>NC_051313.1:111586843-114086843 GCF_015220235.1 Choloepus didactylus
GCTGCTGAGTGACCCGGAGCCTGCTTTGCAGGGAAACTTCCAACTCATTCACCATCTAAATCCAAGCCTGGGTGGGGGAGTGGGAAGGCCTCCAGGGGTAAAGCAACCCATTGCTCTTGATCCTCAGCTAGGCCAGGACTAGACGAAAGGGGCTGGGACATGACAGCTGGATGTTCAACACCGGAAGAATCTGACAAGCTGATGAAGTTAGCATCCTGACTTGCCTTCACTTCCTTCCCAGAATCCCGCTATGTGCCAGAGGGACCCCAGGCTCTTTGTGGGGATATAACTAAGGCCAGGAGCCAGAGAGAGGTACATCTGTTCCCATGAGTTCTCCATGCTCTAGCATTCGCCAGGTCACCTTGATGTGCCCAACTCCTGTAATAATTCTCTAATTTAATTTTTACACCAGTCCGGGAGAGCCCTCATCACTTGCAGCCCAGATTTTTGGCACTTCTTCCCCTATAGAGACATCCCTATAGGCCAGGGAGAACTTTCTCAAAACACATTTCATGACGTCTCCCTCGCTGAGCACTGCCTGTGGGGTCAGACCTCACTTAGGTTGGACTCCCACCCCACCACGATGTGGGCACACTGAGGGATACCACTCTTTTCCCAGTTCACATAAAAGGAAACCGAGTCTCAATGATTCTTGCCTCACTGCACTGATGTGAGGATTAAATGAGATAACATATTTAAGGCACACAGTGGTGGTATAACAATAATAATTAATGTAACATTATCATTAAAGCTTTCTAGGTGTCGGTCCCTCTTCTAAGTACTTTACAGGTATTAAATCAATTAATCCTCAGAACAATCTTATGAGATGGATATTTTTATTACCCCACTTTACAGACCAGGAAACTGAAGCCCTAACAAAGAATCTGTCCTGGTCACCCAGTTAAAATTTGGGACTGGGATAGTAAGTTCTCAAATATTATTTGATGTCCTTCCACCCACCCCTGCCAGGAAAGTCGACAACCCCTTCGAATTCTCCTTGTTACCTATTCCACCAAACCTACACTTTCACCGGTAGTGATACTCTGGCTTGTGCTGGGTCCCTGGGGAATGTATTAAGGCCACATTATTACTGGACCCTAGAGAAAATCTACTAAGTATAAATCTTCATACGATAAAAATGCTACCAAAACAAATTCTCAGTTGCCTTTACTGTCTCTAATTACTGGTGTGCCTAATCAACGTTCCATGCAGTTTTTAAACCTTAAATTGTGAGTACCAAAATGTTATTTCTGATCCTGAACCTCTTGGCATAGCCTATGGACTTTGCTTCTGCAGAGCTGTGCACCTGCTCATATGCAGCTGAACTTCCTCACTGTCCTTGTGACTATGTGCAGGGCAGTTGTCATAAACTTTAAATATCTTGCTTCAAAATGCTGCCAAAAGTCAGACTGGAAATGTTAGATGCCGAGGAGACTACAGACAACTGTATCCATGCCTTGTCTTTCCACCCGAGGTGGAAGGCTTCATAGAGATCATCTCTCATAGATGAGCAAAATGAGGGACAGACGAGACAGACGAGTGATTTGTGCAGCTTAGAGTGGGTTAGGGCCAAACCTGGTTTGGTTAGAGGTTAGAACCTCCCCTGAACCCATCTCCAGGGTTTCTAGTAGGTATTTCCTTGAACACACATCCTAAACTCTTACGGAGCAATGTCATGTCTCACCTGTTATAATCACTCGTGGTCCCAGCAAAGGTTTACATAAAGCCAACCTCAGACTGACTGACTAGCTGGCCTGCTGTTAGGAGAAGTTCCTCAACAACTAGCTATCCCCCTATTTCACTTAGCAGTCTTGAGTCTCCATTTGAGCTCCTTTCAAGTCAAACAGAATGGTACAGTTAGGAATTCCCTGAGAGTTAGTCCAACAGGCCCATATGAGAAGGCAGAGTGGATTCGTTAGACCCAGCTCCAAACTGATATCTGCACGACTTGTACAAGTGTGGGTGTGGGTCAGGCTAACGGAAGCCAGTTGCCACCTATGTGTTTACTTCACGGGAAAAGCTACTGGTCCTCTTAATAGGACTTGCCAGTTTACAGGACCGGAGATAGGGCTTGGCTGAGGCTGAGGTGGGAACTGGCCTTCAGTTACCAGGGCTCTAATGTGACCTGGGTCATTCCTACTCCATACTCCTGAGAGTCCAGTAGAGGACACAAATCCACACTTGGGCCTGAGATTAGCGACTATCATTGGATAGTTCCCATGAGGCCCTCTCACTGCTGCACTAGGAAATGTGGCCAGTGCTATGCACCATCTCCCCAGGAGGATGCCTGAGAGAGGAACGACTGCATCTTGATATGCAACTCTTTCTTGCCAGGGCTTCAGGGCTTCAGCAGCCCTGCCTTGCTGTCCCTGACTTGGCCTCCCCGCCTCTGTCCTCTGCACACATTTCCCCGATCTTTAACATCGCTGGATCTTTGCCTAAGCTCTTCACCATCCACTTTCCACACTCTTCCCCCAATCGACCCTGTCCTTGGAAGTCAGGATTGCTTGCTTACTTCATCCCCTACTCTGATGTCTAGATTACGTGACTGACCTAAGGAACACACAAATTCCACGGGTGGATGGCTTTGCCAATGCTCTCACAAGTGGGAATTCCCACATGCCAAGCACCTCCTTCCAGTGGAGTTGTTTTCCCCAGTGGGGAGTGAGTTGCCTCACATCAGCAACCTCATCCTCAGCATCCACTGAGTCTGTCCTTACCCCACCAAAGAAGGAGCCCAGGTGGATGACTGCAAACAATGGGCAGTCAACTCCTGGGGCTGAGTGCTGCTGGCTGTAGGAGAATGGACCCGCTGACTGCTTCCTGGGTGCTCACCTCATTCAGCTTGACCCAGTTGAAGGACTTCAGCGGGTGGGAGGGCTGGGGAACATGCTTCTTCCTGAGTAGGGTACTGCTGCTAGGGAAGGGGTCCAGAGGGAGGGGCAGGCCCATGCTGAAGCAAGGCGGGGCACCTGGGGGCGTGGGAGGCCCACTGGGTAGAAGGGGTGGCGGTGGCGGAGGGGGGCAGCAGGCGAAGGGTAGAGGGGGCGGGGGTGGAGGCAGGTCACTGGTTGTCATCAAGGAAGATGAGGCGAGTGGGCCTCTGGGGGGAGGTGGGATGGATGCAGGGCCTGTCTGTGGAGAGACAGAAAATTCAAAAGGACAAAGCCATCAGCAATGATGCCGTTCAGACCCCTCACCACTATTCTTTTCTTACTCTTATTCTGACTATCCTAGACCCCAAATCCTGCTGTCACCTCCCACATACATGTAGTCCCCCCACTTTCTCTCTCTGCAACCCAAACCTCCACTATACATACAGACACAACTACAGACACACAGGCGACACTGGACAATGTCATAGATACCACAATGTAATAGCAGGGTTGATACATACAGTTGCGTAAGTTGCTGACTGCACAAGGGCATCCAGCTGAGAGAGTGAGGGGGAGCCAAAATCCCACCTGTGCTCTGCTTTCCAAGGTGTGCATCCTGGAACAGTGTCACCCAGAGCAAGGCACGTTACTTTTCTAATTAATACAAAGGTGCCATTCTAGGCAAGTGGTGGGCATTGTCAGCCCTTATAGCCTCAAGGGTCCCCACCATCCTGGCCTGAGATCCCCATCTCTCTTCTATCTTACCCTAGGACCCTTGGCCCTCCCCACACCTGCTATCCCTGCCCTGAATCCCAGGGTCTCAGCTCAACTATGTGAAAGGGAGAAAGGGTGCCTACGTACTGAGATTTCATTGAGTTGGGCCACCAGCTCTGCCACTTGTCCCCGAGCCTGGCGCAGCTCCTGGGACTCCCGGGCCAGCTTGTCCTTCATCTTGTTCAGTGTCCGCATCATCTCCTCTTTCTCCAGCGTCTTCGTCTCACATTCTCGCTCCTTCCTCTCTAGCCGACTCACCACCTCCGTGTGTTCTGGGATGGAGGTGGGACAGGAGAGAGAAGAGGAAGAGAGACTGTGAGTATGTGTGGGTTCCCCTCCATGGGAGGAGATGGGGCCCTGGGCTGGATGGGGAAGAGAGGAGGTGGGGGATGCAGCAGGTTTAGGCAGAACCCCTCACCTTTCCGGAACTTCTCAGCCTGGTCTCGCCACTGTTTCACTTCATTCTCATTGATGAGCCTGGCGGGTAGAGGGAGAGGGACGATGTGATTGCTGGCAGACCACCCTACAGCTTCCCAGAAGACTTGTCATCTCCCCATTCCCCACGCTGGTAGCCTAATGTCCAATGTGTCCAGCCACATCTAGAAAGCTAGGATTTCCGCTGTACAGCTGTCCCTCGAGGTCTCCACCCAGCCCAGGTCTCATTATGTGTCTCTCCATGGACCCTGAGAGCTGAAAGGACCCTTCTGTCCAATCCATTTGGTATATGGTGGAAGCTACCGAGGCTCCAAGAACAGAGATGGCAGCACTAGCTACTTAATGGTAGAACTAGGACTAAATCCCAGATTTCCCTTAGTTGTATAATGACTTATACCTCTTTATAAAAGTAGGTTTTTGCATCCTAGAGAGATCAAAATATTGGCCTTTCCATGCTCCAGGTTTCCAAAGACCAAGGTACAGGAGCAAGAAAAATCATCCCACCCCCAATAGTACAGGACAGGTGTTGCTGAGGGTGAAGAGGGGACATGTCTAAAACATAGAAAGGCATCATTCTGGTCACACTCTTCTAATGGGGTGTTAAAATTAAGCTTTTATCTAGACTTCAAGGTAAAAGAGAGGTGAAATCCCGGAGTGAGACCCCAGTGAGCATTTCCTTTGTAAATCTGAAAATATTTAAGAGTTAAATCCATGACTTTTGACCTCCTCAACCAGATTAAGATTTTAAAGAGGGGACAGAGTACATAGAGGGGAATACTTTGTGAAGAGAATTCTTTGGAGAGATCCATTCCCACCATCTCCAGAGGATGCGGCCTCATTGGCCATAGTTCCAGTGAAGGGGCTTCTGTGGTCCCACCTGGAGAGTTTTGGTCCGTGTTCCCTGGCATTTGGAGGGAGGCATGGTGGACTGTGGTCTGACTTGAGGCCAGGCACATCCAGGGGGCGAGGAAGGATTAACAAGGAAAGCACTGCTTGCCCCCAGAGTGGTTGGGACAAGAGACTGCATGAGGTTTTCTCATGGGCCAGATGTAAAGCTGTGGAGATACTGGGCTGAAGCTACTTGAAGTCCTGCCCAAGAGCTCTCCACCTGGGAGAAAATCAGGGATGTCAACAGTATAAGCCTAGGTGCAATGGGCTGGCAATGAACCAGGGGCTGATGGAAGGGATGGAAGCATCCAGCCAGCTGTGAATAAAAAACAAAAAAACAAAAACCTGCATAGCCAGCAAAGAACCTCTGAGGAGCCCAGGAACACAATCACATGTCTTTATCCATGTGCCAAGTCCACCAAGCATGAAGCCTGCTTGTAAGACCTTTTTGCTGCCTCTCACTTCTCCTTCCTGCCCCCATGCCTCCTCTGAAGGGGTCAGAAACTGGTTAAATAGTGGGAAGGGGGAGGGAGGTAAAAGGGGTTAGAGGTGACACAGAGAACAGAGAAAAGAAAACCCAACCATGGCATAACCTCCCCTCTCCACTCTTCCCCTGCAGTCTCCAGGCCCCAGCTGGGGGAGGAGAGAGAGTCAAGGTTGAATCAAATCTAGATTGTTGATTCGCATCTGGGAGTAGTCCTTCTAGTTGTGGATTTGAGACTGTGTCGGTGACTTAAAGTGACCTTAAGACTTCCATTACCAAAGGCAGACCAAAAACCTCATTGGGCCTGAGGAGTTTTCATCCTTTGATAGAGGAAAAATTTCCCCCACTACAGAGTGAAAAGGATTAGTGGGAAATAAAAATAAACTGTCTTGATTTCTTTACTAGCTGCACTTGTCCAACATACCAGCTAGGATTTTAACTAGATCAACAACCAATTATTTGTGATAATGAAAACAGTACCATGAATAGTGCAAAACTTGTTTTCTATTTGGCTTTGGAATGCAATATAATGAATCATTTAGAACCAATTTCTCTCCTTAAGGGCAGCTGGCTCAGGCTCATAGTGCAAGTTAAGTAAAAGTTTAAAATTAAAAATCAGCATATTAATATAAGTTCTGACTATTCATTGATGCACTCTAGAATTTGTTTCTCTGTGTTCCCCTCTACTCAGCATCAGAAAAAGATGTCAACCCAGAAGACCTTAGACTGTCCAACTGCCTCATTATCAAATGGTCGAAAGGTCAAGTAGTTAGTGGTCAGCAAACTTTCTGTAAAGTGCCAGAGAGTAAATATTCTAGGCCTTGCAGACCCCACACAGTCTCTGTTGTATATTCCTGTTTGTTTGTTTGTTTCTTTTTAACAACCTTTAAAAAATGTAAAAACTATTCTTAGCTCATGGACCATACAAAATTATCTCAGAGGATTGGATTTAGCCCAGGGGCCATAGTTTACTGACCCCTACTCTACATTAATGTGTTTAAAATCCTCCTGTATCCAATCCATACAGTGGAATCACTGAGAACCTGTAGATCTGGACTGTCTAATATGGTAGTCATCAGCCACATCTCATGTGGCTAGTTAAATTTAAATTCACTAAAATGAAGTACAGTTAAAAATCCAGTCCCTTGGCTGTACTAGCCACGTGCCTTGTGCTCGGTAGCCACGTGCGGTTAGTGATCCGATAGGGATCATTTCCAGTATCTCAGAGAGTTCTATTGGACAGTGCTGCCCCAAACCCAGTGAAGGTGTCTGGTTTGAGAGAGAAAGCTGAGGTTTTACCGGTGAGACCTAAAGCGGAAGAGAGATGGGGAAGGAAGAAGAAGGCAGGGCGAAGGCTGGCCACTGCTCACATGTTGACGATGTTCCTGACATTGAAGTTCTCCAACGGAGCCAGGTCAGGGTCCATGCCCCTCTCATCCTGGAGAACGATCTGCTGGAGGATGCGGTCTAGGAGCTGCCACCGCTGGAAGTAGCCACCATTCCACTTGCCTGAGGGACAACAGGTATCAGATCTGTACTGAGCCCTGGAGTTCCCTGGGACCCTGCTCTAGAGTCACTGCCTGAGCCCAGGATGGTGGGGTGTGCCCTTCCCCTCCCTCACCAGCTCCCCGTCTGATGGGGGAGATAATGCAGTTGCCACTGATGGAGATTCATAAGCCCAGTCACCTTTTGAGTATCTGCAACTGATCTGCAAATGTGTCAACCCTCTCAATGTACTTCCCTGCTCCCCAAAATGCTTCCTGGCTGCCTTTCCTCCCTGTATGGACCCTGGGGATCCTATGCCCTGGGAATGCAAATTGCTTTCTACATTATCTCAAAAAAAGTACCTTTAGGAAAGTAAATCTGCTCTAAGATATTACATGCTGAATAAAGAAGTCCTCAAGGAAATAAAAAAGATTTTAGGATCATCTAGGCTTTTGCTCTACAGTGAGGGATGAATGGAAAGTAACTGTAGGTGTGTACTGAGAGAGAGTCATAGTGGGTTAGAGAAATGATTAATGGAGTCCAGAAAGATTTCTTGGTGGAGATGGCCTTGAACTGTGAAGGCCAAGGTGTCATGTGTTGGACCTGATCTCAAAGGACCCCACTCCCACCCCCTTCAATCACAGCCTGACAGGTTATGGGCTGTCTTTTCACATGACTGGTCTGTGCTCTCCTTCCTTGGTCTGTATCCCAAGCACATCATCTCAACTGACCATGGGAATCCTGACAATAAAGTCAAACCATAACAACTAAAAGGTGGAAGGTCACATGGGGCAAAACAGAGGCACCCATTCACATTGCCCCATGGAACGCCAGACACAGGGACCCCTGAGAGCAGAAGAAGTTAGATCTTCCAGGGACTTCCCACATCTTCCATGAAGACCGTCTGGGCTGAGTTTTGGAGAAGAACCGATAGCTTCCCCGGTCCAAGTCATCGTGTCTATCTTCCTTTCACTACTCCATCTGGCACAGGCATTACAAGGTAGTAATGTTTTCCCATTTGCTTTTCAGCCAGGAAGACTGGGGAAAGCAAGGTCTCTGGCTTGCAAAGAGAGACCATGCTGCATCTGAATCCTTAACCCCAAAGAAATGAAAACTCCTTCAAGTGTGTAAAGAACTGTCTCAGTCTCAGGTTCATTCACTGTAAAGTGGAGATAATAATATGCATTCCATGAGGTTCAGGGACCTTGCATCATGCCTGGCCTGGAGTTGGCATTCAAGAAATTGCAGTTATTGTCACCATCACCATAATTACCAACTCCACCATCATCACCATGAAACAGAGTCTTTCTAGGTTGACCATTACAATGGGTCAAATATCCTACCTTGTGATGCCCTTAAATACCAAATGGTGCCGTTAAAGCTCATGTTAAATGTATTTGGGGGTGGCTATTAGTCATTTTCTATAATTTATTCCATCATGGTACACACCTGGATCTTAAGAACTTAGCCATCTGGATTTTATAGATGCTGACACTTGCTATTTGTAGAGAGGGGCAGCAGGTAGAGGAGTTAGGGGATAAGTCAGCAAGGACTAGATGGAGGAGTTGACAACATCCTACAAGAGGCATGCTCATTCCACCCCTGAGCTACTACCCTAAGCACACAAGTTCTTTTTTGGAATTCCCCAAGAGGACTGATCACTCCCCCATCATGAGCAGACAGCCAGAGCTATTTGATTTCTAAAACACAAAGAGCAAGCTACTGCTTGTTAGAAGTTGGAGTTGCTCAGGACCACCTCCCCAGCTCCTCTCCACCATCTCCACGATGACAGTGGAAAGCAGCTCCATCTCCCTTCTGCAAAAGAGGGAGGAAGGAGCAGGGCCCTGCCTCCTGAGGGGGTGTGCAGGTGTGCAGAGGCGGAGGTGGGCAGGCTTACTGGCCCAGGCAGGTCCTGCTGCCTTCACTGGCTGAGCGAAGCAGCCAGTGCAGGTACTTACAGGGCATCTGCAGGCAGTGGTACAGCACAGAGAGGAAGCAGGGGTAGGCCTCCGTGTGCTTGAGCTTCTTGTGGATCAGCTCGAACATCTGGGAAGCACTCTTGGTGTCGATATGGACCTGGGTGAGTAGATGGGGGCAGTGAATGGGGAGCAGGGATGGCAGTAGAGGGAAAGAACAAGGGAGAGAAGTCCCCATTTCCATCTACTGAGTTCCGTCACCCAGGAGAGCTTTCCTTCTCTGTTTTGCCTCTGGCCCAGGTTTAACAAAGAGAGAGACAGAGAAAAGGGAGAGGGAGATGTTAATTATATAAACCAGGGTTTCTCACCTCAGTACTACTGGCATTCAGGATATTTAGCAGTACCCCTGGCCTCTACCCACCAGATGCCAGTAGCACCCCCACAGGCACCAGTTATGACAACTAAAAATGTCTCTAGACTTTGCCAAATGTCCCCTGAGGGGCAAACTCACCCTTGGTTGAGAACTGCGGATCCAGACTGAGGGAAGGAAGCAGGGGCATAGATGGTTCAAAGCAGCTTGTGGCTCAGGACAGGGCACTTTATCCAAAGCCCAGAAACGGGTTCAAATCCCTGATCTTCTAATATCTATTTGTCTGACAATAGGCAAGCTGCTTGACCTTTCTAAACTCCAGGCCTTTTGTGAGGCTAATCGGATGGGGCTTGGTGACTATGAAGCGCTACCCTGAAGTGGGATCTTATTTGGATAAGGACTTCATAATACAATTTTAGGTGCAAGATTGTATTTTTTCAGGGTTTCTAAGGCTAAAATGAAAATACAGTCTGCTCTGCTGCTCATGATCTGGTTAGTCGTGGGGAGAGGCGAATGAGGAAATTTCTGGAAGGCAGGGAGTGAGTCAGTCAGGAGCGGCATTTGAGACTGATCATGTACAAGCACTGGCTCCCTTTCCTTTGGGGCTGTGGTCTCCCTTTCTTGGGAGTAGGATGCAGAAGCCCAGAAGCCCACCAGGTGAGGCCTGTCAGGGCTCCAGAAGCAGGGCCTGGCCATGGCATCCACCAGGGAACCCAGTCAACACTGGACCCACCCACCCACCACAGCACAGGGTCTGGGGACCATGTGGGGCCACCTGGAACCCGCTGCAATCACCTCACCCCTACAGGCTCCTCACCATGTCAAACCTCCTGGCTAGCTCCAGGTCGTCCTCATTCCGGACCATCTCGAAGAAGTCTAAGTGCCTAGATGGCACAAGGGGACAGAGAGAGTAGATATTGTAGTCAGGACGCTACATCCTGGTGTAGGGTGACAACCCCTTTGAGTCTTAACTGCTAACTCTGAAAACTTCATTCAGGTGAGGGGGCCCCTTCTTCTCAAATCCAGCCTTCTCAGAGGGGTACCCTATGGAGGTCCATTTCCAAAAGGACTTGTAGGTGAGCACTTTACTCCTTCTGGGAGAGGGGCAACGGTTCAGAAAATGATTGAAGAGGGGTTATAGGACCAAGAAGGAAGAGAAGGCAATGGGTCTGGATAGACCACACATCCTTTTCACAACATCACCCCCCCACCACCACCACCATCTCTGCCAAGACAAAACCAGAAAGAAGCCACCTGTCTATAGGCCAACACTCCCCTCCTTACAGAATCCTCTGCTCCTCCATCAGGCTCTCTCAACCTCACCACTATGGACATTTTAGGCTGGATAATTCCTTGGTTGTGGAGCACTGCTTTGTGCATTATAGGATATTTACCAGTATCCCTGGCCTCGACTCACTAGATGCCAGCCACAGCTAACCCCCTCCAGTTGGGGTAATGAAAAATGTCTCCAGGCATTGCCATATGTCCCCTAGGGGCTAAAATCACCCCTAGTTGAGAGCCACTATCTTACATGCATTGTCCCCAGTGTTTTCACGCTGTCTCCATGTCAACCTTCAAAGCCAATCTCTCTCATTTTTTGCCTCTACCTACCCACTCCACCCCAAAAGGATTCATCTTCTCTCCCTTAAGATCAGTGTAATCAAAAAGCCTATATTAATGGGATAGAACCAGAGGGGCTCAGTAGTAATTCCAAGGAATTTAAGTGTGCCATTTAATCAACAAGGGCCTTTATACCTTGCATTTTGGTTGGAACATTTCTTTGTTGAGCAAGAGTGCAACACCGGGCATTCACCCTTTCTGGCCACCAATGACCAATAGTGAGCGACTTCTTCCAGCCATTTGGAAACCAAAGAATACCCCACTTATTTTCAAATGCCCCCTAGGGGGCAGTACTGCCATGGCTGAGGACTACTGCACTCACCTGTTCAATCACAGGTGAGACAAGCAGGCCAGCAAAGAGGACAGGCAGGGCATAGGTAAGAGGTGGGATAAGGTGTTGGGAGAACTGTCCACCTCCTCCCACTCAGAGCTGATTCAAATCTATACCGGATTACGGCAGGTGGTCTCCCGTGCGAGGGGCAACCTTAAAGTCCTGACCAAACTGAGGCCCTGACTACAGGTTTGCAACGGGGACGGGAGGCCTGGGCCGTACCTGTCCAGTATGGCATTCTCGTGTTGCCGGAGCTTGTCAATCACAGGCTGTATCCCCAGCATCAGGAACTCGTACCGTAGATGTAGGCGGAACTCCAGATTGTCCTAGGGATCACCAAGGGAGGGCAAGACTCACTGGCTGGCTCAGAGACCCCCACTCTCAACGTCCACAAGAGTCCCAGTGGACTCCTCCCTGCCCTGTCCTCCAACCACTGTCCCATGATGCCTCCTGCAGCAAACTTACCTGCAGCTGCCTGAAGTCCCAGAGCTTAAAGAAAGGAGGGGAGGGGACATCCCTTAACCTTTTTATTTCTCTTAAGAAGGCCTACTACCCAGCTCCTTTTAATTCTCCTGCCTCATTTTCTTAAAGTCCCTTACGAGTTTTCTCTCAGCGTTGGCATCAAGGAGCAGTACTGCACGGTGACAAAGAGCAGAAGCTTTGGAATCAGACAGATCTTGGTTCAAATTCCTGCTCTGCCACTTCCTAGTTTTGTGACCTAGGGAAAGCCTTAGTTTCCTCAACTGTAAAATGGGGATAAAATTACTTGCCTAATGGGGTGATATTCATAAAAATTACTTGGTGAGGAATGGTTACCAACTAATCAGAACAGATGCCATTCATAAATAGACGGTAATGGCAAAGGTAATATCAGCATCGTAGGGACAGATAATACCCCCATCCTACTTTTCCAAATCCAGGCTATCAGGATGGAAGAAGAAAATAGGGGAAAGCAGAAATCTTTAAAATACTCCTTTTGTCCTTAAACAGTTGACCCTGAGTAGGGTGTATGATCACCTTAGAATACAGGAAATTCCCCTGTTCTTCAAGTTCTTTTAATATTGCTATTTCTGTGGTCTTTGGATCCCATTCTCAGCCTCTCCAAAGAAGGGAAACCAGAAACCTCACCTCCTGACAGAGGGTGCCAGAAGACCATTACCAAAAATGGGGCACCTGAGCTCCAGGAAAAAGGACCAACACTTGCCTTCCTCCCATAAATGATCCCCCACCCTGAGCCACCATCAGCCAGCCAAGCTTGGCTTTGTCCATGACACAAGTACTGCATGATGTTACATATACAGGAAACTTCCCATGAAGTGCTCCCAGGTTTAGATAAAACCCAGAAGGGTTTTGGGGAAGTAAAGTCAGAATTTGTCCTCAGCACATCATTCAAGAGCCACAGATAAGCCAGGCCGTGGGTAACATGTAATCCAAGCCTGGCTGACGTTGCGTTGCCCTCTGTGACAGCAAGGCTGATGACACTATTCTCTTTCTTAATCCCAAATGAAGGAGGCAAGAGGTTATAACATTAATCTGAAGACAAGGATGGTAGTGGCAGCCATACCAAGCAGATACGTCAGTCCCTTCTCTCTGTCTCTTCTCCTGGAGGCACTCATGCACTTTATCCAGCCCAGGTCCAGGAAATTGGGAACCAGAAGGGCAAGGAGAAGCACCTCACCTCTCCAGCTCCAGCGTTGAGGACAGCATTTATGAAGGACATGATGGCGGTTTTCAGATTCACCTCATCCCGGTATTGGCCCAAACTTCGATCTAGCTCATTTAGCAGTGTCTGGAGGGAAAGGCAGGACAGTTAAGGAGAAAAAGGCTCCTGATCCCACAAGTCCAGCCTCCATGCAGTGACTCCTGCTCTTCCAACCACCTGGAATACCCCATCCATTCTCTCTGTCCAATCATGTCTGTCCAACTTATTTTAGATCCCCTAACCCCTATCTTCACCAACCCACCCCCACTGAAGGCTCACTACTGCCAAGAAGTGTTCTTTGCCTCTTCACACCTCAGCCTTGGTACTGTCTTACTTCTTCTCCACTCAGCTTTTGAGGGCTTGCTTTATATTGTTGGGCAGAGCTTTATAATACTCAGTTGCTTACAGCAAGTATGTTTTCCCTAGCCAGCTCTTTGACAGCACAGACACTGCCTTTATCCTTTTTGCATCTTCTGCAAAGGGTCAGGGGCCACTTTCTGCACAGAGCAGGTGCTCAAAAATGTTTGATGACAGAATAAACAATTAGCCTGTACTAGAGGATAAACCATAGAATTTGTAATGACAGCTCACATCTATCGAGCACTTGCTGTGTACCAGACACTGTGCTAAGACACTTTATATTAGCTGTCCATCTCATTGGTACTTTTCTGCAGAAGGTCAGGGAGAAGACAAGAAAATAACATGGTCTGAGCTCCCAGAATGGGTCCTGGGAACCCACAGTGGACACTGGCCCAGGCGAGGGCTTTAATCTTGACCCCAGCCACTGCACTCTATTCTTAATTCTTATCTGAGACCCTATAAGGGGGCCAGGCTGGGCTCAGAGATGTAGAAGCCACAAAAATGAAGCAGACCAATATTCCAGCCTCAAGTAGCCCATGGTCTAGTGAAGGAGAAAAGTACATTTTCCCAGATAAACCCTTAAAGAGGGTTCTAGATCATAAGGGCCCTCATACCTTTTTTTTTTCCTTGATTGATTGATTGATTTTTTATTCCTCATGTCTTTTTATATAACCCCTCTGGGCCCCTGTTCTCTGCCTGTTCTCTGTCAGGAGCCGCCTTGCATTCTGTATTACTTCCTCGCTCCCTCCATCACCAGTTTCTGCGACAAAGAATCCCCAGTCCTTCAGCCCCGGTGGCGTGCAAGGTCCCTGCCCCAGCCGCCTCCGCCAGGCCACTCACCTGGAAGCGCGTCCGCTCGGCCGCGTACACCTGGTAGTGCAGCATGGCCTGCAGCACCTTCTTGTGGCCCCCCGGCACGAGGCACACGGCGCCCAGGATCTCCAGCACGGCCACCTTGGTCTTGCTGTTCTCCGTGCGGAGGCTCTGGGCGATGGTGCTGATGGCCTCGGGCTGGGCCAGCACGTGCGCCCGCCCCTGGGAGTTGTTCATCAGCGCCTTGATGCAGCCGATGAGGGAGGTGTGGATGCGGCTCTCACAGGTGGCGTGGTCCATGCTCCGGAGGAAATTCAGCAGGCAGGTCAAGCCTTCCAACTCGATGAAGCGAGTCACAAACCTACACCGGCCAGAAGCATTAGCAAAAAAGTACCCTGAGTTTGCATATTATTCCGCATACCTTTCAGGAAATTAATTGCCTATGCATTACCATACACCTGTGTATCACTTTGCACCAAGTTTCCCCTCCTTGATTCATTCATAAAATTTATTTAAAGTGCTGAAATCCTATCATACCCAGAGGTGACTGGCATCTCATTTGCATTTTAAATACATTTAATTTGCATATCATTGACTGTCAATTGCATAGCTTTGATGGTGTGTATGTAAAAGGGGATGATCATGATAATTACTAGAGCTGTTAAGCCTAAATCCACCTCCAGGAATTCTGAAGACTCATCTCCACTGAGGATGTGAATTAACAGAATTACAGTGAGATAACAAGGAGGACTTCCAGACAGTGGGACCATTGGAGTCAGGGAGTCAAAGAACCAAGGCTGGAATCTACCCTTCAAAGGATCCTTAAGAAAAGAGTAGAGTTATCCTGAATGTCAACAGAAATGCAGAAAATAAAAACCATTTAGTGCAGGGGTTCTTAACCTGGAGTCTATGTTCCCCTAAAAAAGGTCTATGGATAGAATTAAGAGGTCCATGACTTGGATAGGAAAAGAAAATCACATTTTTATTTTTGCTAACTTCTAATTGAAATTTAGCACTACCTTCAGTGATGAATATAGGCAATAAATGATAGCAGTATTAGCAGAACATGTGACTTATCACCAAAAGAATTCACAGCTATGTTCATACCAAATTACAGTGGTTGCTGGCATCTCAAAATATCATTTGCACTCATCAGTAGTTCAAAATTATGATGGTTATCATACCCACTGCTAGCTTTGCTATTTAAGGCATAAAGAAGCACAATTATCGCTATCTTACAAAATTCTAACTGTATTTCAATTTAATTGGTTTATTTTAAATCTTGTCTATTTTGTCTAATTTATTTTATTATTTTAAAACATCATTACGAAAACTGGTTCATAGATTTCACCCGGGTGACAAAGACATTCATGGTGCACACAGAGAAAAGGCTTGGAAGCCTTGATTTAGTAGAATGATAGTTAATGACCTGGGGAAATGGTCATAAATGGAGCTGAAGGCACCACTATATTTAAAAATCCACCAGGATCCCAAGTGCATTTGTGCATATTTCTATGTTATAAAAATAGGCCCAGAAAAATAGAAGGATATACTCTCAAATTAAGAATAATTTTTTTTACTTTCTTCTATTACATTTTTTTCTGTATTTCACAAAATTTCCACAATGACTATGTATAATTTTTGTAACTGGAATTTTGTAAAGGGAAAGAAAAATAAATTGGGGTAGGAGACAAACCTCCAGAGAAGAGTGTGTGCATGTGCGTGTATAGATGAGTGCCTTGGTCAGAGGATTATGTGCAAATATGTTAGTGTGACACCCTGTCACCCCCTTCACCCTTAGCATGTCCTGGTGCTGGAGGAATTAGGAAGGCAAGGCTGTGATAACACCCATCTACTTCTTACCCCAACCTTTTCCTGAATCCCCTCTGCATACCAGATCCCCACTCCTACCAGAGAATAAAACGGGGTAGGATGCTCCCATTCTTCTAGAGGCTCTGTTTCCAGGCTCCTGGGGAGGAGGCTCAGCCCAGACAACACACACATGCGTGTGCACACATACACACATGCATACACAGGGCAGGTGGGTGGATTCCTGGTAAATGTTCAACAGCCGGCTCTTGACAGAAATAAAAGCCCTGGTTGTAGCATTTGCTGATTTCCATGGTATAATACTCCCTGCATAGCCAATTTCAAGCTACCAACGTGACATCGGTGAACGAGCAGATGAGACAAGATGTGCAGGAGCACACTATCACACAGAATTTCCACTATGCAGATACAATGGGCACAAAGAAACTCAAAAGCACAGTTAAAAATAAAATGTAGTAAACTAATTAGGGAATGAAAAGTTTTGAATATTTATTACCTTTGTGGTTTATACAATTTATTTAACTGTAAGTTTATATAATTTAATTCTTAATCATAACTATGTTTAACAACTGGCTTGCAAAATTCCTGAAGATTTAACAGTTGGCTCTTGCATATTGCTACGAGCCAGTTCCAGCACATCTCTGGGCCGACCCGAACACAAGGAGAAGCCTTGTGTCCCTTGGGCCCCCTGCCCAGGATGGTCTGAGAAGAGGGATGTTCTGTGGCCTTTAGGGTACCACTCCAGATGGTGAAATCCCATCCACAGACAACTCATCGCCCCCTAGTGGCCGGAGGATTTCGCCAGCTGCATCTGCCTCCTGCCCGGCAGGGGCACTCAGCCTGCCCTCCTCCTCAGGAAGTTCTTTCTTGTACACCTTGTCTGTTTGGCACACCCTCCTGTTTTATCCTCCCAAGAAAAACAAATACTTGCCCTCAATTTCTCTTTAGACAGCTCTTCAGTTCCTAAGGCTAATCCGGTTTTCCTACATTAACTCCCACACCTCCAGCATGCCCAGCCCTGACCACAGTGGGAGGTGGGAGGTGAAGCGGGGCAAAGTGAACGCTAGTGCAATGCAGGGGGGCAGAGTCAGCCCAGGGGACCAGGGTGGGAACCCACACTGCGAGAAGCTTCTGGAAGTGGGTGAAGGGGAATGGAAGGAAGTGAGGACAGGTGAGACAGAGCAGTCACCTCATGGGCTGCGTCCGGAGAGCCGTCTTCAGGTCTTCCACGACTTGGTTCCTCATCTCCATCTCCTCCTCATCAAAGGAGTACAGAGTCTGCATCTGCGGGCAGCAGGCAGAGGGGGTGGGGGTCACCCTGGGCCGCCTGTCTCCCAGCTCTCCTGGACCCCCCAGCCCAGGTGGGACCCAGGGGCCACCTTGCTGCAAGGAGGGTGAGGCCTCAGGGAGTAGTCTATTAAGACACAGAGGTGATCCTGGCCCCGGGCTTCAGTTTCCTCATCAGTAAAATGAGGAGAATTATTGGCCCAGACTATTTCCAAGCCTGCGTGATGTCCACTTGGGTTCATTAATGGTTACATGGTGTGGGACTCTCAAGTCCTACAGAAAGGGGAGAGATCATGATGAGATCTTGGGGATAACTGGAAGGCTGCTGAGCTCCAGTGAGTGGGGCATGAGGTACAGGGAGAGATGAGAAGTGGGACCGGACCACATCTCCAGGGTCACGCTCTCCCTCAGCCTTTCCGGGTGGGGCAGGGGAGGGGGGGCAGCTCACCGCAGCCATGGAGTTGATGCGGTCAATGTAGTAGTCAGGCCAGCTCGTGGCCAGCTTGTTGGGATCTTCCTGCTCCTGCAACAAGAAGAAGTTAGTTAGGAACCGACCAGCAAGACAGGCCTGTTGCCTGTGATCCTAAGCTTCATTCAGTGTTAAGGAAAGTAACCCAGATGTGGGGACTTCAGGGAAGTTGCAAAATCTCCCCAGGCTTCCATTTCTTCCTTGGTAAATTGGGGATAATGAACATTTAATTTCACGACCGGACAATGACATCAGCAGAAACTATGCCAGTATATACAACTTCAATAAGCAACATGTACAATTAAAAATATGTATCTTCTTTTCCCTTATATTGTATTTGTTCTAATCATATTTAATAAAATCTAATTTTACGTCTACTGAATCTAATAAAAGCTTTGCTTATATTTTGTATCAGCAGGTGGCATCTAACACAGAAGGTCTGTGACACAAGTGGGGTGGGGTTGGTCCGAACCAACTGGGCTGCATTATTTTTAAGATTGAGGGGTCACTCAAGCTAAGACAGGTGGGGAGGGTATTCCAGATAGAGGAAGTGCCATGTTGGAAGGCAGAGGGGTATGAAATTTGTGGGGAGATGACACACCGTTTGGTTTGGAAGGTAGTGAGATACCATTTTAGTTAACCTTTTACTCTAGCTGTACAAGAGATCAACTTAAAAGACCACCACAACAGTCAGTTTGGAAAGTGGAGAATCATGAGATATGATTAATTATTCCCAGAATTTTTCTTCCCTCTTTGCTTCCTTCCTTCCTTCATTCCTCATTTCCTTCTTTCTTACTTCCTTATTGCCTTCCTTTCTTTTATGACTTGAGCTTTTTCAAGGCCTGTTTTTCTCCAGATTCCTGGACACAGTGCATGGTATTCTGCAGGTGCCTAATAAATGCACACTGACTATACTAGACAATGGCTTATAATGTGTGCATGACCTTGTCACAAGTTGTCAGACTCCAGTACTTTCCTCCCTAGCGGACCTGATTTATAGCGACAGTGCAGCCACTTGCCATAGCGGCTGGGTGTCTGCTTGAGTCCTTTGACTTTGCAGGCCTTCCTTGCCCCATACTTGGAATACAGGACTAGACATGATCACTTCTCAGGTCCCTGCCAAGTCTAAAATTGTATACGATCCCAATCCTCCAGTGCTGAAGGTCAGTCTGCTTCAGTACGGAGCCCTGGATGGGCCAAATGACCTGACCAGGAAGAGTAAGAGAAGATCTGTGAATGAGAATGGGAGCATGAAGGAGAGACAGCTCAAAACCCACCCCAGGTGGAATAACCAGGTCCTAATCCCCAAATACCTGTATTCTGGGATCAAAGGAACAACCAAAACCCAAGTCTGAAAAATGGGAAGGTAGAAGGGAGATCAAGGAAAAGCAGAAGAAACAGAAAGACTAAAATAGAAAGGTGGTGGGAGAAAGAGACAGAGAGAGGAGGAGATGCACAAAAGAGACATAAAGAGAGAGAAAGACAGGAAAAGGTGTAGAAAGCACAGCCACTGGGAAAGCAGGAGGGGAGGAGATAAAATCCAATTAAGCCCTGACTGGAGTCAAACACCCTCCTTTCTAGGGAGGATCACAATCAGGGGACTACTAACATCTGTTAATGAATGAGAGAGGGAGAGGGATGAAAGAGTGGGGGGGGTCTGACATGTGACTCGTGTTTGTGGCCCTGCTGAGTCCCGGCCTGAGACAGCCCAGAGACCCAAAGATCCAAAAGAGGACCCCCACCCCACCCCCCGCCAACTGAGTTTTTATAACAAAGCTGCTCCCAGGCATAGCCTAGGGCTGCTTGCCCTTCATCCATTCATGGGAACAGACATGAGCTGGGAGTCCAGACTTTTCATCTTCCTACCTCTCTAACAAGTACCACTCCCAAACTCAGCAGGAGCCTGCCTAAAGGGTTTGTGAAAAGCAGAACCCTATTTTCCTGAGTGTAAGTTCCACAAGGGCAGGGATTCTTTCTTTTCCATCACTTTCATTCACTGTTCTTCCTCCAACACCCAGAACAGTGCTGGCACACAATAAATATCTGTTGAATGAACGAGCAAGCAGGGAGACAAGAGTTTTCCCAGTGCTGTGGACTGAGATGGCAGCAGAAGGGGTCAGAGATGGCACCTTCTTCTTGCTGCAGTAGATCTGCCATTTCTTCTCCGGGGGCAGTGCGAACACAGCCTCCCGGTTTTTGTCGGTGAGATCCAATTCATCCTGCACAAACAAGAAGGAAAATGTTTAAAACCTAGAGACAGGTGAGATTAGAACGTTCAGCCCTATAGGGCATTACAATTCCCCCCAACCCATTTCTCAGCCTCACTACCTTCAACCCAAAGAGCATCAAATATATGGCAGTGCAATTCTTTTTCTACTAGAAACACAAGCCCAATCCCCTTGCCCTAATGCAAACCTGTGCTGCTTCTACCGGTACGTCTCTTATTTCCTGTGCACCGTGCCCCCTACTTTTTCTCTGCAAATCCACCCTCCTCCGCCACGTCCACCTGATCCCTGCCCTTCTTCTGTATTGCTTTGCTAGCCCCTTATCTTCTTGCCCAGCATTTCTTATCTTCCTTTCCTTATCCTGCCCAAGACGGTCAACCCCATAGGTCAATTTCTGAGAAAGGAAGTCATCAGGCTAAAGATCAGGTCCTGCCCCACTCTCATATCCTTGTCCTGACCCTTCAATTTTCCCCACCCTTCGAGTCTCTCCCTCAACAATTCTCTGGCTTCCACAACCTTTGAGTGGGTGCCAGAGCAGACCAGGGACAACTGGTGAGGACAAGGGCTCAGCAGAGTAGGGGGGTCAGAGAGCGTCAGGGGAGGCACCGTCCGCTGGAGGCAGCCCCCTCTGACCGCAGAACCACCAAGGCCATGGCTGTACACAGCCTGAGCCACGAGGCTCCACCAGGCTGGCCCACGCTTTCCAAGGAAAACTGGGAAGATACTGAGGTCATCAAGTTTGGGCTAACTCTGTGGGTGGTTTGGGGTGACTGTACTGGCTTGGCTATGCTAGATGGCCCCTACCAAGTTCCCTTATTGATGCTTCCTTTTTCTGTGTTTCATGAGCAATGTCCTGGCTCATTACAGAAAGAGCTTATGGGCCATGGAGAACACAGTACTGCTTTTCAGATCAACTACAAAGGGTTTTGTTCTTATCAAAAGCAAAACTCGCATTAAGACAACAAAGTATGGTATTATTAAATGCTTATATCTGCAAAAATGAGAAACAGTGAAAGCAATATCTAAGGAAGTATAAGCACCTAGCTAGATAAGGGTATTAAATCTCAATCTATGCTCTTTTCCATTTACTTTTTATTCCAAAGAGAACATTTAACACTTTCCTTTACCTAGATAGGAACAGTCTAATAGAAATATGATGTGAGCCACATATTTCTTTTAAAGTTTTCTAGTCACATTATGAAAGAAAAAAATGGGTAAAATTAATTTTACTAATATACTTTAACCCAATATATTTCAAATATTACAATTTAAACAAGAAATTAATATAAAAATTATCAACGAGATATTTTACATCCTTTTTACAAAATAAGTCTTCAAAATCCAGCATGTATTTTTAGACTTACAATTCATCTCAGTTCGGACCACATTTCTGCACCCAGTAGCCCCATGGGGATAATGGATGCCATATGGGATAGCATAAAGAATATTTGAAATAATGTTCTACAGCTTACCTACCCTTAGAATTAAAGACTCCTGCAAATCTAATGCCAAACAAAGGTTCTTGCCTAGACCTGATCCCTCTATATCCCAGAAATGTCTTAAGTCAAAATTCCCAGAACCCTCCTTGAGGCTTCTTGAAGCATTTCCTTTCCATGGTCAGAATCAGAAATAAAAGAATATTTAGACCTATGTGAATCATTCACTTCCCAGCACAAACTCTGCAACTTTTCTACTTTGTGCCTTTGCTGATGCCATTCGTTCTACAGTCACCCTATGCACCACGGTCTAATTCCCATGGTTCAACTTTGCCTTCCCCCAGCAAGCCTTCCCTAGATCCTCCCAGGTAAGAACCACCTCTCCCTGCCTGAATTCCATAGCAGTTTATGGTTATATTTTGGTTGTCTATGCACTTCTCTTTCTTTGCCAGTGGTCTTTTATCACTGAATCACTAAATGGACAAATCTCAGCAATTTTGCTCAGCCCAGGCAGCACATGTCTTTTTTTGGCCACTCACTCCTCATTGAATCCCTCTTCCCTGGTTTCTTCAACAACCACACTCTCCAAGAATTCCTCCTGCTTCACTCTGTGTTCCCCGCTGAGCTCCCTTCTATACCACCTTTACATGCTGAAGTGCATGGGGCACCATCCTGGGTCCTTTTCTCTCCTCCTGGTGCTGCTTCTCCCCAGATGAAGCCTTCTCACTTCTGACTCAAGTCAGAAACTCAGGTCTTCTTTTATACCTACTCACCCATTCCCAGGGACTCAGCTATTATCCCAGACTCTTATCCTGCTCGTTTCCTGAGCTCCAGACCTTCAGACCCACCTCTCTACTTTGATGCCCCTCAGGTACCTCATATGCTTCCATAGTATTACTATGTGCCTGTGCTGTGCTTAATGCTTATTTACTTATTTAAAATTTACAACAGCCCATTTTACAGATGAGAAAACTGAGGCATAGAGAGATTATGTAAATTAAACTCATGAACCCAGCCCACCAAATCCGAATCTTCTCCAGAATCTCCTGTCCTAAACAGAGCCCCAGTATCTACCCAAGTCCTCAAGTCAGAAACCCAGGTCTTCTTTTATACCTACTCACTCACAGTCCCAGCAAGTCCTATCATGTTGCCTCCTAAATAGCAGAATATGTCTGCTTCTCTCTCTCCTCACTGCTAACATTCTAAACCAAGCCACCTTTTTCCCAAGGCTGGATTTCACAGACAGCCCACTAGCACCTTCTTCAACAGGGTACCCTGAATGGTCTTTTCAAAAAGTGGACTGGACACCTCAAATCCCTGCTTAAAGCTTCCAGTGGCTTCCAATCACCCTTATGATTAAATCCAAAATCCTTAATTATTCTGGTTTCCACTGAGTCCCCTAAAAGGACCCAGATCTTTTCTGATGTTTCGTCTACAGGGGACCCCCTGCCATTATTCCATACCCCTATTCACCTCTCTAACCCTTACTCTGCCTTCAGGTTTCATGGCAATGTCACTGCATCAGGAAAGCCAACTCTCTCCCCAGTGCAGAATAAAGCACAGTCCCCTTGAAGGTTCACTTTCCTCACACTCACCACACTTATTACCTTCAAGATCAGTGGCCCTGCTAGACTTCAGGTTCTTGGCGGCAGAGACCATGTCTGACTGTTCATCTCCAAATCCGCATCCCCACAGGGGCCAGCACACAGCAGTGTCTTGAGAAATATTTTTCACTTGTTTGATTGATCTCTGACACTAGCCTCCTTGCTGGCAAGACGTTTCTGATTCATCCTTGCTTTTGACAAATTGTTTTGCAAGGAGCCTTGCCCACTAAAGATGCTCAAGAAATATTTGTTGACTAAAAGGCCCAAAGAGCAGCTCTTGTCATGTCTTTTGTCAAAACTCATGCGCTCTATTCAAGAAAATGTCCCTGACTAACACCGATCAGGCTTGAATGTTATTCTACACTATTACACACTTCATTTCTCTCCTATCCTAAGGCAATGGATAAATCAAGACAGCAATAACTTTTCCTGAGCGGGAGGCAATGAGGAAGCAGGACAACTTTTTCACACAACTTGCATGGTTTATCTTTTGGTGGCTGTTTCATCTTATAGTGGTTTCTCAAGTGTGAAGCCACATTCCAAACCACATGGCACTGTTGCTCTACTGGATGGTCTGCAAACCCTCTACAGGAATCAAAGACTAAGAGCTAACTGTAGATGAACTTGTGCTTATTGTTTTATACCAGTTTTCAGGCCTGAAACCTGGGTATGGGTCCAGAATTCTTGGCCTGGGAACTTCCTTTGTGTGGAGGCCTGTCTCCAACATCAGACCTCCAAGACGAGGAGTTGTGATTTTCTCCTGTTCTGTCTCTTGCTGGTCAGAGTATGAAGTATCAAAGATGTAGCAATGTCTTGTCTGGATAGGCATCTCTGAAAGTTAGGTAGAGCTGGTACCCGCATAGACCACAGATCTGCCACCTCACCGTAGCTAGACCCAGGATATAATCATCCTGGACCTGAACCAGGTCCCAGGTGTGATACACGCATATCCACCTCCATACTTCTGTCTAACCACCTCTGCCCAGAGGTGCTCAGGGTGTGCCTTCAGAATCCCACTCTGTCCCTTCTTTCTGCCTCTGGGATGAAAGATTCCAGGGAAATTCCAGAAAGCAGAAGAGATAAAGTTGCCAAGTGTTCTGATTTGAGGATCCTCACTTTCTTATTTCACAAAAGCCAAGTAGATCTGCCTCTTTCTATGGTGGCCTAACTACTGCACCATGAGGATATGGGTGATAGGTCCATTCTTTTAAAGATAAATTTTTATGGTTTGCACCCCCAGTGTGTGGCTTTGCTTCTCTCTCACAGTCTGGGGCACCTACCTCAGCCCCAAGCAGTGTTTCAAGAGATGGAGATCCTAGCACCTGGGTGTCTCTCCTCGGTCCTGCTCTGCTTGACCCATCCACCCTCCTCCCCATTGTCAACACCCTCCCTCCCCTGTCCCCTTACTGACCACCAGCTCTGCGAAGCGGACATTCAGCTCCTCAGGGTTCGGGATGGGGCTGGAGAATTCCATGTACTGCAGAGGGTGGCTGTCCCGGAGATTGATCTCGGGGAGATCGCTGCCCCCAAAGCAACACAGGAAGCCCAGGCCATGGCGGCTCCTCTTGCGGGGGGCCATGGTCACGGAAGGCCAGAAGGGTCAGCAGCCAGGCGCCCTAGGTCCTCATGGTGATCTGGGCCTGAGAACAGGAAGCACAGAGTGGTCAGGCTTGGCAGCTAGACAGGTGAGGGCAGCAGTCCCTCTGCCGTCATAACCACGTTGCCCCCCAGACTGGCAGGAGCCCTCAACCAATATACAAGGAAGCCTCCTTTCTCCCACAGTTCAGTTTCTTCTGTTCCCTCCATCTCCTTCAGCCTAGAGGCATTAACAAGAGACCCACCATACCCTCCCGTTGTCTCTTGCCACAGACACTTCTAGATTCTCCCTCTTTGCCTCCAGGGAGGGGCAAATCACAGACTGTGAATTCCAGGTAGTCAGAGTTGGAGCCCATCTTACCCTCCCCATCACTGTGTGGATGGGAATCCTGTTCCCTGTCCAGGGCAGAGCTCACTTACTCACTTAATCCTTTCAGGATCCAGAGAAATTCAACTGAAAGGCATCAACCAGTGTGGAGGGAAGGGGTGAAGAAGGCTGACAAAGGAGACACCAGACTGCTTATATCGCCTGGCTCCAGGAGTGGGGGCCTCTAGAGGAGTAAAGGACTGAAACCTTCAGAGACTTACCTGTTTTCTGCACAGTCAATTGTACCCAGACTTGTTTGGGTAAGTGTAAAATAACAAACAGGGCACTGGTTTACCCATCCATCTAGGAAAAGGGGGCTGATTGCCCTCAGAGTGTCACCCAAGGGAGTCATTAGACTGAACTCTGGACAAAAAATTAGAGTTGATCACTGGAATGGCAGCCAATGTATTGAAGGAAATTTGTTAAAATCTGATTACCATACCAGCTCATAACAGAAGACAGTGCTCTGGCCAGAGACATGAGCTGTAGGACAGCCAAAGGCTGGGTGGTCATTGGAAAAGAAGGGGTTAAATCTGTGACTTGACACTGGGAGGGTCTAGTTCAAAGCTGAATAGTTTGAGAATACTGGCCCCATCACTGAAGCCACATAGTCACTAGATAGATTAAATTAAGTCCAGCTGTCAGGACACAGGCCTCCCAAAAGGGCTGACCCATCCTTGAACACTGGTTTTAAGCAACCCAGGTAGTTTGGTAGAGGACTTTAGCTCACACACCAAACAGCTGCCCAAACAGATTCTCCTCATCCCATGCTCATACACCTTGACTGTTTGGACATAAACAGAGGATTCTGCCTCTATCCCTGTTGAATGTTATGTCATTGGTTTGGAGTAAGGATTTTTTGAGTCTTGATTTTTAGTTGTTACTCCCAGATCTGGTCTTTGACAGGAAGATCAGAATGCCTCCACATCATCGCTAAAAACGTTGACCACAACAAGGACAAAGATGAACCTCCATAACACAGCAACCCCCTCTTGGAATGCCAGAGAACTATTTATCAGCAGTCTCAAGGGACACTCCTTCAACCAGCTCTGAATCCATGTAACCATGCTCTTATCTAGTCCTTCTTTTTAAAAAGATACTGTACAAGACTAATCCTAGAGCCCATGGAACTCAAGACATGGCTAACCTAAGGCATTGCCTTGAACCAAACTCGAGAACCTTATATAAAAAAGAACACTGTCCGAAACAGAAAGCACCAGGCCTAGATGATTCCACTGGTGAATTACACCAGACATTTAAGAAATGATACCAATTCTCCACAATCTGTTCCAAAAAATAGACGCAGAGGGAATATTTCCTAGCTCATTCTATGGGGCCAAAATTACCCAAATACCAAAACCAAAAAAAGGCATACAAAAAAAGAAAACTATAGACCAACAGCTCTCATGACGCAGATGCAACAATCCTCAACAGAACATTAACAAATTGAATCCAAGAATGCATAAAAAGAATTAGGCAACATGACCAACTGAGATTTATCCTAGATAGGTAAATCTGGTTCAACATTTAAAAAAACATCAATTAGGAGAGGATTTTGGGAAAATGGCAAAGTAGGACACTCCAGGAATCAATCACTCCACCAAAACAACTACTGAACTGCCGGGAACTGTCTGAATCAACTATTTTGGAACTCTGGAGTCTGGGAGAACATTGTACAGCATCCAGGGAGGCCCAGGAAGAAAAGGCTGGTAAATTGAGATAAATACCAGTGAATTTCACCCTTCCTGCAGTGGTTACTGTCTGCCTTCCCCCAGCCTCATGGTGGGCAGCAGTGGGGACTGGAGCTCAGTCTCTTGGTACAGCTAGCTGGTGCCAGGGCAGGACATAAAGACCTAGTCCTCCAGACTCCGGGGGTGTGTGTGGTCTGATCATTGATCACTGCCATTGATCGGCTATTTCAGATCACTGGGGGCCTGTTCTGAGGTTGGCCATTTTTCCAACACCCCTTGGGCAAAGGCAGCAGAGAAATCTTAAGGACAGTAACCTTCCTCACAACTACAGAAAACAGTCAAAGGGCAGCATTAATTGGGCAAGTGCTGAGTCAAGAAAACACAGCTTCAAAAGCCATAGAAGAAGCTCCTAGGACTCTTGCTAACCCCTCCCCCACACCCTCCACAATGCAGAGTGAAGCCAACTTGCACTCCCATTGTGGGTCCCTGACCCTGTTCCAGAGAGAGCAGAGTGGCATATATGTCAGTGCCAATCTATCAGAGACTCAGTTGGGGGAATCTGTCTCTGGCTAACCCTCCCAGAGTTTGCCCTGAGGGTGGAAAAGTGGCTGGCACACAGCTGGGACAGTGTGAGAAACAATTAAGTTGAAGTAGCCTGGGACATAGGACTACCAGCATTAAGTCACTCAAGAGAACACCCAGGAGGGGATGAAAGTCTATTTTAAATGGAGTAGAAGGGGTGTTCATTCATACTCCTGTAAACTATAAACAGGGAATTCCTAAGACTTCTAATAAGCACAAGCCAAGGAAGCAAGGAAGAGAAGTAGGATCCAATGCTCTACACAGGCTCAGATAATACCAAGAGGATCCTGCACTCCACTTTTGACTTGGGCTGATTTTCCACATAGGAGGGCTAAGCTCTGAAGGAAACCACCATCCAAAATATAGTCAATTTGCAAAGACAGTGAAAGGTACTCTTTTGCTTTGGTTTGTTTGTTTTGATTAGCTCCCAACATTCAAAGAATATCTGTCATATCACAAACCAGATATAAGCATAAGGCACAGACAGCTCTGGGACTATATTCCAGAGTTAGCACTTTAATATATTAAAATGTACAGTGTGCAACTAACCAGTACCAGACAAGCAAAGAAATAGGAAATGACAGCCCATCCAAAGGAATAAGATAAAAATCCAGAAATGAAGAGAATCAGATATTGGACTTACCAGAGACTTTAAAAAAAAAAAAGAATCCTCAATATGCTCAAGGAGATAAAGGGGAACAAGGAGAAAGAACTAATGGATATGAGGAAAACAATGAATGAACAATATGGGAATCACTTTCAGATTCTCAATAGCAACCAAACAGAAATAATGGAGGTGAAGAACACAATAACTGACATGAAAAATTCCCTAGACGGCTTCCACAGCAGATTGGGGGTGTCAGAAAAAAGGACCAATGATCTTGAAGGCAAGACAACTGAAATGATTTAGGCTGAGGAGCAGAAAGGAAAAAGAATAAAAAAGAATGAGCAGAGCCTAAGAGACCTGTGAGACACCATCAAGCAAACTAATATATGCATTAAGGGAGTCCCACTCAGTAAGAGAAGAGAGAGAGAAAGGGACAGAAGGATTAGTCAAATAAATAATGGCTGAAAACTTCCAATATGAATATGCACATTTAAGAATCCCAACGAACCCCAAACAGGGTATTTCAAAGAGAACCCAGACTCATAGTAACCAAATTGTCTAATGCTAAGGACAAAGTCAGAGTTCTGAAATCAGCAAGAGAAAAGCAATGAGTTAAGTCCAAGAAGGCAAGGTGGTACCGAATATTTAAAGTACTGAAAGAAAGCAATTGCCAACAAAGAATTTTATATTTGGCAAGACTTTTTTTCAAAAATTAGATTAAGACATTCATAGATAGATAAAAGTTGAGGGAGTTCATTAACACTAGACTTCACCTACAATAAAGCTATATACAGGGATCTTCAAAATTAAAGGAAAGGACACCTAGTCAGTGGATCGAAGTGGCATAAAGAAATAAAGACTCCAATAAAGGTAACTATGTGGATAATTATAAATGCCTGTACTATTATATTGTAGTTTTGGTATAACTCCACTTCTTACTTCTTACAGGTACTAAAATACCAATGAATAGAAAGTAACAATAAATTAATGGTTTTGGACATATAATGTACAAAGGTAAAAATTATAACAAGTACAACAAAAAGGTGGGGGAATTGAAGGGTTTAGGAACAATGTATGTATATTCTATTGGACCTAAGTTGGTATCAAATCAAATAGGATTGCTACAGCTTGAGCATATTAAATTTTAACCCCATGGTGACCACAAGAAAATACAAGAATAATGTATTCAGAAAGTAATGGCAAGGGACTCAAAATTGTGTTTTTTATATATAGTCTTATATATATAAATGGTTATATATTTATATATATATGGAAAAATTGAGGGTCAAAAAGATATAAGACTTTCAAAGACAAAACAGCAAAGTGGCAAAATTGGAGAAGAAAATACTGCATTATCAGTAGCTACTTTAAACGTAAAATGTATTAAATTCTCCAGTCAAAAGGCAGAAACTGGCAGAATGGATTAAAAAAGCATGACCCAACCATATGCTGTTTACAAAAGACTCACCTTAACTTCAAGGACACTTTGGGTTTAATAAGAGCAAATTAAACCCAAAGCAAGAAGAAAGGAGGACATAAAGATTATAGGAGAGATTAATGAAATAGGGAAAAATAAAACAATAGAGAGAAGGTTGAAAGTAGGTTGAAAGTGAAAGGATGAAAAAATAAGTTATGCAAGTAGTAACCAAAAGATAGCTGTGACAGATATATTAGTATCAGCTAAAATAGACTTTAAGTCAGAAACTGTTACAAAGGACAGAGAAAGTAAGTCATTACAAACTAAAAAAGGGGTCAATTCAACAAAAAGACATAATAATATAAATATATATGTACCTAAGAACAGAGTCCCAAAATATAATGACAGATTTGAAGGGAGAAACAGATGATTCCATATTAATAGTAGGAGATTTCAATATATCACTTTCAAAAATAGACCATTTAGACAGAAGATTAATAAGGAAATAAAAAACTTGAATGATACTCCAAACCAGCTAGACCTAACAGCCATATACAGAAGAACACTTCACCCAACAGCAACAGAATACACATTCTTTAGTGCATGTGGATCGATCTCCAGGATAAAACATTTGGCAAGTCACAAAACAAGTCTCAATAAATTCAAAATTATTGAAATCATACCATGTATCCTCTCTGACCACAAGAGAACAAAGCTAGAAATCAATAACAGAGGGAGAAATAGAAAATTCACAATTATGTGGAAATTTTTAAAAGAACTCTTAACCTATGGGTCACAGAAGAGATCACAAGTGAAATTAGGAAATATCTTGAGGTGAATAAAAATGAAAACACAAAATACAAAAACTTACGTTCAAGAATGACTATGGTTTTTAAATTTCTTTTTTTTGTGGTATGGTAGGAGCGTATTGGAAGCAATGACGTTATATCAGTTATATCAATTAAGTTATATCAGGATATTTGTTTTTCCTGTTCCTTTGCTTTATTTTATCTGCAAATTGTTTTGTTTTGTTTTTCATAAATAAAATTAAAAAAAAAAACTTATGGGATTCAACAAAGGCAGTGCTGAGAGGGAAATTTATAGCTCCAAATCCTTACATTAAAAAAGGAAAGATCTCAAATCAGAGAGCAAACCTCAGAACTGGAGGATTTAGCAAAATAAGAGCAAATTAAACTCAAAGCAAGAAGAAAGGACGACATAAAGATTATAGCAGAGATTAATGAAATAGGGACAAAAAAAACAATAGAGAGAATCAGCAAAACCAAAAGTTGGTTCTTTGAAAAGATGAATAAAAATCAACAAATCTTTAGCTAGAATGACAAAGTAAAAAAAAAGGATGCAAATAACTAAAATCAGAAAGGAAAAGGGAGACATTACTACTAACCCTACAGAAATAAAAAGGACTATAAGAGAATGCTATGAACAACTGTACACCAAAAAATCAGATAATATGGATAAAATGGACAAATTCCTAGAACACAAAAACTACCTACCCTGACTCAAGAAGAAATGGAATATCTCAACAAAGCAGTAACTAGTAAAGATACTGAATGACAGCCTACACAATGGGAGAAAATATTTGGAAACCACATATCTTATAAAGGTTTAATATTCTGAATATATAAATAAATCCTACAACTCAACAATAAAAAAAAACAATTAAAAAATGGGCAAAAGAATTGAACAGACATTTCTCCAAAGAAGATACACAAATGGGCAAAAAGCACATGAAAAGATGCTCAACATCATTATCTATAAGAGAAATGCAAACCAAAACCACAATGAGATACCATTTCATACCCACTAGAATGGCTTTAAACCAATAAAAAATGGAAAATTACAGGTGTTGGAGAGGATGTGGAGAAATGGGAATACTGATTCTTTGCTGGTGGGAATGTAAAACAGTGCAGCTGCTGTGGAAGACAGTTTGGCGGTTCCTCAGAAAGTGAAGAATAGAATTACCATATGACCCAGTAATCCCACTTCTAGGTATATACCTCAAGGATTTGAAAGATCTCGAATTGATATTTGCACCCTAATGTTCATGGTGGCATTATTCACAGTTGCCAAAAGATGTAAGCAACCCAAGTGTCCATGAATGGATGAATGGATAAACAAAATGTGGTATACATGCAATGGAATATTATTCAGCCATAAAAAGGAATGAAGTCCTGATTCATGCTACAACATAGATGAACCTTGAAGACATCATGTTGAGTGAAATAAGCCAGAAACAAAGGGAAAAATACGGTATAATCTCACTGATAGGGAATGGGAAGTTAATGCCAAGAATTTCTGCTTGGGTTGATGGAAAAGTTTTGGTATGGATGGTGGCGAACATAATTAACAGCACTCAATTATATCTTTCAATGTGGTTAAAGTGGGAAATTTTAGGCCATATATATATTACCAAAATAAATTATTTTAAAAAAAGAAAGCACAGTGAAGTCTAATATAAACCACTGACTATAGTTAATAGTACAATTGTGTAAATGTTTATTTATATATATTTATAAATTTTAAATATATAAATTATATAAATGTTCTTTCATCAACTGTCATAAAGGCATACATTATGCCTATGCAAGAAGTTGATTATTGGAACTCTCTATTTTATACATGATTTTTCTGTAAATCTACAACTTCTTTAATAAAATATAAGTTAATGCAATCCATCACAACAGGCTATAGAAGAAACATCATATGGTCATATCAATAGATGCAGAATAGCCTTTGACACAATCCAACATCCATTCATGATAAAAACTCTCAGCAAACTAAGAATAGAGAGAAACCTCCTCAACTCAATAACATCTACCAAAAAAAATTCTATGGCATACTTAATGGAGAGAAACTAGAAGTGTTCCCTCTAAATCAGGAACAAAGTGTCCTCTCTCACCATTCCTATTCAACTAGTTATAATAATAGCTGATGCAATAAGTCAAGAAAATTAAATAAAAAGTGAGAAATTGGGAAGGAAGAAATAAAACTGTCACTGTTCACAGACAACATGATTGTTCATGTGGAAAATCCCAAAGAATCAGCAAAACTACTAAATGATTATAGCAAGGTTGCATGATACAAGATTAATATACAAAAGTCAATTGCTGGCAATGGACATTGGAATTTGAAATTAAAAACACAACACCATTTACATCAGCACCAAAAAAATGAAATACTTAAGTATAAATCTAACAAAATATGTACAAGATTTATATGATGATATTACAAAACTCTGATGAAAGAAACCAAAAAAGATCTAAATAAATGGAAAGATATTCCATGTTCATGGATAGGAAGACTCAATATGGTTAAGGTGTCAGTTCTTCCCAATTTTATCTATGAATTCAACACAATCCCAATCAAAATACCAGCAAGTTATTTTATTGGTATTGACAAACTGAATCTAACATTTATATGCAAAGGCAAAAGACCCAGAATAGCCAACAGAGAACAAATTGGAGGAGTAACACTACCCAATTTCAAGACATCCTATAAATCTACAGTAATCAGGTATTGGTGAAAGAATAGACAAATCAATCAATAGTATGGATAGCCCCCAAACAAATCAAGACAAGTATTGTTGACTGATACTTGATAAGGGAGCAAAGGCAAGTCAATGAAGAAAGGACTGTCTTTTCAACAAATGATTCTAAAATAACTGGACATACACATGTAAAATTATGAATCTAAACATTGACCTTATACCTTTCACAAAACCTAACTCAAAATGGATCATACACCTAAAGGTAAAATGCAAAATTATATAACTCCTGAAAGATAACATGAGAGTGATCTAGGTAACTCTGGGTTTGACAGTGGGTTTTTGATACATCCCCAAAAGCACAGTCCATGAAAGAAAAAAAATCAATGTTGTACTTCATTAAAATGAAAATCTTCTGCTCTACAAAAGACCCTATTAACAGAAAGAAAAGACAAATCACAAACTGGGAGAAAATATTTTCAAAATACATATCTGATAAAGACTTGTATGCAAAACATACTAAGAACTTTTAAAACTCAACAATAAGAAACGAACAACCCAATTAAAAAGCAGGCGAAAGATCACAACAGACATCTCACTGAAGAAGATATACACATGGAAAATAGGCACATTAAAAGCTGCTTAATATCACATGTCATTAGGGAATTACAAATTAAAACAAAGAGATACCACTACACACCAATCAGAATGGCTAAAATCCAAAACACTCACAACACCAAATGCTTGTGAAGATGTGAAGTAAGAAGAATTCTCATTAGTTGTTGGTGAGGACAAAATATTATAGCCATTTTGCAAGACAGTCTGGCAGGTACTTACAAAGCTAAACACCGTCTTAACATACAATTCAGCAATCATGCTCCTTGGTATTTACCCAAATAAGTTGAAAACTTATAGTCACATAAAAATCTACACACGAATGCTTATAGCAACTGTATTCATAATGACTAAAACTTAGAAGCAACCACAACGTCTTTCAGTAAATGCTAAGTAAAGGAAGGCAGCTTTAAAGATGACATACTGTATGATTCCAACTATACGACACCCTGGAAAAGACAAAATTATAGAGACAGTTAAAAGATTGCCAGGAGTTTGGGGGGATGAGGGGTGGGAAGGATGAATAGGTAGAGCATGGGGTATTTTTAGCACAGAGATGGTGTCATGGTGGACACATGACATTATGCATTTGTCAAAACCCACAGAACTATATAACACAGCGAATGAACCCTAATGCAAACTATGGACTTTAATTGATAATAATTATCAACATTGGTTCCTCAATTATAACAAACCCAATGAAAATTATGATATGATATAGGGTACCACACTAATGTGAGATGTTAAAATTAGGAGAAACTGTGTGCATGTGTGTGTGTCGAGGGGGCGTTATGGGAATTCTCTGTACTTTCTGTTCAATTTTTCTATAAACCCCAAACTGCTCTAAAAAACTAAAGTCTATTAATTTAAAAAAAGAATACAAGATAGATTTGGCATATCTTACTCCTAGCAAACCCAAGGTAACTTCTGGAAAACACTGCTTTATTTCTTAAACCCTATCACTCTAGCTAATAACCTAATCTGGCCTCACACATAAGCCATGATCCATTTTAACTGTGATTCTAGAGCTTTTTTTCCAGCTCCGTTTTATCTTTCTTTATAAAGTTTGTGACAAGTACACCCGGGATAGCCTATGTTTAGGGCAGCCTGGGGAACTCCAAGAGGCTGTGGGAGGCTGGGTTGAGAACATGATGGAACTCGAGGGAGGGATGGGCTGATGTCTGGGAGCTCCTGTGAATCACCTCCCCGACTTCTCCCTCCTCCAGTCTCTTCTTATTCTTCTTTGGTCCTTGTTGGTCAGCTCCTAATCCAGGCTTTATCAGGAGGAACCAGGGGTAGGGGCAAGTCAGCTGGTGCCCACTGACTCGGTCCTAGACCAGCTGCTTATAGCTGTGACTGCTCCGATCCCTGATTGGTCAGTGCCCAGGCCAGGGAAGAAGTGGACACAAACCATGCAAACAGGAAGTATCCTCCCCACAGAGAGGGGCCTCAGTACCCAGGGGAGTGTTGCATATTTGCCTTTTAAGGGGCTGCCTGCTTGACAGTTCCCGAGTATGTTTATGCTCCTGAGGACATCCCTCTTCCAAAAACCCTTCTGAAGTCTGTTCCTGTAGCCCTTAGAAAAACCAAAACCACAGGCTTTCAGCAGGAAGGAGCCTCAAAAGTCATATAGCCTCAGTGCAGAGCTCAGAATATTGAGGATCCAAGGAAATATCTTATCCTAGGTCATTCAACTAGGGAAGAGCAGGGATTAAAATCCAAGACTCTAGGTGCCAGCTGTGGTCTAGTCACATCCCCACCAGAGCTCATCATCCCGTGCCGATGGGTCTTTTTTCCTATCTCGCCCCAAGCTCCCAACAACCTCCCTCTGCTAGAGAAGACCAATCTCTACAGCTTAGTTTAGAAATAGCTCCAGTCTCGAAGATTCCTTCTAAGCCTCTTACAGCGATCCCAAAGGCAGCCCATTCTCCATCTGCAGGAGGTTCCTCATCTTCCATCACCCTGATTCCTCACCCACATTTGCTCTATTCACTCCAGCTTCCTGGTGGCAAAGAGAGAGCTGCAGAGGCTTTGAAATCAGACGGACTGGGACTTGACGCCTGGCTCTGCCTCCCCAGCTGGGTGAGCCTCAGCTTCCTCGTCTGTGACACTGAGATAATAAGAGCATCTTCCTCATTGGATTTCAGTGAGGAGAAAATGAAGTACTATAAGTAAAATGCATGAAGCCAATTGGGTACACACTAAATGAAGGCCAACACTGCTATTGTGGTTTCATTATCATCACCAGCAAGAAGAGACCTGCCCTGCTCAGAGCCTGCAACCATCTGCCCTTCTCCAGGGGGATACCTGGAGTTCTGGTGATTTGCCCAGATTTTAAAAGGCCCCTAGCTTTGCCTTCGGTATCTGGGAAATCTAGACCAAAGAAGCTGGGCTTTTCCATGGGCTCTGAGCTGTCTCTAGTTGGAAGGGTAAAGCCTCGTCACTGACCCTGGGCAGGGAGTATGAAAGGGCGGAGCACAGCATTTCATATCTGCGAAAGCCCTTTAGAAAGAAAAGCAATGGATTTTCCCACCTTGGAGGAGAACTGGGAAGCAATATGTGAAAATAGGAAGCAAAGATAAAAGGACACTGTGTGGATCCCAATCCCCCCCAACACACACATGCCTTTCTCTCCCTAGATAACCTCCCCCAAGGCTATCCATGCCCTCCGTGCCCTGTCTCCTTGCCCCTCCCATTCAGCCCTCTCCCTTCTCCCTGTGTGACAAGCTCTCCTCCGGACTGTCTGTCCCTAAACACAGACCAACAGGCCTAAGACACCAAACTGTCAGGTCACAACCATTTGGTCAACATCTCCTGTGAGGGCTGCGAGGCCCCTCCCTCAAAGGGGTCTCCCTCTGCCCTCTGGCTCCCCCCAGATCTTATCTCCTTACTGTCAGAGACCTCCACATTGTAGAGAAAACACACACTTAATTCAGGAGTGTCACTAGCTTGCTGTGGGTGGGAGCACCGCCAAGCTGGTCCTCTGAGCCTTAGCTTTCTCTCTGTGAAATGGGAGGGTTCAACTACAGACTTCCAAGGGCCCTGCCATGCTGCCTGGATCAATCCCATTCCCAAAGGTTTCCCCAGGGACTTTTCAGCCTGTACTGAGCAGGGCTCCCACATTCCAGCCCCAAGCCAGGAAGTACTTCCTATTTTTTTTTAATTTCACTCCTCCTCCCATTTGGTCTGTAAAGATGAAAATCCTAACCTCAAGCTCCAAACCCTGACCCCTAACTTCTCCACAACCAGCTTTTGCATTAACTATGACTCCAAAAAACCCCATATAAATCATTGTCTATTCCTAAGTCTTAAGGAAAAGTAGAATACTACCACTACATGAGACTTTGCTGTGTCAGACACTGGGCTTTATCTATATTTTATTCCACAACAGTTCTCTGAAATAAGTGTCTCCATTTTAGACAAGTAAAAACAAAACAAAACAAAAACACAAGAAAACACTAGAGACTATGATTCAGAGATGTTAAATAACTTGTCTAAGGTCATACGGCTAGTTTGGATCATAGCTGGGATTCAAACCCAGGTCTCTCTGACTCTGAAGCTGTAAACCACTAAGCCATAGAGCACATTTCTAAGGACTGTCCGAAGCCGAAACTGCTCAGAGCTTTCTCAAGTTCTCTGCAGAAGCAAATTCAGTAACTCATGATTCAGCATTTCCTGTGAACTGGTCCAGGTGTTTTCACAGCTCTGAGATCTCCTTTCAGCCTCACTATGTCCTTGTGAGGTGGCAGTTATTAACATTACTCTTCAGATGATGATACTGAAGCTTTAGGAGCCATTACATGACTTGATCCATGACACCCAGCTGTAAGGGACAGGGCTGGGCACATAACTACGTACTCTGACTCCAAATCCAGTGCTCTTGGCACAGAATCAAAGCTGATTCCCAAGCCCCTTCTTTAGCTGTTGTGGTCAATGCGCTGGCTTTTGGGTATTGAAAGTGCCCTCCCCTACTCCCTTTGCCACCTCCATACTCTGGGGTAATAGGGCAGAGACATGCATGTCTCTCCTTGGCCACTTCCCAGATGCCTACTAGGAGTCAGCACTGAGCTGAGGATTTTGTGCATTATCTCATTCAATCCCCCCCCTCCCCATATTCCTGTGAGCAGGTATCACTGTCCTTCCTACTGATGATTACATTAAGCCTCCCACAGGTCAGGCAAGTTGCCCAAAGATCATGTCCTCTAAGTGAAGGGCTTGGTTTTGAGGGCAGAGGCACCCCACTCTAATCCTCATGTTTTCAATCAGGCTTCTAGGTCACGTGCTGGACAGAGAACTGGCCGGTGAGAACACAGGAGTGAACAACGCATGGTCCCCTTCCTTGAGGAGGTCACCATCTGGTTGGGGAGAAAGGTGAGACAAGGCTGTGACAACACAGAAGTGACAGAGAGAAAGGTGTTCGGGCAGCACTGGTCCAGCCTGGGGTGGGGGTCGGGGGGAGGTGTGATGGAGAAGTCAGGGAAGGCTTCCAGGAAGAGGTGACATTGAGCCAGTCCAGAAAGAGATGAAGGAATTAAAAAAGGAAAAGGCATTCAGAGAAGGGGAACAGCATAAGCAAAGGCATGTGTGAGGCCAGAGTCCTGATCAATGGCGTTATCTCTACATGGGTAAATGAACAGGCAAAGGGAACTGACAGGATCTGCAAGTACCCTGGTTTGACAACAGAGCTGCAGGCCTCCTGGGGAGCACGCTCCTTTGCTCCTCCTCCCCACCAGGTCCCCTGGGGCTCATGTCTGGGAATGGGGCCCAGAGCTTCCCAGAGCTGCTGCAGAGAACATGAGGAATGTAAACAATTTCCTGCTCCACAGCCGAGGCTCCTCCCCGTGTGCTAAGGGACCACTGCAGGGTCACCTAGGAAATGGCCCCAGGGCCGGCTTACCCGAGGCCTGGCTACGCAGGGCAGAGTCTACACTTTCCCATCCCAGGCTACACCGTGCAGGCTATTGGTCCACCTTCACCACACGGGCTCCCACCCCAAGCCTCTGGAGAAGACCTCCCTTCATACTTTGTGGGCAGCAAAAAGACTCAGCCCCTCACAACCCTCCCCACACCAGCTCCTTCCCTGAAGCTGTCTGAGTTACCTACGCCCAACTCTACCCCACAAGTACCTGCTTACAAACCAGGTTCTGTCTGATTGTCATCATCTCTGACTATGTGACCTGGGACAAGGTACTTAGAGTCTCTGTGTCTCAGTTTTCTCATCCATAAAATGGGGACATAATCATAGCACATACTTCATAGAGTTGTCAGGAGGATTAAATTAGTTCGTATTTATAAAGCACTTTCAACAGACCCTAGAATAGTAAACACTCTTAATAGCCCTGTGGGTAAGCTATTGTTATCATTATGAAGTTACCTGAATGCTGAATGTATAGATGTATGTAAATTTTCTATATATGAATTACACAAATTATTACAGAGATTGGCCTGTGTAAACAGTTCTTTTGGAATACAGCCACACCCATTCTTTTTAGTACTGTCTGTGGCTGCTTTTGCACAACCATATGGCCCACAAAGCTGAAGATATTTACTATCCAGCCCTTTACAGAAAAATTTTGCCAACCCCTATATTATTAGGTTGAATTATATGAAATTGTCAATATTCAATTATTTTTAACCTACAAAAACATCAGTTTCATACAGTTCAACTCAATGTATCCTACTGGCTCGAGTCTTGTCCTACCCATTAAATCAGAGTGCTGTGCTCTAAATACAGTGACTCTCACATAATAAAGTTGTAATTATCATTTATTGAGCACTTACCACATTCAGGATTTATCTCGAACCCTCACCACCTAAATATGATCATCTCCCCTCTTCCACGGATGAGGACATTTGAGGCTCAGAAAGATGTTCAGCGTGAGCCTAGGAATCAAGCCGGGTCTGCAGACCCCACATCTGATCTGAAGTGCTATCTCCATTCCACGTGCTCTCTGAGAGGCTGCTGGGGGTGAGATCCGTCTCTGATTAGGACAAAAAGTCGAGACTGTAGAGACCTCCCATTCCCCACTTCTCTGTGCATCCAGCTCCCTGGGAGCAAGACTTGGCACCGAGACAGGGCTCTGATGGGCCTCATTCTGTGATTTCCAGCCTCTGGCAAGTTCTCAACAACAGACTTGCAGCGCAAGCCTCAGGCATGGCTGCCGAGCAGGCAACACTGTTGAAAATAAGCAAGCTCTCTTTCCAGGACTAGGGGAGCTATTTTTAGCAGCTACCTAAATTATGGTTTTCCCCCTCTGCTCTGGGAAAGACAAAGAAAGCAAAAGTAAACTCTCTCAGCCCCAGAGTCTCCCATCAGCCAGGGAGGAGTCGCTGAGGCCCAGGAAAAAGGGGAAGGGGAGAAAGGGGTGTCTTGCTGGGAAAAGTGAAATAGAAAATTCCCCAACATGTCATTTCTCTGTCTTCAAGGGAATGAATGGGGGTGAGGGTAGAAGTTCTCGATTTTACCATTCATTTTCTCATTTTGAGAAATGAGAAAGAGAATACAAGTTTCTTTGTCTCACTAGGGCAGGCAACAAGCAGACAGCAGCTTTCCAAAGCCATAGTCATTCATTCATTTGCTCATTTATCCATTCCCTGAGTGACTACCATATGCACAGCAATTTTTGGAGTGTTTTAAATGAACCAGACATCAAATCCTACCCTAACTGAATTTTCAGTCTTACTGGGGAGGACAGCTTGTGCATAAATAACCAGGTACAAGGGAGGGGGTGGGGTACAACTCCAGGCCCTGGGTCTGTAGGGAGAGGAAAATGATTTCTGGTTGGGGTGATCTGGAACATTCTCCAGAGGAAGTGGCTTTGAAGCTGGGCCTTAGAGAAAGGAAAGATGCTGCCACATGCCTCTGGGGGCCCAAGAAAACATTGTGCCAGAGGGAGGACCTGGCATCAACAAAAGTCCAGAGGTGAGTGAGTGGCCAAGGGAAGTTTCTCTTTCAGGCTGGAACACAGATCAGTTTCAGAGAGGTACAGTGGAAAACAAGATTGGGACCAGATAAGGGAAGGCCTTGAATGCCAGGCCAAGGAAGAAGAAGCCATTGAAAGTTGGTTGGTTGGTTGGTGGTTGGTTTATTGGCTGTTTCATTGGTTGGCTTTTCGTAGAAGAGAGAGTTTATGAAGCCTGATTAGAGCTGGGATTCAGACAGGCAATTCTGGAGGTGCTATATGGGGTAGATTACAGGAGGGAGATGAACGACAGAATAATCAGGAGGCAAGTCTGTTTGGGTAAGAGTTACTGAGGTCCTGAACTGCAAGAATGGAGAGGAGGGAATGGATGCTGGAGATGTTAAGGGCAAGCGGGTAGGGATGATAGGGAGATGTGTGTGCCAGCACGTGTGCATGAGTGGATAAGGGAGCTTCGGCAGGACATGTGCAGGGCACATAAAACAAGGACTTGGGCTGGGAATGATGATGGTGGGGAGGAATCTTTGGGAAACAGCTGTGAAGTGAAAGAGAAGAAGGAATTTCAACAACTGAAGTCTCTGCTCTCCCTTAGAACCAGAGGTCTGGGGCTCCTGGCCAAAGGGAAACTACCCCAGACATTACCACCCAATGCCGCTTCCGGGAAGCCAAGCCCGTCCTCTGGTTCACACGGATGGAGCTATTTTTATGGAAAGGGTACAGGGAAAAATAGCCTATAGCCTTTTTTGGTCCCCTGCTCCCTGGTCTCCCACCACAGAGACCTGACACTCTGAGAAGTCAGCACCATTCTAGGCAACTGAGGGCTGAGAGAGGCTCCCCACACGACCCTCTTCCTGGACCTCTTCTCCTGGGGTCTTAGGGCAAAAGACATTCTACCACTCATGAGGGCGGGATCCCGAAGGGCTGTCTATCATGGTGAGCCCTCCCCGGGACCCCAGCTGCACCTGTGAACATGATCCGACTCTGGCCCTGTTGGCTGAGACTTCTCCAGCACGTGGTGTCCTCCTTAAAATCCAACCAGTCACTCTCAGCATCCTGCATTCACACCAGAAAAGGCCCTGCGTGTGCCTCAGAGCCTGGCTCAACAAAAATCCCAGACTGCAGGCAAGTTCCATCTCTGCAGCCCAGGCCTAGTGCGACAGGGCAGGGACTGGGGACATGTGGAGGACAGGAGCTGAGCTGACCCCTGAGAGGCAAATGTGGTTGAAATGCAGACCTGGGGTGACCCTCACTTGACCCTGAATCTTGTTCATACAATTTCATCCATCCACCCATTCATTCTCACAAATATCTGTTGAGCATCCAAATACCCTGCTGAGAGCTGGGCAAAAAATACAGTGGTGGATAAGACAAACCTAGTCCCTTCCCTGATGGAGAGCTCAGTTTGGTGGGGAAGGGAGACAATAAAACAAAGAAGTATAATAAAGTGTGGAGATGGTTATGACAGGGAATGTACAAATGTTTGAGCCTGAGGAAAATTTGTAGAACCCTATCCCAAGACAGGTTCTTTCCAGCCTGAGCCCGCTGCACACACAAATATTTTAGAGGGGGCATTGTACAGTGGAATGAGCACTGAGAGATAATCAGAGATGCTGTCAAAGATTCAGGACCAGATGTCCATCCCAGGGTCACTGAGTCTATAAAAAGATTAGAAACAACCTAACTATTCAGGGATGTGTGTGTGTGTGTGTGTGTGTGTGTATGTATGAATGTATGTATGTGTATATATATATCAAATAGCTTGAAGTAAATATCTCTGGGTTGCTGAGTTTTTCTGTTTGTTTGTTTTTTGGTGATTTTTCTTAAACTTTTCTGGATATTTCCAAATTTCCTACTGTGAGAATTTATTACTATAAATGAAAAAATGTCATTTTTAAAAGAAGAAGAACCCTAGACTGAGAAGGAGACCTAGGGTTGAGTCCCAAGTCTGTTCTAATCTCCTACCTGAGTGACCTTGGGAAGAGAACATAATTTCTCTGGGCCTTGGCTTGTCTTTGAGTGAGCAAGTCAAATCATGTGCTCTCCAGGGTTTCTTCTACCCCTGACACTGTAAGATCTGTGCCACAGAGCACATGAGGTGTTGAATGATGCCAGGTGGATTGAATCATATCCCGTGAACTCCCATTAGTTGTTCATTCATTCATTCATTCAACCACTATTACTTTTTAGCACTACTCCATGCCTGACACTGTTCTCGGTGCTGAGCATACAGGGATAAACTAAGCAGACACCGCTCCTGCACTCACAGAGCTACAGTCTCCCAAGCTCAGCATCCTCTTTGAATACTCATTTTCTTCCATCCCTAATGTCCCAGCTCATCAATGATTCCTATCATCTTTTTCCCAAAATGCCTCAGATGCATTTTTTGATCCCCACCAAGCTCTAGAACTGGTCTCGCCCCACATGATTTCAGGCTGGGACCAGTACTGACCTCTCACCTCTCCCCTTTCCCAGCCGTATAGCAAACGGCTCCTTGAGTAACATTTCTTCTAGGAGCACCCTGGTTCTGCATCCCTCCATCAGCATCCCTCAATGGTTCTCAGACTAAACTGAAAGCCACCTGCTCCTTTGGGGCTCAGCCATTTGGTGGCACTCACAAGTTTCATACCAACCAACCAGATCTACGTGCTAAGTAAGTGCTGGTGAGGATGAAGATGTGGAGAACTGGAGTTCTCATATGTTGCTAGTGGAAATGTAAAATGGTACAGCCATGCTGGGAAACAGTTTGGCAGTTTCTGTCAAAAGTTAAACATAAAAGAATGGGAAAAAAAGGTTAAACATACACATCCAGGAGAAATGAAAGCATATGCCCATATAAAGTCTTGTACATGCATGTCCTGCAGCTTTATTTATAAGAGCTCCAAATTGGAAACAACCCAAATGCCCATCAACAGGTGAATGGAAAAACAAAATGTGATGCATTATACAACAGAATACTACCCAGCAATAAAAAGGAAAGAGCTATTGATACATGCCACAATATGGATGAATCTCAAAATAATTATTCTATGTCAAAGAAGCCAGGGAAATAAGAATATATAATGTATGATTACATTTATACAAAATTCAAGAAAATGCAAACTAATTTATAGTGACTAAAAGCAAACTGGTGGTTGCCTAGAGAAGGAGCGAAGGGCAGGCAGGAAGAGAGGATTACAAAGGGGCCGAGGGAACTTTTGGGAATGTTGGAAATGTTCACTGTCTTGACTGTGTGATGGTTTCAAAGATGTATAAACGTGTCAAAACTTATCAAAGCACATATTTAATTGTGTGCAGTTTGCTGCTTGTCAATTATACCTCAATAAAATTGTTAAAAACAAACAAACAAATCAGGTCTATTCATAGCCTCATGATATCAAACCACCAGGGCCTTTGGCCACTGTGGCAGGCTGCCCTCTAGAAAAGTACTAATATTATAAGCTGTTCTACAGATTCTAGAAAAGACTATATAGCCTAGGGATGGGGAGATGGGACTCAACCTCAGCCTCCCTCCCTTTTCAGGCTGTTACTTAGTACCCCTCACCCCAACACTGAGCTGACCAAGGCCACCCCCCCAGAGCTACTGTGAGCACCAAATGAAGAGGATGCATAAAGGAGTCAGCACAAAGCTGGCCAGATCACAGGCCCCAGGGCTGAGCTCCCTTCCCTGTCCTAGCCCCAGACCCCTCACAGTTGTAGCTGAGGTTCAGGGCTCACTCTGCAAAAGCATAGAGAAAAGCTGAGGGGGCTTCCAGGAGCTGAGTGAGGCGCGGGGAGGAGTCCAGTGAAGCCCAACCAGCAGAAACTGGGGCTGTCTGGATGTCCCTGGGTGTAGGGCTAAACTGACAGCAGCCCAGGCCTCTGGGCTCTCCCAGCGCACTCCCAGCCTGGTTTACAGCCCCAGAACGTGTTAGAGGGAGACGAGACGGCAAGGGGCACTGAGAACAGCAGCTGTGAAATGGAGCTTTCAGGACAAGGCAGGAACACAGAATCCTGAGAAGGTATCATGAAAGAAATGAACTGAGTGGGGGGGGGCGGGGGGCGGGGCGGGGAAGGTACTTGACCCTTGGGCACTGGGCAAGCAAGCATAGAACTCTGTAAATGACTTGTGAAGAAGAAAGGAAGGGAGGGAGGGAGGCAGGGAAAGAGGGAATTATTGCATGGTCACATGTGAGAGGGTGTGAATCTATAGGTGCAGAGGTGTGTGTGTGTGTGTGTGTTCATCTCTAGGAAATAATGCACATGATTCTACTTGGGCATCTTCCCAAAGTATATAAGCAGAGGAAACAGTAATGTCAATGAAAATAGGCCCCCACGCCAATTTCTAATCAGCCCACCCCTAAGTTTACAAAGTAGCTGCCCAAGCATATTTAGAAAATCTTACTGTTGAGAATGCAGTATCTTTTTCTCCATTTCTCCATGAACCAAACTATGGCCTGTGAGCAGAAACCCACTCAAAGAATGCTGGCACCTGCTGTGGGCCAGAGACTAACTGGCCACATACATCGTCTCATTTAATCTCACAACAGGTCAGTAAGGTCAAGGTTTTTGACTCTTAGTGACGCTGGGGTTCAAAACCAATGATGATGTCAAAAACTAGCACTCATTCCTGTAACTCACCATCTCATTCCAACCCAGTTTCCATTCGGCTCTGGGGCATGTGCGTGGACATGTGTGCATGGATGTGTGTACACATGTGCATGTGAGTGTCCATCAAAGTAAATGGGTTTCCCTCAGGCATACATTACAATAAGAGTGTACCACCCTTCTGTTCCTGCTGTTGGAAGTTAGGGTGCTGTATTTTAGCTGCTTCCCCAAAAAGCCTGACATGGAAAAACCAAGTTGCTGATAATAATATATCCCCCAAATATTCTATACTCCACACTTAAAAACAAAAAAAAGTGATAACATTTCTGGAAGAAAGGATACAAACATTTGCAATGTGCTAAGCTTGGCTCAAACTTTTACATTTATTATTTCATTCAATTATCCTAAAACCCCAGAAAAGAAGGTATTATCTCCAGTCTTATGGATGAGGAAATCAAGGCTTAGAAAATCTGAGTAACTTGCCCAAGTTTGTAAAGTTCACAGAACATTTGAACCCAGTTGGACTGATTTCAAAACTCAGACATACCTTCCCACTGCATGGAGATAGCAGTGCTAAATATCAGTATCATCGTAAACAGTCAGTGCCCCAGGTCCACCGTGGCCTTCTGTAGAACTGATGCTCCAGCCCTTCAGGCATCTCCCCATCCCCGCTCTCAGAACTCAGCATGGGCACGGAGAAACCCTCTCCACCAGCATCAGACAGCAATCCAGGCCCCTCATCTCCAGGGCACCCTCTTAGTCACAGAAAGATCCATGCAGTCCTTTCCTCAGTCAGCTCCTTGGGTTTGCACCTGTGCATTTGTACAGAACCTCACGCTCAGAAGGGCCCTGTGCTTGGTTTAATGCTCTGGAATTCTGAATCGTATTTGAACAAGGAGCCAAGCATGTTCACGTTGCACTAGATCCTGCACCTCACACAATCAATCCTTCCCATCTTCTCCATCAGCCAGCCCAGATGGTCCTTCCCAGGAAAAGCAGCACAACCAGTCACTCCCTGCATGTTTCCAAAGGCATTACCCGCAGTTTCTGAATGGTCAGGACTGAACAGGAACAAGTTACTTTAATATGGAGCAGCTTCTTGCCTGGATGGCCTTGATTTGCAAATTTGCAACTTAGTAACTAACTGCTGGGCTGCTCCCAGCCTGATCTCTGGTCCTTATTGCGCTGCTAACCACATGGTCCTGCTCACCATTGCCGAAGGGATTGCAGTTTCCAGAAGGCATGGCCACTTCTACTTTTATCTTCTATTTCTCCCTCGGGGTTTTTTTTTCCGTACACACAGCAGGAACTTAATAAGAATGGATGGATTAAATGAGTTCCATATTTCCTCAATTCTTGACCCCATCAATTATAAGACATATCATCAATATTATAACATTGTATGTCCAATGGTAATTAAGTAAATCAGATAAAGCAGGGGAAAAATATCTTAGATTTGCAATACAGTAAAAAATGGCTCTGCTCATTCTACATTTGGATTCACGATGTCATCCCCCGTATCTGCCTCCTCCTCCTCTCCATCCCACCCAACCCCTGGGCATCCTTCAAGACCGAGCTCAAGGTTCTACCTTCTCCACCAGCTTTCCTGACCCCTCAATCTACACGAATTCTCCCAGATGAACACAGAGCACTTTTTGTCTGCTCTTCATACACTATTTCATTATATATCACTTTGTGGCACTTCATGGCATTTGGATTTCTTGAATTAGTTTCTTTTTATATAGGAATGAGCTTTTCCCTCATCGAGACTGCCCCATAAGAAGAGTTCCCAGCACAGTGCTATAGACACAGCAGGTTCTCAGGTCTCAGTAAGCTCTTCCCGAATGAATGGAATCTAATGGAGCATGTGGAGGGAGAAAAGGATGAGAAAGTTATTAACGTCCCATAAATAAATCCTCATGATAAATCCAATAAACTCACGTTCTTCAACCCATTCTCTTCTCCAGAGTCCAGTGAGGGTAAAAGGCATCCGGACCCTGGCCTGATACTCTTGAGATGCATCTCAAGTGACACTTATTCAGCAAGAGGTGAAGGTGTAAACCTGCATGGTTAAATCAGATCTTGGAAGGCCCGGATAAAAATAAGGACATTTTTTAAATTATCCCCCTCCTCCTTATTGACAAAAGGTCTCTTGCATGTAAAAGGCATAAGAGATATTTTTCCTTTCGGTGTATCAAGGGATGGGATGTTTCTTCGAAGGAAAAAGAGATATGGCTCCAGGACTCCAGGATACAGAAGCTGAGATTTTCTCTTAGAACTCAGGCAAGCCCCTGGAGAGGTGTCCTTAGAAGCAGTCCTTGCACAGGGCTCCCCCATTTCTAAATCACCTTTCTTGGAACCTGACACCCCTGTGTGGGCACTGTTCTTGGTCTGTCTGGAGGCTGCTGTGCTGGCCCTGACCCAGGCCTCAGGTGGGCAAGCCTGGATGAGGTGGACTATGGCAGAATCTTCCACCAGGAACCCTGCAATTCTTCAGAGCCCTGGCACAGCTCTTTCAACTCTCTGCCGAGTCAGACGGCTTGCTGAGGAGTTCACAACAACAGGGAATGGGTTACGGCTGACCATCTTTCCATCCGTGAGAGCTGCTGCAGGCCTGGCACCTTCCACTGGTTCTGGGGCCTGGGATCCCCCATGGCCATGCCTTGTTGCTGCCACCACTGCATGCTCATGTCACAGCAACCCCTGTTGCTCTACCAAGTGTTGGAGTTGGACAGGTTATCCTAGACTAGAGCTGGAGGTAAGAGTAGGGTGTTCCTCTCACCCCTCCATGGAAGGGGTTCTTCTGGGTGGCCCCCAGCCTGGGTGGCCTGGGCCAGTAGGGCAGGGGCTATGATGCCAGCACCCAGAGAGGGGCGGCTCCCATGTGCCTGGCATCTGCTGGAATGCAATGAACATAGGCTGGTGTTTTAAAAAAAATTCTCTCCATGGAAGGGACTTTATTTACGCAGCACTTTCTCCCTCTCTTCTCTTCTCCCAGTGCCCAGTAATTAGGGTCCCTGATCCACCTCATCCTATGAATGTTACTTCTGTTCATCTCTTCTCTTTGCCCTGCCGCCCCTTCAGAGGCCCTTTTCTCAGCTCTCCCTCTTCATGGTTTCTCTCAACAATGTGAAATCTGATCCACCTGTCCAAATGCTCCAAGCTCCCTCCAGCCTTTCTGACTTCAAACAGCTGTTTCCCTCGGCCTGGAACATTCTCTGTCTGCTCCTCTCCGCTTTGCCAGCCACTCACCTGCCAAGGCTCTCTTCTTGCTGGAAGCCATTCCTGACACTGTCCTCCTGCCCCCTCTGTAGTGGCCTGCATTTCTCCACCATCCAACATCAGGCAGCTCTGCTATTGCTTCCTGAATTGCACTCACTTCCACTGGGCTGTGACCCTCCCAGGGTCAGGGACAGGACGTGACGAGTTCCACAGGAACCCTGGTGCCCATCCCTGAGTTTGGCACATAATAGATGCCAAGGCTCACACCTCGAATCTCTGCCCTTCTTCCCTGATCCTTTCTTCTTCAAGAGCACTCCATCTCCTTATTAAAGACTAATGCAGGAATGGTCACTTCAAAATCCTCCTTTCCCCTGATCTCCAGCTCCTAATTTCCACCTACCTGCATTTCTGCTGATACATCCTGATACCACTCCCATCAGCTCACCCCCAAACTCATTTCATCTCCTTTCCTACCATCTCCTTTCCTTTCCCCTTCAGGCCACCCCTAGTTTTTCTGTGATGGCATGGCCGTCCTGAGGTTCGAAACTGTAGAATCACCTTTAACCCATCCTTTGTCTTGAGTATTTCCAGGCAATGTCTTACAAGCATGTTATATATAGTATCTCATTTAATTCTCACAGCAAACCCGTAAAAGTGGGGGTAAGCATCCTGATATTACAGAGGAGGAAACTGAGGTTCAGAGAACTGACCTGCCCAGGGTCACTGACTAAGCAGGAGTTAAAAGCAGTTTTGACAGGTTGCCCAAAGCTCTCATTCTTCCCCGCCCCTTGTCTGTATTTTGTTTTACAAATTATCCAACAAATATCCATGCCCAATCAGTTCTCCTCAGGAATGCTTCCAGTGTCAACTCTTTGCTCTCCCACGTGGACACTGAGGCATGGCCAGGTCGTCATGGCAATGGGGAGGCTGGTGTGCAGAGCCCTGAATGCTTGGCTGTACCACTGAGGTAAGTTGCTCGGCCTCACCTCACTCAGTGCTCCTGGTGTGGGCTATAAGTTTGCAACTGTTTCTTTAAGGAACTGCCCCTTCCTTTCTTACTGGTTTGGTTGATTTTAAAGCCCTGATGAGGCCGACCCCTTTTTTGGACCCCTTTTTTCTGGACCCCAGCTGCACCCCTCTATTCGCCCCTTAGCCTCAGGTCAGAACTACTCCATAAGCTACCTATTTGGAGCATATTCTGGATTTTCCAGTGCTCATCTCTCAATTGAATTCTTATTCTTTCCCACTTTTCAGCAAATCTGAAACTTCAGGGCATTCTGAGTCATTGTAGAAGGTGAATCAAAGATGCAGATTCCAGGGCCCTTCTCTCAGAGTCTCTAAGTCAGCAGATCTGGGGCAAGAACCCAGGAATCTGCATTAACAAGTTCTCCCAGGCGAGTCTGATGCAGGTAGTTTAATCACCGTCTGTTCTCTTGCATCCTTTATCACTGGCATTTCCCTTTTCTGGCCTTTTTTTTTTTTTTACAATTCATACCCATTCCCTTCTTTCCAGCTTTGTGAGAAAATCCCTCAGATTCTCACGTTGGGCTGCACAGTATAATCACCTGGATCATTTGAAAAATACCAGTGCCTGGACTCCAACCCAGACCAATTAAAATAGAATCTTGGAGACGGGGGCAGGCACTAGGGCAACCAACTCATATGGGTTTGACTGGGACTGTCCCGGTTTTAAGACAGAAAGTTCTGTGTTACAGAAAACTCTGCAGTCCTGGGCAGTGGTGGTTGCAAAGCCTCTCCAGGTGACTCTAATTTGCAGCCAAGATTGTGAAGCAGGGAACTAGATCAGGTCAGGAGAGGCCTCTCCTAACCACCCAACTCCCCACAGGGAGTTCTCTAGGGCCACGCTCACCTGCTCTTTGTTCTCATTTAGCTCAGGCCATCTCACCATGAGGTCTCAGGACCAGCAACTTCAGCATCACCTGGGAACTTATTAGAAATGAAAATCCTCGGGGTCTACCTCAAACCTACTGGATCGGAAACTCTGGGGGCAGGACCCAGTGCTCTCCATTTTAACAAACCCTCCAGGGGATCCTGATACCCACTGAAGTCCAAGAACCACTGGTTTACCTTATCTGGCTCCAACCTGGCTGCAAACCTCCCAATCCACCCTAAATTTGGGGTAGGCTTATTCGTTCACTGCCATTACTTACCCTTACTACACTCTTTACTGGCTCTGGACACAGGGCAAGATGCTCAAATTTCCTGAGAACCTGTTTCCTAGTCTATAAAATAGGAACAACATGATTCTTAGAGAGAAAACTTCCTGGTTGCTTGTTTCCACGAGAAGGATTTTCCATAAATGGTTACTCAATCCTGGCAGCACCTGAGCATCACTTGGGGGGCGGAGGGGGTGGTTTTTAAAAAATATTAATACCCAGCTCCCTCCCCAGAGCAATGAAATCAGAATCATGGGGGTGGGATCAGGCTTCCATATTTTAAAGCCTCTCAGGTGGTTCTAAGTGCATCCAAGCTGAAGAATCCTGGCTACCAACTTGCAGGCTGCTTCTGACACCCTCATTTCCTTAAGGAAAGGACTAGGGTCTCTGATGGGTGACTCTGGGAGAAGTTATGAGCTGGCCCTGCTCACTTCCCTCCTTCCTTCTCTGGGATCTGTGGGTGCTGCATTCTGACGAGCTCTCTCTGGTGAGGTAAGGAGCCTGCTCCCATGGGGATGGGGTGGGGTGTCCACGGTCACCCTCCTGTGCCAAAGCCTGGACATCAGTTGGCCTCATTCATGAGCCAAATATTAGGAAGTGTGTTTGGCCAAAGATATAAAGCCACATACTCCCATCCGCTTTATCAGAAACTTGGCTGATATTTTGACCTCCATCTGTCTGCTTCGTGTATCTATTTCTCAGTTGGTCCCGGACTTGACCCCACAAAACCCCAACACCATATTCTTTGTAAGGTTATTGTTGAATTTAATGAGATAACACATAAAAGTCAGCTAGCTAGCGGTCAGTAACCCTTCGCCGCATCTGAATCAAAGCCAGCCCCTCTGCTTGCCACTCTGCCCTCCCTGACCCAATTCAACCCTCAAACCCCTTCCACCACCAAGCTCAAGAATGACAAGTAACCCCTTAATCACCACTTCACTGATGCTGGCTTCTGGGAGGGATTCACAAAGGAATTGTGAGAAGAGAAGAGTTGGGCCTATCTGGGCTGTAGCCCTGGCTTTCCCACTCACAGTGTGACATTGCCTGACGTCCTCCAACCGTTCTGGGCTTGGTTTCTTTATCTGTCCAGTAGGGACCCCAGTGACACTGACCTCCTGTGTTTCTTGTGAGTTAAATGAGGACACAGAAAACACCTAGGATAGTGCAAGGAGGATAGTAGGAACTTGATAAATTGTAGGTGTTTATCATTTTTCTGCTCTTGTGTTATTTAGGATGGCTTCTTTGAAACGATGAGTATGGGGGAGAGGTTCCGGATACAGGCAAGAATACAAAGACACGGAATTCCAAGGGGAAAATGAGCCAAGTTCTAAAGGATCTGGCAACATGAGCCAGAAACAAATGCACAGAAATGGGGACAAGTGGATTAGGGGCAGAGGATGGGGGCCTGCTGCAGACTTGGCCGGCAGAGGAGCTGGGATGCAGGGTCCCCCAAAATGGAGCCACTCTCTCTCCAAGCTCACAACTGACTTTCTCCCTTTGTCTTCTCTCTGGGCCACACTCCACATGTCTCTGTTCAGACTCATTTGTTAGAACTGCCCTCCATTCCACCCCCATCCTTGCCTGAAGGACTCAAGGCATCTTAGCAATGTCTCCAATTCTACGTGCTGGAGGAAAAGAAGCAAAACCAAAATAAAAGGGGGAAAGAAACCTTTCTCTAGGCCTGCATCTTTGTGACTTCCCACAGCCCCCCAGTCTCCCTCAGGAGATGGCCGTTCCTAGTCAGCATCAATCTGGCCATTGGGACAGAAAGAACCACACCAAGAGGAGCACCAACAGACTCCCTCCCATCACTCATCCCCAAAGCCCTCTCTGCCATCTTTGCCAACCCATGCCCCTTCCCTCTTTCATAGCTCAATCTAATGCTTATCTCCCTGAAGTCATCTCTGATGGACCTGCCTTGATTGCAAGAGTTCTTTCTTCCACATGTTCATCCATCCATCCATCCTTCCATCCATCCATCTTTCCATCCATCCATCATTCCACAAATGTTCACTGAGCACTTAGTCCGTTACCAGGCATGGTGCCAGGCCTGACATTAAAACAACAGTCCCTGCCCTCTTGAAGGCTAATGCGTGGTGGAAGAGAGCACAGGGTCAGGAGACAGGAGCTCACAGTCACAAGGAGAAAACAGGGCTCCCTCCTTATGCTCTTCAAGTTTTCTCTTTTTCCCTCCCTAACATGACCCACAGCCACTAGTGAGATGAGGCCAAATCCTCTCCCTCTCTTTCTCTCTAGCACACACAGACCACCCAAAAGAAAACACACCCTTATCAGACAGAGATATCACACTTTCTGGCCCCATGCTGTTTTCTACCCTGTGGACTTTGGACATTTGCCTCAACCTCAGTGTGCCCCATCTTCTCCCACTGCCTCGACTGTCATATCTGGCATCTTAGCTTAATGGCCATCTCAGTCAATGTTCTCTGATCTGCTTGGACATACTAGGCACTGGAGATTCAGAGAGGAATAGATGCATCCCTGAGCTCACAGAGGCCTTGGTCTAATGGGACAGCCATACACATAAAAGATATGCATAATACAATGTGGGAAGCACATAGTGATGGAGGTAAGGCATTGCAATGTGAATAGAGAGAGGCATCTAATCCAGCCTGGTTGTTGAGGGGGAGAACATCAGGGAAGCCTTCCTGGAGGAGGCAATGCCAGTACCCAGTCTTAAAGAGAAGCAGTAAATCTGAAATTGAGCCTGTGCCTTGGCTTGGCTCCTGCCACTTCAGGTCATCTTAATCACTTGTCACTGGCTTTGCTCCCTGCTGTTCTCTGCCCCTCCATCTCAGAATACCAGGGCATTGGGGCTTTCAGATAAATGAATCCATGATCATGCGGCGTGATTGTAGGTGGATTTCTCCCTCCCTTTTATTTAGAGTTAATGTTATAATACCAATAACATGATGCCGATTATATAATAAAAGCTAAAAATAAAAAGCAGGATTTTATTTCCTTTATTTTTACGTGGTGTCCAGACTCCCCTTGGCCTTTCAACCTCAGGGCAACCATAAGACAGAGGCTGAGTTTTCACATTGCACCTCGGCCCTCAATGGCTGGGATACAGCTCCTGGCAGACAGAAAAGGGCAGGGCATTGGCTGCCCGAGGGCAGAGGGTCAGGGCTGCCCAGAGCTCAGCACACAGACACCCCGAGTCAAAGGCCTCGCTAATAGGGAAATAGAGTGGGAAGAAGGTTGTCATATTACACTTTTTGTTCAGCACGATCACACAGTTAGTGAAAATCCTTGTTGTGTCAGAATTGATCAGGGAAAGAAAGATATATGTATTCACATACATATGAATGTGAGAAAACTTGAAAGCCGACAAGCCCCACCCTTACACGGAATAAGCTTCCCTGTGACGCAAAGGGTATTTGCAGATGTTTTTCCCTGGTTGAGCCTACTAAAACCAATACACCTTTGTCCAGGAATTTCAGTCATTATTCAAAGGGCTATATTTTGTAAGTGTTGACTGCCAGCTAAAGAACCTTCCCTGAGAATCCTTTCTGAGATTCAAGAATACGATGGGGGTTAGAATCTAGAATTTTAGATTCTAAACTTGTCTCTGGCACAACTAGATGTAAGATGGTGGGAAAGGTACGTAACATCTTTAAGCCACACCTTCTTCATCTGTAAAAAGAGAATATGACAGCGCATGCCTCATGGTGCTATCGTGAAGAATGACATGAGAATCCAGGAACAGCACTCTTATGCCTGATACAGAGTATTTTGCAAGGAAAATATATATGTAAAATGTTTCCCAATATATTTTGCCTCTAGGGAATCCAGATTTTTTCCCCCTACCCTTTCTCTGGGACTCTTCTGATACCAGAGCTAGGCCATGGCTTATTGTTCCTGGGAAACGAAGAATTGCAAGTCCCCAGACCTCTAAGGTCTGTAGCGTGGGGAATGGTTGATGGGAGGTAATTTTGTTTTCTCTGACAGGAAGAGGGACTAGAAAGCCTTTCTAGTACTAGGAGGAAAAGGAAGCAAATGGCCAGGGTGGGCAGGAGAGAAAGGGAAGGGATCATTAGAAACAATCCCATCACTTGGAGAATTCCAGAACAGGGGTGCAGGTCTGGGAAAATGTCATACCCCTCGGAGAAGCCCAGCCTTCAGCTTGGCTCAGAGCAACCCAGCTCTGCCAGAGGGAGATGCGAACCTTGGAACTGGCCAAGGAAATTACCTGGGGGGGTGCTCTTGTGCTCACCAATTCAGAGCCCTCACATCCCATAGACAACAGCTGGATATCCAGGCCCTCCAAGGGGAGTAGATGTCCTGGGTGAGCCAGGGGCCAAGGAGGCCACCAACTTTGGCAGCAGGTGACAGGTCCATGCCCCAAAGCCCTCAGACCAGATCTGCGCCCCTTTGGTGGATTTCAGTACAGGTGCCCAAGAAACAGAGAGAACACCACACATCTTAAAGGAGGCTCTGCAGCCCGAGGCCCTTCCAGGTCACCTGGAGAACACTCAGCTTCTCCAGCAGCTAGACCACATGGCGTCCGGGGGAGGCCATCTCACAGGAAGTCTGAATTCTGACTTGACCAAATCTTGATCCAAGGGGACTGTTTTAAATCAGAAGAAACTAAAAAGTACCTTTACTGATATCAGGTTAAGTTTTGTTCTGTACGTCATCAATTATAGGAGATAATTACTTTTATTCTGCACCTCTGAGTTGTATACTTTTTCACCACCCATTTCTGTAGCAAGTCAATAAATATAACCTGCTATCATTACCATCATCATCATCATCCTAACAAAGTATATGATTCTCAGATTAACATGGAGGGAGGGAGGATGAGGACAAGTAAAGAAGCAGACCCTCTTGCTTCAGATCTGAGTCCCAGGAGGGCTCGAGAAGCTGGCTGGCATGGGAGGGGAGGGGTGCAGCCTTTGGGCTCACCCCCTGCCTGGAGATTTTAGCCTCTCAGCAAACTGGTAGCAGGAGTTAACCCTTCAGTGAACCAACAGGAGAGTAACAGGGCTTGTCCTAGACAGGACTGGGTGGAACACAGGGTTCTGAAACCTAGTCGAGCCCTCCCCTCTCACCCTGGTTTAACTATAACTAACCCACCAGCTCCCCTGCCCTTTCCTCACTGAAGGGACTACAGAAGATGGAGCACCAGTGCACCTACCCACCAGAGCATGCACCCAGCCCGTTCAGGTAGGGTGGTGCAGGCCTCCCACCTGCCCACCAGCGTCCTGTCTTTGTGGCCTTCGCAGTATGGCCTGTGGGTTAAGAGTGAACTCTGGAGCTGGACTGCCTGGGTGCAAGGCCCAGTATTGCTTCTCATCTGCTGTCCGTCTTTGTCAAGTCATTCAACTGCCCTGCACCTCAGTTTCCCTATCTGACAAATGGGCATCATAATAGGCTCTGCCTCATAAGGTAGGTGAGGGGATGAAATCGATGGGTGAGCTCATGCACAGTGATCAGGGTGGTGCCTGGCCCCTGTGTAAGGGCCAAGGGTGGCCCTCTGAATGAGGTCTTCTGTGGCCTCTATTTAAAATAGCAACTCCTCTCCTAGCACCTTCTGCCTCCCATCACCTTGCCCTTCATTTTTCTACGTGGACTTATCACCATCTGAGATGATATATACTATCCCTCCCACTAGTCTGCAAGCTCCATGGGGCATTTTTGTCCATCATTCATTGCTGTATTCACAGTGCTTAGAATTACTGCCTGGCAGGTAGAAAGTCCTTGTAATTAAAAATGAGTGTGGGAACCTTCACTTGTTAGCTGTATAATCTTGGGCCACATAACCTCCATGTGCCTCGGTTTCCTCATCTGAAAAATGGGGTTGATGCCTATATATCCCCAAAATGTTGTAAGGATTAAGTGAGAGAACATTTGTGAACAGGCCCAGTGCAGCCTCTGGCACATGGTAGATGGAGGCTGGCTGGATGTGGGAGCAACAGTCTCAGGCTGACTCAGGCAGGGCCTGAAATGGTTAATTCCTGACTCTCCTCCCCTGTGCAAGGCAAGGCTCTGCTGCAGAGCCACTGGCAGCTGTCCAGGTGGAGGGTAAATGTCAGAGGTGGGTGCCTGTGGAGCTGGTGGTGGTCCTGACCTGGGCAGCTGGAGTCTCTCTACCCCTCCCCCTCCCGCTGAGAGACACAGCCAGGCCTGGAGCCTTTGGGAGCACAGGAGCTGAGCAGTGGGAACCTCTGCCTGCGCGGGTCCCACGCCACATCCTGGCCTTGGGGGAGGTGGGCCCAAGAGCTGGACTAGCTTCCAAGTCGTTCCCAGGCGGCCTGTTCTCCTGCTCGCCCAGCTGGGCTGACTGAGCCGGAGGCTGCAGAGCAGGCCTGTCCCTCAGCGCCGCCCCACCCCGGCCAGGGAGCAGGAAGACTCAGGCCTCGGTTGCAGTCTGCCTGAAGCCCAAGGGCCTTCCTGGCCTGGGCGGGGAGGGAGCTTGTACAAGTCACGGAAAGGACGAACCCACTGGAGAGCTGTCACATTAACTGGGGCCTTCTCGCATCTCCCCAACTTCTCACAATTTTCCAGCTTATCTGCAACTTCCCCAAGAGCCCACCCCTTCCCATGACTGATTCAGAACAGACACACAGACAGACACACAGGTTCCAGTATGGATAGTGACGATCAAATAGATGAAAGCCAATGTTTGCATCTTGGACACCTTCATGCCAGGGACACAGTGAACACAGCACCATCATCAAGGCGTCGAGGAAGGGGGTACCTCTAGTGAGGACAGGGAGGGGCAGCAGTGCCACCGTGGAGACCCCTAGAAATGCACAGGGTAAAAGGGAGTACAAAGCTTGGGGAAGGAGGGAGGGCAATAAACTGTGGTGACAACAGGGTGCTTCTGGCAGACGGTGACTTGGGGTTTTGACAGGAGCTAATGAATGGAGAAATGAAATCCCTTACCACACAGCTGGCTCCGAATCACACCAGGGAGGACATGACCTCAGCTTCCACCCCCTCAACCTTCAGGGACTTTCACTGGAAAATAAGCCCTCTGCGGGTAGAGACATGGCCTGATGTGCATCCTTGGTGCTCAGAATAGTGACTGGCACGTACATGGTTGGCGCTCAATAAATATACCTGAATGCACCAACAAGTAAACAAGCACCCAATAGAGATTTATGCTCCCTGAAGGTGAAATCACCACCAACTCTGAATAGTGATTTTTCTCCTTGCTCTTTTGACACCGGCATTCACAAAAATTTCCATAGCCCAACTTCCTCTGGCAAAGTATAAAAAGCTTCATACGTTATAACTCTGACCAGTGCCAAACAAGGCATTGACTTCCAAAATGGGTGAACTCAGCAGGAACAAACAGCGAGGTCTCTCCATCTCCCACAGCACTGCCAGTTTCCCCACACACAGTCACACTCCTGCAAGCCTTGGGAACAGTCAGGAGACTCACATACAACTGTGGACAATGACAACAAAGAACAGGCCATCGATGTCGATGTTTGTGCCTCGGTATCTACAGAAGAGCAGGACCATGTGTGTACCCATACCAGCCATAGGCACAAGCACGTATGGAGTCCACAGCCTCTTCCACAGCTCCTTCCCCAGACCCCTCACAATGGAGAACAGTAAAACAGGGAGACACTGATTAGAGGGGTCTGCTCAGGCACCACCCCAAGACAAGGGTCCCTGGGTAAACCACGCAAACTCTGACCACTCCTGCTTCCTTCTCAGTGAAAAACTGTACAGAGTGTAGGCTCCCCTCACATCTCGGGAATTCATGCATTCATCCATCCATTCACACAGCCAATATTTATTGAGGACCTACTGTGCTGGGCCCTGTCCCCGGGACTAGTTGCACTGTCAGATCCTTGTGTTCTAGAAGCTTAAGGTCTAGTGAGGGTCCGACAGAACACTGGCTTCCAACCACCGTGCTAAGTGCTGCCCCAGAGGTAGGAGGTCTGTGGGGGCAGCAGTGAGGGAGACCCTCACCTACCTGAAACTGGGGCAGATGAGGGGTTACAGAGACTTTACAGAGGCGGGTCTTGAAGTATGGCTAGATAGTCACCAAGTACAAACCTCCAGGAGGAGAAAAGGGCAAGAGTTAAGATGCAGGCTGGTAAGTGGTCCCTGAAGAGGAAATCACTGCTGACTCCAAGGCACCCTTGTTCTCCTCTCATCCCACTGGCATTCTCCAAAAGTTCCATAGCTCAGCCTGGCCAGAGGGCAAGAAATCAGATGTGAGACTTAGTCTGGGGCTCAGTCATGAAGAGAGGACACATTCCATGGATTCTGAATTGGGTTTGAGATTTTCCCAATTCCTCTTTGGTCCATCAAGATAATCTATTCTCAGACAGACCAAGGAGGTTTACCTAGAGCCAGAGATCCTGTAAAGCTGTCTAGGAACGGGGACCCCAAGGAAAGGAGGTGAGGAGCAGCTGCTGGCCACTGCGTCTGAGGCTCAGCTCCCTCGCCCAATCCCACCAGGCACAGGAGGCCCAGAGGACCCCCACAGGGAAAGCCAAGGCTCGAGGGCTGCCATTTTCCGGGGCAACAGAGTGCCAGTCCTCAAACTCTGACCCAGTAATCGGACTCTGGAAAAGACCACCCCCTCCGGCACCTGGATGGGCTGTGCCTCCCTTCTTTCTGCCTCTGCTGTGAATAAACTCACCTCCTCCCAGGAGGCACAGGATGTTAAGAGTGGAGGTGACTCCTCATTTACAGGTGAGGAGAGTGAGGCCACTTGACCAAGGAGCCACAACAAACTCACACCAGAACCAGGTCAAGAACCCGGTCTGAACTCTCAGCCCAAAGTTCTTCTTTCCCACTCTAGAACAGTGTCAGACAAATCCTGGTTTAGTTCCTGGTTTCACCTTATATATTCCTACTGAAGATAGTACATGGAGCAGGAACAACAGCTACAAAAATACAATGCAAAGGAAAAAAACAAAAAACATCAAAAATCTAAGCCAAGACTCATTAGTGACTGTTTCCCCTAAATATTATGAGCCCTGCCAGGACCCAACGTCTTCCGCCTCTCTCTTTGGATAATGTTCCCTAATAGTCCAGGAACAAATTCACAGCTTCTCCTGATTTTTACTCCAATTTTTCTTTTTGAAGCCTCCAGGCTTAGAAACCCTTTTTAAATCATGACTGCCCCCAAGAGTCATTCTAAAGTGTTCTGGCTTGCCAAGTTGAAACTACAGAAACCTGTGACTGCATATTATCATTATTATTTGCCTACCATTAGTATGCTTTCCCAGACTTCACAACTGATTTTTACATATATTTTCCTTAATCTTTGTGTGCAAATGATCCTAACATGAAGTGAGAAAAAATCAGTCTCAGAAGCAGAAAACAAACAAACCAACCTGGCATCTAGGGCTCTGGGAATTTTCAGAGGGCCAGGCGACATTTTGGATCTATTCTCCAGTAAAGAATTGTTCCCTGGTGTACCAGCTACATAACGAATCACTTGAGGGTTTTTTTGGAAAAGTAAAAAATAAGAGAGTTGAGACTCCTAAAAAACCCCCAGGGACTTCTATCCAGCTTTAGAATGCCATAGTGCGGCTCACCTTTCAGCAGACTTGCTTTCCAGAAATGGCTCCAGCTGGTCACTGGATGTGGCCACTGACTTACACAAGGAAGGCAGCCCCAAGATTCCCAGGGAGATAAGGGGAAAACCCTTGAAAGTTTAAAAAAGAAAATCTGAATCTGACTCTAAGTGATTTGGACTAGTCATGCCAGATACAGAGAGCTGGCTGTACAACCACTTCTTCCCCAGGCTGCCCCCCTTGCTCCCACCATTATGGGCTTGTTATCCCCAGCCCCCCACTGTCTTCTAAGGCAGCCAGATACTGAGTTGGCAGGCAGAAGCTGGACCAAGATAGACGTCTGAAGGGGAAGGAAACCAGATTTCCTGACTACCTACTATGCACCAGGCATGGTACACACCTCACCTAATACCTGCCAACACACCTACACCTTCCAGGGCACACATAAAATGTGAGGGTTATCCTCATTTCCCATTAGAAGATGGAATTTCACAAAGGCCAAATAATTTGTCCTAGCCCATTTAGTAGTGGTAGAGCAGGACTGGGTGCTCTACCCAAGAGGCTCCAGCCCCACTGCAGGCAGCATTCAGGCTGTGAACTGCAAGAGAACCACATATCCAAGGGGATGCACGAATCCACCCCTGCCTGCAGGGCACATACACCTGGCTGGCACTCAGGGCAAGCACTTGTATGCAGTGAGGCCCATCCCACCTATGCTCCTAGAGATTGTTTCCCCACCTGAAATTTCCAGAGTCCCAATTACCATCTGCCAAATGATACCCATGGGGGAGCAGTGTTGGTGGAGGCCTGGCATCTTCTCCCTGGCATCCAGGGAGCACATGAGCAGGTGAGAAGGTGGGCATACAAGTGAATGCATGGCCGGGCTCAGGAAAGTGCCCTCAGGCAGCAGCAGGCTGCTTCTACAATGATAGGGTTAACTCTGAATTCTCACAAAGGCTCTGCATGGGTGAGCCACATCCCTGACCAGGGTCCCCCTTGGCAGGAGGCAGGACAGCTACCTGGGCCCCGCAGGAAGCCATCCCAGATCACCTCTCATCACTCTCCTCCTGTAGTGTGTTCTGCCACCTGGTTCTGGAAAGAAGACGGGCAAGTCCCAGGAAAGTCTCTTGGAGTCCCCTCTCCGATTCTTACCGAGCTGGCCTTTCTCCATAGTCCACTGGTTTGAAGAACACTCCAGGAGGGAAGGAGGAGCAGAAATTCGGAGCTCCAGGAGCCGCCTGGAGCTTGTTCTCCAACAACGCTCCTTCTGCGGCACATTCTCTTGTCGAGAAGGCACCATGGGTCCTCTCTGGCTCACTTGTTCTCCTCTTTCAGCCCGTCCTGCCTGCAGGAGCTGGGCAGCCTCTCATGTGTGCTTGCAAAAACTCCTCTTTCCCGGATTTGCAGAACCATCTCTGTCAGAGATTTGGAGTTTGTTTTCTTAATTAACTGAAAATGCTAACATGGGAGCCCAGGTGCTGGCAGGGGCCTGGCCTTCAGAGGCTGCTTGAGAAAATTCTTGCTTTGAAATCTGGATCTCTCATGCACTCCCTCCATCCCCTCATGCCCTGCACGGGATGTCAAAACAAACAGGGACACCTGATCATGGGGTGTGGGGGCAGGAGTAGTCTCAGTTTGCAGGGCCAGTGATGGATTTAGCTATGGGATACTTCACTGCCCAACAAATGACGAGGTCCTGACTTCCCAGATGACACAGTTAGGCCCTTAAAAGTCCCCTGCTATGGCAGGGCACAAGGGGAAAAGGGAAGAGGTCAGAGTGATTTATGCCAAGAATACTTCCTGAGTGCCTTCTGCCTGGCAGGCACTGAGCTAGGGGTGGGGAAAGACAGCCAAGCCTTAGTGATTCCTGCCCTTGGGAAGATAAAGTTATGCACAAATTATTAAAGTGTACGTAAGAAGGATGATTCCTGAGGCTGGACAAAGCGATGGTACCAAAGAGGAAAGGAGGGCTCACTGTGTTGGTGATGGTTGAGGGATGGAAAGGCTCAAGGAGAGAACACTTGACCTAAAGAAGGAGTCAAAGTCCTAGGACTGAAGAGGAAGTGTGGGAGGAGAGGGGGAGGAAGGGCATTCCAGAAGGAGCAGGCTGCACAGGCAAAGGCCAGGAGGCACGGAAGAGAAGAGTATGTTCAAGGAAGGGCAGCCAGTGTAGTAAGGCCAGAGAGTGGGTTTACGGCAGCAAGGGGAGAAGGAATAAGTGCAGAAGATGCAGCTGAAAATGCAGCAGAGGGACAGGCCCATATGATAAGGAGTCAAGCAGGCCATGGGGAACCAGCAAATGTTTCTAAGCAGAAGCTGACTCCATCAGTAGTGTAGACCAGGGGTCAGCAAATTATGGCCCATGGGCCATATCTGGCCCACTCACTGCCTGCTTCTGTAAATGCAGTTTTGTTGGCACACAGCTCTGGTCATTCATTCACCTACTGTCTCTGGCTGTTTTCCTACTACAGCGGCAGAGATGAGTAGTTACAACAGGGACCGTATGGCCAACAAAGCCAAAACATTTGCTATGTGGACCTTTACAGAAAAAGTGTGCCAACTTCTAATGTAGGAGATGGACAAGGGCAGAGAAGACTTTAGAGAAGGAAGAGCAGGATGATTGCAAGAATCCAGGCGAGAGGCAATAAATAGAGACTGAAGATACATTGGAGCGTCACTTAAAAGCAGGTATGACCATAAGCTGCCTCATGGCAAGACACAAAACTTCAGTAAGAAGAGGAGGAAAAGAGGTGGAAGAGGAAGGACAGTAGGTACGGGTTCTGAGTCGCCCTCGGGGTGGCGGGGCCTGGGTCACGTGCACAGCTCACACATCTGGGCTTGCGCTATGGCCTTCTCACTGAACATCTGTGCCCCCTACAGAGGCCGGAAATTCTAGAATGACCAGAGAATACCCCTCTTTGCAAGGAAGTCACACAGTGTTCCAGGGAGACCTGCACCACCCCTTCCCAGCCTCTGCACAAGCTGTCCCATTTGTGAAGGCACAGAGAGGAGCAAGGATTTGCTGGAGGTCAGAAAGCAGAGAGATGCGGTGTTGACAGCAGGCTCCTGGCTCCTGATGTGGGGGCCTTCCTCTCTGGGTCTCTGGACCAGGACATCCTGGGCTTGGCGACCAGGAGACTGGATGATTCAGACCTCCCAACCCGATATGACCCAGTTCAGCCCAGTTCACTCTGCCCCAAGGAGTGGGGGATGTGGAACCATTTCTACCACTTGGTAACTTACTAGGCCTCTTCTTCCTTACAGTGGAATCAGTGTAGCCTTTCTCAATCTTTAGTACTTTGGGGCTTCCAAGAATACAATGTAGAACCCAGTTAAGAAACAAAGCATTAAAAGTTAAACACTATCATTTTCAGAGACCTCTTGATGCCAACTTGCACAGAAACAGAAACTCGGGAACTAAAAATCTCACGCCAGTAGTAGGTTACACAGTTACTCAGATGACTCAGAATGTATGTATTCAATTTTTTAGACTATTAAAATGAAAAATTTCTCAAGGAAAAGAACATTCTCAAGCAGAGCTGTCAGACATTGGGGAAAACTTTCACACACACCCCATCCCCCAAGGGTCTGAGTCCCAGGTTGAAAGGGACTGGCACAGTTTGGGGAATTAAATTGGCCTGGGCTTTTTCTTTTCTCTTAAACCTTTCATTTTGAAATATTTTCAAACTTACAGGACAGTTGCAAAAATAATACAAAACCCGTACAGAAAATTCCAACATACCTCCCTCCCCCAGATACTCAGAGCCATCAGGTTAAACATTTTTTGGCCTGGGCTTTTCAGTCTTGTTCCCTGCTGTATGTTCAGTGCCCACCACAACATCTTGCCATAGTGGGCCATCAGTTTGACTTTGTTGAACAAATGAATGAATGAATGGTTGAGTGAATGAATGAATTAATAGGTTTGAGACCTGGTTCAGCAAATTTACCAGTTCTATGTCATTAGGCACAGTCCTTAACCTGTCTGAGCCTCAGTTTGTTCATCTGTAAAAATCAACTAGGTTATTCCTAATTCAAAGAATTACTGGGAGATTAAATAAGATGGTACCCGTAAAGCCCGTGGTGCAGGGATTGGCCCATTAAAGGTATAGGATTAATGGTAACCACTATTGTTACTTTTCAGACAGCTTTCATTCCATATCTAAAATGTCTTTCCAGATCTTCACACACTCCCAATTCCCTCATGGCATTTTCTCATTTTGCCTCATAACCCGGTTTACAAATTCCCCAGCACAGAGCCTGGCACAAGTAGGAGCACAAGAAAGTCTATGGAGGCAGAGTTTAGCGGAGAGTGTCTCTGACCCAGGAACCCAGCCTGGTGGGAAACTGCTGGGGACTGAGGTTACTACTCTGCTCTGCCTTCCCCATGGGAAGCCATTCCTCAACACAAATCCCAGCCCTCCAAACTACCTGGGGATTGAAGGCCCAGGGCTCGCCTGTGTCCACACCACAGGAAATGGGGCTGGGAGACCGCTGCAGAGGGTGAGGGGTGCTGGCCCAGTGCCCTTTCCCCTTTCTTCTCCCACTAGGCTCTGGGCAGCGTGAGCCTCCCCCAGGCAGTATTCCCAGGCATCCACAAGAACAGGCCTCCATTCTTCCCTGCCCTTGGCACGCCGGCACCTCCCATGGTGGCCCAGTGCTTCCCAGGGGCAGCGGCCCCCGGTCAGAGAGGACAACGCAGGCCTCTCTGGGGTCTGGAGAACAAGCCCGGGGCCTGGTCTGTTCTCCCTCACCCCAAGAAAAAGGATTGGCCCGAGTCCTCTACTGGTACATAAACCCAGGGTCACCCACGTCACCCTCAGGCAGCAAACGTCATTTGGCTCTTGGGCATCTTCACAGACAGCCCCCACTGACCACACTTTGTCTTCTCCAGATGAGGGAGGAATCTGACATCTCTCCCTGCTCTTCAACCCTGGGGCCAGGTCACTGGCTCCAGGTATTTTCCAGATGTCAACCCTCTGCTCTCTGCCTTGTGGGTGACAACCACTGGGAGGAAGGGGTCAGAGGCTATCAATACATGAATCTCTGTCCTCCCAAGTCCAAGGCTCGCCACTCACTGGGCATCCCAGCCCCACCCGGGTCTCCTCCTTCCCACATTTGCCCATCAGACTCTACCCAGCAAGAATTACCAGAACTTACCCCAAAATCGGAACTTGCAATCCAAGCAGGAGATACAATGCCGGTTTCTTTCACTTACCAAGTTTATCCTGCTATTCTCCAACTTTCTTTTTAAGGATCCTGAGCTCAGTCCTCAAGAATGATCCTCTTATGTCCCAGAGCCTGGGCTGCAGGGTGGGAGCCTGGGGCTGCAGACTGAGGCTGCAGACAGGGAGTCCTTCCACGGGCATGGATTCATAGAGGTGTGCCCTTGATTCACAGCAGCCCCCCTCCACTGGCGGCTCCAGCACTCAAATCCAGCCCAGAGGGGTCCCTGCTACAGCCTAGGGCAGCGTGCAGCAGGGGAGGCCTGGCGGCTGTGGGGTACCACGTGCTGCCTTTCTTAAAAGGACAGCCTGCCCCAAGAGGCCTGGAAGCCACAGGGGGCAGAAACATGCGAAAGGACAGGAAGATGAACAAGCATTCTCCGGGGATGAGCAACTCAGAACAAGCACCAGGACCCTGGCTTGGCGCTCGTCTAATCTTGAGGACTGATGTGTGGCACACTAAGGCAGAAAGTTTTCCTCTGAGGACAGTATAATAACTGGTAACAATTATTGAGCACTAGCTGCATGCAAGGCACTTTCTTTAGTGTTTTTCACAAACGAACTCATTCTGCCTTTTCTCAACTTTAGGAGATAGGTATTCTCATTATTTTTATTGCCGTTGTGTTGTTATTGTTATTCCCATTTTACAGATGAAAAAACTGAGGCTTAGACTGAATGAGTAAATTGTCAAGGTCCCACAGTTAATGAGTAGAAAAGTTAGGATGTGGACATAAACGGTTCTGCTAGAGCTTAACCACTAAGGTTTTCCCAGAAGGATTCAGAGAAACCTCTCAATATCAACCTGCAACTGCAGGTGGAACATCTGCTGGGAGAGGCTCTGTAGAAAAGGCAACATAAAAGATATAGCACGAGCCCTCAAGATATTAATTGGAGGCAATACAACCCCAAAGGCTAACACCAAACTTGTCTGGTTAGTGGGGGCATGGAATTACTTGTGCTTTTATGTCTCTGTATTTTCAACATTTTCTAAAATAAATGGTTATTTCTTTTATTAAGAGAAGAAGTAAAGATTCCACCCACTATCTCCCACTCAAATACTTCAAAAGACCAAGACTAGAGCAGGAAGATTCATGTATTCTCCATGGAAATTCTAAGAGTAAGGAAAATAGCAAAATTAACAGGACTCAAAGCAATACTGTGGTTAAATCTATTTGAGTTGAGCTTTGTGTATTAAACAGTAAATCTAGACGCAGATTTTAAATAAAATTTAAAACAATAGCTTTTTCTTCCCATCAAAACTGAAAGAAAAAGTTTTTTAAAGCCTGCTGATTAACAAACCAAAAAACCACCCTTCCGAGAAGTCCAAACGTCTTGTGTGTTAGGTCAAGCCCCTTCCTAATTTGATCACCAACAGCCCTCTCCGGCTTTCCCTCACTTTATCCCACCCACCCCACCGAGCAGCCCCACCAGACTACCAGACGTTTCCACAAGGCTTTCCAGCACTCTTGGCATTTGCTCTCGCAGCGCCTTCTGCCCGGGATGCCCTTTCCCTCTTCCAGTGAAATCTCCAGCATCCTTCAAGAGCCAGCTGGACTGTCACTGCTCCCGTAGGGCCTTCCCACCCCCACAGGCAGAACTGACTATACCCTTCTCTGAGCTCCCACAAGCCTTGCCCATCCAGAGCAAGATCACAGCTAGAGCTGGGATCACACCATTATTCTAATCAATTTTGTGTCTTTAGTCCCTCTTCTATCCCCAGCACCTAGCACCAAAAGTATTTGTGGAGTAAGGCGGCACACGATAATGATAATAATTACTGTTTGAAGAGCATTCATAGTTTTCCTGGCACTTGCTCATACATGATCACATCTGAACTTCATCATGCTGGCTGGGGTGTGTATTAGAAGTATCAAACGTGAGTATTGGAGAGAGGCAAGTAGTGGCTACCAGGCAGGGAGACTCCAGAGGGCCGGTGGGCACTGAGAGGACACGTCCCAGCTGGTGTGCATCACATATTCTCTCCGGGCTGGTGAGCCTGGCATGGCCAGGGTGCTAATGAGGCTGTAGATTTGAGTTAGAACCCCAGGACCCTGCCAGGTTCACGGAGGAAAACTGTCATACAGCCCTAGGTGACCCAGACTGGCATCCAGTCCATAACGCCTGTCCTTGAAGATGGCTGGGAGAGGGCATGGACCAAAGGGGCACAGAATGTCAGATCCAGAAGGAACCTTAGAGACCACATTGCTCAATCCCCCACAGACAGCCAGAAAAATTAGGGCCCGTGTGGGATAGAGTCACAGAGAGCCACAGAGCGAGACAGTAGCAAAATGAGAGCTGACTCTCGAGCCCTTTCCAATGAATCTGATCCAAGCAAGAAAAAGTCAACTTAAAGAGTTTGTACTAAAAGGAATTTTTTTAAAAGACCAAATTATTTTGCAGGGCATTCTTAAAATACACAGTATACACGTTTGAATGCAACATCACACACAGAGTAAAACATAATAAAGAAAACAGATGTATGCAGGGGAAGCTGGCAGTTATCACTCTTGAAACATCATTCTTGAAATTTCATCACACCTGAAAGTAAGGCCATGTCCTCACACCATCATGACTCAGCATAAGCCATTTCTGCACTGACTTAGCAGAACGCACTGAATCTGGGGATACCACAGATTGACAATGTATTTCATCCCTAGGTAAAATTATTTACAGTAGTGATAGTTACATGTGCTTAGTTCATGTATTTTTGGTCCCACCACCACCACCACCACCCCCACTCCAGGTACACAAATTGTACTTCCTGGCCATTATGTTTGAGTAGCACCACGTGACTAATTCTGGAGCCCATGAATAGAGTAGAAGTTGATCTTCCCTGGTCTGGATAATTTAATTGCCAGAGCCAGACTCACTTTCCCTTTGACCCAGAAGCTGTTAACATCTCAGGTGGTACCTGTTCTGCTAGCCTGGGTCCCTGAGTGCCTACAACGAACCCACTATGGACAAGTAGCATAAGTAACAAATAAACCTCAACCGTTTTAAGCCATGAAACTTGGAGAATGTTTGTTACCACAGCATAACCTAACTTATACTGACAAACACAGACTGTTCATCTTAGACCAGAGATGCTGGGGGGAGGAGAGAAGCCAGAAAAGTAATGGAACCATACGAGGACTTTTATCCTGGCCTCACATCGAGAGGCCCAGGCACGTCTCTTCCCCCAGCTGCACAGCTTCCCCTGTTGTCTGGCTTGGGATTCTGGGACGGCTTCAGTGCAGAATCCAACCACAGTTGTGCAAAGCATCAAAGGTATAATCTCACTGGTGAAAGAAACTTCCCTAGAAAATGTTCAGCGTTCCGCTGAGGAATCTGACCCTGGGCCTGAAATGGGAAGCCTTCCAAAGAGCAAAAGTTTCCACTACGGCAACAAGAATGTGAAACATGATAAAAAAAAAAATTCAGTATGAAAATATAAGCCAAAAACCAAAGACCATTCTCTGGTTCCTGTGATGTTTTCTGCTGGAAAGTCAAGAGGATTAGAGAGGGTACCAGAAACAGAGCTGGATGTCCTTGGCTCAAATGCAGATGGGTTAAGCATGAAGCCTTTGAGGAAATGTAATTACAAAGTGTTAATGATTCTCCCTTGAAACCAAGGGTGATCCAGAGGCTGCTGGAACTTTTTCTTTTCAGTGGATAAATTCAGTCCCTGACCTTTAACACTCTGCAGGGAGAGACTTGGGACAGAATAAGATGTAATGCATTTAAACTATTACAGGAAGAATTTAGTTTAGTTCAGTGGTTTTACACACACACACACACACACACACACACACAGCAGATATGTGGTAATGTTCAGAGATGTTTTCATTTGTCATGAGAGGGGGATGCTACTGGCATTTAGTGGGTAGAGGCCAGGAATGCTGCTAAACACCCTATGATGCACAGGACAAGTCCCACAACAAAGAATTATCTGGCACAGTGCTGAGGTTGAGAAACACTGATTCAGACTAAATCCTGAGTTGTGAGGGTGTGAAGGGTTAGAACAGAGGACTAAAAAACATATTTCAAGAGCAACACGCTCCAAAAGAAGAGGGGGAGGGGGGAGAAAGGGAGGGAGGGAGAAAGGGAGAGAGAAATGGTACATACATAAATCCAGACTGTACCACTAAAGCATTCTGAGAGGAGGCACAGTTCATATCAGTAGGGAAATCAGTCTCATTGTTACTCTCTTTTCCCTGATGAGGAGTGACAGACACAGCATGAGAATCACAGTAGAAGGTCCAGTATTTAGAAGTTAAGACTTCAGACTTGCAAAGTGAGGCAAGGGGTAATGTTTAGGAGTAAGGCTAAAGAATAAAGATAGCAGAACTACTCAGCATCAAAAAGAGAGAGAATGGTTTGTTTGAGTTGCTGGTGAGCATGGAAAGGAGAGGCAAGTCAAACAACATGGCTTTTGGCCAATCATTTTCAGAACAGGTTGTCCGATATTCAATTTTAAGTCATTTGCATTGCTGTGATGTAAACACCTTTGGTCTCCCCAAACCTCCTTAAAGCCTGCAGTGCTTACAAAGGACTTGTATAAAAGATTTGTGTGTGTGTACAAATCTGGGTCAACATAGTGCAAAAGAGAGTCTGCATACATGAAACCAATAATAAGAGTTAACACTGCAGGCTTACTATGTGGCAGCCCCCTTTCAAGTACATGACGTGCACTCTCTCATTTAATGCTTACAACTGCCCCATGGGGGATACCACTGTTACCCCATACTATGGATAAGAAATTTGAGGCAGAGGGAATTTGAGTCACTCACCCAGGGACACACAATGAGTGAGCAGTAGAAGCAGAATTCACATCCCACATGGTCTGGCTCCAGCCTCCATGATCTTATGAGCAAGAGGTAATAAACAGTCTTAACCAATTGAATGGAAATAGGAACTCAGAGCTCAGAGCCACCACCTCTTTCTTTGCAATCTCCAGACTAGTTGGTTTTTAAAATTTGAGCATGCATCAGCATCTCCTGGAGGGCCTGATAAAACAAATGTTGTTGGCCCTCACCCCCAGAGTTTCTGATTCAGTGGGTCTGGGGTGGGGCCCCAGAATTAGCATTTCTAGCAAGCTCCCAGGTGATGCTGACACTGCTGGTTCAAGGACCCACACTTTGAGAACTACTCTTCTTTTGGAGGGATATGACCTCACTTTCTTGTGAGGACAGGATTAAGCTAATTTAATTCTGAATCTTAGGGCACCCTCAGGTGACATTCCAGTCACAATATCAAACACACAGTTTCTTTGAACCGAAGAAGGCTAATGCTAAGAGAATGGAGGAAGAGAGGAACAAGTGTTAAGTCATCCTGGAAGACTTTATGGAGGAAAGAGGAACAAGACATTCACATTCAGGGAATGACGGTGCAAGAGAAGGAACATGGGGGCAGGAACAGGGGAAGAGTGTGAAAGGGGCTCATCCATTTGCAAAGGCAGGGCATGGCAAGCTGACAGAGTACTCTGGTGGCTAAGCATCCAAGCCTGCTTTCTATATTTGAAGACCCTACCACCATGGTAGCTACCAAGGCCAGTTCCTTGTGTACCCAGGCCCCTGGCAGCTCAGAATGGGCAAATGACATGAAGTCAGCCAATCAGAGGCCTCCATCCAATTCTTTGATCCTGGAGCAAGTGACCCAAGGAAACAGGGACCACTGAGCATTCATTCTAGAGGGTGGCAGCAGAGGAGGAAACTGGCTTCCAGTGGCTGTGGTGATAGCAGAGTCGAGAGATCTGCAGTGTGGTGGTGCGAGTTCAGTGGCGGTGGATCCATGGTGTGATCGAGCCGGCACCTCGCAATTGGCCTCCTTTGGTTCCTGACCACTTTTTTCTTTTAATTCAATTTGTTGAGATATATTCACATACCATGTAGTCACACAAAGTGTACATTCAGTTGTTCACAGTACCATTTTATAGTTGTGTGTTCATCACCAAAATTAATTTTTGAACATTTTCATTACCACACACACAAAAGTAATAAGAATAAAACTTAAAGTAAAAAAGAACACTGGGTGCTTTCTTTTTTTTTTTTTTTTTTTTTGCCCCCATTTTTCTACTCATCCATCCATACACTGGATAAAGGGGAGTGTGATCCACAAGGTTTTCACAATCACATTGTTACCCCTTGTAAGCTACATTGTTATACAATCGTCTTCAAGATTCAAGGGTTCTGGGTTGTAGTTTGATAGTTTCAGGTATTTACTGCTAGCTATTCCAATTCATTAGAACCTAGAAAGGGTTGTCTATATTGTACTTAAGAGTGCCCACCAGAGTGACCTCTCAGCTCCTTTTGGAATCTCTCTGCCACTGAAGCTTATTTCATTTCCTTTCACATCCCCCTTTTGGTCAAGAAGATGTTCTCCATCCCAAGATGCTGGGTCTAGATTCCTCCCTGGGAGTCATATTCCACGTTGCCAGGGAGATTCACTCCCCTGGGTGTCCTGACCACTTTTTTAAACCTGGTTCTGAGGCATCGTGTTAGCTGCTCAATATAAATCCCATGTCCGCTTGAACTGGCTTCCAGAATTGGTTTCTGTTGTCAATAACAAACAACCCTAACTGGAACAGGGTGGCTGAGATCAAGAGATCCAGTGCTAAGTCCTCTACCTGCCACTTACAAGCACATGATCTTAGCTAAGACCCTTAGTCTGAACCTCAGTTTCTCATCTGTAAACACAGAATGATGACACTTTTGGATCTATCTTGCAGGATTGCTATAAAAATTAAATGAGACAGTAAATTAAAAATGGCTTTGAAAAATAAAAGTGTTACAGTTATATAGAGGACTAAGACCTAGAAGACCATCTAACAAGGAGTTTAGGTTTGACCTAAGAGTTTCTCAGGGCTCCTCCAAGCATCTACACTAGGCGGTGAATAGAAGAGAAATAAATGAGGGGCCAAGTGGTGAGAAGCGTCTCTGGAATTACTGATTTTCTCAAATCTGCCTGATACACACTCCAGAGAGCTGGCCTCGGGCCATTTCCATTTCCTCCCTTGGGGAAACCTGATTACTTCCGGTTACCCACCCTGCCCGGAACTGCTGGAAGGGTGCCCCGTTGTTCTCTGGTAAGTCTCATCCGGAAAGTCTTAGCAAGAAATGCGTAATCAAGAGACACTCTTTTTCATGGAATGGAAGCTGGGAAGGAGAGTGATTAGGAGAATGATGAACCCGAGCTTGAACTGCTGCTGTACCACTGTATAGTGGTGGACCTTGCTCCAGGCCCCTAATGTCGAAGCCTTGGTTTCCAAATCTGTAACGTAGGGAAATCAACTTAAATCGTAGAGCTGTGCAAATCAATTGTATGTGAAATGCTCATGACAGTGCCCAGCCGAGACCCAATCTGAATAACGGCATCAGAGCTGTATCCACGGCCAGGGAAACCAAGCCACCGTCAAAGGCTGGACTTGCTTTGTAATGCTGCTCAGAACCCATACAAGGGCTGGGAAGCTGAATTTAGATCCTGCTCACCCTCTATTTTCCAAAGATCCTCCTCCCAATGGATGTTTTTAAGGTGCTTCGCCTAGTGTCGAGCTTTCTCTCTACCAAACCAAACCCATGACCCCTTTCGACATCTAGCTCAAGACAAAGTTTCATAATACTAAGTGGAAGATAAAACCAGAACACAAATCTGTCTGCAAATACACTATGTACTCAACCCTGCTTTAAACATGTAAGCAAAGTGAAAAGACTAGAAATGTTAAAAATTAACTTAATTTGGAGGGGAACTTCCCCAGGCTGCGGTTTTTGCCCAGATGGGGATTGGGGTGGGGGGTAGGGAGTGTAGAGGGACAGTAAGATCCAAAGAGCCACTCTCCTTTCAACCTCTGGGTAATGGACTTATATGCTCATTTTATTGTTGCCTTTCTGCTTCGATTTATTTCCTACATCTTCCATAATAAACATGCATTTCTTCTGTAATCAAGGAGGGAAAGTTGTTTTTTTTTTAAAACCTCATATTCTTCCAAAAGCTTTTCTTGATTATAACCCACTCCACACCCACTCTGTTTGCCCCATTCACGTGCTTCCTCTTGGCTCTGGTTCCCTGTTTCCAGCCTATTTATTTGCATGTGTAGAAGCCGCGAGGGGCTGCTTTCCAGAAGTTCTTGAGCAGATTTCCTATGCATCTATCTATCTTAGACCCTCTGGTAAGCTGAGCTGCCCTAAAGTGGGAGGAGAGGCTTCCTCTGCATGGAAGGGCAGCCAGACTGGATACCTCCCACCCCAACAAATTCAACAGAAGGCTCTCCGCAGAGTGGTCACGCTGGGAGGAGCTGCACAGAGGGTGCCCGAGAGGTGAAGAGAATTGTGTACAAACGCACACTTGCACACAGCAATCTGCCTCTCCGTGCCTTCCGTATCTGGAGTAAAATGTGATCCATTCAGTGCCCTCAGATGAACTGGAAAGGCAAGTTCCCCAGTTGTGGTTCAGGAGGAGGTGGGTTGTTGGCGGGGTGGGGGAGTAGCAGGCAGGGCCAATCCTCTTGCTTCTGGCTCTGAAGTCCGCTCTTATTTTCCTGGACAGGACTACCACCCCGTTTCCCAACGTGAGGCGTCTCGCTCTCTCTTGGTGACACACACTTTCCCCAAGAATGCCTGGCTTTTCAATGAGGAATTCTTGTATATTTGGGATTTTTGGAAACAGGACAGAGACTAATGAATTGCTGACTCTACCCTGGCTTTGGAAATCCTCTAGGACTCACAGGAGGAGGGAGGCAGGAAGAGGGTGTGGGTGTGTTTGCTGCCGGGAGGAGGGTGGCAGGAGTGAGATGCGGGATCAGATGGTTCCAGTTATAGGCACTCCAGAAGCCATTCAAGGATCCCAAAACCAGAAGGCACCCTCCACTGTGAATGGAAGGTGGACACAGGTGGGCTGGGGAGGCGGAGGATCCTGAATAATGCTTGTTGAAGCTAGAGAGTTATAATAAAGGGGAAGTCAGGAAGTTGATGGTTGAGTTCACCACAAACAGAGACGGCTGAGACGTATTGGGATGCCGAACAGAGAAAATGGGTGTTGGAGATGGCCATACCTCGTGCTAATGACCATGTGACTCGAGGCAAGCTGCCTAAATGCTCTGCAAAATGGGGTAATGCCCATTTTGCAGGGCTGTGGTGAGAATGAGATGCACTGAAATGTATATATGCTTAGCCCAGTGCCTGGCACACAGTGGACCCTCAATAAATGGTAGAATTTGAAGAGGAGGATCTTTTAAAGCCCTCAGTGACTTGGGCCAGCTGCAGAGGATCTGACAGCAGCTGGGATGACCAGGAAATGAGCTGACAGCTTCCTGAAGTCACAGCAGCTGAGCTTAAGCTCCCTCCTTCTTATGCACCTCAGTGGCCTTCGTATGTCCTGGCTGGTTTGGGCCAAGCCATCCTGACCCATACCCTGTAGCCTCAGGTGCTTAAATCCAAACTGAGTGAAGTGACAGGGGGTCTACAGGGATCCTGGGCCTTAGTCTCAACTTAAACTGCCAAGGAACACATCGGCTTCTCACTAAAGATCGGGCAAACCACTCCCAACCTTGTGTAGAAAATCCTATGAGTTCTTAAGTCATCCAGGAGAAAGCAGGGGCCTGAGTTACCATCTCCCCTCAACCCCTGCACCCCCTGCCAAAGGCTCTAGGAACCTGGGCAAACAGACCACAGGCCCCAGGGTGTTCTCAGTCTAACCAAGAAGGCAAAACAGAAATAAATGACTTCAGAATACAGAAAAGAGCTTTCTTTCACCAGAGCAGATACATGCAGCCGGATCGTGTAAGGCATCCACATTCCACAGGGTTAATCTGGGAAGGCTTTCTAGAGAGGGTGGTGATGGGTGGGGTTGCCCCCCCCCCCAAAGTCTCCTCTTACACACTGTGACCTAACTAAGAAGAGGCACCTTTGCCTGAAACAGCAAATTTACATAACCTCGCAATCATAGCTATGCTCAGTGCAACTCTGGTTACAGCAGCAAGACTTTAAGAACTGGAGAGCTTGCAATGGCAAAGGCAGAGAGGAAAAACAAAACAAAATCCACATGAGGTTTTAATTTTCTTCAGCCACGTGAGAATAGCCTTGTAGATCCAGCTATAAATACCCAGCTGCCATTGCCACAAGATGGAAAACACACACACACATGTACACACACACACACACCACATGACAAGTCCCTTCAAACAGTCTGTGGGCTTAAGAATGCAGATCAATGTTTCTAAGAATATCTGCTTTGAGAAGATGCAATGCTGGGCTCCCCTTGCTGAGTGCCTTGTACCGAGGCCTCTTCAAACATATATGATATGACTTGGGATAAAATGATCCCACAGCCTCCACCGGGTGGAATGTGGAGCTGCCCCCACAATGCCTGTGCCAAGTCAAAGTCCACCAGTGGCCACAAACAGGACTGAGGGGAAGGGTTTCATACAAAATCACTCTGAGGGAACTAAAGAGTAGCCTGCCTGATCCGCAATATGTGAGATTAGGTCCTAGAAGCAGAGTCCCAGAGAAGGATGAGTGCATGTATGATCTGTCAAAGCACTGCTCTCAGGAGAAACCAGTAGGGGAGGGAGAAAAGTAGGAAAGGCCAAGGGAAGGATCTGGGCAAGAATGTGGTTGAGAGGGGTGGGGGTGTCTAGCTTCAGCCTCATCCCAGGGGTTGCTCAGGAGGGTGAAGTGCGTTGACACCTCTCTTCCCACTTGGGGCAAGGGAAGGGGCTTTGCTCACTCTTTGCCAGTCAGTCATCAGCCACAGGATGCAGGGGAGGAGCACAGTGTGCAGAGCCTTGCTCCCAGGCGCCTCTGAGTGAGGGGCTCCAGTAATTCCGGAGCAGCACTCTTGTGAGCTCTTAGCAGGAACATCCACAGCATAGCTGGGGACCTGAGCAGAGTCCCAGCAGCATCTTCTACACAGGCTCTGGGGCTTGCTGTCTAGCATGTGCATTTTTCTGTGATCAAAAAGGTTTGGTGTTGCTGCTGCTTTGCTTTTGTTTCATTTTCCCTGGGATGCTTTTAGAATCGATGAGCTGAAGACAGAAGCAAAGGTTGGACCAGTGTGGCACACACTGCTAAACGCCCACCAAACATCTACTCTCTCTTTCTTCCATACTAACAGATCCCTGCTTTTGTTTGAGGCAACAAGGGCAATTAAAAAATTTTAAGCTTCCTCCTAGACTCTGCTGCAGTTAGGGATGTCCACTTAACCCAGTTTTGCTGGGTGGCCTTTCAGAAAAGTTTGTTAATGAGAGCAGAATTAATTGGCATGTGCTTTTTTGTGCTTCGTCCTTCTCTTTTTTTCTGCCTGGAATGCAGATGTGAAGCTAGAGCTGATGCAGCCATCTTGTAACCATGAGGCAACTAGCACAAAGATTCTAAAGAAAACAGAAGAAGAGAGATCGAGAGAACCTGGAACCCTGAGGGCACTGTGGGGCCACTATCCCAACACTTGACTTTCTCCACTGTTCTTTTTGTTATATAAGAAAAATAAAGAACCCTAGATGATGAAGCCATTGTAGTCAGGTTTCTGTTCCATGTAGCTGAACACAACTTCTAACTGATACAAGTCTCAGAACACTAATTCTGTGGGATTTCCCATGAACACAGGCCTCTTAAGATAAATAAATTTGGGAAACACTAGTTTAGATAATATGAACTTAGCGCTGTTCTTCTCTGAGCATTGTGGCTCAGAGGGTGTGATAGATAAGTTCGTGTGTCACCTTGGCTAGGTTATGGTATCCAGATGTATGGTCAAGCAAGCACTGGCTTGATTATCACTGTGAGCGCATTTTGTGGATTTAAGTAATTAGCCAGCTCACTGTATTTATGGCTGATTACATCTACAATCAACAAAGAAGACTGCCTTTGGCAATGTTTGGAAAGAGGAGTGAGCGCTCCAAAATGCCACCAATTCTTCCTTTAAGACCTTCAATTGATTAGATGAGACTTCTTATTGTTGAACATTTATTAGGTGCTAGATACTGTGCTTCACATGGACAATCCCATGCAATCCTTGCAAACACCTAGTGAGGTATGTACCTCTTATTTGCCCATTTTACTGGTGAGGTGCCTGAAGCCTATTGAAAGAGGTCAAGGGGGTTATCCAAGGTTACACGGCTCCTACAGGATGGAACAAGGACTCTGCCTTCAAAGCCCACTGCCTTTACCAAGTACACATTTGGTTTGTATAGAGTGAACTTTCATTTGTTGATATGTTGCTTTCCAGGTGTCCTTTATCTTTGGTGTGTATGTCCCAATTCACACACTGGATTAGGAATTCTCAGGGGCAGGTGCTGTATCTCCATGAGTTCAAAAACGTTATATTCTCCTTTCTTGGTACCTTGCCATAGTATTTAGAGACTTTGTCTCCACAATACAGGGCCATTCAGTCAAGGCTGGGTCTCTCTGACATTTATCACAACCTTCTTGGGAGCCAAGATGTGCCAGGAGAGCTTTAGGGCGAGGGTAATGAGTGATGCAGATGAAAGTGAGGCCAGGTACAACACTCTGGGAAGATGAGCTGCAGCCAGGGGCATCCTCAGCTGCACACACTTATGCATCTGGGCACTCGAGGCCAACCCAGCATGTGTCCCTCAGAGTGGGCTCCATCCAGGTCTCAAGCCCTAACCTGCCTCTGCAGACCACCATGCTCACTCCCTTGAAGGTTGACACGTGGATTGTCTGGGTTGAAAAATATTTAGTGCATGATAAATAGTCCATCCCCAAGCATCATTCAAGAGATCTTCCCTTTAAAAGCATATAACAAAGCACCTGACCCATAACCAAAAATGTCCTGGCTTCCCCATCTAAGCCTCTTTGAGTCCTCTAGTCCAAATAAATAGCCCACATTTCCCCAAAGCTATTACAGGTTGATTTCAAGGGGACTCCTTATTATACCTGTTTTTGTGTTTTTTGTTTGTTTGTTTTTAAGTTGCACAGTGAATATACGTAGAAACATGCAAGGTTCTGGTTATTCAGTTTGCCCCTCTAAATCCACTCTCTGCCCTTCTCTACCATGCTCATGGCCCAGAAGGCTGACCTCTATGGAAAGTGTCACCCAAATCCTCTGGCTTCTGGTGCCCAGGGAGAGTCAACCAATGGGAGGCAACAGCAGGGGGTGGGAGGGCAGGAGGGGAGAGGCCTTGGGGTATTTATTCCCCAGTTCTCTTCCTGCTGAGCTGTGAGTCTGGCAGTGGCTGTGTCCCTCTAGGGCTCCAGCTGACACAAGGCTCTGATCTCACCATTCCCCACCCCTTGCCCCTTCAGGCTCAGGAGTGGTAACAGCTTCTGCCTGTTACTCACCCTGGAGGGCTTCAACATCTACTTTAGTCCCCCAGCCCTCTGTAAACAGTCCTCTCATTAAATTCTTATCATTTAAACCCTTTTGGGAGTGCCAACTGTTTGCTGCCCAGAGCCTAATATATACTACAGTGTACATTCTCAGAGCAACCATACACTCAGGATTTCTCAAAAAAGCCCCAATTTCATGTGATTTTCTTTCTTTTAATTAAGGTGAATTAAATGATGTCTAAATAAACATAATGCAGGGAGGAAAGCCCCCCGACCTCAGACCCCAGTGCAAGCACCGTGAAAGCCAGATAAAAGGCTCACTGCTGCATGACTGAGAAGTGTGCTTCAGGGCTCGGGCAAGGACAGAGGCTACACAATAGAGGACAGGGGCACTTAAGGCCAGCACAGTGTGTGTCACTTGGATTGGGCTCAGACGACATTCCAAGGGAGAAGGGGCTGTAATAAAGAGTAAAGCACAGAGAGGAGCTGAATCAACTGCATTTAATAAGACACCCAGAGAAGAAGCCAGCAAGTAAAAGAAAGTAAAGCAATTGCCAGAGGGAGTATCTCCCCACTTCAGGACATGGTCTTTGTAAGAGGAACAGGGCAGTGGCCGTGTTAATGAAAGTCAGAAAGGATGGAAAGTTTCATTGAGGCCAGGCAGTTACTCTGTGGCAATGAGAAATTTTTGGAACTGTTGGCCCCATGTCCTTATTAAAAGGGTGTCAGGGTGATGGCTCTGGTCACTTGCCAGCACTTCAAAGAAATCCCAGTAACTCCCAAGGAAGGATAGGGTAGGAAGAAGGCTCCAGCTATTTGGTATGTGGGGGATGAGTCAGACAGTTGCTGTTTGGTTTCTATCACTGTGACCCTATTTTGCATCTCCATCAGTATTGCAAAATATGATTGTATCCCAACAAATCCACAAATCAGAGAAAAATAGGTCAAAATTTTTGGTCCAAAAATGACAGTTACCATATCCAGATGGGGCCCAGAGTAGCCAATTGGAGACCAGCTCACGTGGAGGTGGTCACATCCACCTAAAAATTCCCAGATGGACCTGGAGCAAATGGAGAACAGCTTCGTATCTTCCAGCACGTCTATTTGCAAACAGGCAGAGGAGACTCGTTAGGAGTTTACTACCATTTGAAAAATTAACCTTTTTTAAAAAATTAAGAAATATTTTAGACATAGAAAAATATAGATAATAAAATGAACATCTGTGCACCCACCACCCAGGAGGAGAGTGTGTACCGCCCCCGGGTCCCAGTCTCTCCCTTCCTGCCATCCCTAGAGGGAGCCACTTCTCTGAATTTAGTGGTTATTTCCAAATATGTTTTTTTAATACTTTCATTACACATGTAAATATTTGTATACGAAAGAGAATATTATTTTGTGTGATTTTAAACTTAATAGCAATGGTATTATACTGCAACTTGCATCTTTTTGCGACTACATTTTTCCACTTAGCATTCTTTCTGAGATTAATCCTCACTAGTATATATCTATCTAGCTCCTTTTCCCCCACAATGTGTTCCACAGTATTCCATTGTATGTATATATCAAATTATTTAACCAGTCTTCTGATGATGGATAACTGGGTTGCTTTTTAGCTCTTACAATCCACACTTCAATGAACACTCTTGAACATATCTCCCTTTCCCATGAATCAGAGTTTCTCTAGACTTTCCTAGGAGTGAAATTGCTGGGTCACAGGGAAAGAACATCTTCAATTTTACTAGACATTACAAATTGCTCTCAAAGTGTTCATACCAATTTACATTCCCACAATCAATGAATGTGAGTTATCTTTGGCTCTACATCCTTTTCAATTTTTGCCAATCTAATAAGTGTGCAATGGTGTCTCCTTGTGATTTTAATTCATGTATCTCCTTGATTCCAAGTAAGAATGAGCACCCTTTTATCTACTTGTTATTCTACAGTGTCGTTTTTGTGTTAGAATTATATTTGCATGATTTGAGAAACCAAAAGAATTTTTCTTGTAACTTACGAAAGTTTAAACAGGTTTGCTATTTCATCAGCTCTTCACTGGGGAGAGGAACTGCAGGTGGAGGCAGAGGGAAGATTTCCTTTTGCAAACTGGCTTTGAAATAGGGATTTTACAAATGATCTTTAATATTAGAGACAAAGGATTAGAAATGAAGCAGATTCAGATATGTTTTGAAAATAAGTTTCAAAACCAAGGATAACTACCCCCCTACATGGGACCTGACTCCCAGGGGTGTAAATCTCCCTGGCAATATGGGACATGACTCCTGAGGATGAGCCTGGACCTGGCATCACAGGATTGAGAAAATATTCTTGACCAAAAGGGGGAAGCAAAATGAAAAAAAAAAAAATAAATAAAGTTTCAGTGGCTGAGATATTTCAAATGGAGTTGAGAGGTCACTCTGGAGAGCATTCTTATGAACTGTATAGATATCCTTTTTTTAATTTTTAGTGTATTGGAATAACTAGAAGGAAATACTTGAAACTATGGAAATGCAATCCAGTAGCCTTGATTCTTGAAAATGATAGCATAACTATGTAGCTTATGTGATGTGACTGTGTGATTGTGAAAACCTTGTGGCTCACACTCCCTTTATCCAGTGTATGGACAGATGAGTAGAAAAATGGGGACAAAAACTAAATGAAAAATAGGGTGTGATGGGTGGTTGGAATGCTTTGGGTGTTCTTTTTTATTTTTATTCTTTTTGAAGTATGGAAAACATTCAAAAAATGATTGGGTGATGAATGCACAACTCTATGATGGTACTGTGAACAGTTGATTATACACTGTGGATGACTGTATGGTATGTGAATATATTTCAATAAAACTGAATTTAAAAAGAAAAGAAAAGAAAAGAAATGAAGCAGAAATTCAAACAACCCCCAGGCAATTTGGAGAATACAGTTTTAGACCTCGTCAGCATTGTCTAGGAACAGTTCAGAAGGCTTTTATTATGTGCTTTGCCTGAACTATACATAACTGTATAGATATTACAAATGGATTGAAGAAACCATAGGAATTTTTTGTCCATCTTTCTGCTTCAGAAAGCACCACCTACTGACCACCCCAACAGATGGAATCTCTCCGCTAATACCAACAAAACCCGGAAGGAGATTCCACAACTTCCTTACATGCCCAAACACACTGAAATGGAATCTAAATTCCTCCACTTGGAGCATATCCCTCTCATTGCGCTGATCACAAGGATAATATTCTTGACTCCGAAACCCTTCCCCCACGACACTGGGAGTGGCTTGAGGACCCTTCCCTACACCCCCTGCCTGTAGTATAGGACCCAATAAATGCTGGCAGGATGGATGAGCACGTTTGGAGATGCATGAGGACTGGGGCCATGTCTTACAGAACTTCAAAGTTCCAGGAAGAATTTTATTTATGTTTATTAAGGGAAGGATTTTCTTCCATACTGAATCTTCTCCAAGCTTAAGAATAGACTAATCATGGAAATAAACACGGTCTTCTCACTTGAGGAGTAAAAGAAGTCTAAAAAATACCTTGAAATGCATCTTTTCCATCAAGGAGTCCTTGACTTCCCCCATCTCAAAATGCCGCTTCCTTCTCTAACTATGTATTATATTAGCAACTTATACTAAACTTATATTACCTAGTATTCCAATGGAAGAAAGTTATTTGACAAATTATGATAACAAAGGTTTACTGAGTACATACTATGTTCCGGGCACTGTTCCCCATTTTACAAATGAGGACACTGAGGCTCAGAGAAGATAAATAACTTGCCCGAGACTGTACTCCTAGCTGGTGGTAGGATTTGATTTTGGAACACAGCAGTTTGGCTACAGAATCTACACCAGAAGCCACTACGCTTTATCAAAGCTACTGCTGGACACACACAGCCCTTAAACTCTTCTTGCCATTGTTCTAGTGAAAACCCAGCTGTGGACTTAATGAGAAATTAATTATCCTTTGCATCCTTATCTTTGACACCCACATCAAGTCCCTAAGGTCTTGAAGAATTTGCTGATTCCTTCTTTATTTATTAATAAAAGCTCCCAGGTGGTTGAGCTTGCCACATACACATGCACAACTCATTTTGAGAGACTGGAGAACTTGGAGGCAGATGTGAGTTTTGCTCACCAGGATTCACTCCACAGGACCCTACCTGACACACAGGGCAGCTTCCCAAATATTTGTTGACAGCCCCAACCATTAACAATTAAGACTTGTACAGAACTTTGCAGTATACAAAGCACTTTTCATATACCTTATGTCACACAGACTCACCTCAGTCTTGTACTGCAAGTATTAATATCATCTCCATTTCATTTATGACTAAAAACCAAGGCTCAGAAATGGTAAGAAGATTATCAAAGATGGTTCAGCTAATTAGTGGAGGGCCGGATGAAACTCAAACTTAGATCCTAACACCAAATCCCAGGAAACAACCTCTTTTGCAAATAATTAAGCTGACCCTTTTTATTATTTGTCCTTTGTGCACACACACACACACACACACACACACACACACACACGGGCAACTGGCATCTCTTTCTGGACCAGTAGAATAAACCAGCTCTGAAAAAGAGGAAAGATTCTAAACTAAGTTCTTGTTTTCTGAATACGAATGAATGGATGATATACTTGTTATCAACAAGTATTCCCTCAGTGCTAACTTTGTGCCTATCAACAGGTTAAGTGCCACAAAGACCCAGTGGATCAGGCACAACCTGGCCTTCTGGGAGAGCTGAGCTGCATCTCCAGGGTAACTGGAGCTGTCAAAGGAAGCTCACCTTGTCAGAGCCCCATTTGGGCAGGGAGTGGTGTATAGAGGGAAAGAAGAAAGCCAGACCCTGTTTTAGCATAAACAGAGGAGACTAAAATACATCGAATCAGGACAAACTCCAGACAGAGTTATGAAAGAGTTAAAAATAGCCCATACAGCCCACTGCCCAGGAGAGCTCTGCCCACTCGGACTTCCCGCAGGCGAGCACATACCCAGTCGACCCAGGACAGCCCTCATTTATGCCTATTTCCCCAGTGTCCCATTCAGTTAGTGCCCCTTTCACCCTTCAAAGAATCCTGGTTTAGACAGTAAATTACACGGTCACCCTTGCCTTCCAGGAAATTCATGACTTTCTCCAACAGCCCATGGGAAGGAAAACAATTTGGCTTCCCAAGGTCATTGACTAGCTTTATTCCTGCTCCTTTTTGCAGAACTTCTCCTCGCAGCTAGAGCCCCTCAGCCAACAAAGGTTTCAGGGGTCAGTCCCCAAGTCCGTGTTTCTCTCCAGTGTTCACACTGAAGCCAAAACTACTTGCCATGGGATCTCAAAATGCTTGATTCAGACACACCTGTTTCATATCCTGATTTCGACAGTTTCTTCCTGTGTGACCTCAGGCACTTCACACAACCCCTCTGTGCCTCAGTTTGCTCACCTATTAAAGGGGTGACGGCACCCATCTCCTGTGATTGTTTTGAGGAGTGAAGACCCCTAGCACAGGGCCTGCCACAGAGGACATCCCTACCCCCCAAGCAGGCTTTCCAGGATACGTGAGCTCTCAGATACAAAGGACAGAGAGAAAATGAACATCTTGGGAACCCCGGAATCATTACTAGGCTCAAGCCCCTACACCACCAATGTTGGAACTTCTTTATCTTTAAAAAAAACTGGAAATCACGTACAACTACTTTGTAAAACTGTCCGGCAGTACGTCTTAAGGCTGAACCTGTGCATACCCTATGATCTAGCAATTCCACTCCCAGGTACACACCAACAGAAATGCATTTGTGTTGTCAATCAAGGGCAAGTACACAAATGCTCATAGCAATGCTATTCATAATAGCCCCAAACTTGGAAATCTCCCAAATGTCCATCAATGGAAGAATGGACAAATTTGTGTTCTAGTCACATAAAGGAATACTATACAACAGCAAGAATTTATGCTCCATGCCACAACATTATGCTGACAAAAGAATCCAGACTCAAGTGAGTACACACTACTGTATGGTTCCATTTACACAAAGTTCAAGGACTGGCAAAATATCTATGATGTCAGAAGTGGTGGTAGTGGAAGGATTGCAACCAGAAGGGAGCACAAGGGAGTGTTAGGAGGTAGGGGGTCTGCAGGAATGTTAAGTTTTTTGATCTGTTTGTGAAAATCCATTGACCTTTATACTTAAAATTCTGTATTTTTTGTATTATACTACACTTCAATACAAATTTAAAATAAAATCTAAAAAATGGAAAACATTCCTCTCTTTGGTAGAATGTTGAGAGACTAAATAGACAGTAGACACATAGTAAAAAACAAAAAAAACAAAAAAACAAAAAAAAACAGTGGCTATTGTATTTCAGAAATCTTTGCTGAGCCCCAGCCCTGGACCAGGTACTGTGTAAGATGCTGGGGAAACAGAGCTAACAGTGGGTCCCTGAACTCAATCCTCATCTCCATCATCTTCTTCATCAACATCACAGCTAACATTTCTTAGTGCTTACTAAGTGGCGGGCATGGTTTGTTTGTTTGTTTGTTTGTTTGTTTACCAAATCATGCATTTGCTTTATCTTCATAGCAGCCCATTTTACAGATGAGGAAACTAAGGCACAGGGAGCTGAAGCAGATTGTGCACAAAACCAACAAGAAGAGGAGCTAGAATTCGAACCCAGGAAAATCTGAGCCCAGTGCTTGCGTCCTGAACCACTGCCTTAGACTGACTGCCTCTTACAGCAGAGAAATCAGATCAGTTTATCAGCTCTGTCAGCCACAGCTTCCATTTAGGTGGCCGCTGACCTCAGCAACTCCCCTCCATTCAGGGCAATGAGGATGGTAAATTATCAAGTCTATTTCAGAAAGGCAGAGGCAGTTCCTAGCTCTGTCTCTGGGCAGCTGCCAAATCAACACTACGTGGTGGGGAAGAGATTGATAAATATATTGACCGGGATTTTTTTTTTAAAAAAAGAAAAAGAACTAAACTGCTTCTAATGCTCAAAGTCCACAGAAACTCTGAATGTACTTTAACTTCAAACACGGCTTCTGGCACGTTGGGAATATTGGCGCATCTATCCACTGACCTGGAGTCACTCCGTTCTCTTGCTGAGCCGCTCAAGGGAACCTGAGGCTGGGGGCGGTGGTGTCTGGAGGAAGCGAGGGCGGGGGTGTGGACACTGACCTCCAGGAAAGTGGTCAGACACTGAGCTGTGGGGCTGGGTCTCTGGGGCTGGAGCATGGTGCATCCATCAAGCAGGGAAGCTTTTCTTGGCACACAGGCTGGGTGACGGGTGTACATAACCTGAAAGGCAGAGTGTTCAACACACCGTGCCAAAGATCGCCTGTGCTTGGAGCAAAGGAGGAAGAAACAGACACCCACGAGGAGGAATCAGATTTGGCAGAGACCCATGCAGGCGTGGTGTGGATACCGACTCAGGCGGGAAGACAGCTCCCCGGGGGCTGGGCTGCCGGGGCCGGCAGGTGACCCTGAGACCACCCCATCTGTAGTGCAGAAGCACCAGTGAGGTGGAGAGGAATTCCCACAGGTCAACTTGTCCAGCCCCCCTGTCCTGGGCAGGATGGCAACAAAGCCATCCAGTCATGCTTCTTCCATCCAAATACACCCACACTCCTCAGCCTAGCATGGGGGAAAATGCAAATTTATCAATAAAAGTCAAAACATTTGCTCAGTCTTCCCCAGATATGATACAACTGTATTTGTAGAGAAATAAGTTGGGTGTCACCTGGAAAACACACAAGCCAGAGACAGGAAAAAAAAAAAAAAAACCGCACGTTTTCATATTCTGACGTAGCCATCAACAATTACCTAGAAAACAATGTCCTCCTCCAAAACACTGTGGTATAAGACAGTCACAACTGCTGGAGCTTTACCAGGCACTATGCCAGGCACATTATATGCATCATCTCACTTAAAGTACTTTAACTGTCCCAACAATCCCATGAGGTAGATGATATCATCATCTCTATTTTATTGATAAGAAAACTGAAACACAGACAAGTTTAGTTACCGGTTGGAAGCAAGTTATTAAATGGCAAAGCAAGCCGGGCCCCTCAGGACACAGACTCCCAGTTGGAATAGAGCATGCAGGAAGTTTATTAGGAAGGGTTCTTGGGATCACTTCCTGTGGGAGGCAGGGGATGCAGAGGAGGCAGCATTGGGCAGAGGGGAAGCTGGAGCTGGGATGCAGTTTCAGCAAAGGCTTAGTTTACCCCATGGAGAGGCTCGAAGCTGGGACAGCCCTTTGGAACTGCCCCACATTAGGGCAGAGGGACCAGGTATTGACAGCTCCCACTGGTCCCTGGATGCAGGGTGACTCAGGAGGACAGCCTGACTCTTTAGCTGGGAGTCAGTCCTGAAGGCGCATGGGGGCGGGTGGCCAATGCAGCATCCATTACTCAGGTATCTGAAGCCAGCCAGGCCTTCTGATTGTAGAGTACATGCTCTTGATGATTATGCTACGTTCCTGCTTTGCTCCATCAGGATTTTTCTCCAATCTAGTTTATATTTCTTTGATGTTTCCTGCTACTCTCCCTGTATATTCAGTGACCAAGAAGACTCAAGGATTGAAGTCTGAATGTGGTGAGAAGGGAGAACTGCCAGGGGACAAATGGGGGCCACAGCTAATGCAGTCATGTCAGGAGGGTCAACAGGTTATACGCACCCAGCGCTTGGCCTGAGCACCAGAGTGAAGCCTTCCTGTGCGATGGACGCTCAATACTCCAGACTCAGAGATCCAAACTGGTGATCATTCAAGACAAAGCCATGTTTCAGAACTGACTGATGAAAAATAACACCCCACAAGAATGGCAGCATCCCAAATAAGTAAAACTGTGTATGTGTCTACCCATAAAGAAATCAGAAGAAGAAGAAGAAGAAAGAAGGAAGAAGGAAGAAGGAAGAAGGAAGAAGGAAGAAGGAAGGAGGAAGGAGGAAGGAGGAAGAAGAAAGAAGAAGGAAGAAGAAGAAGAAGAGAGACAGAGAGAGATATTTATTGCAGGGATGTCCTTGATATACAGTCAAGGGGAAGAAAAGTATGATGCAGAATAATGTGCCAAGTAAGATTCAATTTCAAGTAAAAAGCAGACACTCAAGCAACAAAACCCTTCACTACCTATATATATACACGTGTATGAACAAAGGAGAAGAGGAGGAAGGATATATACTAGTGGGCCATTAACACTGTTTTGCAGGGAGGAGGTAGAGACATGATTAGTTGTATCTTTAGGTATTTGTGCATGATATTGATTCACTTGTTTTAAACAAGGAGGAATTACTTTAATAATTTAGAAGAATCAAATAAAGAAAACTTTTTTTAAATGGCCTGCAGAGCACCATGTAGTGGTGGCCTATGTAAAAACACTATTTCATTCCCTCTCCTCCCATCCCTCTTAGGAGGCAGCTCCTACTTGTCCACTTGGAGGTGATCAAAACAAACATTTAATTAGAGGCCAAGATTTTCCCATGCCCTTCCCCTAAAGATTAGAAAAGAACTTCATTTTAATATTATTCCAAATACAATACATATCTGCCACCAAAATAAATCTGCCACTAAAATCTATAAAAATTATGCAATACATCCTGTCATTGAATAGCAATGCTGGAATTATCTGCGGTCTGATATTATCCATGACACTGCTTCTCTCTGTTACCATGCTAGTGAAAGCTGACCACACTGAGCCAACTCCCGATTATCTTGGCACTTATACATGAAGAGCCCAGAGAAGCCAAAACCCAATTTTTCACCACATCTGCTGACAAGAAGTCAAAGAGTTGGTTTTAGGTTTCTTCCATCTTTCCTTGTCCCTGGCTACCCCTTAGGAGAGGTGTTCCAGAGGGCAGGAGTCACCACAGAGTACGGGGACAAGACACAAAGCATCTGTCCGCTCATCTGATCGGTTATGGGTGTTTGCTCTTGCACTCTGCATTAGCACCGGGCAAGTCCTACTCATTCCTTAAGAGTTAGCTCAGGTATTATCACACTGAGTCAGGGGCCTAATTGACGCTGTTTGGTTAACAGGTGTGGATTCTTCAATACAATTTGACTGTTATGAGCTCCAGATACTTATCAGACAAGGAGACTACTCAGTCCATCATTGACTGTAATGCAATATGCTAAATGTTATGACAGAGGTGTGTGCCAAGGTGGTGGGAGTGAGAAGGAAGGAGTGATTGGGGGGAGCTTTGCAAAGGGAGTTTGAGAAAGAAGAAGGCACCTGAGCTAAGCCTTGCAAGGAGAGTAAAACTAAACTAGGAAGAAAAAAATTGCAACAGGGCCCCCTGTGTAGAAAGAACTACAAAAATGCATAGAGGGACGGGACATGCTTGTGACTAGATTCAATGCAGTAACACCTAAATTAACCTTGAACACTGATGAGGGTTGCCGGACAACACACCTATCTCACAGGAGCCTCAAGATCCCAGGTCCTGATCTGTGTTTTCTTAAAAGGATACCTCGACTGCAGAAATCTCATGCCCATCTTTCTTCATCACACCAGCTTACTGACTGCTTATTTTCCCTACCACATTCCTTGTTCTGTCTCATGGTACTAGATTTAGATTTTTGACTTTAGTCTGGTTAGTTTTTCTTCTGCTTGGTTAATTGCCAGTAGCAACAAAACCATCATAGCAACATGGGATGCTTGTTGAGTACTTATTCTAGGCCAGGGACTACCATCCTATAAGGAAGGTTTTATTATCACCCCCATCTGTCAGATGAGAAAACTGAAGAAGGTGAATAATTTGCAAGGTCTTATAACAGGTCATTGGTGGAGTCAGAATACAGTCACAGGTTTGTCTGATGCTAGAACCCATGTTTACAGCCACTGTGCTGTCATTTCCTCCAATCATATTCATGTCCGAGATCTAGAGAAGGAATCGGCCGACCCTTTCTGTAATGGGCCAGATAGTAAATATTTTCAGCTTTACAGGTCATACAGTCTCTGTTGCAGCACTCAACTCTGCCGTTACAAGGTGAAGGCAGCCATGTACAATACATAAATGAATGGACATGCCTGTGTGCCAATAAAACTTTATTTGCAAAAACAAGTGGCAAGCTGGATTTGGCCTGCAGCTAGGTTGCTGACTCCAAATCTAGAGTAGCTGGGCTCATTAATTCATTTAGTCAATGTTTATTGAGTGTTTACTTTATGCCCGGCACTGTTCTGGGTCGTAGGGGCACAACAAGAATTACCCAAAGTCCCCAGCCTCATTAAGCCTAAATCCCAGCAAAGTCTTAGATAGTTTTCTTTTGCCTGTGTCCAATACCCTGGGGTCCTGGCCTGACACTCTTCATTTAGACTGGTGGTTCTCAACGTTGACTGCACTTTACATCACCTGAGCCCTGCTCCCCAGGTGATTCCAATGTGCAGCCTGGGTTGAGACCCACTGCTTGAATAGCTGTTTGCTTCCTAATCCCTTCCACCTACTTGCTGTATGAAATGGGGCAAGTCTTTTAAGACTTGTGAAATGGGGTTAATACCAATCTCATCAAATTGTTATGAGGGTTAAACGAGATTGTGTGCTTTTCAAGTTGTACAGTGTTACACAAATATAAGATATTGTTATCATTTTGCCATTATTATTAGGTTTAATGTTAGGTACTGCCTGAATGACTTCTGTCCCCAACCTTGACCTTGATCTCTTAAACCACGTCAGTGTTTGGGATTTTTTAAAACAAGCTCCACAGAGAGTTGACAAATAGGTTACGTTCCTGGGTAAGTGAGCTGGTGGCCTTTCCTTTATTCCAATAAAGGGGTACATGGGGCTGCCACTTGCTTGGCATGAAGGGAGCTGTTCTGTGTCCCTCTTTTGTATTAGAGGTATCCATCTCCAGGCTGGGGTATCTGACCTTTAAACACTGTTGTTAAGCCTTGAATAAGTGGCTTATTTACTTTGACTCATGGACAAACATCCTAATTCATATACTTTCATGAGCTTAGAACTGGAGAGGGGAAAGGCATTAACATTTTGCTGAGCACCTAGCAGCTTGCTAAGTCATTCCCACATATTATTTCAGTTCAACTTCAGAACACCTCTGGCAAGTGAGGACAGTTATTCCCCATTTTACAGATGAAGAAGACTCAGAGAGGTTAAACAGCTTATGATCTAGTGGGGCCAGAAAATAAATGTTAGCCTATTTAATTTCAAAACTCATACACATAGCTGTAGAATGTCCTACAAATAATTCAGTTCCTCTCAGACCAGGATTTAAAGAGACACCAAATGGCCTAAAGTTCATTTTTCCCAGGTTGGGGAGTGGGGGGGACTCAGGAAGAAACCCACTGCCCTTGCTGATGACTGGTCTGATAAACCTTGGACAACATGAGTGCATCAATGAACAGGTCCAAAGAGAAGGCACTTCCTCTCTCCAGCATATCTTGACTGCGAAGTTTTACATCTTCACAATTAAACAAAAAACAAGCAAACCAAAAAATGTGAGGAGAAAGTTGGAGAAATAGATGCTGCCAGGAGCAAGGAATTCACTGACCCCCAGTCTGGACCATCTCAAGAGAAACTGACCACTGGCTGAGCCTCTTAAAAGCTTAAAAGTCATTCCAGGTCATGGTTAAAGAAAGAGCTTAAACAAAACAAAAACAAATGTGATCTTCAAATTCTTAAATGTCAACTTGAGGGATAACTTAGAAGCTTGGGGATGGGCGAAGAGAACCTGCAGCTGCTCTCTCTGGCACCAGGTGCTCCCCTCTACAAGGTATTGATTGGGGTTCAAGGGGCAGCCTCCCCAGCCCACACCTAATGGAGATGTTTATGGACAGCTAAAGCTTTCCATTCTTTACAACCCCACAAGACCTTCCTCTCATTCTGTCCTGAGTCCCCTTGAAAAGCAGTGGCTGCCTAACCAACCTCTGGACTCGGGCTTGCCTTTCAAGGCTCAACCCACTCCTGACCCTTCTGCCCCGACCCTCAAATCCCACCCCCACACCCCAACCATACAAACACATACAACCTGCTCTGCTGCACTTTTCCCTCCCCAAAGATCTCAAACATAGGAGCGGATTCCAGGCCAGATAACCAGGAGGCCTCATGCCTCCCTCCAGCCCTCAGGATAATGGACCAAGCATGACCCTGGAGAATCTCCACTGGCCACCTTTTTTAGAGGGTTCATAAAGGAAAAGTGACCTGAGTCCTACAAACTCTACCCGCTGACCTTCAAAATGGAAAATGAGTAGTTGGATTTTGGACGAGTTCCTTTCTAGACAACACTGGCTCCTAAAGGCTGAAAAACTGAAAAATAAAAATATGATATTCCCTTCAGTAAGGATCTACAACATTCCTGGCTCTGTTCTTAGTCCTTTTGCATAAATATTATTTCCATAATGACCCTGTGATGTAGCTATTATCCTCATTTTACAGATGAGAAAACTGAAGCTCAGAAGGAAAAAGTAATGTGCCCAAGGTAATTAATTTACATATAGGTTTTAGTTCTCCCCCAGGGCAGTCTGCTCTGAAGTCTGCACTCTTTCCATTGCTCTAGGCTGCATTTGATTTCCAGAGCCAAATGACACCCAGAAACCCTAACAGAAACCCTGGCTATGGAGATTTAGAGGTCATTTGCTATCAATGTCAAGGATGCCCTCCAAGTCCTCCTTCCTGCCAGGTGCATTTGCTCTTTGGACCTTCAGGAGCGCCCTGAGAATATATCCTCTCTAGTTATTCTTCTCTTAGATAACCAAAGTGTTGGCCAGAAGCTTGAACTGATAAGAAAGGGCAGGGAGAAGGCTTCAATCTCAGCCCAAGCATCAGTGGCATGGGAATTAGTCCCAGGTCTGAGGTTGGTGAAATATCTCCCAGAGCAAACTTAGAAGGGACAGGATTGCACTGATGTCTCGTAAAAGCCACACAACTGAAAGAGCTGAGAGCTGGTTACCTTCCTCACCTAGCTCTCCCTGATGAGTCCTGTGCTGGGACAAAAGTATTTCTGGGAATCTACCTCAGATGGGTCCTCTCTGCCCCTAGGTATTTATTTAGCCTTCTATTATAAATACTGGGAATGGGCTGGAACAGTTAAATTTGTGAATTTCATTGGCTTCAAGAAATTGAAGAAGAAAGCCTCAGCTTCACTGATTATGTCCTACCACCACCCTACTGCCAATTAGCAATTGCTTTCATGCTTTACCCCTGGATACAAGGCTCTTCGGTAATGAGGTGAGTTAAACTCGTTTTGTCATAAACTCTAGGGATAGGGAGTTGGGAAAGAGGACTGGGAGAGAACATGTTGCCTACACTCACTCAAAGCAAAAACATTCATTCGCCTTTTTTGTCATCCTGTCCTAACAGCCTCCACTTCCCTGAGCCCTTGATTCTCTAGGTTCTAAAGCCCAGGAGAATTTTCTCTCCTCTCTTTGTCCTGATGGGGGCATGAGTATTTCCCTAGCATCCAAGGATCTGGAGGAAAGGCTATGCAAACTCAGCTGGGAGTTATGAGCCAGAGTGTGCAAGACAATAATAGCACAGTCTTATTTTCTTTAAAGGATGAAATGGGGGTTGGATGTCATTCCCAGCACAGATGAAGAAGTGGGCAAGTTTGTGCTTCCAGGCCAGAGGCCACCACCATCACCGCACAAAGTCATGGATGTGCAAACACACACATGCACATGCATCCCACAGGGACCAAGTTGCCCCTTTTCACATCCCCTTTTGTTCACATCACCCACAGGACGCTTTCCCTCTTCAGGACACTTAAGTCTCCTAGGTATGCCTGAAGTTAAATGACTCTATTTCTGACATGGCTGTTCTGTCGTTTATGGTGCTTCCCCAGGGGCCGATTTGCATAATTTCTAAAACCCCTTCCAAATCTGTACTTCCTGAGGGTCCTTTTGTATTACCAGAGCTCCTCCCCTGTCCCTTCATTCTTTAATTTCTCTAAGATGCACGGAGAGTCCAGTAATCTTCCTTCCACCCAAACACTGTAGGTTGGCTCTACTGCAAAACACAAAATGAGCGAGCCAGCTAGAGTCATGCTGAAAGGCTCCCTTCAATGTCACTTGTTTGTTGGGCTCAGCTACTGACCTCTCCGTGCAATGCATTGTGCAATCTGGGGGCTGACTGATCCACACAGCCCCAAACCCCGGCGTCCCTCCTCTCGGGACAGCACGCTTTCCCTTCTGCACCCCAGGGAAAATCCAGCCCCTTCTTCAGCCAAGTCTTCAGAGAAATCCCAAAAGCTGACACCAAACTCAGGACAGAGGGAACACAAAACTTCAAACTTTTTAAAGTTGGGAGGTTGTTTTCATTCCCATGTGGTCTTCAAGGAAAACCTGCAGGGGAGTCTTTCCCACCCTCCAAGGAACTTAAAGTGGCCACGGCAGAGAGAGAAGAGTTAAATCAAGCCCAGACCTCAGCAATCTGTGTTCAATTTTGATAAAAATCTCTCTCGCTCTCCCACTGCACCCCCCCCCTTCTTCCACCCCACAGCTCAGACATTTCTCTTTATGTTACGAGTTTGCATCGTTTGGGGCACCACAGCCGACCCAGACAACCTGGCATGCACCACACCGTGGGCACTGTGGCCGACACACACATCCATCCCCCAGGGCCAGGCTGGATACAGAGCCACAGTGACCTGGCCCTCCCTCAACCCCTCCTCACTCTCCTCATCCTCCCAACAACTGCCTGCCTCCAGTCCAGAACTTTCCTGCCTGGTTAGGTCAGGGTCCCACCGCACTGCATGTCCGGGCCACAGCACGGGGTTGGGCAGTGGCCGCAGGTGCTGAGATATCCAGGGTCAAGCCCCCTTCCTGTGATGCTGCTTCCCATGCCCCCAGGCTCCTCTGCTGCGAGAGCAAGGACTCCGGGCTCCCTCCGCCCTGCCAGCCGCCCGGCCACCGGGCTCACAAGTGGGAGCCCGGGCTTATAAAGTGTTAAATCCACCTAAAAGAAGGCACCGGCTGAACCGGGGAAAAGCTACCACCAAAAAGTTGTCAGTTTAGGGGTTACCGTCTATATCTGTCCACTTATGACAACAAGGAATCAGCTTTCAAAGTCGCAGAAAAAGACATTTTAAAAAAGTTTTTCAAAGACATTTCCTGTATCCAGATGTGCCAATACACACGGACACACAAACACACACGCACACACACATGCACATGGGCTCTTAGAGCCCACTTAAGTGTCAGTGGCTCCTGGAGGCACTTTGGAGAAACAAGCGGTCAGCCTGCGAAGTTGCTGCCTCTCCAGTCCCCTTTTAGCATTCTAAAGAAAGTAGAGGGAGGAAAGTAGAAGCGTCCTGAGACATGCCCCACCGCGGGCCCCCAGCGCCTACAATGCGAAGCCGCGAGGAGAGTGGCAGGGCCAGCTGCACTTACTCTGAGCACCCCATGGCGCGTCCGCCCCGCTCTCCGCAGCCCGAGCGCGGCCGCCGCTCCTCCGCTCTCGCCTCACTGCTCTCCCCGTACTGCACCGTTTTCCCTCCAGGACCCGCCTCTCTCTCCGCCCGCCCACCCCGCTCTGACGTCAGCCGCCTTGGAGCGGGATATTTATGGCAAGGATATGCCGAATTTTCCCTAGGTAGAGTTCTGATTGCAGTTCCTTGGGATTTGTAATTTTCACACTTTCAGACAGAAAAGCTCCACAAAGGAGGGGAGGGAGGAAGGGAGAGAGCGAGCAGCGGGCAGGGCGAGGCAGACAATGAGGGTAGCTGTTTCCCGGCTTTGGCAAGGAGCCCTCTGAGGGCTCCCTCTGGTTTGGAAACATTTAAGGGTCACGGAGGTAGAAGTGGCGACCTGGGCAGTGGGTTTCTCCTCCGCTCCTCTGACCATGGCCGTGGGGTCAGGGGCTAGGAAATCTCCTTTTCTTCATCGAAGTGTCACTTCATTGGAGAGTGCTTTCAGGAAACCGGGCGGCGCAAGGAGGCGGTAAATCAGGCAGGACAGAACAGCTAATTAGAAGCTCTGGTCCACGCCCTAACAACTTTTCCATTTCTTCTTTGGGAGTGTGTATATTTGAAAAAAAGTTTATTTTTATTAAATTATGTTCCACACTCCCTGCCTCTGTATAGCTTTTCCAACTCAGTGCCAGTCAATTCATCTTATTTCATTGCTTATATACTAGCTTGAGCCATTTACAAAAGCCCTTATTCATACTTTTAAATTTTGCTTTAAAAAAAATTTTTTTTTTCATGTATTGTGGTCCATCTCCTTGACTGCACTGGAAATTGCCTTAGAGCAACTGTCTCCTCCATGACTGGCAGTGCCCTCCGGGTGAGTATTTCATCGGCCCTGTTTCCATCCACTCACCCAGGTAAGCAGATGGAGCCCACCTGAGTGACCACCCACACAAAGTTTTCTGGGTGTTCAGGTCTGGGTTCTGCTGATCACTGGGCACTTTTGAAGGACCAAGATTCCTATGTTTCTCCACCTAACTGGAGAGGAACGGAAATGGCCTGGTTTAAGGGTCATCTTTTGACAGTTCCCAAGGATTGGAGAATGAACTTAAACCAACACATGAGATGCAAATTAGGTGTACAGTTGTTTAACATGAGCATATAGGTATTCAACTCCCAATTAATGGGAGGGGACATGGATACCTGCAAATCCTCATTAAAACCCCACTACAGTGAACTCTCTATTAGCCTGGAGGTAGAGGGGGGGGTGTACCTTAACCACAGTTAAAGTGCAACAAGGACCCAAGGACTTGGAATGTGTTTACTCCTTTGGCAGCAGCTGGTTAGGGCTGATTGCCAAAAGGAGTCAAGTCTTGGGGCTTGGTGGGGAACAGCCAAGCTGTTCTGGTCCAAACCACAGAGGGCCCCGGAGCCCCACTGGAAGATCAGGTTGCCCTCCTGGACATACCTCCTTCCAGCCACCTCCCTTCAACCATTTCCCCATGTTAAGACCCCACCTTGGGGTTGTGGGGGAGGTGGTGGTTGGCAGGCTCTGCTCTGTGGTAGACACTGCAGTCATTGACAAGCCCCTTTACCCTTGCCTTTCTCCACTAAAGGAGGTGGAAATCCACAATATTCACTGTCCCAGAGTCCCCTCTAGTTAGATAGCTATGGGACGCAGTTCTGGCCAGTGAGATTGCCACATAGAAAGCAAGGATCAGCTTTAAGATCCTTAAATCTCTTTTTAAGAAAAGGTCAAATACCAGGTGGCATGCTCCATCAACCTTTTAACATTTGCCATTTCTCCTTTACCCATTTCTTCTCTCCTGGAATATGGATATGATGCCTGGAGATGCCCTCTCACAACCTTTAGGACAAAAATCACTCACTTAAGGATGATGGAGCAGAAAGGTCAAAGGGGCCTGGGCCCCTGTGACATCCTTGAGTGGCTGCACTTACCTCCAACTTCTTGTTAGGTGGGAAAAATAAAAGCCTATGTGTTTAAGATATAGTTGTATGTTCAGTTGTTTACAGACAAACACAATCTTACCTGATAACACTCCTATCAATCCACCAAAATATAATTCTGTACAATTTCTGAGCATTGTGTTACAGATATGACAATTATTTTTAATATAATACCTTGAATTTACATAATTCTATATAGTTTTCAAAGAATATTCACATATAATATCTCCTCTGAATCTCGTAACTTTGTAGGGTATCATTATAACCTCCATTATTTTAATAAAAAAAGAGCCAGGTCTTGACTCCCAGGAGTGTAAATCTCCCTGGCAACATGGGATATGACTCCCAGGAATGAATCTGGACCTGACGTCGTGGGATTGAGAACATTTTCTTTACCAAAAGGGGGATGCGAAATGAAATGAAATAGAAGTTTCAGTGGCTGAGAGATTCCAAATGGAGTCGAGAGGTCACTCTGGTGGGCATTCTTATGTACTATATAGATAATCCTTTTTAGGTTTTAATGTATTGGAATAGCTGGAAGTAAATACCTGAAACTATCAAACTGCAATCCAGTAGCCTTGACTCTTGAAGACAATTGTATAGCAATGTTGCTTACAAGGGGTGAGTGTGATTGTGAAAGCCTTGTGGATCACACTCCCTTTATCCAGTGTATGAATTGATGAGTAGAAAAATGGGGACAAAAACTAAATGAAAAATAGGATGGGGTGGATGATTTGGGTGTTCTTTTTTCCTTTTATTTTTTATTCTTATTTTCACTTTTTCTGGTACAAGGAAAATGTTTAAAAAATAGATTGGGGTGATGAATGCACAACTATATGATGGTACTGTGAATAATTGTACAATTTGGATGACTGTATGGTATGCAAATATATCTCAAGATTGAATTTTTTAAAATGCTATATATATATATATATATATATATATATATATATATATATATATATAAAATAAAGGCTTATAATCCACCCCCCCAAAAAAGAGCCAGATTTAATAAGGATCTTGCCCAATATTCCACAATCAGCAAAAAAAAAAAAAAAAAAAAAAGAATCTAGTTTCCCTGACTCCAATTCCATGTATTTTCTATAATATCTTTAATAAACACAACAAAAAAGTCCAGTGAAGAATCCTCCTTCCTCCTAAGTCAAAGTGAATTTTATTTAATCCATCCATGATAAAGCAAATTGCAAGTAAATTCTGGAGGGGGAAAGTGCCACAGTCCAGTCAGGAATTAAGTCCTCCCCACTGTCTCTCCCAATCCCCCTCACCTCTCCATCTACCAGGTGACATCCTGCCCCAAATCCCTGTAGTGGCTCTTTCCACAGTCAGGATGGCCTTTTAGATGAATCCAGTTACCTTGTCACTCTTCATTCCCACATCTTTGTAAATCCTTAGACCACCCCTTACTTGAGGCACTGCCCTCTCCCATGGACATCTTCCCACCACTACCATTTCCCTTGTGCAGTTTCTTTTCCTGGTTCCTCTGGTTCCACCTAAATGTTGATGCTCCATAGGGTTCTGTCAATGGCCATTCTTTCTCTGAGTGTTACAGACTGACTCTCCTCTTGTGAGTTCATCCTTTATCGTGAGCTGGAGCACACTGTCTGTGAAAGTCAACCACTGTCTCTATGCCCATATCTATATTCCAACCACCATTTTCCTCTCAACTTTGGTCCTGACTGATTTTCCAATTGTTTACTATATCTATCTATCTATCTATCACTATCTATCTATCTATCATCTATCTATCTATCTATCTATCTATATATATATATCCCAGCATGTGGAAAGTATAATAGATGGTATCTATTTTTTAAATTATTATTGAAAAAAAAAGTTGCAGGGAAGTTAGCAGGGCATAAGAGAGTTTTAGTTTCAGGGGCTGTAGTGTGGTCATTGCCTCCATTTCACCACAGGCCAATCTAATTACCAACAATCATAAGGAAAAGTAGTGATATTCATAGAAATTAGCAGAAGCAGGCCAAACAGAAATGAAAGGGCAGACCTAATGAGCAAAAGGAAATGGCCATACCTTCTCCTTAGGTGCCGTGTCTGTGACAGACTGTCCACAAGATCAACACTAGGCACCTTCATTCCAGGCAGAATGAGAGGAAGGAAGGGATTAAAGGTGAGATGAAATAGGGACAGAGATTTAGAGATGGTAGATGGGAGAGCATGAGGAGGATGGGAAGAGCATAAATGAGGCCAAAGAGCAACAGAACATTCCAGGTCTGGGAGAGGGAGTTCTCCATACCTGACCAGGTGACCTTACTCAGGTTCTGTTGGAAAGAGGAGCAGGAGAAGCTCATAAAATACATTGATTTCAGTGCTATTGGGCTGTTTTTTGAGGCTGGTAAGCCCTGAAGAGTCCATGAAGTGGATTGGAAGGGCCCATTCTGTGGCCTTCTGATTCAGTCCTTGCCTCCAACCCTATCACTCACAGGGCCCTGACAACAGTGGGGGTCTCTCCTATTCTCAAGACCACCAGGGGAGGGCTCCATCTTTCTTCATCCATTGTCACCTGCATAGTCCAGCAAAATTCCCTGAACATACAGAGAGATTCCATGCAGCTCATTGCTAGCTGTATTTGCTCAAATTGTACTTGCTGGTTGCAACATCCTCAATACCTCACGAAGTTTGACCTAGCTTCCAAAGCTCACCATGTGCTTCCAAGGCCCACAAATGTCCCTCCTCACTCACTCCCCAGCAGTAGAGCCCCCGGTCTGTAGTGCATGGACCATAGTAGTAGTCAATGAGGACTTTGTGAAGAATGGATGAGAATTCTATAAATATGTCATCTAATCCATATGAGGCTCTCCATGAATAACACATCCCTTTCCCTGATTTACTGACATGGGCTATGGGAGACCACAAAGGGAACTCAAGTGTTAGGGTCAGAGACCCTGCTTAAGCCCTGCCACTCCCTAGCTGCATGGTTTCAGTATGGCACTTAACTTTAGTGTTCATCGTCAATAATATTGAATAAGATCATTCCATCCTGAAGGATTGCTGTAAAGATCAAATGAGGCACAAAGGATTTGAGTCTCTACCTCAACAAATTCTTGGAGATTGGGGAAGAGGAAAAGTATTCAGAGTATTGAGGTCTCTCATCCTACCACTTAGAATGTCAATGTCAGCCTGCTGACCCCCAGCTCTGCACAGGGAGGGGCTAAACTCTTATCAAGGGTGATTTTGATGCCTAGAAACTGGACTCAGTTCAGCACAGACACATCAGGTGTTTGGATGACAGGCCTGACCCTGCTTCTTCTTACTTATAACAAGGGATGTAATCCCCACTGTTTGGAACAAGCCTTCTGGAATCTTATTATCTGACAGTACTTCTAAGGATATGGCAAATGACTAAAGAGAGAAAAAGTCCGTGGATACCACAATTTCTTCCTGAAAAGAATCTATCAATATTACATGAACTGAATGTCACAGCAGCTTGAGGATGTTTTAAGTCTTCATTGTGGCATGGTGTTGTTGAAAGGACTCAACATATGGCATCAGAAAAACTGGTTTCTAGTCCCAGCTCTGGCTCTTGCCAGAGTAAGAGCTTCATTTGGTTTCTCTGCAAAATGCTGATTACTAGAACTAGCAGCCTATGGTGCTAGTGGGAGGATTAAATGACAGAATCTTTGTACCTTGCAGATGGCCATTATTTCCCATATGCCTTTTCCTCTTTTTGTCCCCTTTCCCATCTTCGTCATCCCCACACGTACACCTCTCCTCTGTAAATACCCAGACTGCATTTAACATTAACATGCATTTCACAAGTTTCCCGGCACCCAACGCCCTACAAACATCTTTGCCTGAAGTTCAGAAAACCTCCCCTGGTGCAGACATGACCACACCAAATAGGCAGCAATTGAGAAATTGCCCCTGTGAAGGCTGTCTCCCTCCAAGGCACAGGACTGTGCATTTTTTAGAAGACTTCTCAGGTTGTTTGCAGTGGCTTGGAGGGTCGGCTGTGCTGCCTTGCCTACGTCAAAACCCTAAGTGTTTAACCACAAGACACACAATCCTGGGACATCCTGGCGGTGGCCTCCCACCCCCACAGTGAGGCAGGCCACGCGTGTGTCTAATCTGGTATGTGGTCCCCTTGCAGAGGGCAGAAAAGCAAACTCTGGCCCCCTGCACACACATGGCCAGATGTAGGATGGAATATCACACGGTGAGGAGAGCATTTGAGTGGGTGGGACATGGGGTAGAATTCCTTCCAGACCCACCTAGACAATCTGTGCTCAGAGCCCAAGGCCCCCAGGGGAAGGCCATGCCTGCGAATAGACACAGCTGCTTATGTTATTTCTGGAGCCAGAGGACTTTGCACAGTCATGATCACATACAAACTTCCATTATGCCTCCATTTACTGCAGCTTAAAACCCTTTAAAAACAATGCTCAAGGCCAAGTGCTCCAGTCAGCTTCAAGGTAAACTTTTGAGCTTTTGAGAAAAAGAAATCTTCCCAACTGATCTATATATATTAGGGGCAGGGATGGATAAACATATACAAAGACACATACACACATTTTTCTCCACTGAAAAGTAATTTGAGACTTTTACAAGCTGCAGGTTTGTGTGACTTTGAGCTGGCATATTTGTGTGTGTGCAACTGAGCAGGGACTTTTCTAAGACTAGGGGACTTCAGGAGAACCATGACACATTTCATCATTTGGTGGTTTTGTCTTTTAAAGGAAAATAGCTTAAAAATGGTAAAGTGATGATGTTAGGAACCTGTTCTTAATTACCGCTCAGTAACTTGGCAATCTATTTTATCCCATTCATTTCTTTTGGAAAGTTCTCAGCAACTCGTCTCTTCAGCTGTGTGTATACAATCACACACACAGAGATATATATTAAAAAAAAAGAAAAACCCTACTCTGGTAGCCCTTGGAAAGAACACAGGACATTTGCACACTTCAAGTTTCCTTCTGTAAATATTCATAAGCACAGATTTTCACACTCTGGGGAATTTCATAAACACCCAGTAAATATGTTTGATTGCTGCATATCTGTGGCTTTGGACCCCAGTGTGGGGAATTTTCTTACTTTCTTTAAAAGAAAAGGAAAAAAAAAAAAAAAAAAAAAAAAAAAGGAAGAAGAGGGGGGAAAAAAACCCTCTCCTCAAACATTGTTTCTTCATTCATTGATGCTAATTGTCAGGCTCTGTGGTAAGCCCTGAAGATGCAAAGATGAACCCAATGGGGTTGGGTTTCTATCCATAAGGAATTCACAGACTAGCGGGAGGACCATACAATTAAGCTCTACTACATTCAAGTTAAAAAAATAAAAGCACATGAAAATTTTAGAATTGCCATGTTTAGGAAGAAGTAAAGGGCAATAACACATTTCCTTTCTTAGGGGAGTTTTCTGGATGAAGAAGAAAAATACCTTTCCTTTCCCCAGGTACCCTCTGGGCCAATATTTCCCAAGTATCTTTCACAGAACACTAATCCTTTTACATGGCTTGCCAGAAAGGTGAGGGAGGGGATCCCATAGTCAAATAAATTTGAGAAAAATGGTATATTCTATCCCCTTGGAACTTCATAGAACACAATGTATTAAACGTTCTGAGAAGCACAGCACAAAAGATATCTACCTAACTTTGCTTAACACAGTATTCCCTAAAGTGATTTCCTCAGATTCATTTTTCACCTAATGTCTGTGAACATCCCATAAGTCTTGGAAATATTGTTTAGTCTAAAGGGGGCCAGGAGAAGTCTCTAAAAATAAACACTAGTGTAATAGGATGCTAAATTTGAATTTTTAATGAGGCACCAAATTTCAATAGATAAATTCTAAAATAATGTCTGTGTGTGAGACACAGCTTTTCAAGAGGAAGTATCTGGAAGCCACTAAAAATCCCTTCCTATGAAGATTTTAGGAAGATGCAAGAGTGGAAGTTGAGAAAGGTTATTCAGAGGAAGAGTTTTTGAGAGGCCTGTGCCAGGATTCCTCCTCCTCACCCCACAGTAAGGAGAGCTTCATGGGAGCGACCTGAGGACCTTACTAAGTGCTCCTTAAAACTGGGAACTGTGGACAGTGTTGGGCTCCAGCCTGAAAAGCTAGAGGGCAAGAGAGACAGGTGGTGAACTGATTTGGTGGTAGATCAAAGGAGAGTAGTTGCTTTGTTGTGATAGGCTGGCACTCCCTGAGATAGCCAGGACAAGGATTAATGCATGTTTTCTGAGGACCATATGTGGGCCACATGGGAGAGAAAGTAAGCTACAAGCCATTTTTAGATCCTGTCCAAGAGGTCTACGTGGAATATTCATTGAACCACAATGCTTGAGAGTTGGTATAGAGTGGACCAATGAAAAACCAAGCCAAGCAGGGAGAAGCAACTAAAGGAAGAGGATGCACAACCTAAATCATAGGACTTGCAGTTGCAGGGGTCCATTTGAGTAGTCTCTGAAGAACTAACCAAACAAAATAAAGATTCTGATTTATGTAAAGTCATTATACAACTGTATCAGTCAAGTTCACATTTTCTTGTGGAAGGAGGAACCTCCAGCCATGACTAAGGAGATCAGCAAATCTTCTCTCCCCAAAGCAACCTATAAAGCTGGATAACATTGATAAAAATAACCACATCAGCACTATGGAAATATACCAAAGGCATACAACAGTCTGAGAAGTGTTTATACTTTAAAAACTGCTGAACTTCAGGTAAGAATAGTCAACTATTGACTGGCCTTTATGCTTTGCAGCAAAAGGCTTCCCATAGGAAGCCAGGCTTATAAATAAAAACAAAAATATTTCAAAAACTGAGCCGATACATCAATGGCTGCATACTGCAGATTTCAAAGATTTAACCAAGGCAAGTTATTAAACAAACAAACAAATGAAACAGCAACTAAAACCTTCAGGGAGGAAAAAAAAATCAGAATACACAATTGTTATGATATATTATCTAAAATGCCCAGTTTTCAACAAAAAATTACAAGACACAAAGGAACAAAGTGTAACTCATATACAGGGGAAAAAATAAGCCAATAGAAACTGTTTCTAAGTATTCTCAAATGTTGGATCTAACAGATGAAGACTTAAATGCAGCTATTATACATATGTTTGTAGAGCTAAAGGAAACAATGCTTAAAGAATTAAAGAAAAGGTGACAATCAACAAACAGAGATTTTCAATTAAAACACAGAAATTATTTTTAAAAGAGAACCAAGTTAAAATTCTGGAGTTGAAAAATACAGCCAAAATGAAAAATTTATTAGAGGGGCTCAGTAGAAGATTCAAGATGGCAGAAGAAATCATCAATTAACTTAAGGAAAGAGCAACAGAAATTACTAATCTGAAGAACACAGAAAAACTGAAAAAAAATGAACAAAGCCTCAGAGAGCTGAGGGACATCAACTGTACCTATATTCATATAATAGAAGTCCCAAGAGAGAAAAGAAAGGGATAGAAAAATTTTTTGAAGAAATATTGGCCAAAATCTTCCCAAATTTGATGAAAAAAATTTTAATCTACCAATTCAAAAAGCTCAGTGAACTCCAAATAGAGAAATCACAAAGAGATTTACACTGAGACACATCATACTCAAATTGTGGAAAGACAAAGAAAAATTTTGAATGACTCAAAAGAAAAATGACTCATTAATACAGGGAGAATCAGTATGATTTATGACTGACTTCTCATCAGAAACAGTGGAGGCCAGAAAGCAGTGAGATGACATTTTCAAAGCAGTGAAAGAAAAATATTGCCAACCAAGAATTCTACATCCAGCAAACTGATTTCTGATTCTTCAGAAATGAGGCAAAATAAGGACATTCTAAGAAAACAAAGACTGAGAGAATCATTGGTAGCATACTTGCCTTATAAGAAATACTAAAGCAAGTTCTTCAGGTAGGAAGGAAATGACAACAAACAGTGACTTTAGCCCACAAGAAGAAATGACAAGCACTAGAAATGTTAAATGTGCGAATGTGTGGGTTAATATTAAAAAATGATAGATAGATATTCATTTCTTCTCTTAAATTCTATAAAAGACATATTTTACAAAGCAATCATTAGAACTCTGAATTGTTGAGTTTGTAACATATACGGATGTAACATGTATCAATAATAGCACAAAGCAGAGGAGAGGGAATGAAGCTATCTTGGAGAACAGCTTCTATATTTTACTGAAATTAAGTTAATATCAATTGGAGGTAGACACTTTTGATAATCCCTTGAGCAACTACTAGAAAAACATCAAAATATATTTGAAAAATAAACAGAGAGTTTAATATTACCCCCCCCCACACACAAATACCTATTCAACACAAAAAAGTAGTCAATGAAGAAAAGGAGCCATATTGAAAAAATACCAAAATGGCAAATGAAAATCCAATCATAAAAACAAGTACATTGAATATGAATGGTCTAAAAATACTATCAAAAAGCAGAGATCATTAGACTAGAGAATAAAAAGCAGTTAGAAATTTTATGCTGACTGCAAGAAAAGCACCTGAGATTCAAAGACACAAATGGAGAAAATAATTGTAAATCAAATATCTGAAAAAGGACTTGTATCCAAAAAATATAATGAACCCCTATAACTCAGTAATAAGAAGACAAACAACCGTATTTAAAATGGGCCATAGATTTGAATTCATTTCACTAAAGAGACATGAAAGACATATGGGCACATGAAGAGGTAATCAACATTCATTAGGGAAATGGAAATTAAAAGCACAATGAGCTTCCTCTATATATCCGCTAGAATGGTACCATCAAAAATATAGACTGTAAGAAGTGTTGGTGAGGATATGGAGAAACTGGAACCTTTATATGTTGCTGATGGGAATATAAAATGGGACAAACCCTTTGGAGACAGTTTAGATGTTTCTTAAAAACAAACTTAATATTCAATTCAGATTCCTCTTCTAGGAATAACCCAAAAGAAATGAAAACACATATCCATACAATGACATGTATGTGATTGCTCATAACATCATTGTTCATAATAACCCCAAACTGGAAAAAATCCAAATGTCCATCATCTGGGAAAGTTTCAGTAATGGAAGTTGGTGAGGGTACCGCAACATGGTGAATGTGATTAATCCCCCATATGAAATGCTTGGGAGGGGTTGAGTTGGGAAAGTTTATGTTGTATACATGTTCCCACAATTAAAAAAAAAAAAAAAAAAAGGAAGAAAAGAAGATCAACTAGAGATAATGACAATTAAATGCAATACATGATCCTGGATAGGATCTAACAAGGGAGAAGAAAAGACCAAAAAGGACATTATCGAGACATATGAAAAAATTGGAATACAGACTGTGAGATTTATATGAATGTTAGATTTACTGAACTTGATAACTGCACTTAAGGTGGTTACATAAGTCCTTGTTCTTAGACAATGTATATGGCAATATTAAGTGTTCAAGAGGTATGATGTATACAACCTACACTCAAGTGTTCAGAAAATGGATGGATGGATAAATAAACAGATAGATAGATGATAGATGGACAGATAGATGGATAAGATAGATAAGATGAAGGAAGGAAGGGAGGGAGGGAGGGAGAGAGAGAGAGGAAGGAAGGAAGGATGGATGGATGGATGGAAGGAAGGAAGGAAGGAAGGGGGAAGATAGATGGATATGGTAAATGTGACAAAATGTTAAAATCGGCAGGTCTGTGTATCTGGAGGTATAGGGTATATTGAAGTTCTGTGTGTGGGGTTCATATTATTTTTGTAATTGTCCTGTAAGTTTGAAAATATTTCAAAATAAAATTTTTTGAAAGAAAAACAAATGTCCATCACCTGCTGAATAGATAAATAAAACATGGTATATCCACATAACAGAATACTATTCCGCCATAAAAATGAACAAATTTCTGATTCGTGCTACAACATAGGTGAACATCAAAAACATTATACTAAGTGAAAGAAACCAGATCCAAAATACTATATGTTGCATGATTCCATTTATAGGAAATGTCCCAAATATTTACAAAGACAAAAAGCAGATCAGTAGTTTCCTTGTGCTGGGGGAAGGGGTGGGGATTAACTGCATATGGTCTCAAGGGAACTTCCTGGGGTAATGGAACTGTTCAAACAGAGTTAAAATTATGATGGTTGCACAAATCTATAAATCTGCTAAAAATCATTGAATTATACACTTACAATGGGTGAATGTTATGGTATGTAAATTATAGTATATAAATCTGTTTTTTTAAAAAAACAAACAACTTCTCTGCTTCTCCTCCTTCCTCCCAATCCTATCTTGGGGAGGAGGATGAGTGGGAGGAAGGGTCAGTGTGGAAAAAGAAGCAAACCACACCCATCCCTAGTTAGTCTGCTGTTGATCTTAGCTGGGGAGGAGGTAGACGCAGAGAGTACAGGGAAGGAGGGAGTCTCACTTTAAACATAAGTTGAAGTGTTAATTAATATGTAGGATTGGGTATTTCAAATCAGGACTGTTTTACCCTCTAACAAGTTTGTAGAACTTTCTACTGCCTACAAATGAACAGAAAAGTTACTGGGCCTGCTGAGTTCTCACCTAGTGGCAGGAAAGACAATGCCCTTTGCAGCATTAAAGGGTGGCAGGAGACAAAAGTAAAGCTGCTTTTGTGATCTTCCCCATGAAACCTGATTTTAACCTCTGGTTATACAAGGATCAGAAACAGAGCAAGAGGACACAGATTACTATTTTTCAGCAATCTAACAAAGTGTAGATTCAAAGATTTGGAGGAACACAGAAGAATTTTGAACTCAGAATCTGTTAGACCTGGCTTTGAGTCCTGGCTCAGCTATTTAATGGCTGTGTGACTTTGGGAAAGTCACCCTCCCTGATGTCAAATTCCTTCTCTTCAAAATGAGGATAGCAATACCCACCTCAATGCATCACTGTAAGGATTAAGGAGGAAAAAGGATATGAAAGGACTCTGAGAGGATTTAAGAGTCTGAATATATCAGTCAGGATTCTATCAGTGAAAGCAAACCATTATGAATGATAAAGCTGTCTAGTTAAAGCTGCCATCTCTGCAACTGGTATTGGATCTGAAGTCAGCAGAGCTGGAGGTTGGGAAGGGAAGATGAATGTGAAGTGGGGGAGACCAGGTTCAGCTGGAACTTACAAGGACAAACTGGAACCAGTCTGCATCTTACGACCTCTACTCTTGATGGTACAAGCGACTTTAGGATAAACTGGCCCCTTTCATCACACAGCTCCACATGCACCTGACCCAGGATTCAGAGAAGCTGAAAAATGAGTTTCTTGGTAAGAAGTGATACTGTGTGGAATACCATGACAATGGACAAGGCATTCTGTAATTCCATGGACAGTGATTTTGGCAGAGCCTTGTGGGCAGGAAAGGCAAATCTATACCCAAAGTAAGTATCTACTGCAATAAGAGCAAAGCGCTGACCCTTCCATGATGGAAGGGATTAGGTGTGGCCAACTGATCCCCCCCTGCCCCCCACGACTGGAATGGTGCATTATCAAGGGCTTAGTGTTGGTCTCAGCTGTTGGCAGGTTGGGCGCTCAGCAGTGGCTCTCACCAGATCATCCTGTGTGAGTGGAAGTTCATGTTGCTGAGCCTAAGTATAACCTTCTTTCCTGTAACCATGGCCACTTTGTTAATAGGCCAATTGGTCAAGGCCAAGGTAGCTGGGGAAAGAGGCTATCGTCAACTTGTCGAGCTCTTCCTTTGCTAAGGTCGCTCTTTGGTGGGCATTCACATCAGATACAAATATCTTTAGAGAGGTCAAGTCATGTACTTCTTCCCCAGACCTCCCTGTCACCAATTTTCTATGTTCCTTGATAATCCAGCCAAACCAATATCCACTGCATATTAATTGGTGTAGAGCCCAACCTTTGGTCCTCTCTTCTTCCAGGCAACATGAACAACCGGGTGCACTGCCTGAAACTCTGCCCGCTTGGGAGGATTTTCCTTCACCACTGTCCTTCAGGGGTAGCCTGGAGTGGGGGCCAGAGTGCTGTAGCTACCCACTTTCAGGTAGTGTCAGCCTGTTTATAGAGAATCATATGTAAACCAAGCCCAAAGATTTTCTTCTTCAGAGAAACTGGTGGTAGAAAACTCCCTCTGTGGCCAGAGTTGAAGATTAAGATGGAGGAGACGATATGGCAGGAGTGGGACCAGCTACATAGTTTTCTGGGCCCAGTACAAAATGAAAATCCAGGGTCCCTTGTTCAAAAATTATTAAGAATTTCAAAGCACGGAAGCAGAGCATCAAACCAAGCACCGGTGCGACTGCACAGGTCACACACCCATGAAGCCATCAGTACAGACCATGGCTTCTGGGCCTCTTGTGCATGCAAGTTACTTGTGCCTTAGGACCTGTTCAAGCCCAGATTCATACATGCCACTTCTGTCTGATGATAGAGTGATGCATATATACCCAACTTTATGGTTTAATGTGTCAGCCAACACCCAGCTTATGGTGGGCCACACAGGTCATGTGGTAACCTGATAGCTCATTGTCAAGTTGTTCAGCCTTGACTAGGATCCAAGAGCAAGCCAAAAGCTAATTCCCAACAGGAGGACAGTTATCCATAGAGGTTGGTGTATCTTTGCGCAAAGTCCTAACAGTCTATGTTGTGAGGTACTTGTGAAATGTCTGCACAGACATTTCAAGCACCAGCAGATGTACTGGGTCATATACAGCTGAAGCATCTTGGGCAGCAGCCTAGATCTGTTGAGAAGCCTTGTCTTATCCTGAGTCCTATTCAAAACTGTGCCCATGTGAAGTGAGAAATTATAGAAGCTATGTACTTCAAATGTGGGCCACACATGTGCTCACAAGCAAAAACTATAGTAGAGCCAGGTGATTCCATCATCACCAAAGAGAAATCACTGCAGGGACATGGCCTGTTGCCACTTGGTAATTACTACATTCCCTGGACTGAAAGGTTAATGTGTTAAATGTCTAAAAGACCATATAGCACAGTGGTTAAGACTAGGAATTCTGGAACCAGATTGCAAGAATATCTGAGCCCAAGTCCGAACACCATCACTTTCAAGGTGTGTGACTTTGGGCACATCACATAACTTAACCTCTCCACGCTTCAGAAGGGATAAAAATAGTACAACCCTCCGAAAGATATTATAAGGATGAACTGAGCAACATGTGTGAAGCACAGGGCTGGGACACAGAGTGAGGACTCAACAAATGATTGGCTTTTCTTACAAATGAACAGAATATAGAAGCCACTGAACTGGGTAGGAAGAGATCATGGGTGCAACTAATGAGGTTGATCAAATAAATATGGAGGTTGGACTCTGTATGCCTCTGACTTGGCGTACAGGGTGAGAGGAGTGAGCCTAGGATGTGTTCAAGTTACCACACTGCAAGACCCGAGACAGGATACTCCTCACCTCTGTGTTTGTTACCCCGGATGTAAAATGATAGGGCTGTTCTCCAGGCTTCCCTGGGTCACTCCCGTCTCTGACAGTTTGCATCTGTCCTTAAATGTATGTCCTCCCTCCCTGCAGCCATGACAGCCCACCCATGACCCCAGCAGAGAGAATATCAGCCACGTCCCTGCAGCTCTTTGCCCCCAGGAGCAGGTCTGGCAAAGACCAAACAGAGGTTTTTGATATTTATTAAAACCCTAGCAATGGCTCCCACATATACAACCAAACTATTTTAAGCCCCAGCTATTTTCTTTTACTCTTGTAGGGTGGGTAGATTTTAAGACAAACAGACTAATTAGGTATATGTTAGCATTGCCACAAAAGCAAAACAGTCAGATTTCCCAACATGACACCAAGTTTGGACTTGGAATTTGGAGGATCAGAAGGGAAGCCCAGGGGTGGTTTCATTACTCATACCCTAGGGCCCCTGCTTTCTGACCGGGCAGCCTCTCGCTAAGTCTAGTCAGTGGGCCTCCATGAGGGTCTCGATCCTGGTGGGGGCAGCAAGCTTCCCTCCCTCCACTCTCCAGGCCCCTGAGTTAAGAGCAAAGACACCACAAACACTTAAGCAATTAGGGAATAATTTAAAACAAATGTGTTCTGGAGTCCACTCAAAAGCAAAGGAGACTTGGCTTCATATGCAGTGTAGCAAGTCTTCGTGGTACTTTATCCTTCACTTGGGAAAAGAGATTCATTCCTGCACTAAACACACCCAGGATTCTGGTGAAACACCCTACACACACACACAGGCCCTTCATTATTTTATTGTCTGTTCCAAAGCAGCCATGGCTCGGTGGAGTTGCCCTTGTATGCAAATTCCCTGGTGTATTAGCTAATTGTGTTTTGACTGCATATGGCAGAAAATCCAAAATAGCAGTAGCCTAAGTGACATAGAAGGCATTTCTTCTTTATATAAAAGAAGTCCAGAGGTTGGGAGACCGTACAAGGCTGTAGTATGGATGGTGTGAGTATACACCCAGGGGTAACCAGGAATGAAACTGACCCATCACCCCTTCCAGGGATGTTACTCTGACCTTGGGTTTTTATGGGGCCAGCAGGGAGGAGGGCATTGACCTCAGCTTGCCTGTTGGCCCCAGGGCATGTATTCGTTTTCATTCATTCATTCAGTCACTAGGTGCTAGGCACTGTGATAGGTGCTCTAGTGAAGCTCACAGTCTATGGGGGAAGACAAAGAAAAAGTAAACAAATAAATAATATTAAAACTGTGGCTAAGTGCTACGGAGGAAATAGCCAGGATAATATGATGGAGGATGGCAGGGGAGACCTGCTTTATATCAGGTGGTAGAGGGCATAGCTAGAAATCTGCAGAAATGTTGGGGAAGGTCTTCAGACCAGCCAGACCCTCAGAAAGCAAAGAGAGAAAAAATGGCACACCTTTCGAACATGCTTTCTGGCAACTCGGTTACAGCCAGCCGCACTGCACAGGGACCTGGCTGTCCCTTGGGGAATTCACACTGCACTTTAGCCCCAGGCCAAGTCCCGTGTGAGATCCTGCGCAACTGTACTAAACCTGTGTGGCAGTGATGAGGAGGCCCATTTAACAGTACAGAGGCCGGCCCGGGGAGCTATAGTGACGGACCCTACTTCAAGTTAAACAGCTGGGAAGAAGCTGAACTGGGATTTGAACTCAGGTCCTCGAAGGCCAAGTCCAGGGCCCTCCCACAGCTTCTCAACCACTAGGGGAAGTGGTATTTTCAGGAGCATCCATTGTGGTTAGGAAGAGCAGAATACTGTCCAAAAGGCTCAGCACTGGTGCCCACTGAGAACCAACAGGCCACGGAGGCCGGCTGGCCACCCTAAGGCATCATGTTACACTCCCCAGACCTAATTGCTTTATAGACTAAACAGCACAATTTACAGTCAGCTCTGGGATAATGGCGTCTCCCCTTCCAGTTCCACTCTATTCCGAGGAATTCCAGCATTTTCCTCAGAGACATTAGACAGAGGCCTGCATGACTGAGGATCTCTGGGCTCAAAAGCAGCCATTGTGAGAGATCCCGAGGAGGGGCCTGCCTGACCAAGGAGGAACTAAGTGCTCTTGCAGGCTCCAGGATAGCAGAGGGGCCACCCCAGATAAATCTCACAATCGCCCGTTCATCTCGTCAGAACTCGTCTGGAGAGGACGTGTTGACACGGAGGTCATCCAGAAAGCTGACAAATTAACTGCCTTATGCTCATTCAAGTTTTTAAATAATCAAATAATTCAACCCCAGGTAGACAGTCTTAATCCCCAGAAATAGCTTCATGTATAAATCACCTACAGAAAACAATTTTTCTCTATTTCTCCCAAGTCTCCCTTTTGAGTATAAAACAGTTATTTTTAAAAGATTAAAATTAAGCCTTTTCAAATGAGTCAGATTTCTCTTCCTGTGGTCAAGCTCTTTAATAAAATAAAATTTGTAAAATTTGTAAAGTGTCATCCCTTTCTTTGTCACTTTCTAGGAATATGAGAATTTTTATTGTTCTTATCTAAGTGTGTACCTGGAATGTGGGTAAGCAAGCATGTGAAAAATCACCTTCAGCAGGCTTCCCAGTTCTCTGTACTCCCTTATTTTCTCCCAGCATCTCTTTGAAGCTAAGGAAAAAGTAGACAGACATTGGATAATTGGGGGACAAGAAACAAGAATATGGGTTGGTGCTAAGCTAGTTACCATATTTATCCAGTCATGGAGTTATTAGCAATTGTTCAGTGGTCTGTTCCCACTAAGTTGGGGCCTGAAGCTCTCATTCACCTTAAAATGAGGCCAGTTCACGGGTACTTGGAGGGCCAGGCCTGGGTCACCCTAGTCTCATCATTAGTATCTCTCAAGCACCTTCTGACTGTGCTCCTGACCTGGTCCGTGCATGGCTGGCTTCTGCTGGTTTTGTTTTATCAACCTTCTCAGCCACCCTATTCTTGCCCCCAACCTGCAGTAGCAATGAACACGAGGCAGCAATTTGGGTGAGTAGGAGGTGAACTTGGGAGTCAGACCAACCTGGGTTTCAGTCCGTTTGCTACTCCTTAGTAGCTGTGTGGTCACAGTCAAGTGACCCAACCTCTCTATGTCCCAATTTCCAACTCCGCACAATGAGGTGATAGAATTGATGACAATGTAATGCATATGAAGCTCTTACAGCACATGGCACACAAACACTAGCTATTTTTGTTGTAATAATACTACTAATAATTACTATCCTTATCATCATCAACATGAACAACCCTGGAATGGATAGCACTGACATAAGCTCTTTGATGAAAACGGATTTCTTCACTCAACAAAATCTCACACACACACACACACACACACACACACACACACAAATCATTGATATAGTATTTTCGGCCTTTCCATCTGACAGATCTAGAAAATAGATAAACTCATGCATACAGATGGAACATGACAATGGAGGGGCATAATGGGGTGAACAGTCCTAAAAGACAGACAGTCAGGACTTGATTGCTTGCCAGGTGCAATGCCAACTGCATGGACAGACCCAGGCCTTCCTTGCAGGTCTCTGTGGTGGGAGGAAGGCTGTGGAGCCAGGCAGAGGGCAATAGTGAATATGGGCTTTGCTGCATGCCAGTCTCCTGCCTTCTACAGGAGCAAAGGTACCTCTTCTAGGACAGCCCACTGGCTGAAGCGCGGGGTAGGAGGATGGAATCTTCAGGCCAGAGTCTGAGTGGCTGGTTCCAGAGACCCAGGGCCTGGGGCAGGTCAGAAACACCAGGCCACAGACAAGATCCATAATGAAGAACTTGGTTATGGCAGACAATGTCAGGGCCCTCAGGTATTCCCCAGGATCCCTTTTTACCTTTTTTCTGCATGCTCCTTCATTTTTCAGTGTGATTTCAAATTGCCTACATGTGCAACTCATCTTTGGAGGCCTGCTCCCCTCACGCAGAGAGCTAGAAGGGCCTGGTTGCTTATGACCATCCCCTCTCCCCAGAGGCCCTTAACCCATGACTATCAGTGGGAGGCACAGAAGTCCAGGTCTTTTGCCCATGTTGTAATCACTCTGAGACAGAACTCCTGTCCTGAGTTTCCCTGCAGAATCAGGCTGAATTCTTGCCCTGCTGGACTTTTGCCTGAGATGGCTCCCTTGCCTATCTTCCTTTTCTTCCCTGTCCAGAAGATCTCCCCTGGGATCAGTTTCTATTAATTATTTGTACATAAATAATTGTCTCCGGTCTGCTTCTGGAGAATCCTATCTGAGAATTGCATCAAGACAAGAGTCTGAGACGTGGAAAGCTACTGAACCCACCCCTAAAATTCCCTTCCTTCCAGTGCATACAGAGTCTACATTTCATTTTCTATTCTGCCTTTTGGGACTCGATCCCTTTCAGCTGAACCAAGACTCTGACGTTTGTAGCATCCTAATCCTTAGTTCTGAATTGTTGCCATCCTCAAACCCACAGCACACAACAAGGACACATGAAGCCCTAGGGTTAAGAAAGCCCCCTCCCAACAGGTCAGGCAAATCTCCAGGCCAGTGGAGGCATGTTTGCAAGGTGAGACAGAGGTCTCTAACCTCCTCCCCAACAGGTACTCCATTCAGCACTCTTGGCTGCTATGGGTAGTTCAATCTTGATCATAATTCTGTATCCATGTGTTAGCCTGATTGAATCATGAATGAGATCTCTTTGGGCACTGTAGCTTCTAACTGCCCCCCAAAACTTGTGCCCTTACTCTAAACTCTTCAGTAAGGAGGCTTTGCCTATATTCAGGACCCACCCTGAGGCCTTGGAGGATAAATCCCTGCTGAGCTGCCCATCACCCCTGTTGCTGATGTGACATTTGGAGAAGACAAGTGAGGAGACCAGGAATGTTCTCTTCCTCTAGTCCCTTCTCTCTAATCTCTCATCCATGTGTGGGGTGGTAAACTGGGGACTCAAAGTCAGGAGTGAAGCAGGCATTGTGTCTCTTGGCAACCTATGTGAGTAAGTAGGGATCGGGTAAGATACATATTGGCAGAGAAAATGAACAGGTTGTAATAGAAATGTGACATCTGGGTTGACACAATTCTAGCCATAAGCAAAGAATCTTACTCTTTAGCCAACATGTATAATCTTATTACAGAAGAGGGAGGAATTTTGTTTTAGCTTCCTTGAAATACTGAAAACTTATCACTTTTGGTGGTCCCCTAGAGCCTGGAAACCCTAGGCAAGGGAGCACGGAGGTGGCCTTCTCAAGGGGTGTTGCCATCCTTAAGGAGGTCACCACAGCCTAGAAACAGACTGAAATGGATGGATTTGGCAGCACCAACTTCCCTGGAATCTTACCTGCCAAAATATGCACTACCGCGAGGGTGGTGGGAATGCCCAAAGGTAGCCTTTGGGAATCAAGGTCAGGCAACCCCTCCAAGGTGGCCAAGGCCTCTCTCTGCTTCCAGGGGTTCAGAGGAGTAGAAGCGTGGCCTGTACCAGAGTCAGAAACGGCTCAGTCTCCCCTGTGACTCTGCTTTTACCCATTAGGGCCAGGCCATTCCACCTCCTGCCCAGTTGCATGCCTGCCTTGATGTTTTTCTCTGCAAAAAGAAGACAGATAAACATGGGCCAACCTACCTTCTGGGCAGACTAAGAAGCTCATTCCAAAAAATCACAGAGAAGCAACAGTTAGGGCCTCTGTCCTCATACCTCCAGGCATCCATACATGGTGCTGCTTTAGACGGCAGCAGGCCAGTGTCTGGGACCTCCAGATAGCACACTCGGGCTCAGTAATTTAGGGGAGGGACATTCGGCTGCAATGCAAGTGGCTTCCCTTCCCCAGGCACTACTTGTTTCTTTTTATCTTGCCCCTACTTTTTATGGGATTCTGCACGTAAGGCCAAAGTTGCAGTGCCAGCAAGCACACAATGTAACCACGGGGAAATCATTATTCTTCTGTGTTTGAAGCGTTTGTTTTAACCGTCTTTAAATTATTTCTCTGGAAATTGGGTCTGGCTTAAATGTGTTTATCCTTCCGCCTTTGTCAGTCCTTGTTTGCATTCACTGGGCATTAGTAACAGATGAGCAGAGTCACGTTAAGGTATTTAGCTCTTTGAGGCAATGTAGTTGCTTCCACATTTCTAGATAAAATCAACAAGAACTGGGGAAGGACACTGTAGCCAGAAGCCTAGCGGGCAGAAGAAATAGAGTTTGACTGGGGATAAAGAACTCACTCTGAAAAAGCTTGAGGATATATCTTCACTTATATAATTTGGCATATGTTTACGTACATATTTATACATATATAATATGCACATTATATATACATACAACATACATAATATATATACATAAATACATATATATGAATATACACATACACAATTTTTTCTTTCTTTCTGAAATACAGTAGCTATTATAGGAATCCCAAATCAGAAGTGAGATAATGATGGACTAATGAGTGAGAAATTATGTGCAGAGACATAAAATAAAGAGGATGGAAGTTCTAGATTGTCCATGTCTGGTCTTCTCTGGGATCCTAAAGCAGTCACTTTCCTCCTCTGAACAGGGGGACACTGGAACCGAGTCAAGAGTCCTCCCAATTTTGATTTGGCAGGATTCTAAGATATGAAAGGTTAATGGTGGAAAAAACCTGAGGTTAGCCAGGCCGAGGGACATGGAGGCTCTCCCGGAGTCAGAAGGTGTGTTGCCAGTGGGTAGCGGAGTGGCAAGCACCACGGCATCATAATGACGTGGGTGCTAGAGCTTGGCAGCAGGGGTTCAAATAGTGGCTCTGCTATTTACTAGCTCTGCAACCTCGAGCTGGTGCTTAACTTCTCTGCACCTTTATTTCCTCATCTGTACATTGGGGCTGATGATAACAGCTACCTCAAAGAGCTTGAGGGAGGAACAAATGCATTCATGAACATCAAGCATTTAGAACTGTACCTACCCACACAGCAAGTGCTCAGCACATAATTTATATATATATGCACACATATATACATATATCACGCCAGTGGGGTAGGAAGGGCTAACAAATTCTATCAGTGAGTGTGGCAGAGACCCAGATGCCTCCCAAATCCTTTCATTCTTAATAAAAATAAAACAAAAATTATAAAACTGAAATTCTAGCTGCATACAACCCTCACTGCAATTTACATAGCCTAGATGTCGCTATGTGATCTGATGTCTGACAAATGATAAATAAGCAGAAAGGTTTTCTGGTACTTCCAGGAAATCTTATACAAAGGGAAGGAGCACTCTTTGTACGCCCCAGCAGCATGACATAGCAACATGATAGGCCCTGTGAAACCACCATATTGGCCCTGAACACCCTACCTACCTCCTTTCTTCTTTTTTGCAGGAAAGAAACAAACTTCTACCTTATTTAAGCTAACGTTAATCAGGTTTTTGTTGCTTAAAGTTAAGCCTAAATACTAGCTAACAGTATTCCTCCTATCTCCAAACATAGCAATAGAACTAAGAACAGAATTGAAAGTGGTTGTGGAAAACAGTAACTGACCAGTGAGGAAAGTCAAACCTGAAACCACTGGCCAGTCTTACCTGGGTTTTGATATTGCTCCTCACACCTCTGAGCCACATAATCCCCGTGAGAGCTGAGTGGGAAATTTCCACTCCCCTCGAGGAGTCAGAGCTCCGTCCTGGGGGAGCATCTCTTCTGTTGAGACTTCAATTACCATCAAAATGACCAAGACTCACAAACCTGTCTCTACCTTCCACCTAGCCTCTCTCCAGAACTGCAGACCTGTACCTCTAACTGCCAGCTACACACCTCCATTTGGAATTCTCACAGATACTTTAAATTCAACATTTCCAGTACTGAACCCATCATCTTCCACCCTCCCACCTGCCATCCATTCCAGCTTTATTCCTCACCTCTTTCCTCCTTAAACCCTAAGCTGTGGGGATACTATTGGGCATCCTTTCAGTTATTAAAACACAATCCTCTCCAGGCTCCAGGCCTTTCTACATCCTATTTCCTCTCTCTGGAACATTCTTTCCCTGCACCTTCCCCCTATTCCTTTGCCATCAGTAACTCAGATTCATCATTCAGATCTACATCCTATTTCCTCTCTCTGGAACATTCTTTCCCTGCACCTTCCCCCTATTCCTTTGCCATCAGTAACTCAGATTCATCATTCAGATATCAATGGCTATCAATGAGGGCAATTTTGCCCCCCTCTTCCAAAGGACATTTGGCAATGTCTAGGGGCATTTTTAGTGGTCACATCCTGGGATGGGTAGAGGCCAGGGATGCTGCTAAACATCCTACAATGCACGGGACAATGCCCTACAACAAAGAATTATCAGGCCCCCATATGTCAGTGGTGAGGAAGTTGAGACACTCTGGCCTAATCACTACTTTTGCAGAGAGAAGCCTTCCAAATTTGCCTTATTCTCCATGTTCTTCCAAAAACTCACCACAGTGCCTGGAACACAGCAAGCACTTACCAAAGACTTATCCAGTAAATCAATCAAACTGTTTTTCCTTTCTCCCTTTATTTTCAAACATTCATTGACTTTTTTTCCAGGCTCTGCATTTAACCCAGGAATAAACAAGACACAAACCTTATACTTAAGGAGATCAAAATCTAGTGGAGGAAAAATCATAAAACATTAGTGTGTCCTGATATAGATATCTATAGGAGGGTGAAGGTCTAACTCTGCCTATAGGATTGAGGGAAAGATTCCCAGAGGAGGTGACTTCCATGTAGGGTTTTGAAGAAAGACAAGAAGTTCATTAGCTGATCTAGGGAGAAGGGGGCTGGGAGGGCACCCAAGGCAGCAGAATCTGCAGTTGCAAAGGCAGGAAAGTGTGAAATGACTTAGCACGCTTTGGGAATGATTCTATGTGAGAAACAACAGCCATAAAAATAATAGTGAACATTTATTCAGCACTTTCAACATGCCAGTGCTGTTCTGAACACTTTACTAAGTGTAAAGATGAGGAAACTGAGGAACAAAGAGTTAAAACAGTCTTGCCCATGGAGCTACGATTCAAAGCACAGCAAACTGATTCCAGCGTCTAGACTGTAGATGAGTAAGAAGGTTTGATGGACTATGAAGTTAAAAAGATTCTTTGAGGGAGAAAGTGTAAAAGACTGATGAGTCCGGTCTTTGTCCTGCAGAGAGCAAGGAAGCCTCAAGGTCTTTAAAGCAGAGACACGGCTGGATTCAGAGAGTTTGGGAAGGTCACCCCATCCCAGGATGGAGAATGGATTCAATGGTGGGCAAGGCTGTGGTGGAGAAGCTGACAGGGAGTTGCTATTATCGTCCTGTAAGTGATGCAGGACACCTGAGCTAAGGTGGCCATGAGCATGCAGGTGGGGGTGGGATCTGGTAGCAGAGGATTCAGGGGATTCTGAATTTTTCACCTTGGAATGGTGGGCAATGGTCCTGCCAAGGACCAAGACTGAGAACAAAGCAGGAAAAGCATTGTTGAAGAGGAGAAAATGGTATGTGCAGTTTCAGGTGCCTGTTGGATATCCAGAGAGACAAATTCATTGGTGGCTAAGATAGGAGTCTATTTCTCAGCAGAGCAGTCCAGGCTAGACATAGAAATTGGAGGAGGGTGGCATCTCCATTAAGGTGGAGGCTGAAGCCCTGGGAAAGGATATAACTTCTCAGAAGGGTCTCACAACACAGGAGGAGAAGAGAGAAGCACGGTAAGAACCCAGCTTGCAAGAGTTCTGCACTTCTCCCAGCACATCCAAAGCATTGGATGCCAACCTTGGGAAGTAAATCAGCTCCCAGATCTTCACAGTGACATGGTACCCTCTGTGGCTTCCTCTGAACCAAGCCTGGGGCCTGCCATCTAGTTCCTTGGCTCCATTTCAAAGCCTTCCTCTATCCTGGACTGGAATATTGTTCCAACCACTGACCACGCTGCTCAGCCCTCCCTCTGATCTCTGTCCACGGTGGGTTGCCTCCTCCTGCTGACTTCTTCCCAGATGAGTCTGAGCCTCCCACAGAAAAGACCAGATGGGGTAGAGGGGTGGGGGTGGGGCCTCTGCTTTGATCTTCCAACCACGGGAGGGGCTCCATCAGGCTGCAGACACACTCAGCCAGGTGTGTCTAATGGAATCCGACGTGCCAGGCAAGGCTCTCCTGGTCTTCTGTGCTCCTATCAGCTTGATCTCTACAAGGGTATTTTTCAGCAAAGAAGTTTAATATAGCAGTTGATGCTCATATCCAACCCAATTTCCCCTCACCTACAATTTCTGTTTCTTTACCTATCTTTTAACTCAAGGGAGGTAGGGAATGGGAGGTGTGCTGCAGAGGTATGGGGCGGATTGCAAAGTATACCAAAGATTTATTCCAAGTTGAACATTTAGTTGGCAGAAGCCAGAAAAGATTCAAACCTATTCTGAGCTCTGAGAGACAAGAATGATTTTCTCTGTCTGCTCCATTGTCTGGACTGAGAAGGAGCTTCTCCTACTCCACTGAGGGGCTGACAAGCAGCAACTTCATTATCTGTAGCACTCTGAGGTTGTTTTAGGTTAAGTTGCTCTCCCTCTGCAATATGAACATGACAAGAGAGAAGGCATCAAAGGACAGCAAGAAATATTTGGGTCAGACATAAGGAAGAGCCTCTAGGCAGTGAGAATCATTAGGAGAAAGTTCTGGAAATAGCATTTATCTGAGGTAGTTTGGATGGAGTTTTATTGGATGGCAAAAGAATGGATGAGGCAAGAGTTTCCTTCTAGTCCCAGTGATGCATATCCAAGTACAGAGCTAAATCTCCTTAAATTCTAGGGGAAAATTAATTGGTGTGGCAGCATGGAGAAATGCCCTTGCTTAGGCTTTGGAGTCAGACCAGCATAATGTTACATCCCAACTCCAACACTTCTTATCAGGGTGGCCCTTCCTAAGCAGAAGTAGCTCTGCTGAGCCTTAATTTACCCATTTATAAGTGAAGGGTAATAGGGATCATAGTGAATTTGCAAGACTGTTTTAAGGACTAGAGAACATATATGTAAAGCAACCCACACATAGTAGGTGCCCAACTTTTTAAAACTTAGATTGGGTTTTCCATTTATTTATACTTTTCAAAGCACATAATAAAGCCTCCAAGCCCATAGCTCTGGTTCCTATTACAGTTGAAAATGCATTCAGATCTCACTGGGAGCGAGTGCAGATTCTCAGGGCAAAATACAAACTCCATTGTCTGCTTGTTTATAATTAGTGACATATTACCCATTACATCTAGAACTGGCTCTGACTGGTGAGGAAAACAAAGCTGCAGCTCTTTTCCAAAAGCCCCTGTGAAGTGTCTAGTTTGTACTCTGGTTTAAGCTGCAGAGTGCTTATGACACCAATGTCCATGGCTTGTTGTCATGGAAGCCTGGTCCAGATCCCACAGAAAATGTCCAATACCCAAATGATCCCTGGGAAATATAAATGAGGGAGAATTTCACCTCAAAGCAAAGTTGAAGCCAATTCTTTGTCTTTTCATTATGTCCCCAATGTTTACTATATTGTTTCTTTTATGTACAACCTCAATTCCTTCTTTTGGACCAGAAGAACATTTTTAAAACTCTCTATACTGGGGGCCGCTGGAAAGCCATGGCAATGATGTTGCTGTTCTATTTGTGAACAAAAAGGAGCATGGACAGCATGACAGTATGTCATGATAAAGTGTTGCATTTGGCAAGTGAAAAGGACCTACCACCTGCAGGCCACACTACAGCAGCATGGACCTAGTTACGTCATCTTGTTTGTACCCTCTCAGGAATTATATAGGTGCGAGATGGCTGGCAGGGCTGGGGTCCTTTACAGTGATGCCCAAATAGGAGCAAGTGGTCTGCACCGGACCCTGACCCCCTCAGTCATATACCACCCAAGGAAGCAACCTGCCCAGCTAATCAACCTTGCTACATAGGTCTTTGCATGGCTGAGTTCTTGGAAACATTTTGAGGCACTAAATACCATGTCTTTCTGACTTTTATTCTTGTGCTGTACCAGAAGGATCTCAGACATTCTGGAGAGAAAAGCAGCGAATTCTTTTAGATCACAAACCTTATGCATAAAATCTCTAGTTAGTGTTAAAATTTCCCCTATCTGTTACTACAAGCTGGGTTTAACATGGCTTATATACACTGATAAAGTCTATCATCTCTGTATTTCAAGAACATGTCAAGACTACTTAATAAATATCCTGATGGGTGTTCTTAGGGTTTTAAAATGGAGCAGGAGACTCGGGCAAGATGGCGGCATAGAGAGGAGTGGAAGCTAAGTAGTCCCCCTGGAACAACTACAAAAAAACAGAAACAACTAGTAAATAATCCAGAATAACTGCGGGGGGACAAACGAGACCATCCATTCATCATACACCAACCTGAATTGGGAGGAATGCCCGAGAACACAGCATAAAATCTGTAAGTAAAACCTGCGGAACCAGGTCGGGAGACCCCCTCCCCCATAGCCCGAGCTGCGGAGCCTCGTGGTGCCACAGAGAAGCTCTCTCCCAGCAAGCGAATACAGCTGAGCTGAGCTCCAACTGGGGTTTTAAGTAGCGAGTGTGAACTGCTCACTACAGGTACGCAGCCCCAAAAAACAGACAGAGGCTTTGGGAGACAACTGACCTGGGAGAGCCGGAGGGTCGCCTTGACTAGGTCTGAAGGGGACTATCTGTTTCTTTTTCGGCTCAGTGTAGAAAGCCCCAGTCATTTTAAGTTTCCAGGGCTGTGACTCGGGGAAGGGCGGAGACAGCACAAGCAGAGAGCAAGACCATTGAAATGCTAATGACCTCCACCTGGGGGGTCTGTCTTCTCTAGGAGGAAAGGGGTGGGGCCCCTTCCATTCAGAACCAGACCCCAGAGCCTGGGGGAACATGGCCACACCGCCTCACACCAGGCAAGAATTATAGGCTAACAGGCGTCACCTGCTGGGCAGAAAAGCACAGTGACCTGAGGCATCAAAGGGTGGAGCAATTTTCTAAGACACACCCTCAGGGAGACCAGATACTGAATATTTCTTCCCTCTGGGACCTGAGCCTGTTCTGGTCTGGGAAAACCTGATTTGGATAACCAAGGAAACCATGCCTAGACAACAGAAAATTATAACCTACACTAAGAAAAACAAAGTTATGGCCCAGTCAAAGGAACAAACGTACACTTCAACTGAGATACAGGAATTTAAACAACTAATGCTAAATCAATTCAAAAAGTTTAGAGAAGATATCGCAAAAGAGATAGAGGCTGTAAAGGAAGCACTGGACATGTATACGGCTGAAATCAAAAGTTCAAAAAACCTACTAGTAGAATCTATGGAAATGAAAGGCACAACACAAGAGATGAAAGACACAATGGAAACATACAACAGCAGATCTCAAGAGGCAGAAGAAAACACCCAGGAACTGGAGAACAAAACACCTGAAAGCCTACACACAAAGGAGCAGATGGAGAAAAGAATGAAAAAATATGAGCATCGTCTCCGGGAACTCAAGGATGAAACAAAGTACAATAATGTACGTATCATTGGTGTCCCAGAAGGAGAAGAGAAGGGAAAGGGGGCAGAAGCAATAACAGAGGAAATAATCAATGAAAATTTCCCATCTCTTATAAAAGACATAAAATTACAGATCCAAGAAGCGCAGCATACTCCAAACAGAAGAGATATGAATAGGCCTACGTCAAGACACTTAATAATCAGATTATCAAATGTCAAAGACAAAGAGAGAATCCTGAAAGCAGCAAGAGAAAAGCAATCCATTACATACAAAGGAAGCTTCATAAGACTATGTGCGGATCTCTCAGCAGAAACCATGGAGGGAAGAAGGAAGTGGTGTGATATATTTAAGATACTGAAAGAGAAAAACCACCAACCAAGAATCCTGTATCCAGCAAAGCTGTCCTTCAAATATGAGGGAGAGCTCAAAATATTTTCTGACAGACAGACAATGGGAGACTTTGTGAACAAGACACTTGCCCTACAGGAAATACTAAAGGGAGCACTACAGGGTGATAGAAGACAGGAGTGTGTGGTTTGGAACACAATTTTGGGAGATGGTAGCACAACAATGTAAGTACACTGAACAAAGGTAACTATGAATACGGTTGGGAGAGAAAGGTGGGGAGCATGTGAGACACCATAAGAAAGGAGGAAAGATAACGACTGGGACTGTGTAACTTGGTGAAATCTAGAGTATTCAACAATTGTGATAAAATGTACAAATATGTTCTTTTACGAGGGAGAGCAAGCAAATTTCAACCTTGCAAGGTGTTAAAAATGGGGAGGCATTGGGGGAGGGATGCAATCAGCATAAACTAGAGACTGTAACTAATAGAATCATTGTATTATGCTTCCTTTAATGTAACAAAGGTGATATACCAAGGTGAATGTGGATAAGAGGGGGGGATAGGGGAGGCATGTTAGACACTTGACATTGGTGGTATTGTCTGATTCTTTATTCTACTTTAAGGTTATTTTTCCTTTTGCTGCTTCCTAGGTGTCATTTTTTTTTTGTTTCCTCTTCCTTTTGCCTCTCTACCTTCTTTGACTCTCCCTCCTGCCTTGTGGAAGAAATGTAGATGCTCTTGCTTAGTATGAGCAGAATGTTCAATTAGGATGAACTTAAATGTTTGGAAATGAACAGGGGTGTTGGTAGCAAGATGTGAGAATAACTAACAGCGCCGAATGGTGTGTGAATGAGGTGGAAAGGGGAAGCTCAGAGTCATATATGTCACCAGAAGGAAAGTTGGAGGTCAAAAGATGGAAATGTATAAAACTGAATCCTATGGTGGGCAATGTCCATGATCAACTGTACAAATACTAGAAATCACTTCATGAACCAGAACAAATGTATGACAATACAATTAGAAGTTAATAATAGAGGGGCATATAGGGAAGAACTATATACCTATTACAAACTATATACTACAGTTAGTAGTATTTCAACATTTTTTCATAAACAGTAACAAACGTACTATATCAATATTAGGAGTCAACAATTGAGGGGGATTGGTTAAGGATAGGGGAGGTTTAGAGTTTCCTTTTCTTTTTCTCTTTTTTCATCTTTCACTTTATTTCTTGTCTGGAGTAATGAAAAGTTTCTAAAAATTGAACAAAAATTAAGTATGGTGATGGATGCACAGCTGTATGAGGGTACCCAGGGGCAAGTGATTGTACACTTTGGATCTTTGGATAATTGTATGGTATCTGAACAATCTCAATAAAAATGAAAAAAAAAAATAAAATAAAATGGAGCAGGGAATATCGGTAAGGATCCTGGCCTATTCAAAGAGGGTAACTGAAGGGAGTGTAATGAAGGGACTATTTAAATGGTGTGAGGGGTTAAGGGAACCAGTAAAAGATGGTGTAGCACCCAGAGACTAGCAATAAGGAAAACTGTTACCACCTGTATTAGTTTTCTATGCTGCCGTAACAAATTGCCTTGAATTTAGTGGCATAAAATAATACCAATCTATAATCTCATGGTTCTTTGGATCAGAATCACCAGACTGATTCAACTGGGTCCTCTGCTTAGTCTCACAAAGCTGAAGTCCAGGGGTAATCAGGGCTGCATTCCTTTCTAAAGGCTCTGGGGATGGATCCACTTCAAGCTCACTCAGATTATTTGCAGAACCCAGTTCCTCGGGCTATAGAGCTGAGGTCTCCATTTCCTTGCTAGCTGTCAGCTGGGGGCCACCCTGAACTCCCACAATTCTCTCTGTCTCCTACATTGCAAAGTCGGCATCACATTCATCTCATGCTTGGAATCTCTCTCACTTCTGCTTCTGCCACGTCTCTCTTACTCCAGCCAGAGAAAGCTCTCTATTTTTAAGGGTTCATGTGATTCAAGTGGGCCTATTTGGACAATCTAGGATAATCTCCCTGTTTTTAAAGGTCTGTAGCCTTAATTACATCTGCAAAGTTCCTTTTTCCATGTAATGTAAAATAGTCACAGGTTGCAGGGATTACGGCATAGTCATCTTTGGGGCACTATTCTGCTTACCACCCTACCCCTCGGACTGGAAGGACAAAGGGAGGGCATTGTTACCAGAACCCAGTAAAAGGTGCAGTCCTAGGAGAGGGGCTGCCTGGGAAAAGCTGTGGCCATAAGTAGACAGTCACTGTGAGACAACAGCCCAGTGGGGATGGATGGAGGAGTGAGCACCTAGCACTCTCTCCTCACCAACACTGACTTCCACTGCCTGAGCCCAACTGACATTAGGAAGCCAAGGACTTCAAGTGATGGAGTCTAACCAGTTCAGTCTCCCAAGGCCCAGGGTAGGCAAATATGAGAGGGTCTATAGGGGCAAAAGTAGAAGAAGCAGCCTATGAGGTTACCAAGTAAATCTAAGCTGCATTCCCTTATGATCCTGACATTTCCAGGCAGACTTAAAAGAATGACAGGGCAGTCCAGCAGAGTACTATGGACATGAGAAATTTGACTTTTGAGAAAGAACACTTCCCAAGGGAGGGATACATGACCTGGGGAAGCTGGTTTAAGGACAAGGAGCTGTAAAACAAAAGGAAGCCTGATCAGTACATCATCTGTCACTCAGATAAAACCATGACCCATTCCACTGGATTCATGCACAAGTTTTGGCCAAGAGGGTTCTGATAAAAAGCAAGGCAAAGATAAAGAATGTCATCTCCACGAAACACAGAGTCTGAGGATTAGAGCATGGCAGTGGCAACCCAAGGATGGTGTGCCGGTTTGAATGTATTATGTCCCCCAGAAAAAGCCATATTCTTTGATGTAATCTTGTGGGGCAGACAGAATAGTGGGGATTAAGTTGGAATGTTTGAATTAGGTTGTTTGCATGGAGATGCGCCCCACCCAACTGTAGATGATAGGATATTTCCATTGAGGCATGGCCCCACCCATTCAGGGTGGGCCTTGATCAGTGGAGCCATATAAACATGCTGACTCAAAGAGATGGAACTCAGTGCAGCTGTGAGTGACGTTTTGAAGAAGAGCAAGCTTGATAGAGAGGAATGTCCTGGGAGAAAGCCATTCTGAAACCAGAACTTTGGAGCAGACGCCAGCCACGTGCCTTCCCAGCTAACAGAGGTTTTCCGGACGCCATTTGCCATCCTCCAGTGAAGGTACTTGATTACTGATGTGTTACCTTGGACACTTTATGGCCTTAAGACTGTAACTGTATAGCCAAATAAACCCCCTTTTTATAAAAGCCAGTCCATCTCTGGTGTTTTGCATTCTGCAGCATTAGCAAACTAAGACAGATGGTGATTGCAGCTGCAGTTTGTAAGCCCTGGAATTCATTGTGGAGGTGCTTTCAATGTCCACCCCAAGGACCTGGGCCCAGACACCCAGCAGCAGCTCAACTAGGGCAGCCGTCAGGGGCATGACTGACAACACTGCTTTTGAGATGGCTCCAGGTGTCGGCATACTAAGCTGGAACAGAAAAGTAGGAAAATAGCACACCCAATGGGGCAATCAAGGGGACTTGTTAGGGCATCAAGAAAGCTGAAATTCTTGCAGGGAGCATGGTGGGGTGGGGCGTTGGGGGCAGGGTGAAGCAACCAGAGAAATACTACCTTGTGCTTGTTACTATCCCCCCCCCTACTTACTGCCTGGGAAAAAAAGGAGGTACATATGGAGATCATCTAAGTCTGTGTGTTCATCAGGGTCCCAGCAGAAAACAGAGGTCACACTCAAACTGGGTAATTTAAGTCCAGCTTAATGAAGGGACTACTTCCAAAGGTGTGGGCAGGGTGAGAGAATCCTCAAAAGGCAGTGCTATACCCTGGGGCTTGCAGTAGCTGGGAACTGTGACAACCTCCGGGCCTGAATGGACAAGAGGAAGGAGTGGTTACCAGAACTCAGAGGCAAAGTAGGCGGTGAGCTGCCCCGTAGGAGCTGTAGGCATCAGTAGGGGGAAATGCTACCAGGCAGGTTAGGGACCCAGGAGGTAAGTCTTCTGATCTCCCTTTCTTTGAGTCTCTCAATGCTGGTGCCCCATACTGGGCAAATCCAAGGCAGTCCATAAAGGCCATCCTCTCTGGGCACAGAGAAGGATGCAAAGGGTTGGAGAATAAATCTAGAAGGACAAGTAGAAGATATCCAGTGCAGTCACTGTACAAAAATATATTCTACCACCACCTGCCTGAGTCTCTGTAGCCTTTCTACTTAACAGGTGAGATAAACTCTGTACAGTCTGGTCTGTGACACAACTCACTCCACTGGTCTTGGAAAGTAGGTTCAGAAGAACCCGTCCACTCTGACAATATTAGCATTACCACCATGGAGTGGTCTTAGGCTTTGGTGAACTTCTTAGCATCACCCAATTTGGATATCTTGTAGCCAGAATCCAAGCCAAGTGATAGGATTAAAAGTCGGTGTAAGGTTAATGCGTTTGGTGTAAAAGTCCTGGTAGACTTTGAAACAATGTCTGAATTTGCCACAGAAAGGTCAAGTCTGATGTTCCATGTGCAGTAGGAGGTCCACGGGGCCAATTTATTGGATGTAAAAATCCAATAAATGGTTCCCTACTGACTTGAGTTAATCATATTTCACCAAATGCTTAACCACGCTGCGGAAAAGAGTTTACATATGGGAGATGCTGGCTTGTTGCATCTACATTTGATTTCTCTCTCTCTCCTTTGAAGCAAAATATTTCCCACAGGCTAACTTTGAACAAACCTGACCATTTAGGGAACAAATTTTTTTGTATATAAAGGAAAAACTCAACTCCATTTGTTTTCCTCCAGATCCCCTGACTTTCTGAGATTATGTATTTTGCTGTTGGGGAGCTTTTTTCCTTCTCAGTCATACAATAAACTCTTTGTTGTTCAACATTCTAATAACCACAACCCTGCAGTAACCAGCACATCTGTAAATCTCCAGCACAATAATTGTTGTTCATAATCATGACCCTGGGGCTCCACGTGATCTCAAATGCCTTCTAGACCATCAAAGAGAATGCATTAAAATGAGTTTACATTCCCAGAGCACATATCAACCAACCACAGAGGGCAGGAGTCCAGATAAGTGCAAGGTACAAGAAGAAATAAAGTGGGGATTTTGAATTTGCTACAGGTTATTCACTATGTGGATAATAAAAATCAACACTACATCCACTGGAGATTTCCCCTTTTCTAGTAAGTTCCTTCGTGGTTAACACAGATTCAATCAAATCACTTGTGCATGACTTTTGAAAGCACATGGCTACAAGGCACATGTCAATGTACCCAATTAAATTGCTGCTGTTTGTGCCTAATTTATATTATCCATTAACAAATTAGAGGTGGTTATAAAGCTTTTAAAATGTGGAACTTTCTGAACTTTGGAGTGGGTGAGCCATGCTCTCTCCATTTGGCTGCCACTACATTGTGATTCCCATCTGCTGACCACACAATGGCAAAGTTCTAGGCCAATTCCAGGCCTTGGGATGGACAAGACCAAACTTCACATGGAATGCTCCCCCTCCAAGAAAGTCTCTTTATTCATCACAGCCACATAAAAGAATAAAAGCACCAAAGAAACAATAACAGAGAAAGAGGAGGAGAAAGATTGAAGATAGGAGGGGCAAAGTTATGGCAAGACTGATCCGGGCTCTTGAACTCGAGCTCATTTCTTAAATGTAACAATGCAGGAGAGAGGTTGGAGAGAGCATTTCTGCAACATGAGATGAATTTCATCCTGGAGAAAATCCAACTCATTCCACCCAATGTAAGCTTTATATATTTGTCAGGTTCAACTGTCATCAAAGGACTAGATTTGATAGATGACATATAGCTGGTTATTTGCACATTGGGAAAAGTCAGTTGGATTAGAGAAGAATAGAATGTTATTCTGTACCTAGTTACCAGGAATATATCTTCACGGCAAAACTGACCATATTTGATTTTAAACAACAACAACAACAGAAACAAGGTGTCATGATTTCCTCGAATGCAGATAAGCTAATCCCTAGAAGAAAGTTTTCTAAAACATATGGCCACATTTGCCCTCCCACTCTTTACCACCACCCCCAGTTCCATCCTTATTTCTATATAAAATTGCAGCCTTTCCTGGTTCTCCATTTAGCATTTCAGAAGGGCTATATTGCTGAGGTAAGTGAGAGAATGCATATTTTCAGTGGGTGTTTGTTTTTTTGTTTGTTTGTTTGTTTTGGTATCTGATCTAAGGAATGTATTTCCTGTAAGAACCATGCTTCCTACATTTCTACATTTTAGCATCATGCCTGACTCTGGTCCTATCAGAAGACAACAGCCTATCACAAGGTCTGGCAGTCCTTGCATCTTCCAGATTCCATTATCTTCCACCCAAACACTGCACAGGCTGCTGAATCAAGATTAGGAGTCTACTTCTCCTTTCTTTTAATCTGACCTGGCTTTATGTCTTGCTTTGACCAACAGAATATGGCAGAAGGGATGATCTGAACCCTCTAAGACCCAGCAGAAGCTGCTTTCTCTCTCTTGGAAACCAGCTGCCAAAGTCTGACCACCCTGAGACCACCATGCTACTAGGAAGCCCAAGTAAGCCACATGGAGAGGCCACGTGAAGGAGCCCCAAGCTGGCAGACATAAGAGGCACACAGCTTTCCTGGGCCTTCCAGCCCAGCCCAGCCCCCAGCTAACTCCATGTGGAGGAGAAAACTGCTCAGTTGTGTCAAGAATTGTGAGAAATAATAAATTATTGCTGTTTTTTAAGCTACTAAACTTGGTGACCATTTGTTATGCAGCAGTAGATGACTAAAACACAGGCCAAGGGCTATGGTTAAAAAAGTATCTCTCTCCCAGGCTGCTTTTGGAGATGTGCTTTAAATCTCTTAATTTGTGCAGGGCTCTCTTAGACAGTCAGCTAACCCATATCAGGAGAGGAGGAAAGGTCCTGCCTGCTGCCACTCCAGCTGTGGCACTAGCCCTAACCTACTGGTATTTCTGAAAACTCATTTCAATAGAACCCCACTTTCTTGCTACATTTTGTTAAAGAAAGAAGGTATTCTCCTGTCACTCCAGGTGTAACTTTTCCTTTCTGTGCAAGGACACAAGAATCAGCTGTGGCTAAGTATCCTAGGAATTGCCATTCCATTCCTGCATGTTTTAACTCCATCCTGGTTTTTATCTAGTAGATGTAATTTTTCTTCGAGGGATGTCTTGGCAACCACATCCAGAATTCCATTCTATTCCTCCATAAATAATTTTTCCTAAAGTATAGACTCATGTTTAAATAAATCAGTCATAGAATTTGTATGATTACTTTCACCTTTGAGCATGAGTTGCTTATCTAGCAAATTTTTAGAATATCAGTGTTATCATTCTCAGTGCCAAAAAAAGTTTTTGTCACGTCTCTATGTCTATGTTTTACTAACTTACAGGAGTTCATCACTGCACTTGAAAAATAGCAAAAAGGTTATGAACTGGCTGTTACTATCTTTGCAGAATCTTGCTTGTCACCTTCACAAAGCTTTCAAGGACTTTCCAATCCATTTTTGGGGATTAGTTTTCCCTTTAAGCTTAGAAATTTGTAAGAAGTAAATTTTGATTTGTAGTCTCTGTTATATAACTTCCCCCCATTGCTGGCAAATCCCTTGCAAGCCAGGATAGAAAGAACAACTCTAAATTAGGCACCATTTTGGCAACTACTTTAAGAAATGTTCTAATTTTAAAAATAAAATAAAATTTATACCACTTAGTTTATACATTCTTTTGAAATTTGGACACTTCAAAGTCCAAAACTATATTAGGCTATTTAGAAAGATTATTTTACCAATTACTGCTACTTTGGTGATATTATTTACTGTCCTATTCCAAACTTCACTCTGAAGACACTTTGAAAGCTTGCTTATAGAGACCATCATATGGGTTCAAGTTGAGGTAAAGGGCAAGGATTAGAAACCATGTTGATGAAACCAAAATCAAAGTTTGGGGAAAGAATTGGATCTGATGAGTTGAAATATCGGTCCTCCCAAATTGCAGGGGTGAATGACAAGGGGCTACAAGGGTAAGGAGTAAAGTCCCATGCTTCACAAACTATAGTTCCACAAAGGCATCCAAAGTGAAGATGGATTATTTGAGTTATGGGTCTGGCAGTTTGGGGAGCCTTGCAGCTCTGCTGTCACTGGGTTCACCCAGTTAGTTAGCTCAGTGAGCTAAAACAGAATACCAGTGAAACAAGGTGGTGCATCCACATTTCTTGAGTAGCTACCATGTGCCAGGTGTTTTACATATATCATCTCAGTTAAGCCTCACAATAATCCAGAGGTAGAAAACATTCAGAGTTAAAGAAACAGAAATGCAGAGTGCTCAAATAATTTGCCCAAGGTCATTCACTCCTCTAGTGGGACTGAGAGACCTAGAACGTGAAACCTGATGCAATGAATCAGAAACTCTTTCTCCTACCTACCAGGGGACTCTTTGAAGCCAAGATCAAAAACCGTTAGCTTGACTCTGCACCAATCACAGATCTTGCTCCTAATCCTGGCAGATATCTCCCAAGGGTATGCCCTGAGTGGTGGAGATTAGGTATAGGAATGTGGATGGATAAGGAAAAACTCACCTACCTATGAGCATGTCTTGCTCATCTCTACATCCTAACCCTCCCTCTACCCCTATAAACACACACACTCCACACTGGACCCTAGCATAATGCCTGGCAGATGTTAATGATCTTAGTTGAACTGGATTTGTCACTAATAAGAATAATGATAAAAGCAACAACAATAATCGCTAAAATTTAATGAGCAATTTACTGCATGAGAGGCACTGTTCTATACACTATAAAATCCTTAACTCTTGGGGTCCTCATAGCAATCTGTAGGGCAGGTACTATTTATTATCACATTTTACAGATGAAACAAACTAAGGATAGAACAGCTAAGTAACTTGTCCAAGGTTATAAAGTAGTAAGTGTCAGAACTAAAAATAAAACAGATTCAGGCTGGCTTTGGGTCCCACACTCTTAATTACTTTAGCAGTATTTCCCCCAAATTATCCAATCCTAAAAATTACCAGGGGCAATTGTTGGATTTACATTGTTTAAAATGTTACTCTTCCCAGTGCCCTTCTCTGGAAAGTCTAGTTTAAAAGGTTTGGGTTGGGACCCAGAGTTCTGTGTTTTTGTTCTTTAAAGAGTCCCATGCGATTGTTAGGATGATAAACGTTTCACTTCCATATGCAGTTTCTTACCATTGAAGAAACACATCCAATAGCACATCTGAGCACAAAATGATGTCAGAAACATAATTTTGATAAAAGAGGGTTGAATTTATTTATGGGGATAAGGATAATCACTTCCTGTGGGAAAAATGTCATTCTTCTATTCTTTCTTCCTCCCATATTAATAGTCACCCAAAAAGGTAGTGGGATGTAGAAAGGAGTAAGGGTAGAGGCCAAAGACTGGGTTTACCTTGGACTTCCTGCTCTCCCTACCCATACAGATCTTCCTCAGCAAAGTATTACAACTTCTGTAAAATTGCTAATGAATTTTTCTCTTACTGACTCAGAAGCTTGAGCAAAAGTGGGGAGTCTTGGAAGAGCAAAGGAAGCCCTTGTTCCCACCACAGTTACAATATTTTGAAAGTGAAGACACAAGCTCACCAACAACTGAGGGATTGGAAGAATCGTTGTGGGAGCTGGATCAACCATGACCTTACTTATGTCTGTTTTGCTTCTCTGAGAAGAGGATGCCAGGATGGGATTAGAAATGCAAGAAGCGTACTGGGGAAAACATGGGTGAAAAGCAAAGGGAAAGGGAACTGAAGGCCCAGGAGAATCTTCAGATTTTGATGTAGGTCTGACACTTGTGAAAGGAAAGCGGGGAGAAAAGATTAGGCTGGAAAAGCTTCAGACTGCAGCACAATCCTGAGAATCTTTGACCAGGCCATTGGGAGTTCCTGAGCAAAGGTTGCTTGGTGGAAGAGTCCTGCATCGTGCAAAATGGCCCAGCTCTAGTACCACCACTGTGCTCAGTCATTGGCTAGGTGCAGCCTGGAGGAAGGGCGGCCTTGGCATGAGTGCTCTGGTGTATCCAGAGGTGTGGCAGCTGGAGGCTCAAGTCAGCTATGCTCCCCATAGTAGGTTCTTTGAAAGGAGATCCAAATGCCATGCCTCCTTAGCTGTCACATATGCATGGCTGAGATGTTTGTGTTTAATCATGAAAGCAAAAGGCATTTTAGAAATTCTACATGGAGATATGGAGACCAGTCAGGAGGCTGCTGCAGAAATCCAGTCACAAATAGAAAAGAACTGAACTTAAGGAAGTGGCTGTGGGAAGGGGGGCAATGAGCCACATTCAAAACAGCTAAGTGATTTAAAACTGTGGCTCTTCAAAAGACACCATTTAGAAAATGAAAAGACAAGTCACAGACCAGGAAAACATATTAATAAAGCATATACCTGACAAAGGATTTGTATCCAGAAAATAAAAAGAACTTTAACAACTCAATAATAAGAAGACAAACAGCACAAAAAAAGAGTAAAAGCTATTAATAGATACCTCAGCAAAGAAGATATATGGGTGGCAAATGCTGTGAAAAGATGCTCAACATCATTACTCACTGGGTACATACAAATTAAAACACAATGAGATGCCATGCCACTCTATTAGAATCACTAAAATTAAAAGAGTGATAATACTAAGTGTGGACGAGGATGTGGAGAAACTGGAACTTTAATGTACTGCTGCTGGGAATGTAAATTAATATGTCACATGTGTAAAACAGTTGGGCAACTTCTTAAAAAGTAAAACTATACTTTCCATATGATCCAGCAATTCTACTGCTAGGTATCTACCCAAGAGAAATGAAAACCTATATCCACATAAAGACTTGTATCAAAATGTACATAGCAACATTAGTTATAAAGGCCAACAACTGGAAACAACTGAAATGTCCCTGGATAAGAAAAATGTGGTATGCCCATTCAATGAGCTACTATTAGCAATAAAAAGGAACAAACATTGATATATGCAACAACATGGATGAATCTCATAAATATCATGCTAAGTAAAAGAAGGCAAACACAAAGGACTTCATATTGTATGATTCCATGTATGTGAAATTTCTAAGAAAAGATAAAACTATAGCTACAGAAAGCTGATAAATGATTGCCTGGGGCCAGGGTAGGGGTGCAAAGAGGCACAAGTGAACTGTATTTAAATAACGGGAATATTCTAAAACTGGATTGTGGTGATGGTTTGCACAACCATATCCATTTATGAAAACATAGTGATGAACATCTTTAAAGTAGGTGAATTTTATGAAATGTAAACTAAACTTCAATGAACTGTTAAATAATTGAAAGAGCAAAGAAGGCAAACAGGATGGGATCTACTATTCTGATTTGAATCTGAAGGGTAAGTTGAAGGGGATGTCAAGAGTGTCACCAAGGTTTCTGGCTATAGTCCAATGGGGCTGAATAACACTGTTAAGAGACTTGGAATAAGAGGAGAAGCAGATATGGAATTTGGCTTTGGAAATATTAATTTTGAACTGACCATTGGACTCTTAAGTGCAGATTCCACTGAAGAGTTGAATTGGGTGGTCTAAAAGCCCTGAAAGGGATAGGAGTTGGAGAGAGATTTGAAAATCACCCACTTTTAGTGAGTAGCTAAAGCCTCTAATGTGGCTGAGATCACCCAGGGAGAATGTGCAGTGTGAGGGATCCTAGTCAAGTTGAAACATGTTTTTCAGCTAATTAAGAGTAGCCTAATGAAAGTTAGTTTCCCTAGAGAGTACTTCACTATTTTTGTATTGGTAGGAGGTAATTTCCCAATATATTCTCCTATAGATTAAGATTCTACTTCAGAGTCTCAGACACATTACGAATCAAACATTTATCTTATGTCACAAAACTAGAAGCTGATCTATAGCTGAATTAACATCTGAGGCACCACATGCAAAGACAATGTGCTAAACACTCAGAATTTCAAGGAAACTTAAGACTCAGAAACTGACTTCAAGGGGATAAAAATTTGGTTGTATAGATTCTATACTTTTTCCAGCCTGTGGATCCTAGGGTGGACAGGGAATGGTGGAAAAGTGGCTGGAAAATTCATCACCCTACTAAGCTAAGGAAAAATCTAGGAAGATCTGTTGGGTTGTTTGTCTCTATAATAAGCCCTTAACTATAAGTAAATTTGAGGAAGTTTCTCAGGCCAAAAGAACTTGTTTTGTTTCAAAAAAGTTAGTTCCTGTGGGTTTCCTTTTTAAGCTTGAATAGGTCATGTTATTTGAAGTGAATTTTATCCTGGTTTTCTAAGAGGCATGGTAAGTATTATTTTTAGAAGCCATTAACATGTTGTGCAATTCCTTGCAGGGATGAGTATGTTCCAGACTATGAATAAATGAAGCAGGCCCCTGGGCCCATTCATAAACAAGCTCTGAACATGTAAACACAGATGCAGGAGCTAGAGCCGGGTGTGACAAGAGAGTTGAGTTATGGAACAGGGATAAAGGCAACTCCATCATTTGGCAGCCAGAAAGAAAGAGGTTGGTGAGTGGATAATGAAACCCTTTAAAGCCGTTGTGAGGGAGAAAAAGATGACACAGAGATACAATGTATTCAGATGATGTGGGGCAGTGGGTGGTTTCCCACTGCAGCACATTAAAGAGAGTACTCTGAGGACAACTGTAATCATACTCCAAATGACCCAATACAGCTAGGTGGGAGAGGGCTGGAGTGGGTCATTGGTTCCATTGTCAGATAAGGGAAGGAACCAATGTAATGTTGTATATATGTTAGGTCCGTGTTGACTATGGGTGTGTTGGTTTGGATATATTGTCTCCCAGAAAAGCCATATTCTTTAATGCAATCTTGTGGGGCCAGTCTTATTAGTCTTGATTAGGGTGTGACCTTTTGATCGACTGTTTCCATGGAGATGTGACTCACTCAACTGTGGGTTAGAATTTTGATTAAATTATTTCCATGGAGGTGTGGACCCTACCCATTCAGGGTGGGACTTGATTAGTTCACTGGAGTATTTAAGAGACTCAGGAGCCAACACAGGTGCTAATGTTGATGCTTGGAGATGTTTGGAGATGTGGACAGAGGATGTTTGGAGGTGCTAAGCTAAGAGATGAAGTCCAGAGTTTGCTCTGGAGAAGCTAAGAGAGGACCCCCAGACACTTAGAGAATGCCCCGGGAGAAAGAAGGATGCACAGGAGCTAAGACAAAAGCCCAGAGGCATTTTGGAGAAAGCCATTTTGAAACACAATCCAGGAGCAAAGGACAAGCAGATGCCAGCCACATGCCTTCCCAGCTGACAGAGGTGTTCCGGATGCCATCAGTCTTTCTTCAGTGAAGATATCCTCTTATTGATGCCTTAGTTTGGACACTCTTACGGCCTTAGAACTTTAAATTTGTATCCGAATAAATCTTCTTTATAAAAGCCAAACTGTTTCTGGTATTTTGCATAATGTCAGCATTAGCAAATCAGAACAATGGGCAAGCTTCAGCTAGGATGCCATCCTTCAAGTTTGCTCCCACAAGAAAATGGTGAGCTCCTGTTGCCCCCCAGAAGAGTGTCAGCCAAGAGCTCCAGGATAACCTGGACAAAGAAAGATGCTACCATATCAGCATCTATAGCCAGCAAGCACTGCAATGGGTTCCAGACCCAGATGCCCCACCAAATTTTACATTTTTCCAAGGACGCATTTTCAGAACTGTCTCTATAGCAGTTGAATTTCACAACAAAACAGCAAAATGTATATACACCTTTTAGAAATTTCTTTCTCCATTTGCATGCAAAATGAGTTTCCAAGCTTTTCAGTTCAGCATTATATTTGTAATTTTTTTTTTAAATCACTTAGTTCAAGATGAAGAATTTTGTATAGTCACATTCTATGTGCATGTGTGCGTGTAAATTTGGATTTTCTTCTGATTTATATAAGCTCTATTAAATTATGCTCACAATATTTTTTAAATCACTTGCAAATCTTAAATAGATTCCTGCCACAATGAAGGAAAACCCTCATGACTTCAAAACTAGGCAGGCAATTTCTATATAGCCTTGCCGATTGCCAGAGCTACAGGATAAACAGCAGACACACAAAGAGATTTCTTACACAGTTATAATCACCACACCTTGTTTAAGAAGTGTCTTTTTTGATATTGTTTGTTTTTGTTGTTGTTTTTAAAGTATAACCACCAGAACACAAGGGGCCAAAAAAAAAATTGCCTGAGATGAAGGAGTTCACACAAGCACAAAGGCTTGGATTACATTACGGTGAGACGTGACCCAGTGGGACGGCCCCGTCCTTGCTGGTTCTCCCTGCCACTCTGAGCAGCGTATCTACTGCTCTACTGAGGCTCCCATAAAGCAGCTGGTCAACCCATATACCCATCTTCCTGGTTATACATTCAAATTCCTGTGCCTGGCTTGGATGCCCCTGAATTCTGTAATTATATTTTTCTTTAAGAAAAATGCTGCTAGGAACGGACAAGTGCTTTTGCACATGTTGTTCATATTACATGTATACACACTTCAATATTGATGTCCTCCTTCCATAGGTTTTTATTGAGCCTATTTCGTTTGAAACATGCCTATCTAATCTGAGGCATAACAGGGTAGGGATGCACTAAAAGTGGTGTTATTGCTCATGGCCAGCTTCTTCTAGCCATTCTGGTTACCATTTATATTAGACCTTAAAACCAGAGTCTTAGATAAAGTTGGTGAGTACAGAACATTCTTTGATATTTCAGGCTTTTCATATGCCATATCAAAAAGACGCAGTATGTCACAGTCTGTTGTTTTGTTATAGGCATAGTTTCATCTCGTAAGCAGAAAGCTCAATCTGTTTTCATTGGCCACTTTTATTGAAAGATCCTATCTTTTTCTCTTTAAATTCATCTTTTGTTGTTATTTTTCACTGACACTTAAAGATCCATTTTATGTTCTTTTAAGTGTGTATTTGTGTCATAACTTTCACTTAGGAACCAAATTGTCTCCTCAGATAAGCCCTCACTATCAAAGAACCCGTCTGCTTGACAGAAAGCATTGTCCACACAGCTAAACACTCAGCTTGGTCCTTAGATGTAAAGATCAGTCACAATATGTAAAATCAGATTTTTTTCTTTCTTAAGAATGAATGTCCTACAATAAAATATTGGATGCAGGTCATAAATTATCCAAGGCAGATTTATAAACGCTAGCTTTAAAGACACTTGCATTTACTTAAATGTTTATATCTGTTTGCTATCATTCAGGGTGAAGATACATACTTTTCTGTTAACTACATTTTTAACTTTAAAAAGAGTATCATTCATATCACCACTGTTCTTTTTATTGGCTTTAGCGCAACAAAGGAATGAACTTTTCTATATTCCTTCTGAGGTATATTGTATTTTCCAAAAAATGTTCCATCTCATATGGTCTTCTAACAATGTGAGTATCCCTGTGTTGAATCTGGGTGGGGTCTTGTAACTGTTTCCACCAACAGATTATGGTAGAAGAGATGCTATGTGACTTCCCAGCAAGGTCGTAACAGGGTCAGCCTTGTTCTCTCTCCCCTTCTCTCCTCCCCACTGCTCCTTCTGTCTGAGAATGCTAACTCTGAGGAAGCCAGCCCAGACCATGAGGAAGCTTAAAATAGCCTATATGGACAGTCCATATGGAGAGGACTGAGGCCCCCAGCTAACTGTCATCATCAATATCCAGACACGTGAGTGAAGGAACTTCAGGAGACTAGATCGTACCTATTCTCAAATCCAAGTCTTTTGGTGGGGCTTCAGGCATCGTGAAACAAAGACAAGCCTTGCCCACTCTGCCCTTCCTGAATTCCTGACCCACAGAATCTGTGAGAAAAATAAATTGCTGTTTCATGCCACTATGTTTCATGGTAATTTGTAATACATCCATAGCATCTGGAATACCTTCCTTTTCTCTTACTGCCTTTCCTCTCCTGGTTACCTAAGGTTGGTACAGAATGGCCCCGGGGATGCCATAGAAGATGGGCAAATAAGGCTGAAAGAGGCATCCTTCTTGCTACTATTGTTTTGTTTCATCGTGTTTTTCTTTTCTGCTTCCTTTTTACATAAGGTGATAGTCTGGGTCCACCTTGGGTCTACTCTGGGTCACTTTGGGTCCACTCAATCACTTTGGGTCCACTCTGAGAGACCAACCACGTGGAACCAAGCAGCCACCCTGAGAGCTGGGAATATTCCCATTTTATAGATGGGGAAACCATCATTCCTTCGATCAGCAGAAAATCATGCAGACACTAAAATTATAAGCAAGAATACTAAACATTATGTGTAGGATATAATATGAAGTGAAAAGAGGATACAGGACTCTAGCTATTAGTAGAGATAGATTAAAACCAACAATGCTTTATTAAACGATAAAAAATACAAGCTAAAAATTATAGCATGGAACCATAAAATGTGAGCAGGCATGTTTAAAAAGAGAAACATATAGAAATTATAAAATTGAAAAAATATTATAGCCAAATTAAGACTGCAATGGATTGGTTTGGTAGCACTTGAAGAAATAATTATAGAACTGTAATATGGGACAAAAATATTCAAAATGAAACATGGAGAAACAAAAATAAAATAAAAATTACAGTAGAAAGGATAATGAACAGAGTATAGAATGATAAATTTTATAGTGTTTAGTTAGGATCAAAAAGAAAAAGTGAGAAAGGATAAGAGGCAGTATTTGAAGATTGATGGATGAGAATTTTCCAGAATTGATAAAGGACATCAATCCATAGATTTAAAGGAGCATAATGAATCCCAATTTAGATTAAGGAAATTCATACAAGTGCATTAGAGAGAAAATACAGAAAACCAAAGATGAAAAATATCTTACAAGATACTTTCTGGACTCCAGCCAAAGCCATATCTGTAATTAGCTTTCTCCCCCTCTCACCTTTTCTGCTGTCCTCATTCCCCTTCCTTCTTCAGAGCACACACATCCATTAAATTGTTTTTACAGGAAAAAAAAAAAAAAAAAAAAAAAAGTTTCACAAGATCCATAGTTAGATTTACAGCTGACTTCACAATAGCAGCAATGGAAGGCAGAAGACAATGGACTGATATCTTTGGTATACTTAAATACAATACTTGCTAACCTAGACTTCTTCACCAGGAAAAATATTCTTCAAGAAAGACATTATTAGTCATGAGATAGTCTACCGCTAAGAGACCATACAGAAAGAAATTTTAAAGGTTGTCTCTATGCAGGAGAAAATCATCTCAAATCTCAAACTAAATCATATGAATGGTCAAGCTCAAGTTATATACATATACCCATATATATATACAGCAATTTATTTTTGTGTGGATGAATGATAGGGAAGAAGGCAGAATTTTCACTGCACACCATTTTAGTATCTTTTGAATTTTATTCCTGATTTAATAAGCCTACATAGAAAATGTTATTCTGAGTACTCTCTCTATATTAATATAGCTAGATTAAAAGGAACTTAACCCAATTATTGTCATCAGAAAATAGAAAAGAATAACAATCTCCTTTCAGGACTGCTATGGGAGGTAGTAAATTAACATCATCTCAGCCATAAAGATAAACCTGTATTTATGTGTCTAGACCCAGTGGAGATCAAGCAGAGGGTATATAAACCAAAGAGCAGAGCACAAAGAAATGGGATGCTCTCAATCTTAAATATTAATTTTTAATTTTGATTCTACAGAATCCAGGACTATATAGAAGGTCATAGTGGATTCAAGACTACAAATACTGCTTCTCTTTTCCATTTAATAATAGATTCATAAACATTTTATGATACTTATTTAGTGGCCCATGTTGTCCCAGCCACACAGCACCAACACTCATATAGATACACTATGGAGAATCAAATGGACAAAGTCAGGGTATTTTAGGATTGGAAAGTACTCAGAGATACAGGATTCCTCTCTCTTCAATGTCCAAGAAGCTTGAACCCATCCACTGACAGGGAGCTGATTGCTTTCTGTTCTAAGACTGGACATTCCCAACTGTTTGAAAATTTTTAAATTGAGCACAAACTTCTTTCCTATGATTTGCTCTTATGTATCCTAGCTCTGTTCTTTTCATGGCAACACAGGACAAGCAGACATTTTCTTCTACATGATAGACCACTGAATATTAAAAGGCAACTATCCTCTCCATTTAGTGTTTGCTCTTGCAGGATAAATATCTCTCATGCAATTAAGCCTTTCCCAATCTGCCTCTGTTTGAGTGGTCAAAAGAGATATGATCTGATTCAAGGAAGAAATGAATAGTGGGATGAGAAGTAGAAAAAGTCATGAGAGATAAGGGGAGGTAAACTTTAAGAAAATGAATTGAGCCAGCATGTATTTTATAAAGTTAATGTGGTAAATTGAATCATGTACCCCAATAAAAATCATATTCTTAATCCACTCTCCTGTGGGTATGAAACCATTTATAAATAGGACCTTTTGAAGATGTTATTATTAGTTAAGGTATGGTCAAGTTGGATCAGAGTGAGTCTTAACCCACATTACTGGAAGCCTTATAAAGAGAGAAATTAAGATGCAGTCAGTAAAAACAAGAGATTGGGAAAAGCCAGAAGACATACAGCCAGATGTCAAAGAACGCCACAGGAGAAGACCATCTGATGGAGACAGACATGCAAGCCAGTGAACCCCAAGGATTGCAGCAAGCCAGCACTAGAGCATTACAGACTTTGGGGAGAAAACAGAACCTGTTGAAACCTTGATATGGACTTACAGCCTCCAACCTGTGAGCTAATAAATTCTTATCGTTTATGCTAACCCATTAACTGGCATTTGTCATAGCAGATCTGACAAGCTAAGACAGTTTTGTGTGACATTTATGTTTATTTCCTAAAACTCAGAACTTAACGTGATGCATTAAAAATAGGAAAACTATTTGAACATGTTATGAGGATACAAATCTGAGGCTCAAGGTGGCATAGGAACTTTATGCTGGTAAGATAATGGCATCTTATTCTAAGACAGGTTTGTAAGGAGTATCAATCTGTGTCCTTAGATTTTGAAGCAACACTCTGTAATTAAATATTCTAATTAAAACTATCTAACTAAAGATTGAGGTTAAAGGAAGCATACTTTTGAGGTCTAGCCAACCCCAGCAATGCAACTGCAAAAGGCACCTACACTCGTGGAGCAAGGAATGTCAGAAAATGTATTTATTTGAGGATGAAGGTGGAATGAGGGCCAGCCTATTTTCCATGCTGATATTCACTAAGCATTGCATTGGATTCTTTGGCATTTGCTAATATCAAGTCTTGTTCATATTATTGGGGAAAGGCTGAATTTTAATGGATTTTCTACCTGCCAAGAAATTTGGTTCTTATAACTTGGAACCTTCCCATCACTACATGCATAAATCATAACATAGCAACTTGATAGAGGCTGCAGCTCAGTTACAGCCTTTACATTCAATAATTCTACATAGACTTATCCTACTAAAAGGGAACTCATAAAATATACTCAGAACCAACTATTGAAGAATGGTCTGTGCTAGGGAAAAATCCATGAGAAGATGGTGAGCTATCTGATTCATGGCTTCAAACCTTCATTTGTTTGTTCATCCTAGCAAATAACAATTTGTGTTGGGTTTTACATTGAATTTACCGTCCATGGGAACATGACTGGCAGATGGGCCACTGTATTAGTCAGCGAATGCTATAATAATGCTATATAACAAAACACCCCAAAACTCAGGGGGTTATAAACAACAAGCTTTTTTTTTCTAACTTACTGGTCTGTGGATTGGTCAGGGCAACTCTACTTTAGGTTACAGGTTGGCAAGTTTAGCTCCAGGCACAGGTCAGGTTCGGATTGGCTCCATGTGTCTCATTCTGAGCACAAGTTGAGGGAAGAGAAGCTGGCTGAACCATGCTCTTCCCATGACCACAGGAGCTCAAGAGGGCAGGTCAAAATGTGCCAGTCTGCATAAATCCTCTGTTCATGTCCCCTCCACTACATCCCATCAACCAAGCCCATTGTCAACAGAGTAGAGTTTGGGGGAAGTAACGTCTCCTACTATGGGAAAACAATACAGTTACAAGGTGTTGTATAATATTATTGAATGGAGTAAAGAGTTGGGACCAATAATTCAATCTTCTGGAGTAAGTGTTCTGTATTTATTTGTACAGCCTGGCCTAGCTAACTGCAGTTGTTGTTTTTTTTTGTTTTTTTTTTTCATTTTTTTTTCCTCCTCATTCAAGAACAATCTGTTAGGCTAAAGTCTGACAGTGTTATATTAAACAAACTCATGAACACTAAAGAATCTGTCAACAGTAAGAAAGTCATCCATCCTAAATCCAATAATTAAAAAAAAAAATGTACTGCCATGTGTTCAGCTCTCTGAACGTCTCAGGGAATATAGCAGTGATGAGATGCCTTGGGCCTCAAATGCAATGGGCTTGTTAGAGAACCTACACTGCCATTCTGGCTGATTCAGGGCAAGGCAAATGCACTTAAGTTTCTTGGCCAATGGGATGTGCTGGTTGCCAGCAAAAGTGCCTTAAAAAATGGAAATGAAATATATAAAAAAGTAAACATTGAGATAAAATATACAAGTGTGTTTATGGGAAGACCTATCCATTTCTAAATGATGTAATGGAAAATCCACTTTGGCCTACTCAAGTCAAGGACATTTTACAAACTGAATCATGTGACAACTTGTGACAAACTCTAAAGCCACTAACCAAAATCTCCTGCCTCTGGGAAAAGGGTGGCTGGAATTTTTGAATAAATAAAATTATGGCTTAAAGCTCTCAAGAGAGGCAATAACTCAGAAATATTTAAGAGTCTAGAGACGTGTGTTTGTGTATATGTAAATGGATAGATACATGCATATTGAGAAACACATACTGTATGTTGGTTTAACTAAAACTTACTTATCAGAGCAAGGATTAGATATTTCAGTATCTAAGCTCTTTATTCTTCATTAACACTCGTTGCAGTCAGTCTATCTGATTAAAATTAAGCCTTTCCTCAGTTCAAATTTGCCCAACCTCAATTGGAATTCTCACTAGAGTTATAACACTGATGTAAGGGAATGGAATATCCTAAAGCTGGCAAAGATGGAATTAGAAACAGACTCTTCCAAAGTAAAGATATTAAATTGCATTCAATGCTGTGGCAGCTCAGGGGTCCAAACCCCTCCTCCCTTAGGGAAAAGGGTGGAACCTTGAGCACCCAGCAGCCCACGTGACCAGAGCACAGCCACTGAAGCTCATTGAGCCTAATCACTGTTGGTAATCAACTTTCTGGAGACTCAGCTGAGGTTTCTTTGTAACCAAATCTTGAGAGGCTCTGAAACCATATAAAGTACTTCTCTCCCTCTTGTTTGCATGGATCATTGACTTCCATTTTCCAATCTGCCACCATTGGAAAAATCCTCCTATAAGTCCCTAATTAAAACTCATGGGTAACTTTTTGCCTGGCATGTTCTTTGGTCTTGGGGTTGAGTTAGGCTGGAGAAAATGCACTTACATTACAATTAACTCAAAATGGATCAAAATGGATCCCAACCCTAATAAACTAAAACTATTAAGCTTTTAAAAGAAACATAAGAGAAAATTTTTCTTGGCCTTGGTGTATGCAAAAGTTCTCAGATATGACAACAAATCATAATAAAGAAAATGATAAATTAGACTTCATCACAATTTTAAAACTTTTGCTCTGTGAAAGACACTAATAAGACAATGAAAAGTCAAGCTACACATTGGGAGAAAATATTTGTATCCTCTCAAAACTCAACAAAAAGCAAACAACAAACCAAATTAAAAAGTGACCAAAATACTTGAATAGATACTTCACCAAATAAGATATATTCAGCAAATAAGCACATGAAGAGACACTCAACATCATCTGTCATTGGGGAAATGCAAACTATTACCACAATAAGATACCAGCACTTTTTAAATGGCTAAAATTAAAAGGAAAAACTGTCAATGCCAAGTGGTAATAAGAACACAGAGTAGCTGGAACTCTCAAACATTGTTGGTGGGAATGAAAATGGTACAGTCACTCTGGAAAATAGTTTCGGGTTTTTTAAACCAATTTAATCATGCACTAACCATGTGACTCAGCAATCCTATTCATAGGTATTTACCCTAGAGAAATGAAAATTTATTTTCAGAAACCTCTACAAGAATATTTATAGCAGCATTATTCATAATCATGAAAATCTGAAAATAACCCAAATGTGCTTCAATAGGTGAATGGATAAACAAACTGTTGTACATCCATGCAATGAAATACTACTCAGCTATTAAAAGTAACAAACCATGCATAAAACAAAAGGGAATCTCAAATGCATTATGCTGAGTGAAAGAAGTCAGGCTGAAAGTTTACAAACTACATGACTCCATTTATATGACATTCTGGAAAAGGCAAAACTATAGGGATGTAGAACACATCAGTGGGTGTCAGGGGCCTGTGGGGAGGGGAGGGTTTGTCATTTTACAAATGGGTACCAGAAGGGAATTGGGGGGAGGCAGATGATAGAATTGCTCTGTAATCTCAATTACGGTGATAGTTATACAGTTTTATGCATATGAAAAAATTCACAGAACTGTTTTCAAAAAAAGAAAAAATGAAATTTTATTGTATTTGCATTAAAAAACTTTTTAAAATCCAATTTCATGAATACTTACTGTTTGAGGATAATGTACCAGGCACTCTGCTAAAGGTAGTAGCAGCTACAAAAATGAGAAAGTCATTACTGCCCTTGAAGTAATTTAAAATAATGGCAAGGCATAAGGCTAAGGTGGAGAAAGACACATTTTCACCAAAAATAGTACTAGAGAGCAGTCCTATATAAAGAGCTTCAAGAGATGTACATATAGAGGCAAAAAGCTTTAAAGGGAGGAGAGATGGACATATCACTTTGTAAACATGATGAGAAATGAAAATGTATGGCACTTAAGATGGACCTTAAAAATAAACAAGTTTTAGGCAGGGGTTGGAGATGGGGGAGAAGAGAGGATTGTCAGGTCAGAAGGAAGCACAAACAAGAGCATAGGTACGGGTAGGAAAACGAGCTGTGTAGAGGGAAAGGCAAGTGATTCAGTTTGGAGAAAAAGTGGAAAGTGTTGGAATTTGTGAAGTGTCTTGAATGGTTTGGTGAGATGTTCTTAATTCAATAGACAGCAGGGAGTCATTAAATCATTTTCTGTAGCACTTGACTTTCGCACAAAATTTCCCAATCTGATTTGACCACGTGATTCTTAAAAATATTAGCATGTATAAATTCAATACTAACGTATTGCTTGGGAGAGTCAATGCCAGCATTTTTCTTAGAACATCCTTAATTTGTCTTCTGATTCATGGAAAAAATGTTGAATTGTGCAAATGTTTAGTATGCAAAAACAGTGAATATTATCAGAATTATACATTTACATTATAAAACCAAGGTACATAGAGATCATCAAATAGGCAAGCAATACAAGGGGGTGGCTGGTTGGTAACCATGGCCTAAGCATCTATTTGAAGAATGACTGTGGTTCTGTTTCTGTATAAGATGAGTCTTGTGGCTTCCTGTGATTCTACAGAATGTTATACTATTACGTAGAAGTAGTTCCTGTAACTTAGTGGTATATAACTGTGTACGACTTAGAACTATACCAATGGGCTTGATAATTTTCTCACATAATTTTTAAAAATGAAATTTAGAAGAAACTCATCAAAGGTGGTGTAGGAGACACATCTCCTCAGTCCACCTCAGAGGCCACCGCAGCTTTGGTGGCTGTGCCCACACATGCCACAGTGACCTACCTCGGGCACCAGTGCCTCTCTGTGTGTGAGCGCCTTCTCTGTGTGCCAGGGCGTGGGTGCACCAGGCCAGCTGAAGGGCTGGGGAGGGAGTGTTCTGCCCCCAGGACACATGAGGAGCAAGAGTTGCTGCAGTAATACCCCAGCTTCCTAATCCCTGAGGGGGTCAATGCTGAGGTGGGATATGCACGGTCTTTCACACAGTCTTCCCCGGTGGACTTGAGCCCTGTTTCCCACTGTGATAATCTACCCATTAACCCACCCACTATTGTCTTTCCCCCCTTCCCTGCCTTCTTGGGATCACCTCCAAATAAATCCCTTACACCCAAATCCTTGTCTCCTGGTGTGTTAAGCAGAAATGCAATAGAGGATGATGTGGATTGTTTTATTCTTTTCACAGAACATCTTTTCATCAATTCAACAAATATATCATCTTTACATTAAACAAATATTTATTAAGCATTTATTATGGACATAAACTGGGGATACAATGGTGAACAGAACATTGGTCTTTGTCTTCATAAGACCTAGGATCAGTTATAAGCCATAATGATAAGTAGGTGTAAGAACCACCAGGGGCACACAGGATGCCAAGGCCACACTTTAGGGCAGGGAGGCTTCTCAGAGAAAGGGGTGTTTCTACTGGAGCTTGTACCATGAGCAAGTGCTGGGAAAAGAGGAGGGAGGAAAGGGAATTTAAGAGAACTTCCTTTAGTGTGTGGTGGAATAAAAATCACAGGAGGAGGAGGAAGAGGGGGCACCTTGCTCCCGTACTTATCACTCGGATCCTGTTTTACTTACCTTCCATGGAGACAAATGCTAATGCGCTCAGTTTATCACCCTGAGAAATCTGTAATGATCTTTTTGTGCCTGAAGAACAGGGATTCAGAAATTGAAACAGGGAGTTTCTATTTGTTTCCAACTCTTTCACTTGTTCTATAGCTACTCAATCAGTCGTTACTCTTTTGAGTGAGAGAGGAGGGGAAAATAATTTTCAGCTCGGAAATACAACACTCAGATAAAATTTTAAAAATTTGGGACCTTCACTTGGAGGTGATGTGTAGACTTGTGAACTTGGGCCAGGTTTTTGTTTTCCAGTGTTGCTGAGTGTGATTTCTCTATGGTTTGGTTTGGTTTTGATAGTGTATTCACAAGTTTGGTGTTTGCTTGAGATTGGGCAGGTGTTGGTAGCATCAGGGTGGAGCTTGCAAGTGGGATTGTGAGTCTCTGAGGTGACACCTCACATCAATGTGAGGCCCAGGCCCCCCACTCTACAAGCAAGACACACACACACACACAGCTCCTCAAGCTATGGGCTCTGCTTTAGGAACTCAGGTGGCCAAAAATATTTGGCCATGTATACAATGGACTCTCAAATATTTATAAATTAGACAGAAAAATAGGATGATGCAGAAAATGTGGCAAAATGTTAAAAAGTTAGTGGAACTGGGTATTGGTGTATGAGATATGCTGGAGTTCTCTCTTTGGGTTTTGTATTATCTTCTTTGCAACTATCTTGTGAGATTGAAAGCATTTCAAAAGAAAGTTGTAAAAAAGAACTTCAGGGCACTCCCCTCTTGGGGTCACCACCTGCACTACTGGAAGGACCATCTCAGCCACCCTCATGCAGGCCAGAGGCTCGGAGTTTCTCCCCAAGCTGCTCCTTCAGGCTGCCCCCACCCCCCTCCTTGGAGGAGGAACTGGGAGCCATCACCACCCAGGAGCAAAGAGCACCCAGATCTTGGAACTGGGACTCCTTGGAGAAATGGCTAATTCCAGGGCTGCGGCAGGAAAAGTACAAGGTAAGCTTACAGTATTTTATTGCTAGAAAGTTAGGAAGGGCTCAATGATTCAAAGGGATCTATCAAAAGGAGAAAGAAGTTGGCTTATAGGTCCCCAACTGGCCAAATCAAGGAAAATTGGAACATTAGAATAAGTAATGACATTAACAGATTATCTCCTATTGAATTAAATAGGAATTCAACAATCAAATGTTGAAACAAGTAAACAGATAACATACATAGATAAATACATAGATAAAATTTGATGAGAAACAGGATATTTATAGTTTCAAAACATTCCAGACACAAAATTACTTACAGAAAGAGGAAAAGTGTAACTTTATAGGAGAAGCTTGGTGGAACAGACTAATCAGGTGATTGGATAAACACTACCAGTAATGGCACAACCAAAATCAGGAGGACCCGACATCCCTTCTGAGATATTCCTCCCAAAGATGCATAGACAGAAGATCAGGCACAATCATGGAGGGAGACACACTACAGAATAACTGATCTGCAATAGTCAAAAGCGTTGTCATGAAAGCCAAGGGAAGACTGGGGAACTGTTCCAGATGGAAGGCAGTAAAGGCAACATGTCAACTAAAGGCAACACATCACAGTGGACTGACTGCCATCTGGGGACATTATTGGGACAACTGATTAAACTTTAATGGGGGTGATGATTAGATGTTGGTAATATTTCAGTGTTGATTTCCTTACACTGAGGCTGTAATATGGTTATGTAGAATTCCTTATTTGAGGGAAATACACATATAAATACTAGGGAACGACGGTGTGTCATGTCAATAAATAGTTCAAGAGGGAAAAATTGGGGCCTTTATTTTACTGATTCCTTGTAATACTGTTTAAATAGTTATGCCTCTATTCATTCATTCATCCAGCATGCAGAAATCTCTGGAAATACAGAGATAAATAGGGCAGAGTCACAACCCATAAATAGCATGATAGGGGAGACAGACACATTCAGGCAACATTGACAGTGCAATAATTGTTATTAAGATGCAGCTGCCCAGAGGAGGTCACTAACTTTGCCTGGGTGAATTGGGAGTGGAGGTCTTCACAGAACAGGTGACATTTGAGCTGGATCTTGAAGGATGGTTTGAGTTTTCCTAATAGACAAGATGGAAAATAACACTCTAAGCAAAAGAATGGTAGAAATAAAGACATGGAAACATGAAAAAGTATGGCATGTTTGGGAACTGCAGGGAATTCAGTGATTGGAATACAGGGGTGGGAAGGTGGGGGTGGAGGATATGATACTGGCTATAAAATTGATGTGTAGACAGTTTGGGGCCAGGTTATGAAGGGCCTTTGAACTTAAATTCATGCTCAGTTGGAAAGTATTGGAGGTTTTCACACAGGGGAGTGGCATAAACTGATTCGCTTTATACGAAGATAATTTGGTGTAGATGATGGTATAAAGGGGAAGATAAGATTAGAAGAAAGAAGTTAGGAAACCTTTGCTAGTTCTGGCAGGAGAGACTAAGAGCCAAAACCAAGAAACTAAGTAGTGAGCATGGAATTAATAGAAGAGAAACCAAAGGTATTTAGGAGGCAGGAAGACTAGGACTTAGAAACTGTTTGGATATAGCTATACGAGAGAGTGCGCAGCAAGGGCCAACTTGGTCCATCATGATGCTATACCAGGATGTACAGACAAAGGTTATCAGTCTGGATGTGCAACATTTAAATAGGCTCCGTGGCGTATGGGAGAGGGGCACCTGACTATAGGAGGTTGAGGAGTGAGTGGGAGATGAAGAAGTAAAGACAAAAATGGTCTCCAAAGCGGGGTACACAAGATGATCCATTTATTTTTATGTTTATCCATTAAAAAATATCTAGTTTGGTCTTACATTTTGTAATGTACATGGTCTTTTAGTTCAGCAACACGTATATGCCATTTATGCATTAATAAATACAAGTCTAGAGGGATATATGATGAACAGTATTTTGACTGATGAGGGTGACACAAAAGTGAAGACAGGTGGATTATTCTTTCAAGAAGAAAAGGTGACAAATGATTGAGAGGCAGGGTCAAGGATCTGGAAGACCAGGAGTAAGATGGGAGTAGGATGGGAATAAGATGAGGGAAGGAGAAACTGGAGCAAGCTGAAATTTTTGAAGAGGAAATAACTAAAAGAGTAAATCCCCGGAGGGATTGAGAAAGGATGGAATCAAGTGCTCAATTGAAAGAAGGGGTCTGCCTTGTGGACGGACCCAGTGTCTGTACTGACCCAGTGTCTGTACCACCACTGATCTACTCAGCCCCACCTGCCCTTCCCCAGGTGGCTCTGAACCATGGTCACTTGCCCTGCTTGCTAACCAGAGCAACCCTAGCAATTGTTCAGGTCATTCCCATGGTCATAAAGCCCCAGCTGCTGCTCCCCAGACTAAGGAGCCTCCATGCACAGCGCTAACCATCAAGGAGAGACCCTGCACCTGTCCATCAGCCAGACTGGCCCCTCAGAGGGTCTGGTTCCCCCAGATTCCTGCAGAGGCCCGAATAACATAACCTTGAAAGTATGGGGAAGAAAACGCTTCATGAGGTTGTGCTTCCACACAGCCTCCCTGGAGGCAGCTTGTATATCTGAGAAACCATGTGTGTTTCGTTGTAAAACTGAGGCCAGCTCAGTAACACCCTTCCTTGTATTTACTTTCCTACTTTGACTCTTTTCCTGCCTTATTTCCCTTTTTCTCCTATTCTCGATTCCCTGGGATTGTACCTCTAACAAAGCAATATCATGGAAAGGTTTTTCCTATGGTACGTTGGCCAAGATATCTTGAAAGGAGAGAACAAGAGGGAATGTAGACTAGTCCCACATTTACATGGTTCAAAATTCCAAAAGAGAAATTTCAAAAAAAATTTGGTGCCATAATGACATTGACAAATATAGACCCTTAAGTTGATTATTTTGAAGAAAGAAATATCACTTGATTTATAAATACTGAAGTTCATATTTAAAAAATTCTTCCAGTCATACTCTATACTTCTTTCAAAAATGTATCAATGTATTTCTTTAATTCCCCATCCAGTATTAGGATCTGTGAAAGCTAGAGATATGATGTCAAGCTCCCTAAAGCACAAAGGTTTGAACTTATTGGATATCCAGTAAATGTCACTGACAAATAAGTCTGCTATTTTTTATTTATTGTATCTACCTTATAACCAATAAGAGGCTGATTGGTCAAGGGTTTATCCATTTTAAACACTCAACATTTCAGATTGGACGTCATTCTAAATTGTATTAAGCACTCTGTCTTCATAAGCAGGTGGATCCAAGACTGATTGAGGTTCAAATCCCAGCTATTCTACTTACTAGCTCTGTTACCCTGAGCAAGTTACTTATTTTGTGCCTTGGTTTCCTCATTTGTAACATAAAATTGTTACAAATCCTTACCTCCTAATCCTTATCTCACAAAGATTGTTATATGGATTACATGAGATAATACCTGTAAAGTGTACGTTACATAGGTAAACACATAATACATAAAGGTTGGTTGTTTCTTGATGGCTCAGGTTCTTTAGAAGATAATTCATTCCAGCATGCTCTCCAAACCTCCTTAAGCATATGGAGTTGTGTATGCCTTACCTGAATGCCCTGAATTGATATTTGGGGCTTGCCTTTTATTATTTCCATGTATTCTCTCTTATTGTCAGTCTATCATGTGTTAATTCTTGTTGCTGTTAAGTGAATATGTCTATAGTAGCCCCTCTCTTCATTTATGTTGTTTTTGTTCTTTTCTAAGTCTTAAAATCAGATCACCAAGTTAGTTAGAACTGCATATAAAATAAGTAAATTGCCTTGGAGTGAAACACTGGGGAGCTTTCCCTATGGGGAAAAACCTCAAACAAACATGAGTTTTAGAGACTAGATATGTATCCCTCCACCTAGTCTTGTTTGCTTTGCTTCTCCATTGCTTCCCACCTTCCTGCTCCCCCCACCCTTTTATGCTTTTACCTCAGAATCATCTGTGTTCCAGTTAGATTTGTGTGCTAAATAACCAGATCCAAGACAGGTAAGGTGTGGTTGCATTTTGTGGCAATCAAAGCGTCAGATAAAGGAACTCTGCTATGTAAAGCCATTTTATCTTACATTTTACGTTATGTTATTTATTGGGGAGCATTTTTTTCTTATTCTGAAATCTGCCGGGAAACACACCAAAGTAAATGCAAAGAGGAGATAGGACAGGGCTGCTAATTTACTAAGAAGAGAGGCATTCTACAGCTACTTTTAACTCGGCCCATCCGTTGTTTCATTGGGATGTTAGTGAGACATTCAGGTTGTTTATATAAATATACACAATCTGTCATATTTTCCATTCAAAACTGGAGGCTTTACCAGCCTTCCTTCTATGCCATGGCAATGTCATTTGGTTCGTATGCTATACTCTGTAATCTGGCCAGAGCCTGGGCTGTAATTCCATATGGCTGGCCACCAGCTTCCGGCCCTGAAGGCTTTGATCTTGCTCTTCAAGGGGAGCCCCAGGAGGGCTACAGACCAGTGGGAAGAAAAGGGGCTTCTACCTCTCACCCACAGAAGTGATGAGAAACAATCAAGTATGATGGTGAAAACCTGCCTGCATCACCTGATAGGAAAAGGAAGGTAGTACAAGTAGTTTACCAACTCCAACAATTTCCACTGTAATCCTACAAACCCAAGCTGCTCAAGTTTTATGAATTCCTCTCTGTTGTATGTGGAAAGCTGGTTATGTTGATGCAATTATGCTTTAAATTAGCTGAACATATTCTCAAAAGAAAATTCTTTGCTGAAATTATATATTACAGATTTTGTGGTGCCCTTGCTCTGCAATTTAAAGGCATGCTATTATTTAGCATTTAATGAGTACCAGAAAATGTTCTGGGTATACTCTACTTTGTTCAGAAACAATGAAATAAATGGCTTTTTTAATACTGCCAGGTATAAGGGGATCCCTCTGGTTCTGCTGTCTCAGATGACTGATGAACAGTGGACGGCTTGGCTGAGAAGGGATTTTCTAAGGGGATAATATTCTGTTTCTCCCTTGTCTTTCAAGTCCTTTCCATAAAATCCTCAATCAGGGACACTCAAGAGACATGCAGTGCCTGACTTCCTATCCATTGCCCCCAATCATATACTTCTGAGTTTTTACCATGGATAGGTGCAGCTTTGAGGAGAGTAAAGGGAAGGTTTACATAGGTTAATGTTTGTTCTACTAATATTTAGGACCTATTTAGAAAAGTAATTGTAATATTAATTACTATTAATAAGTTAAATGTAAATTTGTTTACTATTGAGCAGCAAAATTCTGATTATTGGCCTTGCTTCTTGGAGTCAGTTAAATAGGAGAAAATCCCAGTCAAATATTCTCTCCTGTTAGCAAGTCCCCCACTACACTTGCTGAAAATGTTTCTCATCTGATAAGGGTGTATCATGCTGTAGTAATGAGGGATTTTAGAACAGACACAAATCCCCCAAAGGCACATATAAAATAGGGGAGGGGGAGTTTACAGCAATTAGGTAATTTCATGCACATATTCTATAATATCAAAATTACCAGTCCATAAAGTTTTTACTGGTCCCTCTTCAGACTTATAAAGAAAAATGATGCATTTTATGGTTATAGTACCAAAAGCTAAAAGGTAGTTGAAAACTCGTACATAGTTTCAATTTTTCTTAAAAAAAAAAACACCAAAATACATAAACAAAGAAAAACCAACTAACTTGCCTATAGACTAATTCATTTCAGGCACAGCTTAATTTCTTTTGCCTGGTGCAATTATACGTTATTTTGGCAATTGCAGAGCTCAAGAATCTTTTAAACAATTGAAAGACATCTTAATTCCCACACTTAAGTAGATAAGGGACAAAACAAGTAGATAAGGGACAAATAATAACAATGACTGTAAATCCAGTTATGGGAAAGACACTGTAACTTGGAGATTTCATTTCAAGACCTACTTAACACCATTGGAGCCATCTATTTGAGATTTAGGTAAAACTATCCGAAGCAGTGGGTCTGGGAGTCACTGAAGCCTGGTATACTGGGAACAGAAATAGGGACTGTAGACTGGAGGCCCACAAATGTGCTTTGCTTGGGTGGCATGGTGCTTTGACAGTTTTGGATGCTTCTAGTTGGGGGCACATAATCTCCAGTTCACCTTGATCTCCCCCACTCCCTATTGCCATATACCCTTATGTTTGATATATTTACATTACAGGTCTGGCTTCAGGAGATATCTGAGTTTGCAACGCCTGGTATATCTTATATACATATATAGGTCATAATTTCTGCTCTTGGGAGGCTTTTATAATCAAAAGTATCCAGTCCAGAGGCCAGAACCCTATTCCCTATTCCTGAGACACCATGCTAACATTTCTACATGCAGGTCCACATTTAATCTTCATGGCATCTTATGAGGTAGCTATTGTTATTATCCATCCCTGTTTTCTGAATGAGGCAACTGAGACTTAAAAACATAAATTACTTGCCCAAGATTACATCTTTATGGATGATAGAAGCAGGAATTGAACCCATCTTCCTCCTCATTCATGCATTTAACCATGACGACTAGAGCTCAAGACAAGTTCCCTCACCCTGCACCCATAGATTTTCCTTCTCCCCTCTACTACACTTTTCCACAACAAAGACCAATTTCATTAGGAAACCTTCTAGGATAACCATTTATCCTCCTACCTTTCATTTTATTTTATTTGTACACATGTCTTGTCTAGATCCCTTACTGGGGTGTCAGTTCTTGAGGTCAGGGAACTGGGTATGATTAATCTTTGTAACCAACCACCACTAATAACAGATATTTGTTAAATAAAACAAGGATCTTAAAAACAGCAATATTTTCAACTCAGAAAAACAAAACTGGAATTTTTACTAGCTGCAAAGCACTGTGATAGAAAATGGGGACAAGTATAGAAAAGAATCAGACCCAGGCCCTGCTTTTAAGGAGTTTACCGACTGGTAATTTTGTATTCTCCTTTCTAGTTTCACTAATATCTTTACTCCAGAACTCATGATGCAACACTTAAAATGACTGTCTTAGTTTACCAGGCTGCTATCACAAACACCATAAAATGGTTTGGCTTAAACAACGGAAATTTATTGACTCACGGTTTCAGCAGCTTGTTTCCTCCTGGGGTCAATAGTGTTCTGGTTGGCCAGCAATCTTAGAGTTCTTGGGTTCCTTGGCTTCATTGTCATATGGTAATGTCTTCCCCTTTCTCTTTGGGTTCTGTTGATGTCCAACTTCTGGCTCATCCTCATTACGTTCTCTTTATAAGGCCTCCAGTTACAGGGTTAACAACCATCTTGATTTAGTGGCCATACCTTAACTAAAAATAGTTAGCATCTTCAAAAGGTGCTATTTACAATGAGCTCACACCCACAGGAACAAGATTAAGATCTAGAACATGTTTTTTCCTGGGGTACAGAGCCCCATCTGCCACAATGATCTTTCATAAACACCCTCGGCTCCCTGGCCTCTTTACCTTCCACTGGACCCACCGCCAACGATTCATCTGAGGCTAATACTGGGCGTGCTCTGACGAGATCCCCGCTGGCTCTTCTTATCAGTTGTGCTTGCTTTGCTCTAAGGGCTTGCACCCGTGGCTTTCTTCACAGGCCTGCCTTTGGGGTGAGAAGCCACTTCGTGCCATCCATTATTTTCTCTCTTTCCTGTTCCTTCAACCTCTCCTTTATCAGCTTTACCCCTTAGATATGAATAAAAGACCCTTCCTTACCCTGTGCTCCTCTAGCTTTTACCCCAGGTCTTGCTTTCCCTTCACAACCACGCTTCTGGAAAAAGTAGCTTCTCTTGGCTGCCTCCACTTCCTAACCTGCCTTTACTCCTCAGCCTCCCACAACCTGACATTGCAGCCCACCATTCTGCTGAAACCGTAATCCAGGTTACTAACGCACTTCGAGGTGCTAAATTGGACGAATATTTTTCAGTGCTTCTGTTGGGGACAATTATGGTAGTATATATAATATTCACCTTCAGCAATACCGGTAACATGCAACATGGCTGCCAGGGCTGATGCAAGAAAAGCCTAAGCTATAATTAGCCTTCTTCAAGGAAGTAACAGTAGTTCCCGCCTAAGCAGTAGCTAGTTCGCGCCAAAAGCTAACCTTACATCTGCCTCTCACCCTAGCAACAGCAATCACCAATCCTAGACGACCACCCGTTCTTAGTAGCCACTCCCTCTACCTTAGAGCATATATACCCTGCCTCTTCAATAAAATTTTGCAGCTTGATCAGAAACCTGTCTTGCTGTCATTCTTCATGTCTCTTGTCCCATACCATCCTTCCCTCACAGGTATCAGAGCCTCCGTTGATCGTCCCGCGGGCCGGGACAACTGGCGCCCAACGTGGGGCTCGAGCTTTGTGAGGGACAGAACGCCGCACTCAAGGAGAGAGCGCTTTCACACTCACCGCACCCCGCACCCGGGATCGCCGCGAAGTAATTCGCTCGCGAGACAGATCCGTTCAGCAGTTGATCAGTGTCGGTGAAAGAAGGAAAAAGGAAAAGAAAAAAAAGAAAATGACAAAAGGTAAGCCCCCACCCCCATCATGGGACAAGTAACTTCCCAACAGGAATTATATGTTAGCCAGGTTAAACAATCGCTCAAGGCACGAGGAACTAGAGTTAAGAAAAAAGATCTCACACACTTTTTTGATTTCCTGCTAAAAACTTGCCCTTGGTTCCCCCAGGAAGGTACCATAGACCAGCGATGCTGGCAAAGGGTCGGTGACTGCTTAAAGGACTACTACCGAACCTTCGGGCCTGAGAGGGTCCCGGTCACTGCTTTCACTTATTGGAATCTAACTCATGAAATTTTAAAAGTCCATTCTTCAGCCCCAGACATTCAAAACCTCTGCAAAAAAGGAGAGGAAGCTTTAAGACAGCACTCTCGCCCCACCTCAGTCTGCGGTTCGATTACTATTGATATGCCTGAACAGCTCCAAGATGAAAATAGACCAGACACCCCGGTTAATCAAGCCGGATTATCGCCCCACCTAATCGAAACAGAAGTAAAAACCCCTCCCCCTTCGGAGGAGACTGTCCTTCCTGCATTTCAGCCCCCCCTTATGCACCTGATTTTCCAACCGCACCCAGTCCTCCAAAACCACATCCTTATTTTTATCCAGCTACGTCCCTGCCTCAGTTCCATGCGCTAGAAGAGGCCGCAGAAAATCTCCGGCTACACGCCGATAGTTTTAAAGAAGCCTTTAATCAGGAGCGGCTGTGAGCTGCCAATTTGCTTGCTGACCTTAGGGCAGCAACTCAAAGCCTTGCGGCCCTGACTCTCCCAGAGAGTACTCACCCTTATGCCCTTCCGGTCACACGCAGTCAGAGCTCCCAAAATGGCGCCGCTAGCTCCCAAAATGGCGCTTCTAGTAGCGAAAGCGAGGAAGAGGAACAATCAAACCCCCCCAGTTCTGATGAAGAGGAGCAAGAGGAAGCTAGTACTACCCCAACAGCTAAATATAAAAAACTCAGTTTAAAATATTTAGAAAAATTAAAAAAGGCAGTGAATGATTATGGCGCTACCGCCCCCTTCACGCTCACCTTATTAGAAAGCCTCAGTGAAAAGGAACTCACTCCTAAAGATTGGTCCCAATTAGCCAGAGCTGCCTTGTCCAGTGGCGATTTCCTGTTATGGAAATCCAATTATGAAGAGCACTGTAAAAAGTATGCCACCCGTAATGCCCGTAAAGCCACCTCTAAAAAATGGACATTAAACAAATTTTTAGGTCAAAGCCCCTACCATCAAAATGACAAGCAAGCTCAATTCCCCCCAGGCCTCCTAGCACAAATACAAACGGCCGCGCTTAGAGTATGGAAGAAACTTCCACAAAAGGGTGCTGCCACTGCCTCTCTCGCCAAATTAAGACAGGGACCCCGATGAACCATATACCGATTTCCTCAGCCGCCTGCAAAACATGGCTGAGCGTCTATTTGGGGCCAGCGAAAGCGAGAGTGATTTCATTAAACACCTGGCCTATGAAAATGCCAACGCTGCCTGCCAAGCAGCAATCCGCCCCTTTCGCAATACCAATCTTAATAATTACATAAAACTCTGTTCTGGCATCGGGCCCACTCAAACTCTTGGAATAGCCATTGGCGCCGCCCTCCAAAATTTTGCAGCACAAACTAAGCCTCCAACATGCTATAACTGTAAGCAACCTGGCCATTTCTCAAAAAATTGCCCCGTGCCAAGAACCAGTTCCTCTTCACCCATCTCTAAAAAACCCCCATTGCCACCCTCTATTTGTCCCCGCTGTAAAAGAGGGTTCCATTGGGCATCTGAGTGCCACTCTCGCGCAGACATTAATGGCCAACCCCTTACGCCTAAGCCCCAGGGAAACTCACAATGGGGCCGGCCCCAGGCCCCAACCAGAATGAACCCAGGGGCAGTACGGTTCGTTTGACCATCCTCAGTCACAATACCAGCTCTCCCCACCATAAACCATGCTGCCATGTCGCAGACTTATGGAGAGCAACAGCAGGAAGCGCAGGGATGGACCTCTGTACCACCTCCGAATCAATACTAACCGCAGAAAACAGTCCTCTCCTCATACCTACAGGAGTCTATGGACCTTTACCCCCAAATACCTTTGGCCTCATTCTAGGGAGAGCTAGTGTCACCCTGCGCGGAGTCCAAGTCATCCCAGGTGTACTAGATAATGACTTTAAAGGTGAAATACAAATAATCGCAGCCACCTCAAACAATATTATCCCTATTCCCTCTGGCACTCGAATAGCACAACTTATAATACTCCCCATTCAGCATGTCAACTCAAACTTCAAAAAACTCCAGCGCCCCACAGAGGGCCCTGGATCCTCCGACATTTTTTGGGCACAACCAATATCCCATAATCAGCCCACCTTAAAACTAAAACTTAATGGCAAGCTATTTGAAGGAATCTTAGACACAGGAGCCGATTCCACAGTTATATCCTCAAACCACTGGCCAAAATCCTGGCCCCTCACGGCCACTGCCACCCACTTACAAGGAATAGGCGAAGCCACAAATCCTCTACAAAGTTCACAAGCCCTAAAATGGGAGGATGAGGAAGGGAACGCTGGTACAGTTATACCTTATATTATCCCCCATCTCCCCGTTAATCTCTGGGGTAGAGATATCCTAACTCAAATGAAAGTTTTTATGTGCAGCCCTAGTGATACAGTTACTGCTCAAATGCTCAAAATGAACTTTCTCCCTGGCAAAGGCCTTGGAAAAGCTAATCAAGGAATAAAACAGCCCATCTCTATAACACCTAATACAGCTAGAACAGGACTCGGGCTCTCCCAAAATTTAGCCTGACGGCCATTGACATCCCTGAACCCCATGCTGAGAAAATCTCTTGGAAATCCGTAGAACCAGTGTGGGTTGATCAATGGCCCCTAACTCAGGAAAAAACCCTAGCGGCTATAAAGTTAGTACAGGAACAGCTTAATGCTGGACATATTTGAACCTACTCAGTCCCCTTGGAACACTCCCATTTTTGTAATAAGAAAAAGGTCAGGCAAGTGGAGATTGTTGCAGGATTTACGAGCTGTAAACAAAGCAATGGTGCCCATGGGGGCGCTACAACCTGGTCTCCCTTCGCCAGTTGCTATCCCTATCGGTTTCCACAAAATAGTTATAGATTTAAAGGATTGTTTTTTCTCCCTACCGCTTCACCCAGAAGACAGGCAACATTTCGCCTTTAGTGTTCCTCAAATCAACTTTCAAGGCCCTATGCCCCGATTTCAATGGAAGGTCCTGCCACAAGGTATGGCCAATAGTCCAACTTTATACCAAAAGTTTGTTGCAGACGCTGTTAACCCCATCAGGCACCTATGGCCACGAATCTACATCCTTCATTACATGGATGATATCCTATTAGCAGGTCCAAACATGTCCAACTTACACTCTTGTTTTCAAGACCTTTTAAAAAATTTAACAGCAAGAGGTCTTCAAATAGCTCCTGACAAGGTGCAAACTTCGGACCCCTTTTCCTATCTGGGGTTCGAGCTTTGGCACCAGCAAGTTTTAACACCCCGCATTCAACTGCGAACCTCCCATCTATTAACGCTAAATGACTTCCAAAAACTTTTAGGGGACATTCAATGGCTTCGCCCCTACCTAAAACTGCCCACTGAAACTCTTCTGCCTCTCAATAATATCTTAAAGGGAGACGCAAACCCCTCCTCTCCCTGAAGCATAACTCCAGAGGCAATGCAAGCGCTTACCATCATAAATCAGGCTATCCAAAGTCAAACTTGCTATCAAATAAATTACCACCAACCTTTAATCTTTATAATTCTTGCTACAACTCACACACCTACGGGAGTTTTCTGGCAATCCAATTTAAAACAGCCAAATGGGCGAGGCCACCCATTGCTCTGGGTTCACCTCCCCGCTACTCCATCAAAAGTGCTCTCGCCATACATTTCTCTTATAGCTGCCCTCATAATTAAAGGCCGACAAACTAGTCGCCAATTGTTTGGAAAAGACCCCGATTCCCTTATCGTCCTGTACACTCAAGATCAAATCCATTGGCTCTCCCAAATCGACGACGAGTGGGCTATCGCATGCTCTTCGTTTCCAGGCAATATTGATAACCATTACCCCGGCGATCCATTAATTCAGTTCGCCAAAATCCATCAATTCACCTTCCCAAAGGTCACTAAAGCAAAACCCATAGACTCTGCTACCTTAGTCTTTACTGATGGTTCAGCAAATGGGACCGCAGCATATGTCATCCAGGGTCAAGCATTTTCCGTGCGCTCTCCCTATACTTCAGCTCAACTTGTCGAGCTCTATGCAGTCCTGCAGGTTTTTTCCCACCTTCAAAACCAACCTTTTAATTTATACACTGATAGCGCATACATAGCCCAGTCTATACCACTATTAGAAACAACTCCATTTATCAAACCTTCCTCCAATGCAGTCCCCTTATTCTCACAGCTACAAAAACTAATTCTCAAACAACAGCACCCCTTCTTCATGGGGCACCTCCGTGCCCACCAAAATCTACCGGGTCCTCTTGCAGAAGGCAATGCGCTAGCAGACGCTGCCACTCAGTTAATATGCCCCAATCTCTGCGATTCTCTAACCTTAGCTTCCCAAGCCCATGCTCAACACCACCTAAATGCAAACACTCTCCGCCTAAAATTCAATATTACAAGAGAACAAGCAAGGGAAATTGTTAAAATCTGCAAAAATTGTGTAACCCAATTGCCAGTCCCTCACTTGGGAGTCAATCCAAAAGGACTCATCCCAAGTGAAATCTGGCAAATGGATGTCACCCACTTTGCCAGTTTTGGGCAACTCAAATATATTCATGTTTGTGTTGATACATACAGTGGATTCATACTAGCTAGTTTACAATCAGGGGAAGCTTCAAAGCATGTTATCTCTCACCTGCTACATTGCTTCACCGTTTTAGGGCAGCCTAAAACCATTAAAACAGATAATGGACCTGGGTATACTGGAAAAAACTTTCAAACATTCTGTCAGCAATTGCAAATTAAGCACATTATGGGAATACCTTATAACCCCCAGGGACAGGGAATGGTAGAACGGGCACACCGCACCCTAAAAAATGCCCTGTGCCGTCTAGCTGATAGCACTCTCAATCTTACAAAACAACGCCCCCGAGATCTTTTACATCATGCTCTTTTTGTTCTTAACTTCCTAACTCTGGATGATGAAGGAAACTCTGCAGCTGATAGACACTGGCATCCCAAAACACAAACGCAGCAAGCCACCGTTATGTGGCGCGACCCCTTAACATCAAACTGGAATGGGCCCGACCCCGTTATCATCTGGGGACGAGGCTCTGCTTGCATATATGACCAACAAAAAGAGGGTCCTCGCTGGCTTCCAGAAAGACTAATTAGACATGTTAATCCTCCACTGTCAGAACAAGCCCCAAAATCCCCCCTTCCCTTTAACAATAACCTTTCCAGGGAACAAACCCCTCCCTGAGAAAAAATTTTTTTCTTTCTCTCTTCCAGCACGTCGCCAACTTTGCTATAGCCTGCCCAGAACACGCCCAACCTACGTGCAGCCGGCAACCAAGAGAAGTCCAACTTACAGGTTTGCCCCATCGCTAAGGCCACATGAACTATTGGCTCTTACTGATTGGCTCTCTGGCCTTGCTGTTTGCGGCCGGATTAGCTACTGTTGCCCCAAAGAATTGGAATCCATTTGAAAGAACCTTACTTGCTATAACATACCTGTGCATTGTGGGGTACATTACCCTGCTAGCCTCCTTCCCTTAACTAAAGGGCTTAATAAGCCTTTATCAATACAATCATGTTAAGCTTACTGCCATTCAAAATCGCCACTTTTTACCTCCTCCTACCTTGTGTATCGCATGGCATTTTCGATCCCAAAGGCAATGCCCACCAGCCTTGGAAATGGACCCTAGCGCGGTGGGAAGATTCCCAAATTGTGCAAACCCATGTCACCGCAGGGCGACCTTCTTTTCTCGTCAACACCTCTGATCTATTTCCCACCCCTTCCGTATGACCCACTGGTTGGAATCAAGCTCAATATTATATGTGCCCAGCCTCCAACCCCGGAAAACAGTATTGCAACGCCCCCAATCAATATTATTGTATCTACTGGGGCTGCGAGACACTAGCTACTGCTTGGAAGCCACCTAGAGTTGATCACTATCTTACCCTACGCTGGGCCCCCTGGAACTGCAAATCACCTGATGAACCCATTACCTGGGGCATATATGGAGGTCACCACCACATTGCACCTACAGGTAACTGCTTATAGCTTAATCTCACCGTGCAACTCCCCACTGACCCTTCCTGGTTAATCGGTCGAACCTGGGGCTTTAGAATTTATTTGAAAGGGACCAACCCAGGGAGTCTTATCGTAATAAAAAAAGAAGCAGTACAGCAAAAACCATTCGCCATTGGGCCAAATGTAGTGCTCGCTCCCCCACCCCCAACTACCCCTCCTCGCAAACCTGCCAATTATTCCTCTACTACCATCTCCACTGATTCTTCCTCTACTACCAACCCAACATTATCACCCTCAAGCTCTTCCATAGGGCTTAACCCAATCTATAACTCACTCTGGTCAGTGCTCCAAGCCACCTTTCTCTCCCTAAACTCCTCCCAGCCTAACCTTACTCACAGTTGTTGGCTATGTTTCTCCGTCAACCCCCCTTTTTATGACGCTGTAGCCCTTAATACCTCATTTAATATTTCTAACGAATACAATCCTCCCCAATGTCCTTGGAATACAACAAAAATTGGCCTCACCATGCAATCCGTTATCCACTCTGGGCATTGTATTGGTAACGTTTCCCCCTCCTTAAAAAAGGTCTGTGCACAGTCGTCCTTTCCATCGCAAGGTAAATTCTATATTCCCCCAACAGGGGCAAAATGGCTGTGCTCTTCCACGGGGCTTACTCCTTGCGTCTCAGCAAGAGCCCTCACTGAAACAAAGGAAATGTGCGTCTTGGTGACTGTGTTGCCCCATATCCTTTTCCGTCCTAAAGAGGACCTCTATCACTATCGGGATGCACGGCTCCCAACTGCGCACAGAAAAAAACGAGAAATTATTACTGCTGTTACCATTGCTTCTCTTCTAGGTTTTGCTGGCCTAGGCACCGGAATCGCCTCGCTCACCCTCCAACAACAGGGCCTCTCTAACCTCAGAGCTGCAATAGACGAAGATTTGGCCCGCATTGAAACCTCCATCACCCATCTTGAGAAATCCCTTACATCTTTATCAGAGGTTGTTCTCCAAAACAGGAGAGGCTTAGATCTACTTCTCCTTAAACAAGGAGGGCTTTGTGCTGCATTAGGCGAGGAATGTTGCTTTTACACTGATTATTCCGGAATAGTTAGAGATTCCATGACCAAGCTTAGAGAAGGAATTGCAGACCGCAAGCGCGAGCAGGAAGCCCAAGCAAGCTCCTCCTGGGGATTCAGCGCAATCCTCCCTTACATCCTCCCTATATTAGGCCCCTTGATAACCCTAATCCTTATAATATCTTTTGCTCCTTGGGCCATAAGAAGAATAATACAGCTAGTTAAGGATCAAGTTGATTCTGCCCTAGGCAAGCCCATTCAAGTGCATTATCACCGGCTCCACCTCGCTGACCAAGGTGTAAATCCAGACTGCTTGAGTGCTACCCACCCTGACGGGTAAGAAACCCCCTCCTACGGGAGCAGCATATAACTCAAAAGTATGCTTCTAGCTTATGCTATGATTGGTACTGCTGGGTGCAAGGCAAAGCACTGCAAAGGAGGGCCAAAACAATCAAAGGCCGTTTTTGAGCTCCTTGAGAAGTATGCCTCATTTGCATAGGGGTTTGCTCTGCACAAATCCCCCTCCCCAGAAAAACAGAGCCACAAACAACTTGGGGAATGAGGCCTCTATTTCCCCCAGCAGGTTAATGCCAAAGGAATGCTCAATCAGCATTCTTCCTCCATCCTTTTGAAAAACAAAGGGAGGAGATGTTGGGGACAATTATGGTAGCATATATAATATTCACCTTCAGCAATACCGGTAACATGCAACATGGCTGCCAGGGCTGATGCAAGAACAGCCTAAGCTATAATTAGCCTTCTTCAAGGAAGTAACAGTAGTTCCCGCCTAAGCAGTAGCTAGTTCGCGCCAAAAGCTAACCTTACATCTGCCTCTCACCCTAGCAACAGCAATCACCAATCCTAGACGGCCACCCGTTCTTAGTAGCCACTCCCTCTACCTTAGAGCATATATACCCTGCCTCTTCAATAAAATTTTGCAGCTTGATCAGAAACCTGTCTTGCTGTCATTCTTCATGTCTCTTGTCCCATACCATTCTTCCCTCACAGGTATCAGAGCCTCCGTTGATCCTCCCGCGGGCCGGGACATGCTTCCTCTATATTTCCAACACTGTCGAACACTTTCTTATTCTCAAAACATCCTCCTTGGCTTTGAAAACACAGCAGTCTCTTCTCTCCCTCAGACCTCTCCGGTTGCCCCTTTCAGCCTCCTTTGCAGTCCCTCTTCCACCTCCCACCAACATTGTTAGGATTTCAGCAGCAGCCTTCTTGAATGGCGCTGTCGCTTTCTGGAAAAAACTCCCAGTTGACTATCAAATCTAGATTTTTATCCACAGCTTCCTCCTACACTTTAAACCTATATCTCCAACTACCTGCTGAAGTCCTACAGGCACTTGAGACCCAACATATCCCAACTCCTCCTGATCCCCTCCTCCCCACCCCAATCTGTTTTTCCTGTCCAGGTGAATGCCTTCAACATCCATCCAATTGCCCAATCTTGAATCATCTTTTCTTTACCACCCAGAACCAGTTGGTGAAAAAACCCTTCTGTCTGAAAAACACCTGGTTCTTTTCTCCTTCTCTACTAGTGCTGCACTTGTTTACATGTCATCCTCTTTTTTTCTTTCCTTTCGTTTCACTTTTATTATGGTATATAATTTACATATACTGTAATTCACACTTCTAAGTGTATAGATAGCGCTATGAGTTTTGACAAATGTGTATTATATAAACAGAACCACAAAATATGAAATAGTTCCGTCACCCCAAAAAACTCTCCCATGCCCAAATGTAGACAGTCCTCCCCCCTCCCCCAATCCCCAACCTCCGGCAACTACCGATCTGTTTTCTATCCCTATAGTTTTGTTCTTTCTAGAATGTGTAAATGGAATTATGAAGTATGTAAACTTTGAGTCTGGCTTTTTTCACTCAGCATGATGAGCTTGAGTTTCAACCATGTTGTTGCATGTATCAGTATTCATTCCTTGTTATTGTGTGCTTGCTCCACATTTTGTTTATCCAATCACCAATTGAAGAATATTTACTTTGTTTTCAGTTTTTGACAATTGTGAATAAAATGACTATAAACATTCATGTTCAGGTTTCTGTGTGAGCATCAGTTTTCACTTCACTTCGGTTAAAATCTAGGAGTCGGTTTGCTGGGTTATATGGTAAGTATATGTGTAACTTTATAAGAAACTACCAAATTTTTTTCCAAAGTGGTTAGTCCATTTTGCATTCTTACCAGCAATGTTTGAGAATTCCAGAGTGTCTGCATCCTTGCTATCACTTGGTATTGTCAAGGGTTTTGTTGTTTTTAATTTTTAGCCATTCCAAGAGGTATCTCATTGTGGTTTTAATTTTCATTTTGTTAATGACTGATGGTGCTGAGCATCTTTTCTTATACTTCTTTGCTATCTCTATATCTTTAGTGAAGTGTTTATTCAATCTTTGGCCTTTCTTTTTAAAATTGGATTGTTCTCCTATTACTGAGTTTTGAGAGTTTTTATATAGCCTGGATTCAATTCCTTTATCAGAAATTATTCTGCAAAAATTTTCTCCCAGTCTGTGGTTTCCGTTTGCATTTTATTAAGTCTTCTTTCTGAAATTTTTATTTTGAGATAATTGTTGATTCATATTCAGTTGTAAGAAATAATACAGAGAGATTCTGCACACACTTTCCCCATTTTCCCCCAAGGGTAACATCTTGCATAACTACAGTACAATATCACAACCAGGAAAGTGGCAGTGATACAATCTACTGATTTCACCAGTTTTATATGAACTCATGTATGAATGTGTGTTTCATTCTATGCAATCTTATCACATGTATAGATTTACATGACACCACCACAACGAAGATACAGAACTGTCTATCACAAGAATCACTTTTATAGCCAGTCACCTCACCCCTCCCCTCCTTCCTAATCCCTGACAATCACGAATCTGTTCTCCATTGCTATAATTTTTTTCATTTCAAGAATGTCATATAAATGGAGTCATACAGAATGTAGCCTTTGAGTTTGGCTTCTTTCACTGAATTCTCTGAAAATTTATTCAAGTTTCACATGTATCAAAGCTTGTTCATTCTGATTGCTTAGTAGTATTTCACAGTTTACTTAACCATTCACTAGTTAAAGGACATCTAGGTTGTTTCCAGTGTGAGACTATTACAAATAAAGCTGCTGTGAATATGTATGAACAAAGTTTTCATTTCTCTGAGATAAATGCTCAGGAGTGCAATTGCTGGGTCTTATAGCAGTTACATGTTTAGTTTTGTAGGAAACTGCCAAACTTTTTTCCAGAGTGGCTGTATCATTAGACATTATACATTCCCGCCAGTAATGTAGGAGTGATCCAATGTCTTTGCATCCTTGCCAGCATTTGGTGTTGTCAGTATTTTTAATTTAAGCTATTCTGATATGTATGTAGTGATATCTCATTTTAATGATTTTAATGGTTTTATAGTTTAACGATTTCATGTGTTTTATAGTTTTATAAACTATAAACTATAAAACTAAACTATAGTTTATAGTTTAACGATTTCATGTGTTTTCACAGTTGGGCAAAACGTGCAAGCAAGAGATAGATGTTCGTACATGTCTGACATGCTATAGATAGGTATACACAAAGCATACATATGTTTCGTGCTCTGCCCACAGAATTTGTTGACTAACCACATTGTCATTCTGCAACGTAAACATCAATCTTGAAATAAACTTATTGCAGTTTAGACATTTATGCACCCTGACTCAAAAAAATGCATGAAAGTCTTTATTCAGAAAACATTAACAGAGCGTTTATTAGGTGCTTCCTATAAGAGCCCACTCTTCTTGACATGACTGTTTCTGCAACTGGGCTCCTTCCAGTCTTTATCTCGTACAAACTGTCCCCGGAACTAGGAAGGAACTCTGTCCTTCCACAGAACCTCATGCTTAACTCTGATCACAGCATAACCCTTATTCCTCAGTTGTAACTTCTTATTAAAAATCTGTTTCTTTTATTAGACAGTGATCTACAAGCGGGATCCCCAGTCAACAAATTGCTTGTGATACATATATCAAGTGCTGTTTCTTTAATAAATGAATAATAAAAGATAAAACGACTTAGGTGCTAAAAAGAGGCGATGGCACAGAGTAAGGATGGATTAAAGAAAGGGAAAAGGCCTGAGAGTTGTGGACCCATTAACCGGCCTCCAGGCCAGTTCTCCCCCCACCCCGGCCGGATCAGAAGCCGAAAGCCTTGCCGCGGCACATGCGCAGTACTCCCCGCCCGCCCCTCCCCTCGGACTCTACCTTCGGGCCGCTCCTCAGGCCACGGCCAATTAGGGAGAGGAGGCGGGGTCCTGGTTGTCGCGGTGCTCCTTGGGTAGCGTCCCTAGTTACTGTTGCTAAGGCTGCGGGTAGTTTGAAGTGGTGGGACCAGAAGTTTTGCGAGCCAGGGCTTCAGAGAGGTCCGGGTGAGTGCAGAACCGAGGAGAAGATGGTGAAGCAGACGATCCAGATTTTCGCTAGAGTGAAGCCCAGTGTCCGGAAGCAGCAACAAGGGGTACGGGCCGGAGCAGCCAAGGCGCGGTCGCGGCGGGCCCTTCGGGGCAGCGGGGAGGGCGGCACGCGAGGGCCTGGGCCGGGCTGAGGGACTCAGCATCCGGCGCCGGAACTGCCTGGAATCCAGCAGACGCTGACCGAGACGCCCCATCAGCCGTGCAGACACTAGCGCACTGTTGTCAGAGACAGGGAGAGACAGAGGACACGGAAATGCACCCAGGACTTTCATACCTAGTACAGCCCTTCGGGCGCAAACCCATTCAGGCACAGAGCCGTATGTGCCTGGGCACACGCGTTCACCCTGAAACAGACGGGCATTTATGTCTGTGTGCACACTCACAGAGACTGAGCCTCAACCAAGCACAGATACTTATTTGCATCTTTGTGGGTAATGGTCACACAGCTCTGCACGCGCAGATATACTCAAACTTATGTTTTCACAGTTGGGCAAAACGTGCAAGCAAGAGATAGATGTTCATACATGTCTGACATGATATAGATATAGATAGGTATACACAAAGCATACGTATGTTTCGTGCTCTGCCCACAGAATTTGTTGACTAACCACATTGTCATTCTGTAACGTAAACATCAATCTTGAAATATACTTACTGCAGTTTAGACATTTATGCACCCTGACTAAAAAAAATGCACGAAAGGCTTCATTCAGAAAACATTAACAGAGCATTTATTATGTGTTTCCTATAGTGTGCTAAGCTCAAAAGGGTATAAAGAAGCTTATGACATTTCAGTGATACTGAGCAGAGCTACTTTGTGTGCCTCTTAAATGGGTCAAAGCATTATTTTCTCTCCTGGAAGAGAGCATAATCGTTCCTACCACATCTTGAGAAATTGCCACTTGATACAGGCTTTACCTTATTTCTGATTTTCACAAGAACCCTAAAAGGTTGGTGTCATTTTCCTCATTTTACAGATGAGGAAATTGAGTCTCAGTTTAAGTAATGCCAAGCCACCCAGCTAGTGAATGGTCGAGTTGTAGCTTAATTAAGGTTTTTTGTTTTTGTTTTTGTTTTTGTTTTAATTCCAGAGTTATTTGCTCTTGTGAAAAATCTTTTTGCCTCCCAAAGTGAAGATTTAGGCAAGGGCAATTTGAGTAATATTGGTGAGTTCCTGGAATGAGTTATTAGTAATAATATTTTGTCTCTATCCCATATCTACATGTATATGTATATGTGCAATATCATAGCATCTCATAATTTAGCATTTGCCTAATGTACTTTATATATTTAAGACAAGGAGAATAATAGTGTGTTCATCATCATTATCATCAGTCTTTCTATTCATGGAATACATTTAGGAGAGGGAGGATGGGAAGACTTCAAAAATGCTTGCCTTGTTAAAGACGTAGAAAGGAACCCATGGGAATCTTCCCGTTTTCTCTCCTCTTACACACACAAGGGTTGTACTCACAAGGTTTTTAAAAAGGGCATCTGAAAAGAAAGTGTATCATCTGCAAGTTTTTCCACAGAATCTTGGGTAAAAATGTTGAACTGAGTTTACACAGTCTCAGGAGTCAAAAGCAGGTGTTCAGATATAGCAAAGTGAGAGGAGGGGTCGAGTTGATTGATGGAGAGTCATGGATTTAATACTGAACTTTCCCTTTTCTTGAAATGCTGTGTTTGTATATTTTAATGTGCCTCCTTTCACATTTTTTTGGTAAGAGTCTGCAGAGTGGATTGTTTGATCCTTCAGGGAATATTTTTATGTATCAGTGCATTTTTCATAATGTCAGATTCTCACTGAGATACAATATTATGCCTCACACACAAAGAAGAGAACATGGGTGAGTAGATATTGTATTATTCACCCTGCTTTCCTTAGAAATCTCATGCTTTGATACCATATCTTTTTACCTTCTAAAGATTGCATGGCGTTTTCTCTGATTAGCAATGCTGTTTGTAGTATTAAGCCAAGAGTGAGTCAAAGGTATTTTCTTTCTTTCTCTTTACTTCATAGCTCCATTACTTTATTAATCTTATTCCTTAAATCACTATAAATTAAATTATACTAATTTATAGACTAATAAAGAAAAATATATAAAGTCAACCTCTGATAATTTAAACAGTGGGAATTCTTTTATTTGCATAATGCTTTGTGCATATCAACCACGTTCATATTCATCATTGCATTCGATCTGCTTATCTTCTATTTTAAAAAATAACTATCCTATCTCAAATAATAAATCTTTTTATGGCTAAGGGTAGAAAACCAGTAAGTTATGCTAAACAAATTTTCTGGTTATAAGAGACTTTTCTTAGTGCCTCAAAGAATGGCTTAATCAAAGTGGCAGAGGGTCATTAACCCCACCCCCTAACCCCTGCCCCCAGTTCATGCTCCCTTCTGTCTCCTAGTGGTTTGGGCTGCCTCTGCCTTCTGAGCACTGAATAATATAGGTTTTGTTTTTGTTTTTAATGAATAGCACCCCTCACTCCTGTATGTTTCATATTTCACACATCCCTTTTACTCACCTGTCTAGTCATTAAACTTTTTTGTTTAATGTAGTACCACTACAGGATATAATTTTTAAATGTCTCTTGAGGAAACAGAGTCAGAAAGCCATGAACCTGATGCCATTACTTACTACAAATAATTTTATTTTACAGAATGACTTTTCTATGTGAAGTCTTCATATTTTAAATGAGAGGTTTCAATAAAAAATCTGCTTAGGAAAATTATTCAGACTTTCTGGAGATTTGGACAAGGTTTTACTTGCTTAAGAATATGACTTTTTCTTCCATAATAAAGCATCTAGATGAGTCTTAAACAGGACGTATTGCCTATTAGAAAGTCCTGGTGAAAGACAAGAAGTCTTTTTTTAGAAACCTCTAAATCTAATGACTAACATTTTTTATGGTGCATTATAAAATGCTTCCATTTCCATTACATCATTTGATCCCCACAGCAATCTTGTGACAGACGCAATTCTGTTTTTCCTAATTTTATGTGTAATTTTATGAGATTCTGAAAGCGGTAACTGGTCATACAGTTGGTAAATTGATCTCAACACTAAGTCTTACACTTTTCCTTATTTCACATGACCTTTTTATGGGCTAGACTCTTGATTTCCCTGGCAAATAAATAGAGAAGTAGATAAACCAAGAAAAGAATCAGAGAATGTTACAGTTTTAAGGAGGCTGGTTAAGATCTTCCATTTCCATATAAGCTTAGAGAGGTTAAGTGATTTACCCCAGGTCACTTGCTAATTAGTGACTGAGCTGGGACAAGAACCTTGAAAACAACATCAAAGACATTTATTATATGTGTCTTTTGAAACCACATGTCTTTCATCTAATGCCTCGTTATGTCTTATGGGAGCTTGGGGGTCTTTGAACATAACTTGAATTAGAGCATTCTTGTGAGTTCTCTCAAAGGGCTCAATCTGATTCCTTTTATCTCTACATCTAGCATTTTTACGAAATGCTCAGAAATGTTTGTTGGATGCAGTAAATGTTTATTTCTGATATGCAATCTCAAAGCAATGCTGCATCCAGGGCAATTGTTTTCTTAACAACAAGGGCAATAACAACAGAGACACTCAAATGCTCAAATTTGAATATTACATCATTCAAAGATGACTTGAGCTTTGATAAAGGATTGATTTAGGTTTTGCCACTTGTTCAGTTCCATATATTTGTTTGCATCCACACATAGTTCAAAGAGGAAAATTATCCAAGTTATAGTACATTATGGCTTTTTATCCTAAAAGTACAATTTTTTTCTACTATAACCATTCATGTCATAATGCTGTGGTCATAGTGCAAGCCATAATTTTACCATTCCTTACTCATTTTTTGTGTTCCTATTTACAGATTTATTCCATAAATGAAGATGAAAAATCAACACCTAGCTTGGAAATTATCTTACCCCGTGATTTGGCAGATGGATTTGTGAATAATAAGCGAGAAAACTACAGATTTAAGTAAGTTTATCTTTCTCCTCCTTCATTTCTGTTTTACTGTTGGACTAACTCTGGTACTGGATTAATATCCACCATGAAATCATGAGCATCATTTCTTACAGAGAGTACAGTATGGCTCTCTAGCTCATCTAGTACATAGAGTTCACATCGTTTTTTTACTGCTGTGTCCTAGATGAAAAAAAATGTATATTTCTTTCTCTAAGATTATATCCCAAGATGCTGACCTTTTTTTTTTTACAACCACTGTTGCGCTAGTGTTATCCTTTTCCTACTTGGCTCACTGTGGTTTAGTACTTGTAGGAATCTCAGTGTGTGAACTTTATTAAAGATAATCATTTAAGGTACAATCTGTGTGCTATACAAGTGAACTTTCTGTATAATGTAAAGTACATATGGACCTCATATCTTTTCTCTGTCTGCCCCGTCCAGGATAGTAGTCACAAGCCACATGCAGCTCTTGTGCTTGAAATGTGGCTTGTCCAAACTGGGATGTGCTGTAAATGTAATATATGTCAAGGATTTCAAAGACTCAGTATGAAAAAGAATAGAATGTAAAATATCTCAAGACATTTTTCATATTGATTATATATTTTTAAAATTAATTTCACCTGTTCCTTTTTACCTTTTTTTTAAAAAAAATGTGGCTACTAGAAAAATTAAAATGACAAACACAATTCACATTTATGGTTTTTGGCTGGTGCTGAGCTGTATGGTTTGGGTGGAAAGCATCAAACGGCTACCCATGGATTGTGCCAATGCCTTTGGTCTCTTCTAGTAGCCAGGCCTTCAATTTTGGGATTATGGCTATTTTATTGTATCTTTATTCTCCAGTTTTTTCTCCAGTCAGATTTCTTTAATCCCTACTTTTGCTTTTTTGAGAAGTTTGAGCCAACGTTAAATCATATCTGACCTCTGGCCCAAACTTAGGTGGTGGAATTCCAGGTTCCTCTATTGGGAAGCCTGATTGCTCACTTGCATTTCTCTCCAGGCTGTGTTTCAAATTGGCCAGCTTTTGAGACTTGCCCTTACCCTTTGGATAAAACCAGCCCAGATATTTTATGTGATTTTGTCTCTCTCTCTCTTTTATACTCGTTTGCTTTCATTATTTTTGATTCATAGAAGATCCTCTTTGGTCTTTACAACTCTACCCTTTGTATGTCTGCTATTTATACATTTCTCTCCCATGCCTTCTTATCACATCTCCTTTTATAATAAATACAAGCAGAGATTGCTAGTGCATGGTTGTCTAGTGAAGATGGTCCTCACCTGGTCATTGAGTCCTCACTCCCGTTGCCTTTTACTATATCCTATAAGGAATAGCCCTATAGTACATGATTTACTTTTTGTAAGGGACTTTCTCCTCTGAATGTAAACATTCTACATACCTTAGTGGGTAGGCCTAGGTCAGTCTCTATAAAGCAATAAATTGCTGAAACATTTTATTCAGCATGGTTCTGTTTGGTTGTTAAGAAACAGTTAACCATGTCTCTATCTACTGGCCCCTGTCAAAGTATTATTTGCATTATGTAGATACAAACAGATTCATTTATTCATGTCTATTGTAAAAGCTCCATTTGCTTATTTTTAGGTTTCTGAATCATTCTTTCTAATTCTCTGGATCAAAAATATTGGTTTTAGTATTTAAAATAAATAAGTTAATAAAATATTTAACTTTTACATATGCACACAGATAAATATTTAAGCATTTTAAACTGTGTTTCTCCCAAGCAAATTCATCCACTCAATAAATATTTGAGTGCCGACTGTGCATTGTTATAGATTCTAGTAATATATCAAGAAACATAACAAAGTCCCTGCTTTTATGGAGCTTACATTTTAGTGGGAGGAGCTAGAAAAACAGGTAAATAAGTAAAATATATTGGGTGTCAGAAAATGATAAGTGCCACGGAGAAGAATAAGGCAGGGAAGAGGAGTAAGGAGTGCTGGGATGAAGGTGGGAGAGAAGAGAGATGATTGTAATATTTAATAGGGATGCCAGGGAAGGCATATGGTAAAGGTGACATTTGAGCAAGGACCTGAAGGAGGTGAAGAAGGCAGCCATTCAAATATCTGAGGGTCAGGAAAACCAGGCAGAAGAAACAGCAAGTACAAAGTTCCTGAGAGAGGAGAGTGCCTGGCATATTTGAGGAACAGTAAAGGGCTCCTGTGGCTGGGGTGAAGTAAGTAAGGGGCAGAGGGGAAGAAGATACATCAAAGATGCAGCAAGGAAGCCAGATTAAACAGAGCCTTGTAAGTCACTGTAAGGACCTCGTCTTTTTCCCAAAGTGCTACGGGAAGGCAATGGAGGGTTTTGAGTGGAGGGGTAAAATAATCTCACTTAGTTTTAGGAGGACCAGTCTTTTTGACACATAGCAAATGGACTGTAAGGTGGCAAAGGAGACCAATGAAGTTACTGCAATAACCCGGGCAAGAAATTATGGTAGCTTGGGCCAGGGTGGTAGTAGTAGAAATGTGGAGAAATTGTTGGATTCTGGATGTATCTGAAGGTCAGAGCTGACAGGGTTTGCTGATGGATTGGAAATAAAGTGCAATAGAAAGAGAGGAGTCAAGGATACCTGAAGGTTTTTGAACTGAACATCTAGAAGGAGGGAATTGTCATTTACTGGGGTGAGGCAGGAAGAACAGATTTGGGGTGGGAGGAGATCAGGAAATGGTAAGTTTGAAATGGCTTGTAGAAAAAAACCTGTCCTAATAAATGAAACCTATCCTAATAAAAGGAAGGGCCTCCTAGGAATCAAGAAACCTAAATTATGTTTGAAGTTATATTATTATCTCCAGGACCATGAATAAATTACTTTCTCTATGTGGACCTCAACTTCTTCCTCTGTGAAGAATTAGACCAAAATTGTTAAAATCCCTTATAACTCTGTGATTCTATTTTGCTCTTCAGTGGTTTTCAGAATATAGCTGATCATAATGCCTTTTCAGATTACTAATGTAGAAACATTACATTGTGAAAAATAAAATATTTGGGGATGATGACTTATAATGTGTAAAACACACTGCATGGTTTATTGTGTATACATCGACTGCATGGTTTATTGTGTAAACATTGGTGCAATAATCTTCTAAAATGTTTGGGAAAAGGCCAATAAACTGAGAGAGCTGGATTACTTGTAGTTTTACTGCCTGTTATTTTAAATAGTGGAGGATGTCAATTTATCCCCCAAGAATTCAACATGCTTTATAGATACTGTACTAGTATTACATAAATTACATTTTAGTCTGATTTAAACCTTGTTTGAAGTACCTGGTACATGGTAGGCCCTCAATACATGCTTATAGAATGAATAGATCAATTAGTGAATGAAAATTCAGTCATTAGTTTTGCATAAGGTACCTTTTAGGATAGAGTCTGTGTTTGACTCAGTGTCTTCTTTAAAACTGCTATCTCTTTGGTTTACATGGTAGTAGACGTAATTCCTATTACTTAGGCAAGTGGGGCAGGGAATAGCTAATTGATTCACTCAGTCATCACTGACCTGGTAAAAGAAGCAAAGCAGCCCATCGTCCTCCTCAAAAGCACTGCTGCTTTTTCACAACGGGTTTGCCACCATAACACAGGTGTCATGAAAACCGTCGCTGATTCTTAAGCCAAAATGGGAAAGGAAAAAACTCATATCAACATTGTCGTTATTGGACACATAGATTTGGGCAAATCTACCACTACTGGCCACCGGATCTACAAACATGATGGAATCAACAAAAGAACCATTGAAAAATTTGAGAAAGAGGCTGCTAAGATGGGAAAGTGGTCCTTCAGGTATGCCTGGGTCTTGGATAAACTGAAAGCTGAACACGAGTGTGGTATCACTATTGATATCTCCCTGTAGAAATTTGAGACCAGCAAGTACTATGTGACTATCATTGATACCCCAGGACACAGGACTTTATTAAAAACATGATTACAGACACATCTCAGGCTGACTGTGCTGTCCTGATTGTTGTTGTGTTGGTGAATTTGAAGGTGGTATCTCCAAGAATGGGCAGACCCGAGAGCATGCCCTTCTGGCTTACACACTGGATGTGAAACAACTAATTCTGGTGTTAACAAAATGGATTCCACTGAGCCACCCTACAGCCAGAAGAGATAAGGGGAAATCATTAAGGAAGTCAGCACCTACATTAAGAAAATTGGCTACAACCCTGACATAGTACAATTTGTGCCAGTATCTGGTTGGAATGGTGACAATATGCTGGAGCCAAGTGCTAACAAGCCTTGGTTCAAGGGATGGAAAATCACCCGTAAGGAAGGCAATGCCAGTGGAACCACGCTGCTTGAAGCTCTGGATTGTATCCTGCCACCCACTCGTCCAACTGAGAAACCCTTGCATCTGCCTCTTCAGGATGTCTACAAAATTGGTGGTGTTGGTACTGTCCCTGTGGGCTGAGTGGAGACTGGTGTTCTCAAACTGGGCATGGTGGTCACCTTTGCTCCAGTCGATGTTACAACTGCAGTAAAGTCTGTTGAGATGCACCATGAAGCTTTGAGTGAAGCTCTTCCTGGGGACAATGTGGGCTTCAATGTCAAGAATGTGTCTGTAAAAGATGTTCGTTGTGGCAACGTGGCTGGTGACAGCAAAAATGATACACCAGTGGAAGCAGCTGGCTTCACTGTTCAGGTGATTATCCTAAACCGTCCAGGCCAAATCAGTGCTGGCTATGCACCTGTGCTGGATTGTCACACAGCTCACATTGCTTGCAAGTTTGCTGAGCTGAAGGAGAAGATTGATCATCATTCTGGTAAGAAGCTGGAAGATGGCCCCAAATTTCTGAAATCTAGTGATGCTGCCATTGTTGATATGGTTCCTGGCAAGCCCATGTGTGTTGAGAGCTTCTCTGATTATCCTCCTGTGGGTCGTTTTGCTGTTCGGGATATGAGGCAGACAGTTGCTGTGGGTGTCATCAAGGCAGTGGACAAGAAGGCTGCTGGAGCTGGCAAGGTCACCAAGTCTGCCCAGAAAGCTCAGAAGGCTAAATGAATATTACCTATAACACCTGCCACCCCCGTCTTAATCAGTGGTGGAAGAATGGTGTCAGCACTATTTGTCTCAATTTTGGCCATTTAAGTTTAATAGTAAAGGACTGGTTAATGATAACAATACATTGTAAAACTTGAAGAAGGAAAGGAATGTTTTGTGGACCATTTGTTTTTGTGTGGCATTTTTAAGTTATTAGTTTTAAAATCAGTACTTTTTAAATGGAAACAGCAACCAAAATTCTGCCACAGAATTTTGAGACCCATTAAAACAAAGTTTAATGAGGAAAAAAAAAAAGCACTGCTGAGTCTGTGCTTAAATATCATAGTAGACAGTTCTCTGTAAAAACTCTTCAGCAGCCATGACCCCTGTTGTTATGTTAGTGTTCATATCTGAAGCTGTGATTCACCTACAGAGTTCTGAGGAGTGTCCTGGGTGGGGAAAATATTGCTATCTAATATGTAATCATGTCTGCTAAATAACATAGTAGCCAGAGTACCCTAGAATCTCTCTTTGTATAGTTTCTTTATTTGCTTCTCCGTATAATGGTGATATAGGGAGGCTTTGAAGTTAACAATGACTAAAGACAATGAGTTTCATTCATTTTATATTTCTAATCCTGCTCCAGACACCCTTCTGTACTCCTTAGTAGTGGAAATGGTCCTACAGTTTATTTAACATCTTGACTTTAATTAAACACATGCCCAAACAGTCTTGTAGAAAACTGCTTAGGACACCCTCAAGGTGTTTGTTTGGCTTTAAAGTTTTTTGAAAGTTTTTTTAATATGCCGAAAAGATGGAAGAATGGCCCAATCAATACTCATATCCTTTGTGGGAGAGTCATCAATTGTTAAGATTACCTCATTTGCTTACCGTTTCTCTCTCTCCCTAGCTATCTTTCTTTGTCATCATGATATTTTAATGTGGGCCATACTTTAAAAAAATAGGCTGTCTCCTACCAGAGGTATTCCTCTGTGTTTGTGATCCTGTACTAAGGTAAGATAAAGTAGCACTACAAGAAGAATGAACTTGACACCATAGTCATTGCCCCTGGGCCATTGCCAATCTGATAAAGAATTCTCTTTGCAGGGCAGGTCTATCTTAATTTACTTTTTTGACTCTGGAATCACAGTCAAGAAAATGAAGTTAAACAAAACAAAATCATTCTGAAAATTAAGTGGCTGCAATGAGGATGCAATACATAATTTGTGGAAAATAAATTCTAGTTCAAAAATTTAGAACTGAGTTCAGTAATCATACATTTCACAGTTGCTTTCCTTTCTTGCAGGTCAGACATCAAAAGTTCTTTGGCTGTGTACATCCTGTTCTTGGGTTTTCATTTCATGCAGTTATCTAGATTTGAATTTGATGCCAATTGCAGACACTGCCCCTCTTGAGAGCTAAAAAACACACAGTTTATTATTTGGTTCGAAGCTGCTGCAGTTTTTCAGAGGGATTTATTGTGCAGATCTTGTCAAAGCAATACTGTTTACCAAGCATTTGAACACAGGAGTACAACAACACAGTGTGGTTGGGACTACAGGGCAAATATTGTGTTAAGTTAGGTAAGCCCCGTGATGGGTAGTTTACAAAGCAGAAAAACAACATGTATTAATCCTATGGTGTTTGAAGGCTCAGCTTTTAAATACTTATTTTAACATTTGCAGATTTCAAAGGATTTTTGATCAGGATGCAAACCAAGAGGCCGTTTTTGAAAACATTGCCAAACCAGTTGCTGAAAGGTAGGCTTTCGCACATTTTGCTCTGTGGATTAGTGGTTTTTCATCTTGTCTTCAATTCTCAGGTAGTTGTGGTAATGTGCTTCAGTGTATCAATTATATACTCAGGTTGCAGGGCATGTAATGATGACAGGGTTAATACCTTATATTCTGTTCCAGTTTGCTAATGCTGCCAGAATGCAAAATATAGAAATGGATTGGCTTTTATAAAGGGGGTTTATTTGGTTACAAAGTTAGAGTCTTAAGGCCATAAAGTGTCCAAGGCAAGGCATCAACAATAGGGTACCTTCACTGGGGGAAGGCCACTGGCATCCAGAAAACCTCTATTAGCTGGGAACGCACATGGCTGGCGTCTGCTTGCTCCTGTTACAAAATGTCATTGTCCAAAATGTCAGTGTCGGCTTCCAGTGGCTGTCTTCAAAAATGTGTCTCTCAGCTAAATGTCACTCTCAGTTGCTCTGAGGTCCTTCTGTCTGTGAACTCCTTCATATGACTCTAGTGATCCAATTAACACCCACCCTGAATGGGGGGGGGGGGGGTAACACCTCCATGGAAATTATCCAGTCAAATATTTCACTCACAGTTGATTGAGTCACATCTTGGAAACATCAATGAAAGACTTCCAATCTAGTCAACACTAATACATCTGCCTCCACGAGACTGCATCAAAGAGCATGGCATTTTGTGGGACATAAGACATGAAACTGGCACATATTCGTATAGCCCTTATAGTTTTACAAATGACTTTTACCTATGTTTTCTTATTTAGATTCTGAGCATCAAAATAAACTAGTCAAGTAGATAGCATAACTGTTATTATTTCCATTTTAAAAATATGTAAAATGGGGATCACAGACATTAAGTGGCACTGCTTGGGGTTATACATAGCTAGTGGTGACAGAGTCCTAGTTGGTTTTCTGTTAAGTCAGTGCTTTTTCCTCAGAACAGTATTTAAACATGTGGTTAGTTAAGCAAAGGACAAGGTATAGTTGGCACCTAAGGGGCCTAATGATGGTGGCCCAAGTAGGGCCATCCAGAGTGGCTATATGGCAGTATAACTACATTTTGAAGCTTGGTTCTTAACTGCATGGGTCCCTTTTGTTTCTATATATCCAGATAATTTCGAGCCGACTATTAGAACCAAAATCATGAGAATGCCAGATAAACTAGTATGTCTATTTGTTCATTTATTTTGGCCAAGTCTCCTCATGACTGGATTCTTAAGCCCTCTGATAAGCACACTGTCCTTTGTAGAGAATCTATGTGGGAAACAACTACTAATAAGGTTGCTTTCTTATCCTGGAATCATTTGAATGGTTTTAATGACCTAATAACCCTGAGATATAGCCATCTTAATGATGAAAATAAAAAAAAATATATCTGCTAAATCTTTGAACCTATTTTTCAATTCCACTAATCAGTATACCCTTTACCATGAGTATACTGTTTTAGGACTCCTATTTAAACCTAGCCCTTCTCTTTTAACACAGCCTTCCTTCACACAGGGTAAAATACAATCAAGTAGACTTAAGCTATTTTATTTCTTAACACAATCCCTTAACACCTCTTTAGATTAAATCCAGGTCTACTTGATTGGATGCTAGACATTTGCAAAATTCACTTCACTTTATTAATCATTTGGGTTGTGTCATTTTTCAGACAGCTGATCTTGTGTTTTATTTTGAAACTTCCTAAAATCTTTCTAGGAGGGGGAACCTTAGTTTCTGTTTCATGGTTTTTCTTCCAATTAACATCTAGAGCTCCCATCTTGAGCCCACTTTCCCTGCTGTCTACTGCCCCTTTATGGAAAATTGAAATGTTCAACTATACTCACTACTCCACCTCCTGTCTTGAATACTGTTCTTGTCAGGTTTTTGTTCCCACCACTTCACTGAAATTGCTTTTGTCAAAGTTAGCCATGGCTTCTATTTAATAAAATCCAGTAACAGTCATTTCTCAGTCTTCATGATATTTGATCTGTCAGCTCTTTTGACAGCTGATTACTACATCCTCCTTAAAATGCTTTTTCACTTGGCTAAGATACCATTCTCCCTGGTTTTCCACTTATTTCACTAGCCACTCCTTCTTGGTCAATTTACTTAGCTTTAGTTGTGAACAGTAACGCTCTTGCTGTTCCCTCTGCCTGGAATTCTCTTCCTTCAGAAATCTGCATGGCTGCTTCCTCAGCTCCTTAAGATGTTTGCTCTTATGTCACCTTCCTTTACTACTTTCCTTGACTACCCTATTTAAAATTGTACTCTCTCACCTTTCCCTGTCTTATTTTTTTGTAGCACTCATCACTATACAACAGACTATATAGTTTGATTATTTGTTAGTTTTTGTCTGTCTGCCCTTCACTGGAACAAAAGCTCCATGAGGAAGAGGATTTGTTTTGTTCACTGTTGATAAGATTTAAAAAATGGGAGGCAAGAACATTTTTATCCCAGCAGCTCAAGTTGGTCCTATTGGATCATATCTTTTATTTGTTGGAAATATTTCTCTGTCCTTTTTAATGCTTTTCTCCTTGAATTCTATTTTCCCTGAAAATTTTTTTGTTAAATTTTTTTTTTTCTGTACGCCCTTATCTGGTTTATCTTTCTCCATCTCCTCACTCAAGTATTCTGTGACATTTTGTAAGTATGGGGCTTGTAAAAAAAAATCAGCATAGTTTTGCCTTTAAGCTGTAGCCAGAGTCCCTGATCTTTAATTGGTGGCTTTAATCTGTTTATATTTATTATGATTACTGTAATAGCGTTTGGAGCTCCTCCTATCTTATTTTATTTTTTCCATTTTATCATATTTCATTTTGTTTTCTCTTTTTTTAATCTTACTTTATTTTTTCCATTTATCATACCTTCAATTTCTTTTCTTTTCATGCTTTTTTATTGGGTTGACTATCTTCTTTGTTGTTACTGCAGCTGTTCCATTTTCTCTCTTAAGTTGTACATTTGACTTCAACACCCTTATGGTTATGCTTGAAGTTTAAATTCACATATTTAAACTTATTTATGTTTTTTCTCAATATCTGAAATTTATCTAATCATCTATCTCTTCCTTCTTAACTGATTAAGAACCTCAGCACACCTTTACTCTGCCGCTCCTACTCCCGCATCATTTCCAGTGTTGGGATCAACTGAGGTTTCATTCAATTGTTAGTAATTATTTTTATTATCAACATTTATTTAATTTTAACTCTGAGTTATACTAGTTTCTTTGTTCATCCCGATTTCTTGTACTCATTCCTGCTCTTGGATTCCTTTTTGGTTTTGCTGGCAAACATCCTCTAGTACTTTTTTCAAGAGAGTTCAAGAGTGGGGAACTTTCTGAAGCCTCCCATGTGCCTTTATAGTTAAATAGTAGTTTGACTGGGTATAGAATTCTTGGTTGAAAATGCTTTCTCTCTGAACCATGAAGATATTGCTGCATTGTCACTGCATAACATGTTGCTGAAAAAGATGTCCACGTCAATCTGACTCATTTCATTCTTCTGAATGATTGTAAGATTTTTTTGATGAAGTTTCATATCAGTGGATATAGTTGTGGATTTGTGTGTGTGTGTGTGTATTATTCTTGTCTCTCATGGGAACAATGAGCCATTTCAAATGGAAAACTCCTGTTTTTAAACTTGAGAGACATCAGATTAATACTTTTTTCATAATTTAAAAACAGAATTTCCTTCCTTCTGTTATCTCTGTTATTTCTTTCTGAAACTTCTGTTAGGTAGACATTGGGACTACCAGTTTTATCCTTCAGATATTTTAACTGCTCATTCATAGTTCCTATCCTTTTGTCCTCTGGTACTGAGTTCTGGAAGAATTCATCAATTCAGTCTGCTATCATGGTAATTAGTGTTTCAGCCATGTCCATTCTGCTATTTGGCCCACCTCTTTAATACTGTTTTTTTTTTTTTAATCTTCATTTTATTGAGATATATTCACATACCATGCAGTCATACAAAACAAATTGTACATTTGATTGTTCACAGTACCATTATATAGTTGTACATTCATCACCTAAATCAATCCCTGACACCTTCATTAGCACACACACAAAAACAACAAGAATAATAATTAAAGTGAAAAAGAGCAATTAAAGTAAAAAAGAACACTGGGTACCTTTGTCTGTTTGTTTCCTTCCCCCATTTTTCTACTCATCCATCCATAAACTAGACATAGGGGAGTGTGGTCCTTATGGCTTTCCCAATCCCATTGTCACCCCTCATAAGCTACATTTTTATACGATTGTCTTCAAGATTCATGGGTTCTGGGTTGTAGTTTGATAGTTTCAGGTATTTACCACCAGCTACCCCAATTCATTAGAACCTAAAAAGGGTTGTCTAAAGTGTGCGTAAGAGTGCCCACCAGAGTGACCTCTCGGCTCCTTTTGGAATCTCTCTGTCACTGACGCTTATTTCATTTCCTTTCACCTCCCCCTTTTGGTAAAGAAGATGTTCTCCATCCCATGATGCCAGGTCTGTATTCCTCCCCGGGAGTCATATTCCATGTTGCCAGGGAGATTCACTCCCTTGGGTGTCTGATCCCACATAGTGGGGAGGTCAGTGATTTCACCTTTCAAGTTGGCTTAGGTAGAGAGAGAGGGCCACATCTGAGCAACAAAGAGGCATTTGGGAGGAGGCTCTTAGGCACAATTATAGAGAGGCCTAGCCTCTCCTTTGCAGCAACAGTCTTCCCAAGGGTAAATCCTGTGGTAGAGGGCTAACGCCATCAAACCACCAGTCCCCTAGGTCTGTGGTCATGTTAGCAACCATCAAGGTGGGGTAGGCCAACACCCCTGCATTCTCCACAGGCTCCTCAAGGGGGCTCTACATATTTTTTTCCTTGTTTTTTTTTTTTTTAGCTTTTTTTTTTAAATCAACTGTATGAAAAATAAAAAAATAATTTAAAAAATACAATAAAAGAACATTTCAAAGAGACCATAACAAGGGAGTAAGAAAAAGACAACTAACCTAAGATAACTACTTTACTTCCAACATGTTCCTACTCTACCCCAAGAAAGTTACCTAATATAGCAACATTTCTGTGAACTTGTTCCTACTATACCCATCAGAAATTAACAGACCACAGTCATTCCTGGGCATTCCCAGAATGTTAAATTTACCCACGATAGTTTATCTGTTCTTCTTGGATTATTGTTTCCCCTTCCTTAATTGCTCTCTACTGCTGGTTCCCCTACATTCTACATTATAAACCATTTGTTTTACATTTCTCAGAGTTCACATTAGTGGTAGCATATAATATTTCTCTTTTTGTGCCTGGCTTATTTTGCTCAGCATTATGTCTTCAAGGTTCATCCATGTTGTCATATGTTTCACGAGAGCGTTCCTTCTTACTGCCGTGTAGTATTCCATTGTGTGTATATACCACATTTTATTTATCCACTCATCTGTTGAAGGACATTTGGGTTGTTTCCATCTCTTGGCAATTGTGAATAATGCTGCTATGAACACTGGCGTACAGATATCTGTTCGTGTCACTGCCTTCCGATCTTCCGGGTATATACCGAGAAGTTCAATCGCTGGATTGAACGGTAACTCTTTATCTAGCTTTCTAAGGAACTGCCAGGCTGACTTCCAGAGTGGCTGAACCATTATACAGTCCCACCAACAATGAATAAGAGTTCCAATTTCTCCACATCCCCTCCAGCATTTGTAGTTTCCTGTTTGTTTAATGGCAGCCATTCTAATCGGTGTTAGATGGTATCTCATTGTGGTCTTAATTTGCATCTCTCTAATAGCTAGTGAAGCTGAACATTTTTTCATGTGTTTCTTGGCCATTTGTATTTCCTCTTTAGAGAACGGTGTTTTCATATCTTTTGCCCATTTCATAATTGGGCTGTCTGTACTATTGTGATTGAGTTGTAGAATTTCTTTATATATGCAAGGTATCAGTCTTTTGTCAGATACATGGTTTCCAAAAATTTTTTACCATTGAGTTGGCTGCCTCTTTACCTTTTTGAGAAATTCCTTTGAGGTACAGAAACTTCTAAGCTTGAGGAATTCCCATTTATCTATTTTTTCTTTTGTTGCTTGTGCTTTGGGTGTAAAGTCTAGGAAGTGGGTGCCTAATACAAGATCTTGAAGATGTTTTCCTACATTATCTTCTAGGAGTTTTATGGTACTTTCTTTTATATTGAGATCTTTGGTCCATTTTGAGTTAATTTTTGTGTAGGGGGTGAGGTAGGGGTCCTCTTTCTTTGGATGGGGATATCCAACTCTCCCAGCCCCAGTTGTTGAAAAGACCATTATGACCCAGTTCAGTGACTTTGGGGGCCTTATCAAAATCAGTCGGCCATAGATCTGAGGGTCTATCTCTGAATTCTCAATTCGATTCCATTTATCTGTTTGTCTATCTTTGTGCCAGTACCATGCTGTTTTGACAACTATGGCTTTATAATAAGCTTCAAAGTCAGGGAGTGTAAGTCTTCTTACTTCGTTTTTCTTTTTTAGAGTGTCTTTAGCAATTCGAGGCATCTTCCCTTTCCAAATAAATTTGATAACTAGCTTTTCCACGTCTGCAAAGTAGGTTGTTGGAATTTTGATTGGGATTGCATTGAATCTGTAGATGAGTTTGGGTAGAATTGACATCTTAATGACATTTAACCTTCCTATCCATGAACATGGAATATTTTTCCATCTTTTAAGGTCCCCTTCTATTTCTTTTAGTAGAGTTATGAAGTTTTCTTTGTATAGGTCTTTTACATCTTTGGTTAAGTTTATTCCTAGGTACTTGATTTTTTTAGTTGCTATTGAAAATGGTATCTTTTTCTTGAGTGTCTCTTCAGTTTGTTCATTTCTAGCATATAGAAACATTACTGACTTATGTGCATTAATCTTGTATCCCGCTACTTTGCTAAATTTGTTTATTAGCTCTAGTAGCTGTATCATCGATTTCTCAGGGTTTTCCAGATATAAGATCACATCATCTGCCAACAATGACAGTTTTACTTCTTCCTTTCCAATTTGGATGCCTTTTATTTCTTTGTCTTGCCGGATTGCCCTGGCTAGCACTTCCAGCACAATGTTGAATAACAGTGGTGATAGTGGGCATCCTTGTCTTGTTCCTTATCTTAGAGGGAAGGCTTTCAGTCTCTCACCATTGAGTACTATGCTGGCTGTGGGTTTTTCATATATGCTCTTTATCATATTGAGGAAGTTTCCTTCAATTCCTACCTTTTGAAGTGTTTTTATCAAAAACGGATGTTGGATTTTGTCAAATGCTTTTTCAGCATCTATTGAGATGATCATTTGATTTTTCCCTTTCAAATTTTTAATGTGTTGTAATACATTGATTGATTTTCTTATGTTGAACCATCCTTGCATGCCTGGAATGAACCCCACTTGGTCATGGTGTATGATTTTTTTAATGTGTCTTTGGATTCGATTTGCAAGTATTTTGTTGAGAACTTTTGCATCTATATTCATTAGGGAGATTGGCTGGTAGTTTTCATTTTTTGTAACATCTTTGCCTGGTTTTGGTATTAGATTGATGTTAGCTTCATAAAATGAGTTAGGTAGTGTTCCATTTTCTTCAATGTTTTGAAAGAGTTTGAGTAAGATTGGTGTCAGTTCTTTCTGGAAAGTTTGGTAGAATTCCCCTGTGAAGCCATCTGGCCCTGGGCATTTATTTGTGGGAAGATTTTTGATGACTGATTGGATCTCTTTGCTTGTGATTGGTTGGTTGAGGTCTTCTATTTCTTCTCTGGTCAGTCTAGGTTGTTCATATGTTTCCAGGAAATTGTCCATTTCCTCTACATTATCCAGTTTGTTGCCGTACAGTTGTTCATAGTATCCTCTTATAATTTTTTTAATTTCTTCGGGATCTGCAGTTATGTCACCTTTTTCATTCATTATTTTGTTTATATGGGTCTTCTCTCTTTTTGATTTTGTCAGTCTAGCTAGGGGCTTGTCAATCTTGTTGATCTTCTCCAAGAACCAACTTTTAGTGATATTTATCCTCTATTGTTTTTTTGTTCTCTATGTCATTTATTTCTGCTTTAATCCTTGTTATTTCTTTTCTTCTACTTGGTTTGGGATTGGTTTGCTGTTCATTTTCTAGCTTCTTCAGTTGATCCATTAGTTCTTTGATTTTGGCTCTTTCTTCCTTTTTAATATATGTGTTTAGTGCTATAAATTTTCCCCTCAGTACTGCTTTTGCTGCATCCCATAGGTTTTGGTATGTTGTGTTCTCATTTTCATTTGTCTCTATATATTTAGCAATTTCTCTTGCTACTTCTTTAACCCACTGATTGTTTAGGAGTGTGTTGTTTAACCTCTAGGTTTTTGTGAATTTTCTAAGTCTCTGATGGTTATTGACTTCTAATTGTATTCCATTGTGGTCAGAGAATGTGCTTTGAATAATTTCAATCTTTTTAAATTTATTGAGGCTTGTTTTATGTCCCAGCATATGATCTATTCTGGAGAAAGTTCCGTGAGCAGTAGAGAAGTATGTGTAGCCTGGTGATTCGGGATGTAATGTTCTATATATTTCTGTTAAATCTAATTCATTTATCACATTGTTTAGGTTTTCAATTTCCTTATTGGTCTTCTGTCTGGTTGATCTATCTGTAGGAGAGAGTGATGTGTTGAAGTCTCCCACAATTATTGTGGAAACATCAATTTCTTCCTTTAGTTTTGCCAGTGTTTCTCTCATGTATTTTGTGGCACCTTGATTGGGTGCATAGACATTTATGATTGTTATTTCTTCTTGTTGAATTGCCCCTTTTATTTGTATGTAGTGATCTTCTTTGTCTCTCAAAACATCCCTGCATTTAAAGTCTATTTTATCTGAGATTAATATTGCTACACCTGCTTTCTTTTGGCTGTAGCTTGCATGAAATATTTTTTTCCATCCTTTCACTTTCAATTTCTTTGTGTCCCTGTGTGTAAGATGAGTCTCTTGTATGCAACATATTGATGGTTCATTTTTTTGGATCCATTCTGAGAATCTGTATCTTTTAATTGGGGAGTTTAATCCATTTACATTCAATGTTATAACCGTGAAGGCGTTTCTTGAATCAGCCGTCTTCCTTTGGTTTATGTTTGTCATATGTATTTTTCCCCTCTCTCTATTAATATCCTTTATTGTACCCATACCAAATCTCTTTAGTACTGAACCTTTCTCCAAGTCTCTCTGTCCTTTCTTTGTTTGTCTGTCTGTAGGGCTCCCTTTAGTATCTCCAGTAGGGCAGGTCTCTTGTTAGCAAATGCTCTCAGCATTTGTTTGTCTGTGAAAAATTTAAGCTCTCCCTCAAATTTGAAGGAGAGCTTTGCTGGATAAAGTATCCTTGGTTGGAAATTTTTCTCACTCAGAATTTTTAAATATATCGTGCCACTGCCTTCTCGCCTCCATGGTGGCTGCTGAGTAGTCACTACTTAGTCTGGTGCTGTTTCCTTTGTATGTGGTGAATTGCTTTTTCTCTTGCTGCTTTCAGAACTTGCTCCTTCTCTTCTGTGTTTGACAGTGTGATCAGAATATATCTCGGAGTGGGTTTATTTGGATTTATTCTATTTGGAGTTCGCTGAGCATTTATGATTTGTGTATTTATGTTGTTTAGAAGATTTGGGAAGTTTTCCCCAACAATTTCTTTGAATACTCTTCCTAGACCTATTCCCTTTTCTTCCCCTTCTGGAACACCAATGAGATATATTCAGACGTTTTATATCATCTATCATATCCCTGAGGTCCGTTTCAATTTTTTCAATTTTTTCCCCATTCTTTCTTTTATGATTTCATTTTCCATTCTGTTATCTTCCAGGTCACTGATTCATTCTTCAACTTCCTCTAGTCTTGTACTATGAGTGTCCAAAATCTTTTTAATTTGGTCAACAGTTTGTTTAATTTCCATAAGATCATCTATTTGTTTATTTAGCTTGCAATGTCTTCTTTATGCTCTTCTAGGGTCTTCTTGATATCCTTTGTATCCCGTACTGTGGTCTCATTGTTCATCTTTAGTTCTTTGAGTATCTGCTCTAGGTGCTGTGTCTCTTCTGATCTTTCGATTTGGGTGCTTGGGCTTGGGTTATCCATATCGTCTGTTCTTTTCATATGCTGTATAATTTTCTGTTGTTTTTGGCCTCTTGGCATTTGCTTAACTTTTTAGGGTTCTTTTAGGATTTGTAGACCAATTGAAGTCCTTATCTCTAATTTAGCAGATCTACAGCTTCGTGGAGTACACTTTCTCTAACTAACAAGCAAGTGGCGTCCACGAGCCACCTGTTCTCCACAAGCCAGTTCTCCCCTGCTAAGCCTTTTTGGTGAGTGAGGGAGTGAGTCTTGTGGGGTCCAATTGGTGTACCAAGCTTGCGTGTGTAGTTGGTGTTGCCCGCCCTGTATATGGGGCGTGTTTCTGGGCTGTCAGAGAGGGGGGGTTGGCTCTAACAATCAAATCTCCCTGGTGATCCTGGAGTTTTAAAGCTGCTGCAATAGTCTAATCCTTCAGTTCAGTCCTGCCACAGTTTGTCTCTGCCACTGACCCACAAGTCCTTGGTAATGGCGTATGGCTCCTGAGACTTGCGAGTGGGTCCCTCTTCCAGGCCGTGCACCCCCTGGTCCTCTGTTGAGGGATCACTGTGCTATGTCACAGGTGAGTGCCATCCCCCCAGGGCGGTTCTGGGCTGCTGGGCTGTGTAGGGAGGCTCCGAGTCTGCTGAAATGGTGGCTGAATGGTGCTTTGTTAATTCACACTGCTCCTCCTTCCCAACTCTGGGACAACCAGCTGAGGGTGCAGGGAAGGCTAATGTCCATGCCCAGTTTTGTGGTGTGTGCGTGTTATTTTAAGCACTTCCGTCATACTGGGTTGTCTGGGGCAGCTCTGGGCTATGGGGCTGGTGACGGGCAGGAGTGTTTCCTGTCCACCAGGATGATGGCTGTGAGCGGACACCCCCCTTTTCTTGGGAAGTTGTGGTGTTTAGTGAATTTTCTGAGCCACTGGGTTATTGCCTTTTGTCTCAGAGCTCTCTTAGTTCTGCTCTTGTCTTGATCTGCCCAAATTGCAAGTCTTTGAGGCTTTCTGTATTGGGCTTCTTAGAGTAATTGTTTTAGAAACAGAAAAAAAAAGAGAGTTAAAAAAAAAAAAAAAAAAAAGCCCTCCTCGCAGATCTAATGGGTTATTGAAATGCTAAGAGACATAGCAATTAGGATCATTAGGGAAAGATCCAGGGGTCAGAGAGATCAGTTTTTCTTCAGGATTTGCATATGAGCCTCAGGGCCTGAGCTCTGCCCTTCCCCTTTCTATGTTCACCAGAACTCCAAAAAGCCTCCGCTTTTATTTTGGAGTTTTTCTTGCTGTTTTTGCTATGCCTGTCTCCCCTCTGCTGGGCTGGCTGCTCTCAGATTCTCTGGTGTCTGGTCTCAGTCTATCTATGGTTGGAGTTTGGATGAGTAGAATGAGTTTCTGGTAAGAGCTGCCACTGCAGTTCTCCCTTCTCCTTCCCAGCGCTGACGGCCCCTCCTTCCACGGGACCGAGCCTGGCAGGGAGGGGCGTGAATCCCCTGGCTGCAAAAACTTACAGATTTCGCTGATGTCAGCAGTTCGACATGTTCATGAGTGTTGTATGAAGTATGCCCAAAGTCAGATTGCTCTGTGGTGTCCAGTCCACGCAGTTCCTGGCTTTCTACCTAGTTTCCTGGAGGAGTAACTAAAACATATAGCTCACCAATCTGCCATCTTGCCCCGCCTCTCTTTTAATTCTGTTTTTAATGAAAGCAGTCCATTCTTGATTATGGATGTGATCTCCTTTTTTATCCCTCAGAAGATAACTATTATCCTCTTTTGAAATATTAGGGGGGGTTTCTATACGCTTTTTCTTTAGGTGCATGCTCTTCCACTGTTGTGTTTGGTGCCTCGCTTTCCTGGTGCACATTTTCTCAGATATTTGGTGATGTTTGATGGTGGCTCATCTCTGTGATTTGAGAGGGATGATTTACCTGTTTGAGGGTGCCATTTCTGTTCACCGTGGTCCACCCTAGTGTTTGGGAGGAAAGGATGGCACATGTTCTGTGCAGGTATGCCCTAGTTGTGTCTGCTGTGTAAGAGTCTTCTTTCTTCCTAGGTGTTGCTTACCACTAAGGGCTCTATTCAGTATCCAAGACCCTACCCTGCAGAAATGTATGCCATCTCAGTGAATAGACACATGGAGCAGATTCATGTTTTCCTGTGTTTCATCTCAGAAGGAGAAGATTTTTAAACAAATTAATTTACTGAATTAAGTACCCAGAGGTGGATTACTATTTTCATTGACTTTAAATATGTCATATAAAATATGTTCACATTATACAAACATGAATTGTGTGACTTTGGATTGTGGTGAAACCAAATATTAATAAAGTATCATTTATACATAATATTTGAAATAATATTTATCCCTATAAATTGAAAACCAGTTTTTAAAGAATTACATAATTTGACAGGCCTGGTGAATGGAAACTGTACTACTTTAGATGCTAAACAGAAATACTTGCTATTCCTGTTGAAGATTAGCCTTCAGGAACACATTCATAACATAAAGTCCAGTCAATCTAAGCAGGCCCTTTAAAGCTGTTCTACTAGGTTAACCCATGGTGGCTTAATTCTAGTTACTGTATATAATTAAAGCTAATTAAAATTAATCACATTTCTTTTCAATATTCTATAACTCAGGAACCTCATGAATTTAGACTTCGCCTTTCCCAGTTAGTCCAAATCAGTGATATATACTGCATGATTGTTCAAAATAGTGGTAAGAAGTTAAAAAAACTTTAATTTTCTATCATTGAAATTAAAGCAAAAGAATCTCTGAGGTTATTTATTACTTTTCTATCAACAAATACATTATCATGCTGCCTCTTCTGAACTCTAGTTTTTCTGAAATACATGCTATGTTTATTATTAACATGTAGAAAATACCTTTTATAATATTAATTTTGTTCATTGAATTTTTGATCAACTTTTTATAATAAAATTTAGGTAAGTCCACAAATATGAGTGCTATTGCAGTATATTTAAAAAGTATGCTGTTTTAACTATACTTCATCTGATGTTATGCTTCTAACCTCAAGTACATGGATCTCTGGAATATGTGGTGGTATATCAGAAAATAACTTAAGCCACAGATTAATAAACATGTTATATTTTCCTGGAATGCCAATTTTACTTAAGATTTAGGGAGAAAACTTTAAAGTTTTTATACTTTTATGAGATTTTATCACATGCATCTGCAAATCTGACAAAGTCTTATTTTTTCAGTACAGAAAATCTTGTGTTTTACATAAATGCTGGAGTTGTAAGAAATTTATTTTGTGTGCAGTGAGTGATTTGGGAAAAATTTGGAAATTTGGTGGAACATGATGGTTTGATCAGTGCAGTGGCATCAAAATAAAAAGGTGCAGACTGCAGTGAGGATGGGTAATGCCAATGACACAAACCCTCATAGCTGGTACTGGAAAGCCAAGTCATGTGTACTGCAACAAGTCCACTCAGGTTGGTTTTTGACAAGCTGATTAGTCACCTTCTGTACCATTGTTTTTTAACCTTTGATTCCACCAGAGATGAACAATATCAAGTGCAGCTACCTTTCCATTTATATGAAAAAGGGAATGAAGAGAAAAAGAAAGCTACCAGGCTACAATCCCAGACTCAGAGAAGGATGTTTTAGAAGACCTAGGTACCTGTAGTCTGTCTGGGTAGAAGGCCAGAGTTTGGTGAAGAGGATTTTCCCATGGGAGGGGCAGTATTCTTCTCCCAATGGGATCTAGGCAAAGTTCCAGTAGGGTCTTTGTGTGGCAGAAGCCACCTGGGTCAAGAGCAGTGCAAAGTAGAGATGCCATGGGGCTCTCACCTCTGGCTCTTTAAGGACCAGACACTGCTGATGGTGCTGTGGGTTGCAGAGCTCACCCAGTCACCTTAGCTCAAGCAGAGAGGCAATCCTGCAACTTCAAAATAAGGAAGCCAGAATGGGGGGAGAAGGAGGGCCATAAAAGGATATTTAAAAATAAACATTATTAGTCAGTTATTCATCTCTTTGTGTTCATGCTTCTACCTTGTCTAGCTCAAAAAAACTGGTATCAAATGTAATAACCTAATTCTAGCCCTGGCTTTGCAACTAACTCAGCAGGAGGCTTTGGGTCAGATACTTCATCTCTGAATCAGTTACGCATCTGAAAAAGGGGACTGCTCAATAATACCAAGTTTGCAAGGTTGTTTTGAAGATGAAATGAAATAATGCATATGAATATACTTCATGAACTTCAATGTAAGGGATGAAAAATTAGAAATATTTATTCTTTCTGCCACTTTAAAAATATGTCTACCCCTTCTTGGTTCTAGAACAAGATGGGGTAGACATATTTCTCTCTCTTCCTTTCATTAAGCACAGCTAAAAACCTTGGACACCACCAGAAAAGAGGCCTCCCCTGTCCTGCCATGATATCAGTGGAGGCCACATGGGGATTAGTAGTAAGGCTCCCCTCCCTCTCCCAGCCAGGGAGGTGTCAGTGGAGGCCTAGACAGGAGCCTCAAATCTCATCTCCACCCAGCAGGAACAAGGCCCCTCAATGGGTGTCAAGGGAGGCTGAGCGGGGAACAGGACCTTCACTCCCATCTGGGAGTAGTAAAGCAGTGCTCTCCTTCCCCCACGGCATGGTGTCAGAGGAGTCTGCTGAAACAGAAGATTTAAATAAGATCTAGTGTCTCATAACATAATACCTAAAATATCCAGGAGATGATATAAACTTGTGCATCATATCAAGAACCAGGAAAATCTTAGCTTGCACAAGAAGAGACCATCACTAGATACCAACACCTAGATAACAAAGATTTTGGAATTATTTTACAAGGATTTTAAAGGAGCCACTATAAAAATGCTCCATTGTGTAATTACAAGCATGCTTGAAACAAATAAAAAGATATAAAGTCTCAACAAAGAAATAGAAGATTTAAAGGAGAACAAAATGGAAATTTTAGAACTGAAAAGAACGGCAACTAAAATTAAGAATTTGATGGATGGGCTCAAAAGCAGAATGGGGAGGACAGAGGGAAGAATACTAATCTGAAGATAGAACAATAGAAATTACCCAGTCTGAAGAACAGAGAGGAAATAGACTGAAAATAAAAATAAAATAAAATAAAATACACAGAACCTCAGGGACCTGTGACTCTATAACAAGGGAGATAGCATTTGTGTCATCAGAGTCCTGGAAGGAGAAGGGAAAGGAGATAGGGCTGAAAAAAATTCTAAGAAATAATGGCTGAAAATTTCCAAAATTTGGCAAAAGACATAAAACTGCAGATTCAAGAAGATGAGTGACCCCAAAGAGGATAAATTCAAAGAAATTTATGCCAAGATACATTATAATCAAACTTCCAAAAACTTAAGACAAAGAAAAAAAATCTTTAAAGCAGCAAAAAAAAAAAACAAAAAAAAAAACAAAAAACAAACAACAACAAAAAAAACCCGAACACCTCACCTTTAAGGGAAAAATGATTTGAATGACAGCTGATTTCTCATCAGAAACCGTAGAGGCTAGAAGGAAGTAGCAGCACATTTTTCAAGTGTTGAAAGAAAAGATCTGTCAAGCCAGAATTCTGTATCAAGTACAATTATCCTTCAGGAATGGAGGGAAAAGAAAGACATTTTCAGATGAAGGAAAACTAAGAAAATTTGTCACCAGCAGACCTACCATAAAAGAATGTCTAAACAGTGTTCTCGAAAAGAACAGAAATGGAAAAAGAAGGAATTTTGGAATATCAGAAAGGAAGAAAGAAGAACAGAAAGAGTAAAAATATGGATTGATGCAATAGACTTTCCTTCTCTTGAGTTCCTAAATTATGTTTGACGATTGAAGCAAAAAATATAACATTTTCTGATGTGACTTTCAGTAAATGTAGGGGAAGTTTTTGAGACAATTATAAACAAGAAAGGGTAAAGGGACTTTAAAGGAGGTGAGATTTCTACACTTGACCTGGCAAAATGATAACACCAGTAGATCTGTCTGTGTTCTGTATCTGGAATAGTTCTGTATCTGGATTGTAGGGGTGAGTAGAGAATTCTACATGTGATAAAATGGCATAGAACTGTACACACACATTGTACCAACGTGAGTTTCCTGGTTTTGATAATATACTATGATTATACAAGATGTAATCATTGGGGGAACATGGATAAAGGGTACACAGGACCTCTCTGTACTCTCTGCAATTATTTCAAATATTTTGAATTAATTATTTTAAATTAGAAGTTAAAAAAATCCCAGATATGAACATTTTGGTCTTATTTGTTCTGTGGCTATTTGTTCTGTGACATTCTTCTATTTAATAAAGTAATCTAAATTACTCTTCCATGGGACTAAATAAAGCTAATCCCATGTGACATTCACAAAACATGACTGCCAGTAAATGCTTGCTTATTTATTTATTTATTTATTTATTTATTTATTTATTTATTTATTTTCTAAATTGGCTTTCAACCAGAAAACACTTGTTGCCACTGAATTATACAAACACCCATTGGCTCCCACAGGTCCCTTCAGGTTCCAGCCACAATAGCACTTGACCAGATGCTTTGTTTATAAACATGTACCTGTGCTTAGCTCCATTTCCTGCTACACTGAATTTCCCAATGTTACATATGTGGCTTTTGTGATTTTACTGTAATTCTTAAATTTAAACTTTTAAATGTAATACTTTTTAACATATTTTCAACTGAGAACATGGCTTTTTGGTTAAAAACAGGAACACTAGCATATCAGCTTAAAAGCATGAAATGATCTTACAATGTGATTTACAGTATGATTAGAAAGAGAAATCAGAAACTATTTGTATATAAGTTAGGTAGTTAACTGATCATGATTCTTTTTCAGGAATTTAAACATTTTTCTAAAGAAATAATTGTGGAAAGCTGTATAACAATGTAGTTAACACTGTGGACTTTGGAAACACACTGACATGATTCACATCCTAACTTTAATACTTATTAGCTATGTGGCCTTGGACAAGTTACTTAATATCTTTGTGTCTCAGTTTTTTTTTTTTTTTAATCTGCAATGGGGAAAAGGATACAGTAATAATTACCTTCTTGTGTTGTCACGATGATCAAATGAACTGTATGTGAAAAACACTTAAAACATTTCCAACACATAGTACATACTCAGTAAGGATTAGCTTTAGTCCATTTTGGCTCCCCATCAACATTTTATAGAAAAGGATTTTTCATTCCAATTCAGGATTTTATGTAGTTCTGGATGTGTTTTTTTTATGGAATTTTTCCCCTAACTGTTTTTAGATTTGATTTCTCTTGAGGCAGAAGTATGCAATTTTATCACATCTTTGTTTCAGAACTTGAGTATGCATTCTTGGATGATCTGAAGATATTTCTAATTAGTATTATTTACCGTAATATCCCCCTCAAAGAATGACGTACAAAGAAAGAAAATAGAAGCCTTCTGGAAAATCCTTCCTACACAAATCTGTAGTGAATGATTACAACTGGAATTTTTTTACTGTGAATATACTTATTTGAATTTATCATTGACTGTGGTGGAAAGCATAACCATACTCTAAATATATTCTGTACATTGTTGGGGAAAGTATACCAGTAAATTTTTCTGCTTTACCACTTAACAAATCTAAATATCTTCCTCATTTGAAAGTTCCTATACATGGAACAGAACTCTTCTAGCAGAATGTCGGTCATTCTTGCTAAATAACATGATCAACTTTCCTTATTGTTACTTAATAATACTAAGAATACATTTCATTTTATGTAGAACTTTTTCCATTCCATAGCACTTTTACATATATTATCTCACCTAAGTTTTACAAGAGAGGGCATTAATCCCATTTGGGATGTGCAAACTGGGACTCAGCATTTAATTGACTTCTGCAGGGTCACACAGTAATTAGGTTGTGGAGCTGACACTAGAACTGCACCTTCTTTTCATAGTCCTTTGATCCTTCAATTGCTGTATTCCACTGCTTCATTTATGTATTTCATTCAATTTCGCTGAAGTCATCCTTGCTAAATTCACCAATGACATTCATATCACTAAATTAGTGGACATTTTTCAGTCTTCATACTATTTGCCTTTTCAGCAGCATTTGACTGTTAACTTTCCTCCTGGCCAAAATAAATGGCAGAATTGAGGTGTTTGTTTTGCCTTGCTCAGTGGAGGTGGGAAGGAGGCAACTTCACTTTTACTTCGCATCTCCTGGATTTTGTCCTCCTGTGCTCCAGATATCCATGCTCTCATTGTGGTCCTTCAGCTATCCTATCTCTCTCCCATCCTCTATCAATTTTTCATGTGCTCCACACTGTGTTTCTTTCTTTTGTCCATCAGTGTCTTCATTCAGTATAGCTATCTCAGAGGAAGATAATCTAATTTGATTTTATTTGATTTGATTAGATAGAGCTTTGTGCATCATCAGTCAGCTAACATTTGAGTGCTAGCTATTATCAGGCACTACAAAGAAGTTGGAGGAATTCATGTTATATAAAAAAAGATACCTGATTACCAAATCAGGCCAAGGCTGTTGGAATTTCAACCACAATGGTACTCTGCACTGAAAGATATTAAGCTGTGTGAAAAGACATTTTGGGCAAGGGCCTAATTATGTCATTACCATGCCTACCATCCTACTGACTCTGATAAAGAAACACTGGTCCTTACACTGTCTGATGTTAACTCTCTGGCCTGAGTGATGAGACAGGAACTGCTGGTGTTAAGAAAGCAAAGTTTGTGAGTAAATTATTACAAAATGAAAGCATATATGTGGGCATTGAAATAAAGCACTAAGGGAGATGTTAGGATTCTGGAAATAGTTTAGAATTTCCAGTTTTGAAAAATGTTGCAATGTTGCAAGGCAAATAACTACAGGCTTTGAAATAGGAAATAAATTTAAAGATCATTGCATTCAATGGAAAGGACACTATTTTCACATGATGCTTCAGATGAACCAATTATTAACGAAGAAGACAATTTTACAATTAATGTTTTTCCTTATAATTTTAGATACAGCAATTGAATGCATGTTTTGAATTTGTACAATCATAAAGGCACTTTTAGTTTCTTGAACAACCTCCAATGGCAGGGGAACACTAAAATGCATTGTATACGTTTACATTTAAAATTAAATTCATCACTCTCAACCAAGATGGTGGTATAAGATGCTCCAGGGTGCCATTTCCCAACAGAATCTTTGAACAACTGGCAAAAACTGGGAGAGCCAACTTCTTTGGAACTCTGGAAAACAATTAAGAGGTTTCAGCTCTCTGCTCCTGCCTGCTTACCAGATAGCCGCATCTTTGCATGCAGTGCCAGCTGCATCTCTGACACATGATGGTGAAGGTCGGAATAAACGGATTTGGCTATATTGGGTGCCTGGTCACTAGGGCTGCTGTAAACTCCAGCAGAGTGCAGGTTGTGGCCATCAATGCCCCCTTCATTGTCCTCAACTACATGGTCTACATGTTCCAGTATGATCCCACCCATGGCAAGTTCAGAGGCACTGTCAAGGTTGAGAACAGGAAACTTGTCATCAATGGCAATCCAATTGCTATCTTCCAGGAACAAGATCCCACCAACATCAAATGGGGTGATGCTGGTGCTGAATATGTTGTGGAATCTACTGGTGTCTTCACAACCATGGAGAAGGCTAGGGCTCACTTGAAGGGTGGCACCAAAAGAGTCATCATCTCTGCCCCTTCAGCCAATGCCCGCATGTTTGTGATGGGCGTGAGCCACAAGAAGTATGACAACTCCCTCAAGATTGTCAGCAATGTTTCCTGCAACACCAACTGCCTGGCCCCCCTGGCCAAGGTCATCCATGACAACTTTGGCATTGTGGAGGGACTCATGACCACCATCCATGCCATCACTGCCACCCAGAAGACTGTGGATGGCCCCTCTGGGAATATGTGGTGTGATGGCCATGGGGCTTCTCAGAACATCATCCCTGCATCTACTGGTGCTGCCAAGGCCATGGGCAAGGTCATCCAAGAACTTAATGGGAAACTCACTGGCATGGCCTTCCATGTCCCACCCCCAATGTGCCTGTCGTGGATCTGACCCACCAACTGGAGAAAGCGGCCAAATATGATGACATCAAGAAGGTGGTGAAGCAAGCATCTGAGGGGTCCCTAAAGGGCATCCTGGGCTACACTGAGGACCAAGTTGTCTCCTGAGACTTTAGCAGTGACACATACTCTTCCAGTTTTGATCCTGGGGCTGGCACTGCCCTCAACGACCACTTTGTCAAGCTCATTTCCTGGTGTGACAGTGAGTTTGGCTACAGCAACCAGGGTGGTGGACCTTATGGTCTACATGGCCTCCAAGGACTAAGAGCCCTGGACCACCAGCCCCAGTGACAGCGTGAGAGGAAGACAAGCCATCAGCTGCTGGGAGTACTGGCCCCAAATTGATCCCCCAACACCCAGCATCAACCATCCTCCACAGCTTCCATCCCAGACCCCCTGAGGAATGGGAGGGGCCAAGAGCCCTACTTTGTCATGTACCATCAGTAAAGTACACCCAGCCAAAAACAAAAACAAAAAGAGGTTTCGGTAGTGGACACATGGCAAATCAAGAAAACACAGCTTTAAAAAAGCTATAGGAGAAGCTCTTGGCACCTTTGCTGGCCCTTTCCCCTCTCCCTACCCAGCTCAGTGGGCAGCCAGCCTGTGCTCCCACTGTGGGTCCTCAGCCCTGTTCCAGAAGGAGGAGAGTAACCCCTGTGCACATAAAGGGGTGTCTGTATGTTGGTGCCAGTCTATCAAGTGACAGCCTAAAAGACTGTAACAGGAAACTTATTTTGGCTTGTCATCTCAGATCTTGCCTTGCAAGTGGAAGCAGCTTGCAGACAACTAGATCAATGTAGGAAACAAGTCAAAGCAGCCTAGGGCAAAGGATTATCTGCTTTAAGTCATACAATAGAGCACCCAAGAAGGGGAGAAAGTCTATTTCATAGGAAATGGAGCAGATATTCAAATTCTTGTAAATGGAAGGAATTCCTAAGGCCAGGAGCAAACACAAGCCCAGGACAATAAACAGGCTCAGAAAAGATAGAGAGGCCCCTGCATGGCACATTTTCCTGGGGCTAATCTTTCTGATAGGAAGACTAAATTCTGAAAGATAGCATCAAACAACACAGAGCCAATTTGCAAAGACTAAGAAAGATGGGTTTTTTTGCTTTGGTTTGTTTGCTTTTGTTAACTCTTGGCACTCAAGGAAATATCTATTATATCATTATCTGGATAAAAACTTAAGGAACAGACAGGGATTAAATCCTAAAGTTAACAATTTAAATATTAAAATGTACAGTGTGCAAGTAAAGACTACAAGTAAAGGAAATAGAAATGATGCCCCATCCAAAGGAACAAGATAAAAATCCATATGCCTTGACCAAAGATTACCAGACTTTGGACATATCAGACAAATACTTTAAAAAAGAAAGGGATCCTCAGTATACTCAAGGAGATCATTGAAAACACAGAAAAAGAACTGAAGAATATCAGGAAAACACTGAATGAGCAATATGAGAATCTCAATAAAGAGACAGAAATTTTAAAAAGGGACCAAATGGGAAGACTGGAATTGAAGAGCACAATAAATGAAATGAAAAATTCCAGAGAGGGTTTCAACAGCACATTGGAGCTGGCAGAAGAAAGAATCAGTGAATTAAAAGGCAAGACACATGAAATGATTCAGTTTGAGGACTAGAAAGAAAAAAGAATGAAAAAAAAGTGAACAGACCCTAAGAGACTTGCGGGACATCATAAAGAATACCACTATAAGCATTACGGGAGTTCCAGAAGGAGAAGGAAGAGAGAAAGGGGCAGAAGGAATATTCAAAGAAATACTGGCAGAAAACTTCCCAATATTAACCAAAGACATGAATATACACATTCAAGAAGACCAATGAACCCCAAGCAAGATAAACTCAAAGAAAACCATGCAGAGATATGTCGTAGTTAAACTATCGAACGCCAAGGACAAGAAGAGAGTTCTGAAAGTTGGAAGAGAAAAGCTATGTATTATGTACAAGGAGTCCCAATAAGATTAAGTACTGGATTTTCATCAGAAACCACAGAGGCAAGAAGGTAGTGGGACAAAATATTGAAACTGCTGAAAAACACAATTGCCAACCAAGAATTTTATATCTGGTGATACTGTTTTACACAAATGAGGGAGAGATTAAGATATTCCCAGATAAACAAGAGTTGAGAGAGTTTATCACCACTAGACCTGCCCTACAAAGGGAGTTTCAGACTGAAAGGAAAGGGCACTAGACAGTGAATTGAAGTGGCATAAAAAAAAAGACCTCAAGTAAGGATAACCATATGGGTTATTATAAATGCTGATACTATTGTATTGTATTTTTTGATATATAACTCCATTTTTTACTTCTTACAGGTTCTAAAACTCAAATTCATAAAAAGTAAAGATAAATCTATGATTTTTGACATACAAGGTATGAAGATATCATTTATAAAAATTAAAACAAAAAGTGGGGTTCAGAAGGGTTTAAGAATAGTGTATGTATATGCTATTCAAGTTCTGTTTGTATTAAATCAAATGGGATTGTTCTATATTTAGAATATTAAATTTAAGTCCTCTGGTAACCACAAAGATAATGCCTGAAAAATATATACACAAAGAAATGAGAAGGGACTCAATATGCTACAGTCCAAAAAACAAAACAAAACAAAACAAAACAAAAACCCAGATAAATATGAAAGAAGTCATTAATGGAAGAAATGAGTGACAAAAATGGTGGAAAACTTACAAGACATAAGAGCAAAATGGCAGAAGAAAGTCCTGAATTATCAATAGTTGTTATAAATGTAAATGGATTAAAATCTCCAGCCAAAAGGCAGAGATTAGCAGAATGGATTTAAAAAAAAGAAACATAACCCAACTCTATGCTGTTTTAGGAGACTCATCCTTAATTCAAAAATGTAAGTTGGTTGAAAGTGAAATGATGGAAAAAATATATACCAAATAGTAATTAAAGGAGAGCTGGGTAGCTGTACTAATATAAGATAAAATACACTTTAATAATAATACGTTAAAAGGGAAAAAGAAGGTAAATATATACCGATAAAGAGGCCAATTCAACAGGAAGCTATTATAATTACAAATATATATATATATATATACCTAACAGCAGAGCCCCAAAATATATGAGGCAAATAGTGACAGATTTGAAGGGAGAAATAGATGATGCCACATTAATAGTAGGATACTTCAATACACTACTTTCAATAATGGAAAGAACATCTAGACAGAATATCAAAAGGAAGTAGAAGACTTGAATGATACTGTAAACCAACTAGACCTAACAGACATCTATATTACACTTCACCCAACAGCCACAGAATACACATTCTTCTCTAATGCACATGGATCATTTTTCCAGGTTAGACCATATGTTAGGTCACAGAAAGAGTCTCAACAGGTTAAAAATTCATACAGTGTATCTTCTCCAATTACATGGAATGAAGGTAGAAATCAATAACTAGAAAATTCATAAATATGTGGAAATCAGTCAACACATCTTAAACAACCAGTGGATCAAAGAAGAAATTACAAGGGAAATTAGGAAATATCTTAAGGCAAATGAAAGTGGAACAAAATATACCGAAATTTATGGGATGCAGCAAAGAGGGAAATTTATAGATCTAAATGCTTACATTATAGAAAGAAGAAAGATCTCAAATCACAGACTTAACCTCACAACTGGAGCATTTAGAAAAAAGAGTAGCGAACTAAACCCAAAGTGAGCAGAAGGAAGGAAATAAATTTAGAGTGGAGATAAATGAAATGGGAATAAGAAACAACAGGAAGAATCAACAAAACCAAAAGTTGGTTCTTTGAAATGATCAAAAATATTGACAAACCTTTAGTTTGACAGATAAAGAAAAAAAAGGGGGTAGGATGCAAATAATTAAAATCAGAAATGAAATGGTGGACATTACTACTAACTCCACAGAAATGAAAAGAATTATAAGAGGATACAATGATCAATTGTTTGTCAACAAATTAGATAACTTAGATGAAATATAAAAAATTCTAGGAACACACAGACTACCTACACTGATTCAAGAATAGAAGATTGCAACAAACTAATAACAAATGAAGACATTGAATCAGTAATCAAAAACCTCCTGACAATTATTGCATATTAAGAGCAGTAACAGGCTTTTGGAATGCTAAAAACTTTGTTATAAAAGCTAAAACAGTTGAAATAAAAAACAAACCTCTGTGTCTGAATTCTTTATTTGATTGTTAAGAATATTTGTCTCTTATGAGGCCCTATTCTGTCTCAATTTAAATGATAGTAGAAGTACAGTTTGTTTTCACTTGTATCTGTTTTTTTTCACTCAGAATTTGAATGCATAGCCACTTATGTTAGGCATTATTCTTATTCATAGAAAAAATATTTTTCACCTTCATCCATAGCTCTGTAGAGATTGAAATGTATATTTACTAACTCATGTACACACTTAAGTACTAGTAACTTTGGCAATCAATATTCCTTTTTCTTCTGATTTAGTTTTGGTTTAGTTTATCATGAGAATACCAATTTTTCTTCTCATTGAGATGAAATAGGGATTATTGTTACAACTAAGAAGTATCCTTTTTTATAACAAAAATAAAGTTGTGGTTCATGCTACTTTGAAAAAAAATGGAATTCATTCTTTGGTAGAAAAATTGTTACTAAAAGTTGTTATGCTCACTGTATATTTCTGCTAAAAGGGAGCATTTATATCAGGACAACACAATTTGAATTTTCCAAGGAAGTTACAAGAAAAATGAAACACATAAGTAGCATACCACAGCTATTTTTTAAATGATGATATGACAAACATTTAATTAGTTTTTTTTTTTAAATAGATGATTAGAAGGATAAAAGCCATAGCAATAATATCATGTGTTAGATGAAGGCATGGTTTGAAAGATTTCCCAGTTTCCATGTAATGTTAATTGTATGTGACTAATATAAGAAGATACTAAGATACCAAGAGGCTATTGATTCTGTAGTTTCTCAATCTATTTTATTCCTTAATATATTGCAGTGATGGGTCACATGGAAAATTTACCAGTCTAATGTTGGTCTCCAGAACTTTCTCAGTGACAAGAGGTAGAGAATCACCTCAAAACAGCTTAAGCTAAAAAAAAAAAAAAAAAAGAGAGAGAGAGACTATACTGGCTTACAAAAATATGTTGACACCAGTCTCTGTTTTCTCCATGTGGCTAGCAGCTCCAAGTTTACAGCTTTGCAGACCTATGAACCTCAAAACAGGACACTTTTTTCACCTAGCTTCAATAGAATGTCCAAGTGGGGATTCTGGAATCATATGCCTACCTGCCAACCAATCACTTTCACCAGGGGATGGGACTCTCTGATTGGCTGGGCATCCCCTACCTGATTGATAGCCTTACCTGAACCACTTGGAGATGACCCCCCAAGGGCCAGAGAGTTGCTGTTGCCAGAAGAAGAGGAATAAGAAAAAAAGCTGGGCAGGTAAACTTCTGCCTTGAATAATAGGCAAAGTAGAAAAAGCCAAATCAGTTAGAAGATATCTATGAGATATTTAAGGTTTGAAGACTGTCAGGGGTGACTATAGAAAATAAAGAACAAAAGCAGGGCTTGTCCACATTTTGTGCCTTTTTGTGGCATCTAACAGTCAGCTCATCTACCTAAGAATGGAATGTTTGTAGATATCAATAAGTTTTGGAATGATTGCAGTTCTGTCATACTAGACAGAGAACTAACATGCATCAGATAACTACTATGTGTCAGGCTGTAAACACTTTGAGATATTTTACACACCTAAACATATATACTGGTTGAATCAGTGAGAACCAGGTTCATCTATAATGGAAAAAGTCAAAATAACAGTGGCTTAATTATACGAGTGTTTATTATCTCAAATAAAAGAAACCTGAAGGTAGGCAGTTCAAGGCTGTGTTGGCATGAACATGCCATGATCATCAGGGACCCAGGGTCCTTCTCTCTTGCTGTTTTACCAACTTTATCAGATCACCTTGTGGTACAATATGGCTGCTTCAACTCCAGCCCTCACATGCACTTTCTGTGCAGGAGGAAAGAGGGAGCAGGAGAAGAAGGTTGCAGCCCTCCATTTTAAAGAGAATTATTAGCAGTCCCACAGAACACTTCCACTTAGATCTCATTAGCCATAACATAGTCACATGACCACACCAAGCAGTAACTAAGGCACGGGAATCTAATTCTTTTAGTTGGCTGGCAATGTGCTCAGCTAAAAGCTGAGGTTTGGTTACTAAGGAAGATGGGGAGAATGATTATTAGAAGGCAACCAGGGATTTCTGCCTCATATATCTCCTAAGATATATACCGAGTGTTGGTCATGGATCTGGAAGACCATGTGACCTGAGTTAGAAATGTCTTAATTTCTCTGGATTTGTGCTAGTTTTGTGCCCTTAACAGTTCCCTTTTTTCCCTTACCTAAGGCAATGGACATGCTACAAAAAGTGGCTCCTGAAAGATACACCACATTTTTTTGTGTTGTTTTATATAGTCCTGGGTGTACTGACTTCCCCAGGGCCTATGTGTGCCTTGGTCTGAAGTATGCACCTCCATACTGACACCATGTCTGACCCCTGCTTCCCCATACACCCTGCTACTATCCCTATTTTCCCCCACGTGAATCACTAAGTGAGAATTGTTTATGATAGTTATCCTTTTGATGCTGAGAGGCCACTTCATTTCTGTCCTAACTAGCTGGTGCATCATTGTGTCACTTTTAAAAGTGAGGCTCATATACATTAAGTTCAGTACACTCTTCTCTCATGAAAAAAATGAGTATAACTCTTCTGTTTCATCTCATGCACTGCAAATCTTATTTAAGGAGCCATAAGAGTTCAATAGATTTGTATATTAAGTAGCCTTGAGAAAATTTATTACAGTGTAAATATGGTGAAAATATTTCCCCTTAGAGATTACTCAACCAGGGAAGTAATGAACAAAGGTTTGGAAATATCTCTGTGGTATAATATAACCACCATCCGTTGTTAGACTTATAAAGGCATGTGACATATTTTATTTGAACTGTAATCATGTTTAAATATGTTTAAGGCCTCACTGTGATGAGTCATATATCATAATTTTAGCAGATTGAAAATGTTATTTGGAAATTTACTTGATGTTATCAACCTCTCTAGGATTAGAAATATGGGTAAAAAGCAAGTGGGAAACTTCCTCAGTAATACTCTTCTTGGGCAAGATTTGAAAGGACTTGTTAATCAGTAACCTTAAACTAAACTGTGTGGCCGTTATTTTATGAAAATAATGGCAAAGATTGCTTTGGGGAAAGTTGGGTGTTTTTAAAAAAATGAGTATAGAAAGACTCATTTTCTTTAGCTTTAGGTTTGGGGTTTTTTTTGTTTGATTGTTTGCTCTGATGAAATACCGAAAGAGAGAAGTTACAGTAATCAGAGAAGGGGGGACAGGTTCGACTTTGTTATTCAGAGACCAGGTTCAGGTGTTCAGAGAACAGCAATTTATGGTTTTTCTCCACTAACCAAGGAGTTAGTTCCCGAATGTTGAGGAATCAATTTTTTTTCTGTGGGGTAGCCTCTTCCAAGTTTTCAAAAAAGACAACAGTATGTATTGCTGATTAACCCACTTTAGTCTTAGATTTTTGTTTCTTTTTTGATGTATTTTTTTTGGAAAAAGGAATTCATTCTTTTTCTGTTAAATCTGCCACAGTGTTGCACAGTGACTATAAGAAGCGAGGGCTCACATCTCATTATCTATCATCGTCCTCGTCCTCCAGGGACGTCCTCCAGCCCTGCAAGTCTGAGGTTCCCAAGGCCAGGATAAGGCACCAGCCTACACGAATAGTTTCGTTTTATTGGCTTTTTTCCCCCTAGGAATGGCATATTTTAAATTGTGACACGTTTTCATTGTTTCTATTTGATGCTAATATTTTCTTCAAACATCTTTTCCCTTAATGGTGCATTTTACTCATGTGAACATGTTTTTTCATAAAAAACTTAAACAGATTCTTTTTTGTGAATGGAATTACTGCCTATCTTTACCGGGTTGTCCCTTATATGGCTATATTAAAGGATATAGTTGCATTGCAGGCACAGAAATTCTAGTCATATACAAAATTATTTAACTGAAAATACTGGAACATTTACATGAGAAAAGTGTGACTCACAGAAGCCTAGGGCTGAAAGGAACTTCAAGGAGTACAGCCTTCCTCCAAAGAACAGAATTTACATAAGAGAGCAGAAGTTTCTGCATATTCACCTGTCCTTAGGCTCTGACCTTAATTTTGTACTGAACGTTTTTGACCCTGACTTTAGTGAAAAAGGTCATCAAAAAGGTGGTTATTGGACATGAGCCCTCCCTTTTTTGCCACCTCAACATGTATCTATATTTTCTCCAGGCCTCTCTTGCTTTTCTCTTCTCTGGGAAGTATTTCTTTTTACTGCCCTTACCACTTGGGCCTTTGTCTCCTCCAGCTCAGTATGCCTCTTTCAGAGGATCATCTAAAATTCACTTCCAACTAGGGTTGCCAGATTTATCAAAGGAAAACACAGGACTCCCAGTTAAATTTGAATTTCAGATAGATAACGAATAATTTTTTTGTCATAAGTATGTCCCAAATAGTGCATGCAGCATTCTTATACTTAAAAAAAAAAAAGTTTGTTGTTTATTTGAAATTCAAATTTAACTGGGGGCACTGTTATTTTATCTGGCAACCTAACTTCCAACCCTTGTTCCTACAACCTTGTCTGCATATTTTCTTCTTTGAAGTCACATTTCCATCAGTAGATTTAACCAGGCAGACCACCCCTTACCAGACCATCCCCTACTGTAGCTGCAGTTTCCTCTGCCTGGGGCCATTTCCACTGGGTTAGTGCTCTGCTCTGCCTTCCCCAGGCTGCCACTCCTCCTAATCTCTCTCCCTTTTGAGCACAGCAGTCTTAAAGCTTAAAACTTTGAGGTTGCTTTGAGTCCTCCTTTGCTCTCCTCTCCGTATTTAGTCAATAACAAGGCCTGTTGATTCTTCCTTTACAATCATTTTTCCCTTCCTCCTACCTTCTCTTTCCCTCTCCCTCACCCTCTCTTTCCTCTCTGCCCCTTCCTGTCCATTCTTGGGTGTGCCCACTATTCACGTCCTTGCCCACAAGCGGTCCCTGTCCACCTGCTTTTCCAACTGGCATCCAGTTCTAGGCTTTCCCTACCTCAGGCCACTTTGCACTCCTGGTTAATCTTGAAATATTGCACCAATTTTATTTCTTCCCTGAAGATAACCTTCAGGGAATTAGTGCTGTCTACAGAATAAAGTTTAAACTGCTTATTCAAGGCCTTACATGCAAGACATTCCAGAATTAGCCTCTGCCTGTTTCTTCAGTCTCATCTTATATCATTGCTTTGTATCAGTGAATACTAACTTTTCAGACTCACATACTCTTTTCATCATTATATATAATATTGAAAACCTCCCAAGAAATGTTTTAAATTATATACTCATTTTGCCATGATAGATTAAAAGGAAATACCATCTTAGTTTATATCACTGTTATTAAAAGTTATGTTATAAAGTTTATTCTAATAAAAATTTAATAATTTTCCATTAATATAAATTCAAAGGCATAGTTTGACTTTTCCCCTTTAACTAATGATATATACTTTCTTGTACTTTGAATTAATTAGGTTATAAAAATATGATTATTAACACAATTTAAAATGGTGCCTTGCATTATGTTTGGCTTTGGGACCAAATGTATTTGAAATGTGAATTATTATGAAATTTTGTGACAGCATCATTTGGCGACATTGTTAATTCTTGGATTTTGCACTTAAAAATCAACTAATGTGTTTTCATACTTTTTAAATTATGTTTCTTCGTGATGAGATAATAAATTAGATTTCAGTTTGCTATTTCCAAACATTTTCTACAGGAGTATGTTTCAGAATTAGATAGCTTTTTTTACAATAAATAAAAAGCCTGATTATATACAGTCTTCCCTTCTTCTTCGTGACTCTCCATTTGTTCTACTGTAGGAGACTATACTGGTTTGTATATATTATGTCCCCCAGAAAAAGCCATGTTCTTTGATGCAATCTTGTGTGGGCAGACATATTAGTGTTGATTAGATTTTGGAATCCTTTGGGTGTATCCTTGGAGATGTAATTCAATCAACTGTGGACAAGACCTTTGGTTGGATAATTTCCATGGAGGTGTTGCCCCACCCATTAAGGGTGGGTCTGAATTAAATTACTGGAGCACTATATAAGCTCAGACAGAAGGAGCAAGCTTGCTACAGCCAAGAGGGACACTTTGAAGAATGCACGGAAGCTGAGAGAGTAGCTGCAGATGAGAGACAGTTTGAAGATGGCCGTTGAAAGCAGACTCTTGCTCTGGAGAAGCTAAGACAGGACAAATGCCCCAAGAGCATTTTGAATAGGAACTGCAGCCTAGAGAGGAATGTGCTGGGAGAAAGACATTTTGAAACCAGAACTTGGAGCAGACACCAGCCGCGTGCCTTCCCAGCTAACAGAGGTTTTCCAGATGCCATAGGCCATCCTCCAGTGAAGGTATTCGATTGTTGATGTTTTACCTTGGACACTTTATGGCCTTAAGACTATGACTGTGTAACCAAATAAACCCCCTTTTATAAAAGCCAATCCATTTCTGGTGTTTTGCATTCCGGCAGCATTAGCAAACTAGAACAGAGCCCAAGGCTCTGAAGCATATGTGTCAGAGGTGTCCCTTACCACTTCTCTTTAGGGGTTCAAGTTGGTTGCAAAATATGGTTGGAGCTCCTTGTGGGGGCAATCTGAGAGAGGCTGCTACTGGTTCCTGTAATACTTTTCTCATTCTTTTCCCTTGGGTCATAATAAATTGAACAAATCAAGAGTTCCTGGTCCCTGGTTTATATCATCAAAATGAAAATAGAATTATATTAATCTTGAACTGCAGTTTCACTGAGTTGGTCTTTACAATTCATATTGATTGGTATGGTCTAATTAATTACAGTGATGTGTATTTGTCGAAGTTAAAATGGTTAAAAACTTCAGATGGCTTCTGTACTACACAATTGCTTGAGCTGGATTTCTTGACTTGTCCCTCTACATCTACTGTCTGCTCTTCTTCACCCTGCTCTCTGGCGGGCTGACCTGTGTGGGCTCATCAACGGGTTCCCTGCCCTCTGGTTCCTGATGGGTTCAGCCAAAGAAAAACCCCAGCAGGATATCAGAGGGAAGGAGGACAGTGAGGTCAAAATATTTTTTCCCTGGCTTTCTCCCTGCATGGTCACTTTGGATGGGCTGTTTCCTTCAGACTAAAGATCATTTCCTTCTTCAAGGCAGCCCACTTTTTACAACTGTCTCTCCTTCTGGGCTCCAGTAACTTCTCCTTCCCCTGGAGAAGGGTGGTAACAGCTCTGCTACTGCTTGTCCCAGATTCTTGCACTGTTCCTTGTGGTTCTCTCTAATGCTGCCCATACTTTGGTTAAAAAGCACTCCTTGAACTGAGTGTACCATCTATTTCCTATTGGGATCCTCCTTGATGTAGTGCTTTACATGGGTAACTAATCCCCAACTAAAATATGAGGTATGTACAAATTGTGTCCTCATTCTATAGAAAAGGAAAGTGAAGCTCAGAAACATTAAGTGACCTGCCAGGGTTACATGACTAGTATGGGATAGCCAGAAAGTCTGGCTCCAGGTAGATGATCTTAACTACCCTGCTATACCCAAGAATGATATTATGTGTGATATAGTGATTTCATCATTGCATTTGGAATATTCACAATGACAAGTATAGTTAAACTAATCATGTTGATGATAATAAGGGTTGATAAACCAAATTATCATTCAGTGCTCTCTCCCATGTAGTACTTTCATCAGAATACTTCAAAAGATTGTGATTGTTTCTATTAACCAGGAAAGAATGATATTGTTTGGTGTTAGGAAAATAAGAAGTTCAAATTTTACATTTTATCCTCAACTATGTTAGAAAATAATTCCTTGCCAGCCATTAACTGTTTTATTTAAAATAGGAACTCACCAAAAGCTCAAATTTAGCTTCTTTTTTTTTTCTTAAGAGCCCCATATTAGGTGTTAGTATTTGTTTCTCACATTGACCTAGTTTTACATAATTTTGGTCCTGTCAATTTGTTCCCAGAACTGACGTGGTCATCGTTTTGTTCTCTGTTTTGTGTTGGGAAACATGTCTTCTTCTGCCCTGCCCCCTATACTATTACTCATTATGCATTGTGCATTGTCCTCAAGATTCATCTGTGGTGTAACCTGTCACATTTGCCATCCTCTTGGGCTAGTGTTGTGGTGCTGCTATTGAAAGCAGCTGTAGTATGTTGATTCTGGACTCTACAGTATGCTGCTTCTGGATGACTTATTTGGCAGTTGAAATTTTTTCCAACACAGCAGCTTCCTAAAGTGTAACTTCATTTCTTCATGCTAAACTACTGAAAATAAAGAAACCATTCTGTTACAGTCCCTTTGGGATTTTTGGATCATTAAAACTTCATAGAACTATAGCCAGTAATTATACTGGTCTCAGGTATACAAAAACTTTAAAAATGCAGCTGACTTGTAGGAGCTCAAAGAAGAAAAACATACATTTATGATTCAGGTGTTCTTGTGGTTAAAAATAGTACATTTGAATGAGTGGCTGTTTATAGTTTGGGTTTTGGGTGGTTGTTCCATGGCGAAGGTCCTGTTCTTGACAAATTTGCTTCTCAGTCATTTTTTCTAACGTAGGCGGTTGGGTCATGGGAGAAGGCCAGGGTTTCTTTGCAGTTCACTCTTTTTGTTGCCTGAAACCCCATTCAATGTTACCGTGGGCTAAAACTGCCAAACTAGGGAATTTGACCAGAAATTCAAATCTGTGAGCACAAGCAATCATTTATATTTTCTGAAACCACTAACCTTGGTTATTATTTTTAAGGTTATTCTGAAATAAACTGTAGCTTTAGAATTCTAAGAGAAAGCTGCTTATTAAAAAGGTTCAGTTGTACCTCCTGCTTGGTGTAAATAGCTTCTGAAGAGATTATATTTTAAGTGCATTTTCAAAGATCTACTCAGATAAAAAAGGAGATTTTTTTTTTCTGTTGCTACCCCTTCCTCTATATGATTTTGGTTGCACCTACTTTCTACGTCCATTGCCAAAATCAGATCAATGTGGTGGCATCTTTTGTTAAGAAACATTACCTTTTTATGTATGTCTGAGATCTAGACACATCTATTAAGTTAACCACCTTGCAAAATATGATTTATTCCATTATCCTGGCAAAGTCTTAAAAAGGAGATGTCACGCTGAGCTATTTTGTTTATTTTAATTAGGAGACTCTTTCATCTGCCATCCATTTAGAAGGTATATTTAAGTACAGAGATGTTTCCAAATCAAACCCTTATTATAAAAGAACAAACTTTCAAAAATTAGTCGCTAAAATCAGTTAAAATAAAAACAAATGTATGCAGCAAATTTTGCATAGCATTAATTATAAACTTCAATATCTGTGAATTTAATTTGCAACAAAGGAAGAGTAAGACATTGTCCAATCTGGAGGAGAATAAGAGTGGAAGCTTTTCTAAGGGGTTGGAAAGCTGAGGAACTATAACCTTTCAACCACTGTGACTACCATAATTTCTATATTTGGCAGCTGCTGTGCCCCAGGTGGGATTAGATCTTTGACCTGGAAATACCATTAATGCTTCCATTTTCTTTCCTTGTCATATACTCATTCAAACCCCTTCTTTTGTAAATTGAATCATCCACTTACTCTATGCCTACACCTAGGCTGCTGAATGTCACTAGAGAAAAACATTGTGCTGACTGGTCTCACTATAATTCATGCCCACATCGCTCACATTGGCACTCGGTATAGCCTGACAGTCCTGATACACTTCTTTTGTATGTTCCCTTTCCCACTTTCTGGTTTGTCTATTTTCCAATTTAATTCATATCGAATTTCCTACCTTTCTTTACCCCTACTCTCAGCTGCCTCATGCTGCACTGACTAAATAGAGGCAATCGTACAAGTACTACCTCATACTTCCACCACCAAATCTACTAGCCTGTATCTGTACCCAATTCTGGCTCCCTTCCTGTTACTATAGACAGAGCTCCCCTGGCCAAGGGCCAGTCCTCCATTTGTTTCCTGGGGTTTGCTTCTATAGCCCTCTCAGGTATATTGTACCTGCAGTTTTCCTCTTTCTTTAGTTTCATTGATTTTTCCAAATCTGTGAGATCATTCCCACCACTACATTCTGGTATCTCCTATCTTAAAATAAAACAAAGCCCTTCATTGACCCACATCCACCTCTAGCTATTTTCCCACTTCTATGGTGGGAAAATGCTCCCTTTTCCCAGCAAAAAAGAGTTGTCTAAACTCTAAAAAGAGTTAACTGTAGTCTTCTCTCTACTTCTTTGCTTCCCATTCATTCCTTGACCCTCTATAATTGGGCTTCTGTCTTTCCTGGCCTCCTGAGACTGCTCTCGTAAAGGTCAGTGATAAGCTTCATGTTGTCAGAAACCAATGGTCACATGCCCATTCTTGTCTTTCTTGTTCACTTAGCAGCATTTGATAGGGCTAACTTCTCCCTTCTCTTTAAAACACTCTTTTCTCTGGGTTTCCTGTGACATCACACTGTGGTGGCTATGAAAGTGCCCGATTTAGGTCTCCCTGGAAAAAAATCTGCTACAGGAAGATAGCTACCACACCTTTAGATCTATCATAGTGGAAATGCAGGCCAGGCAAGGTGTTTCCAGCCAATAACAGAATGGTGGGGGAACAAAACTGGGACATTCTTTCACTACTCAAGACTCCTCTAATGGACAAGGTTGGATCAGGGATATCCCATTGGTCTGGCCACGTCTTTCTTCAAACCAGGCTATGGTCTGAGGTTCTTCCTATGCAATCCTTCCATCCCTCTCCCCTTTCACAGATGTCAAATCTGCTTCAGGTCTGAAGCCCTCTTGCCTTCCTTTATCCTTCATAGGGAGGCTCCTCGATTTATCTCCTTTACATCTAATCCCGCTTGGTGTTAGCTTCCCAGAGGACCCAGATGGACTCATATACTATCCTATTCTCTTGCCCACTTGGCTGTTCCTTCTGTCTTCTTTGCTTATTCCTCTTCTTTTCCATGTGCTCTTAACACTGAAGACTCCATCCTTGCACAGACTCTTCTCTTCTTGATCTCTTTTTGATCTCATTCAGTCCCATGGCTTTAAGTACAATCTCATTCATTAACTCTCAAATCTGTATCTCTAGCTCAGATCTCTCCCCTGAACTCCAGACTCCTATTTCTAATTGTGTTCTTTACATCTACATTTGGATATTTAATTGTCATCTAAAAGGTAACATACCATAAGGAAGTCTTGATCATCCTTCCCCAAATTTGCCCTCCCTCAGTTGTCTTCATCTTAATAACAAGTCCCAGCTATTTTTGATTGCTCTCTTTTCCTCATCTCCTGTCAGCAAATCCTATCAACTGAACTCTGAATTTTCTCCCAAATCCATTCATTTTTCTCCACCTTCATTACTGCCACTCCTAATCAGGTTTCAGCAAGCTTCCAACACATTCCTCTCTTGCCCACTCATAGTCCATTCATTACTCATAGCCAAAATAAACTTTTAAAAACGCATATCAAATCCAGTCAGCCCCCTGTGTAGAGTACTGCAGTGGTGCAGTGAACTTCTTTTTAAATTTCAACAGCTTATTTCATTTTATTCTGTTTTATTAATTTTTATTGTGGTAGCATATATACAACATAAAATCTCCCATTTTAATCAATTTCAAGAGTACAATTCAGTGGTATTAACTACACTCACCATGTTGTGCTCCTATAACTCCCATCCATTACCAAAACTTTTCTGTCACTCCAAGTAGAAATTCTGTACCTATTTTTCTCATTGAACTTTGAGTAAAACCTAGACTCCCTTTCCTACAGGATCTAGCTCCTCTCTGCCTCGTAGACACTCTCACCTTGCCCCAGCCACAGTGGCCTTCTCTCTATTTCTAGAATAAGCTACAGGTATTCTTGCCTTAGGGCCTAGCTGTTCTTCCCCCAGATGTTCTTGTCCCCAGGTGTACTGCCCCCTTGTCGCTCAGATTTCAGCTTGAATGTCACTTTCTACCACTTTATTATATTTTCATTCTCTGAATAGCATCTACCACTTTCTGATATTTTTCTTGTTTACTTATCGTCTGTCTCCTCCAACAAGAATGTAAACTCCAAAAGAGCAGGGTACTTTTCTGTCTTGTTCATTGCTGCATTCTTGGGATTTAGACCAGTGCCTTAATATATTAGGCATTCATAAATATTTGTTAATGAGTAAATTGAAGTAACTTCAGTATTTCATCTCCATAAACATCTTTTCTCTGAAAGAAAAAAGAAATGAATTTTCCTAACTTCACACTTTCTAAACTTGTAGCTCTTCCTACATTCATTTTTCCCCAAGATGTACTTTTCCTTGCGTTTATACATAGTGCCAATACAATTAAAACCTCATTATAGTGAATTCCATGGGGCATGTAGTTGGTTTTGTAAGAGTGGAATTTGTCACAATGCCAGAAATTGCATTTCCAGTCCACAGAATGTGGGTATGAAACAGCTGATTCTCCATTTCTCTGTGGAATTAGGAAAGGCAAAGCTTTGACTCTGAAATGGGAAGTGAGATCTGTTGAACCTCCTGCTCCCCTTCTCCAAGCAACCTGGTGTTTTACATGGAATATTGGTTTGGGCTTTTTCCTTTGTTTTGTGATGAATGATTTGAGTATTTGAAGGAGAAGGGAGAGTTGAGGAAGAAAGAAAAATTAAAAGAGTTATTCTTTGATGACAAGAAAATATTCTAGAGTTATTTTTAAAAGAGTTAAGCTAAATAGCGTTCTCTCCTTTCTGTAGCATAAAAAAGAGTATCATCATCAGGTACTGTTTTTATGCCTGAGAACAGGAGGAACAAGGGCTAGAAATTAAACAAAACACACAGAACCCAGTTCCTATTATGAGGTATTTGGTGCTGACAGTCTATTGTCAACAGAGCAGTGAAGTTTTTTGCTTTGTTTTGTTTTTAATTGGATATTCTTCTGAAATGTAGAAACAGCTTTGTCATGTTATGAAGATCCTTCTTTCCTTGTAATGGTAATTGTGTTAGTGAATCAGATCATAAAATTTTTGTTTCATGGCTCAAATGTGGTGTAAAAATGTCTCAAGTTAATTTTTTAAGTCCTAATTAAGAACTTTTCCTGTTTCTTTCAGACTGTAGTTATTTCTCTTTCTTCCCTGTTTGCCCTTATATAATCATTGATACATGGCCCTTATCATATCGTATTTAGCTGCCTGTCTGCATCCTGTACAGTGAACATATTAAGGATGGGGACTGTGTTTAATTCATTTTTGCGTTCCTTACCTGCACTTCCCCTTCTACTCCACATCTCAGTTTATACAATGGATCCTTGGTCAGAAAATGTTTTAAATACATGTTTATGAAACACTAGTAAGTGCCTATTTTTATAGCTACCCTGGTCTGTTGCATTACTGATATCATAGCCACTAAATCTCATCCTGCCCTTGTGGCAAAGCTGCTTGCTTAATGGCCTCCTATTTCTAGTCTTTGTCAAACTATCAGGGTAGGGTACGATGTTCACTTGTCCCCTTCCTGTTACGTTGCATTCTTCTTGCTCCTTTAGGTCTTAGATTAAGGTCTTCATTGCTAAGCCCATCCTGTCTCCCTCCACTAGTAAGTACGATATGTCCACTAAAAAAATACCTGGCCCGTTTTCCCTTCTACAGTTTCATATATGCTTCAGTGGATTTTGACTTGGTTTGGCTTTGTTTATCACATTAGACTATAAGTTGTCGGAAGGCCAATCTAAACCAATCAGTGAGTGCTCACTGGAAGCCAGCATTGTGATAGGTACAGTGGGAAATACTGACAAATTTTAAGGTGTCTTATCTGCTCCCAAGGAGCCGATAGTTTGCTTGGGAGTTAAAATTAACTGTATTTGAGATGCCAGTGCTTGTAAGAGACATCATTAAGTTATTAATAGCTTTCATGTTAGAAAAGAAACCCACCACATGACATGTATGCATTGATTGTAAGACTGATCTCAAATTCAGAAACAATGGGCATTCTGTATGGTGTTCGAGGAGATGGAATGGGTTCAGCAAAAGCATAAAGAAAAAGCCAAAAGATCTAGAAGCTCAAAGGACAGATGGCTCTTCTGTTTGCTTATCTTCCATCCTCGTTGCCCTCTCCCCATCATTTCCCTAGTCAGACACTTTAGCCCAGGTGATAAGGTAAGCATCATTGAAGATACTACCTCCTTAATGCTTACCTTAAAAATGACATAAGGTAAAATGGTGTATACATACAGTGGAATATTATTCAGCAGGAAAAAGGAATGAAGTTCTAATGTGTGCTACAACATGGATAAACCTTGAAGACATCATGTTGAAATAGTTAGACTATACTAATTCACAAAGTCAGAATCTAGAATTCAAGTTACCAGAGGCTAGATGGGAGTGGGGAATGGGGAGTTAATGCTTAGTTGGTGTAGAGTTCTGTTTATTAAATGACACCATTGATTTGTATTTTGAAAGTGGATAAAATGGGAAACTTTAGGTTGTATAAATGTTACTAAAATAAAACTTTTAAAAAACCCATAGGACCGTACAACACAAACAGTGAGTCCTAATGTAAACTATGCATTATAGTTAATAGTATACTTGGAATAATATTGTTTAATTAATTGTAACAAAGATACCACTCTAATGCAAAATGTTAACAATGGGGACATCTCCGTGTGTCCGTGGGGGGTGGGGTGGGGAGGTAGGTGAGGTATATGAGATCCTGTACTATCTGTATGATTTGGCTGTAAACTTTTAACAGTTTTAATTTTAAAATGAGATAAAAATGATAGAAGATAAACTAATTAGACTCTCTAAAAAGGATCACAAAGATGTCATAAATTTTGCAAATGTAAATTCAGACATCTGTACATGCAGTACCGTTTTCCACACAAGTAGATACTATATAAACCAATGAAATGATGGCGCCCTTTAGTCCTTATCTGATTTTATAACTGTAGAATTGTAATTGTACATACAAATTGATGTTTGGGCCAAATCTGTCTTTATAAAGATGTTAGTTGTAAATTTTATATTATTTCAACATGTGCTTTGTTATTTATTTTTCCTTTTAGAATGCTGCTTTCATTTGTTTGTTGAACATTAGTACACATTTTTTTTTTTTTTTTTTTTTTTCTGTGAGATAAATTCCTGGGAGTCACTCTGGTGGGCACTCTTACGCACACTTTAGACAATGCTTTTTAGGTTCTAAAGAATTGGGGTAGCTGGTGGTGGATACCTGAAACTATCAAACTACAACCCAGAACCCATGAATCTCGAAGACAGTTGTATAAAAATGTAGCTTATGAGGGGTGTCAATGGGATTGGGAAAGCCATAAGGACCAAACTCCACTTTGTTTAGTTTATGGATGGATGTGTAGAAAAGTAGGGGAAGGAAACAAACAGACAAAGGTACCCAGTGTTCTTTTTTACTTCAATTGCTCTTTTTCACTCTAATTATTATTCTTGTTATTTTTGTGTGTGTGCTAATGAAGGTGTCAGGGATTGATTTAGGTGATGAATGTACAACTATGTAATGGTACTGTAAACAATCGAAAGTACAATTTGTTTTGTATGACTGCGTGGTATGTGAATATATCTCAATAAAATGATGATAAAAAAAAAAAAATAAAGAAAAAAAAAAAAAAAATTCCTGGGAGTCAATCTTGCTGCCTGGCAGAAGGTTTTGAGGCCTTGAATGATTTATTTCTGCTAATTTTATTCCATTTTAAAGGTTCCAAAGTATTGTAGAGACTCAAATAGCTTTAAGTTAATTCTTTTAAAAATCTTCAAACTGGCAAAGCTGAGGTTTAGGAAAATTTGGCTTAAGTTGATGAGGGGGTCTAATATAGGTCTTTGTTGCTGAGTGAAATTCAGTGGTTTTGGCTCATGGGAATTTGCAAAGTTGTTGGTTCATTTGATTTGGTTTCCTTTGGACTACACCCATGAAATTTCCTTTGGGTTTAACATGGTGATCCCCACCCCACACCAAACTCAAAGTGGAACACAGTGGGAATGTTGAGGTTTATACCTCAAGCTATAACTCATCCTAGAGCTTTACCCAGTTTGGGAGAAAATAAAAACAGCCTAGGTTTTAAATCTTTGAGTGAAATATTTATTGAAACTAAACTAAACCACTCTAAAGTTAGTTGGGACCCTAGAGGTCATTTGACTAAATGCGCCTCCTGATGCATGATTCCAAGGATCAATTTCAGATTGTTTAAAGCTTTTTAATTAGCTAATTAACTTCCATGCAGGGTTCCGTATCTGTCCTTTGGATCAAGCTTGTTGATTTTTGTGGCCCAAGTTCTCTACATCCTTATGATTTTTTTTCTGCTTGATCTTTGGCGAACCAAGGGAGGTGTGTTAAAACCTCCAGATGTATCCTTTCCTATGTGTAATTCTGTTAATTTATGACTTAAATTTTTGAGGTTATGTTATTAGTTAAGAATTATTTCATCTTCCTGAGAATTGTACCTTTTATCCTTATGTAGTAACTGGTTTTATCTCTAACCATTCCTTATGTCATAAAATCTTTTTTAAAAAATATAGGTCTTCCCTATCTTATCTAAATCCAAGATCTAAAGCCCACAGTATGTGTACAGAAGATTACATAACAGTACCAAAGGGTCTGGGCTAGCATCCAGTCATCAGATATATTGATATTATTGCAACAAAATGTGTGAATCTTCATGCTAAATAGGATATATAAAAATGTGTTTTCCATTTCTTTACTTTCAGACTTTTCATATTCTTATGCCTTAGTTGTGACTTTTTGTAAGATATAGAGATTATTTTTACTTTTTTGTCCAAGTTTTAGTCTATGTTGTAAATGCTGATATTAGAAATTATTTCTATTATGCCTATATTTGTCTTGCTTTTTCTGTGCTTTTCTTTTCTCCCCCTCTTTTCTACCTTCTGTTTTGTTGAGTAACTTCCTTATTTGTTTTTCTACTACTTATCTGGGAATTTTACATTTTACTTCTTTTCTTTTAGAGATTAGCATTTAAAATGTATCAACATACATTGACTTCATAGGGTCTAAAATTAATATCTCTAATCTTCTGATCACTATGATTAACTTTAATCACACTCCTCTCGTATTAGATTATGTTGTTACATGTTTTAATTCCACTGTGTTTTTATAGAACCCAAATTCTTCATCATTATTTTTGTTTTATAAAAATCAATGCTTGTTTAGGTTTTCCATATATTCTCCCAGTTTCTTTGCTCACTTTGCCTTTTTTCACTTCCTTCTGGTTTCAATTTCCTTCTTTGTCAAGTACATCCTTTGGTCTCTCCTTCAGAGAGGGTATGTTAATGGTTAACTCTTTCAGTGTTTATTTCATTTGATTTACATATAAGCTGATTATAGAATTCTTGATTGACAGTTTTCTCAGCTCTTTGAAGTTATCATCTCATTGTCTTTTAGCTTTTTCTTTTGAGAAGTCTGCTATTAGTCCAATTGGTCTTTTTCAGGCAGTCTCATCTCACTTTGTTTTAAAGAGTTTTAATTTGTGTATGTCTTTTGTGGTTTCAAAATGATATGTCCCCTTGTGATTTTCTTTTTATTTATCCTATTTGCCTCATTTTGCTTCCTAAATCTGATGATACATGTCTGTCATCATTCTGGAAAATTTTTCTACTATTGTTTCTTTGAATATTTTCTCTCTTCCATTCTCTTTAGTGTCCACTTCTATATTCATATTAAATATACATTTTCTTTCCATTCAGTTCTATCAGATTTAAATATATATATATATATGTATATGTATATGTAATTGCTTTTGTTGCATTTTGGATAATATCTTCAGATAGCTCTTCCAATTCACTAATTCTTTCTTTGCCTATGTCTAATCTTCTATTTAGTCCTTACATTGTGTTTTTTTTTTAGTTTAGTTTTGTTTTTTAAATTTCAGTGACTATATGTTCATTTTTTAGAAGTTTCATTTGGCATTTTTTCCAAATCTGTCTGTTCTTGTTTATCTCATACTGTCTTGCTATTTTCTTATTTTTTTATTACTTAATTTAAATAACTTTTACTTTAATAATTTTAGACATATATATTGTATAATGTTTATCTGATAGCTCTATATCTAAAGTTGTTGTAGGTCTAGACCTGTTATTGTTGTACCCGCCAACTCTTTAGGTGCATTGTGTCCTTGTGGGTTTTGTTGTTTTGGATTGTGAGCTCATCTTCAGTGGAGCTTTGTCTGTGGGAATCTTATACTGCCTGGGCTAAGGGTATGTCACTATATACTGGATTTATTTTTGCTTCTGCCAGCTTCCCCAGGGCTTTCACCATCTCAGACTACATTTTATATTAATTTCAATGATAGAGACCAGCTGAGTAGTGTGAATTTATACCCTACTTAAGCATGTGAACAAGTCAATGTCTGCAAATTCTGAAGGAAGAGTTTTTATTTTTCCACTCATATTCTAGGCAGAGACAGATAAGTTTCCTTATCATTTCCTATACTGATAAGTAGATTTGAATTTTTTATTCATTATTTTAGTGAGGCCTTCAGGTTTATATAAGGGTCTCACTTCTAACTACCCACTTCATATCGGCCTATGCCCCACATTACTAATATTAGTATTCTGATATTAGGGTACCATGAGCATTAGCCCATGGTCTATGGGCATTTCTCTTACCTTCTTGCAAATTTAACTATGCATTTAAAAGAGTATATATTATATTTTATTCAGAATTTTAAGTGGATTTTAGAAGGAAAGATTTCAGGCTTTCTGGTCAGCCACACTAGGAGAATCAGAAGTCTTAGTCCTTTTTTAAATATGCGCTACTGTTAAGCCACATTTTTCCATCTGATACTAATGCAATTCATTTATTATTATACAGCTGTAGAATGTATAATACATCCTGCTACTGATATATTTCTACTGATTCCTTTGTATTTCTTTTTGTTAAATTTGACCCTTCAACCCTTCATTCTGGCTTTTTTTTTTTTTTTTTTTTTTTATCCTTGTTCTTTTGTCTAGTATGTTGGTTGTACTTCTCAGCTCATCTGTAAATTTGATATGCATACCATCTGGTTCTTCCACAAGTGATTGGTAAAAGTACTAAATTGGAGAGATACCAGTACAGAGCTCAGGCTGTGCAACTGAAGTTCTATAGCGGATATTGATCAGAATGCTCTGAAGCTAGTTACAAATATATCCAACTCTGTTATCATTTCATCATTTCAACATTTTGCCCGCAAGGCCTGTTCTTAATGAACCCTTTTAGTTCTGTCCAATTTGGTTCTGCCAATATTTCTTAAGTATATACTATGTGCCATATGTGAACTGTGAGCACCAGAAATATAAAGAAGAATAAGCTACAGTGTTTTCCTTCATGATGCTCATAACCTGGTAGAGGAGAAATTCAGGTAAGCAAAGAAGCCGCCATGTGATAATCTCTGCCTGCATTTTGCTCAGGATCAACTTCTGCTTCACTGATTGTGATGGCTGGGTTCATGTGTCAACTTGGCTAGGTGGCCCAGCTGTCTGGTCAAGCAGGCACTGGCCTGACCATTGCTGTGAGGATATTTGAGGCTGGTTAATAAACCAACGGGCTGGTTTGTTGGATCATTAGTCAATTGACTGCAGCCGACTGATGACTCATCAAGGGGCGTGCTTCCACAGTGAGAGAATGCAATTGGCTGGATTTGGTCCGGGTGATCAGCCGGTTTGTTGGATCATCAGTCAATTGGCTGCGGCTGACTGATGACTCATCAAGGGGCGTGCCTTCCACAGTGAGAGAATGCAATTGGCTGGATTTGGTCCAGGTGATCAGTTGGAGGCTTATAAGCTGGATGGTTAGAGACCCTTCACTTCTTCTTTGGCTGCTCAGTGAAGCATTTCCTGGGGATCTCGTCAAAGTTGCCGGTTCGTTTCCTGAGGAGTTCGTCAAAGTTGTCAGTTCGTTTCCGGAGGAGTTCGTCTGACATCTTCCTTGGAGTTGACAGCTTGTTGACGGCTCTGCAGAATTTGGACTCGTGCGGTCCCGCAGTTGCGTGAGTCAGTTTTACAATCTGATAATCAGAGACATCTCTCATTGATTCTGTTTCCAAGGAGAACCCTAACTAATACACTGATCTATACTTTATGGCATCTATACTCTTTCCCTTCTTGCTATGTCATTGCCGTATCAGTTGAGTTGATACAATTTATTTGTGGGAAAAGTTCCACAAGGTTGATTTTCATTTCTCCTATCTTTTGTGAATGAATTCATTTAGGTATTTTATATTCCTAAATTTTCAGGGTACCTTTGTATCAGTAAAAATTACTAAAAATATTGAACATATGTTGAATTTCTTTCAGATTTTCTTTCCCTTTTATTCCTATTCTAATTATCCTCTCCTTTCCTTGGTTAAAAATTTTCTCAAAATTTTCTCTCCTCCAGACTTCCTGTTTCCAAAAAGCAGTACAATATAAATGTCTGATACCAGTTTGGTCTTCTTTGGCCTGGTCACTTTTGTTAACTTTCTCTCCCAGCTTTCCCTACTTGGCCCCAGACTTCAGCTCATTTTTTATTCTTAGTCTTTGAAAGTGTGTTAGGTAAACTAATGATGTAACTTCATTTTCAGTAGAGGAGTTTACTTTAGTTAAGAAATAAGTTTTTATTTGGGCTATAAATTTTGAATTTAAACTTCACTGTTTTCTCTCCTTTGCCCAACATTCATTAGTCAATAAGTCTTGTCAATATTTCTTTGAAGTATTTCATATCTTTTCCTGTTGTTTTATTCTCATATTTAGTGCCTAAGTTCATGCCCTTGTTATTTCTCACCTGATAATGGGATAACCTCCTAAATGTTTTCCATTTCTCCTGACTTTAATCTTGGTCCTGTGTTTTTAAACTGCAGTTTATGATCTAGTAGGTTAATGGAGCAATTTAGTTGTTAATGTTTATAATTTTTAATGATATAAAAGAGAAGAAATAAATAGTTGAGTCCATAACATGGAATAAGGGTGTTTTTTCATGAAACTTTGGTTTTAATTGTTAGTATATATTAGTATATATATTTATTTCATACTGTGGGTGGTGGTCAAAATGTTCGAATCACAATATCCTAGTCTATCTATCAATATCCTAATCTTATCTATTATATTTTTAGAGTAATCATCCTAAAACAGCTATTAGATTGTCTGGCATTCAAGGTCCTCTGTGATGTACTTCCACCTTTATTTCCAGCTCAATTTTTGCTACACTTTCCACCTCCAGCTTTATCTCATTTATACATATGTTAGTTATATTCCTACTATGTTTTTCTCATTGTCTTTCTTTAACCTGGGTTGCCCTTTGGAAGTTATAATTATAGATATTATCAACTTTTATACTCCCACAACATCAATGCTGGGGATGGATGGGGACCAAATCAAATGTGTGATCACAGAATATAGGGCAAACGTGAATAAAGAATCATAGCTTGGACAAGGGGCCAGTACTGAACTATTAAGTCGAAAGGGAAATACAGTAACTCTACTTCAATTCTAGGCTGACATTGAGATCTAAGACGAGGCAGTAGGGAGTTGTGATATAGCAATTCCACTTGCCAACTTGAACTTTCCATCTGTAATAGGAAATAATAATTGTGTGGGCATTTGTCATTTGGAGCTGGGGGGGCTGGAATCTATCTAGCCTTTGCCCCTCTTTCCTATGTTTACAGAACTCTGTATCATATGTGTTTTGGTAGGAGGTGGGGCTTGCCTTCCATTATAGAAGCCAAAAAAGCCCAAGTCTTACTTTCCCAGCATCCCTTGCAGCCACAGGACTGGCTTGTGACCTAGGCTTGGCTAATCAGGTGCCTAGGACCTTGATTTGAGAACTACCACTGACAGAAGCAGGGAAACTGGAGTACCTTTGTGTTGACACCAGCATTTGGCTTTATAGGCAGTGGTGACTGACTTCCACAACTGTGGCATCCAGTGGTGGCAACGGAGTCCTCACTGGAATAGTTCCGGGTATGGTTTGAGCATAGTTCTGGCTGTCTAACCTCCCTTTGCCCCTGCCTATTTTCTGAGTCTGGTACTCTACACTTCCTGGAGATTTTATGAGCAACTCTGTTTCCTTTCAATTAATTTCTTTTCTACTTATATCAGCTAGAGTTGGTTTCTGTTACTTCCATCTAAGAACTCTGAAAAATTTCATCGAGTTGTTATGAAGTATAAGATAAGACCATACATATTACCTTCCATGTGGTAAATTTTCAACAAATCATTGGTTATATTATTACTAATTTTATAGGATAGAAGACCAAACACTCACACCAGTGTCTCTCAGGGACACAGCTAGGAAGCTGCTGTTGGTTATTATCACTTGATTTTAGAGAAGTCTGTGGATCTCCATGCATTATAGTCCTTCGGTGAACAAAAGGAGGGGAAAAAAAAAGGCTGCCTCCAGGGAAGAATGAGGCAGCTGACAATTGGGTGTTCCTTACAAATGGTATATCAGTCCTATAAATCTTTTCAGGTCCTGCTCAAAGGACCTCTGCTAAGTGAACTCTAGTCACCCCAACTGAAATAAATTGCTCTTTTCTTCATGCTCTCTGAACATTTGATTTGGGCTTCTATTGTAACTTGTGTTGCATACTGTGCACCATTTCTTTTACTCCAGCTAGATTATAAGCTCTTTGAAGATAGGGATCCTGTCTTATTCATTGGTATATTCCCCTGGTAATTCGCAAAGTGCTTTGTTTGTGGCTTGTGCACACAACATATGGATGGAAAAAATGAAACCACTGATTTTAAAGATAAGCCATGTCGTAATTGCAGTTCTAGTCCCTGAAGCAGACCAACCAGGTGTGAAGGCTACTGGCGCCACTGTGGCCTCACATGGTTGGTTTTGGGGTATAGTGGATGCGTAGCATTATCTAAAGGACCAAGCCAGATAGTAATACAGGTTTCATACTAATATGTTAATTCTAGGGGAAGATGATCCACTAAAGGTAGGACACAACACTCTGTGAGTAAGTCAGACCCTAAGGTGAATAAACCAAAGTACTTTGTAGAAACATATTGCCTTAATGTCTGTTATCCAAAATGACATTGATCATATTAGGTGCAATCTTGCCAACAAATTAGAAACCAGGGGACTCCACATGGATATTCCCCAAACCCACTTTGAGGCCAGGGTTTCGGTTCCTTTTCACTCCTCCAGAGCAGCCAGTTACCATTATAGAGAGAGTGAGCTCTCCTCACAGTGGCACCGTGGAGTGAGGACTTTCTGATCTACCAAGGCGGAGGCCTGGGGTAGCTTTTTCCACTAGAGAACCCTTTCCCAGCAGCTCCCAGGAGGGTGTGTGCCCTCTGCTTTTCACTCACAGCTGCTGGGGCTACTCAGAAAAGCAGTTGTAAAGGACGAGAAACACATGCAACATGTAGTGTGCCACCTTGTCGACGTTTCTGCAAGTTTGAAGATGGAGGAGTCCCCGCCTGGGAGTAGCCCCACAACAAGCACAGGTGCCCTGCTCTCCTGCTCACCCTTCCCCGGCCTGCCATGGGCTGAAGGAGCAACTGCATGCACCGCCCCGCGCCACCAAAGGTGCGGCCCACCCTGGGCTGCCCTGCAGAAGACCCTACACGGGTCTCTACCTGGGAACCCTTCCTCTTAACATCTTGTTTGACACCAAAGCCCAAGTACCCCGCGTGATAGAGATCAGTCAAGCTACAGAGTAAATGGAGAGTTTATTACCATTAAAGTTTTTTAAGTAGCTGACTATGAATGAAAAATAACATTTTCAAAAGAAAATAAACTGAGAATAGACCTGTGTGAGATGTGGAAAATATTTTAGGGCAAAGGAAATGATTCACCACCTCACAGACGTGGGACTTAGATGAATTATGCAGGTCAGTTTTTAACTTCTGTGGAAAGCCTCTATGTCTTGTATAAATTCCTGTGTGTGCTCTTTGCATAACACTCATGGAAGATTATTTAATTTCGTATTCAGACATAAAGAAAACTCTTGGAATTATTTTAGCCTTTTCCTCTAAGAATCAGTGTCAGGGGGTTGCATGACTTGTAGGATAGAGCTTTGTTTACACAATGGGCCCTTTGTAAAGTAATTTAAAAATTAATTTTGAAACATTTAACTTGGTTTGTTTTGTTAGATTTTCTCATTTATTTCCCTCCCTCAAGTCTGTTTTTGCAACTTTTCATAACATGTAACTGAAAGTTTCAAGAGAATATATATTTTATCCTTCATTTAATGAATCAAAAGGTTGCACAGGTGTTAAGTAAAATAAATAAATAATTTTAAAAGTAATTTTTAAAAAAGTAATTTTAAAATTTTCTAGCCATTAACTAAAATAAGGATTTTATGGTGTACTCAAATTTGCTAAATATTTCTCATTACTGGAAAAGGGCTCCAATAATATGTATGCACAGAATTATTACATTGAAATTAATATTAAACATTACTTAAAAATAGAATAGAGGAGGGTTTGAATTACATTTGTGTCTGTCTTATTTGAGGGATATACAGAAGAATTAATTTAATATGGAGAAACTGATGAGGCAGAACGGAAGCAATCAGGGGAAGTTATCATGAGGTTTCTCTGGAGTTCTGGGTAGAGAAGGCCCGTGCAGCAATTAAGCTTGACCAAAAGTGAAATGGCTATTTTTGACCAGAAGTAATGAGTTCTCCTCACTGGAAGTATTCAAGCAAAGGTTGAATGACCTTAGATCAGTGATACTGGTATTTCTGCATTCAGTAGAGAGGTGTTCAGTACAGAATACCTTCTCAGGTCTCTTTGGGTTTTAGGACAAAATTTCTAAGTGGTTTAGTTTGTGGAGATTGTCTACTTTTGTTGGATTGAGTCATTGGTTGAACTCATACTATGATTATTTTCTTCTTTTAGGAGCAGAACTAGTGAATGAAATTGCTCTTAATTATTTAAGATGCAGCTGCACACTTACCTTTTCTAATTTTCTAAGCCTAAAATAAATATAAGAGGGAACAGAGGATTTATTCAAGTTTTGAAAGGCATGCAAAAAGGTCTCTCGAACTTCTTACTCTCAACACTTAAACTCAGGCCGGAGAAGAGAAAAACATGTTTTAGCAATTTTGTTTCCTCCAAATCTCCTGTACTTCAAGTAATTGAATCTTGTTCATAACCAGCTCATATTCCTTCTTTACATATCTGACTCACATCCAAACATGTTTCACATATTTTCATGTAAAGTCAACTGTCTTAAAAAGCAACTGGATATTTTGGATCCAGAGGGCCCTGATTTATTTAAAGATAAGAGAAAACCTGTAATGGCAGTTGCCTTCCACATGTAGCCATCTGTCAGTATGATGTTTAGAGGGGTAAAAACAGGAGTCTAATAATTTTCAGTCTTAGAATCAAGGCTGCCATCATGTGGGGACATTAGAGGTAAATGTCAGGCAATTGTCAAGGCTGAAATGATATTTCCAGAGATTGGGACTTTCCTGATCCCATATTTTTTATCTCTTTTTGTGATCGGTACTCTCCCACTCTCAAGACTCCAAAGCTTGAACTCTCCGTTCTGCTCCTGTGTCCTAACAATCCTACAAAATCCATTCATTCTCTGTTTTATTCTCCTGTTTTATTATTATTTATAGCAGTTACACCAGTATTTGTTGTTTTTGCTGGGATTAGTTCCAATTCTAATTAGTTCCACTAGAATGCAAGCCCCTTGTGGACAGGAAATGGGTCTGTCTTATTCACTGCTTAATCCCCAGCAACTAGGGTAATGTTTGGTACATCCTGGGTAATAGGAATAAATCTGTCGACATATTTATTGGCTTGTTTATCAGCTTTAGTGTCTAGTAGTGTTCATTGAATTAATTTAGATTTCTGTCTTAAAACTGCACTCTTTCATCTGATGTGATTCCTTGCTTCCTCCATCCTCTTCTACCATTATAAAATGTTCTCTTTAACCTACACCTTTAAGAGATGCTAAATCTCACACCTGTTAAAAATAAAGGTCGGGGGGGGGGCAGTGATTTCTTTAGATTTGTCTCTTTTTATTTACTACCCCTTGTAATTCCTTTCCTTCCAAGATAATGTCTTGGATGTGACTGTCCACCCATTCACTCTAAAATCTCCTGCAGTTTGATTTGTGCTATATTCCTATTTCATAAATCCCCCTCACCAACATACTTTTTCATGAAGCTTCTCATAGTCAAATCTAAAAGTGCATATATTACTCTCATTCTGACCTTTCCCAAGACTGTGCAACTGGCCGTGCTTTTGGCTTTGGTTTCAGTAGCAAGTGGGACATCTTCCTGAGGGTGCCCTGGCACTGGCTAGTGTTATTCTGACCCTACAATTTATGGCCCAACTCCCTACTTTTTTTCTTCCTACAGACCATTTACCATCACCAGCCAAGGAACAAATCCTTACAGTCTCGTACTTAAGAGTTCTTGTTACCCACAGTGTTCCTTGGAAACCTTGTTCCAAAATTTAAATTTCTTCTCATCTACAACTATTCTAAAACACAGGTTTTCCATTAGTGTTGGTGTGACTGGATGTTCTATTTGATCTTCAAAATGATGCCAAGTTGAAGTTGAAGAAACTACTCTAAAAGGATTCACAGCTCAAAGCCCCATTATATGCATGTATTCATTTGACGAATATTTTTGAGTGCCTGCTATATGCAGACATTGTTTTAGGCTCTGAGGACAGTGCAGTAAATGAAGCAGAGAAAGTCCCTGCTTTCTTGGAGCATACTTTCACTTTGAGTATTTTATTGTCCAAGAGGAATTTTAAAAAGGACTTTATACATTTAATTGGGTTTTTTTTAATCTTCATTTTATTGAGATATATTCACATACCACGCAGTCATACAAAACAAATTGTACATTCGATTGTTCACAGTACCATTACATAGTTGTACATTCATCACCTAAATCAATCCCTGACACCTTCATTAGCACACACACAAAAATAACAAGAATAATAATTAAAGTGAAAAAGAGCAATTGAAGTAAAAAAGAACACTGGGTACCTCTGTTTGTTTGTTTGTTTCCTTCCCCTATTTTTCTACTCATCCACCCATAAACTAGACAAAGTGGAGTGTGGTCCTTATGGCTTTCCCAATCCCATTGTCACCCCTCATAAGCTACATTTTTATACAATTGTCTTCGAGATTCATGGGTTCTGGGTTGTAGTTTGATAGTTTCAGGTATCCACCACCAACTACGCCGATTCTTTAGAACCTAAAAACGGTTGTCTAAATTGTGCGGAAGAGTGCCCACCAGAGTGACCTCGCAGCTCTTTTTGGAATCTCTCAGCCACTGAAGCTTATTTCATTTCCTTTCACCTTCCCTTTTGGTCAAGAAGATGTTCTCTGTCCCACGATGCCAGGTCTACATTCCTCCCCGGGAGTCATGTTCCACGTTGCCACGGAGATTCACTCCCCTGAGTGTCTGATCCCACGTAGGGGGGAGGGCAGTGATTTCACCTTTCAAGTTGGCTTAGCTAGAGAGAGAGGGCCACATCTGAGCAACAAAGAGGCATTCGGGAGGAGGCTCTTAGGCACAATTATAGGGAGGCTTAGCCTCTCCTTTGCAGCAACCGTCTTCCCAAGGGTAAAACCTATGGTAGAGGGCTCAACCCATCAAGCCACCAGTCCCCTATATCTGTGGTCATGTTAGCAACCATTGAGGTGGGGTAGACCTATACCCCTGCATTCTCCACTGGCTCCTCAAGGGGGCTCTACATATTTTTTTTCTTGCTTTTTTTTTTTTTTTTTTTTTTTAAATCAACTGTATGAAAAAAAAAAAAAAAACATACAATAAAAGAACATTTCAAAGAGACCATAACAAGGGAGTAAGAAAAAGACAACTAACCTAAGATAACTGCTTTACTTCCAACATGTTCTTACTTTACCCCAAGAAAGTTACCTAATATAGCAACATTTCTGTGAACTTGTTCCTACTATATCCATCAGAAATTAACAGACCATAGTCATTTCTGGGCATCCCCAGAATGTTAAATAGCTTATCTGTTCTTGGATTATTGTTGCCCCTTCCTTAATTGCTCTCTATTGCTAGTTCCCCTACATTCTACATTATAAACCAATTGTTTTACATTTTTCAAAGTTCACATTAGTGGTAGCATATAATATTTCTCTTTTTGTGCCTGGCTTATTTTGGTCAGCATTATGTCTTCAAGGTTCATCCATGTTGTCATATGTTTCACGAGATCGTTCCTTCTTACTGCTGTGTAGTATTCCATCGTGTGTATATACCACATTTTATTTATCCACTCATCTGTTGAAGGACATTTGGGTTGTTTCCATCTCTTGGCAATTGTGAATAATGCTGCTATGAACATTGGCGTGCAGTTATCTGTTCGTGTCACTGCTTTCCGATCTTCCGGGTATATACCGAGAAGTGCAATCGCTGGATCGAATGGTAACTCTATATCTAGTTTTCTAAAGAACTGCCAGACTGACTTCCAGAGTGGCTGAACCATTATACAGTCCCACCAACAATGAATAAGAGTTCCAATATCTCCACATCCCCTCCAGCATTTGTAGTTTCCTGTTTGTTTAATGGCAGCCATTCTAATCGGTGTTAGATGGTATCTCATTGTGGTCTTAATTTGCATCTCTCTAATAGCTAGTGAAGCTGAACATTTTTTCATGTGTTTCTTGGCCATTTGTATTTCCTCTTCAGAGAATTGTCTTTTCATATCTTTTGCCCATTTTATAATTGGGCTGTCTGTACTATTGTCATTGAGTTGTAGGATTTCTTTATATATGCAAGATATCAATCTTTTGTCAGATACATGGTTTCCAAAAATTTTTTCCCATTGAGTTGGCTGCCTCTTTACCTTCTTGAGAAATTCGTTTGAGGTGCAGAAACTTCTAAGCTTGAGGAGTTCCCATTTATCTATTTTTTCTTTTGTTGCTTGTGCTTTGGGTGTAAAGTCTAGGAAGTGGCCGCCTAATACAAGGTCTTGAAGATGTTTTCCTACATTATCTTCTAGGAGTTTTATGGTACTTTCTTTTATATTGAGATCTTTGGTCCATTTTGAGTTAATTTTTGCGTAGGGGGTGAGGTAGGGGTCCTCTTTCATTCTTTTGGATATGGATATCCAACTCTCCCAACCCCATTTGTTGAAAAGACCATTATGACTCAGTTCAGTGATTTTGGGGGCCTTATCAAAGATCAGTCGGCCATAGATCTGAGGGTCCATCTCCGAATTCTCAATTCGATTCCATTGATCTATATGTCTATCTTTGTGCCAGTACCATGCTGTTTTGACAACTGTGGCTTTATAATAAGCTTCAAAGTCAGGGAGTGTAAGTCCTCCCACTTTGTTTTTCTTTTTTAGAGTGTCTTTAGCAATTAGAGGCATCTTCCCTTTCCAAATAAATTTGATAACTAGCTTTTCCAAGTCTGCAAAGTAGGTTGTTGGAATTTTGATTGGGATTGCATTGAATCTGTAGATGAGTTTCGGTAGAATTGAGATCTTAATGACATTTAGCCTTCCTATCCATGAACATGGAATATTTTTCCATCTTTTAAGGTCCCCTTCTATTTCTTTTAGTAGAGGTATGTAGTTTTCTTTGTATAGGTCTTTTACATCTTTGGTTAAGTTGATTCCTAGGTACTTGATTTTTTTAGTTGCTATTGAAAATGGTATTTTTTTTCTGGAGTGTCTCTTCAGTTTGTTCATTTCTAGCATATAGAAATATTACTGACTTATGTGCATTAATCTTGTATCCCGCTACTTTGCTAAATTTGTTTATTAGCTCTAGTAGCTGTATCGTCGATTTCTCAGGGTTTTCCAGACTTAAGATCATATCATCTGCAAACAATGACAGTTTTACTTCTTCTTTTCCAATTTGGATGCCTTTTATTTCTTTGTCTTGCCAGATGGCCCTGGCTAGCACTTCCAGCACAATGTTGAATAACAGTGGTGACAGCGGGCATCCTTGTCTTGTTCCTGATCTTAAAGGGAAGGCTTTCAGTCTCTCAAAATTGAGTACTATGCTGGCTATGGGTTTTTCATATATGCTCTTTATCATATTGAGGAAGTTTCCTTCAATTCCTAGCTTTTGAAGTGTTTTTATCAAAAACGGATGTTGGATTTTGTCAAATGCTTTTTCAGCATCTATTGAGATGATCATTTGATTTTTCCCTTTCAAATTTTTAATGTGTTGTAATACATTGATTGATTTTCTTATGTTGAACCATTCTTGCATGCCTGGAATGAACCCCACTTGGTCATGGTGTATGATTTTTTTAATGTGTCTTTGGATTCGATTTGCAAGTATTTTGTTGAGGATTTTTGCATCTATATTCATTAGGGAGATTGGCTGGTAGTTTTCCTTTTTTTGTAGCATCTTTGCCTGGTTTTGGTATTAGATTGATGTTAGCTTCATAAAATGAGTTAGGTAGTGTTCCATTTTCTTCAATGTTTTGAAAGAGTTTGAGTAAGATTGGTGTCAGTTCTTTCTGGAAAGTTTGGTAGAATTCCCCTGTGAAGCCATCTGGCCCTGGGTATTTATCTGTGGGAAGATTTTTGATGACTGATTGGATCTCTTTGCTTGTGATGGGTTGGTTGAGGTCTTCTATATCTTCTCTGGTCAGTCTAGGTTGTTCATATGTTTCCAGGAAATTCTCCATTTCCTCTACATTATCCAGTTTGTTGCCATACAGTTGTTCATAGTATCCTCTTATAATTTTTTTAATTTCTTCGGGATCTGCAGTTATGTCACCTTTTTCATTCATTATTTTGTTTATATGGGTCTTCTCTCTTTTTGATTTTGTCAGTCTAGCTAGGGGCTTGTCAATCTTGTTGATCTTCTCCAAGAACCAACTTTTAGTGATATTTATCCTCTATTGTTTTTTTGTTCTCTATGTCATTTATTTCTGCTTTAATCCTTGTTATTTCTTTTCTTCTACTTGGTTTGGGATTGGTTTGCTGTTCATTTTCTAGCTTCTTCAGTTGATCCATTAGTTCTTTGATTTTGGCTCTTTCTTCCTTTTTAATATATGTGTTTAGTGCTATAAATTTTCCCCTCAGTACTGCTTTTGCTGCATCCCATAGGTTTTGGTATGTTGTGTTCTCATTTTCATTTGTCTCTATATATTTAGCAATTTCTCTTGCTACTTCTTCTTTAACCCACTGATTGTTTAGGAGTGTGTTGTTTAACCTCTAGGTTTTTGTGAATTTTCTAAGTCTCTGATGGTTATTGACTTCTAATTGTATTCCATTGTGGTCAGAGAATGTGCTTTGAATAATTTCAATCTTTTTAAATTTATTGAGGCTTGTTTTATGTCCCAGCATATGATCTATTCTGGAGAAAGTTCCGTGAGCAGTAGAGAAGTATGTGTAGCCTGGTGATTCGGGATGTAATGTTCTATATATTTCTGTTAAATCTAATTCATTTATCACATTGTTTAGGTTTTCAATTTCCTTATTGGTCTTCTGTCTGGTTGATCTATCTGTAGGAGAGAGTGATGTGTTGAAGTCTCCCACAATTATTGTGGAAACATCAATTTCTTCCTTTAGTTTTGCCAGTGTTTCTCTCATGTATTTTGTGGCACCTTGATTGGGTGCATAGACATTTATGATTGTTATTTCTTCTTGTTGAATTGCCCCTTTTATTTGTATGTAGTGGCCTTCTTTGTCTCTCAAAACATCCCTGCATTTAAAGTCTATTTTATCTGAGATTAATATTGCTACACCTGCTTTCTTTTGGCTGTAGCTTGCATGAAATATTTTTTTCCATCCTTTCACTTTCAATTTCTTTGTGTCCCTGTGTGTAAGATGAGTCTCTTGTATGCAACATATTGATGGTTCATTTTTTTGGATCCATTCTGAGAATCTGTATCTTTTAATTGGGGAGTTTAATCCATTTACATTCAATGTTATAACCGTGAAGGCGTTTCTTGAATCAGCCGTCTTCCTTTGGTTTATGTTTGTCATATGTATTTTTCCCCTCTCTCTATTAATATCCTTTATTGTACCCATACCAAATCTCTTTAGTACTGAACCTTTCTCCAAGTCTCTCTGTCCTTTCTTTGTTTGTCTGTCTGTAGGGCTCCCTTTAGTATCTCCAGTAGGGCAGGTCTCTTGTTAGCAAATGCTCTCAGCATTTGTTTGTCTGTGAAAAATTTAAGCTCTCCCTCAAATTTGAAGGAGAGCTTTGCTGGATAAAGTATCCTTGGTTGGAAATTTTTCTCACTCAGAATTTTTAAATATATCGTGCCACTGCCTTCTCGCCTCCATGGTGGCTGCTGAGTAGTCACTACTTAGTCTGGTGCTGTTTCCTTTGTATGTGGTGAATTGCTTTTTCTCTTGCTGCTTTCAGAACTTGCTCCTTCTCTTCCGTGTTTGACAGTGTGATCAGAATATGTCTCGGAGTGGGTTTATTTGGATCTATTCTATTTGGAGTTCGCTGAGCATGTATGATTTGTGTATTTATGTTGTTTAGAAGATTTGGGAAGTTTTCCCCAACAATTTCTTTGAATACTCTTCCTAGACCTTTACCCTTTTCTTCCCCTTCTGGAACACCAATGAGTCTTATATTTGGACATTTTATATTATCTATCATATCCCTGAGGTCCGTTTCGATTTTTTCATTTTTTTTCCCCATTCTTTCTTTTATGCTTTCATTTTCCATTCTGTCATGTTCCAGGTCACTGATTCATTGTTCAACTTCCTCTAGTCTTGTAGTATGAGTGTCCAGAATCTTTTTAATTTGGTCAACAGTTTTTTAATTTCCATAAGATCATCTATATTTTTATTTAGTCTTGCAATGTCTTCTTTATGCTCTTCTAGGGTCTTCTTGATATCTTTTGTATCCCATACTATGGTCTCATTGTTCATCTTTAGTTCTTTGAGTATCTGCTCTAGGTGCTGTGTCTCTTCTGGTCTTTTGATTTGGGTGCTTGGCCTTGGGTTATCCATATTGTCTGTTTTTTTCATATTCTTTATAATTTTCTGTTGTTTTTGGCCTCTTGGCATTTGCTTAACTTGTTAGGGTTCTTTTAGGATTTGTAGACCAATTGAAGTCCTTATTTCTAATTTATCAGCTCTACAGCTTCGTGGAGTACACTTTCTCTAACTAACCAGCAGGTGGCGTCCACAAGCCCCCTGTTCTCCACAAGCCAGTTCTCCCCTGCTTAGCCTTTTTGGTGAGTGGGGGAGTGAGTCTTGTGGGGTCCATTTGGTGTACCAAGCTTGCGTGTGTAGTTGGTGTTGCCCACCCTGTATATGGGGCGTGTTTCTGGGCAGTCAGGGAGAGGGGGTGGCTCTAACAATCAAATCTCCCTGGTGATCCTGGAGTTTTAAAGCTGCTGCAATAGTCTAATTCTTCAGTTCAGTCTTGCCACAGTTTGTCTCTGCCACTGACCCACAAGTCCTTGGTATTGGCGTATGGCTCCTGAGACTTGCGAGTGGGTCCCTCTTCCAGGCCGTGCACCCCCTGGTCCTCTGTTGAGGGATGACTGTGCTATGTCACAAGTGAGTGCCATCCCCCCAGGGCAGTTCTGGGCTCCTGGGCTGTGTAGGGAGGCTCCCAGTCTGCTGAAATGATGGCTGAATGGGGCTTTGTTAATTCACACTGCTCCATCTTCCCAACTCTGGGACAACCAGCTGAGGTTGCAGGGAAGGCTAATGTCCACCCCCAGTTTTGTGGTGTGTGCCTGTTATTTGAAGCACTTCTGTCACACTGGGTTGTCTGGGGCAGCTCTGGGCTATGGGGCTGGCGACGGGCAGGAGTGTTTCCTGTCCACCAGGATGATGGCTGTGAGCGGACACCCCCCTTTTCTTGGGAAGTTGTGGTGTTTAGTGAATTTTCTCAGCCACTGGGTTATTGCCTTTTTTCTCAGAGCTCTGTTAGTTCTGCTCTTGTCTTGACCTACCCAAATTGCAAGTCTTTGAAGCTTTCTGTATTGGGCTTCTTAGATTAATTGTTTTAGAAAAAGAAAAAAGGATTAAAAAAAAAAAAAGGGCCCTCCTCACAGATCTAATGGGTTATTGAAATGCTAAGAGACAAAGCAATTAGGGCCATTAAGGAAAGTCCACAGGGCAGAGAGATCAGCTTTTCTTTGGGATTTGCATATGAGCCTCAGGGCCTGAGCTCTGCCCTTCCCCTTTTTATGTTCATCAGAACTCCAAAAAGCCTCAGCTTTTAATTTTGGAGTTTTTTGTGCTGTTTTATTCTATGCCTGTCTCCTCTCTGCTGGGCTGGCTGCTCTCAGATTCTCTGGTGTCTGGTCTCAGTCTATCTCAGTTGGAGTTTGGATCAGTAGAATGAGTTTCCGATAAGGGCTGCCACTGCAGTTCTCCCTTCTCCTTCCCGGAGCTGACAGCCCCTCCTCCCACAGGACTGAGCCTGGCAGGGAGGGGTGCGGGTCCCCTGGCCAGAAAAACTTACAGATTTCGCTGATCTCAGCAGTTCCACGTTTTCATGAGTGTTGTATGAAGTATGCCCTAAGTCAGATTGCTCTGTGGTGTCCAGTCCACGCAGTTCCTGGCTTTCTACCTACTTTCCTGGAGGAGTAACTAAAACATACAGCTCACCAGTCCACCATCTTGCCCCGCCTCTCCTTAATTGGGTTTTAAATCTTATTCTATTTTGAAATCAAGTCATTAATATATAAAAGTCAGAATGGCCTCTTTCATTTATTCTTTTATTAACATTTGGTTAATTTAAGTTAAATTAAACTAATTTCCCTAAACAATTAGTTCTGATCCCAATTTAAGTTATTTAGTTCCTTGAATTTTTAAAACATCATTTACACATTTACTGTATCTGAATTTCTCAAGCACCCTTCCAATGCCTAGTGGGGCATACTTACAAACCTAATAAGGAAACCATTCTAAGTGCATAAGCAACTTAAAAAAATTATAGTCATCAAACATATAAATGCAACAAATCAACTTCTCTTAAGCATTTCAATACTGTTTCCAAAATTAAATCAAATGTTCTTATGCCTTTCAATTTAATATCACAAGTCTGGAATCAATTACATGTTTCAAACTGAAATCATAATCTCTTAAGTATTTCAGACTCTTTAAACAAATACAATATGCCAATGAAATGAAAATTACTCTTAAACATATTCCACAAAAGTATGAAGAATGGGTTTAATTTACTTCATTATCTCTTTTCTTATTTATTTAAACTTTCCAGGGGTGATAAAATCACCAGCACAATTAATGTAGCTTTACCATTTTAGGACGGTTGAGATTACTAGGCTGAAAAATAAAAACATCACCTGGTGAATCATTTGTCAGAAATTGTCCTAATTTGTATTTTTCAAAGATGACTCCTGGTTTCTGGGTGGATTGGATTTAGGGATGTCAGAGAATAGAAATCTGGTAGTGACTCCTTTGTTGTGTTTACGTCTTCAACAACTTCTTCACGGAAGGGGAATTTATTTGGTACTTTCAGGGGTCTCTATTAGCTCCAAGAGAACCCACTTCCTCTTGAACTCCTCTCTTCTATTATTCCCCTATCACATGACTGTTTAACTCCTTTTTTTGGTCCTTCAATTTTCATTTCTTTCCAGTTCTACTTCTTGAGCTGGAATGGGATGCTTTAGATTGTGGGGGTAGAGGAGACTCTGGACCCAGGAAGAGAATGGGATGGGGTTAGGGCTTAGGAGAGGAAAAACACCAAAACATTCTTGCCATATATGCATAGACAAGAATCTAGAAGTATACATAGCATATGTTAACCTGGGTTATCTATGTGGGATAAGGTTTTGGAAAACTTTAACTTTCTACCATATTCCATTCTGTGTTTTTGATAAGGAGCATATACTATTTCTATAATCTGAAAAATGAATTTAAAAGAAAACCAAAGAAATAAAAATTAATGCAAATCAAGGGGATTAATGTAACAATAGAGTCAGAAAAGGCTTTAAGAAGATAGAAGTGAACCTTGATGAGGAAATGAGTCTAACTATTTAAAAATTATCATCATTATTAAATCTTTTTCACTACATAGTTGTAAAGAATGGCTTTTGATGTCTTTCAGCCTGATTGTGAATGATATTTACTGTGTGTAGTTGTATGTAGTTTCCTATTTATATCAGCCTTTTCAGGTTGATTAATACAGTGTAGTAATTGCAGGGGAATACAATTTGAATTTTACACTTCTCGCTGGGAGAACTGGGAGAGCAGCCAAACATAAACATGTAAGCACCAGCTTTTTGTATGAAGCAGTACAAGGAGGTTTCATAGGAATTTACACAGAGCAAAAAGGAAACCATCATTTATTGTGGAAAACTTAATATAATTATGGAATCATCCCTAATGACTTGGTTGATCAGAATAATAGTATTCAACAATTTTAGCATTTCACTTCTTTAGAAAGAAAATGGAAGCTCCTGGATCATATACCATTTCATTAATCTACTTAGGCAATATTGTCATCTCAATCTGCAAGTGTTTTGAAGTAGCTCTAGTTCTTTTACAGGGGTCCCAGTGCTGAGTGTTTTAGGCTGATGACATTCATACCACTGAAGAGAATAAACTAAATACTGGGGCTTCTTAGCTTAAACAAAACAAAACAAAACAAAACAAAAAAACAAAGCTATTTTAAGACTGTTTCAGATGGCCCAAAATAAAAGTCTAACATTTCTACTGCTGGCGCAAAACTTCTTTCACAAAGTTGTGTGAGCATCTTATATATCTGAATTTAGCAATCTGATCTTCAAAGCCTCCTTTGACATTTAAAACATCATTTACACATTTACTGTATCTGAATTTCTCAAGCACCCTTCCAATGCCTAGTGGGGCAGACTTACAAACAACTAGATAGCTTATACTCTCATGGTGTATATGACCTGATTGATGGCACTCTAGATGACCAGGAAAGACCCTGTGGTTAGTACTTGTCATCCAAGTTCAGACCAGGCTGTACATGAATTTTACTTATTTGTACTATATTGTACCTAGAACAATGCTTTAGAGAAGTGGCACCATAACTGTTTGTTGGAATGAATATATGAATAAGGGAATAAATAATAGGCTTTCAACAGTAAGCTTTGATTGGAGATTTTGATGAAACACTTTACATTTATACTATGCATGAGAACTTATGGGTAAACATGATGTGGCTAGATTGTCAGTTTTTAGCATGGACAAATAGAATTAATTTCTTTGAGACTAAGTAAATCATACAAAATACAACTGTACTGGTTCAGATCCTTATGTAGTTGGGCTGATCAACCATGACTTCATCAGCCATTAATATGGTAAATGAGCAATTTTGACTACTGACTGACCAGAGCCAGAGGCAATATATGGAACTTGTCATATTCTATAACATGCTGCTTTGCTGCCCTTGGACTTGTGGCCACATTTAATGAAAGAAAACCAGATTAATGAGATGACATTCCAAACAGAGTAACAAAATAGGACGTATATTTTCTCTGTGTAGCATTTTCTTGGCCCAGATACTCTTTAGTAACTGTTGGGAAACTGCTATGAAATACATAGAGAACTGGTCCTATTGTATGAGTCTTTATGGTACAATATAACCTCCAGGTTAGAGGACCACATGTTCAAGCCACATTGGGATCAGTTTTGGGGTTTAAGTTTCAGCACAAAGGATTTACTGGAGATATTGAGAAGATTTCTTGATAGAGCTATTTAATACTGGAATGAGTTATTAAGAGCAATTGTAAATTCTCTTGGCAATCTCTAAATATAGTTCAATTTCTCCTCTCTCCAGGATAATTTGGGTGGGCCTACCTGAAAGCAGAAAGACAAACCAGATTGGTCCTTCTAGCCCACGCTTTATGTGATTCATTATAACCCAGAAGAAAGCCCCAGTACTTAAGTGATTTAGTAGTTTTTTTGTGTGTGATCAAATAAGAGCCACACACTATGTTGGACGTTTAAGCTCTAGCTTGGCTGACTGCCCCCTGTATGAAGACCTTCATTATTGAGTTTTGTTTTCATTCATTCTATATTTATTCCCTTGGGTGGAAATATGTGTGCTTGGTCTCAGATCACAGGGAAATTATTTAATATATGACTTAGAACTTAATATGTTGTGTTAAGTAGTGGTGGAACAAAATAAGCTTTTTCCCCTCATTTGTGAAGCAAATTATGCCCTTCAAGAGAAGTGAATACCTATTTCCAAGTTAGCAGAATTTCAAATGCAGAATTTCTACATTTATGTCTAATTTCTTCTAAAATTTCTACATAAAGAGAGTTTAGGGAGAAAATAAAATAAAATAATAGAATTGGAAAGGTATTCTGAGGATTGTGGGAAGACGGCAGAGGAGGAAGCTCCAGGAATTAAGTCCTTCCATCAGAACAACTTTTAAATAGGCAGGAACTGCCTGAATCAACTACTTTGAAATTCTGGAGTGCAGTAGAATGCTGTACAGCATCCAGGGATGAGCAGGAGGAAGAGGCTGGAAAATTATGGTAAATACCAGTAAATTACACTTGTGTGGTGGTTACCATTGCCCATCTCCCGCTCTTGCATCAGGCAACAGTGGGGTCCAGCCCCTGGCATAGCTTACTGATGCCAGAAAGAGACTTAAAAATCCACTTTGCCAAGATCCTGGATGAGCAAGGGCCGATTTCTGATCATGGGCTTTTGACTAGCTGCTTTGGATTACTGGAGGCCTGGCTCTGAGAGTGGCCATTGTTCCAACCCACCCCAGACAAAGGCAGCAGAGGAGGCTTAAAGAGGTACAGTTCCTCAGAGCTGCGGAGGACAGTTGAAGGGCTGTAATTCCTGGGCAGGTCAAGAAAGCGCAGCTTTCAGGAGCTGAGGAAGAAGCTCCTGGCATCCTTCCGGCCACTCCCTCATCCCCTCTCCACGGCAGTTTGGAGTCAGCCGACACTTCCTTTGTGGGTCCCTGGCCTTGTTCCCGCTGGTTAAGACTGACTTGGGAAACTTTTCTCCAGTGTTCCCCCTCTACACACACACTACCCCACCCCCTAATTTGCCCTCCAGTCAAAAGCAGCTTGGTACAACGAAAGCAGTGTAACAAACAATTGAAGCAGATTGCCTGGGCAAAGGCTTACCTGCTTTATAAGTCCTGCAGTGAAACACCTGAGAGAAAGAGGTTTGTTTCCTGGAAAGCAGAAAGGGTATTTAAACTCCTGTGAAGAGGGGAACTCCTAAGACCACTAGCAAGCACAAACTCAGGACAAGACACAAGCCCAGAAAATGCAGGAAGACACTGCACTTTGCATTCATCTTGGGCAGACTTCTTGATAGGGGTGCTGACACTCAAGAAAATCTATGACATCACCAACTCAAGAAACAGACATCTCAGGAAATAAATCCCAGAGTTAACATTTTAAACTATTAAAATGTACAGTGTGCAACAAAAGATTACAAGACAAAAAAAACAAACAGGAAATGATGGCCCATTCAAAGAAAGACGATAAAAATCCAGCAAACATCAAGAAAAGACCAGACTGTGGATATACCGGGCTAAGACTTTAAAAAAAAAAAAAAAATCTTCAGTATGCCCACAGAAATAAAGGAAAATACAGAGAAAGAACTAAGGGATATCAGTAAAATAATGAATGAAAAATATGAGAATCTCAGTGAAGAGACAGAAATTTTAGAAAGGAACCAAACAGGAATACTGGAGTTGAAGACCATATAACTGAAATGAAAAATTCCCAGGAGGGTTTCAACAGCAGATTGGAGCTGGCATAAGAAAGAATCAGCAAACTTGAAGAGAGGACTATTGAAATGAGTCTGGCTGAGAAGCAGAAAGAAAAAAGAATTAGAAAAAGTGGAAATAAAGACCTTTGTGACACCATCAAGTATATTAATATATGCATTATGGGAGTGCCAGAGTGAGAAGAAGAAAAGAAAGGAACAGAAGGTATATTCAAAGAAATGATGATAGAAAATTTCCCAAACTTGGCAAAAGACACGAATATACATATCTAGAAAGCCCAATGAACAACAAATAGGTTAATCTGAAAAGAAACATGTCCAGACTCGTGGTAGTCAAACTGTCAAATGCAAAGGACAAGGAGAGAATTTTGCCAGCTGCAAGAGAAAAGCAATGTGTCATATACAAGGGAGTCCCAATTAGATTAAGTTCAAATTCCTCATGAGAAACTACGGAGGCAAGAAGATAGTGAGTTGAAATACTTAAAGTGCTCAAGGAAAACAATTGCTGACCAAAAATTTTATATCTGGCAAGTCTTTCAGAAATGAGGCAAAGATTAAGACATTCCCAGAGAAACAAAAGCTGAAGGAGTTCATCACCACTAGACCTGCCCTATAAGTAATGCTAAAAGGAAGTTCTTCCTACTGAAAGGAAAGGACACTAGACAGTGGCTCAAAGCAGCATAAAGAATTAAAGTCCTCCGGTAAAGGTAACTATTTGGGTAGTTATAAATGCCAGTACTATTGTATTGAAAAGATGCTGTAAGACCCTTAGCTATAATTTGAAAATGCATATCAAGTTTTTAATGCAGTGTAGATATTTTTAAATGTAGTTTGTATATTCAACTATAACCCACTTAAATATTTAAATGAAATAGCCTCAATTCTCCCTCTCCCTTTGTGGATATCCATTATTTATATGAAAAACAGATTATATTGGTGTGTAGTCCTTTTAAAATAAAAGCATCATCCTAAACAAAGTAAGAATTTGGACCGTTTATATGTGAATATTTTTTGTGTTCCAGCTTAATGTTTAATATTTAAATTTAACACATATAGCATATATAAAGAGGGAAAGTTAAACTTGTTATGAGGTCCATAACTTCTCAATTTCCTGTTTGTTTAAATTTGAAACCCTAATGTTGTGACAAGCCTGCTAGACAGATGCTAAAAATGCCAAAATGGAACCAATCAGAAACTAAGAATGTTCTATAAAGTGATTATAGAGTTTAGGTATTTTGTTGAGATCACTTTTTTGTTTTCTGACAAAGCTAGCATAGCAGATTTGTTTTTAATATGGGAGACAAATGTTCATATTTGCCAAAGAGCATCTTTTAGTCTTATTTAAGTACAGGTTGCCCTAACCTTATAGACAGCTGAATAACTGTGTGCAAAGCAAATATTTTTGTATTATCCTAATCAAATTCTTTTATAGTTTTGGAAATAAAAACTTTTAAAAATTGGCTATAAGACCAATTTTCAGTTTCAGTTCAGAGAGAAACAGTTATATGATCATGTTCATAGTCTTTGTTAAAATATAGGACAGAGTTAATTCCAGTCTCTTCCTGGGGATTTAGTTTTTGGACATGCTGGCAATGCTATTATTTTAAATAATGAGCAGAATTTTGCCTGACTCTAAGCTCCCCAAGAGTAGAGGCAATGATTGATTCATTAAATCCTCCCTGCCTGGTCCTTCTTTCCATACTTCCCTTCCTTCACTTTCTAGGTTTGTAGAATGCCTACAGACTTCTAGTTACCCTGCTCTAGGCTTCTTAAGAGATGCTGAAATGATTCAAAAGCCACTCCATCTCAGGAGATCATAGTCCTTTGGGTAAAATAGACAAGAAAATTAATCACTTAATCAGTAGAAGGTGTAATGAGTGGAAGAGGAACACAGAAGAGCCCCAGTCCTTTCTTGGGATGGTGTTGGGAAGGTAAAAGTGATGATGGGAAAGTGGTCAGAAAAAGCTGTAAAAAATAGGAATTGTATCTGAAATTTAAAGATGTAGGCCTTATGCAAGCAAATGAATATGAGGAAAAAAGATATTTGGTTTAGGCTGAGAGCTGGAGGGGGAAGCTTGTGGTGGCAGGTGACCCGGCATTCCATACAGAGAGATAACTTGAATTCAAGTAAGAATGAATATGTGAGAAACTTATTGGGAATTGTAGATAGGTCAAAATGGCTAGAGCAAGGATAATGTGGTGATAATGGGAAATAACATGTGAAAAGTATTCCAGGTTATGAAAGACTCATGGGGCCTACAGAGGAAGTTGGCTTTTATCCTAAAAGCAATTGGAAGTTGTCAAATAACTTAAATCAGAGTGGTTGCCAGGTTAGATGTGTTATAGAAAAATCATTCTGGTGGCAACGTAGATAGAGGATGGATTGGAGGGATGCAAGACTATTTAGGATGGTATTCCTCTAATGCAGGGTTGTCAGAGGCAAAGGCTGTCTGGGGTCTAAGCAGGTAGCACACATGAGCTAAACGGGCCAAGTTCAGAAGCTGGAGAACTTGGGCCTATGGCCTATGTAAGTAAAAGAAGCAATCACCATTGGCTCCAGCCAGCTGTTGTCGTTTGGGGAGGCAAAGACCCTCATCACACACATATACACATCCTGTTGCACGTTCTTTATTTACTTTTGGCTCTCAGATGGTGTCAAATGTTTTTAAAAACATGAATGGATCAACACTATGCTGACCAAACAAAATAAATCTTTGGGCCAGATACCACCTAAGCCAAAGTATCACTGAAATGTGTGTTCTTTTGAACATTGACCTTTGAAAAATGAGCTCTGTGGTCAGATAAATTGAAAGCAATTGGAACTTGACAAAACTGATTTTTAAATTCACAACAAAAAGAAAACTTGCGAGAAGAGCCAAAACAATTTTGTAAAAGAGCAAAATGGGGAGACTTGCCCTATACTTTAAATCTATGATAATTAAAATATTGTAGTATTGGCTCAGGAATGGACAAATAAATTAATGAAACAGAATGGGTAGCTCAGAAACAGACTCGTGTATATGAGAATTCAGTATATGATAAAAGTGACATTTCAAATGAGTGGAGGAAGTATGGATCATTTAACAAATGGCATTGAAGAGATTAGCCATCAATTGCGAAAAAAAACAAAATTACATTTTGACTCATGCTATTAATAAAAAATAAATATCAGATGAATTAAATAACTAATTGTAAAAAATAAAACTAAATTAGAGAGTGGTGGCAAAAACATATTTATGATATTAGAGGAGGGAAAGCTCTCTTAAAGAAGACATAAAATACAAGAAATCATGAAAAAAAAAGTCAACAACTCTGACTGGAGCAAAATAAGAAAAAAAAATTTGGACAACTAAGGCCTCCATAAGCAAAATTAAAAGGTAAACTACCATCTGAGAGAAAATATATAAATATATTACAAAGGATTAATATGCATACCACATAAATAATTCCTCCCAATCAATAAGAAAGAGAAACAATCCATTCAAAAATTGGTCAAAGGACATGAGTAACCAGTTCTCTAAAGAAGAAATACAGTTGGTCAATAAACGTATGAAAGTATGCTTAATAACAAAAGCAGTCAGAAAAATGAAAATTTAAAATTTGAGATACCACTTCCCCCCGTTAAATTGGCAAAATAAAAATTTGTAAAATCAAGAGTTGGTGAGGATATGGGAAAACAAGAACTGTTACATTACAACCTCTTTAAAGGATATCCATTGTCAGTATCTATCAAAATGGAAAATATGCCTACTCCAGATCCGGCCTTTCTCAAAGCATCTACTGTAGGGAAATAGTAAAGGCTATTATTGTTCCTTCCAACATTGTTTGCAAAAGCAAGAAATTGGAAAAAAAATCCAATTTTTAAGCTGGAGGGGCCCACTTAAACTGTACATTTATACTATGAAATACTAAACAGTCTTAGAACATAAAAGAATGAGTTAGATCTACTGGTGTGATAAGACATATTGTTCAGTGAACAAAATAAATTGCTCAACAATATATAGAGTATTATAACAGTTATTTTAAAAGGGAAAAGACATGAAACAATGCAATATTTAAAAATGTCATGTGTTCAAATACTTATTTACCTGTATAATAAAAAATAAATGAAAGTGTCAAATATAGAGCCTGCTTATTCTCTAAAGAGAATGCAATCAATTGAAGGAAAGAAAAAAAAAAAGGAAAGGAGAAAGGTCCCCAGGGAGGTAGGAGAAAATGCAATCTAGAACTTGGAAGAGAATAGCTTTGGATAGGAAGAGGATGAAATTCTCTAGAACAAGAGGGAAGGAGAGGATGGGTTTAACGGAGACAAATTTGTATGTGGAGGTGGGAGTTGGAATTGGAGAGAGGAGTAGAGGAATTTTCTGTATGATTACCTCTATTTTCTCTTTGAAATAACAACTTGAGGGAAATAGTATAGCCCACCCCCCTCCCGGGTCCTATTCTCACCATGGTTATAAGTAAATTTGACTGACTAGTTTCTTCACCTGTTTACCTCAAACAGATTATATGTTATTAATATCTCAGGTCCAAAAGGCCCTTTCTTCTTTTCGTTTTTATAAAGAATAGCTTGTAACTGCTGTTGCATGTGTCCCGAGTAATGCTGCAATGTTGCCATGAAAACGGTAGGATTGTAATAATAGGCCATACCAATGAACCAGTTCCTATTGTTTGAAAAGACCTGGGGAATTGCTTTCAAATGGCTTGCCTTAATTATGGTGCTTCCCATTCTGTACTCAAGAGTTTTTCTATTTTCTGTGCATGCAGAGACCCAAATTCCCAGCTTTATTCCCAGAGAAGTCTATGCAGCTATACCCCCCACCAGCATTCTATGGAATTTCTTTTGTTGCAGCCTGAAAAAAAGCCCTGTTTTTTTCTTTTAGAAGTCAGCTAACTTGTGAAGTTAGGGAGAAATGGTGAAGAAGAACAGTTCTGCCCTTTCCCTCTCCTTTGGATTTTAAGAGCCTTCCAGCAGTCTGACCTCACTTTTTATGTAAAATATATTTAGCCACTCGTTATAAGTTGCAATCCTTTTGTGATTCTTGAGTTCCAGAGAGAGAAATGAAAAGCATTTAGATGTCAAGCATCAAAGGAAATTGAGGAAAATATTTGAGTCCTTTCTTCCATTGTTCGAAATCTTCTGACTTTCCTAGAGGCTGTCCCCAAAGTCCCTGGAGCTTTCTACCTTTCATATCTGCCTTCAGGAGGAAAACACAAAAAAAGATTAACCAATCTTTTCTGTTCTCTGTGCTAGTAACCCTATTCTTAACATGTTGATGATGATGGGACATCCTTGCTTCTGTCTCAACACAGATTTTTTTGTTGTTGCCAATTTTCTGTCTTACCTTCAACCATCCTAGTTAGTGGTATGTTCAAAACAATATTTGCAGGATTTTACTGTGTAATTAATGAAAATCAAGGTACGGCAGAAGAAATTGTAAATCTGTACTATGTTCATACCTGTAAAATGCTTACTACATGCAGTGTCAGCAATAAAGGTGTAAAATGAGAATAAATAGAAAGTACTGGGATGGGTAATTTAATTTATAAAACTTAATCCGACACTGTTGTTTATTCTGATTAGCCCTAACATTAAAAGAAATGAAGCAAGTAAACTTAATCTCCAAGACTTTTATTTCTTCCTATGAATTTCTAGGGAGAATGGCTTTGAGATAATTATTTAACTGGAGAAGATTTTAATGAACACACTGGATTATCAGATTTAAAAAAAAAAGACTGGCAGGTTTGTTTCCTAGCTTAATTATGTAGTAAAAAAAAGTATTGAATTTGGACTCAGTTAGACCTGGATTTTAGATTTATCACTTCTCACTTGTTTGAGCCCTTGATCTAGTTAACTTCTCTGTGGCTCAATATTCAGATCTGTAAAGTGGGATAATAGAAGTCTCAGAAGAGATTCCCTAGAGAATGAAGGAATTAGAATATGGTTGCAAGGAAAAATAATGAGTTCAATTTTGATCAAACTGAGTTCAAAGTGCTGCAGAAGTTAGATATGTAAATTTTGATTCATTGTTTTAAGAATAGATTTTTTTTTATTATATTGAAGCAATATTTTCTAAGAATTGTTAATAGCACTTGTTAAGATGAGATTTCAAGTGTTCCGTCCAGGATCTAAGGAGTAGGAGATATATCTCACAGAATTTTGTGAACACTCCTGTGCTCCTCATGTCTCTTCTCACAGTGCTCTCCTAGCAGACCCCCTATGTGACATCTGCCCAGCAGAGACTGGCCTCCCAACTTCTGCTCTTGGGCCCTTTAGTGACCCCTAGACACCACTTGGCTCCCATCCATCTGTGTCAACCCTTCAGTGGCTCCATGGCCTTCAGAATGAGCATGGCGTTACTTAGCTGAAAAGTCACATCTGGCCGATCTGCTCCTTTCCCCTCAGTACTTTATGACTAGTTCCGATCAGGTCACATCTTTCTGCACCAGACTCTCAGCTCTTAATTCTCATTAGATCATTGTGTATCCATGGCCTAACTAAAGCCACAGTGAAGCATGATTAGCAATTTCATGAGATGTGTTTTTATTTACGCTTGTACTCCAAGGGCAGTTTTCCACTCTGATTTTTGTCTATTGAAATGAAAGTGTTTGAATTTTTCCAAGAATGTGAAAAATATCTTCCATTTCGCATAAAACTGAAATCAATTTAGAAGGTCTTATTAAGCAAATAATCTTGAGACTAGAAGTATAGAGAAAAAGGCACCTCATTCAAATATAACCTAGAGCCTGAGATAGTCCAGTCTGTGCACTGCATCACTTTTGAACATGCACAAAAGTCAGATCTTATTCAGTCTCTCAAAAAAATGTAATAGGTAGGATGATGCATTTTTAAAGTGCTGCAGACATCTTAAATACTTTTACTCTATTGCTGCTTCTTTCAGTATCCTCCACACCGAAGGCAACTACCTGATGCCCCTGTTCCATCTTGCAGTTCTCTATTTCCCATTCCCCACTCCCTTTTGAAATTCTTCAGACATCTCTCCTCTCAGTACAGGCACCTTTTTTTCTTCTTTTCTCTGCCAATCTTCCCCTTTTCTTAGCCTGGTTTCCTGGATTTGTGATTCTACCTACTCAGAACAGCTGGAGGACCCAGGAGCTTCAAGTGCCCTTGCAAGGAAAAGGATAAAGTCCCCAAGAAAAGACAGTTTTCTCATTTTATCTTTCTAATGAAAAATCCTTATGGAGGACTTTCTATAAATTCTCCAACTCTCTACAGACATATTTATAAATAAGCCATTTGTTATTGATTATTGTGCGAATTGGAAGCTTACCTAGGTGTAATATAGGCACATGGTCATATAGAAAAAGATGCTTAACTTGCTGATTATTCTACTTGATCTTGCACTATAAATTTCTTGAGAACAAGCATTTTTTCCCCTATAAATTCACACAGCTTGCAGTACCAGGATTCTAATTCAATACAAGTGCTGCTTAGAAATGTTAACCGATTTACAGGTGGAGAACTCAGTGTTAAATTTTTAGAGGAAACTATTTTGTTTTCTTTAGTATTCCTACAAAAAAAAATAAAAATAAAAATAAAACGGTGTAGCCAGTTCAGATTTTTTGCAAGATTCTGCTCAAATACATTTCTGTAGACAATGAATATTCCCACATTATTGTATAAAGCTTTTGTTGTTTCATTATATTTGCTTCCTTCATGGTCATCTGAAAATGGTTATGTATTTAATGAATGTGTTTATTCTCAAAGGTCATGGAAAGAAATATCTGTCAGAAATGCTACAGTAAATGCATTATTGTAATGTAAATAAGATAAAAATGTATCCTTCACTTTTAATGCTGTATGCTGGACTTTAAACTGAAACATTTTTCAGAACTGGATTGTGTTCAGAAGGAGTCACTTTCCTCTATTGAAGTTTCATGCATTTCTGTTAAGTTTCCAGATTTATGCTGCTTATTATCAATACTATAACAGAGTGGTTGCTTCAGGACTTAGGAAATAATAAACAGTCTCATTTAGAAAGCCCTTTGGCCTGGATTTGGTCCATGAGCTTATGGATATGGAGCTGTTTAGTGTGCATAAGATCTTGAGGATCCTCTCGAAAGACACTGTTTGGATTATATACCCTGTGATGCACTTGCCTTTTGCAAAGTTTGGTTTGAAGTAGTTGGGGCAAGACTGTGAAAAAATCTTTGAGAATCATAGAGCTGGAAAAAACCTCAAGAGGTCCTCTTTCTTAGCCCCTGTATCCAAGGAGGAGAATTTGTAAGTCATTCAAGGCAGGCAGCTGCTGATCCTGTTTTTGTGAAACATCTAAGTATGAGAGCCCTGACTGTGCCAAAGTGACTGTTTTAGAAGAAAGCACCAACATGCTGGTTTTTCTATCACATTTTTATACTTTTGAATTGTGGACAATGGCAGGAGACATATTCATTCTATTTCTTGGGTAGTTGGTGTGGTAAACATTTTTCTATGTCCACATGTATATATTTAAGTTTTGTGTTTTGTGTTTTTTGTTTGTTTGTTTTGTAAGCAGAGTGCTACTCTCTTAGCATGTGTCTGATCACTTTATATTGGAGGATACAAAACTCAAATTCCATAGAGGGCAGGCCACTGAAATAAGAAAGTAAGCCACTAAGGGAATAGGAAGGCGTTGGGTCTGTCACTGAATTGAGGAGTACAGGTCCGGGCGCTAAGGACATTCAGATTCAATGTTTTTTTAACAAAAGGACAATGCTGGCCAAACAAAATGTTCTGCTGGCTATATTTGGCTTGTGGGCCTCTGTTTTGAGTCCTAATTCAGTAACCAACAGTTCATGTCCACAGGCACTTAAAAAAGGTTTTATATGATGATTCCCAGGTATATATATAAAAATTACCATGTAATCTATATTAGTAGTTTTATTTTTCTGACAAAAATGTATTTTGGATATGTAGATTAATTGTTTCTAAACTGGATATCCTTGATATTCCTTTCCAAAAAATAGTTAATCATTTATGTATTTATGTTGATGAAGGTTAGCCATGTAACCTACCTTAATTCTGTATCAGGATTTACAACTCTATGTATCACAGATGTGAGCCAGCAAAAGACCTTAGAATGAATTTGCCAGAAAATACTTTTAGTATAGACAGTGTCTATTATAGGGAAACTAAACTCAAATGCCTTCGAACGAGACTGCCATGCTGCACACCTCAAGGGGACGCCATTCATAGTAATCTACATCAATTACTGAGCACTGTCTAATTTTAGGGTAGTGGTGACGTCCACCTGGATTACACTGTGCTTAGTACTCACTGTTATTATACAGTGAGGTAGCCCTGCCTTCAAGTCCACATGAATAATGTACACTTGGGAAACAGCAGAGTCTAAGACAATAAGAGAATATTGGAGACTGTGGCAAAATGGAGAACACATGTCCCACATGAAGCCGTTTGACTTTAGACAAGTTTAAACAATCCTGTAGGCAAAATTCACTATCAGATTGAGACCCCTGGTCTAAACAAAGTGGGACATTTGGTGTCTACTTTCTTCTTGAAAAGTTCAATGGATGAGAACAATGTAATCAATGACAGACTGCTTAGATGAAAGTACAGTTATTAGTATCACACATCATTATGGATTAGCTAACATTTTATCATTTTATATTTGAATTTTGATTATATCAAATCTTGAAATCGTTGATTCACTATGCCCATTCCATCAGTCATATTAGCCTACTCTTTAATTTAATGTCTCTCAGATTGGCTTATATCCTTTTTACCATCTCTTATCCTTATCATGATTGTTGTTTCTTAAACTCTGCTAGGTGTTTACATACATATCTCATTTAATTTTCACAATGAAGTAAGGAGGCAAGAATTGTCATCTCTGTTTTCCAGATGATAGCCCCAAGGCTCTGATAAATTGTGTGACTTGGCCAACACTGAAGAGTTAATATGTAGAGGAGCCAGAATTTGAATTTAGTCCTGGCAGTCTCCAAGATTTATTCTCTTTCTGTTGCACCTTCCATATACTGATCCTACCCAACTTATTTAACCTTATTTTCTAACCCCTGAACACTGGGGCTAGTGACCTCCCTAGGAGAACTAAGGGGAAGAGAAAAACAGAGTGAAGACTACAGGCGCTGAGATCAGAAGAGCATTTGTGGAGAGGCCATTAGTGGAGGAATGTTTGAAGGGGTCAAGAGATGTCTTTGAAGTCACTCTGCAAACTTTGCATTAGTTACTACTCCCTTGGTTGCATGCAACAAAATCCCTACTCAGAGAAAAGAGAGGATTTCTTGGCTCACATAACTGGGTTAGCACCAAGAATTAAAGGAAGTGATGTAAAAATCAGAGACTTCTCTACTTGACCTGGGTCCTTGACACAACCAGGACTCCTTCCCCATCCATCGGGCCTTTGCTTGGCCCTACTTCCTTGTGCAGACAGGCAGGATACATAGCTTCTAGCAACCATGGTTCAAGGACTCTTATTTGACCTGCTTGAGGCATGTCTTCAGCCTTTTGACCCAGGAATTGGGCGAGGGGCATGGGGAAGGGAGGGAAGGGTTTTGGAATGGGGTGTTAGGATTGGCAGACCTGAGTCAGTTGCTCCACACACACCTCTATTCCTCAGCTTGTAGGAGATGGGAGGGGAAGGTCCTATTACCAGAAGAAGGGCTCAGAAAGCTTATTGGGCAAAATCATAACTCTCAAAATCTCCTACCCTGTCAGATTCCCCAGAAGTCTACTTTTTATTCTCCCCTCTTCTCCTTTTCAGCTCAGGGAATAGCCCATGACCAAAAGCTTGCTTGAAATTTTACCAGTTACATGTTCATTTGGCTTAACAGATGGGAAAATTATTTTTATATATAACACACTTAAGTTGTGTTAATTGTGGGTTGCTATTGTTTTTGGTTCAAATTCTTCTTAAAAATTCAAGCTGCTGAATTATCCACACAGAGATAGTCCTGAAGGTGAGATGATTGAGAGTCACTTACCATGGTCCTCCATAAAAAGCAGGGACTGCACCAAAAATCTGCTTGGGGCTGCTTAAGAAAGGGATTGTATTCTAGGTGGGCTGTAGTAGACAGAAATTAACTGTTCTGAGAGTCAAAAACAAATGAAAATACATGAATTTCAGGTGCTCTGGCTCTCAGAACTGTGTGAAAGGCAGGGTGGTATATCTATATATTTATTCACGGGAACTTAATTTTGAGAATTATGTACCGGATTAGTCTTATTGACTTTAAGCAATAAATTTTAGTCAAGTTAATCATAAATACAGTTTAATTTCTATTACAGTAAAAAATTCAACTCTTAGTATGTTTCATTTGTTGTGTTTTTTTTTTTTTTTTCCTGAATGATCTAATGTGTTTCGTGGGGGAAACAATTTTTTAAAAGTATGAATATGGTATTTTCCTGGATTTCTTAATTTTTTTAAGGCTAAACTTCACATTTTAAGGTACCACCTCGACTGCCCCTATTCTCTCAAAAACAAAGATAGCCCTACTCAGATTCTCTGATTCCAGAGAGGGGAATCTTCAGTTTGACAAAAAGTAGTTTAGAAGTACTTTAATATCACCAATTATAAAATTCATGATCTATTATTTTGTTGTTATTTTTTTCAACTCTACTTGTCTTCTTCAAATTTGAGGAAATCTAATATTATTTGTTAGGTCCAGTGAGCTAAATTATCATTACAATAATTTTTTATTGGTTTCTTTGAAGAGATTTAAACTGTTTATCTGAGGTAAACAAAATGCAGTCTTACTTTATACAGATACTTCTAATCAGTCTTCTACTTGTGATCTGATTAAACAAAGAGCAAAAAAAATGAAAAGCTAATTTTAAATGATTTGTATTTTTCTAGCATGTAAATGTGATATGTATAGAATAGCAACTTCAGTTTATAATATCTAAGAGTAGAAGCTTTATTTTTCTTTTATTCATGAAAACAGTAAAATGTAAGAAATGACAAAATATCTTAGCTTTATAACTTAAACTTGTAGGGTAAATGCATTTTGTAAAAGGAAGGAGAGGATTTCTCCACTGGAGGTTTCATCTGATCATCAAACCCCAGGTTTATAAAGGATTGAATTATTTATATGTCAGGACTGTCTCTAGGTAAGAAGGATTAGGCAGTAGCCTGTATTATTGATTTTAGGATGTTTAGAAATATTTTATCACCAAAAATGCCCATCCCATTGTTGGTTGCTGAAATTCATCATTAGCTTTTCATTCCTTTGATTAATTACTATTCCCATTTTCTGTCTTTTTTATATACTACTGCTAGGTGGTAAAACACATCCAATTACTAACAACTAAGTATATGTGCTTCTTTATTTTATTTTTATAATGGCTTCATTGAGATATAATTCACATAACATAAAACTCACACTTTAAAAAGTGTAAAATTTAGTGGTTTTTAGTTATTCAGAGTCATGCAAACATCCATCACCATTTATCATCAGCTCCAAAAGAAGCCCTATATCCACTAGAAAGCAGTCTCCGTTTCCCTTCCTCCCAGCCCCTGGTAACTACCAATCTACCTTGTATCTCTGTAAGGACTTTCTTATTGTAGAAATTTCATATCAATGGAATCATAAAATATGTAGCCTTTTGGAACTGATTTCTTTCACTTTATTCGTGTTGCTGCATGTATCTGTACTTCATTCCTTTTCGTTGCCAAATAGTATCCCATGGTATGGATATGACACATTTTGTTTATCTGTTCATCAGTTGATGGACATTTGGGTTGTTTCCAACTTTTGGCTATTATGAATAATGCTGCTATGAACATTTTTTATGTTTTTGTGTGAACATACGTTTCTGATTTTGTTGGTCCATATATAGATGTGGAATTGCTGTGTCATATAATAACTCTACGTTTACATTTTGAAGAACCATCAAACTATTTTCCAAAGCAGCTGCACCATTTTACATTTCCACCAGCAATGCATGAGGGTTCCAATTTCTCCACATCCTTGCCCACACTTGTTACTGTCTCTCTTTTTTATTTTAGTCCTTCTAGTGAGTGCTAAGTGGTATCTTGTTGTTTTGATTTTCATTTCCATGATGACTAATGATGTTGAGCATCTTTTCATGTCCTTATTGGCCTTTTATATATATTCTTTGGAGATACGTCTATTCAGATCCTTTGCCCCATTTTTAAATTGGGTTGTTCATCTTTTTATTGTTGAGTTGTAAGAGTTCTTTATATATTATGGGTTCAAGTCCTTTGTCATGTATGTGACTTATAAACATTTTCATCCATTTTGTGGGTTGTCTTTTCACTTTTTTGATGGTGTCTTTTGAAATGCAAAAAATTTTAATTTTGATGAAGTCCAGTTTATTTTTTTCCTTTGGATGCTTATGCTTTTGATGTCATATCTAAGAAACCATTTGCCTTATCCAAGATCATGAAGATTTCCTCCTATGTTTTCTTACAAAATCTTTTCAATTTCAGCTATTATATTAGGTATAGGATCCATTTTGTGTTAGTTTTTGTATGTAGTATGAAGTAGGGGTCCAGCTTCCTTCTTTTGTGTGTGTCTGTCCAGTTGTCCAACCATCATTTGTTGAAAAGACTATTCTTTCCTCCATTAAATGATCTTGGTATCTTTGTCAAAAAACAACTGAACATAAATGTAAGGGTCTATTTCTGGACTCTAAATTCTATTCTATTGATCTGTATGTCTAACCTTATGCTAGTATCCCACTGTCTTGATTTCTATAGCTTTGTAGTAGGTTTGAAATCAGTAAATATGAGTACTCTAACTTGGTTCTTCTTTTGCAAGATCAATTTGACTATTTGGGTTCCCTTGAACCTCCATATGCATTATAGGAAAAGCTTGTCAGCTTCTATAAAGAAGCCAGTGCTTTTATTTTGATAGGAATTTCATTGGCTCTATAGATCCTTTTGGAGAGTATTTCCATCTTAATAACATTAAGTGTTTTGATTCATAAACTTGAAATTTCTTTCTATTTATTCATATCTTTTTAAGTTGTTTTCAACAAAGTTTTATAGTTTTCTGGGTATAAATTTTGCACTAATTTTGTTAAATTTATTCCTCAGTGTTGTGTTCTCCTTTTTGGTACTATTGTTAATGGAAGTGTTTTCTTAGCTTTGTTTTCAGGTTGTTCATTGTTAGTGTAAAGAAATACAATTGATTTTTGTATATCCATCTTGCAACCTGCAACTTTGCTGAACTCACTTATTAGTTCTAATGGTTTTTAGTGAATACCTTAGGATTTTCAACATATGTCATCTGCTAATCAAGATAGTTTTACTTCTTCCTTTCCAATCTGGATGCCTTTTATTTCATTTTCTTGCCTAATTACACTGTCTGGTTTGCTAGCAGCGAATTCTCTCTGTTTGTGTTTATCTGGTAATGTCTTGATTTCTCCTTCATTTTGAAGGACAGTTTTTCCAGGTATAGAATTCTTGATTAACAGTCTCTTTCTTTCAGCACTTCAAATTTGTCTCCCACTGCCCTCTGGCCTCCATGATTCCTGATGAGAAATTCACTGTTAATCTTAGTGAGGATTCCTTGTCCATGATGAGTTACCTCTCTCTTGTTCTGTTCAAGATTCCTCATTGTTTTTCTCTTTAAACAATTTTACTACAATGTGACTAGGTTTGGATACCTTTGAGTTTGTAGTACTTGGAATGGAGTTCATTGAACTTCTAGAATATATAGATTAATGATTTTTTAATAAAATTTGGGAAGTTGTTTGGTCACTGTTTCTTTTTAAATATTCTCTCTCTTCTTCTGGGACTTCCTGTAAATGCATGTTAGTATGCATGATGGTGTCCTGCAAGTCTCTGAGGCTCTGTTCATTTTTCTTCATTCTATTTTCTTTCCATCCCTCAGATTGGATAATTTCAATTGGCCTATCTTCAAGTTCATTCAGTCATTCCTCTACAAGCTCAAATAATCTGCTGTTGTAGTGAATTTTTTCAGTTATTTTAATTTTCAGCTCCAAAATTTCTATATTTCTTTTTCAGAATGTCTGTCTTTCTATCAATATTTTCTATTTGGTGAGACATCTTTCTCATACTTTCCTTTAATTCTTTAGGCATGATTTACTTTTGTTCTTTGAACATATTTATAATAGCTAATCTAAACTCTTTGTCTAGTAAGCCAATAGCTGGGCTTCCTCAGTGACTATTTGTATTGACTACTTTATTTCCTGTGTATGAGCAATAATTACTTGTTTCTTTGTATGTCTCATAAATTATTCATTGCAATCAGGGCATTTAAAATAGTATACTTTGGCAACTCCAAGAAATAAGATTCCCACCCTCCCATAGTTTGTTGTTGTTGCTTTTGTTCATTTGCTTAGTGACTTTCCTGTACTAATTCTGTAAAATCTGTATTCTTTCTCATGCATGGCAACTGAAAGCTCTGTTTGGTTAGCTTAGTGATAAGCTAGTGATTAGACAGATATTTCCTTAAATTCCTTGACCCAAACAATCTCTTATCTTTTGATGAGGGATTCTGTGTATGTATCAGGGCTTACCTTCAATGCTATGGCAGTTTATCATAGTGCCTTAGCCTTCAGTTTCTGGTTGTACAGAGCCTTCAAGATCAGCCAGACATGAGATATAGGAACTTCTCACATCTTTCCTGGGCATGTGCACAGCCCTATACATGCGTGGACCTAGAGTCCCAGGAATATGTCAGAGCTTTTCAAAGCCCCCTACAGACATTTCGTTATGCAGATTTTTCTTTTAAGTTTTTGGTAGTCTGTTTGCCTCACTGGTATTAACAGCTTCAGGCAGCTGTAATGTTAAACAATTGCCACTGGTTGTTTTCAGTAAATGCCCTGGGGATAGAGCTGGTCCCACTGTGTGAACTCTCAGTCAGGTCAAACAAAGACAAATCCTGTGAGTGGAAATTTTCCAGGGAGCTTCTTGACCAGTCAAATAGTAAAAATTTCCTGGGGATCAGGCTTTTCTGGAGGTTCCAAATCTGTCTTCCTCCTCCAGTTGTTGTACCAGGCAGCTGGTTTTGAAGGGTTCCATGGAGTGGGGGACAGGAGGATGGGAATGGTCAAGTTAAAATGTCACAAAGCTCACTGCTCTTACCAAGAATCAGCCATTTTTCTTGAATAACACTCCTAGGTTGTTGCAAGTCTTTGGATAATTCTCAGAGTTCTGAAAATAATTTTGGCCATTTTTTCCAATGTTCTCATTTTCTTATGGAAGAGTGATTTTCAGATATCCTTACTCTGATAATTCTTTTCATTTTTAATCAGAGTATTTTCCTTTAGGACAGATGAAATTGGACACACATGAAAATGCCTAGTGCCCAATAAGGGGCAGAAAATTTAATTGGGATACAGGGGCTCTTTCAAGGGAATTGGAGACAAATTTTGCCTGTTTACACTGTTCATTTTTTATGTTGTAGAAATGTAACAAACAGTCATGACAATGTATAGGTGAAAACTGATCCTTTTTATTTTACACAGAATTCTATGAAGTTTTGCTATCTGGTCTTCTACCCCAGAGCAGATGGGAGGGAAGGGGTGGCCGGAGAGTAGACATTAGAGGCTGATTTAGTAGGACCACTGACAACAAGAAAGAAGATTTGAGTGTAAAATTACACATAACAATAAGAGGGTGCCATCTTGTGTTTAATAAATACATCTTGTAGCACAATAAAGTATTCACTTTTCATGGGCTGTATTTAAGTCATAATGAAAATGCTAATTTTTGCTTTGTATTCTTTGCTTTTTAAGACAGGGAATGTTTTAGAAAGTTTTCTATTAAAATCAATGCAATATTTAAGGTTTGATAATTAAAGATATAGACTTCATTTACCTAGAGCATTTATGGCCAAGGAATATCACATAGCCAAATGATGTTGTTAACGGGGCATTGCTGTATCATTGGTGACAGATTCTGTTGAGGGGAAAGATTCTATAATCATCCAACTGAACTCATCATCTAGTTCCAACATCATTACACACTGAGAATTTCAACAATGTGTTGTTGTATTTACATGGAGAAAAATTACTACACCTTTCAAAAATGGAAATTTGAACCACACTGTAAAAAAATCTTTTTGCTCCTTTCCTATACTGAGTTCTTTAAGTCTGTAAGCACTGGTAACACCTTCTACTTACATAACAGAAGATGCATTAATTTGTTACTGAAGATATTGTTAGAATTTTAGTAACTGTGTAAGGTGCTGAGGACTTAGCTGACCACCGCATAATAAGATCTAAACAAAACCTGTGTGTTTTGAGAGAGCATGTTGATAGTGGATGATGCAGACATGAAAGCATAAAGAAACAGAGAGAACTCTGGGATGGTATCTCCGGCAGAAGTCTTATAGCAGGAATTCCAGTGTGCATAGTGAGGGGTGATTCTCAGAGGAGCCATCTATCAAAAAGCATTTACAATGTGGGTACCATTAGCTGGCATTATCATAGCTGGTTTGATAAAAGCATCTTACAGATCAAGGAGCCCCTTGTGACAAGAAAAGAAATAGTTTCCTGTTACTTGCAGCATAGATAAAAGACTTACTTTTGCAAGTTTGCATTATGCCATGCACATTGTTAAAAATCTATATTCAAGGTGGTGTTCTACAAAGGTTGAGAAGATCCAGGGTTCTTATGACCACCATCAAATCAGAGGCCCTGCCATAGGGCTGAAGAGCACAAATGGACCAGCATCTTCTAAATACAAGCCATTTAATACAAATGCAATTAGCAATTTTGATATTAAAAGTGTACCATTTCTCTATTGCAGTGTTCTGGCAGGTTACAATGGCACCATTTTTGCATATGGGCAAACAGGCAGCGGTAAGACATTCACCATCACTGGTGGGGCAGAGCGTTATAGCGACAGAGGCATTATCCCAAGGACACTGTCTTATATTTTTGAGCAGTTACAAAAGGTATGAACCTAAGTTCATTTTATATTTGATATATTCATCAGAAATTTACTACAGGCAAAAAAATTATTGTGACATTTTACTATATTGTATCTAAAAGAGGAAGTATATTATTGTGCAATATCTCTGGCCTTTACCTTTTAGAAAACTTTGGGATTTTGCTGAAGAAGTGGAAATTAAGAAGGTGCTTCTCATTAAAGAGCTGCTGTTTCAGCAAAGGCTCAAGAGGCATTCTTCTGATATACCTATGGAGGTTAAAAGAGTGGATTATACCTTTCACCACCTAGTATCTACTATTCTTCATTAAGAGTCCGACAGATGTCTTTTTGCCAAAATAGACCTGTCTTTCAGCCAGTAAAGCACTGAATAGGATAATGTGATTGCTCCCTTTTCACACTTTTACTAGAAGCCCAGAGGAATGTACTTGAGTAAAGATCCTACTGCAATTAATATTATAAACAGGAGTTCCAAAGCTATAATATATGCATCATTCATTGGGTGTCTCCAAGTGCCTGTTGCTTTATCTGCATTTAATACAACATATAATATAACTAACGAGACAGGCATTCTTTCCCCATTTTATATATGGGAAAATTGAGTCTCAGATAGGTTAAATATCTTTCTCTGGGTCCACATCTTGTAAATAACTGATCTGGAGTTCTTTGGAGTTTGTCTGATGCCAAACCCTGTGCTTTTTACCACTATATATACTGCCTCCCTATATTAGACTGGCTTTATTTTGTTTGTTGTATTTAAACAAATTTTCTGCAATGAAATCACTTAACTTCAATGGGTTTCAGTTTTTTCCCCTCAGTGGAAATAGGGATTGAATTTTACTAGAGGATCTTCTACATCCATATACTAGTTTCAACAATTCCTTGGTTGCATTAATCCTACATAACAAAATCCCAACTAGGTCTGTGTAACAGTCAATCCAAAAGTTCTCAACTATGTGCTTTTTGCGTTTTGAGTCAAAAAGATGAGAAGAAATTGCTGGGCTCTGCATAATTCTAATTTCCATCCATAAAGTAGCAATTACCCATTAGTTCAGCTCATCTCTCCCTAGCTCAAACATGCCAACCCTGCAGGCCACAGAATTTGGAAAAGAGTTGAGTATGGCGTGTATGTTGGATCCAAAGCCCTTCTTTGCATTTACTCATTTATTTCAGAGATTACCTGTTTTGTTTTTTTTCCAGATTCCACAAGCTGGGAATATAATTTCTAATAGTTTTTATTGTTGTGACCTAGTGCAGAAGCCTGCTGTCATGGAAAGATCATTGAAATTGGTGAAGGCAGACCTATTCTGAGAAGGGGTTCTACTTACAGCATGTGGCCTTGGGGCAGCTACTGCATGTCTCAGTCTTGTGGATTGCTGTGAGGGCAGAACATGTTCTATTTAAGGGTAGGATATTGTCCAGGTTTGGGTACAAGGAAGATGCTCAATACATAACAGTTATTACTATAGCCTTTAATATCCTTATATACATGTGGCCAAGTGACCCCTCACCTAATTCAGAGAACCCTTTGAAGATTTCAGAACAAATGACGCCAATTCTCCTGATTAATTTCAATAGAAGAAACAAATCCTTTCTTGATGGAAAGTGTTTTAGTTGTTCCTTTTTAAATTTTGTTGATGGTTACAGAAGTAGAGTTCTAAAAGTCCAAGTGTCTCCCAAGTACCTCCCATCTGTTAGGTTCACTGTTTTAGATTTGTTTTTCATTGGCATTATTCTAAATCCCATTTCATTCTGAATGATACTAAATAACTTCATGGACCGGGAGAGAGTCCATCAGACCAATTTATAGCCAAGGCAACTCTTTGTAAATGTACAGATTTCCACAATGGAACACATCACATTCATGGTAATCTAAATGGAATTATGGTGAAACAAGTCAGAGGCAACTTAAAGTTTATCATAAAGTTTCTCCACTTTGTATAGCTGAAAAATGCAGATAGGTACTCAAAGGCCCCCAGCAGATTGCCTTACAGGGTCACATGGTGCTCTCTAGAATTCTTAAAGGAAAAATTTGACTTATGCAAACTCTTTATTTCAAGATAAACTAGGAACCCATTGCATAGTGATCCTGAGATGACTGTGAGTGTGATAGGAGTACATTTTCAATGATTTTTAAGGGAAGAAAATTGATGCCATTTATTTTAGAAAGTATTGTGAGGTTCAAACTTGTTTAGGGGCAGAAGAAAAGGCTGTCTACAGGAAACATGTGTGATACATTACAATCTGGCAATCCTAAACACTAAAAAGTAGTAATAAGGAAAGGTAGCTTGCCATATAGCTCAGTGAATTTTAAGTGTGTATCTAATAAAAGTCCAGAAAATGTAGAAGCTGGGGGAGCCAAACGCATTATCACTATCATCTTGGGGCAGTTGACCATTTTCCTGAATTTTTATGATTTTTTCTATTTTCTGAAAGAAGAGTTTCTCTTCTGCAGGCTAGCATACAAGTTTGCTGTTCTTTTTGCTTTGTTTCCCTTCCTTTTATACTCAGATACTGAATTCTCCATTTGTAGGTTTTTATAAATTACAGTAATAACAAGAACAACAGCTATAATAATAGTAGCAACCACCACTGATTGGTGCCTGTTAGGGGCACCATATTTTTGGTAGTATTTTAAACATAGAACCTTGTTTCTACTCTGTTGCAACAGTTCTGCATGATAAGGGTTATTATCCCTGTTTTCATGGTGAAACAATTGAGGATAAAAGTCTAGGATCACTCAGTCACAAATGGCAGATCCAGTATTCAAACCCAGTTCCGTCTGATGCTAAGACCAGCTCAGAACTGTGTGCTAAAATACCAACCATAATCTATGTGATATTTCTCTGTGTTCAGGTAAGTTTTGGAAATATGCTGTTTTAAATGGAATCTCCCCAGGGCCTTTAATGTGCTGTGAGAATCTTTAGGAGAGAGATAAATTGTGTATGTTGACCATGGAACCCTTTTTCCAGGGGCATTTCATTAGAAATCTTAGTAAATACAAATACGGGATTAGACTAAAGGCCAGTCTATCTAGTGTTTATAGTCTCTGATTTCCATGCTATTCCAAGCTACAACCCAAAGCATTTTGTTGAAATGGTGCCTTTACTAAAGGATACAATCCAATTAATAGACCATTTGTCAGGATAAGTAGTCATAGTCACTCACATTAGCAAGATTTACAGCATTTGATTGAGAGAAATTTGGTTCGTAGAGATTCAGTTCCTATTGTCACCATCAAGAATACTAGGATATGGAATTTCAGCTGTAGCTTGTATGTTTTACTATAGTCATGGGCAGGTTGGAAGTTGCCTTAATTTTTCATATATTACTTTGTTTCTTTGAGCCAGTAGTATCTGTATTTGGGTAGTTTGAGACATTGTAAGACCAGAGAATCATATTAATTTTAAACTGAAGAACACTAGGGATTCCTTGTCCAACTCTCTTACTTTATGGGTGTGGAAACTGAGGCCTGACTTAGTAAGGGCTCACAGACTCAGCTTTTGATTTATAGGCTGCGGGTGACTGAGCTTGTACCTCGACTTACCAGGCCTGGGCCAGGGGACCTGATATCACCCCCTGGGGAGGGTAGTGGGTACGGGCGTTAGTGCCCTCTGCAGCCCCCCCGAGCCTGGGGAGCAAGGTCAAGGCAGCTCCCTTTTCCTCACCCAAAATGCCACTGGCAGGGGAGGCTTGCCGGAGGGAACCGCCTTTCTCCCAACCGCCCTTTCCCCACTTCCTTATCTTGCCCGCACACTCCCCTGTGCCAAGGCAACTCCTGCCACCGCCAGCGCGCATGCACCGTGGCCGGAACAACTCCCGCCCGCTGCTACGGCTCCTGCGTCCTCTCAGAACCAATCCTAGCCCCTCTCCCTTCAGTATGGCCATTTAAGGCTACTTCACCTCCTTTCCAGCCCTGCCCTTCTTACCAGCCTATATAACCTGTAATCACCCCTAAATAAACTTTTTTGGCGCATACTCCTACTGGATGAAGAGTGTCTTGTCCTTATCGCCGCCCTCCACACCTTGTACGCCTCCCGCCGAGGACCTGGCCAAGTCCTCCGCCTCGCCCTCGCCTCCGGGAAAGAGCCCCCGCCGCCGGTACCCTTTAAGCAGCCCCGAGAGCTAAGGGCTCCGCTACCGGCCGCCACTCCCCCCAGAAGCAGTAACCGCGACCGCAATAGGCCACTGTTCTCTCCCCATTTCTGTGACTCAGTCTTCTCTGTCTTTGAACAACACCTGTTAAATTGGTTACCTTGTATCCAGGTGGGAATCAATCAGGAAGGTCACTGTAAGCTAATCTTCTCTTTAGTATTCACTCTGACAACCTGCCAACCTTTTTGCACAAGATGTAAACATATTCTCCTTAAGAGGAGCAGGATATGACTTGCAGAGATGAGAGCATCTGTTTTGGGGAGGAATAAGAAGAAAGTGCTTTTATTTGATATTTGGTATTAAAGTTGAACTTAGAATTTTCTTGAGAGCAAAAGTCCCTGATTTTTTCCATCTGAGAGTAAGCAGGTCCTTTGATCTCTTGGCAGCACTGAGACTAAGACCAGTTACCTTGACTTTTAGCCTCATTACATTGATGTCTTTGTCACTGAATTTCAGAAATGACCCACAGAAAACATCTCTCTCTAACCAATAGCCAAATATCCCTGATTTGCCAACTTGGGCCAGGAAAATTTTTCAGTAGGCAAAGTATATGCAGTCAGCTTTAATATCTACTCTTGCTCTCACCTGATGATAGGAACTATTTTTTGACCCCTCTGATTCACTGTCTTAGTTAACTATTTATGTCATCAGAAAATTCTGAATATTAGAAAATAAAAAGAAAAAAGAATTATGATTAAAGATGGAAACTATTTTGCTACTGGAGTTTTTAAACCAAATTAATGATCTGTGTTCTTTTATGAACAGGCTATTTGTGGAATGGAAATTTCTTTCTTTTTAGGAACTTTTTTTATTTTTGAACTAGAGAGTAAAAACTAGTGTGTTATACAATTCTGCAATCAAGTTGGCTCATTGTTAAGCCTATATTGACTTTTTATGTATAACGTGGAACTAATAAAAAATAACAGACTGTAGTTGCTTATAATTATGGGTGTTGGCCATTGAAAAAAAAAGCTTCATGCATGTGGTAACTGGCAACTTGAAAGTGTCACGAACTGAAAATGTGAACCATACAAAGTGAGAGAGAAAAGGAGAGACACAGTGAGGAAGCTACAATGATAAATGTGTTCATCTTTCTCTAAGCTGAATTGTTATTTATAGCCATTAAGTAATGTCTTTCCCTTTTCCAATCAGGACAGCAGCAAAATATATACAATACACATTTCCTATTTGGAAATCTACAATGAATGTGGTTATGATCTGTTGGATCCAAGACATGAAGCCTCCAGTTTGGAAGATTTGCCGTGAGTAGCAGAACAACAAAGAATGGGGAAAATTACTTTCAGATGTTCCCTTCAATTGTTTTCTTTGAAACTCTGTATGCTTCTGGTCTCAGTCGTAATTAACAAATACTGGATAACAGGATCTTTGTGTAATATAATGGACATTTTTTCAGTTATGACAAATGGACAGTAGTAATGGGATCTAAGATGGCCTGAAACTCATTGCTTGGGAAAATTTCTTTTGGAGTAAGTACAAGAGAGTGCAGTGAATGTACTCTGAGAATGGGTGCTGAGACGATTGATGGGATTATGACAGTGCTACTTTACTGGAGCTACATGAAGCTCTTTTACTCCTCTAATTGTGGCTTTTCTCTGAAGAAAGTATTCAAATTAGAGTTCAATCAGCAATAAGGGAATCTGAAAGAGAAAATAAAACTACGTTTTCCCCAAATGCTTCCATTGTATTATTAACACTAACTTTGACAATCATTTGGTCAAATTGGCACTGATTGTTTCATGATTAAAATTTAAATAAAGGCTTCAGAGCTTATCTATTAGTGGAATAAGTTACCCTGCCAGCATTTGTATAACATTACTCATTGCTTGTTTGAATATCTGCCTAAATTAGGCATATTTTAATTGGTAACAGTTTATATACTTTTGTTCAGATGTCTTCATACATCAGAAGTTGCGTAGGGCAAGAAAATACATTTTAATATTCTTTTTTATTAAATACTCTAAAATAATTTTAAAATACAGATTAATCGTCTACCAAAAAGATCAACAACCAGTCTCTTAGTTTTATTTATAAAAGAAATAAGAAGGAATAATAAAGAAAATAAGTTATCCTCTTTGTACTACCTTTATATGTATTCTTCCATTAATGTTGGCTGAAGGTTGTTACACATCATCTGTTTTATGCTTTCAATATTCATGAGAGGGAGTTAGGAAAGGGGATTATTGTTTGTGCTCTAAATATTTCCATGGAAGAAATTAGCCTTAAAAAAGGTATTGAAATTAAGTTTACCAAAAAGGTAAAGCCTTCCACATCAGAAGGATAAGAACAAAACATTAAAGACACCAAGGTGTGGTAGGAAAAGGCTAGTGTTGAAGGGTCATAGGAAAAAAGAGCAGATAGGCCATCTGAAGCCAACTTTTGGAGGGACTTGAATGACAGGTTTTTAGTTTGAGATTGATCTTTATTCTAACAGGCATCTCAATTAGTTTTCTAGCCTCCAGTCCAACTTATATAACTCTAGGCTAAATTTTGCTTAAAATTGCTTTTAATAAGTCATATCTCCATTTAAGAGCTTGAAGCCTGTAACAAAATCCAGGAATGAAGGACGTGTCTATGATGAACATGGAAGAGGGGAGATAAATCCAAGAGATATGGGAAAAATTAAATTAAATTAATGGATTCTGCCTAGCATCTGGTTGGATTTGAAAAGAAAGGTGAATCACAGAAGGTTGGCACGTACCTCATTTTACTGATTGAGGAAATTAAGTCCAGAGAAGTAGGACTTGCCCAGGTTTCAAAACTAATTGATTAGTGGTACAGCAAGGATAATAAACCACATTTTTCCACTTTTGAGCCAGAGTGGTAAAAAGTGCTCCAAGATTTTTTACACTGGGGCCTAGAAAATTAACCTTTTTAGTCATTGATCTAAAAAAGAGAGTTCCATTTAACAACTTGGTTGGGTGATGATGAAGCGTTTCACATATATGCCATTGGTGTCTGAGAATGCCATACTAGATGTTTACCTTTACAATAAATTCCTCAGAGGGAGGAAGTACCCTAATCGGTTTGGTAGACTCTCTCCCCATTAGGCCTTGGCAAGTACTAGGTACTGTATATATTTTTTGTTTAAAAGTTGAATTGAAACTATGAAGTTGGCTTTTTGAAGGAGAGAATGTAGAGGGAGAAGAACAGACATGAGCTCTATGAATTTGAGTCTGATTAACGTGATTAGGTGCAGCCTAAGTATAGGAAGAACTAGGAATGAGAACCAACCACTGAATTGTAAGAGAGGTAGTGTGCCAGTTTGAATGTATTATGTCCCCCAGAAAAAGCCATATTCTTTGATGCAGTCTTGTGGGGCAGACCTTTTGGTGCTGATTAGATTTGCATGGAAATGCGCCCCACCCAACTGTGGTGATGATTCTGATGAGATATTTCCATGGAGGTGTGGCCCCACCCATTTAGGGTGGGCCTTGAACCATAGAGCCATATAAATGAGCTGACCTAACAGAAGAACTCAGTGCAGCTGAGAGTGACATTTTGAAGAGGAGCTACAGCCAAGAGAAACACTGAAGAAAGCACAGGAGCTGCAGATGACAGACAGTTTGAAGACGGATGTTGAAAGCAGACTCTTGCTCCAGAGAAGCTAAGAGAGGACAAAGGCCCCAAGAGCGACTTAGAGTGACATTTTTGAGGAACTGCAGCCTAGAGAGGAACATCCTGGGAGAAAGCCATTTTGAACCCAGAACTTTGGAGCAGACGCCAGCCACGTGCCTTCCCAGCTAACAGAAGTTTTCCAGACACCACTGGCCATCCTCCAGTGAAGGTACCCTTTGTTGATGGACATTTTATGGCCTTAAGACTGTAACTTTGTAACCAAATAAACCCCCTTTTATAAAAGCCAATCCATTTCTGGTGTTTTGCATTCTGGCAGCATTAGCAAACTACAACAGGTAGTATAACAAGAAATAAAGTATTCTGGATAGAAGTCAGGGAATTTGGGGTTCAACTCTGCAGTCTTGGATAAATTCTTTTACTTTTCTGTGTTTCTGTTTGTCTATGCTATAAATGTGGATGTTGGATTAAATGATATTTAACAGTCTTCCAACTTGCAATGTCTTTAGTTCATAAGTGAGGCTTTATTTGGTGACACATCTCCCCTTTACAAAAGAATAAGAAGTGATTTAGGCATTTCCTAACATCCACTTTCAAAAAAAAGTAAGTCTCTTGAGAGCAAAGATAGTGCCTTAATTCACTCTATATCCTCTGCACTTCCCAGCATATCTGGCTCTTAGTTACTCTCAATTAATGTTGATCAGATTGTCTCTACAGATGTTTCTAGCTTTCTATCTTAAGCTACTACTCTTTTTTTCATAGCTTTATCCTCTTGTTGGAGAATGAGTTCACCAACTGAAGTAAAAAGAGATCTCAGTTTCAGAAGAGATGTATTCAATGAGCAAACACATGTGGGAAAAACAGTGGTTTGAAAGGTGGTCTTAATTCTTAGATTTTGGATTACAATCCCATGACAAAAAAATAAATCCTATTAAAATGAAAAAAATCAGTAAGAAAGAAGATTCCCATACCCCAGGCCTATAGCTTATTTATTTCACACAAATTCAATACAATAAAAATTACAGAACAATTTTTAAAATTTCATAGTCCTTTGGTGTGGGGAAGATGGAATTTTATTGGCATTGAGTCTGCTAGTTTTCTGGGGTTTGCATTTTACTAACATCATAAAATAATTCTTTATAATGTAATGTAACATTTGTTTTATCTGTTTGGGATTAAGACTCTGCACTGTTAATCTGGTTTCACACGCTCTTGATTAAACTGGTACAAGCTCTAACTGAAATTCTATCTGTCTGGTTGATTTGTTTCATTGTTACTAGCTGGAGTGTCCCAAACATTCTGAATGCCTTCCAAAAATAGCAGGCAAGATGTCTGTTGACCTTGGTTACCTCATATCATCAATATGAAGGACAATTGCAAGATATTTATTCCACCTCTACCACATTCTTATAATAGGCTTAACTGTGTAAAAATGAACTCAAGGTCATTTTGGTGTAGCACAGTAACAGCCATCTTTACCAGCTGAGCAACATAGTTCTCCAGATAACACCTAAAAGATAGCTCCTTAAATATCACCATGGGATGCTCTCATAACATGCAGCCTCTTGCTCTGTTTCCTTTTCTTTTGCTTTCTAATGAGTTCTGCCTCTCTGCCGTTGCAGAAGTATTTGCCTATAAACTGCCTTATCAACTTTGTATATGTGGTGTCAGGGCCCCAGACTAAATTCAATTGATTTTTTTCTATCTCTTTCTTGTTTTTAAATAATTGTAGAAACATAGATACAACATAAATCCCCCCATCCCAGCCCCTCCCAAGCATACCACTTGGTGGTATTAATCATATTCATAATGTTGCAGTACCCTCACCACCATCCATTACTAGAACTTTCCCAAACAGATGCTTCTCAAACAGAAGCCCTTCAATCATTTTGCATTAACTCCCCGTTGCCTTTGCCCCCACCCCAGAAACTTACTTTCTGTCTCTATGAGTTTGCATATTCTCTGGTATTTTCTTTGTAGTTACCTTGGGGCTTAAATTTAACATCCTAAATCTTTAGCAATTTTGTTTGCTTTGATACCAACTTAACCTCAATAGTATGTTCCTATATCCCTCTGTCCCCCCACCTTTATGTGGTTCTTGTCACAAATTACATGTTTATACATTATGAGTCCAGTGCCATTGGCTTATCATTACATTTTATACCTGTGCCTTTTAGATCCTCTAGGAAGTAAAAAGAAGAGGTACAAATCAAAAATGCAATATCACTGGTATTTATATTTACCCATGTCATTATTGTTACTCGAGATCTTTATTTATTCATTTGGCTTCAGTCGGTTGTCTAGAGTTCTTTCCTTTCAACTGCAGAACTCCCTTTGGCATTTCTTAAAGGTCTGGTCTAGTGGTGACAAAGTCTTTCAGCTTTTGTTTATCTGGGAATGTCTTAATCCCTTCCTCATTTTTTTAATACAATTTTATTGAGATGTATTAACACACCGTACAATCCATCCAAAGAATACAATCAGTAACTCACAGTATCATCATATAGTTGTGTATTCATCACCACAATTTTAGAACATTTTCATTATTCCCCCTGCAAAATAAATAAATAAATAAATAAATAAAATATAAAAAAGAATACCCAAAACATCCTATACACCTTATTCCCCCCTATTATTTATTTATTTATTTATTTTTCTTTATTTTATTACTTATCTGCCCATACACTGGATAAAGGGAGTGTCAGTCACGAGGTTTTCATAATCAAATGGTCATCCCATAAAAACTGTATAGTTCTACAATCATCTTCAAGAATCAAGGCTACTGGATTACAGTTCAACAGTTTCAGGTTTTTCCTTCTATCTATTCTAATACACTCGAAACTAAAAAGGAATAATGGATAAGAATAACCTCCGGAATGACCTCTTGACTCTATTTGGAATCTCTTAGCTGCTGAAACTTTATTTTGTTTCATTTCTTTTCCCCCTTTTGGTTAAGAAGGCATTCTCAATCCCACAATGCCAGGGCCAGCCTCATCCTATGTTGCCAGGGAGACTTACACCCCTGGGAGTCATGTCCCACATAGGAGAGTTCCTCCTTCATTGTTTTGTTTGTGTGTTGTTTGTTTTTAATTCTGTTTTATTGAGATATATTCACATACCATACAGTCATCCATGGTGTACAATGAACTGTTCACAGTACCATCATACTGTTGTACATTCATCACCGCAATCTATTTTTGGACATTTTCCTTACACTAGAAAGAAGAAAAATAAGAATAAAAAATAGGAATAAAAAAAGAACACCCAAATCATCCCTCCATCCCACTCTATTTTTCATTTAGTTTTTGCCCCCATTTTTCTACTCATCCATCCAAACACTGGATAAAGGGACCATGAGCCACAAGGTTTCCACAATCACACTGTCACCCCATGTAAGCTACATAGTTATACAGTCATATTCAAGAGTCAAGGCTACTGGATTGCAGTTTAATACTTCCAGGTATTTCCTTCTAGCTATTCTAATACACTAAAACCTAAAAAGGGATATCTATATAGTGCATAAGAATGCCCACCAGAGTGATCTCTCGACTCCATTTGAAATCTCTCAGCCACTGAAACTTTATTTTGTTCCATTTTGCATCCCCTTTTTGGTCAAGAAGATTTTCTCAATCCCATGATGCTGGGTCCAGATTCATCCCCGGGAGTCATATCCTGCATTGCCAGGGAGATTTACACCCCTGGGAGTCAGGTCCCATGTTGGGGGGAGGGCAGTGAATTCACCTGCCGAGTTGGCTTAGCTCGACAGAGAGGGCCACATTTGAGCAACAAAGAGACACTCGGGGAGACTCTTACGCACAATTATAAGTAGGTTTGGCCTCTCCTTTGCAATAACAGGCTTCATAAGGGCAGCCCCAAGATCGAGGGCTCGGCATACCAAACTGTCAGTCCTCAGTGTTTGTGAGAATATCAGGTAATAACCCAGGTAGGGACATCCAACATTTCTGCATTTTCCCCCAGCTCCTCAGGGGGCCCTGCATATATATTTTTATTCCCTGCCCAAATTACTTTGGGATGTATCGCTATTTCACACTAACCTGTACCTGTAACCTATCAGTTCTCACTTCCTATTCAAATTCCATATAATTATGGTGCTTGAACAAACTGACTGTACAAGTTAAATTATTTAGTGCACTGTAGAAGATATATATCCTGCACCAAATGAACATCTATCTCTTCCCTTGGTCTCACAAAGAAGTTAAAGTTTTAAAACACATATTGTCCTTTACCCTTTGGCCTGATTTGCATTAGTCCTAACCAGATCTGCTTCATTCATATTTCTAATTGAAGTCTGGACTCTTTTTCAACTTTTTAAACAGTTGCTGTATATGCTAATACTGACATTCATATCAGCCGAGCTCCAGCGCTGAGTTTCAGGTGTCACACAGATACCCAAAGTTCCAGAGACCGACCAGGTTATACACAGAGGGATTAGCATATCAGAATTTGGAGATAGCCATTAGAATTCAGGAATAGATGTGACTGCTGTAAGAGCTTACAATCTAGGGACCATTACAATAAGCGTTCTCCTGATAAGCTGTGCTCTAAGATTCACTTCTGAGTTTACACATTGTAATTAGTCCATATTGGTGAGGCATTATAATGTTTGTCTTTTTGTTTCTGGTGTACTTCACTCAAAATGCTGTCTACAGGATCCATTTACCTCATTGCGTGTCTCACAGCTTCACTCCTCGCAGTTGCTCAATATTCCATTGTATGCATACACCACAGTTCACTATTCTGTTCATAAGTCAATGTACCCTTCAGCTACCTCCACCCATTGCAAATCATGAACACTGCCTCCACAAACACCAGTATGCAAATGTCCATTCATATCCTGCTCTCAGATCTTCCAAGTATATACACCATAATGAGGTTGCAGGACCGTATGGCACCACATACTTAGTTTCTTGTGGAACCATCACACTGTCCTCCAGATAGGCTGCATCATTCTATTTCCCCACCAACAGTAAATAGGTGAATCCCTCTCTCCATGTTTTCTCAAGCACTTTTATCCCTATTTATATTATTTCCTACAATTTTATAGAGATATATTCATATATCTTATAGTCATCCACAGTGTACAATCAATTGTTCATGGTATCATCATATAGTTGTAAATTTATTACCACAGTCAGCACTTGAATGTATTCATTACTATGAAAAAAATTTTTAAAGAATAATAAAAAAGATAATAAAAAGAAAAATAAAATACCATACAATACAATATAATAGTAAGGTCAGACAACAATACCACTACCAAGAATCCCATAGCCCTCCTTTATATCCCCCCTCATACACATTTAGCTTTGGTATATTGCCTTTGTTACATTTAATGGAAGCATATTACAATGTTACTGTTGACCATAGACTCTAGTTTGCTTTGATTATATTTTTCCCCAATACCATACCTTTTTCAACACTTTGCATGGTTGACATTCATTTGTTCTCCCACATGTAAAAACATTTTTATATTTGTACATTTAGTCACAATCATTGAACCACTCTAGTTTGCGCTAAGTTATATAGTCCAAGTCTTTATTGTCTGTCTTTATCTCTGGTGTCATACATGCCCCTAGCCCTCCTCTTTCAGCTTTACTCACAGACATCTTTGTTCAGTGTACTTACAATATTGTGTTACCATCACACAGTATTATGCTATCTATTTCTGGATCTATACAATCAATCCTGTTGAACATTCTGTAGTCCTTCAGCATCAAATGCCCAATCTCTACCCTTTCTGTCTCCTGATAACCTGTGTTCTCAGCTTTTAACTCTCAAAGTTTGCTCATTAATATTAATTCATATTAGTGAAACTATACAGTATTTGTCCTTTTGTTTCTGGCTAACTTTGCTCAACATAATGTCCTCAGGGTTCATCCATATTGTTGTATGTTCTGTGACTTTGTTATGTCTTACAGCTGTGTAATATTCCATCATGTGTTTGTTTATCCACTCCTTCACTGATGGACATTTGGACTGTTTCCATCTCTTGGCAATTGTGAATGCTGCTGCTATGAACATCGATTTACAAATGTCCGTTCGTGTCTTAGCTTTCAGTTCCTCTGAATATATACCTAGTAATGGAATAGCTGGGTCATATGGCAAATCTATACTTAGCTTGTTGAGGAATTGCCACACTGCCTTCCAGAGTTGCTGCACCATTCTACATTCCCACCAAGAGTGAATAAGTGTGCCTCTTCCTTCACATCCTCTCCAGCACTTGCAATTTTCTGTTTTTTGGATAATGGCCATTCTGGTAGATGTGAGATGATATCTGATTGTGGTTTTGATTTGCATTTCCCTAATAGCTAGTGAAGTTGAGCATTTTTTCATATGTTTTTTTGAGCCATTTGTATTTCCTCTTCAGAAATCTCCTTCATTTTTGAAAGACAGTTTTCCCAGACATTGAATTCTTGGCAAATTTTTTCTTTCAGCACTTTAAATATGTCTTCCTGCTGCCTGCTGCCTTTTACTTTCATGGTTTCTCATGAAAAATTGGCACTTCATCTTATTGAGGCTTCTTTATATGTGATATGGTGCCTTTCTCTTGCAGCTTTCAGTATTCTCTCTTTATATTTGGCATTTGAAAGTTAGATTATAATACGGCAGGGTGTAGGTCTATTGGATTTATCCTGTTTGAAGTTCATTGAGCATCTTGTATGTGTATATTCATGTCTTTTGTTAAAGTTGAGAAGTTTTAGCCATTATTTCTTTCAGTATTCTCTCTACCTCTTTCTCTCTTTCTTCTCATTCTGGGATTCCCACAATGTATATATTGTTATGCTTGATGGTTTCCCACTGGATCCTCAGGATCTGTTCAGTTTCCTCATCCTTTTTCTTTCTGCTCCTCAGACTGGATGATCTCAGTGTTTTATCTTCAAGTTCACTGATTCTTTCTTCTGCCAGCTCCAAACTGCTATTGAATTCCCCTAAGGAATTTTTAAATTTCTGTTACTGTGGTCTTCAGTACTGCTTAGTTCCTTTTCATAATTTCCTTTTCTCTATTCATATTCTCTTTGTGATTATCTATCATTTCCCTGATTTCCTTTAGTTTTTTGCCATATTTTCCTTTAGTTATTTGAGCATATTTGGGGCAATTTAAAAAAAGTTTTTGTTTGAAATGTCCCAGCTCTGATCCTCTTCTTTGATGGTTTCTAATGCTTTAATCTTCTCCTTTGCCTGGACCATCACTTTCTATTTCTTTGTGTTTTTTATGCTTTTGTTGAAACCTGGACATTTTGATATTTGAATGTGTTATTGCTAGAATTTAGACTCTGAGGTGTCTGTTACCTAAGTTTATTTCCAGCTAGTGTTATGACAGAGCTTTCTTTGATTGCCAGGAGCTAGCAAAACGGAAGGAGGAGGAGGAGGAAAAAGAAGAAGAAAAAAGAATATACCTTTTCTAGTCTTTGCAATTTGACCTGTATGAGTGATCTCCTTCAGGGATTATCCATACATGAGTTTAGAGAATAATTCAAGGCCAAGGCATAGGGGCCTCTCTGGTCCTTTCTGCAAATGCCTCTTGTCTTAGCCATGCATATTTGGAACTAGGAGTTCCCTGATTTACACAGATAACAATGTCCTCTCTTCCCTAGGAAACAGTTTCCTCACAATACTGGGCACTGCACTGAATGTCCTACAGCCAGCAATACATTGCTCTAGGCAGCCACTTGACTGCTTTCTCACAGCACTCAGTAGGAGAGCTCTGTGAACTGCCTTCTACATGCAGGGAAGTTCTAGTACAGCAAGTCTCTTAGGCCACGCACAGATGGAATGGGCCAAAGAAACATACTTCCAGTGTATGCACAAGGGTTACCCTGCTCCCTCTGGAACCAGGACCAGGAATCTACATTAGGGGTATGGCCAGCTCCATGCTGAGTCAGTGACTGGGTAGGGGAGAGGCCAACTAGGGCTCTGGGAGATCCTATTGCTTTTTTTTTTTTTTTTTAATTTAATTTGTGTTTAATTTATGATGAATTTATTCCTGAGCCATTAGTTTTTGTTTCTTCAGTTTCTTCTGGGATATCTTTTCCTTCTGTGCAACCTCCTCTTTTGGTTTAGGAACAATTTGTTCTTTCTCAGTAAGGATCATCTCAATGTGGCAGGGTGAACTCATGTACGGGTTAATCGGACCATGGGCTCAGTAAGCATGGTGGCACATCTTGGGGGCTTTGTTCACCTGGATATGCTCAATGACCGGAGAATCTACATCTAAACCCTTAAGTTCAGCATTGCTTTCTGCATTTTTAAGCATGTGCAACAAAAATTCAGCACTCTTTTTAGGCCATCAACCCTGCGTCTAGCCCCACTGTTTGGCCTGAGCACACCTACCAACACCACCATTGTTAACAGAATGGCATACACTGCTTCTGTAAAGTGACATCTTTCAGATACTTGGTGGCTTTTTGAATATGCACACCCTTGATGGCCTGAGAAGTTTCTTAGGTGCTCTTAAAGTGAACATGACGATTTGAACCTCTTGATTTGCATGATTTTGTGGGGTTTTCAGAGACAAGTGAATAGCAGACCATTTTCAGAGATCACCTTGGGCCACTTACAGGAAGAGGAGCATCCTGTTGCTTTTAAGTGGACATTTTCTTAATTTGTGCTTGCCTTGTTTTATTGCAATACTTTAACTATTTTCTGGAGGTTTTAGAAGAATATTTCTGCCAGTTTTTGCAGGTTGTTCAAAGTTCCTGTGGGGAAATGGTGCCCTGAAGCTTCTCATTCTGCTGTCTTGATTGGTACAGGGCCCTCTATTGGTTTTTGAAAATGTCGCTAGTCATTTGTTAAGTAAAATGGGGATATATAAATTAAAAATCAAAAGTGATTGACCCTCAAATCAATGAATATTAAATAGGTAACTGAATATTCCTGTAACAGTCAAATGCCAAGGACAAGGAGAAAGTTCTGAAAGCTGCAAGAGAAAAGCATTGTGTTATCCATAAGGGAGTCCCTATATGAGCAAAGGGTGATTTCTCATCAGAAACCATGGAGGCAAGAAGGCAGTGGGACAAAATATTTAAAGTGCTGAGAGAAAACAATTTCCTACCATGCATTTTATATCTGGCAAGACTTTCTTTCACAAATGAGGAAGAGATTAAGACATTTCCAGACAAACAAAAGCTGATGGAGTTTGTCAACATTAGACCTACCCTACAAGCAATACTAAAGGGAGTTTTTCAGACTTGATAGGAAAGGACACTAGACAGTGGATTGAAGTGGCATAAAGAAATAAATACCTTCAGTGTAGGTAACCATATGGGTAATTATAAATGCCAGTACTATTGTATTTTATTTTTTTGGTATGTAATTCCTCTTTTTACTTCTTACAGGTTTTAAAATGCAAACACATAAAAAGTAATGATAGGGAGGTGGGGCAAGATGGCAGACTGGTGAGCTGTAAGTTTTAGTTACTCCTCCAGGAAAGTAGGTAAAAAGCCAGGAACTGCATGGACTGGACACCACAGAGCAATCTGTCTTTGGGCATACTTCATACAACACTCATGAAAACGTGGAACTGCTGAGATCAGCGAAATCTGTAAGTTTTTGCGGCCAGGGGACCCGCGCCCCTCCCTGCCAGGCTCAGTCCCGGGGGAGGAGGGGCTGTCAGCTCCGGGAAGGAGAAGGGAGAACTGCAGTGGCTGCTCTTATCGGAAACTCATTCTACTGATTCAAACTCCAACCATAGATAGACTGAGACCAGACACCAGAGACTCTGAGAGCAGCCAGCCCAGCAGAGAGGAGACAGGCATAGAAAAAAAACAACACGAAAAACTCCAAAATAAAAGCAGAGGATTTTTGGAGTTCTGGTGAACACAGAAAGGGGAAGGGCGGAGCTCAGGCCTTGAGGCACATATGCAAATCCCGAAGCAAAGCTGATCTCTCTGCCCTGTGGACCTTTCCTTAATGGCCCTGGTTGCTTTGTCTATTAGCATTTCAATAACCCATTAGATCTCTGAGGAGGGCCATTTTTTTTTTTTTGTTTTTTTTTTTTAAATCCTTTTTTCTTTTTCTAAAACAATTACTCTAAGAAGCCCAATACAGAAAGCTTCAAAGAATTGCAATTTGGGCACGTCAAGTCAAGAGCAGAACTAAGAGAGCTCTGAGACAAAAGGCAATAATCCAGTGGCTGAGAAAATTCACTAAACAACACAACTTCCCAAGAAAAGGGGGGTGTCCGCTCACAGCCACCATCCTGGTGGACAGGAAACACTCCTGCCCATCGCCAGCCCCATAGCCCAGAGCTGCCCCAGACAACCCAGTGTGACGGAAGTGCTTCAAATAACAGGCACACACCACAAAACTGGGCGTGGACATTAGCCTTCCCTGCAACCTCAGCTGAATGTCCCAGAGCTGGGAAGGTGGAGCAGTGTGAATTAACAAAGCCCCATTCAGCCATCATTTGAGCAGACTGGGAGCCTCCCTACACAGCCCAGCAGCCCAGAACTGCCCTGGGGGGACGGCACTCACCTGTGACATAGCACAGTCATCCCTCAACAGAGGACCCAGAGTGCACAGCCTGGAAGAGGGGCCCACTTGCAAGTCTCAGGAGCCATACGCCAATACCAAAGACTTGTGGGTCAGTGGCAGAGACAAACTGTGGCAGGACTGAACTGAAGGATTAGACTATTGCAGCAGCTTTAAAACTCTAGGATCACCAGGGAGATTTCATTGTTAGGGCCACCCCCTCTCCCCGACTGCCCAGAAACACGCCCCACATACAGGGCAGGCAACACCAACTACACACGCAAGCTTGGTACACCAATTGGGCCCCACAAGACTCACTCCCCCACACACCAAAAAGGCTAAGCAGGGGAGAACTGGCTTGTGGAGAACAGGTGGCTCGTGGACGCCACCTGCTGGTTAGTTAGAGAAAGTGTACTCCACGAAGCTGTAGATCTGATAAATTAGAGATAAGGACTTCAATAGGTCTACAAACCCTAAAAGAACCCTATCAAGTTCAGCAAATGCCACGAGGCCAAAAACAACAGAAAATTATAAAGCATATGAAAAAACCAGACGATATGGATAACCCAAGCCCAAGCACCCAAATCAAAAGACCAGAAGAGACACAGCACCTAGAGAAGCTACTCAAAGAACTAAAGATGAACAATGAGACCATAGTACGGGATATGAAGGAAATCAAGAAGACCCTAGAAGAGCATAAAGAAGACATTGCAAGACTAAATAGAAAAATGGATGATCTTATGGAAATTAAAGAAACTGTTGACCAAATTAAAAACATTCTGGACACTCATAGTACAAGACTAGAGGAAGTTGAACAACGAATCAGTGACCTGGAAGATGACAGAATGGAAAATGAAAGCATAAATGAAAGAATGGGGAAAAAAATTGAAAAACTCAAAATGGACCTCAGGGATATGATAGATAATATGAAACGTCCGAATATAAGACTCATTGGTGTCCCAGAAGGGGAAGAAAAGGGTAAAGGTCTAGGAAGAGTATTCAAAGAAATTGTTGGGGAAAACTTCCGAAATCTTCTAAACAACATAAATACACAAATCATAAATGCTCAGCGAACTCCAAATAGAATAAATCCAAAAAAACCCACTCCGAGACATATACTGATCACACTGTCAAACATAGAAGAGAAGGAGCAAGTTCTGAAAGCAGCAAGAGAAAAGCAATTCACCACATACAAAGGAAACAGCATAAGACTAAGTAGTGACTACTCAGCAGCCACCATGGAGGCAAGAAGGCAGTGGCACGATATATTTAAAATTCTGAGTGAGAGGAATTTCCAGCCAAGAATACTTTATCCAGCAAAGCTCTCCTTCAAATTTGAGGGAGAGCTTAAATTTTTCACAGACAAAGAAATGCTGAGAGAATCTGCTAACAAGAGACCTGCCCTACTGGAGATACTAAAGGGAGCCCTACAGACAGAGAAACAAAGACAGGACAGAGAGACTTGGAGAAAGGTTCAGTACTAAAGAGATTCGGTATGGGTACAATAAAGGATATTAATAGAGAGAGGGAAAAATATGGCAAACATAAACCAAAGGATAAGATGGCCGATTCAAGAAATGCCTTCACGGTTTTAACGTTGAATGTAAATGGATTAAACTCCCCAATTAAAAGATATAGATTCGCAGAATGGATCAAAAAAAATGAACCATCAATATGTTGCATACAAGAGACTCATCTTAGACACAGGGACACAAAGAAACTGAAAGTGAAAGGATGGAAAAAAATATTTCATGCAAGCTACAGCCAAAAGAAAGCAGGTGTAGCAATATTAATCTCAGATAAAATAGACTTCAAATGCAGGGATGTTTTGAGAGACAAAGAAGGCCACTACATACTAATAAAAGGGGCAATTCAGCAAGAAGAAATAACAATCGTAAATGTCTATGCACCCAATCAAGGTGCCACAAAATACATGAGAGAAACACTGGCAAAACTAAAGGAAGCAATTGATGTTTCCACAATAATTGTGGGAGACTTCAACACATCACTCTCTTCTATAGATAGATCAACCAGACAGAAGACCAATAAGGAAATTGAAAACCTAAACAATCTGATAAATGAATTAGATTTAACAGACATATACAGGACATTACATCCCAAATCACCAGGATACACATACTTTTCTAGTGCTCACGGAACTTTCTCCAGAATAGATCATATGCTGGGACATAAAACAAGCCTCAATAAATTTAAAAAGATTGAAATTATTCAAAGCACATTCTCTGACCACAATGGAATACAATTAGAAGTCAATAACCATCAGAGACTTAGAAAATTCACAAATACCTGGAGGTTAAACAACACACTCCTAAACAATCAGTGGGTTAAAGAAGAAATAGCAAGAGAAATTGCTAAATACATAGAGACGAATGAAAATGAGAACACAACATACCAAAACCTATGGGATGCAGCAAAAGCAGTGCTAAGGGGGAAATTTATAGCACTAAACGCATATATTAAAAAGGAAGAAAGAGCCAAAATCAAAGAACTAATGGATCAACTGAAGAAGCTAGAAAATGAACAGCAAACCAATCCTAAACCAAGTAGAAGAAAAGAAATAACAAGGATTAAAGCAGAAATAAATGACATAGAGAACAAAAAAACAATAGAGAGGATAAATATCACCAAAAGTTGGTTCTTTGAGAAGATCAACAAGATTGACAAGCCCCTAGCTAGACTGACAAAATCAAAAAGAGAGAAGACCCATATAAACAAAATAATGAATGAAAAAGGTGACATAACTGCAGATCCCAAAGAAATTAAAAAAATTATAAGAGGATATTATGAACAACTGTATGGCAACAAACTGGATAATGTAGAAGAAATGGACAATTTCCTGGAAACATATGAACAACCTAGACTGACCAGAGAAGAAATAGAAGACCTCAACCAACCCATCACAAGCAAAGAGATCCAATCAGTCATCAAAAATCTTCCCACAAATAAATGCCCAGGGCCAGATGGCTTCACAGGGGATTCTACCAAACTTTCCAGAAAGAACTGACACCAATCTTACTCAAACTCTTTCAAAACATTGAAAAAAATGGAACACTACCTAACTCATTTTATGAAGCTAACATCAATCTAATACCAAAACCAGGCAAAGATGCTACAAAAAAGGAAAACTACCGGCCAATCTCCCTAATGAATATAGATGCAAAAATCCTCAACAAAATACTTGCAAATCGAATCCAAAGACACATTAAAAAAATCATACACCATGACCAAGTGGGGTTCATTCCAGGCATGCAAGGATGGTTCAACATAAGAAAAACAATCAATGTATTACAACACATTAAAAACTCGAAAGGGAAAAATCAATTGATCATCTCAATAGATGCTGAAAAAGCATTTGACAAAATCCAACATCCGTTTTTGATAAAAACACTTCAAAAGGTAGGAATTGAAGGAAACTTCCTCAACATGATAAAGAGCATATATGAAAAACCCACAGCCAGCATAGTACTCAATGGTGAGAGACTGAAAGCCTTCCCTCTAAGATCAGGAACAAGACAAGGATGCCTGCTGTCACCACTGTTATTCAACATTGTGCTGGAAGTGCTAGCCAGGGCAATCCGGCAAGACAAAGAAATAAAAGGCATCCAAATTGGAAAAGAAGAAGTAAAACTGTCATTGTTTGCAGATGATATGATCTTATATCTAGAAAACCCTGAGAAATCAACGATATACCTACTAGAGCTAATAAACAAATTTAGCAAAGTAGAGGGATACAAGATTAATGCACATAAGTCAGTAATGTTTCTATATGCTAGAAATGAACAAACTGAAGAGACACTCAAGAAAAAGATACCATTTTCAATAGCAACTAAAAAATCAAGTACCTAGGAATAAACTTAACCAAAGATGTAAAAGACCTATACAAAGAAAACTACATAACTCTACTAAAAGAAATAGAAGGGGACCTTAAAAGATGGAAAAATATTCCATGTTCATGGATAGGAAGGCTAAATGTCATTAAGATGTCAATTCTACCCAAACTCATCTACAGATTCAATGCAATCCCAATCAAAATTCCAACAACCTACTTTGCAGACTTGGAAAAGCTAGTTATCAAATTTATTTGGAAAGGGAAGATGCCTCTAATTGCTAAAGACACTCTAAAAAAGAAAAACGAAGTGGGAGGACTTACACTCCCTGACTTTGAAGCTTATTATAAAGCCACAGTTGCCAAAACAGCATGGTACTGGCACAAAGATAGACATATAGATCAATGGAATCGAATTGAGAATTCAGAGATAGACCCTCAGATCTATGGCCGACTGATCTTTGATAAGGCCCCCAAAGTCACCGAACTGAGCCATAATGGTCTTTTCAACAAATGGGGCTGGGAGAGTTGGATATCCATATCCAAAAGAATGAAAGAGGACCCCTACCTCACCCCCTACACAAAAATTAACTCAAAATGGACCAAAGATCTCAATATAAAAGAAAGTACCATAAAACTCCTAGAAGATAATGTAGGAAAACATCTTCAAGACCTTGTATTAGGCGGCCACTTCCTAGACTTTACACCCAAAGCACAAGCAACAAAAGAGAAAATAGATAAATGGGAACTCCTCAAGCTTAGAAGTTTCTGCACCTCAAAGGAATTTCTCAAAAAGGTAAAGAGGCAGCCAACTCAATGGGAAAAAGTTTTTGGAAACCATGTATCTGACAAAAGACTGATATCTTGCATATACAAAGAAATCCTACAACTCAATGACAATAGTACAGACAGCCCAAGTATAAAATGGGCAAAAGATATGAAAAGACAGTTCTCTGAAGAGGAAATACAAATGGCCAAGAAACACATGAAAAAATGTTCAGCTTCACTAGCTATTAGAGAGATGCAAATTAAGACCACAATGAGATACCATCTAACACCGGTTAGAATGGCTGCCATTAAACAAACAGGAAACTACAAATGCTGGAGGGGATGTGGAGAAATTGGAACTCTTATTCATTGTTGGTGGGACTGTATAATGGTTCAGCCACTCTGGAAGTCAGTCTGGCGGTTCCTTAGAAAACTAGATATAGAGCTACCACTCGATCCAGCGATTGCACTTCTCGGTATATACCCGGAAGATCGGAAAGCAGTGACACGAACAGATATCTGCACGCCAATGTTCATAGCAGCATTATTCACAATTGCCAAGAGATGGAAACAACCCAAATGTCCTTCAACAGATGAGTGGATAAATAAAATGTGGTATATACACACGATGGAATACTACGCAGCAGTAAGAAGGAACGATCTGGTGAAACATATGACAACATGGATGAACCTTGAAGACATAATGCTGAGCGAAATAAGCCAGGCACAAAAAGTGAAATATTATATGCTACCACTAATGTGAACTTTGAAAAATGTAAAACAAATGGTTTATAATGTAGAATGTAGGGGAACTAGCAGTAGAGAGCAATTAAGGAAGGGGGAACAATAATCCAAGAAGAACAGATAAGCTATTTAACGTTCTGGGGATGCCCAGAAATGACTATGGTCTGTTAATTTCTGATGGATGTATTAGGAACAAGTTCACTGAAATGTTGCTATATTATGTAACTTTCTTGGGGTATAGTAGGAACATGTTGGAAGTTAAGCAGTTATCTTAGGTTAGTTGTCTTTTTCTTACTCCCTTGTTATGGTCTCTTTGAAATGTTCTTTTATTGTATGTTTGTTTTCTTTTTAACTTTTTTTTTCATACAGTTGATTTAAAAAAGAAGGGAAAGTTAAAAAAAAAAAAAAGAAGAAAAAAGACAAACAAGGAAAAAAAAAAAAGATGTAGTGCCCCCTTGAGGAGCCTGTGGAGAATGCAGGGGTATTCGCCTACCCCACCTCCATGGTTGCTAACATGACCACAGACATAGGGGACTGGTGGTTTGATGGGTTGAGCCCTCTACCATAAGTTTTACCCTTGGGAAGATGGTTGCTGCAAAGGAGAGGCTAGGCCTCCCTGTATTTGTGCCTAAGAGTCTCCTCCTGAATGCCTCTTTGTTGCTCAGATGTGGCCCTCTCTCTCTGGCTAAGCCAACTTGAAAGGTGAAATCACTGCCCTCCCCCCTACGTGGGATCAGACACCCAGGGAAGTGAATCTCCCTGGCAACGTGGAATATGACTCCGGGGAGGAATGTAGACCCGGCATCGTGAGATGGAGAACATCTTCTTGACCAAAAGGGGGATGTGAAGGGAAATGAAATAAGCTTCAGTGGCAGAGAGATTCCAAAACGAGCCGAGAGATCACTCTGGTGGGCACTCTTACGCACACTTTAGACAACCTTTTTTAGGTTCTAAAGAATTGGGGTAGCTGGTGGTGGATACCTGAAACTATTAAACTACAACCCAGAACCCATGAATCTTGAAGACAGTTGTATAAAAATGTAGCTTATGAGGGGTGACAATGGGATTGGGAATGCCATAAGGACCAAACTCCACTTTGTCTAGTTTATGGATGGATGTGTAGAAAAGTAGGGGAAGGAAACAAACAGACAAAGGTACCCAGTGTTCTTTTTTACTTCAATTGCTCTTTTTCACTCTAATTATTATTCTTGTTATTTTTGTGTGTGTGCTAATGAAGGTGTCAGGGATTGATTTAGGTGATGAATGTACAACTATGTAATGGTACTGTAAACAATCGAAAGTACAATTTGTTTTGTATGACTGCGTGGTATGTGACTATATCTCAATAAAATGATGATTAAAAAAGAAAAAAGTAATGATAAACCTATGGTTTTTGACATACCATGTATAAAGACACATATCATAACAAGTGCAACAAAAAAGATAGGGGATGGAGAGGTATAGGAACAGTGATGTTGTGTGCTATTGAAGTTAAGTTGATATCAAGTCAAACATGAATGTTATTCATTTACAATATAAAATTTAAGCTCTATAGTTAGGTATTCAGTAAAAAACTGTTACAGGGGACAAAGAAGTTCTCTATATATTGATAAAGTGGTCAATTCAAAAAAGAAGACATTACAATTACAAGTATACATACACTTAACAGCAGTGCTCCAAAATGTATGAAATAAATATTGACAGTTTCAAAAGAATAAAGTGATGGTTCTACATTAATAATAGGAAACTTCAATATAACACTTTCAATAATGGATAGAATATCTAGACAGAATATCAATAAGGAAACAGAAGACTTGAGTGATTCTATAACCCAACTAGATCTAACAGGCTTATATAGAAGACTTCACCCAACAGCAGCCAAATACATTCTTCTCTTGTGCACATGGATCATTCTCCAGGATAGACATTATGATAGATCACAAAACAAGTCTCAATAACTACAAAAATATTGAAATGATACAATGTATCTTCTCCTACCACATGGAATGATGCTAGAAATCAATAGCACAGGGAGAAATGGAAAATTCACAAATACATGGTAATTAAAAACACTCTCTGAAACAACCAGTGGATCAAAGAAGAAATCACATGAGAAATTAGGAAATATTTTGAGGCAAATGAAAACAAAAACACAATATTCCAAAACTTATGGGATGCAGAAAAAGCAGTGCTGAGAACCAAAAGTTGCTTCTTTGAAAAAAAAAAATGAATACAATTGACAAACTTTTAGGTAGACTGATAAAGAAAAAAAGAGAGGTCACAAATAATTAGAATCAGAGGGGTGGACATTACTACTGACCCCACAGAAATAAAAAAGGATTATAAAAGGCAACAATGAACAATTGTATGCCAACAAATAGTAAACCTAGATGAAATGGACATATTCCTAAAAACACGCAAACTACCTGCAATGAGTCAAGAAGAAATGAAAGATCTCTACAGAGCAATAACAAGTAAAGAGATTGGATTGATAATCGAAAACTTCCCAACAAAGAAAAGCCCAGGACCAAACAGCTTTGCTGGTGAATTTTACCAAACATTTGAATAAAAATTAACACCTATCCTGCTTAAATTCTTCCAAAAATTGAAGAGGAGGGAACATTTTCCAACTCATTCTATGAGGCCAACATCTTCCTAATACCAAACCCAGATAAAGATACTACAAAAAAGAAACTTACAGACCAATAACCCTTATGAATATTGATGCAAAGATCCTCAACAAAATACTAGCAAACTGAATCCAACAGCACATTAGAAGAATTATACACCATAATCAAGTGGGATTTTTTCAGGTATACAAGTATGGTTCAACATAAGAAAATCACTTAATGTAATATATCACATTAACATTATGAAGGAAAAAAATACCACATTATCCACTCAATTGATACAGAAAAGGCATTTGACAAAATACAGCATCCCTTCTTTATAAAAACACTCAGAAAACTAGGAATAGAAGGAAATTTCCTCAACATGATAAAGGGGATATATGGAAAAAACACATCCAACATCGTACTCAATGGTGAAAGATGAAAGCTTTTCTTCTTTAAGATCAGGAACAAGACCAGGATGCCCACTGACACCACTATTATTCAACATTGTACTGATGTTTGAGCCACAGCATATAGGCAAGAAAAAGAAATAAAATGTATCCAAAATGGAAAAGCTGAAGTAAAACTTTCTCTATTTGTAGATGGCATGGTCCTATATATAGAAAATATTGAAAAATCCACAACAAAGCTATTTGAGCTAATAAACAAATTCAGCAAAATGGCAGGGTATAATGTGAGCATGCAAAAGTCAATGGTGTTTCTATACATTAGTAATTAGCCATCTGAAGGAGAAATAAGAAAAAAATTCCAATTACAGTATCAACTAAAAGAATCAAATATGTAGGATTAAATTTAACCAAGGATGTAAGGGACTTATACATGGAGAACTATAAAACATTGCTAAAAGAAATCAAAGAAGACATATAATTGGAAGCATATTCTGTTTTCATGGATTGGAAGGCTAAATATGGCTAAGATGTCATTTCTACCCAAAGTGATTTATAGATTCTATAAAATCCCAACACCCTCTTTGCAGAAATAGAAAAGCCAACCATCAAATGTATATTTGATGGTAAGGAACCCCAGAGAGCCAAAATCATATTGAAAAAGAACAGAGTTAGAGTAACTCACACCATGTCAACAGGCTAAAAAAGTTAAAATTATAGAATATCAATTGATGCAGAAAAAGCATTTGACACTCATTCGTTATAAAATCTCTATAAGTTGGGATTAGAGGGGACTCATCTCAACTTGATAATGAACATCCACAAAAAAACTACTACTAACTTCAAACTTAATGATGAAAGACTGACTGTTTTCCCCCTAAGATCAGGAATAAGGTAAGGATGTGCATGCTAACCACTCTAATTCAATGCAGAACTATATTAAGGCAAGAAAAAGAAATAAAAGGCATTCATATTGGAACAGAGGAAATAAAACTGTCCTATTTGTAGACAACTTCATTGTTTATGTAGAATATCCCAGGGGATCAAAGGAAAAAAAACCCTCTTGGAACTAATAAGTAAGTCCTAAAAAGTCTCAGGATACAAGCTCAACCCACAGAAATCAATCACATTTCTTATACTAACAATGAACATGTAGAAACAAAATAAAAACACAATACCATTTAATATTGCTTTAAAAAAATGAAATATTTAGGTATAACTTAACAAAACATATAAAGAATCTGTATTCTGAAAATTATAAAATGCTGATGAAAGTAATCAAATAAAATCTAAATAAACAGATAGACATACCATGTTCATGGCTTGAGTAAGTTAACATATAATGATTTCACTTCTCCCCAAACTGATCTATAGTTTTAACACATTTCCTTTGAAATTCCCAGAAAGTTTTTTTTGTAGACACAGACATGCTGATTCTCAAGTTTCTATGGAAAGGCACAGGTCATAGAAAAACTAAAGCAATACTGGCAAACAAAATAAAATGGAAGGAATCTAAGGCCTAGTGAATAGCTACAGAAATCAAGACAGTGTGGTGTGGCAGAGGAATAGAATAACATGATCAATGGAACAGGATAGAGAACCCAGAAATAGACCCACACAAACATGCCTAACTGATTTTTTCACAAAGCTGCAAAAGCAGTCCTATTGAAGAAGAGTAGCCGTTCCAACAAATGGTGCTGAAGCAATTGGATATCTATAGGCAATAAAATAAAATAACCTCAACCTAAACCTCACACCCTATACAACAACTAACCAAAAATGGATCACAAGCTTAAACAGTATAAAATATTTAGGGAAAAAAAATGAGAAAATATTTGGGATCTGGGGCTTAGCAAAGATTAGACTTGACACCAAAAGTATGATCCATGGGAAAAATTGATAATTGAACTTCATCAAAATTACAGCCTTCTGCTCCATGAAAGACACTGTTAATAGAATCAGAAGACAAGCAGAAGACTGGGAGAAAATATTGGTGAAACACATATAAAGGACTTTTATCCCTAAAATACAGATAACTCTTAAAACTCAACAATAAGTAACAACTCAATTTTAAAAAGGGACAAAAGCTCTGAACAGAAATCTTACCAAAGAATATATACAGATGGTAACTAAGCATATGAAAAGATCTTCATCATAATATGTCATTAGGAAATTGCAAATTAAAACAGCAATGAGATGCCACTAATCATCTATTAGAATGGCTAAAATCCAAAAACTTTTAAAACCACATGCTGGTGGGGAAACAGAGCAACATAAACTCTTGTTAATTGCTGGTATGAATGCTAAACAGTACAGCGATTTTGGAAGACAGTTTGGCAGTCTCTTTCAAAGCTGAACATAGTCTTACCATACAACCCAGCAACTGCATTCCTAGGTATTTAACTGATTGATTTGAAAATCTATGTTCACACAACAACCTTTATGCAAATGTTTATAGCAGCTTGTTCATAATTCCCCAAACTGGAAGAAACCAAGCTGTTCTTAAGTAACATAATGGATAAATAAACTGGCACATCCATTCAATGGAATATTATTCAACAATCAAAAAGATGAGCTAACAAGCTATGAGAAGCTATGGAAAAGATATGGAAGAACTTTAATTGAATATCGTTAAGTGAAAGAAACCAGAATGAAAAGCTACATGTTGCATGATTCCCATTATATGACCTTCTGGAGAACACAAAAACTATAGAGATAGTTAAAAGATCAGTGGTTACTAGGGATTCAGAGGAAGGAAGGAAGGATGAACAGATAAGCATAGGCAATTTTTAGGGTTGTAAAATTATTCTGTGTGACTGTAAATCCATACAACTATACAGCCTAAAGGGTGACCGTTAATATATAAAAATAAAAAAAAAATAATTTTTGAGTTTGAGTGACCCCATGAAGTCATTCAGACTATGACAAGGCTGGGGGGAAAAGGTGCTGACCTAAGTATCCTTGGAAGTGAGTGTAGTTTGTAAGACTAAAAGCAAAAGGAAATCACAGATAAGCATCGTACTTTAATTGATAAAGTTATCTCCCAAGGGGGTACAGGTTAACAATTCTGATACTGCTGTATGTGTATACTGGACTAAAACAAGTAAATGGATGGAAGATGGGTAGCGTCCAGGTTTCTCACTGTTGGAGTGGGAGTTTACAGATAAGCAAGGGGAGAAAGCTAGAATGATCCATGTATAGAGCAGGGTTGGAGATAACAGCATAAAATCATGTTTAGCTTAATATAGATACAGATGTTTACATGAAAAATATTCATAGATATGTGTATATTTGTGGGTTAGTATGAATACTTACTTTTTGCTTTGTCAGCTGAGAAGGCCAAAAGAAAACACTGCAGTAGCAACAAGCATACCTGATATCCAGGTCTTGGTTTCTAATACCATTCTTCAATAAAAGGAGCCATGGCTCCTGAGGAAAATGGCTGATTCTAGGACTAGTGCAGGAAGCATACAAGATGAGCCTGGAGTATCTTGTAATGTCAGAAAGTAAGGAAGTGCTATAAATAAAGCAAAACAAACATATTGATTGGGGCATATCAAAGGAGTACATGGGCCAACTTAAAGAACTCCTAATAGCCAAAGCTGGAACAATTTGAGTAACAAAGTAAATAAAGTACTATTGAATTATGACCCAAAGTATAAAATAAATATCCATGAGTCCATACTCATAGAAATAAATTTTTGAATAAATTAATAAATTTGGAGAGGAGACAAATATCCCGTGAAGAATAATTCCAAACAATGTATTAATAAATTCAGGAGCAAACTTACCATGCAAAAGAATTCTAAATAATTTATGTAGATTCTCTGCTTCAAGGAGGGGAAACATACCTTCCCAGTCCTTAGTTTTGGGCTGCACGTAGTAACTTCCTTCCAGAATGTACAGTATGGAATAAGGGTAAAAAAGAGTAACTACAGTGGAGAAATGTGACAAACACTGCCTCAGCCAGATGATCAAAGCCAACATCCACAGTCATAAATCATGTTGATAGCATGTACACTTGATATGATGTGCTGAAAATGGCACTTTACCTTTGTGGTCTTCCTCCCAATAACCCATAGCCCAGTCTTCTCATGAGAAAAACACCCAATAAATTCCAATAGTGGGGCATTCTACAAAATACCTGACCAATACTCCTCAAAACTGCCAAGGTCATCAAAAACAAGGAAAATCTGAGAAACCACCACAGCCAAAAGGAACCTAGAGAGACATGATGACCAAATATAACATTATATCCTGGTTGGGATCCTGGAACAGAAAAATAGACATTAGGTAAAAACTAAGGTGATCTGAATAAAGTATGGACTTTAATAACAATGCTTCAACACTGGTTCATTAATTGTAGCAAATATACCATACTAGTGTAAGATGTAACAATAGTAGAAACTGGGTGCAGAGTATTTGGGAACTCTGTACTATTTTCTCATCTTTTTTATAAGTCTAAAACTGTTCTAAAATTAAGTCTATTAAAAAGAAAAGAAAAAAATGACGAACTACAGAATGAGGGAAAACATTTGCAAATATCCAACAAAATACTAGTATTTAGAATTGATGAACTCTCAAATCTTAGCAGTAAAAGCAAAACAAAACAAAAACAATACAGTTAGAAAATGGGCAAACGACATGAACAGACATTTCATCGCAGAGGTTACAGGTAGCAAAAAGCACATGAAATGATGTTCAACATCATTAGCCATGGGGGCAATAGATAATAAAAGCACAATATGGATAAAAAAATTTTTAAAGTGACAACACCAGATACTGGTGAGAAAGTAAAGAAACTGGATCATAAATTGCTGGTGGAATGTAAAATGGTATAGGCACTCTGGAAGACATTTTGGCAGTTTCTTATACAACTAAACATGCAATTACCATATGAACCAGCAATTGCTGTCTTAGGCATTTGTCTCAGAGAAATGAAAATTTATGTTCACACAAAAACCTGTACATGAATGTGTATAGGAGCTTTATTTGTAATATTAAAAAAAAAAAAAAAATGGATACAGACCAGCTGTCCTTCAACAGCTGAATGATTAAACAAACTATGATGCATCCATACCATGGAATACTATTCAGCAATAAAAAAAGGAATGAACTATTGATACATGCCAACAACTTGGATGAATTTCCAGGGAATTATGCTGAGTGAAAAAAAGCTAATCCCAAGCGGTTGCATGCTGTATGATTCCATTTGTGTAACATTCTTGAAATGACAAAATTATAGAAATGGAGAACAGATTAGAGGTTGGAGAGAGGAATGTTAATTTGAGAGTTCTTTTTTCTAAATACTAGTACTTTGTTGGATGTTTGCAAATATTCTCCCTCATCCTGTAGTTTGTCATTTTTTTCTTTTCTCTTTAATAGACTTAATTTTAGAACAGTTTTAGATTTATCAAAAAAATGAGAAAATAGTACAGAGTGGGGTAGTTATGGAAGGAAACATGAAGGATATTTGTGGTGATGGAACTGTTCTGGATCCTGACTATGGTGGTAGAGATACAAAACTACAATATAAGAAAATTGCATTGAAGTAAATGCACACACACATACAAAACATAAGGAAAATTGGGGAAATCTACATAATGTCAGTGGATTTAATGTCCTGGTTGTGACATTTTAATATAGTTTCTCAAGTTGTTACCATTGGGGGAAATTGGGTAAAGCATATATGAGATACCCTGGAATTATGTCTCACAACTGCGTGTGAATCTACAATATCTCAAAATATGAGAAAAGCATAATTTGTTATATATTTTTATAGAGACATACATATGCAAATACACACACACATATATTAAATCTTTCCTGTATTTAGTAATTTAAAATGAAAATGGAACTTTTATTTTTAAAAACTGCTGATTTCACATGCTATAAAGGGAGTTAGAATCTAAGTATGTCTCATGAAGTAAAACAGTGTAACTGTTGGTCTTAGCCCTAGGGAAAATAGTCACCTTTAGTATAATTTTAGTACTCCTAAACAGGGAAACATACTCCATTTAAGGTTCCAAAGATTGTCATAATTATTACTATAAAAAGGAGTCAGTAAGCTTCGCATGCAGTATTGAAATCTTGGTTGCATTGTGTTTTTAAAATAATTGGTCACCAAGTGAGGAAAAAAGTTGCCAGATGTTAAATTTAATTCATCATATTTTTAATGCCTACTGTATATAAAACACTGCTAAGTGCTATAAGAGTTTCAAAAATTGGTTAATGCATAGCCCCTGCCCTTATGACTTTCAATCTAGTTGTATTCTAGAACAACATATGAATTCATTCATATGTTCAACAAACATTTATTGAGACCCAACTCTGTACTAGACACTGTGCTGGGCACCATATTTACTGACATGGTCCTTGCCTTCATGGAACTTATAGCAGAATTTATAAAACTAGTACAAAATAGCATAACATAGAATATGAAAAATGTAATGTGAGAGTCACAAAGAATGACAAGGGCTCAAAGAAGAAAGAAAACACATCAGGGCATAGTATCAGGAAAAGATTCATAGAGAAGGCACATGAAATAGTACTTGAGGGAAGAGGTCAGGCTTGGGGCAGTGGAACATAACATTCATGTGGAAAGGAAGGCTAGGAAGAAAGCATAGAGCTGTGACAGCTGATTTACCTGTTTGACTGGAACCCAGTAAGGGAGTAGGTGAAAACATTAAGACTGGAAATGTATGAATGCAAGGATTTGGCAGGCAGGGTGTAGCCCTTGGAGATTTTCACTTAAGCAAGATTGGAGCTGCCTTTTAGGAAAAAAAATCAGTCAATATTGTCCTAAGACTGGAATGAAATGAGATTAGAGTCAGAGACACTGGAGTACTGAGGGTGGTTATTAGGTCCATTTAGGAGGCAGTAGGAGTAAAAAGAAGGAGAAAACATGGAAGACATAATCCAGCAGCTTGAAATTTAACTATGTATAAGGATCACTTAGAATACTTGTTAAAAACGCAGATTCCTGGCCTCCACCCCCCAAAATTCAAATATGTTTGAATAAGCATCCCATTGATTCTTATGCAAATGGTCTGCACTGCCTTAATCTCTTCCCTCATCCATCTCCGAAGAACTTCTCTTCAGAAGCATTAGGAAAATCTCTCCAAAGAGAGTAGACAACTGATATTTATTGAGTACCTATTTTGTGCCAGTCTTTAAAAGCTGGGGACTTTACACACATTTAAGGACATGGGTATTGTAATCCATGCTTTAGAGCTGATGAAATTGACATTCACATAGGGTTGTATGACCTTTCCCCAAGATTCCATGTCTGCTAAGAGAGTGAACTCTTAGCAGTCCATCAGACATCAGAGCTGAAGGCACTGGTGCTGTTCTCCTGGAGATCCGGGTCCTATCAGGCATTCCATCTTAACTGCAAGCAGACTGTGGTCTCTGGGCCTCTTCAGGCCTCAGGAGCCACTTGCGTCAGCCTGGGTCAGCCAAAGCTTTTGAATCCAGTTCACTCAGTACCTTGCCTATTGTGTGTCTACCCCCTACAAGGCTCTGAGAATACCTGTTTCTGACCTCAGAGGTCTCTCAAGCTAGTAGGAGAACAGACTCCTGAGCTGATCATTTCAATCTTACAAGTAAGTAATCAGATGCCCTGGGTTCTCTGCAGGCATAAAGGACACATTTCAATGTTGGGGTACAAAGAAGGCTGGAGAAAAGCTCTGCAACGTTATTTTCTCCAACCTCAGCTGGGCCCTCAGTCCGCTAAGCGGTATCTTCATGGGCCCATGTGCTTTTTCTTCCGTTCCTCACAATAATTATGCCAAATTTCCATCTCTTTTCTCAAAAACTCCCTCCCCCAATTTGCTGTGAAGACTCAGAGAGAATATGGAAATTGTCTGTGGTAGGTTGAATTATGAAGCCCAACAAACATGTTCTTTTGAAGATGTGGCCATCTGAACCAAGATGGGCCTTATCCAGATTATTGGAAGAATTAAAAAGAGAACCCAGAAGCAGAAGTTAGAGAAAGTCACAGGGAGAAGCCAGAAACCAGAAGTCAGTGGAAACGGTAAAAGCAGACTCAAGAAGAGAAGGATCACAGGCGGCAGGAGTGCAATCCAAGGAACCCCTAGGATTGTGGCAAGGCAGCACCGGGGTGCTGCAGATTCCCAGGAGAAAGTGAGCCTTGCTAGTAACTTGATTTTGGACTTCTGGTCTCAAAACCAAGAGCCAATTTATGCTTGTTTGTTAAGCCAACCTATTAAATGGCATTTGTCATAGCAACTTGGCAAACCAAGACACTGTCAAACATGAATTCCCTTAACTTCCTTCCCCCCATACCCATTCCAACTCTCACTCACCTGCTTTCCTTTGGTCTCAGGAAGATAGGTCCTGTTGAAGGCCAATTCTTTCACCTATGCTCTGGACCCATCCACTTGTGTTTTTCAGAATAGTGCTGTAGACCAGCACTTCTCAAACTTTAATGGACTTGGGAATCACCTGGGCATTTTGGTAGAGTGCAACTTGTGATTCACTTGGTCTAGACAGGGCCTGAGATTCTGCATCCCTAACCAGCTCCAAGGTGATGTGGATGCAGCTGGTCCAGGACCATTCTTTGATAGAAAGGCTCTTGAAGATGTTGAAAACTGGCAATCCAGGGCCTGCATCTGTCCCAGATATATTTTGTTTGGCCTATACATTTAGTTTTTTTCAAACGTTTGAATTTTAGTGCTTTAGATGGGGCATGCATCCTTCAGTTCCTAATCCTACTGATTGCATGTCACTTGTCATTTGTATTATTTGTCTGTCTCTTATAGGCATTTAAGGAGACTCCTGTGCCTGGAAGCTTAGATCCCAAACAAATAACTTCCTGATAAGTCAGGAGTGCCATTCTGCAGGATGATCTGAACGAGTGACTGGTGACTCACTCACACTACATAGCCAGCACGGATTGACTGGGGACTGTGTTCCTTGAGCACTGGAACATTACCAGGGACCATGGAAGAAGCAATAGAGAACTTGTGCCTGAAAATCACACTTCTCTACCCAAAGCCTTTCTCACTGGAGTAGTAGCAACAGTTACCTTCCCCCTACTTTGAATGGCCTATTGAAAGAGATCAATCTCAAGAGTCATAACGTCTTAGACAGCTAGGAGGTGTTAAATTTCACCAACAGTTGCCATTCCTTATTCCTAATAACGGTCTGTAGAAGAATGGTATGAAACAGCTATGGTATTTTCACTCATATGTCTGGAACATAGAAAAGTATCTATGATATTTAGAGTTCTCAGTCACATGAAAGTAATTAATGGCAGGGAAACATTGTCACCTCAATCTATCCATTTTTCTCATGCTTTGTATAAAAACAAATCAAGATGTGGCCCTCTCTCTCTCTAACTGAGCCATCTCAACAGGTGAACTCGCTGCCCTCCCCCCTACGTGGGACCCGACTCCCAGGGGTGTAAATCTCCCTGGCAACGCAGAGTATGACTCCCGGGGATGAATGTGGACCCAGCATCGTGGGACTGAGAGTATCTTCTTGACCAAAAGGGGGATGCAAAATGAGACGAAATAGTTTCAGTGGCTGAGAGATTCCAAATGGAGTCGAGAGGTCACTCTGGTGGACATTCTTATGCACTATATAGATAACACCTCTTAGGCTTTAATGTATTGGAATAACTAGAAGTAAATACCTGAAACTACCAAACTCCAACCCAGCAGTCTGGACTCCTGAAGACAATTATATAATAATGTAGATTACAAGGGGTGACAGTGTGATTGTGAAGACCTTGTGGATCACACCCCCTTTATCTAGTGTATGGATGAGTAGAAAAATGGGGATAAAAACTCAAGGACAAATGGGGTGGGATGGGGGGATGATTTGGGTGTTCTTTTTTCACTTTTATTTTTTATTCTTGTTCTGGTTCTTTCTGATGTAAGGAAAATGTTCAGAGATAGATTGTGGTGATGAACGCATAACTATGTTATCATACTGTGGACAGCAGATTGTATATCATGGATGATTGTATGATGTGTGAATGTATTTCAATAAACCTGAATTTAATAAAAAAAAAAAAACTAATCTTAATACCTTCAAAAAAAAAAAACAAATCAAGAGAAATTCTTCTTTTGTGATTAAGAGATGAAATCCATTTTCCAAATGGATGTTTTTTTGTGACTCATTGTCCAGTTAGTCTTCATAATTGCTTTATGATTTTTTGTATTATTCTGATAACTCATTGGTTTTCATAACCTGTTCTCAATTCTGAGTACATAAAGAAAAACCATAGGATTATCTAAGAGTCCTGAATAATTCTCAACTTGCTTGGTTATTTTATTCTATCCTTTAGAAGAATACCAAGGATTTAGAAGCACCTCTAACTGTCACAGCTCAACCAAAAGAAAAAGAAAATCATTACGTCCTTTTGAATGTCAACATCATATATACCAAGCATTTACTACATCGCAAGATCTCAAGTAGTTCCTTTGGGGGCATTATAAGGAATTTAAACTGGATTCTTATCTTCAAGTAAATTATTGTTTAGTTGGAAAATGAAACGTGCACTCAAAACACCTAAAGATACTTCTGTAAAACAAAACTGCTCTTGTATGTACAAAAAAGGACATCCAAATCATTTAGACCTGTAGCAGTCTCATGGAAGAAGCCCATACCAACCAATAATTTCTTGTCATATCCCAATCCAGTTCTCTTTCATGCCAGTGTCTCTGCTCACATGACTCAATGATTTCCTGATTTTATTGGCATTTGATAAAACCAAAGTTCTGACTGAGAAGAGCTGGCAGTGCTGCCAAGGTGGTGGTATGCTGAGCCATCCTGGAGAGGACATAGGGGGAAAAGCTTTAAGATCTAGGTGAGTGAGGTGAAAAGGTCCTGTCAGATTGGCTAGAAGGGCCATCTGGACCAGGTGATGAGGGTCACAGGTAGCATATTGATCATCCTGCTCTGAACATCCATAGCAGTTAGTCTATATATGGTTTCGCAGTTAATTGTAAGTGGCCTTTGTTTTCAGATTGAATTGTAGGGTAGGTGAGGACATTTTCCAAGATGAAAGTTAGTTATTGCAACCCAGAGACAAGACTGATTCTATTTGGGCTAGCGACCACCAACATGTAATGTATGTAATGGGGACATTAGCAAAAGGTACTAATATAAGAGGGATGATAATAAGCACAATTTTTGATGTGTGATATATTCACTTTTGAAAATCATGCCAGTGGTACTATCTTATAAGCAATAGGAAAGTGGATAATAAGCCATGGGTAGATAAATTAGATTTTGGAGCCATTTGTACGATGGTAGTTGCAAAGTGATATTGTTTGGGGATGTTAGATTAATATACAGAAAGATAATCTTATCAAGTTCTTAGCAATTTGTACTAAGCTTAGTCATATTTTGGTATAACTTTGGAAAGAAAATAAAATAGAAATGAAAGAATCATTTCATGTATTTTGTAAACATTAGTGAAATAATTAAATGACAGCAACATATAGATTGATAGTTGATAGATAGATAGAACCATCTATGAGAAAAGTGTTGGTTCTCCTACACATTAATCATGGACAATTCTCATTTCCATATCAGTGGCCAACAGCTTCCGTTTCTCTGCTTTGACTTGTTCCAGTGGTGTTTGTTTTCATAGAATATTGAGCACAAGCACAGTAAGAAACAGAAGCTTCTTGGAAGTATGAAAAGACATTTCCACATTGCCACCTTGCATCCTTGAGCATTGCTTGATAAATTATATTAAATGATTTGAAGTATTTATCATTTCAGTCTTTCTCCTTTTCAGACAGGGAATAAATCACATGCAGATTGCCTGCACTTCGGAAATGGCAGATTTAGAGGTGTAGGAAAACCTTAGGGTGCCAATTAAATTCTTTGGAAATCAAACTTGTCAGAGTTCAAGTCTAATATTATAATTTAACAATATAGGTAAATTATAAATGATAATGATGATAATATTTAGGAGGGGATATTTACTAATTGAAATGAAATAAATTAATAAGATAATGAAACAAAATTCATCACAAGAATCAGAATAGTTTGCAACTTTGAATTTAGACTTGCTCTTTTTTTGATAAAGAACTTCATTTGTTAATATACTACTGCTTTCCTTTTTTTTAAGTTAGAAACTGGTTTTTCAGTGGGTGATATTAAATAGTTTAATTACTAAAATGTCATGTGATCAGCTATATTATTTGTTTTTTGTAAAAAGACATAATGTTAGATTAAAGTAGAAAGAAAAATTGTGTTCTTTTTATGTTTGTTTGTTTTTGCAAAACCTTTATTTTCCATGCAGTGTGATCCAGTATACACAGAAAAGTACTCTGTATCACAATCATGATCAGTATCCTCTTATTTCCATTTGGTATGTCATTGAAAACCTGGCATATCATCTTGCTAAAAATCACATAAAAGGCCCCCAAAAATTGATCCAGGAATTTTCCCAAACAATATATTTTCTATTCATTAGTCAAATCAGCACTTGTTCACAGTAGAATGAAATGCAAGTGTGACACTGATACTCATTAACAAGGAAGACTACACTTATACTTTCAAGTATAAAGATTAACTTTGAATGGCAGAGAGCCTCATTTGACTATTTTTCCAAATCAGTCGCAGAGAACCTGAAGAGGAAAGCAAGAACACTATAGAAATCACACTCTTTTCCCAGAAATGAAGTCCCATAACCTGCATAAGCAAGGGCCCAAGATACAGCAGCACAAAACGGGGGGCCCTACTTACATACGTGAAGTCGCCGAGTGTACTGCATCCTGCTGTGCCCTCCATGAGGTCCACTCTTTGCTGGCTTTGCATCATCTTGGTCTTCTGGTCTTATAGCAGCCACTTGGGAGGCTTTTGGTTGTAATCTTTATAGTTCCAAGAATATATCTTGGATGAACCCCAGGGCAGGATGCTCTGCCCAAAATATAGGTGTTCTTATGGTATGAAGGCCATTCTGTACGTTGCATATATATTGGCTCCTATGGGAGACAAAGCTACCTTCCTCTTTAGAGAGAGAGAACTGTATCTGACAACACTGCCCGCTAACTCTTCTTCTTGTCCTCCCTCATATGTGCAGTAATTGAACTAGCTATTTCTGCATTCTTCTTGTTCTGGCCAAAATAATCTGGAAACTCACCATCTGGTCCAATCAAGTACATTATTATTGTATGATCCACTATGCATTCCTCATCTTCATCCTTGGGGCCAGGCTGTAATACACTCTGTATGCTGTGGCCACTTGATCAATTTCTTTTGTCCCAGTCAAGCCAACCAGCTTGGGAGAAAATTCTTTCACATAAGTTGCAGAGAGTTAAAGTTAAATTTAAAGTTGCATAAGTTAGATTTTGTACCCCTCTGTGGGTCAATAGTGATGAAAAGCAGAGTTAAATTTAGCAGAGATGGAATACTATCTATTTCATCCATGACTTGAATGCTTTTTTCTAGTTTTTCTGGACAGATATCAGGGCAATGAGTGAAACCAAAATAAATCAGTATCCACTGGGCCAGATAGTCCTTGTCAGGTTTAGGCTTTCCGATATGAATTGTGAGGGAAAATGGTCCCCGGAGTAAAGTCTTTCCTAGGCTTCGCTGCTGTTCCTTCTACAGCTTTTCTGTCTTTTCTTTCTTGAAGTATTTCATTCCAGCCAGTAAAGTGCCTCCAAAAGCAATTGTGGACTTCCAAGAAATAGACCTAGGCTGCGAGGGGAGTGTGGGGTCTCTGCAACCCTTCAGCCTGGGCCCTGACGACCCCGGGAATGACGGCACCGCTGTGCTGAGTGGCCAGATTCCCAGGCAGCTGCCTGCGAGCCCCGAGGCCCGCCAGGCTTCCTCTCACCACATGCAGAACTGCTTTGGCCAGGTTCTCGTGGTCGCCCCAGCCAGGCCCCAAAGCCCAAGTCCATGAGACAGGAAACACCAAAGTTGGCCATCCGGAGGCTGTATGACCCAGCCAGGGGCCAGTAGCAGCCCCACCATGAGATTAGAAGACTGTGCCTTGTTTTCAAAACGTATGTTTTTTAAGTAAATAGAAAGAGTTTTACAAAATATCCCAATAGTGGTATAATTGGAAAAAATATCGTTTACTTTTAGTCCTTTCTCCCTAGGTCAACACCACCACAAAAATGTTTTGCCTGTTGATAACTTTCTCAAGTGACATGTTTCAACTGTTCTACACTTTACAACAGAGTAAACCTTTTAGAAGGTTTTAATCTAAAGAAACTCTTCCTTTGAAATTGTTTCAATGCAGGGAAAAGGGCAGTCCTCATACATATTCCTCCTAAGAATTTATGTCTCTCCTTTTCTCAACTCTTCACCATGGAGAGCTTCTATCACTATGGTGAGAATGTATATTGGGGTAAAAAATCAAATGGGTTGAGAACCAGTGAGCTAGAAAATATTCTCTTTGTTGAAATGAACAGTACTTGCAACATGTGAAACATTTTCTGTTATTTGGAAGAGCCTGGTGGAACACCTCCCATTTTGATGCTCCTGCCCACTCTTTTTTTTTTTTTTCTTTTTTTTTTTTTTTAATTGTACTTTCGATTGTTTACAGTACCATTACATAGTTGTACATTCATCACCTAAATCAATCCCTGACACCTTCATTAGCACACACACAAAAATAACAAGAATAATAATTAGAGTGAAAAAGAGCAATTGAAGTAAAAAAGAACACTGGGTACCTTTGTCTGTTTGTTTCCTTCCCCTACTTTTCTACACATCCATCCATAAACTAGACAAAGTGGAGTGTGGTCCTTATGGCATTCCCAATCCCACTGTCACCCCTCATAAGCTACATTTTTATACAACTGTCTTCGAGATTCATGGGTTCTGGGTTGTAGTTTAATAGTTTCAGGTATCCACCACCAGCTACCCCAATTCTTTAGAACCTAAAAAAGGTTGTCTAAAGTGTGCGTAAGAGTGCCCACCAGAGTGATCTCTCGGCTCGTTTTGGAATCTCTCTGCCACTGAAGCTTATTTCATTTCCTTTCACATCCCCCTTTTGGTCAAGAAGATGTTCTCCATCCCACGATGCCGGGTCTACATTCCTCCCCGGGAGTCATATTCCACGTTGCCAGGGAGATTCACTTCCCTGGGTGTCTGATCCCACGTAGGGGGGAGGGCAGTGATTTCACCTTTCAAGTTCCTGCCCACTCTTGATACTGCTCTAAGTCAAGATAACTAGACAGAGTTGCCCCTGGTCTATATGGCATCTTCATTTGAATTATTAAGAGGCACCCCTACCATCTGTTGGAAAATTGTTGTAATATGTTGATTTTGTTAGAAGATGCTGTACTGCCACCTGACAGACATTTGTTGTAATAAATATACAAATCTATGATGTGAGTGGCACCCCCTTGAACACGGTGCCATTGTGCAGCCTGTACAATCATATGGGGCATTTGTAAGTAGACAAAAAATAGAAATCACCATAGCAACATTTGTCTAAAACATGAAAAGGAGAAGCTATATTCATTGCAGTAGCTCCTGGAAAGTCCCTGTCCAACAAGTTGTGGTAGAAGAATGTCATGGAGGTAGGGTGTGGGGTGGGGAGGGTTTTTTCATTGATGGCTATTTTGATGTAAGAAAAAAAAATCCATTATTGAGAACAAGTGCTTGGCTATTGCTTTTTTTTTTTTTTTAATCTTCCACTCTGTTAGAGTCTACAAATTCCAACTACTTAGCCAAATGGAAAAGATTCTCTGTTTACAGAGAAAACACGAAGCTTGCCTCTTCCCCGTCATTAAGCAGGCGGGGTATACTTAGCAGAACTTTTCCACTTAGGTATCCAAGTTAAGGCTATCAGTGACTTTTTACTTGAAATCTAAACATTTTAGAAACATTTTGTAGGGAAAACTATTCACAGGCCCTTTCAAAAGGAATCAAATAAATAGTTTGGAGGTCTTCCATCTTGAATTAGGATGTTTATTTAAGAAACTCTAATAAAGCACTCTTTCAAGCCCAAGAAAATTATACCCAGAACCAAGTGGAGGACTAAGGGTTCAGGAAATAGCTACTGATTTGCAGAGAGGGGTGGGAGGTGAGGGGAAGAAGAGCCAGAGAAGGAAGCAACTTAATGCAGAAACTCTTCTTATGGGAGAATGTATGGGGATGGGTTACAAAATACAGCTGAAAGTTCTATGCAGACAAACTGGAGCCATGGGAAAATTGTATTTGATCAAAGTGGCAAAGCTGGACAAGCACCCGGAAGTAGATGTAAAAGTGTAATAGTTCTGAAGTAACCACATTGAAGATCAAAAGTACTGAATGATTTAGAAGACAAACGTAGCTTAGCCAAATACCATTGATGACATTTAACAAACACAGTCTACCTTATGCCTGTAACTGTTCTATGTAAATATAATCCTAAATCAGTGACCCATCTGGATTATCTAATAAATGAGCACTCAGAATTCCTTACTTGTTTATTTCTGCATTTTCTGTTTCAGGGAAGTAAAGGGAGAGATCTCACCATCACTTACAATTTTTTTGATACAGCAGTGATGCAACTCTGTGGTTGTTTATTGTGGTTGTTTAAGTAGATCCATAATGCTCGGTTGAACATTAGTTATTGTTGTGGTTAAGGTGCAGCTTAGTTGACACACCAGCTGCATGTTCAGAGAGGTAGAAAAGAAACCTCTCACAGCAGGACATGCTTTTTAAATTCACAGCAACCTTGCCTATTAGTAGATGTGGCCTATCAGTGTCTTAGACTGCAATCAATAAGATGAGTAATTTTCCCTTTGGGGTCAAGGTGGAGCTGGGTGGAAAGTAAAGGTAAAGAAACCAGGAACGTCCTCTCCACCTTACATTCTTGTTAAAGTGAAGTCAGTGGCTCTTACCCTTGGCTTCACATTAGAATTACCTGCAGTTTTTAAATGTTCTGATGCCCAGGCCACACCACAGACCAGTCAAATCAGATTCTCTTAGGGTGGGACCTGGGCACCAGTGTTTTGTTTTTTTTTTTAAGGCTCCCCAGATAGTTGCTAGGTATAGCCAAGGTGAGAATGACTGGGTTAAATGAAACGATGTAGGTGCCTGGCACACATTTGATGCCTGACCAGTGTGAGCACCCTCTTTGCATCCTTCCTTGCTACCCTGCCTGTCCCGATTCTGAACCTGCACAGGAATAGGCTGTTTCTGCCTTGATCTTACGTATATCACAGTTGAATTTTCCCCAGAGTTGGAAAATTAGTTTTTGACTTCATGTTGAAAAAGAACTCTCTTCTTTTCTCAATTTTAATGTGCCCTCTCATTACTTATTTCATGCCAATATTAACTTGTTTCACCTTTAAGCCCCAGAATCAGTGGATTTAGGAAGAAATTTGACTCCTATGTTCCTAAGGATTGAATTCAGTCAAACCATCAATTCTTAAGCACTTCAGGAGGATCAAGGTGGAAATAAAGTTTAAGGAATAAAGGAGGTTCCTAAAAATAGAATACAACTCATCCATTTCAGTTAAAAATGCCTTCATAGTTTCCATTTTTGAACACTTCAAGTATTTTTAATAAGCTCAATTATGTCTTGTTGAAAAATAAATAAATTACACTTGTTTTCATTAAGGGAAAAGATCTTTTTCCATCTTAGCTAGTATTGTTGAAAGAGACAGAAAAAGAGTCCAAAACTTGGCAAAATAGTGCAGCATTAGTGACATATTGGTCACAGATGTGATGGTAGACCTATTTTTTCTTCCTGAGGTTGGTATTTTAAATGACCACAAATTACATATGAAAGTTCAGATAATCTCCTTACAAAAGGAAGCATGAAAAAAATTATGGTATTCCCAAAACTTCATTTTTAAGGTATTCTAAATATGTTTTTATAAATAGACAAGTGACACATACCCATTTGCTGGTCACACTTTTAAGAAGTATTGCTTGAGGATGTTAACCTTTACTTATTGTCATCAATTCCAAATGTTTTAAACAAGTAAAGTACCTAAAGATACTCTTTGTAGATACTTGTGAATTACGAAATCCCCTTTCTTAACAATTCTTTAAGAAAATCAATTCACTTCTCTAGAAGCAGAGGGGAACTCTCTCTAGTAACTTTATGTCTTGAATCTGTAGATCTTTGAAGCAGAGAATGAGGTGCTTGGCCAAATTTTATTCATTGCAGAAAGCCCTAAAAGGACTTTAAGGAGAGTATTGACAAGCCAGCCCTGGAAATAAGGTTAGGATTCACCTGGGAGGAAATGGTGTTAACACCAGGATTCCCATTAAGGCTGTTGCAATAGATGAATGTATTTCCAGCTCCAAGGCTCTGACTGTCAGGATGGAATGGAAGAAAAAGGTATGTTGTAAAAGAACAAGGATGAAGACAACACAGTTGATGGGCATACAAATAATTAAGACAAGCTAAAACTTTATTATTAGGCTTCTCAAGATTTTTTTACTCACTTTGATGAGAAAACTTAACAGTTGAGTAGCTCCTGGAAGGATGATGGATGCCTCTATTTTCATCATGCTTAAGTTATTGATGAGCTAACCAGTTTGAAATGTCATACAAATTGAAAGTGAATTGAACAAAAGGAAAAAAATAGAAGGTGAAGAATTAGTGCATTACCTATGTAAGACACTGAATAATGACAAGAAGAAATGATATGGTCTGGTTTCCTGATATAGAAGATTATCTATTTGCATGTTTAATTCAGTAAGAATATGCACTTGAAGAAGATTTAGTGATCTGATGATTATAAGGACAGGTGGTTTAAAATCAGGAGCATGTAGTGTAATTTTCAGCCCCAAAGCTATTTGATAGCACTATTGAGGGAAGGTCAGTGTTTGATGCTAATCCAGTGCTGTCTGGTATCTCATGTATTATTTGATTTATAAGTTCAAGAAGTACTACTATACAGCTGTTTAAAAAATAAACCTGTAGGAAGGACATCAAGTTCTTTTCATTCTCAACAATACCTTGCTTTTCTTGCTTCCCATATCCCTAGGAAAGTGACAATATTGGAGGACCCTGATCAGAACATCCACCTGAAAAACCTGTCCCTTCATCAGGCTACCACGGAGGAAGAAGCTCTGAATCTGCTTTTCTTAGGAGACACCAATAGAATGATTGCAGAGGTAATAAACTTTCTCTGCAAGCTGTTTTTCCATATTATATGAAATAATAGAATTTTAGAGGGAAAAACAACCTTAAAAATAATTACATTCAAATCCCATGTTACAAATAAGGAAACCTAAATCCAGAGAGGTGAGGAGACTTTCCCAAGGTCACCCAGCTAGTTAATGAGCAGGAACTATAATCTAGACTTATGGACTCTTAACCCATTGCTCTTTCTACTTTACTATGTTGTCTGCCTTTCATTTTTCATTTTTATATAAATTGGCACACAGCCTATCAATGACAATCATTAAGTATCTTAATTATAGCAAGTTTTGCATAATTTTTGAAATTTAAAAATGGACAGTCTATTCTTCCTAACCTGAAATCAGCCATATATTGACATATGTTTACATATCCATATATTTTCATGCATTAAGTTAGTTAATATTTATAAAGCATTTAGAACAATGTATGAAAGATAGGAAGTGCTCTAGGCATTTGCAGCTATTATGGGCAGATCCTGGGGAATATGTTTCTGTGTAATATGGGGGACATACTTACACTAACAATTATTTGTTATTTATCTGAAGTTCTAATTTAAGTGGGCATTATATTTTATCCCACAACCATGGGCAGGGACCTTGATCAACTTAGTTTGGTCAGAGGCCCAAACCTCAACAATCATCGACTAGAGATGGAAAGTCATGAACTCTCATCTAGCTGCCCTGGGGTGAAAGGATTGCAGTGGTGGTGGTAGTGGTAGTGTGGGAACACCTCCCCGAATGAATAGGTTACTGTTTTCACTGGCACTTTCTTTTTTAAAAATGCTCCTAGAATTCCATGTTTTACCTTGTCTCTTATAACAAGCAGTAGATGAGGGGAATAAACTGCGAGGAGGATTTGTCTGAGAAAATTCCATCAAATGACCATTTTCTCTGCCCCATTTCCACTATCTATTATAATGCACCACCTTAGACTCAAGGTAGATAAATGGAAACCAAATTCATATAGTGAAAGCATAATGTTGGCATCTGTTGCTGTGTTTGGCTCTTAGGGTTTGTGTGTGTGTGTGTGTTTACCAGTTCTACATGAGTATTTTTCAATAGATTGATTATTTTATATAGATTGAATTTATGTGTCACATGTAATATGGAGTTAAGGATCCTTAAATTGTTATTTCTGTTGAAGAAAGTTTTCAGTTTTTAATTAAGAATATCTCGTTTTGCTGTACAATTTTTTGCATTTGTGCTTGGGGCCTCAATAATTTGCCTATGTGGCCATCCACAATACTCTTATTTGTCATAATAGTTCAAGATTAAGAAATAAAGGCAGATTAAGAATTGGGAGTAGAATTACTAAAGATTTATCATTATATCCTGTTCTTCCCAACACAGTTTAATAAGCAGCAAACCAAGAGATACAGATTATAGATGGTCCTGCTCACCAATGGAGTTTGAAAAAGAGAAGAGATAGATACATAAATGCCATTGGAAACCAAGTGGGTGAACCTGTCCCTGCCTCAATGCTAATCTTTCTCCAGAGGTGAATCATCCTTGGAGAAATATAGTTCTTATCCCCACTAATTATGTTCCCTCCTCTTGAATGGGTTATGGAGGGCTCCTGGCCCTGTTTCACCATGACCCCAATTAAATTAAAAGTTTGGCTATTTGCTCTTTGAAAGTTAAGTTTTAACTTTGACTGCATATTTTCAGGCTGTAGTTTTGTAATGTTTTGAGGAACTTAAACTTCCTTTGTGCAATTATGCAGCCTTACCTAAGTTATGATTTTACCACCTTACAAAATTCCGTTTTTTTTTTTTTTTTATTATTACATACAGGTCAGTGTCTAATAATAGTACCATTCATAGTGAAACCTGAAGAAATCTAATTCTAGCATTGCTGGTTGTGCATTATTTGTTTATTCATTTTTCCGTATGAAGCCCAATTTATTTTAAACCAAGCCTAATAATTTTTTAATGCTCAACTGCCATGTTTGACATGGGTGGCATTGTTGTAGACGTTTTATATATATTGTTTCTAATTCTCATTTTATAGGTGGAAACTGAGGTTCAAAGAGTTAGACTACTTGCCCAAGGTCACTCAGTAAGTGGCAGAGTCAGGATTCAGCAACCTCAATTCTGACTGAATTGGAAGCTTAGATTCTTTCCTTATGCCACACTTCACAAGTACAATAATCAAATTGACATATGTCACATTTTTCAAGTGGGGATATATTTCTGAATTGGTTAAAAAGTATAGCAATTATTTAGCACTTTAGTTTAGCTCTTGAATTCAATGAAAGCAAATAAATGAAACTATAAATGAAGAATAACTGTCAATCCCTAGAAATACTTTATTTTTCAGAGCCTTTAAAAAAGCATGTTTTGGATTACAACCTAGCTGTCAGAATGCAATTTGTCAGCACAGAATGAGCTTACCGGGATGAAAAGAACACACTAATCTCTTTTTTTAAGCTAAGTTCCCAATTTCCCATTTATACAAAGAGAAATTCAGAAGTTGCCATGGTAACCAGAAAACATTTGCAAAACAAAATCTGAATATGTGGGACACAAAGTGAAGTGCTCTTTCCTTTCAGGTCTTTTACCCATAGCCAGCATTTTAAGAAAAAGATAGCAAGAGTAGTTTCATCCTCTTCTTATTTATTCAGAACTCTTAAATGATTTCTGTAATCCATCAATGTTTTGAATAAAACCTGATTATGTCCTTAGGGTATTTTTTAAAAAAGGAATTTCTAAGCCAAAAAGAATAAATACTGTAAAGGCTGAACTCTGTGTGACCCGGTATCAAAGCCCATCAGTGGCAAGCATGACTTGATGGTTTTTTTCCTTGTAGTTGAAAATATTTCTATCAATTAATCGAATTGAATTAAATAATCCACTCTGCATTTGATTGTCAGACCCTGCACGATCCCATAGCTGCGGATACTTGTCCCCCACCGGGAGAGCTCAGCTCTGACCATGGTCTAGAGCATTCTGTCCTGCCCAGAGGAAACCTGCATTAGAATATCCTGTGGTAGTAAAGAAATAGTTTCCTGGATCCCATTTCTGATTGATGGATTCAGAATCTCTGCAGTGGGCCCAGGAATCTGCATTTTAGCATTTAAATGTGCTCAGGCTAAAGTTACTAGCAGTTTTGGGTTTGCCATTAAGAAAGATGGTTGAAATCCATTATGCAGACAAGTCTATGTCCTACACCCTTGCCAACACCACAAAAATTTTAAATTCTGCCAATTTGATAGGCCAAAATTAAAAATCTTGTGTTTAATTTGCATTTTTGATTGCCAATTTTTTTTATATTGTTACTGACCATTTGCATTTCTGCTTTTGTTTATGTCTTCTATTAGTTTTCTGCCTGGGGTGCTAGGGGAAGTCTGGTTGATTTGTCGACTTCATGAGTACTGGGTCTTTGTTTTGTTCACCTCTATCTGCAGTCCCTAGGAACAGAGCTTGATATGTAGAGGTGCTCAGTAAATGAATATTGAATGAATGAACATCAAAGAAACTAACTTTTTGCCTTTGTCACATATTTAGCAAATATTTAAAAAAATTTCTTTTAGTTTAAATTTCTTTTGGGGGGTGTTTTTTGATATAGTCAAATCCCTCTTTTGTTAAAGTTTTTGCTTTTGGTGTCATGACTAGAAAGGCAGGAACTCACTGATGGCTAATTCTAATTAGAAAGCATTTTGTTATTGTGACTTGAAATCTGATGCTCAGTCTCATCTGTTGTTCCCATTTTGACCTGGGATGTGGAAAGAGATGGTCATCCTCAGGGTACAGGGCATCTTATCAGAGGTTTCTGGAGCATAAGGATTTTACCCGAGTCTTGAAGATAGGTATGCTGAATTAACTAAATTGAAATTTATAGCTGAGGGTTCATTTTTGAATCATACCTCTAGAAGTAGACTCCGTGAATAAAAGTGTCATTTAAATACTCATTTTAAGGAATCTTAACACTGATCAAAGTGAATCATTAAATTAATATGGGCCTCTTTGGAAGAAGACAATAGTATCCAAGGTATGAGAGAGGTTAATAAATGTAAAACAGAGTTGTAGGAACAGCTATCACTGGACATGTTGACTAATGTTGACTAATAACATGAGTGGATAACATGGAAGGAAAGAGCAGCTTCTCTATATGATTGTGGTTGTTGGCAACACTCTAAGTCCTGATATCTTTCTCTCGTTTATGTAGGAAATAAAGCAATTATGGTTGCAGTTAATGTTCCCAAATCATATTCCATTGGATCATTAGAGGGACATGGACTAACACACACTCATAGATTTTTGTTTGAAAGACATACATATTAGTTATATATAATTAGCAAGTTTATTCCAAGATTTTTGAGCCTTGGTAGAGCAAATTATACACAGCAGGCAAAATACATTTTTGGCCTTGACCTTATTATAATAAGAATATCATCTCCTATTATTTGGTCCCAATAGGTAGTAAGAAGCCTTTGCAAAATATGTGTTGACAATTCTAACCTCTTCTCTCATCTATTGTATGTACCTACTAGGTATAGAAAGAAGGAAACTTAAATTTGGGTCACCTGCTATTTGTGTTAGACATTTCTCTCCCTGCTCTTGTCTAACCTAATTTAGTGGTATTGTGTGAACCATGAGTTTTGAAATCTAAAACACTGAAACAGATAAAGTGATATAGTAATATATTATAATGTGTAATAGCAATTATTAGTATGTTAAAATGCACATACTCCATGTGCATGATAAGGGGAACACAATCCTTTTGGGGGCAAATGTTTAGTCCCAGAGATTTTTCTGGTCTTTAAAGTTCTCATCTCTAATTAAAGATATCAAAAGAAAGTCATTTTTACTCTAGTCCCTACTCACCAACAATAGCAACAAAAAAATGAAAAATCGAGAGAAAAAGATCCATCCTCAGTGAAACAAGGAAATAGCCATTACCTCAAAGTATGAGAAAACCTGACAAATACTAGGAAAACCTGACAAAATCTGGGAATTAGGGTGAAAGAGGGTGCTCAGAACCGAGACATATGTCCTCCAACCTCAGGCAGGATATACTTCCCCCTTAAAGAAATGGTCACAATTCTCAAAGCCAAACCCAGTGATTGTTTGGTTAGATTGATGAGAACTAAGAACACAGGCAAGTGTGGGAGAAGAATCTTGGACTATTATCTAGATAATTCATTCTACACTATAGAGCATGGATCCGGAGAAGAAACCTTAAAGATAGGCCATTTTTATGATCAGTGGTCTAGGCTAATTGCCAAGAACGGTAGCTTTGGTGAGGTGGAGTTCAGGAGCTGGGAGAAGCAGTGATGATCAAATCAAACACAGGGAGTTTGTGACTTGAGGGATTTTACAATGATCCACCCCAGACTCCCTAGTATTTAAAATCGAAAAGGGTTTATAATCTTAAAGCCAAGGACAAGAGCGATACAATGAAAAACGATTTAGGACACAAACCCAATTTGAATATTCCCTCATCTATCCCCCGCAGTATTCTTCAGCAGAGATTGACTTGTTCAATGATAAAATTATCAGAAAGAATCCAGCTCAAGACCTAGCCATATATATGCAGCAGGGGTGGGGCTAAGGAACATACATTTGAAGACTGATGGCATCAGAGAGAAGAAGAAGCCCTCTTCACAATCTTAAAGATGTTACCGAAATGCAAATTTTATTTTAAATTATAGCTCAAAAATATAAAAGGGTTCAAAGAAAAGATTACAAAACAAGAGAAGATGAAAAGCAAATTTGAAGGGCTCAGGAAAGAAGTGAAGAGAAAAAGAAAGCCATTAAAGACATGAAAACACCATTAGAAGCAAAGAAGGGAGAAGAGGAGGAGAAGGTGAAGAAGTATAAATATGGCTGAAAATTAACTAAGGATACATCCATTAAAAAAAATGATATCTAAAAAAAGACAAGGGAGAACCCCATTATGCATAATTAGAATCCAGAAGAAGAAGATGGAACAAATGGAACTGGAAAAAATATGGAGGAAAGAGACAGAAGTTAGAGAACATTCCTGGAATTTAGAATTACTTAAATCTGCAAATGAAAGGGACATAATGTGTCCAAGAAAAAATGGAAAGAGATCAACTCCAAGACGTACCCTGGTGACACACTAAATTTTAAAACCAAAGTCAAATTAAAGAACTCAGAATCCTAGTAGAATTATAAAAGGACTGGTTAAGAAGCACTGGATTTATTTAAACGTAGACATAAAACTGAATTACAATAAAAGTAAATATTATAAACCTTGACAATTTAAAAGTAATAACAGATATAACAAAACTTTGGCATTATTGAGAAGAGGGTGGAGGTGTTATAGTGGCTTTTCCTCATATTCCATAGCAGGAAATGAATAGAGACTATCTAAATTTCAACCATATAATTAAAAAACATTATGATCCACGGCTCTTAATGTTTTCCATGAGACTTTTCTTAACTTTAAAGAGAACATTTTTTTTTGAAAAAAAAAAATCCCTTACCATGAAGAAACATGCATCTAAAGCACACCAATTCTTCAATTTACTCTAGTTTCTTTTTTCATCAGTTAAATTCAAGTAACATTTTTAAGCCTTTTCAATTAACAATTGTATGTGTGGTATGCTTTTGTTTTGGTAAAATAATTCTATCTTTCCATTTGTATGTACGTATCAGAAATGCCTAAATAATGTTTATCAGACATTAACATTATTTATTATTGATTGAGGACATTTTCATTTTCATCTTTGTTCCTTTCTATATAGTTTGGATTTTTAGAAATATTAAGGGTGGTACATATTACCAGTGCTTACCAAACCTTTTAGCTTTCTCTTTCTGAGCACATGCTTCCTGGAAGTTAAGAGTGCTTGCGTGACCTGTTCTAGCCAATTAAATATAATGGGTTGAAGCATTTAAGAATTGGTGTGCAGTTCTTAATCTTCTGCCATTTTGTGGCAAACTCTGAAGCTTCATGTTGAGATGGTGGCATCATGAGATGGCAGCACCTCCACCAGCCTCGCATCTGAGTGACAATTATGTGGAGCAGAACCACCATTAACTTGCATTGGACAAATAATGTGAGCAAGAAAAAGCCCTTGTAATTTTAAGCCTCTGAGATTATGGGGTTGTTTGTTACCACAGTATAATCTGACTTACCTTAATGAATATAATGTGTATGTATCATTATTACAAAATTATGAACTCATTCCTTCAGAAACTTTGAATGTAGCATAGCTTTTTTAGTAAGAAAACAATGTGTACACTAATGCTGACTATACCACGTATTTTTCCAAAAAGGATCAAGGCAACTTACAATATAGAAACACATAAAAAATCAGAACAAAATTATCAAAGGGAAAACTTTTTTGAAAATTTAAACTCAATTTGAAAGAAGAAAGATGGATATGCTAAGCAACTGGGATGAGTTCATTATTGCCATTGAGGACAAAATGTTGCCAGTAAAAGAAGGGGAAACATTTTGGGTTATATACTTTTCACTGTTCAGTGTGCAAACTTTTACCCTGGTAGATGACATAATGATATCTTTACAAGAATGATAAGCAGGGATGATAATTGACTATAATTCCTATTAAAGATACAGGTAAAACTACTTCTCGATTTGCCATATGTACTGTCATTTAGTATGCTTAGATTTTTTTAATGCAATTTTATTGAGATATATTCACATACCATACAATCATCAAAGCATACAATCAGTTTACACAATATCATCATATAGTTGTGCATTCATTATCACAGTCAATCTTTGAACATTTTCATTACTCCAAAAAATAAAAATAAACGTAAGAATAAAAATAAAAATAAAAGTAAAACAGAACACTCAAAACCTATACCCCTTCTTCCCCCCATTATTCATTTACTTTTTGTCCCATTTTCCTACTCATCTGCCCATACACTGGATAAAGGGAGTGTGAGCCACAAGGTTTTCCAATCACACCATCATACTATATAAGCTATATAGTTATACAGTCATCTTCAAGAATCAAGGATACTGGATTGCAGTTCAACAGTTTCAGGTATTTCCTTCTAGGTATTCTAATATGCTAAAAACTAAAAGGGATATCTATATAATGCAGAACAATAACCTCCAGAATGACCTCTTGACTACATTTGAAATCTCTCAGCCACTGAAACTTTATTTTGTTTCATTTCTCTTCCCCCTTTTGGTCCCGAAGGCTTTCTCTATACTACAGTGCTGGGTCCAGGCTCATCCCCGGGAGTCATGTCCCATGTTACCAGGGAGATTTACACCCCTGGGAGTCATGTCCCCTGTAGAGGGGAAAGGCAGCAAGTCCACATGCCAAGTTGGCTTAGAAAAGGAGGCCACATCTGAGCAACAGAAGAGGTTTTCTGAGAGTGACTCTTAGGCACAATTATAAGTAAGCTTAGCCTCTCCTTTGCTGTAACAAGCTTCATAAGGTCAAGCCCCAAAATCAAGGGCTTGGCCTACTAAACTGGTAGTCCCCAATATTTGCAAGAATATCAGGAATTCCCCAGGTGGGGAATTTAATATTTCCACATTTTTTTCCCAGTCCCTCAAGGGGGCTTTGCAAATACTTTTTATTCTCTGCCCAAATTACTCTGGGATGTATTGGGACTTCATGCTAACCTGTAAAAACCAACCAGATCTCAGTCCCCATTCAAGGCTCCATGTAATTATGGTGTTTCAATAAACTGACCATAAAAGTGAAATTATATAGTGTGCATGCTTAGATTTTGATATAAATATGTTTTATTTTGATTTGCCAAATCCTGGAGAAATGACCCTCAGGGAGCAATCATCTCTATCCTGATATCTACCAGAGGAAGCTTCAGCAGAACAATCACTAATTGTGACATTCAGTTTTCCTAAAATTATTAAGTCAGCTAATAGATCTTTGAGGATATGAAAATCAAAAATCTATGAAATTGACCCCAGGAGGAATGGTATCACAAAGCACACTAGACTATTCTTATCAGAAAGATGAGTCAATTGTTAGAAAGAACATTCTTATTTTATGTTCCAGATTGCTCCAAAGCTTATTTTTAAATTTTAAACAAAATTGTCTTGCCCAGTCTGTTTTTCTCTCTTAGAAAACTATTTTAACAATATATTGGTTAAGAAAAGGACCTAGAAGCCTCCAACTGGGGGGAAATGATTTTGATTACTTTTCTAAAACCAAGGTGTCATATAAACAAAAGTCAGAAATAAAATGAGAAGTTTATGAATTCCCATGGAGGAATATCCTATTGGGGATAATTTGCTGCTAGGCAGCGTGTTTTGAAACAACCCCAGAAAAGATCGAAACGGGTGTTTATAGGTTAAAGTGCTAAAACATCACAAATAGTAACTGTCCTCACATTTCGTGGCTGAGTTATAGCACATCAAGGGCACCTAATCCAATCCATTTAATACGGGAGGAACTCAATAAGGAAGCACTTAACTGATAGTGTGTGTGAAGATTAGGTAATCCTTAGTTAAGGGTGAGGTTTAACCTGAAAGACTGGGATATGAGCCTAGAAAATATTTTGAAGAAACCAAATGAAGGCTAGTATTTTTCATCTTCAGTCCATACGGAGCACATGAGCGGAGGAAAGATGAATTAGGATATCTGGTTAGAAAGTGTTAGCAAACAGAATTAAAATGAAAATCTGGGTTCTCTGTTGTTGCTGCTGTTTTATTTGGTTTGCTTTGAAAAATCACAGACTTATACATTATAATTTCTTCTTCAGTCTTAGAGAGGTTTTCTTTACCTGGCCTTTTCCAGATTAGTGAGATTTTTTATTCAGGTATTTCATCCCAAAATAGCAAAGTGGGAAGAAAAAAGACATTTTGATACACAGGAATGAATTATAATATAAGTTATAAGATACGGTAAGAAATAAAGAAACTTTCAAATGAAGTTGTCATTTTTAAGTGACTGAAAACATCTGAGTTACACTAGATGAGCCACACACACACAAGCACACACACCATCATCATCATTGTCATCATCATCAGGAAATAATGAAAAATAAGTGAAGATTTTAATTTACAGGGAATCCTTGTTAATCTGCTAAGAATATGTGCCACAAAATCATAAAGAATGAGGATTGGTTGTTGTACATCTGCAGAACCAAAAGGGAAGATGATAAAACAAAGCTTTTGAAAGTATTTATCAGTGTTACCTGATTATTCTGGTTCCGATTCTTTTCAAATCTAGGCTTTCAGTCTAGGAGTATCTCCTACTCTGTAAAAATGATTCTGCTTTAATGAAACTTTAGGATTTTTAATCATGCAAAATAGCTTCTGAGAGTGGTAGCCATGCCAGTGTCAGTAAGTGGCTTCAAGAGCTGTAGGAGAAGGGGCTTTAGTGCTGCCCTCCATTCTTCGGTGTGTGCATTTGATATTTTCTTGACTTACTCCCATGTTATATAAAGTGGTCTACAAAAGCAGCTTCAAGTACCACCTCCACACATACATTGCTGCTCCAAACCCCTTCTATACAGATATTTTGAAGCCACTACTGTCTGATGGGGTAATTTTTGAGTCACCTTTTACAATCTACACCACTCTGTTTATACCACACCAAACACTCATTTGCAGCCTGATGAATCACACCATCACCCCTCACTGCCTACTGTAGCAAATTGTTCATTACAGTGACATCATATTTTAAACAATGAACACTTAAAAATCCATTTGGAAGAATCCATCCTTTGAATCCTTCCAGGAATTGGACTTCCATTTTAATGATTTTCTACTGTATGCACAAATACTAACTGTCCTATCTGAATGCAGTGGCTAATGCCAATTGGGGTTAGTCCAAGGAAGTTCATGAAGATAGGAATTTTGAGTAGGCTTATATTAGGAGGAGGGAAGGGACCTACTTCAACAAGAGGGCATTCTAGGCAAGAGAAATGGTAGTAGAAGATGTAGGGAGTAGTGGTTAAGAGCTTTAGAATCAGCACCAGAATAATCAAAGCCCCAGATAGGCAGAGAGATTTTAGTCAATCTAGCTGTTTAAAATAGTTCTAGTTTTCTAGACTGAAATGAATTATATTCCAGGGACTTAAAGAATTTGTAGATATAGTATCAGAATTATTTGAAGATTTTTGAAACTTCAAATAAGCAAGACTCAACAATTTAACAAATATTTTTGAGAACCACTGTGCTCTACTAGGGTTACCATGATGGACCATACAATTTCTGCACTCTCCAAGCTCAGAATTGATGTAGAGAATCTTTGGGAAGGAGGTAATCTTTCAAGATGGACCTTCAGTGAGAAGTACAATTTTGCTATGCTGGGGACGGGAAAGAAGAAAACTAACTTTCACTGACCACAGGCTAAAGATATGATGAAATCTGTAAGGGATCCATTGACCCTGGGTTTTAAACTTTCACTCCGTAAAAGAAAAGCTTCTTTTCTTAATTTTCCAAAAGGGAAAATAAATTTGGAAAATGACAAGTTTAATAGTTTTTATAGCAAGTCCTAGAAAAAGAAACTAATAAATGATTTTTAAATAATAGTAAACATTCAGAAAAGAGTCAGCATTGATTCACCTTAAACCAACATCACTCACTTTTCTGATAGAGGTAAAAATTGAAAAACAAAGTTTACTTCATGTAAATTTGCATAAGGTTTCAAACTAGTAAATGACAGAACCAGGACTTGAAACCAGGTCATCCGATACAAATTCTAAATTTTGTGTTTTCCTTTTTTTTTTTTTTTTTTTTTTTTTTTTAACTACACTACATTTCCTGTCCAATGAGGATGAGAGCTATAGAAGAAGATTAGTTTCCCAAGGGGAAGAAATACGATGACCATAGATAGCTTAGGGTCCACCTATTTTTAGGGACTGAAAAGAAGTGTGTCCAGTAAAGGAAAAGGATGTAGAGTGGTTAGAGATGGAAAGGACCAGGAGAGTTTGGACTCTAGAAACAAGGAGGATTGGTAAGGTGGAGGGAGGATCTCCAGAATGAGGGTAGGGTTAGCGTTCTCAGATATTACCTTAAGTATTAGGATGCTCACTGCTGAGAACAGACCACTTTCTTTTTACACACATCTTGCCTCTTTCTCATTGTTCCTTCTCATTTCACGTGTTGGGTTTCAGCTCTTGAACTAGATTATAAGTTCCTTGAGGGTAAGGTCCATGCCTTATTTTCCTTATAGTCTCTACACGGCCCAGCACAGAGCTGTCTACACTGACTGATATGAAACGTAAAAGCTCTCTGCATGCAGATGATTAATCATCACTAGAAATTTTCCAGAGGCACAGTCCTTAGTGCCAAAAGCACATTTGTTTAAAATGTGTGCTTAAATTTAAAGTAATTTCTGCCTAGATGGTGCCATGTGTTCTTAGGCAGTTTTAGAAATGTTTTAATACAATTTTACCTTTAAAAGGACAAACATAGGGGCATGTCTATGGGACAAAGGCGTCCTTAAATAAACACAGAGCAGATACCGGCACATCCAATTACGCTTAAACTACTACACATAAGGAATGTTCTCTGAGGTTTAAGAAAATTTTAGCTAAGAGGACACTACTACTACTTCATGCAGAAAATATTTATGAGACGTTAGAAAACTGTAGGCATGGGCTCTTAGAGTCTATTGCTGTATTTTAATTACAGATTCCAGAAATACAATTTAATTTGATATAAATCTCACATTCCTTTGAAATGGATCCACTCTTCCAATATTTGTCGGTGTTCCACATTTTATTGTGATTTCAGCATATCAGGTTAGAGGCTAAAGAGAGCTGTTGGGGGATGGTCTCTATGTTATTCCTTTATATCAATTGTCGATTTGACTTTCATTACAGTACTGTAGGATTTATTGTTGTGTGATTATAACAGTGAAATGGAACCCATGTTTAAGTTCTGCAAATAACTAACAGTAACTTCCAAAACACCTCAACTTAGTTTCTAATTTTGAGTTTGTGGTTTTACATGCACAGTTATTTGCTGATCCACTTTAGCATGCAAAATCACACACTGGCTAGGTTTGGGTATAGTTATTGCAGCAACAAATAATGGGTCAAAATTTCAGCCCATTTAACTCACTAGGTATATCATCATCACCAAAACTATGACAGTATTTTGACATCTGTGTATTTTGCTAGTTGGTATAACTCAACTATGGTGTCTATCAAGAATTCACAGGAACAATTCCTGGTTGAAATAGCATCCAATATGTCACTGTGTCCGTGTACATATGCATTCATATTGAAATTCTTGGGTAAAATGTCATCTTACATAGATGGGGGTCTGAACACATTTACTAATATGACCATGCATTTGAAATATTTTTAGTTTTTCATTGTTTGAGAGGATGAGGATGATACTGCTAACCTATCATCCATAGAACATGCAATTAAAGTTGGATTTCTTCCTTTAAAAAAATTAAAACACAAAAAAGTACAGGGAATAATGTGACTAACATCCCAGGCCCTTTCACCTCCACCTCTCACAAAGGCAATCACTCCCATTAATTTCCTGTATCCTTTCAATCTATATTTTGATTATTTCAATGACATAATTTATAACTCCATGAACATAATATTGCTTTTTAATTATGTAAATTCTATCATAGTGTTAATATTTTTACTTGTTTTTCCTCAGCATTCTATTTTAGAACTCTTATCATGTCAATCTATCCAAAAGTTGCTTCGTTTTAACTTTTACAGTACTCTTTCTATGGTATTCTATCATTTGAATTCTTTATATGGTATCCCATTGTTTGAATTATACTCCACAGATGTCCACTAAGTTGTACATCTTGCACCAATTTCTTGCTATCCCAATGTTGCACTGAATCAGTGAATGCCACCCCCCCCACTCCATATATAAATTGAGAGAGATTTCTCCCAGATTTCTCTCTAGAAAATATACCCAGTAGTGTATTGCTATCTACTGGATATTGTCAAATTGCTTTCAAAAAAGATTTTAACAGTTTATGTTCCCACCATCAGAATATAAAAGTTCCCATATAGCTATATCTTCACCAACACTTGTTTTTGTTAGGCTATTATTTTAAATTTTAGTCAGTCTGTTAGGTATAAAATAGTTTATTATAATGGTTCTAATTTATGTGGTCCTGATTATTTGTAAGGTTGAGCATTTTTTTCAAATATTAAGTATTTTCAGGTTTCATCTTTGTGACTGTTCATATCTTTTGTCCATTTTTTTTTCCTAAATTGTTTCTTTTTCCTATTGATTTTTGGGAGTTCTTTATTTCAAATATTAATCTTTTGTCAGACTTACGTATTGCAAGCATATTCTCTCAATCTTTTAACTTTGTGGTAAATTTTATCACACAGAAGTTTTTTTTTAATTTTGATTTGGTCAAATATTTTAAATCAGTTCTTTTTTGTGTGTGTTTTATACATTATGTAAAATGTAAAAAAGAATCCATTACTCCCTTGGATTAAGGTATATTTTCTTGTATTAGTGTTAAAGTGTTATTTTATCCATAAGTCTTTAATCCATTCTGGAATTTATGTGTGTATATGAAATGGGAAAGCAATCTAAATTTATTTTTTCAAGATGGATAGTTAATCCAGCACCATTTATTAATTAGTCCATCCTTTCTCCACTGTGGGGTAATGTCAACTTCTGCCCTATACAGAGTTCTTAAATGAGCACAGCCAAGTTCACTGATCCAGCTGTCTGCTCCTGCACCAATGTCACACCATTTTAATTACTATGGATTTTTTAATACACCTTGAAATATGGCAGAGCAAGTTGCCCTTCCTTATTCTTTCACAGAATTGCTTTTTGTTATATTTGAATATTTGCCCTTCCATATCATTTTTTAAATCACTTTTTCCCATGTTCCACAAACAAAATCTGTGGCATTTTAATTTCAATTGCCTTGAATTTATAGGTTAATATATAGATTAATTTTCAGCTTTCCCATCCATGAAATGGTATATTCATGTATATCACTCCATTTATTCAGGTTCTCTTTTTGTGTCTTTTAGTATTGTCTCATTATTTTCCCTATACATTGCACATTTTAAAATAAGATTAATACTTTGTCATCTCATACTCTTTGTAACCATTATGAATAATATTTCCTGATTAGTTATTACTTGGTTATTAGAACTTCATTGATTTTGCCTATTGATCTTGCATTCAGCAGCCCTGTTGAGCTTTATAAGTTCTTAATAGTTTGTAGATGCTGTTGGGTTTTCTATGTAGACTACCATATTTTCTGTGCATAATTTTAATCACTTCCTATCTTTATTTCTTGTAGTTTTTTTTCTTATTTAGTACATTGGCTAGAACCTCCTAGTTTAGTGTTGAGTGGTAGCAGAGATGGTAGCCATCCTTGTCTTCAGGTTGTTTTTACAATTGTGATGATGAATTGTGATGCTCTTTACATATATTCTCACCTCTTTTCCCTTGAGATTAACATTAAGCATTTTCAGTATGGCTGCCCCTACTTAAGGCATGAATTATAGTCATGTAATGAAATAAGTTTATCATATTGGTAAGAAGACTAACTTAACCTCATTAGAACTCCTTTCTGACCTTCTGAATCAACTCATCCACATCTGTTATCATTCATTTATTCAAAACATAATATGTTGGAATGAACTCATTTTAAGATTCTTAGCTACAACTGTTTTGCTCCATTTGACAGTGTTGGCTTCATGGGAAATGTCTTATCATTAAAAATATAAATTAAAATTTCTTGGCATTCTTCAGAAACTCTCATTGTTCCAATTATTTTTGTTTGCTATTTCTTTTTTATAGACTCCTATGAACCAAGCTTCAACCCGTTCCCACTGCATTTTCACTATTCACTTATCAAGCAAGGAACCAGGATCTGTGACTGTCCGACATGCAAAACTTCATTTGGTTGACCTGGCTGGCTCAGAGCGAGTTGCAAAGACTGGAATAGGGGGGCAGCTCCTAACAGAGGCCAAATACATCAACTTGTCACTACATTACTTAGAACAGGTAAAATGGTCAGAACGGAATATAACTATAGTTACCATTTGTCGATTGTCTCTAATGCATCAGGCATTCAACTAGCATTATCATATACCATGTCATTAAACCTCACAACAGCCCTACATTGTAGATAGTAGTTATCACCCCCATTTTATAGGTGTTGAAACTCAGGCTCGGGAACTTCCCAAAGTTACCCAGCTAGTGGTGGGGTGAGAATTTGAATCTAGATTTGCTTGGCTCCAAAATCTATGTTTTTGTTTTTTTTTTTAATTATGCCTTATTGTCTTTATTATAAAAGTAGTAGTAGGTGTGAATAAAGGTAATAAATGGCCTCCTGTGGCCTGTTTTTTTGAGGCTAGTAAATTAGCTATAGGAACATGACTTTAAGATGCCCAGTATTTTTTCAGCTCCTGGTGACCTCATATAGTTGGTATTTTGGTTCTGCAATGATTCTCTTTGCCCTCTATAGCTTCTTCTCCCTGCTCCAGTTTGACTACAATTCACCTATTTCATGTTCTATTTTAAATTTCTGAGTTTAATTCCAAGAGTAGAGAAAGCTCATATGAATTTAGTGAAATAAATCTCTAAAAAAGAACATACCTTATCTCTAAAATGAATGGATTCAATTAGATAATTTCTCAGTTGAATTAGATAATTTCAGCTCTGTGATTATAAGTGAGTTACACTGAATGTTGAAGATGGCAACCATTTCCAAATTCTAAAAAAAAAAAAAAAAAAAAAGAGGATCAAAACCTGGAGTGAGAAAGTACAGAGTATATTGTTGAGGCAGAAGGACTTGTTCATGAATGTTGAAGACTGAAAGATCTGAGAAAACAAAAAGCTTCTTTTAACTGCTGAATGAACCCTGTAGAGACTGATAGTGTCTTGATGCTGCTCAGTGCTTTGTAATGGTCGAGTGGGCTGAAAATCTGATTGAGAGAAAACCCAGGGAGCCCTATCTGAACAAGGTGTGCACAGTTAGGCTCTGACCCTGTGAATCTCAGCAATGTAGCACCCAGTGATTAAGGCCTGATGGCACTCAGGTCAGGCAAAGTGTTTCTTACAAGAGTCAGCATTCCTGAGCTTTTTCTTGCTCAAATATTACACACTTCTTACACATCACAGAGCTTTTACTTCATAGGATGCTATATTCAAAGTGCTTTATTTCTTATGGTAGCACTAGCTGTTTTAATTCCCATTATGGCCATCTGTTCATACCAAAGTAAGTTCATCAGTTGAATCAGATTTCCAACCAATTATAATCACTCAAGAGAAGTGTTCTGCCCCTAATTCTTTTTATCTTCATTCTACCACAACCTTTGCAAGCTGCTACTTGTAGCTAAAATTTTTCTTGTCCCTACATTTCTCCTCTTCAAAATTCTTGTAACAGCCTCATGTGAGTAGGCTTGGTGGCTGTGTGGCATCTGATTTTCTGTACAACTTATTTATTTAACAAATATTTATAAGGACCTATAATGTGCCAAGGACAGTGTGAGGCACTGGGACACAGGGATGAACAAAATAGAAACAGTTCTTGCCTCAAAGATGCCATATTCCGGTGCAGGGAGACATGCATTAAATAAGTAATCATTAAGTATGTTGCGGTAATCCAGGTGAGAACTGTGAAGAGAAAAGAAAAGGAGTGAGGAGAGCTTGTAGTGGGGGCTGTGACTTAGTTGGAGGGGTGATATTAAGGGAGGGTTCTGTGAGGGCATCATATTAAGCAGAGGAGTGAGGCAGGCAGGGATGGGGGTGGAGCATGTCAGGCAGCGGGACTCCCGGCTTGAGCCCAGTGCTAACCCTGAGCACATCAGCCCTTAGAGCTAGTCCAGGGGCGTCAATCCATTCAGGGTCTCACAGACATCTGCAGGTCGCTGATCCTTGGTTCTCTGCATGTAATTTATTTATTTTATCTTCACCCACTGCGTGAGTTGATAACAATTTACGCTGATAAACAAGTACTTTCACAGGAGGGACTGAGGTTATAGGATAAAATAATGGAGAGAGAAGGAGAGGAGATTAACTGAAGTGGAAAGAAACATAGGTTTGGAAAAGTTGGAGGATGTGGATATGGGCACGTGGGTTGAGGAAGTCTAGTAGTAGCTGCTAGAAAGCAAGTAGGTGGTAGAAGAGAACCCATGAGTACACAGGAATGAGAATAAGAAGAGCAGGTAGGTAATGGAGTAACAGAATAAAATACTTTTATAACCAAATCCTCCTTATATAGTACTTTATCTTAATGAGGATAATGGGACTGAGAGTGTGAGACAATATAGTTTAACAAGTTTCATTCATTCATTCATTCATTCAACAAATCATGATTGAATGTCCACTGGGAGTAGTGAGCTTAGGCAATGGGTTAAATGTATGATTGAGAAATAGCCTGTGCTATCATGTTACCCAGTGAAAGAGCAAAACATATAAACAAATACTTACAGTAGAATAAGATAACTGCTGTAATAGAAATCCATATAAGTGTTAGTAATTATGTCCTCTAGTCTCAGTTTCAGTACATCAAATGGAGATGGAAAAGAAAATAGACTGATAACCTGTCTTACATTAATTAGCCCAAACTGGTTATAAAACTTTCTTGCAGAATTATAATTGCCTTTCTGACCATAATTGTGAGACCTCACACCTGCTAGCAAGGTGCAGCCTTTCTGAGTTGAATGCACCTTATTGTGCTCATAAGTAAATAACTTTCTGTTTGCCAGAATAATGTTGGTTTTGGAGTTCTCCCTGTGTATGCAGTACTTTTTCCAAAAAGTTTCCTCAAAAACATGTTAAGCCACAATAACAGGGTATATCTTGGCTTTAGAAATTGAGTCCATGGGAGAAAAAGGAAGGGAGAAGCACATACTTGTTCTGACTGTAAACATTACTGAATGCCCCTGTGTGACCTACGGTCTCTGTCAGCTCAAACACCAAGTGAGAAACCACTGGGAACAGAGAGCGTTTGCTCTCTACCTCAACAGAAATCAGAATCGGGGCTGCTTTCAGCCAGTTATCCAATGCAAGTGGGACTTTTTCAGAGTCTCAGTTTCCACTTGGCTTCCACTGGCTGTTGTGTGGAGGAGGAAAGCTGATGGTGCTAGTGCTGGTTGTAACCCCTGCTAACTGCTGTCAGTTTTCAAGGGATAATTTCCCTTGCCCTTCTGAACTCTGTAAAAGAAAATCTCTTCAATTCATTAAATAGTAAACCAAATTATTGATTCCAAGCACAGCTTCTTGGTACTTAGAGATATTATTGAGCATAATGTGATGTTCTGCTCTTTGTCACTTAAAGAATGCCTTTGGGAACATTTGTCATTATATTTATACAGGAAATCCAAAATAGAAGTAAATATTTTATAAAACCAGGTGTATGACCACCTTACCCTGTGCTATCCAGAAGATAATTTGTTTCCTGCTCAATTTAGAGATTCCAGAGCAGCCCCATAAAATGTGATCTACTTCTGCCTCCCAAATGCCTGCAATTTCCATGTCACTCCAAAGATTTGTATCTGCTGCAACTAGATTTATAATGATATCCCTAATGCCCCCTGGACCATACCTTAGAGCTACTAAGTTACCTGCACAGGGTCCTCTTCTGAAGAAATGGCCTAGGTCTGGGTTTATATGACTGTAGCAAGTCCCTCAAGGGGTCCTAAAGAAGACAGCATGAACACCGCTCCACAACACTGAGTGCTTTTAGTTTAACTAAAAATTATCCCAGAAATGATCTTTCTTGATCTTTAAAACATTTCTGTGAGAATGGCAGGCATTCTAAATTTTACAGGTAAGGGAACAGAGACTAGTAAATTTGAAAATTTAAGAACATATATATGGGGAAGCTGGATTCTGACTCCAAATCCTTGATCTTTATTTTGTCATGTACTGTCTTCATTTCCTCCATTTTGTAAGACTGTATTTTCTAATCCATAATGCCCATTTTGAATTTTAATTCCTTAACAATTTTAGAACCCTCTCTGGAGAGGACATTGGGTTTGCCACTCCAACATCCATTTCAGTGGGTAGCAGTCATGTGATTTGGGTCATATGGAATCCACCTCCACCTCCAGAGGTAGATCCCCACTGGTCTCAGCCAATTGGTGTATGTCTTTCTCCTGGCTACCATGATTGGTTCATGGGTGGGTTCATGACCCAAGTAGTCCTAGTAAAGTGCAAGGCTTTCATTTAATGATTAGGGAGGAAAAGTCCTCTCTCACTTGAGCTGTGAATATGGAATTATGTAACATCAGGGCTTTTGGCAGCTATCCTGTGACAATGAGGAGAAATAGACTTCTACCACATGGAAGGTAGAGAAGATACATGGGTTAAAAACTAGGTCATTGGTGGTAGCACTGAGCTCTTGGATTATTTCTAACCTAAAGCCTTTCCTATTTCAGTTATGTGAACCAATAAATTTCCCTTATGGTTGAAGATAGTTGGGTTACATTTTCCATTACTCACAACCAAAAGCAAGTTAACTAATAAACCATTTAATTTAATATTAACAAAAAGTTTAATATACCTATTCTTTTTGTCATCTAAGTTGTCAATAATGCTGTTGAATAGAATAGATATCAATATTGTTTCCTGGAGCAAGAAAAAAAAACATGAAAGTACTTCAGAGTACTTAGAATGTTGTTAGGCACTTAACTGGTGATTCATAAACAATAAATGCACCCTCTCTGCACATGTTTAGACAAATCCCTGTTTGTTCTGGTATTTCATACTTGGCCTACCCAGCCTGTTTCAGAGATTTCATTTATCTCTTGGCTATCAGGGCCTGCATCTCTGCTCAGTATCCTGTACTACCACCTTGCCACTCAGACTTGTATCTGCCATACTGCCCACTTCCTCACCAATTACACTGAAATTTAATTACCCCCCCAATTTTATTCCCTTCTAGCAACCTTCACTGACTTCCTACTTGAAACTAATAAATCTGCTCATTCATTCATGTAACAAAAATTTGTTGTGCATACATTGTATTAGTCAGATTTCTTAATTGCCAACTGGAAAACCCACTGTGGCTAATTTAAGCAGCATGGTATTTATTAAGCTTAAAGAACCTCAAGAAAAGTCAGAAAACTGGGCTCAGATGCCACACAGCCAGGAGCGAGCAACTAGAGTCCACACCTAACCACATCACTGAACTGCCCTAGTAAAACACTCCTGTTATTCCCACTTGGCATTTAGGACAATAAGTCCTGGATTCCAGAAATTTTAGAAGAGCCAGATGCCTCTGCCACCATGCTCTCCCACAAATCTAGCCTCTTTCTGTATGGCCACCACTTCTCTCTGCTCACCTCCAAATTCCACACAGGTATGTCTGTTTGGTGTTAGCTAGGTCTCATGTAAAAAAAAAAAAAAAACAGTTGCAAGAGATATTAGACAGTGTAGATCTTCACTTTCCAGAGTTTATAATATAGAAAGTCAAATAAGAATGACAGTTGTCAAGAGAGCAGAGTGAGACAACTTAGTTTCTGCAACATGTACTAGGTTCTGGACACTGTTCTAGGCAGTGGGGATATACCTGAGAACCAGAGGGACAAAGTTCCTGGCCTTGGGGAGCAGAAATTCTAGTGGGGAAGCAGACAACACAGAAATAAATATAATTTCAAATACTGATAAGTACTAAAAGAAAAATAAAATTACAGGCAGGTGATAGCTGTGTTATTTGTGATAAGGTGTTTGGGGAAAGCCCCTCTGAGGAGATAAAATTTGAGCCAAGATTTGAATGATGAGAAGCAGGAAACTGTACAAAAGTCTGGAGCAAGAGCATTCTATGCAGAAGGAACAAGTTCAAAGGCTCTGATGTGGGGCAAACTTGGCATGTTGGAACAATAGCAAGAAGGCCAATGTGGGCAATGGGAGCATGACAGGGGATGAGCTCAAATAGGTAGACAGGGAGGGGATCACACAGGAGTTGTTTTATTAAACTAACTAAAGCTAGTTAAAGGCTGTAAGCAGGGGAGTGACTTGATGTAACATATTTTACAAAGATTCCTCTGGTTGCTATGTGGAGAATAGACCCGGGAGGGCAAAAGTGGAAGCAGGAAGACTGATCGAAAGCCTTGTGCAGTTGTCCAAGGCAGGGACCATAGTGGCTAGGACTGGAGTGGTCACAGAAGAGGTGGTAAGAAGTAGTCCAATTCTGGGTATGTTTTGTAGGTAAACATAAAAACTCGACCTGTGATGGATTGGAGGCAAGAGGAAATCAAGAATGTTGCCTAGGTTTTTGGCCTGAGCAATTAGGTGGATGGTGCCATTAATAATTGTGGATAAATCCTGAAAGAAGCAGGTTTGGGAGGTAGAGAGGATTGATAATCAAGAGTAGAAATCCAGGTGGAGATGTACAGTGGCCAGGAATATAGTAGCTCAGGAGGAGGTTGAGGTGGATGATGTGGAAACGCCAGGTTATAAACGGTATTTAAAGCCAGGAATTATGTAGGGAGAAAGTATAGATAACAAAGAAAAGAGGATCAAGGACTGAGCCCTTGGGCACTTTAATATTTTTTTTAACTTGGGAAGAAGAATAGGAACCATTAAAAAAAGAACTAATTTTTGAGGAAAGTTGAAAACCAGGAAAGCATGGTGCCCTGATTACCAAGTGTGTCAGTTTGAATGTATTATGTCCCCCCAAACGCCATTATCTTTGATGTAATCTTGTGTGGGCAGACATTATCAGTGTTAATTAGACTGTAATTCTTTGAGTGTTTCCATGGAGATGCACCCCACCCAACTGTGGATGATGACTCTGATCGGATAATTTCCATGGAGGTGTTGGCTGCCCATTGGGCGGGTCTGAATTAAATTACTGGAGCACTATATAAGATCAGACAGAAGAAGCAAGCTGCTACAGCCAAGAGGGACACTTTGAAGAAAGCACAGGAGCTGCAGATGAGAGACAGTTTGAAGATGGCCATTGAAGCAGACTCTTGCTCCGGAGAAGCTGAGAGAGGACAAATGCCCCAAGGACAACTAAGAGTGACATGTTTGAGGAACTGCAGCCGAGAGAGGAACATCCTGGGAGAAGGCCATTTTGAAAACAGAACTTCGGAGCAGACGCCAGCCACGTGCCTTCCCAGCTAACAGAGATTTTCTGGACACCATTGGCCATCCTCCAGTGAAGGTACCCTTTGTTGATGGACACTTACGGCCTTAAGAATGTAACTTCATAACCAAATAAACCCCCTTTTATAAAAGCCAATCCGTCTCTGGTGTTTTGCATTCCAGCAGCATTAGCAAACTAGAACACCAAGTAAATGAAATATTTCCCATAGGAAGAAATGAGCATCTGTGTTGAATGCTTACTCAACCCAGAAGTCTAGTGAGATGGCATACAATGCATTTGGCAAAATGGAGATTGCTGATGACCTGGACAAGAGTCATTTTAGTGCTATAGTGGGCATACAGATAGGAATGGTCCAAATTAGAAAGAGAAATTAGTTCAGAAGAGAAAGGGGTAACTGTTGGAGCAAAGCGATGAGAGCGGAAGAGGGAGAGGCTACAGGACTGGCCCTAGATGGAGCAGGACAGTAACAGGAGGAAAGGCAGAGGATAAGGGGAATTTGATGATGGGGCATGAGATAGCTCTGATCAGGTTGCTGGTATTTTTCCAGCTCTGGTAGAAAGGTGGGCATCAGCTCAGACTGCAGGTGTGGGTGAGGAGGTGCGGGAGTGTGGATAGAGGTTGGAAGAAAAAGGAGAAGATATGAAGGCCTCATTTCTGACAGTGGAAAATTGATTTTTGAGAGAAATATTATAGGATTGCAGGTTTGTAGCAAAATCTGTGGTCATGAATTTAAAGCAACACCTTTACATGTGTAGTACTTACATGTTTTTTGCTCAAAATGGCCGTCAAAAAATGATGTTCCCTCTTTGTTTTGTAAACCAAAGAAGTGCAAGAGGGTCTCATGATGGGAATTATGCCTCTAGGAGGAGGGAAGACTAGAACAATGACAGGTTCAGGCTGAGGTATTTGCAGTAGCCAGTGTGTTGTGATGCTCCAGAAGTCACATCTGTGGTAATTTCCTGCTGCTTTGCAGTGGGCATCCCAGCCCTCGATTCCTCTTCCCAGGATAACCCTGAGCCCCTGGTGGCTTCCTCTGGGGACAGGCCCAGAGCAGCCATTCATGAGTCTAATACCCATCCATCTAGTACAGCAGTACAAAAATAATACCTTCCTGTTCAAGACCTGAGAAACTAAAGAGAACTAGAATAAGCAAACCCCAGCTGAAGCAAGGTAAACTACAATAATTGCGAGCACCTTATATAGTGCTTATTTTGGACTAGGTACTATTCAAAGAAATTTGCACATTTTGATTCTTTTAATCATCCCAACTACCTAGGAGGCAGCTACTGTATTTATCCCTATTTTGTAGAGAAGCAGACTGAGGTAGAGATACTGAGTGATGTGCTCTGGTTAGGCTTTGGTTTGGACCTCGACAATCTGGCACCAGAACCTGGGCTCTCAACCACAGTCCTATACTGCCTCCCATAGTTCTTATTTACTATTCTCTCTCTTCTTCCTGGGAGATGGGAGCACAGGGTCTGATTTTTTTAGGATCAAAATCTGGCATCATTTACACTTGTGTTTTTAAACAAATTTTCCAGTAGCTGAATACAGACTATTATTAACAGAGTATTTAATTCTGTACAAGTTATTTCATCTGTCCAAAAATTACAGGGTCTACCATACTATGTTTAGCTACATTTACTTTAACCCATCTTCTCCATTATTGTACTGAATATTGTTGTTAAAATATTTATTCTGAGTGGAGTGTTCTCCTGCATTTAGTTATTTTTCTTTGTATTTTTATTGCAATTGCAGTTGTTTGCCAGATGTGCATTTTCTGCTAAGTTGATGCCATTATTTTTCTACTTTTCCACAGGTTATCATTGCTCTTTCAGAAAAACACCGTTCACACATTCCCTATAGGAACTCCATGATGACCAGTGTCCTAAGAGACAGTTTGGGAGGCAACTGCATGACAACTATGATTGCAACCCTCTCTTTAGAGAAAAGGAATATCGATGTATGTTGGTTCTTCTTGCTGGAGAGCTTAATCTGGGTTTTTATTGTTAGTACATGGGATGGCGTGGAGGGTCACAGTTGGGTTTCCATCCTTTCAGCTGGATTGGGATATGCCTTCAGAGGTTAATACTGTGCACAGTTCACAGCTTTGGGTTATTTGCCAGCATTATAATACGTTCACTTGAGAATCAACTCATATAGCACAGGATTGTTTGAAGAAGCCTCATAAACAAAATTTTGGAAGGACTGCTATTGGATTAGTTATCTTAGCCAAATGAGAGATGACCCATTAGCTACTCCTGCTCTGTTTTGCTCCTGATTACTAAGATCTCGATAGCTTGGAGACATCCCTGAGAGGTATCCTAGGCATGTTTTAGAATGCTTTAGCAGGGACTAGCAACTGCAAGAGTTTCCTGGGTGGCTTTGGAACCAGCTGACGTTTCATGCACTTCAGTTTTAACTGAAGTTTGGGTTCCAGGTGCTCTCCAAAAGAGGAAACCAATAAGTACTGGGAGGCTTCTCAAAAGAAGGCCAGGCCCCAAGTGTGTTGTCAGATGCCTTGAAAAGCCTTTCCTTTTGATCTGTTACAAATAGTTATTTTTATAGTCTTTCATTATCTGTGGAATATGCTATCTGCTATGACTATTATATATATTAACAAATCAGTAGTTGCAAATCACATACTAGTTGCCAATTGGGGCCTTAGGATCTACCACATTTTGGCACTGGTCATTTTATTAAATCAAAACAAAATTTTGATATAAAGTATTTTAGAGCAAAGCTCTAATTTGGAGGCATGTCTTTCCCTCATCATGTTTTAGCCACGTATCTCTTTAGGCATGCATCTTTTCTCTGTGTATAAAATGAAGTTTTATATAGAGAAATATCTCTCTATGCCATAATATCTTAAGGAGATATTTTGCTTTCTTAGGAATCTATATCTACCTGTAGATTTGCACAACGAGTGGCCCTCATAAAGAATGAAGCTGTCCTTAATGAAGAAATTGATCCTAGATTGGTAAGCAACTTTTAATTGACTCTAAAGAAATCAAAGTATATCAAAGATTCACAAAAATTTGGGGGCACTTACTCTGTATCAGGCCATTCTCTAAGTAATGATGTTTTAACTCATTACCAACAATCTCATATGTATAGATATTATCTCTGTCTCCACTTCAGAGATGCCACCTGAGGCTTACAGATATTAAATTATTTGTTCAGGACCACAGTGTTAATATGTTTAGAGCCAGGATTCAAACAGTCTGGCTCAAAGGTCTCTGCTTTTAATGTATGATTCCACATTGCTTGGCCATTAAGATGTGCAGTGGATCCTGAGCACTCATATAGCATAACATACATAAATATTTTTATGCTGTTCTTGGCCTTTCAAAAAACATCAATTTAACCCTCTAGAGAGAATAATGATAGACCATTATAGATAAAGAAAGTCCTAATCATTCTTAAAAAGAACCATATTTTGCATAACTGTCCTGTTAATCTAGAGATTTTTAAAAATTAATAATCAGTTTGATTGATGGGACAATGGTCAAATTGCTAGTTTTATAACAACGAATCCTGCTTTATCTCAGTGCTTTTTTAAGCAAAAATTATTTACAAATTTTGTAACTCATCTACTTATAAAGACAGATAATTTCTCCTTTCCCTATTTTGTAGTCTTCTATAAAGTGAAATGCAATACTCAGTCAACTCATGCCAATATTGAAAATATTGAAACATTCCCATTCTGTAAAATTCCATAATTTAGATTATATAATTTTTCAATCATATTGCTTTTTTTATTTCTCTGGAAAATAAGCTGATGTAAGCTTAGTAGTATGCATTATAAAAAGATATGAAGTTTTACTAACAATGCTTCATTTAATATTTTCTCAAATTCACTGTTATCTGTATTAATTGCTTCCTTTTGATTGTTTGCCCTGATTCCCCTGAAATCATTCCATTAAAGGGTAGAGGAAAAGGAGGAAGAAAGAATAATGGGACTATCTGTTTTATTCTACTCACCCCAGGGAGCACCAAGCTCCCCTGCTGGAGTTCTCTTCTGGAGAGACCAATGGGAGATTCAGGATCTATTTCCCGTACAGGCCCTCATTAGATACCAGCAACCTACAGTGCCCCAGCTGGAGAAAGGAGACAGGATTCAAAGGCATGGCTCAAGTGGACTTGAACTCCTCAAATGAATTCTGCTATCCCTCCCAGCAGCCCTACAACATAACTATGCAGAATGAGAAAGACAATAGCAGAGTTATTAACCTGAAGACAAAAATTAGTTCATAACTGAAGAAAAATAAACACATTAGTGATTGGAGGATTTTTTCTTTAAATTTGGCTAGGGAGGCTTTACTTTGAAGGAACTTGAGGAATCTGAAGAAAGGTGAACAGTATCATATGTTTGATGTAGATCCGTGAGAGATTTAAAGAAAAGAAAAATTAGGAGAGAAAAGCTAATAGCTGATAATTGAGCAAATAGCCAAGAATAGTCAAGTCTGTTTTGAAAAAGAATAAGATGAAAGGAACTTGTCCTAACTAGATTTCAAAATTTCTTATGATATGATAATTAAAACAGTGTGGTATTAGCATACTTATTGTCAAATAAACAAATGTTTTCAAGCAATGGCTCAGAAACATGTACATTCTTATGTGTTATATGTTATATAACAGAATTATAATCTCACAAATCTTATATTGTTAGCCATGTAAGAAAATAAAATTAGATCCTTTTTTCATACCTTTTTTCAAAATTAAATCCCCCTAATGTGAAAATAAAGCTTTAAAAAAAACTCTTAGAACATATAGGAAAATATTTCTGTAGTTTGGGGTAAAATAGATGTTCTTACGAAGGCACAGAAGTACAACTTATAAAGGAAGAACCTGGTAGATTAGGTTACATTGAAATTTAAAACTTTCATTTAATGAAAAGAATACCATGTAATGAAAAGCATGCGATAGATTGGGGAAAAACATGGGCATTACATAAAACCACCAAAGGATTCACGTCCAGAATATATAAAGAAGCTGCAAATCAATAAGGAAAAGGAAAACAAGTCAATTGAGACATAAGGATGTTAGTGAATAATCAACAGAAGAGGAAATTCAAACAGTAATATACTTATTCAAACATGGTCAACCTCACGAATAATCTGGAAAATGCAAATTAAAGCTAAAGTGAGATACCATTTTTGAGCTGCCAGATTGGCAAAACTAAAATGCCTGCCAATACCAAAAGAATGTGGGGAAACAAGAATTTACATAAACAGCTGACAAATTTGTACAACTACATGGAAGAGCAATTCAACAATATATGATAAAAGGAGGATGCACAACTCGACAACCAATTTTAGGTATACACTATAGAGAATCTCTCACATATGTGTCCAAAGAGAATTATAAAAATGTTCACTACCACACTGTTTGTAATAGCAAAAGTAAAAAAACCTAAATATCCATCAACAGAGACATAGATAAATAAATTGTGACATATTCCTTTACTGACATACTATATATCTATGAAAATTAATGAACTAGAAACACTTGAAGCAATCTGAATAATCTCAGAAACATAATGGAGGGAAGAAACTAGTTGCAATTACATGCAATATGATAACATTTACATAAAGTTTAAAGCATGCAAAATTATACCATACATTATTTATGGTTACATCCATACATATGGAATAAACTTATGAAAACATTCAGGAAAATGATATTCACTAAATGCAGTATAGTGATCACCTCAGGAAAAATGGAAGAGGAATGGGATCGGGGAAGGATACAAGGGGGTTTCAATTACATCAGTAATGTTTTATTTGTTAAAGAAAAAAAAAATTCTAGAACTCTTCTGGCTAAATGTTAAGATTTAGTAAAACTGGGTGGTGGGTATGGGAGTGCTTTTTATAACTTTATACCTTTTCTTATCCTTAAAATATTTCTTAATTTTAAAAGATATGTGTTCTCTGTCACCAAGTTCACCTTAAGGAGAAGTTGGCATTTACTTCCGGCCTTTCCATTTGTAGGTGATAATCCGCCTACAAAAGGAAATCCAGGACCTGAAGGATGAACTGGCCATTGTCACAGGGGAGCGGAGGACAGAGGCACTCACAGAAGTGGAGCTCCTTCAGTAAGCCTGCAGATACTTTTTTTTTTTTTTCCTTTTTTACTTTAACAGTGAAAGTTTGTGTTAACTTCTTTGTTGGCCCTAATGTTATAAATTCACCTCAAAGCATGACAGTCTCCTGGGACAGTCTAAAATTGCATTTAGGCGCCAGTTTAGAGTGGCGGCTTTCCATGAAAAGCTGGATAAGCCTGGCAGTGTTTTTTGCTGCCTGGGCTTTCAGGAAGCAAAGAACAGAGCATACAGAGGATGGGAATATCTTTCTCATGCCAGCTCAAGAAAAGGTATTGTATAATAGTCATGCAATTCTAAAACACACACACCAAGCACTTAAGCTGTGCATCTGAGATCTGACTGGAATTCAAGAAAACTTCCTTTGTATTAAACAGCATCTTGCTGCAAGCACCAATTTATCCCATGCCAAAGTAAGCTCTCTCCTTTAATAAATAGATGGCCCATATATTATAGTTCAAACACTTGAAATGGGAATGAAAGCAGGTATTCAGGGCTTTATACAAGTGTGGCATCTTTCAGAGCCTTTAGATTTACAGCCATATGGCAGGTCAGTGGCTCTCATTCATTCTGTGATCCTGAGCCACAGTAGTGGGCTTTCTTGTTTCTGTGCTGCTTATAAAGCATTTGTGGAGTGTAATAAGGGACTTGGCATAGGAGGCACTGGTATTCTCTATTCCCAAATAAGAAACAGAGCTACACAAATTTTTCTAAAGGTATATTGCCATTCCACCTAGACTTCCCTCAACAGAGAAAATGGTAAATAATAGAAACAATAAAAGTAATTTTATTTAAACTATTTCATGGCTGCTCCTGAAACTAGCTCTAAAGCTTGAGAAGCCTTTAGCAAAGCCTGTTATATTCAAAGCTTTCTCTCCTTTAGGATAGTATTTCATAAATCTAGATGTTATGAAATAAAAAATTGCCTTGCAGCATATTTGCAATTTAGGTGAAATATATTGCCAAATTCACATTTTTTTAAGAATTTTATGTCACTTCTTTTAATGATCTGGCATAGCTTAGATTGGAGAAACCCAAATTGAGAATTCCTTCACTATGGTGCTCTCCTCCCCCCAGAAAAAGAATTACCAATTGTTATCTTTAAAGAGCCTTCTTTAGGATTTTGATATCCAAGTCAGGAAAGCAAAACCACTCTAGGTCTTTCAACAATTTAATACAGGGAATTGATTACATGGGAGTTGGTACTATTAAGAAACTAATTAAGAATGATGCAGCACTCCAGAGATCAGTAACAGCAGGAAGCTCCTACGCCCCTGGGTCAAGAGAGACAACAGAAGAATGTGGTGTTAGGAAAACCCAAGAGTTCACACTGGCCAACAGAAGCTAAACCATCATGAGCACAGCTTGGGGGAACTGGGACCACTGCAGAACCACAACTGTGATCCATGACATTACTCAAGTGGTGTGGGGCCTGGCTTTTTCCCTCATCCCACCTTCTAGTGCCTCCCAGAGGCTGAACTTGCCCATAATCCACTTGTTAAAGGAGCCAGGAAATGTAGATTCCTGTGTTGTAGAGTCAAACAGGGAAAGAGTGGAAATTGGATCTAAAAGCAGACAGGGAAATGACCAGCATAACAAATAAAAACCAGAAAGTCTCCAGGATTTTCACTAATTTCTGTATATACTCTGTGTAGTTCAGGAGGCTCAGTTTCAGGGTAAGATACCAAATGTGGTGCTTTCAAAATGGCAGACAAAGTATATGCCGCAGATTTACTCCTCTGTACCAAATCTTGGGAATTAAAGAATGAGATTTAAAAACAAACAAACAAAAACAAACAAAAAACCACATGAATCTTGAGCTACACCCCAAAACAAGAAGGGAACTTCTCAAGGCTCAAGGGACTAGAAGCTTCAGGGAATTCCTGAAAAATTAAAAGATGGGGAAGAGATGTGCAAAAGAAAAGAATAGACCAAGATGTGGGTACAGCACCATGAGGCTCTGTATTTGGAAGTGGTGGAATCTTAAAGCAGGAGAGAGCTAGGAAGTTGAGTGGTTGGTTGAACTATCTCAGTGGGAACTATTTGTCCTGTGAGCCCTTATGCACTCCTACTTCCCTTCTCCACTCGATGGCTCAGTGCTTAGGATGGAGAAATAGGGAAGGGCCGCAGGTAGCTGATGCTGTCCAGGACAAAGGAAACCAGATAAGGTTTGAAGCCCAGCTGCTGTGATGTACAACCAAACAGTGCTCTGCCCAGTCCGCATTCTCACTGAACTCAGTGTGGAGCACAAGCTTTTGCAGCTATTTCACTCCTTACCCCAGACTGGCAGCCCAAACTGAGATAACCAAGAATCTAGCAAAGATGAGCTCACAATCAGGAATGACTAGACCTATGAGAACTACCAACTCTGAGAGAGACAAGAACAAGAAAAGTTTACAGTTTGGAGGGCTTCAGAACTGAAATTTACAAGATGAGTAATTAATATCCCCAAAGAAATAAAGGATGGTATTTTATCTATGAAACAAGAACAGGATCTTGAATCTTATAAAACAGATGTTGGAAATGTAAAAATGTAATTGTTGTCACTAAGAACTCAATAGATGGCTCAATAGCCGAATGAATAAACAGGGACCAATTAGCTAGCTAGGAATATTGGGACTAAGGAATTCTTCCAGAATGTAGAAAAATAGGACAAAGTTAAAAATTTCAAGAGTCATGGAGAATAATTCTAGGTTTTCCAATATCTACTTAATAGGAATTAGTGTAAGAGAAAATAGGGATAATGCAGGGAGTCAATCATTAAAGAAATAATATCTAAGAACTTATACAAACTAAAAACAACACAATAGGTCAGAATGAAAGGATTAACGTGTGATAAGCAGAATAGCCATATTGTAGAAAATGTTCAGAACCTCAAAATATAGAAGAAAAGCCCAAAAAATTTCCTGAGAGGAAAAACATTATGATTTGAAAAAAATCAAAACTCTAATTTAGAGAAGATTTCTCATCAGCAACTCTGGAAACAAGAAATTCTGGTGCAACAAAACAAAATAAAACAAAATGAAAGGACCTTCAATGTAGATTTCTATTTCTAGCTAAATTAGTGTCAAATGAGAAGGTGAAATAAAGGCATTTTTTTAGACATACAATGACACAGAAAGTTTACCCCCTAGAACCTCGTTGAAAGAATTACCACAGACTATACTCTAGGAAAAAGAAAAATCCAATAAAGTGTAAAAAGCAACAATGGGCACATTTTGTTTTGTCTTTATGATACATTATATCATATTTACATTATGTCTTTGGCTAAAATTACTTGCCATTTGTTACATTTTTCTGTCTATATGTATTGAAATAATAAAAATTTGCCATCCACAGGAGTTTGAGGGTACAATGGAGAGAATAAAATTGTGACAACAGATTTAAAATGTGGAAGGACTCTCAGATCTTGGATTGGCTAATGTTGATTTATAGATCACAAATATACAAATGTCATCTACACAGATTCTACAGAGACTATGGGTAGGGTGGCCGTTAGTTTTTTTGTGTGTGCACTTAGTTCATTCATTGATTCGTTCATATATTTATTCAACATTGATTATTCATCTAGTATTCACAAAACTCTACCCTAGCATCTGAGGGGAATACAAAGATGAGCGAAACCTAGATTCAAATTTCAGTGGGCTCACATTTTAGTAGCGATTTCAGACACAAGCACAAATAAAGATAATACAATATGAAAAGATGTAAACAAAACACAGTGAGATTGCAGAGATAGTAATGATTAATTTTATATTCAAGAATCATGTAAAACAAGTTCATGCGCTACTAAATAACTTCAGCAATTCCCAATGAAATGACTTCTCTGTTGTTAAATATATTATATAGCATCATATCTTATTAGTGATTCCTGATCAGAAGTTAGAGAGAGCAAATTTTGCAAACCACATTCACCAGAACAAAGCAAAACATGGAGCTGCACAATAATCCAGGAAATTTGGTACTTGTTCACACTGACAGTGTAGATTGGTTAAATAATGTGTTTTGTTGTTATTGTGTCTGTTATATTGTTATTGCAGTTATTTTTTTTTTGCTATAATTAGTACAATCTAAAATTCAGCAGATTTACAGGGGCCCTTTATCATTATAAAGTAAAAGAGAGAAATTAAAATTTGCCCCTAATTTGGCATTGCTATTTAACACCATTAGTCTGCTCTTCTTTATCTTCTTGGGCCCCTTGGCCATTTACCCAGGACTGTGTTTCAGCTTCAGTCATACCATTTCACCCAAACTCTCCAGGATGCGAAGTAGTAGTGTTGGAGGAAGAAGGAGCCCCACAGCTTTGGCAGAACTGAGTGGCAGTAATTCTCTAGCTCTCATTCACTTCTCTGTCCTACTGATTTCCGGGCTTATGCTGACTGGCGTGGCATAAGGACACTCCATCAGGGATTCTCCAAAGGATGTCAGGAAGCAGATATTTAATAGATAGGGTATTCTATGTAGTTTACATTTGGGCAGTTAGGATGTCTCTTGATATCCAGCCCTATCAAATTTTTTGTACCATTTCCCAACATTTCAATTCTTAATGTAAATATTTGTTGCACTGACTTGGATGCTTTAATTGAAGAGGATTTCAGATGTCAGCCTCCAGTTATTATGATATTTTCAGTTTACATCTTTTTTTTCGGTGGGGGGAAGCTGGGCAAATTTGAAAAGATAAAGCTGGCTGAAGAACGTATAGCCAAGTTAATGTTTATACAGAACTTCTTGGGTGAAGATTTGATTCTGATTGATTCTCTAAACACATACCTCTTTGTTCCTCTGGTAAAACAATAAGTCTGTAGATCTTTGGCTGGGATGAAAGCATTATATCCTGGTCCAAATCTAAGTGAGTGGAATATTTTCTATATAGCAACATTTTATTTCTGAGATGGAGTAGAACTTGATCTTATGGGCTCAAGTTTACCCAAAGTGTCTGGATACCTTCAACATCTTGATCCTTTTCTAAATGAAAAGAAAAATATCCTCATATTAATCAGTTAATCCTTCAAGTGAATTTATTGAGCACCTATTGGATGCTAATCATTTTAATAGGTGCTTTTAGGGATTCAGGGGTATAGGATTCAGAAAGTGCTCTAAGCTGTTACAGTTTTGTTGGGGAAATCAGACAACTACACACACATATGTGTATACATGAAACACAACAAGAGAGTATATTACTGGAAAGAATAAGTGGACACAGAGAATTTCAAAACCTTAATTCTAGTTCCAATTCTACTAATATTAGTTTTTTAATAGCTCTTTAGACTTGTGTCCTTAGAAGTAAAGTGAGAGAGTTGGACTAAATAATATCTATGTTCTTTTTCAGCTCCATGTTTTTAAATTTAGTATCAGTTTATTGTTGATGAGTTAGCACATTACTTACTCAGATGATACCAAAAAGCTAAAACATTATATGGGAATTCAGAAATAGGGGAAATCACTTCAGATTTCACCCATGGAATAAGCTGAATAAGCCTTAAAGGGGGTTAAGAGGAGGAAGGTATCATTGTAAGTTGAAGACCACATAGCAAAGGTGCAGAGGGAGTATGCACAGTGCGAGGAGGAGGGGGAAATAGCAGAAAACCAGGACAGGAGCTTGTACAGAGGAGGCACTGATTAATGAAGAGCTGAACTGAAACTGGCGTAGCAGGCGCTGGGGTTCTTATTGAAGAATTGAAATCAGTGGTAATTAGGAAACTGATTGTGGTTTGAGTATATTGCAATTCACTCATTCATTCATACATTCATTCAAATAATGTTTATTCTGCTCCTTGTCTATGCTAGGCACTGTTCTAGGTGCTGGAGATTCAGGAATGAACGGAAACAAAGTGCTTGCCCTCATGGAGCTTAATTCTAGTGGGGAGAGCTATCCATAGGATAAATACCTAAATACAAAGCATTTTAGATAGCAAAAAGTACAAAGTGCAAATATAAAACGGGAGTTGCAATTTTAATAGGATTACTGGAAGGACTTAAATGATGAAGTTTTTTTGTAAATCTATAACTGATAGTAATGGACAGAATTATCTGGAATGAGAAATCAGAAAGATAATCAGATTTGAAATGTGGTGAGGGAAGAAACCAGATTTAGAATGTGATGAGGGAAGAGACTTGAGTGATGACAGTTAGAATGGAAAGGAAGATACAAATCTGAGATATTTTGTAAGGTAAGAATCAGTAGAATTGATTGCACAGGTATAAAAGAGATAAAGAGGTGAGAATACAAAGAATTCAAGATTTTAGAACAGGTTACCAAAGGGTTGAAAATTTGGAAGCTAAATAGGTTGAGGATAAGAAAAGAAGTGTCAGTTTTTTACATATGATGAAGGAATACATGATATACAGATGAAATCTGGAGCTTTAAAGGAAGATTGGAACTGAAGATTTAACTTTTAGAGTGATTCACATTGATGTAATACTGAGGTTAAGCCCAAGGGTCGCTTCAGAAATTCTGTGATCTAATTTGTAGTATGTAATAATTGGGTACCACGGGACCATATCTTTGTATATTCAAGTTTGCTATAGGTGGATTACCAGCTAAAGTTATCTCTTTACTTAGTCACATCATCCCTTTCCCTCTCCCACCCCATTTCTGTTTACATATAATTAAATATTCCATTAATTAGATATTTTTCAATAAGAAAATAATGTCCCTTTCTTGGTAACTGAGAGCATTGATAGTAAGCAGTGTAGAAAGATGACACATTAAAAAGATAACAAAGGAATATTATGAATAACTTAATAACAATAAATGTGCTAACTTAGGTAAAATTGATAAATTATTAAAACACCCAAACCACCAAAGCTCACTTGAGAGAAAGAGAGCCTCCAAACAGTCCTATATCTATATAAGAAAATGAATTCATAGTTTAAAACCTTCAAAAAAGAACACTGTAAGCCCAATGGCAACACTGCAAATTCTACAAAACATTTAAGGAAGAAATAATAGCAATTCTACACAAACTTTTCCAGAATACAGAGGAGGAGGAAACAATTCCCACCTTATTTTATGAGACCAGCATTACCTTGATATCAAAAACAGACAAATATATTACAGGAAAACTACAGGTCAACATCTTTCATGAATAAAAATCCTTAACGAAATATAACAAATCATGGCCAGCAAAATGTAAAAGATAATAAATTGTGGCCAGGTGGAGATTATGCCAGGAATGCTTAACACTTATAAATGAATCAATTGTAATTCACACATCAAAAGACTAAAGAAAAAAAATATATACCATCTCAATCTCAATAGATGCAGCCAAAGCATTTGACAAAATTCAACAGTAATTAAAATTCTGCAACCAGATAAAGGGCATCTACAAAAAAAAAAAAAAGTTAATAAAATAATTAATGGTGAAAGAAATAATGCTTTCTCCCTAAAATTGGAAACAAAGCAAGTATGTGCTTTCTTACCAATTTTATTTAACATCATACTGAAGGATCTAGTCAGCACAATAAGACAAGAAAAATAGATAAAAGGCATACAGAATTGGAAAGGAAGCTATAAAACTGTCTTTACTCACAGATAATATGATTGTCTATGTAGAAAACCTCAAACTACAAAAAAAAAAAGTCTACTAGAACTAATAAGCAAGTTTAGCAAGGTTGTGGTATACAAGATCAATATACAAATTCAATTGTGTTTCTGTATACCAACAATGAAAACTAGAAATTGAAATTTTAAAAGACAGCATCAAAAAGTGTAAAATACTTAAGTTTAAATCTAATAAAATATGTATAAGATCTGTATGCTGAAAACTATAAAACATTGATGAAAAATTAAAATACCTAAATAAACAGAAAGATATACAATGTTAATGGAGTGTACTCTTCAATGTTAAGATATCAATTCTCCCCAAATTTGTTTGTAGATTTAATGCAATCCCAATCAAAAGTCCAGCAGGCTTTTGCATGTGTGAGGAAATTAAGAAGTTGATTTTAAAATTCACAGAAATGCAAAGGGCCTAGAATACCTAAAATAGCTTTGTAAAAGAAGAGCAACACTTATCTTGCAAAATAAACAAAAACTTATTCAAAATGAATCATAGATTGAAATGGAAAGCCTAAAATAAAAAACTTCTGAAGAAAGCTCAAGAGATAATCTCAGTGGCCTTGTCTTATGCAAAGATTTTTAGGTCATAAAAAGCATGAACCATGAAAAAATTATAAATTGGACTTAATAAAAGTTTTAAATTTCTGCTCTTTGAGAGATTGTATTAAGAAAATTAAGAAAACAAGCCACAGACTGAGAGAAAATATTTTCAAATCACATGTCTGACAAAACTTTATCCAGAATTCATAAAAAATTCTCATAACTGACTTATAAGAAAGCAAACAATAAAAAACATAAAGAATTTAAGATTTAAACTGACACTGTATCAGAAAATATACAAATGGCAAATAAGGGCAAAAACTCTCAATATCCTTAGTCATTACGGAAATGCAATTGTAAAGTAACTTTATACAATTATTAAAAGAGCTTTAGAAACTGACAATAACAAGTGTTGAAAAAGATGCAGAACAAATTAAACTCTCATATACTGCTGATAGGAATGCAACATGGTATAGCCACTTTACAAAAACAGTTTGGCAGTTTCTTATAAAGTTAAACATAACACTTACCATAAACCCAGCAATCCCACTCCTAGGTATTTATCCATGAGAAATGAAAACATATTTCCCTACAAAGACCTACACATGAATATTTTATTAATAATTGCCCAGAAATGGAAACAACCCAAATGTTTCTCAACTGGTGAGAGGCTAAACAAATTGTGGTACACCCATACAGTGGAATTCTACTCAGCAATAAAAAGAAATGAATTGTTGATATACACAATAACTTGAATGAATCTCAAAAGCATTATGGCAAGTGATAAAAGCCAAACACAGAAGACTACATATTATAGGATTCCATTTATATATTCTGCAAAAGACAAAAGTCTAGCTATAGACAAATATCAGCTCAGTGGTAGCCAGTGTTGCTTTTAAGGGGAGAGGATTGATTACACTTGTCAAAACTCTTAACACTGAACATCTAGAAAAGGTGACTATTACTGATTCTGACAGCTTTACCTCAGTTAACCTGACTTTAAAAAAATTGGAAAAATCTCTATGGAAAATTATAATATAAAGTTAAAATACCAGTCATCAAACAAAACAAAATAAAACAACAGAACTGTACAGTAAGAACTTTCCTGTTAGGTAAAATTTTGCTATGGTTTGCTGAATAATGGCAACTTGTCTTTAACTGCAAGCCCTCAGAGCACCCAAACATATCGTTTTGAAATTAATTACTACATATACAAGTTCCTGCTCTGCTAGCAAAGCTACAAACTGATCTGCATCTGCACCCCTTCTCTCCTTCCTTCTTGTTAAAATAAAGGACGTGTCCCTTCTCCTGTCTAGAGCTACTCTCACCAACCGTAGTCTAAAACCCAAGGTGTTCTACCATGTCAGGAACTTCACTCTCAATTTAATTTCTACTCTAACTTCTCCCTATTTGTTGGATCCTCCTTTTTATATTTAAATTTTTGAGTCATTTCCATATTTAAAACCAAAAATCATTCTCTTTACCCAACCACCCCTTCTACCTCCTACCCCCTTTCCTGTCTTTTAGCTGAACTTCTCCAAGTAGTTCCATCACTGTCTTCATTTCCTCCCCCCCCCACTCATTCCTCAACATGCTCTTATCTGGCTTTTGCCCCCATCACACTGATGCGGTTATTTTAAGGTCATTGAGGACCTCAGTGTAGATAAATTTAATGGACATATTTCAGTCCTCATCTTTCTTGACTTCTCAGCAACATTCAACATCAACCAAGTCTCTCACTGAAACATTTTCTTCTCTTGTTTCCTTCCTCTCTCCTGACTACTCTTTGCCCTCCCATGCCAAATGATCTTCCTTTCATGTTGGCATTCTTCAAAGCACTGTCCTAGGACTTCTTCATCTCTTACTCTATACTTTTCCCTAGTTGATCTCATTCATACCCGCACATCATTTGCCATCCAAATCTTGATTACTTCTCTGGTTGCACCTCCCTCCCTTTCCCTCCCTAGGCGGTTGCGGATTCCCTGACCCTTCCCTAACCCCCTCCTGACCTGGGCCTGTTTTCCGGCCCAGCCCCTGCGTCAAAGAGGGGGGCCTTGAGGAGTCAGAGGCGCCACAGTTGAGGAGAGAAAAGATGACATCGACCCTCAGCTCACCAGCCAGACTGTTTGTTCACTGCCACCGTGGCAATGAGGCAGACAGCTCACCTGCTCGGGCCACACAAGACCCATGGTTGATTTGGCCTTTGGTTGCGTCATGCCTTATGGCTATTTCTTAATCAGTGCTTGCAAGGCAAAATGTAGGATGCTGTCTCAGGAGGTGAATTAATGACTCTGGCTCATAAACACATTGTCAAATCTGTGGATTCCACTCAGATAGTAATTCTTTGTTTACTGGGGGTAGGATAAACTGTTAGGCACATATGACTTGAACAAACTTGAAACAGAACCTAAGGAAATCAGTGGTCACACCTCTGGTATTAAAAAGGTTCTATGGTGTAGTGGTGATAGAAAGATTCTATCAGCTGATGATTATACTGTCCACCTTTGGGATCAGGCTACTATGACAGAAGTGAAATCTCTAAATTTTAATATGTCTGTTAGTAGTATGGAATATATTCCTGAGGGAGAGATTTTTATGATAACTTATGAACAATCTGTTGCTTTCATAGTGTGGTAAGTTTGGAGCCAATTAAATACTTTGAAGCTCCTGCAGCCATCAATTCTGCATCTCTTCATCCTGAGAAAGAATTTTTTGTTGCAGGTAGTGAAGATTTTAAACTTTATAAGTATGATTATAATAGTGGAGAAGAATCAGAATCCTACAAAGGTCACTTTGGTCCTGTTCACTGTGTGAGATTTAGTCCTACTGGAGAACTCTATGCCAGTGGTTCTGAAGATGGAATATTGAGATTATGGCAAACTGTGGTAGGAAAAACATACAGCCTTTGGAAATGTGTGGTTCCTGAAGAAGACAGTGGTGAACTGACAAAGCCGAAGATCAGTTTTCCAGAGACAACAGAAGAGGAGCTAGAAGAAATTGCTTCAGAGAATTAAGATTCTATCTATAGTTCAACTCCTGAAGTTAAGGCCTGAGCATCAGACATATGTCACAGATAGTATAAATTTACGGACTAAAACAAGCAAACAGGAAAGCATCAGCCTTCCAGAGTTACTCTCTGCTCAAGGCAAACATGGGCAGTAAATAATGGGAAATACGAATTAGCTCCAGTGCTGGAACTAACCAACTTGGTTTTACCTGTAAGTGAAAACTCTAAGAGTATCAGAAGAAGGCAGATGGAGTAATGCTCTTGTAGTAGCGACACATTTTTGAATGAATATGTGTAAGTGAACATCTAATTTCTCTTATTACAATTATATTTCTTGTAGCTGTTTATGTTATTATGGAGAAAAAAATATAATGGCCTATTTTTCTGACTTTTCTCTTAAAGCAGAAAGTCTTTTTTACTTTAGTTGTAAAGAAGAGGGAATACATGATAAAGTGATTGGTTTGATTTCTCTTTCATTGTATACTACTTCTGAACATTTAATTGTTTTTGGTTATCTAAATAAAATGCCTCTAAAACAAGGAAAAACATTATTCCTTATAAAATTAAATAATTTAAGAGTAATGTAGTTTAAATTTGGCTTAAAACCAAATACATAGTCTTATCAAACCCACAAAGACAGAATTTGTTTCAAAAAGACATATTTGTACTAATAATACCCTCATTGATGTCCTATTTTCTATTTAAATGCAAATAAACATGCCTAAAGAAAGTGTCTTAAATCCTTATTTTTCCATCAAATAAATGCCACTTTGAAATAAAGCTAATTTATATCTTGATGCATTCATTCTAGTGAATAAACACTGATTGAGTGCCGACATTACCATCTTAGGCACTGAGTTGGAAACTGGGGTGGGGCTCAGAGACAAAACGAATGATCCTTCAGGAAACTGACAGTGCAGGAGAGAGGGGAAGATAGCCAGACAAACATGCTTATTGATGGTGCCGAGATGCTGTGATAGACACGCAGGTCTGAGATGGGGGAAAGTGAACATCTTGACAAAAGCAGGGGAACAGGAAGGAAAAACTTTGTAGAGGAAGTGATACATAAAACCCATCAATTCTTTCATTCTTTTAAAATGAGAATTTAAAGGTGACTTCAGGAAAAGTCATTTCCACCATATTTAACTTGCAATTCAATTTTTGTTCATTAAACTTGTCTAGCAAAAGTTGAATTGGTTTAAGCTCCTCAGCAGGTTTAAAACACATTAGAACAGTTATGTCAGATCAGAAAACAAATTTCAACTATAGGTAAAGTGCCTCTCTGGAACTTAAAATTTGATAACTTATTCCAAAAAGTGTGGGACAGAATAATTAAAATCAAGGTCATCTTAGATAATCTGAAATGTACCATCTTAGTTTTGTAATGTGATCTTCAAGCTATTTTAGAAATGAAATGTAATAATGGTATATAAATAAATGAATATCCTACAATATTTGTGTTAATAGTCTTATAAATACATATATATATATATATATATATAGTCTTACAAAAATTAGATACCAAGTCAGTCTTTTATGGAGAGCCTCTTCTCAGCATATACCTAATCAATAATGTGTTATCTTTTTTATATCAATTTATTGTCACTATTCTCCAAAGTGGTTTTAATTGTAAAACCACTACTAAGAACATGTTTTATGATCATAAATTACACTGTACAGTTCTGTGATGAGCTCTCCTGATCATTCTCTGAGGGTGTCTTCCACTGTGGAAGTAGGAGGAATAGATTTCAGAAAACTGTGTACCTTAAAAATGAGAGATAGATTTAGAAAAATATGGATTAGGTGTGAGGGAGAACAGAAACAGAGAGAAGCACATGCAGGAGTCCAAACAATCTCTTGAAAATTGTTTGAGATATGACCGAGCACTGTCCTCCACCAGACTGCTCATTAGAAAATGAAAAAAATCTCAAGAAAGTTTGTGCCTAATTTCTTGTCATTATGGATGAAATTCTCCCATTGATATTGACCACCACTTGCCATCCTGGAGCTCAAGTATTAAATTTAGGTATTAAAACCAACATTTTAAAGTTGTTTTTTTTTTTTTTTTAAATTATTGCTAATATTCAGTACTGGAAACTCTGAACTTCCCACCTTTGGCATTGTTAAGTAAGTAAACAATCCCAGGGATTCAATCACAAATATCAGAGCTACAATAAAAAAAAAAAAAAAAAAAAAAAAGACAACACATATGTTCCATCAGCAAGCCCTGTCCAAGTTACCTTTAAAATGTATCCGAAGTCCAATCACTTCTCCCCATTTAGTCCAAGCCACCATCAGTCTTTCCCCTGGCAATAGCTCCTACTGGTCTCCCTGCTTCTTCTACGGATCTCCTGTGGTTTATTTGCTTTGGTTCAGCCAAACTGATCCTTTAGGAAAAAAATGTCTGATTATTTCACTTCCCTTGCTCAAAACCCTCTAAAGCTTCCCACTGTATATGGAAAAAAAATCCAAACCCTTTTTCCATAACCTGCAAATGACCTGGCCCCTGGCAACCTGTCTGACCCCATTGTCCCCCAAGCTTCCTCTCCCTCACCCTGGGTCTCCTCACCATCCTTCCGTCTGAAACATTCCTCCTTCAGAGGCTGTCACTCCTTCACTTTATTGTTCAAAAGTCACATTATTAGAATGATCTTCCCAGACTACCTTGTCTAAACTACATCTTCCCCTCACTCTTTATCCCTCTGTGATGAGTTATTTTTGTTCATAGCAGTGACACCATATTTATTTGTTTAATTGTTCAATGTTTGTTTCTACTTACTAGAAAGTGAACTTCATGAGAACTGGAACTTTATCTGTTTTTTACCATTATGTCTCTGGCACCTAAAACAATATCTAGCTCATGGTAGGCCCTTTATAAAAATGTGTTGGACAAATTACTGAACACTCTGTTAGGGCCCTCATTTCCTTCTCTGGCTTCTTTTCCTGATCTTCCTGATCACATTCATTTCAGGCCACCAGGATGTTTACTTGGAGCTGCCTAGGTGTGTTTAGTATGAACAAGGGTACTCAGAACTGGTCTCTGTTGATAGAAAGCACATCCTGAGATTTAGATGCAGCATGCATTGGATTGGTATCCACTTTGTACCAGACCTTGTTTATGTCAGTCATCTCATGAGTGTGATTGACTGAGGAATTATCTGAAATATTTGGAATTTTTCCAAAACTGTTCTCTGAACTTTGTTCCAAGCCACTGAGGCAGTGAAAATTTGTTTGAATGGACTGAGAGTCAAGAGGCTTGAGTTTTAATTTTGACTCTCCTGCTAGTCTAAGGAGATGAGTTATTTTTAAATGACCACTCCCCTCTGTGGGCTCCAATCTTATACTCTTAGCCACATACTCTTGGGGGACGATGTCGCTATGTGCCTCAGTTTCTCACCTGTTTGGTGAGAATAATAATGGTTCCTCCCTCCCAGTGCTGTTACGGGGTTGATGAGGTAATTCATGTTACATACTGAACACGATGCCCAGCACATAGGCACTCCATAAATATTAGCTGTTATTATTTTCCAGTAACTCCTTGGTACAATTTTTGTTACTGCTAAGGAATCTACTCATTTATATGGATGTTTTGTCAGGCTTCTCTACTGAAAACAAAGGACCAAACCATGTTTTAATATTTCTCTTTAGAAGACACATACACACACACACAGGCATACCCAAAGAAAAACAACAGGTAGGAAAATCCATCAAATTGTCATTGAAATTACAAGTGATTTTTTTTTTTTACTTCTTTTTACCTGGCTCTAGTTCCTAAAATTCTACAGAAAATAAAAAGTTATTTTTAAAAGAATTAATATTACTTGCTGATTTTACACCTTCAAATTGCAAAATAAAATAGCTTCACTTAATTAATGAACAGCAGGAAAAAATGTCCTTCCTTGTTAACTCTATTTTTTTTACTAAATTTCACAGCTGAAATTAGCATGTAGCAAATTATTGCATAACACACATAGTTGATTCTGAGATCTAAATTACATCTGCTTCTGGGATTTTAACTTTAAATTATTTTAATAGTTAATATTTATGTTATTTTTGTATATTTGGGCCAGAATATTGTATATTATTAATCCATTATTTCAGAATGATGCTTTTCTTACACAGTTGGTATAAGATTGCATATCTAAATGACTACACAAACAAAAACCAGTCTGGAACATTGCCAGAATGAAATGTTCATAGAAAGCTTCCAATTTGGGCCTGTTTCTTTGCATCTTTCTGTCTACTTTGTTGAAACCTTTAAGGTATTTGGAAATTCAGTGATAAAGTACCAGCCTGCATTATAAAGAGACCTGATTCATAAACTTCATATTTTTATTTAAGATTATAAATTTAAACAAAATCTTTACATACATGTATGGTGTGTTTATATGATGTGCATACACATAGATATTTAAGTAATGTGTACCCATTGTAGAAATTTTTAAAAATACAGACATAAAAAAGAAAACAAAATGTATATGTATATGCCCATATCTGACTGCATGAGAAACATGCCAGAAATAAAAAGAAGCATTTTGCTTGAATGATGTTGGTGAAGACTTTTCCAATAGATGACTTTCCAGGGAACTTATAAATGTTACATCCAACACTGAGATGTTGAATCCAAGCACCTGTTCTCTATTCTACCCTCTTTCGGGATTCCTGCCAGTTGGAATTCTCTGCATCTCTCTGTGGAAGTTCAGCATGAATTCTTTATTTGATTTTAATAGCTTAATGCTTCTTTCAGGTATTGCCCAGTTGTTTATATTTTCAACTTCTCTGTTCTTTCAAATGCTAGGCATGCCCACAAAACCCTCTGTTTCCCATTTTCTGAATTAGCATTTCAACATCTGTATAATGGTTACTAAAAATACTCAAACAGGTTATGAAATTGTTAGTGACCATCCCAAAATCTTATAAATGGGCAAGATGAATTGAGTTGAAAAGGCTTTTGTTTGTATGCTTATACTTTTGCGGGGATGAGGGGAGGTTCTAATTTTTTGTATGAAGTTAGGAACCTAATCTTTGGTTATATCTTCTAATTTATCTCACTCTCTTTAAGAGAGTTCAGAGAGAACAGTTTGTTTAAGCTTCCTCCCCTGAAGCTTGGGAGAGGGGGTACGGAGATTTCTCCTTCAATTTTATTCCTTTGGCTTGCTGCTGTGGAAAACTAGAGATTCAGAACTATCCCAGAGCCTTAATTATCAGTCCTGGCTATTTATTGAGCACCTCCTAGCACTCTGTTAGGAGCTACAGAAGAAGCAGAGGAAGCACAAAGCATGGTGTCTGCCCAGAAGAAGCTATGTGAGGACATATAACATCAGCATTTGAAAAAAAAAAACAAAACCCTAAAGATTAAGACAGTAGATGATCTTGTACTAAAAGGAGCAATAAAGACCAGGAGTATAAAGGATTTAATGGAAAAAAGATTAATTAATTACCCAAATAACTGTCTAAAGATCAAGCACGTAAGTGACCAGCTTTAAGAATTGCCCATACCCAATGTCAAAGCAAACCTAAGGACTCCTAGAACTGCTACCATGTTACATGTGATCTAGAATTAGATGCTTTATTTTTATTTTTCAGCTGTCATCTTTGTACAGTTTTCATACCCAACTCCCTGACATTTAGGTAGAGATCTGAGAATTTGTAAGCAAAGATCCAAAGATTTGTTTTTATTATGATTAAAGAATACCCAGTGCAGGACATCCTAATGCTGATGACATTAACAATGCCCCCAAATGGAACAAGGATAATTTGTACCATTCACTGGACTGTGAGATGGTGATTATCTTCTTTATATTCATCTAAGCACTGGTAAACTCTCCTACTTCTAAATTTTGCACCAATTAGAAAAATTGCAGTTTGGCAGAAACATTTGGGTAGGCACAGCAACCCAGAAATATCTCCAAGTAACATGTAAATCTAAGTTCCCAGTGTACATCCAACTTCCAGCAAGGACATAGTCAAATAAAATAAAAAGTTGCCTCGTGAAAGCATCCCTAGTCTCCCCTTCAAGCGGGCCCTAGCAAGAGCATCCACAGCCCATGTCGTCTGGTGCTCACAGGCTCTCTTGCAGAAGCTCTGCTTCATTGCCTGCCTTTTTATCCTTACAGGCAAAAGACCAACATGCCCCAAGATAACCCAGGGGTAGGTCTCAGTGTGACTCTAAAAGTTAAGCTCAAGACTGGGTATTTTTCTTCTCCATTCCTCAAGGTATTCTTCATTCTCACTCCCATCCTCCCAGTTCAATTTTCCTACTGGAAAATTTATCATTAACTCAGAATACTGATTACTAATGCCACATCCTCAAAATTTGTCTTCGTTAATGTCAAGGTAGCCACTGCCTGGTGTATCATTTCCATGGTTTACTGGAGAAATCACATTTTCCCTTCTTCTTCATGTGACCACCTCCTACTACTAGTGCTTTTCATCTCTTTTCCTCATCAATGTGCTTTACAGATCAGTCAGCTAGCAATGTTGTGCACAGTGCAATACTGTATATTTTCTATTTAATATGAAATCCCTAACTGAAATTTGCAACCTCTTATTTCTTCTTTCTGCACCTCACTTTCTCTTATGTTCCCTCTCTATAATGCTATAATGTTTCCTATAAGTTTAGAGGAAGAAAACAACTGTCAAGAAACAAGGAAGTTTCTGGTTAACAAAGAAATGCAAATTAAAATGAGATGCAACATTTTGCCAATTTTATTGATAAAAATGAGAAAGAAAATGATACTGTGTTGGTGAGGGCATGGATGAGCTCTTACACTGCTGGTAGAGTGGACAGGACCATGAGGGGGTGGGGGGCAGGGAAGCTTGTTACTGAAACCAGGGACAAATCCCATGTAAAAATTTTTAGTCTGTTCCACCTTGCTGGGAAAACCCATAAAACATTTGCATAAGCTTATTTAATGTGTATGCTTTTTGATTCAGCAATTTTATTTCTAGAAGTTTGTCTTTAAGGGTATATGTACAAAAACATTTATCACAACACTCTATAATAAGGGATTGGTAAAATAAATTATGGTACATTAATTTAATGGAATATAATGCAACAATTGTCAATGTCAACGAAAATCATCTTTATGATTCACTTGGCTACATGTCAAAACTATATTATTAGTTTTAGAAACTGATATAAAAGTATGATCTCGCTTTTGTAAAAAAATACATATATAAATACACACACACACACATATATATATGTATACTTACAAACAAGTCTGTAAGGATAACACCAAAATTTCACAGTGTTATCTCTGGGTTCCAGGATTAGAGTAATCTTTTTATTTTCTAAACTTTTTGCTTTGAACATGCATCACATTTATGATCAGACAAAATAAAGCTTTAAAAAAAATTTCTATCTCAAACGTACTAATAATGATAATAAATGCCATTGGTTGAGCGTTTGCCATGTGCTAGGCGTTACTTTAGATCTTGTACAATTTCACATCTTCATGAGGCCAATGACATTCAGCTAGCAAGTCCCAGAGTCAGAATTTGATTCCTCTTTTGTCTGTCTCCAAAGCTGCTCTTTTTGACTCTTGAACCATAAAGGTGTGAGGTGTACTGTGATGGCTTAAACCTGAATCCTGCTTTTAAAGAATTTACGAGGTAAAATGCAAGCAGTATTCTAGAATTGGCCTGAGTTTTCTATGTTTTTCATTATCAGAAACTAAGGGCTAGCTGGAATTCTGAATTTTCTTCACTGGTGTTCACTTACTTTGGCTATGTCATGTAGAAGGAGCCTGTGGCATGAAGGAACTGGAAAATAGTTTTATTGGGATGTCTGATAGGAGACAAGGAAAGGAATTGCCCTCACCCCCAACCCCAGTAGAGAAATGGCTCTTCCTTTCCATTTTAAGGAATTGGCTTCTAAACTAAGAGAGAACAGGATCATGAATTAAATGTCCATGCACTGCCTTTGGCTCATTTTTGGTTTGTTAGAAGTATATTAACCAGGGCTTGCTTTAATATCAGACAGTTTATGTAGAAGTGACCACAGCTGATAAAGCTCAAGAGTGAATGTCAATGGAGAAATTCCTCACAGTTCAAGTAATCATGGGGGCCATTACCCTATGAGTTAGTTACTAAGAAACACAGAGACAGATCCTAATTATTCTTGTTAGCCACCCTTTGGGTCAAATGACTAACTTCCCCAAAATTCCTTCATCCTTCATTATTATCAGCCAAAGAGGAGTAGTGGAACCACGTGAGACTTCTTGTTTGTTTCAGTCAGTATCACTTATTTCACAGAAACATGCTCTCACATGGCTTTCATTGGTTACATCACACAACAAGAAGCTCAAATGCTGGTGAGAAGCCCTGGAATCACCTCTTGCCCGACTTTGTAGACCTAGGACATAAACTTACTCTTTGGGGTCTCCTGGGATGTCCCTGTCCTGCCCATGGCTTCCCCAGACATCTCTGTAGAACCTTCTTCCTAAGCAGAACCGGGCTTTGAACCTCCAAAGCATCATGTGTCTTCACTGAGTTAGGAAAGCAAAGGTTGCACGATATTTGTTTCTAAAAACATTTGAGTTTGACATTAATATTTTAGTGTTCACAGTGTTCTTTTCTTGAAAAACACTTTATGACTTAAACTCACTTTCATAAATATTCCTTGCAAATAATATATGGTTTGTCCTAAGTGTATAGGTCCGATTTTAGCTGTCAATCCTCTACTGGAGTAGGGTTTCTCCTGAGTCTCTCTTAGGTACTGTTTCTTTCATAGTTCTGGTTTTCTCTGCCCTTGGCACCCCCACTAACCATGCTTTCTAATTTGAATGCTGATCTATGCTGTAGTAGATTGAGTCATGTCCTCCACAGAGACACATTCAAGTCCTAACCCCCAGGCTTGTGGGTGTGAACTCATTTGTAAATAGAATCTCCAAAGATGAAGTCAAATTGAATCAGAGTATGCCTTAATCCAGTATGACTGGCCATCTTGATAAGCAAAGGATGTTTGAACATGAAAGTAGAAGTCAAAGAAGGAGTCACCACCAGAATGCTACAGACTTTGGAGAAGGCATGGCCTGACAGTACCTCGATTTTGGACATCCAGCCTCCAAATACATTCCTGTTGTTTAATCCAACCAGTCTGTGGTATTTATCATAGCTGCCCTGGCAAACTAAAATGCATACTTATTGTGAAGGCAACTTAACTGCTCAGTTCGTAAGTGCCTCCAATCAGCTTTTTAAAAGCAAAGACCTCCTATCTCAATTACACAAACTCAACTGTATTTTCATTGCTTTAGCTATTTCTATTCCTGTCTGCTATTGCTCAGATCTGTACAAGGCAGTAAATTTTAGGGGGTCTGGCTTAAGTTGGAAAATGCTCCATCAATGACTTCTGCAGAATGTCCCTAAAAAGGCTGCTTCCTCAGCCCACAGCATGGGCATTAAACAAAATGAGGTATTTGGTGCTAGGATGGCAGGGTGTTGGAAAGATGAATTAGTGACAGATTCTGGCTTCACAGATCTCAGGTCTTGTAAGGGAAACAAGACAAGTATGTGAATATCTATAATAGAAGGTAAAAAGTGGTACCTGTCACAAGAGAAGCACTGGGGTAATTAGAGGGGGCAGAAATTACTTTAGGAAGAACTGGGGTGATTTTTAGAAGACCCATGAATCAAGATGAGAATTATAAAAGCAAAACTGGACAGATAGAACATTTCAGTGAGAGGAATCAATATGAGCAAAGCCATAAATCTGGTTTCCTTGTTTTGCAGATGCATAAATAGATCCAGAGAAGTGATGTGACTTACAAAGTTAGATTTCTACCAAGTCATATTCTTACCTGAAAACATCAGTCTTCACAATTTCTGGCTCCCAATGGGCTCTAAACAGTTTTATAGTTCTCTGAATTTTTTAACTTTAAAATCAACTGAAAAATAGTATATTAGTAGTAGTAAGGAAATATTTAGATGCTGTGGGCAATGCTTGCAGTACTTTTTATTTTCTCAATAAAGACGAGTGGCATTGGGCTGCCCTAACTTTATTACAAGTGAATGAGTTATTGGCTAATAGCAGTTGTTGATGCCCTCCTGCATGTCTGGATCCATGCACCCAGGCAGTGTGCACCCACAGGCTGTCTCAATGCTGCAATGCCTGCAGACTCTCTGGCTTTGAGCCTAGGGTTGCCATATTTAGCAAATAAAAATACAGGATGCCCAGTTAAACTTGACTTTCAGATAAAAAACAAGTAATTTTTTAGTGTAAGTATGTCCAATGCAATATTTGGCAACCCTGCTTCAGCTTCATTTTATATGATGTTTTTATTTTTACTTGCATAATTTCCATGAATAGTTTTGCCTTTAAAATAAATGATATTTAAGATTAAACCTCTTTTTAAGTACTACTGAACACTGCCTCAAAGATGTTAAAAAAATCAAAATCAAGGGGAAGTTACTATGAATGGACTTGGATGTGTCTTATTCATCTTTACATATCCAACACCTGGTTCATAGAAAACAGTAAATGATCTCTGAATAAATGTAAGAATAAATGAGACAGCCCATTCTTGATTTTTATTCCCTGTCTTAGAATCTCCCTCAATGCAATGGAAAATTTAAGACCCAGATACAGTTCTTTTCTAAACGGAGATTTCTAAAACGTCCCTGTGGTAGAGAATTGAGAAACATTGTGGTCAGTATTAGTTCATTCACACCACCTGAAGAAATGCCCAATTAATTAAGCATTCTTTTTTAAAATATGGACAGGTCCTCAATGCACTTCTCTTGGATCCTAGGCATCCTTCTTCCCAGCTTCTAGTAATGGCTGGCTGAATATCAGTAACATAAACTTGGGGATTAAGTATCCCAGAGATCGTTAATGGCTAATGGGCCTCTCTTGTTTTATAAGAATGATCTCTGAAATCATTCATGAGATATCATTCACTACAGAGGAGGTTTCTCCACTTTGGTCCAAAATGGTTTTTGTCCTGACACTACATTTTGGAGATATTAAAACCAAAACTAAAAGTGTGGCCTACAGTTTGTGTTAATTATCCCTGAGTAGTTTATGGAAGCATTTGAGTTCTTGAGACATAGTTATCTAATATGATTAGAAAGGCCTGTCTCTATTTCAGGGCTGTTTCTGTACTTTAATGATTATTCTATTCTCCTAGAGTTTAAGTGCTTTGGGTTCCAAGAGGCCAAATGAATCAATATCGAAAACAGTTAATACAAAAAGGATGAAGTGTAAATAACAATCCCATTTATCGGGCTACAGCTGACACATTGGATTCTTTTGGCCTAGACAGCTTTTTCGTCAGAAGTCCAAATACTTTATTCTAAATTAGAAAGTCTTGAGTGTGAAAGCATGAATATACTGTTTCATTCTTCCAGTTATTTCATATTTTTCTCAGTGTTAATGTTCTTTGCTCATTGTTTTTTTTTTTTTTTTTTTTTTTTTTTTTTTTTTTTTTTTTTGAGCTCTAGGGAATTCTTTTAAAAGAAACAATGAGACCCTTCTTCACAACCAGGAATATTTCTCTCACGCTTTCCCCAATAACCTTTTCACAGGAAAAGTTTGCATATACATGGAACTGCATATTTTTAAGACTTCCTGAAACAAATGTTTGTTCTAATTACAGATTTATATGGTTTATGCCACTTCAGGAAAACCCAGTGTGAAAATGTGCACTTCTGGAAATAATAAATTACAGCTATGTCTAACACCTGGTTCCTGATACCCTGAACAAAAAATGAATAAACAAATGCAGTAATAACCACCAACCAGTCTAATTGGGACCATAAAATAAGTAATTAGATCATATTAAAAATCAAACCCATCTGGAAGCAACAGAAGGAACAGCTTTGGGTTTTAACTCTGGATTTAATTTCAAGGACCTAACAGCAAGCAAGGTGTATCTCTCTCCCATTGCTCTATCCTTAAGGAAAGGAACTTGGATTGTTATAAATTACATTTTAGAATTTTACCTATTTTTTTTATTTTGCTTTGAGAATTATAGAAGTTTTATCATTTTTTAATTTATACAAACAATTTACGTTCATTGTAGAAAAGCTATAATGGATTGATAAAGAAAAAGAAAAGGGATTGAAATCGCTTATAATTTCACCTGTCAGAGATAACTGTTATATAACATATATTGTTATCAATATATGTGTACATCTATACCAGGATCCATGCATAGGATTTGGGAGATTTGTGAATCCCTCTTGCAATAAATTGCATATAAAATTTTGTTGGTTATATGTTTATTCATATTTTTTCTGGGGAAATTGCATTGGGATTTTTATTGGATTTACTTTAACTTTTGTTGATAAAGTTAGGGAGAAATTACAGCCCCAAGTCTTTCCTTTCAGAAGTATTAGAATCCCAGTGTTTTCTCTTTTTTACCCTCTGTAAATCTGTACTTGTCTTTATATAGGTCCTGTATCATTGTTTTAACAACTTAATGGTCAATTTCTTTTAAACATTTAACTTATTAAAGTTTTAATATTCTTTATTGTGATTTTATTGTAGCTTAGGGTCTCTATCTTTACCTTGTAAACCCATCTTCAATTTAATATAGAACTCAATGATAATGTATGATTCAATTTATATAAATTTGCTTTAGAGCAATATTACATGGACACATTTCCAAGCAGCTAAAGTTGATTATTGACCATTTTCCATATCACAGAATAAAACAAGTTATTTGTTATTAAACAGCAAAGTGCCACAAGGATTTATTTTGTATTTTTACATAACAAAATCTCTTTAAATTTGTCTTTTAAAACTTTTACAAGTTTTCTGCATTTTTGTATATCAACCAAGGATGTTATTTAGAAGTTTTGCTATGGGAGCCAGCTAAGAAATATTTGATCCCTGAATTTTAATGCAGTCGACAAATTTGATTTCATACAAGGTACAACTACAGAAAAAAATAGAGTTCAGAGAGTTGGAGCAGAGGGTGAATGAAGCTTTCACTACTCCTTCAAATTAATGAACTTTCAGGAAAGTCTGTAGTTGGGAAATTTTAACCGTGGAAATATGTTACTTTGATTGCACCCAGCCCATTTCCAGCTGGTCTTTGTTCCTCCAAATTTCCCAGTACACTTTTCTTCCATAGGTATGTTCTGGTTTTATTCATCTAAGGTCTGTCTTTCTCTCCTCCTGCTTCTTCATCCCTTTCCCCCCACCTATCCTTGTTTTCCCACTTCATCTTTCTCTTCTCGCCTCACTCTCTTCTCTCACCTCTTACCCCATTAATCCCCTTACCGTGTCACTCTCCCCAGTGTTCTGGTCAACAGGCTCTCTTGGTGGCTGCTGCACATTCTAATTTGATTGGCCCTTTCCCCAGTCTTCCCCTCTAGGTATTTATCTCCCTACTATACTCTATCCTAAGCTTTTAGCCTGGCTTAACTTCACTCAGGGCTCTTTCAGCCTCTGCCATATGAAAGGAAACCTTTTCTGTCATGGCTCCCTTCCTAAATGTGACTTATTCTTTAGATTTTCCTGCCACCACCTATTCTGTTCATAAACTAGTTTCTCTGCCTCCACCCTTTCAACCACCATTCTTTTTCCTATAAGTCAATTTCTTACTTATTATGGATTTTTGTAGATAAGTATTCATATTTACATTAATCACAAATAATGTAGTTTTGTCTATAGCAAACAAGGAGTAAAAACGGTACATATAGAACTTAAAGATGAGGTTATTAATACCTATAAACTGAGTAATTTATATTATTTCATCTCTTATTTTTATTTGTTCTAAACCACTGAGCCTTTCCATGTCTACTAAGGTTAAAGTGACTAGCCATATCAAGATGTGTACTCTTTTAACTAAATTGGATATATGAAAATCTGGATTCACAAAAAATTAATTTCTCTAACTTTTAAAAAACCTTCAGCATTTCACTTTAAAAGAGCTTTTAAACTATATCTTCATTGTCTTTAAAGTTGTTTTTTTAAAAAAATTTCAAAACTGCTAGTTTAAAAAAGTTCCATAAACTGAAGTACGTAGCCACAGATGCATTTTACTATAAGTAGGCCATGTATCTTCACTATTATAGAGATGAATCAGTCTGGATTTTGATTTAGATTTTTCACATTTGCTATTCAAAAATTAAAACTATCAAGCAGTTTTGCAACTCAGCATTTTGAGGCATCATATAACTGCTTTTGTAGAGGTAAAGGAAACATGCATTTCTAAGATAAAACCTAAAGGGAAGCTCTGTATAGGAATTTCGTCTGCATCACTAAAAGGAAAAATTTTCTGGTCCCCTACTGTTTTTAAAAAGAACTCATCCAAAAAAAGTGGCTGACATTGAACTCAATTTCTTGCATGTAAGGGTCATGTCTTTCACTTACTGGTTTGGACTAGGGATGGGTGGATATAATGTATAGAAAGTTGTTATAGAACAGAGAATTCTTAAAAAAAAAAAAAAAAAAAAAAAACTCTTGAAGTAACCACCTTCACGCCAACTGGGAATAGTTCTTTCAACAGAATCTAGCAAAAAACAAACATGGAACTAATGACCCCAAGAAATATTTATATAATTCCCTTTGGTTATAGTCATGTTGGCACAATCTCAGCCTGCAATTTTTCATGTCCTGTGGATTGCAGTTAATCATAAATTGTGAAGTTATTGTTCTTATCTGAACTTTCCTTTTGTAAATTACATGCTACTCCAATGCTGTGTTTTAAAGGATCACTCCCCATAAAAGGACGCCATCACATTAGCAAAGTCAAAATAAGGCTGCCCTTTTTCCCCCACCATTCAGTCTAGAGACCGCCCCCCCTGCAATTACATCCTGTTAAAAACTCTTTTCTTTGACATGCCGAACACAAAGTTTATTTGAGCTCATTAACCTCATTTGTATCTTTTCTCATTTAAAAAAGAAAATAAGCAGTAAAGTTCTGAATTGAAAATACAAGTTTAATAACCAGACATTATGGCAAGCAAGTTGATTGACAGCCTAATGATAAAGTTGGAAAATACTTTTCTGAGTTGTTCGAGAGGCTTTGTGATACACATGGATAGACATATTTTCAAATCCAAGTGTTTGCATTTTCTAGCTTTGTAACAATATGCAATTTACTTAACTTCTCTGAGCTTTGTGTCCTCATCTATGAAAAGACGATAATAATTTTATGGTACAGAATGAAGAACAAAATACATGTGACAGTGTTTGACCCATAATGGATTATCAATGAAAGTAACAATAAAATAATTGGGAGAAGGCAGTTATAAAGAGAACCAGACTATGATATTCTCTTCAATTCGTTTTCCATTTAAATAAGAAAACTTGTGGGAAGTCACTAGCACAGTGCCCAGGACATAACTGACTATCAAGGGATGTTAGTTTCTCTTTCATTTAACATTTTAAGTTACTTTTTAGTTTAGTAGTTTAATTTCCAAGGCTGGAAAGATGTGATTCTTGAGTCAGCATTCAACAACAGTTTTCCTTGTTGCAATGCTTCTTAAACGTTAATGTGCACACAGATTACTTGGGGATGCTGTTAAATACAGATTCTTATTCTGTAGGTCTCGGGTGTGGGTTGAGATTCTACATTTCTAATGTCTTACTTGCTGATACTGATCATATTGGTCCACTGTTGACAGTTTGAGTAGCAAGGCATTAAAGGACCAGGCAATACCCTCTCTTTGTTCCCTGCTTTATCTCGTTTCATAGCGCTCATAGAGTTTAGAGATGGTATTGTTTTGCATATTTTACAGATGAGAAATTTGTGACCCACACAAGTTGGTAAAATAGTCAAGATCATTCGACCCAGTAGTTTAGCCACATTTCATATCATGATTAATTACTTCTCTTTATTGTGTAAATATTATCCCATTCTTCCTATTTAGTCATATTCCTTGAAATTAATAGTTATCAAATTTCCTTTTATATCTTTATCACTGTTTTCCAGTCCTTTTTCCAATCTTTATTCATGTTCATAATATGTGACTAGTTTGTCAGCATCCTCATTGCCTAACCCTGTTAAAGACAACCCTTCACTGAGGGAACCATGTTTAGTGATATGTTGAATGGTTGGTGTCAGGCAGATTTTGATTCTTTTTGGCATAACCAATACCAGTTAGATCTCTTAAATCAGAACTCCTTCCTAGCTCTTTGGAATGAGCTGCCTACTCCTCTCCTGGAACAGTGAGGAGCTAGATGAGCTAAGATGTGTGGGCTCAGAGCTTCCAGGTATTACGTGGTTCTACCACCAAGCAGCCCTGACCCTCACTCACCAACTGGGATATATTTTTATCCCCCTCATTCTTTCCAGTTCAATATCTAAGAACAAGTTCCTGTTGCTATGCACTCCCTAGCCTTGTTTTAAGTATAATCCTGTGCTGCAGGACTCTTCTGTTATCTTTGTTCTCCAGTTACAAAGCTTTGCCACACTCCCCCTCCCAGGCATACTTCCCATAGTTATCTCAATTGTTTAGAACCAGGCACGGGTTTTCATGCCTCCATTTAGGTTTGTTCTTCTTACTAATGCCCCCTTCCTCTTTTCTACCAACTCTTCTACAACCAGTTCCTTAGAAAATACTGTTTCTTACCCTTTTTTAGAATAATGCTGATAGGAATGTGTTCATAAAAATTAAAGAAAAAAAGATTATTTGAGAATAACATCTAATAACACTCAGTGAATAAATGGTGAACTTAATAAACAATTACATGTAACATAATCATAAAAATATTGAAGAAGAGCAAATTTAGCTTGGGTCACTAGCCTCTACTTTTACAGAATAATGATAAATGTTCTTGAGCCAAAAGCAACTGTGCAAAATCTCTGGATTATTGAGCTACTCTTTATTTTTTTTTTCTTTCTTTCTTTCTTTCTTTCTTTCTTTCTTTCTTTCTTTCTTTCCTTCCTTCCTTCCTTCCTTCCTTCTTTCCTTTTTTTCTTCCTTTCTTTTCTTTCTTCCTCTCTTTCTGTCTCTCCCTCACTCCCTTCCTTCCTTTATTCCTTCCTGTTTCTTTCTTCTCCACCCCCCACCCCTTATCTTCTGTCTTCTCCAGTGTATTACAGGGTACTTGCAGAATCCTTGCAAAAGGGGTTCATGGTTATCCTATCATAATATATCCTGAATATTTTTAGTGCCAATAAATACACCTCTTCATCATTTTAAATGGCATTCCAGTATATAACTATGCTGCAATTTATTTAATTAATCTGCTGTTGGAGTTTCCTAATTTTTCCCACTTTTGTTGACTTTTATACAAGATGCTGATCAATGACCTTGACAAGATATAAGCAACTGCTGTTCAGTGATTTCCCTTTTGTCCATCTGTCTATATTCACCTCCTCAAAGAATTCTAGTAGGTATGGGTTCTCCCATATGGAAACACATTGCCCAGCACAATTTTTAAATAAACTTAGTAACTTTACTTTGGTATAGTAAGTATAGATCTTAAAAGCTTGGATTCTGAAGAGAGCCTAAGTTTGAATCCCAACTCAGGCATTTGCTAGCTACGTGATCTTGGGCAAGCTATTTAACCTCTTTGTACCTCACTTTCTTCACCTGTGATATGGAGATGATAATAGTACTTACCTCATAGGGTTTTTATGAAGATTAAGGACATAACATAAGCAATTAGCATGGAAGGTATCTAAACATTTAGTGCATGCTCAATTAATATTAGTTATTGTTAATTAAAATAAACTTGCTTTGTCTTTTTATTCACCTATTAAACTTAAATTACCATGAAACTGTGGCTACAGACATAACTTGATTTTTTGGCAAGAAATGTCAGGAATAGAAACAGGGGAGTAGAGTGGTCTCAAAGGGGTAAGCACATATTAGGAAATATGTTCAATTCTGATTATGTGGACAGGTATCAAACATTACAATATGATAGAATTGCTGGACTAGGCTGCAGGCTGTCAGAAGTAACAGACTTTATTGTATTCATTTGACCTCCTTAGAGAGCCTTTTCTGGTAAACACTATTTCACTGTCCAGCAGGGTTCTGGCAGCAGGGAGATCCCTCAGTGCGAGCAGTGACTAGGTATGAACTTGGGAACTATTTTGGGAGATAGGAAAATGCAGGGAATTGGGGGTCAAACGTTCACTCTTAACTACTAGAGGAGTACATCAGAAACATCTGAATTAAGCATTTTTCGCATTTTAATTATTGGACAAAATCTTTATGTGATAAGAAAATAAATTCAACAATAAATCAAATGTATGAAGGAAAGACCAGGCATTTTTCTTATCTAAAGAAGCTCTGTGGCCTCAAGCACTAAGAACAGGATTGCATGTCAAAAAGCCTGATCTTCATTCTTAGTCTTGTAGCACACTAATTGCACCCCTGAAAGGGTAGAGCCATCCAATTCTTTCAGTTAGGCAGAAGTTCTTAGCCATTTCTTTGGACTGTGTCCTTGGTCCTTCTTGTATCCTCCTGCTGTGTGGTACAGGAATCTTATGGAATAAAAAGAGCCCAGTGAGGCTGAATAATCCATGAGTGGTCACTCAGCAAATCAGCAGACTTATATCTTACATTGTTTTCTTGTGAACAACTAGGACTCTATTTCAGTCTTCCTTCAGAGGAATTTCCTAGAATGTGCACATTGTGATCAAAGTACACAGAAGAAATTGTTTTCTAAAGAAAAAGCAATGAGGAAGAATTGATTAGCTGTTGCTTCCATCCTAATATTTATATTGTCCATAGAAAGTTTGTGGACACTGGAAACCACAAAAGACTTTTACTCCAGAAAATGGGTAAATTTTAGAACTCATGACAGTTTTTCAAAATTTCAGAATTTCTGCTCTGTGTTCAGAAAAAATACAAGTAGATAAATATTATAATTGTTTTGAAACCTCATTAAGTGAGGATTGTAGATCAGGTCTCCTCATGGTGTACAAAGGAAAGTAGTAGCTGTGACCATGCCACCTCAATGTCTACCTTGAGATATTCCATAGTATGGAATATTATGTAGCCATTAAAAACGAAAGAGTTCTACTATGGAAGGTTATCCTTGGTCAATTGTTTAGAAAAATAATGGTGCCAAACATTATTCAGAGTGTGATCTCATTTCTGTAAAAACAAAAAAAAATCTATAAATGAGCATAGGTATCTGCTTTTTAAGAGATAGAGCAATATATTTCAACTGTTAATAGTAGATTCCCTGAGGTATCAAGAGTGAATAAAGAAGATGGGAATGGTCGAGGAGGGAGTGGTTCACTTTTTAAATTATTCACATCTGTATTGTTTGGAATTTTTTAGTAAGCACATATTTTTATAATATTTTATACAAAAAAAATTAAGAATCTTCATCTCAAAAATGAATCTTTGGTGCAGAGCCACTGTCCACATGGGGAGGCTGGTGAGGCTGCCAAGGATGCGGCATTGGAGGTGCAGACCCTATTCATCAGTGGTCTCCCTCTGGATATCAAACTTCAGGAGCTCTGTCTGCTTTTCATACCATTTAAGAGCTATGAGGGTCTCTTATGAAGCTCATGTCTAAACAGCCCATAGGTTTTGTCAGTTTTGACAGTCACTCAGAAGCAGAAGCTGCAAAGAATACTTAGAATCTAAAGACAAAAAGAACTGTAGGACTTCCAGGAAGATGGCAGATTAGGAGAGACAGAGCAAAACTCTCCTCCCTGAAAAACACTAATAAAGAACAGAAAGTGCTCCAGAATAGCAGTTCCAGGATTCTACTGGTTGGGACTTTTACACCTATAGTGAGTGTGTACTTGGAAAAGCCGAGAGACTGCGCTTAAGACTGGTGAATGTTCAGCCTGGAACGCCACCAGGGAATGGGCGGTTGGAGCCAGCTGATGAGCATGGAGGGGAGCAGCCTTCCACACCCGGGCACGCTCCTCAGCACTTGGCTTGGGTGATAAACCTTCGCAGACCTGCAGCCAAGAGCCCCAGTGCCAGGGACTGGCAGGTGGAGCAGGCAGACAAGTGCAGAAGGGGGCAGCTTTCCATACCCAGTCCTCTGGCTGAGAGCCTCCTTGAGGGAATTCTGGATTCAGTGGGCTTGTGACAACGTCCACTTTTCCTCCACAGAAGCCCATGGTGTGCACAGCCTAGAGGCAAGGGCCCTACATGGAAGTGCCAGGAGCCCTCCCCCAATCCCAGGGACTCATGGGCACATGGCAGACAGGGACTGTGGGGCATTTGAGCTGGAAGGTGAGACGCTCAGCTCTGAAGCCCCAGAGTACTCCACTCACAACCCTGGAAATGGCCAGGACCACTGTGTCCTGGAGTGAACTTCCTGCCAAACTGCACAGGGCATGTCCCCTACCCTCAGGGCTGGCAGTCCCCAGTGCACATGGAAAATCAGTACAGTGATTGGACTTCCACATGGTTTAGACCCCCACTCAGTGCATAGATGAAGTTGGGGGGGAACTGGCTTGAGGGTAAGAGGTGGCTCAAGAGTGCCATCTGCTGGTAGGTCAGGGAAAGTGCACTCCATCAAGCTATAGCTGTGCCAAATTATAGATAAATGTTCAATTAATCCTGCATATCCTAAAAGAACTCTATCAAGATAAGAAAATACCAAGAGGCCAAGAACAACAGAAAATTATAAAGTATATGAAGAAACCAGAAGATATGAATAGCTCAAACATCCAAATTAAACAGCCAGACATAGAACATGGAGAAATTAATCAAAGAAGTAAACACAAACATCAGTGTCATGGCTCAGGAGATAAAGGACATGAAGAAGACCATAAAGAAGAGCAAAAAGAAGAATTTGCAAGAGTAAATTAAAAAATAGCAGATCTTATGGAAATAAAAGATACTGTTGATCAAATTAAAAATATTCTTGAGATACATAATAGCAAATTTGAAGAGGTAGAGGAATGAATTAGCAAACTCAAGGACAGGGTGATGGATTGCAAAAGTACAAAAGAATGAAGGGTGAAAAAAATAAAAAATTTTGAAACTGATCTCAGGTAAATAAATAATGGACAACATGAAGCACACAAATATACAAATCTTTGATGTTCCAGAAGGCAAAGGGAAGAGTAAAGGTCTAGGAAGAGTATCTGACATTGTTGGAGAAAACGTCCCAACCCTTCTAAACAACATGAATATGCAAATCAAAGATGCTCAATGAACTCCAAATAGAATAAATCCAAATAAACCCCACTCCAAGATGTATTCTGATCAGATTGTCAAATACTGAAGAGGAGAAAGTTCTGAAAGCAGCAGGGGAGAAGCGATTCACCACATACAAGGGAAACAAAATAAGACTAAGTACTGAGTACTCCATGGGCACCATGCAGCTGAGAAGGCAGTGGCATGACATATTTAAAATTATGAAAGAGAAAAATTGCCAGCCAAGAATTCTTTACTCAGCAAAGCTCTCCCTCAAAATTGAGGGAGAGCTTGAAATTTTCACAGACAAACAAATGCTGAGAGAATTTGTTTACAAGAGACCTTCCCTAGAAGAAATACTAAAGGGAGCTCTACTGGCTAAGAGAAAAAGAAGGACAGAGAGGCCTGGAGAAGGGCACAGAACTGAAGAGTATTAGTAACAGTAACCTAAAGGAAATAGAGAGGGGGAAAAATAGATCTGAGAAATAAAAACCAAAGGATAAGATGGCTGATTCAAAAACTGCCTTCACAATAATAACATTGAATGTGAATGGATTGAACTCCCCAATTAAAAGATATAGACTGGCAGAATGGACTAAAAAATATGAACCATCAATATGCTGTTTACAAGAGATTCATCTTTTAGACCCAGCAACACAAAGAGATTGAAAGTGAAAAGATGGAAAAAATATTCCACACAAGCTATAGCCAAAAGAAAGCAGGGGTAGCAATACTAATTTCAGATAAAATAGACATTAAAGGTAAGGATGTTGTGCCAGTTCGATGTATTATGTCCCCCAAAATGCCATTATCTTTGATGCAATCTTGTGTGGGCAGACATATTAGTGTTGATTAGATTTTGGAATCCTTTGGGTGTTTCCATGGAGATGTGATTCAATCAACTGTGGACAAGACCTTTGTTGGATAATTTCCATGGAGGTGTTGCCCCACCCATTCAGGGTGGGTCTGATTTAAACTACTATATATGCTCAGACAGAAGGAGCATGCTTGCTACAGCTGAGAGGGACACTTGGAAGAATGCACAGAAGTTGAGAGTAGCTGCAGATAAGAGACAGTTTGAAGACAGCTGTTAAAAGCAGACTCTTGCTCTGAAGAAGCTAAGAGAGGACAAACACCCCCAGAGCAACTAAGAGTGACATTTTTGAGGTGCTGAAGCCTAGAGAGGAACGTCCTGGGAGAAAGCCATTTTGAAACAACAACGCTGGAGAAGACGCAGGCCACATGCCTTCCCAGCTAACAGAGGTTTTCAGGATGCCATTGGCCATCCTTAAGTGAAGGTACCCAGTTATTGATGTGTTATGTTGGACACTTTATGGCCTTAAGACTGTAACTGTATAACCAAATAAAACCCCTTTTATAAAAGCCAATCCATTTCTGGTGTTTTGCATTCCAGCAGCATTGGGAAACTAGAACAGATGTCATAAGAGACAAAGAAGGGCACTATTTACTAATGAAAGGGACAATTTTCCAAGAAGAAATAACAACCATAAATGTTTATGTACCCAATCAAGGTGCCCCAAAGTACATGAGACGAACATTGGCAAAACTGAAGGAAGCAATAGATGTATCCACAATAATCATGGGAGACTTCAATATGCCACTCTCTCCTATAGCTAGATCAACCAGACAGAGGACCAATGAGAAAATTAAGAACCTAAACAATCTGATAAATGAATTAGACTTAACAGACATATATAGAGCACTACATCCCAAATTACCAGGATATACATTCTTCTCTAGTGCTCATGGAACTTTCTCCAGGATAGATCATATGCGGGGGCATAAAACAAGCCTCAGTAAATTTAAAAAGATTGAAATTATTCAAAGCACATTCTCTGAAAAATGGAATGCAACTAGAAGTCAGTTAACCATCAAAGATCTAGAATATTCACAAGTATATGGAGGTTAAACAACACACTCCTAAACAATTAGTGGGTCATAGAAGAAATTACAAGAGAAATTTCTAAATGTACAGAGATGAATGAAAACCAGACCACAAAACATCAAAACTTATGGGATGCAGTGAAGGCAGTATTAGGGGGAAATTTATACCTCTAAATGCATACATTAAAAAGGAAGAAAGAGCTAAAATCAAAGAACAACTGAAGAAGCTAGAAAATGATCAGCAAACTAACCCTAAAGCAAGTAGAAGAAAAGAAACAACAAGGCTTAAAGCAGAAATAAATGATATGGAGAACAACAGCAACAACAAAATAAACAATAGAATAAATAAAACCAAAAGTTGGTTCTTTGAGAAGATCAATGAGATTGAGAAATCTTTAGCTAGACTGACAAAGTCAAAAAGAGAGAAGACCCAAATAAACAAAATAATAAATGAGAGGGGGACATTACTGCAGAGCCCAAAGGAATTTTTAAAAAAAAACAGTCACAAGTAGAGACAATTAGTCATCAAAAAGTTTCCGACAAATAAAAGCCCAGGACCAGATGGCTTCACAGGAGAATTTTACCAAACTTTCCAAAAAGAACTGACACCATTCCTTCTCAAACTCTTTCAAAAAATTGAAGAAAATTGAACACTACCTATCTCATTTTATGAAGCCAAGATCACTCTAGTATCAAAACCAGATAAAGATGCGACAATAAAGGAAAACTACAGGCTAATCTCACTAATGATTATAGATGCAAAAATTAAAAAAAAAATACTTGCAAATAGAATCCAAACACATTAAAAAAATCATACACCCAGACATGCAAGGACGGTTCAGCATAAGAAAATCAATCAATGTAATACAACACATTAACAAATCAAAAGGGAAAAATCAAATGATCATCTCAATAAGATGCTTAAAAACCATTCAACAAAATTCAGCATCCTGTTTTTGATGAAAAGACTTCAAAAGGTAAGAATTGAAGGAAACTTCCTCAATATGATAAAGGGCATATATGAAACACCCATAGCTAGCCTAGTACTCAATGATGAGAGACTGAAAGCCTTGCCTCTATGATCAGGAACCAGACAAGGATGGTCACTGTCACCGTATTATTCAACATTGTGCTAGAAGTTCTAGCCAGAGCAATCCAGCAAGACAAGGAAATAGAAGACATCCAAATTGGAAAAAAGAAGCAAAAGTCTCATTATTTGCAGAGGATATGGTCTTATGTTTGGAAAACCATGAGAAATCAGTGATACAACTACTTGAGCTACAAAACAAATTCAGCAACGTGGTGGGATACAAGATTAATGCACATAAGTCAGTAATGTTCCTATATACTAGAAATGACCTAACTGAAGAGATACTCAAGAAAAAGATTCCATTTCCAATAGCAACTAAAAAATCAAGTACCTAGGAATAAACTTAACCAAGGATGTAAAAGGTCTCTACACAGAAAATTACTTAACTTTACTAAAGGAAATAAAAGGGGACCTAAAGACACGGAAAGATATTCTGTGTTCATGGATAAGAAGGCTAAACATCGTTAAGACAGTAATCCTACCCAAACTGATCTACAGATTCAATGCAAGTCCAATTAAAATTCCAACAACCAACTTTTCAGACTTGGAAAAGCTAGCTATCAAATTTATTTGGAAGGGAAAGGGGCCTCAAATTGCTAAAAACATTCTAAAAAAAAAACAACTGAAATGGGAGGACTTACACTTCCTGACTTCCTGACTTTGAAGCCTACTATAAAGCCACAGTAATCAAAACAGCATGATATTGGCACAAAGATAGACATATTGATCAATGGAATCAAATTGAGGATTTGGAAATAGACCCCCAGATCTATGGTTGACTGAGTTTTGATAAGGCCCCCAAATCCACTGAACTGGGACAGAACAGTCTCTTCAACAAATGGGGCTGGGAGAACTGAATATCCATATCCAAAAGAATGAAAGAACACCCCTACCTCATACACTAGACGAAATTAACTCAAGTGGATCAAAGAAGTCAATGTAAGAGACAGTACATTATCCTAGTAGATAATGTAGGGAAACATCTTTAAGATCTAGTATTAGGGGGTCACTTCTTAGACCTTACACCCAAAGCACAAGCAATGAAAGAAAAAATAGATAAATGGAAACTCCTTAAAAGCAAAAGCCTCTGTACCTCAAAGGATATGTCAAAAAGGTGAAGAGGCAGTCAACTCAATGGAAGAAAGTATTTGGAAACCATGTATCTGATAAGAGACTGATATCTTGCATATATAAAGAAATCCTACAACTCAATGACTATAGTACAAACAGCCCAATTATAAAATGGGCAAAAAAGATGAAAAGACATTGCTCTGAAGAGGAAGTACAAATGACTAAAAGACAGATGAAAAAAAGGTTCATCTTCACTAGCTAATAGGGATATGCAAATCAAGACCACAATGAGCTATCATCTCACACCAATAAGAATGGCTGCCATCAGACAAACAGGAAACTACAAATGCTGGAGAGGATGTGGAGAAATTGGAACTCTTATTCATTGTTGGTGGGACTGTATAATGATACAGCCACTCTGGAAGACAGTTTGGCCATTCCTCAGAAAACTAGATATTGAGTTACCCTATGATCCAGCAATTTCACTTCTTGGTATATACCCAAAAGATCTGAAAACAGTGACACAAACAGATATTTGCACACTGATGTTCATAGCCGCATTGTTCACAATTGCCAGGAGATTGAAACAATCCAAATGTCCTTCAATAGATGAGTGGATAAACAAACTGTGGTATATACATGGGATGGAATAATACACAGAAGTAAGAAGGAATAAGGTCATGAAACACAAGACAACATGGATGAACCTTGAAGATATAATGCTGAGTGAAATAAGCCAGACACAAAAGAAGAGATATTGTATGTTACCGCTAATGTGAACTCTGTGAAAAATGTAAAATAAGTATCATATAATGTAGAATATAGGGGACCTAGAGAAAGAGAGAAGCTAGTGAAGTGGGAAGGATAATCTAATATGTACAGATATGATAATGAGTGTGAACTTAATGGTATGGGAATGGTCAGGTGTGACTATGGTTCATTAATGGGATATAAGTATCAGTGATGCATTGAAGGCGAATATGTTTGTAAATGGTTGTTTAAAGATGTGTAACCCACAGAGTAGCACCACAAACCTAAATAAGTGTTAGCATGATATACTTATAAGGTATGACACTGGTGCAGAGGGTTAACAACAGAGTGGTATATGGAAAAACTACCCATTACATATTAGACAATATTTAATAGGAATGTCTTACCAACACTACACTAATACTAGGGATGAATAATTAGCAACTGATAAGAGCTCAGGGATGTATTATGTTATGATAATTCTTTAAAGTTGAGAGTGATGATGATTGTACAACTAAGTGAAGATAATGTAAGAAACTGACCATTTATCTTGGGATAGAATATATATTAAGTGAAATTAGGAACCCACTACTTAATAAATCAAGCCCTTGACTTCGGGTATGCTCCTGTGAAACTTAGGGTTGTAAATGGGAGGCTGAGCCCTCCTATAATTAAGCCTAAGAGGCACCTCCAGGGAACCTCTTTTGTTGCTCAGATATGGCCTTTCTCTCTGTAAGTCCAACCCAGCAAATAAATTCATTAACTTCCCCCCAGCAAGGAACATGATTCCCATGGAAATGAATCTCCCTGGCAATGTGGGACATGACTCCAAGGAATGACCCTGGCCCTGGCAGCGAAGGATTGAAAATGCCTATGTGACTAAAAGGGGGGAAAAAGAAAGGCAACAAGCTGAGGTCACAGTGGCTGAGAGATCCCAAATAGAGTCAAGAGGCTACCCTGGAGGTTTCCCTTATGCAAGCTCCAGCTACACATCCAAAATGACTACAAGATGCCATGCCCTTACCAAAAGTAGTCTTCAAATACCTAGGTCCCTACCTGAGATTCTATAAAAAATTCACTCACCAAATTTTCTTTCTCAGAAACTTAAATCCATCAGAATGTTCCTATGCCAGCCAGACAAGTCCTAAAACCCAGAGGCAACAGCCTCTTTAAGAACAACTAACAGATGCGACCCCCTTTCCCATACTGTCAACACCCCCTTTCAATATGAACAAGTTAGGGTGCTCACTGCCTAGACACCCCTGAAGATGAAGAAAGGGATTAAGTGAGAGGAAGGGGTAGCAACAAACAAGTTAATATTTAACAAAGGTCTATGAATATTGAAACTTAATATATATATATAAATATATATGTGTGTGTATATATGTATTTATATATATATTTTAGACGCTGGGGTGTTGGAATAGCTGGAAGGAGGTAAATGACATGGTGGAACTGTAACCTATAACATTCTTTGAAATTTGCTCTATAGTTACTCATTGAATTGTGCTTTTAAAGTCTTCACCTTTCTGTGTATATTCTATATTGCATAGTAAGGAAAGAACTGAAACTGTGGAACTGTAACCCTTAACAATTTTTGAAATTACTTATATAACTGCTTGTTAAGCTGTACATCAAAAGTTAACACCTACGTTATATGTTCCCATGATGGAAATAGCTGAAGTTGTGGAACTGTGACCCATGACATTCTTTGAAATTTGCTAACTACTTGTTAAATCGTACTTTGAAAGTTATCACTGTTATGTATATATGTTAAAAGTAAAAAAAAAAATGAATCTCTCTGTGCATCTGAGGGTTTGAAGCTCTATTTTACAAGATAACATGATGTCAAACAGCAAATAGTGCAAATAATAGGTATTCCTCCACCTGAATAAACTCTCTAAAATTTACAAAATAAATTATCTCTTATTTGTAAACTTCAGCCATCACGTCATACTATGTAAGAGGTAAAAATGAAATCCATGACTGTTAATCAGTACAAATCATTATATCTTGTTTGAGTGGGCTGATACTAACAGTAGAAGGGAAATAGAGTTTGAAAAGATGCAAATATTTTCATGATAATGCCAGAAAAATGTGCTGCTGCTGTATTTATGATACCTAGCATGTTAGATACTGATTGCCATCCTGTGATGATTCGAAACTGTTATGGACCCCAGAAGAGCCATAATCTTTTAATCCAATCTTGTTGGGTGGAACCTTTTGACTGAATGTTTCCATGGAGATGTGACCCACCCAACTGTGGGTGAGACCTTTGATTAAATTATTTCCATGTAGATGTGACCCTGCCATTCTGGGTGGGTCTTAATTAGATCACTGGAGACCTTTAAAAGATCTCACAGAAGCAAGAAGCTCAGGGGTGCTGAGAGAGACATTTTGGAGAGAAGCTAAGAGCTGACACAGACACTTGGAGACTCTTGGAGATGCAGACAGAAAGACATTTGGAGATGCTAAGCTAAGAGATGAAGCCGAGTTTGCCCTGGAGAAGCTAAGAGAGGACCCCCAGATGATTAGAGAGAAACACCCTGGGAGAACAAGCAAGAATGTACAGGAGCTGAGAGAGAGAAGCTAAGAGAAACAGAAGCCCAGAGACATTCTGGAGAAAGCCATTTTGAAACCAGAACCCAGGAACAAAGACCAGCAGATGCCAGCCACATGCCTTCCCAGCTGACAGAGGGAAGGACACCATTGGTCTTTCTGTTTGTTGATGCCTTAGTTTGGACACTTTTATGGCCTTAGTAAATTTGTAACCTAATAAATCCCCTTTATAAAAGCCAATCCATTCCTGGTATTTTGCATAAGGGCAGCTTTAGCAAACCGGAACATATCCTTATATACCTTCCTTATGAAGGGCTCCATCTCAACATATAGGGGAATAATTTCCATGGAAATGAACCTATTAATTAATTAACATATTTATATTGAAAACCTAATATATGCACTGTACTAGATTCAAGGGGGAAGGACACAGAGATGAATAAGAGCTGAGATTAGCCTAATGATCCTTACAAACTAATGGGGGAGCTCAAGTTTGTACACAATTTGAGAAGGCAGTAACCATGATCCTACAAACTTAATTAGGACTTCAGAGGAGATGGTTGGATGGTCCCTTCAAAGGGAGGTGTTTATTTTCTATTTTGTTTTAGTATAGGAAAACTGGAAAATCATTGTAAGCAGAGAGGAAAGAGTCAGTATGGAGAGGTGATAAAGAGGTAAGAGAAAGGGAGTGATTAATAAGGTAAGCCCTAGAATAAGTAGGAAGGCCCAGGAGAGGGGTTGGCTTTGAGAAGGAGAAGGATATAATCCAAAATATATAAAAAATGAAGAGGGCCTGAGTGGTGAGGCAGAGCCACTTTGAAGTGAAGAAAAAGGAAACTGAAGGAACCTGCTCATCACAGCTTTGATTTTCTCAGTCTAATGAGAAGCTACTTTTTTGATGGAGAATAAAGAAATAGTGGTAGGTTTGAGTTCGTGGAAAGATTTGGAATAGCCGCTGAGAAGAATATAAGTCAACCAGGAATGTTTAAAAGAGCTGTAGAACATCATTGAGGTCCCTGCTGAGTCTGAATAGCATGAATTTTAATGAAACTAATAAACAAATTTTTCATTACTTTCTCTAGCACTGTGGCAGCCAGGCACAGAAGCATAGAAATTGAGTTTGGCTAGAATACATGTATTGTAGAAATCAAATGATTCTTATGTTGAAAGCAGCATATGAATTCATTAAGAATTAATCACATAACTGCATTATCTACAGATTTCATCCGTCAACCTGTTTCTTCCCCCTAAATTTTTATGTCAGATAACTATATTTACATAAAGAAGGGGGAACAATATTCTGTCCTTCAAATGTTAGCTATTAGGTAATATCATTAGAATTTCTAAAGTTTCTAGCTCATAGTTACTTCTCATATGTTATATATTTTTAGGCTGGAAAAACTACTAACATCCTTTTTGGAAGACCAGGATCCAGAGAGTAGACTAGAAATTGGCACTGATATGCGTAAAATTCATCACTGTTTTCATCATTTAAAGGTAAATTTAAATGTTTCCTCCAGTAGAAACCTTTTCTGCCTTGTTCAAACTGCAATAAAAGTCTTCCTAGTTGACCAGCCCTCAAAAGGTCTAAGGCCCAGTGCCAAACATCCAGAATGATGTGATCTTTGCTCAAGGCTGTGTTTATCACTGAGTTTCCTCAGAGTTTGTATCTTATCTGCCAACAAATTAGATCAGAACCTAGACTTCTAATTCTTTTGCTAGGAATCTCTGTCTTCTATGCAATATAGTGCCATGTTTAAAAACCATTTATTTTCAAGCTATACCAAAAGAATTATGTCCAGCTTTTTTTTTAAGCAGTTTTGAATCATCCTTGTAATTCCTCAATTTTTCTCTACTTAGTTTTTAACTCTGATGAGGATGCAATTGGAATATAATTAACCTTTATTTCTGCTGCACTTGCATTTTGGCATACTTTGTTAAGATAGTAAACATTTGTTGTGAGTCTACTATGGTCCATGCATAGGGAAGGCAAAGTTGAATAAGTAAGTGGTGGAGAAGACATGTATGTAAAGAATAATTATAGTACATGATAAATGCTTTAAAAAGTGTGAATTAAGTAGCATGGTGTTATGGAGAAAAGAAGGAGGGAAGTGGGAAAGAGTCCAAGAGGGGATAATACTTGAGTAGGAATTTCCCAAAGGAGAGGTGAGATAGGAGAGAAGAGAATGAAGTAGGAGGAAGAGAAAAGGCAGGTACAGCAGGGAGATGTACCCGTCAAAAACGACTGATTGCAAAGGCAAGGGGGCTAGAAAGGGCAGGCACGCCTGACGGGTGCAGGAAATTGAAAAAGGGAAGAAGAGTCAAAGAAACAAGGACATTTAGAATAGAGGTATGGATAGTAAGCTCTTATTTCATCTGACAGAAACTGCTGAATGATAAGAAGATCCTTGGAAAGAGTACTGTCTCCTCTGAAAGCAAAGACCAAGACTGCCAAGAACCTTTAAAAGAGGAAGAATATAAAAAGTTACGAGATATTCTGAAGCAGAGAGATAATGAAATCAGTATCCTTTCTGAAATGACAAGAAACTCTCCCTCTACCGGCTTGAAAACAGGAGTGAGAATATTTACATATCTTTTCCCAGCAACTTCACCCAGCTACCCACCCTGCTTCCAAGTCACATTGCTTCTTTCTACTTAGAAGTAAAATGTCCCCTCAGCAAACAAAGTGTAGTGACTAGTGAAAAGCAGAGTTACTATAAAAGAAAAACATTTACTTTGTTTTTAGCCAGATGCAGTTATTCTTGCAAGAAATATTCCAGTTTATTATAGAGTATGAGCTTTTTTACACCATCTCTTAAAATTAACATTTAAAAAAAATATTTTTGGCTACTCTGTGGTGCTCTTTCTGTTTTAGTCCTGAGCCAGTAAGGTAGCTGGTTATCTTTAGCTGGCTGACAGGAGCCCTGACTGAACCCCTGGTTGACCATAACCTGACCATGGCCCAGAGTTTGTGGCTGATGTGTGGGTGAAACTCAAATGATGCCTGAAAAAGGACAAATATTGCTTAGCATATGAAGAGCAGTGATTTGCTTGAATGTAACTTTTTAATTTAAAAGTCATATCTTCTGCTTAGAGGTCCACTCACAAATGTTCCCAAATTTGGGAGTGAGTATTGATGAGTCTTCACGATAGAATTCTGATTTGCTATAGAAGGCAGTATATTTTGGGTGCTGCAAATGGGAGCAGTACATGAGAGCTTGTGCTTCCTACTGTCACAAAGCAGGTGGTTACTTTTCCAGAGCCCTTGTTGGGTTGGTTAGACCTCAGGACTCCCCAGTTTATCTTCAGTATTGTGTCTCATTTTCATCTTTCAAGCTTCTTGTAAAAGAATTAGCATTTGTAGGCTTTAAACACTGGCAAGAAATAATCTGGTTAGTTCTTTATAAACATACTTTGTTCATTTTTATAAAATGGCATTTAGCTTCAGTTGTTGTGCAAAATGCATAAAAATAACCTACATAGGAAATCCAATAATAAAGAGGTAAAAGCAAACCAAATACAAGGTAGGCATGTTGCCTGATTAACTTCAGTCTCTAATTTTAGTTGAGCATTAGCAGACCCTGTTTGTCTGAGTCAAGTGAGCTTTAGCAGCTTTGTTATCCACAGCCAGTAACAAGAATTTCAGTGGTGAATTAAACCCCCACACAAGCCCTGTCTATGAGTGCTGCCTACAAGCATTGTCACCCCTGCATTCCTTTCCCTCACTCTTACCCTATCCATCTCCAGGAATGGTCCCAGCCTGGACCTCAGTCCTGGCCCCAGACCCAGTCTGAGCTCTGCTTCTTTTCCTTTCCCTGGCCTGGATCCTAGTCTAGAATCTTCTCCCCTAAATACTCCTACCAACTTCTTAATCCTCTTCTGGGCTTATGAATGTCTATGAATATAGGAGGGATGAAATGAGATATGACGGAGAGGGAACAGTCCAGGCTTGTTCATATGTGTTTATTTTAAAAATAGGGAAAGAGACATACGTCATCCCCCCCTTTCACTGTGGTAAATCCCAGGTTCCTCTGCTCATGTAGGGCTCCACAATATTTTTTATTGACTGTGAATGACTCCAACACGGTTCCTTCCATGTGAGGCTCTTATTCAAAATGATGGCATATAGGGAGGCATGGTGGAAAGAGTACTGAACTTAAAGCTCAAAACTCTGGACTGAAATCCTAGCCCTTCATTTATTTGCACTATAACTACTTAAACTCAATGAAGCTGTTTCCTATTCTTCAGGAGTGGAATCTAGTATTTGCCCTGCCAGGCACACAGTGCTGAGCAAAGCTGATAAGATAACAAATTGGAAAGTGCTTTGTACACCATAGAACATTACATAAAGGAAGCTATGATTATGTAGACAATGGGCAAAATCGGAATTTTAAAAAGTTAGCAGCTAAGATTTAATATGTGCATTAAATCATTCCCAGCACTTATCAAGGGCTAATAACCAAGAAAGTCTCTTGAAATTTCATAGTTACTTAGTCAGGTTAGACGATATTTTTGTATCTTTCTTCATGGAACCCAGAAGGCTAAGATGACTATGATAGGGAGAATGAGAAGATACGGCTTGCAGGAAAAAAAAAGTGCTAAAACTTGAGTGCAACAAAATATAGTGTTACAACCCAAATGACAGTGAGTGACATTGAATGTTCTTAGAAAGGGAGTAAAAATGGTATCATTGCCAAAGTACAGACACCTCTTCACAAAGCATAAAACAGGGTGTTAGTTGTACCCAGCACAGCACTTGGCACCAACAAAGGCCTAAGTTAATGGAAATGAGCAGAGAGAAGACAGAAAAAGTGGGAAGAAGGAAGGCAGCAAAGAAGACAGATTTGCATTGTGTGCTTATAAAATGTAAATCACAGCACATTGTTTCTCCGATTAAAATCTTCCAGAGGCTTCCCATTGTACTTAGAATAAAATCTGAACTCCTTGCCCCAGTTTACAAGGCCCTACATGATGTTGCCTCTGCCTACCCTGTTGACTTCTTTTCAAACCCCTCTTCCCCATGCATGTGACGCTCCAGTCACAATGACCTTTTTGTTGTCCTTCTAACCCAGGGTTTCTCAACCTTGGCACTAATGACAGTTTGGGCTGGATAATTCCTAGTGTGGGGGCTGTCCTTGCCTTGTAGGATGTTTAACAGCATTCCTGGCCCCTATCCACTAGATACCAGTAGCACCCCCTCCCCAGTTATAAAAACCAAAAAACGTCCTCTGTGTGTAAAATCGCCCATTTTCTAACACTTCCAAGCTCGTTTCTCCTTAAGGCTTTAACACTAGCCATTCCTTCTGCTTCAATGCTTTTCTTCTTGCTAGTTTCTTCATATTATTCAGATCTAAGCTAAATGTCACTCGTAGAAAGGCCTTTCTTGAACACCCATGTAGAGTGGCCACCCAGTCACTCATTTTTGACCTTTTTAAAATTAGTTGATACTTATTCTCTGATGGCTGTGTGTGTGTGTGTGTGTGTGTGTATGTGTGTGTGTGTGAGAGAGAGAGAGAGAGAGAGAGAGAGAGGGAGGGAGAGAGAGAGAGAGAGAGAGAGAGAGAGAATTGACTTTCTCCAGTAGGATGTCTGCTTCATGAGAACAGGAACCTAGTCTGCCTTTTCATTGTTCTGTCCCTGTGCCTAGACTAGTGCCTGGCACATAGTACAAGTTCCAAGACATATTGCTGAATGAGTGAATGAATGAGTGGAAACAATGTTATCAATAATCAATTCCATATAAAGAGGAGTGGGAGATCTGAAAAGAGCCCTGTTGTCTGCCAGGCTAATGCCCAGACACTGAAGAAGTTGTGAACACCTTAGGAAAGTACAACTTATTTGAATGGCAGCCACAATCAGAGATTGTGAGAGAAAAATTGATCATGCTTCCAGAGTCACCAAAAGGATCAAATCAAAGTTGAGGAGGAAGATGGAGAACAAATGATTTCCATGTTACTTACCCAGGTATACTCTGGGTGCCTCCCCTCCTTCCTGGGTAGCACACTCCTCTCCCATACCATCCCCATATTTCCTCCATGCTAACATCTTAGACTCCTATTTTAATGAAGATATCTCAAGAGGTGGTGAAGACTGTGGATTCATCTCATGGCAAATACAATTGGAGTCTGAGATTCTCAAAAGGAATTAGAGTCTTTCCTTTTAGTAGATGGGCAAAAAGTCTTAGCATTCTAGTCATCTTGAATCCAGAATCAACAGTGAAGTGGGGAGGAATGGAATGATTTGATTGCTAATCATCAGTAATACTGGTATATCCAAATGACCCACAAAAGTTTCATTTAAAAATGTTATATCTATGCAAATAATTCACTTATTTCCATTTCCATTTGGGACCAAAAATAGAGACTTGAAAATAAAAATTGTGAATATATTCTTAATAAAACTGCTTTTAAAAAGTGACACTCAATCCCATTTGAATGTGCTCTAACTAAGCAGCGTGTGTTGGATGTGGGGGTGCTCTGACTGCACATTTGTCACCGTACTGTCCCCAGGACTGATTTGACTGATCTACCATTCTCCCTCCTCCAGCCCTCCCATCACCTCCTGAACAGCTCTTGGTTGAGGAGCTGATCTTCCCAGAGTAAAGACTTCTTTACTCACAGTTGTATAAATATAGCTCCATCCCCTGCATAAACTACTTGGTGTTCATTTTACTTTTTATAAACTCTTTCATATAATTTATATGGCTTCACTACTTTAAATCTAACATTTTAAAGGCCTTTGGGTTTGCTAATTTTCCATATAATGGTGCCACATTGAAAGACTACTAACCCCCTAACTTGTCCATAACGGAATAAATGACTTCAGGAAGTTGAAGACTTCCTAAAGTCACTCTTTCCCACGTGACAAATAACAAATCTCATTTGGAATAGTAATCTCATTTGGAACATTAGTGTTTTGATCATTATAATCTGGTATGCGAACCTAAATCCTTAAATCAAGTTTCAGATATTCTGGTCAATATGTTAAAAAAGGAAAAGAAGAAAGCTCAGGATGCTCTTCACTTATCAAGCACGGATAGATGTGAATTTAGATACTCACAGAGCTCACCATTTCCTCCTGGGAACCTGGAAGAAAGTCAGAAGAACTTGCTATTCTCAGCTCCCAGACAGACTCAGGACTTCAGCACTTTGGGATACAGATCCAGTTTGCTCCACAAAAAAACAGGTCAGTTGAATAAATTTCCAGCATTTCTCATTGTCATTAATGGATTTCAATATGACATCCTTTAGTTTTAAATATGCAAGGATGAAGGCTCTAACAATATATTTGTGAGAAATATTTTTCATAACTATCACATCTTCTAAATTAAATACCAGTTTCCGAAATTGATGACTGAACTTAGAACAATGTATGAAATTGAGAAGACAATGTATGAATTTTCACAAAGTTCAGAAGTGGAAATAGATGGGTCCAGGGCAATGGTAGAAAAGTTAACTTTAGAGAAAAGGAACAAAAATCTTGCTCTAAGAGGGAAAGAGTAAGGACAGATGTTGGGTTACTGATGGGATGATGCAGTGTTTTTTTTTTTTTTAAGTCCAAATGAGCTATCTGCAGGAAAATAATTTGAAATATTATCAGTTTGTCTTACAAGAAAATAAATTAACAAAACATTGTCAGATAATAGGATTTGGCAGGGCTGGACCAACTCATAGGCACTTTCCCTATATCCAGTTTTCAATAAGTGTCAGTACCACTACTACAGAACCATACTAGAAGCCAAGCTCTGTTGATGTACATTTCTCTTTCTTTTAAACCAGCAGAGTGATTTGTACAGTCACATGAAGACATTGAGAAATCTGAATTATGGGATGTACTAGAACAAGGGGGCAGAGAGCTTCCCTTTTCGGCAAAAAAAAAAATTTTTTTTTATAAATGTTTGTTGGCATGGACTACCTTACAGGCATGGTTTTCTGAAGGATTTACCTTGGAAATAAAGAGTATGGTACTCATTAAGAAGACAAGTTTTAATTTAATATAGACAGATTGAGAAACGTGAAGTATATTTTGTAATATTATATTCCGTTAACCTCTTAATTCCAAATCTCCTTGCTTTGTCTATTACTTCAGTAACACAGCAGAATACATTAATAATCTGAGGAAACCCAAAATGCTAATTTTACTGTTTATTATGATGGCAGTAAGTGGTGAAAAGCACTGATACTTCTCTGTGATTGTTTTCCATACAGCTCTACTGTACTCTATAATGGATAACAGGGAGTTGGGGAAAAAAAAAAAGGCCCTGTGGATTGATAAATTCATTAGCTCATCCATCCATTCAGTCATTCTCATTCAACATATATTTAATGAGCACATACCTGGTTCTAGGCTCTGTAGTTTTAGCTGACTACTAAAACTACATAGCCCTGATGTGTTATCAGGCACTGTTCTAAGTGCTCTAATTGAATTAACTCATTTAATCCTTATTCTATGCAATATGTTCTCATTCTACCCCCATAACACTAATGAGGACATGCATGGATAAACACCGTCTTTGATGTCACAGCACTCACAACCTGGCAGAGAAGAGTGCCATTGAACAGTTGATTACAAATTATACCTGTCCATTACTGTGGGAGCACATTCCAGGGTACCCTAACTCAAATTAAGACCAGTAAGATCCAAAAAGGTAAGCAAAATTGCTGGAAGGAATATTGCAGAAGAGGAAATAGCTTGAACAGCTTTCAGGGATTTTGACATGGAAAAGAATATTCCAGGAAGTTAAAAAAAAAAAAAAAGAAAGAAAGAAAGAAAGAAAGAAGAAGAAAAGCAAGGAATGAGTAGGATCTGGAAAGTGAGAAGCTGGGGAAACAAACTGATTGCCATGTGCAGAACAGATTGGTGTAGAACACAAAGACCACATGACCAGTTAAGAGGCCATTGTAGTGGTCCAGAAAGAAGGGTGGTGAATGAGAGAGTAGCAAAAGAATCAGAAACATGTAGATGAGAGAGTGGACAGGACTTGGTGATAAATTGGATATGGGGGTAGTAAACATGAGGATTGGCTCCCAGGTCTCTGGATGGCTTGGGGGTTCTTCATGCAGACAAGGAACAGTGCCCCCCCCCCAGCCCTGGCATTGTTGGCAATGGAGAATCAGAGTTGGCATCTCCACTGAAATGAAAGGTTAGAGCTCCATGGCTTATGATGGAAAGAAATCTGTTTATTGGCCTTTTCCAAAGACATACACTATTGTGCCCAAGTAGAACGGCCTCAGATATTGCTGTCCCGCCCCTTGCTGTGTGCCAGACTTTTACTATTTCTATTTCTTCTTGCCCACACCATCTCCCGTCTCATAATTCTTCTTCCCCACAGCATCTCATAATCTCTCTCCAACCTCATAATTATAGGCAACTTTTTCAGTAGCTCTTTTTCTCCCTTGATATTGCTATCAAGACAGACTGTAATTTTGTTTGGAGAATGAATTAAGTTTACTTGAAAAGAAAATCATAAAGAATAATGGAAATTGTCCATAAAATCCAAGTATGAATGAGGTAAAAGAGTTTTGGGGAAGAGCCTTATATTTGAAAGGGTTTTTGAGTTGTTTTAACTGTCATTGGATATAGTTCTAGCAATAACTTTAAATAGGAGAAAGCTTAAAATGGACTGATAATGATTTATGCATTTGTAGGAGAAATCATTGGGGGACATTTTATTTTTTTGGTAAAATTCCAAGTAGGATTAAAATTGCTGTCGATAAATCAGTGTTGCAAAACAACAGGTAATGGGATAGTTCACTACTGTGTTTAAGATTCTAGATAATTAGGCTTTTATTGCATTACTTTATATACAAAAAGCCTGTGTAAGCTAAAACAAATGCAAAAAATTGGTAAGCATGTTGTCTTGAAAGCATTTCTGCTTTATATAGGTGTTGTCAGTTTCCATTAACCATCTCGGGGATTTTTTTTCAATATACAAAGCAAGTAAATTTGACCATCTTCCACTGAGTCTGTATGAAACTCTCTTCCCTTTGATGACCACCTTCCTCTTCCGTTCACCCCCACATTATGCTGAAAATGACCCCTTTCAAATGTCTTGTGTTAAAATAAAATGGAATAGAATTCATGGTTCTTCAGAGAGCACTACACAGTCTTTGCAAAACCAGAGAAAGGTTAGGGGCTTTGGGGCTTTATGTTGTTGTCTGGGAGTTTAAATGCCTGTTTGGGTTTCACTAAAATAATGAGAGGGATTGTTCAGCTCCAAAGTTTGAAAAGAGTCATATTGTTCTCTTTAAAATAGCAGCAGTCTTAAAGTTGGGGTTGGGTTTTGTGGGGTTTTGTTTTTTCTGTTTTAGTTCTCTGAGTGTTCCAAATAGTCACCTGGAACCAGTCAGTATTCCACAACCCCTATGACTCACTGCATCCTTTAACTGTTTGAGATGCTACAGAACCCACTGACATTGCAGATAATGTTGCTGGAATTGTAAAAGGTGAATTGAAAGCCAAGGCTCAGAATGGAGGCTAGAGGCTCTTTTCTCATACTCACTCTGAGAATTTACTGAATCCCCACTGTGCCCCTGGAAGAGTCCAAGGTAGATATTGTAGGGGGCACCAAGGTGAAATTAGAAATGATCTCTGGCTCTGGGAGCTTACAGACAAATATGGGGAACTAGCTTTGTATCCAAAAAACATAGAATAAAATAACAAGTGCCACAAGCAGGGTCCAGAAGAAATGCTTTGGGAATTCAAAGGGGAAGGGAGACCTTTAATATGTAGATCAGAAAAAGCCTCATAGAGCAGGTGAAATTGAAGTTAGAGCTCAAAGGATTGGTAGAATTTGGATATTCAAAAATGGAGGGGAAAACATTCTATAACATTCCAGGTTTAAGGAATAATGTGAGCAAAGGCTTGGGACAGGAAAGCAAGGAAAACATGTAGAATGGCAAGATTTGTTTAGCAGGAGTCTTGGATATGTACAGGAAGTCAGAAGAAATAAAGCTAGAGAAAATGAGAGGGGAATTGTTAGAATGGTTGCTTCAGGGAAAAGAGTAGAGGAATATATGGAAACTGCCCTTTTTAAACTTTATATGCTTTCATATTGTTTTAATTTCTTACTTTTCTTTATTGAATGGATGGGGCCATCTTAATAGAGATCCTTGAATGCCAGGCCAGGGAATTTTCTTCATTTGGTTGCAAGGGAAAGCACAGGAGGCATGGCGATAGCTATGTTCTGGGGAGGTATTTCTGGAAGCACTTCTTAGGGTATATTAGAGAGAAGGTACCTTGAGACCAAGTAAATGATTTAAGATATAACATATTAGACCCAAGATAGGAGTAATGGAAATGGCAAAGAGATGATGAACGTGAAGAGATACTGTGGAGGGAGCCCTACAACAGCTCTTAATGGCATAAAGGACAACTCTGTTTCTTCTCCTCTTCCTGGCTTTCTACATGCTCCTGGCAATAATGATGCACGAGAACAGGGGAGTGGTCGCATCCCTGGGAAGCTGCTTCAAACCTAGAGTTGGTTCTTGGAGTTTGCTTTACTGTTACTCAAAAGGATTGCCCTATGGACCAAAGGTTGCTGTTATAAAGGTTTAATATACCCAACCCTCCACTAAGGTGAAAAGAAAAGCTCAAGGGAAAGTTGATAGAGGCAAAACTCACCCATGGAATAACCAGAGAACTCTGTGGCCGGTTGCACTTCTGCAGAGCACAGTAATGCCAAATGGCTAGCCAAGGTTTATTCTGAATGCTACCTCTGAGAAATTCATCTTTGTATCCCTTCTATTTGAAAAGTCTGTGGATTACATGAAATGAATAAATGGCAACCGAAAAGAACTAGAAAGAGAGAGAGAAAAAGAACAGCTCTCTGCTTTCAGGTCCAAAATCAAGGCTCATACTTACCTACTCCCTAATATTGTTTACTTTATCTAGTAGTATTTGTGATCCCAATAATGTCTTCGAACTTAAAAAGTGAACAAACAAATAAATGTCAGTGTGTCTTCTAAAGGAAAGCAATTCAGCCTAAGATGGGACTCAACTTTAGACATTCAGTTGGATTCAGCAGATACCCATGAGCACCCATGTGTGCCATTTTTAACTGATTAATTAACTAACTTGGAAGTCACCATCTATGAGCTTTTAATCCAGTGGGGTGATAACAAGTAGATAGAACTGTCTTTTGGTGTAATGAATGCTCAAAGAAAAGAGCCTAGATAGTTGGGGGCTCTTGCAAGACAGTAGTCCAGCTAGCCAGTGATTCCAGACAATTTGGGAAAGACGGTATGGTCAGAAATTGGAACACAGATTCCAAACATGTGGAGGATTAAAAGGACTAGAGGTATCAAAAAAGCAGAGAGTAGTTTGGTAAAAAGGATACTGTGCTGGTTTGAATGTATTATGTTACCCAGAAAAAGCCATATTCTTTGAGGCAATCTTGTGGGGCAGACATATTAGTGGGGATTAAGTTGGAACCTTTGGATTAGGTTGTTTGCATGGAAATGCGCCCCACCCAACTGTAGGTGATAGCTCTGATGAGATAATTTCCATGGAGGTGTGGTCCCCCCATTCAGGGTGGGCCTTGTTCATTGGAGCCATGTAAGTGAGCTGACAAACAGAAGGAACTCAGTGCAGCTGTGAGTGACATTTTGAAGAAGAGCTACAGCCAAGAGGGACACTTTGAAGAATGCACTGGAACTGAGAGAGGAGCTTCAGCTTACAGAGACATTTTTGAGATGGACTTTGAAAGCCAACTTTTGCTCCGGAGAAGCTAAGAGAGGACAAATGCCCCAAGAGCAACTGAGAGTGACATTTTGGAGAGAAGCTGAAGCCTAGAGAGGAACGTCCTGGGAGAAAGCCATTTTGAAACCAGAACTCTGGAGCAGACACCAGCCACATGCCTTCCCAGCTAACAGAGGTTTTCTGGATGCCATTGGCCATCCTCCAGTGAAGGTACCAGATTGTTGATGTGTTACCTTGGACACCTTATGGTCTTAAGACTATAACTGTGTAACCAAATAAACCCCCTTTTATAAAAGCCAATCCATTTCTGGTGTTTTACATTCCGGCAGCATTAGCAAACTAGAACAAATTTTTATTCCTTATGGATGATGAAATCACCCAAGGTGGTGGCTGGAAAGACCATGAACCTGGTAACATGGGCTCAGTGAAATCAGGGAAATGACTAGAAGGGAGGACTGCTAATGACAGTGAGGATGAGAAGGTAGAGAAAATTATAGCCAGATGGAATGAACCTGAAAGAAGTTCATTGTTGGGTTGTTTACTTGTTTATTTTTATCGGTATGAATGAGTATTGTTCTAGAATCAGTGACAGAAAAATGGTAAAATGCAAACCAACATCCTCTCTCCCCAACTGGTTATAGGAGGAATCATACTCTGTGGTAATGCCATTTTTCTCATCTTGCCCTGAAGTTTGGGGTGAAACATATTTATATCCAGTTATGTCCATAAAGTAGGTTGGGTATAGCCTGATGAAGCAAATATATTATTCAAGTGGGAGCAATACCCCCAAACCTCTTAAACCTCTTTCAAAAACTGTCCAGGGAAAGGGCATTCCACTCAGGTCTAGTAGAGTACCCAAACCAAACAATCGTGGAAGATCAATTGTCTCAAGTGCTTTACTTCTATGCAACAGGAAAGTTAAGGGTGGACCTGGGCATGGGAGCCCTATCTTTTGGCTCTAGAATAAAGGATCATGCACATGAAGACCGAATAAGAACACAGGTCGTTTTCATTTTAGTAAACACTGAATTAAAAATTAATTTGTCAATTCATTGTTTTTATATCAGGTTGCTTTTTCCCATATAAAGGTAGGTTGGGTTCCCCAGGAAGCAAATTCTGAGATGGATGTTTTTTAGGGAGTGCTCTTGGAATGAACATTATGAAAGTGAGAGGACAGAAGGAGGATTTGGTGGAGGAAGATGTTGAGTTGTTCTCTCAAATGAAGGGCTCAAGAGCTAGGAGGGCCTTTCAGAGTTGCCCTGAGTTGAGTCAAGGGGACAGGGCCTTAATACCCTAATGATGACAGTCACTGGATACAGGCCTGCCCCTGGAAGGAGACATGACTTTAAGTGAGGGAGTTCTTTTCAGCTGGTGAAAAAAATCCCCAAATGGGGTTGATAGGTGAGGGCTTTCTGCCAGTGTGATCTCAGCAGATGGAGTAACAAGTCCTTTATTCTTGAAGGGATACTTGGGTGGCACATCACAGCATCCACCACAAGATTCCAATGTAGCCCTTACTTTAGCTGAATTATATAGCTTTATAGACCATAATGTAATTCTGTGCTAATAACCTATAAAGCTAAATGAATATAGGAATGAGGGGATCTAATCTGTATTTTTAACATTTTTTTTCATGACAAAATGCATTCTTCATTTCTACTTTGGATGCCTGGGAGCACATGACCTGTCACCCTGGCATGGGGAACAGAAGCGCTCTCGCTCCCTCTCCCTGTCCCTCTCCCTCTCCCTCCTTCCTTTCCTTCCACCCACCTTCTCTCCCTTCCCAACACGCCCACTCACACACACACACACAAGACTTGGGAATAAAGAATTATTTTTTCACTGACCATGTATTTATTCTATAGAACATGTGAATTATAGTGCTATTATAGATGGCACGGGGAATACAAGACATTCCACTACAGAGACTCTGGGAAGTATAAAGGTTGTCCATAGCAACAGGAACAGTGGCTCCTATTAAGTCATTTAACAATCATTGAATTTAAGCTATGTATCAAGCATGTGCTAGGGGCTGGAGATTAAAAGGTGAATGAGATCCAGTCCTTGTTAAGAAGTTTGCAATCTGGAAGAGGACCTATGTTAGACATGAATTCAGGATGTCACGGGACATGGGAGAAGGATGGTCAATTCTGCCTGGAGGTTTAGGGAAACCTGTATGGAAGAGGTGGTCCTTGAACAGAGTAATTGCATTTTTCCCGGTAGCATGAATAGAAGAGGGAAGAAAAGGAAAGGTATTGCAACCTGGGAAACATCTTAAAAAAGGTATGGAGGTATGGAACACATAGTGTGTTTGTGATGTTGCAAGTGTTTGGTTTGTCTGGATTGTAGGATTTATGTGGATGGGATGGTGTTTAGCAAAAAATAAAGCTGAAGAAACACCAGCTCATAAGAAGTTTAAAAGCCATGCTTCAGAATTTAGCATATTTTTTTGGCAGTAGGGAGCCGCTACAGCTTTTAGAGAGGAGAATAACATGGTCAGATTGGCATTAGAGAAAGATCACTACAGTAATGTGCTAAGTTAATTGGAAACTGGAGAGAATAAGGTGTTGTATTTGCAGCCAAGGTAAGAAATTATAAGGGCCTGAACCAAGCCAGCCACAGTAGGGAATGAAAAGATGAGGAAAGTGTTTGAGGTACCTAGGAAATAGAACTGACTTGCAACTAACTGGAGTGGAGGTGAGATGAACAATCTGGGATTACTCCCAGGTTTCTGGCTTGGGAGACTGGATGGATGTGGTGTCATTTACCAAGGTAGTGAAAACCATGAAGAGAAGCAAATTAAATTATGGATATGTTGAGAATGAATATGAAATGAGAATGTCTAAGCTAGAGAATACATAGCTTTAATCCTCAAGAAAAGGGGTTAATTGGAGATGTGAATGTGAGTATCATTGGCTCGTTGTAGCCAATGTAGATAATGTGTAAATAATGTGGTCTAAGGATATGGGTAGCAAGGAAAGAGAGAAAAAAAGGACTAAAGGCAGAGCACTTAGGAACCCCGATATTGATAAAGTGGGTTAAGGCAGAAGAATGAGCAGAGGAGAACTGTGAAAGCCAAGAGAGAGTTGGGAGAGAGCAAAATCTCAGATGCCAGTCTAGGGGTTGAGTTTCAAGGAGATGGATGTGGTTAGCATTATCGGATGTTACAGAGTGGTCAACTAAGATGAGAATTATGAAGAGTCCTTTGGATTTGCATGGGAAGTCATCAGTGACATTTGCCAAAGCACTTTCAAAGCATGCAGGGGCAGAAGGCTCACTGCACCAGATTGAAGAGTAGGAGGCAGGGAAGTAGAGATAGAAATGGTCAACAGGTCAATGAAGGTCAAGGAGTTTTGAGGCTAGGGTTGTTAAACGGATTTTCTTTGTGGGTGTTGAAGTCATCCAGGATATTGGAAGGAAATGGGGTGGAAAGGAAAACTGTGAGCCAGGAGCTCAAGTCTGCTTGGGGAAGCTGAGTGGTTTGTTCATTCATTGGACCAATACTTACCAAGTACAGCAATGGAGAGAATAGCTAGCCAGACCAAAAGGCACAAAGCTCAAAGGAGGGAAATCTTTTGCCTTGATGTAAAAATCAGTGATTTTGAAATGGCATCAGGGAACCAGAAGAACACCAACACTCTCTCCAGTCCCTCAGGTATTTGCATTATAGGAGAATGAACTTCCTCTACTTGAGAGGGCTCCTGCAAAGGCAATATCTTTGAGGAGAAAGTCAGATTTCAGTGAAGGGAAGGAGCTGAAGGGAGTGTTCTATGAAAATGTTGAGGATGTGGGAGATTTTGATTACAATGGAATGAGGGGTCCAGAGATCAGAGTAGAACAGCTTCTCTGGGAGAACAGGAGTGGAAGGAGGAATGAGTGGGATGAGATAGAGGTAGGGCAAGGAAGTACAGAATAAAATGTGAGATGACAGTCGCCTGGAGGGGCTTGCATTTTGTGGGTGGCTAAAAGATGACAGGGATAAAAAGTCATAGGAAGATTGATTATCCTTGAGGTTACAGGCCTGATAAGTATAGCAGATTCAGTCTCTCATTGGTTTCTAAATGATATGCTTGTGATAAATCCCTTTGAAATGAACTCACGCTGGATGATGTGGTAGAGTGGGGTTGGGAGAGAAGATTATCTGGCTCCTGAAATGCTCCACTTTAAGTGGACTCACAGGACTCTTTGAAGGTTAGGACTAAGACATCACACAGAAAGACTTGGAAAGGCATTAAATTCTCTTGCATGCATGCACTCTCACTCTGTAAAGTTCCCCCAAATTGTTAGGGAGGTGTTGGTATGGCCCCCACATGCTCCTCTTTTGATGGAGTCCTGGTTGCCTCCAGTTGGCTCTGGCAGCAGCAGCAGCAGGAGCAATTCTCCCAGGGATGGGGTACCCATGGGTGGGGCCATTCTTGCATCAGTGGCAGGAGTGTTGTGGCTTCGTAGCTAAGGGTCATTCCTAAATCAGATATTTATAAATCTGGTATTGTATTTCTTAAATTGTAAGCTCCTAAATATATCTTCACTGTTCAGAGGTCTCCTCAGAGCCATCTCTAGAGATAACATGTAGACACTAATACAACACAAATGAGTTTGAATCAAGGAGATTCTTTTCTGGTCTGTTTAATTGGGCCAAGCACAGAGCTGAGAATCCCTAAACCTCCTATCTGGCAATGTTAGCTCTGTTACTTCCCTATAACCCGAATGAAATCAGACATCATCCTGTGATGAGAGACAATAATTACATTGTACTATAGCGTCTGCCTTCACCCTGGAGTTTGGTAATTCCATCAGCAGTTCTTTTTTCAAATATTATTTTCTGGGACTTATACCAACAAAGATGAAAATGGTTTCTGTCAGTGTGCTCAGCAGGGAACGTATTTTGGAAACATGATAGATGAACCCTGAATTTATTTGTAGCATCAGACATTATCTTTATAAAACAGCTATCAATTGCTCTGACAATCAAAACCAGGATTCACCATTCTGCTCCTAGTACAGATAGGTTTAGCTGATTTTCATGTTTATGATTAAGCTATTAATATTTGTTGCAATAAGTATATATGTGTGGGGCAGGAGTGACTGGGAACAATAAGCCTTTCCCCACTGTACAAATGTAAAGTGTGTCCTTTGACTAGAACTTTGGTCATTGTTTGAAAAGCCTTTCATTGCCTCTTAAACTCCTTCAGCAACAAAGCTTTACTCAGAAATACTACTTTACCTCCTATAGCTGCATTTCAGGATGATTGTCTCCTCCTCTGTTTCCATAATTTCTAGTTAGGCTACACTGGTTGAAGCTATGTTTCATTTGATCTGTTAAGTTCTTTTGCTTTTTATTATTGTACTTCATTTTGGTGAACAGAGATTTCTCAGGCATCCTACAGCTACCCATTTTCTCAAAGTCTTGGGTCTTTGTGTTGTGTTGTGTTGAGCACTGTTCTGAAACTGATAGACAAACTATCCTTTGGCTAGGCCAGATTAAGCAAATAAAAATAGAGGACACTCAGTTACATTTGAATTTCAGATAATTACAAATATTTCTTTAGCATAAATAGGTCCCTTGCAATATGTGGGACATACTTAAACTAAAAAGAAATGATTTGTTGTTTATCTGAAATTCACATTTAACTGGGAATCCTGTATTTTGTATGGCAACCCTACCCCTGATCCTTTTCTTTGTGTATAATGTTGCTTTGTTATAGGAATTTGTAAGTAAACTTTAAGAAACTGCTCCAGAAGAGCAGTGGGTAGCAAGGGTGAGGGAGGGGGTGGTCTATGTAGGTTCTTTAGCATGCATGACTGCTGCAAGTTTTGAGCTTCATGTGGTATTAGCGCCAAATGCTGCCAGCTTTGGCCCTCGTCTGTTTCTTCCCAGACTAGTGGAATTCCAGGATTTTGAACCTAGAAGGGAAATGGGATGCTATAGCACCTAGCATTTCTCAGACCATTGATTATGGAACTCTTTTATCTCAGAACACCTGTCAACATCTCACAGGATGCCTGTGTTCTATAGAACCCTGTTCCAGTTTGCTTACGCTACCATTATGCAAAATACTAGAAACAGATTGGCTTTGGTTACAAAGTTACAGTCCTAAGGCCACAAAGGTGTCCAAACTAAGGCATCAACAATAAGATACCTTCACTGAAGGATGGTCAATGGTGTCCAGAAAACCTCTGTTAGCTGGGAAGTCATGTGGCTGGCACCTGCTGATCCCGGGTTGTGTCTCAGCTCCTGTGCGTTCTTGGTTCTTTCTCCCAGGAGGTTTCTCACTAAGTGCCTGGGGATCCTGTCTTAGCATATCCAAGGGCAAACTCTGGGTTTCATCTCTTAGCTTAACATCTCCAGACATCCTTCTGTCTGCATCTCCAAGCATTTCCAAGTGTCAGTCTCAGTGTCAGCTCTTAGCTTCTCTCCAAAATATCCCTCTCAGCTGCTCTGCTCCTTCTGTTTGTGAGTTCTTTTATAGGACTCCAGTGATTAAATCAAGACCCACCTTGAATGGGTGGAGTCCATATCTCCATGGAAATAATTCAATCAAACGTGTTGAGTCAGATCTTCATGGAAATACTCAATCAAATTATTCCAACCTAATCAACACTAATATGTCTGCTCCCACAAGAATATGGCTTTTGGGGAGACATAATATATCCAAACTGGTACAAACCCTGTTTGGGAAAACCCATTGGACAGCAAACAGTTTGAGTTACACAGAGTTCACCTGGTACTACTGGCTCTAGCTATTTATTCTTCAGATTTATCGTTAATGCCTGGTGCTACCTCAAGGCATTGCATGATAAACTCCACATTTTTGTGAGCATGTTCCTAGAGCCCAATCATTTGTAGGTGGTTATTTTTTTAAAATAACTTTTATAACCAGTACATCTACTGATATTGTGGCCATTCCACTGGAAGTTTTTTAGATGCCAAAAAATACTCTGAAATTAGTTTCCTCAAGCTGACAAGCCAAAACAGAACTATTATATATACTACCTTATTCCGTTAAAATACCTTCTCTCTAACATGCTCAACCATACTATCACAGTTGCCTAGGATGTTCATGAACTTCTCAAGGCAGGTAGTCTTAGTAGCTTCCAGAGCTCAGTTCTGTGCATATCAAATGCCTTTGTGAAGTTAATGAACACAACAAGAGCTATTAAAACTTAACACCAAAGTTCTCCCATCTTCACTGTATGAGGAAAATCTGCTCAAGGCTACCCTGTGATTTCAGATGTTGGGGTTCCCTTCTCCATTTGTGCTGTTAAGATGGGTTTACAGAGCTCTTTTTAGTAGTCCTCTTTCTCTAGAAAATCAGTATTTACCATCTGGATGGTTTGAATGACATTTTCCAACATATTAATGACATCACCCACAAGAGTTTAATGGGTACCAAAACAATGGTCAGACCAAGAAGTGTCATGTAGCAATTGGCAGCTCTTCTGGTCTCATTACCAAACAGTGATCTAACTGATGTGTAAGCACCATCTGGACTTTGAGTGCATGCATGGTATCTTTTCCTTTTTCTTTCAGTAGAAATTTATGTTAGTAATCACAAGTTGATGCCTGACATATTCATTTTACAAGACTATAGTATAGTCAAGTCCTATTTTGCTCAATTACTTTTCCTCATATTACAGTAAAACTCTCAGTGAAATACATCACCTCAGTATTTTGCAATCCACTGATATGTGATTGAGCTTTTTAAAATCATTAGCCTGAAATGCTCATCACTTAACTCAGATAACACAGAGTGACTCCAAATCATTTCAAATCAATCATACTGTGCAAATTTATGTATGTCTGTGTATTTTCATGTACACACACTCTCACACAGCACACAGCACACACACCCGTATAACAACTCCTTCATCTTACTGTGCTTTTCTGGTACATCCTGTCCTCTTCTAGTCCTATTAGTCTGAACTGTATTAAATGAATATCCTCCCATATTTACTGATCCTGAACTATCTAAAAGGTTGATTTACTGACTCATAGGTTAAATGTCATTTTTTTTTCCATTCCATTAAGTCTAATAGCTACTGGTTTGCATCTCTCTTGCTCTTTATGATCTCAATGAATTCCTTTGACCCACTTTATTCTGTAAACATAAGCAGGACCAGAGCAGCATTTGGTATGTATGAGATAATGGAAAAGTGATGCTCTGCCTAATGTGGTTTCTTTTTCTCACTGAGGCCCAAGATATTTTTTGATAATGTCCTACATGGAGATGGATAGGATTTAGCAGTCTATTGCTTTCTTTGAACTCATCAAGTTCTGTTAAACTGATTATATTGTCTTGGATATACAGTAGATGAGCCCTTTTTAAAAAATCTCTAAACAGAAGTAAAACCCTAATTGATTATCATATTCATTGCATAACTCATTCAATGCTCATTACCCTTCTCCAATTTAATTACGTATGCTGTATGAAATAATCAATTCTTGCCATTAGCAAATGAAACCCACAGGAACTCATTATCCCCAGACTCATTGCCTCAGTGTTCAATTAACTGTTTTTGTGGAATGGCTTTGTTTTACAGAAGATTGACACCAGAGTTTAAAATCCCATTTTTTCCCAAGTACAGGCAGTGTCAGTGTCATAGATGATGCCTAATGTGTCCAAGGAGAGGAGCCCCTTTCAATCTGTGTTATTTGCTGTCACACACTGAATCTGCCAAAGGTTAAAATGCAAGACAGTCATCTGATCCCTGCTGCAATCATTGTTGGATTTCTCAATATAACTCTACTTCTTTCCATCTTTTCCCAATCCCTAACAGGAAAGACCTATCCTGAGAGCCAAGGATGCTCTGCCCAAAATCTCCTCCTCCTCCCCAAGGCTCCAATTACCTCAATTATAGTTTCATTTGGGTAAATGAGTTAACAACCTAAATAAGGTTACACTAGAAATGTCCATCATTCTAACTTAGTGAGTTTCATTCTATCAAACTCCTTTCTTGGCTAAGTTAAACTGAGGTGATTTGAGGAAAAGACACACCTGGAATGGGATACAACAGTGATGGAGGACTGTTTTCTGGAGGCCTGGAGAGTGGGAGCACCAGTCAATGAGAGAAGGACAGGGACACGGTGAAGAGGAAGGAGAATGAACTTTGCTACTTTGAAATGTGGCTACTCTTCTTACCTTCCTCTCCTCCCAGGGCTCACTCCTACTCAAGTACAACTGTCATTTAACTGGCAGATAACTCTTGGGATTTAGAGGTCAAGAGGGAGCAGTAAGGGGACAGGGAGACCAACCTTGGTCATTTGGCTTTCTGGTAACTGATTCAGAAAACTGTGGAGTATATTATAATGACAGACCCAAGATTTGCTGTGTGCAGCCAGTAGAAGGGTTTTGTAAGACGACTATGTATCCAATGTGGCTATGTATCCATATAGCTTAGAAAAAAGAACGATGCCATAGGACCTTTAATTTTTAGTTTCACAAGTAATACTTACACATATTTTCCTTTAAAAAAATTAAAATTTTACAAATGGCACTGTCTCCTTTGACAACCACCCCAATCCCAATCCTCTCCTCACTTCCCCAGTAATAACAGTGATTATGGGACCTTTCTTTTGCATATATATATATATATATATATATATATATATATATATATACATAGACACACACACACATATAATGTGCAAATACATTCACATAAAATAATGCTATGTATTTTCTATGGGGATGGATGGATAGATGATAGATAGATAGATAGATAGATAGATAGATAGATAGATAGATAGATAGACAAATAATCTTACATTTTAGTAAATGCTATCATCCTGAAACTTTTTTCACTCCATTATATGTCTTAGAGATTTATCCATTTTCATACATACAGATCTACATCAATCATTTTAAATGCTGCATATGGTTTTATCAGAGTTGGTTTAGATATTCTCATAGTGATATAATTACTGTCATGGAATTTTGACCTAGCAATCTGGTCTGCCAGATATTTCTTTTGAGATTGCTGGCAGTGGAGAAGGCCCCCTTGCAGCTTTTCCTCCCCTCCTCTGTAATGAGAAATATGAAGTAACAGCATCTCCTACATTACTTGGTGATGATTTTGTCAGTTGTATTCTGGTTGTCATATAAGAGATACAATGTAAGAGATGTGTTTGAGAGATCTGGTCAGGAAATAAAATGTTTTTCTACTTAGGAAAATGTATCAAATATTTAATGATAGGCATCAAAATCAGAAAGAGGAAAGGGAAGGGAATCATGGTCAGGGAACTTGAAAAGGGACAGCAAGTGGGAGAGAGCTGGGAGGAATGCATCTGGGCCCCAGAGCAAGTGAACACGAGCACACAAAGGAGAGCAGAGGAGGCCAGTTTTATCTGGCCCAGCTCAGATGCCAGGGGAAGGTTTATTTTGACGTGAACTCTTCCAATGTGGCTCCTATTCGTGATGTAACCTAGACCTATTTTTAAAGTCTGCTGAACTATGAAAGTCTGCATTTCTGTTCCTAGACATTCAGGTTTGATAAAGATGTGAAAAAGTTTTTATGTCTGAATAAACAGAATCAGGCTTATGAGAAGAACTTCAGTATAGAATGAAATCTAGTCCTCATAATTGAAATATTTCCTTTACCTCATTATAATCCAATGCAATTTTTTGTATAGTTTAAAGATTAGTAGTTTTCATAGTTTTCTTTTTCCAGTAGAGGTTTCAGAGCACTTATTTTATTCCAGATCTGTCTCATCACAATTTTAATGTAAAAAACAAAACAAAACATAACATTATTTAAGCTTTTTCTTGGTTTGGTCATTTTAATCATCAATGAAAACAATGCTGGTTTTTCCATCATTCATCAAATTTTTATGCTCAAATTAGTGTTTTGTTATTTTCCATTTGTCCATCCATTTCTTTAAACTGAGAATGATTAAACCAAATAGTAGGGAAAATCATCTCCAGAAAGAAACTCTTGAGTTTGGATGATTATTTTTAGAAACTTCATGCAAGTAGTTTCATAAGTGAGATAATCAGATTTTTTGGTTCCTATAGAATATCATATTTGGCTTCTATGTCTATTTGTTAGCAAGGAAAACATTGGGATTTAATGATTTCATTTCTTTGTATTCTAGGGTTATTCTAAGGAATGTAAAAATTAAATTTTATATACTTTATGGTATAATTAATAGACATTTAGAGAACATATTGCCACCTTCTCCAATTTTGTGTTCCACACAAGAGGTTTTCCTGACTTTTCTAATCTCTCATATCATCCTTTCTGGTTAAATGCTAATGGATGCCTATATGGGTGATCCTGGTTTGTAATTGGTAATGGGGAGCTACAGGACAGGATTTGCTTTTCATTTGAGCCGTTTAACTTCCCAAAGGAAAGAGAAAATCACAGCAATAGTAACAACAGGGGAAAAATACTGTCAGTGCTCACAAGTTGCAGCCCTTCGTCTAGACAGCCATTTTGTAAATGCCACTATCAGGGGAAGGTCTAGGTTTTATGGATCCTAAAGCTTATGCAGTAATGTTGGGGGCCCTCTTTAAGTAAAACAATATGGAATTATGAATTTGAAAGTAGATATGACACACCATACAATCCATCCTAAGTAACAATCAATGGTTCCTGGTATAATCACATAGTTATGCATTCACCACAACAATCTATATGAGGACATTTCCATTTCTTCTGCAAAGAAAGAAGAGGAGAAAAAAAAAGAAAAAGAAAAAAATTAAAAAAAGAAAAAGGGGAAACAACAACAATACACCAAGAATCCCATAAACTTCCCCATCTGAGGAATTCCTGATATTCTCTCAAGCATTAGGGACTCTCAATTTAATAAGCCAAGCCCTTGATCTTGAGGCTTGCCCTTGTAAAACTTATTTCTGCGACGGCAAAGCTAAGCCTACTTATAATTATGCCTAAGAGTTATCCCCAGAGAAACTCTTTTGTTGCTCAGATGTGGCCTCCCTCTCTAAGCCAACTTGCAGGTAAACTCACTGCCCTCCCCACTACGTGAGCCATGACTCCCAGGGGTGTAAGTCTCCCTGGCAATGTGAGGCATGACTCCCAGAGATGAGCCTGGCCCTGGCATTGTGGGACTGAGAAAGCCTTCTGGGACCAGAAGGGAGAAGAAAAATGAAACAAAATAGAGTTTCAGTGGCTGAGCTATTTCAAATAGAGTTGAGAGGTCATTCTGGAGGTTATTCTACTGCATTATGTGGATATTCCTATGTAGTTTTTAGTGTATTGGAATAGCTAGAAGGAAATACCTGCAACTGTTGAACTGTAATCCAGTAGCCTTGATTCTTGAAGATGATTGTATAACTATATAACTCTTAAGGTGTGATTGTGTAATTGTGAAAACTTGCAACTGACAGTCCCTGTATCCAGTGTATGAACAGATGAGTAAAAAAACAAAGACAAAAAAATAAATAAATAATAGGGGGGATAAGGGGTATGGGATGTTTTGGGTATTCTTTTTTTATTTTTATTCTATTTTTTTTGGAAGTAATGAAAATATTCAAAAATTGATTGTGGTGATGAATGCAAAACTATATGATGAAACAAACTGTGAACCATTGATTGTCCACTTTGGAGGATTATCTGATATGTGAGTATATATCAATAAAGTTGCATTTAAAAAGTAGATATTAACTTGAATATTTATGTAAATAATGAGAAAAGAAACAAATCACAGGAAATTAAACTATAAATAACTAACAAATAACAAAATCCAGCAAAATATCTTAATATTTTAATTAACTACCTGACACACCTCTATAATACTTTTTCTTTACATTTTTCACTGCATAATCTTTGATCACCACTTCATATAATAACCATTTTGTGATATTATTTTCCATAGAGAGAGTTGAAAGATTACACAATCATTCCTCTAGCTTGGTTGGTTGAAATTTGCTTTTATTATTGATAGCTTAGAAAATATTTTTTCAGCTTTGCAATTTGTCATTGTTAATATTGTGCAAATTGTTGGGATTGTTGTCAAATTTGGGAAAACACCATCGTGTTTCTTTCATAAATGAGCTATGAGATTTGGAGGAATTTTCCACAGACCCACCTCTGTGTCCATACATTTAACCTTGTTGCTATTTTGCTACCAAAATTCTCCAGTGCTGGGTGCCATAGGGTGTGTTCATATCACAGTATAACCTCTGGACCTGTTCCTTCAAGTCCCAACACCAGGTGAGATGGCAGAATGAGAAGAAAATGTATTGTTAGAGACTATGCCTACATCCAGACCACTAGCAAAAATATAAGCATAAACAGAAGCAACTAAGAACCACATAAATACATCCCTCTAAACCCAGCCTAAATGTTCCCCTTAGTCAGATCCTAAAAATGCCCATGGTCATCCAGCACCACCCAACTGGAAAGGAAGTATGATGGAGAGGGAGTCTGTGTGGGAAGATTCGGTAGCCTTGACTGATTTGATTAACATATCTTACTTCTGCAAATTCTACAAAATCTCCTGAGCATGTTCCTGTATTACTAAGGCCCTCCCAGGAGCCCATGTAAGTGAGGGGCGCTGAAGCTTGAGTTTCATTAGCTTCATGATAATGATGCCTCTACATACTAGGATTGTGGTGACTGAAAGTTTAAACGTGGTCAGCCTGCCAGTACCTGCTACTGGCATGACTTGGGCAGGCTCAGGCACACTGGGATCTGGTAGGCAGGAGTAGGAGGAGCCTGATCCAGGTGCCACAGGCCCCAGGGGAAACAGACCTAGCGCTAGACTGTCCCAGAGCATCTGAACCTCTTCCTGTAGGATATCACATCATGGCAAATGCAAATAGCACACACACACCCAAGAGGCCAGGCATTGTGGTGTAGAAGAAAGAACTAGAGTTTTGAGTAAGATAACCTCGGTTTGAATCTCCATTAATACCCCATCGATAGCTGTGTGAATTTAGACAAGTTACATAATTTCTCAGAGCCCCAGTTCCCTTATCTATAAAACTGAGAATGACATCTACTTCACTGGATTGTTGAGGGACTAATTGAAAAAAATAATAATAATAATAAAGATGGGCCTGACTCATAGTACCAAATTTTAGTGTCCTTCCTTTCATGAGTCAGGCAAAACTCAAAGTCAAGAAGGGAACATTCCTGTGGATCTTCATAATCAGTCAATTTGCAATAAGCCTGTGGTTAAGGGGTACAAGAAACAGGAGTTAGCCCTCTCACTAAAAGGATCTGCAAGAGCTAAGGTGGGTGCCAGGGTCCCAACCAAGGTGACTGAAGTCCTGGGTGGGCCTGTATTCCACTGGGAAACTAAAGTAGTAAGTACAAAAACCAGGCTAAAAACCCTTACCTGTGCCAGCCTGGAGGCAGGAAGGGAAAACTATGATGGATAGACACGCGAGTGCCTACACTCCCCACCAGGAACACTGACTTGGGTGTGAGGGAGTGAGACTAACCCCAGATTCAGCAGCCAAGGCTGCTACTCTGCAACTTGCCATGGTCTAGACAGATGTAGGCTGCCGGCGATGCCTGGGGACTCCAGGTCAGACAGGGCTGGAAAAGGTAGGAACTAATATCTTCCAGAAAACCTGGAACTACCTCCCTTCTTTATTGGCCATCACATCACTAGCAGATGTACAAAGGATGGCAATTAAAACATATACAAAACCCTGTATTAGACAACAAAAGATAATCCTAAAACAAAGGAAAATAATCTAGTTTTTAAAATAACAGTTTCTATCCACCTTTAGTCTCTCTGTAGTCACTAAGGATCTTTTTTAAGAGGTTTTTTTGAATATTTATACTGGCTTCTTTGTTAGCGGTAGTAGCTTCTCAAACCAATCCCTCTAACCCATTGGTTAGCAAACTTTAATGCAAGTAGGTATCATTGTTAGTAGTTCTGAATCGGAATCTTCGTGGATAGAGCCTGGGAACTGTATTATTAACAAGTGGATCACACTGTGAGAGATTTTGCTCCAGTTTGTACTAGAACTCTCCCAACTTCAATCCTCTCCTTCCTTCCAGGGTTTTATTTCTGGTTGTCTCCAAGGCCAGGCTGCTAGGGACTAAAATATTAGACAGAAGGTGTATCATATCTACAGAAAGTGGCTAAAATATTTTTGGCAAAAACATCCAACTGGTTGCTGCATGACAGAGAAAAGAAGAAAAAGTTTTTGGAAGAAATGGAAGAATCAAGTATTAGGACATAATCTCACAGCAAAAAAAAAAGAAAGAAAAGAAAAGTAGCCAGCTCCCTGATGCATAACGCTCCCAGACTGTTGGCCAAGCAGTCCCCAATAGCCCCTGGAAAAGTAACCAGATGAGGCCTATTGAGAAGGATAGGACCCTCTGCATCTGCTTACAACACATCCACAAATCTTTGGGTTTCAGATCTTTTGTCATCTCCTTCTACGGCCCTCTCTCTGAAGGATTTCAGTCCTTCTCTGAACCCTGTTATCTCCGCTATGGAAACAACTTCCAAATCTATCACTGACTCTGCCTCTCCCTTGAAATCCAAACTCACATTTCTAGTGAGATGAACCTGTAATGACAACACTTGTCAAGCATTTTTATGTGTCAGGTTCTGTGCTAACTTGTCCTTTGCACATTTCATTTCATCCTCACAGAACCCGATGAGCTAAGTTGCATTATTGTCCTCATTTTACAGATGAGGGAATTGAGGAGGAGAAAGGTTAAATAACTTGGGTCAAACCATAACACTAGTAAGTAGCAGAGCCCAAACCCCCAGGGTGTCTCCATTAGCACCTTCAGTGAAATGTGCCCCCAGCTTAACTCATTGCATTTCCCTAGCTCATCTTCCCATATTTCCCAACTTCAATGAATGACATCAGCAGTCATCCAGGCAGGAAGACTTCACCTGATTTGAGAATCGTTCTGCCCCTTAATTCTCCACAACTGAGTTGGTTGCTTATTTCTTACCAATTCTCCCTCTGCCCTCTGGACTCAGCCTTTTCTTTTCCATTTAATCATCTCTCACCTGTATTATTGCAATTGGTTTCTTTCTTTCCAATAATTTTCCATGCTGCTACCACGTTAATCTACAGCACAGACTGCCTGGATATCCCTCACCTGTTCAATTACCGTTCCCATCCCCGACCTATTGAAGTTCACACTCTTGACCACAGCACAGCTCCTTTCCCAGCCTTATCTTCCATATGCATACAACTCTGCCTTCCCCTAACTGCTGCCATCCCCAATGTCCTACATAACCCAAACGCACCTGCACACGTCAACCCTGCCGCTCCCTAGATGGGGTCAGGGCATTGCATCACCAGCCACAATTCACCACTTTTTTCCCCCATGGACCCACAGTATGTTGCTTATACCTCCATTGAGCAGTTACTTCCTCCTTTATTGCAATAAATAATTTACAGATCTAGCTCCTGGACTGAATCATAAGTTCTTTCAGGGAAGGCTGAACCCCACATATAATGTTAAGAGTTTGTGAAAACCAATTTTGCTACCTCTAGTCCATCATCACTCACCTTGAGTCTATATAAGGGTGCTTGAAGAGGCTGGAAGGGGGGATTTCCTTTGTGAGTTTCTTACTGCTGGCCCAAGGAGGAGGGAGGGAGGTGCTTATCCCTCATCTCAATCCAAAGTTTTTTAATTGAGATCTCAGTATAGGAAACAGACGCAGAGGGCTTGCTCAGCTGGGATTTTTGAAGAGGCTTTCTAAGGGAGGAACTATTTACAGAGGTGTGTGTGGGTTAAGAGAACCAGCAGGGATGCAGAGGTACCCAGGGACTACAGCAGTGGGCCACTGTGGCTGCCTTGAAGCCCAAAGGTCAGAGAAATCGACGGTGTTACCCAGCCGTGGAGCAGGGTACCCAACAGAGGTCCTGAGGTTGGGAGCCAGCGGTTGAAATAAACGCTCTCACTTCTTTTTCTCCCATCCTCCAGCACCCTGCTCATGCCTTCCAATGACTGGATCCAGTGGGAAGTCAGAGAACGAGGGAGCCAGGCGATACAGTCCAGAGAGGTCAGCCTCCCCTAGCACAGAGCTGGGGAGAGAAGTGCAGAGAATGGCTCTGCAGGGTTAGGAGGACAACCACATTCCAAGTAAGGGGGAGGCTGCACAGAACCCCTCACAGAGCTGGGCTTCTGCCCAGTTGAAGCAGCTTATGGAGGTCGAGTAATACAGACTGGGTTCAGAGACATTTGTGTTTCTGGAGTCTGTCTGGGCAGGGGGATTGCTGAAAAAGCCACAGAAGCCCCCAAGGGAGAAGGAGCCAATCATCTGGGCAAGAAACCCCCAGAAGGTCCCAGGCAAGGTTATAATCTCTCCAGCCACACAAAAGTGTGCTTGTCTCTACTCCACCCTGGCAAAAAAACACCCCACTTCACCCCACCTAATGTTTCCTGGCCCTGGAGGGAACCCAAAAGCAGCAGCCAACCACTGGGGAAGAGGAGGGTGCAGAGAAAAAGAAAATCTCCCAGGTCTCTCTTCCCTCTGCAGGCTTCCGAGGCTGTGTTGGGTAGGTGAGGGAGACGGGAAGTGTTGACACAAATGAGAGAGTAGAACTTTAATTTAGATCAGAGTGGATATTTTAATAACACACACACACACACACACACACACACACACACACACCTTTTTTTAATCCCTGGGAGTGACTGGAAAAGCTATGAGATCTGCCTAAGATTTCATCCAGGCTTGAGACAGAACAATTCCACAGAGTGCACTTAATGGAGCAGTGATAAGATAGAATAAAATTAAAATTAAATTTGAATAAAATTACTTTCTCTTCACATGCACTGCATCCAGCTTTTCAGTAAACCAGATACTCCACGCTCCTGCAGTGGGATACACGGTACTTTCTTCTCCATTGTGACATTTCTCATGTTCATGCTTTTCTTTATATTTGTACATCTTGCAATGCCCTTTCTCATTCTCCTTTTTTTGAAAATGTCTGTCCAACTGCTCTTCATCCTTCAAGGCTGTGCTTGTGTGACCACCTGCAGAGAAGACATCCCATACCTCCAGGCTGAGATAGGACATCCTCCCATGGTATCTACTACATCACTCCTCTTTTTTTTTCCCCAATCCTTACAATATACTTTATAACAACAGTTGTTTTTGTTTTTGTTTTAAATAACAATGGTTTTGAGAGTGGACAAGTCACTCGGATATGGAGAGAAAGTATGATTTGTCTTTATATTTTTATCTATTTTTCTAATGTCTACTTTTTGTTTTCTAATATACATATTAGCACAGGAGTACATACATATGATCTATACATCTCCATATTGGGGCTGTGTACATGATTTTATCGGTAGGATACAAAATCAAATGTTTTTAAGGCCTGTGTTTGAAGAGGGTTGAACTTGGGCTGGTTCCCTATCTTTGCAAAGTGGGGAGTGAATCCTTTTTCTTTCTCTTCATTCTACTGAAGACTCATGAAGTATGAAAGCCAGTCTGCTGGACTGCTCTATTTACTTCAGGTGAAATCAAGTACTGACACTTGCTTCTTGTTTCATGTCATACCTGCAAGTCAAGCCCTTATGAGGCTGGCTTCCAAGCATCTTGCTAAACTACAAAGGCAATATAAAAGTGACTATTCTACTTGGTATAACATTATATCCTTTAGTAAATTGAGGTTATCCAACCTGTGAGAACTGATTGAAGTGTTCTCTCTCAGCCGCAGCAAGCAATTAAACACTAACTATACATAGCTATGAAGTATGGGAAGAATTATAACAGATAAGTGAAATCAGTAGTTAAGATTTTTATAAAGTTTAGAATTCAAACACTTGAACACTGATTACAATTGATATTTGTTTGAAGTAATACATTTGTACATTTTAGGCTTTACCAACTTCATAAAAATACTTTGAGGACAGCTACATCCACATACAATTACATGATTATTTCTTTGCCCAGTCTTCTTTTTTCTTTCCTGAAGAACTTCTTTCAGATATGGTTCAAGATAGAATTTATCCTCTTCATATTTTGTCCACTGCTCTTTAGGCAAGATCTGCTGTCTCATGGTCAGCTCCAGTGCTCTCTTAATGCAACACACCCTATCATTATAAAGGTTCTCAGGAGGCCTTCTTATGGCTTCTTTCACATCCTCATTCTCAGCTATTGTATCACCTCCCATTAACCCCAGTTTAATGAACCCTGCAGCATTGTAATACCATTTTCTAATACCATGCAGCCACCAGCCTAGTGCTGCCTTAGCAGGGCAGCCCTCCATTGTGACCCCAGAGCAAAATATTGCCTACTCTGCATCACTGCTCTTACTCATGTAGTTCTGACCACAGGCTAGGGGTCTGGCCGCTTGGGACTTTAATCTCACTGAGGGCAGGGTTTCAGTCCTCTCAGTGACCACAGCCTAGCACAGTGAACAGTCCTCACTAAGTGCCAAGTAGAAGTGAATAAAAGTCTTTTGGCTCCAAATCCTTTGTTCTTTCTACAGCTTCTCTAAATTACACTCACTTTATTGATTGGTGATTACTCATTATTTCCAGAGCATTTATCAACTATTTGTTTTAAATAATGTTTCTCTTTTTCTTTCCTTATGTGTAACCGCAGGAAAGGCCAAAGGGCTTGAATTGCCAGTATGCCTCATCTACGAGGGGAAGTCCCCTTTCAGCAAGTGTGCTACTCAGTATTTCTCTGTGTGCTAGTCAATTTTTCCCTTATTGGATATTTTTAAAACAAATTTTTAAAATGCAGTTAGAATGCAATACCCTACTATCTCCTCTTCCTCTATAATTTTGTTTAAAGATATTTATTATAATAATGACTCTAAAACAGGATTCAGAAAACTGACCTACAGCCTGTGGGCTGGCCGCCCATTTTTATAAAGTTTTATTGGAACATGGCCACCCTTATTTGTTTAAGCATTGTCTATGGCTGTTTTCACACTACAACAGCAGAACTGAGTCAATGTAACAGACACCATAAGCCCTGCAAAGGCAAAAATAGTTATTATCTGGTCCTTTACAGAAAAGGTTTGCTGTCTCCTGTTCTAGAAGAAATTGTGAAGCAGTCAAAATTTGTCTGTGGCCATCCATCCTTTTCTTTTCTGTTATAGCCTCAATTGCTTGGACATTGATGGCCCTCCTGTCCCTCCACACTCACACACACTCACACACTTTCCAAATGCCCCAGCTCTACCCACTCCCATGTCACATCATCTTAGGGAGAAGAATTTGTGTCCTAGTGGGCTAATTATTTGTGCCCTAGCTAATTATGGAGGTATTTTGAAGGGAAATGAGGGAACTTTTAGGCCAGTGTTTTTTAAGGTGGGGTCTATAGATCAGTTGATCAGTATCATCTGAGGAGCTTTTGAAAAGCTCGAGTTTACAGGAAGCCAGGCATTGAGAGAGAGGGAAGGTCTTCGTCTCCACAGGCCAGTGTTTCTCAGTGTGCTCCATACGATCAGTTGGCAAATGTGATCCCTAGTTCAGACAAACTGCATTTTTACAATTTTTGATTCACCCTAAAGTTTGAGAATCATGGAATCTCCTCTCTGTAAGACATCCTAGACTCCTAGTTTATATGCTAGAAACTTCCTTTAAAGATGGACAACCAAATATCGGTTTCCAAAGTATCTAATTTGGCCTTCTAGTCACCCATAGTTTGTTTCAGAAATGTGGAGCATAACAGAACGGGGGGTGGATTACATGGGCAAAAGGACAATGAGAGGAAATCTGTGAGAAGAACATTATAGAAAAATTAATAAGCATGAGTGCTTGGAGGCAGGGGAGTGAAGGGATTGTCAAAAGTGACTTGTGTCAGCTCTAAATGTGGATCTAGCACCACAGAGCCACATGGAAGCTGTCACCATGGATGAAATTTCTCAGATTCTGATATATAGAACACATTTGGGTTCTCAGCCTGCCTTAGAAAAGGCTTTGTGCTAGAAATTGACTGATTGGTAAAGGGATCTCATAATCTCTCCTCTCCACACAGGCCATCAGCCTGGAATATTGGGAGGTTAAAAACAAGGTCTGGTAAACTCAAGCAAAGGGTCTGTCAGAAACCTGCATTTCTTTAAGGTCTTCCTCTGAGTTGGCAAATGACAATGGACTTAAACTACACTGACTTCTCTATTTGATAAATACAACAATTTTCATGCTGAAAGATCTGTTTTTCTTGGATCTGGAAAGTCATCTTTGAGCAGGAATGGCGGGTAGCAGTCTAACTCTAATTCAGTGCGTCAGCCACACAATGCAGTGTGTTTACATTGGACTGGATCCCGATGCTGACATTTTGGCAAGCTGGCTCCTGTCACTGAGGAACTTACTGAGATTGCAAAAGGGAGTCGATACAGAGTGAGCAGTTTTACATTTTTAGTGTACACCAGCTGCTACCCCGTGGAGGAGTTATGCTTGGCTGCATGGCCTCTGTATTCAGGCCTGCTGCATTAAACAAGCAAGGCACTTACAGATAAAGATGTAAGACTCCAGTTTGGGAGCATTATTTTGTGACTCTAGCAATTATTTTAGCATGGCGGCAGTTTTGTGAATCTAATATAAGAGTTAGACTCCCTAAGTAATTGGATTGGGCAGAATAAGTCGAAGTAGAATTCCTAAATTTGCTAATTTTCTGAAGGATCCAGAAAATGTAAAGATGAGCTACTGAAGCATAAACCTATATTTACCCAGACTTTGGCTTATTTTAGTCACATAGTAAATTGACTAAATTTATACTCAGCATCTGGGGTCAATGTGAAAATGTTGATAATTTACCATTATTAAGGGGCTTCTGTTGATTTTAAACATCAAGCATAATGGATAGTGTCTCTGCAAACAAGATTGTTCCATAAAAGTAGGTTGACTTACCCTATGACCATCTCTGGCTTGCACTGGGGGGCTCACTTTTAAACTTTATTCTCTCAAGTGCCTGTGAGCAGGAAAAAGAACGGTATAGGGGTTAAGTGCCTGGACTCTGCTCTGCCATGCACAAGGGAAAAGGGAGGCTACTTAACCCCTCACAGAGTTACTGTAAATCTTAAATATGTATGTATGTGTATATATATATATATATATATATATATATATATATATATTGCTTAAAATAGTTCCCAGGCAGTATAAGTGCTCAATACTTATGTTAGTAATACTATCACTATAACCATTATTAAGGGAACTGATTGCTCTAGGTGTGGAAGGCTCTGCCTCCTCCATTGACTTCCACTAATCCCATGGTCATGTGGCAAATGAAATGTGATATGACAGTAGAGTCTGAGGGGCTCTAGGTAGAACTCCTTCAGTGGATGGTGGATACTCAAGCCAAAATGTAATGTGGATTGTGTGACATTTGAAGAAGTAGGGCAGGCAGTTCCAGGGTTTAATATTAATGGAAAGAGGAAAAATAGGCTGGCATCTTGAGGGGAAGGTAGAATCAAAGAAATCATTTGGGATAGGAAGACTTGTGGATATCTAGCTCAAGTTTTCCCAGACTACAGTAGCCTGAGATGAAATGGCTCTTATATTTGGCTCTCATTCCTATATCTTATTCTGGGGTCCTCAGCCCCCTGAAAGTCTCTCATCACTCTTTTTAAGAATCCACAGACAGTGTTTCACATTTGCACATGACCAAGTTCACTTACCCCATATCACAGCAGTACTGATTTCTCATATCCTGCTCTGAGCCTCTTCAGTGCTAACCACAGCCTAGGCCTGGTGAGGATACCTCACCTTCTTCCTCTGATGCCAGTGTTCACAAGGGCAGTGCCCATATCTGTGCCAGTGGTGCTCTCCATTGCTTCTTTAGATTGCCATGTTCTGCCTCCGATGGGCCTCTTGGGCAGGTTCTGGTGTTACTGCCACTGCTGTTGATAACCTGGAACCCTAGAAATTTTACTGGAATCCATATTGCTTAACATTTGTGTGAATGAAAAACATAGAAGACAACATACTTTCCAAAGTTGCAGATTCATTCCACAATCTTAATTTGGCACACCTTTCCTGCAGGAGACACACCAGACAGGGTGCCAACTGCTGGGGATAAAAAGATGAATTACCAACAAAATGCATTGGAAGAAACTATCCAAATTAAGAGAACTGAAATATGGGTTAAAACCAACAAAATTAAATTGGAGAAGTATAAATGTAAAATTCTACTCTTAATATTAAAAAGTCAACAGCATAAAAGGCATCCATATTGGAAAGGAAGAAGTGAAACTGTCTTTATTTGCAGAAGACACAAGCTTGTATATAAAAATTCTAAGGAATCCACTAAAAAACTATTATAGACAATAAATGAGTTAAGCAAGGTTGCAGGACACAAGATCAATATGCAAAAATCAATTGTATTTATATACATGTGCAATGAAAAAGCTGAAAATGAATTTAAAACAATTGCATTTACATTCGTATTAAAAAGAATAAAATGCTTAGTAATGAATTTAACTAAAAAAACCTGCAAATCTTGTACTTCGAAAGCTATAAAACATTGCTAAAAGAAATTAAAGAAGATCTAAATAAATGGAAAGATGTCCCATGTTCGTGGATTCAAGACTTAATATTGATAGGATGGTAATACTCCCCAAATTTATGTACAGTTTCAATACAATCCCTATCAGAATCCCAGCTGACTTCTTTATGGAAATTGACAAGCTGATCCTGAAATTTATGGAAATGCAAAGGACCTAGAACAGCCAAAATAGTATTGGAAAAAAAAACCCAACAAACTTGGAAGACATACTTCCCATTTTCAAAATTTACCACAAAGCAGCAGTAATCAAGACTTTGTGGCACTGGCATAAAGAAAGACATCCAGATCAATGGAATAAAATTAAAAATCCAGAAATAAACTCATATGTCTGTGGTCAATTTATTTTTGACAAGGGTACCAAGATAAGTCAATGTGGAAATAATAGTCTTTTTCCAGAAATGGTGCTGGGAGAATTGGATATCATATGCAAAAGAATGAAGTTGGACCCCTACCTCACACCATATACAAAAGTTAGTTCAAAATGGAGCAAAGTCCTAAATGTAGAAACTAAAATCATAAAACTCTTAGAAGAGTTTTATAGGAGTAAATCTAGTGACTTTGGATTTGGCAATGGATTTTTAAATATGACACCAAAAATACAAGCAATTAAAGAAGAAATAGATCAACTAGACTTTATCAAAATTTTTAAAACTTTTGTGCTTCAAAAGATGCAATTTCTGTTTGGGGTGATGGAAAAGTTTTGGTAATGGATGAAGATAATTGTGAATGCAATTAACACTACTGAATTGTGTATTTGAAAGTAGTTAAAATGGGAAAATTTTAGGTTGTATATATGTTACCAGAATAAAATTAAAAAACAAAAAACAACTGTTCAAAAAGTGAACCCTAATGTAAACTATGGACTATAGTTGATAGTATAATTATAATATTGTTTTATCAATTTTAACAAAAGTACCAAACCAATGTGAAGTGTCAAGAATAGAGAAAACCAAGGGGAGAGGAGGCGAATATGGGAACCCTGTACTTTCCACATGACTTTTCTGTAAACTTAACCACTTCCCCCCAAAAAAATGAAATAAAATATTTAAGGAAAAAAAAACCACTATCACAAGAATGAAAGACAGCCCATAGAATAGGAGAACTTATTTACAAATCATATATCTGATAAGGGTCTGTATCTAGAATATAGAAAGAACTCTTACATCTCAATAATAAAAAAGACAACCTAGTTTAAACATGGACAAAAGATCTGAGAAGATATTTCTCCAAAGAACATATGCAAATGGCCAGTAAGCACACAAAAAGATCCTCAACATCGTTTTTCATCAGAGAAATGCAAATCAAAACCACAGTGAGACATCCACTTCACACCCACTAAAATGACTATGTCAAAGTCAGATAACAAATATTAGCAAGGTTGTGGAAAAATTCAAACCTTTATATACTGCTGGCAGGAATCTAAAATGGGACAGCCACTTTGGAAAACAGTCTGAAAGTTTCTTAAAATGTTAACTATAGAGTCACTATATGACTCAGCAATTTCATTCTTAGTATAGACAGAGAAATGAAAATATATGCCCAAGCAAAAACTTGTACATGAATGTCCATCATAGTAGTATTGTTTGTAATAGTCAAGAGGTATAAACAATCCAGTTATCCATCAGCTGATGAATGGATGAACAAATGTGGTATATCCATACAATGGAATATTATTCGGCCATAGAAAGGAATGAAATACTGATATATCCTATGACATGCCTGAGCCTTGAAAGTGTTATGCTAAGTGAAAGAAGCCATTCACAAAAGACCACATCATTCCAGTTATAGGAAATGTGCAAAACAGACAAATCAATAGGGACAAAAACTAGATTAGTGGTTGCTTAGGGCTCAATGGGATGAGAAGATTGAGGGGTGATAGCTAAAGTACATGGGATTTCTTCTTGGAATGATGACAATATTCTAAAATTCATTGTGGTGATGGTTAAAACCACTAAATTTTACAATTTAAATGGGTACACTGTATGATATGTGAATTATATCTCCATAAAGCTGTTAACAAAATGTCAACAGCAAAAGCAGAGTATCAGGTAGAAGGTCTGGGGATCTCAGTTGACTGCCAGCTTAGTGTGAGTCAGCAGGGTCTTGTGACAGCCACCCACAGAGGCACTGTGATCCTGGGCAGATGGTGAAAGACAGTGTCCAAAACACAGCAGTACTGACTCCGTGTCATTTGGACTACCTGTGAAATGGCAAACTCATTCCGAACATTCCATCCTTGAGGGTCGTTAATGAACTGAATTGTGCCCAGAAGAGGTAGCTCACAGTGGTGAAGGGACTGGAAATCAAGTTATATTAAAGAACATTCATTTCGTTCAGTGAACAATTCCTGAGTGCCACTGTGTATCTAGCACTATGCTGGCCACTGGGGATAAGTAACAAACCCACCTCCCCACCTCTCGCAGTGTGGAGGGCAGACAGACTTTAAAGACAATCATAATAAAGTATGGTGATAAGTATAGGGAAACAAAGTCAAAGACCGTATTTAACATGGAAAAGAAAAACCAAGGAGAAATATGCTGTCCTCAAATATGTGAAGGTACAACAGTGGAAAAGGATAAGACATTCTATGTTGGTTCAGTTCAAAACGTATGGAACGTCTACCACAGAGAAGGCAGCCTTCCATAAACTGTGTTCCATGTTACTAGTCAGGGGAGAAACTCCATGAAAGAGAGGTTCTTTGACCAAAAAGTTTGAGAGATGCTCAATAGTATACCCTCCCAGCTTAAACAATCATGCTGCGCATTAATTTACTAAAGGTTTATGAAATCGACACATACAACAGTTGGCTTTAACATCATTTTTCAGGCTTGTTTGATGACAGTACCATTCTATCCCTTTTATTTGCATAAAACCTTTAATCTACCAGAGAATCATTTCTCCTTGGAACATACTACAGTAATCCTGGTATAAGGCACTAAGGCAGCCATTGAGGAAGAGAAAACAAAGTTTGAAGATGAGGGTCGCCTTGTCTGTCCACAGGAGGCTTATATCTTGGGCTGGGATAGGGGTAGGAGAACAGGATGCTGCTGAGTAAGTCCCTCGTACCCAGTGAGCCCACTCCTGCTCCCCTGTTGGTACCAAGCACTTCCTCTTCCACTCCACAAACAGACAGCCGTTTCTCTTGCTGCTGCCATATCGCTAGATTTTGTGCCTGTCCCATTCTAGCCTCACTTAGTATGAAGACATGGAGAACAGAAGCCCACAATGAGTCCTAGGAAGTTATCCTTCCACTTGTAAAAATTAAGGCATTCTTTGAAAGAGCTAGAACTCTGTGGAGTAATTTGTTCATTTTGTAGCTGTTTTGGAATGCAGTTATCTCATCTGCTGAAAATGTCATTGGTGACTAGTTAGTTTTGGAGTGACCACAATATGTGGTATGGGAAGTATGTGCAGAATTTTTTCCACCTTTATTTCCTTTCTCTAAAATATTCGGCAATTCTGAGGCTGCTGATATCCCCATCTCTACTTCCCTGAGAAACTCCCCTAATGTAAAAAGTATGTTTGGAAGCTGGTTAGAGATGATCCTGGCAATTACCCTCCCTCTTTAGAAAGTGTGAATTTGCCATGCTCATTTACTTTCTCTTATCTTTTTTATCTGTAAAGTCATAAGAGGCATTTCTTGTAGATTTCAACTATTTGCCTTTGAGTATGCCTCACCATTCACTTGTCTTGATTTTCTTCCTGCAAAAAGAACCAAGGATTGTGAACAAGAAAATAGCACAATATTTTTCCTCTCCATGAATAAAATATCCCATTCTTTTACATGTGAACATTTTCTTTTGAAAATTCAGAATTCTAGAAGTGTTGATTTGCTTGCTATCGAATTTAACATATGCTTTTGTTCAACTGACGTAGCTCTCCATATTTCTTTTACAAAAATACTATTATCTAATCTAAATATATATATATGTTCTTATTTGCTATTTTTAATTTATGTTAATTTGTCACTTACTTGACTAATATACCTTTTTTAAATTTAGAAGCCTCTTAAAGAAGAAGCTATATCTAATTCTTAATATACAAACACCCAAATGACTAAAACTGAGCAATGTTCCCAGAACTTCGTAAACTGAATCAATGTGCAATCTTTCACTCAAAAGATATTATTAAATTCTCTTGAGTGCATGATAACATACCAGGGACTACCCAAAGTCACTTACCAGATATAACCAGTACCTTCTAAGCTGTATGTCAAGTCGATATTAAACAGACAGAAAAGAAAGTGCCAAGGGTGAGAGAATGTATATTTCCACATTTTATAATCCCTGAAGGATTAAAGAAGAAGTGGGTTCTTCAGTGAGATTTTTCCAAGAATATCAAGAAAGTTCCTAGTGTTCTTGGAAACAGACAATATTCCTCATGTAGGGAGTTGTGCAACAAAAGGTATAGTGCCAGGAGTGGGGAAAAATTTGATGAAAGATTCCAAGACCTACACCTCCAAGACTGTGTAGAGAGAGTCCAAAAGAAGGCTTTGCCGGCCGGAGGAGCTCCAAGTTGTCCAAGTTCAGCTCCATTCTGTTTGGAGTCAGTGACAAGTGGGTTTTGGGAAAGGCCAGGGAAAGGGCCAAAGCAGCTGGTAAGAGGTCACTGGAAAATTTGGAAGTAAAGGGAGTTTGTGCAATTTGAAGGTGGCCAAGTGAGCAAGGAAAATATTCTATTTGGAAAATAGCCAATTTAGCTAGTTCTTGATTATCTGTGGTAAGGTGTACATAAGCAAACTGGCATAAATAATCCAATCTCACAGCCAATACTATGTTATAAGCAGTAGTTTTAACATCCCTGCCTATCAAACCTTTTCTAGAACTGCTAAATGGGGATTTGGTAGACAGGCTTGAATGCCCCTGTATTTCCTGATCCTGGCAATCATCTCATGAATACCAAAGGGAAACAGAGGAGGAAAGAACCTAACACATGCCTTACAAATAGCAGGCTTTCAGAAAAGTTTGTTGAATGAAGGAATGGAATGATAGGAGGAATTTCTAGTCTCAGCTCTGTCATTAATTACACGACCTCGGACAGGTCACTTAACCACGTTGTGGTAAATCATCTCACTGACCAATAAAACCTCAATGTCCTCATCTGTAAAATGAAGGGGTTGAAATATTGGACTTCTACGGTCCCTTCCAGCTCTGAAATTTCAGAATATACATGATCTATCTTGCATAAATACTTTTTGAGTCATTCAGGATTAACAGATATGGAAATAAGAATTCTGCAGCGAGGAAAAACAGATTCCCTAACTTCTGTAGGAGAAGGAAGGGCACAAGGCTTTCATCATAGTTTTCATTATCATCAAACATGTATTGTGTGCCTCATAAAAGCAATACCCTGAGCTAGGTAATGGACAAATATTAGCTTTATTCCTGCGCCAAGGGAGCTTATATTCAGTCATGAAGCAGTTAGTTTCAGGGAGGAAGTAAGACCTAAGTTAATGGTTTAGATGTCAAAGAGAAAAAGATACCAAGACATTGAATATGACGTGTTCTGTGTTCTGGGGCTATAATTTTTCCCATAAAAATCAAGAGCTTGAAGAAAGCACCAGGCTTAAAGTCTAGGATCTAGTCATCTCTATCAGGTCCAGGTGTGGTCCCTCGGTTACTTCTCCTTGAGTAGCACACTCATCCAACTGAAGACCTACAGAGACACATCTGAAGACCTGTAGAGATGCTTATCTAATGTAAAATGGTATCACAAACATGGTGCCAGACAGTGTCATAGGGATAGCTGCTGTAGATACTCCCATTCAAAAAAGGGAAGCAGGGGGAAGAGGCACATAAAAGGTGCCAATTCGTAGGAATTATAAAATTCCTACACATTTCCAGGTCCTTGATTAGAGGGCTTTTGGCTCTACCTCTGGGCCCTTGGTTTCAGTCTCTGAGTCATCCTTTTCTTAAAAAAAAAAAAAAAAGTGGACTTTGTTTGCAACTGAGCAACCTCCTCTATCTACTTCCTACTCCTAAAAGGTTGGAGATACAAAGCCTTCCTTGCATTTTACACTGTCTCTGTCCCCTTTGGTCCAAACACATACAATATCCTTAAAACCTTTAGGGACTTCCCAAGTTTCAATTCACAATCCTCTCCATTGGATAAAGCACACACCCATAAATCTCTTCAAGGTAAATCCTTCTCTGCCTTCGTCTCCACATGAGGCTGCTGTGGGACAATGCCCTCAAGATCATTAGGAGTCCTATTGTTTACCTATGATGTTCTGTGAGGTGTGTCCTTAAGATCATTCGGAGAACTTTGTCTAAGAGGCCCACTTCAGATCTTTCTGAGGTCTTAACAAAGGATCTAATAGGCTCACCTTGGAAGCCATTTCTTAATTCAAAAACCTTGTGCTGGCTGAAAAGGCTATTTTGGATCCTTTACGATTCTTCCAACTTCCGACTAAAGAGTTCACTCATTAATTCATTCCTCTCCTCTCTAAATTTAATGTGGGTAACTAGAATCCAGGTAACAGTCTCCACACTCTTCCTGGAAATCTCCCTAGCCAAGTCAGAGTTCATTAGGTGCAATTTCTACTTTCCACATTATTTCTGGTGACAATTTTGCGAAACTTTCCACTACCACATAACAAGGTTCTCCTTTCCTCTGGTTCTAATAATATTGCCCTTACTTTTCTTTAATCCCCTCACCAATAGCCTCCTCAAGATTTCTGCTAACACTCTCTTTAAAACTCTTCAGGCTTCCACTTATAGCCTCTTTGGCTTCTTACTGCTGCCTGGTTCCAAAGCTAACTCCCCATGTTAACTGTTTTTGTTACAGCAATAGCGCAATTCCAGGTACCAAACTCTATTCTGGTTAGCTACTGCTAAGAAACAAATCACTCCAAGCTTAGTGGCTTAAAACAACAATAATCATTTTGTAATCTCTTATAGTTTCTCTGGGTCATGAATTTGGGATGGGCTTAGCTGGGTAGTTCTGAGTTAGGGCTTCTCATGTGATTTCAGTCAGATGCAGTTGAAGCTGGAACAGTGGGGAGAGGGGGTGCTGGAGAAGTTGGGAGCTGGCTGGGCATCTCTTCTCACATAGTTTCAGGGCCTCCCCATGTGGTCTCTGTGTGGACTTTCTCATAACATGGCAGCGCCCAATACATAAGCAGCCAGAGTTCCTATTTAGCAAGTAACGGCTTCAAGAGCAGGTATTTCAGCTAACAAAGTAGAAGATGCATTGCCTCAGAAGCCAAGCAAAATTATTTCTGCCACATTCTATTCATTACAAATGAGTCAAAGCCCACTCAAATTCAAGAGAAAGGGAATTAGATTCCACCTCATGATGGTGACAGGACAAAGTTCTAGAAGACCATGTGGAATGGGAGATGCTGTTGCTTCTTTGGAAAATACAGTCTGCCATACCCAGTGTGCAGATTATGATGAGGATTAAGAGTGGGGAATGTAACATTTGCTATAACGTAATTACATATATATATATAAATATTATTATTACTTATGTTATCATTACTCTTATTCCATGTATGGTTTTTTTCATAGCACTGCCAGAATCTTCTCAATGATGTGTTGTTTTAACTTCCTTTCTTCTGTTCTGTATTACTTTCATTGTTGCCTTTGATAGCAGAGCACTTCTATAGATAATTTTGTATCTCATATAATCATAGAATATTACAGCTAGAAGGTACCTTAGATATCCTGTCAAAGGACCATTTTATTTTATAGATGACAAACCCACAGCTCAGTGCAGCAAAGTGATTTGCTGCATGCACAAAGTCTCACAACTCACTGGTAACAGACCTAGGATTCAAAGACCACTGTTTGGATTCCTAGACCAGTACTTTTTCTCCTATAGGAAATTCCTGCTTCTCTCATTAATAAAGGAGTGATAACTCACTTTTTCCCCTTTGGAGTAAAAATTTATATTTTCCCTCATTTAATGTTTTTTGCCATCCATTTTAGTTCAACATTATCAGGAGCCTTTTGCTGCAGGGTATCAGAATGTTTCCTTGGAAGACAGCATGCCTCTGTGGACACGTTCAAGCATCAATGAGACTGTGATGATGTTAAAGAACACAAATATGGAGTCCCTCCAAAGGAGACAATAATGGGATATTTCCCCTCTCTCACGACATGTCTCATCTGAAACAGGAACCCTGATGGCCCAACAACCATTTCCACTGCTATTGCTTCATTAATATCCTTGAAAAGATACTACAGGCCAAATTTGTCCTTTGAGCATACACATTTAACTTCCATCTAATTTAATAAGAAATTTTACATATATCCAAGGGTAACATTTGACCAGAGGATAAGAACAAAAATGTCATGGGTCAAATATGGTACCGGTAGTTCATTTCTGAATTTATTTTCCACTTTCTTTGTCTTTTCCTAGATTCTGTGTACTGCTCTAAAGAAGACCTTAATTTTTCTTTTTGAAATGACTGATAACAATACAAAGCCATAGTGCCTCTAGGTTTGTATTAAGTAGTTTTGTAGGGTTTGGTTTGCTCATTTATAAGACCTTTATCCTCCCATCCCACTCTCATATGTCTTTTCCCTAGCAGCTATTTTCTTGGTTCTATTAAACTCCAACCCCTGGGGGAAATACTCCATCCTCAAGACTACTGCGACATGGAGGCACTGAAATATTACTCGTCTTGTCACACTTATTATCCCTTTCTGTTCTTCAGTTTTCCTGGCTACCTAGCTATGGTCTCATTACTTTGGACCATTGCTTTCTCAGTTTGTATTTTCTTAAATCTTCAAATGAGCTCCCTTGTTGAGGTTTTTGTGCATGTGCTAGTATTCTTCATTTTCTATTCTGGTTGGAATTCAGGGTGTTTAGCCTTCCCTCACGATGTGTGAAATCAATAATACAGGGTTAGTTTTTAATGATAATGTTACTTACATAGTTCATGCAGACCTAAGTTTCAGCTGGATAAGTCTGTTAAGTCTATTGGCATTACCATCCCTGATTTTTAAACTAACAGATGTGTTCCTTGAGCACCAATTTATGTGGTTTGAGACAAAGCAATTTGGAAATTGTTAAGAATGTCTTCCTCAATGTAGTTATTTTAGGTTAGTTGTTTTTCTTATTCCTTTGTTTGGTTATTGTTTATTTATTTTCTTGGGGTAGGGTAGGAACATGTTGGAAGTAATTTTTTTTTAGGTTAATTGTTTTTCTTATTCTTTGTTTGGTTATGGCTTGTTAATTTTCTTGGGGTATGGTAGGACATGTTGGAAGCAATGTAGTTATTTTAGGTTACTTGTTTTTCTTATTCCTTTGGGTTTTGTTTGAAATGTTTTTTTTTTTATTGTTTGTTTTTTAATTTTTTGATAAATAAAGGTTTAAAAAAAGGAAGTCTTCCTACGAAAAAACTAAGCCTCAAAAAGGAAAAAAAAATATTCCCACAAAAGAAATCTAAATAGTCAGAGGCAATTTAGAAAACAGATTTTATGCTAAATCAAGAAAAAAGTAGAAAACACCTAAAAACATATTTTTAATGCTATCATCACTTTAATTCAGATGAAGCCATGAAGGGTGGCTAAATTTTAAAGAGCCTTAAATTTCAAATATCTGCTCTGCAATTACATTGATGCAGGGATGTCAGAGTCAGACGTCAGGTGGCTGCTGCCAAGACATTAGGAGGTGACATTAATTTGGTGCAGTTGTAAAGGTCTGGTTGTTACCTGTGCCGTTCTAGAAACCTAATTCTGTGATTCCTCCTAGAGTTAATGAAAAGAATGGGGATGGCTCATGCAAGCTAAACTCACAGAAGGCCAAACTGCAAATCACAAATTGTCAGTTGACAAGAATTTACAATATTGTTTATGTTTGCCAAGCAAGCCAGAATTCTAATGTGTGGTTAGGGAAAGGATGGTCAGCACAGCCTAACTCTAGTAGGAATGTGTACAATATTTGAACAAATATTTTCTTATTCAGCAGTCCCACATTTCATGTTCTTAGAGAGTCAAAGATAAGCACTATGCCATGTTCTTAGAGAGTTAAAGATATGTAAGCGATCCTCCTTAAGTTCTTAGAGGCCACCACCCAGTAAACAGGGAAGAATAATATAAAGTCAGTTATAGAGGGAGCAGTATAGGGAGACCTGACCCAGGCTTGGAGAGTCCGGGAAGGCTCCTGGAAAAAGGACACATCTCTGCTGCATCCTGAAGGGTGAGTAGCCATGGTTAGTCAGGCAACCATGGAGCAGAGCAAAAGGAAGAAGTCCCAGGCTGAGGGAGTAGCATGTGCAGAAACTGCAGGGCAAATAATATAAGTTGGTTATTGTGGAATCAGAGCAAGGCAGTCAAATGGGAGATCTTAACACTAGTGTCATGAAGCTGGGACAGCAGGGTGCCTCTGTCCCCACTCTGTCTGCCAACTAAACTGAATGTCAGGATGGATTACCTCCTCCAGAGAATGCTGCCCATTCCCTGACAACTTCTTCCTCAGCGCTTATCCTTTCTTTAGACTAGTGTATTTCAAACTACAGGTGTTGACCCATTGGTGGGTCAGGAAAATAACATAGTGTGTTATAATAAGCAATTTAAAAAATTAAATAGAATAGAAACTATCAGAATGCATTATGCATATTAATGGAAAGCACTGTTTTTTAAGATATTATTTAAGATAGATTAGATGCTAGATGATATTAAGATATAGATAGACGATTGATATAGATAGATGATAGAGATACAGATATACAGATATAGATATAGATTAGAGGTATGGATCGACATACATGTAGATACTTGCATATAAATGCAAGTATATAATTAGATGTGCACTGAATACATACTGGGCAAAGGCCACATGGTCAAGTGTTAAGAGTCAAGATTTGCCTGAAGCTGAGGCCACAGCCTCATAACCCCATGATAAAATAAATTTCTGGATAAATGTAGGAATAAATCTGAAATTTTATTTAAAAATTAATGGTGCAATGTTATTAAAAATTAGTACTTAGATTTTTGAAGTGTGTCATCATAGGGCAGAAGCAATTGTGCCTCACACCATCAGCTGTTAGACTGTTTCTGCAACCATTAAACTGCCTGTTTGCAAAACTAAATAGACATTTGCTTTTATCAGAGTTCAGTGGTGACTCAGTTTACTAAATTCCTCCTTTCTCTAAAATTTTCTTCTTTGCTAGTGTGCTCTTTATATTTTTTATGGTCTTTATATGGTCTGAATCAAAGATGAGTGTTGCAAGGAGTGCTCTCATGTCCCTTCCCTCATGGGAGAAGGGAAGGAAGCAGGATTGGGCAGAGAGAAGTTGGAGGGTGATGCAGCCTCAACAAAGTCCTCAATCAACCCCACAGGGAGCTCTAAAGCTAGGAAGGCCCTCCAGAGTGTTTCCATGTTGGGGCAAGGTGGCCAGGTCTTTATACAGTACATCAGCCAATCTTTGGACACAAGCTGCCCTTCAGAGAGAACATGCTTGGGAGAGGCAGCACTCTGCACGGAGAGCAATTCCCAGTGAGGATCAACCAGTGAGGTCTGTCAGCCAAAGCACCCTCAGCAGCTGGGGCACCAAGTCCTTCAATCCTCAAGGGGGGTGTAGGTGACACATCACAGCATCCACCACAGTGATCCAGCACAGATGTGATAGCCAAGACAGAGGAGTATTTCCTTCTCAAGAAATTTTGAGATGGAAAATTTTACATTTTGCTTTTAATTTGTCCTCACAAGATGTGATAATCCCCAAATAGGACTTTAGTTTTTGACAGACTCTTAGCCTCAATTGAATTAAACTACTAAAGCATAAATTCATTTCTTAAATAGTTATGATAAAATCTAATTTCTAATATTATTATTTATTACTATCATTTTTAAAATTTATAAAATTTGTTGGCTCAGAAAGGATATAATGCTGTACTTAAGATAATCTAAGCAACAAATTCTTATTATTTATAATAAATTTTTTCATTGTTTCTGTATAAACATCACAACTGTTATTGCTGCATTTTGTCTTATGGTGGTAAACATACGTTTATATTTTAACTACTGACGTGTAGCACATGCACACACACACATATATATTCACTCTGGGTTATATCTAGAATGCTTACTTGTTTTTCAAAATGAATATTCAGATATTGACAATAATATTCCTTGTTTTATTACTAACATTGCTGGGTTCATACAACTTATGCAATCACATTGTCACTGATCATTCACAAGTTCAGGGATTTCAGAAATTATCTTGAATTCGGCATTCATCTACTCTGACTTTCAAAGACTGGAGCCAAAGCTGAACTTCAGTGTATACCAGTATGTATGTGTATGTGTTCTCTAGAAGATATATTTCTTTCTGTGGGGCTTGATCAAAAGTTTGAAAAACACTGCTCCAGTTAACATTGTTATGTAACTGCATACAAATAATCTCAAAATTGAGTGGTTTAAAGCAACAACCATTTTATTATATCATGATTTTGTGAATCAGGAATTTGGACAAGGGTCCACTGGGTGATTATTCTACTCTACATGACATTGAATGGGGTCACCCAGTGGTAGCTGAGGCAAGAACTTCTCTCACATGCCCAGTGCCTTGGGAGAAACAGCTGGAGAGCTGGACTCAGTTGCGCCTCTCTCCCTCTCCTCATATACTCAGAGCTTCTCCACTGGGCTGTCTATCAGGATAGCCAGACTACTCAGTTGGAGGCTCAAGGCTCCCAGATGAAGGAATTGGAAATTGCCAGTCTTCTTAAAAGCGGGGCCCAGAACTGTCAGTATTACTTCTGCCATACCTTATTAGTCAAATCAGCCACAGACGAGTCCAGATTCAAGGGGAGGGACTATAGAGACCACCCCTTGGCAGGAGGAATGCCACAGTGTTCATGGCCATCTTTATTGGGCTATGAGCATTATTTTAGACTGCCTGGCGTAGCCTCTAAAGCCTGATTGCTAACTTTGGGCAAGTTACTTAATTTCTCTGTGCCTCAATTTTCTTATTAACAAAAGGAAGAGGGGCAGAGATGATGGCAGTTACAGATGCAAGTCGGCCATCTAAGAGGCCAGACTGCCCTGTGGCCTCTTCTGTGAACGAGGGAATATATGTAGGCCCAGTCCTTAGCATAGGTGCTGTAGCTTAATGCAGAGAAAAATAGCACCAAAGTTTACAGTCCATGTGGCTTTCAGTACTTGCTTAATTCCAGTAATATTACCAGATTGGCACACATCTGGAACTTCTAAAGTGAGCTATTTCCATCAACCAATCAACAGTAGACTCTTCATTGTCTAGAAAATAAATTTCAAAGTCCTGAATATGGCATTGGCCTGTCTACACTTACAGCTTCTTCTGCCGCCCCATCTCCCACCATTTACCTTCATGTGCTCCTTTCCCATATGCTCACTTTCTTCATGTTCTTTCCTTTGCCTCATTATCTTCTTTATCCATCCAAGCAAAATTGACCACTGCTGGACCTGCATTTCCATAGCACCTTTGTTTGTGTTGCTTTTATGATCCTTATCATATGATGCCTTTTGCTTTCACTGAACTATAATCCCATCATTGAAAGCCTCCTCTTCTTTTTGCCCTACACCACGTATTCAATAAGTATTTGTGATCAAATTATTTTTAAGCATCTGCTATTGAGCAGGTCCTGTAAATGTAACAAATAAGTTGAAAATGTAGCCTCTATAGCATAATGAGGGAGATGAATGCTAGCAGCATGTCCCAGTATTGTGGGTGTCTTTTGAAAGTGTTCCTATAGCACTTTGCTCTCATCTCAATTATCGTTTATCACACTATATGGAAATTACCTGTTTATATGTGTGTATGACCCTCCCAGCACACTGTGAATTGGAGAGAGGATTATGGCGTATTCGTTTTTTTTATCCCTGGTCCCTGGCCCTCAGTCATAATTCAGTAAATGGTTTTTGAATGTCACTTGTAGACACTTTGTCTTCCATCAGAGCCTGTCTCATTTCATTTATTGATCCTGGTAGGCTTTTTTCCATTTCCCTTTTCTCTTAGGGCTAATATGCTGGATATTACAGTAACAGTCTTTGAGTTTCTTTTTGGATTCTGGATAAAGGCCTGGAAAAGCAGCAAAGCATTTAAGTGCCCATGCCCTTAATGTTAGGGTCAAACTTGAGATCTCTTTCAGATGCTCAAAATACACCAATTTAAAACCTGCTTTATATCAATGGAGTCCAAATTGTTATCATGAGTGAAAGACTGCCTTTTAAAATGCTAGAAGAGAAAACTTGGCATGTCAGACAAAGGTACACCCCAGTGTGATGACTCATAACATGTCAGGTGGGAAATCTTTAAAAAATCACATTTCCTCATAAACCCAGCTGCAGAAATCAGATGTGAAGCTGAATGGGGGTTGTAAGTACTAGAGACAGAGGGAGAGGCTTCAGGAAAATAGCACTTGCAGAGGGAGAAAGATATCAGTGCATACGAGAAGGTTTTTGAGCACCATTGATTCTGGATTATTTACTCCGTTTGTTTACTGAGTAGCCAAGGATTTTCCTACTTGCTTCTCCTTCAGACTGCCTATTAATTCTTCCCCATAAACAGTAGGCAGAGAGCCAGAAAGAAAGGAGGAAAATATCTCAAATCCATTGACTATTTTATGAGAAAATTCTGATTTCTTTGGTGGGGTAAAGGGGAGGGGAGCAGAGATGGAAGATTAAAACTATTGACTAAAATCAAGTTTTTAGATTACTTGTTATTTTGACTGTCTCTACTTTTTCATTTATCTAAAAACTGACAAGGTGATGAAGAAGTCTGGACAGGGAGAGAAGGGACCTGGGTTCTGGCTCTAGTTTGGCAACAAGGACTTGAACAAGCTACTTGCCTTCTCTAGGGCTGGATCAGGGATAACAAATCCACAGAAAATGTGCCCCCTCACTCCGAGCCCATGGTGGACGTCTGTAATGGGTTCTGGCGCTTTCTCCAGGAGCCAACTAGGCTTCAGAGTCTGTTTCAGCAGGACTCCCAGCGGCCACTAACAATTGGTGGAAGGGAATCAGCACTCAAGATGAATCCTACTTCCATTCCTACACTAGCTTTAAAGTTCTGTCATTCAAATTATTAGTTTGTTATCAGTGAGATCATGGGCCCCAACACTGCAGGAGGAGCTGGTTAATCAATATCAAGTATAAGCTGAATTTCTGAAGGCACCATCTACTTGGGGTGTAGATGAGGTTACAGCAACCAAAATAATTAAGATTTCTCTGACTCTTGCCACTACCCACTTCCATCCTCAGCCTTCTGCAGAATCCCCTCACCCATCCAGGGATTTCTGAAAGCCTCCTACATTGCTCAAGAACAGATCTTCAAGGAATTTCATAGTGGGCTCTTCCCTGGCATCCCATGGCTTGAGAGGCCACTTGTCCTGCCTGCCTCCTGCCAGACTTGCCTTCTATGAAGACATGCTTCCCTGCACAAGGCTATGGTTTCTGGTGCTTTCCAAAGCTGCAAAACTAAAAAAATATCCAAGCAGCCTTACATCCCCTCCATTGCTCACTGCCCCAGAGCCATGCTTTCCTCCACACTGGCATGAGGAGGCAGCTCCCTCATGAACTCTGAGTTACACTTTGTGGTTCCCAGCATTCCTCATGGAAACAGGTCCTTCAAATTCAGCCTGCAGCCTCTTGCTCCTTAGTGCTCAGACATGGGTTTGAAGGGTCTAGGAACAGACATCTCTCTTGCCTCAGTCTCCTCCCAACTTCTTTCTCATCTGGTGGTGGTGGAGATAAATCCAGATGCAAGTGAGTTCCATATGGGACCACCACCAATTCCACAGACACAACCAATAAAGTTTGAGTTTCAGTTTGGTTTCAAGGTAGGTGCCTCTTATGTAAGTAATAGTTAATGGAAATCTGGAGAATTTGGTTCAGTGTTGCTAAAACTCCATTTGAAGTGGCAGAAAGGGGGTGGGTTAGATTCTAGCTAGTTCTTGCAGCTGTGATTTGGACAATCTCTTAGTAGAAACCAGAAAACTAGAGATGTGTGTGGTAGATATTGCTGCCTGCCAAGGGTCCCAGTTTGTGTGTGTGTGTGTGTGTGTGTGTGTGTGTGTGTGTAAAAGTCCCATTGTTTTTATCTCCAGACAACTAACAATCTCACTGTGGAAAGAAAGTTAAGCAGGCAATACTGTGAGGATCATGGAGGTCACATAAGGGATAGATCAATATGGGCTCTAAGAGCTGCCTTTAGGGAAGGGATGGGCCTTGGAAGACAGCAAGGCTGAGAATAGGCAAAGTGGGGGGGGGGGGTGAAAGTAATCCCACAGACAGGGAAAAGCAAAGGCACAGGGATGGAAACATTCAAGAACAATGACGAACTCAGACTGATGGGAGCACAAGATGCTTGTTGGGAATCTCAATGGTGGACACTAAATTACATTGGTTGGGTGGGGTGAGTTTGTAGAGAACCTTCAAAGTTAAACAGAGATGTCTGAATCTGATGCAGAGACCATAAGGAAATGTTTCTGGCAATCTGTCTAAAAGGGTATTTGGAAAGATTAATCTGGCAAAGGTTTATAAAAGAAATCAGAGAGGAAGAAACTGAGAGATTAGTCTAAAAGGCTATTATGTGGTTCATCCCTCAAGGAGTTTAAATTTAATTAGAAAAAAAGTCAGCAACCTGCATTGTACATATTACTGGCACATGTGTGTATCTTCCCTACAAAATGTGGTTTTTTTTTTTTTTTTTGAAGAGGTAATACATCCACGTGGCTCTTTAACCAAAAAAGTATAGAGAGGTATACAGTGAAAGGTTTTGCTCCCCCCTCCATCCCTGTCTATCCCATTCCTACCTAGCACTCTGCCACCTTCCCCCCACTCCTGACCACTTTATTACTTCCTTATGTATCCTTCCAGAGTTTCTTTATGCAAATACAAGCAAATATTAACATATATTCTTACCTTCCTTCTTTTTAACAAAAAATATAATATGCATTATGAACTTCTCTGGAGTTTGCTTTTTTCACTAAAAAATAAATCTCAAAGATTTTCCACATCATTCTTGTCAGCTACGTACTATTCCATTGCACAGAACACCAAATCCTTATTGATGAACATGTTTTGTGATGATCTTTTGCTACTATAGATGGTGCTGCAAAAAATAACCTTGTCCTGATATCATTTTTATGTGTGCATGTATATCTGTAGAATAAATTTCCACAAGAGGGCTCACTGCATCAAAGGCTACTGCATTTATAACTTTAATAGAGCTTTCCAAATTGCCCTCTTTGAGGATTCGCACTAATTTTTACTCCCACCAGCAATATATGGCATTGCCTGCTTCTCCACAGCTTTAGTAACAAGGTGAATTATCACTCTGGGAGTTTTGCTAATCTATTAGGTGAAATCTTCTTGCACATCTAATTTGCTTTGCTCTCATTATGAATGAGGTGGAACATCTTTTCATATGTTGATGGGCCCACTGGCTTTAAAGCTACTTCTTACAGAGCTGACTTCATCATTTCTGTTTCCCTCCCACAGCCTTCCCAAATGTCTTGCTACGAAGTAGGTTTTCAGTCAAGGTTTGCAAATCCAATAACTGTTCGCATGAATGAGTGGATAAATGATTGAATAAATGCTCATGCCACTGAAGTTATAAATCTTACATTGGAAATGAGCCTTCCTTCAAGAAGCATAAAAAATGATAAGCTCACAGAGTAGATATAAAAGTGTCATATATATGTTCAAAGATCACACACAGTATTTTAAGAGTGAATAAATTAATTGCCTTGGGCTGGGAAAAAAAAAAAAAAAAAGAGAGTCTTACAGGCAATGTCTTATTCATTCCCAGGAAGGTAGACTGAGGGAAATGGGAATCCCACACCACTTTTCCATGGGTTCTTGCTCATTTAAAGAGTGGTTTGGAGCTGGTATGATTAAGTAGTTTTGGTAGAACTAACTAGTAGGTCAGGAGGAAAGATAAAAATAAGGCCCTAGCATTTGGGCTCCTTAGGCTCCCTCTTGCCTCAGTTCTCCTTAGACACTACTCAGCTCCTTCTGGTGTTGCAGATGATCGTTGGCTGGAGTTTCAAGACTGGTTTTTCTTTTTGGCCCTTCTTTTGCTTCTATATGTTCCCACATCAAAATAGCATAAGCCACAAGCAAAGCATATTTGATTGTCCATTTGTTAGATTTATGAACATAATGGCATTCCATTCCCTAACATCACATTTACCAACTGTTTGTTTTATTCCACCTCTAGTTAAAGGAAAGCCACTGCTAGACAGGCAGGGGGTAAGAGCAATTGTCAGCAAGACCACAGCAGAATTTCCCATGGTGCACTGTTACCCGAAGTGACTCTAACAGCTGTGCCTGAGCTGAACTGTGGCCCCAATAGGAAAGCCTAGCCCAAAAGAAGCATAAAGCCCTCCATCTGCTCTATGGGGCTCCCCTTTCCTCTTTAGGGAATGAGAGCTGCCTCCACAGAAGACAGGGAGGCTCTAAAAGCTGAGCCCAGCTCAAAATACAGGATCACATCAATTCAGGGACTGGGTCATGAGCGACAACGCCTGTAAGGAGACGGGAAGCAGAAAGGGGGACAGGAAAGAAAGAATCAGAAGGTAGAACCTGAAATTTCAGGTTAGAACCCTGATTCTAGATCCTCTACAAATGAAAATGTTCCTAAAAAATATTGTCAAGGACATAAGAAAAAATGTGAGTGAGGACTCGGCTTGATATTTCAAATAGACCTGTTGATGGAGATTAGCTGTTTAAAATAAGGATGCTTGCAAAACAAGAATAAAAGCTTTCCATCCCTGGTTCTTTTCCCTTCTGTGATTGTTTTAGGATGTGTGCGTGCGTGTGCATGTGTTAAATGCAAGCATGAAAAAACAACTTTAACATATGTTCAGCATTTAACAGTCTATTTAATACGCCTGTGTTCATTGCATCACTTCCTCCCCCAGAACACCCCCATGAGGTAGAGAGAGTAGTTATTTCCATCTCACCCACCCACCCATTTTGTAGACAAAGGAGGATCCAGGCTTGGAGAGGTCCAGTGACTTGCCCAAGGTCATACAATTCATGAAGGAGAGCCAAGACTTTGACTCTGAACCAAAGCCAGGGCTCTTTCCTTTATTTGTTTCTTAACTCATTACAAAGTTAAAGTGAAGGAATTCCAGCACTGAGAAGTGCAAGAGAAAAAGCTTTATCTTTAATTTCAGCAACAGAACCAGTATAAAATTGTTTCCATGATAATCACAAATCACAGAAATCTTCCTGGATCCTGGATCCCAGATCTGTAAACAGGGATAAATGAGTAATCAGTGCCTCTGGAGTCTACTCTGCTGACTATGCCCCAGGGTAATTATTCCCTTGCATAGCAGTTAACTGTAAATTAGAGTTGGAACCACTCTCCAAGGTTTGCTGCTCACCCAGAGATAGGCTTGTACGTTACAATTCACAAACCACATTACTACACACAGTTCTCAACAAACATTTATCGAGGCCTACTGTGTGTCCACTGCTGTGCTAAGGACCATGGTAAAGAAAGGAGACAAGTTTAAGACCACAGGCCCTTCGCAGGAGGAGCTGACACCTGAGCCCATTTATAATTATGTTTTTGTGATCAATTATTACCCCATGGAAATATTCACTGATCTGGCTTTCTAACATGAAATACAAGGTTTATAAGATGTACTTCATTCCTGCAAGTAAAGGAAGATTTATTGAGCACCTACTATATACTAGTTACGTTAGTTACTGGAAACCTGAAATAAAAGAGACCTCTTAACTAAGAAAGAAATTTGCTTTAAGAATAAATATGTTAACCCCAAAACAGTTAATATCTTCATTAATTATTTTTCTTTAGCTAGCATTTAGTAATACATCATGGCTTATATATAACCAAAAACTTTTAAATTTTCAAACTCTTAAAAATAATTATCTCTTTAAACATTCCATTATCAAAGACACCCTTCATCCTTCTCCAGGTGCTACCTATTTTCAGAGCCCCCCTCCCCCTTTTCAGACATTAGCCTTTCTACAGTCACATAAAAATAATATGAAACCTCTTAGGAAGTGCACATCTATTTTACTTCCAAGGATTGGATTTTCCCAAGATCAAATAGAGAAAAGAAGTGGGTGGTATTGTCATGGTCAGAATCATGGTCTTGAATGAATTTTCCACAAAGAAAATTATTCATTGAAAAGGTTGTGCCCGAGTTTTCTACGAGACGTGGGTTTCCAGATTAATCATTGAAGTTCCTCAGCAAAAGAGAAAATAAAGCTGAAAGTCAAGTTAGAGATTAATATATCTAGTGTCCTAACCTTCTTTTCTATTTCACTTTTGACCTGCACATCAAGTACACTAAAGTATCATTTATCCTATACCCATGGGGAATGAGGTTGTTCAGAAGAGGGAAATTTTCAAAAAATTTGAAGCTTATCTCCTTCTTTTTCTTTATAATCAAGTTGATGAACGTCATTCTAAAAATCTGCATACTGCTCTATCAGTGTAAGGAGAGTATAATTTTATACAACACACAGTCATTTCCTGATGACTTGGGGCTCTGCTTCTTCAACTTAATGTCCATATGTAAGCAGCAGCACTTCTAGAAGACTCAAAGCTACAAGGCAAACATGGAGCAAGTCTTCCTGGTTTATCCATTAAACTGGAAATGTATGGGGGGGAAAGTGTGAGCTTCAGTGCTCTTCAACAGTTTTGTTAAACATGGGCAGAAAATTTAGCAAAATCTTACTTTTCTACATAAGTCAATTTTATATCCACTTTTTTCTTTTCTTCTTTTTTTTTAATGAATGCCTAGAAAGTTGAATTTTTTTTTTTCTTAGTGATTGGAAAATATGCCACATTTTTATTATTGTGGTATCTGGTAGCATTAGCATTACAGTTACATCAAAACAAAAGGAATGTGATGATGTGTCAGGGAGACTGAATCTCACTGGCCTAGTTGGTCAGCATTCATCTGTAGACACAGAAAACCTGGTGCAAGGCAAAGAAGCCCAGGCAGCCACTTTTTTTTTTTTTTTTTTCATTTTTATTGAGATTGTTCACATACCATACAATTATCCAAAGATCCAAAGTGTAAAATCATTTGCCCCTGGGTAACCTCATACAGCTGTGCATCCATCACACTTAATTTTTGTTCAATTTTTAGAAACTTTTCATTACTCCAGACAAGAAATAAAGTGAAAGATGAAAAAAGAAAAAAAGAAAAGGAAACTCTAATCCTCCCCTATCCCTAACCAACCCTCCTCAATTGTTGACTCGTAGTATTGATATAGGACATTTGTTAATGTTTATGAAAAAATGTTGAAATACTACTAACTGTAGTATATAGTTTGTAATAGGCATATAGTTCTTCCCTATATGCCCCTCTATTATTAACTTCTAACTGTATTGTCATACATTTGTTCTGGTTCATGGAAGCGATTTCTAGTATTTGTACAATTGATCATGGACATTGCCCACCATAGGATTCAGTTTTATACATTCCCATCTTTTGACCTCCAACTTTCCTTCTGGTGACATATATGACTCTGAGCTTCCCCTTTCCACCTCATTCACACACCATTCAGCGCTGTTCGTTATTCTCACATCTTGCTACCAACACCCCTGTTCATTTCCAAACATTTAAGTTCATCCTAATTGAACATTCTGCTCATACTAAGCAACCACTCCCCATTCTTAAGCCTCGTCCTATATCTTGGTACCTTATGTTTCAAGTCTATGAGTTTACATATTATAATTAATTCCTATCAGTGAGACCCTGCAATAATTGTCCTTATGTGTCTGGCTTATTTCACTCAGTATATTGCCCGTGAGGTTTTGTCATCAACCCATTTTTTTTAATATGGTTTTGTTCACTCACCATACATTCCATCCCAAGTAAATAATCGATGGTTCTCTGCATGGTCATACATTTATGTGTTCACCACCTTCACCACTATCTGTATAAGGGCATCTACATTTCTTCCACAAGGCAGGAGGGAGAGTCAAAGAAGGTAGGGAGGCAAAAGAAAGAGGAAAAAAAATGACAGCTAGGAAGCAGCAAAAGGAAAAATAACCTTAAATCAAAGTAGAATAAAGAATCAGACAATACCACCAATGTCAAGTGTCTAACATGCCTCCCCTATCCCCCCCTCTTATCTGCATTTACCTTGGTATATCACCTTTGTTACATTAAAGGAAGCATAATACAATGATTCTATTAGTTACAGTCTCTAGTTTATGCTGATTGCATCCCTCCCCCAATGCCTCCCCATTGTTAACACCTTGCAAGGTTGACATTTGCTTGTTCTCCCTCGTAAAAGAATATATTTGTACATTTTATCACAATTGTTGAATACTCTAGATTTCACCAAGTTACACGGTCCCAGTCTTTATCTTTCCTCCTTTCTTGTGGTGTCTCACATGCTCCCCACCTTCCTCTCTCAACCGTATTCATAGTTACCTTTGTTCAGTGTACTTCCATTGTTGTGCTACCATCTCCCAAAATTGTGTTCCAAACCACACACTCCTGTCTTCTATCACCCTGTAGTGCTCCCTTTAGTATTTCCTGTAGGGCAGGTGTCTTGTTCACAAAGTCTCTCATTGTTTGTCTGTCAGAAAATATTTTGAGCTCTCCCTCATATTTGAAGGACAGCTTTGCTGGATATAGGATTCTTGGTTGGCGGTTTTTCTCTTTCAGTATCTTAAATATATCACACCACTTCCTTCTTGCCTCCATGGTTTCTGCTGAGAGATCCGCACATAGTCTTATTAAGCTTCCTTTGTATGTAATGGATCACTTTTCTCTCGCTGCTTTCAGGATTCTCTCTTTGTCTTTGACATTTGATAATCTGATTATTAAGTGTCTTGGCATAGGCCTATTCATATGTCTTCTGTTTGGAGTACACTGAGCTTCCTGGATTTGTAATTTTATGTATTTCATAAGAGATGGGAAATTTTCATTAATTATTTCCTCTATTATTGCTTTTGCCCCCTTTCCCTTCTCTTCTCGTTCTGGGACACCAATGATACATGCATTATTGTACTTTGTTTCATCCTTGAGTTCCCGGAGACGTTGCTCATATTTTTTCATTCTTTTCTCCATCTGCTCCTTTGCGTGTAGGCTTTCAGGTGTTTTGTTCTCCAGTTCCTGAGTGTTTTCTTCTGCCTCTTGAGATCTGCTGTTGTATGTTTCCATTGTGTCTTTCATCTCTTGTGTTGTGCCTTTCATTTCCATAGATTCTATTAGTTGTTTTTTTGAACTTTTGATTTCTGCCGTATATATGCCCAGTGTTTCCTTTACAGCCTCTATCTCTTTTGCAATATCTTCTCTAAACTTTTTGATTTGATTTAGCATTAGTTGTTTAAATTCCTGTATCTCAGTTGAAGTGTATGTTTGTTCCTTTGACTGGGCCATAACTTTGTTTTTCTTAGTGTAGGTTGTAATTTTCTGTTGTCTAGGCATGGTTTCCTTGGTTATCCAAATCAGGTTTTCCCAGACCAGAACAGGCTCAGGTCCCAGAGGGAAGTAATAGTCAGTATCTGGTTTCCCTGCAGGTGTGTCTTAGAAAACTGCTCCACCCTTTGATGCCTCAGGTCACTGTGCTTTTCTGCCCAGCAGGTGATACCTGTTAGCCTATAATTCTTGACTGGTGTGAGGAGGTGTGGCCATGTTCCCCTAGGCTCTGGGGTCTGGTTCTGAATGGAAAGGGCCCCACCCCTTTCCTCCTAGAGAAGACAGACCCCCCAGGTGGAGGTCATTGGCATTTCAATGGTCTCGCTCTCTGCTTGTGCTGTCTCCACCCTTCCTGGAATCATAGCCCTGGAAACTGAATATGACTGGGGCTTTCTCCACTGAGCCGAAAAAGAAACAGATAGTCCCCTTCAGACCCAGTCCAAGACAACCCTCCGGCTCTCCAAAGTCAGTCGTCACCCAAAGCCTCTGTCTGTTTTTTGCGGATGCATACCTGTAGTGAGCAGTTCACACTCGCTACTTAAAACCCCAGTTGGAGCTCAGCTGAGCTATATTCGCTTGCTGGGAGAGATCTTCTCTCTGGCACCATGAGGCTTTGCAGCTCGGGCTATGGGGGAGGGGGTCTCGCGACTTGGATCTGCAGATTTTACTTACAGATTTTATGCTGTGTTCTCGGGCATTCCTCCCAATTCAAGTTGGTGTATGATGAGTGGATGGTCTCATTTGTCCCCCCACAGTTATTCTGGATTCTTTTCTAGTTGTTTCTGGTTTTTTGTAGTTGTTCCAGGGGAACTACTTAGCTTCCACTCCTCTCTATGCCGCCATCTTGCCCCACCTCAGCCACTTTTTTTAAAAACTAGGATGTCTGTCGTATAAAGAAAAAACTTGGCTGGTCTTTGTCCCCAGTTTCTGGGGAAGCAACCTCTGAATCTTTGGAATTTCCTGTGATAAGAATGGTTTGTGTTCTACATGGCTGGCCTATGACCACACCCGATAGTTACAGGGCGGGGCCAGCCACACCAGAAAGACCAACCAGGTGATTAGGGGATTGGAGCTTGGAACCACATCTTATAAGCCCACCTTGCCGATCTCTGGTGGGGAGGGACAGGTAGCTGCAGATTGAGTTCATCCATGTGGACATCACTTCCATCAGTCATGCCTATATAATGAAACCCCATAAAAACTCTGGACACTTGGAGCCTCGGAGAGCTTCTTGATTGAGCAAATATACCTCTGTGCCTGGAGGATGATGCTTTCTGACTCCAGGTGGAGAGACACAGAAGCTTGCACCGTTTAAGACCTTCCTAGACCAGCCCTATGCCTCTCTTCTTTGGCTTCTTCTTATTTTATCCTTTACTATAATAATACTATAATTATACATATAGCATTTCCAGTGAGATCTTTGAGTTGTAGCAGATTCTCTAACCTGAGACATTGGTGGGAACCCCTGAATTTGTAGCCAGTTTCTCAGAAGTGCTGGTGGCCTGGGCCACAAACTTGTGACTGGTACCTGAAGGACTGTCTTGGAGGAATGTGCCCTCAACCTGTGGACTCTGGCCTAACTCCAGGTTCAAGTCAGAATTGAATTGGATTGAGTTACTACATTTTTTGCAATTAGTGTCAGAACCTGTGTTGGAAGTGATAGAAGTTTTTGATAACCTTTACAATGTCACATCAGAATGAGTTTTTTGTTTGCATTGTTGTTAGTTTTCTTTGTTTATTCTTTTTTACTTTTTATTATGCAAAAGTCCCACAAATCTATTTGATTTCCTACTGTAATTGGAACTAACCACAGATTTTGTTTAAAAACATGGGGCAGGGAGGCAGGGCAAGATGGCGGACTGGTGAGCTGTATGTTTTAGTTACTCCTCCAGGAAAGTAGGTAGAAAGCCAGGAACTGCGTGGACTGGACACCACAGAGCAATCTGACTTTGGGCATAATTCATACAACACTCATGAAAACGTGGAACTGCTGAGATCAGCGAAATCTGTAAGTTTTTGTGGCCTGGGGACCCGCACCCCTCCCTGCCAGGCTCAGTCCCATGGGAGGAGGGGCTGTCAGCTGCGGGAAGGAGAAGGGAGAACTGCAGTGGCAGCCATTATCAGAAACTCATTCTACTGATCCAAACTCCAACCATAGATAGACTGAGACCAGACACCAGAGAATCTGAGAGCAGCAAAAAACAACACGAGAAACTCCAAAATAAAAGTGGAGGATTTTTGGAGTTCTGGTGAACATAGAAAGGGTAAGGGCAGAGCTCAGGCCCTGAGGCTCATATTGCAAATCCTGAAGAAAAGCTGATCTCTCTGCCCTGTGGACCTTTCCTTAATGGCCCTAATTGCTTTGTCTCTTAGCATGTCAATAACCCATTAGATCTCTGAGGTGGGCCCTTTTTTTTAATCCTTTTTTCTTTTTCTAAAACAATTACTCTAAGAAGCCCAATACAGAAAGCTTCAAAGACTTGCAATTTGGGCAGGTCAAAACAAGAGTAGAACTAAGAGAGCTCTGAGACAAAAGGCAATAATCCAGTGGCTGAGAAAATTCACTGAACACCACAACTTCCCAAGAAAAGGGGGGTGTCTGCTCACAGCCATCATCCTGGTGGACAGGAAACACTCCTGCCCGTCGCCAGCCCCATAGCCCAGACCTGCCCCAGACAACACAGTGGGACGGAAGCACTTCAAATAACAGGCACACACCACAAAACTGGGTGTGGACATTAGCCTTCCCTGCAACCTCAGCTGATTGTCCCAGAGTTGGGAAGGTGGAGCAGTGTGAATTAACAAAGCCCAATTCAGCCATCATTTCAGCAGACTGGGAGCCTCCCTACACAGCCCAGCAGCCCAGAACTGCCCTGGGGGGACGGCACTCACCTGTGACATAGCACAGTCATCCCTCAACAGAGGACCCGGGGTGCACGGCCTGGAAGAGGGGCCCACTTGCAAGTCTCAGGAGCCATACGCCAATACCAAGGACTTGTGGGTCATTGGCAGAGACAAACTGTGGCAGGACTGAACTGAAGGATTAGACTATTGCAGCAGCTTTAAAACTCTAGGATCACCAGGGAGATTTGATTGTTAGAGCCACCCCCTCCCTGACTGCCCAGAAACACGCCCCATATACAGGGCAGGCAACACCAACTACACACGCAAGCTTGGGACACCAATTGGACCCCACAAGACTCACTCCCCCACTCACCAAAAAGGCTAAGCAGGGGAGAACTGGCTTGTGGAGAACAGGTGGCTCATGGACACCACCTGCTGGTTAGTTAGAGAAAGTGTACTCCACAAAGCTGTAGATCTGATAAGTTAGAGATAAGGACTTCAATTGGTCTACAAATCCTAAAAGAACCCTATCAAGTTCAGCAAATGCCAAGAGGCCAAAAACAACAGAAAATTATAAAGCATATGAAAAAACCAGACGATATGGATAAACCAAGCCCAAGCACCCAAATCAAAAGACCAGAAGAGACAGCACCTAGAGCAGCTACTCAAAGAACTAAAGATGAACAATGAGACCATAGTACAGGATACAAAGGAGATCAAGAAGACCGTAGAAGAGCATAAAGAAGACATTGCAAGACTAAATAAAAAAATGGATGATCTTATGGAAATTAAAGAAACTGTTGACCAAATTAAAAAGATTCTGGACACTCATAGTACAAGACTAGAGGAAGTTGAACAACGAATCAGTGACCTGGAAGATGACAGAATGGAAAATGAAAGCATAACAGAAAGAATGGGGAAAAAAATTGAAAAAATCGAAATGGACCTCAGGGATATGATAGATAATATGAAACGTCCGAATATAAGACTCATTGGTGTTCCAGAAGGGAAAGAAAAGGGTAAAGGTCTAGGAAGAGTATTCAAAGAAATTGTTGGGGAAAACTTCCCAAATCTTCTAAACAACATAAATACACAAATCATAAATGCTCAGCGAACTCCAAATAGAATAAATCCAAATAAACCCACTCCGAGACATATTCTGATCACACTGTCAAACACAGAAGAGAAGGAGCAAGTTCTGAAAGCAGCAAGAGAAAAGCAATTCACCACATACAAAGGAAACACCATAAGACTAAGTAGTGACTACTCAGCAGCCACCATGGAGGCGAGAAGGCAGAGGCATGATATATTTAAAATTCTGAGTGAGAAAAATTTCAAGCCAAGAATACTTTATCCAGCAAAGCTCTCCTTCAAATTTGAGGGAGAGCTTAAATTTTTCACAGACAAAGAAATGCTGAGAGAATTTGCTAACAAGAGACCTGCCCTACTGGAGATACTCAAGGGAGCCCTACAGACAGAGAAACAAAGAAAGGACAGAGAGACTTGGAGAAAGGTTCAGTACTAAAGAGATTCGTTATGGGTACAATAAAGGATATTAATAGACAGAGGGGAAAAATATGACAAACATAAACCAAAGGATAAGATGGCTGATTCAAGAAATGCCTTCACGGTTATAACGTTGAATGTAAATGGATTAAACTCCCCAATTAAAAGATACAGATTCGCAGAATGGATCAAAAAAAATGAACCATCAATATGTTGCATACAAGAGACTCATCTTAGACACAGGGACACAAAGAAACTGAAAGTGAAAGGATGGAAAAAAATATTTCATGCAACCTACAGCCAAAAGAAAGCAGGTGTAGCAATATTAATCTCAGATAAAATAGACTTTAAATGCAGGGATGTTTTGAGAGACAAAGAAGGCCACTACATACTAATAAAAGGAGCAATTCAGCAAGAAGAAATAACAATCGTAAATGTCTATGCACCCAATCAAGGTGCCACAAAATACACGAGAGAAACACTGGCAAAACTAAAGGAAGCAATTGATGTTTCCACAATAATTATGGGAGACTTCAACACATCACTCTCTCCTATAGATAGATCAACCAGACAGAAGACCAATAAGGAAATTGAAAACCTAAACAATCTGATAAATGAATTAGATTTAACAGACATATACAGGACATTACATCCCAAATCACCAGGATACACATACTTTTCTAGTGCTCACGGAACTTTCTCCAGAATAGATCATATGCTGGGACATAAAACAAGCCTCAATAAATTTAAAAAGATTGAAATTATTCAAAGCACATTCTCTGACCACAATGCAATACAATTAGAAGTCAATAACCATCAGAGACTTAGAAAATTCACAACTACCTGGAGGTTAAACAACACACTCCTAAACAATCAGTGGGTTAAAGAAGAAATAGCAAGAGAAATTGCTAAATATATACAGACGAATGAAAATGAGAACACAACATACGAAAACCTATGGGATGCAGCAAAAGCAGTGCTAAGGGGGAAATTTATACCACTAAATGCATATATTAAAAAGGAAGAAAGAGCCAAAATCAAAGAACTAATGGATCAACTGAAGAAGCTAGAAAATGAACAGCAAACCAATCCTAAACCAAGTAGAAGAAAAGAAATAACAAGGATTAAAGCAGAAATAAATGACATAGAGAACAAAAAAACAATAAAGAGGATAAATATCACCAAAAGTTGGTTCTTTGAGAAGATCAACAAAATTGACAAGCCCCTAGCTAGACTGACAAAATCAAAAAGAGAGAAGACCCATATAAACAAAATAATGAATGAAAAAGGTGACATAACTGCAGATCCTAAGAAATTAAAAAATTATAAGAGGATACTATGAACAACTGTATGGCAACAAACTGGATAATGTAGAGGAAATGGACAATTTCCTGGAAACATATGAACAACCTAGACTGACCAGAGAAGAAATAGAAGACCTCAACCAACCCATCACAAGCAAAGAGATCCAATCAGTCATCAAAAATCTTCCCACAAATAAATGCCTAGGGCCAGATGGCTTCACAGGGGAATTCTACCAAACTTTCCAGAAAGAACTGACACCAATCTTACTCAAACTCTTTCAAAACATTGAAGAAAATGGAACACTACCTAACTCATTTTATGAAACTAACATCAATCTAATACCAAAACCAGGCAAAGATGCTACAAAAAAGGAAAACTACCGGCCAATTTCCCTAATGAATATAGATGCAAAAATCCTCAACAAAATACTTGCAAATCGAATCCAAAGACACATTAAAAAAATCATACACCATGACCAAGTGGGGTTCATTCCAGGCATGCAAGGATGGTTCAACATAAGAAAATCAATCCATGTATTACAACACATTAACAAGTCAAAAGGGAAAAATCAATTGATCATCTCAATAGATGCTGAAAAAGCATTTGACAAAATCCAACATCCGTTTTTGATAAAAACACTTCAAAAGGTAGGAATTGAAGGAAACTTCCTCAACATGATGAAGAGCATATACGAAAAACCCACAGCCAGCATAGTACTCAATGGTGAGAGACTGAAAGCCTTCCCTCTAAGATCAGGAACAAGACAAGGATGCCCGCTGTCACCACTGTTATTCAACATTGTGCTGGAAGTGCTAGCCAGGGCAATCCGGCAAGACAAAGAAATAAAGGGCATCCAAATTGGAAAAGAAGAAGTAAAACTGTCATTGTTTGCAGATGATATGATCTTATATCTAGAAAACCCTGAGAAATCGACGATACAGCTACTAGAGCTAATAAACAAATTTAGCAAAGTAGCGGGATACAAGGTTAATGCACATAAGTCAGTAATGTTTCTATATGCTAGAAATGAACAAACTGAAGAGACACTCAAGAAAAAGATACCATTTTCAATAGCAACTAAAAAAATCAAGTACCTAGGAATAAACTTAACCAAAGATGTAAAAGACCTATACAAAGAAAACTACATAACTCTACTAAAAGAAATAGAAGGGGACCTTAAAAGATGGAAAAATATTCCATGTTCATGGATAGGAAGACTAAATGTCATTAAGATGTCAATTCTACCCAAACTCATCTACAGATTCAATGCAATTCCAATCAAAATTCCAACAACCTACTTTGCAGACTTGGAAAAGCTAGTTATCAAATTTATTTGGAAAGGGAAGATGCCTCGAATTGCTAAAGACACTCTAAAAAAGAAAAACGAAGTGGGAGGACTTACACTCCCTGACTTTGAAGCTTATTATAAAGCCACAGTTGCCAAAACAGCGTGGTACTGGCACAAAGATAGACATATAGATCAATGGAATAGAATTGAGAATTCAGAGATAGACCCTCAGATCTATGGCTGACTGATCTTTGATAAGGCCCCCAAAGTCACTGAACTGAGTCATAATGGTCTTTTCAACAAATGGGGCTGGGAGAGTTGGATATCCATATCCAAAAGAATGAAAGAGGACCCCTACCTCACCCCCTACACAAAAATTAACTCAAAATGGACCAAAGATCTCAATATAAAAGAAAGTACCATAAAACTCCTAGAAGATAATGTAGGAAAACATCTTCAAGACCTTGTATTAGGCGGCCACTTCCTAGACTTTACACCCAAAGCACAAGCAACAAAAGAAAAAATAGATAAATGGGAACTCCTCAAGCTTAGAAGTTTCTGCACCTCAAAGGAATTTCTCAAAAAGGTAAAGAGGCAGCCAACTCAATGGGAAAAAAATTTTGGAAACCATGTATCTGACAAAAGACTGATATCTTGCATATATGAAGAAATCCTACAACTCAATGACAATAGTACAGACAGCCCAATTATAAAATGGGCAAAAGATATGAAAAGACAATTCTCTGAAGAGGAAATACAAATGGCCAAGAAACACATGAAAAAATGTTCAGCTTCACTAGCTATTAGAGAGATGCAAATTAAGACCACAATGAGATACCATCTCACACCGATTAGAATGGCTGCCATTAAACAAACAGGAAACTACAAATGCTGGAGGGGATGTGGAGAAATTGGAACTCTTATTCATCGTTGGTGGGACTGTATAATGGTTCAGCCACTCTGGAAGTCAGTCTGGCAGTTCCTTAGAAAACTAGAAAAAAAGTTACCATTCGATCCAGCGATTGCACTTCTTGGTATATACCCAGAAGATCGGAAAGCAGTGACACGAACAGATATCTGCACACCAATGTTCATAGCAGCATTATTCACAATTGCCAAGAGATGGAAACAACCCAAATGTCCTTCAACAGATGAGTGGATAAATAAAATGTGGTATATACACACGATGGAATACTACGCGGCAGTAAGAAGGAACGATCTGGTGAAACATATGACAACATGGATGAACCTCGAAGACATAATGCTGAGCGAAATAAGCCAGGCACAAAAAGAGAAATATTATATGCTACCACTAATGTGAACTTTGAAAAATGTAAAACAAATGGTTTATAGTGTAGAATGTAGGGGAACTAGCAATAGAGAGCAATTAAGGAAGGGGCAACAATAATCCAAGAAGAAAAGATAAGCTATTTAACGTTCTGGGGATGCCCAGGAATGACTACAGTCTGTTAATTTCTGATGGATATAGTAGGAACAAGTTCACAGAAATGTTGCTATATTAGGTAACTTTCTTGGGGTAAAGTAGGAACATGTTGGAAGTTAAGAAGTTATCTTAGGTTAGTTGTCTTTTTCTTACTCCGTTGTTATGGTCTCTTTGAAATGTTCTTTTATTGTATGTTTGTTTTCTTTTTAACTTTTTTTTCATACAGTTGATTTAAAAAAGAAGGGAAAGTTAAAAAAAAAAAAAAGAAAAAGAAAAACAAGGAAAAAAAGATGTAGTGCCCCCTTGAGGAGCCTGTGGAGAATGCAGGGGTATTGGCCTACCCCACCTCAATGGTTGCTAACATGACCACAGACATAGGGAACTGGTGGTTTGATGGATTGAGCCGTCTACCATAGGTTTTACCCTTGGGAGGACGGTTGCTGCAAAGGAGAGGCTAGGCCTCCCTATGGTTGAGCCTAAGAGCCTCTTCCCGAATGCCTCTGTGTTGCTCAGATGTGGCCCTCTCTCTCTGGCTAAGCCAACTTGAAAGGTGAAATCACTGCCCTCCCCCCTACGTGGGATCAGACACCCAGGGTAGTGAATCTCCCTGGCAATGTGGAATATGACTTCTGGGGAGGAATGTAGACCTGGCATCGTGGGATGGAGAACATCTTCTTAACCAAAAGGCGGAGATGAAAGGAAATAAAATAAGCTTCAGTGGCAGAGAGATTCCAAAAGGAGCCGAGAGGTCACTCCGGTGGGCACTCTTACGCACAATTTAGACAACCCTTTTTAGGTTCTAAAGAATTGGGGTAGCTGATGGTGGATACCTGAAACTATCAAACTACAACCCAGAACCCATGAATCTCGAAGACAATTGTATAAAAATGTAGCTTATGAGGGGTGACAATGGGATTGGGAAAGCCATAAGGACCACACTCCACTTTGTCTAGTTTATGGATGGATGAGTAGAAAAATAGGGGAAGGAAACAAACAGACAAAGGTACCCAGTGTTCTTTTTTACTTCAATTGCTGTTTTTCACTCTAATTATTATTATTGTTATTTTTGTGTGTGTGCTAAGGAAGGTGTCAGGGATTGATTTAGGTGATGAATGTACAACTATGTAATGGTACTGTGAACAATCGAAAGTGTGATTTGTTTGTGATTTGTTTTGTATGACTGCGTGGTATGTGAATATATCTCAATAAAATGATTAAAAAAAAAAACAAAAAACATGGGGCTATGTTTAATTCCCCAATAACACAAAATACAAAACTACCATAAATCAATCTTTTGATGTCATTCATCATTTTGTTTTTTTAAGGGTAACAATTTTCAAATTATATTTTTATCCAGGAACATGAAGGTTTCTAGCTAGAGAAGAGTAAAGAAAACATGCCAGCATTTTAAGGGACTGGTAGGTGAGGAGGAGCCTGCCACAAAAACCAAGGAGAAACAGGAGGGGAGATGGGAGACGACCAGTAGTGGAGATCCTGGGAGCCAAGAGAACAGAATCAAGATGGGCCAACAGTACCAGGCAAGATAAATAATAAAGAGGGGGCAAGTAACCTCGAAAGATCATTTTCGTTGAGGTAGTGAGGACAGAAACCAGACTGCAGAGATATGAGGTATGAAGAGTAGTTGAGGAAATGGAGCCAGGGAACACTGACAGCTCTTGAAGAAGTTTGCTTGTGAAGGTGAGGAAGATGCAGGTTGGTAGAGGGCTGGACGATGTGAGGTCAAGGGAGGGATTTGAGGCGGCTTCCTTCATTAAGATTTTCTGCTATCAGACACAGATTCTAAGAGCTAGATATGCTAGGATGCCTTGGCTTTAGGCTAGAGTTGGAATTCCTGAGTGCAACAACAACATGAATTGCTTCCTTTAAAAATGGAAGCCGTAGAGGGTCATGTATTTACAATTTTCTCTACTCCCTATGGGTTCCTTAATGTTTATTCATTCCTTGGCAAGGCCATACATGTCTGCCCTTAATTTAAGTGCTCAGAGAGTAGCTCTATCATGACAAAGGTACATTTCCTAGAGCTAAAAGGAGTTCCACTGGGAGAAGTACAAGAGCCTTGAGTTCTTAAACATTTTCTACCTTGAGCTGGTCCCCAGATATACTTGGAGAAGATGTTTGCTACTCTGTTCCGCCCTCCTGATGGCATGGAGGTCAGGACACCTGGAAGCCTGCAGCCATCATGGGTACACATTTGCTGAACACGTTTGCTGCATGAATGGAGGACCTATAATATGATCGCAAGTAAGAAAAACCCAAGACGTGGAATTCCCAGCTCTGGCCATGTGACCAGTGTCCTTGCCCAAAAGAGAATGGCAGATTCATGCTGACAGCTGTCCCAGAATATAGGGAGCACTCAATCTCATGGCCAGACAAGAAGGCAGTGAGAGACATAATGGAAAGAAAGGTCAGAGAGTCAGAAAGGAGGAAGCCAGACCCAAGAGCGAAAACAGGCAGGCAGCAAACGCAGCCACTCTGCTCACAGCATAGTCTTCCTTGGGAAGAGGTGGGTCCATGTGCTGGAGAGACAGCCTCAAGGAGGAAACATGGAGACTATAAAAGACACCAGGGAAAAAGATGAACAAGGGAAAAGGAAAGGAAGAGAGAGGGGTGTCACATTTCTTTTGGCATTTAAAACACTTCCAGATTGCTTCCCGAAATCTTGCTAGATGGGGGGTTGCAAACTTCTGGCAAACTCAAGTCCTTAGTTTTGGCATCCCTGCCCTTGTAATATCAAATCACAGCTCAATGTTAAGTTTTACTATTCGACATGTGTTAAAAGGTCAAGGGGAAGAAGAGCTCTATGGTGTTCCATTAAAGGAAAAATCTGATCATCTTAAAGCAATATGATCTTAAAAGAACCCACATTAAAAAGGGCAGCGTATAAACGGATAAAGGCAAGCAACGATTGCCTTTTACTCCCTTGGGAGCACATATGCATGCTGGGAAGGTTATTCACTTTCACACTTAGCAGGGGTATTAGAGGGCACATGTCTTCTCCGTCCTTTTGAGGACTGACGGAGTTATTGCTTCTCTCCGCTTGTTTGACTTACAGTGAATGGTGAGAACTTCTGTCAGTAGATGGTTATCCATTAGGTGAAAAAAATTATATATTACTCTTCTTTCTTTTCCCCAAATATGTTGGGTTCTAAACCTGACCTTGAAAATGCACAATGCCTTCCATATCACCTAAGAAGCATGAAAAGGTCTCCCTCCTGATCGTAGTCCTGGAGATCACAAGCATCATGCTTAGATAATCTCAAGAGTGGTCATCTGGTGAATTCTGTTTTAGGGGGCTTTGAGAACATTTCATTAGGATACCCCACCACTGCACATTCTCCTATAACCAGCCCATGATGTTCCTACAGGGAAGTTTGTGAGCACCTGTACCCTAGGCAGGAACAGTTGTATTTATCCACCTTGTACAGTTCAGCCATATAGCAGACTGTTAGCTGCTATCACTGCATTCATCCGTTCATCCATATAAATTGCTCTTAGACCTCTAACTGAACTTTGAATCTCAAACCTTGAATTTCCCTTCTCTGCCTCTTTACTTACCTGTTACTTTGCCCTGATATAGAGTGTCCTATAGATGTCTGCTAGGTCTAGTTGGTATATAGTGTTGTTCAAGTCTTCTGTTTCCTTACTGATCTTCTCCCTAGCAGTTATTGAATGTAGGGTATTGAATTATTGAATGTAAGGTATTGAATTATTGTTCAGCTATTGTTGTTGACTTGTCTATATCTCTCTTCAGTTCTGTCAGAGTTTGTTTCATGTATCTTAGGGCTCTGTCATTAGTTGCAAATATGTAATTGTTATATCTTCCCAATAATTGAAGTTTTTCCCAATAGTAAATGTCCTTCTATATCTCTATTCACATTTTGTGGTTGTTTTAAAGTCTATTTTGTCTCTTATACTCATATGAGTATAACCTCTCTAGCTTTCATATAATTGCTATTTCAGTGATATCTTTTTTTAATCTGTTTATTTTCAACCTATTTGTATCTTTGAATGTAAAGTATGCCTCCTTTAGATAGGATTCTATGTAGGTAGAATGCTGTGTGCTAGGATTCTTCAGCTTCGAATTGGAATTCCCTGGTGTATCAGCAACATGAATTGCTTCATTTAAAAATGGAAGAAGCAGTAAAGAGCCATTTATTTACAAATTACTCCCCTTCCTTGGATCTTGGGGATTCTAGTTTTTTATCAAGTCTGACAATCTCTGCCTATTAACTGGATTGTTTAATCCATTCACATTTAATTTTATTATTGATATAGTTGGATTTATAACTACCATTTTACTTTTTGTTTTCTATATGCCTATGTCTTTTTTTTTCCCACTGCCGTTCCTTTATGGCTTTCTTTTGCATTGAGTGAATATTTTGTAGTGTAACATCTTATCTCCTTTAATGATTTTTTCACTATTGATTTTTTAGTTATCTTGTTAGTGGTTTAAAATATACATCTTAACTTATCAGAAGCTACTTCAGATTTAGACTCATTCCAATGAGAAATAGAAACATTAACTTTCATAGCTCTATATCCTCTTCCTTTTTTGTATTATTGTTATACATATTACATCTTTTTATGTCACAAACACAATGACTTATAATTATAACTGAATATCATTTTATCTTTTAAAGATGTTTAGAGAGGAAACAAGAGCAACTATATATTTATTAATATTTATTAATCTTCTTACTTAACATTTCTGGTTCTCTTCATTTCTTCTTGTGGTTTCAAGTTACTATCTGGTGTCATTTTCTTACTCCAGTGCAGCTTTGCTTCCACCCACCTCCTTTGGGCTGTTATCAAATATGTTGCATTTTTATATGTTATAGGCCCCACAATTACATATTTATTTAATTACTATTTACTGTTCTTTTATTATTGACTATTATTATTTAATACAGTTGTTTTTAAATCAGTGAAGAGAAGAAAGAAGGGGAAATATGCAATTATACTGCTTTTATAATTACCTACATAATTACCTTTACTGGTGCTCTTCATTTATTCATGTAGATTTGAATTACTGTCTGGAGTCAGTTGCTTTCAGCCCAAAGAAATTCCTTTGCTATTTCTTGTAAAGCATGTCTTCTAGAAATGAATTCTTTCAGTTTTTATTTATCTGGGAATGTCTTTATTTCACCTTCATTTTTGAAAAACAGTTTTGCTGGATTTAAGATTCTTGGTTGACAAGTTTTTTTCTTTCAGCACTTTGAAGATGTCATCTCACCACTTTCTGGCCACCTTTGTTTATGCTGAGAAGTCAGTCTTCATTTTTTGTTTAATTCAGTTTTATTGAGGTATATTCACATACCATACAGTCGACCATGGTGTACAATCAACTGTTCACAGTACCATCATATAGCTGTGCATTCATCACCCCAATCTATTTTTGAACATTTTCCTTACACCAGAAAGAATCAGAATAAGAATAAAAAATAAAAAAAATAGAAAAGAACACCAAAATCACTCCCCCCCCCCCCCACATCCCACCCTGTTTTTCATTTAGGTTTCATCCCCATTTTTCTACTCATCCATCCATACGCTGGATAAAGGGAGTGCAATCCACAAGGTTTTCACAATCGTACTGTCACCCCTTGTAAGCTACATTGTTTTACAATCATCTTCAAGAGTCAAGGTACTGGGTTGGAGTTTGGTAGTTTCAGGTATTTGCTTCTAGCTATTCCAAAATATTAAAACCTAAAAAGTGTTATCTATATAGTGTGTAAGAATGTCCACCAGAGTGACCTCTTGACTCCATTTGAAATCTGTCAGCCACTGAAGCTTTATTTCATTTCATTTTGCATCCCCCTTTTGGTCAAGAAGATGTTCTCAATCCCATGATGCTGGGTCCAGATTCATCCCCGGGAGTCATATCCTGCATTGCCAGGGAGATTTACACCCCTGGGAGTCAGGTCCCACGTAGGGGGAGAGGGGGCAGTGAGATCACCCGCCAAGGTGACTTATTTAGAGAGAGGGGGTCACCTCTGAGCAACAAAGAGGCACTCGGCGGGAGACTCTTAGGCACAATTATAAGCAGGTTTAGCCTCTCCTTGCAGCAACCAGCTTCATAGGGGCCAGCCCCAAGACAGAGGGCTCAGCACATCAAGCCATCAGTCCCCAATGTTTGTGAGAACATCAGCAACAATCCAGGTGAGGAAGTCCAACACCTCTGCATCCTTCCCCAGCTCTTCAGGAGGGCCCCGAATATATATTTTTATTCTCCACCCAAATTACTTTAGGATGTGTTGCTATTTCATTGTAATATATATAGACCTACCATAGCTCACTTCCTATTCAAAGTTCCATGTAATTGTGGTGTTTGAACAAATTGACTGTAGAAGTTATATTGTTTAGAAAATACAGATCCTACACCAAATAAACATCTCTTCCCTTGGTCTCACATGGAAGTTGAAGTTTTAACACACAGTCAGTTTCAATCTTTACCCTTTGGCCTGATTTGTTCTAGTCTTAATCATATCTGCTTTATTCATGTCTCTGATTGAAGTCGGAGCTCTATTTCAGCTTTTTTTTTCTTTTTAACAGTTGCTGTATGCATTATTACTGGTATTCATATCTGCTGAGCTCTAGCTCTGAGTTTCAGGTGTAACACAGATACCCAATATTCCAGAGACCAATCAGGTTACACACCAAGGGATCAACATCTCAGAGTTTGGAGATAGCCATTACAATTCAGGAATAGATTTGACTGCTGTAAGAGTTTACAATGTAGGGACCATTACAATAAACATTTCCCTGTTAGGCTGTGCACTAAGATTCAATTCTGAGTTTACACATTGTAGTTAGTCTATATTGGTGAGGCATTATAGTGTTTGCCTTTGTTTCTGGCATACTTCACTCAACATGCTGTCTACAGGATCCATTCACCTCGTTGTGTGTCTCACAGCTTTACTCCTTCTTGTAGTTGCTCAATATTCCATTGTATGCATACACCACAGTTTTCTGTTCCTCAATGTACCCTTAGGCCACCTCCACCCTTTGCAAATCATGAATACTGCCTCCATAAACACCAATGTGCAAATGTCCATTCATGTCTCTGCTCTCAGATCTTCCAAATACATACCCCATAATGAGGTTGCAGGACCTTATGGCCCCACATACTTAGCTTCTTGTGGAGCCACCACAGTGACCTCCAGAAAGGCTACTCCATTCTGCCTCCTCATCATCCCTCTCTCCATGTTTTCTCCAGCACTTTTACCTCTATTTATATTTTTCCTACAATCTTATAGAGATATATTCACATAACATACAACCATCCACAGTGTATAATCAGTTGTTCATGGCGTCATCACATAGTTGTACATTTATCACCACAGTCAGCAAGATTTTGCTGATCTCAGCTGTTCCACACATTCATGAGTGTTGTATGAGGTTTGTTCAATCTCAAATTCCTCTGCAGTGTCTGGTCCATGCAGTTCCTGGCTTTCTACCAACTGCCCTGGAGGAATAACTACAACCTGTACCTCACCACTCCACCATCTTGCTCAGTCTTCATTTCATTGGTGTTATCTTGTACATGATGAAGCATTTTTCTCTTGCTGCTTTCAAGATTTTCTCTGTCTTTGTCTTTCAACATTTTGACCATGGTGTGTCTGGATGTGGATCTCTTTGCAACTATCCTACTTAGAATTCATTGAGCTTCTTAGATGTACAGATCAATGTTTTCATCAAATTTGGAGAGTTTTCAGTATTATTTCTTCAAATTTTTTTTCTGCTTCTTTCTCTCTCTCTCTTTCTGGTTCTCCCACTACAAGTATATTGGCATGCTTAATGATATCCCATGTTTCTTGGAACTTCTGTTCATTTTTCTTCTTTCTTTTTTCTCTCTTTTCTTCAAATTGTGTAATCTCTCATAATCTTCAAATTCATGGATTCTTTTTTCTGTCAGTTCAAATCTACTGTTGATTCCCTTTAGTGAATTTGTCATTATGGTTATTATACTTTTCAACTCCAAAATTTCCATTTGGTCCTTTTTTTTTTTAATAAATTCTATCTCTTTATTCATATTCCGTATTTGATGAGACATTGCATCGCCTTCTTTTACTTCTTTAAGCATGGTTTCCTTTAGTTCTTTGGACATATCTATAATAGCTGCTTTGAATTCTTTGTCTGCTAAATCTGACATCTGTGCCCTTCCATAGGCAGTTTCTGCTGCCTGCTTTTTGCCTGTGTGCGAATCATACTTTCCTGTTTCTTTGGATGTCTAATAATTTTTTTGTTGAAAATTGGACATTTTAGATAATATACTGTAGCAAGTCTGGATATTGATTCCTCCATCTGCCTTTGCAGGACTGTTTGTTGTTGTTGTTCGTTTAGTTTATTTGTTTCTTTGGCTAGACTATTTAAGTGAAGTCTGTTTCCCCTACTGTGCAGTGTCTGAGGGTGTGCAGACATCCTGCAAAGACAGTGGTTTTAGGAAGCCTTTCTGTTTCCTTCCCTGATCTCTCTGTTAACCTATCTACTGCTGTTGGTATCACACCCAGCTGTTGGCCTCCACTAATTGCAAGTTGATGGATCTATTTTTTTACAATGCCCTCAGCATGAATTTCTCCACAGTTTGATCTCATTAAATTCATTCTCTTTGCAGGAAAAATCTTTGAGTATGGTATTTGAAGTTTGTACAACCCAGGAGAGTTCCCCTTAGCTGTCTCTTTCCCTGGTTCTCTATGTTAAACTTCTAGCTGGTTTATAGTTTAGCTGGTTGCTCTCATGGTTTCCTCTTAATTGCTCACTGCCAAAATTTCCTTTGTTTTCAACAGTGCCTTTAGGCTTGAATTTCCACATGCTCTATTCTAAATAAAGTCAGTTTCCTTCAGGAAAACCATGAAGCTCTCTGTTGTTAGCCTGCCTCTCTTCCTGGGCAAAACCTCTGAGTCATTGCTCCAGAGCTGAGGGTGAGGACAGTGGCACACATCTTTGGAGTGATACTCTTGCTTTATGAATGAAGTTCTGGGTGGGAGCAATGCCTCTTGTCTTCTTGACTTGCCTTTACCAGCATGAAGCCACCACCATCCTGCAAACAAGCTGGGACAAGGATGATCAGGACCCAGTATTCTTTGCCTGCCATGCCTGGAGTAGAGGTTCTATCCTGGAAGTGGGAACTGGGTAGCAGAAAGGAGTCCCAGACCTCTAAACTGCTCTTCCCTGGAATAAAGCATCTGAAACACAGTACTGGGGAGAATCACAAATGCTGGCAGCCTGACCATTCTAAGGAGATATATAACACTAGACTGGGAGCTGGGGGGACTGCACACACTCAGAGTAAATCTTCCATCCTACTGAGGTAGGGGATGGGGATAATGGGTCATGGCTCAAATGCCACATTCACTGTTCTTACTGAGATTTGGTAGAGTTTCTTGAATAAATGTTTGTCCATTTGCTTTATGTCCTTAGGATAATTTTCAGAGACATCAAATGGTTGGTTTTTTAAAAATAATGTTCATTAGTTATGGTTGTTTTGTTGGGAAGAGAGTTCTCTGAGCTCCTCGCACCACCATTCTGGAAGTACCAATTCCCTTGTCTTTAATTCTTAACCAAAGAAACATTGCTTTGTCCAAAAGAGTTAAAGAAGTCAGTGTTTAGTTGTTGGAAGGAAAATAAGGAAGGGAAAGAGGAAGGGAAGGAGGAAGGGAAGAAAAGAAGCTGGCCTTATCGTCACATAAAACTGTTTCACAGAATAACTTCCTCCACCACCTCATTAATTTATTCAGCAAATGTGTTAGAGCACCATTAGTATATGTGAGACTCTGTGCTAGGCTCCAAAGTACAAAGTCCTGAACTGAAGGAACTCACAGAGAAATCAAAGAGATGCTCAGAAATAAAGGAAGGAGTGCTAGTGCTTACCATCTAACATGGCAGAGGATGAGGGAGGCATTGGCAGATTGCTGGGCCTTGGAGAGGAAGGAGTAACATTCTGCCTGCAGGAATTATGAAGAACTTCAAAAGCAGCACCTTTTCCAGCTGCTTCTTGAAAGAAATCCATCAGACAGAGTTGAGGGAGAAGAGCATTTGAGGAAAAAGGAGTTGCACGGTCAAAAAGAAAAGAGGCATACGATAGCATGGTATATCTGACATGTTTAGAGAACTTCAAGTGGTTGGGTATAATTAGCACACAAGGGGCATTGCATAGTGGAAAGTAGTAGAAGAAAAGGCTTAGATTGGGACCAATTGTTCAAATATATGTTTGGACATGATATTGTAAACACTAGGGGACCTCTGAACATGTTTAAACATCAGAGAGAAATGATCAGATTTATTGTAGGAGGATACTACTGTCAAGTACGGGGAGAGGGTTAAACTAGAGTTGAGGAGACAAATTAGTAAGGTATTACAGTAGTTTAGACATAAGATAATGGAATTCGAACCAAAGCATTGGGGTTAGGGATGAAAGAGAGATGGGTAGGAGAGAGCCATGTAAGAAAAAATCAAAAGATCTTTGTCTCCAATTAAAGACCAGTGATAAAAGAGTAGAAGGAGTCAAGAATAACTTAGAAGTTTCATATTTGTTAACTGTTTCTCAGTTACCTGCTTTTGCCTCTTAATGATAACTGTCATTGCTTTGATTTTTGAAGAGATCAGAATTATCCAACATTCCTCATTTGCCAAAGATGTGAGTGTGTCACACCACGTGGTAATATCTGACTTTTCTCTTTGCCTTCCCTGGTTAACTTTATGGCCAGCGATGTTAACAACTGCAGAACAAGGCTGCCTTATGTATACCTAATGGATATCACATACTTGTCCATTTACTGAAGCAGCAGAGTGTCTGCATGCCCTATTTTGGAAATGAGAGCATACTGATGCCATAAATATTTGGAAAGTAGGCTACTAGAAAAGAAGTCTTGACCAATTAAAATTTGCAGATAAATTTTAAAGCTGACAATACCCATCCAAACTTTTGCCCAAATGGATTAAACTCAAAACCTGGTTTGTAAGTAGCTTTCTTTTGGCATAAACTGGAACAGTCATGCTTTCAAAAACCCAAAATTTGTTGTACCGCTAACAAAGGTTAACTGATCCATTTAAAAAGTCCATCATAGGTGCATCTCAGCACTGAAGTCAACAAGCTTTAATGATCTCCCACAGTCAGACCAGTGGTTTCCTGCAGAGTCTTGTTAGTACATTAAGTAGGGCTTGTCAACATTCCACCTGGCCTGCCCTGGCCACCTCAGCCCCTGGCATCCAGGCTGTAGGGAGGCAAACCGCCAAGTGATGCTGAGTCGGCCAAGGAGGAGAAGGCTAGCGACTGTTTTGTATTCCAGATTCAACTTAACCAGATGCCCATGATTTTCAATTACAAGATAATAGCTCTGTGAGATAAAGGGACATTTGATCCAAATGTAGAGACACTTCATTGGGACCTTTAAGTTCATGCACAGGTTTGTACTTAACACAACAGCTAATCTAAAGCAGACAATGGATTTAATTGACATCATTTTTTCCAAGAGGAGGGTAAGCCTCCCATATGCTCAGAGGTTTCCACATCCTCCAGATACTCAGCAGCCAAAATAAATATGTTTTCATTTAGACTGGAAATGCAGATGGTCTCCAAAACGCCTGATAGTCTATCTTGTTCATCAAAGCTGCACCAACATTTCCCAACCCCTGCTGCTCAGCTCAGAGCATGTGCATGGGCTCCTCCCTCAGACCTCCCTTCTGTAACTGACCATCTTGTAAAGTGGGATCAGGGTCAAGAGAAGCTGAGACTGACAAGACCCTGTCCTTTTATCTCTGCTCCACCTGCTCTTGACCCCACACGCTAGCCCCTTTCACCTCATCAGAACATAATAGACATGTGCTAGAAACATAAATACAACCAGCTACAAATTGTCAGTCATAATTTTGCACACTAAAGCACGGATATCTAAAACATAAAGAATGGGACATGGGAAGTTATTACAAAGACACCTGAGGTAAATTGTTGGGGAGCAATAATTTGACAGAGATGTAGGAAGAAGAAAATGAATGACGGCTTAGAAGAAGAGAGGAAAGTCATACATGGGAAGGATTAAGCAGTTTATCTGGCTCAAGCATGAAACACCAGCTGGTGGTTAGAGGCAGACACAGAATGATAGCACCGGAGAGAGTCAAAGATTTAGAATTTTTATTTAATACAAATGATAATTGGCAGTCACCATGGGAAATCAGAAAAGAGAAGGGATAATGTAAAAATATGGTTAAATAAGAATGGTCATCTGACAGAATATCATTGTTATTTTAAAAATACTTTTGAAGACTTTTCTATTCCATAGGAAATGTTTCATGATGTGATGAGAAATGAAAAAAGCTGGAAGTAAAATTTCATTTATACTATAATTTCAACTATGTTACATAGATCTAAATGTGCATAAAAAAATGCTGGAGGAAAATACCAAAACATTATAGTTGTTATCTCTTTGTAATAAGATTAGAGAATTTTTTTCTTTTTCTTTTTAAAAGTGTACTTCAAATATTCTACAAAGTATATATGATTTTAAAATCTGAAAGAAATTAAATGTTATTTTTAAAATGTTATCAGAATAAACTTGAATTGATGATATGTTGGGGTTAAGAGACAGGAGGCAGATTGGACAACAGAGGTTTGCACAGTATTCAAGCTGTGAGCTGGAGGTCTGGCTTCACCTTTTGAAGTGAGATAAAGGAAAAAAGTCCTTAGGACAACTCCCAGAGACTTTCAATGGTTGGTTTCCTTGAAAATAACTTTCACTGGTTATGGTTAGTTCAGAGGAATAACAGAAAAGATACCATGAGGTTAGGTGTTATATGTTCAAAGAGATGAAAATAGAAGCCAAATATCATAGAAAAGATAGAGATGCTACTGGTAACTAAGCTGAAACTAGAGAGGTCAAGGTTCTCCAGAGAAACAGAACCAATGAGAGATAACCATACATATTAAGATAATTGTTTTAAGAATTGGTTCATGCAATTATGGGGACTGGCAAGTCCGAAATTACTAGGACTGTTGGTAGGCTGGAAACAGGCAAGAGTTTGATGTTTGATGTTTGATGTTGCAGTCTTGAGGCAGAATTCTTCTTTCTTTAAGGCCTTCGACTGATTGGATGAGGCCCACCCACATTATCAAGGATAATATCATTTATATAAAGCCAAATGAATGTAGATGTTAATCACATCTACAAAATACCCACACAGCAACATCTACACTAGTGTTTGACCAAGCAACTGGGCACCAAAGCCTAGCCATCACAAGAGGGTTAGGCAAAATTCAATTCAGTGTGTTCCTTTTTTTTTTTAGGGGATTTACTCTCATTGTCTTTTTCTGACTTCTCAATGTGGATGCTTATTTCAATAAATTTCAGTCTTTCTTATTTTCTAGTATCTTTAAGCTACAAATTTGCCACTGATTATTGATTTAGCTGCGTTTCACATGATTTGATATGTAGTGTTTTTATTAACATTTATAAATGGTACCTAATTTACTTTTTATTTTTTCTTTGAACCATGAGTAATTTTGAGGTGTTCTATACATTTGCAAACATATAAGTTTTTTAAAGGTGTCTTTTTCATTAATTTCAGTTTTATTCATTGTTGTCAATGAACATGATTTCTATGACTAAATCTTTGTACTTGTGAGACCTTATTTGTGACCTATTACATGTTTTTTTAATTCAGTTTTTTTGAGATACATTCACATATCCTACAGTCATCCACAGTGTACAATCAGTTGTTCACAGTACCATCCATCGTATAGTTGTGCATTCATCACCAAAATCAATTTTTGTACATTTTCATTACTCCAAAAAAAATTAAAGTAAGAACAAAAATAATACAAGTAAAGAAGAACACCCCAAACCTCCCACCCACCCCCATTCCCCTATCATTCACTTAATTTTTGTCCCCATTTTTCTACTCATCTGTCCATACACTGGATAAAGGGAGTATGAGCCACAAGGTTTTCACAATCACAAAGTCACACCGTGTAAGCTACATAGTTATACAGTCATCTTCAAGAATCAAGGCTACTGGGTTGCAGTTCAGCAGTTTCAGTATTTCCTTCTAGCTATTCCAATACACTAAAAACTACAAAGGGATATCTATATAATGTATAAGAATAACCTCCAGAATGACCTCTTGACTCCATTTGAAATCTCTCAGCCACTAAAAGTTTATTTTGTTTAATTTCTCTTTCCCCTTTTGGTCAAGAGGACCCTCTCAATCCCACGATGCCAGGTCCAGGCTCATCCCCAGGAGGCATGTCCCATGTTTCCAGTGAGATTTACACCCCTGGGAGTCATGTCCCACGTCGGGGAGGGCAATGAATTCACCTGCCGAGTGAGCTTAGAGAAAATAGGCCACATCTGAACAACAAAAGAGGTTCTTAATCTATTACATGTTTGATGTCATACTTTGCCAGTGTTGCTGTGATAAATACCACAGACTGGTTGGCTTAAACAATGGGAATTTATTGCCTGGCAGTTTGGAGACTAGAAGTCCCGAATCAAAGTATTGGCAGGCCGTGTCTTCTCCGAAGTCTGTAGCATTCTGGTGGTGGCTTGCTGGCAATCAGTTTCTGCCTCTGTCACATGGCAATCATCTCTTTCTCTCTCCCCCTGTGGCTTACTGATTTCCGTGTACAAATTTTCTTTGCTTATAAAGACTCTAGTCATACTGGATTGTACAGGTCTACCCTCATTCAGTTGGCCTTAGCTTACCAATAACATCTTCAATGGTCCTATTTATAGATGGGTTCACATCCACAACCTGACTCCCCTTAACTAATAACATCTTCAAAGATTGTATTTATAAATGGATTCACAACCACAAGACTGGGACTTAGGGCCTGAACATGTCTTGTAGGGGGCATGATTCAATTCTTAACATTTGGTTTTTGTCGATGTTCCATATGTTCTTTAAAAGAATGTATATTTTCTTATTTTAGGATACAGGACTCTTGGTTCTCCCTTGGATTAAAATTCTTAGCCATATTATTTTTAAGTCTCTATATATTTACTTGTTTTGTCTGGCTGATTTATCAATTATTGAGAATTTGGTTAAAGCATAAAATATTAAAACCCATTTTGGTTATGGATTTGGCCATTTTTTTCTTATAATTTATTTACTTTGGGCACGCCATATTATTAGGGCTTGAATCTATGAATTATTGTATATTCTTCGTGATTTGTTCTTTTTACTGGTATGTAAGAAGGAAGCATATTCAGCCCCTAACAATGCATTTTGCCTAAAATGTATTTTGCCTGATATTAATATTGCCACACTAGTTTTCTTTTGGTTAGCATCTACTTTGCATAACTTTTTATTTCCTATTATTTTCTGCCTCTCCATGTCCTTACATGTTAAACATGTCTCTTGTAAATAGCGATCTTTATTGTTGTACTGCTAACTTTTATTTATTAGCATTTATTGTAATTACTAAACCCTTTAATTTCTTTGTTTCATTTAATCTATCCTTTCTATTCACCATGGTTTGTCTTTGCCTCTTTTTGTTCTTTCATGCCTTCCAGTAGATTGATTGAGGATTCTTTTTCTTCATTGTTCTATGTTTGCTTGAAATTTATATATGCTATTTCTAATATTCTTAAACTTTAATAAGCACTTTTTTCTTTTTTTTCTTTTTTTTTTTTTATTTAAACAGTTTTATTCACACAATCCATCCTAAGTATACAATCGGTGACTCTTGGTATAATCACATAGTTATGCATTCACCACCACAGTATAGAAAGAGGGTAGAGATTGGGCAATTGATGCTTTAGGAGTATAGAATGTTTAATAAGGTTGATTGTAAAGGTTTGGAAATGAATAGTACAATACTGTGTGATGGTAGCACCATATTGTAAGTGTAATTAATGAAGCTTATTTCTTCCAAAAAAAAAATCCCATGCCCCTTATATCACCCTTATTGACATTTAGCTTTGGTATAGTACCTTTATTACAATTAATGGAAGAATATTACAGTGTTACTGCTAACTATAGACCTTAGTTTGCATTAATTGTATTTTCCCATATACCACCCTATTATTAACACCTTGTAATAGTGACATACGTTTGTTATAATTTATATAAGAACTTTCTTATATTTTTACAATTAACCATCCCCATCATCATCCACTCTAGGTTTCACTAAGTTATACAGCCCCAGTTTTTATCCTCTAGCTTTCCTTCTGGTGACATACACAACCCTAGTCTTCCTCTTTCAACCATACGCACACTCAGCTTCATTAATTACACTTACAATATGGTGCTACCATCACACAGTATTGTACTATCCATTTCCAAACCTTTACAATCAACCTTATTAAACATTCTATACTCCTTAAGCATCAATTGCCCACTCTCTACCCTCTTTCTATAAGCTATGCTCTCAAATTTAACTCTCAGAGTTTGCTCATTATAGTTAGTTCATATTGGTGAGACCATATACTGTGTCTGGCTTATTTCACTCAACACAATGCCCACAAGGTTCATCCACATTGTTGCTTGCATCATGACTTCATTCCTTCTTACAAGTGCAAAATATTCCATCATATGTATATATCACAGTTTGTTTATCCACTCCTCAGTTGATGGATATTTGGGCTGTTTCCACCTATTGGCAATTGTGAATAATGCCACTATAAACATCACTGTGCAAATGTCTATTTGTGTCCCTGTTTTCAGTTCTTCCAAATAACGGTATTGCCAAATCGTATGGCAATTCTATACTTAGCTTCCCAAGGAATCACGAAACTACCTTCTGGAGCAGCTGCACCATTCTACATTCTCACCAACAGTAAATAAGTGTACCTACTTCTCCACATTCTCTTTAGCACTTGTAGTTTTCTGTTTTTGTTGATAATGGCCATTCTAGTTGATGTGAAATGGTGTCTCATTGTGGTTTAGATTTGCATTTCCCTAATACCTAGTGAAGTTGAGCATCTTTTCATATGCTTCATAGCCATTTGTATTTCCTCTTTGGAAAAGTGTCTATCCATGTCTTTTGCCCATTTTTTAACAGGTTGCTTGTATTTTTGTTGTTGAGTTGTAGGATTTCTTTATATATTCTGGATATTAAACCCTTGATAAGCAATTTTTACGTGAAGTCTGAAGTTAGTTAATAGTCCTACGATATTTCTAAACAATATATGACTATTAAAACATTTTGTTTTAAAACTCTCTCCATCTTAAATATTATTATTGTCCAGTATATGATCAGGGTTATTTTTACTATATTTTCCTTTTCTTCAAACTAATAAATACTATTAATATTGATATATATAGTTACTATTTATTTAGATTTACCCTTATGTTTTTATTATTAATTATTTTATTATTTCTTCTTGGATATCCCTTATTCCTTTTAGATTCCATATTCTTCTTCCTTAAGTTTATTTAATAATTCTGTCAGCAAGGGTCTGTTAGTGGTAAACTTGCTTAGTCTTTATTTGAACTTATCTTCATTTTGTCCACCACTTTTGAATGGTAATTTAGCTGGGTTTAGATTTCTAGGTCAATATATATTTTCTCTCAGGACTGTTCTATTGTCTTTTGATTTCCATTGTGGTTATTAGGACATTTGCTGTCAATCTAATTGTCATTCCTTGATGGCAATATGTCTTTTCTCATTGGCTACTTTTAAAATCTTTTGTCTTTGGTGCTCTCAGTATCATTGTTTAGTGTCTAGAGGATGAGTTTAGTCATTATTTTTCTTGCTCAGGATTTATTATGCCTCCTGAATATCAGGATTCACATATTTACCATTTCTGAAAAATGCAGAGCTATTATCTCTTTGAATACTGTCTCTCCCCCATTCTCTCTGTTCTCTTCTTTGGAAATTCCTATTAGGTATCTACCTTCCACATCTTAGTCTCTCTTTAATATTTTCCATTTCTTTAGATGTCTGTGTTGCATTTTGAGTGATTTCCTTGGATCAATCTTCTTTTTTTTTTTTTTTTTGAGTCTTTGAATCAAACAATGCCTGAAGTCAATTATCTGAGCTAGTGCATTTCATTTTGTTTTAAGCCAGCTTAATGTTTATATTTCCATTATTTGCAACAAATCCTTCTAACATATATTCACACAGTCATATTCCACCAGAAATGTCTATTGAGTTTAACACTTCCTTTCCATGACCACTAACGTCATTTTCAGTTATATCATTTATTTGGGCAGGTAGTGTAACAGCCAGTAAAGGAGACTCAGAATGAACAGTCAGAGTTATATAAGAAGAATAAGAAGATAACAATGCCTAGATGGCAAAGAAGAAAATTTTTGTAATTAAGGAATATTCACATGCTGCAAAGAAGGCAGGAAGTATGAGAACTGAAAAGTGGGCCCTGGAATTGGCAATTAGGATATGATTACTGATTGTTATGTTTTGCCTTTATTTTCTGTGGCTTTTACCAATTATCAACATATTGATTAGCAGAAAGCTTAGAAGATATGAATTCAAAAAATAATGAGTTATTAGTGGATGGATTTTACTTTGAATGTTTAGGAACACAAGAAAATAGTCATTTGGTAACCATGGTTTCTATGGAAGATACAAGAAATAATAGAGTCAAATAATTTTTTAAAAGCAGTTTTAAATTAAAAGTGATTTGGCAAGGATGTAAAATTTGGAAGTCAGGTAATTTAACCCAAAGCCAGTTTCCCCATGTAGCTTATGGAATATTCTTCAGAGGTGCAGAAAAATAGGCAGCTATTTAAAGGGATTAATTAGAAATTTCAAACTATTCTTCCAGAAAACACACACTTGGACCACAAAACCTTCCAGTCTACTCTGACCCCATTTCTTCTTACTGTAGTCCTGGTCAGTGTTAATAATATCCAAGGCATCAAAGAAGAAAAATCGTCTTTTCAGACCAATTGCTATTCCTGAAATTGACAACGAGGTAATGATCATTTCAAATGCTTCCACAGTCAAAGACAATTAATGGAACAGGGGCCCTCAGGAAAGGGTGCTATTAGAGAAGTCCTTGAAATTTTCCTTTTACCACAGGCTTATCACTAGATCACATTTATTTTAACACGATTGCCATGTCCATCAGTCCATCTGTCTAAGTAACTAACTTTGGGCAACTTGGAGGTATCTACCATTATTGACTCTTTACCAAAGATGTAGGTTAAATCAACTCAAAGAAAGATATTTATTCCTTCATCTCAGTTCTAGTAGGTACAAGTGATTTGATGGGATGGTGAGGGTAGGGCTTAGAATATCTAGGAATCATTACTTTATAGGATTCTTATGCTACTGGCTGCAAAGGTTGGTTTTGCATCTGTTTCTGAAATGAGTTTTCCTGATTGTTTGCTTTCTGTGCCATTTTTTACTATTTATTTCGTTGCTTGGCTTACACTGGACCTGAGCTTGACTTTGGTCCATATGTCTGGAAAGAATAGTGCAAACTGTTCTCCTTCCACATATCCTGCTCTTTTAATAAAATTGTTCCTTTTTTATACAGAATGGTTGATCAAGCATTTGTTAACAGGGCAAAAACTGATAATTCGCTTAAAATGAATCACTTTTGTGCCAGGCTGGGAGCCTCATGACTCATAATTACAAGTTCAAAGACTGGCTGTTTGTAACAAGAGGCAGCCCAGCCAGAGGGGCTTTCATCCTGCTCATTCTTTGCATTCTTTATATCCAGAGAGCAAATTACTGCCCAAGCCAACCCAAAGCTCATTAGTGAACCCAGTGAAGTGAAAGGCAGCTTCCTGAGCTTGGGCAGAGAGGGCAGTCTTTCTACCAAGCCATACAAGCCCAAACAGTTAACCAGGTCCTGCCAGTGGACATTGTCTACCGCAGATGAATGCCAACCTGAGAAGCTTTTAACAAAGTCAAATTTTGATTCTTCTTCATCATGCTTCTTATCTTCTAGAACCCTTTCCTTCCTCCTCCCCTTTGCCATTGTACCAAATATGGGCACTCAGGGCCCCAGGCCCTTAGCACTGTTTTCCAGAATCTAGTTCTGCTTCTGGCTTAAAGAAAAGACAGGATGAAAGACCAGAGTAGTGAGGGGAAAAGTCAGACAAAAGCCATTAATGCTGAGAGAAAAGCTGCTCATTAGCTGCTACTATGTGAAGAGAGCAAAGATAAACACAAGTCAGAGCAAGAAGGCCAGCAGTGTTTAGAACAGATTTGTGGCTTCCATTCTGCGTCTCAAGGCAGCTCAGGAATCCCCATAAATTACAAGGCTTTGGAAAAGAGAAAAGATGATAATGTTGGCCATGTTTAATATGTCTGTCTCACCTCCTACAAACATGTGCTACACACACACGGTATGCCTTGTCCCCAGTTGGGCATGCCTAAAAGAAGCTTCCAACTGGGTCGGAAAGATATGAAGGAGGAGAGCACAGCATAGCAGAGAGATCAGAATGGGGCTTGTGGAGATAGACAGCTCTGGACTGAAAGACTTTCAGGTTTCTCCTTTCCAGTTCTGATGAGAAGACCCAAAGGAAATAAGGGACATGATGAGCTGAGTTTTCCAAATCAGGTTAATCCTTTTAAAGGAGAACATTCAAGTCTAATGTTAAAATGGATGCCTTGATAACTTTGCTCATGATCAACCTTCAACCAGGGGCTTGAAACTCCTTCCATGGAGTTTCTTGTCAACATTATCACACATTAATTAACATATATGCAATGAAATATTCTTGTCTTGAGGGATGTGAGAACTTGAAAGAGTAAAACCCAGTGGCGTATAAACAGATACACTCTCCAGCTCTGGGTGTTTGGGGAAATATAATTTATTTTGTGCTCTCTCCATTCTTCATACCATTGCCCCACCTCTTACTATGCCAGACCCTTTCTAATAATTACACAAGAAGTGGGAGGGAAAGAAGCATGTATTGAGGGCCTACATGTAAACTAGGCCCCGTGTTGTATTCTTTCCATATTTTAGTACCTTTTAATCCTCAAAACAACCTTATGATGGAGACATTACTAGCTCCCTTTTATGAATGAGGAAATTGAGTGTATCACCTATTCATAGGCTCATGAATCAAAAGGGGCTTTATTCACACTTTACAAGCCATGCCACACCACTATGTGACAAATCTTTTTTCTTCTCAGCCATGCAGTCTCAATAAACCCATCTGAAATGATTGGGTTCTTGACCCTTCCTTTCATTGATTATATATTATTGGCCACATAATATGTGCCAGACACATTAATGGTCCATGCCACACCCTCCAGAATCCTTTTTCAATTAAATTTTCATCAACCAGAATGCCCTGCACTCATTTCATATTCTGATCATTGCCTTTTCACAGACATGTGTTGGCTCCATGAACCAGTTCTTTTGGGATCCAAGAACCTTCGTATCCCATCCCCACAGCTGCCACCAATCATCCTGCCTCTATAACACAAACACAGACACAGACAGACACACACACACACACACACACACACACACACACACACACACAGACGTATGCACACAGGTATTATTTCCACTTTACATGGGAAAACTAAGGATCAGAGGAATTAAGTAACTTAATCAAGATCATAACCTAATAGGATGCACTTTTATAACTGTTCTTTCCTCCAGGCACAGCTATCAGAGTGTAAGCTGGCTTCCTAAAAAGTAAGAACTTTAATTCAAAATCTCCCTCTAGGAATCTAGTTTACAGAAATCATCAAAAATGCCTTTATGCAAACGTTACCTCCTCAGAGAAGCCTTCTTCTGATCCCCCTAAATGAAATAGCCTCTCCCATCATACATATCTCTCTATTCTCCTACTTTGTATAATCTCTCTTCATGGAGCATATTAATAATAGGTATTTATTTGCTTCTCTTTTTATTGTCTGTAGAATGTAAGCTCTCCAAAGGAAATAAGCCTTTGTTCACCACTATATTCCCAGTCCCTAGGCAGTTCCTGGCATTTAGTGGGCACTCAGTAAAAACATGATGAAAAAGAAATAAAGGGCATTCAAATTGGAGAGAAAGAAGTAAAACTTTCTGAGGAGGGGCAAGATGGTGTCATAGAGAGTAGTGGAATTAGTTAATCCCCTGGAGCAACTAATAAACAACCAGGAACATCTAGTAAATAATCTGGAATAACTGCTGGGGGACAACTGTGACTGTCCACACATCGTAAATCAATCTGAATTGGGTGGAATGGCTGAGATCACAGCATAAAATCTGTAAGTAAAAACTGCGAAACCACGCCAGGAGCTCCCTCCCCCCATGGTAGGCTGAGCTGCAAAACCTCACTGTGAGAGAAACCAGCAGTCCCAGAGCAAGCAATTATGGCTCAGCCCAGCTCCAACTAGGGTTTTAATTAACAAATGTGGACTTCTGAATACAAGCTACAGCCACAGGCAAACCCCTAACAAGCAGACAGAGGCTTTTAGTGACAACTGACCTTAAAGAGCCAGAAAAATCCTGTTTCCTGGGAAAAGGAGCCCAGAATACCAGGTGCTATCTTTGGCCAATGGGCGAAACTGGGGGGCTGTGGACTGGCTCTGAAAGGGGGCTTTCTTTCCCTTTTTCTCTCTCTCAACCTGAGTGGCTCAGTGGAGAAAGCCTCAGCCATTTGCAGTTCATAGCACTCTAACCCGGAAGGGGGTGGAGATAACAGGGTCAGGGAGACAGAAGAGCTATTCAAATGCAGAAGATAACTCCCTAGGGGGTGTTATCCCTAAGAGGAAGGAGGTGGGGCCCAGCTATAATGCCAGCCCTCACTTCAGAACTCAGACCCCAAGGCCCAGGGGAAAATAGCCAAAACAGAAACTAAAGGGGCACGTCTCCCTATACCAGTGGGGAGCAACAGACTGACAGGCACCACCTGCTGGGCAGGTTAGGAAAAGCACAGTGGCTAGAGACCTCACAGGAAAGTCTGTCAATCTTCTAAGACACACCCTCAGGGAAACTTGACACTTAACCCCATTCTGAGATCTGAACCCATTCTGATCTGGGAAAATCTGAGTGGGGTAACCAAGGAAACCAGATGCCTAGACAATAGAAAACTACAAACTACACTAGGAAAAACAAAGATATGGCCCAGTCAAAGGAACAAACTTATATCTCAATTAAGATACAGTTGAGATATTGTTTCACTTTAATGAAACAATCAATTAAAAATTTTCAAAGAAATATGCTAAATCAAATCAAAAACCAAATCAATGAGTTCAAGGAAGATATGGCAAAAGAGATGAAGGATATAAAGAAAACACTGGGCGAACATAAGGTAGAAATCGAAAGTCTGAAAAAACAACTGGCAGGATCTATGGAAATGAAAGGCACAACACAAAAGATGAAAAACACAATGGAGACATACAACAGCAGATCTCAAGAGGCAGAAGAAAACACTCAGGAACTGGAGAACAAGACACCTGAAATCCTACACACAAAAGAACAGCTAGGGAATAGAATGGAAAAATACGAGCAATGTCTCAGGGAATTGAATGAAACATGAAGCACATGAATGTACATGTCATGGGTGTCCCAGAAGGTGAAGAGAAAGGAAAAGGAGCAGAAGCAATAATAGAGGAAATAATCAATGAAAATTTCCCATCTCTTATGAAAGACATAAAATTACAGATCCAAGAAGCGCAGCATACCCCAAACAGAATAGATCTGAATATACCTATAGCAGGACACTTAATAATCAGATTATCAAATGTCAAAGACAAAGAGAGAGTCCTGAAAGCAGCAAGAGAAAAGAAATCCATCACATACAAAGGAAGCTTGATAAGACTATGTGCGGATTTCTCAGTAGAAACCATGGAGGCTAGAAGGAAGTGGGGGTGACATATTTAAGATACTGAAAGAGAAAAACCTCCAACCAAGAATCCTTCAAACATGAGGGAGAGTTTAAAATATTCTCTGACAAACAGACAATGACAGAGTTTGTGAACAAGATACCTGCTCTACAGGAAATACTAAAGGGAACACTACAGACAGATAGAAAAACAATTTTGGGTGATGGTAGCACAGCAATGTAAGTACACTGAACAAAGATGACTATGAGTATGGTTGAAAGAGGAAGGTTAGGAGCATGTGGGACACCAGAAGGAAAGAGGAACGATAAAGACTGGGACTCTATAACTCAGTGAAATCTATAGTGCTCAACAATTGTGATAAAGTGTACAAATGTGTTTCTACAAGAGGGAGAACAAATGAATGTCAACCTTGTAAGATGTTAAAAATGGGGTGGTATTGGGGAAAAAAATACAATCAATGCAAACTAGAGACTATAGTTAACAGAAACATTGTATTGTGCTTCCTTTAACGTAACAAAGGCAATATACCAAAGCTAAATGCCTATAAAAGGGGGACATAAGGGAGAGGTATGGGACTTTTGGCATTGGTGATATTGTCTGACTTTTTTATTCTACTTTAGTTTAATTGTCTTTCCTTTTGTTGCTTTTTAGCTGTCATTTTTTCTTTCTTTTTCTTTTTCTTTTGTCTCTCTGCCTTCTTTGACTCTTCTTCCTTCTTTGTGAAAGAAATGGAGATGTCCTTATATAGATAGTGGTGATGGTGGCAAATGCATAAATACATGATTATACAGGGAACCATCGATTGTTTACTTAGGATGGAATGTATGGTGGGTGAACAAAACCATCTTAAAAAAAACAGGTTGATGAAGAAATGTTGAGGGCATTATATTGAGTGAAATAAGTCAGACACATGAGGACAAATATTGTATGGTCTCACTGATATGAACTAATTATAATAATATGTAAACTCATAGACATGAAATATAAGTCACCAGGATATAGAACGAGGCTAAAGACTGGGGAGCGGTTGTTTATGTCAAGCAGAATGTTTAACTAGGTTGAACTTAAGTGTTTGGAAATGGACAGAAGTGATGGTAGCACATTATTGTGAGAATAACAGTGCTAAATGGTGTGTGTCTGTGGTGGAAAGGGGAAGCTTAGAGTCACGTATGTCACCAGAAGAAAAGTTGGAGGTTAAAATATGGGAATGTATAAAACAATGAATCTTGTGGTAGACATTGTCCATGATTAACTGTACAAATATTAGAAATCTCTTTCATGAACTAGAACAAATTTATGACACTATAACTAGAAGTTAATAATAGGGGGTATATAGGGAAAAATATACCTACTGCAAACTATGTACTACAGTTAGTAGTATTTTAGCACTCTTTCATCAACAGTAACAAATGTACTATACCAATACTATGAGTCAATAATGGGGAGGGGGTTAGGGGTATGGGAGGATTTGAGTTTTCTTTTTTTTGTCTTTTCTGGAGTAATGAAAATGTTCTAAAAATTGAAAAAAAAATTGTGGTGATGGATGAACAGCTATATGATGGTACCATGGGCAATTGTTTGTGCGCTTTGGATCTTGGGATGATTGTATGGTATGTGAACAATCTCAATAAAATTAAATTAAAATAAAAAGCTTTCCCTGTTTGTAGACAACATGATCTTATATAGAGAAAGTCCTGAAAAATCCACAACAAAGCTACTGGAGCTAATAAATGAATTCAGCAAAGTGGCAGGGTAGTACAAGATCAACACACAAAAATCAGTAATATCTATTACACTAGTAATGAACAATCTGAATAAGAAATCAAGAAAAAAAATCCCTTTACAATAACAACTAAAAGAATTAAATATCTAGGAGTAAATTTAACCAAGGATGTACATGGGAAACTACAAAACATCACTCAAGAAATCAAAGACCACAATAAATGGAAGGATATTTCATGTTCATGTTAAGTATTGTTAAGATGTCAGTTCTACCCATAGTGACTTATACATTCAACACAATCCTATTTAAAATTCCAACAGCCTTCTTTGCAAAAATGGAAAAGCCAATCACCAAATTTATATGGAAGGGTAAGGGGCCCCAAATACCCAAAACTATTTTTAAAATACAGGAACGAAATAGGAGGACGCATGCTTCCTGATTTTAAAACTTAATATAAAGCTACAGTAATCAAAACAGTGTGGTACTGGCAGAAGGACAGACATATAAACCAATGGAATCACATTGAAAGTTCAGAAATAAACTCTCGTATCTATGGCCAATTGATTTTTGACAAGGTTGCCAAGTCTTCTCAATGGGGAAAGAATAGTCTCCTCAACAAATTGTGCTGAGAAAACTAGATACCCATCTGCAAAGAATGAAAGTGGACTCCTTACCTCATACCATATACAAAATTTAAGTCATAAATGCATCAAATACCTAAGTACAAGTACCAAAACTATAAAACTCCAAGAAGAAAATATAGGGAAGTATCTATAGGACCTTGTGTTAGGCAATGGTTTCTTAGACTCTACACCCAAAGCACAAGCAGCAAAAGAAAAAATGAATGAGACTTTATCAAAATTAAAAACTTTTGTTCATCAAAGAACTTCATCATGAAAGTAAAAAGACAATCTACATAATGGGAGAAAATATTTGTAATTCACATACCCATTAAGGATTTAATATCCAGCATATATAAAGAAATCCTACAACTCAACAACAAAAAGAGAAACAACCCAATTAAAAAATGAGCCAAAGACTTAAAGAGACATTTCTTCAAAGAAGATATACAAATGCCCAAAAAGCACATGAAAAGTTGTTCAACATAATTAGCCATTAGGGAAATGCAAATTGAAGCAACACTGAGCTACTGTTTCATACCCACCAGAATGGTGAAAATACAGATGTTGGATAGGAGAAATAGGAACACTCATTCATCTTGGTGGGAATGTAAAATGGTGCAACTTTATTGTGGAAAACAGTTTGACAGTTCCTCAAAAAGTTAAGTTTAGAATCACCATATGTCCTACCTGGCAATCCTACTTCTTGGTGCATACCCAAAAGAATTGAAAACCGGGACTTGAACAGGTATTTGCACACCGATGTTTACAGCGGCATTATTCACAATTGTCTAAAGATGGAAGCAATTCAAGTGTCCATCAACCAGTAAATGGATAAACAAAATTTGGTGTATACATAAAATGGAATATTATTTAGCCATAAAAAGGAATGAAGTTCTGATATATGCAACAACATGGGTGAACCTTGAAGACATCAAATTGAGTGAAATAAGCCAGACACAAAAGGACAAATGTTGCGTGATTTCACTCATGAAATCATCAGAACAAGTATATTCTAACTAGAATACAGATTATCAAGGGCTGGGGAGGGGTAGGGTATGGGGAGTTAATGCTTAATGGGTACAGAATTTCTTTGGGGGGTTATGGAAATATTTTGGTAATGGATGGTGGTGATGGTAGCATAACATTGTGAATGTAATTAACACCACTGAATTATATAGTTGAATGTGGCTAAATTTACTAGAATAAAAATTTTTAAAAAACAGGCAACCCTAATGTAAACTATGCACTATAATTAATAGTACAATATAATAATATTCTTTCATCAATTGTAACAAAGTTACCACACTAATACAAAGTGTTATTAATGGAGGGAGGTATATGGAAACTTGGTATTTTCTGCATGATTTTTCTGTAAATCTACAATCTCTCTAATAAAAAAAAATTACCCAAAAAAATTTTAATGTGTAATAAGATTTAAGTACCAAGATGTCCACTGCAGCATTATTTACATAGCATATATAATAAACAATCTAAAAGTCCAAAAATAGGGGAATGGACTATATGATGAAATATTACACAGCCATTGAAAATAATATTCATGAACATTTTGATGACTCATAAAAAGGATTATGAGATAATGTTAAGTGAAATAAACAGGCTACAAAATTTTATATACATTATCATCTTAACTATGTAATAAAACAAAGCATAGAAAAAACTGGAAGGAGGTGGAGGGATTGCAAATGAATTTTTTCCTGCTTCTTCACACCCTTCTATATTTTCCAAAATTTCTTCAATGGATAAGGTATACCATGATAATTAGAAAAATTAAAGCAATACTTTTATGTGTTCTTACCTTATCAGGCAAAGATATGAAGGCTGCAATCTCTATCCCTCTCTGAACTCTTAGGATAAGGCATTTATGGAAGAAAAATCCCTCAGAAAACTTCCTGAATGGCTTTATATAGAGAGCATATAACGGTAAATTACTTCTCTCTGTTGAGGATGTACAAATGCTAGGCATAGATATTAACTTGGCTGACCCCGTAGCATTCTGAAATGTTGATAGATATGAAGATTCTCATCTGTCTCCTTCAGAAATGGAAAGAAAGCTGTTGTCATGAACTCCCTCACCATTTATAGTTGGAGTTCAGTTTGTTTCCCTTTAGAAATAATTATTTATCAGTTTAAATGCATGAAATAAAAACAAAAAGAAAACAAATGACCACAAAATTAAAACCTAGTGAAAGAGAGACAGCAAGCAGGAAAATAATGAGATGACAAGTTTAATCAGGGAATGGATTGGCAAGGCCCATGGAAGTTGACTCAGGTCAGAGGTCTGAGAAAGGAGAGCATTTTTAAAAATTCTGATTGTGGGTACAGAGGGGAGAGAGGTCCTAGCCTGGCGATCAGGGTCTTATGGGAGAACAGTTTGGGCATGATGTGGGGAAGCAGGGGCAGGGGTGCAAATCTGAGACCTATTAGGAAGACCTATTTCCATGAGGACTGTGACTCCTCCTTCTCTCTGTTCCTTTCTCCCTTCTTTCCTGGCACTGGAGAAGAGGGCAGTGAACAAGACAAAAGCTCTTGCAGAGTTTTCATTTACATAGCACATACATGTAGTTTCAAATGGTAATACATGCTAGGAGGGATATAAAACAGAATGATAGGATAGAAAACTATTGGGGTGGGGTGGGGACCAAAGGAGGTGATGGATGAGCTGATAAGCGTAAGAATCAGAGAAAGAATATCCCAGAAGGAGGGAACAAACAGCAAGTATAAAGGCCCAGAGACAGGAATAAGCTAGACTTAGTGTGGCCCGGAAAGTGCAGTAAGTGGCAGCAAGAGCAAAGGAGACCTGGGTGGGGCCTGAGGAGGGAGAAGTGTAGCCAGGACCCAATTGGGGGGCCATGGGAAGCCACTGGAGAGTTTTAAGCAGAGGTGTGACATGACCATGTTTTGAAAAGATCACTCAGGCTGCTATGTGGAAGGTATATTGTAGGAGGCCACAATGGAAGCTGGCAAAGCTGTCAGAAGACAGTCCTGGTGAGAAACGACAGTGACTGAGGATAAGACTAAAAAGAGACCTAGAGGAGAGAGGTATAAGATATGTTTTGAAAGGATTGCTGACAAGATCTGCCTACTAGTAGAGCTGATGTGGATGTTGAGGGAAAGAGAGGAATCACAGAAGAGACATAGGATTTTTTGCTTGAGCAGGTGGGTGCCATTTACTGAGATGGAAACAATTAGGGGGAACAGCTTGAGGTAGGGTTTGGAATGGAGAATCAAATTAAGGGTTCTCCTTGGGGCATGTTAATTTTGAGGTGCCAATTAGACACTCAATTAGAGATTTCAGGTGAACTGTTAGATGGCTCAATCTGGCCTCAGAGGAGAGGTCAGGGCTGAAGATACAAACTTTGGAGTCATCGGCATATAATGTATATTGAAGCCACGAAACTGAATGAAATCACCTTAGGACTGAGCCCTAAGGCACTGCCAACATCTGGAGATTGGAAAGAGAATCTAGTAAAAGTAGGAAGTAAAGTAGGAAGCCAGTAAAGTAGGAAGAAACCAGGAGGGAGTGGCAGCACAGAAGGCCAGGGACGGAAGCGCTTCACGTAGCGGGGAGGGTCTGGCTGTATCAAACACTGCTGCGTATTGGTCAGGATAGACTAGGTTATTCTCCGGTAGTAAATTAGCACTAAATCTCAGTGCCTTCTCATAATGAAATTTATTCCTTATTCGTACTCCATGAGCAGTGTGGGCCAGGGGGATAGGAACTCAGCTCCACAATCACCAGGAACCCAAGCTGACATAGACTCTACATTTGAGTGAGCGAAGAGCGAGCATGGATAATTGCACAGCAGCTCTTACATGCTTTAGCCAGGAAGTAGCACACCACTCAGAGCCCACTGACCAGAACCAGCCACATGGACATTCCTAACTGCAGGAGGGCTGGGAAATGGATGGATGCATGTAGAATATTTGATGGACATGGCTGCCCTCCCACATGCTGAGAGGTAAATAAAATGAAAACAGAAAACTGACCACTGGTTTTGGCAATACTGGGGATCTTGAAAGGACAGTTTCAATGGAGTAGAGGGGATGAAATACCATTGGGCTAGGTTGAGAAGAGAGGGAATAGAGATGGTGCTTGTAGACATCTATTGAGGCATTTGCTATGAAAGGAGACCAGAGACATGGAAAGATAATTAGGAGGTCAATAGAGTGAAGGGAGAATATTTTTAGGAAGGTAATTTTTGCTATCCTGAGTATCTAAATGTCCTGAGGGCCCTACTCTGTCCACCCAATTATATATAGATGATCTTGTTTCCTTTTCCATCAATCAAATCAAGGCCAAAGAATGTGAATATTTGAACCTTCCACTTCCAACCTAAAAATTCAAATATATCTATCTCTAACTATAACCAATTCAGGATGAATTTTAAAATATGTTTTGTGCTAATGGAAATAATCCAAGGAAGAGAGGGAAATTGTTCAGGCAAGAGAGAAAGTATAGTGTAAGAAGGCCAAGTGCAGGGGTTGGCCTTCCTGGAATATGGGTGTTTATGAGATCCTCTGATAGACATGGTGTTGGGAAGACGAGGGAGTCCCTGTCTTGTTGCATTTATTTCCTCAATGAGATGAGGCTGTTTCTGGGACATGGCTAGTTTGGTAAGGAAACAGAGAACACAGAAGCAGTGGGGCAACCCCAACAGTTGAAGCCAATCTCTGTCTCTGCATTGGTAACCCATAATTTGCAGCTGCCTTAAGAAGTCTCCCACTATGTTAAAGCAGTTCTTGCACTCTAAACAGTTCACTATAGGTGGGTTTTAGATGGATCATTATTAATTATGATGATAGTAACAACTCATTTTTACACTTTCATTTTGTATAGTATATTTCATATTCATTCACTCATTCTGTCAGATGCTTTTAAATAAATGATTCATAGCTGCCATATTCTGCTTTTATACCTCTATTTTAAAATATATACACAGAGAACTGCATTAAAGATATATGTACACTTTTAACAAATAATACTTTTAAGAAAAAACTTACGCTAGAGATATTTTATCCTTGCTCATTCATTCAGTCATCAAAGCTTGTTTGGAATGTCTGCTGTGTTCCAGGCACTGAGGTTGGAGCTGGAGCTACAAAGGTACATGAGCAAGTCCCTTGCCTTTTGAAGCTTATAACCTGAAGGGATGGGGTGGGAGGTGGGGGTAAGGAGGTGAGATGGTCATTGAATTAAGTCATCGCAAAAGTATTCCATAATTCTAAAATTAAGAGATGCCCAAAGTGCTACTTCCTCTTATTGATCCTCCTCAAATATGTACAGGGGTAGGGATTATTACTAGCTTCCTTTTATAGACAAAGAACCTGAGACAGAGCAATCTCACAGACAGGCCCTCAGTCGCATAGCTAATAAGTGAAAACAACACTCAAACCCTTGTCATCTGACTCCAAAGCCTGCCTTCTTTCCCCAACCAATGAGCAAGAATAATAGAAAAATAGCTCAATATTACAATCTAATGCAAAGATTTCTCTTCCGTCATTTGAGGGAAGGAAAATTGCCTGACAAACCCATAGAAAACTCAGACCTGAGATAGCCCGGACAGGCAGGGAGCTGATTAAGAGTGTTGTGTCTGGGCCTAGATGTCACTTGGACCCAAATACCACCCCACCCCCCACCTTACCTCACCAGCAGCCAAATCAAATCCCTGAGGTCCTGCCCAGACAATCTCTGTGCCAGGCCCAGCACATGGCGGGCTTCTCCCACATATGAGGTTTTGCATTTTTGTTGCCTGTGCAGGGAATGACATGATACCCTTTCCTCCAGCTGCTTCTCCTCAGTTCCTCTAAACCTAACTCAGGAGGAAGGTTCCTTGAGAAATTCCACTGCAGACTGATCATGCCCCTTTCTTTTGCTCCCTAGAAATCTTCTGCACCATCTGTACCATGTTACTACAGATGTGTTATCTATCAATATTCTCTAGCCTTTTAATGTAAGCTTTGACTTTTCTCTACCCCCAAAGCTGAACTATAGTATGGTCAAGGACAAGTATACTATGGTCAAGGACAATATTTCTTTTATTTATCCCTAACTAAACTTGGAAGAGTGTTATCAATAGAGTAGATACTCAGCTAGTACTAGTTAACAGATGGTCGGCTTCAACTGACTCACTGCCTGAGTGGATAAACAAGTGTTAGTTTGAACAATTAAATGCTTTCCTGAGAAGATGCAGTAAGAATATAGAGAGATCAAAAGAAAATGAAGGCCTCCTGGGTCCTTTTCACCTCTTTTTCACAGCCATTGCTCATTTGGGGTGGGAGAGAATTCTCCCCCACCTTAGAACCTGGGCGCTCGCCATTTTTCTTCTTGGTGGTATCCCCTGTCTCAATGCACACTTCAGTCCAACACAACCATTTTAAGTGTATAAACTGTTTTACTTTGGAGACTTTTCAGAGTGAAAGCTCTGTACAGATTAGGGAAACATAATTACTTAACTGAACCTGACAGAATTTGCTAACTAATAACGTTGTTAATGGCAGGGAGTCAAGGTTTCATTCCAAGTCAGCCAACTCTTCCTTAACCCCATCCCTACTCGGTTCCCAGGTAAAGCAGCTCCTCCCAGCCATCCGGAGCCTTCCCCACTTTCCCATTCACAAAGATCTCCAGCTCATCTGAGCTGCCATATGCATTCATGGTTTGCAGTCCATATCCTCACTCATAACCCTCCAAAATCTTTCTTTTGCTCTTTATCATCTCTGACCTCCTGATCCCATACATATGGTATCAGTGGTTCACCAGTAGCTGTGAGGTCATATCTTCAAATCATTTTCACTCAGAAGGAGGGTTTTTTGAGTTGGATAAGCCTGGATTAAGTTCTGGCTTTGCCATTTACTAACTGTGTGACTTGGGAGCACTTTTAACCTCTTTCATCCTCAATTACCTTACTTGTAGACTGGGCCCAATAATACCTAGTTTACAGAGTTACTATGAGAATTAAACGAGATAACATATATAAAGCCTCTCAATGAGCATTAGCTCCCCACCACCACCAGTTGGAACAGTGCTTGACACTTAAAAGGTGCATGAAATATAATTTCCCCCTCCCTTTCTTTTTGCCCAAAGAATGAACATTAGCATTACCAAACTCCATTTTGCTTCATGCTTATTTCCAAGTCAGGGAAATAGAAATAGATTTAAATTATATTTAAACCCACATGGAAGGGATATTTTTGCTACTAGCCTAGAATGTAATTCTCCTTTTAAATGTATGAAAATAAATTTGAGACTAGTGTGAAATCCATCTCTAATTTAGGCATAAATAGAAAACTTGCCTTATTTCTCAGACAACAGGACATGTCAACAATGCTTTAGCCCCTACCCCTGAGGCCCAGGCTGACTGGAGAACTGAGCTCATCAGAGTTGAAACCAGTCAACAGGATCATGTTAACCATGTCCTCTGGAAATGGTCAAGGACATCTCAGACTTAGGGAATCATGTCTCTTTCAGATGCAGAATTTAAGCCTCTTTCTAAGCTGACAAGGAATGCTACCTGTTGAAATCTCCAATTATGTCTCTCAGCAAACTGTCCTTTTACTCTCAAAGATCAAGGACGTACATGTTCTTCCACCCAAATCCCAAGGGTTGGTCCAAATATTGGGCATGGAATTAGCACGGTTCTTCCAGAGCTGCCACATCTATGGACTAAACTTGATGGAAAAGACTCAGTAGATCCAGTTTAGCCTGGCAGCAGGAGCCACAGCGTGCTGTCTCATTTAATAGAGACGATGATGGCCTCCAGATTTCTGAGTTAACTCCAAAACATAGAAATGCCAACATGACCCAGGCTGCTCTCCAAGCTCCGTGCCTGTCCATGAGTTTCTCTAAGCAGCCCACATGGGAACTTTGGCCTGAATGAGAGCAATCATTAAATAGGAACACCAGAGATTCTGGATTAGGAAAATGAGAATTTTCTGCAGATGATCTTCAGGACCATTTTTAAAAGGTCTTACATTGCTGCTGGAAATAGGGAACTCCCTCAGACAGCTCCCATTCTCTCAGGGGCTCCAGGACTGTTCACTTGGTTGGCACATTGGGCCTCTCAGCCTGCTCAGGCTAATGTCCAGGACACAGTTGCAGCAGAAGGGTGAATCAGACATGGTTACCAGGACAAAAGGAAAACACAGCCTGTCTTGAAACCTGCCCCCTTAATTTCAGACCAGCCCACATGGTCTGCGCTGCTGGGCCTGCGCGGGTTGCTGGTAGGATGCGTGATTTCTGGCATCAGAATTCAGGAACCCATTTGATTTATTTAGTTGTGGTGCCTCTATTGGGTGGGTCTCCTAAAGTTTATGTGGCTTTCCACTTAAGATTTTCCCTTTGCTCCACTCCCTAGAACCCCTGCCAAGCCTGCCATTCTTCAGCCTGATCCAAGCCAGCCCTAAGAACCTACTAATTAAAGGTTCTCCTTTGACATCTTTTATGTGGCAATTTAGGAAACTCTAGGCAAGTCCTAATCTGAGGACTTGAGCCCAGGTGGTAGCATCTGGGTTGAAGCCAGGCCTTTAACCCCAAAGCTTTAGGGCACCAGCCCATTCCAGAAGTTGCCATTCAAAAGTAGGACTTTGTTGGGCAAATGCCCTTGATCACCCCAAAAGATCTGATCTTTGGTCTTCACATCTGCAGTCACTTTGGCTGTGGCTAAGTGGTTTTTTTCTTACCCTCATCCTCAGATTCCATACCCTGCTGTACCCGCCCAGCAATGCCTAAAATTGTAGCTGGGCTGCTCCTGGCCCTTTAAAGTAAACAAAACCATGGCAAAAGGCACTGCTTTCTGTTGTGGCCTCCATTACCTTGGCAGTGGAGGAACACAGACAGAGGGATTCTTGGTATCTACTCACAGACGGTCACTCTCAGTGCTTCAGGCACTCCAGGGCATGACGCGCCTCTCTGGGAGAAATCATAGTATATCAGCTTCGAAGTGATAGAACTAGTTGGCTATTCTTCCCTAGAAGCAATGAAATGATGAAAATAATAGCAGTAACTATTATATTCGTTGGTAATCCTGGGGCCAACTATTAAAGGAAGAGCTTTTATGCCAGGGATGGCAAAAAAGGCAGCCTGTTTGACTAGTAGAGGCTGCCTGAAATGCTGTGCTGAAATCGCCAACACTATAATTAGTTTCCCCAGAATGCTGTGATTGGTTAGCAATGTCTTTCATGGGTGTGAGGGAGGGAGGAAGTGGTAACACAGGGGCTATGTATTTGCCAACCCTGTCTTTCATGCCACTTCCAAACAACTCCTCCTTCCTAAATGACAGAGTTCTCCCCACACTATGGGGAGGAAGGTAAAGACAATATCTCAGGTGGCCTTTATAATCTTTCTAGGAGATGGTGCACTTTTCTTTATAAGATCTTTTAGCACCTTCTGTGCCAGTTTGGATGTATTATGTTCCCCAAAACACCATGTTCTTTAATGCAGTCTTGTGGGGACAGACATATTAGTGTTGATTAGGTTGGAATCCTTTGATTGAGTGTTTCCATGGAGACATGACTCAATCAACTGTGAGCAAAACATTTGATTGGATTATCTCAATCAAATATGGACCCCGCCCATTCAGGGTGGGTCTTGATTTAATCACTGGGATCCTATAAAAAAGCTCACAAACAGAAGGACCTCAGAGCAGCTGAAGGGACATTTTGGAGAGCAGCTCAGAGAGACATTTTGGAGATGGCCGCTGAAAGCAGACTTTTGCTGATACTTAGGGGATGGTAGCCCAGTGTTTGCTCCACAGAAGCTAAGAGAGGAAAAAATGCCCCAAGAGCAACATCTTGAAGAATGCACAGGAGCTTACCAGAAAAGCCGGAACACAACCTGGGATCAGCAGATGCCAACCACATGCCTTCCCAGCTAACAGAGGTTTTCCAGACGTTATTGGCCTTCCTTTGGTGAAGGTATACTTGTTTTGGTGCCTTAATTTAAACATTTTCAGGGCCTTCAGACTGTAAATTTGTAACCAAATAGTAGACCCCTTTATAAAAGCCAATCCATTCTTGGTATTTTATATAACGGCAGCATTAGCAAACCAGAACATCTTCCTATCCCATACATTTATTTAGTCCATCTTCAGTGGATCTTTTGCTCTCTATGCCAGAAGCTGCTGACTTATCCTTCACCCCAGAGCTTCTGGCTGTAGCCATCATCTCCCTTCTATCGCCCCTCAGACATCCTTGTCCCAGAGACCATTCCCAACAGTGCTGAGCCACTGGATCTTACTTCCAATCCTCATCTCACTCATGACCTTTGTGTTCCATGCTACACCTCAATAGATGATCTCTCCTCCAGCTCTTCTCAGCTCTCATCTAAATCTCATTCCTCTCCAGCTCATCAATCCATTCATTTTAGCATCTCCTGATTCTTAAGGGTGGAACTCCTTAATAATTATTTATGTGAGGACAATTTTCTATATTTTGCCTTAGTCAAATTCACTGAGAAATTCCATGTGTATAGAACATTCTATCAGAAACCAAACAAAAAATATATTCTACCTTTCCCATTGCTCTTGCATGCAGCTCAGTGTTTTACATATTGTAGATATTCATCACATTGCTATATCAAAGCCATTCTCTTACCTTCAGCTTCAGAAGCCTCCAGAACCAAGCCATGGATGATGTCACCATTCCCCACCCTCACCTCCACCTTCCTCCTGCCCAGCCCCAAATGTCCACCCCTTCTCTTCTCATACAAACAGTGTGTTCCAAACCTCTCTCCCATTGTTATCCACCTCCTCTCGCTTATCCTCATCCCCTTTTGGTCCTTCACCCCTTCCTTCAGCAGTCAGAGGGAACTGAGGCACCACATGAATCAATGTCTTTCCCAAGGAAAATATATTTTTGGCACTGACTGTGAAGTCATTTTCAGCAGGAATAACATAACTCTCCATCATTTTACTTTTGTCAGATTTGAAGCAATAGCTTAAGCAGCAGTAGGTTGTTTGGGAGCAGCCAGGAAAATAAGTCTTGGCCCACAAGCCCCAGACCAAAGGAAATCAGACAGCAGGCCCAAAGCAGTAGCATAAACTCTCCACTTCCGATGTTTTTCCTTTCCATTTGGTTTCCATGGGACCCTGTGTTGGGTGGCAGGGGGAGGGGGGTCCAAAAATACTGATTTCTATTCTTTAGCAAAATAAGGGACAGAATTTCAGGATGGCAAAAAAGAAATGGGTAAGGGCCAGTGTATAAGAATTTTGCATGCCTAACCTTTTCAGAAACCCAACTCCAGTGCTAATTTTGAGAATACATTATTTACTACCATTTCTACCTCAGTCCTCTTTAATAGGTATCAAAATCCAGAAGCAGTTCAGCCTTTGGGACTTGTCAATATTTTCCATCCAACTCACAACCTGGAATTGTGATGTTGTGTTTTGGGGACTGAGACTGAAAATCTCCTTTCCTTTAGGTTTTAAGCAGTCCTGTGACTCAGCTAGCCAGAAGGCTTCTTTGAGTCATACATATTTTCTGAGATTCAATGCTGGTACCCACACTTGAAATTAGCTAAAAGGACAACTAAGACTTAGAAATGAGCATGGCAAGTAAGAATTCCTGAGGTCTTGAGCTTTAAGAATAGCTGAGTCTCACAGACTAAACAAAGTTGGGAAGAAGGCAAATTTTATGTCTTATACCATCATGCCTTCCCTTTCAATCTTAACTCCCCCACTGATTTTGGTTCCAGCCTAAGATATAGAACTTGTTAGCTAGTTGTCAACACATTCCGGAATTTTTCTTTGCTAGCCCTAAAATAGTGACGCCATCAACACTATTTGCATTTTTCTAAAATATTCTTGGCATTAGAATTCATTTCTAGTGGTAGGCTGCTAAGCATGGGCACATACTCTGGCAAAAAGATGATGATGAATTTCTAAAATCACACCACAAAGCAGAGTAGCATAGAGGTGGAGGGAAGAAGGGAGATCAATGGACACATGCTCCACTTCCCACAAAGTGTCACAATATGCTTCACCAAAGGAAAAACACTAAGCATCTGAAACATTCATTCATTCATTTGAGGGACATTTGATTGAGTCCCTCCTTTGTACAAGGTGCTAGAAATATTGCAGTGACTAAAACTGACAAATATCCCTGCCCTGTGGAGCTTACAAATTCTAGAAATAATATTAGAACATATTAACACATGAAACAAACTGTGCAAATAACAAAATTTGTGGTTCTGATTTTTCTGTGATACTGTAAAGTGTCAAAGTTTTTGACAAGTTGGGAACTAGGACTAATACCAGTACAATTTCATGAGTAAATCTACTTCTACCAGGTCATTTCAAATCTCGCCACCTGGTCTCCTCCATCAGGCTTACTTTCCCTGGAAAAACTGACTTAAGAGCATATTACTTCCTGTAAAATGTGGACATTTCCACCCCCATGTAGCTATTTCTTTAACTGAGCCTCAATTTCCTCATCTAGAAAATGATATTGTTAACAGGGATCATGGAAAAGTTTAATTGAAGTAGCATGTGGGTGCTCACTTGGTATAGTGCTTAGCATATAGCAGGTAAGAAATTCATATTTTGGTCACCCAAAGGTCATTTCTATCGGTTAACACAACCACCCTTATTAACTAAGTTGCCCTTTTAATCCACACTCTGCCTTTGCCCCTTCTCCCAGGATCTCCTTCCTCTTCTGAAAAGTGCTGCTTCATCCTTCAGAATCCTTCCAGAGGGAAGGATTGTCCCTTTCCCTGACGGGGTTGATCCTCCCTCCTTCCTCTCTCTGTCCTCCCTGCCTTCCTCCCCTGTGTTCCTCGGTGCTAGACCTGTGCCTCCCTTACAGCAAACAGCAACTTCTGTTGTAATTGTTTGTTCATTTTTCTTTATCCCTTTCTAGACTTTGAACTCTTTAAGGACAAAGATGAAAACTTTAATCTTCATGTTTGTTTTTATATCTGACACATGCCTAGCATAATCCCTAAAGGAAACAAATACTTGTTGAGGAAATAAACAGATAACCATTTCATTAGCAAGGTGAGCTTTCAGTCACTCTTTTTGCTCCAATTGCTCTTTATCTTTCTAATACATACAATTGTGTGCTTGGGAACAAGAGCTTGCCATTCGAGAAAGAACCTGTTTTCTAAATTCTCAGCGGGATAAATAAATGGTGACTTCTCTTCAGTAAATAGAAAGTTGCTCATTAACTTCGTGAGTGGCCCCAAATTGGGGGTTGGAGCTGGTATATCAGTACAGTCCAAAAGAAGCTGGACACAGGCTCTGAACAAGAAAAATGGGGATGGACAAGAGTAAGACTGAGTTGGGAACTGGGGTCACACACTCTAGCTGCCTGTAGAGTCCTTTCCACAGACAGGAGCCTCAGCCCACTTCTGAGCTGTGGGCCCTCAGCCCCCCTCTACATGATAATCCATGTAGTCTCCGTAGGCATCGGGATCTGGCTGTGCCTCTTTGGGTATCATCAGCCAACTGCCAGGATTCTAGCTGTAATACCGATGTTCACTCACCTGAGGTCACCACAGTCAAAGAACTCCAATTCCAGAATACTTTCTGCATTGTAGCAGGAGGAGAACAATATCATGTTCTTAATGATAAACCCAAGGTACTCCAGGGCCCATAAGTGCCTTCTAACTGGCCAAAAATATTAACTACTTCCAGTGTAACTTTCTCATTATGTGCACTTTATTAAATTTTAAGTCCTTAAAAATTGGTGCTTCATGTATAATATGTCATGGCAGTAGCCCCAGATTTCTTAGCATGACCTTCAAGACTCTCCACAAAATAATCCCAAATTACCTTCCTTGACTTATCTCCTCTGGGTGCCCCCACATCCTCTCTGCTCCCTCTTCCCCGGCCCCTCCACACCTCAGGGAAGACCCAATGGAGTTTTCAGTTTTCTGATCGTAAGTTCCTCCAGGACCTACTACTGTAGAAACAGTGCCATGCCCCCTGAGAAACCTCACTATGGTCCTTTTGACCTAGCTGTAAATTTCCTTGGAAAAACTGACTTAAGAGCATATTACTTCCCCTAAAATTTGGACATTTCCACCCCCATGTAGCTATTTCTTTGTAGAATTCTACAAAGAAAGCAGAGCCAGGAGAGAAAAGTCTGTGAACACTTCTCCGCTGCAGCATTTTGAGCAATCCTCCCCTACCCCATTCCTGCCACTACTGGTTGGTAGAAGCCTTCTCATCACTTCCTCTGTGGAAGACAATTTGGGGATCCCACAGGCTGGCTCTGATGTGGTCTCCGCAGAGCTTCTCTCTTCCCCAACTCTGTTTCAGAGAGACTCATTCCCTCTACCTGTTATTTTATGAAGAATAAAAGGCCTACATTGTTATCATTGAGCCCAGGAGGCAGGGGAGAGGCATGGAATGAATCCCTGGACTCCTGGTGGGCTCTGCTGAATGAAAAGCTCCCCCTTGTTTAATGTCTCTCATTCATCTCATGCATCAGCGCTCATCTTTCTGAGTCTCACACAAACCCATTCCCAGTACCACCACCACCCCCACCTCCCCCAAATCTGGAGTGTGCAGGGCAGATGTGGAGTCAGAAGTGAGCCATGCAAGTTTGCTCCTGATTGGAAAAGGGTGGGGTGTCTTTGTATGCCTCACTATTCAGATATTCTTCACAGTGCTATTTTTATCAACAGTAATCATTAAATTGGTGTCAGATGAGTTGGTCCAGTTCCTCACCCTGAGGCTGGGTGATGGGACTCAGCAGGTTTTTCCCAGGCAGGAGGAGATGTGGTGTGTGGCCCATATGGATCCATCTCCAGAACCCTCGCCGCAGAGCAGACCTCTCGAGCACTGGCCCATGCTCCTATGGACCATCATCACCCAACCTAATGCATGGAACACATATACTGAGCACATGCTAAATGCAAGGCATTGTAAACAAGACACTAGCAATTCACAAAAAATACTATCTGGACTCTCTAAGAAACTTGCATTTCAACAGAGGGGATTGTCATATGAACTCACAGTGTCTGGTGGATAGAGTATATTACAGATGTATTTATAATGAATGTAGTCAAGGGCAGTTTTGTTCTGCTTAGGCATTGGGGAAAGCTTCATGGAGGTGGTAACATTCAGCCAGGACTTCAAAGGTAAGTAGAGTTAACTGGATGAAAACAGGGGAAAGGCCTTCCAGACAAAAGGAACGGCGGCATAAAAAAAAATGACTCTATGGATTCATCCAAAAGCCAACTGAAGTTAGTTCTCACCAAGGGGAACCTGCCCACACCTGCACTGGCCTTTGCCCTGGGGGGTTGCGAGGAATGCCACCTGGTTACTCAGAGGACCCTGGCCAGAGAGCTGCTTATAGGCACACTGGACTCTGGGTTTCAGAATTTGAACCCTGAGCAGGGCCTGCAGTGTCAGCGGTGACTAGGATGCTGAAATTAGACGTAAATTGCTCGCGGGTCTTGAGCTTAAGAACCTAACTCCTGAATAAGAAGCAAGGCCCCTCACTAGCCCTAGGAAAAAGAGAGAAATCATTCTATGGAGAGTAAGAACAGAATTTTTTAGACTCCAAATCTTTCATTCCTGATTATACTTTTGTCTCAGTACCTAAAAATGTAGGGTAAAACTTAACAGAAAACCAAGATGGGGCATAACAGAAAAACTGGGAGCAATGTGGCACTGAACAATGGCAGGGAGTGCATTTTCAGATGTTCCCAGCAGTCCAGGGCTTCGTGCTCTGGTTTTCATTTCCTCTGCGCAGACATTCAAAACCCCACCTCCCACAAGTCACACGGACTGTGTAGGCGCAGCCCTGCAGGATGCAGCAATGGCTCTGGAAGGGGCTCCTTGGCAGGCCGGCCAGCTGGAAGAGCCTGGGGCCACCTGTCTGGTCAGGAGCCTCTCTGCAGGGGGCCTCTCGGAGCCAGGGCTGGCTTTGTGGTCTGACTAAAGTGACAATGAAATTAATGGAATCCCGATGCTGTGACTGAGGCCATTTCGCTCTGTCTCCAAACAGGAATAAGAGAGGAAATGTCATTAGGACGCCAGGAGGCTTTTGAAATCTTCAAGAGGGACCATGCTGACAGTGTTACCATCGAAGACAACAAACAGATTCTGAAACAGAGGTAAGGATGACTCAGAGAGCAGCTTGTCCTCCCCAGCTTAGCCGGGCCAGCAGAGAGGAAAGTTGCCCCTCTATCCTTCCTAATCTGCCCAACCTAACTTTTAAAAGAAAGGCATCACATTTAGACAATTTCACATTTAATTATGTCCAGCCTGGTATGATTCTCTTTCATACGTTGTAAGCCTTGTCATCCTAGTACTATGGGTTCAGCAACTTTAGGGCAGGGTCCAACACTGACAGCATTAACTTTATATAAAATTCTTATATTCATCAGCCTGTGACACTCCTCATATATTATTGTCCAAAGGCAAGGAAAAATCTATGGGCCGAATTATATTCCTAGAACTCCAGGCCCTCCAGCTGTTCTGAAGGACAGTCGTGTACTTCTTAGTCACAGGGAATACATGCACATCCTGTGACCCTAAGGCCTTTGTATTCTCCAGGTCAGAGTCAGAGCAGTCAGGATCATATGCTGATTTGTTGTCAAGCAAGGCTGTGTTTGGGACCCCTTTAAAAAAAAAAAACTTGGAAGTATATAATTTGTTCCAGCCAATCCATTAACTAGATAACTATCCTCAAACTGTAGCAAACAGAAAGATTACCAGATGTATGGGTCTAGAGCTCAGGAGAGTTCTAGACTATGAGCTCTCATATGTCACATGTGACTCTAGATCTTAGCACATAGTAAATTTCAAAAACTATTTATTGAATTAAAGTGAGAACCAGGGTTGAGAGGCATACTCTCAATAAATGGCTAATCAAGGAAGCCAAAGAAGTGGTCAGGCTCTCTCAGGGAATCTCGTGGAAGTGCAGTGGCCTAGAGGGTAAAACCATAGGGGAAAATAACTTTAGAGGAAAGGTGGCCATGATGGAGACTTAGCAGGAACAGTGATAGAAAAAGGGGGAGAAAGTAATATTCTAAATCCAAGAGAAGAGACATCTCCAGAAAGAGGCGTGGGGTCAGTGGTGCCAGATGCTACAAGGAGATGGGCCAGAAGCATCTGGAAAGTGCGTGTAGACTTAGCAACTAAAAGGCCATTGGGCAGAGTGGTGGGACTGAAGGAGGAAGCTAGAAGGAATGGAGGAAGCAGAGAAAGAGTGTGGACAACATGTTCAAAAGTTCATGATAGATGAAAAACATTAAAAATAATAATAATAAGAGGAGGTAGCTTGAGGAGGAGAGAAGTCTGTTTCCACCTGGAAGATATTGTAGGCCATGGAAGCAAGTCAGTGGCCAAGGAGAGAGAAAGAAACAAGGGGAAAGGTTGGCACAGCAAGGTCTCAGGGAGATGGGTAGGTAAAGAGTCAAAGCTCAAACAAAGGTTAGCCCCGGGAGGGAGCAGGAATAGGAAAAAGAATCAATTGGGGCTGACACTGACAAGTTTAGAAGTGGAGGGAGGAAATTAAAAATGACCACATAGATTTTCTCTGTGAAAAAGAGTTTGAGGTAGAATATGAGCCTTGAAGATGATGATGAAGATTTAATACAGCTGCCCTGGGAACGGAAAGAAGGTAGACTATCAACTAATGGCTTTTACACTTTGGAGGTGGGAGAGTTAAGATCATAGACCATATTAGGAATCCAATGGAGGGGAAGGCGTGTAGCCAGGAACAGCCATGATGGAGAGCAATCTAGCTCTTCTTAGACAAAAGAAGTATAACTTTCCCCTGTGACCCAGGAATTCCACCTCTGGGTATATCCCCCAAGAAGTTCTCACACAGATTCATAGGGGGCATATATGAGGATGTTCACAGCAGCACTGTTTGTGGCCAGGAAGAGTTGGAAACATTCTGGGTGTCCATCACGGGGAAAGAAGATAGGTAAAATACCGGGGATGCTATCCACGGAGCGGATGTTGCAGGTGGAGCAATGGATTAGATGTGCACACACCCAAAGAATGGGCTTTAAAAACATTGAACTGAGTAAGAAAAGCAAGGAACACATAATTTATGTAAATTATAAAAACAAAACAAACTTTTAGGAACACATCCAAAGAAAAGTATATGCTTTAACACATCGGTATGGTTACCTGTGTGGGGGAGTGGAATAAGAGCAGGATATGAGAGTAAAAAGGAATGAGTGAATGAACAGATGAATAAAATAAGGGAGTGGGAGAAAATAAAATGAATTTAGTGAAAGCTGAGAACTTTCTCCCTAGAAAAATGGACATATTCACATTAGCAAAAATTTTACATAGAAATCCAGGGATCTCACAAACTTCCTAATACTTAACCATGTTTTAAGTCATGTATTTTTAATAGAGTTAGTTGGACTCACTGGAGTTGGACTGTCTGAAGATGAGCATGTCAAGCTAGAAGACAGTTGTCTCACCTAATTAAGGCTTGCAAAGAACCATATCTGAGGTCAAATTATCTTAAATCAATAGTTCATAACCCTGGCTTCATATTAAAATTTTTGAAACTACCAAAGCCCAGGTCCTACTCCCCAGATATTCTAATTTAATTAATCTGAAGCAGGGTCCAAGCATCCATTCTTTTTTTTTTTTTTTTTTTTTTTAACTGATTCTAACATGCAACCATGGTTGAAACCCCTGGCTAATATCTACACACCTTCAGATCCAGAACCTCTGGAGTAGGGCCCCCAAAAATCTATAGGTTAAAGAAACTACCAGTTGATTCTTTTGCTCACTCAAGTTTAAGAATCACTGCATTAGGGAGAACATAAAACTTCATCTTTCTTATTCTAGAATTGGCAAGATTCCTGGTTCTTGTTTGTACCCTGTTCCAGCAGGGTGTAGGGTGAGGGGTGGGTGGGAATGAGGACACTGTGGTCTTTCCAAGCCTTCTAATATAGAGCTCACTTAACTCTAGTACAGTAGAGTTCTGACAACCCATGTGACAAATGTTCTTTGGGGTTTAAATATATCTATATAGTGCTGGATGGGTTGGCAATACTGGTGATCCCATCTTCCTGGTGGCTATCGTGAAAGAGAATTAATGGAACTCCCACAAAGCTCTCCTTTGAAAAGAGGTTTTCTCAGCAGTAAATAAGTCTTTTTTAATCAAATAAAAAGTCAGGAGACCAGCCCACATTTTAGTGAAAGTTCTACATCTGTTTAATGTTACTGTAATACCAGTCAATAAAGGAATATTTGAGACTGGTGGATGTAACCTAGAACTTACCTTTCTCAGGATTGGAGCTTTTGTTTGCTTTCATGGAGATTATTCAATTATTAAATGTTACATGCTCATAACTGCTTAAGACAGGAGACTAAAAGAAAATGTTTTTGTATGAAAGCAAATAACTCTGCAAACCAGTGCTCCAATAGCAAACATCAAAATGAAAGCCCCACAAAATTCAACTACAAAAGAATTGTAAAAAGGGACTTGAACAGATATGTGTACCTAAATGTTCACAGAAGCATTATTCACACTAGCCAAAAGTGGAAACAACCCAGTGTCCTTCAACAGGTGAATGGATCAAATATGGTATATGCAATGGGATACTGTTCGGTTGTTAAAAGGAACAAAATTCTAATACATTCTGCGGCATGAATGATCCTTGAAGGCATCATGTTAAATAAATAAGCCAGACACGAAAGGACAAATATTGTATGAGTTCACGTATATGAAAAACCTAGAATATGCAAATTTACAGAGACAGAAAGTAGGTTACAGGTTACAGGTGTTTCAGTTCGCTAAAGCTGCTGAATTACAATATACCAGAAATGAATTGGCTTTTACAATGGGGATTTATTAGATTACAAATTTACAGTTCTAAGGTCATAAAAATGTCCCTGTTAAGACATCAATGGAATGATACTGTCTCTGAAGAAAGACCGCTGGCATCCGAGGTTCCTCTGTCAGATAACAAGGCACATGGCCGGTGTCTGCTGGTCCTTTTCTCCTGGGTTTCACTGCTTTCAGCTCCTGGCTTCAGTGGCTCTCTCAGCTTCTGCGGGGCCTTTCCTCTAAGCTTCTCTGGGTGTTTCTCTCTGAGCTCTTTCAGCTTTTTTCTCTTTTATCCTCATAAACAGGACTCCAGTAAAGGATTAAGACTCATCTTGAATCAAGTGGGCCACATCTCAATTGAAACAACCTAATCAAAAAGTCCTACCCACAATAGGTCTGCATCCACAGGAATAGATTAAAAGAACATGGCCTTTTCTGGGGTACAAAACAGCTCCAAACCAGCAAACCAGGGGTGTGGGGAGGGACCAGGGAAGACAGGCCAAAGATGAGGGAAGAATGGAGTATTAATACTTACAGGGAAGAGCATTTCTGTTTGGTGAAACGATTTTGGTAATGGACAGTGGTGATGGTGGCACAGCATTGTGAATATAACTAATACCACTGAATTATATACTTGAAAGTGACTTAAATGGGAAATTTTATGTTGTATATACATTGCTACCCATGAAAATTTTTTTAAAAATTTAAATAAATAAATAAATAAATAAAAGGAGGTCCCACAGATGCTCATAGGGGTAACTTCTGTGTGGCCCTTATTTTAGGAAATGTTCTTCCAGTAACCCTGATCCCCTCCACACATATGCACACATTCCCTCTCGTGACCAGGATCACCCATGTGGGCCACCTGTGGGAGAGTTGGCTGGTTCTGGGAATACGGACACGGGCCAGAGGGTTTCTACTCAGGGTGGCATTAAATTACTGTTTCCCAACTCGATTTAAATCTCATCTTTCTTATAGCCCTCAGCAGCCAGAACCCACTAGCCTGGCCTCCCATTTTATTCCCTTCTTCTCACATCATGTAATTCTGCCATCTGATGGTTCTTGTGTTGTGACGTTATGGTAGCAAACTGCCAGGAAAGAGGGGCTTGGCCCTGACTGCCCCCATGTTTCAGCCCTGGGCACATTCAGTATCTCTGAACTGGATAGCCGCTGGATTCTCAGCCCAAATATAGGAGTACTGGTGATGCAGGGAGCCCTTCTTCTTCCCTTAGATCCCCAGAGCACAAGAATTGATTTAGAGTTGCAGGCAGGAGGGAAATCGATGGCTCCTACTTTCCATGTAACTTAATAGAGGGGGTTTTCTTTCCCCTTCTATCCACAGCCTTTGCTGCCCGCACAGAGTCTCTAGCATCTCTGAGCCTGGCCCCCAGTGGGGGGGAGGTTGTGCGGCCTGTCTGTGACAACCAAAACAAGATGTTAGCACATTTTTGGGATGTTTGCCCTTCACTGAACTTGAGCATCTGAGCCAATTCCTAAGCAGGATTTTTTAGTAGAGGACAATTGCAATCCACAATCACTACATTTTTCGGGCATGACTCATCCTTGAGTCATCCATTATATATCCATGGTATATAATGCTATGAAAAAAGGCTGGAAACCCCCTGCTTGAAAAATGCACTGCCCAGGCACTGCATGGCTGACTTTCTTTTGTGGCAGATCTTTCATACAAGTTGAGTCCCTTAGTTAGAGTACCATTAAATAACAAAAGAAGAAATGAACTGTGATTGGCAACAAAGGCATTGAGAATGTGAAGTAAAACAAGAAAAGTGCCCCTTCACTCAGTTGGATCCTTCAGACATAGAATAGAACAGCAATCTAAATCCAACAGGAAAACCAGACTGGGTGGAGAGAAAGCTCATGGCACCATATGGAAATAATGTCCATGACAAATAGGAGTTCCCTGGTTCCTATCAGATGTCAATTTTGACCTTTATTATTTTCTATTTGTTTTTGTATTTACACCTTGTCTCCTGAACTAAAATTTTAAACTTTGAGACAGAGATAAGATTAAAATTGTCTCAGCCTGCAAACAGGTTTTAAAACAGTGCTGGCCAATTTTTTTGCTAAAGAATAACAATTTGAAATTGACTTTTGAAAAATCTTAACAGACAAGAAAACTGCTTGAGAGTATTTGTAGCTTCTCAGAAGAAGGAGAATGTAGACAGCTGGCATCTTGAGAGAGGAACTGCCACGCAGGAAATAAATGAGGATGACCACCATGATGGGGAGAAGGGATGAAATATAAAAGGAATATTGATATTTCTCTTTATTGATATTGATATTTTATTTCATATGAACTTTAAACACTTTTACAGTATTAGTTCAGTTCAATATGGGCAAATGTACCAGCTATTTAAAGAAATATTTGTTTTATATATCTGCACACCTAAAAATGAATCTTGACATTGAATCTTTTTTCTGTTTTTTTTTTTTTTTTCCTTTCTTAAAGAAGTTTAGGTTTGCTGAACAATCATGCATAAAATACAGGATTCTCACATACCACCCTATTATTAACACCCTGCATTGGTGTGATATATTGGCTAAATTGGTGAAAGCACATTTTTATAATTGTACTATTAACTAGAGTCTATGGTTTAACTTAGAGTTCACTGTTTGTGTTGTGCAGTTCCATGGATTTTTCAAAAATTTCTACTCTAGTACCATATATAAAACCTAACATTTCCCCTTTTAGCCATATTCAGATACATATTTCGGTGTTGTGAATTAAATTCAGAATGTTGTGGTACCATCATCACTATCCATTACTAAAACACCTTTATCACCCCAAATAGAAACTCTGTACATTTTAAGCCTTAGCTCCCTGTTCTCTACCCTCACCTCATCCCCTGGTAAACTATATTCTAGATTCTGACTCTATGAGTTTGCTTATTCTAATTATTTCATCTCAGTGAGATCATGTACTATTTGTCCTCTTGTGTCTGGCTTATTTCATTTAGTATAATGTCACAAGGTTCATCCATGGTGTCACATGTAGCAGGACTTCATTCCTTTTCATAGCTGAATGATATTCCTTTGTGTGTATGTATCACATTTTGTTTATCCATTCGTCAGTTGATGGACATTTGAGTTTATTCCATCTTTTGGCAAAATAAAAGGCTGCTATGAACATCAGTGTGCAAATATCTGTTCAAGTCCCTGTTTCAATTCTACAAATTGAAATTGTACAACCTACAAGTGGGGTTGTTGAGTCATATAGCAATTCTATACTTAACTTTCTGAGGAACTGCTAAACTGTCCTCTACAGTAGCTGCAACATTTTACCTCCCCACCAGCAAGAGTAAGTGTTCCTATTTCTCTACATCCTGTCCAACACTTGTAATTTTCCATTTTTTTTTTTAATAGTAGCCGTCTAGTGGGTGTGAAATGGTATTTCATTGTGGTTTTGATTTGCATTTCCCTAATGGCTAATGATGTTGAGCATCTTTGCATGTGCTTTTTGGCCTTTTGTATATCTTCTTTGCAGAAATGTCTATCCAAGTCTTCTCTCCATTTTTTAATTGGGTTGTTGGTCTTGTTAAGTTGAAGGATTTCTTTATATATTCAGGATATTAAACCCTTTTTGGACATGTGGTTTCCAAATATTTTCTCCCATTATGTAATGTCATCATTTTACTTTAATGATAAAGTCCTTTGATGCACAAAATATTTTAATTTTGATAAGGTCTCATTTATTTTTTTCTTTTGTTGCTTGTGCTCTGGGTATAAAGTTTTTAAGAAACCGTTGCCTAACATAAGGTTCTGAAGATGCTTCCCTACATTTTTTCTAGGAGTTTTATAGTTCTGGTGCTTACATTTAGGTCTTTGGTCCATTTTGCATTGATTTTTGTACAAGTTGTGAATAAGGGTCCACCTTCATTCTTTTGCAAACAGAGATCCAGTTTTCCCAGCACCATTTGTTGAAGGGACTCTTCTTTCCCCATTGAGTGGTCTTTGCCCTCTAGACAGAAATCAGTTGGCCATAATGTGAGAGTTGATTTCTGAGTTCTCAGTTCAATTTCATTGGTCTATATGTCTGTCCTTGTGCCAGTACCATGCTGTTTTGATTACTATGGCTTTCCAATAAGTTCTAAGATGAGGAGATATTATTTTTTAAGTTATGGAAACAAAAAGAGGATCTTCATCACAATCAAATGGAGGCAGCCAAGGTACAGGCCCAGTCTTCTGTCTTCCTCTCTAATGAGTGAGTATTGGATGCTCACTCTATGAAAAATCAAAATAAAACAAGAGGACTAGGAAAGATGTGATAGGAGCCCCTTACCCTCCAAGGACTTATTTACCCACTGGCCTAAAGAAGCCCTCCCAGTTGACATGATAGGGAATGCAAGTGCAGAGGCTCCCTGGGGACTGAGCGGCTTGTGAGCACCAGCTCTTCTCCTTGGCCTGCAGATTAAAAGCAGGCTCACCTTAGCAGGGGAACTCACTGCCCTCCCCACTGGTGGGACCCGACTCCCAGGGGTGTAAATCTCCCTGGCAATGCAGGATATGACTCCCAGGGATGAATCTGGATCTGGCATCATGGGATTGAGAATATCTTCTTGACCAAAAGGGGATGCAAAATGAAATGAAATAAAGTTTCAGTGGCTGAGAGATTTCAAATGGAGTCAAGAAGTCACTCTGGTGGACATTCTTATGCACTATATAGATAACACTTTTTAGGTTTTAATATATTAGTATAGCTAGAAGTAAATACCTGAAACTATCAAACTCCAACCCAGTAGTCTGGACTCCTGAAGATGATTGTATAACAATGTAGCTTACAAGGGGTGACAGTGTGATTGTGAAAGCCTTGTGGATCACACTCCCTTATCCAATGTATGGATGGATGAGTAGAAAAATGGGGACAAAAATTAAATGAAAAATAGGGTGGGATGGGGGGGATGATTTGGGTGTTCATTTTTACTTTTATTTTTTATTCTTATTCTGATTCTTCTGATGTAATGAAGATGTTCAGAAATGAATTGGGATGATGAATACATAACTATATAATGGTACTGTGAACAGTTGATTGTATACCATGGATGATTGTATGGTATGTGAATATATTTCAATAAAACTGAATTTAATTTGAAAAAAAATGTGAGCATCAACCTGAGCAGTAAAAGTAATGAATAAAAAAAAAAAAAAAAAAAAAAAAAAGCAGTCAGGCTCATGGTTCCTAGCAAATTGTCTGGGTTCTAATGGCCCTGAGGCAGAGTCAGACATTTCCTCAGCTGCTCCCCCAGTGATAACTAAGGTCTCTGCCTGCCACACACCAAGGGGAGGACAAGATTCTCCCAGAAGCTGGTCTCTGAAGTTACATGAGATTCTACCTCTATCCTTTTCATTCTTGCTGAAGATGAAAAACTTGGCAACTGTCTTGGGTATTCTTGACCATTGATTGCAGGGATTTAATGGGAGGATGATACTCATCCATTATTTTTTGCTGTTACTGCTTCCAACATGCAGTCCTACCTCAGTTCGTTGCATCCCCACGGGGTTCCTACACTGCTAGGCAGTGGTCATAATTCTCACACACAAAGCACATTGACATGTATTTAATTTCCACATTCACCCAACCCAAAAGGTATCTCATCCTAATCTTAGAAATGAGGAATCTGAGATCTTGCTGCCAACAGGCAGAGCAGGAGTTTGAATCCAGGTCTTCTGACTCCCAGTCCAGTGCTCTTCCCATTGCACACATTTGCTTACTTGCCTGTCTCCCTCTAGTCTACAAATATTTATGAAATGCTAACCCCTATTCTAAGTCCCAGGGATATAAGATTGAGTTGAACAGACATGGTGACCCGGTCCTTGTGGAGCTCACAATATTGAAAGGGAAACAAACAAGTAAATAAGCAGTTACAATATAGTGTGGAAATGTACCTGTAGTGACAGAAGTACCGGGTGCTGTGGAGACACATGGGGGTGACACCCATTGCAGACTCGCAGGTCATGGAAAGTCAACCAGAGGAAGAGACATCTCAACTGAAGTTGAGGGGTTGGGTAGAAATCAGCCAGATGAAGAAAGAAGCTCCAAGTAAAGGGAACAAGTGAGAGAGAGAGTTCTGTGAGACTTGATGGAACTGAAAGTGATTCAGGCCATCCTGGAAGAAGTAGGGGGTGGGGGAGGATGTGAGACATGAAGGTGGAGCCTGAACATGAATGGTGTAGTCAGTCATGTTAAGGACTGTGGACTTGGCCCCGAGGTCACTGTGGCCCTGAAGAGTTTTAAGCAAGGGGGTAACATGATCAGATTTACCTTTAAGAAGGATCGCTCAAGCTAAAATGAGAGAAATAGCCTGAAGGAAGGTAACGTGAATGCAGGGAGACAAGGTAAGCAGCCATTGAAGTAATCTGGGAAAGAAGGGATAGTGCACTGCTCCCAGGTAGCTAGAATAGGAATGAAGCTAAGTGGAATAATATGATGGGTATTGAAGATGTAGCATGGATGAGACTCCAGGATTGAGCCAAGGGGTTAACTGAGAGAGGGGTGAAGGATGAAGTTCCATTTACTGGCATAAGTATGTGGCTGAGTGACAGTGCCATGCAATGAGAAGAGCAAACACAGGAGGAAGAGAGGGTGGTTTGCAGGGGAAGTGATGGGTTCCACTTTGGATACAATGTATTTTAATTCCTGCAGGGCATCCAATAGGCAGTTGGATATGTGGGTCAGGGATTAAGTTGGAGCTGAGATGGAGACTTGGGAAGTGTCAGTGGAGATAGCAAATGAAGACACTGGCATGAATGGATGCCTAGGGAGAGTAGGTCACTTGAAGAGAAGGCCTTGGATAATACTAGGATAGAATGCAGAGCATTACCAACATTGAAGGAACAGTCTACAGAAGGAAAGCCTGTAAAGGAGACTGAGAAGAAGCAGCCAGAGAGAGAAGGAGAAACAGGAGAGACAGAGACATGGATCCAACGAAAGAGTGCTTCCCCAGCATCTGACATAATGCCTGGGACGCAGTAGGCACCACTGGATGGATGGGTGAAGCTGGGTGCCACAGAGAGCCAAAGCAGTGAATTTCTTCTCCCTTCCAAGCCCAGGCCTTGCCCCAAGGTAGAGATTTTTCTGCACAAGTGAACAAAATAGCTCCCAGTCTCCACTCCAGAACTGCATCCATGGTGCTTCCCTTCCCAAAATCAGCCATGTAATTAATGACTCATTAATGCTTTGGCACCAGTAAAGAGACTCCCAGGGTTTCATAGGTCATCCTCTGCCAAGGTAGGGCATGCCTCCTCACAGCAGTGGTTTGCGGAAAGTGAGCACAGGTTCAACCACCTTTGACACATTGATGGGGATGTGCCTCTTTTTGAAGGTCAAGAGTCAGGAAGCCCTCTCTGCAAAGTCCACGTCAGCAAATCTTAGGGAGGCGGGGAGCAGGAGGAAGGGGTGAGTATGGGGAATGAGGGACCCGGGACGGGGAGGTGTAATGAAGATGCAGAGCTGGCAAGGAGAACATAGCAGTGCTGATGGGGTCACCTTCTTTTTCACCTCTTTTTTGGCCTCTTCTTTTTCCCTCTAATCTCTCCAGCCTCCTTTTATACTTTCCTTTCCTGTCTTCTCCCTCAGGCCTCGGCTTCTCCTTGTCAAGAGTTTGTCTTGACAACCAGGGATCAGGAACACATGTGGGTGGGATGGCTCGGAGTCATGACAACTTGAAGAGTGAAGGGAAAATGGTCTCATGACGACGGCTCAGCCCTCAGACCACACCTCTCCAGTGGAAAGCCCTTTTTAGCTCTGTGCTTGGCTGCAGAGGAGAGGCTGGAACAATTTGCGGCTTCTCCCGCAGTTTCTGCCAGCCCTGGAGCTGAGTGACTCTTTGGAGAGGGTTGACCACGGCTCCCTCCACCAAACCCCCAGGAAACATCTGGGCACTGCCAGGGCTGGAAGACTATATCGCAGGCCTGTCGGGCTTCTCTGGGGAGTGCAACAGTGGAAATTTCCTATTCTGCCTGCAGTATCTTCCCTTTTCTACCTTTACTTTGATTTCCTCCAGCATGAACATGAATTTCAGCAGCTTTGTAGCCTTGCTTTTGTACTTTCCTTATTCCAGAAAGCATAAAGCTTACAGAAAAGGCAATAAGAAGCAGCCATTCATTGAACAATGAATAACCAGCAAATCCTGTTAAATCCTAGGTACCAGGGACAGGAGTCATGATCCCTCCCTTTGCAGGCCTTGGGGTTTGAAGATAGCAGTCAGCTTCTGAGTGGCCTGGATGAGGCCTCACCAGTATGAGTCCACAGAGCCCAGCAGAGGGACTACATATCAGAGGAATCTTGTTGAACTGAATTAAATTTGAATTGCAACAAGCAGAATTACGCTTCTCTCCTGGAAGGTGACAGGCCCTTGCCGAGGAGAGGACATGCACAATCTACTATGAGCCTGCATACCCTTAATAACAGACCCAGGGGTGGGTTCCCAAGAAACCTAGCACTGAGAGAAAGTTTAGTCCCCTCCCCTGGAGACTTCCTGTCTGCAGTCACAGGCCAGCCACACAGATTCAGAAAGGCTCAAATCTCACTGACATAATTCACACTTCGTGCTGTCAAGCACAGAGCAGCTGTGGCCCTCTGGCCTTTGCTTATGCTGCTCCCCCAGCCTGGAGTGCCCTCTCTCCCCACTTCATCTAGCAAAACCCCACACACTCCAAGTACTTATTGGTGAAGCAATATGATGTATGGGGTTTGTGGGGATCCAGCAAATCTGGGGAGATGAGATAGTAAGGGCGGGATGATATTAGGCGGGATAAAATTGACCAAGCATTGGCAATTACTGAAATATGATAGTGGGTATGGGGGTTCATTCTACTATTCTATTTTGTGCACATTTGAAATTTCCCACAATAAAAAGTTTCCTAGAGTCCCTCTGCATCCTTAAAACCCCAGGGAGGTCCCACCTTGTCCATGAAACTTTCCTGACTGCTCCCACTCACTGATAGTACTCAGACTCGAATGGCACCACCAGTATCATCCAAAGTAGAAAAGTCATTTACTATAGCCCTACGTTATATGTTCTTTGTTTCATAGGTTTTCAATTGCCTTTTTAATTTCATGGCAGAAAGGAAGGAAGGTAAAGAAACTAACATGTCTTAAGGACCCAAAGTGTGTAAGGGACTGAACTACATGTTTCTCGTATAGGCAGCATCTCACACTACTTCTCTAACACACGGTTGAGTTCAAAGTGGCTGTCTCATAAATATCTATTTGAAAATATAGAGGAATAATTAAGTAAACGTTAACACAAATCTCAAGGACTAGCATACAGCCATCAAAAATAATGGAGAAGAATTCTTAGGACAGAAAATGACTTGTGTTATAATATTAAGTGGGTAAAAAAATCAAGGCATAAAATCATATACATGGTATGGTCTTAACTCTATAAATATATAATAACTGGCTAGAAAAGCACTGGATACATACATATATATATATATACACACACACATATATATATACACATATATATTTATTTCTGGGTAGCAGACTATTGGGAATTTTTTCTTATTTTTTTAATTTTCAAAATGTCATTTAGGGATCATATATAACAAGAGTTAGCAAAGTTATTCTTGAAAGGTGCAGACAGTAAATATTTTGCCTTGTGGGCCCTATGGGCTTTGACACATCTACCCAAACTCTGCTGTTGCAAAAGCAGTCAGAGGCAATATGTAAATGAATATGTAAATGAATAGGTGTGGCTGCATTTCAATAAAAGTTTATTTACAGGAACAGGTAGCAGCTAGATTTGATCTATGGGCTGTGTAGTTTCCCAACTTCTGATATATAACTTAACAATAAAAAAAAATTTTTATTTAAATATTCTTTGACTGTAAGATCTTGGTACTATGATTAATCAATCACAGTCCAGAAGCCTCACAGCCATGCTTTATTCTGGTATCCTTACATCAAAAACAACAGAAAAGTAATAAATTAGAGAATATGAGAATGGTAATTCTGTGTTGAATACAGGCATAAGAATAAAAATTAACAAAACCAGTAATTAATACATATGTTCTCTCTTTTTTTTTAAGCAGAATTGAGGATGAACAGAAAAAGTTAAATGGTTATTTCTTTTTTTTTCCCGCTAGATTCTCTGAAGCAAAGGCCCTGGGAGAAAGTATAAATGAAGCAAGAAGTAAAATTGGTAAGCAGTAAAATAGATAAGTAGATGCTATTCTGTGAGCTGCCATCACAGACCATTTTCCTGGTGAAAAATCAGGCTTCAAATGGCCATGAAGCTTAGTTTCAGGAGATCCCCTGCCAAGGAGTCTGCGTTGAGAGAGCCTTTCCTTGAATGTTTGTCATCTGTCCCTCCATGCATCAGGAAGAGCACTTTCTTTTGTCTAGAACTTGTGCTTTTCTTCCTCCATGTCACCATGCAGGCCTCACCTGAGAGAAAGTTTTGCTTTTCTCTCATGTTTTTCAACAATAGCTCAGCTAGTCATCACCAGAAGATTATGGTGACATTTCCTATTTTCAGGTGCTGTGGAACCCTTTTATACCTCTCAAAGCTTATACCTCACATTTTCAGCCCAAGTGTGCATTTTTCAGGGCCAGTCAGTAAGCCAGCTGGGGGTGAGAAGTAAGTGAGGCATCGTGCCTTCCCAGGGCCCAGGCTGCCGAGCAGGCCTTCCCCACTTAGGCAAGCATACCTGGAAAGGTGAGGCTAAGGCATGAGGCACACCTAGTAAAAGTATGCTTCATCCCTTTTTCAAATCAAGAAGAAAATGTTTATTTCATCCCAAGCTAAAAGACACAACAGAGACCCATCTCCCAGGCTAGGGGACAGCTTTGCAGGATCCCTCATGTCCTACCTCTGTGCTCGAGAAGGCAGCAGTTACCCTTCACAGTTCTCCCAGGTCCCAGCTGTCCATGTCTCCGTACCCCCAGAAGTAAAGACAGGACAGAAGCCACTGTGAATGTCCCCTTTGGCTTTTCCTGCAGAATATGGAAAATCACAATAGCCACAGTTTGTGTTGGTCTAGAACACAAAAGCCCCACATTCTCCAATGGCTTCAGCAGCAGGGCTGAGGCAGCAAGGCCCCAAATCAATGCGCAGCATTCCAGCAGAAACTCTGAGCCTCAGGGGTCCTTAATTTCTTAGTGCAACTTTATTCTCACTAACCTCTAACTGAAATTTAGCATTGCCTTCCGCAATGAAGATAGGCAGCAGATCACACAGAATTAGCAGCACTTTTCACCAGTGGAAATCACAGGCACTTTCATTTCACATCACACTCTGGCAGACTTCATAAAATATCTTTTATGCTCATCAATACTTCAAAATTATAGAAGTTATTAGACTTGCCATTAGATCTTATTATTTAATGAGTTTATATAAAAGCATATAGATATTTCCGTATCTTGAAGAGTTTTACAATTTTGATAACTATTTCAATATAATTGGTTTCTTTTAAAATCCTATGTATTTTACTTCATGCATCTAAAAACATTATTCCGAGGAGGGAGTGGTCCTATAGTTCATTCGACTGCCAGAGGGATCCCTGGAACAGTAAGAAAAAATAGGTTACAAACCCTTTTCTTGCCTGGATTTCCAAACTCCCTAAAACTCTATGGAAAAAAAAAATTAGGGGTAAGGTTATGTGCATTTTTCCAAGGATAATATCCACAGCATATCTGATTCTCAAAGGGATCAGGGACCCCAGCCAACATGGAAGTTGATTCTAGACGGCCGCCCCACCAACAGTGTCAGGACCTCAGGCAGGAAAGCAGACCCCTGCTGAGGAGCAGCCCCATCCCAGAGAGAGGGGCAGTGCTGGCCTACCTGTCCTGGGTCACTTGGCAGGGAGGAGGGGCCAGGAAGGAAGGGATCCAGGCTTCTGTGGATCCCTGTTGGGGATTGAATCATGTTCAAGTCTTAAGCTGCGTTCCTATGGGTGTGAACCCATTCATAAATAGGACCTTTGAAGATGCCATTATTCATTGAAGTGTAGCCTCATTTGTGAATAGGATCTTCAAAGAGCCTGTATGTATGAGGCCAGATTGAATCAGGGTGAGACTTAATCCATATGACTGGAGTTCTTAAAAGCAAAGGAAATTCAGATGCAGTAAACAGTAGAAGCCTGAAGTCACAGGGAATCAGAGGAGCATACTAAATGAGAGGGAGAATATCATGTGACAGAGAATAGCTGGAACACTACAGACCCCGAGAGAAAGCCAGCCCTGCCAACACCTTGATGTTGGACTTCTAGCCTCCAAAACCAGAAGACAATAAATTCCAGTTGTTTAAACCAACCCACTGTGTGGTATTTGTCATAGCAGATGGCAAACTAAGACAGTCCAGGACTGTTTTGTTAGTGCCTGTCAAACTTCAAGGGACTCAGTGCTCTATTTTCATCCCTAGGGTGCAAAAAAAGGAAATTTACAAACTACTCTTCCCAAAAAGTAATGTAAAGATTGGATCTTTGAAAAATATCTAACTCTGTAAACCAAAATAAAGCTGTTCCAACACTAATGTAATAGTCTAATAATGGGAGACAATTGCCTATATTAATATACTTAGCTTTTCACTTTGAGTATGTTGGATTAGTGTCAAAAATAATTATAAATTATTCATAATTTTGGTGAGATAGCCTATGCTGATGGATCCAGTTTGCTGCATTCTCAAGTTTAGGCCAGTCAGAGATTGCTGTACAGCTGCACAGGTTGTGCCCTGCCCAGAGAGCACATCTGTTTATAAGTCACACACAAAGGGTCCAAAGATGCTAGCAGAGGCCCTGGTCAAGTAAACCTTTGTTTATTCCATTTAATAACAAGTAGAATTTACACTGATGTTGAGATGCAGTCTTCCGTTCTTTCCAGGAGAGGAACTGGCTAGTTCAGTGGTGCTAATAAAGCCAGTGTCACTCCTCACTTCACTTTATGCAAATAGCACAGTAAGATCTATCTCCTGGCTCCCATCTTTCAAGTCGCGCTCTTGATAAAAAGGGCCCAGGTGAGTGGATGGCTGAGGCTCCAGCCCTGATACTCCAAACCCCTCAGACACAAGGTTCACATTAAGAAAGTATAAGAGGGAACTTTTATGTGTATTTAAAATTTCCAAGGCAACCTTCAAAGAAAACTGGTTTCAGGGGATTTATGACTTTACTGAGTATATTTTTCCTATGGGGAACTTAAATCAAGTGCACATTGCAGCGTTCAGGAAGTCCTTTGGTGAATCTAAGGGTCAGGAGGTGGGAGCATGGTACCCGTGCAGCACGATATGCGTGGGATGGTGACTCAGCTCTGCTCCCAAACTGTACCACATCCTGCCTCTGGGCCCCGAGACAGGAGGCAGGGATGTCGAGAAGCACACATGTAACTGGGCCTGCAGAGAGGAAACAAAAGCTGTTTTGGTGGACTATGTAAAAATTTACACCAAATTATTCAGCATACAGATTTAAAGTTCAGGTTGTCACTGTCTTTCCAGCTAACTTGTTTTTTCTCTGACATTATGATCTAGAGCTGCCTCAAGTTTCAAACTCAAAAATCCCTAAAGTGTATTCATTCAGAAGTGACCACATAATATCTAATTTTTTCAGGGGTTAATCGGTCAATCAAAACTTCCATATTATCTCCTTTTCTTATAAGAAGCCAACTCAGATAGATAAACTCTTGCCACAAACTCTGCTTTGTCCTTTTCCGTACACAATTTCCATCAATCCTGGTGGAGAAGTACACCTTGACATAAGAAATGGAAGAAATATCCTATATTCTATATTCTATAGAATCTCCCTGAAAAACCATAGAATCTTTGTTTCCATAGAAGAGTAATTTTTGTTGTATTTACCTGTACCATATATAAGACAGTGCTTTACATCACATGCACTGTGTTTTGTGCACATTTATACACATCCTCCTTCCATTTATAGTATCTCTAAAAATGCCATTCAGCCCAAACTATAAAAAAAAGTAGACTGCTTCAGAGGCAGTGGTATAAACTCGGCCGTGTTTTTGCTTATTAGAATTCCGGCACTAGTTTTGTACATCAGTGTTCTACCACTGGCAGCATTGTCTTTGGCAACAAAGCACAATGAACAGCTAGCTGTTCTTGGGCATAGGGCCCACTCCCAGACCAGTCCAGGGACCAGCTGCTTTGGAGGCAGGTGAAAGAATTTGACTAACACCTCTTGTCCCCTCTTCATCCCTCCAGACTCCTCCAAGCCTAAATGAACACTAAGGTCACAGGATGCTGGGCAGAAGGGTTTTCATTAGTGAGCCACCTGGAAATCAACTCAGAAATCATAGGGAATGTAATAATGAAGCTCTTAGTCAGAAGTGAAGAAAGAACTCATAATCTAGAAAAGCTAGCAAAACATTCTGGAAGTTGTCTTTCCCCTACTCCAAATTCAGAGAACTTCAAACCACTATTTGAATGACATCCCTTTTAAAAGAGTTTCTTTTGTACATTTGGAATTGGAGAAAATCATTTCTCAGGTCTGGGCCTCTATCAGCAGAATAAATAGGATTTTTTGTCAACTTTGTGCATTTTCTGTACTTTAATCTTCCTTCAAGTTTTACTTTTAGACCCACTTCGTGCATGATGACTTCTATTATCATCTCCTGGAGTGGGGGAAAGAAAATTTACTGGTCATTTTGCTAGTTTATGATGATATGAATCAAGTATATCCTTTCATTATTTGTTTTCAGCTCCAAATATCAGGACAATAACAATAATAACAACCACAACAATAACAACCACCACCATTTATTGAGTGTGTGCTCCATGCTATGCTGAGAACTTATCTCACTGAATCCTCACATATTATCTCACTGAATCTTCAGAAAAGAGGCATTACCTATAGGGTAGGAATTACCATATGGCACAGATTAAGACGCACAATTTTTACAATCTTCATACCTCTGAAATCTGGATGCATTTTACTATCACTTTTGGCCATTGTGTCACATTTTAAAAGCCTCTGGAGTCAGGATGGTCTGGCAGTTGGCGGGGTCTTAGATTCTATAAAATATAGAAGTTATCCTTATTCTACAGATTAAACTAAGGCTCAGTGAGGTCACTTATCTAGTAAGCAGCCAAGCTAGAATTAAAATCCATTCTGTCCAACTCCAAAATATTTAAATACCGTATATTATCTCTACAAATTCAGATTTATCTGACTTTGACATTTTCTTCTGAGTTTTGAATTGCACTAAACTATTACTCAGCTTTCCTCAGTCTTTGGCCATTATACTACATGAATTGCCTAGCAAAAGTCTCAAATTAGACTCCTGTTCTGGGATTGAGCACATAGCCTAAGACAAGTAAAAGAGTCTTTGTAACACAATTAATGATAGGTCATCTTTTGCACAAAGGACCAAATTGAGAGGGCTAATGAGGTCTGATCTGAGCCTGCCCTCTGCCGCTCTAAATTCCATGTGCATTAGCTCAGGGTTATATCTACCCATAGGAAAAGGTCCTTCTTCTAGTTTACAGAAAGGTGTGCTATGGGCTTACAGCAGCCCTGGCAGGATCCAATGTTCCACATGGGTTTGCACTATCATCTTCAGTAGTTGGAGGATAGAATTGAAGGGTTATATTTTCAGGCTCTGTATACTGTTCCAACGAAGAGGAATTACTGATGCTTCATAACAAAACGTGATAGAATTCAAAGCATAATCTTAGGCAAAGTTTAGTCGGAATAGGTATCATGAAGTACAGAGAAAAAGGAGAGAAAGCCTAGTTAAGGGCAGGCAGAGCAGACTTCAGAGACCAGAAAATAAAAATGTGTACCATAAAGTGCTATTATTTAAAAGGCAAAAATACTATTTTCTCAAAAGTGAAAAATACAGCAGTCAAGAAGTCATCCCTTCATTTGGCCCAGCATTTCCATGCTTAGTTGCATTACATTTCCTTGGTAACTCCACCTCTCTACAAGGACAAAGATGGTTCAGAGAAAAGCAGCTAAAGTGATGATTAAAATATACTTTAAATATAAACATCTATATTTACAAAAAAAGATAAGTAACAAAGTAGATTTTTGCTTTAATTTTAAACTTTTATTGTAGCAACATATATATACAACTCAAAATTTCCCATTTTAATCATTTTCAAGTATACAATTCAGCAATATTAAATGCATTCACAATATTGTGCTGCTATCACCAACATCCTTTATCCAAAGTTTTATTATCTCACACAGAAACTCTGCACCCATTCAGCAATTACTCCACATTCCTCTTTCTACCTCACCCTGGGCCCCTGATACCCTATAATCTACTTTCTGTCTCTATAAATTTTCTTGTTCTACATGTCTTACATAAGTGGAATCGTACAATATTTGTCTTTTTTTGTTTCTGACTTATTTCACTCAGCATGATGTCTTCATGGTTTATCCATGTTGTCATGTGTATCAGAACTTCATTTCTATTTATGACTGAATAATATCCCATTGTATGTATATAGATATTTGCTTCACTAAGTGATTCATCACGTATTTCTTTTGAATAACAACCTCTGTTTGTGCATTAAAATATTTAGTTTGATTTACAAAAATTATATTTATCAAAAAAATTATTTATTTTCACCCAATTAATATTGGTCAGGATGCTTCTGTTTGTAAATCAAACTTACTTAAGCATTAAATGAAATTTATCTCATGTAACTGCAAAGTCCAAGAAATACAGCCGACTTCAAAAGCATATGAAATCTCTCTTTCTTCTCTTCTTCCACCTCCTTCCTGTCATCTCTCTCCACCTCTTATTTCTGCTCACTGAGTTCTCTGACAGCCTCTGCCCACATGGAGGCTAGGTGCCCCTGGAAGCCCCAAGTTTACACAGTTTGTAGAATGTGTAATTTCAGTGAAAGGGCAAGTATCTTTCCTGCAATGCTAGCAAAAGTCCCTGGAGGGAGGAATGATTGGCCTGGCTTGAGTCAGGCATCTGTCTCTGAACCAATCACTACATCCAGGGTAATGGACACTCTTATCTAGGCTTCATCTAGATCCTGGGCCCATTCCTCAGCCAGGCGATCAGTCCCATCTGAATCACATAAACTTAAAAAGATTTTTAAGGAATAAAGGAAGTAACTTTCTGCAAAGAAGAAATTCTGGGCAGACAAAATCTTGTACACTACAGACCTTACAGAGACATCTGTAAAGGAATGATAGTAGTATATGAGAAAAGGTAATAGTTAGACTTATTTATTCCTGGAAAAAAAGAAGGCTGTAAATAGGAACCTTAAAAACCGGTTTTAAGTACAGTGCTTCTGCTATAACGAGATATATGCAAAATTACACAAAAAATAACAGTAATTGTAGGAAAAATAAGATTGAGGAAGACCTCTCAAAACCCATGGAACTTTATAACTGGAGCACTAACAAAACCAGTTACAATATTAATAAGAATAATGATATAAAGAAAAAGATGTGTTAAATTCCTAGCACATAAGGAAACATTAGACAAAATAGATTTTTTTCCAAAAATGACTACATCATGATGGAAGGAGAGCATAAGGAAAAGGAGAGGCTTCTGAATTATGGAAGCATAAAGGAATGCACAAAGATGGAGAACAGCAGCACAATAACCACTTCTACGAGAAAGCACATGGCCACACTGGACCAAGAAGAGGAATGTGGGGAAAACAGGCTTTGTATACAGTATGATGTTTTTCCACAGCTTGCTGAAGTCAACTGTGTTAGGTTACTTTGTATTTAACTGCTATTAGTTGATGACATAAAACTTCAACTTTTAGGGAAAAAATCCTGTGTGAACAAGTGAAACTCCTGCAGTATAATGACATCATTCTCCTATAAATCAATTGCAAAAGAGCTGATTCCTGTTAAAAGAGCATGTAATAAAGAACTGACTGCATAATATTTGATATTATATGAAGGACACCAATAAATTGTAATTCATCTCTAAAGAGTCTCAAAAAGGAAGAAATCACTTTCAGTTGTATTGAAAATATAGTTGGTCATGAGGGAGTAACATCACTAAGATGGCAGAGTGCGGTACTCCAGGATTTCATCCTCTGCACAAAATCTTTAAACAACTAGCAAAAATGGAAAGAACCATGTTATTCAGAGCTAAAGAAAACACTTAATGTATTGAAGTAATTGGGTGAGTTCCAAATCAAGAAAAAGGCAACTTAAAAATGGTAGGAAAACCTGCTGGCCCTTCTCCCACCACCTCCCTGGCTTGGTGTAGAGCCAACCATGTTCTCACTGCAGGTCCTTGGTTCCAAAGGATAAATACTAGGGTGCATGTATTTCTGTACCATTCTATCTGATGGCAGCCTGAAGGACTGAACAAGGACATTCACCTCTGGCTCATCATTCCAATATTTGCCCTACATGTAGAAGTAGCTTACAAGCAGCTAAATCATATAAGAAATAATCAAAGAGCAAAGGATTACTGGCTTTAAGAAATACAGAACCTGGAACTGGGAAGAAATGCTGTTTCATAGGGAGAAGGGAGAGCATTCAGAGCTATGAAAATAGGGGAGTTTTTTTTTTTTAACTTTATCAAAAAATTAAAAAACAAACAATAAAAAACATTTCAAACAAAACCAAAATAAAGGAATAAGAAAAACCAATAACTTAAAATAATTACATTGCTTCCAACATGTTCCTACCCTATCCCAAGAAAATAAACAAACTATAACCAAACAAAGGAATAAGAAAAACAAATAGCCTAAAATAACTATGTTGCTTCCAACATGTTCCTACCATACCCCCCAAAAATTAACAAACCATAGTCATTCCTGAGCATTCCCATAATATTTAGATTACTCTCCGTAACTTATCTGTTCTTATTAGTTTATTGTTCCTAGGGGAGTTCTTAAGGCCACAAGCGCTTGCCTAGGACAAGACATATGCTCAGAAAAGAACTTAGAAGACCCTCCACCCTCCCTTCAGGCTATTCTTCAGGTTCAGAGCTTAGGAGGGCTAAGCTCAGAAGGAGAGCAACAAACAACACAGAGGCAATCAGCAAATACTGTGAAAGGTATTTTTGTTTGCTTGTTTGTTTTTGTTAGCTCCTGGCATTCAAGGAAATCTCTATCATATCACTAGCTGGATAAACATAAGGAACAGGCACTTCAGGGACTTAAATCCCACATTTAACACATTAAAATGTCCAGTGGGTAACAAAAGATTACAAGGCATATAAAGAAACAGGAAACAATGGCCCATCCAAAGAAGCCAGATGAAACATCAAAACCATCAACAAAGAAGACAATGCTTTGAACATACCAGAAAAAGACTTTTAAAAAATGGTCTAAAATATGCCCAAAGAGCTAAAGAAAAACACACGCAAAGAAATAAAGTATATCAGGAAAACAGTAGATGAACAAAATGAGAACTTCAGTAAAGAGATAGAAATTATTAAAAAGAACCAAAGAGAAATAATGTAACTTAAGACCAAAATAACTGAAATAAAAGAAGTCCTAGAGGGGTTCCACAGCAAATTGGATCTGACAGAAGAATCAGTGAACTGGAAAGTAAGACAATTGAATATTTTCAGTCTAAGGAGCAGAAAGGGAAAAGAGTGAAGTACATTACATCCACAAGTCTACATCCACAAGATGACAAATATACACATTATGAGACTCCCAGAAGTAAAAGAAAGACAGAAAAGGACAGAAAGATTATTCAATGCAATAATGGTGGGAAACCTTCCAAATTTAATATAGACACCCAAGAAGCTCAACAAACTCGAAATAGGAGAAACTAAAAAAAATCCACACCTGGACACATTATTAGCAAACTATCAAATTCTGAAGGAAAAAAAGTCCTGAAAGCTAAAAGAGAGAAGCAATATATCTGTATTAGTTAGGGTTCTCCTTGGAAACAGAATCAATGGGAGATGTCTCTGATTATCAAATTGTAAAAGTGACTCACGCAACTGCGGGAGCGCACGAGTCCAAATTCTGCAGAGCCGTCAACAAGCTGTCAACTCCAAGGAAGACGTCCGCCGAACTCCTCGGGAAATGAACCGACAACTTTGACAAACTCCTCAGGAAACGAACCGGCAACTTCAACGAGCCCCCCAGGAAATGCTTCACTGAGCAGCCGAAGAAGTGAAGGTTCTCTAACCGTCCAGCTTATAAGCCTCCAACTGATCACCCGGACCAAATCCAGCCAATTGCATTCTCTCACTGTGGAAGGCATGCCCCTTGATGAGTCATCAGTCAGCCGCAGTCAATTGACTGATGATCCAACAAACCGGCTGATCACCCGGACCAAATCCAGCCAATTGCATTCTCTCACTGTGGAAGGCATGCCCCTTGATGAGTCATCAGTCAGCTGCAGTCAGTTGACTGATGATCTGACAAACCAGCCCGTTGGTTTATTAACCAGCCTCAAATATTCTCACAGCAATCGTCAGGACAGTGCCCGCTTGACCAGACAGCTAGGCCACCTAGCCAAGTTGACACATGAACCCAACCATCACAATATCATATACAAGGGATCCTCAATAAAACTTGTGCCAATTTCTTATCTATATCCATGTGGCAAGAATTCATTGGGACAACATATTTAAAGTGCTGAAAGGAAATAATTGCCAAACAGGAAATCTCTAATCAGTCTAACCAGTGAAGCTGCCTTTCAAAAATGAGGGGCAGATTAAGACATTCCCAGATAAACAAAAACTGAGAAACTTCATCACCATCAGACCTGCACTACAAGCAATGCTAAAGGGAGTTCTTCAGACTGAAGGGTAACGACAAAAGACAGTGGATTGAAGTGGCATAAAGAAATTAAGACCTCTGGTAAAGGTAACCATATGAGTAACTACAAGTGCCAATACTATTGTATTGTATTTATAGTTACATTACTCCATTTTTACTTCTTAAAGGTTCTAAAATGCAAATGTATGAAAAGTAATGATAAATCTATGGTTTTGGACATACAACATATGAAGACATAATTTGTACAAGTACAACAAAAAAGTATGGGACAGAGGAGTGTAGTGTTTGTATATACTATTGAAGTTAAGTTGGTATCAAATGTGATTGTTTGTATATTTAAGATGTTAAATTTAAGCCTATGGTAACCATAAACAAAATAACTGAAAAATATATACAGAAGGAGATGAGAGGGGAATCAAAATGGTACAATACAAAAAAAAAAAATCAAGTAAATATGAAAGTAGACATTAATGGAAGAATTGAGGGACAAAAAAAGTGTAAAACATACAAAGACCAAATAACAAACTGGCAAAAGAAAGTCCTGCACTATCAGTAGTTACCTTAAATGTAAGTAGATTACATTCTCCAGTCAAAAGACAGAGTGGTTGTCAGAATGCATAAAAAAGTATGACACAACTATATGCTGTTTACAAAAGACTCACCTTCAATTCAAAGACACAAGTAGGTTAAAAGTGAAAGAATGGAAAGAAATTCTACCATGCAGCCCTCCAGTCACCATAACTTCAGGCGCTGCCGCTCCTTTCGGAGCTCCTGGCTCAGGGATGGGATCTTGGGCCTCCATGTTACTGTGGGATAAAGAGCTTGAGGAGATCAAGAAGGAGACTCAGTTTCCCCGCAGTCATAGTATCCACCTCTACAGCTGGTTCACCAGTTTGAACAAAGGAGAGAATGAGACACTCAGCTGGGATTTCCAGTGGATTCTAGAACTTGCCATCAACCCACTGGGGGACCTGATCATCAATGCTTTTGTTCCAGAAGGAGACAACCAGGTAAACTTCCATGAATTCAGGAGAACTTTGGCTTGTTTCTGACTCATTGAGGATAATGAAAATGGACAGAACCACTCAATAGCCAAAGCAACAAACTGCACTTTACTTTTTGACTATGTGATTTGGATAAAGATGGCAAGGTCTCCTGTGATGAGCTGTTACAGGTGCTGTGCCTGATGGTTGGAGTGAATATCTCAGATGAACAATTGGGCAGCATTGCAGGAAGGACAATCCAGGAGGCTTTGGAGAAGATTTTGGAGAAGGTAGGCATAAAACAGAAAATGAGCATCCAATTTCTTCACTAAAGGACTAAGACAAAACTCTGCCTTGATTTCTAGTATTTAGGAACTAGAACTTCAGAGTCCTCCTGTCCACCAGCCCCACCTCTACCCCAATATTCCGCTTCTCCCAAAGTACTACTGCTGTTGCATGACAATACTGGATATGTTCTATCAACACAAATCTGCCTTTGGTGTAAACAGGGCATTACAGAATGGTACACCCAATCTATTTCTTTTCAGTATCCATTCACTGGTTCTCCATTTATCAGTATCATGTTCCTCTGTTCTGCTGTGAATGCCACACACCCATTCAGTGTGAGAAAGTGAGTGAGGGAATCATGCTAAGAACCAGCTGGTCAAGCTCTTTCACTGGATGTAGACTGTAGCCATGCTGCCTTCCCTCCAGCTAGGTTTTGGCATAGTCTTTCAACCTTTTTATATGTCCTTCGCTTCTTACTTCTTTGTCACCCAATATACCAATCACTTGGTCTTTCAATCCCTTGCTTTGTATTAAGCCTCAACCCTCACCCCCACCCCCACTCCACTTGTACCCAAGCTATGCCTGTTAAATCTATTTCCGACTTGGCAGAATAGTTCAAGGGTCTGGCAGTTTTTGTCTACCTTCACTCTTTTTTTTTTAATTCATTTTATTGAGATATATTCACATACCATGCAGTCATACAAAACAAAGTGTACATTCAATTATTTATAGTGCCATTATATAGTTGTGCATTCATCACCAGAGTTAATTTTTGACATTTTCATTACCACATACACAAAAACAATAAGAATAAAAATTAAAGTGAAAAAGAACAATTAAAGTAAAAAAGAACACTGAGTGCCTTTTTTTTTTCTTCCCCCATTTTTCTACTCATCCATTCATAAACTAGACAAAGGGGAGTGTGGTCCATATGGCTTTCCCAATCACATTGTCACCCCTCATAAGCTACATTTTTATACAATCATCTTCAAGATTCATGGGTTCTGGGTACCTTCATTCTTAAATGGGTCTCTGATGTTGCCCTTCCAAGAACTTTTCAGTAACCAACACTTCTCTGAGAAGCATGTGACTGTCTCTTGGTCCCCTGAACTCTGCTCTGTCATCAAAGGGCTGCTAGATGGAGGTATTCTTGAAAGATAGTGGCCCTAGTGAGAGACGGAGAGCCAAGTCTTTTGGGTAGCTTGCCCAGGTCACTCTACCTCTGGCCTCTGATTCTCAACATACATTCCCACATGGCTACTCTTGTTAATGCGGTATTGACTCTTCAGAAAATAGCCATATGTCTGGAGATTTGCTTCTTTGGGGGGCACCTTCACCACCAGAATGGCTGCTCTGACAACATGCTTGGGAACTTTCTCATGGCCTGTTGAACAAGGAGGCTGGGCAGCCTGTGAAGCCTCCTGTATTCATACCTGTGCAGCATGGTTTATGCCTCAGAGTTACATCCACTCGAATGTTTTTCTCTTCACTTTTCCAAGTAGAAAGATTGGTGTTAATCTTAAGAAGTGCCTAACCTATCACAGTCTAAGAGATTTAAATATTGTCCTTGGTGTCTTCAAGTTTTGCACAAAATATTTTCCATGAATTTTACCCTTGGCAGATGATTATGCTGGAAGACATAGTCAGCTCTTAATACAGGTCCAAAGCATTGAATGTACTGTGAAATTAGCTACCTGGTTATGTGGGCTTCCCAGCTCTATGTGTAGACCCCTGCTAAATCACTTAGAACAGGGGGTCTGCCATTGGTGGCACAACCTGAGTGACTTTATAGGCCTTTGAGTAAAACAGAGCAATTTTTCTGCCAAAGTCAGCTTAGTTTAGACCTCATTGAATCAGGCTCTTGTCATCCTAAATCTGTCCATATGAGTCTATTCATTCATGTATCTAGCCTTGGCTGACTTTCTCTGACTTATTGCTTGCTTCCTTGCTTTGGAAGGTTATCCAAGATGTGTACACAATTCTTCAGGAAAGAAATTACTAAAGAATACCACTGAAAAGGGATCGGGAAGGGGTATTGAAGAGCTAAGTGGCCAGGTTGGATGACTCAAGTATAAATGAATGATGAATTCTTTATTAAGTATCAGTCTGATTGGTGATCAAGTGATATAATATAGGAATTATATAAAAGAGAAGAATTGCCTGACACTGATCTATTAGAGAGGTACTTTGAAGGCTCCTTGACTTGCATATTTAAAGTTCCTAAGATTATGGCTTTTTCTCCTTTTGATTGTATAGCAGCTGTTTTAATCCATGGTTGCACCTTATTATTCCATTAAATTGATCCATCAATAAATACTTATAATTAAAACAAAGTTAAATATATATATAATGTAAGTAGTAACAAAGAAAGAACTGATGTATTTATACTAATATCAGATAAAATAGACTTTAAGTTAAAAACTCTTATGAGGTTCAAAGATGGTCACTATAAACTGATAAAAGGTTCAATTAATCAAGAAGATATATTTATAATATGCACCTTACAACAAGCCCCAAAAGATATGAAGCAAATATTGACAGATTTGAAGGGAGAAACAGACAATCTACAGAAATAATAGGAACCTTCAGTACATCAATAATGGATAGAACACCTAGACAGAAGATCATTAAGGAAACAAAATATGTGAACAATACTATATACCAACTAAACCTAAGACATATATAAATCACTTCACCCAGCAACAGCAAACATTCTTCTCAAATACACATAGATCATTCTCCAGAATAGACCATATGTTAGATCACAAAACAAATCTAAATAAACTTTAAAAGAATGATGCCATACAAAGTCTCTTCTTCTACCATAATGGAATGAATCTAGAAGTACATGACAGATGAATAAATGGAAAATTCACAAATATGTGGAAATTAAATAATGCACTCTTAAGCAACCAAAGGGCCAAAGAATAAATTACAGGGAAATTAGGAAATATATTGAAGTAAATGAAAATGGAAACTTCACATACCAAAATTTATGGGATGCAGCAAAGGCAGTGCTTGCTGAGAGGGAAATTTATAGTGCTAAAAAAGAAGAAACATCTCAGATCAGAGGCCTAACCTCACAACTGAAGGATCTAGAAAAAAAAAAAACTTAACCCAAAATAAGCAAAAGGGAAGAAATAACAATGATTCAATTGAGGATAAATGAAATAAAAACTAAAAAACAATAGAAGGAATCAACAAAAACAAAAGTTGATCCTATGAAACGATCAATAAAATCAACAAACCCTTATCTAAACTAACAAAGAAGAAAAAAGATGCAAATAACTAAAATCATAAATGAAAGGGGGACATTATTATCAATCCCACAGAAATTAGAAGGATTATAAGAAAATGCTATGAACAATTATATGCCAACAATTAGATAACCAAGGTGAAATGAATAGATTCCTAGAAACACGTGAACTACCTACATCAAGAAGATAAAGGAGATCTAAACACACCAATAACAAGTAAAGTGTTTGAATCAACAATCAAAAACCTCCCAAGAAGCTAACACTTTTTAGGTTTTAATGTATTGGAATAGCTAGAAGCAAATACCTGAAACTACCAAACTCCAACCCAGTAGCCTTGACTCTTGAAGATGATTGTATAAAAAATGTAGATTACAAGGGGTGACAGTGTGATTGTGAAAACCTTGTGGATCACACTCCCTTTATCCAGTGGATGGATGGATGAGTAGATAAATGGGGACAAAACCCAAATAAAAAATAGGGTGGGATGGGGGTGGATTTGGGTATTCTTTTCTATTTTTATTTTTTATTCTTATTCTGATTCTTTCTGGTATAAGGAAAATGTTTAAAAATAGATTGGGAATGGAGGGAGGCGGGGCAAAATGGCAGACTGGTGAGCTGTATGTTTTAGTCACTCCTCCAGGAAAGTAGGTAGAAAGCCAGGAACTGTGTGGAATGGACACCACAGAGCAATCTGACTTTGGGCATACTTCATACAACACTCATGAAAACGTGGAACTGCTGAGATCAGCGAAATCTGTAAGTTTTTGCGGCCAGGGGACCCGCGCCCCTCCCTGCCAGGCTCAGTCCCGTGGGAGGAGGGGCTGTCAGCTCCGGGAAGGAGAAGGGAGAACTGCAGTGGCAGTCCTTATCGGAAACTCATTCTACTGATCCAAACTCCAACCATAGATAGACTGAGACCAGACACCAGAGAATCTGAGAGCACCCAGCCCAGCAGAGAGGAGACAGGCATAGAAAAAAAACAACACGAAAAACTCCAAAATAAAAGCGGAGGATTTTTGGAGTTCTGGTGAACATAGAAAGGGGAAGGGCAGAGCTCAGGCCCTGAGGCGCAAATGCAAATCCCGGAGAAAAGCTGATCTCTCTGCCCTGTGGACCTTTCCTTAATGGCCCTGGTTGCTTTGTCTCTTAGCATTTCAATAACCCATTAGATCTCTGAGGATGGCCCTTTTTTTTTTTAATCCTTTTTTCTTTTTCTAAAACAATTACTCTAAGAAGCCCAATACAGAAAGCTTCAAAGACCTGCAATTTGGGCAGGTCAAGTCAAGATCAGAACTAAGAGAGCTCTGAGACAAAAGGCAATAATCCAGTGGCTGAGAAAATTCACTAAACACCACAACTTCCCAAGAAAAGGGGGGTGTCCGCTCACAGCCATCATCCTGGTGGACAGGAAACACTCCTGCCCATCGCCAGCCCCATAGCCCAGAGCTGCCCCAGACAACCCAGAGTGACGGAAGTGCTTCAAATAACAGGCACACACCACAAAACTGGGCGTGGACATTAGCCTTCCCTGCAACCTCAGCTGATTGTCCCAGAGTTGGGAAGGTGGAGCAGTGTGAATTAACAAAGCCCCATTCAGCCATCATTTCAGCAGACTGGGAGCCTCCCTACACAGCCAGCAGCCCAGAACTGCCCTGGGGGGACGGCACTCACCTGTGACATAGCACAGTCATCCCTCAACAGAGGACCCGGGGTGCACAGCCTGGAAGAGGGGCCCACTTGCAAGTCTCAGGAGCCATACGCCAATACCAAGGACTTGTGGGTCAGTGGCAGAGACAAACTGTGGCACAACTGAACTGAAGGATTAGACTATTGCAGTAGCTTTAAAACTCTAGGATCACCAGGGAGATTGGATTGTTAGGGCCACCCCCCCTCCCTGACTGCCCAGAAACACGCCCCATATACAGGGCAGGCAACACCAACTACACACGCAAGCTTGGTACACCAATTGGACCCCACAAGACTCACTCCCCCACTCACCAAAAAGGCTACGCAGGGGAGAACTGGCTTGTGGAGAACAGGTGGCTTGTGGACGCCACCTGCTGGTTAGTTAGAGAAAGTGTACTCCACGAAGCTATACATGTGATAAATTAGAGATAAGGACTTCAATTGGTCTACAAATCCTAAAAGAACCCTATCAAGTTCAGCAAATGCCACGAGGCCAAAAACAACAGAAAATTATAAAGCATATGAAAAAACCAGACGATATGGATAACCCAAGCCCAAGCACCCAAATCAAAAGATCAGAAGAGACACAGCACCTAGAGCAGCTACTCAAAGAACTAAAGATGAACAATGAGACCATAGTACGGGATACAAAGGAAATCAAGAAGACCCTAGAAGAGCATAAAGAAGACATTGCAAGACTAAATAAAAAAATGGATGATCTTATGGAAATTAAAGAAACTGTTGACCAAATTAAAAAGATTCTGGACACTCATAGTACAAGACTAGAGGAAGTTGAACAACGAATCAGTGACCTGGAAGATGACAGAATGGAAAATGAAAGCATAAAAGAAAGAATGGGGAAAAAATTTGAGAAAATCGAAATGGACCTCAGGGATATGATAGATAATATGAAACGTCCAAATATAAGACTCATCGGTGTCCCAGAAGGGGAAGAAAAGGGTAAAGGTCTAGGAAGAGTATTCAAAGAAATTGTTGGGGAAAACTTCCCAAATCTTCTAAACAACATAAATACACAAATCATAAATGCTCAGCGAACTCCAAATAGAATAAATCCAAATAAACCCACTCCAAGACATATACTGATCACACTGTCAAACACAGAAGAGAAGGAGCAAGTTCTGAAAGCAGCAAAAGAAAAGCAGTTCACCACATACAAAGGAAACAGCATAAGACTAAGTAGTGACTACTCAGCAGCCACCATGGAGGCGAGAAGGCAGTGGCACGATATATTTAAAATTCTGAGTGAGAAAAATTTCCAGCCAAGAATACTTTATCCAGCAAAGCTCTCCTTCAAATTTGAGGGAGAGCTTAAATTTTTCACAGACAAACAAATGCTGAGAGAATTTGCTAACAAGAGACCTGCCCTACTGGAGATACTAAAGGGAGCCCTACAGACAGAGAAACAAAGAAAGGACACAGAGACTTGGAGAAAGGTTCAGTACTAAACAGATTCGGTATGGGTACAATAAAGGATATTAATAGAGAGAGGGGAAAAATATGACAAACATAAACCAAAGTATAAGATGGCTGATTCAAGAAATGCCTTCACAGTTATAACGTTGAATGTAAATGGATTAAACTCCCCAATTAAAAGATATAGATTCGCAGAATGGATCAAAAAAAATGAACCATCAATATGTTGCATACAAGAGACTCATCTTAGACACAGGGACACAAAGAAACTGAAAGTGAAAGGATGGAAAAAAATATTTCATGCAAGCTACAGCCAAAAGAAAGCAGGTGTAGCAATATTAATCTCAGATAAAATAGACTTCAAATGCAGGGATGTTTTGAGAGACAAAGAAGGCCACTACATACTAATAAAAGGGGCAATTCAGCAAGAAGAAATAACAATCGTAAATGTCTATGCACCCAATCAAGGTGCCACAAAATACATGAGAGAAACATTGGCAAAACTAAAGGAAGCAATTGATGTTTCCACAATAATTGTGGGAGACTTCAACACATCACTCTCTCCTATGGATAGATCAACCAGACAGAAGACCAATAAGGAAATTGAAAACCTAAACAATCTGATAAATGAATTAGATTTAACAGACATATACAGGACATTACATCCCAAATCACCAGGATACACATACTTTTCTAGTGCTCATGGAACTTTCTCCAGAATAGATCATATGCTGGGACATAAAACAAGCCTCAATAAATTTAAAAAGATTGAAATTATTCAAGCACATTCTCTGACCACAATGGAATACAATTAGAAGTCAATAACCATCAGAGACTTAGAAAATTCACAACTACCTGGAGGTTAAACAACACACTCCTAAACAATCAGTGGGTTAAAGAAGAAATAGCAAGAGAAATTGCTAAATATATAGAGACGAATGAAAATGAGAACACAACATACCAAAACCTATGGGATGCAGCAAAAGCAGTGCTGAGGGGGAAATTCATACCACTAAACGCATATATTAAAAAGGAAGAAAGAGCCAAAATCAAAGAACTAATGGATCAACTGAAGAAGCTAGAAAATGAACAGCAAACCAATCCTAAACCAAGTAGAAGAAAAGAAATAACAAAGATTAAAGCAGAAATAAATGACATAGAAAAAAAAAAACAATAGAGAGGATAAATATCACCAAAAGTTGGTTCTTTGAGAAGATCAACAAGATTGACAAGCCCCTAGCTAGACTGACAAAATCAAAAAGAGAGAAGACCCATATAAACAAAATAATGAATGAAAAAGGTGACATAACTGCAGATCCTGAAGAAATTAAAAAAATTATAAGAGGATATTATGAACAACTGTATGGCAACAAACTGGATAATGTAGAAGAAATGGACAATTTCCTGGAAACATATGAACAACCTAGACTGACCAGAGAAGAAATAGAAGACCTCAACCAACCCATCACAAGCAAAGAGATCCAATCAGTCATCAAAAGTCTTCCCACCAATAAATGCCCAGGGCCAGATGGCTTCACAGGGGAATTCTAGCAAACTTTCCAGAAAGAACTGATACCAATCTTACTCAAACTCTTTCAAAACATTGAAGAAAATGGAACACTACCTAACTCATTTTATGAAGCTAACATCAATCTAATACCAAAGCCAGGCAAAGATGCTACAAAAAAGGAAAACTACTGGCCAATCTCCCTAATGAATATAGATGCAAAAATCCTCAACAAAATACTTGCAAATCGAATCCAAAGACACATTAAAAAAGTCATACACCATGACCAAGTGGGGTTCATTCCAGGCATGCAAGGATGGTTCAACATAAGAAAATCAATCAATGTATTACAACACATTAGCAAGTCAAAAGGGAAAAATCAATTGATCATCTCAATAGATGCTGAAAAAGCATTTGACAAAATCCAACATCCCTTTTTGATAAAAACACTTCAAAAGGTAGGAATTGAAGGAAACTTCCTCAACATGATAAAGAGCATATATGAAAAACCCACAGCCAGCATAGTACTCAATGGTGAGAGACTGAAAGCCTTCCCTCTAAGATCAGGAACAAGACAAGGATGCCCGCTGTCACCACTGTTATTCAACATTGTGCTGGAAGTGCTAGCCAGGGCAATCCGGCAAGACAAAGAAATAAAAGGCATCCAAATTGGAAAAGAAGAAGTAAAACTGTCATTGTTTGCAGATGATATGATCTTATATCTAGAAAACCCTGAGAAATCGACGATACAGCTGCTAGAGCTAATAAACAAATTTAGCAAAGTAGCGGGATACAAGATTAATGCACATAAGTCAGTAATGTTTCTACCTAGAAATGAACAAACTGAAGAGACACTCAAGAAAAAGATACCATTTTCAATAGCAACTAAAAAAATCAAGTACCTAGGAATAAACTTAACCAAAGATGTAAAAGACCTATACAAAGAAAACTACATAACTCTACTAAAAGAAATAGAAGGGGACCTTAAAAGATGGAAAAATATTCCATGTTCATGGATAGGAAGGCTAAATGTCATTAAGATGTCAATTCTATCCAAACTCATCTACAGATTCAATGCAATCCCAATCAAAATTCCAACAACCTACTTTGCAGACTTCGAAAAGCTAGTTATCAAATTTATTTGGAAAGGGAATATGCCTCGAATTGCTAAAGACACTCTAAAAAAGAAAAACGAAGTGGGAGGACTTACACTCCCTGACTTTGAAGCTTATTATAAAGCCACAGTTGCCAAAACAGCATGGTACTGGCACAAAGATAGACATATAGATCAATGGAATCGAATTGAGAATTCGGAGATAGACCCTCAGATCTATGGCCGACTGATCTTTGATAAGGCCCCCAAAGTCACTGAACTGAGTCATAATGGTCTTTTCAACAAATGGGGCTGGGAGAGTTGGATATCCATATCCAAAAGAATGAAAGAGTACCCCTACCTCACCCCCTACACAAAAATTAACTCAAAATGGACCAAAGATCTCAATATAAAAGAAAGTACCATAAAACTCCTAGAAGATAATGTAGGAAAACATCTTCAAGACCTTGTATTAGGCGGCCACTTCCTAGACTTTACACCCAAAGCACAAGCAACAAAAGAGAAAATAGATAAATGGGAACTCCTCAAGCTTAGAAGTTTCTGCACCTCAAAGGAATTTCTCAAAAAGGTAAAGAGGCAGCCAACTCAATGGGAAAAAATTTTTGGAAACCATGTAGCTGACAAAAGACTGATATCTTGCATATATAAAGAAATCCTACAACTCAATGACAATAGTACAGACAGCCCAATTATAAAATGGGCAAAAGATATGAAAAGACAGTTCTCTGAAGAGGAAATACAAATGGCCAAGAAACACATGAAAAAATGTTCAGCTTCACTAGCTATTAGAGAGATGCAAATTAAGACCACAATGAGATACCATCTAACACCGGTTAGAATGGCTGCCATTAAACAAACAGGAAACTACAAATGCTGGAGGGGATGTGGAGAAATTGGAACTCTTATTCATTGTTGGTGGGACTGTATAATGGTTCAGCCACTCTGGAAGTCAGTCTGGCAGTTCCTTAGAGAACTAGATATAGAGTTACCATTCGATCCAGCGATTGCACTTCTCGGTATATACCCGGAAGATCGGAAAGCAGTGACACGAACAGATATCTGCACGCCAATGTTCATAGCAGCATTATTCACAATTGCCAAGAGATGAAAACAACCCAAATGTCCTTCAACAGATGAGTGGATAAATAAAATGTGGTATATACACACGATGGAATACTACGCGGCAGTAAGAAGGAACGATCTTGTGAAACATATGACAACATGGATGAACCTTGAAGACATAATGCTGAGCGAAATAAGCCAGGCACAAAAAGAGAAATATTATATGCTACCACTAATGTGAACTTTGAAAAATGTAAAACAAATGGTTTATAATGTAGAATGTAGGGGAACTAGCAATAGAGAGCAATTAAGGAAGGGGCAACAATAATCCAAGAAGAACAGATAAGCTATTTAATGTTCTGGGGATGCCCAGGAATGACTATGGTCTGTTAATTTCTGATGGATATAGTAGGAACAAGTTCACAGAAATGTTGCTATATTAGGTAACTTTCTTGGGGTAAAGTAGGAACATGTTGGAAGTTAAGCAGTTATCTTAGGTTAGTTGTCTTTTTCTTACTCCCTTGTTATGGTCTCTTTGAAATGTTCTTTTATTGTATGTTTGTTTTCTTTTTAACTTTTTTTTCATACAGTTGATTTAAAAAAGAAGGGAAAGTTAAAAAAAAAGAAAGAAAAACAAGGAAAAAAAAAGATGTAGTGCCCCCTTGAGGAGCCTGTGGAGAATGCAGGGGTATTGGCCTACCCCACCTCCATGGTTGCTAACATGACCACAGACATAGGGGACTGGTGGTTTGATGGGTTGAGCCCTCTACCATAGGTTTTACCCTTGGGAAGACAGTTGCTGCAAAGGAAAGGCTAGGCCTCCCTATGGTTGTGCCTAAGAGCCTCCTCCTGAATGCCTCTTTGTTGCTCAGATGTGGCCCTCTCTCTCTGGCTAAGCCAACTTGAAAGGTGAAATCACTGCCCTCACCCCTACGTGGGATCAGACACCCAGGGGAGTGAATCTCCCTGGCAACGTGGAATATGACTCCCTGGGAGGAATGTAGACCCGGCATCGTGGGACGGAGAACATCTTCTTGACCAAAAGGGGGATGTGAAAGGAAGTGAAATAAGCTTCAGTGGCAGAGAGATTCCAAAAGGAGCCGAGAGGTCACTCTGGTGGGCACTCTTACGCACACTTTAGACAACCCTTTTTAGGTTCCAAAGAATTGGGGTAGCTGGTGGTGGATACCTGAAACTATCAAACTACAACCCAGAACCCATGAATCTCGAAGACAGTTGTATAAAAATGTAGCTTATGAGGGGTGACAATGGGATTGGGAAAGCCATAAGGACCACACTCCACTTTGTCTAGTTTATGGATGGATGAGTAGAAAAATAGGGGAAGGAAACAAACAGACAAAGGTACCCAGTGTTCTTTCTTACTTCAATTGCTCTTTTTCACTCTAATTATTATTCTTGTTATTTTTGTGTGTGTGCTAATGAAGGTGTCAGGAATTGATTTAGGTGATGAATGTACAACTATGTAATGGTACTGTAAACAATCGAAAGTACGATTTGTTTTGTATGACTGCGTGGTATGTGAATATATCTCAATAAAATGAAGATTAAAAAAATAGATTGGGGTGATGAATGCACAACTATATGATGGTACTGTGAACAGTTTATTGTACACCATGGATGATTGTATGGTTTGTGAATATATCTCAATAAAACTGAATTTAAAAAAATTAAAACCTCCCAAGAAAGAAGAGCTCAGGATCACATAGTTTCACTGGTAAATTTTACCGAACATTTCAAGAAGAATTCACATCAATCCTACTCAAACTCTTCCCAAAAATTGAAGAGGAGAGAATACTGCCTAACTCATTCTATGAGGCCAAAGTCATCCTAATACCAAAGCCAGATGAAAACATCATAAGAAAAAAAAAATTACAGACCAGTATCCCTCATAAATATAGTTGCAGAAATACTAGCAAACTGAATCAAACAGCACATTAAAAGAATTTTACACCATAACCAACTGGTATTTATCCCAAGAATGCAAGAGTGGTTCAACATAAGAAAATTAATTAATGTGATACACCACGTTAGTAGAATGAAGGGAAAATGCATGATGATCTCAATTTATGCAGAAAAGAAGTTTGACAAAACCCAGCACTGCTTTGATAAAAACATTCAGAAAACTAAGACTAGAAGGAAACTTCCTCAACATGACAAAAGGAATATATGAAAAACACAGAGTAGCTAACATCATATTCAAGACTGAAAGCTGTCCCCCTCGAATCAGGAACAAGACAAGGCAGCCCACTTTCATCATTGCTGTTCAACATTGTACTGGAAGGTCTAGCCAAAGTAGTCAGGCAAGAAAACAAATAAAAGGCATTCAAATTGGAAAGGAAAAAGTAAAACTGTCCCTATTCATAGATAACATGGTCCTATATGTAGAAATTCCCAAAGAATCTACCAGAAAGCTACTAGAATTAATATACAAATTCAGCAAAGTGGAGGGATATAAGATCAACATGCAAAAATCAGTAGTGTCTCTACACACCAGCAATGAACAATCTAAAAACAAAATCAAGAATACAGTTCCATTTTTAATGGCAGCTAAAAGAATCAAAGATCCAGGAGTTAATTTAATCAAGGGTGTTAAGGACTTGTACATGGAAAACTACAAAACATGGCTGAACGAAATTAAGGAAGACCTAAATAAATCAAAAGATAATCCATGTTCATGGCTTGGATGATTAAATATTGTTAAGATGTAAATACCAAAGCAACATACAGTTTTAATGTGATCCCAATCAAAATTCCAGTACTTTTCTTCACAGAAATGGAAAAGCCAATCATCAAATTCATATGGAATGGCAAGAGGCCCCAAATAGCCAAAACCATCTCGAAAAAGAACAAAGTTGGAGGACCTCCACTTCTTGAATTTGAAACTTATTACAAAGCAACAGTAAGCAAAACAACATGGCACTGGCACAGGGATGGACCAATGGAATTCAATTGAGAGTTCAGAAATAAACCCTCACATCTCGGGCCAATTGATTTTTGACAGGGATGCTGAGTCCACTCAATGGAGAAAGAATAGTCTGTTCAACAAATGGTGCTGGGAAAACTGGAAATCCACCTGCAAAAGAATAAAAGTGGATCCTTACCTCACACTATATACAAATATTAACTCAAAATGTATCAAAAACCTAAATATAAGAACTTAAACTATAAAACTTACAGTAGAAAACATAGGGATAAGAATATCTTCAGGGCCTTGTATGAAGTAATGGATTCTTAGACTTTTCACCAAAAATATAAGTAACAAAAAAAAAGTAGATAAATTGGACCTCATCAAAATTAAAAACTTTAGTGCATCAAAAAAATTATTAAGAAATTGAAAAGACAACCTACAGAATTGGAGAAAATATTTGGAAACCATATGTCTGATAAGGGTTCAATACCCAGAATATATAAATAATTTCTACAACCCAAAAACAAATGACAACCCAATTAAAAAGTGGGCCAGAGACTTGAATAGACCTTTCTCCAAGGAAGATATCCAAATGACCAATAATCACATGAAAAGACACACTTCACACCCATTATAATAGCTATTTTTTTAAGAAAGGAAAATAACAAACAGTGAGGATGCAGAGAAATAGGAGCGTTCATACATTGTTGTTGAGAATGTAAAATGGTGCAGCCACTGTGGAAAACATTGTGGTGCACCTTCAGAAAGTTAAGTATAGGGTTACCATATGCTCCAACAATCTCACTTCTAGGTTTATACCCAAAAGAATTGAAAGCAGGGACTCAGACAGATACACATATACCAGTGTTCATAGCAGCATTATTCACAATAGCCAAAAGGTGGAAGCAACCCAAGTGTCCATCAATGGATGAGTGGATAAACAAAATTTGGAATATGCATACAATTGAATATTATTCAGCCGTAATAAGGAATGAAATGCTGATATATGCTACAACATGGATGAACCTTGATGACATCATGTTGAGTGAAATAAGCCAGACACGAAAGGACAAATATTGTATGATTTCACTTATATGAAATACCTAGAGTATTCAAATTCATAGAGACAGAACATGGATTACAGGTTACGAGGGGTGAGGGTGGGAGGAGAATGAATGGGAAGTTATTGCTTAATTGGTATAAAGTTTCTGTTTGAGGTGATGGAAAAGTTTTGATAATGGATGGTGGTGGTGATGGTAGCACAATATCATGAATATAATTCACCACTGAATTGTATACTTTAAAGTGGTTAAATGGGAAATGTTTTGTTGCATGTGTTAACAACAATAAAAACCATATATGTGTGTATATGTATATATATATCTTTATATATGTATATATAGTCGACCATGTGAAAGAACATTTTGTCAAAAAGGTAACGTAATGGATGGAGATCTGAGACTCTTTAAAAGAAGGATGGATAGGCATATTTCTGAGATGACGCTGAGAAGAGCAAATGACTTCTTAAAGTCCCTTCTGTAGCAATTCAGGTGTCGTTAAAATTGAGAACATTCAGAGACATACAGCTATCTCTGTGACAGCCTATATACAGTATGTCTTATGTTTTCATGGAATTGACTGAATGCTTTGCTGTCATAGTTTGGAGATCAAACAAAAGATAGATTTGATGCAAGCTGGAGGGCTATAGAGTATACTAACTGACAAGTGGCAGTACTACTAGTTATCATGAATAGAGAAGGAAGCAATGATTTGGTCAAATCCTTGAAAGTCTATCTCCCAAGAGTCCTGACAAGGTAGTCCTACCTCAATTGTTTGAACTAAGGTCTAGGATCTGGCCTCAGCTGAGTGAATCAAGAAGACCGTCCCATGCCTATGAAACATATTATAAATCAGAGAGGCAATTTATTAACTTACCACGGTGGATATTCTTTTATAATAAGAACTCTCAAACTGCCTCCATCCAGAGAACCTCCTCCTAGATATCAAAATACCTGGGAAACAAAATAGATTTGTTATTGGGAGTTTGATAAATGGGCATTTCCAAGCACAAAAAAATCAAACCAAGGAAAATAAAGAATTTTGAGAGATATTGTCTTGGTCACAGTGAAGCCTCACTAGGCATCCATTGCCCATAAATACAAACATCCTGGTCCAGTCTCTCTCTTCCCTGGGAAGTGCTTGTTCAATGTTGCCAACTTCTGACTTATCAGTTCTTCAGGCTGACCAACCCCCTCTGTTCGCAATACCCTTTCCTCGAGACAAGATGAAATATCATTTATTAGCTTTCTACTAACCAAAAGTACAATCGTATTCCATCCCTGCCTCTCTAAAATGAACTCCAAGTCACTTTAATAGTGTTTTGGGTCACAGAAGCAAGCACTATTTGGCTCTTTTGCTTTTCATAAATGGAAACCCAGTTGAACTGGGTTAATGATGACTGTGAGCAGGTGCAAGACTCAAAGCTTTCACATTTTATGAGCATGTGTGTGATGACAAGAATCTATCTTGTCAAGATGCAAAAATAACTGAGCCATTCGTCCTCCACTGAGATGCCTGAAAGCATCATTGAAAGTGTTTGGGTCCCCATGAGGCCCTGCTATATCCAGTTTTACTGGGAGATTTGGGTAAGAATGGGTTTGATGGGCTGCATCATTTATAAAATCAGAGTGCTGATAAAAGAAATAAAGCTTTGAAAGCTTCCAGTGGTGACACTGATTCCTTTATTCACAGATTCTCAATGAAGCACCTGGCCATTGCTACCCTTATTTTACCAACAATAAAAGTGACTAGCCTTTGTAAATTGCATTATAATTTACAGGACTTTTATTTTATTATTTTTATATAGTCAAATCCATTGATCTCTTTTATGATTTCCTCCATTATGTTTGTGCTTAGAAAGGGTCATCATAACAATAATAATGATGGGTTGTTCATTGCCCAGTATCTGTTTAATACTTTCCTAGACTTTCTTGTACATTTTTATTGTTTCATTTTTTACACTCAATTCATTTAGGATTTATGATAAAAGTTGGTATAAGCTGAGACTCTAAGCTCTTTCTCAAATCACCAATTTTCACAATACTTACTTCATTTTAATGAAATACTTTAAAATCAAATTTCTTCCCTAATAAAAGAGTCATTTCAGATTTTCAGAAGGCTGCTGATGCATTCTAATCTCATCATAGCAGTAATGTACATCCCTGACGTGATCATTTTCATCCAAGTATTTCAAAAATAACTTTGCCAACAGATACTATAATCTAGATAGCAGAATAAACCTGCAGAAAATTGTCAACTTCTGTATAAAGCAGGAAGTTCATGGATAAAGCCCAAGGGGAGCATGTGTTTAAGTAAATGGTCCCTTGAGGCTCGGGGCTATTTCAGCACTCTGTAAGGCAAGGAGATTGTCTTTAATAGAGCAGCAAACACTGTGCTCACCTTATCATCTGCCAGGGAAAAATAGTTTGGTAATATGTTGTTTCACATCTAAGGAGGAAAAGTGTATTTCATCTTTTACATTTATTCAAAAGGGGAATAATCATATGGGGTAGAAGAGAGTTAGAGGGCTCTGCCAGTGATGCTGAGCAGGGAATAGCTGAGAATACTAGAGGGTTTGCTGTGCCCAATGTTAACACCCTGAAAACATTGATGAGTCCCCTGCAGAAAACCACCACTAGCATACAAAACCAGAGGACATACAAGGGTGGGACTCTCTCTCCCCCTCAGTGGCCACTCTGCTCAGGGTGGAGACGGCCTCAGTTTGGTGTTGGCTTCATGTAGTAAAATGACCCCGTGGGCCAGACCCACTCTAATGCAGAGTCTGTACCACCACTTATTTAAGCAAGCCTAAAAATATGCATGTGCAGTCACATGGCAAACTGCTAGTTAAAGCACAGACCACAGAGGAGGGGATGAAGATACTTGTCCACCCTCCAGGACTTGGCACTCCCCTGCCCACAGGTAGATGTCTGGTGTTGGACAGCGTTTAAAAAGCATAGAGGCTCCTGAGTACATCTAGGCTGCATCACTAATTGGGCATCTCATAAACAAAGCCCAGCCCAAGCTGTTTACACGAGGAAAATAGTAATCCCAGGACTCTGGGCAGCTGCCTAAGCTGGACTTAAGAGGCAGTCAGGGGCAGGACCACTCAAAAGAATGCTACAGGGACATCTCAAAGTCTGGTGTCAATGTTAGGACAGAGCTGGGATGGCCTGAAAGGACTGGGAATGCTCAGAGAATGTAGGGGCTAGTCATCAGGAACACAGAACCTCTGTTCATCTAAGCACACATTTTGAACCAACAAGAGTCAAGGGCCCCATCAAAATAATAATAATAATAACGGCTCACTTTGATGGAGCACTTGCCACATGTGTTAGGAGAATCTCATTTGAGTCTCAGAAACAACCTTGAGTTAGGTACTATTATTTATCCCCCTAGTACAGATGAAGAAACCGAGGCTCAGGGAAGTTAATAAACATGTGGAACAGTGCACCATGAGTAAGGGATGGGGCAGGCCTTGAACCCATTTCTGTTGGGCTCCAAGGTCGAATGCTGTTAGTCAGTTTGCAGGAAAACTCACAACCCAAGGAAGAAGGTGGAAAGGTTAAATGGGAGGTAGAACAGGACTAAGTTACCTTCCTAGGGTCCCTCCCCTGCGCTGAGTTTAGAGTGGGTTTAGTTTCTGTCTCTTTAATTGCTTAAGTGAATCATGAGTGTATTTTGCCATAGAAGGTTCAAACAATGGATTAACATGCACAGCAGAATATAAGAGCCCCCTTCATTTCTCCTCCCTCAGTCTCATGCCCCCTCCCCAGAGGGGAGTAGCCACTCTCCACAATTTGATGTATGTCCTTCCATCCCCTCTAAGTACAAACATACAGACACAAGGGATCTTGTTTTATTGCATAAATGGGACCATAATGTAAATGTTATTCGGTACCTTGTTTTATTTTTTTTTCATTTAACTGAGTTTGGGTCTACCTCACCATTTTTTATAAAGCTGCTTTTAAGTATGGATAAACCATGATTTATTTAACTACTACCTTACAGCAGACATTTAATTTTTTCCCAATTTCTCTATCATGAACAATGAGTGTATTTTGTGTACAGATGCAAGTGTTTATTTGGGATAGTTACCTGCAAGTGGAATTGAGGGGGACAACCGTGTCTGTGTATTTCTCATTTTCATGAGTACTCCCAAGTTGCCTTCCCAAAGGGTAACATTCGTTTATATTTCCATTAGCGTATGACAGTGCCCATTTCCCTACATCCTTGCTTGTACATGATAATATCAGCCACTTCAGGTTCTGCCAATTGAAGAGCGAAAAATGGTGTTCCATTATTGTGTTAATTTGCATTTCCCTGACAGCTGGTAGGATTGAGTACTTTTTCATTTGTCTCATATTCTTTGCTATTGGTTGGTTGATTTTTTCTTTTTGATTTGTGAGAGCTCTTTCTACCCTCTGGATATTGGGCCTTTGTCTACGGAATATGTAGCAGATGTTTTCTTTCAGTCTGTCACTTGTTTTAATTTTCACTTAAGATTTTTGAAAGAATCCCATGACAGTTGTTTTTCCCTGTTTTTAAAGAAGACCTGGGATGAGAGTGGTTTGTCTGCTCTCCTTTCTTTGAAGTTGCTCAGAATCAGGAGTTATTGACCCTGCCTCATCATAACTCTGCCCCAGGGAAGATGTCCAAAATGAACTTGGTCACACTGCACAGATTCTCACTAAAGTATTCTTGGGTCAAAACTGGGCATGTTGATTTCAGATCATTTGTCTTGTAGACACAAGCCACTGTATGAGTAAATGACTCCTGCATGCAGATGATTAACCTTTTCTGCTGATTTTATTGCTGAAAATATAAACTTTGTAATGGGGTAAAACAATTTTCATTAATTTTATCTTTATTGAAGACGTCTTTAATGATGTCTGAATATTTTAAAAATTCAATTGTGTTTTGCAAAACAAGTTATTAACACATGTTGCAATGATGTTGAAGTCTAGGAAACCAGTTAATAAATCGTTAGAATGTGGCAGTACCTAGCAACTCATTAGCTAATACTTGGGTCCTGGGGACTCCCTTTTGTTGCAAATAATTAAGGAATAACTACAAAAATGGGTAATGTAATAAGTAAACTTAATAGGCAAGGGACATCAATGACATAAAGTTTATGACCTGCCTGTCCCAGTAATCTAAAGCAAAACCAGGTCTATGTTTGAAGGTTATAAACAATGCATTCCTGTAGAAGTAAATAACACAAACTTGTAAAAAGGAAAAAATACATCATGGAGAGGAGTCAGGAAGGATTTGGTTTCCTTCTTCCCCTCAACCTCAGTGAGACAGAGCAATTAATTCCCATAGGAGATACGTTATCACAAGGCAAAGAAGGGTCCAATACCTAGAGGCCAGGTATGAGATCTACAGAGGGCAGAGCTGCTTTGGGGAAAGCCATTTGCCAACAGCTGCAAAAGGAGCATGGTGGTTACTCCCTAGGCAGTCCTCAGCAAGGCAAAAATGGCAACACCTTTGTGCTCTTGTCACTGGGCGAGAGTGAGGATTGCAGAGGGAGGAGTTTGGAATCAAGGTTGACTGATTCTGGTTTCTGCCAAAGCCACAAAGTTGTTCAGCTGCTAAAGAAGAGAAATCCAAGGATATTGTTTCCAAATAAGGAAATCCATTGAAGGCAAGAGTTTGTTGGTAAGGGGAACAGCAGATTTGACAGGCGTGTACAGGAAGTTGGCCACATTTAAATGAGAATTTGGGGTAATTAGCTGTGAAGGTTGCATTATAAAGATAACCCCACACCACAGCTCCAATCCAGTCCCTCGCCTCTTAACTCCTTCTCAAAAACCTCTGAGGTCTACCCTTTACCAAACCCCTTAGCCTGACATTCAAATTCCATTTTCCAAGTCTATGTAATTATATTAATATGCACATACTTATATAGGGAGATTGGCATGGCTTGTTTTACCAAAACATAAAAATAAAAACAATCATATGTACACTTCTCCACATTTTGCATATAGTTTAAAATATATAGTAAAAATTCCTCCAAATCAACTCGTGTGGCTATAGTTCATTCTTTTTAATGGCTGTATAATATTCTGTAGAATGGATGTACCACAACAGTTTCAACCATTTTCCAGTTGTCAGGCATTTGCTTTTTTTCCATTTTTCTGCCTTATAAAATATGCTGCAATAAATACCCAAGAGCATATATCCTTATGTACTGGTGTTTTTATGCTGTGGAAAATTTTTGTTTAAAGGACCACATACTAAATATTTTAGGCTTTCCCAGCCACATATGGTCTCTGCTGCATATTCTTCTTTTTCACAACCCTATAAAAAACATTCTTAGCTGTGGCCCATGGCTATGAGACCACAAGACAGATTTGGCCTGCAGGTAACAATTTGCCAATACTTGGAATAGAGTTCTAGGAATAGGACTGCTAGGACAAAGGATATTACATTTTTAACATAATAAACACAAACAGATTACTGTTCCAAAAAGTCATAATTACTTACATTTTTTATTTGCTTTTGGATTACTTTCGATTAATTTCCTATCCAGTAAATACTATGTGTTTCTATTTTCAGATATTCTTTTACATTATTTTAATTCATTAAATTTAATCTTAAGTATACCATAATTTTGCTTTTATTGTGAATAGAGTACTTTTTTCCATTTACTGGAAAATATTTACCTTATACCCAGTCATCTTACCAAATTTTCTTTTTGACTTAAGTAGATTTTTTATTGCTATGGTTTCTTGAGTTTTCTATGTATACAATTAAATTCATTACAAGAAGAAAAAGTTATTTGCCAATACTTACATTTAGTATTTCATTTTCTTGTCTTACTGCTTACACAAGAATTTCTGAATCACTATTGCCTAATAAGAGTCTTGTTCATGAATTTAATGAAAATAGCTTAAGATTACACAACTTAGAATGGCAGAAGACATCAGATGAATGCAACAAGTATTGCTATATAGCAGCTAACAGCTGGTAGAGTTTGTATAATGTGAATCTGAAGTGAGGCAGGTCCACAGTGCTTGAGAGGCAGGAGCAGAAAGGCAGGTAATGGGATAGATTCAGTGTTTAAGAATTGGCCAGACAAACTTTGAATAGGAAGTGAGATACGGTAGGTTAGTATAGGCCAGAGTGAAATAGTGGCACATCCCAGAGTAATTTGGGCAGATAATAAAAAATATATTTACAGCCTCCCCCTCCCCAGCCCCGAGGATCTGGGGGAAGGTGCGGATGTGTTGGACATCCTCACCTGGACTGGTGTTGATGTTGTCACAAACACTGGGACTGGCAGTTTGATGTGCTGAGCCCTCAAGCATGGAACTTGCCCTTATGAAGCTCATTACCACAAAGGAGAGTCTAAACTTGTATGTAATGGTGCCTAAGAGTCTCCCCCTGAGTACCTCTTTGTTGCTCAGATGTGGCCCTCTCTCTCTCTAACTGAGCCATCTCAACAGGTGAACTCGCTGCTCTCCCCCCTACGTGGGACCCGACTCCCAGGGGTGTAAATCTCCCTGGCAACGCAGAGTATGACTCCTGGGGATGAATGTGGACCCGGCATCGTGGGACTGAGAGTATCTTCTTGACCAAAAGGGGGATGCAAAATGAGACGAAATAGTTTCAGTGGCTGAGAGATTCCAAATGGAGTCGAGAGGTCACTCTGGTGGACATTCTTATGCACTATATAGATAATACCTCTTAGGCTTTAATGTATTGGAATAGCTAGAAGTAAATACCTGAAACTACCAAACTCCAACCCAGCAGTCTGGACTCCTGAAGACAATTATATAATAATGTAGATTACAAGGGGTGACAGTGTGATTGTGAAGACCTTGTGGATCACACCCCCTTTATCTAGTGTATGGATGAGTGGAGGAATGGGGATAAAAACTAAAGGACAAATGGGGTGGGATGGGGGGATGATTTGGGTGTTCTTTTTTCACTTTTATTTTTTATTCTTGTTCTGGTTCTTTCTGATGTAAGGAAAATGTTCAGAGATAGATTGTGGTGATGAACACATAACTATGTTATCATACTGTGGACAGTGGATTGTATATCATGGATGATTGTATGGTGTGTGAATGTATTTCAATAAAACTGAATTTAATAAAAAAAAAAAAGAATTGGCCAGACAGGTACATCAGAGGATCATGTGGGTAAAAACATTTGAGGCTTGGTAAGGAATTAAGTAAGTATGAAAGAAATTGAGTCTGTTCATATAATGAGAAAGTGAAATGAAGCAAATATTATGGATGAGACTTTCAGCCCTAACTACATAACTGGCCTGTAAAATGGCATATGATTGTAATAAAGAAAACTGAAAGGTTCTAATTTGGGGCAAGATAGAGTAATAATACTCCATTCTGTCTTTCCCACTGAAGGCAACTATAAACCCTGGAAAGAATGCTTGGAGTATTCAGAGAACTCTGAAAAGTAAATGGTAGTGGCAGCTTAGGGAAGGAAACCAGAATTCAAAGTACCCCCAGCAAATCCTGTGGTAGCAGTGGCTTTTGTGATAGTGACAACAGCAATGGCCAAACAGGGGCCTAAAACTCTTTGCCCAAAGGAGAATGGGATGAATTCCATTGCTTTTTCCTCTCTCTGTCTTCCCACTACTTGGTCCCAGATGCAGACAGAGTTATAGGGATTGTGCAGCAGAATAGAGAAATAAAGCCCTGGCTTTCTGTTGGTAAGTCCAGAAAGGGGCCTCAAGGCATTAGACCATGTCAGGTAGATCACAGAGAGGAGACAGATCAAGACGGTGATTCCCATTTCCATACAGCCATATATAAAATCCTGGGCTTACCTTTGAGGCTGTGGATGCATGAATCTAAAGAGTAGACCAAAGATTTTGAGAACTGAATGATGAGATGGCCCACATATGAGTCAGATGTGAATAGCACTTTAAAGCCTTTGAAAACAGAACTGACACTGGAGCCACAGCCCCCGAAAAAGCTTATTGGAATTTATGACCTGAACCTAACCAGGTTGATTATCTGCTAAAACAAACAAACAAAAATCAATAGTCTTTTTAAGATTTAAACAAGACCCTGAAAATGGTCAAGATGTGATCTAAAATTACTCAGCTTAAAGAGAACCAGAAAGTTTTAGCTCACAAGGGAAGACAATCAACAGACGGCAACCCCAAGATGACACGTTTGTTGGAATTATCAAAGAATTAAAGCAGCTATTAGAACCATGCTTCAAGACCCTCTTGAAAGAAATGGAAAAGCAGAAAGTCTCAATAATAAGATCTAAAATATAAAGAAGAACCAAATGGAAATGTAAGAACTGAGAAATATACTAGCAAATGGACTCAACAGCAGAATGGTGATGACAGAAGTCAGTGAACTTGATGAGACAGCAACAGAAATTATCTAATCTGAACAACAGAGAGGAAAAAATATTTTAAATGAATGTGTCAACTGATTTTTGACAAGGGTTCCAAGACAATTCAATGGTGGAGAAATTGTCTTTTTGACAAATATTACTGGACAAATGGATATCTGCATGCAAAAGAATGAAATTGGATTCCTATCTCACACCATACACAAAAATTAACTCAAAATAGATCATAGACCTAAACATAAATACTAAGGCTCTTTAAAAAAAAAAAAAAAAAAAAAAACTATGAAACTCTTAGATTACATAGAAGAAAATCTTCATGACCTTGGATTAAGCAGTGATTTCTTAGATACAACATCAAAAGCATAAGCAGCAAAAGAAAAATAAATCAATTGAACTTCATCAAAACTTTAAAATTTTGTGCCTCAAAGGACATCAAGAAAGTAAAAACATAACTAACAGAATGGGAGTAAATATTTGAAAATCATATACCCATTATATATCTGAAAAGGGACTTGTATCCAAAATACATTAAAAAAAATCTTTTATAACTGAATGATCAAAAGACAAATAACCTGGAGGCGGGGCAAGATGGCAGACTGGTGAGCTGTATGTTTTAGTTACTCCTCCAGGAAAGTAGGTAAAAAGCCAGGAACTGCGTGGACTGGACACCACAGAGCAATCTGTCTTTGGGCATACTTCATACAACACTCATGAAAACGTGGAACTGCTGAGATCAGCGAAATCTGTAAGTTTTTGCGGCCAGGGGACCCGCGCCCCTCCCTGCCAGGCTCAGTCCCGGGGGAGGAGGGGCTGTCAGCTCCAGGAAGGAGAAGGGAGAATTGCAGTGGCTGCTCTCATCGGAAACTCATTCTACTGATTCAAACTCCAACCATAGATAGACTGAGGCCAGACACCAGAGACTCTGAGAGCAGCCAGCCCAGCAGAGAGGAGACGGGCATAGAAGGAAAACAACACGAGAAGCTCCAAAGTAAAAGCAGAGGATTTTGGAGTTCTGGTGAACACAGAAAGGGGAAGGGCGGAGATCAGGCCTTGAGGCGCATATGCAAATCCCGAAGCAAGGCTGATCTCTCTGCCCAGGGCACCTTTCCTTAATGGCCCTGGTTGCTTTGTCTATTAGCATTTCAATAACCCATTAGATCTCTGAGGAGGGCCGGTTTTTTTTTTTTGTTTTTTTTTTTTTTTTTTTTTTTTAAATCCTTTTTGCTTTTTCTAAAACAATTACTCTAAGAAGCTCAATACAGAAAGCTTCAAAGAATTGAAATTTGGGCACGTCAAGTCAAGAGCAGAAATAAGAGAGCTCTGAGACAAAAGGCAATAATCCAGTGGCTGAGAAAATTCACTAAACAACACAACTTCCCAAGAAAAGGGGGGTATCCGCTCACAGCCACCATCCTGGTGGACAGGAAACACTCCTGCCCATCGCCAGCCCCATAGCCCAGAGCTGCCCCAGACAACCCAGTGTGACGGAAGTGCTTCAAATAACAGGCACACACCACAAAACTGGGCGTGGACATTAGCCTTCCCTGCAACCTCAGCTGAATGTCCCAGAGCTGGGAAGGGGGAGCAGTGTGAATTAACAGAGCCCCATTCAGCCATCATTTGAGCAGACTGGGAGCCTCCCAACACAGCCCAGCAGCCCAGAACTGCCCTGGGGGGACGGCACTCACCTGTGACATAGCACAGTCATCCCTCAACAGAGGACCCGGGGTGCACAGCCTGGAAGAGGGGCCCACTTGCAAGTCTCAGGAGCCATATGCCAATACCAAAGACTTGTGGGTCAGTGGCAGAGACAAACTGTGGCAGGACTGAACTGAAGGATTAGACTATTGCAGTAGCTTTAAAACTCTAGGATCATCAGGGAGATTTGATTGTTAGGGCCACCCCCCCTCCCCGACTGCCCAGAAACACGCCCCACATACAGGGCAGGCAACACCAACTACACACGCAAGCTTGGGACACCAATTGGGCCCCACAAGACTCACTCCCCCACTCACCAAAAAGGCTAAACAGGGGAGATCTGGCTTGTGGAGAACAGGTGGCTCGTGGACGCCACCTGCTGGTTAGTTAGAGAAAGTGTACTCCACGAAGCTGTAGATCTGATAAATTAGAGATAAGGACTTCAACTGGTCTACAAACCCTAAAAGAACCCTATCAAGGACAGCAAATGCCACGAGGCCAAAAACAACAGAAAATTATAAAGCATATGAAAAAACCAGACGATATGGATAACCCAAGCCCAAGCACCCAAATCAAAAGACCAGAAGAGACACACCTAGAGCAGCTACTCAAAGAACTAAAGATGAACAATGAGACCCTAGTACGGGATATGAAGGAAATCAAGAAGACCCTAGAAGAGCATAAAGAAGACATTGCAAGACTAAATAAAAAAATGGATGATCTTATGGAAATTAAAGAAACTGTTGACCAAATTAAAAAGATTCTGGACACTCATAGTACAAGACTAGAGGAAGTTGAACAACGAATCAGTGACCTGGAAGATGACAGAATGGAAAATGAAAGCATAAAAGAAAGAATGGGGAAAAAAATTGAAAAACTCGAAATGGACCTCAGGGATATGATAGATAATATGAAGCGTCCGAATATAAGACTCATTGGTGTCCCAGAAGGGGAAGAAAAGGGTAAAGGTCTAGGAAGAGTATTCAAAGAAATTGTTGGGGAAAACTTCCCAAATCTTCTAAACAACATAAATACACAAATCATAAATGCTCAGCGAACTCCAAATAGAATAAATCCAAAAAAAACCCACTCCGAGACATATACTGATCACACTGTCAAACATAGAAGAGAAGAAGCAAGTTCTGAAAGCAGCAAGAGAAAAGCAATTCACCACATACAAAGGAAACAGCATAAGACTAAGTAGTGACTACTCAGCAGCCACCATGGAGGCGAGAAGGCAATGGCACGATATATTTAAAATTCTGAGAGAGAGGAATTTCCAGCCAAGAATACTTTATCCAGCAAAGCTCTCCTTCAAATTTGAGGGAGAGCTTAAATTTTTCACAGACAAAGAAATGCTGAGAGAATTTGCTAACAAGAGACCTGCCCTACTGGAGATACTAAAGGGAGCCCTACAGACAGAGAAACAAAGACAGGACAGAGAGACTTGGAGAAAGGTTCAGTACTAAAGAGATTCGGTATGGGTACAATAAAGGATATTAATAGAGAGAGGGAAAAATATGGCAAACATAATCCAAAGGATAAGATGGCCGATTCAAGAAATGCCTTCACGGTTTTAACGTTGAATGTAAATGGATTAAACTCCCCAATTAAAAGATATAGATTCGCAGAATGGATCAAAAAAAATGAACCATCAATATGTTGCATACAAGAGACTCATCTTAGACACAGGGACACCAAAGAAATTGAAAGTGAAAGGATGGAAAAAAATATTTCATGCAAGCTACAGCCAAAAGAAAGCAGGTGTAGCAATATTAATCTCAGATAAAATAGACTTCAAATGCAGGGATGTTTTGAGAGACAAAGAAGGCCACTACATACTAATAAAAGGGGCAATTCAGCAAGAAGAAATAACAATCATAAATGTCTATGCACCCAATCAAGGTGCCACAAAATACATGAGAGAAACATTGGCAAAACTAAAGGAAGCAATTGATGTTTCCACAATAATTGTGGGAGACTTCAACACATCACTCTCTCCTATGGATAGATCAACCAGACAGAAGACCAATAAGGAAATTGAAAACCTAAACAATCTGATAAATGAATTAGATTTAACAGACATATACAGGACATTACATCCCAAATCACCAGGATACACATACTTTTCTAGTGCTCACGGAACTTTCTCCAGAATAGATCATATGCTGGGACATAAAACAAGCCTCAATAAATTTAAAAAGATTGAAATTATTCAAAGCACATTCTCTGACCACAATGGAATACAATTAGAAGTCAATAACCATCAGAGACTTAGAAAATTCACAACTACCTGGAGGTTAAACAACACACTCCTAAACAATCAGTGGGTTAAAGAAGAAATAGCAAGAGAAATTGCTAAATATATAGAGACGAATGAAAATGAGAACACAACATACCAAAACCTATGGGATGCAGCAAAAGCAGTGCTGAGGGGGAAATTCATACCACTAAACGCATATATTAAAAAGGAAGAAAGAGCCAAAATCAAAGAACTAATGGATCAACTGAAGAAGCTAGAAAATGAACAGCAAACCAATCCTAAACCAAGTAGAAGAAAAGAAATAACAAGGATTAAAGCAGAAATAAATGACATAGAGAACAAAAAAACAATAGAAAGGATAAATATCACCAAAAGTTGGTTCTTTGAGAAGATCAACAAGATTGACAAGCCCCTAGCTAGACTGACAAAATCAAAAAGAGAGAAGACCCATATAAACAAAATAATGAATGAAAAAGGTGACATAACTGCAGATCCTGAAGAAATTAAAAAAATTATAAGAGGATATTATGAACAACTGTATGGCAACAAACTGGATAATGTAGAAGAAATGGACAATTTCCTGGAAACATATGAACAACCTAGACTGACCAGAGAAGAAATAGAAGACCTCAACCAACCCATCACAAGCAAAGAGATCCAATCAGTCATCAAAAATCTTCCCACAAATAAATGCCCAGGGCCAGATGGCTTCACAGGGGAATTCTACCAAACTTTCCAGAAAGAACTGACACCAATCTTACTCAAACTCTTTCAAAACATTGAAAAAAATGGAACACTACCTAACTCATTTTATGAAGCTAACATCAATCTAATACCAAAACCAGGCAAAGATGCTACAAAAAAGGAAAACTACCGGCCAATCTCCCTAATGAATATAGATGCAAAAATCCTCAACAAAATACTTGCAAATCGAATCCAAAGACACATTAAAAAAATCATACACCATGACCAAGTGGGGTTCATTCCAGGCATGCAAGGATGGTTCAACATCAGAAAAACAATCAATGTATTACAACACATTAAAAACTCGAAAGGGAAAAATCAATTGATCATCTCAATAGATGCTGAAAAAGCATTTGACAAAATCCAACATCCCTTTTTTTTTTTTTTTTTTTTTTTTTAATCATCATTTTATTGAGATATATTCACATACCACGCAGTCATACAAAACAAATTGTACTTTCGATTGTTTACAGTACCATTACATAGTTGTACATTCATCACCTAAATCAATCCCTGACACCTTCATTAGCACACACACAAAAATAACAAGAATAATAATTAGAGTGAAAAAGAGCAATTGAAGTAAAAAAGAACACTGGGTACCTTTGTCTGTTTGTTTCCTTCCCCTACTTTTCTACACATCCATCCATAAACTAGACAAAGTGGTGTTTGGTCCTTATGGCTTTCCCAATCCCATTGTCACCCCTCATAAGCTACATTTTTATACAACTGTCTTCGAGATTCATGGGTTCTGGGTTGTAGTTTGATAGTTTCAGGTATCCACCACCAGCTACCCCAATTCTTTAGAACCTAAAAAGGGTTGTCTAAAGTGTGCATAAGAGTGCCCACCAGAGTGACCTCTCGGCTCCTTTTGGAATCTCTCTGCCAACATCCCTTTTTGATAAAAACACTTCAAAAGGTAGGAATTGAAGGAAACTTCCTCAACATGATAAAGAGCATATATGAAAAACCCACAGCCAGCATAGTACTCAATGGTGAGAGACTGAAAGCCTTCCCTCTAAGATCAGGAACAAGACAAGGATGCCCGCTGTCACCACTGTTATTCAACATTGTGCTGGAAGTGCTAGCCAGGGCAATCCGGCAAGACAAAGAAATAAAAGGCATCCAAATTGGAAAAGAAGAAGTAAAACTGTCATTGTTTGCAGATGATATGATCTTATATCTAGAAAACCCTGAGAAATCAACGATACACCTACTAGAGCTAATAAACAAATTTAGCAAAGTAGCGGGATACAAGATTAATGCACATAAGTCAGTAATGTTTCTATATGCTAGAAATGAACAAACTGAAGAGACACTCAAGAAAAAGATACCATTTTCAATAGCAACTAAAAAAATCAAGTACCTAGGAATCAACTTAACCAAAGATGTAAAAGACCTATACAAAGAAAACTACATAACTCTACTAAAAGAAATAGAAGGGGACCTTAAAAGATGGAAAAATATTCCATGTTCATGGATAGGAAGGCTAAATGTCATTAAGATGTCAATTCTACCCAAACTCATCTACAGATTCAATGCAATCCCAATCAAAATTCCAACAACCTACTTTGCAGACTTGGAAAAGCTAGTTATCAAATTTATTTGGAAAGGGAAGATGCCTCGAATTGCTAAAGACACTCTAAAAAAGAAAAACGAAGTGGGAGGACTTACACTCCCTGACTTTGAAGCTTATTATAAAGCCACAGTTGCCAAGACAGCATGGTACTGGCACAAAGATAGACATATAGATCAATGGAATCGAATTGAGAATTCAGAGATAGACCCTCAGATCTATGGCCGACTGATCTTTGATAAGGCCCCCAAAGTCACCGAACTGAGCCATAATGGTCTTTTCAACAAATGGGGCTGGGAGAGTTGGATATCCATATCCAAAAGAATGAAAGAGGACCCCTACCTCACCCCCTACACAAAAATTAACTCAAAATGGACCAAAGATCTCAATATAAAAGAAAGTACCATAAAACTCCTAAAAGATAATGTAGGAAAACATCTTCAAGACCTTGTATTAGGAGGCCACTTCCTAGACTTTACACCCAAAGCACAAGCAACAAAAGAGAAAATAGATAAATGGGAACTCCTCAAGCTTAGAAGTTTCTGCACCTCAAAGGAATTTCTCAAAAAGGTAAAGAGGCAGCCAACTCAATGGGAAAAAATTTTTGGAAACCATGTATCTGACAAAAGACTGATATCTTGCATATACAAAGAAATCCTACAACTCAATGACAATAGTACAGACAGCCCAATTATAAAATGGGCAAAAGATATGAAAAGACAGTTCTCTGAAGAGGAAATACAAATGGCCAAGAAACACATGAAAAAATGTTCAGCTTCACTAGCTATTAGAGAGATGCAAATTAAGACCACAATGAGATACCATCTAACACCGGTTAGAATGGCTGCCATTAAACAAACAGGAAACTACAAATGCTGGAGGGGATGTGGAGAAATTGGAACTCTTATTCATTGTTGGTGGGACTGTATAATGGTTCAGCCACTCTGGAAGTCAGTCTGGCAGTTCCTTAGAAAACTAGATATAGAGCTACCATTCGATCCAGCGATTGCACTCCTCGGTATATACCCGGAAGATCGGAAAGCAGTGACACGAACAGATATCTGCACGCCAATGTTCATAGCAGCATTATTCACAATTGCCAAGAGATGGAAACAACCCAAATGTCCTTCAACAGATGAGTGGATAAATAAAATGTGGTATATACACACGATGGAATACTACGCGGCAGTAAGAAGGAACGATCTGGTGAAACATATGACAACATGGATGAACCTTGAAGACATAATGCTGAGCGAAATAAGCCAGGCACAAAAAGAGAAATATTATATGCTACCACTAATGTGAACTTTGAAAAATGTAAAACAAATGGTTTATAATGTAGAATGTAGGGGAACTAGCAGTAGAGAGCAATTAAGGAAGGGGGAACAATAATCCAGGAAGAACAGATAAGCTATTTAACGTTCTGGGGATGCCCAGAAATGACTATGGTCTGTTAATTTCTGATGGTTGTAGTAGGAACAAGTTCACTGAAATGTTGCTATATTATGTAACTTTCTTGGGGTAAAGTAGGAACATGTTGGAAGTTAAGCAGTTATCTTAGGTTAGTTGTCTTTTTCTTACTCCCTTGCTATGGTCTCTTTGAAATGCTCTTTTATTGTATGTTTGTTTTCTTTTTAACTTTTTTTTTCATACAGGTGATTTGAAAAAAGAAGGGAAAGTTAAAAAAAAAAAAAAAAAAAAAAAAAAAAGAAAAAAAGACAAACAAGGGGAAAAAAAAAAAAAAAAAAGATGTAGTGCCCCCTTGAGGAGCCTGTGGAGAATGCAGGGGTATTCGCCTACCCCACCTCCATGGTTGCTAACATGACCACAGACATAGGGGACTGGTGGTTTGATGGGTTGAGCCCTCTACCATAAGTTTTACCCTTGGGAAGACGGTTGCTGCAAAGGAGAGGCTAGGCCTCCCTGTATTTGTGCCTAAGAGTCTCCTCCTGAATGCCTCTTTGTTGCTCAGATGTGGCCCTCTCTCTCTGGCTAAGCCAACTTGAAAGGTGAAATCACTGCCCTCCCCCCTACGTGGGATCAGACACCCAGGGAAGTGAATCTCCCTGGCAACGTGGAATATGACTCCCAGGGAGGAATGTAGACCTGGCACCGTGGGACGGAGAACATCTTCTTGACCAAAAGGGGGATGTGAAAGGAAATGAAATAAGCTTCAGTGGCAGAGAGATTCCAAAAGGAGCCGAGAGGTCACTCTGGTGGGCACTCTTATGCACACTTTAGACAACCCTTTTTAGGTTCTAAAGAATTGGGGTAGCTGGTGGTGGATACCTGAAACTATCAAACTACAACCCAGAACCCATGAATCTCGAAGACAGTTGTATAAAAATGTAGCTTATGAGGGGTGACAATGGGATTGGGAAAGCCATAAGGACCAAACACCACTTTGTCTAGTTTATGGATGGATGAGTAGAAAAGTAGGGGAAGGAAACAAACAGACAAAGGTACCCAGTGTTCTTTTTTACTTCAATTGCTCTTTTTCACTCTAATTATTATTCTTGTTATTTTTGTGTGTGTGCTAATGAAGGTGTCAGGGATTGATTTAGGTGATGAATGTACAACTATGTAATGGTACTGTAAACAATCGAAAGTACAATTTGTTTTGTATGACTGCGTGGTATGTGAATATATCTCAATAAAAAAAAAAAAAAAAAAAAAAAAAAAAAAAAAGACAAATAACCTAATGAAAATATGGGCAAAGGATTTTAATAGATGATTCTTAAAAGAAGATATACAAATCGCCAATAAACACATGAAAGTTTGCTCAACATCATTAGTCATTAGGGAAATGCAAATCAAAACCACAGTGAGATACCACTTTACCCCACTAAAATGGCTATAATTAAAAGACAGACAATAACAAGTGTTGACAAGGATGTAGAGAAATTAAAATGCTCATACACTGCTGGTAGGAATGTAAAATGGGGCCACTACTTTGGAAAACAATCTAGCAGCTTCTTTAAGGTTAAAATTAACATATGACCCAACAATTTCACTCCTACATATAGACGCAAGAGAAATGGAAGCATTTTGTTTTAGTTTTCTAGGCTGCTCAAAGCAGATATCATGAAATAGCTTGGCTTGAACAAAGGGAATTTATTAGCTTGCAGTTTGAGGCCAGGAAAATGTCCAAATCAAGGCATCATCAAGGCAATGCTTTCTTCCTGAAGACTGGCTGCCAGTGATCCTTGGCTCCTCTGTCACATGGCAAGGCACATGGTGGCATCTGCTGGCCTCTCCCTTCTCTGGGTTTTGATGCTTTCAGCTTCTTGCTTCCGTGCTTTTTCTCTCTCTCTCTGAATTTCATTCCCTTATAAAGGACTCAATAAGAGGATTAAGACCCATTTATATTGGGGTGGGTCCACCTTAACTGAAAAAGCCTCATCAAAAGGCCTTACTTACAATGGGTTAACTTTAAGAATGTGTTTTTCTGGGATACATACAGCTCCAAACCACCACACGTGTCCACCCAAAAACTTATCCACAAATGTTCATAGCAGCATTGATCATAATGATTAAAAAGAAAAACACACACAAACAAATGTCCAGCAACTAATGAAAGGATAAACAAAATGTGATATAACTCTATAATGGAATATTATTCAGCAACAAAAAGGAATTAGGTATTAATACATGCTAAATGTGTGACCCTTGAAAACATTATTCTAAGTGAAAGAAGTGAGTCACAAAAGACCACATATTGTATAATTCCATTTACATGATGTATCAACAATAGGTAAATTGATAGAGCAGAAAGTGGATTAGTGGTTGCCCAAAATTGAGGAGAGGGAAATGGGAGTGACAGTTAATGGGTATGGGGTTTCATTTTGGGTTGATGAAATGTTCTAAAATTAGATTGTTCTGAGGGTTGTACAATTTTGTGACTGTATTAAAAATCATTGAGTTGTACACTTGAAATGAGTAAATTTTATGGTATGTGAATTACATCACAATAAAGCTGTTTTTGAAAAGTGAATAGAACCTCAGGACCTGTGGGACAACAACAAAATATCTAACATTTGTGTTATCAGAGTCCCAGAAAGAGATAAGGAAGGGTGTGGTGCAGAATAAAAAAGTATTTAAATAAATAAAGGATGAAAACTTATCCAATTTGACAAAAGACACAAACTTACTCAAAGAAACCATACCAAGACCATCATAATCAAACTGCTAGAAACTAAAAGCAAAGGAAAAAATCTTGACTGTGACTACAGAAAAACAAGACATTATTATAAGGTAAAAACTATTTAAATAACTGTGGATATCATATGAGAAACCCTGGAGGCAAGAAGGAAGTAGAACAACATTTTTAAAGTGCTGAAAGTAAAAAACTTTCAACCCAGACTTCTATATCCAGAATAAATATCTTTCATGAATGAAGATAAGATAAATACATTCTCAGAGAAAGTAAAATTAAGAGAATCTATTGTCAGGACATTTGCTCTAAAAGAAATACTAAAAGTAGGTCTTCAGATGGGAGAGAAATGAGACCAGAAGGAAAATTGGATTATCAGGAAAAAGGGATACCAACAGAAATGGTATCTATATGAATAGATTGGTAGACTATTCTTCTCCCTTACATTCTTTAAAGAAATGTATGATGGTTGAAAACCAAAATTACAACATAGTTTTGATAGCATTTTTGATGTATTTTCAAATAATAAGTATGACAACAACATAAAGAGAGAGGGAAAGTGACCTATATGTTGGTAAGGTTTCTGCACTCCACTTGAAGTGGTGAAACATTAATTCTAAGTAAACTGTGAGAAAATTATGTATTTATATTGTAATCCCTAAAGCAACCACTAAAATCTATGCAAAGAAATATTTTAAAAACTGAATAGATAAATTTAAATGGAATACTAAGAACATTACAATATTTTAAAGAAGGCAGAATAGAGGATAAAATGGAACGAAAAACAGAGAGAACAGAAAATGAAATAAGACAATGGTAGACTTAAATCCAAACATACCAATAATCACATTATATTTAAATGGTTAAACACATGAATTAAAAGGCGGAGATTGGCAGGACATATTTTTTTAAAAGACCCAACTATATGTTGTCTATAAGAACCTCACTTTAAATATAATTCTATAGACAGGTTAATGTAAAAGGTTATGAAAACATGCAACACTAATCAAAGGAATGCTGGAGTGAATATGTTAATATCAGACAGAGTATACTACAGAGAAATGAAAATCCCTAAGGATAAAGAGGAACATGATACAACGATAAAAGGGTAAATTCACCAAGAAGCCCTAATAATCCTAAATACATACTCAGTTAATAACAGAATTTCAAAACACATGGAGCAAAACCTGATACAACTCAAAGAAGAAATAGGTAAGTCCACAATTGTCATTGAAGATTTCAGCACTCTTCTCTCAATTCAGTTTTTTTTTATTAACTTTATTTATGAAAAAATAAAAAAGACATTTCTAAAGAAAACAAAGCACAGGAATAGGAAAAACAAATATCCTAAAATAACTTCATTGCTTCCAATATGGTCCTACCATACCACAAGAAAATTAGCAAGCTATAGTCATTCCTGAGCATTCCTATGTCATTAAGATTACCCTCAATATCTTATCTTTTCTTATTAGATTATCATTCCCCCTTCACCAGCTGCTATCCATCTCTAGTTCCCCTTTATTCTACTTAAGACTCTTGTTTTACATTTTTCAGAGATTTCACATTAGTGGTAACATACAATATCTCTCCTTTTGTGTCTGACTTATTTCACTCAACATTATGTCCTCAAGGTTCATACGCATTGTCATATGTTTCATGCCTCGTTTCTTCTCACTGCCGCATAGTATTCCATCATATGTGTGTACCACATTTTGTTTATCCACCCATCTGATGTACAACATTTAGGTTGTTTCTATCTCTTGGCAATTGTGAACAGTGCCGCTATGAACACCGGTGTGCAAGTATCCGCTCATGTCACTGTTTTCAGGTCCTCTGGGTAAATACCAAGAAGTGAAATTGCTGGATCATAGGGTAACTCAATACCTAGTTTTCTAAAGAACTGCCAAACTGTCTTCCAGAGTGGATGAACCATTATGCAGTCTCACCAGCAATGAATAATAGTTAAAATTCCTCCACATCTTCTCCAGCATTTGTAGTTTCCAGTTTGTTTAATGGCAGCCTTTCTTATTGCTGTGAGATGATACCTCTTTGTGGTCTCATTTGCATCTCCCTAATAGTGAAGATGAACATTTTTTCATGTGTTTTATTAACCATTTATATTTCCTCTTTGGAGAAATGTCTTTTCATATCTTTTGCCCATTTAATAATTGGGCTATTTGTACTATTTGTGTTTTAACATTTCTTTATATATACAAGATATCAGTCTCCTGTCAGATAGATGGTTTCAAATATTTTCTCCCATTGAGTTAGTTGTCTCTTTACCTTTTTGACAAATTCCTTTGAGGTACAGAAGCTTTTAATTCTGAGGAGTTCCTATTCATCTAATTTTTCTTTCACTGCTTGTACTTTCAGTGTAATATCTAAGAAGTGGCCTTCTAATACTAGGTCTTGAAGATGTTTCCCTACATTATCTTCTAGGAGCTTTATTGTGCAGTCTCTTATATTGAGATCTTTGATCCATTCTGAGTTAATTTTTATAAAGGGTGTGAGGTAGGTGTCCTCTTTCACTCTTTTAGATACAGATTTCCAATTCTCCAAGCCTTGTTTGTTGAAGAGGCTGTTATGTCCCAATTCAGTGGATTTGGGGGCCTTAACAAAAATCAGTCGACCATAGATCTGGGGTCTATTTCCAAATCCTCAATTCAATTCCATTGATCAATATGTCTATCTTTGTATCTATACCATGCTGTTTTGACTACTGTGGCTTTATAGTAAGCTTCAAAGTCAGGCAGTGTAAGTCCTCCCACTTCGTTTCTCCTTTTTAGAATATTTTTAGCAATTTGAGGCATCTTTCACTTCCAAATAAATTTGATGACTAACTTTTCCAAGTCTGCAAAGTAGCTTGTTGGAATTTTGATGGGAATTGTGTTAAATCTATAGATCAGCTTGGGTAGAATTGACATCTTAACTTTAGCCTTCCTATCCATGAACATGGAATATCTCTCCATCTCTTTGGGTCACCTTCTATTTCTTTTAGTAGAGTTATATCATATTCTGTGTAGAGGTCTTTTACATCCTTGGTTAAGTTTATTCCTAGGTATTTAAATTTTTTAGTTTCTATTGAGAACGGAGTCTTTATCTTGAGTGTTTCTTCAGTTAGATCATTTCTAGTGTATAAAAACATTACTGACTTATATACATTAATCATATATCCTGCCAGTTTGCTGAATTTGTTTATTCGCTCAAGTAGATGTATTGATTTCTCAGGGTTTTCCAAGTATAATATTATATCATCTGCAAATAATGAGAGTTTTGCATCTTCCTTTCCAATTTGGATGCTGTTTATTTCTCTTTCTTGCTGAATTGCTCTGACTGGCACAATGTTGAATAATAGTGGTGGTAATGGGCATCCTTGTCTCATTCCTGATCTTAGAGGGAAGGCTTTCAGCCTCTCTCCATTGAGTACTAAGCTGGTTGTGGGTTTTTCATATATGCCCTTTATCATATAATTCCTAACTTTTGAAGTGTTTTTATCATAAAAGGATGCTGGATTTTGTCAAATGCTTTTTTCAGCATCTATTGAGATGATCATTTGATTTTTCCCTTCTGATTTGTTAATGTGTTGTATTACATTGATTGATTTTCTTATATTGAATCACCCTTGCATGCCTGGGATGAACCCCATTTGGTCAGGGTGTATAACTTTTTAATGTGTCTTTGAATTCAATTTGCAGGTATTTTGTTGAGATTTTTCCCATCTATATTCATTAGGGAAATTGGCCTATAGTTTTCCTTTCTTGTAGCACCTTTATCTGGTTTTGGTGTTAGAGCATGTTGGCTTCATAAAATGAGTTAGGTAGTGGTCCATTCCATTTTATTCAATTTTTTAGAAGAGTTTAAGTAGGAATTTTACTGGAAGTCCTAGTACGAAAGGAAGAAATAAATACAATTTATTTATTATAATAAATAAAATAGTCCCTATTCTCACATGATGTGCTTTTCTACTTAGATCATCCCCAGGTATCTACTAAAAGCTCCCAGGAGCAATAAAAAAGTTTAGCAAGGTCATAGAATACAAATTCAGCACACAAAAATTAATCACCTTTCCATATACTAGCAATGAACAATTGGAGACAATTTTTAAAATATATCATTTACAATAGGTCAGAAAAAAAAAAAGAAACAGAGAACTAAATAGTTAGGTATAAACTATCAAATATGTGGAAGATCTGTATGCTGAAAACTACTAAGGTCTAACAAAAGATATCAAAGAACACCTAAATAAACATAAAGACATACTATGTTCATGAATTGGAAGACTCAATATACGAAAGATGTCAGCTCTCCCCAAATTGATCTTTAGAGTGAATGCAATTCTAATCTGTAGCTCAGCAGAACTTTTCATAGATACAGAGAAGGTGAGAATGTATATGAAAAGGCAAAGGAACTAGAATAGCCAAAACTACTTTTTAAAAAGAAGAAAGCTGGAGGACTCACACTACCCAATTTTAAGAGAGAGAGACAGAGAGAGAGAGAGAGGTGGAAAGAAAGAGAGAGAGAGAGAGAGAGAGAGAGAGAGAGAGAGAGAGAGAAGGAAAGAAAGAAAGAAAGAAAGAAAGAAAGAAAGAAAGAAAGAAAGAAAGAAAGAAAGAAAAGACAGACTTAGATCAATAGAATAGAAAGTTCAAAAATAAAAGATCCACATAGTTAAGGTTAATTGATTTTCAACAAAGGTGCCATGGCAATGGAGAAAAAAGAAATCTTTTTCAACAAATGTGTTGGAACAATTGGACATCTATGTTTAAAGAAAAAAAACCTACATCTCACACAATATATAAAAATTAAGTCAAAATCAATCATAGATCTAAGTGATCTAAAGTAAAATGTAAAACCATAAAATTTTAGAAGAAAACATAGGAGAAACTCTTCATGACCTAGCATGAGGCAATACATTCTTAAATATGATGCCAAAAGCACAATCCATAAAAGAAAAAAGTGATAAATTGAATTTATCAAAATTAAAAGCTTTTGCTCTGTGAAAGAAACTAATGAGAATGAAAAGATAAGCAAAATACTGAGAAAAATATTTTCAAATACCATATCAAAAATATAGAAATATAAAATATATATATTTTTAAACTCAAAACTCAGCATGTAGAAAACAAACAGCTCATTTTACAAATGGGCAAAATACTTGAACAGACACTTCACCAGAGAGGATGCACGGATGGCAAATGAGCGCACACAAAGATGTTCAACATTAGCCATTAGGAAAATGTCAATTAAAACATGATGAGATAACACTGTACTTCTTTTAGAATAGTTATAATTTTAAAAAATTTAATAGAAAATACCGAAAGCTGACAAGTATGTGGAACGACTGGAACTCACATACGTTGCTGGTGGGAATGCAAAACTGACCAGCTACTTTGGAAAACATTATGGCTGTTTCTTATAAAGTTAAACATAGATTTGCCACACAGCCCAACTATTTACCCTTGAGAAATGAAAGCTTATGTTCACACAAAAACTTGTATACAGATGTATATAGGAGTTCTGTTTATAGTCCACCCCACCCCAACCTGGAAACAACACAAATGTCTTCCAACCAGTGAATGGCTAAATAAATTGTGGTACACACAGACAATAGAATACTACTTAGCAATACAAAAAGAACAAACTGTTTACACATGCAACAATTTTGATGAATCCCAAAGGTATTAGGCTTAGTGAAAGAAGCCAGTCTCAAATGCTACACACTGCATAATTGCATTAATATGACATTCTGGAAAAGACCAAACTGTAACAATGGAGAGCTGGAGTGGGGGAAGGTGTAATTTCAACCAGGCAGCATGAAGGAGTGTTTTGGGGTAACAGAATTGTCGAGTATCCTGATCATGACAGTGGTTACACAAATCTATATGCGTTAAAACTCATAGAACTGTGCATGCACACCATAAAATAAACAACCAAGTCTATTTTACTGGATGTTAATTTAATACATTAAATCAATTTAAAAAATCGTGTAAGTCACCAAGGAAAGAAGATAGGAGGGAATATTAAATTACACACCTCTGCTATAATTTTTTTAAATGTATCCTATGTAGAGGACAGAATGTTTTAAAATTTCTCTAGAAAAGGTGCCTTATTTTTATATGGGCTGAGGGCACAGGTTGTAGTGAACTATTCCATACTGAACGCAGTAGGAGCTTTCTCCTCAATTTGGGCAGGCCATTAGGAGTGAGAAGGTAAGGAATCTTTGGCTATTATGATCAGGAATATTGGTTGCAGTTCTAGGTCTTGTGATTCATTCATTCATTCAGCAGTTGGTATGCGTCTATTAAGTTCAAGGCCCTCTGAAGAACACATAAATCCATAAGAAAGAGTCCCCAGCCTTGGGATACTTATAAGCTGGTTGAGAAACTAGGACGAAGGACACTACTTGGCTTGAGCCCTGCAGCTATTCTACAAAGTCTCCTAATAAAACAGACAGTGGGGGTTTCTCAGGTATGCCTTTTTTGGTGGAGTAATAAGTCACCACGAACATGTAAAGGATTTGGGGACATTTTATCAGTAGTATAATTTCCCATTCACTGGTCAACCCAGCAAAATCCATGGGTTTCTTAAATATGCCTCAGGAGATTTTTTGATCTCTGTTCCACTTAAGGACAGTTTGCTTATTTTTCAGTCTCTCTCTGCATAGCAATATTTCATCCAGTTCCTCTGAGTAAAGGAGGCTTTTCCCCAACTTCTAATTAGCTGCAGGGTTGTGCAAGGCACAGCATCAAATGAGTAAAACAGGAGCCAGGGACCCAGGCCTGAGGAGGATGCATTATTTGCATCATTCTAGGATGAGTCCTTGAAATGGCTTGAGTCCCTGTGTCCCCACCTGGCGTCCAATTCTGCCAGATCCAATTCTGCCAGGTCAAAGTTACTTATCTTTACAGCAACACATCATCATCAACTTTGCCACTGCACCAAGTGAAAACGGATTTCTACTAAAAAGAATTAAGGACCTTCTAATGTCAGAGATTAATTTCCAGGGTATAACTCTGAAAAGGGAAACTGAGGCAATGAGAGAGGGTAGCTCACCCCAGCATGGAGAATGTCAGCCAGGGTCTAGACAATCTGGTTTCTATTCAAATATGGTCAGTAGAAAAATGGGGACTGCTTAGTCCTTCCTATCTCGATCCCCTCTCTCAAAAACCAGCCAGGCCTATAAGAAATCAGGCAGTGGATCAAATGGAATATTTAATTTCTTCTTCCTCTTTCTCCTGGCTTGGTTGCCAGAGAATTAGCTCTGTTTGTAAAAGACTATATTAACTGTAGGCAATAGTAATATTTTTCAGAGAAGGAAGTAAAACAGATGCTGTCCAAGCCCCACCCACATCCTTTCATGTACCATCAGTGCTCACTCATCATAGATTCTGGATTTGTGAATTCACCTACTCACAAAAATTTATATGTAACCCCAAAAGCAATACTTGCAGCACTTTCATGGTCATCCACAGACATGAGCAGAGTGGCGAACAATTTGGTCACCCTGCATGCCCATTCAGCTGGGGTCAAACAAGGCAGTGCTCTGCCTCTTTTAACTCTCATCTTGCAAATAAGTACCGTTTTATAGCTATAGTTAATGCCATGTTTTTCACGTTTGTGCTTTTTGTATGTAATTTCGTTGTCTATAGTGGCCCCCAAGCATAGTGATCAAGGACTGTCTAGTGTTCCTAATTGTAAGAAGGCTATGCTATGCCTTATGGAGAAAAAAATGTGAGTTAGATAAGCTTCATTCAGGCAAGAGTTATAGTGCTGTTGGATGTGAGTTCAATGTTAATGGATCAACCCCTTATTTAATGAGCTCCAGTTACCTGCCTGCCAATGTGACTTATGATTAAACTTGCTTAAATTTGTGCTCAGAGGCTTTACTTAAATGTTACTCTAAAATGTTCTGAAGGCAAAGATACTGTTTCTAGATGGGGTTAAATGGGGGCAGTCTCTAAAAGTACGATGGAACAGACAACTTCCTACGGAATTATTGTAAGCAAAATTAAGGAGGAAGCAAACGATATAAGATGTCCTTAAACAGAAACACACATAAAACAAGGTGATATGTTGATCATTAGTAGAAAGGTGACCAGGGGCTCACAGGAACCTAACCCTGTGTTTCCCCTAGAAGCAATGGCTCAGTATTCACTAATTCAGTGCTTGTGGCCACTTTATAGGACATGACTACCAGGAATGCCAAGAATCTGCTCTACTATGTCTGTGCAAATGAGCATGTCTGCGGGCACCTGCAGCGCTGCCTGGGAACATTCTCTGACCAGCTAGGCCTGCTCTGCTCAGGGACAGGCTAGAAGTGCTGGGGAACTAATACCCCCTCCTCCATGAGGCCTCAACCAGTGATTGCCGGAAGTTGTTGAACACATATTCCAATTCCCTGACCCCTCAGGAGGGACCACTCTGAGGTGCATGCCCCACACGGGCTCCCAGAGGTCCCGTGGGACGGCACTCCAGTTCCCCACAGTGGTAGCTGGCTTGATATTGTGCCCTGTCTCGGCTGCCTTCCTCCTTGACTCACTTCCCCATTCCCCGACAGTGTTTCCGGGACACATCCTACGTAAGCTAGGTGTACTAGGGCCTGTTTCTGGGAGAAACCACACTAAGATAGGGGTAGCCATCACTCAGATGGCGAAGGGGATACAGAGTTAACTGGGAGCTGGATTACCTAGGCTGGACCTGAAAGAAACGCACAGGAAGGCCTCTGGCTCCTTTGACAGCTTCCTAAAAGTCAGTGCTCAGATTGCTAACATCACACTGTTAGGAATTAGGGATGTTCTATTTGCCATCCACATACTTTGTTCTTTTCTTGCTGTATGTGCTAGATCTTGGCTCATCCATCATTTGCTCATTGAATTACCAGAGTGGGTGATTTCCTAAAATCCAGGTAAAAACCACCAATTCCGCTAAATGCCCCCACATTGTTAGAATAACAACCTACAAAGGACTGTTGACATTAGTCTGCTGACATGTAATCTGTGGAAAACAGATTTTTGAGATTCTGCGGTACAGGAAATCATTACTTCAAGTGTACTGTCTCCAACATAACTGCCTCCTAGCCCCCAGGGCAAAGTTCTCACCAGAAACAGCATGTCACCAGTATTCATTCTTCATGGATACCCTTGACTGCAAAGAAAAAAGACTACACGTACTCATCACCATGGAGAAGGAGCCAGATCTGTGTCCCCTGGCAGGTGAGCATCAAAATCCTTTCACAGTAACCAAAAAGGATTCTTAAGTATCTCTGCCACAACCCTGCTCCCCTCTCCTTGCCACACACTCATGCAACTCCTCCAAAGCAGGAACTGTTTCAAGTTGAGGCCTTTTGGGATAAAGAACAATTTTCAGATTCCTCTATTAATTCCTTGGCCACTTCTCTGACCTCCTAAAGCTGACCAAATCTAGATCAGGTGTGTTTGTTTTGGATCCCACAAGGCCTGGGCAGCGTGGCCAGCACAGAGCCTTCTGCAAAATATTAGCTTTTGATATTTTTAAGGAAGACAGAAAAGAACAAATTTATCTGGATTTCATTTCTTCAGCAGTTTGTGAGTTAGGATTGGCAATCGTTAGGAATATAATCATTCAGTCTGTGTTTGAAAGAATGCCGTAGTTTTCCAGTTTGCACGGCTTTCTTGCCTCTTGCCTGCCCTTATAAAAGCCAACAGTCTTGTTCCTGGAGGGGTGACAGCATTAGAGGAAATTTTCCCAATGGGTCCCACATGTCCCAAGGCTCACTCCTTGTGACAAAGAAGGCTGGACCTCCTTTTCATTCCTAAGTTATTATCACCAAAGTCCCAACTGGCTTTATTGCTAGAAATCAGTCTTCTCTTCTCAAAACAAGTCCCCAGGATGTTTCTGAGAGGTTCCCCAAGGACTGCCTCTTGAATGTTCTGGAATACATGCCTCGGGCCCCTCTCCTATGGCTTCTTCGTCTTGCTGGGGACTGCCACGCACTGAGCAAAGCTGTTCTCTGACAGTGCTGTTGCTGGTGGCCACGGGTCCAGCCCCAGGGTCTCTGTGGCCCTGAGTACCACGTCCAGCTAGGCCAGGCTGACCTATACAGGATCTTGCTGAAGGCTTGGGGCTAACAGAAATGCACTTGGAGAGTAACTAAAAGCTACATCTGGAAGTGGGACTCTTGGAAAACCTTTAAAGGGTGGCTTTGGACCTCACTCTTGGAGGCCTCCACATCCCCTTAGCCGAGTACCCTGCAACTTGTTTGGACTCTGGCCCAACTGCCTATTTACATATTCAGTCTCGTCAGGGCATTGTCTAGACTCAGCCCTGACCAGATACTTCATAGTCCTCATTTTCTCCAACTCTGGACTGTTCGGGCTTAAATGACACAAGCACATCACCAGTCCAGGTGGGGCTGCACCCCGTGCCCAGCACCTTGTCACATCTTTCCTTGAAAACTCATTTGGCACTAAATACCCATAGTGTCCTCCCCCTGGTGTTGTGACCACCACCCAGTACCTAGATGAGAACTTGTATTCACATGCATTTGAGGACAAGATTAGGTCCTCAAGCCCACCCCACCATGGTCTACCCTCTGCCTCCAATGTGCTAGAACAAGTGATTGGACAAGAACACATACCTACAAAGCCCAAGCACAAACTCTGCATAGGATAATCTACATGCCAACTTAGAAAATAAAATTCTCTAGCTGTGCACATAGTTCTGCTTAAGAAACATCCAGTCTGTGTTTCTGAACACATAAAAACTTGACAGAATACCTAACTCTTACCCTCAAACACCTGTGTTTGGGTTATTTTCGTTTTAGGGGTCTCCCAAGAATAATGGCGACTCTTTGCCTTATCTGTACGGACCACAAGAGGTCAATTAAAATTAGATTATCTCCAACAGAGCTGTGCTTGCCTCAAAGATAATATCCAGATTCTCCCATAGAAGGCAGAAGCTGCTCCTAATTTTGAAAATTTATAATCTTCCAAGTTCACCAAATGTGAAATTACCTGTTATACCTGCTGAAGCAGCTGATGACCAACAGTCCATGAGCTAAAAGGAAACCAGCTTCTGCTGAAGCCAGGATCATAAGCAGTGTCTGTGTCCTAGGATGTACACTGTTGCATCTTCTAATTTATAGAGTACAGTTGTCCATCCCTCCTCAATCGTGATGGACCCGAACATCCCCATGATAGGAAAAGCTATAATCGAGGATGAAGACTCTATATGAGAAAAAATAAAAGGCTTCGTATGAAAAGCAAGATTGACTTTGCAACTTAACCTGTGAAAGTCCCTATAAATATTTTTACATTCACCAAAGTAAAGAACGTGTAATAACATTTAATTCATCTTAAATTTGTCATAATGGTTTCTATAAATTTAACTTCCATTTACCATCCCTTGTACACTGTAAATTTTTCAGGATCCCTCTCTCCTGAAGTTTCAACATGAAGCTTGTAAATTAATTTTATGTTTGCCTATTGTGGCAGTCCCTTCTCTGTGTCTGTTTTTCGTCTCTCTAAGTGTTCACTACCTTCCTGATGTTATCACTTGGAGTTGTTGACTCCCTAAACATGTAGCACCAAAACCTGTGCCATGGGTCCTTCTCCCAGTCCCCCTCCTGTCCCCTTTGATGGATGAAGTGTCGTTCCCAGGACTGGTGTGCTTCCCCCTTGAACTTCCTTTATCTCTCCCAAAGCTTCATTGCAAAAAACCTCCCTTCCCAGTCTGCTATATGCTTTGCCTCCTTTTCCTAGTCCCAGCTCCTCAGGTTTCCTTATTCTCCAACTTATCCCCAAAACAACCAGCTTATACCCACTGGGACTGAAATAAGCATACAGAAGTAGAGCCATGTATACAGGAATTTCAAGTAAGCAGAATTCAAGATCGGAGAGAGGAGACTATGTTCTTCCTGAAATATGTCATTCCTGAAAGCATCCTCCACAAATGGTGGGCTAATCCTTCTCGGCCCCCCTCCTTTTTGTGGAAGAAAAAAAAAAAATGGTTGAGGGTGGGAATCATCTCAGGCTCCGAAAATAGGACTGTTACCACATTTTTAAGCAGACTAAGTAACCAGGGGCCAAGAAGGAGGTAGGGAATAGAGAATTAATGCTTAAAACATCCAGTTTCTTTTTTGGGTCATTGAAGAGTTTTGGCAGTGGATGTTGGTGATGGTAGCACAACATTGTGAACATAATTAACAGCACTGAATTATATATGTGAATGTAGTTAAAAGGGGAAACTTTAGATTGGGTAATAAGAATAAAATTTTTTAAAAAAAATCCGTGGCACTGTAAGACACAGTTAACCCTAAGTTAAACCATGGACTTTAATTAATAGTACAATTATTAAAAATGTGCCCTCATCAATTGTAACAAATGTACCACATCAATGCAAGGTGTTAATAATAGGGTGGTATATGGGAATCTTGTATTTTAAACATGATTTTTCTGTAAACCCACAACTTCTCTATTAAAAAAAAAATTCTTGAGAGAAACATTGCATAAAGTGTAATTTGCCTAACTATATACTTTGAAGTATAATTCAAATTCATTATAATATATATTTGTTTTGGGTGAGGGGGATCTAGAAAAAAAAAGGTCACTTACTTCCAATTAATGAATCAATCATATTTGGCTATAGAGGAATATGAATCATTTCTATCCAATTGGTCTTTTATTTGTAAACTTGTTGACATGTTTCTGTTAATCTCTTAGAAGGAAGTCACTTCCCATATCCCAAAGCACCAACTGTGTGTAAGGCAATTATTTTACAGGCAAGCTGGCAGTTTGACCAGCAGTGAGCCTTAATTGGGGCATATTTCTTTCCATGGACTTTTTTTTAAGCACTAGCTGATTCAAAATTAAGTGACTAGAATCAGGTTTTATCTTGGAATGAGGTCGCTTATTATTTGTATCAAAGAGCAATGTAAAACTTGCTGTTTTCATGTTTTAATCCAAGTTTTTAAAACAACACCCATTTCAGGATCAAACATCTTAGTGCTGGGGATTTATTTTATACTTCCTAAATGAACCCTGCCCTCCACCTCCATAGTCAGCGAGGGGCCCTGGTGCACTAGCCTCCAGTGTGAGCAGAGGCACTAAGAGGAGGTAGAACACACCATCCCACCCACACTGGAGCAGGGGAGCCTTGAATACACCCAGGCACCCTGGGAGTGTCCCCTGCGCTATCTTTGGGGCTGCACAGATGGAAGTCAGAGACCGCGGCTGCACAGGCCCTCGTCTTGCCCCAAATAGCATCCCTGGCAACCACAGCCATGTCTTCAAATGGGAAAAACAATGGGGATCCACGGCTACTCTTCCAGGGCAAGTCTTACAAGCTGGTTGTATCCCTCCCTTGCTGAGATAACTTCCAAGCATCTAAAGTAACGTCTTCTGAATGGATGCCAGCAACAACCGAGCCCTCTACTCCCTGAGATGCTTAGTATTTAAGAATTCATCCTGGTTCGTTAGCTGAAAATTGTCCTTATGCTTACCTACTTCCATCACCACATTTGTTTGAGCTTTTAACAAATGCACTCATTTACTTAATTCTCTGAATTTTATGGAATTTTATCACATACTGGAGTAATGATATTGATAAAGTCCCTTAGCTTAATTAAGCATATACAGTAGCCAAATGCCTACACTTCAGATAAAATTTGCTAATCTTGTGTGATTATTATGATTACTTTGGTAGCCAGAATGAATACCCCACTGGAAAAGAAATCAGGTCTCCCAGGCATGGTATAATTTGGTCATTTTTTATAAATGAGAGCATTCCCCAAAACGTGATTATTGTATACTGTACTAATGATAAGAATAGAGCTGTCTTAAAAGCCCAGACTACTGTCTGGTGGTTTCATCCTGAGTTGAAATGCTCATCAATTACTGGGTACATCCTCTTCTAGATGATAGAGCCAAGATGAATGGGAAAGCACTTGTGAAGATTCCCATCAGGGAAAATCCAAGCAAGCTACATTGATTTTTTTTCCTAGAATGAGCTGCTTTTCTCTCTTTCTCAGATTTAATAATGTTATCAAATGTGATGTTTAGTACACTAAATGGAAGAAGAATCTTGAATTCTAGAGAATTGAAATGTCATTTTGGAATGAGAAGGTTGAAAAACATTTGCCCGGCATTTAGACCATCCCTGATCTGCTCTGTGCTCCATGTCTGGACCTTTCTCCTGTGAGAATCCCAGGAAGGACCTACCTATCTCCCTGATCCCAGGATGGGAACAGCCTTCTCAGAGACCCCCCTTTCTCCCAGGCCAATGGAAGTCCCTCAGGTTGGCTGCTGCTTCCTGGGTTCCCTCTGCCTCCCTGTCCTCTACCCTCTGTCCTTCTTAACCAGGCTACTGGGCAATGGCAGAGCTCCGGACATCAGTCCGATGCTTAACACTCCTCATCTCCCTGTCCCTGTCCCCGAGACCTGGGCTGTGAGTACTCTCGCTCAGCACACTTAACAGATGACATCACAAATGGGGCAGGTGCCCAAGCACAATTTTCAGCATGCCATAGTAACATCACATTCCCCTCTCAAGGAAGCATATTTCAATGATTTTTTTATTTTAATTTCTCTTTATATAAAAGTATACAAATATACTTTTGCATAAACCATAAATCATATACACTTATTAAATTGTCTTTTCTTCTTTTTTTTTTTTTTTTTGGCTTGCTTGGCTCCCACCTCTCCTACCCAATTTATCCTTCACCCCACTCCCAGCCTAAGTAAACCAGCTCATATGATTATATATGTGCACACACATACACCGACACACATATGTGGGGCTTTTGTAATTTGTGTCCATCAAAGGAGGGAGACATCAGAGGTGTCAGCCCACTCCAATACCATGTTAGGGTCACAAACAGAAGCACGACTCACACAGCACTGGAAGGAACATAGAGTTCTCACATAGAGAAGAGACAGAGCAAAATAAGCTTCACTACCAGGCCTCGGTTTTCCATAGGGAGCAGGTCTCAGTCCATGGCCAACATGGGGAGATGTTCTATGCGCAGCACCCCCTCTCTCTCTTGTGTGCGTGTGTGTTGTAGTGGAGGTCCCCCACTCCCTCCCTGCCAGGGACAGATAGACCACCGGGGTATAAACTGGATGCGATAAAACATGCCAACCTTACTCAGACTCTGTCCAGTGAATATTTACAAATGCTCAGGACAATAGGGGAAGGATTGAACCGACAGTCCACTTATCTATTAGGGGATTATGTTTTGTCTTGCCATGCTGACATATCTGGTCCTGGGATGTATTTGTGGGACTTGGGAAAATGCAGCAGGCTGTGCTAGAACTGTCCTCTACCACAGATTGTTTCACCAAACACAGGATTTTTCTTCACTTCCTTTTTTCTCCTTCTCTGTCTTCTGTTGAATTGTTTGAATTTTTGCATCCTTTACCCCTGCCTTTTTTCTGATCTTCTACTGATTCCACTGCCATAGTATGTGCTTTTATTCTTTTGGCATTAAAAGGAACTATACTGAGGTCTGCAGTTATTTCCAATGTATTCTCCTCCCAACCACATCCAGAGTAGACAGTTAGTGTAATTACCATTAACCCCCCCCCACTTAACCTTCATCTTGTTACAGTCACTTAAAGTTTTAATTTTTTTAACACACACACATATTTTTTAAACAGTTTTATTCACGCTCACACTCATATTTTTATGTATGTTTTATGGTTAATAGTTAAATATTTTTACTTAAATATCTTATTCATATTTATGCTAACCATAGTTTCTTTTATCTCACACCTTTCTCTGTGTTTTTACCCTTGCTAACAATCATAATAATTGCCTGCACTTATATAGTTCTTATTATATGCCAGGCACTCTTATAAGCATATTACATATATGAGTTAATTTAATCCTCACAACAGATAACTTTTCTTACCCCATTTTACAGTTGAGAAAACTGAGGCACACTGAGATTCAGTAATTTGCCCAAAGTTGTACAATAAGTGGCCCAGCTGGGATGCAAACCCTGCAGTCTGACTCCAGAGTCTATGCATTTAACCTCCCTGCTTGACTGCCTCTCAGTTTTTATTTTAGACAGTGAGCATCTATGGGTGGTAAATGCTCTTAGCCCTCTTCTGATGAAAAATATCTTTATTGTGCCCTCATCTATGAATGATAGTTTATGTATAAAAGTCAAGTTGACAGGAATGTCCCTCCATTGTCTCTTAGCACCAATTATTGACAGTGAGGAGTGGGCTGTCCTCTAAGTGTTGTCCTTGGTAGGTCCCCTGGAAGTTGTTCATAGTGGCTTTTTTTTCTTGAAGGTCTGCAGTTTCACTACGATATGTCTAGGGGTGGATTTATTTTTATTTATTATGCCCAATACTCAGAGTGCACTTTCAACTCAAGGGCTTATGTCTTTCTCCCATTCTGGAGAATCTCAGCTACTGTCTCTTCAAATATTGCTTCTTCCCATTGCCTCCATTCCCTTCTTCTAGAACTCTTCATAGATAAACGTGGAAGACTCTCAGTCTCTTCTCTGTGACTTGTTAACTATTCTTTCCTATTTTTATCTCTTTTGCTTTGTTCTATGTTTAGGGTAAGTTTCTCCATGCTGTCATCCAGTTCACTAATTCACCTTTCAAATGTGTCTGGTCTAGGATTTGTTTCCTCTTGTTAGATTTTTGTTTCAGTGACTAGTTTTCATTTCCAAGATTTCTTTCTTACCCACCTATTCTTATTTCACTTATACCTATTTCTTTCATAATTTCTTATTCCTTTTAAATAAAATGTATATCTTCCTGAATCTCTTTGAGTAATCACAACATACTTATTTTAAAGTCTTTGTCTTGCAAGTATAGACTGGTGCAGCTATTATGGAAAGCAACCTACGGGTTAAGTTTACAGATCTACTGAGACCCCTCAGGGGATCTCCTCACAAGATTATAAGGAAGCATGTCCAAGGATGGTAATCACAGCACTGTTTGTGTTAGTGGGAGTGGGAGGCAATCCAGTTGTGCAACCCTTAGGAAATGGAAGTAAAATGTTGGGGTGCACATAGAGCAAAATGGGTAGATGTCAAAAACATAGTGCTGATAAATAAGAAACAGAATGAGATCTGTAGTAACATATTATTTACATAACTTAAAAATTGCACACAAAATTTTATTACAAATTGTATAGGGACACATACAAATAAAAGGATATACATCCAACCCTTTGGAATGGTTGCCTATTAGGGGAGGAGAAGAATCAGAATGGAGCATGAGGCATGAGGCCTGGAAATAAAAATACATGTATATGTTGGTAGATACACACACATGCATATATACATACATACGTATATACACATATCCATGCATACATACAAGCAAGGCCTTGCACAAACTGATAAGGATAGAGTAAGGTTAACTCAACCATCTGCACCTCTGCATCAGTGAATGTCTTTAGCTGCCTGTCTGTAAAATTACTTTCATCTGAAATGAATTCATGTTCCTACTGTTGGTTTTGTTAATTACCTTTTTTTAGCATTACATTCTTCATATATTTTGAAATCTTGGTGGGGAGGCCTATTTTTAATGAAATACTTTTTCTTTCTCTCTCTCTCTCTCTCTCTCTCTCTCTCTCTCTCTCTCTCTCTCTCTCTCTCTCTCTCTCTCTCTCTCTCTCTCTCTCATTCCTCTGCCTAACAGACCCTCCAGGCCCTCAATCTGGAACCAGATCTAATAAAGACAGTTTGAAGTGACTGCTTCTTGGTGGTATTTGGGATATGGCAGCTCTTTTCATACAGTCAGTTGGCAGTTTGGCTTAGCATCTGGAGAGAGGCTCAGTTGTACCTCCTTGAGCTTGCAGTGAGACATGGACTACAGCCCCAAGCAACATCTGCAGTACTTCTCTTTTCCTCAATCCCCTTTCATTCAGGATTGGGTAGTGGCAAGTCTCACCCCAACCTGCTGCTTCAAACTATGACCGTGCTCTCATCCTCCATTTTGCACGGTGCACTTTTAGTCACCTTCCTGCTTCAGGACACAGAGCCCTGCAAACTGAAGGCTTTGGCTTCACTCACCATTTTGCATTTCTGTCCCACTTCTGTTCCTCAGAAATATGTCTTGTAATCTAATCCAGCAATGTCTTCTTGATATTCTCTTCCTTACTTTATCCACCATTGCTATGTTTTTAGCTTAAACAACAGAAAAGTGTGGTTCCTGCCTCAAAGATTTTCAGAGTATACCAAAAAAGTTTGGATAAAGCCTAATAAAATATAAATTAGCAAGGAGGAAATGAATATTCCTGGTTTGAAAGCTTTGAAGGACTTACTGCTTACTTCAAAGGATATTCCTGTTTGTTGGAAATTCACTTAAGGATTAAACATTTAACCTATGCTACGCCTGTTGAATTTACAAATAACCTTAAAAACAGCCTGTAGGGATCTAAACTTTTGGTAATCATGGATCCTCTGTGTTAGCACAAAGATTGGCTTCCCCATCACAGCTGAAATTGACTCTGGAATTCAGAACCAATAACCGGACCACTGCTTTCAAAGGGGCACCTCAGGAGGCAACATATTCTGTATATTCTCCCTATACTTCCATTCTGCTATGAACTTTTGTTTTAATTTTACTTGATACTATAGTAATACAGTTGAACAGAAGAATACATTTTACCTCGGCCCAGAGCCCTTAGTAATTACCTAGGACCCAGACTCCAGTGTAAGTAGGACTCAGTCTCCCCCTAGCCCTGCTTCTCCATTCAAGCCTTCTCTTCCAACCTCTGTCCCAAACCAATGCACACCTGGCCCTCTCTGCACTTTTGCTCCAGCAGTTCTCTCTAACTGGAACGCCCTTCCCAATCCCACCTCAACACTCCTGCTCCCTTCTGAATCTACTCAAGTCTCACCTCTGGTAATGATGCCGTTCCTAATTCCACTAGCCTATCTTTCCTTCCTCTAAATTAATCTCTACAATTTATTCTACATCTAGCCACTTGGACTTCAGGGCCTTTCTTCTTATGGATGTAGTAACTATCCTTGTAATGTGTCTGAAAGGGCCTTAATACCTAAAATTAGCATGCTACCACAGATACAGTAGTAGATTATACCTTGAGATACAGTAAAGCAGATGTTATTGCCATTATACTATCATTCCCATTTTTCAAATGATGACCCACCCAACTAGGAAGTAGCAGAGTTGTGATTTAAACTCAGCTCTGTCTACCGCCAAACTTAATAATTTTTTTCTAGTATAGCAAAATAGCAAAGAGGTTTGCTCGCCATCTCAAGTGTTTGGTTATGACTGCCCAAAGTGTTGGATTGAAAAGCCAAGCCCAGAACTCAGCAGGGAAGCAAACCATCCATGACAGATGAGCAAGTCAGCCATGGGTCATCATTTAAAAGGAGAAGCATGTGAGTCACATTTTGCTGACCCCTGCATCATGCTAATTCCCTGGGGCTAGGATAGAGTTTTCTACTAGATTGTATATTTCACAGCATTTAGAACACAGTGCTTAACATAGAGTAGACATATAATTCATATTTATGTCTTGATAGTGACCTAAATAAACATCCTGTTAAAGCACAGCAGCACAGAAATCACACAAGCAGTCTGCAGACAGCCATACTGGGGAGGAGTCATAAGTGAATAGCTTTCCTCTGGACTAACTGAGCAGGTTTCACTTGGTGAACAATCTCAAACATGCATACAAAATAAATTTTGAAGCTTAAGGAAAAATTTTTTTATCTAGAATATTGAATATCAATATTTTAAATTAGGTTTTACTTCTTTGTGTTGAGAAGACTTTGCATATGAACTATTTGGTAACAGAGAAACTACATAGCCATACAGTGCACCACCTTCACTTACTTACACTGCTCCCCACACCCCCCATTTGCTCACCCCTCACCACCCTCAGCCCCCATCACGTATCCTGCACTTGGTTGTTTTTAAGGTCATGCATCTCCTTTGGAGCCTTCCCACAGGTCTTTGCAGGTCAGTGTACCACCTCTACCCCTGGCTGCCTCCCTACCCCATGAATTAATGAATCAGAAGGGGAGAGATGTTTCTGACTTGTACTGTTGTAAATTACTAGGGGAAAAATTACTAATTACCAACATTCCTTTACAAGCAGAGCTTTGCTTTACTCCCCTGCTCTCCTGGTTTTCATCCCTGATTCGGGCTCCCTGCTTCCCTCCCAGACTGTCTCCTGCATCAGGCAGGGAGTTCTCTGTTTCCGTTTCATCTCTTTTCCCTACCTCTGGACAGGGATGTGTCCAGGAACCCAGGCCAAAACCAGCAAATTTATCACTGTGCTATTGACAGCATGCTGCATGCTGAGTGAATTCCGCAATCCCCCCCTCAACTCCTTCTTTGCCAAAACCTGTGGAGCTGTAAGATCCAGCAGATTACAGAGACTATTATCTTCACATGAAGAATAGCTCTGTTGGAAAATGCAATTAGGCATCAGCTATAAGGCTATTTTTAGAGGCACATTTGGTAATCTCTCAAAAAAAATGCCATATGGTGAGAGATGTTAGCCATTCACTGAAATCAAGCATCGCTAAATACTCTTTTAAACTACTTTACCAAGATGGAACATTATAAAGACCCACCTTTTGTCCCCAAGGGATGCCTCCTTGTTCTGAGAATAAGTACTTAGGTTAGTGGGGTTTACAGAACCTGGCAGCAAAATTCCCTCCCTTTATTTACATGAGCAGCTCTTCCCAAGCCATGTCATTCCAAAAGGCTTCCCTAGGGTTTGGGAAAGGGACCCTGGTCATTCCAAGAGAGCAGGGGAAGTTATGATGGAGTAGGTTGAGCACCTTCTGTGGGCAGGGCATGTGGTCCTAGTCAGGGAGGCTCACTGTCGGGGAGACTAGTTGTCAGGGAGCCACTTTTCCAGTGAAGAGTGCAGCCTGGTGTGTGCGCTAAAGGAGCAAGTCACCCTACACTCTCACTAGGAAGCTGGCGATCAGGCATGGAAAATGCTCATGGTGAAAGGCACCTGTCTCAGATGCCCAGGAACAGGCAGGAACACCAGGGTGTCATTGCTCTCCACACTGTGGGAATGAGAAAGCCCATAATGACCTACTCTAAATTGAGAGATGTTTCTAAATGATGTGTTGTAATTCTCCTAGCATTATCTCCTTTCATTTGAAGAATATATGTACTATGCTTCAAAAAAAAAATCAGTAGAACAATGTTTGATGCACTTTGGAGTTTCAGCCCTGAACCACCTCCAGACATCCAACTTCTTTAATCCACAGTCTGGGAACCTCTGATTAGACAATAAGGGTCATATCACTCAGGTGGGGGAGAGATGCCATGTGTGGCCTTGACTGACCCAGGTTTCCGATTATTTTCCTGATAACTGCAAGCTCATCAACTCTCATCTTTGGGCAAGGTTTCCACTTCCCCAACCCTACCACCACCACCACCGCCACCACCTCAACACACTCCCTAAGTCCTGAACTCCCCCACTTGGAATTAGGGCACAATTCATTACTTATGTTCAATTTGTAACTTCCTCTCTTTGCACAGTCTTCCCTTAGTGGGGACACAGAGGAGGCCAAATGCAGACTTTCTTGGTACCCACAGGCCCTCCCCCAGGATGGTGACATGTCTGGAGACACTGGCCTCTGCGGAGGAGCTGAAGGAACTGGTCATGTTTAACCTAGAAAAGACAAGTCTAAGAGGAGAAATCAAATCATCCTCAGATGTGAGAAGGCCTCTCACTGCCAACAAGAGAGAATCTTTTTCCTATGTTGTTTCAGAGAACAGATCAGGCCCCCAAACTGAAAGTTTCAGGGAGGCAGATTTCACTTCCACCTAAATAATTCCCTGTATACAATCTAATCATTGGAAAAGCCTGGATACATACAAGTCTGAGCTGAAATGACTGTTTCATTCTATAGAAGGGATTCCTAAATTGGGTGGGAAAGGATGAGCTCCGCCTTCCCATCGTAACATTCTACCCGTGCCCTAGAACTTTCGGTGGATGTTAAGGTCTCCTGTGACTGCTCCACTGACTACTCATCTTTTGCGTGTTCACTTCAGCCATAGCCTTCAAGGCATGGAATGTACTTCATGTGAGGAAAGAAATATACAAGGGAGTGATGAAGTTCCCAGGATTTCTTGGAATCCCCCAGAGGCTTGATCACATCCCCCAAGCGGACATGAGATACAGATGGCAGTGACATTTTAACAATTGTGCAGAGCCCTTGGACATAAACAAATCCCAGGGCTGCTGTTCTGCCCATCCTTCAAGCACGGAATCATGGAATTTTAAAGAGAGAGAAAGCTAAGAGGACATTTTATCCTGATGCCTACCCAAGGCTCACTCTAACAACTCAACAGATGGTCACCCCACTTCTGCTGGCCGCTTTCAGGAAGGGCCCACTGCTTTGCCAGGAGATTTAGTCCATTTTGAGACAACTTAATCCATTTTGAGGCATTCCTCCTTGTGAGCTATTTCTTCCTCATATTGGGCCTTGGCTATGACTTCATTTGACCTGACTGCTTCCTTCTGGAGTAGGACAAAAATAAGTCTTTTCATTCATCCAATGTCAATGTTCAGATATTTAAAGACAGTTGTTGTCTCTATACCTCCCTTCCTAGTATCTTCTTCTCCATGTAAACATCTTGACTCACCTAAAATATTTCTCATATGGCATATGTTCCAGTTTGCTAATGCTGCCAGAATGCAAATCACCAGAAATAGATTAGCTTTTATAAAAGGGGGTTTATTTGGTTACACAGTTATAGTCTTAAGGCCATAAAGTGTCCAAGGTAACGCATCAGCAATCGGGTACCTTCACTGGAGGATGGCCAATGATAGCATGTGCCCCAGAGATAGAAGAGAATCCAGGTGCTGCCCCAATATTTGAGGAGGGTGGGGCTGAGAAGATGGTCTCCCTAATGTGTGGATATTTTGGAGCACTCACCCCAGCATTTGGAGAGGAAAGGGCTACCACAAAGGCACTTAGGAAGGGTTAGACTCCTGCTCTCTCAAGCCCCAAGGATACAACGTCATTCTGTAAGTGACTCTCAGACTTTGAAATCTAATGGAGTTTGCCCTGTAGGTTTTAGAAACTGTTTTGGTCCTGGTAACCCTGTTTTCCTTTCAGTTTCTCCTCATGGCAATTGGAATGTTTACCCTATCACTGTCACTCCTTTGTATGTTGGCAATATATAACTTGTTCTAAGTTTCCCAGGTCCACAGCTAGAGGGGAATTATGCCTTAGGACAGACCACACCTGTAACTGATTCTGATTGGATTTTGTACTTCCCTATTGTTACTGAAATGATTTAAGTTTTTGTGGTATTGCAATGGGATGAATGTATTTGTATATGGAAAGATCATGTCTTTTGGGCTCCAGTGGGTGGAATGTGCCGGTTTGAATGTATTAGGTCCCCCCAAACACCATTATCTTTGATGTAATCTTGTGTGGGCAGATGTATCAGTGTTGATTAGATTGTAATTCTTTGAGTGTTTCCTTGGAGATGTGACCCACCCAACTGTGGGTGATGACTCTAATTGGATAGTTTCCATGGAGGTATGGCCCCACCCATTCAGCATGGGCCTTGATGAGTTTACTGGAGCACTATATAAGCTCAGATAGAAGGATCGAGCGTGCTACAGCCAAGAGGGACACTTAAAAGAATGCACAGGAGCTGAGAGAGGAACTGCAGTTTACAGAGACATTTTAAAGATGGCCATTGAAAGCAGATTCTTGACTTCCAGAAGATGGTGGTTAGGAGAGACAGGGCAAAAAAACACCTCCATGAAAAATACTAGATAAAAGCCAGAAAGTGACCCAGAACACCAGTTCCAGTGATGCACCAGCTGGACAAGGTCTGCTAAATCCACAGGGACCATGCACTAGGTGAAACTGGGAGTCTGCGTTCTGAAACAAGTGAGTAAGCCTACTGAATATCCAGCAGCCATGCTGCAGTGTGGGGAAACCGTGGGTTGGCGTTTGAAATCGGACTAGTTCTTTTTTAAAAAAAAAAACCAAAAGCAGCTGCAGATACAGCAGCAAGAACCACACAGTGAAGCCCCGCAGGAATGGGCTGTGGGTATGCCTCAGTTATCTAGCACGGACGATAGCCTTTCACACACCCACTGCTAATTGTCTCTGAGCAGGCAGGCAGAGGGAAACCAAGAGAGGAAAATAACCATGCCCCTTACAGCTCCTTCCTGGTGCCAGCACCACAGCCCAGAGCCGCACAAAAAAAACCAGTGTGATAGGAAGTGTTTCCAGCATCACGTGCACACGCCACAATATTGGGTGTGGACAAGAGCCTTTTGCACACCCACAGCTAATTGTCCTGGAGCTAGGAATGCAGAGCTGTGCGAAAAGGGAGAAATTAACACTCCCCATACAGCCACCCTTTCAGCGGGCTGGGAACACCTCTACACGGCCCGGTGGCCCAGAACTTCCCTTGAGGGATGGTGCACTCTTGTGATGTAGCACAGCCTTCTCTCAGCAGAGGCTCTGGAAGGGCATGGCTGGGAAGAGGGACCCACCTGGAAATCCCAGGGACCCTATGCCAATACCAAGGACTTGTGGGTCAGTGGCAGAGACAGTCTGTGGCAAGACTGAACTGAAGGTTGAGACTCTTCCAACAGCCTTAACTCTCCAGGAATACCTGGGAGGTTTGATTATTAAACCTGCCCTCCCTCCCTATCCACTCAGACACACGCTCCACATTCAGGGTGGACAGCACCAACAACATACCCAAACTTGATGCACCAATTGGACCCCCACAAGAATCAGACCCCCACACACCACAAAGACAAAGCTGGGGAGAACTGGCTTGAGGGGACTAGGTGGCTCACAGATGCCACCTACTGGTTAGTTAGGGAAAGTGTACACCACCAAGCTGTAGATCTGACAATTAGAGATTAGACTTTGAATCAGCCGACATATCCTAAAAGAACCCTATCAACTTAAGCAAATGCCAAGAGGCCAAAAACAACAGAAAATTTTAAAGCATATGAAAAAACCAGACTATATAGATAACCCAAACCCAAACACCCAAATCAAAAGATCAGAGGAGATGCAGTACTTGGAGCAATTAATCAAAGAACTAAAGACAAACAATGAGAGCATGACACAGTATATAAAGGACATGAAGAAGACCCTAGAAGAGCATAAAGAATAAATTACAAGAATAAATAAAAAAGTAGATGATCTTATGGAAATAAAAGAAACTGTCGACTAAATTAAAAAGATTCTGGATACTCATAGTACAAGAATAGAGGAAGCTGAACAATGAATCAGTGACCTGGAGGAAGACAGAATGGAAAATGAAAGAACAAAAGAAAGAACGGGGAAAAAATCAAAAAAATTGAAATGGACCTCAGGGATATGATAGATAAAATAAAACGTCCAAATTTAAGATTCATTGTTGTCCCAGAAGGGGAAGAGAAGGGTAAAGGTCTAGAAAGAATATTCAAAGAAATTGTTGAGGAAAACTTCCCAAACCTTCTACACAACATAAATACACAAAGCACAAATGCCCAGAGAACTCCAAGTAGAATAAATCCAAATAAACCCACTCCAAGACATTCTGCTCAGACTGTCAAATACTGAAGAGAAGGAGCAAGTTCTGAAAGCAGCAAGAGAAAAGCAATTCTCTACATACAAAGGAAACAACATAAGAGTAAGTAGTGACTACTCAGCAGCCACCATGGAGGCAAGAAGACAGTGGCATGACATATTTAAAATTCTGAGAGAGAAAAATTGCCAACCAAGAATTCTTTATCCAGCAAAGCTCTCCTTCAAACTTGAGGGAGATCTTAAATTTTTCACAGACAAACAAATGCTGAGAGATTTTGCTGATAAAAGATCTGCCCTACTTCAGATACTAAAGGAAGCCTTACCAACAGAGAAACAAAGAAAGGAGAGAGAGATATGGAGAAAGGTTCATTGCTAAAGAGATTCAATATTGCTTCATTAAAGGACATTGAGAGAGAGAGGGAAAAAATATATCTGACAAACATAAACCAAAGGATAGGATGGCTGATTCAAGAAATGCTTTCACAGTAGTAAAGTTGAATGTAAATGGATTAAACTCCCCTATTAAAAGATATAGATTGGCAAAATGGATCAAAAAATATGAACCGTCAATATGTTGCATACAAGAGACTCATCTTAGATACAGGGACACAAAGAAATTGAAAGTGAAAGGATGGAAAAAAATATTTCAATCAAGCTACAGTCAAAAGAAAGCAGGAGTAGCAATATTAATCTCAGATAAAATAGACTTTAAATGCAAGGATGTTAGGAGAGACAAAGAAGGCCACTACATGCTAATAAAAGGGGCAATTCAACAAGAAGAAATAACAATCATAAATGTTTATGCACCCAATCATGGTGTCACCAAATACATGAGACAAACACTGGCAAAACTAAAGGAAGCAATTGATGTTTCCACAATAATTGTGGGAGACTTCAACACATCACTCTCTCCTATAGATAGACCAACCAGACAGAAGACCAATAAGGAAATTGAAAAGCTAAACAATCTGATAAATGAACTGGATTTAACAGATATATATGGAACATTACATCCTAAATCCCCAGGATACACATTCTTCTCTAGTGCTCACTCAACTTTCTCCAGAATAGACCATATGCTGGGACATAAAAGAAGCCTCAATAAATTTTTAAAAAATTGAAATTATTCAAAGCACATTCTCTGACCACAGTGGAATACAATTAGAAGTCAATAACCATCAGAGACTGAGAAAATTCACAAATACCGGAGATTAAACAATCAGTGGGTTAAAGAAGAAATAGCAAGAGAAATTGCTAAATATATAGAAATGAATGAAAATGAGAACACAACATATCAAAACCTATGGGATGCAGAAAAATTGGTACTGAGGGGGAAGTTTATAGCACTAAACTCATACATCAAAAAGGAAGAAAGAGCTAAAATCATAGAACTAATGGAGCAACTGAAGAAGCTAGAAAATGAACAGCAAACTGATCCTAAACCAAGTAGAAGAAAAGAAATATCAAAGATTAAAGCAGAAATAAATGACATGGAAAACAAAAAAAAACTATGGAGAGAATAAATAACACCAAAAGTTGGTTCTTTGAGAAGATCAACAAGATTGACAAGCCCCTAGCTAGACTGACAAAATCAAAAAGAGAGAAGACCCATATAAACAAATAATGATTGAGAAAGGTGACATTACTGCTGATCCTGAAGAAATTAAAAAAGTTATGAGGATACTGTGAACAACTGTATGCCAACAAACTGGATAATGTAGAGAAAATGAACAATTTCCTGGAAACATATGAACAACCTAGACTGACTGGAGAAGAAAGAGAAGACCTCAACCAACCAATCACAAGCAAAGTGATCCAATCAGTCAATAAAAAGCTTCCCACAAATAAATTCCCAGGGCCAGATGGCTTCACGGGAATTCTACCAAACTTTCCAAAAAGAACTGACATCAGTCTTACTTAAACTCTTTCAAAACATTAAAGAAACGGAACACTACCTAACTCATTTTATGAAGCTTACATCAATCTAATACCAAAACCAGGCAAAGATGCCACAAAAAAGGAAAACTACAGGCCAATCTCCCTAATGAATATAGATGCAAAAATTCTCAACAAAATACTTGCAAATCAAATCCAAAGACACATTAAAAAAATCATACACCATGACCAAGTAGGGTTCATTCCAGGCATGCAAGGATGGTTCAACATAAGAAAATCAATCAATGTATTACAACACATTAAAAATTCGAAAGGGAAAAATCAAACGATCATCTCAATAGATGCTGAAAAAGCATTCAACAAAATCCAACATCCCTTTTTGATAAAAACACTTCAAAAGGTAGGAATTGAAGGAAATTTCCTCAATATGATAAACAGCATATATGAAAAACCCACAGCCAGCATAGTACTCAATGGTGAGAAACTAAAAACCTTCCTTCTAAGATCAGGAACGAGACAAGGATGCCCACTATCACCACTGTTATTCAAAACTGTGCTAGAAGTGCTAGCCAGGGCAATCCGGCAAGACAAAGAAATGAAAGGCATCCAGATTGGTAAGGAAGAAGTAAAACTGTCATTATTTGCAGATGATATGATCTTATATTTGGAAAACCCTGAGAAATTGACGATACAGCTACTAGAGCTAATAAACAAATTTAGCAAAGTAGCGGGCTACAAGGTTAATGCACATAAGTCAGTAATGTTTCTATATGCTAGAAATGAAAGAAGTGAAAAGACACTCAAGAAAAAGATAACATTTTCAGTAGCAACTAAAAAAGTTTATTCCTCTCCTAGGAATAAACTTAACCAAAGATGTAAAAGACCTATACAAAGAAAACTACATAACTCTACTAAAAGAAATAGAAGGGGACCTTAAAAGATGGAAAAATATTCCGTGTTCATGGATAGGAAGGCTAAATGTCATTAAGATGTCAATTCTACCCAAACTCATCTACAGATTCAATGCAATCCCAATCAAAATTCCAGCAACCTACTTGGCAGACTTGGAAAAGCTAGTTATCAAATTTATTTGGAAAGGGAAGATGCCTCAAATTGCTAAAAACACACTAAAAAAGAAAAATGAAGTGGGAGGACTTACATTCCCTGACTTTCAAGCTTACTATAAAGCTGCAGTAGTCAAAACAGCATGGTACTGGCACAAAGATAGATATATCAATCAATGGAATTGAATTGAGAATTCAGAGATAGACCCCCAGATCTATGGCCGACTGATCTTTGATAAGGCCCCCAAAGCCACTGAACTGGGACATAACAGTCTTTTCAAAAAATGGGGCTGGGAGAGTTGGATATCCATATCCAAAAGAATGAAAGAGGCCCCTACCTCACACCCTACACAAAAATTAACTCAAAGTGGATCAAAAACCTCAATATAAAAGACAGTACCATAAAACTCCTAGAAGATAATGTAGGGAGGCATCTTCAAGACCTTGTATTAGGAGGTTACTTCTTAGACCTTAACACTCAAAGCATAAGCAACAAAGGAAAAAATAGATAAATGGGAACTCCTCAAGCTTAGAAGTTTTTGTACCTCAAAGGAATTTGTCAAAAAGGTGAAGAGGCAGCCAACTCAATGGGAAAAAATTTTTGGAAACCATGTGTCTGACAAAAGACTGATATCTTGCATTTATAAAGAAATCCTACAACTCAATCACAATAGTACAGACAGCCCAATTATAAAATGGGCAAAAGATATGAAGAGACAGTTCTCTGAAGGGGAAGTACAAATGGCCAAGAAACACATCAAAAAATGTTCAGCTTCACTAGCTATTAGAGAGATGCAAATTAAGACCACAATGAAATACCATCTCACACCAATTAGAATGGCTGCCATTAAACAAACAGGAAACTGCAAATGCTGGAGAAGATATGGAGAAATTGGAACACTTATTCATTGTTGGTGGGACTGTATAATGTTTCAGCCACTCTGGAGGTCAGTCTGGCAGTTCCTTAGAAAACTGGATATAGAGTTACCCTTCGATCCAGCAATTGCACTTCTCGGTATATACCTGGAAGGTCTGAAAGCAGTGACGCGAAGAGATATCTGCACGCCAATGTTCATAGCAGCATTATTCACAATTGCCAAGAGATGGAAACAACCCAAATGTCCTTCAACAGATGAGTGGATAAATAAAATGTGGTCTATACACACAATGGAATACTATGCAGCAGTAAGAAGGAACGATGTTGTGAAACATACGACAACTTGGATGAACCTTGAAGACATAATGCTGAGTGAAATAAGCCAGGCACAAAAAGAGAAATATTATATGCTACCACTAATGTGAACATTGCTAGGGGAGAATGCATGGGGTGTTGGGCTTCCCCATCTCGATGGTTGCTGATGTGCTCACAGACATTGGGGACTGGTGCTTTGATAGGCTGAGCCCTCAATCACGGGAGTTGCCCTTGGGAAGATTGTTACTGCAAAAGAGAGACTAGGCCTGGTTATAATTGTGCCTAAGTGTCTCCTCCTGAATGCCTCTTTGTTGCTCAGATGTGGCCCTCTCTCTTTAGCTAAGCCAACTTGGCAGATGAAATCACTGCCCTCCTCCCTACATGGGATCTGACACCCAAGGGTATAAATCTCCCTGGCGACATGGAATATGACTCCCGGGGAGAAATCTGGACCTGGCATCATGGGTTGGAGCATATATTCTTGACCAAAAGAGGGATGTGAAATGAAATGAAATATGTTTCAGTGGCTGAGAGATTCCAAAAGGAGCCAAGAGGTCACTCTGGTGGGCACTCTTACACATAATATAGATAACCCTTTTTAGGTTCTAATGACTTAGAATAGCTAGCAGTAAATACCTGAAACTATCAAACTACAATCCAGAACCCTTGAATCTTGAAGACAACTGTATAAAAATGTAGCTTATGAGGGGTGACAATGTGATTGGGAAAGCCATAAGGACCACACTCCCCTTTGTCCAGTGTATGGATGGATAAGTAGAAAAACAGGGGCAGAAAAAAAAAAAACCACCTAGTGATCTTTTTTACTTTAATTGTTCTTTCACTTTAATTTTTATTCTTATTACTTTTGTGTGTGTGGTAATGAAAATGTTCAAAAATTAATTTTGGTGATGAATGCACAACTATATGGTGGTACTGTGAACAATTGGTTGTACGCTTTGTATGACTGTATGGTATATGAATATATCTCAATAAAATTGAATTATTAAAAAAAAAAAGAAAGCAGATTCTTGCTCCAGAGAACCTAGGAGAGGACAGACACCCCAAGAGCAACTAAGATTGACATTTTTGAGGAACTGTAGCCTAGAGAGGAACATCCTGGGAGAAAGCCATTTTGAAACCAGAACTTTGGAGCAGACGCCAGCCACGTGCCTTCCCAGCTAACAGGTTTTCCGGACACCATTGGCCATCCTCCAGTGAAGGTACCCAATTGTTGATGACTCATCTTGGATGCCTTATGGCCTTAAGACTGTAACTTTGTAACCAAAGTAAACCCCCTTTATAAAAGCCAATCCATTTCTGGTATTTTGCATTCTGGCAGTGTTAGCATACTAGAACAGCATAGTTTCAGACCCTTCACCTCCCAGTCACCATCTTCTGAATATTTTCTATTTTGCTAATGTCCTTTGTGATGAATACCTCCCAGAACCAAATACCTTCTGTGGACTGACCCCTGCAAAGTACAGTAGAGCTATCACCTCATTGATCTAGATGCTACACCTTTATTAATGCAACTTAGAATTGTATGATCTTTATATCAAATGTTCAACCTATGGGTTCATGTTAAGGTTATCATCAGTGAGAACCAGTCTCTTTTTTAATCTGACATGGTTTCAAATAGCTTAAAGAAAGAAATGAATTTAAAAGCGGCACTGTAGATTAGAAAAAGATCAAGTCCTGCTCCCTCTTCATTAGTAATAAACAGAAAGAACTATTTCAGAGATGCAGACACTAGCAAAGGTTGTGAGTGACAGACCAAGAAAATCGAGTCAAAAGATGATTGAAGCCAAAGATTGATGTGCCAGGGCCCAGGCTTTTGCACCTCTTCTTCTGGTAGCTGTGCTCCCTTTGGTCTCCCTTAATCCACCTTTTTTTTTCCTTTAGTTTTTCACCTGCTTCTGAGGCTGAGGTCTTCCTCCAGCACAGTGGAAACTCACTGGTGGTTTTCCTTTATATCTTTAACAGGTCACCTGAAAGAAGAAATCACCCAACGGCATATGCAGCAAGTAGCTATAGGTGGGTACAAAGTGAGTCTGCAGGGAGACACAAAAGGTAATACAAGCTCACCTGGTTTTTCACTAAGCCCATTTAAAAGATAATCCATTTAAAATCCTCAAAAAGGTTCAGGAAGGCAGGGTTTGCCACAGTGCGGCATTCTTTGGATGCCCCGGTCTGTGGGACCGTTTTCCCCCACCCTGTCTGCCTGCTAGCTCCTGGCTGTCAGCATCACACCCTTCCATCCTCCTGACCGTTTCGTCCACACATCCCAACCTAAATTCACCCCTCTGTGTCCCAGCTCCTCAGGGCACTACTCTGAGCTTCCTAGAGCCACTCCTAACTGATCGTGATAGCAACAGTTGATGAAGACAACAGCTCTTGTTCACTGAATGGTCTCTGTGCAGCGCTTTAGGGTCAGGGTCTCCTTTGACCTCAGAACAGCCTTTCAGTAAGTGCATTTACCAGATGAAGGCAATTCAATGACTTTCCCAAGGTCACATGGCTAGTGAATGTTGAAACTAGGATTTGAACCAGTTCTCTCTGAGTCCAAACTTGGTGCTCTTAGCCCCATACTATTTACCGCTCACGATAAACTATGATGTACCCACTTCAGTACTTAGTGAGGCAAACACTAAACCAGCATGGTCATGCTCCAAGAATTGCTTGGCACCTTCTCTAATAGAGGACATCTGCAGAAAATGGCCCACAGAAGTCACCTGGGAGGAGAGTGCAGCTCCCAGGAAGGCTGGAGCCCTTCATTGCTTCTCCCACTATATTCCAAACAAGAGGGTTTGCTTCAAGATGGCCTGGCCCCTGGAGTGGACCTGTAAATTGGAGAAAGCCAGCATCCAGGACCAAGGGTGGGGAAATGGAAGAGATTCCCTAACGTCACTAGGATAATTTATTTGACCCAAGTAACTTAGATTATTAGGAAAGTTGGTTGTTTGGTTTCAATAATAATCACATAGAAATAACTCCATAGGACATCAGAAATGTAGAACAAAGAAGCCTGAGACACACTGGAGCTCTAACCTTCCCACGATTGGCCCCAGGACCAAGGAGTGGGGTAAACCCACCAGGCCTGTCCTCCCATTGCCAGAGACTTGGGCATACACTCGGAGCTAAGACTTCCAAGCGCCTTCTCCGACAAAGAGCCAGGGCTCCCCCGAGCCCTACCTCACAGGGCTGGGCTTGGGAAGGGCGGAGTGGCCTCTATTGGGAAGCTGTGCCAAGGTAACTTCCCTCCAGTCCTGGCTCCGAGCAGCTCACCCGGTGTGGAATCAGAATCACCCCTGAGGTCTGAAACATCTGACCTCTTCTGCAGCCTTCATGATGCTGGTTAAATAGACACAATGATATGGAAAAGACCCCTCAGAACACACCAGGGGATATTTTCATTAGAGGCTGGAAAACCATTTCCATGGGCTTTCAGGACAAAAGGTGCCCTGTCGTCTCTGCCATGAATCCCTACCCTCCCAGGGACTGGTCCCGCCAGCTGGGGTGGTCACACTCACTGGGTCTTTGGAAAGCTGCTGCATGTTTTCAATCACAGGCTTTGGGCCACACAAACATTTTACAGACCTCATCATTTCGTGAACACACCACTCTGAAGCAAAAGTAAACTGGCCTCCCTAATTCCTCTGCTCATCTCGCTGAGAACCTTCTTCTGAATTGCAGCAGGTGTCAGGTTCTGGTGAGCCTAGCTTTGCCTGAAGTAATCCAGCAAATGTCAAACAGAAAGCACTTGGGTTGGAAGCCTAACACAGAACCTTTGAAAGACATATTTATTTTAAAAGCGTACTATGCCTGTTAGAGAATACGAGTTAACAACTCCCGTTTTGAGGTTAAATACCACGTTGCCATCCAGACTCCTCAAGAGGTTGTCTGACAGAGATTCAGAACCTGCCAGTGCTCATGGGGCCGATTTCAGATAGGAATTCTTGTGGAGAGAACCTCTCAATGGAACAGGTTGTTTATAGGCTGTTTCCTCTTAACCCTCACCCTTCAAGCTAGCATTTGGCTGAAGACTGGGACATAGCACTCCTGTAAGACCAAAAGCGACTCATTCAGTATATTTAGATTCCCTGATGTTCTGGAATTTTGACTTCAGATGTAGTAATAAAGCAATTACTGTATATGCCATTGCCTCCACCCTTCCATTTCTTTGTTATTTTGTTTGTTTTGTGTTCCCTTCCCCCTTTTTATTCGGTTTTATCTACTTCTTCTCTTCTTCACTTTCCCTCACCCTCCATTTTAAGTATGCCTTTTGTTTTTTTCTTTCTCTTGCATACGTGTTCCTAAGTCTACATGAGAGTGTAGGTGATTTGTTTTGTTATTCTGGAGGGAGAAGGAAGTGCAATGAGAAATATGAGCAGGAGAGGTTTTCTCATATATTTTGCACATGAATGTGTTTCTATTTGTATGAGTAGAAGAGTACCCAAGGAAATTTGTATAAAGGCAACGCTGTATTCCAAAGGAACAAAACTTTAGTGGTGATGTGAGAGGGATCAGTTAAAAAAGATTGTAAGTTGATGACGGGAAGCCATATCCAGGGGTGTGCTAGAGCCTGTTCATACCGTATCATGAGAGCCTATTGATAAAGGTTCAGGAATTTTGGAAGCCAGTTGTTAAACACAGCCATTGTTAAAATTAAATTGTATCAACTTACCATTAAATAAGTAATACCATTAAATTGAGTGAAGTAATAAATACTCAAAGTTCATTATTTCCTAATTAGTTTTCTACATTTCCCTATTATCTGTGCTCTTGAGGTTGTTTATACCCATTGCATCTGCATGATGGAAATGCTATCTAACCATATGCTGTCTTCCCAACTCCATGTCAGTGAAAGCAGTCATTGTGAGAGTATTTACACCACAGAAATTGGCAAAGCTTGCAAATCGGGCCCTTTTTTTTTTCTTTTTCTTTTTCTCAGAGAGCTGGTTGTTAAATATTTACTAGCAGCACACTACTGGAATACAGAAATAAGTACTGGAATTATATGGAATAAGTTGCCATGTAAAAGGCCAGCTCTGTGCATGTGCTCTTGTGAGGACTTCCACTGCCCTTCCTGGCTGAAAATCCAGATTATAACTCTCTTCATTACTGAGAATATGCACTCATACTGATTATCCACAGTGTATCAGGAGACACGAACATCCACCACTGCCTCCTCTTGAAAGTCAGTGGGCAGGGAAACCACCAAAGTCAGAAGTGAGGCCAGAGAAACAATGACCCAGTGAACCCTGGACGTGACGGTCAGAGCTGGGCTGGGGATGCTGGGGGCTCTTTTGATGAGCCATGAACAGACCAGTTCTAGCTACATCATTAACAAATTTAAGAAAGTTACTGTTGGATTTAAAGTAGCACCTACTCCCACACACTGTTTCAGGAAAACAAGAAGCAATGTTATTTTTCATTTTAACATCATTTGGAATGGATACTAATTTAACTAGATTTAGCTAGCTGGGTTGAGAGTGCTTTGCAGAATTCAGTTGTGTGTTTTTACAACTTGTTTGTGCTAGCTGCTGTAAATGGTTGAGCATTACTGATAAGGCAGTGGAGACTAATCAGCAAACATTTCTGGAGCACTTTACCGTGTGCCAGGCTTAACTCTAAGCTCTTTCTGTGTATTTTCTTCTTTAATGCTCACAACTCCTGAAGTAGATGCTACTCTTATTCCCACTTTACAGTTAATCCCCAGAGGGATCAAGGAAACCTGTCAACTATCACCCAGCTAAGGATATAAACCCAAGCAGCCTGGGCTCCCTCTGCTACACTGCACTGCCCTTGGCACTTTGCCGGGCACCATAAAATCCACAGAGGGGCATAAACCCGGTGCTTGCCCTCAGAGTTTCCAGTCTAGCCAGGATGAGGGGACATAAAAAGATAACTCCATTTTAAGTTTCAGGCTTACATGCATAATTTGTATTCACTGTCTTCTTTCCACTGTAGCCATTAAATCAATTTGACCCTGACCTCCTCCACACAGTCTTCCCTAACACCTCCTTTGTCCTCCAGCCTCACTCATCTCTCCTAGAGTGCTAACCTTGTTTTAAATTATTTATTACTATCGCTATCCTCCACCCTGAAATGTGGGCCCCTTGAAAGCTTTGTCCAGTAGAATTCATTGTCGTGTACCTAGCAGCCAGCATGGCGATAAACAGGTGTTAATCAATAAACAAATGAATGCTTCCCCTGATGACTTCCAGACTCATACATCTTGCAAAAGTACAATGAGACATTTAGACATAAAATAAGTCCATCTAAAGGAAGTAGAAGGAGTAAGTCCCTTTGGATCTGACAACTAAGCAAATTACAACAAACGGGCAATAAATTTGGCTCTCTCTTAACTAGCCACTAAACAGAACAAGAGGCACCCAGAGTTACACAGTTTTCATTTCCGGACAACAGGGAGCAAGGTAACTAATTTATCTGCAAAAATAGAATTTCTTCCCGGAACCAAACACAAGTCAGAATTTATTGTGTGGATCCTTGTATAAAGGATGCTGAGTGACCCAGTGAATGATGTCTTCATCTGCAGTTTTACAAAGGATATTGAAATGTTGTTCAACCAGATGATTCTTGTATCGACCCTCCATAAAAGCAAAAGACCTGACATTAAAGCATAATTCACTGAAAGTATTTATGTGAGCAGCCGAGATAATATGAGCCAGGTACTCTGCTTTCTGTTGACTGCACAGAGCAGGAATAAGACAGAGAGGAACCAGCCCTATGAAGGTGGGCTATGGCCTCTCTCGCAAATACCTCTTCTGAAACAGTATTTGATCAGAGACTGCATCTTGTTTAGATCACAATCAAAACTCTAACAAGTGCCTGTGGTTAAAATTTAAAAATTCACTGCACTACCAAGCCACATGTGAAGTGTTTCAGGTGAGAAGGACAGACCATCAGAGCTTTGGGAAGTTACTGGGGGCGAGTGTCCCCTGGGGATTGTCACAGAGGAGACTTGAAGAATGGGCAGGACTCAGAACCACAGAAAAGAGTGTGGAGTTGGTGTGTGTGTGTGTGTGTGTGTGTGTGTGTGTGTGTGTGGTGTGAGAGAGAGAGAGAAATGTGTATTATGTGTTTTTGTATGTGTTTGTGTGTCTGTGTTTGGTGGGGGAAACTACTCTCTCGGGGGATTGATTTGAATAGTTAGAGGAAAAGGCTAAAATGGTAGGTTGGACCAACTCATTAAGAGCCTTGAATCTGAGCTTTTATCTTCCACATAGTTGAGCCATGGAACATTTTTGAGTAAGGAATTCTTGATCAAAGAAGCCTTTTAGGAAAAAAAGAAAGCCCTCAGGCACTCAGTAACTCAAGTTCTTCAACATTTGCTGATTGATGAGTAAGTAATTGGTGAACCACCCCCCAAACCCACTCACCACCACTACCCACCCCAGTCCTTCATCTGGCACCAGGGCTGGGTTTTTCCCAGGAGTAAGAATCCCATCTTCTCAGGGTACACACACTGCCAAGGAAGGACCCTCGAGTTCTCCTGGCCATCTGCAAGTAAACCTGCCATGGGCATTGCCAAGCTGTATCTGAGACTGACCGCACCCCATGCTGGCCTGTTCTGTTCACTTGGGGTAAGTGGTCAGGCAATTATTTTGTTCTTTGGTAGATGGAGGAGGCAGTCCATGCTGGAAAACAGCACACCTCTCTCTGCATGTATCCTTTAGCCCAACTGCTATGAAAATAAAACCTACCGGAAAGTCCCACTTCCTCCACTTATAGCATGTTTCAGGCACTGTAATAGGAAATAGGCAGGTTCCAAACAGAGTCTGAGATTCCCCCCCTTCCCCCAAAATACTGGCCTCTTGGATAGTGGTCCTCCTTGCTGTCCCCCTCCCTCCATCCCTTCTCACCTCCCCAGGGGCAAAGATCTCCTTGGAGAAAATCAGCCCCCAGGAGTGGTCCACTGTGCTGCAATGCCACGCAGGGCCCCTGGATGGCCATAGGTGGTGGGCACTACCTAACCCTGGGTCCCCTGCAGGATCCTCAAGAAAGGTTGCAGAAAGCCCAAGGCTGACTGCTCCCATTTGACTGCATTGTTCTAGCTTAGAGTCCTCTAAAGAGCTTTCTCTCCCAAACAGAATTCCTGCAGTGACCTCTTGTGGCATCCCTGCTGTTCTCCAAAGAAAGGCCTCGACTGTTGCCATTTTCCCACACTTGGTGTAAAATTATTTAAGACCAAGTCTTGAAATACCTTTTGGAATTCACCTGGGGACAATGAATTTATGGGAAAGCAAAGAGGCAGATTATCATCCATTCAGTCAACAGCCTTTACTGGGCATGTGGTATGATCTAGACACTGTGTGATACCAGGAATTCCACATATGGAGAGGAACCACTTGATTGCACCAGAACTGATGGGAACCTGCCAGCATCTTCGGGCCCAGTGGTTTTCAACTGGGCTCTGTGGAAACTTGGGTGTTCCTCGTGGGCCCGAAGGGCAAGGGGACCAGCCTGCAAACAGCAGGACCCCAGATATTTCACCCCCTCCAGCTCAACCAAAGCAATTTCTATTTCTCTTTTTGTCATTTTTGTCTTTTTGTTTGAAGAAAGGATTCTGCAGCTTCCTTCAGACCTTGTGACTCTGTTTTAAACATTTTCACAGACAGATAGTATGAGCTTCCCTTCCTCAGAACTATCTTGGCTTCCTCTATGATAGAATGTAGCACATTGACATTGCACAGTAATTATTTTCTTATCCATTTTCCCCACTTTATGTCCCTTTCCGCCACTTTATATCCCCATCACCAAGCACAGTGCTTGGCGCACAGTAGGTCCTCCATAAATGTTTGCTGAATAAATCATTGAGATCTAAAGTGATCACATTTTTGCCTTAAAGATGTACCAGACACCAGCTAAAGGGTGTATCTAGGTTCCAACATCTGTAAAATGAGGCGGCTGGACCAAATGGAATCCCCAGTGCCTGGCACAGCTTCTGGCCATTAACTGGCTTTCCCTAATTGCTCATTGAATGAACAAGTGAGTCTCTAACACCTCTCAGCTGTCACGTGCCACAGCTTTACCTCTTTGTAAACAGACTTGCAGACTTTCTTAAGATGTTGAAGAAACCCTGATCGCCTTAGTGAGGAAACACGTGAGTGCTTGGATGGCTTAACAATGTTTTTATCCTATCATAAATGAATGCTAAAAATGTTGAGCCTTTAGAATAAGGTTGAGGTGTCACCTAAGGTGGTTCCAGAAGAACTCAAGTAGTTCTGTAAGACCACGGATGAAGTCTCACCACCTGACTGAATTCTAATCCACAGCTGCATTCCCCCATCGTGTGAATATAGGGCTTCAAAAACACGAGATCCTTGGCCAAAGTTTCAGACTTAAGTTGGAGGCTGGAAGTTAAGAAGGAGTCCCCACCTCCACCCCACCCCGTCTCCCATTTCCCTGCCCAGCTCCCAACTGCCAAAGCTCCAGACTCTTTAAATAGTTCCCAACTCCCTCACCAGCTATTCTGGAGAAAAAAGAGGCTCCACGTGTCAGCCTTGGTGCCAGTCGTGAACTCAGCTGTGATTTAATAGAAAGAAGACTTTCCTTGGAATCAGGAGACCCCTGCTTGAATCTTGTCTCTGCCATTTGCTGGCCATGTGACCTTTGTCTGTTAACCTTTCTGAACTTCTCTTTCCTTATCCATAACAGAAGAACATCTGTCCCACAGGGCTAGTTTGAGTGTCAAATGAGATATACATTTGATGTGACTGAAATCAGAGTAGAAGCTCAGCGAATTGTCATGGAATCTGACTCTGAGTGCAAGGAACCAAATAAACCAAATGCCTAGACAGTGGGGCTTAGCTGGTAGAAGTCACCACAATCGCACTCACCACCAGCAACACTTCTCTAGCTGAAATTGCTCATAGGCGCCATTAATCACTCTTCTTAGCAAAAATTCAATCAGGCCCCAGGAAGGAACGGGTTATCTATTCCTTTTAATAGGAGGCACTTGATTGTTGATCACAAATGTGTGGAAACATTTTGTGCTGCTTTGAATGAATTAGGCATTTGACCAAACATATAGAAGACAAAATTCTAGCTGCTTGACTTCATCTGCTAGACTAGAATGTATTATGGCTGGTGAGCAGCCCCTCCATCTGTCCCCTCTTTCCCTTACATATGATAAAAATTACATTTGTTCTTGGCAAACCTCAGCCCAGGAAAAGGTGTTGGTGTTTCCCAGGAGCAACTCTTTTGCATGCTTCATGGAGCTGGGTGAGTACTTCCCACCTCCCCAAATAAATTGATGGAGAGTTTGGAGAGGACCTACCAACAGGGTTGGTAGTTGAGTACAGGGTTGACTGTACTCAAATACAAATGGCAGGTACTATGTGTTCTAAACAACCAACAAAAATTTTTAAGTGGCGTTTTGAAAACTCGAATGTCAATTTGGGGAGCTACGAGGGAGCTGTTGAAAGGAGCCAGGGGTTCATCCAATATTATAGATATAGGAGCCAATACTTCAGGACAGAGCTGTGGGCAGGTGACACCCAGAAAGCAAAGGACAGCAGGTTTCATTTTTTAAAAAAAGAGGGAAAAGAGAAGCGGGGAGAAGATAATTGTGTGTTTAAAGTCTCTGAACAACCATTTTGGAATGAATCCGGCAATATCTAGTAAAGCAACTCCATGCCTAGGAGCATACACCAGAGAAGGCATCACATTCGTGCCCAAGGAGATGTTCATCACAGTGTTGTTTTTATCAAAGCAAATAGCCAAACAAAGAAAAATGAAAACAGGAGACAACCCAAAGGTGCCCAATAGGGGAGAGAATAAATAAGCTTTGATATATCCATACAACAGAACACCATGGAGAATGTTAAATGAATAAACTAGATCTACACGTAGGAATATGAATAAATCTCAAAATCAAAATGGTGATTGAAAGAAAATTGCTTGAGGATATACATGGAATGACACAATTTATGTAAATTCCCAAAATTTGACACTCTTTACTGGGGTAAGGGGAGGATTTTTATATTTCATTGGAAAGATAACATAAATACAGAAAGATGCATAAAAAAAGTATGTACAGTCTGACAAATATTTACAAAGGGAATACCTATGTTCTTAGGTCCAGAAATAGCTAAGTAATGTTTAAGGACACTAAACCTATAGAATGAGAATATAAAGTCACAAGGGGAAGTTTGTGCACCATCATGAGGATTGTGCCATCTCCAGGGAGAGAGTTTAAAGCAAGGGATGGAGAGGGCATAAAGGGGGCATCCACTAACTTTGTCATGTTCTATTTAAGGAAAAAAAAAGAATGCAAGCAACTCTGGCAAGCTATTTAGATTTTTCAAAATATGGAGGTGGTACACGGATGTTATTTATGTCATTCTCTAAGCTCTTTGGTGTTTGAAATGGTTTATAATAATTTCCAGAAATCTATGAAGGATTCGATTCCAAGGATTCCAAGGTCGAACAAAAATTACTGTTTCAGTGGAATTATTGTAACAGTAGAAGTGAGAAGTGGTAGTAAAAAGTGAATCCCCAGTTCAATTCTGATTAATCTTAATTCTTTTCGCTACTGTTATGTCAGGATCATATTATTTAAAAGTGAAAGCAGAAAATTTACCAACTTCTCCAGGTGCCTGATATTTTCCAATGGGGACTTGACAGCTGCAGATGGTGGGCCTGGCATGTGGAACATCACACAAGAAGAGATTGTGGAGGCCACTCGTTAGTTGTTCTCCCCGTCTTTAAATTCTCACAGCAGGGAAAGTTCCTCCCCTTCCCCTGAATGGAAATCGGGCCTCCTGATAACTCAATTGGTCATTCATTATTAATTACGAACAACAACAAATTTGGTCCTTTTGTTGTAACTGCAACCTCAAGACTTCTAATTTCATTTGAAGAGAGTTCTCTCCCTTCTCCCAGCTAAGGCCAACTGTCAGAATGGAAGGGAGATGGTCAGCTGCTTCTCTCTTTCTCACTTCCTCCCTCAGCTTGCTAAGCTCAGCTTCCCAAAGAAGGGGTTGGAAGGAAGAAGGAAGGGGGGAAAGGCAGTTGGTAAAGATCACACTTGGCACTTGGTATTGTTGTAACATGGCTTCGTGCTCTCTGAGCCTGGCAGATATTCAGAGCTGACTCCCATTTGGGGCCTTCTCATGGGTTCCTGGGGGTCCTCATGGGCAAATCACTTGACTTGAAGGAATACCCTTTATTTTGACAGTTGCTTACCCCCTTGGAGCCGTGTCATTCAGGGTACTGGCAGGAAGCATATGGCAGTACTCAAATTAGGTAATGTGAAGAGCGTTGAATAAAGGGCCTGTTTGAGCCGGGTGTAGGGAACACAAAGGAGAGTGCAGTATATCAGAGCTAGTAGCAGCAAGGCAGCCAGCATGGCCACCTCTAGGCCTGAGGGGCCAGGAGCAGTGAGAAGTTATTGGAACTTGAGGTCAGGGAAAGGCTTTGGCCATGAAAGTTCATGGCACCCAGCAGAGTGCTCCTGGGGGAAGAAATGCCCCATTCTCACTCTCCTCCCTCCCTCCAATCACTTGTTCCCCATAGCCTGAGGCCAATGGGAGGCAGAAGGAAAGGGAGCCCATGGGGCACTCAGCAGAGTGGAGGAGATAAAGGAGGGTGAGGGTGGATTTGGAGGAGCAAAGAGTATATGTCCAGTGTGCAGCCCCCAGGCATCCTGTAGTCCACCTCCAGGTTTCTTTCTGCTAAAATCCCATTGCCCCTCTATGCAGCCCTTTTTTTTTTTAAAGTAACTTATTTTTTATTGTTGCAAAAGTAATATGTTAGTAATAAAATGTCAAACTATACAAAATTACATAAGGTAAAAAGCAAATACCTCCTGTACTCTAGAAAGAGGGTACTGTCTTAAATATGATGTATATACTTCCAGAATTTTAATGCATATAAATACAAACATGTATATAAAGTTTTTTATACCAATGGGTTAGTACTATATGTAATTTTTAGTATCTCTGCTTTTGTCACATAACATTATAATACCTTTGCTCTTTCCACGTAGTACATATATCCTTCTCCAGATCTGCCTAGTATATATTGTATGGCTATACTGTAATTTATTTTATCAGTCCCATCTTGAAGGACATTTAGATTGATTACATCTTCTTTGCTGTCATAAACAGTACTACAATGAACATTTCATTATATACACATTTTTTCACACTTGTCAGTTATTTCCTTAGGATAAATTCACAGAAAGAGAGACAGCAGTCTAAGGATTTGCATATTTAAACTGTTCGTCTGTATGATTACAAGCTAAGCCTCTGAAAGTTTATAGTCTTCTACTCCCTCTGCAGGGCACAAACTTATCTGTTTCCACACATCTCTGACCATTATCAGCCTTTTAAATCTTTGCCAATCTGACAGGTGCAATGTAATGCAGTTTGTTGTTTTCATTTGCACTTCTTTGATGAATAAAAAGGTGAATATCTTTTTGTTAAAAAAAAAAAAAAACACAGGATGCAGCAAAGGCAGTGCTGAGAGGGAAATTTACAGTTGTAAATGCTTTCATTAAAAAAGAAGAAATCTCAAATCAAACACTTAACCTCAGAACTAGAAAATATAGAAAAAGAAGAGCAAACAGAATCCAAAGCAAGCAGAAGAAAGTAACAAAGATGAGAGCCGAGATAAATGAAATAGAGAGAAAGAAAGAAAAAGAAAAATAGAGGGCAACAACAAATCCAAAAGTTGGTTCTTTAGAATCTATAAACTAGCTAGATGGACAAAGAAAAAAAGAGAGAAGATGCAAATAAATAAAATCAAAAATGAGAGGGGGCATTACTACTGACCCCATAGAAATAAAAATGATCATAAGAGGATCTTTTGAACTGTATGCCAAAAAAATTAGATAACTTAGATGAAACAGACAATTTTCTAGAAACACATGAACAACCTACACTGACCCTAGAAGAAACAGAAGACCTCAACAAACCATTCCCAAGTAAAGAGACTGAAGCAGTCACCAAAACTTCCTAAAAAAGAAGAGCCCGGAACCAGATGGCTTCACAGGTGACCTCCACCAATCATTCCAAGAATTAATACTAATCTTGTTCAAATTCTTCTAAAAAATTAAGAGTAGGGAGTGATGACATCAACATGGCAACATAAACAGCTACTAAAAACGCCTCTCCAGAGATTCAATGAAAAAAGGACAATTCTGAATTGTGTGAAACTCTGGAGGAGGATATAGACTGGAGAAGGACCCTGCAGATGCTGAAGTGAAGAAAGACAGGACCTGATATAGGTAGGAATCTTCCGTCCCAGACCAGCCAGTCCTCTCTCCTCCCCGTCTCTCAGTCTCCATGCAGGAAAAGCACAGAATCAGCAGACAGGATCCCTCCCACCAGGACACAGATTTTAAAACTTCTCAAACAAGTGAGAAATACCCCCTCTGTTTGAAGACCTGGGGGATGGGAGAGGACATTTCAAGACCCAGGTCAGTGAGGGACAAAGAGACTAAGAAAACATGGACAGAGACTGTGTTTCCAGTCCTGGGTTTGAAAACCCTCCCCCCACACTTGAGGGAAGCAGGAGCCAGCATCTGTTTCCTTGCCTTAGGGACAGCTGGAGTACTGGGTCAGCTGAAGAAGGGCTCTGCCACATCAAGCCAGATTTTGGCTGGCAAAGTGAGGTCATAGGAATCCGACAGTTTCTTCTCAACCATATAGATACAGCCTGTGCTCACAAAGCCTGTGCTCAGAGGCAAAGCAGCCTCTGAGGACAATAAAGTTTATGCAGCCTTTTAAAGGCCTCCTAAAAATAGGATGGAGCTAAGTGAGAAGGAACTAAGTGGTGTTCTTGGAGCCCATTCATACCGGCTTGTGGGAGCCAAGAGTGCACACCTCTGCCCAGCTCCACAGTAGGGACATTTACACCACAAAATTTACACCACAAAATGGGCAAACATTACAAATCAGGGCTTTTGTTTTTCCAGCACACCACTGATCTAAAATCACCCTGACCTGACTCGTCTGTGCTGGTAAACATGTCCAGTCCACGAGAATGGTCTGGCCGAGGAGAATGCTCCCAGCAGACCATCAGCCTATTTCCTACCCTTTGGATTTCCAGAATGGAAATCAGACATTAGTCCACTGTGACTCACCCCAACAGACACACAGGCTCACTAAAATTCTTATCAAGCTTTGCTGTGGTCACTTTCAAGCCCCTTTCACTAGCTTAGAAGGAGGGGAAAGCACCTCCCCGCACTCCACCCCCAATGAGGGGGATAAAGAAGGTTTAAGGCAAACTACTAGCTCTTTCTAAAGAAATTCTCTTCAGAAATGTCTTTTGACCCTTCCTAACATGGATGTGGGTATTTTGTTTGTCTAGCCAGCTCTTGGCATCTTACTTTGAAAATGTGCCAGTTCTACTGTGTGGTCTGTCTCAGGACTCACTTTTGACTCTAATATCTGATAACTTATTGACAAAGGAACAGGTTAATTTACAAATTGTCAGTCAGTTTTTCAACTTGTATTGGGTATTGTGAAGAAAAGGAGACAGTGTTATTAAGCATCCTCAACTCAATTCTTGAAAATCCTGAAATTTCCCTCATATGCCAGGCAGAAAGAATCCATCGAGAGCACTAACCATCATTATTAGAGGTTTTTCCAGGAGGAAAGCCCATGCTCACTCTTGCAGACATGAGAAAAACTGTCCTCCCCCAAAAGTTGTATGTGGCCAGAAAACACTCCAGACTGCCTGGGTCCAGCATGATAAAGATGTAATTAGGTTTAGGGACGCCAGAGCTCCTACTAATGTCTCCCTGAACAGCCACTGAGAAGGGGCATGGGACCACCACCGGTGAGTGAGGCTGATGTGCCTGGAGGTAGAATTGCCAAGGGACTCAGGGCTTTGAGAGAAACCCCTGAGTTCAGAACTATGCACTCACTTCAGATAGAGGAATAAAAACATCACAGTGGGCTAGAAAGTAGGCAGGAGCAGCATCTGGAGGGATGGCTGGGAGGGAGAGGACATCTTGAAGGCTGGAAGCGGAGGTCGCCCATGCCAGGCTCTGAGTGGCTGCAATGAGAAAAATGTTGACTGCAACCCCAACAATGGATCTGGGGTTCCAGTGGAAAGAACTGTGGAAACAGATGAGAAAGAGTGAGCTCCCATTTGAACTGGAAAGAGGAACAGAAGTGACCTTCAAATGAATCTGTGCCAGGCTAGAGCACCTAATGCAACTAGAATTGTCTGTTCTATGAATCACGTAAGCCCCTTGGGTCTCCCTTATATTGCCTGCAAGTCCGCACTGACCCCTCTGCACATTGACCCTCTGACTGTGTGGTCTGCAGCCTCCACAGGGAACACATTGGGGGAGAAGGAACAAATGCCAAGTGAGAGAGGCCAGCAGCTCAAGGGCCTGATCTTGGGTGGAGAGGCCCTAGTAGAAGCAAGGGAAATTAGTCATACAGGAAGCGAGGGTGGACAGCCTCCCAGCAGGCACATGGAGAGTTTCTCCTCTTGGAGAACGCCCATCCTGCTTGTGGGGAAGGTAGAGGCAGCGAGCGCAGGACCTAGGTTCATGGGCACGAGTGTGCCTGAGATTATCAGTCACAGCCCTGTGTCTGCATGGCTATTCATCACACCCCTAGGACTGAGCGTGCCAGGGGCAGCCAAGGTGTTACGTAGTCAACGCCAAGATGGATGGCAGCACTAAGCACCTGTCAGAGTGTGATTACTCCAGCTGACAATAAATTTGAGCCATTAAACAGGAAATGGTCTGATTGCCAGAATCCTTGCCTCTGAGCTGCTGACCATTGTGGTAATTGAGCCACTGACATCATCAATCTCCGTAAGAACAGGCACTTTGACTTCTCAAACAAGGTGAGGCTGAGTGATCTAAAGCTCTGTGAGACAGTTTTGCCCCAAGGAGGCCCAGAGTGGGTGTTCAGCAAATGAATCATTAGTTGGACGGCTGAGGCAACCAGCTGGTTGCCTCCTGGGCTCCCAAGTCTTGTCTGTCCTGGTAGAGCCATGTGACGCACTGCCTCCTTCCTTAAAGGGCACTGGCCGTGCTTCGCCACATCAGACCTCACAGCCTGTGCACTACAGAAGCCCACAGGGCCCTGCAGGTTTTGCTGCATGGTTGGAAATTTCAACATTGCCTTCCTTAGGATGCATAATGCATGGCCAAGGAAACAGAACAGGCTGGCTCTGGGGATTCCGTGGGCTGAATTTGGAGAGTGGTGCACAGGCAAATCCTGACTCAGACTCCAGTGGTTACAACAGCTCCTCACACCCAGCAGGCGTTCCAGTTAGTAAAGGGCAGTCTTCATAGGCCAACGCTTGAGGAAGAAACTGAGGCTTTCTCTCAGCCCTGGCTGCAGATGTGAAAGGCATTCACGGAAAAGAGCATCACATTTAAAAACGAAGGGCACATCAATACCGACTCAGTGACCTAGCCTCTGGCTTCCTTCATTATTGGAATCACTTACAAAAGAGAAAATGCCAGCTTTGAGGTCAGACTGAGCTGGGTTCCCACCCCACATCCACTTACAGCAGTGTGGTCCTGGACAGATACTTCACTTGTCAGAGCCCCGTTCCTGCATCTGTATTGGGGTGGGGCAGGCAGTGTGAAGATTTTGTAAGATAATACATATGAAGTACCTGAACCACAAGCACATATGTGATGGAGATCATTATTTCGATTTTATTGAGCGCTTGTAAGGACAAAGTGCAGGCAGCTCCAGCCCTACAAAGAGTGTCTTCCTTGCTCCCAACCCCTGAGCCACAAAATTCTGGAAGGGATGTGCTGGATCCTGCATTCTCAATAACTCCTCCATGGAGTGCTTGCATTTAAACCAGGCTCAAAGCCTTAGGCCGTGTTTCTTAGCAAGGATGACCATCAGAAGCGCCAAGAGTCCCCATCTGGAAAATTCTAATGCAGTCGATCTGGAGTAGGGCCCAGCTGTGTCTGTGGTTTCACAAGCTCCTTAAGTGATTCTGATGTGCACTCCCAGGTGAGAACCACTGAGCCAAAGACATGAGATTCTGCATATTTCAGACATGGAAAACTGTGTAGGAGAGGCTTCCAGGTTTTTTGTTTTTGTTTTTGTTTTTGTTTTTGTTTTTGAGGGGAGGGTATGGGGAAGTGGGAAGAGAAGATAGATCTTTCCAGTGTCCCTGACATAATGCCAGTTGAATTCAAGGACCCCCATCTTGGCTGGCCTTCCCAGCAAGAGCCCCCTCTTGTTCTAGCACCACTAGTTCCCAAACACCTGAAACTTGGGAGATAAGGCCAACCTGGAGCTGTGCTCCCCCTGGCTTGAAGCTTCAGTCACTGTTTGACTCCTCCCTCAGTGGGGACATTTGGATCTACTACCAATGAAATGAAGCACTTTTTTCTTGCTTTTGTATTACTTTGGAGCCAGCTGTCCCTCAGATTAATAGTGTAACTCATAGGCCACTCAGGGCTACAGCCCTGTGCTCCTGTGCAGCCAGAATCCTGTCCTTGAAAGAAGGGCTCCCTCCGACTCCTGTCAGGTGACATGGAGGTTCTGTCCCTGGCCAGAGTCCCAGTGGGGACGGCGACCTACAGAGCCTTTTAGTCTCTCCCACTCCCTCTGCTCTTGTTCAGTCGCTTTTGTTTGGCTCACTTTGAGTTCCCAACCCCTATTTCTGTCCAGAGGGGACTGACAAGCCAAGTCTCAGAAAGCATCTGAAGCAGCCAGGGGCTGTCTTCTGGCAGGGTTACAATGCATTTCACTAAGCAAACATCACCTTGGGCAACAGGCCCACTCAGTTGTCATGACAACACTGACAACACTTCTGTCTTAGGGGTATGCTGTGCCCTCATTCTGGCTGCCCAAGGTCCCTTGCCCCAGCTTCCCTTCCCAAATCCTTTCAACAGGCTTACACCAGCCTGGCACCACCTCTAGTCTTCAGTTTGGAGTAGCTTTGTCTTGATCAGAAAAGAACCACTTGGCTTAGTTATCAAAGGAATAAATCACACTATTCCTCTTCTCAAAATCCTCCAGTCTCAACTTGCAAAGCCTGCAAGGTCTACAAGGCCTACTGTGACTCACAAGGTCCTGCATATCCCGGCCTCTGCTTTCCCATCGACCTCAGTTCCCACAACTCTTTTTCTTACCATCCGTTCCAGACACACCAGCCTGCTCACTGTTCTCTGGATGCACCACACAGGCTCGCACCTCAGGCCCTTTGCACTTAGTGTTCTCTCCCTGATACACTCTGCCCCGATGTCTGTGTGCTCAAATGTCCCCTTCCTCAGAGAGGTCTCCCCTGACCACCCTACCTAATAGGCAGTGTTTTCTCTCTTATTATCCAGGTTTCTCTCTCCTCATAGCACCTTTTAACCCCTGGAATTATGTTATAGACCCGATTTTGTGTTGGTTTAATGTCTACCTTCCCTACTAGGATGTTTGTGTTGGTTTAATGTCTGCCTTCCCCCTAGGATGCTCCTGGAACAGAGGCAGGTGTGTAATGGACATTCAATAAACACTCGTTAAATAAAGGAATGAATGATGAGACTGGGATCCAAAGCCTGGCTCTGCCAGTTGGTAGCTTTCTGGCATTGCACAAGCCACCCAAGAGCCCTGAGACTTGTTCTCCCTTTCTGTAAAGTGGAGGTGATAATATCTGCCATTAGAGTGGTAAGAATAAATGAGGAGGGCAGAGAATACCCCACAAACATTAGCTGATACTATCTTCCCCCTCTTTGCCAGTGGCTCCGAATGTTCTCCTTGCCCTAAGGCTCCTGAGTGCCCCCCACACATCCAGGCACCCGTAACTCTGTGACCAGCCAAGAGGCCTGCAAGATGCCCGAAGCAAAGACACCCCAGCAACGGGACAAGGGCGAGAGCCTCTCTCCAATGAAAGGGCTCTGCTCTCGTGGAGGGGCAGCCACGGCTTTTAACGCAGAAGTCAAGTCCTCCTCAGTCTTCCCTCCTGCCCCTATCCACGAAGTCCTGGGAAACAGCCTCCACTGGGCTGGATGGGATGGCTACCACCTGTGGGTCAGCCGCCTCCCCTTGGCTGGCCTCCAGCAGCTCTCATGTGGCAGGATGGCCAGCAACCACCACAGGGCAGGGCCTTCACTGAATTGCTGAGGGGCTCCCTGGAGTGGGCTCAAATGGTGTTCAAAGGAGGAAGGAGAGTCAGGAGGGTAGAGAGGATAGTGGGCAATGGCCTTAGAGCAGATGCTTGCAAGATTCCCACTCTGTCATGTCCTGGGAGGGTCACAGGGCATTCTGCCAGGATTTCGAGCAGCTTTAACGTAAGCCTTGCCTGTGAGGCCCACATGGAGGAAAGCAAGGTTTCCCAGGTGCCATGGCAGGAAGATACATTTGCCCATTTCTGAAACTTTTAGGACAGAAACTATTGTGTATATTTCAAGTCCTGTCATTATTGGTTTGATGTTAAGATTCTTCCTTCAGTTTATCAAATCTGTCATTTTTCAAACAAGACAGGGGCCAACAAACGTGTAGAGCACTGATTGTACATGGAGTCTGGACGAAGCACTGGGGAAAAGAGTAGATGAATCCCAGTCCCTGCCCTCAGGGGGCTCCCAGTGACTTTGACTTGTGAGGATTATGGGTAGACAGATGAGTAATCTGGCTTGTTGTGGCCAATAAAATGCATGTGACAGAAGTGGACAGTGTAGTCTTTCATTGTCAGAAAAAGACACTGGCTCAGTCTGGGTAACAGGTGCCCAGAAGGTAAGGTCAGAACCTGATCCACTTAACACATTTATCAGTGAGGTGGACAATGACATAGAAGACACAGCTAACAAACTGTCAAGGAAATGAAAGGGGAAAGAATAAGGGCATGATAGAATAAAACCTCTCAGCAGGCTAGACCCCCAATAAAGTGAAGTGTTGCATTTAGAATCAAAAAGACAACTGCACTGAAATAGGATGTATTTTTAACATCACCCATATGAAAAATATGAAAGTGTTTAAAGTGACCAAAAACTTAATAAGAGCCAACCATGACAACACTGCTGAAAAACAAAAGCAGTGTTGGGGAGGCTGCCTGGTATAAAAATTGATCTCTTTGGCCAGAAAAAAAGATAGGTTTAAATCCCAGCTCTGCCACTTATTGGCTGTGTGATCTAGGGTTATCCACAGTCCTCTCTGAACCTCAGATGCTAATTGAAATGAGATGGTGATGCCTTCCCTGCAGGGTTATTTTGAGAATTAGCCATAAGGCTAGTAGAGGACCTAGCCTAGTGCCTCGTAGAACTTGGCAGAACCTGGCATATGGGAAACATTCAATAGATAGCTGTTGTTAGTACCTCCCCTGCTATCGATAAATAGGTTTACAGTTTTAAAAGTTAGTAAGAGTCCTTCTCTACTCTGTCACCCTCATACCTCTCTGGAGTATCGTGTCCAGTTCTAGGGTCTATACTTAAGATAAATTAGAAAGTAATCATATCACTGGACCTCAGATGAGGGAATTGGACAGAGTCAGCCTGAAAATAAAACCCCAGACACATATGGTATTTTGTTCTTATTAAAATATTTAAAGGACCATCAGATTAAAAAGGAGAACATGTTAGGCTGCTTCATAGGAATAGGGAATAGAATTTAGTGGGGAAGACCCAGGTCTCAGCTCAAAGTAAGCGGAAACAGAACTACCCACAATGAAATGTGCTCTCTTGCCACGTAAAGAGCTCCCCATCACTGGAAGTACTTGAGCAGAGAGCAGATAAACGTCTGTCAGAAATGTTATCAAAATAATTTCTGGATCCAAGGTCTTAAAGCAAAACAAACCTTAATTTGGATCCAGGTTCCTGAAGTTAGCCATGTGGTCTTGGGCAGATTAACCTATGTGAGCCTCAATGTCCTTATCTGTAAAATGGGAATAATAATACTTACCTCAAATGAATATTATAACAATTAAGTCTGATAATATCCAGGAAATAACTGGACCGTAATAGATTCTCCACTAGATGGAATAAAAAACCAGAGCTCTGTCACCTCTAAGATGTCTTGCATGATGCTAAGAAATTCAGAGCAATTACAGAAAGACTCCCAGGAGGATAAACAGACCCACATGCCAGCCTAGGAAAGGACCAGCTCTGGACAAGTACACTAGCCAGAGTGGCCAATCAGGCAACAATTGCAGCAATATGGTGGCCAGAGAATGGATGGCATCAGTGGGGATCCAGGCTGTAGGCACCCACTGATCACGCCTGATGAGTTCCACCTTCTCCACAACCTTGCCATGTGTTCCAGTTTGCTAAAGCTGCCGCTATGCAAAATACCAGAAAAACGGATTGGCTTTTATAAAGGGGATTTATTAGGTTACAGATTTACAGTTCTAATACCATAAAAGTGTCCACCTAAGGCATCAACAAGAGGATACTTTCACTGAAGGAAGGCCGATGGCATCCAGAACACCTCTGTCAGCTGGGAAGGCACATGGTTGGTGTCTGCTGGTCCTTTGCTCCTGGGTTGTGTTTCAAAATGGCTTTCTCCAAAATGTCTCTTCTGAGCTTCTGTCTCATCTTCTCTCTCTCAGCCTTTGTGCATTGTTGCTTGTTCTCCCAGGGCATTTCTCTAAGCATCTGGGGGTCCTTTCTTAGCTTCTCCAGGGCAAACTCGGCTTCATCTCTTAGCTTAGCATCTCCAAATCTCTTTGTATCTGCATCTCCAAGTGTCTGGGTCTATGTCAGCTCTTAGCTTTTCCCAGGGGCAAATTCTGTATTACATATCTTAGCTTCTCTCCAAAATGTCTCTCTCAGCTTCTCTGAGCTCCTCTGTCCATGAGCTCTCTTAAAGGACTCCAGAGATCTAATTAAGACCCACCTGGAATGGGTGGGGTCACGCCTCCGTGGAAATGATCTAATCAAATAGTTCACCAACAATTGGGGGGGGGTCACATCTCCATGGAAACAACCTACTCAAAAGGTACCACCCTAATCAAAAGACTAATAAGTCTGTCCCCACAAGATTGCATTAAAGAACACAGCTTTTGTGGGGGGCATAATAGATTCAGCACACCATGGTCTTGTAGCCAAGTCTTTTCGGCACAGCATCTGAGCATGGTTCTCAACCTGGATGCATGCTGGCATAATTTGGAGGGCTTTTTAAAAATACCATTGCTGGACCCAATCCTGGGGTCCTATTAAGCCAGAATCTCTGGAGGCTGAAGCTGAACATTAATGGGTTGTTTTTAACTCCCTGAGTCTTCTAAAGGTAAACAGGCTTGAGAGCCACTGCATTAGAGGGAAGTAAAAATCAGGACTTGATTTTGAAATGAGAAAATTCAGCACTTCACTGGTGCAAATAAAAATGTGGGATGCTTGAGTGATGTTTTCTTTGTTTGTGAAGGGCTTTTTATCAGAGGATGAGGAAACACTAGTCTGCATCTTCCCTGGAAATTAGTGGAGTCAATAGTAAAAGGATGTATTAGAGATGTAAAGAATTCCCTTCCAGTGACGGATGTTGGACAGTGGGAAGGGTGGCCGAGGGAAGATAGTCACGTAAGCTTCTCCTCCTGTCTTGGGGCTTTCAGCCAAGCAGAGATTGCCATCAGCGGAGGAACTGAAGCAGGTTCCCTTGCAAAGCCCGAGAAGGAATTTACAGGGTCCCTTCCATCCTGGAATGCACTTTGACTCTGTCATATACCCTAAGTATCTTTTCCTTTTACCGTTCTTCCTCCTTGGAGTAACCCAGTGGCATCTCCCTCCTATAGGTATCTCAGAAAACATGGCTGTGCCCTCAATGCCGGACCAGCTGGAAGAGAAGCTGCGATCACAACTGGAGGAAGAAAAGAGAAGGTGTCTTCCCTTCCTGTCCACAACACCCTGACCTCAATCCTGCAGGGCTCACTGGGGATGACCTGGAGCTACCCAGGACAGGGCAGAGCAGAGTGGCCATGCAGGGCTAGAGCTGCTCAGAGGAAATGGTCCTGCAGCTGGGTCCTAAAATAACAGGAGCCGGAAGTGCTGCCTTTGAGCAGGCAGATGTGAAATGCAGGAACCCTGAGCAGAATGAGATTGGAATGGCGAGCAGGACAAGCCAGGCCCGGGAGCCGGGAGCTGGGATTAACATGTCAGGGAGGGCTGTTTGCTGTTTGCACCCACGCCCCGCCCAAGGGCCCAGGCTGCTTCTAGACCTGTCTACTGCTGCCACCTAGAGGAGCCAAGAAGGATGACCACACTGGTCTTCAAGCCTGCAGCTCTACCCCTCTGCCCTCAACTATAAGGAGTCACATCCTTGCACCATCATTTAGTGTTACAAAATGACTTTATTTACAGAGTGAGGAAACTCAGGGCATAAGCATAAACACACATGTGGCCATTATCGACACCCAATATCGTTTAACACCCCAGTCAAGTTTCTTAGTCCATTCATTCATCTGTGCGTTGAACATATTTGATATCTCCTCCATGCCATGCATATGCTGGAGAGACCAAACAAGGAGCTGATGGGGTCAATCCAACACACTTCACCCCTGGGCTGACGAGACATGCACCCGAGCAACCCCACCCCTTTCACTCCCACTCCCATACACCCGAGACTTGAGGAAAACAAACCCCCTCTCTGCTGGTCTCCAGGTCACTCCTGATAACTCTATACTGTGTCTTCTCCAGCCTCCATCCTCGTCCCAAAATGCTCTGCACTGCTCTTCTACACACACGTGCGTGCGCACACACACACACAGAGCTTTAACTCTCCTCCCCTGATGTACTACCCAGTTGCCTGCTTTCTCCCTCACTCCATTTATTTTTGTCAATTTCTTTCCAACCCATTCTTCCTGCCTCTTCACTCCTCCTCTCCCATTGTGTCCCCCTGGTCCACATTTCCCACCTCAGAGTCATTTCAGAAGCCCAGTTTTCTCTTCCGCTTGGCACTCTGTCAGACGATTTCTGATTCCTTGTTGGTAGCCTTCCCAAAGGCCGTAGATGTATTAACAAAATGGTCCTCAGCTTGAAGGTCAACCAACAGAATGTTAAGGCAGTTAAGGCTGTGGATTCTAGAGCCTCTGGCCTGGCTCCTCTTTTTACTAGCTCTGTGACAAAAGCAAGTTACGTGACCTGTTCTGAATAATAATAGTGTATTCTTCACAGGGCTGTGAAGAGGATTAAATGAGTTAATATATGTCAAGGGCCTAGAAACATTCTTGACCCTCAGTAAATGCTCCATAAATGCTATTTGTCATTATTGGAGAAGGGGTTATTCCTCTCATACACAGAACCCCCAGGGACCTAGAGGACAGAAACACCTCCCTCTGCTTCTCTATGGTGGGCACAAACCTGGTACCACATCCTGCCTCAGTGGCTCCTGTGGGGTCCCAATGCCCACACACCAGGACAGTGCCACCAGGCTTCAGGGGAACAGGCCATTTATACCCTCCCTCCCTGCTGGATGGTGCTGCACTGAGTCTCCTCTAATTTCACCATAGATACAAAACAATGTTCACTCGCCTGAAAGCCCTGAAAGTGGAGATCGAGCACTTGCAGCTGCTCATGGACAGAGCCAAGGTGAAGCTGCAGAAAGAATTTGAAGCCTGGTGGGCAGAGGAGGCCACCAACCTGCAGGTATGGGCCAGCCGTGCCCCTCCCTGCCCCAGCAGCCCACCCCACCCTTCTTCTACCATCTGGGTGACATCAGGGAAGCTGAGGGGGTGGCCGTTATGGGGCAGAAGGAGAGTGGGGGCCTCATCCCACAGACCCACAAGCTCTCAGCAAGGGCCCCTTTTAGTAATGAAGCAAGTGCTTGTTTTAGTAACAAGGAACACAAAAGATCAGGGATTCATTGTTTCCTTGCTATAGTGCCTGAAATAACCACCTTACACATAGCAAGGTGAGGAATAGAAGGTCCAGCTCCCCCAAACCAATGGCCTTACCACCATTGCTTTGTGTGATATTCTCCAGTGAAATCATGGTCATGGCATTTACTGTTCTTTCTTATTCCAGGGTCATATATATGCATATTAATTCTAGAAATTTTAGAAAAGCAGAAAAACACAAAGAAGAAAATAAAAATCACCATAATCCCAGCACTTAAGGATGACCATTTGTTCTAGTTTCCTAATGCTGCGGAATGCAGAACACCAGAGATGGATTGGCTTTTATAAAAAGGGGGTTTATTTGGCTATACAGTTACAGTCTTAAGGCCATAAAGTGTCCAAGGTAACACATCAGTAATCAGGTACCTTCACTGGAGGATGGCAAATGGCGTCCGGAAAACCTCTGTTAGCTGGGAAGGCACGTGGCTGGCATCTGCTCCAAAGTTCTGGTTTCAAAATGGCTTTCTCCCAGGACATTCCTCTCTAGCAAGCTTGCTCCTCTTCAAAACGTCACTCACAGCTGCACTGAGTTCTGTCTCTTTGAGTCAGCACGTTTATATGGCTGCACTGATCAAGGCCCACCCTGAATGGGTGGGACCACGCCTCCATGGAAATATCCCATCAGTTATCATCTACGGTTGGGTGGGGCGCATCTCCATGCAAACAAACTAATTCAAACTTTCCAACTTAATCCCCACTATTCTGTCTGCCCCACAAGTTTGCATCAAAGAATATGGCTTTTTCTGGGGGACATAATACATTTAAACCGGCACACCATTGTTAACTTTTTTGTTTCTATGCATATACATCCATATGTTTTTATATAAGTGGAAACAATATTGGTCTTCAAGTATCATAAATGGCTTTTTTCTTTATTTAACTGTATGATATGACTCCTTTCCCAAGTTATTATTCTGCAACATGATTCTAATGGCCTTTAGTGTTCCATCATATGAAGGTACTTTATGTAACCAATCTCCAATGAATATTTAGGTTGTTCCTAGTTTTTTTTTCCCACTTGAAACATGTATATATTAATTTTGCACATTTCCTAGACAAGTCCCTAGAAGTTCTGTATAATATTATGAAGGCTGAAATAACCTGTTAAGAAGTGTTAGTGCAGAATACAAGTTTCATGTCTTCATGTAACTCCTCCACTGTGGTACAATGACAGTGATGAAACACACATAATTATGGCAGAATCCTTAAAGCTTATCTAACAGGCTGACCCCTTAATTTTAAGGATAAGGAAACTGAGAGCCGGAGAAGATATTTGATCAGGGACACACAGCCAAAGAGCAACCAGCTCATTACCAAGTGGCCTGATGACAGGACAATAGAGGAGGTAATTGGATAAAATGAAATACGTAGGATGATAAAGATAACCTATTAGATTGAAACACAGTTACTACGATATTTTACAAAGACATGTACCTTTTTATAAATGTATTAGTTAATAAGATCTAGGAGTGGGCCTAATTATTACCATAATTTCAAAGTAATAATGGATACAATATTTCAAGATTTCTGCATCATCTGTAATGAAGTATGAAAACATGCATCATTTCTATTAGTGACAAAGTCACAGGCACTGCTAAAACTACTGTCTTCTTGTCTACATTTAACACTGAAGGAAATGCTAAATTTGAGGTAGAAGTTAAGGAACATAAAGATGTAATTGTTTCTTACCCAAGTTACAGCCAACCTTCTGTGAACACAGGTTAAGAACACCTCCTAGTGAGCTCATCAGTGAGTGAGTCCTGCAGCCGCACCTGGCACCAAGGGAGTTCGGCCACTGCCCCGTAGACGAGGTCCAGTGAGCCCATGTGACTCAGGAAGTGTCTAGGAGAGGCTGACCAATTTGGCTGGTAAAGACACAACCAGCCCTCTTTAGATTCAGACAGTTTATTACTTACATAGACAGTGAAACTAAGAGTAACCAAAGGTGCCAGCTCCGTGCGTCCTCGTCCCACAGGATGACACCAAAACAGAAGGGACCAGACGACTGCAACACAGATGGTGGGACACCTGTTGCTGAGGAGCCAATTCTACACTGCAGCCAAGTAGTTTTAGCACCTGCAGCTCTACCCTCAGTGGGGCGAGGCAGAAAGGCTCAGAGCTCATCAGAACATGGGAGGCAATGAGATCTCATGATAGCCTTCCAGGAGGATAGAGGGGATAGTGGGCAATGGCCTTAGAGCAGATGCTCACAAGATTCCCACTCTGCCATGTCCTGGGAGGGTCACAGGGCATTCTGCCAAGATTTTGAGCAGCTACAATGTAAGCCTTTCCTGTGAGGCCCACGTGGAGGAAAGCAAGGTTTCCCAGGTGCCATGGCAGAGCTGTTCCCCTACACGAGGTGGCCAAAGGATTTCTCCTGACTCCAGTAGGGAAAATCTGGGACAAGGAGAAGCAAAAACTGAGAGATTTATGGAAACTTGTCAGACACATTTTAAACCTTTTTTTCTAACTTCAAAAAGTGATACATGCTCAATTTGGAAAACTTGGAAAGCACAGAAAAGCACAAAGGCTAAATCAAACATCACTCATAACTCTACCACCCAAAGGTGATATTTTGATGCTCATCATTATGGTCATTACTATGTCTAGATTTATTTTTTCCCACATATGTTGTATATATACCAACTTTTAGAGCTGGTTTTTTTTCTCTTCAGCAACACATCTGTAATATTTTCCTGTGTCATTAGATTCAAGCTAACCTTGTGAAACTCCTTCTTGGACCAACAGGCAAACTCTCCAGCAGTAAATTCACTTGATCACACGAAGCCATCACCCCAAACGCCCAAATCCCAGCATGAACAACCCCAGCTTCTCTCTAACAAAAGGTAAGCAGGGAACTCTGCCACCAATGTTGGGGTACCCAGAAAAGGCCCCCTGCCTCTCTCCTCAACCTGGTTTTGCTGCTGAAAATGTCTCCTTATAGGCTGCTTGATCAGGAAAGACGAATTACTTTTGTTGTCTCATTAGTTGTGGATACTCAGGACAGTGGCTTTCCAGCTTATTTGAGCACACACAACCTTAGTACACTCCCCTCCTTGCCCTGATAGCTTATTCCATGGTAACTCCAATGCCCTGTTCCTGCAAGCCACATACCTGTATAGGAAGAGGAGGCAGCAATGGAATGTGGGGGTGTATGGGAGAAAGAGAGGAAGACTGGGGAAAAGGGTAATCTTGGTGGTTGAGCAGGGGGTAGTAGGCCTGCAGGGACACAGGGGAGCTTGGGTAAAAGGCTCCATGTCCTAGCAAGGATTAAGGAGAGATACGGGCAGCCTCCACATAAGGACAGCCCAGAGACAGTTTCCCCAAATCATGGGAAGGACCAATAGGGCCTCAGCTTCCCCACATATCACCTTTGCTGGCAGGTTCTCTCTCATGTCCTCCATGTTATTGTCTCTTTCTAATCATGCATACCCAGGTGGCAGAGCCATTGATGCATGCCTCCTGCCCTCCTCCATCACTCAGACTTGCTATGATCATGCCAGAGGCCAGGACAGCACGAGTGAGGCCTCAGCCTTTGTGGCCAAGGCGCTATCCTTTGACTCTGTTTGCAATGGAGCTGAGTGCTCATGTTGGAAATATGACATAGAACTGTATAGAACAAAACCAGATAGTACCCTTGATACGATGCAATGAGAATGGCACTTTACCTCTATGATCTTCTACTCAAAAACCTATAATCCCAGTCGAGTCATGAGGAAAACATCAGACAAATCCAAATTGAGGGACCTCCTGCAAAACTCCTGACCAGTACTCTTCGAACTGTCAAGGTCATCCACAACAAGGGAAGTCTCAGAAACTGTCACAGACCAGAGGAGGGCAAAGGGACCTGACAACTAAATGTAATGTGGTATACTGGATGGGATCCTGGAATAGAAAACAAAAGAACATTAGATAAAAAAACTAAGGAAATCAGAATAAAGTATGGATGTTAGTTAATAATGATGTATGAATGTTGGTTCATTAGTTGTGACAAGTGTGTCATCTAATGTAAGAACATACAATGAGGAAAGAGTGTGGGGGGTATAGGAACTTTCTGCACTATCTTCATGACTTTTTAGATCTGGGGCTCTTCTAAAATAAAAGCATATTTTTAAAAAAAGGCCAGCTAGTGAGCCTTTCATTGCCTGGTTTACATTTTCCCTGGACTTACCCCCATCCCCTCCCCACCCCCTACCCCTGGCTCTCAGTAGCAGCATCCTGGCTTGTATTCTAGTTTTAGGAAACATGTCATATCTGAGTGCCTTTGTCAAGAGTCAACAACTGACAAGGTGTGTTTGTTTGGCTAACCTGGTGTTTTCAAAGGCAGTGTAACTAGACAGCTGTAATGCTCCGGGCAGTGCAGGCTGTTTAGCATTAGTGTCTTATATCTGACCCACTCTGTGTGTTCACTTGGTATAATGGGTTATATTGTGTCTCCAAGAAAAGTGTGCTCAAGTCCTAACCCCTGATATCTATGAATGTAGCCTTATTTGGAATTAGAGTCTTTGTGGATGTAATTAAAGATGTTGAGAAGAGATCATCCTGGATTAAGGGTGAGCTATAAATTCAGTGAGTGGCATCCTTATAAGAGAAAGGAGGAGAAGGCTGTGTGAAGACGGGGGCAGAGATTAGAGTAATGCATCTACAAGCCAGGGAACCCCAGGAATTGCCAATAGTCACTAGAAGCTAGGAGAGGGGAAGGGTACAAATTCTCTCTCAAAGCCTCTGGAAGGAACCAAACTTTCCAACACCTTGATATCAGATTCCTGTCCTCCAGAATTGTAAGAGAAATACATTTCTGTTGTTTTAAGACACCTAGTTGTAGTATTTTGTTATAGCAGCCCTAGGAAACTATCACACTTGGGCACCTGCTAATTCTCTATGGGCACTTGAGTTTGCAACCCCTAGATACCTGCCTCCTTCCCCCATAAGGTCCCCTCCCTGAAATGCTGAGACTCCACAGAGCAAATTTGCAAACCACTGGTCCAGGCCAACCAAGGGAACAGAGCTGCCCGCACTCACTGCTTTGGCTCCATTCCGAGCCTCTCCCATGCCTGCCACGTGCAACTGAACTCTCCTCTGAATTGTGAGGTGCAGAACCCCTTGTCCTTTCTCCAATTTCTTTTCTGATCTCAGACATCTCTTACATTGCTCCTACTAGTAGAAATGCCCTAGCCCAGCAAATAGGAAGCCTCGTCTCTGATTTTTCTTTTGCTTCAAAGACAATGAAATGTGTGTGTATGTGTGGTGTGTGTGTGTGTTGTTGTTGTTGTTGTTTGTTTAGTGGGGCAGCAGTGTCAGGAACGGGCCCAGCTAATAAGTGGGGAGACCAGGATTTGAACCCAGGTCTATCAGAATTTTGCCACTGCCCCATTTTCCTCACGATAGTTTTGTTTGGTGTTAATGACTGCCCCTTAGGGACATGTGCACAGAGGAATTGGCATTTTCTGGTTCATATTCTGTAATATTTCATACAAACAAGCTTTCTTTATATTTTTCCAAAAGCCAGGTACTCCTGCTTGGGGCCTACACTCTTTCAATTTGTCTACACTGTCTGATTTTCCCAGTGGGAGAGGATTTTCAAAGAGCAAAACTGTGTTTTCTCAGAAGGCCGACCTTTGGTTGGGAAATTGGAACTCTCATTATCAGTCCTCACCATGTCAGTTTTCTGCAGGCTTGGGGAAAAGTGTCTGGTGATTGATTGGTTTCCTATGGGGAAAGAATGGGCAGTGTTCCCAGAGGATCACAGGGAGGCCTCTCTGGGAGTGTTAGTTCCCTGCTGGGTGAGCCTCCCACACTCAGAGCCCACAGCATGGGGAGGGCTGTAACCACAGTGCAGGTGATTTGCTTAAAGTTCGTCAAGCCCCATCATCCTGAAATGATCTCTGGGTCTCCGGAGCCCTATCAGGGTGCTGAGCTCAGTGGGCTGGAGCCTTAACCATGATTCTGGCTTTTCTTTCTGGTTGTCACCCCTGAAATCTTGCCTCAGTTGCTTGAGGATGTGCAAGGTCCTGGGACTGCTATACCCAGCTGCCTCCAACTCTCTGCCCTTCCTGCCCATGTGGGGAAAGTGGGCCTGTAGAGAAGGAGGTCGCTTTGGAATCCAAAAGATCTGTGAGCTACAGAGTCCCACTAGGCAGCTTCGAGTCTGATTTTGGCCTCTAGAACCCTACTGGCCCTCCCTGTGGTCAATTCCCTGGGATTGGGCAAAATGAGTGAGTAGATTTATCCACTCAGTGACTCAGTGGGGGAGTATTGGGTGAGATTCACAAAAGGGACCACTGGGAGAGACTCTGAGTGTTCCAGTGTGTGTTAGTCCTTTTCAGGGAAGTTGTCTCTGAGTCAACTACCTGATCTCGCAGCCCAGAGCTCTGTGAGGGCCACAGTTCCCAACAGCTGATTTGTAGGCAAAGGCTGCTGCGTTCCCTGTTGTCATCTCCTAAGTTATGAACAAGTGACTAACAGTGTGAATAATGACAACTTATTATCTGATGCTTACCTGATGCTGGGTGCTTTTCTTTCATTATTTACTCCTCACAATGTTATTCCCATTTGGGTGGATGGGGAAGCTGAGACTTGACTGGGTTCATGCAGCTATGCATCCTCAGCGCAGTCAAGACTCGAGCGCGGTCTGACTGCTCAGCCTGGGCTCTTCCCCACCAGGCTGTGAGCTGGTAACGATTCGTCTAGCCTGTTTGTTGGCACCTGTAATATTATCATTGTTACCCTCTTGTGCATTTATGAATTGTCTCCCTAACTTAATATAAGCCCCATGAAGGTAGAGAGCATTTCATTTTCTTATCTTGCATCCTCCATAATGCCTCACTGAGTTGCTCAGGGAGGGCAGATGGGGCTCAAGGACCTCACCAATAACAATTTGACTCCTGTGTTCACAAACTGGCTATGCCTGAGGAATTCAGGAGGGTCTCAGCCTGACAGAGTGACTTCTTTGCACTTCAATAAGTGACTTGACTTGTGGCTGTTGTGGGAAAGGAATCCTTAAACCTACAAATGAAGAGAATTCCATTGAGGCACAAGACTATGAAATGCGTGGTAAGGGAACCCTCAGAGTGATTGAATCTGAAATGAGGCCTTCTAGAATCTTCTTCCATCCAGAGGATTACATGATTTGATAGCTCTCTGAACCCAAAGGGTGAGGGGGAAGTAGAAATGCTGACCCCAGGCAAAGTCCAAGATTTCTGTCTTAATGAGTGGCACATTGGTGGCTGAACTCTGCACCTCCCTCCACACCACCCCACCCAGAACCTAGGCCGAGCATAATGCTCAGACCCAGTGGCCCATGCTGCTCCTCAGTCTCCACTTCCCCCACCCCACGACTCACTGAAGCCTGGAGAGGCAAAGCCAGAAGGTCATCTAGCAGGGCATTTTAGTAGGGAAACTGTCACCCCCAAGGAAGTATTTGGAAATGGGGGGGGGGGAGGAAACAGGTAAACAACAAAATCATTTTTAATATAAGTATGTCCCAAATATTGCATGGGACACACTTATACTAAAGAATGATTTGTTTATCTGAAATTCAAATTCAATTGCATGTCCTGGGTTTTTATTTGCTAAATCTGCCAACCCTTGAGGATAGTTCTTTGGAGATCTCGATGACTGTTGGGGTGGGGAAGGAGGTGCTACTGGCATTTAGGATTGCTGGACCTCCTGCAATGTATGATGGACCGTTCTGTCCCTGACGCCAATACCACTGCCATTGAGAAACCCTGAGTTTAAACCACTCATTTTATGCATGAGGAAAATGAAGCTAGAAAAAGAATGTCTTTTTTTTTTTTAAGATTCATGTAGATAAAATTAAGAGCTACGACTTAAACCCAGGCCTAACTCCGTGTTTAATGGGCTTTCTTCCTTCCTTCCCACCTCTTTCCTCTCCTGTGCCCTCTCCCTGCCTCCTTTCCTCTATTATTTTACTCCCTTCTTTTTCTATCTCTTTCTTCCACTTTCTTGCTCTACCCATCTTTCTTCCCAACCTCACATTCCCTTTCTTCCCCTCCCCCTCTCTTTTTGTCTTTCTCTTTACATTTCTTTCCCTTTCTCCCATCCTCCATGTCAGCCAAGGCTACCACTCTTTATCACTTGTCCATTTGTCCATTCTGCTGCTAGTTTTTACCTGCCAGCATCTCTGAGTGAGTGCCCACCACAGAACAGGTCTAAGGGCTAGCCAGTGGCAGACCTTACTAGGTGTCTCCTTGGGAAACCAATGGTTCGAATCCCACTCCTTCCTCAGCATCCACCCCCCTTTTCTGAGAAGTGGGGTCTGCCCTGGCACTGGGCATTCCTGGAATATTGACATGATCCCTGCATCTTAAACTGATTACCTCCTAGGAGCCATCTCAGTTTAGAGTTTCAAAGGGTGAATAAAAAGAATTGCAGCCATAGCTCTTCCAATAAATGTGCCCTTGGGTGAGTCAGCTGCCCTCTTTGGAATTCCCTCATCATAAGATGCACTGAGGTCTCTCTGACACTCTTTTTCTATGAGCAGTTAAATGTCCCAGTGCGATTGAAGAGCTGCTGGAGCAAGAGAGTGAACCCCCAGCTGTTCCATCCTAAGCTCCAGAGTGGCCACTCTTGATGGAATCTCACTGCAGGCAGAGGGGCCCATCCTCTGCTCCTTGGGTTCTGATAGAAACCTGATTCCATTGCTTCACAGGAATGCTTAGGTCCTAGAGGCTAATTACACCGACTAAATTCACAACCCTCTGATTGGTAACCCAGGAGGCCTAATCATTATTAATGTTGCTCATTCATCCTTATTAAGAAATAGATAATTCATTCTGATAGCTAGTGTGTAGTTTCTCCAGAAAGAATGTTAACATGAGAAATGAATTCAGTATCAAAGGCTGGTTGGTCAGGAAAGAGTCAGGGTAGCAGTCACTCATGGCATGATCCTGAAGGTTAGAGAAACCCAGCTATGACATCCAGGGGCACTCCAGCAGCTTGGGGACCGGAGGAGTCATTCCCTCGGGAGCCCCAAACCTTCCCATCACACCATCCTCCTGCATGAGCTGGTTTAGGCAACATGCTGGGCAGTTGGGCCTCTGCAGAGGTGCTGGATGCCCCCGCCAGCCATAATGTGATCACCCGCTATACAACCTGTTTTCTGCTCTGTATCCTTCAGGACAGGGACTTGCTTATCTCTCTATCCCCAGCAACTAGCAGTGTCGGCCACATCACAGATAACAGTGCTCAGTGAGCCATTGATGAATGAATGAGTGAATGTTTGTTCAGGTGATCATGTGGACGTAAGCACACATGAGGATCAATTATTTGCTTTCTTCCCACCCACAGTCCATTTCTCTCCTCTTCCACCTACTCCCAACCCTCAAGAGTTTAGTGCCTGTGAATTAGCCCTTGAATCAGAGAAAACGCTCCACTGGGAAACCATTGAATTAATGAGCTATTTGTGTGTCAATGACTTGATCTTTCAAGACTTGCTACAGCTTCCGAGCTCACCTTGACTAGAGTAGAACTGAAGCACCTGCAAGAAAAGAGCACAGTCTGCCACTGTGTGGTTGCCTCAGTCCTACAACAGCCCTCACCAGACCCCCAGCCCAGAGATCCTCAGCTCTCCGCTCCTCTGGACTGATAGGAAATGGGCATCAAGAGGGGAAAAAAGTCCTCGACTCTGATTTCCTTCTTGCTTGTTTGTACCGGAGTCCTGAACCTGAGATGGGACAGGGGAGAAGGCAGGAGCCAAAGAAAGACTGTACTTGTAGGTGAGACAAGCAGGTTGCTGGGCTGTGGAATCTCTTGGACAGGAGTGAAGCAAAGCTGGCAAAGCTGGCTCACCTGTCTCTCTCCCTAGCCCACCTGTCAGCCCAGTTCCCCTGTCTCATAAAGGAGTGTGCTCACCAGGTGATTTTTTAGTCTCTTCCATCTCTAACATTGTCTCTAGACAGGCCCATCCCAAAGGAAGAGCATGCCGTCACTGAATCCTTACAGCCATGACTTAGAGTAAGGCCCCATGTCATTGGAGATATGTGGAATAAACCAGCATCTTGGGCCAGATTTGTCCCCTGGTCTCTTCCCCTCCCAAGGGGCACTGCTGGGTTCCACTGTTTGCAACCTTCTAGGAAGCCAAGGCAAGGCTGATGAACCAGGCAGTCTAGTTAAAGGGGCAAAATCACACCGGCGTGAGCTTTTGGATCTGAGTCTTCACTCAGCATCATGGAGCTGGTCACGGGTGGTGGTGGGGCTCCCAGGCCAGTCAGTGCAGTCAACAGCAGGCCTTGTCATCTCCAGTGTGTGATTTCTTAGAATGCCACAAATTCCAGCACCGTGGCTCAAAGCACAGGTTCTGAAGTCTCACAGAGTCATGTTTAAATCAACCACTTATCAGCTGGGTAACTTACAGAATTTCTTGGACATCTATGAGGCTCAGTTTTCACATCTATAAAATGGGGATAATGACATCCATCTTTCAGATTGTTGAGAGACTAAATGGGATTATGTTTGCAGAGTGTTTTCACAGGGCCTGGAGTGTAGACATTATCTATAAATGGCAGCGGTGATTATCGTTGTTCTGCTTCCACCGCCAATGTATGCAAAGCTCCAAAGCTGAAAATTAATGGTTAAACCATCCAAGACAGAGGGTTCTTGGCTTATAAGTATAAATCCTGAATTTCTCTTCTTGCAATCTCCTCCCATACCTTTTGTCTTTGTTGATTTGTTTTTTGCAGTGATGTGAATGTCAGGAAAATTCTGCCCTCGCCTTGCCCTACACCACTCAACCAGGAGAAGGGAAGCACCAGCACCTCCCTGGAAAACAGGTCTGTGGCTCCTCTCCTCCCTCAGGCACCTGTGACAGCCCCTGCAGTGGGCAGAGCGGGCCCAGATCTTCAGTCCGGCTCCCCCATAGTGCAAGGAGCCGCTTGTCTAATAGCCATGCAGACAGCAGGGCTGGCCTCTGCCTTGGGCCCCTGGGAAACCCCTGGAATCTCTGACAGAGCCAAGGACTTTTCTTTTAGAGTCACTGGGAACTTGTGTGAGCAGAGCTGTTACAGGGCTCCTTGTGACACGATGTTACCTGGTCCCATAAAAGGAAAAAACAGCCAGCCAAGCAACAGTTCTAACATAGCCCACTAGCCCCACCACAGAGGCCCTGGCAGGAGAGAGCATGGAGTTGGCAAACCTAGCCTCAAGGCCCACGAGCCATTTGTTTCTGGGATGAACAAAATTGATAAATCCTCTCCTCTAGCACCACTATTTGACATGTCCAGGCCTTGGCACAGCCCCTGTCCTCTGGCTAGAATTTCTGCCTGCCATTCTTCACCAGGCAGACCCTACTCTTCTCCCAAGGATGAATTCCACCAGTTGCCCCTCTGCAGCCCACCAGACAGAATGAATGGCTCCAGTGCAGCTCTCCTGCCCTCCTTGTGTGACTCTGCTTTTACCATTTCTCACTGATCTGCAGCTGGAATGCTAAAAATTACTTGTGACACTGAACAACCCTTTGTTATATACAATCCTGACTGCCTTTAAGGAAGTGGATACTGTCACCTGCTTGAGGATGATGGATATGAGGATGGAAGATTGGCAAAGCCAGAAGAGTGTCTTGCAATGAACATTTTTTAAGGGGCATGCTATAATAGGAGCTGGAGGGAGAAAAAGGAGGAAGAAGGGCACAAATAGCCCTCCCTCTGAAGGGGAATTCCTGGAGATCCCAAGCAACACATCTCATTGGCCAAGACCTGGTCACCTGGCCACATGTAGTTGCAAAGGAGGCTGGGAAATGTAGTTCTTTGGCTGTGGCCATTTGTTCTGCTAAATATTATGGTTCTGCTTTTAAGAAATCAGAGAATATTTGCCTCTTCCTCAAGGGGCACAACATAAGCTTCAGTGGAGGGTGGGGGCGCATTGGGGAGACTTCCTAAAAGATCTGACATGTTTGCTGGGTGCTGAAGAAGACAGGCCCCAGGTAAAACAGAGTGGAGTTGGGTAAGGGGCAAGAGGGATGGTAGTGAGGTGATAGGGAAGGCAGTGAGGAAAAGAACATTCAGCTATGTAAAAGTCTGGGGGGAGAGCAGTCCAGGATAGGACATGGCAAAAGCAAAGAGCCTGAGCCCAGAAGGGGCTTGGTTTATTCAAGTGACAGAAAGAAAGTCAGGGCAGCCCGAGCACAGTGAACCCGGGGACCTGGCATGAGAGGACAAGGACCAGATCACACAGTGCCTGACAGGTCATGGGACTAAAGTTTAAATTTCCTTCCAAGCATGACAAGAATGATAAGACCTGATTTGCATTGTAAAATGATTGCTCCGGCAGCTATGCAGAGAGGGTGAGAGAGAATAAGGAAGCAACTGTCCAGTCATACAGCTTCCTGGATGAGATGGCATCTTCAGAAGTGAAAAAGCACTCTGGAAAGGTAAGCAGTGAACCCAAACGGAAGGTGTAATAAATTGTGACATGTGGTTATCCCCCAGCGTCCCCAAGAGGCCAACATCGTCCATCCCCCTCACTGGGGACAGCCAGACAGACTCTGACATCTTGGCATTCATCAAGGCCAGACAGAGCATTCTGCAGAAGAAATGTAAGTGGACCTCTCCCTCCAGGACCAGCACCCCTCTCCCCCAGCCCAGCCCCCTATTCACCAGACACTTAGGGGAAGGCAAAAGGGGAGGAGGGTGGAGCAAGCAGTGAGGTGAGAAGGAAGTAGGTACTTCCTTCGTGTTCCCAAAACCACAGGACTGGCCTTCCCGTCACTTCACACGCGCCCTGCCTCTGCTTCCTCCTGCAGAAAACCCCAAGAGACAGCATCAGAAACGCAATCACTGGCCCAAGGGGGTGGCCGGCCCAGATTCTCCTATCCTGCTTGGCAAATCTCTAGCTCCCTCTTCCAGATCCTCAGCTCCTTTTGTTCTTGGCCCCCAAAGGCAGCTCTCTCCTTTGCCCAGCCCTCTCCAAACAGGAAGGGCCTGCGTGATGGTTTGGTAACTTGTCGAATCCCTAGAAATCTTACCCTCGTATCTGAGTGGGGCTCTTGCCAATGAGTTGTGGATGTAAACACCACTTGAAGGTTCAGACCCAAAGACACTTTAAGCTACAGAGGAAATATGGGTGGAGTGTCAGACAACAGGAAGAAGAGAAGGTCCTTCCCAGCCTTTGTCACAGACCTGCCCCACCTCTTCCTTTGGCAGCCACTCATCTGCCCTAGACAGGTCTCTTCTTCTCCTTACTTTCATCTCCTTAGACACCCACAGGGCCCCTTACCCTAGCCCTGCTTTTAGTCTTAGCCTCTTCCCAAAATTAAAGACTACTAGACAGGCTTCCACATGTCAAAAAGGCATCCTTGGCAGTACGGAACGGCAGACTTGGGACCTGCCCTGAAGGGCCTACCTGCAGCTTCACAGCAAACTGCAGATGACAGTCAGAAGCTTGCACATGGATGGGGCACCCCAGCTAAATGATGGCCTTTGCCATGTCATCCTCACCAGTAGCAAGCAGGCACCTCGCTGGATGGCCCGCCTGCTAACTGTTCTTTCTTCACCACCAAGGTCAGTGACATCAGCACCATCAACAGGGATTTTCTGATGGCTGAGCAACCCCAGCTCTGCCATCAACTTGCTGGGACACCTTGAGCATATAACTTGCCTTCTTTCATCCTTGGTTTCCCTGTCTTAAAAAAAGAAAAAAGGATTTAATGATCTCCAAGGCCCCCTCTATCTCCAAAATACTCTAATGATATGTTTTGGACACTGATAGTAATAAACAACCAATCAATGCACAAACACGGCTTTAGTGGGCAGCCCCCAGTGCTCAGTGCTGAGGCTCTTCCAAGGAGCAAGACAGACTCAAGGGCCCAAGACAGAGGAACAGCAAGGAACAGGTCAACAAATAAGGTGTTTTGAGGCACTAGTAAGTGCTCTGAAGTAGGCAAAATATGTCATGTTGTAAACAACAACTGGGAAGGCTGGTTTTAGCTGGTGTGGGTTGGGGAGGCCTCTGTGAAGAAGAGAAGTTTAAACAGACAGCTAGATAGTGAGAATGGAGCAGCCGGGCACCATTCTGGGTGCAAGTGTCCCAAGCAGTAGGAACAGGAAGTGAAAAGCCCTGAATGGCAAGGAGCTTTGCTTGGTGTCCGGCTGAGAGAGAGGCCAGAGTGGCAGGTGTGCAGGGAGCACCAGGATAAACTAGATGGAACCAGGGAAACAGGAGAGTCGGGATGGCTCCGAGACTTTGAGCTGAGCAGCTAAGAGGATGGTTGTGCCATTTACTGAAATAAGAAAGGCAGCAAGGGGTGGATTTTGGAAGTTAGGAGCTGGAGGGATGGAGAGTTCTGGTTGGCCCATGCCCCTTTGACATCCAAGCAGGGATGGTGAGTCAGCAGCTGAACATACGAGCTCGGAGGAGAAGTCTGGGCTAGAAAGATGGGGAGTGGGGTGGTCATCATGCCTGAATGATGTTTAAAGCCAAGGAACTGGGTAAAATCTCCTTTGAACAGTGTAGATAGAGTGATTCTGATTGATGAGAATAGATCTCAGGACACTCCAACATTTAGAGGTAGAAGATCCAGCAGACACCCTAAGAAGGTACAGCCACGGCAAGTGGAGGAGCAGCAGGTGAGTGCACATGGCCTCAGGCAGGTCTCCAGAAGAATGTTCCAAGGAGAGGCGGATCAGCAGATCCAGTGCAGCCTAGAGGTTGAGTGAGCAAGGGCAGAGCATCGACCACCGACCATTTTGCCCATCCCAGTGGATCTGGATAGCACCGTTTCAGGCAGTGGCTGGGGAGGGGAAGCCCTGTTGGAGCGGTTGAGTAAAGAATGGGATGGGAAGAAGCAGAGACAGTGAACAGAGACAGCTCTTCCAGGATTAGCTGGGAAGAAGAGCAGAGAAATGGGGCTGGAGCTACAGGGGAGTAGGGAGTTCAGGGGGTGAGGAGTTTGTGTTTGTTTTGAATGGGTACTTTTAAGACGTCTTTATCTACTGAAGGAAATGGTCCAGTAGAAAGAGGACATTTGATGATGTGGGAAAGGGGACCGGAACTATAGGAGAAAATTCCTTGAGATAGTGAGAGGGGATGATCCAAGACATAAGTGGAGGGGTTGGCCTTTGGAACTGGGGGACTCCCTCCCCTGTAACAAATTCATAGAAACAAACCATCATTCCTCCCCTCAAGGAGCCTACAAGCAATTGATATTTCAAAGTTAGGTTTACTCAGCTTTTGTACACAAAATAGAGATGTTATTGTCCAACCCACATGAACCCAGGGTCTGTATCAGAATGGCACCTTCCTGCTGACGTTGTGCCAGACGGTGCAAAGAGCTGGGCTGAGGGTGAGGCACTGTTACGAAAATGTGTATGGCATATTACCATTCATACATTTTTTATTTCATTTGGTGCTCTCAACACTCCTGTCAGATAGACAGAGCCAAGATTATGATTCTCATTTGACAAGTGAGGAAACTGAGGCAAACAGAGGTAGAATAACTTGCCCAAGTTCAAGCCCAAGGCACAAGCAGGATAAGCCAAGTCTCCTGCACTCTCTCCAAAGGGCCAAGCTGTCTTGTAAAGCTACAGCTAACCAGATGCGCCCACTCTGCAGTCAGGAATCTCCATAGTAGCCTCAGGAAAAGGGACCAGCCACCAAAGGAGGGGTGGCCCTCAGCCTCCACCCTCCCTACAGTGGGGAGAGCTTTGTTCTCCAAACAAACAGCCTGGAAGAAATTCATCAACACAAACAAAAGTTCCAGAGTTCAATTTTATTCCTAAAGAAAGAAAAAATAGTCCTGGTTTCTTAGTGACCACAGGCAAAGGAAACCGAAGGCAGTGTGAGGAGGGCAGGCCAGGCCTCTGGCACGCAGCAGATGGCACAGGCCCTCGCCACGCAGCCCTTTATAAGCCCACTTATCAGGCCGCCCTGTCAGGCAAACACAGAGGCGGGGGCCCCGGCACCTTCCCAGCCAAAGCAAACACTTCTTTCTCCGCAGCCCAGGGTTCCCTCGGCTCTTAATTTAGAGGCACTGTCGTGGGCTTCTCCAGGAGTACTCATTACGGTGAATTTTACTATTAGCCTAGAAGCAAGAGCCCAGAGAGGATGATTTAATGTAAGCCTCGCCAGCTTTTAAACTTCACCAAGGGCCAGAATGAATCCACTTGATTTAGGATTCATGAATGAGCCTACAAATGTTTAAATCCCTGCCAGGGGCACGTATGGACAGGTCTATATCCCCCTTAAGGAGTGTTACTCATTCTCGATGTCAAATTTGTCCTTCCAACAGCCAAGGATGTTTTTTAAATCTAAAAAACATGAGATTAACCCCTTTCTAGAGTGCTTTTCTGTTTTCTGTTTTTTTGTTTTTTAATCTTCCTTAGACCCTGAGTTTGGAAGTTATCCCCAAGTGGAAAGGAACTTTGGTGTGTCCCCTGGGACCAAGATTCTGTCTTCTGCTGGTATCAGAAAGGGCTCTCCCAGGGTGCCTCGGAGCCCTCCGCCCTCCCCAGCCCCATCACCATCATTCTGAGAAACCCTCCAGCTCCCCACCTTTGTGGGGAAACCTTCTGGTGAAGTGGAAAGAACACCAAACCCGGAAGGGAAGAGACTTAAATCCAGGGGCCTCCTGTGCCACCTGCTCTGCTCTGTGTGACCTTGAAAACAACACTTCCCCGAGCCTCTCAGTGACCGTCAAGTACCCCACCCCCTCCCTGGGCTCCTGAGATAAAGTCCACGCAAGTCCCTCGCCAACTGCCCCTCATCCAGGAATTGTCAGCAGGGAAGTTGGCCTCCATGGTGACAACTGGTTCTACCCAATGAAATGTATTTTTTGTTTTGTTTTTATGGTTTATCTGTAGCAATACCCTCTGTGCTGGGAATCCACAGTAATCAAAATCCCAATACAGACTGACGACTGCCTCAACTACCTGCCTAGGATTCATGAAGTAAAGAATGAACCAGCAATGGGGTCTTTTATTTTTGTGTTGAGGTCTGTGCACGTGAGAAGTTGTGTCTTTCATTATTGCATGCTCGGAGCCCTGTTCTGTAGTATTTCTTCCCATCTCCCCTCTCCTCCCCCCATCATCAACACTGGGTACAAGTGTCTGTGGGTGCCAGTGACAATCCTGGGGTGGCAACTGGCTCAGACTTGGGTCTCCTTACCTCTGGCAGCCCTAACTCACCCTGGCCCAAGCTGCTCATAAACCGTGCAGAGGAAGCATCCAGCCCATGACTTGATTAGCAGCCACATGCCTGGTGGTCCCCAGGACCTCCTCTCCCCAGTCCTTAGACTAGAGGGACTAAAGCAGTGGGTTCAACCCTGGCTGCATGGTGGAGTCACCTGGGCCCCACCCCAGAGATCCTAATTTAATTGGTCTGGGGTCTGGCTTGGGCATCAGGATTTTTAGGGGCTCCCCAGGGGCTTCCACCATGGAGCCAGCACCAGGAACCCTTGGTCCAGAGTGACTGGGCCACACAGCACCTTTAGAAGCTCTGGTGTGCTTTGCAATCTTCCTTTCTGCTCTGGGATTCAATGAGGACAGGTCAAATTGCATTAAAAATGAGAACCATCTTTATTCAATTAAACAGCGAGGCCAGCCTGGGGTCTTGCACACAGAATGAGCTCTAAATTGTTTTAGACCACTTCCTCCCTGTTACCTTTCACAGTCAATGTGTCACCGAGAATTACAGACTCCTCCTCAGCGGTAGCAGTTGGTCACGCCACACCCTCACCCCTGCCAGGTCCCTGCGGCCACGTCCAAGTTGCTGCCGCTGCTTCCTCACCAGTTCCCTGCCTAGGCTCAGCCCTTCAAAGTCTCTGTCCGCCGTAATTTGTTGTTTTGTTTGCGTATGTGTGTGTGTTTAATCAACAAACATTTATTATTTCATTTAAAAGATGCCTGGAAGTCGGGATGCTCCAGGGTTGTTTATTTCAGAAGCAGCTTGATGACATCCCCAGGCCCCAGTCACTTTGTTTAATCGATCTTTTTTTTAGCAGTTGTAGGTTTACAGAAAAATTGCACAGAACATACAGCATCGACATCTACACACACACACACACACACAGACACACACACACACACACAGAGTTTTCCCTATTATTAACATTCTGCATTAATGTAGTATATTTGTTACAATTGATTAACCAATATTATTATAATTATATTATTAACTAAAGGCCATGGTTTACATTAGGATTCTCTCTTTGTGTTGTACCATTCTATGGGGTTTTTTTTATTTTTATTATTATTCTGGCAACATATATTCATAATTTGTTTTAAACATTGTGTTTAATACTCCACCCAAGAATCTTCAGAAATTCCCTTAGCCAAATTTCAAGCAAATTAACTGGATGTCATTATTGCCAATTCTCACACTTAAATGTGCACATGAATGAAAGCATCTAAGCCTTTGGTTAAAATACAAATTCTGTTCAAGTAAAGTCTGGGGTGGGACTCAAGAGTCTGTATTTCTTAACAAGCTCCCAGCCGAGGCTGCTAGTCCATGGACCATATTTTGAGAAGTAAGGAGCTCATTGCCTTTCTATTCCAGGTACCCCTCTGCTCCAATGATTTGGAAATGAGGACTGTGAAGCCCGGGAGCTGAGATTTGCCCAAAGTCACCCCATAGCTTGGGGGCAGTGCTGGCTAGAGCTCAGGGCTCCAAGTTCTTAATCCAAGGAGCCCTTCCCATGCCCAGCCAGGGGACAGAAGAGGAGCAACGTGGTCAGGAGGAGCCATCCTGGAATATAATTAATAACTGGAGCATAAAGCAAGGAGAGCCTCTTTCAGGGGATTCAACAGGAGGATCAGTGAAAACCATGGGCTTCAAAAATGAGCGTTGCCCTTTACAAAGGGCAAAGGAGGCACTTCCTTCAGCACTTCAGGGGAAGAAATGGGTCCTGGGGAGCAGGGCACTGGGGGGTGCACTGTTGAAACTCAGGGGCAGCAGCCTCCAGCCCCCTCCCTCAGCCTTCAGCCCTGTGAGAAGTCAGTGTCCCTGTGCACAGCCGGACCAAGCACATCCCCATCTCCTTCCAGGATTGGGGAGCAAGTGCATTTCAAAAGAAGTCAGCTGTGCATTGTGGCATCTGAATGACGTACAGATGTAGGGGCCTCCCCTCACTCACCCTTGCTTCAGAAATGATCAGTGGGTGTCTGGGAGCAACAATTATTAGTGTTTCTCTAAGGATGGTGTCCTGGGGGTCGTCAGTGAGGCTGGGGCCTGGACTGATGGTTCCTTCCCACAGTTGCTGGAGCTGCTGGCAGGGCCGGATGATGTGTAGGATGAGGGATGTCCTCCTCAACTAAGTAAAATAAAAGGGAGTGGGGGTGCAGTGAGATGTTCCACATAGATAACTATGTATCTTTGACATTATGAAATAGGCATAAGGTCGTGGTAGGGGACGGTCACACAGGTGGAATGTGGGGTGGGGGAAAAAATTGTCAGTTATTTATTGGCCCTCTCCCCCAGCCCACCCCTCATTTGAAACCCCATGAATGGCTGTGGCAGGCCAGATGGGGGGGTCCAAGCCAAAAGCAAGGCTGTGGAATATGGGACACCTGGATGGCTAGTCCTGATCTCCCAGACCAAACACTGCCAGTGCCCTCATGGCCTTAGATGGGCTGTGGGAAGCTTCTGAATTAGCCGTGTCCCCAGGGAGCCATCCGTGCTGCAGGGTTTAAGGCACATGGCAGCACCCAGAGAACAGTGAGTGGCTCCATGAAATGGCATTTCTGCAGAGAGAGGGCAGCGTGGCACCTGGGCCTAACCTTCTCCCAGCAACCACTTGGGGCTCTGCAGGATTTGGGCTGAAACTCCCCAGCTCCTGCCTCGGGGATCTTCTTCCAGAGGGCCTCTCAATTCATGGCACTGACTCAGTGATACAAATCCCATGGAGGGTGAGCCGATCAGGGGTGTGGGGAGCTTGGAGGCGTGCCATCTGGGCCAGGGGCTGGGCAGCAAGGTTCCAACCCAGCTGCAGACAGTTGAGGTGGATTGAAAGGTGGGAGTGGGATGACACCTGAAAATGAAGCAAACAATAAAAGGGCTTGTCTGCTTCTGTTAGCTCTGGGGAGAGAGAGCAGAGCGATAAGACAGTATAATTGGTTTCCCTGGCCTCTGCCCCCACCACCTTCATAACAGAATAAAAGGATTGTGCAGGAGAAGATAAAATCATTACATTTCAGAGCTAGACAGGTACATAAAGCTCCTCAAATCCACACCCCTAATTTATATAATTAGAAAACTGAAGCAAAGGGGAGCATCTGGCTTGCTGTTATACAGCTAGTTAGTGGTAAATGTCCCTAACACAGAGGGACTTCCTCTAACCACCCCATCTAGAGCCACCCCCGAGTTACTCTCTATTCCATTCCTGTTTTATTTTCTGCATCACTACATGACATATCTTTTTTCTATTTTTTGTTTTTTGTTTTTGTTTTTTGTTTTTTTAATGATCTGCAACCCACTATAGTGGTCTGGGGCTATGGGCCCCAGAAAAACATGTTCTTAAATTTAATCCATTCCTGTGAGTGTGAACTCACTGTAAGTAAGACCTTTGGATAAGGTTACTTCAGTTAAAGTGTGTCCCAATTCAATCAGGATGAATCTTAATCCTATTACTGGAGTCCTTTATAAGTGGAATGAAATCCAGACAGAGAGAGAGAGAAAGCTACGGGAAGCAAGAAGCTGAAGGTCGATGGAACCCAGAAGAGAAGGGAGAGGCCAGCAGAGGCCGCCACGTACAGTGACAGAGAAGTCCAGGACCAAGGGTCACCAGCAGCCAGCCCCAGAACGCCAGTCTTCTGGAAGAAAGCATCGCCTCGATGATGCCTTGATTTGGACTTTTTCCTAGCCTCAAAACCATGAGCCATTAAATTCCCATTTTAAACCATTGCATGGTATTTGAGCAGCCACAAGAAACTAAAACACCCCAACGAGACTATAAGCTCTGTGACATCAGAGACCTGTCTGTCTTGCTCATCACTGTGTCCCCAGCACAGAGACAGTGCTCAATAAATATTTCTTCAACTTAGTGAGTAGCAGAGCCAGGACCCAGATCTCCCACTTGTCAGTACCTAACTCTGGCTCTGTGATCAAGGCCCATCAGACCAGGGTCCAGTCTGTCTGGTTGACTCCTATAGCCCCAGCTCCTGGACCTCACAGTACTGTAGTCCATGGTGAGTCCTCAGTAAAGTCTACAGAACAGAGGAAACACCAAAAAGAACACTTACAGCCTGATTCTAGAAGCTTCCATAAAAGTTGGAGGGCACACCTATAAATACACACTAACACACACTCAGACATCTTAAAGATGGCACACAGTTTAGCAAGGTCCCCCATGAAACACCATCAATGTTCCTGGCACACCGTAGTGCCCTTGGCCTCTGGAGCTGAGTCTATTGACTTTAGATCTGCAGAGAATTCATCTCCTGGATCCAAAGGCCTTATTGACAGAGATGTGTAACATGGCCCCACGCAGGGTGTGAACCAGCCTCCTGGAGCAATCACTAAGGCAGGAGAGGAAATGAAGAAGAGAGAAAACATACAGCCGGAGGACCTTGGGTCACTGGTATCCTGCTAAAAAGGTCATATCCAAAGTGTGTGCGGCAGCTGTCAGGGGGGGCTCCTGCTCCAAATGTCCCCTCCCTAAGGAAGCTGGACCTTGGTGTGGACACATGGTTGGCTACAGCACATCTGCCCCAAAGTTTGTTGATCTCTGCCAACAGAAGAGATGGATCAAATGTTTTGAAAAGACTCTCTCCAGCTATCCACCGGGACTCAGTATAACCATGGAGGTCCGGAAAGATTTGAGTTCACTCCGGGCCAAAATGTGGAGTTTTCCAAAATGTTTTCTGGGAAATTGCTTGGCCCTTGACTCCAGCCCAGTCCCTACTGGAATTCCACTGGCTCTACCATTCCCTTTACAGGAAGTGTGGGGGGGGTGGGGGGGAGGTGAAATGTGGCTCGCTCAGACCTTGCAAAAAAATGATTTTAGAAAGCAAATTGGAAAAGTCTGGTAGATTGAATAGTCTTAATTCTAGACCCCTGTATACTGGGTTAAATAATGTCCTCCAAAATTCATGTGTACCCAAAACCTCAGAATATGGCCTAATTTAGAAACAGGGTCTTTGCAGATATAATTAGTTAAGATGAGGTAATACTAGAGTAGCTCAGGCCCTAAATCCCTATGACTAGTTCCTTATAAGAAGAGGAAAGGACACACAGACACACAGAGAAGTCAGCCATGAGAAGACAGAGGCAGAAATTGAACAGATGCAGCTGCAAGCTAAGGAATGCCAAAGATTGCCAGCATCCAACAGAAGCTAGGACGAGACAAAGAAGTGTTCTTCTCCAGAGCCTTCAGAGGGAGCATGGTCCTGCTGACACCTTGATTTCGGATTTCTAGCCCCCAGAACTATTAAAGGATACATTTCTATTGTTTTAAGCCACCCAATCTGTGGTAATTTGTTACAGCATCCCTAGGAAACTAATACGCTATAACAGGATAATACATCCAAAGTCATGCCATGGCCTTACAGGGGCAGAGTATATTTCCCTTAAATTTGGGCTTGGCTTTGTGACTTGCTTTAGCCAATGGCATGTTAGCAGAGGCTTGAAATGTGCTTGTGTGATTGGGCTTGCCTCTTGCTCTGCATTGATCCCCCTTGAGAACATGCCCTGGGAAACGGCTGCCCCTTCAGCCTAGACCCCGGAACAGACAGAAAGCAGCCCTGAGCCCAAGATGCAGCCTGGGAGCCAAGCCCAGCATGGCTGGAGCCTAGAGCAGAGCTTGTAAACACTGAAAGACCCAAAGACACATTATCATGAGAATAAATGCTCATTGACATAAGCCCCTGAAATGTGGTATGGTTTGTTATGCACCGTTAATTGTGGCAATAGCTGATTGGTACAGAAATTGAAACCCAGAGTGGGTAATGACTGGATCCAGAATTTCTTTGTCTAAACTTCATTCTGTCTGTCCATGCTGCCTGTTGAAAGGCATGTGAGAGTGGACTGTATATGAAAAAGGCAAATGGGACTGCCCCTTAGAGCCATGACCAAGTAACAGGCACTGAATTTACCCTTCTACTTTAAACAACTGAAAACCAGATAAAATATATGAAATATATATATAAAATATATGAAATATATATATAAAATATATGAAATATATATATATAATATATGAAATATATGAAACAGTGGTTTTCAGACATTGGATAATAGGCAGTGCAGGGCACTGATCCCCAAGAGGAGGGAAGCAAATGAGATAATTTGCTATGATTTCCCCAACTTACTGCCTGGAGAGAGTTTTCAGTCTGCACCTCAGGAGGAACCCAGGTGGAGCCTAGTGGCCTCCCCAAGTTGAGGAGCCAGATCTGGGAGGCCAGGGAGGCCAGGATGGCTAAACTTTGCAAGGCAGAGTACTAGAGAGAAGAGAGCTGCACAGGGAGAGAGTTCTGGAGGTAAAGAGGCTTACCCTTGAGTCTTCGTACATGTGATGAATGTATGCATGTGAGAAAATTACCCAAGCTTGGGGAAAGAACCACCAGAAAGAAGCAGGTGGAACAATTTCCAAAAGAACACAGGACTGTGAATAGTTCATGTTTCAAACAGGCAGAGTGGAGAAACTTAATTCAAAAGGAGCACTGGATGAAGAACTCAAAGGGTATTGCCTCAGAAGTGGAGCCAAATTAGCTCTAGATCAAAGGCTGCTCTGGTCCCACCTAGCAAAGCATAAAAAGCAAGCCTCAAAAGAATCGAATGGTTTCTGGTAAGTTTCCAAGTAACTTCACTGAGTCCCAGAACAATGCTCAAAAAATATTTGGAGGGATACTAAAGAAAATCCAGCACCTAACAATGTAGAATTCACAATGTCTGGCATCCAAAACAAATTATCAGTCATTCAAAGAAATGGGAAAATATGCCCATAATGAAGAGAAAAAACAATCAAAAGAAGTAGAAACAGATCTAGGAATGACAAAGATGATAGAATTAGTGGACAGGAGCATTTTTTAAAAATGCAGTGGGTGTGTGTTTAAGTGTAGACAGAAAGATGCTCACTGTGATTACTAAAATGCACACAGGGCTCATTCATCCAGTCATTCTTTTAACAAGGATGTGCCAACCACTGTGCTGAGTTCTGAGGAATCACAGATGACTGAGTAAAACAAGGTGTCAGCCCTGTTGGAACTTAATTATAATTAGGGAGACAGATTAATTAGCAAAAAAAAAAAAAAAAAAAAAAATGGGAGGAGGGGAGAGAAAGAGAGAGACAGAGACAGAGAGAGAAGGAGAGAGAGAGAGAGAATCCAAGCTAAGAGGAATTAAGGGGTGGAGTAGGATGGGCCTGAGCTCACTGTCAAGGTGGGTAAGAGTGTGAGAATAGGATCAGGAAGGAAAGCAGACGAGGAGGGCTTGGGATAAGGTTGGAGTGTTAGATTGACTAGAAATGTGGAGCATGGAAAATAGGGGATTTGTGCAGGATTTGGACCATATGAGAATACGGGGGGAAAGAGTGTTCCAGAAAGTGTGTCCAGTAGCTGCCAAGGCTCTCAGGCAGAGTAGAAACAAAAAGGTTGGCTGTGAATGTTGGAAGTTGAAAATGCATGTGTAAAATGTGTGCTTGGGGAGCAGTGTTTCCATTAACACTGGCTCCACCTCACTGTGTGTCAAGCAGCCTGTGGATGTGACTTTGGATGCTTCTCCCAAGGCAAGGGAGGAAGTAGCAACCCTCTTTAGGGTTAACTGCTTTATTTTGGGTTTCCAGGACCCAGTGCCAGCCAGCAGGGCTGAGCCAGTTTTAAACACACTGAGCAGGAATTCAGAGCAAAGAGCAAATGGAAAGCTCCTTAAGTATTCCTCCCTCCCAATGCACTCACCTCCTTGTTTCAAGAAATCAGTCCTTCCCCAGGCCTGCCCCAGTTCCCCTCTGGCCCGTGGGTGTGGGATACTGAGGTGTGAAGTCTCATCTCTGACACATCTTTTGCCTTGTCCAGCACTGTCTTCAGACAAGGGCAAGCATGACCCCTACCCTAGGCCCCAAGTCTCAGAGGGCCCTATGCATTGAACTGCCTTGCTCAAAATTTTATAAATCTCCCTCCAGTGCTGACACTGGCAGTGGCCAATAGTGCCATCCATGCGGGACACCCCTAGCCCAGACCAGGCTCCATGTGGGACTGGGTTCCCTTTACTCTCTTCCAGCTGCTCTCCAACTCATGAATGGGGTTGACCAGATGCCCCAAAGTGTGCCAGGACTTGTGTATGGAGTAGTTCTGGGGTCTTCTGGTCAATCTCTTGTTCCAGGATCATTCCTGCTGGCTACTACACATTTCTATGAAAGCATTGCTCAAGATTAGGTCTCCAGAATGGTGCTGACTCACTGATTTTCCATGACTCTCACAGTCAGACAATAAACAAATATGTAAGTACCTCTCCTCTACCATTATTCTAAATCTTCATCAATAAACCATTATACCTCACAAGGGCTCATGAATTTGGGACTACATTTTTAAATCAAATTGTTTATATAGACATAAGTCTGCAAAAATTATTTGCCTAGGGAACCACACACCCGGGAGTGGCCCTATCCTTTTTTCTACTCTTAGTTCCTTGGTTCTAACTCTCCCAGGCCCTGGAAAAGCTCTGCTCCTCCCTTGGTTGAGATGAGGTCTGACTTGGTCCACACCCCTCATCTACATCTTGGTGCATGTCTTCTCAGGCTGTAACTCCAATGCCTCTTGATGGTCTGGTTTTGTCCATAATCTGAACATGTAAGGAGAAGAGGGGGGCTTCTTTAATGTGGAGCATCTAGTGGATCCCTTATCAATCTCCTCACCTTACAGTGGCCATCGAGAGAGAGGTACTTGGTCAGCCCACTCCCACCATCCTTCCAAGGGCATTTGCTTGCTGGGCCAAGACTAGTTGACCACGCCTCCACTAAGGTTCACAGATGAGGTATTTCCTTGCAGGAGTTACACCACAATGATCTAGAAAAAGTGGTGAAGAACTAAGAGTCAGGGGCAGACACTGTTAGTGCCCTGCCCATATCCCCTGGCCCACCCTGGGGGTCAGTGCAGCTTTAGTAGATAGTCCCCATCCATGCCAACAGTGTCCCATCTCCAGCACCTGCAGCTCTCTGCTGAAGGTTCTCTTTGGCATAGGAGCACTCTCAGCCCACATTCAGGGCAAGCTGGTAGGGCAGGAGCCTGGATCACCCCCTAAACTAATGAAGGAGAGGAGTTGGTGGATAAATACCCCAGATTCCTTGCCCCTCTGTGGAACAAGGAGCTCCACACAGTCTCAAAGAGGTGACCAGCAGGATAGAGCAATAGTTGCCAATAGCTGTAACTGCCAAATAATGTGCCCATATCATCTGCCTTCCCTTCCCCATTTCCCCTCCCCTACCAGTGCTTCCTGGGCTCACTTCCCAGATAAACTACTTGCACTTAAATTTTTCTCAGGGTCTGTTCCAGGGGAAATCAAACTTAGGGGAGGGCATCTGTTTCAGAATCATGAAGTGGGGCTCTTGTAATCAAGCTTTCTTTCCTGTTAAAAATGGAGGTCCCCTTCCCCCCCCTTCAACTACAGCTGCCCTGCTCTTAACTGTGTTACATATTGGGGCTAGGAAAAGATTTTATGTAGAAAAGGAATCCTGCTGCTTATAAAAAGAAAAGAAAAGAAAATATCTGAACGAGATCAATAGCAGGTGTGTTTGTTTTGAGCCTTTCCCTTGAATCAGCCCTCAGCTTTCCCCATCCTCGAGACTGCTCAGGGTCAGGCCAGAGCTCCTGAGATCATACTCTCTGGTCATGACGACAAAGACCCCTACAAATTTACACCACCCACTGCCTCCACACAAGATGCTCTTCTACCCCTTTCCTTGCATGGGAGACCTCCAGGAGCCCAAGGAACCACATCCAGAGCTAGATAGCTATAGCCCTTGATGCCAACTATTAAGTGGGCTCGGCTGGGGCAGCAGTATCTGAAACCAGAGCTCTTTCTCTCCACTTGGACCCCTGCCCCCTCCAGGGGACATGTCTGAGGCAGGAGAGCCTTATTGTCTCCCCTTGGTTCCAGTTTGGAACATGCCCTTTTTCATTTGTGCGGATATGTAGCTATTGAGTGAATCCCTAACTGAATACCTAATATTGGACGGTGAGGTGGGCGGCCTGTCCTGTGCTTATCTCAGGGCTCATTCAGATGGAAAGAGGACACGCTCAGCTGCTCTGTTTACTCTGCATTCTCTGTCCATTGTACGTGAAATTGATCTGGTGGGGGGGGGAATTTTTCTTCTTTTTCCTCCAATCTCCTTATTAGTTCAGCCTCAGAAAGTCTCTTATCATCCCCGGATGTCAGGCCACGCTCTGCCATCAGGCCTGGCCATATTAGACTGTCCATTAATTGATTTTGCCCTCTCTCCTTGGGAAGCACAAATTGGCTTTGCCCATTAGCAGCAATAATTCCCTGAAAAGGGTTATAAATCATGCCCTCTGTCCCTCCATTCCTCGCAGTGGAGTTGTGCCCACATGGTGAGGTGTCTGGCAGGGAGATGGAACATTTGATGGACCAGGAGGCTCCTGCAGTCCTGCAGGTTGTCTCCCAACCCTGACCAAGTGCTGACCTCACGAGACTACAGACAACCAGAAGGAATAGCTAGAGCAGCTCCCAGCACACAGCGGGCACTCAGTATGTATTGACTGAAAAAGGAAGGAAGGAAGGAAGAGAGGGAGGAGAAAGGGGCTGATTCTATGGCATAGAATGCTTTGAGGATCTCTTGATTAGGCCCCCACCCAAAAATTCCACCATTACATTACCGCTTCAGAAGTCCTCCATTACACTGGAAGTTTCCTGAGAAAGAATCCTCCCCAAACCGCAGTCAGGTGATGACTTGCTGGGCTTTGGGTGGTTTGCTGGAAGTCAGCGTGTAAGGGGAGATTACTAGGGGTGCTACTAGAAGAGGGTAGAGAGAAAGGAGCACCAGAAGGGGAGAGAAAGAGCAGCCAGGAACGGTGGGAGGCCACCACATAGCAGGCACTCAATAGATGGTTTGTGAATGAATGGCGTGTTTTGCCCACAGTGAATCTGGTACCACTCCCTGCCTAATACCTGAGGGAGGGAGCGTGGGCAGCAGTGCATGGTGACCCTCCTATACACCACCAGATCATAAGTAACTCTCTGGCCCACTGTTTTCCCCTGTTCTCTCCCTGCCCATTCTCTTTGCCTTCATTTCCTTGCACCTTAGAACAACCACCATTGCCCATGTTCAATGTCCTGACCCATCGAGGATACTTGATGCTCAAGAGGTTGCTAAGTCCCACCTGAGATCCTCCGGACATTCATGGATGAACCCCGTAGTGTGAGAACTCTTCACATATTGAGCTTCTGCAGGGTGATAAAATAGGATTTATCGCACGGCCTTTGAGGTACAACTACAACCCTTGCTTGAAGCTGGGACGGTGAGCCTGTGGTAGAGATGGCCACCAGCATTTGGTCACCCCATCTCTCCAAAGCACAAGGCAACACCAGGCAACCATGTGTTTCATGACTCCAGATACTTTCTTCTCCCTCCAAGACAAGCTTACCTCTCAGCACCGTGCTGTCTGGGAAGCTCTTGGCAGATCCCTCCACATGGCCTCAGTGGAACCCAGAGACAGCAGGATTTCAGAGAAGTCGCACTCCCACCGCTCCATCCCCAGGCAGGGGCACATCTGAACCACAGGACAGGTGAGATGCTGCAAGGAAGGACGCCTGCTACAGTGCCAGCATTCTTCACAACTCCTGCCTCCACCCCAACTCACTGTCTTTTGTTGCTGTGACTTTGTTTGGGTTTTTGTGCTGATCTTAGAGTAGATGAAAAACTCTGTGCTACCACCTCCTCTGTCATTCATGTCCTTGAAAATAGTCAAATTCTCCCCTTTGCTTTTGTTTCCTGCATTCTCCCTCTCCCATTACAGAAACCCTCCTTGCTTGCCTTAGACATAGTAGTCACAGTATCTGCCCCACCTTAGCCCCTTCTGAGCGATGCTTGTACATGTGATGCCCCCACCCCTTGGCTGTGGCACATCAACTGAGGATAGCACCTGAGCCAAGGACAGCACACCCTCAGCCGGCCCCACACCTGTGAAGAGACCAACCTGAAAAGGTGCACTCGGACACCAGCCTCTCCCTAGAGTCTCTGAGCTGAGAAATACTGACAGGAAGAAGCAGAAGGCAACCAGAACTGAAGCTGACGGGGTGCCAGGAGGCCGGCCTGGAGTGACGCTCTGAGGCAGAGAGCCTGAGGACAGAGCAGAGGGAGAGATTCCCCGGCTGGGACGGGTGGGGGGTGCCCCTGGGGACAGTGGCTGGCGGCGTTAATGGGGGGAGTTAGGCGTGAAGGTGCTGGCTCAGTCCTTCCAACCCTGGCTGGCCCCCGGGTACCTACAATAAATTGTCTCGATTCCTTGAGACAGCTGGAGTGTGCTTCTATACCTCCCACCTCAAACAAGCCTAAGTAACTAAGAAAAAAAAAAAAAAGCACTCATGTAACCTCTGGAAAGTAACAAAATACTTAACAGTGGCTTAAACAAATAGGGTGTGTGTTCCTGACATAAAAATAGATCTAAAGATAGGTGTGCAGGAATGGTTGGGCATGTTTACGATTCTCTTGACCTTTTCCCCACAGGCACAAGATGACTCTACAGGTCAAGTGCATTCAAGGCAGAAAGACGGGGAAGAGGTGGGGCCAGTTCAACTGAATCCCTAGTCAAGATAGAACAGCTTTCCCCAAACTCCATGGCCAACTTCTGCCCCGGTCCAGTTGGCCAGAAGCGGGTCTCGCAGCCACCCCCAGCTGCAAGGGAGCTTGGGAAAGTGGGCGGAGGGGACACTGTCAACCCTCTCGTCCCTTTACCAATGGCGCGCCCCACCTCCACCCCGCTTCAGGTGAGTGTGTGTGTGTGTGCCTGTGTGAGTGTGAGTGCGAGTGTGTGTATGTGTGTGTCTGCTGCCAGTGGCGTGGCCTGCACCTGGGGCTCTATTCACTGGGCTGTCTTCAGACTGCTGGAGGCGTTTTGCCTGCAGGTGCACAGAGCCAGAAATGCCTGAATGACAGACAGTGTGGGAATATGAAAGCCCAGCTCCCTCTTCTCCAGTTGGGACCAACTCTGGGGGCACTCTACCCTCCAGAGTGCCCCAGGAACCAGCTGAGGCTGGGGCCATGGTCCCCTTGATCGGCTTCTCCCCTGCCCCAACCCTGTGCCCCACAACCTTATTGGCCTGCACTTCCTCCACTGCTTATACCCAAATCCCCTCTCAGGGGCTGCTTCTGGGGAACTAAGAAAGCAGGAAGCAGGACTATCACGGTGACTTAGACCAATCGCACCCCACTGCCTGGGGCTGACAGGTACAAAACTAAGGTTCTGTTAGCCAGGAGGGAGGGGAAGGCCATTGGGAAGGCAATTAACAGTGTCTGCCCCTGCAGCTCATTACAGGAAACTTCCAACAATACAAGCAAAGAAATCGGAACCTCATGAAGGGCTGGTGGGTATGTAAAAGGATGTGACCACTTTGGAAAACAGTCTGGCAGTTCCTCAAAAAATTAAGCATATAGTTACCATTTGACCCAGCCATTCCACTCCTAGGTATGTATCTCAAAGAAATGAAAACACGTCCACACAAAAATTGGACACAAATGCTCATAGCAGCATGATTCATAATAGCCAAAAAGTGGAAACAAATGTCCATCAACTGATGAAGGGATAAATTAATGTGGTTGTATATCCATCCAATGGAATAGTATTCAGCCATAAAAAGGAATGAAGTACTGATACATGCTATGGCATGTGTGAACCTCAAAAATATAATGCAAAGTGAAAGAAGCCAGACAAAAAATGCCACGTTATATGATTCCATTTATATGAAATGTCCAGAAAAGGGAAATCCATAGAGACAGAAGTAGATTAGTGGTTGCTAGGAGTCGGGGGAGTAAAGAGGAGGGAATGGGTTAGGGTGCAGGGTTTTTTTTTTTTTTTGAGGTGAGAAAATATTCTAAAATTAATGGTGGTGAAGATTGCAAAACTCTGAGAATATACTAAAAACCAGTGAATTCTACACTTTTAAATGAGTGAATTGTAAGAATTACATCACAATAAAACTGTTACAAACACATATACACATACACACACACAAACAAAGAAAAGAAAGAAAGGAATTCCACCCAACAAGAAAGAGCCACTCTCAACACTCCGAGCCAGTTTCCTTTTTATTCACACATATATCTCACCAACATCATATTATCCTCTGAATGAAACCTGCCAAAGGATTTCAAGCAAGGTAAATGATCAGCAAAAGTTAGGAAGCAAATGCATGCAATTTATTAGGAGCATCAGCCCAAGGCTGTTACTGAGTGGACTGTCATTTGTCTGTTTGCTTTGCCCTGATTTGTCATCCAGTCTATTCATCCTCGGTTCCCCCCATAGACAGGTCAATTCTCCTAGCCCCATTTCGTAACCTAGGCAACTGAGTAGGCTTATTCACACCCATTCTGATTTCTTCGCAGTTCCTAAGCTTGGGGGCTTGAAGCCTTCAGGAGTGAGAAGCTGGGGCCCCCAAGGGAACCCACTGGGGCCTGGGTAGAGTAGGCGAGTTTATCAGAGCTGACCTGGAAACACCCACCCAACTTAGAGGCAGAGGATGAAAGACGGTGACCTCAGGAGGATGCGGTAGGTGTTTTTGAGGGTCCATGCCACTGACCTGCTTCTCTCCATGGGGGAAAAAAATGGCCAGGGTGGGAGGTGGCATGCCTGTTTGCACTCGTGGCACTTAGTGCAGCCAAGCTGAGCCACACTGTTCAAACAGACTCCTCAGCCTCCAGACACCTGTGCCGAGGGGGGCGCAGCGGGCAGGAAGCTAGCTCTGGGGCCCTGGGCACTTACTCCTCGCCTGCTTCCCACCCATCATCCCACAGCCAGCCCCACAGTCCCAGCCCAGCCCGATCCCAGCCACGCCATGCCTGGTACTGGGCTCTGCAGCTGCTGGGGAGGCCGGGTGCTGCCCCTGCTGCTGGCCTATGTCTGTTACCTGCTGCTCGGCGCCACCGTCTTCCAGCTGCTGGAGAGGCAGGCTGAGGCGCAGTCCAGGGACCGGTTTCAGTTTGAGAAGCTGCACTTCCTGAAGAACTACACCTGCCTGGACCAGCATGCCCTGGAGCAGTTTGTGCAGGTGAAGGGGGGCAACGCAGGAGTAGGAGAGAGAGACTTGGGAAGGGAGGCAGGAAAGGAGTTCCGGGTTATAAGGGGGGGATCCGGTGCCACCCAGGGAGCTGATCCCTTGTTAGAAGCAGAATGTGGTGTGGTTGGAACAGGGGATCAGGAGGCACCTAGTCCTGGATTCTGATCCCAGATCTATAACTGGATTGCTGTGTGACCCTGCACAAATCAACTTAACCTCTCTGAACTCAAATTTCCTCTTCTATAAGGCAAAGAGAAAAGCCATATCTGTGCTGTAGACATTTGACAGCAGATGTAAAAGAACTCTCCAAACTGTCACTTGCTGCATAAAAGTGGATTGTGTTGTTATTCACTCTGCCCAAATTTCTTTCTCCCACACTTCTGAAGTCCCCCTACCCCAGCTCCAGGGCTTCTACTTCTTCTGCCTTCTCCTCATCTCTACTCCATGTACTGGGCACACTCTGAGGACTGTGGGTGGGAGACACAGATAAATGTCAGGAACAGCCACCATGCTGGTCTTCCCGAGTCCAGTTTCACCTGGAGCTGGGCTTGGTGGGCAATGGCCACGGTGGCTGAGTTCTGCCCATACTGGGCCCTTGGGGTGCTCTTTCTGGTGGCAGAGTGGGTCACCCCCTGCCAGGGTCCCTACTGCTTCCCTGCACAGACCCTGGGGCTTCCAGGCCTTAGACCTTCCTTGCCCAGCCCCCGTCTATCAAAAACCAGACAAACCAGGTGCCACTGGGGAAAGTGAATGCATTCAGGACCACGGGCAGAACAAATGACAGTACCCAGTGCAAAAGAACAAGCCTAGTGCAGAATAAGCAAAACGCTAAATGGCATTTATTGAGCATTTCCAACAAGTGGAGAACAAGGTTATCAGGATGAATTTAGACCAATCAAGCTCCATCACCTGGGTACAAGCATTTTGCAGGTGTTTTCTGATACTTACCTCCAGTCTATAGATGGGAACTGAGGCACAGAAAGGTGACATTATCTTGGTCAAGGCTGCACAGCTAGTAGCGGTAGAGACAGAACTCGCACCCAGATGGTATGGCTCCAGAGCCCTTGCTCTTCACCACATAAATGTAGCCTAAGTGCTGGGGGAAGCATGTAGCCGAGAGCAATGGTTCTCATAGTGAGGCCCCTGGGCCACGGCTCAGCGCAACCTGGGAGCCAGTCAGGAATGCCAACCCTCAGCCCCACCCAGACCTACTGGGGCAGAGACTCTGGTGGTGGGGCCCGCAGTCTGTGTTAAGGAGCCCTCCTGGGGATGCTGACACATCTCCTACCCACCCTCCACCCTCCAGATTGAAAACAGCTGGCCTAGAAGATGGGCTGGGTGGTCAGAGAGAACTTTCTGGAACTGTGAGAGATCTGCTCAGGCCACGCTGGAAATGAGGCTTCGATTCCACAATCCCCAGCTGACAATGCTCATCAGGGTCAAGGCCACAGTGCCCAGATCAGGGCCGATGAAGGGGCACGAAGGCAGAGGCCTTGGAGGCCACGAAACCCCCTCCTTCAGCCCAGGGTTAGAGGTGAAATCCAGGAGCCAGAGGGTGTGGAAAAGATTCGTGGCTGGGGTCCCACTGCTTCAGCAAACTGAATGGGTGGGGATGGGGGGGTGGGCGATAGGCTTGGCTGCCACACAGCCATTCTAGAATAAAGGGGAGAGAGGCCTTCCTGGCTCCCTGGGGGTGCCACTGGTTGACCCCCATGGGGTCTCCCCAGGGAAGCCGGGACATCCCTCTCCCTGAAAATCTTCAGGCTCAGAAGAGACCCTCATTTGCCAGGGGAAGTCTAGCCAAGAGGCAGAAGAATGCTGGGATAAAATTATGGAGAGAACACACGTTACTGTTAAAAATCACAAGAAAACAGAAGCTATAAGCATTATTAAAAATTGACTCCAAAAGCCCAGCCCGGATTCACAGGTCTGGGATAGTCTGACTCTCCCTCCATCATCTTCAAAGAGGAAAATGCCACGGCTGCCCCGTTCACCCACCCCACACCCAGCACCCTCGCCGACTTCACGGCCCTCCTCCGTGGGGTGGGGAGCTTCAGGTTTGCCTTGGGAGGCACTGGCACTGGGGAAGTGCTGCTCACGAAGGGCGAGAGTCTCCGGGGGGGTGGGTGTGCTAGGGAATGTTTGGCCCTTGCCTCTTTGGGTGTGTGGGAAAGAGAGGGATGCCAAAGTCCACACTATAAGAAGGCAGCTCCTGCCAAAGCGAGGAGAAGCAGACAGGCTGGGTGGAAGGGGGCCCGGCCCGGCCGTCCGAGCCCACCCCCACCCTGGCCCAGTGCACTCCCCCAGGCAGGGGGAAATGTTCCTGAAGGAGGTAGAGGCAGGAGCTGCTCCCCCACCCTCACTGCCCCCAGCCTGCCTTCAGCCCTGCGAAGTGCACATTTGTGCTGCTTCCCAGGGACAATTATCACAGCTGAGGGGCAGATGGAGTGGGGGGCTCTACCCATTCTCCAAAAGGGCTGGACCCAGGAGCAGCAAAAAGTCAGGTTCTGTTAACACATGCTCAACACACGTGCAACATACACATACATACAAAACAAGAACACAGATGCAACACACAGTACTCATGCACTCAACACATGCATACAACACACCCCCACCCCCACCCCCTACCCCTCCGCACACACAGAGGGCCCTTTCCTTGGTCTCTGATGGAGCATCTCCTGTTGGCGTGAGCTGGGACTCACTAGAGGGCAGCAAAGAGCAAGACTGCCCCCTCACCAACCAGGTGAGGAGGCGGCCCTGTGCTCCCCTGTGGTCCCCAAATCCCCTGTTCTCCAGGAAACCCTTTTGGGAACATCCAACCTGAAGTCTTTTCACTGTTCTGACAACCCCTTTGCATGTCACCCTCAGTGCCACCTGCAGCATCTCCCACCTAGATGCTCCCTTAGCATCCTCCACCCCACCTCCATAGTCCCATGTCCCGCCCACCAGCCCACGCTTAGAGCCCACCCCACAGTCAGTCCCGGCCAGTGGAACAGGCACAGACTTAGAGTCCTGTGACTTTGGCCAAGTCACTTAGCCGCTCTATGCTTTAGTTTCCTCATCTGTGAAATGGGAATAATACGATCTATGAGTATTCTTAAATGAGATGACATGAAAGCACCCTGCCAATAGCTTGACCAAAAGCCAGGGCTCAGTAACTACAATTTCCTCTTCCTCCCATGCCCATGCCACCCCCCACCCTCCATGCAGGTCATCATGGAAGCCTGGGTGAAGGGCGTGAACCCCAAAGGCAACTCCACCAACCCCAGCAACTGGGACTTTGGCAGCAGCTTCTTCTTTGCAGGCACAGTCATCACTACCATAGGTAAAGGGCTGGGGTAGAGAAAGTCTCCCCCAAAGTCCCTGTCTTAGTTTGGGTTCCCCAAAGACAGGTGCTGTGATGAGGCTTTGGTTTATCAGGGAGTACAGGAAGCATGGGTAGGGGAGTGGGGGAATTAAACAGGAAAGGGAGCAGAGCCTACAAAGCTTGCATTAAAGAGGAGGTTACCACTTAGGGAAACTGGGCTTGCTCAGAACAGTCCCACTGAGGACCAAGAAAGCAGGGGTGTTTAATTACCAACTCCTGCCCTCACTGACTGAGGGCTGACCCCTAACCTGTACTAACTCTCCAGCTTTTTAGACCTGCCTCACAAACCAAACTCACTCCTGTGGCCAGAAAAAAATCCTGAGGTAGAGATGCTGGAAAGTCACCTGTGTGTACAGAAACTGTCCACCAACGCTGCAGGTGATACCAAGGATGCTCTGAGGGGACAGAGCATGTGTGGCAACCCCCAACCAGATATTCTACTCTACCTCACCCCCAAGGAAACTCCCAGACCCCTGCTAACTGGGGTCTCCCCCAGTGCATTCAATTAAATCCAATCCCTTGCACCTGCCATGAGCTCAGGTGTCATGCTGGACAGAGTGGTGGAGTGGGGGATGGGGGGAAACAAACCTGGATTAGACAAAATCCAGGCTCAGCCCTCAAAGAGCTTCCGAGCCCAAAAAGAGGGATGAGATAAGCACAGCAAAAACAATGTAGGCAAAGCAATAATCAAATAGGAAAGACACAAAGCACTATGGGGACTCACACCTAATGGGATGGAGGAAGTAGGCAATCAGGAAGGGCTTCATGGAGGAAGTGTCATTTGAGACAGGCCTTCGAATATGAGCAGGATTCTTACAAATACAGGTCATTCTAGCAGAGGGCAAGAAGAGTGTTCATGGGAACAGAGCAGCTCCCTGGCCACCCCCCCAGAGGTGGTGAAAGTCCAACCTCTGCTAGAATCTGGTGGGGCGAGAGGGGGATGTTCTGAACTCTGTCTTCCTCACATTTGCATGCTCCTCCCCCTGCAGGGTACGGGAACCTGGCGCCCAGCACAGAGGCAGGCCAGGTCTTCTGTGTCTTCTACGCCCTGGTGGGCATCCCGCTCAACGTGGTCTTCCTCAACCACCTGGGCACAGGGCTGCGCGCCCACCTGGCCGCCCTTGAGAGGTGGGAGGACCGGCCCAGGCGCTCCCAGGTAGGTCCCCTCCCGCCCTTCCAGCCCTGCTGGGGCAGAATCTGCTGCATGGTGCAGACACTGAGACAGAGCGTGGTATATTAGGGATAAACACCTAAAGAAGAGAAAGGACAGATGCAGGACTGGGCAGAGGGAGAAGTCAAACTGCAGTGCAGGCCAGACATAGACTTGGTCAACCCCTCAAGGAGCTCTGGGACGTGCATGTGCTGTCAGCATGGTCCCATAGGGTGTCTCAATCAGGCATCTGGTGTGGGCCTTCCCAGGAAGAGTGCACACTTGGACAAGGTCCTTTTCTGCAGCTGAAGTAAACTCTAAAGAAGGCGACAGCTGGTCAACAAATCCTTCTGTGATAGGCGTGTGGGCAGTGCATCTTCATGTCTACCACAAATGCCAACATCTTTCCTGTGGTCAAAAACAAGCTCTGGGCCACCCCGCTTGGCCCATTGCCTGCCCCCCTTGACCAGTCCCTTGCAAAGCCAGAGGCATGGCAGGAAGAGCAGGGGCACAGTCGTCTGCCCAATGACAGTCCTCCACTCCAGATCTGAGTCCCCCAGGAGCCTATACAAGTGTGATCCCCAAGACTGAAGGGGTCTCCAAATCCCTTCTTAACCCAGTTACGCAATCCCTCTGCCCAAATATTTCCCTGGCCTGAGCAAGATCATGCACTCTTGGGTACAATCCCCTACCCCAAAGGTCCACAGGGCAGAGAAGGGACCTAGCTATGGCCCTCCCCCCAAGTTTGTCTCAGAACCCTTGACACAATCCTGGGGCCTTCCAAGGGAACTCAGAGATATACTCCCTGCCTCCCAGCTACTGCAGGTCCTGGGCCTGGCGCTCTTCCTCACCCTGGGGTCGCTGATCATCCTCATCTTCCCACCCATGGTCTTCAGCCACGTGGAGGGGTGGAGCTTCGGCGAGGGCTTCTACTTTGCCTTCATCACTTTTAGCACCATTGGCTTCGGGGACTATGTCGTTGGTGAGAACGAGGCAGTCACATATCTCTGGGTGGAAGACCCAAAAACTGGGATTTGGAGGGATGGGAAATATCAGCTGGGATAACTATTGAGGTTCAGATAACCCCAGGTTATTCAGGGGAGACAAATGATTTCTGAGGCTGCCTTGGATTCTCAGTAGTATCCTCAGATGTCTTTGTTCTGGATCCATAGACATTTCACCAGGGACCTCCATTGCTGATCCTTGTTAGCCCAGGTCTCTGGGGAGGAGAGAGAGTGCATCCTGGATAGCGGGGGCCATATGGAGCCTGGGTGGTGACTATGCTCTCTGACCCCTGCCCCATCCTGCCAGGCACGGGCCCCAGCAAGCACTACATTTCAGTGTACCGGAGCCTGGCGGCCATCTGGATCCTCCTGGGCCTCGCGTGGCTGGCACTGATCCTCCCGCTAGGCCCCCTGCTTCTGCAAAGGTGCTCCCAGCTCTGGCTGCTCAGCAGGGGCCTCAGCCTCAAGGAAGGGGGAGTCTCTGGGACTGATGGGCTCCCCAGACCTCAGAAGATCTCCATCTCCACCTAAAGCTGTTGAGTGGCCCCAACAGCCTCTCCCAGCTTCCCCCAGCTCACCCCAGATGCCCTCTGGATTTTCTGCTTCACCTTCTTCTCTCCCAAACTACTCACTTTGCAGCCCAGAACTCTCCAGAGAGAGAAGGGAGACCAATGTGTCCAAGAAAGTAACAGAGAGTCAACGTAGAGGCAGGACCATAGACACGTGTAAAGGAGCAAGACGTGCACCTTTGTCCTGGACCTCTGACCCTTTCCCCTCAAAACTGACCTGGAAAGGTTGTATCCAAACATGAGTCACTGTGACCAACTCTCCACTGCCCTCCCTGCCCCACCCACAGACCTTATACAGGACAGCAAACTAAGGGTGACTTCATTTGTGCCTCATTTGATACATGCACGGTGAGCATTTGGCAAGACCTTGCTATGTGCCAGGCACTGTGCTGGGCTCCAGGAAACCAAAAGTGAAAATTCCTGCCCTCACTGTGTCTTTAGTCAAGTGAAAAGGCTGGCAACTAGAGAAGCAACCCCAACATTGCATCTGCAATGAGACGGCCCGGGGTATGGTAGAGGTCCATGGGAGTGACTGCCAGGGAGGGTCAAGGAGAAGGAAGGACTGGGCAGGGACTTTGGAACAGTCTTACTGCAAACAGGACACCTGCCTGCAGGAAGTGCTCACCTTGTGGGGTAGCCAAGCTGTCTCTCAAAGCTTGCCAGCTCCCCTTGCTGAGAGTTCTAGAGCTGTCCATGAACAAGGCTTAGGATCTCCTGTGTGTTCCACCCACTTTCCTGGTCATGGCCTCTCCCATATCCACAGGGCACCCCTTGACCTCATCACCCCCTCTGGGCTCCTGTCTTCTGAATAGCCTTTCCAAACACCTCCCTGGGAAATCAGAGAACCCACAGGTCCCAGGAGCCTTCAGGAAATGAGCTCCATGGAGGCCTGACCTCCTTTGGGAATGCTCTCTCCAGCCCTGGCCTTTCCCCTGCCAGACTGCAACAGCTCTCGTCAGATCTAGGGAGAGAATTAGACCAGTCCATCCCAAGGCCCAGTTTCACCACGGACTGGAAATCTTGACCCCTACCCTCTCCCACCACCCCCAGCAGCAAGGTAGGCCCATAAGGGAGTAGGGATGGGGGTACTTCCATAAAGGACTGATGCAAGGCTGCAGAGCAGGCTCCAGGTGGGAGATCCAGGGGAAAGATCTACAGCAACAAGAAGGATCGAGGTTATCACCCATAACTTCCTGACAGCAAAGAGAGGCCTAGAAAACTGGGATGCCTGTGGACTCCATCCAACACTGGACCCTTCCTCCATCCTGAGTGGATGTTGGTGTTAGGGGGCCCTCCTCAGGAAGCAGGGAATGGATCAGCCCTCTAGTTAACACTCCCCTTGCCTCCGTAAGCTCATGGACAAGTGGTAATCAGCTAGCATTCCTCTTCTTTGAGTACACAAAGGAAAGGACAGTGGCATGCAAGGCCCAGGAAGGACTTGACAGGCAGCAAGTCCCTGGCAATAGTCCCAGCCCTAAGGATTTAGGCAGGGGACCTACGACAATAAATTTGGCTTTGACTTCCTCTTCCCTGTGAATGCAGTTTCCAAGAGTCTGGGAAATGCTGGGGGCCCAGGCCCCTTCCCTCCCAGCACCTGTGGTCACCCAGCAGCCCTCCCCTTCTCCCCGATCCAGGCCTGGAGGTGGGCACTCCGCAGACATTCGAGGCAGGGCCAGATGCCCACAGCTCAGGGCCTCTTTTGTCCCTGGGATTGGATCCTGTGTGGGGTGGGGCAGAGCTGTCCCATTCCCCAGCACCCCTTCTCTCTAGGGAAAACTGGACAGAAAAAGGCATTTGCTAGAGAAGGAACCGTGCCAGCTCCTGGCCCCTCCTTTCCGCCTCAGTCCTTGTCCACAGCTCCCAGCTTCGGCCTCCCTGTCTCTCCGGGCATGTGTGGACTGAGAGTCCAGGCGGTGTCCGAGGGCGGGCTTCGAGGCTGCACCATGCGGGGCACCGTGCTCCTGCTGCTAGTCTACCTGGCTTACCTGGCGCTGGGCACGGCCGTGTTCTGGGCACTGGAGAGCCCCGCGGCGCAGAACTCCAGCCAGAGCTTCCAGCAAGAGAAGTGGGCGATGCTGCGGAACTTCACGTGTCTGGACCGCCCGGCGCTGGACTCGCTGATACGGGTCAGGGGCGAAAGGGGCTGACCCGGGCGTGGCGGGATGGGGTAGGGGAGCGCGGGAGGGGCAGAGGGCAAGAGGGCACGCCCTGGCCCCAGACAAAGAGAGACGCCAGGAGCACTTCTCCAAGTGATGGTGGAGGATGGATACGCAGAGGACGATCGAGGCGCGTAGCCGGGTGAGGGGCAAGAGGGTTGAACAGGACCGCAGCGGAAACGGTCCCCTCTCTAGAAAGAGGAATGCGCGGCGCTGGGATCTGAGTCCTCCTTTAGGGAGCGAGAAGACAGGGTTTTATCCCTTCGGGAGAGAGATGCGCGCCGCAAACCCCCGACTCTGGGGAAGAGGACAACAGGGGGCGCGCTTACCCAGCATAAGAGCCAGCAGGGCCACCGGGTCGGGCCAGAGCGGGGGCAGGGCGCGCTTGGTGGCTGGGGCGGGGCGGACCAGGGAGGCTCGCAGCGCTCCTGTCGCTGTGTCGGCGTGCGAAGGACGAGAGGGCACGCCTAGCCCCTGCCAGAGAGGCGCAGGGTGCAAATATGCGACTTGGGGGCGAGGACGGCAGGGGGCGCTGGCTTCGGGATCTGGGAGGAAAGGGGAGCCAGGGTGCTTGTCCCAGCAGGTGAGTGGAACGGGACGGAGGCGCCCTTTCCTGGGTCAAGAGCAAAAGGGAGAGGAGGGGCGACGTGCTCAGACCCGGGTCTGCGGGAAGTGGGGCGGACAGGGGGGCACTCTTCAGCTGAGTCCGCGTGACCCCGCATCGGCGGACACCAAGGGCGCGGCGCGCTGCTCCAGCAGCGAATGCTCAGAAAGGCTGACGTGGGGGGTCGGAAGGGTTGCAGAGGTCACTTAAGTGCAGAGACTCTTCAGAGGGTGCGGCTCCATCGACGGCGGGGAAGGACAGGTGGGAGAGGAGAGAAGGGTTGCGGTAAGAGGATTTTTCTGGGGCGGGGCATCTGGCCCGCGCCGTGGCAGTGGCCGTGGGACTGGAAGCTGCTTCGATTTGGGGAACCGTGGCTTGGTCCCCACACCTCTTCCCCAGGGAGCACTGGACGGGGGGAGGGCGAGGGTGGACAGACAGTTGCGCCCCCAGCCGGGAATCCCCGTGCTGCTGTCCCAATGCCTCTTCCAGTGAGGAGAGCTGGGCCGATACCCCAGGGTCTCCAGTCCAAAGCCAGTCCCTGGAAATGCCCCTTCAGGGGTGGGAGGATCCAGGTGCAGAGTAGTGGCGGAGTCCTGAGCCCTTAGACTGAGCACATTCTAACAGCTGTGAGCTGGGCAGGGGAACGACCTTCTCTGCTGAGGACCTAACATGGCACCTCCGCCCCCCATCTCCAAGTTTCTGCAAAAGCAGCCCGACTGCCTGACCCTGGTGCTGAGGCTTCTACATTCTCCTTGCAGAGATAACCTGGACCCAGGAAGGGTTGGTGATGGTAATAGTAAATGCTTCTATTAGCATAACACTTAGCATGTGCCAAGCACCATCCCTGGTGCTTTACATCTATTGATTCATTTCCTCATCACATAAGAGGTAGGAATTGTTAGTATCATCTCCATTCTAGAGATGATGAAACTGAGGCTTAGAGAGGTTAAATAGGACTACATGGCTACACAGCCACAGAGTTGGATGGGGCTGGTGACCACCATGACATTGCCTCAGGGCAGACCTGTCAACATGGGTGTTTCCAAGGTTCCCAGCTGGGCTGTCACCTCTGTACCCTTCCCCCCCCAGGGCTTTCTTAACCCCCTTGTGGCTTCAGGAATGAGGATGTGGGGTCTCTGGCCCAGATCTCCCCAAGTTACAGACATGTATGGACGTGCCACATGCAAACCTCAAACTCTTAGCGACTCTCAAACACCCCAAGGCCAAGAGCAACCGTCCTCCCCTGCTCCTCTAGCTGTTCTGAATCTCTGTCATTGGCCCCACCACCCACACAGTGCTCTCAGATGCCCCTCTCTCTCTGCCCACGCCCTACAGGGCCAGAGGCCTGGACTTCTGAATATCTCCTCTTTCCTCCTCCCAGCTGCCACAGAACACATAAACCTGATCCTGCCTGCCTTTGTTCAATGGCCGTGGATGAGGCTTACCACCCCATCCCTGCATGGCCATACCACACATGAGCTGACCTCTACCACTTTAGTCTCCCTGTACTGCATCCCAGACACAGGCCTGCCCTCCAGACTTTGCTCTTGCTGTCCCATCTACCTAAATGCCCTCCTGTCCAACACTCAAGCAAGGCCCAGCTGAAACAACACCTCCTCCATGAAGCCTTCCACCCCTCTCCACAACCCTTTCTTCTCTGTATTCCTACAGCATTATATTCAGAATGATAATGATGATAACAGCTGCTAACAATTACCGAGTGCCACCTACTGGTAACACATAATAGCTTGTTTAACCCTCACAACTCTGTTCTGACTTTACAGATAAGAAACATGAGGCACAAAGAAATTGAGTAACTTGCCCTGGATCATGCAGCTGCACTGCCTCCTTAATGCTTAGACCCCACTATATTAGCATTAATTAAGTTCATCTCTGTCCCCCTGAGGGCTGAGGTCATGTCTCTTTCACCTTCAGATCCCCTAAAAGTACCCCATGTTGTACCTGCCTCAGTGCTTGTTGCAAGATTGGGAGGGTGAATGAATGAATGAATGAATGAGTGAGCGAGTGAGCAGGGGAGAAAATGAGTGGTTGTTCTACCAGCCAGTGAAATATCACAGATGTCATCCTGGTCTGCTCTGGGATAAAGAAAGGGGAAGGAGCTGTGCCCATGGGGAGCCCCTAGCGGGAGGGGGAGACCCTGCTTGCCCAGCTGAGGCTGGGACTGAAGAGTGGTTGTGAGGACTGTCCATGAGCCCATCACAGGGTGGCGTGGGGCATGGGGTGCAGGGGCCCAGTCACAGCCCAGAGCCTGGTGATCACAGCTGCCTCTCCCCCAGAGCATCGTGCAAGCGTACAAAAGCGGGGCCATCCTCCTCGGCAACACCACCAGCATGGGGCGCTGGGAGCTCGTGGGCTCCTTCTTCTTTTCTGTGTCCACCATCACCACCATCGGTAAGAGCTGGAGCAGGCCAGGGTGGGTGAGGCTGGGGAGGGCAGCCTCGCCCCGAGGGGCAGTGGGGCCAGTTGCCTTCTGGGGGTTCACTTAGGGCCTCACTACAGCAAGTGTAGACCAGGCTGCACAGCCAGGCATCACCTGGGAGCAGAACCTTGGGCCTGCCCACAGACCTGCTGCATCAGTTTCTGGGTTGAACCAAGATCCCCAGGGGATTCGTTTGCCACGTTCAAGTTTGACGAGGGCTGCTCTCGGGGGCTTCTGCCTGCCCCAGCCTTCCAGGGAGCACAGGATCTCCCAAGGCAACAGTAAAGTCATTTCTGGGCTCTGAAAGTGTCCTGATCTCCTCAGCAAAGCCCACCCAATGGTGAACCCTAGGGGTGGGCATGGGGGAGGCAGGAGGGAAAGCTGGTAAGGAAGGAGGGGCAGAAATCCAAAGACTTTGGACTCTTCATTGTCGGCCTTGGGGAGAAGTGGCCATTCCACCCATTCCCCTGCCTCCAGATGAGTGTCCTACACCCAGCAGCCCCTCCTCAGCTCCCTAGTGCACCCCCTCACCATTGTCCCCAGGTTCCCCTCCCCCTCACACATGGGGTACACTGGGCCATAGCTCCTCCTACTTCACTCTAGCCTTGCCCTGCAGGATTGCTGAAGTGGAACTTGCCCCAGGAAGGCACCTGGGGCCTTTTGCGAGGGGAGGGAGAGGACCGGGCTAGATCCCTCCAGCTCTGAAACCTGTGAAATAACGCAAGCCAAGCGACCCCGTGCCCTCCACTCCTGGCTCTGCCCTTTCTGCTGCTATGGTCCAGGCTCTGCACGACACTGGACTTACCACCAGGTGGCAGGTGGACACTACTGGTGACACAGGCTCCCTCTTCCACCAGCCAGGATCCCCTCGGAAAACCAGTGCCCTGTCCTTCTCCGGAGGGGGGCAAGGCAGGAGCACCCAGAGGACTCTCCATTAGTTTTAAATCCAACCAATATTTCTTGGAAGCTAATCTCAAGGCTACAAGGGAGCTTGTGCAGTCCTCTGCCTCCAGCCCAGCATGCTTGGAAAGCCCCCCAGACTCCATGGACCCTGAGCCCCAGGATGGTGTTTATTCAGCTTTATATTCCCGGGATCTAGTATAAGGGCCAGCATACAGCAGGCACTCAACAAATGCTGCAATGTTAATGAAGTCAATAAACAGGCACTCATCCAGCATTTATTAAGTTCCAGAGCAGTGGGTGAGCTTGAAGCAGTCACCTTGGGCCAGACCTCCCAGGTGTGTGTGGGGTCTTTAGTTCCATCCTGAAGCTACCTGAGCCAGCTCTGAGGGTGATGAGGGGAGAGGAAGGGGACTCCACCCCACCACACATGCATGGTACAACAGAATACACCAAGGGCCTACTGTACCAGGAACCCTGCCGGCCACCATTACATTGGCGGTCTCATTTTATCCTTACAGCAACCTCTAAGGGGAAATCCTGTTATATTTGTGTAACAGACAAGGAAACTGAGGCACAGAGAGAAGGGCTACACAGCTTGCCCAAGGTCACAAGGCTAGTATGCAGCAGAGCTGGGATTTGAAGCCCAGATAGGGAACTGCTCCTTCCAATAGTGCCTGCCCTCGGAGAGTTTACAAGACAGGGTGGGAATTCAAAGCAACAGGAAGAAAGAGAGAACCGTTCTAGGGTGAAGAGCAGTGAAGCTCATCATGCTGGGAAGGAATTCAGAGAGGGGAAGATGAGAGAGGTTGGACACCCAAGAGGGAAGGGAGAGGTGTTAGGGGAGGTACAAGAAGCGGCCTCCTCGATGCTCAGCGACCCTGGGACCAGCACCCTATAAGGTCAGGCCCCAAAATGAGATGTGGGGTCTGACAGGCAGTAGCACGGGCTTGAGTCCAGAAATCATCCCTCATCCATAAATTCCATCCCAGGTTTTGCAGTTGTTCACTCATCCAGCCATCCATTCATTCAACAAACAAATTGAGCACCTACTAGGGGCAAGACACCGTTCTAGGTGTTGGGGATACAACGGGGCGGGGGGGGGGGCAAAACCAATCAAATCCCTGCCCCCAGGGAGCTGACATTCTAGGGTGAGGGGACAAACAATAAACAGATACATGGTTGATATTCAGGCGGTGGAAGGTGCTTAGAGAAAAGTAAAGCCAAGTTAGGGGGTCCAGTAGTGATGGGGGGACTATTTTAGATGGGATAGTCAGAGAAGGCCTCACTGATAAGGTTACACTGAAGCATAGATATTAAAATAAAAGAGCAAGCCACGCAGATGTCTGAAGAACCTCCTGTGAGCAAGTGCAAGGCCCTGAGGTAGGAGTGTGACTATAACAATAAGGAGCTGACGGTCCCCCTGGGGATCCTCCCAGAGCAAGAATATAAGTGTTTCTCTCCCACCAATGAGAACTAAATGAAAAAGAACCTCAGGACAGTGGATGGGACTGTGGGGTGAGCACGGGACCCGCAGCTGGAGATGAAGGGTCAGTGAGGACTCAGGCAGAGGAGAGGGATGGAAACCAAGAGGAGGTTTACCTCCCCCTGGATGCCAACAGAGAGGGTGAGTCCCTCCTTTATCAGAGGGAATGATGGGTGGGCACTGGAGAGGTTTCTGATGACCTCAGGCTGTAAGCCAATTCAGTGGGGTTCAATTCATTCATTCATTCATTCATTCAATAAACATTTATTTAGCACCTTCTGCATACTAGATGCTTGAGGGCTCATATTCGCAGCCACAGTGTGTCTCCATTGCCCCATTTCATCCTCACACCACACAGTGAGGTGGGTATCAACATCCCCATTTAACAGATAAGAAAACAGAGATTCAGAAAGGTCACACCACTTGTCCAAGGTCCCATGGCCTGCAGATGGCAGAGCCGGGATTCAAACCCAGCAAGTGCATCCAACTCCAAAGCCCATGCTCTCGACTTGTAGGGACTTTGGCCTCTCGTGAACCTTGCCCTCTAAGTCCCCTCAGTGAGGCAGGGATGGATGTTAAGCCACCAGTTTCGGGAGTGGAGGAGCACTGACCCAGTCTGGAGAAGCAGGAACATTAGGCAGTGATATGGGGCAGGATGCAACACATTCATTTATTTACACATTCAATTGTGTGTTTACCCCTTCACACACACATGGTGAGCACCTATTACGTATCGGGCCCTATGCCAGTTACTGAGACTATAAAATCATTAAGACCCAGCCCCTGCTCTTGAGGGGTTCCAGTCCTTGTGGGAGGCAGACAAAGAAACAGCACCTCCACTGGAGGGTAGAGGACTTAAACAGTCATCTATGGGTGGACAAGGAGGGAGGGATACGCATGGTGGAGGGAGAGTCATGTTCAAAGGCCCGGAGGCGTGAGAGGATCTGGGGGTTCAGCAGGGCAGGAGTGCAGCTAGAGCTGGGAAAGTGGGCGCACCAGATGAGGCCTGATGAGATGGGCTGGACTGGAGATTGGACTTTCCCCAGCAGACCTGAGGAATAATGAAAGGCTGTAATCTGAGTAATGATACAATTCAGGTTTGGGTTTGAGAAAGACGAGACAGTGGTGGTGAGAAAGGAGGGTGGAGACAGATGTGGAGGAGAGTGAAGGAGAAAAGAATGTTCAGGCTGATGGAATCCTTTCAGGAACACCTCACCCTCCCCTAGCCTCCCCTTTCCTTTACCTTCATGACCAAAGCCCCAACTCTTAAACCTCCCTCAGGTTAGCTGGTGGTCCACCATCTGCCCTTCACTCTCGGGGGGAGTTGGGAGGGAACCCAGGTTTGTTAGTTTGGGTCCTCAGGGAATCAGACAGCAAAACAGAATTTGATATGCAAGAGATTGGTGGGGGAGAAACATCTTGGAAGGATAAAGGAGAAGGTGAGAGCCTCAGACTGCAAAGCGGGTGTGATACCTGTGAAATGAGAGAGGGAAGAAAGGAAGATTGGCTGGGAAGAGCCTCAGACTGCAGGGCAGACAAAGGGGGCCCCTCAGTGGGCAGGTAACAACCCAGCTTTAGTCCCCCACCATGCTCAGTCATGGGCCAGAAGCAGCCGGGAGACAGCATGGCCTTGGCTTGAAAGTTCTAGACCATCACCTGCCCCACCCTCCACCCCTCTGCTCACCAGAGAAGGAGGAAATGAAGGGAGGAAAGACCAGACTATCACACTTCTTAGTGGGTTCGAGCTCATGCACACTGCTGCTAAGCCTCTTAACAGCCTCAGTTTTTCCATCTGTAAACTATAGGAAATAATCCCCATATGGAAGGGTGGTTGTAAGGATGAAATGAGGGAGCATAAGGGGCCCTGGCCAGTGGCTGGCACGTGGAAAGAAGAGCCCGACAAATATTAGCTGTTCACATCAGGCAGGGGAGGGGGTCGTGGTGGTGGGAGTGGGCAGGGATGGGCTGGAGAGGTCTCCTGCCCCCTCTCGCCTCAGGCTACGGCAACCTGAGTCCTCGCACAGTGGCCGCCCGCCTCTTCTGCATCTTCTTTGCTCTCGTGGGGATCCCCCTTAACCTCGTGGTGCTCAACCGACTGGCCCATCTCATGCAGCGAGGGGTGCACCGTTGTGCCTGCAGGCTGGGGGGCACCTGGCAGGTGAGGGGGCTTCTGGAGTGGGAGGAAGGATGAGGTCACTTATAGAATGAGGGGATATGGTGGGAATGGGGGGGTCCCATTGGGGATAGGTCACTGGTGGGAACAGGAGTTACTTCTGGGAATCGGGGTCACTGGTGGGATGCAGTGGGATTGGAGGGCACAGCCCAAAATGGAGGTCTTTAGCAATAAAGGGGTGACAGTAGTAGAGATGGGGTGAGACAGGGCAGATAGGAAGGGCACAAGGCAGCAAAGTCAGAGGGAACAGGTGAAGAGAGCCCATGGGAAAGTGCATGCCCTGCCCCAGCTAAGTGCCTCCCACCCCACTCTCCGTGTACTGGACGGAGGCCACAGAGGGGCTGGTGGACTGTGTGCCCTTACAGGACCCAGCCAAGGCCTGGTGGCTGGCGGGCTCCGGTGCCCTCCTCTCGGGCCTCCTGCTTTTCCTGCTGCTGCCCCCACTGCTCTTCTCCCACATGGAGGGCTGGAGCTACATGGAGAGCTTCTACTTCGCCTTCATCACCCTCAGCACTGTGGGCTTCGGTGACTACGTGATTGGTGAGGAGCCCCCCGGGCAGGCATGCAGGAGGGGTGGCCTGGAGACTCAGCTGCCTCGTCCTCCCCACTCACTCATTCATTTAGCCGGAGTCTACTGGGCACCAGCTGTCTGCCAGGTGCTCTGGAGGAGCTGGAGATCCGAAGTCCGGAGGACATGGCCCTACACAGGTTCAAACTGCTTTGGTTGAGTGACAGGGCTAAGGGCACCCAGCTACACAGTGACAACTGGAATTTGAACTCAGCGCTTGGGCTGTAAGTTAGGACTCCTGCCCACCTTGACCACACCAGTGAGGGTCTCACATCTCCGCAGGCTGACCTATTATTGTTAAAGCTTACTAGATGAGAGGACACCCTGACCCCATCCTTGCCCCAGCTCCCCCTGCCCCAGTGAAACCCCAAGCCTTCCCACTACTCGGGGCTGGGGCCAAACATTCCACTTCACAGCCCCGGGGAGCACAGTGAGGCTACCACCACCACTCCTTTCCCATTGGAAAACAACTAGCTGCCAAATTCTTAGTGCCAGCAAGAAAGGGCTCCGTGGTCCAGACAGCCCCAGGTGGTGTTAAATCAGTGGTCACCACCCAAGATGGTAAGAGAAGGACGCAGAAGCCACTCACCTTGTGTAAGGCACACCCCAACCCACTCCCATCATAAAGCCGAGAGCAGATGCCCAGCAGGTGGCAGTAGAGGGACACTGGAGTGTGGGGAGTGGAGTGAGGGGGGTGGCTGGAACCCCAGCTCCGCCTCATCACCCCCTTCTCCACCCCACTGCACCACCAGACCGGCGTCAAGGGTCTCTGCCCTCCTGACGCCGTGGCCCGAACTGGGGAGGGGGCCTTGCTCTGCCCAGAATATTGAAACAAGGTTTTACCACAGGCTCAGTGAAAACAGAAGGGAAGGGAACACAGAGAGTAATGAATGTCTAACTCATTAGGCAACCCAGAGTGACGACTGTCACCCCATTTTACTGAGGAGGAAGCTGAGGCTCAGAGAGGCCAAGTCATTGGTCTGGGACTGCACAGCTAGTGAGATATGGATTCTAATCCGTTGGGCTCCAAAACACATACTCCTTTCAGACTGCCTCCCGTGCTCCCTTCTCTGGTCCTCAGTGCCCCTGTCGGTAAAATAAGGGGACTGAGCTACATGATCACTAAGACACACACACACAGACACACCCATGCCTTCTCTCTTCTGTACACAGGGTCCCCTTCCCCAAGCCTCTCCCTCCCCCTGTGTTGGGGGCTTCATGCTGCCCCCTGCCTGATCTCCCCCCTCCTCGGATGGTGACTGTTACTCTGCAAGGAAATCCTTGGACGGTTCTTTCCAACTGAGACATGAACCTACCTTTACCCTCAAAGTGGAGAGATGTGTCTTAGGAGACTGAGCCCAGAAGCCCCTCACAGCTCAGAGAATGATTCTTGGATCTGTCCTCTCACTGCTGTTTCTCTCATCCAGCAGGGCTCTTGTGTACAGCTGCACAGGTTGGGCACTGTGCAACCCTAGAGGGTATGGTCTATACAGACCTGAATGAGGATAGGAACGCCCCTCTCCAGAGTTCAGACCACCTCTGGGCTACCCAGCCCCTGTCTCTGTCTCCCATTCTCCTCACAGTTGCCTCTTAGGACCTTTAAAAACTAAATCCCATCATGTCACCTGCCCATCCCCACTGAAAACCTTCAGTGTCTTCCCATAGTCTTAGGAGGGAGTCCAAAACCCACAACTAGGCCTTCAAGGGCCCTTTGTGCACCCTGGCCCTGCCTCTCTCCACGCTGAGCTCTCCCCTTCCATGTTGCCCCCGAGCCACCATGAAATGCTATTCTGACCAGCCGTGGCAGCTTTAACCCAGGCCTGTGAGATCTGACTCATCCTGCAGTAACCGCCACCCTCCCCCCCCCCCCTGGGGCCCAGAAGCAGAAACTGAGAATTTATCTCCAGTGATAGTCCCTCAACCAAGAAGGTCTGGTCCTCTGAAGGCACCCAGTGCAAGGAGAGAGGGGAGGAAGTTGGAGAACAGGACCCTCAACTAGGTTCCCTTGGCCACTCTCAAAGCTAAGTCCTGAGTGGGGATTGGCTGACAGCAATCCCTAAAGGGCTGATGGGAGAATCTCTGAGGATGTCCTGAGGCCTCCCAGTCACCTGAGGCAGGGCAGGGGCGGAGAGGACAGCCCTCTCTAGACATGGGCACCCTGGAATTGGAGGAGAGGCCCTGGCCAACATCAAGGAAGGGGCAGTGACACCCACAGTCTCTATAGATGCAAGGAGGGTTGAACAGGGTCCCCAGGGGAGTAGCAGGTGGAGGGAGGGGCAGGTACATGAGGCACAGACCTTCCAGAGCCCCTTCCACCAAAACACCCTGACTGAGGAGAGCTGCTCCCAAACCCAAAAGGACCTTTTATGCCAAGAGGGGCTGCTTGGCAGGACACCCCAAGCCCAGGGGCAGCAGGCAGAGCCACCCCCTTCACCTCATCTCCAAAGATGTGCATCCAGATCTGGCTCCCTCTGCAGCCATTCAGTCCCTCATGGCAAGTGGCCACATAGAGAACCCCAACTGCTTCATCTGCAAGGGGTCTTCCTTACACAAATGGTAAAACTGAGGCCCAGAGAACAGGCGAGTCAAGGGCAGGTGTAGGATCAACTCCTGAGACAGGGTTCCTCACACTACACAAGTTCCAGGGTCTTCCACGAGCTGAGAAGTGGACCCCCTACCCCCAACTCTTCCCCATGTCTCTCAGCTTTCCTTGTCCTCAGAGACAGGATGGAACCCCTTTCTTGGATGGGACCACTGAGGTCCACCACGTGGTCTGATTCAGCAGCTACAAGGGCTGCTGTCTGCACAGCGGCTCCTCTTTGCCCCAGGGCTGAGGCCGGAGCGACTCCTGAGGCCCAGCCGCCTGCCCCTCCTGGGCCCCACAGCCCTTGCTTCCCCCAATTGCATTTGCGCTCAGTTGAGCGCCTTGCCAGCTGCCAGGTCTCCTGCCACTTAAGATTTTGGCTAAAAAAAAATAAAATAAAAGGGGAGAAGAACGCCTCCTCCCCTCGGTTGCCAGGAGCAACTGAGCCGTTGGGTGGCAGGGGCAGAGAGCTGGCTCACCACTGATCTCATTTGGGAGCGCCAGCGGAATCGTGGCCCCATAACCCAATCAGCCTAATGCAATCCCAGCTCCTGCCGGGCGGCCGAGGTCAGCTCCAGGGCTGCAGGCTCATCCCCAAGCTGAGGTCCAGGAAAGGAAGAGAGAGGGCCCAGCCTGGGGGGACAGAGCTCAGAGACTGTCTCAGGGCCAGAAGAACAGGACGTGGGATGGACAGAGCAAGGGCAGGTACGAGGAGCTAAGGCAGAAAAGGATGTTGAGAAAATAAGCCAGCAGATCTCCACCCTTTGAATGATCCCAATCTGATGAGGGAAGTAAGACAGACCCCCAGGAAACAGACAGTTTGGGAACTAAGTTATCAAGCAGGCCTTTAACACGTGTTAGATGCATGAACCCATGTGATCCCCAAAACAGCCCTCGGAGGTGGATGCTGTTTTGTCTACATTTTACAAAAGAGGAAGCTGAGGCCCAGAGAGGGTAGGTAAGGAGCTTACCCAACAGGAGGGCCCAATCTAGACTGGGGAGTGATGTCTCAGCTGAGACAGGGAGGATGAGGGGAAGGCAACTAGGCAAGGAGGGAGTGGAAATGAAGAGCTGAGGGAGGAGGGAAGGTGTGCAGATCCAGAAATGGGGGAAGACCACTGCAGCTAGAAGACAGTGTGCAAATCGAGGCTAGAGAAGCAGACAGGGGGCCTTGGAGTAAGGATTTGGGGCTTCCTCCTGAAAGCCAAGGGGAATAATTATTTTCCCCGTTTCACAGATGAGGGACCTTCAGACAGATGGAGGTAACAGAGCTACTAAGAACTGAGGCAGGCCACAGACACTGGTGGTTCCACGTGTCATTCCAAAAGCCCTCGGTCCCAGCAGGCTGTCCCCCCATCAGACCGGAGGAAACCAAACATGAGACAGGCAAATGACACATGGGGCATCAGGATCTCCTGGAAGGCCTGTTAAAACACAGACTGCTGGGCCACTCCCAGAGTTTCTGATTCAGTAGGTCTGGGGTAGGGGCCCAAGAATTTGCATTCTTTAACAAGCTCCCAGGCAATGAGGGTGAAGTGTGGTTTGGGGACCCTACTTTGAGAACTGCTGGGATAAGCATACCAGATGAGCATAAACCAAGACCCTCAGAAGGACAAAGAGAACACAACTTCCAAGCTCAAAGTGCCAATCCAGGGAGACTTCCTGGCTTCCTAGGTAGATGACCATGAGGCCAGGAATCTCAAGCCAGTCTGGACTTCCCATATTCTGTCCCATTGACCCCTCAACTTGCACAAGCCACGTATCCTTGTTTCTGCTTTGGGAGCACTGTTCTGACTTTCCCAGGCCTCTATCCTCTGACCCTGCCTCTCCCCAGGGATGAACAACAACCGGTGGTACCCACTGTGGTACAAAAACATGGTGTCCCTGTGGATCCTCTTTGGGATGGCGTGGCTGGCCTTGATCATCAAACTGATCCTCTCGCTGCTGGAGACCCCAGGGAAGCTGTGTTCCTGCTGCCACCATGACTTTAAGAGAGACTTCAAGCCCCGAGGCTGGAGGCAGGGCCCAGAAGGGAAACCAGGGCCCCCTGCCTCCCAGCAAGACTGCCATCCTGAGGAGCCTGTGGAAATCACACCACATCCAGAACCCTCAACCCAGGCCACATGCCATGACAAGGACAGCTAGTTATACTCCAATATTTGTTCCCTCTTCTTCCTCAGTAATAAGACCCCTGATTTTAAGCTTGGCCCATGGTTACCCAGACTGAAGCCTACATTTTCCATCCTCCCTCGAGGCTAGGTACCACTATATGACCATCTCCTGCCTGACAGGATATAAAGGGAAGTATCCTGTGTGACATCTGGGATGTGACCTTCTGTGGAGGTGGAGGGAGTATATCCTTCTCCCCCACTTCCTCCTTCTAGTTGGCTGCAATGCTGATATGGTTGCTGGAGCTCTGGCAGCCATGTTGCACCATGAGGTAGAGGTCATGTTTGAAATTGGTAGCATAATAAGACAGAAAAAACCTGGGTCCCTGATGATCATGGAGCCACCATAACAAACCTGTATTTAACCCCAACAGACTTCATTTATGTGAGAGAGGAATAAATGTCACTCTTATTAAAACACTGCTATTGGTTTTTCTGTCACTCACAGCCAAACCTAATTCTAAATGACACACAAACTACACACCCAGAGACAAAGGCATCACCTGACACATTGGCAAACAGAGAGAAACCACCCCCTCCCTGGATGAATTTGCTCAGGAATGAGGGATGGACTGGATTAAGGGTTGAAGTACAGGTCCCCTATACCTCCAGGGGCTCTCCAAGTAAACACACTAAAGAGTTGCTGATAACTCTCAGGACTGACACTGATAACTCTCAGTAGGCAGCTGGTCCCAGTCCGGCTGCCAAATCCTTGCTCTGTTGCTCATTCACCCTGAAGAAAAGGCAGGGACAGAGAAGTAGGCTCCAGCCTCTGCCTCACCCCGCCTCACTGCCTGTCACCCAGGCCTTCTCAATGCATTTTTAGATGCAATTTTATTGAGGTATATTAAGATACCACACAATCACCCAAAGTGTACAATCAGTTGTTCACAGTATCATCATATAGTTGTGCATTCATCGCCACATTTTTTTGTTTTACTCCAAGAAATAAAAATGAAAATAAGAATAAAAATAAAAATAAAAGTACAAAAGAACACCCAAAACATCTCCTACTCCTCCCCTCCCCCCATTATTCAATTACTTTATGTCCCATTTTTCTACTCATCTGTCCATACACTGGATAAAGGGAGTGTGAGCCACGATGTTTTCGCAATCACATGGTCACACTGTGTAAGCTATACAGTTATACAATCATCTTCAAGAATCAAGGATACTGGATTGCAGTTCAACAATTTCAGGTATTTCCTTCTAGCTATTCTAATACACTGGTAACTAAAAAGGGCTATCTATAAAATGCATAAGAATAACCTCCAGAATGACCTCTCAACTCCATTTGAAAGCTCTCAGCCACTGAAACTTGATTTTGTTTCATTTCTCTTCCCCCTTTTGGTCAAGAAGTCTTTCTCAATCCCACAATGCCAGGTCCAGGCTCATCCCTGGGAGTCACACTGCCAGGGAGATTTACACCCCTGGGAGTCATGTCCCACATAGGGGGAAGGGCAATGAGTTTACCTGCAGAGTTGGCTTAGAGAGAGAGGCCACATCTGAGCAACAAAAGAGGTTATCTGGGGGAGACTTTTAGGCACAATTATAAGTAGGCTTAGCCTCTCCTTTGCAGTAACAAGCTTCATAAGGGTAAGCCCCAAAATCGAGGGCATGGCCTACTACAATGGTAGTCCCCAGTGCTTGCGAGAATATCAGGAATTCCCCAGGTGAGGAACTTTAACATTTCCATTTTTTTCCCAGTCCCTCAAAGGGGCTTTGAAAATGCATTTTTATTCTCTGCCCAAATTACCCTGGGACATATGGGGGCTTCATACTAACTTGTATAAACCAACCAGATCTCACCCCCTAAAGATTCCATGTAATTATGGTGTTGGAATAAACTGACCATACAAATTAAATTATATAGTGTGCTACAGAAAATATAGATTTTCCACCAAATAAATATCAATTCCTTTGGTCTCACATAGGAGTTAGTTTTAAAACACAGTCAATATCATCCTTTTCCCTTTAGTCTGGTTTACCTTAGTCCTAACCAAGTCCATTTTATTCATATCTCTAATTAAACTCTGATCACTTTTTCAGCTTCTGTAACAGTTGCTGTATGGGGTAACACTGACATTCATAGCTGCTGAAGTCTGGCTCTGAGTCTCAGGTGTCACACAGATATTGGAAGTTCCAGGGACTGACCATGTTATAGACAAACAGCTCATCATCTCAGAATTCAGAAATAACCATTACAACTCATGAATAGATGTGACTGCTGTAAGAGCCTACAATCTAGGAACCTTTACCACAAGCCTTCCCCTGATAACCTATGCTCTCACATTCAATTCTCAGAGTTTGCACGTTATAATTAGTCTATATTAATGAGGCGTTATAATGTTTGGCTTTTCGATTCTGGCTTATTTCACTCAACATACTGTCCTTAAGGTGCGTTCACCTAGTTGCAAACTTCACAACTTCATTTCTTCTTGCTGCTGCTCAATATTCCATTGAATGTATATACTACAGTTCAGAATTCCGTTTATCAGTCAATGTACCCTTAGGTCACCTCCATCCATTGTGAATCGTGAATATGGCTTCCATAAACACCAGTGTGCAAATGTCCATTCATGTCCCTGCTCTCCGTTCTTCCAAGCATATACCCAATAACAGGGTTGCAGGATCATATGGCAACCCCATAGTTAGCTTCCTGTGGAACCACCACACTGCCCTCCATATGGGCTGCACCATTCTACTTCCCTACCAACAATGAATAGGTACATCCCCCTCTCCACATTTTCTCCAGCACTTGTATCCTTCTTTTTTTTTTTAAACAGTTTTTTTCACATACCGTACAATCCATTCTAAGTAAACAATCAATGATTCCCAGTATAGTCACACAGTTATGTCACACAGTTATGCATTCACCTCTACAACCTATATGAGGACATTTCCATTTCTTCTGCAAAGAAAGAGGAAAAGGAGAAAAAAAAGAAGAATAAAAATATAAAAGATAGAAGAAAAATAAAAATAAAGTAAAACACAATGAGAAGGTCAGGCAACACCACCACCAGCAAGAATCCCATATCACTCCCTTATATCCCCCTCTTATAGACATTTAGCTTTGGTATATCGCCTTTGATATAATTAATGGAAACATCTTACAATGTTACCATTAACCAGAGATTCTAGTTTGCATTGATTGTATTTTTTCCCTTGTACCATCCAATTTTCAACACTGCAATGTTGACATTCATTTGTTCTCCCTCTTTAAAACATTCTTATGTTTGTACATTTAATCACCATCATTGACCACTCTGGGTTTTGCTAAGTTATACAATCCCAGTCTTTATTTTCTGTCATTCCTTCTGGTGTTATACATGCCCCTAGCCGCCTTCTTTCAACTGTACTCACACTCATCTTTGTTCAGAGTACTTACAATATTGTGCTACCATCTCACAGTATTATGTTACCCATTTCTGGATCTTACAATCAATCCTGTTTACCCTTACATACTCCTTCAGCATCAAATGCCCAATTTCTAACCTGTGTTCTCAACTTTAACACTCAAGTTTCACTCATCAATGTTAGTTCATATTATTGAGCCCGTAGAGACCTGTCCTTTTGTTTCTGGCTAATTCCACTCAACGTAATGTCTACTGTCTACCATTTTGACTTTTGGAATTTATGTCATATCTTATTCTATTTTCCCTCTTTCTCTCTTTTTTACTCTCACTGATAGTCTTCATTTCCACTCTTTCCTCCAAACCTCTCTCTCCTGTCTTCCTATCTGCCTATAGTGCTCCCTTTAATATTTCTTATAGAGTAGGTATCTTGTTCACAAACTCTCTCAGTGTCTGTTTGTCTGAAAATATTTTAAACTCTCCCTCATTTTTGAAGGACAGTTTTGTCGGTTGGCAATTTTTCTCTTTCAATACTTAAATATATCATGCCACTGCCTTCTCGCCTCCATAGTTTCTACCGAGAACTTCTCAATGCATTTTAAGGCTCCAACCATAGCTTTCAGAGCCAGGTTGAGTTTGCAGAGGTCACTTCCATTTGCAGAGTCTCTCCTTGAGCATCTTTGCCTCTCAGAGTTGCCACTGAGGCAGCACCTACGTTGTAGTCCCCACCCCATGCACATACATACCAGCAGAGACCTGAGGGTCACCTGGGAAAGCAGCTGGATTCTCAGTTGGCCCCCAATCCGCCTTCCCACAGGTAGCATCACAGAGACGCAGGGAGCTCCATGTAGCCCCTCCCTGTGGACAAACATCTCAGCCTCCGTGCCCTCCTGGAACTGGGTTGGGGCAGCCTTTTGGCCAAGGAAGAAGTGAGAGCTGTTACCCCATCCAGCTTACACCATCTGGCCTGGCCCTAAGTGGACCAAGGCTGGACCCAGGAGCAAGCTCAGAGAATAAACGACAGGGCCCGTTCCCACTGCCTGAGACCCACGGGGTGGGCTGGGGGAGACGGAGGGGAGGAGGAGGGTGCTGGAGGTCTGGGAGTGGCAGCCTTTGCAGTTAACACACTTCAGAAAGACAACCTAGCAATTCAAATCTTTGGGAGTGGGAGAGACCAGAATGCTGAGTCGGCTGCTGTGGTCCCCACTCTTTTTCACCTTGGGCCCTGTTCTCATTCCTGGTCCCAGTGAACTCAAAGTCTCTCCCCCATTAAGCTCTTCACCCCCAAGGAGACCCCAAGCTCACGCTCAGAAACGCTTGCCCCAGGAGAAACAACTCCCGTGGCTGTGGGGGCGTGGCCTAGATGAAGGCTTCTGATTGGACAGTTCCTCACAGCTACCTGCAGCACAGCCAATGAGAAGCGTTGCTGGGAGTCTCAAGTCCAAATCCAGAGGGTGGGCGGGAGGGGCAGTGGGGTAGGGAGGGAGCTGAGCTGGGGGGAGGCGGAAGCCTCCTGGGGCGCCACCAAGAAAGGTCTGGATCTGAGAAGGGCACAAGACCCGAGTAGCGGACCTCAGGGACAGACACCACAGAGCAGAGGGGACAGGGGCTCTGTACCTCATAGGCAAGAGGGAGGGGTGGCGCTTCAGGAGGGAAGTAGGAGCGATGATATGCTAGGGGCAGGCTGGGGAAGCTATCCCGGCTGTACAGCGGCAGGAATCAAGTCATTCATTCATTCCCGCAACCTACAATACCAAGGGCCTTGAGCGGGGAAAGGGGTGCCCTCGGAGCCGTTGTTAACCCTCAAGGACTGTAGTTGAGGGTGCAGAGCTTGGAGCCAGGCTGCCTGGGTTGGGATCTTGGCTCCACCGCTTACCCTAAGCAAAGCGTTAATGTCTCTTTGCCTCAGTTTCCTCCTTTGTAAAATGGAGACAAGAACAGTACCAGTCTCCCAGGGTTCAGTGAGTGACTGTGTGTGAAGTCCTGAGAATAGCGTGTGGCCACCCAGAGGAGGGGCCCTGTGCATTTCAGCTGTTACTGTTCCACAGCCAGGCCGGGTAGACGAAGACGGGAGGCTGGTGCTCTGCAGGCCAGTGGCTATGTGGTAGCACCCTGCTGGCCCCTTCTCGGGGCTGGCTGGGCCGGGCTGAGCAAGCAGTGATGAAGGACTGAGCCGTTGGGGGCTCCCAGGCTGATACCGCCACTTTGCTGGCCAGGATGAGGGGTCTGGACCCATGAGTCAGAGGGGAACCATAGACACCAGGAAGTGCATGCCCAGAGTGCAAATGCAGTGCTGGGGGACCTCCACGATACCGAGGGGCAGGCAAACCCTAACACCAGGGGCTGCCTGCGTTTTGCCCCTGCCAGGCTTCCCAGCTTGTGTAGTGCCAGTAAGGAAAGATCAGGCTCTGTAGCATCTTTTATTATTATAGTTATTATTACTGTTATTATCATTTCCTAACATGCATTGGTTGCTTACTGTGTGCCAGGCACTGCTCTCAGCTCTTTGCTTGTACTGAGTCACTTATTTCTCCTATCAACCCTGGGAGAGAGGAAATGTTGTTTTTAATGCTGCTTTAAGATGGGGAAAGGGAGATTTCCAAGGAATGTTAAGGCCAAAGTAGCCACCCGTCTGTGAGTGTAACCATGAGGGTGGCTGTTGGCCTCTGGCAGAGGGATAAGTGTGTTTGGACTGGGAGGCAGAGAGACCCTCCTTTAAACCCTGTGTGATCTCCACGAGCCTTTTCCTTCTGTGCCTCAGTTTCCTCACTCATAAAAGAGGGACAGCTTCAATGGAGTCTGAATCATCATTTTCAGTCCCTCAGCCTTTGTTTTCCATGCTCTAATTAAGCAGGTTTCAGGGAGGACAGTTCCCTACCCCACCTGTCCCCATCATCCTGAGGATGGATGTCTAAAGCATTTGGATCCAAGGAGCGCTCTCTGCTCACTCACTCTCTCACTTGCTGGTGTGTGCGTTCTCTCTCTCTCTCTGTGACACACACACACACAGAGGATTTAAAGACAGAGAGAAAGGAGATCTGCAAGCTCCCTGGGCCCTCAGCACCCTCCAGTGCTGAAGGCCTGGCTGGGGGTGATGGTTCCATTCATTTTAGGAGCCAGGAGCAGAGAAGGACTTAATCCAGTGGAGCTGGAGGGCTCCTCAGACTAGGACAGAAGCTATGCTGATGCCCCCATTCCCCATCTCCCTGGCCCTTACCTCATCAGGTCTCCACCCCTGGGCTGCCGGCCCAGGGAGCACTACCCTGAAGTGTCCCCACTGCCCCCACGTCCACACACACACAGAGCTGGATCCAGGCCTACCCTCACTGGCCCCTCTCCTCCCACACACAGCCAGACCCCAGCTTCACTCCCACACACACACACACACAGTGCTGATCCCAAGCATCTAGCCCCCGACCTCTTCCCAGTCTACCCCCATGTAACTCCTCCCCATCCTTTGCTTGCTGGATCTCACCTCCAGCCAAAAAAGTTTTGGGGCCAAGGGTACAGCCCCTCCCAAAGGCCTCCACAGCCCATCCCTAGGGTCTTTGCCCTGGATTCCCAGCCCCTGCCCCCACCCCAACCACAATACCTCTCCCAAGCCGTCGAGGAGGAAAGAAGGGTGAGCAGAGCTGAAAACCTCCCACCTCCATTGCGGCTGTTGTGGAAATCAGGGGCTGCTATATCCTGGCTCTATGGCTTGCTTGCTGTGCACTATTTGGGAAGGCACATAACCTCTCTGAACTTCAGTCTCCCCAGAATTGTTTTGATGTGTAAAGGTGGGGGAGTGGGTAATGGATGAGAAGACATTCCACAGCGTAAATGCTACATAACAGGGACCCATAAATCTTTGTTCTTCCCCTTTGTTCTCCTCCCCCTGCTCTTCTTGGACTCAAACTCCTTCTCCACCCTCTTTAATCAGGCAGCTCAGGAAGCCTTTCTGTACCCCTTCCTCCCAGAAGCCCTCCTGGACCTGCCCGCCCTTTGGCATCCAGCGGACATGGAAGGGGCAGGAGATGAGGTGAAGTGATGGGATGCATTTTCTCCGACAAGGCTCTGGGAGATGAGGAGACAGACATTAAAACCAGAGGGTGCAGTGTGTCCAGAAGGGGCTGCTCCCTCTCAGTCAGGTGGCCAGGCTGGCCAGGGCCTCAAGGGTCAGGTTGTTGCCTGGGGATTGGGGCCAGAGGCGGGGGGTGGGTGTGAGCCTTCAGTACCCCAGGTGTTATTCTCTCTTGGTTCCCTTTCCCCAACCACTCTCCGCCCTTCCCTGAACCCTGAGGTGGGAGAGGGCTGTCCTGCAGACCTGGTCAGCCAGACTCCCTTGGTCTTTGGCTTCTGGTTTAATTGGACCAGTGAGAAACACCGCAGGTGACGGAGGGGGCAGGAGGGCAGAGGAGTCAGGGCCCTGGTTTGGGCCGGGGCTTCTTGGCCAGGGAAGCAGCATTCACTGGGTTCCATAGTGGCCCTTCCCTCGCCCTGTCAGGCCATGGCGTGGGTAAAGACGCCTTGTGTTGTTAGCCCCGGGTGCTGCGCTATCCCTCAGCCCTGCCCACATGCTATAAATAGCTCCTTCACTATGTTCTCTTCAGTGCACCCTTGGAAAGTGACGTCTGCTCCCTGCAAGGACCCGATTGACCCAAGTAACCAGTTCATTCTCTTACCCTCCTGCTGAGCCAGATGGCAGCACAGCTGGGGCCTGGGGGTCTCAAAGTCCTGAATTACAGCCCTGGGGGATTCATCCCAGCCACCCTGACCCAGGAATATCTCCAGTTCTTGCTCTTAAACCCTCACCCCCGCCTGCCCCTGCCTGACTGGGGACAACAGCACAAGGGAGGGGGAGAGAAAAAGTTCCCCCTAAACCATGTTCTGGGCCCTACAGAGAAGTCAGGGAGGAAGGGACAGACCTGTCCCCAATGTGGAACTCTGTCATTAGACTGGGAGCTCAATGACATCGGAAACCACGTCTCCCCCATCTGACGAGGTGCTCCCTGAGCGCAGGGGCGATGTCTTACACATTTTTTTTCTATTACCCTCCAACAGCTAACTCAATAACAAACATCTCCTCAGTGCCAAACTTAGAGACCCAGAAATGTACAAAGCACGATCCCTGCGATGTAGTAGTGAAGCCATTCACGGAGCAATGGAGCACGTCCTGCACTAGTAGGTCGGCTTCCTGGGCTCAACCCCAGTCTTTCCACTGACCCACCATGTGACCTTGGGCAAGTTATTTCACCTTAGGGTGACCAACTCAGGCCTGTCCTGGCTTTAAAATGGAAAGTCCTCAGTTCCAGTGCCCCTGGGATGCTTGGCCATCCTACTTAACCTCCTAAATTTCCTCATCTGTAAAATGGAAATAACAGGACGCTCCGTAGATTAGATGAGTTGCTACATATTAAGAATTTGGAACAGTGTCTGGCACAGAGTAAATGCTATATGATCTGTCTTCTTTGTTTGAGTTCTCCAGAAACAGATCCCAAAACAGAATTTGGCTGCAAGTGGTTTATTTGGGAAGTGACCCCAAGAAACATCAGTAGGAAGTAAAACAGGGTAAAAAGGAAACCAATCCAGCAGAGTGTTCGTGAGCAGCTTGCCGTCATGGGCAACTGAGGCTCAGTGCCCCTGGGGCCATCTGGGAGCCTGCATGGAGCACACCTCAGCGTTGTCCTATCTGAAGCACAAGGAAGCTGAGGGATGTAATAACCAGTTCCCATCTCTCTCTCTCGGCTAAAGTCTGCTCTCTTGGGTAGGGAGGTGTTAACTCGCCAGTGCTTATGGCCTGGAAGCCTGCAGAGTATAAGGGAATGGAGAGCACCTAGGGTAGGGCACTGTCGGCATCTGTGACGTGTGTTAACCATTATTATGATGTGCAAGAGGCATGGCTGCAGCTGGGGACAACTGCCTGGCTATGGGAAAGAGGAGTTAAAGCAGGACAAGATAATGTCTGGGTGAGCTTTGAAGGATGAGTAGGAGTTCTGCAGGCAAAAGTGGAGGCTGGCCTTACACATGGTGAGTACACAGTAAGTGTTTAAATGAACCGAGTGTTAATTAAGTCAAGGGTGATTCAAAGGCTTAAGCTAGTGGGGCTGACTAGATATTGGAGGTCTGCAGGCAGTCAGAGGAGGAAGAGGTGGTGCAGTCAGTCCTGGAGGCATCAGGAAAGGCTCTATCAAGGCATGAGGACCCAAGCTGGTCCCTGGTTGACAGGTGAAGAGAAGGAGGGTAGACCAGGGGAAAGAAATTCAAGAGCTAAGGCAGAGAAGTAGGAATAAGCATGGCGTAGAAAGGAGTGCCAAAGGGAAGGGAAGGGAAGGGATGGGATGGGAAGGGAAGGGAAGGGAAGGGAAGGGAAGGGAAGGGAAGGGAACTACTGAACTTGGGAGAGCAGAGAAAAGAGACAGAAGAAGCAAATCACAGGGATAGAAGAACCATGGAACATCACGGAGGTCAAAGAATAAGAGAGAGAACATGGTAGCATCTGAGTTCTCAAATGCTGAGTCCGACCCAGAGTGGAGGCAGGAGCCACCCTAGAAGCCTCCCAGAGAGGCCGCTGTAAGCCCAGGAGCATGAGCTTTGTGGAAAGAAGGCTTGCAGGAGCCCTGGGAGTGAGAGCGAGCCGACGGCAAGGTGCTGTCAGCAAGCCAGGAGGCAGGGAGGGTCCTGGCGGTTACAACCGGAGCTACACAAATATTGTTGTTTTGACTGGTAGTAGAGATTGTTTTATTTTTTCCCCAAGAACCACAAGTTCAATTTGCAGGTTCATTTTAGAACATGACACCATGGGGAGAGGCAACAACCTCTGGCCTTGCTTTTCCTACTTCTTTTGGTGAGACGAACAAATGTGTGTGCAGACACACGCACAAACATGCAGTCACTAAAAAGTAACCCAAACCACAAATGTTCAATCTTCCAATGCCAAGGGTCTACTGGATATATCTAATTTGTTGTAGTAGTAAGAGCATCCCATATTCTACATTCTCTTCTCTTTATATAAAGCACAGGAATATAATAAACCCCATAAAGGTATTTACTATTATTTGGAGGCTGAGTAGCTCAGTATCTAAGAGCATGGACGCTGGAAACATGTCGTCTGGGCAAAGCTCAGCTTCACCGCTTCCTGGCTGCGTAACAGTGGTCAAGTTACTTAATCTTCCTGTGCCTTAGTTTCCCCATCTCTGAAACAAGGATAATAATGGGACCTCCGTCATGGGGTGGTGAGGATTAAATGAGCTAACACATGTGAAGAGGTTAGAACAGGGCCTGGCTCAGAGCAAATGCTGGAGACATATTGGTCATTCTCATCATCATCGCCCCCTGCCCATGGGGGAACCAGAAAGGACCGAGCTCCCACTCAGTCCTGTGCCACAGACTCCTGTCACCCCCAAAACATGCCCTTGGGGCAGCAGAGCCTTGGGACCAGTCGAAAGAAAGAAAATGTACAGTTGCACGCATCCAAAAGGAAATGTCACATAGGGGAACTAGCAATAGAGAGCAATTAATGAAGGGGGAATAATAACCCAATAAGAACAGGTAAGCTATTGTGGGTAAATTTAACGTTCTGGGAATATCCAGGAATGACTATAGTTTGTTAATTTCTGGTAGGTATGGTAGGAACAAGTTCACAGAAATGATGCTATATTAGGTTATTTTCGTGGGGTGGAGTAGGAACATGTTGGAAGTAAAGTAGTTATTTTAGGTTAGTTGTCTTTTTCTTACTCCCTTGTTATGTTATGGTTTGTTTGAAATGTTTCTTTACTGTAAGGTTTTTTTCTTTTATTTTTTTGTATACAGTTAATTTAAAAAAAAGAAAAAAACAATGAAAAAAATATGCAGAGCCCCCTTGAGGAGCTGGGGGAGAATGCAGGGGTGTTGGGCTTCCCCACCTCGATAGTTGCTGATGTGCTCACAGACCTAGGAGACTGATGGTTTGATGGGTTGAGCCCTCTACCACAGGACTCACCCTTGGCAAGACTGTTACTGCAAAGGAGAGGCTAGGCCTGCCTATAATTGTGCCTAAGAGCCTCCTCCTGAATGCCTCTTTGTTGCTCAAATGTGGCCCTCTCTCTCTGGCTAAGCCAACTTGGCAGGTGAAATCACTGCCCTCCCCCCTACGTGGGATCTGACACCCAGGGGTGTAAATCTCCCTGGCAATGTGGAATATGACTCCCAGGGAGGAATCTAGACCCGGCATCATGGGATGGAGAACATTTTCTTGACGAAAAGGGGGATGTGAAAGGAAATGAAATAAGCTTCAGTGGCTGAGAGATTCCAAAAGGAGACGAGCAAGGTTACTCTGGTGGGCACTCTTACACACAATATATTCATTAGGTTCTAATGAATTGGAATAGCTAACAGTAAATACCTGAAATTATCAAACTACAACCCAGAACCCATGAATTCTGAAGACAATTGTATAACAATGTAACTTATGAGGGGTGACAATGTGATTGGGAAAGCCATGTGGATCACTCTCCACTTTGTCCAGTGTATGGATGGATAAGTAGAAAAATGGGGGCAAAAAAAAAAAAAAAAAGGCACCCAGTGTTCTTTTTTACTTTAATTGTTCTTTTTCACTTCAATTTTTATTCTTATTATTTTTGTGTGTGTGGTAATGAAAATGTTCAAAAATTAATTTTGGTGATGAACGCACAACTTATAATGGTACTGTGAACAATTGAATGTACATTTTGTAAGACTGCGTGGTGTGTGAATATATCTCAATAAAAATGAATTTAAAAAAAATGAAATGTCGGATGCCCAAGAGGTCTTGATTCCAGGGGGGCTTCCTACAAGACCCACCCCCCTCCTCACACCAGAACTACATTGAAAGGAGAAGACCACAGCCATACCCCTGTAGGAGTCTCCTAGGGAGAACGGAAGCATCATCCAGCTGTGCAGACCCAGCTCCCAGCCCTGAGTGGGCTCTGCCTGCACCAGTTAAAGCTCAGTTCCAGAGGTGACCAATGACGTGAAAGCTCTGTGTCAAGGAAGCAGAGCAACTATGTAGAAGGGCCTGTGTCCCAATTCAGTGTGGAGCTGCCATCCCAGCCCCAGGCTGTTTTCCTCTGACTTTGCTTATACCAGAGAGTAAGAAGTATCTACCTCTTTTAAGCCACTGTTATTTAAGATCTTCTGTGACTGGCAACTAATCCTAATCCTAACTGATAATTCTTATTTCCCAGATAACTAAGCTACCACTCTTCCTAGCACTCCAGCTCAGTGTCAGTCATCCCATGTTTTAGGAAAGGGGGGAGGCATTCATGGGAAATGCTCATATTTTAGGGAGCTTTTAGATGTGTACCTGGCTCTGTAAGCACCATAAACTGGGTGGCTTAAAAAAACAGAAATTTGTTCTCCCACAGTCCTCAAGGCTTGAAGTCTGAAATCAAGGTTTTGGTAGCACCATGCTCCCTCTAAAACCTGTAGGGGAGAATACTTTCTTGCCTCTCCTAGCTTCTGGAGTTTGACAGCAACCCTTGGTGTTCTTTGCCCATCTTCACATGACTGTCTTCCTTCTGGGGCTCTCTCCTCTTCTAAGGACAAGAGTCATATTAGATTGGAGGCCCACCCTACTCCATTATGATTTCATCTTAACTAGTTTCATCTGCAAATCCCCTAGTTCCCAACAAGGTCACATTCTGAGGTTCTGAAGGTTAGGACTTCAACAGATCTTTTGGGAGACCACACTTCAACCCATAGCACGATGGTAGGCTGAAAAAGACTGCCCCAGATCTTGGTCCTCCCTGGAGCCCTGCCCTTTGCCATGTGACTTCACATACCTTCCCACTTTGGCTAAGGGCTTGGTCATGTGACTTGCTTTGGCCAGTGGGATATTAGCAAACAGGATGCAAACAAAGGCTTGGTATCTGAGAGGCATCTTCTCTCTCTTCTGTCCTCTCTGCTGTAGCTGTGTGAACATTCCTGGGCTCACCTGCTGGAGCAAGAGAAACAGATATGGAGCTGGGCATGTCAGATGCAATAACCAAGGCTCAGAGAAAGTGAACTGCCCATTGGCACCTTAGTAGAGAATGGGGGAGAAATGAAGCTACAACTTCTTCAACACCTACCAAGTGCCTGGAAGTGAAACTCATTGCAATGATGTGGTGAGTGTTGGGGATAAGGTTCAAACCCAGCTCTGGCCTTACCTTAAAGCCCTGATTTTTCACACCATCCCACACTACCTCCAAAGACAGACCCTAACTCTGCTTCCTCCTCTCGCCACACTCCTCACCCATTCCAGTGTGGAATCTGACCCCAAAGTGGCTCTCGGTGAGGACAGAAGGACATGTTGCAAAGTCCACTTTCCGCCCTCATCTTACTTGCTCCTCCAGTGGGTTGGCATCTGTATCTCCTGGATTGTGTCTTGTCTGCCTGGCCACTCTTTTCAGGTGCAGCAAAGTAATTTCCTTCCTTCCTTCTTTCTTTTCCCTTCCTTCCTTCCTTCCTTCCTTTCTTCCTTCCTTCCTTCCTTCCTTCTTTCCTTCCTTCCTTCCTTCCTTTCTTCCTTCCTTCCTCCCTCCCTCCCTTCCTTTCTTATGGAGGACAACTGACCTTTGTCCAACAAAGGGTCACTTATGGAGTATAATTACTGAACTATAGGGTAACTGGGCATACATCGTTCTAAGTTTAAAGTAGGAGGCAGATCAATTTGCAAACATCCTTTGAGATGTTCAGGGAGTGGTATGCACTGCACCAGTTTACCATAGTGACTTGTAGTGAAGAGATTTGTGGACATATTTGAACTATCAGGCTCCACTTCTCTCTTATCTTGGTGCTTAGACTCAGGGGTTAGCCTTTTAGGACTGAGTAAGCCCCTGAGAATCTTGATTGCTGCAGATGGTGGGGCTCCAGAGAGAAAGATTGGAGCTCCTTTAGCAGGGCCAGTGGGGGCTAGTCATTAATTGGAGTCATACGTGCCACCTCAGCTCATCTTTTGTAAATATTTACTTTACTCAAGGCCCAACCTTAGGATGGCTATCTCATTCTGCATGTTCTCCCTAAGCCATGGAAAGCCTGCAAGATTTCAATAGCCACTACAGTTTAACATCTCAAATTTTCTCCTCTAACCCAGACCTCTCCTTTGATCTCCTGAAGCTCAGCACTCTAGGATCATCATTTTCTACATCCCCTCATTGTTCAAGAAGGTTGCTTGAGCGCCAACCATTTTTGTCTGCATTCAGTCAGGAAGGAGGAAGGGAAGAAATGCATGCTCCACACTGCCCACCCCTTTTAATTAAAGAGATTTCCTGAAGAGCCATGTTAACACATTTGCTTACATTTCATTGGCTAGAACTTAGTCACATGTTCACATCTCACTTTAAGGGAAGCTGGGAAATGTAGTCTTTTACCTAAGTGATGAAGTACCCAGATAAATACCACAGTTATGTTATGAAAGAATATGAGACCAAATAGTGGGAAGAAATTACGAATCTCTGCCACAAGGCCTAAAATTGTAAACATGATCTAATCCCCAAACCAAGACCACCATTGGGGTTTCAAATCTTAGCACATGCCACCACCATGCCCCTAATTGCATAAGACAGAAACTCTCTAGAAGATCAACTTTAGCAGGATGAGGACTTTGTTGGTTTCTAACAGTCCTGGCATGTAGTGGCAACCATTAAACATTTTGTAATGGGTAAACAAATGAATCCTTGGCCTCTTCCTCTCCCCTGTCCCTCATAGCTAATTTGTTCCAGAGTCCTGTCATTTGATTAACTCTTAATTTCTGGCCACTTCTCCCCAAGTCACTGCCACCACCCCATTTTCTACCAAATAGGGGGGTTGCAGATGGAATTAGTTAAGATGAAATCATACTGGAGTTGGGTGGGCCTCTAACCTAATATGACTGTTGTCTTTAGAAGAAAAGGAGAGGAGCCTCAGAGGGAAAACGGTCATGTCAAGATGGGCAAAGAACACCAAGGGTTGCTGTCAAACTTCAGAAGCTAGGACAGGCAAGGAAGGATTCTCCCTTACAGGTTTTAGAGGGAGGATGGTACTACCAAAACCTTGATTTCAGACTTCTAGCCTCAAGAACTGTGGGAGAATAAATTTCTGTTATTTTAAGCCACCTAGTTCGTGACACTTTGTTCTAGCTACACTAGGAAACTAAGACACATAGTAACAAAAAGCCAGGTACACAGCTAAAAGCTCAAGAAAAATTAGAACTTCAGGAATCCAGGAGCAGCTTAGCTGGGTGGTTCTGGCTCAGGGTCACTCTGATATTTCAGTCAAGATGTCGGCCGGGACTGCCGTCATCTGAAGGCTGGACTGGGATCAGAGACTCCACTTCCAAGATGGCGCCCACACACAGCTTTGGCTGGAGGCTCGCCAGAACTGCACACAACATGGCAGGTGGCTTTCCCCAGAGCAAGTGATCCAAGAAAGAGAGAAAGCAAGAGTGTGACCAAAACAGAAACTGCAGGACCTTTAAAAACCTAATCTCAGAAGTGACATGCATCACGTCTATTGTATTCTCTTGGTCAGAACCTGGTACCGTGTGAGAAGGGACTACAGAACTGTGTGACTACCAGGAGAGAGGGATCACTGGAGGCCATCTTGGAGGCTGGCTACCACAAAGCATAATGTCGAGCAGATGAGAACCCCCACCCCTTCCTCAGGGTTGTGTCTGTTCACAGGGAGATGGTGATCTGCTCAGATGGCCATCCTATTGTGTAGAGCCTCGCGCTTGGCCACCACCACCACCCCTCCCGAGATATCCTTACTCCTCTGTCTCTGGGCTTTCTGAGTAGCAGAGGTCTCAGCTGGACTATCTTAGCCATGTCCACCCGGACACGTTATGCTCCCAATTACTCTTTGGGACCCTAACTTCTCCCTGGGATGATACTTGCAAAAGCAGGTACAGGTCTCTTTCCTTCCAAACCTACCAACTTCTCTTCTTCCATCATGTCCTTTCCGTCTCTCCTCCTTTCAGACTCTCCTCCATTCTTCTAGCTCAAGGAAAATACTTCTCAATTTGAGGAAGGGATCGGGGGATGGGGAGAAAGTGGTCCATTTACTCCAGTCATGTAACAAACTATCCCAAAATGCAGTGGCTTAAAATGAAAATATTTATCTTGCTCACAGATCTGCAACTTGGGTAGGGTTTGGTGGGGACATCTCTGCTCCCCCAGGCATCAGCTGGTGTGGTTTGAAGGCTGGGAGCAGGATCGTCTGAAGACTCTTCTCTCATATGTTTGGTATTTGATGTTGGCTATTGGCTGAGACCTTAGTGCATGTCCATGTGGCCTTGGCCTCCTCAAAATATGGTGGCTGGGTTTCAAAGAGGGAGAAGCTATAATGCCCCTTGCCACCTACTTAGAAGTCATACAGTGACACTAGCACCACATTCTATTCCTGTAGGAAGTCACAAAGTCCCACCCAGTTTCTATGGGGTGAAGAAATAGACTCCATCTCTTAATGGGAGGTGTCAAAGTTCTAGAAGAGTGTGTGGGAAAGAATATACGACTGTAGACATTTCTGGAAAATAAAATCTGCCATAGGGTCAGAGGGGAATCCTGTTTACTTATTTATGTCTCTCATTTGTTCAAGTCCTCATCCTCTCAGCTCCCATAAGGGCTCAGAGTTTAGAACAAAAAGATCAGCAACATCCAGTGACGTCTCTGCCTTCTGCTCTGTCAGGATCTCTCCTGAGGCAATGAGGACATCAGATAACATCTCAAAAGTATTGCCCAGACGCTGCTAGGAGAAATGCACTGAGAGCTTGCAGGAGGAACTTGTAACTCAGGCCAGGGGGATGGGGAAGGCCTCCCAGAGATCTGAAGGGTGAGTAAGAATCAGACAGGTGGACAGAGAGGTGGAGGGTTTGTGGGGACAAGTGCTCCAGGCTGAGACGGAACAGCATGTGCAAAACCTCTGAGGGAAGAGAGAAAAGACAAGTAGTCAGAACTGAAGGAGGACCGATAAGGATGGAGGAGGAATGGACAGGCCAGCTGGATCTTATCTGAGTCTAGTGAGAAGTCTTGGAAGGATTTTGAGTGAGATAAGATTTGCCTCTCTTAAAGATTGCCTTGAATAAAGTGAAATGGATTGCAGAAGCATTCAGGAGACAGAAATATTGGGTCTTGGTGACTAATGGACATGAAAGAGAAGGAGGGGTTCCCCAGATCCTCACAGCACCCTCCTCCCCAGGATTTGCCCCAATTCTGGCCACAGCAGGGCACGTGGGCATGACAAGGCCTCCTGGGACAGGATGTGGGAACACCCTCAGCTGCCCTTGGCTTCAGTGATGGCCTTAATCAATGAGCAAGACTCCTCTCTGGCCTCTCCCAAGGAGCAGAGCCAAGCAGCAGAGGTCCAGCAGGCTCAGGAAGGGAGTGGGGAGGAGAGGAAGTCTGGGAGCACCCGTGTCAGCACTTTCGGGTGACTGGAGACCTGCTCAGCCTTCATCGGGAATAACTGGGAAAGGGAAGGATGAGAAGGATGGAGAGGCCTCTTGCACACCTGGGGTTGGGAGCTGGGTCTGCACTGGGTCTAAATCTGAGGCTACCCGGACCCCTGGGCCACTAGCTCTGGACACTCACTGCAGGCACCATCGTGCCCAGGGACAGCTAAGTTATGGGATAAATGTGGCATCTGTTTGACTTAAAGAATGTGAGAAAGATAATAGTATATTAAACATAGATGATGAAATAGAATGCAAATTTTATACATGGATTTTAGGATAAAACAGAAGACCTGAGGTCCTTTTGGGGCTTTGGATTAGCTCTTTTGAGCCAACCCCTGCCCCCCAAACGCAGACCCTCAGGGATGCACTCTGGACCCTTTGGGTGCCATCTTGGTGAAAGAGTTTGAGAAAGATAGCAGAGCCCTTTAACGCCGGCAACCCCAAGGACAAGCTCTGGAACAGCCATGTGTCAAAGGGCTGCAATCACCCAGGGGTCACCTTGAGGAGCTACCAGGACAGGGACCCCACAGTCACCGACAAGGTAAGAGAAGGGAACATGTTGGCAGAATCTCTCACCTCTCCAGACCCCAGACACCAAAAAGCCATTCTTGTTATCTATCCCTCTGGTTGCAGCACAAACCAGTTCCCTCTGGCTGGTGGCTCCCCCTGAGGAGGGAGCACGAGCAAGCTCAGCTGGACTTGAGTCAGCTCAGCCCTCAGCTGGAGAGCAGGCAAGAGGGAAGATAGCCAGTCCCTGCACGCTCTGCTTGGTCTCTGATTTCGCTGGTGGTTCACTGTTTCTGCTACCTTTGCCCCCTGGTCAGTGAGAACCAGAGTAGCTCAGGGTTAGAACAGGGAACTGAGGGGCAGGGTGGGAGGGGATATGTCGTGGCACAGGTGCGGGAGCCAGAGGAAGGGGTCGTTGCCCTTTGTGATCTGGGTGAGAGAAGGGGAAAGATTGGATGGGAGGAGAGGAGAGCACAGGAGGGAAATGGGGGCCTGGAGGACATGAAGGACTTCATGTACTGTCATCTTCCTCCAGTGTGAGAAAAACTCCAGCAGGGCAAACCAAGACATGTCGTCTACTCCCGGCAGTCAGTGGGCCCAATCGTACCTCCAAGGAGGCACCCAGAAACCCTTGGTCACAGGGGGCTTGGTACAGAAAAAGGAGAGGCAGAAGTCCCAGTCTGAGGGGACACAGCCCTGCCCTCAGGGAACCCCAGTCTGAGGGACACACACAGCCTTGCCCCCAGGGAGCCCCAGTCTGAGGGGGACACAGCTCCTACCCCAGGGGAGCCCCAGTCTGAGGGGGACACAGCCCTGTCCTCAGGGATCCCCAGTCTGAGGGGGACACAGCTTTGCCCCCAGGGAGCCCCAGTCTGAGGGGGACACAGCCCCTGCCCTGAGAAAGCCCAGGTCTGAGGTGGAGGCTGGCTGTGCGCCAAGAATGCCCCAATCTGACGGGGCAAGGCTTCATGAGGACCCCCCTCATTACAAGAACTTCTGTGGCTTTGCTTTGAATTCCTGTAAACAGACATGAGAAATCCCGGGAACGGAAACACTTGTAATCATCCTCCTTTATTGCCCTTCCCTGGGTGAGTCAGCAGGAGGAAAATCACAGCTGCGGAGTGAACCCAGAATGAAAACTGAAAGGGAGAGTGAGGAGAGAGTGAACGCTGTCTCCTCCGCGGATTTGGCTGCTCTTAGCTGGTTGCCACCGTCCCCTGAAGATGCTAACAGAGCCCATGAGGGTGGCCTGGGGCCAGGAGGACACCCAGCACCCCAGGGAGCCCCAGAGCAGGACTGGGCCCTGGATGCAAGCAGGGGCCAGGGCACAGCGGCGGGAGTCCTGGGGCTGACTCACCTCCGGGGCCTCTGGCTCTTACCCTCCCCAGCACACACGGTGTCCTGCTCTGGCCCCACAGGCCCTGCACCCAGACGGCCCTCCTTCCCTCCGGGGTGCCACATTCTGCTCCCCCCAGACCCAGCTGGCCTCCTCAGAGCTGTCATCACACCCTCAGTCTGAGCTCCTCTGAGCACTTGCCAAAAACCTGACTGACTTGAGGTATTTGAGGTTTTTGTCTTTGCTTCTCACCCAGACTGTCAAGACTCAAGAACAGGTGTTACCTGCAGCAGGATGGGCCCAGCCCTTAGGAAACATGAATGAATGAATGAGTGAATGAATGCAGGGGTAGAACTAGAGCCCACACTTTCAGTTTTCTTGGCAGAAGCGCTGAGCATGAACCCCTGGGGGATGTCCGGCCTGCTGCCTTTCCCTGGGAACGTGGGAGAGAAACACCTCTCAAACCTGAAAGAGGCCTTAGAAATCACCTGAAACCGAGGCCCAGTGAGGAGAAGGGGCCTGCCCCAGATCAGGCAGCTTGCAAGGAGCCCATCCAGGGCTCGCACCAGGGTCCCCTGCCTCCCTCTGCCTGCGTGACCCTTCCCCTTGAACCTGGACCCTGGGCCCTGGGCCAGGCAGGTATGCAGGGGAGGGAGACGGGCCATTCTGTACTCACTCCAGGAGGGCGGGACAGAGTGCTGTGCCCCAGGGGCGAGCACATTTCATCACTAGGAGGCCTGGCCACAGGACTTGCAGCTTTTGCAGCCCAGGGAAAGCTGCACTTTGCAAATACCAAGCCACTCGATTCCCATCCCTGCTCTTATGCAAGCACCCGGGATATTTCAGCCTCTGCAGAGAGCAAGGGCAAAGTACACGTCACCTTCCAGAGCAGCTCTTGGGCTCACTCTCACCTGAGGGTCCTGGCCTGCCTGCTCCAACGGGACCCTGCCCAGGTTTTCCTACTGCCCACCCCCCACCGCCCGGCCCCCAACAGCAACAGTGTTTGGAGATAATCATACAAAGCATTATTCCAAGTTACTCTGCCTGGCATTTCATAGATATTTTTTCATCTAACTCTCTTAGCAACCCAATGAGGCAGCTACTGTTTTTATCCCCATTTTACAGGATGAGGAACTACATGGGTTGTAGGCACCAATAGGTGCAGCGGCTTGCCCAGGTGGCACAATTGGTAAGTGGATGTGCTGGGACTTCCCAGCTTCAAACACTTGACCTTTGTCACTACATGGGCAGTGATCCAGCTCCCCTGGACTGGGCACCTGTAGGATGATGACATTTGGCCCAGGGCAGGGCGGGTAATTGAAAGCTTGCCTGTGTGTTGAGCCAGCTCTATGTAGAGCTGGAGACCTGCCAGGAATGGCCTCTACAGAGGGGGCCCAGGGCTCTGCCCTTAGATCTTTCTTGCCCAATACAGTATTTAGAGACCAGGATGAGACACAAATGTCCAGCCACTGAGTTTCTGGAAAAGGACATGTAGGAAAAAAAAAAAGGACATGTAGGATGACTAACTTTGAGGGATGTGGAATCCAGATGACAATCTGGCCGAGAATGAGCAGCTGGTGTGTCCAGCATTCCTACACAACCAGTGAGCCTCCACCTGGCACCAGGCCCTGGGGGCCCAAAGGGACAATGAGTATTCACTGCCCTTCGCTGAAACATGGAGGATGGAATGGAACCCCAGGAGCCAGTGCAAGATCCAGAGGCTGCCCAGACCTGAGGATGGAAACACTAAGTTGAAGGGAGAGAGGGGCTTCTCTGAGCTAGAATTTGAAAGGCGTGGAAGATTAAGGCTTCCTGCCCAGGTAGCCATAAGAGTAATGTGAAGATCAGATAGGATCGTGGAGGGGAAAGTATTTTGTGACCTGATTAAAACAAAACAAAACAAATAAACAGACAAACAAACAAAAAAAAGCCAGACAACTGAGAAGCCCTGTTACTTTTCCTTGGTGAGGAAACTGAGGCCTAGAAAGGGAGTGTGACTTGCCCAAGGTCAATCAGTAATTTGGAAGCAGACACAGACTTGAACCCAGACTTTCTGATTCCAGCTCTAGGTTCTGGCCCTGCTGCACTGACTTCCCCAGAGTGACTTCATTGTTAAGTATCTTGTTTCATGAATGCAAATGCAGGGTGGGGTTCATTTACACTGTAGTATGAATTTAGTGCGTCAGCATGCTTTGCAAAGAGACTGCGAAGAGCAAGCAGTGAAGGAAATTTAAAAGTGGGCAGGGGTTTGGGGATATGAAGGGATAATTTGGGGATATTTAAAGCAGGAAAGCTGGGACTGGGAAAGGCATGAGAGTCCTAGAGGACGGGGGACAAGGATGGAAGTGTGGAGAAAGCTCAGAAAAGAGCAGTTCATCTAAAGGCGCAGTGTCAGACCCTTCCATCCCAGGGCGAGGGGAGTGCCTGAGATTGGACTGCTCCAAAGACCCATCCCCCATCAGCCCTTTGAGACCTGCTCTTGGGGGCAAATGCCCTGGAGGCTCCATCCCCAACCCCCAATTTCCACAGCTTGTGCACATAGAAAAAGGAAAAGAAATGAGAATGTAACATGACTATTGAGGCTCCCTGGGCCTCCCCCACCCATCCTGAAAGGGGAGTAGGGGTCTTGGTCGCAATTCTTTCACTTGTTCACTAGAAGTCACAAGGCGGGGGAGGGGGCAGGGATTTTTGTTCATCGCATGAAAATGCTGAGTCTAGAACCTCATTCCCAAGTTAACTGGATTCTGAGGATAATAATCTATTTTTCTTGTTTTTCTCCCCCTTCCCCACCCCATGAATACCCCATGCACACACATCATACAATCATGGAGAACATGTTTTGAGAAAACACAAAAAGTGTAAAGAAGAAAATAAAACTTCTTCATTATCCTACTCTCAGTGAAAAACTATGGTTAACATTTTGGGGTATTTCCTTCCGGTCTTTATGCATATACATGTGTATATCACAGAGCACCTGCTGGCCTGTGTAAAGGTTTCCCATCCAACTCCCTGCCTCCTAAGAAGAGGGGGACAGTCCCCTTCCTAAAGAGCCCTCAGGCATCTGCAGAGAGACAGGCCCATGGATCTTTCTGGCGGATCCATGTACCAAATCATTTGCACGTATTAATCCTCCAGGCTGATTTATATGAACATCCCTTTGGCACTGACCAGACCTTAATCCCACATGTACAGTAGGCCCTCCCACCCCCTGACTCTCCACTAAGCTCTGCCCCAGTGCAGCATTGGGGTGAGAATTTGGGGTTTCTCTGTGCACTCCACTTTGCCAGCCTGTTCGGCTCCTGTGATGCTTGGCAGAGATCATGGCCCTGTTCGCTGTGGCTTCCAGTTGGAGTGCTCTCTTGACATCAGAATGAAGGGTCTCTGCCTGGACCTGGTCCTAAGAGGGGTCACAGTCTGTTCTGAGATGTTGGCCAATCGCCACCAAGCACATCTCGTGGCCCTTCTGCTCATCAACTCCATGATTTGAATGGTTTTGATGGGCAAATTATGGGTGTTCATTCATAATGAACTTAATACTTGCTGCCATTTACTCAGGGCAGACACTATGGTAGGCTTTACATTTGAGAGGATTTCTAGATCCCACTGTGATTCCATGTGAAGGACACGTGGTTGGTGAATGGCAGGACCCACTATCAAACCCGATGTGACTGAATCCAAAGCCACTGATCACTTTGCTCCCCTTCACTGCCTCCAGTATGTCCAGAGAAAACTATATTGATACGTAAGTGTTGATCAGAACTATTGCTCACCCCAAGAGAACCCACCTCACCATGCTGCCCTGATATCATTCCTACCAAAAACAAAGGGTCAGGCCTTTTAGTACACCCCGGTGGTCTTATCTCAGTTAAAGGCATAAATTCCATGAGACTCTTTGAAACCTCCCTCACTGCCTTCGAACGTGCCTTGGAAACCCCAGTGTGGGAACAGGTAGCAAGGTCAGCAGATCTCATCGCTGGCCTCCCATCAGGCGTTCAGACATCTCAGTACTCTCCTCCCCATTCAGCCATGCATTGGTGATTTATTGAGCATTTAGTATATGCCAGGCACTGGCTTCAGCATTGAGTGTCACAGATGCTTAAGACTCAGTCCCTGCCCTCAGGCACTCACAGGCGTGTGTGTGTGTGTGTGTGTGTGTGTGTGTGTGTGTGTGTGTGTGTGTGTGTGTGTGTTATCATTCTAAACTGATCTGACCCTTCTAGGAAGGCAGGAGAGGACGGGAGGACAGGTGACAGTGAAAGCGACAGATTTCACCAGAGGGCGGAGGATAAGGGGGGGGCAGTGTGCACATGTCTTTGCTCATCTGTATGTACCTGTTCACTAATTGTCACAGGTCAGATTCTCCAGAAGCAGCTGCTGAGGTGACGTTAAAGAGGCAAAATGTCCTCCGGGGAGCAATAACCATGAAAGGAAAAGGGCAGAAGCAAGATTGGGCAGAGGAGCTGTCAGAGCACATCGCAGACCCAACCATTCTCCACCAGCCCAAGGGGGAGCCCCCGAGGGAAGATGGCTCATCAGAGGAACCTTCAGTTGGTTGGAAATGACGCTGCTGTTCTCAGTCATTGGCCCTCAGGGCCAGGACGGGAGGGAGACCAGGGAGGTGCCCAGGGCAAAAACTTAAGAAGGCACTTGCACAACCCTGAGAGTGAGGACCTCATCAAACTGTGTGTCCTCAGCGCCTCACCCGCCTCACCCTAGTCCCAACCCCTGTCGAGGCTGGCAGCTGGAACTGGAAGGTCTGAGTGGCACGTCTCTGTGCCTGCCACATTCTTTCATTCAACAAATATTTATTGAGCACCTGTTGCATGCCAGGCTTTGGGGATATAATAGCACACGAGTCAGACCCAAGCACTGCCCTCCAGAGCTCCCAGCCCAGAACATCTCCTTGTGCACATTTGTGTCCGTGTGTCTGTATGAGGGTGCAACTCGCCGGTCTCCATCCGCCCACGTTGCAGCAGACCCACTGCTCTGATCGTGCCTGCCTGTGTGTGGGCACACGTGAGGCAGACACACTCCCGTAGAACCCGGGGCTCTTGAAGGATTGCAAAAATTTTCGAAGATGCTGCAGCTTCCAAAGGAAGGTGAGGGAACGGGAAGGGAAAGGAGCAGATGCTGAAGCAAGTAGCCTGATATGTGAAAAGAGAGGTCGGGGGGCCATGCCAAGTGTGAAGGGGCATTTCCATTCACAAATGGGTCAGGAGCAGGTAACAGTGGGGAGGAGGGGCTCAGGCACTGTGGGCTGGGCAGTGGGACTCAAGCCAGAGAGGAAATCTTGCCATCTCCTTGGGAACTAAGGAGAGGAGGGAGGAGAGGATGGGTCGGGATAGGAGGAGAGGGGGCCCTCAAGACAGCCCCAAGACAAAGAACCAGGGCTAGGGAGGAGCCCTTCAGACTGGAAGGCGCAGGCTGGCAAGGAGAGGACAGGGGAACGGAGCCTACTTGTCTCTTCTCTCAGTCATCATTGACTGTGAGCCACGTGCAAACTGTGCATTTGAATAAGAAGAAGTGGTAACATTTGTATGGCTCTTTACATAATGTTCCCAGCCTCCCCTCCTCCCCCAGCCCCTAAAGGACCCTTTGTCTGGGCCAGAATCCTGGGAGTCACACTAGACTCATCTCTCTCCTTTGTCCCATCAGTCCCCAAGACCAGTTAATTCTACCCTTCGAAGACTAGGACTCCAGCTCCCCCCATCCCCCTGGCCTCCGCCCCACTGTCTCCCTACCTGGTGTTCACAGTCTCTTACTTGCCTGAATCCCATCTCCCCGCCCACTCTGATCCATTCTCTTTGCTACAAAATGCATCACCTCACTCTCTTGCCTAAACCCCATTGTCCGCAAGACAAAGCCCCAGGTTCCTACATCAACTCACTCACTGCAGCTCTTTCATCTTCAAACCCAGGCTGCTTTGCCTCTGGGCCTCCCCAAATGCTGTTCCCTGGGCTGCAACATTCTCTCTGCCTAATTCCTGTCTTGCCCCTCAGGTCTCGGCTTCTGTGAGGCTCACTCGGGAAGCCTTTCCTGTCTTCTCCATCCCCACCCCAAGGTCAGATATTTCTGCCATAATCCTGTGCCCTGGCATTAGCCAGGTTATTGTTACCGGTTAATTCCAGCAAGTCCTCAAGGGTCAGTCCCATGTCTGTCTTGTCCACATTGTACCCTCAGGGGTACCCATATCATCAACAAATAATTTTTTTAATTCAGTTTTATTGAAATATATTCACACACCATACAGTCATCCAAGGTGTACAATCAACTGTTCACAGTACCATCATATAGTTATGCATTCATCACCACAATCTATTTCTGAACATTTTCCTTACATCAGAAAGAATCAGAATAAGAATAAAAAATAAAAGTAAAAAAAGAACACCCAAACCAATCCCCCATCCCACCCTATTTGTCATGTAGTTTTTGTCCCCATTTTTCTACTCATCCATCCATACACTAAAGGGAGTGTGATCCACAAGGTTTTCACAATCACACTGTCACCCCTTGTAATCTACATTATTGTACAATCATCTTCAGGAGTCCAGACTACTGGGTTGGAGTTTGGTAGTTTCAGGCATTTACTTCCAGCTATTCCAATACATTAAAACCTAAGAGGTGTTATCTATACAGTGCATAAGAATGTCCACCAGAGTGACCTCTGGACTCCATTTGAAATCTCCCAGCCACTGAAACTATTTCGTCTCATTTTGCATCCCCTTTTTGGTCAAGAAGATATTCTCAATCCCAAGATGCTGGGTCTAGATTCATCCCTGGGAGTCATATCCTGTGTTGCCAGGGAGATTTACACCCCTGGGAGTTAGGATCAACAAATAACTTTTGAGCATCTTTCAAATATAGGCACAACAATAGGCCCTGAGGAAGTTATGGGGAATTAGCAAACTTCTTGGTCTTCACTGGGCTTACACTCTTGGTTTTTGCATATTCCAAAGCATAATGCACATGTATCCGATTTCTAATGGGAAAGGAAAAGGTAGGGGCAAAAGGAAGGAAGGAAGGAAGGAAGGAAAGAACGAAGAAAAGAAAGAATAAATGAAGACAAGAGAAATCTCTAGCTGGCCCCCTGCCAGGAGTGGGGTAAACCAAGCCCTTCATGGTTTGAGCCCCCAACTTGCCCAAGTTTCCTGCTTCACATCCTTTCACTTTTCAGGAAGAACTTCATGTTCCAGAGAGAACGCAATCGTTCGAAGCGCCGTGCTCTTTCCTATTTCTGAGCTTTGAATTTCCAGTGTCCCTACCTATGAGCCTTTGCCAGCCTTTGCCAACAAGTTCAAGTTCCTGCCCTTCAAGACTCAGCTCTCGAGTGTCTTTGTCCCAACTGTGTCAGACGCTCCCCCCAGGCCCCGGCAATGTGGACACAAACTGCCCCGGCAGCATTTTTCCCACAGACTCCTCGCTATTCATCTGCATGCCACATCTTTCTCCCACAGGCTATGTCTGCAACTCGACGGCAAAGGACAAGTCCTTCTCACCTCGGAACCCTAGACCTGTGCCTGGCGCAGGGCAGGCCCTTTGGTGTTGGTTGAAATGAAAGTCTTTTTTTTTTCTTAATTAGAGAAATTGTGGGTTTAGAGAACAATCATGCATAAAATACAGAATTCCCATATACCACCTTGCATTAGTGTAGTACATTTATTAAAATGGATGAAAGCACATTGTAATAAGTGTACTATTAACTATAGCCCATGGTTTAACTTAGGTTCACTGTTTGTATAGTGCAATTTCATGGATTTTTTTTTTCATTTTATTCTAATACCATATATATAACCTAACATTTCCCCTTGCAGCCACATTCAGATATATATTTCAGTGTTGTTAATCATGTTCACAATGTTGTGCTACCATCACCACCATCCATTACCAAGACATTTCCTTCTTTCCAAGTAGGAACCCTGTGCAACTTTGGACTCGACTCCAATGATTGGCCTCCCTGATCCCGCTCAGGGCCAGCTGGAGGGACCACTGTCCAGCCCGCTCAGCCCCCTGGGGCTTGTTGCATTTCTCAGACATGAGGTTCTCCCTCGCCTTGATGTCAAACCCCACCACCACCACCCCCCATTATTCCTGTGGGCCCTGGACAAGCCCCAGACATTCAGGGTCCTTGGCTGAGGGACCAACAGGCCTGTGAAGCCTCACTCCCGGCTGCCCCTATCTCCACACCCTCCCTCTCCCCAATGGTAGCCACTATCCTGACCCTAACACTGTAGATTCCTTTTCTGCTGTTTTTGACCTTTCTATAAACAGAATCACACAGTATGCCTTCATGGAATCTGACTGCTTTCACTCAACACATTCACATTGTTACACAAAGCAGTCTGGCTTTCATTTTCATCGCTGTATATAATTCCAGCATAAGAATATACCATAACTATTTATCCATCCTACTATTGAGGGGTGTTCTGGATGTTTCTCATTTTTTGACTCACACACAGGATGCTGCTATGAACATTCTTGAACAGTCTTCGGGGGGGGCAGACATGTGCATTTATGTTGCAAATAAATCCAGGAATGGAATTTGTTGAGACAGAGAGTTTAAACCGTGTGTTCAGCTTTAAAGATATTGCCCAACAGTTTCCAAAGTGGTTGCACAACTTTAAAAAAAAAAATAATAAAATCTATGCCTTGATAAACATATATTCCCCACATTTTATAAAATGGGGAAACTGGTAAAACTTTTTGTCTCTGAGGACAGGTAGTTGGAGGACAGATCTGCAAGGGAGAGAATTTTCACTCTATACACTTTTGGACTTTTGGAATTTTAAGTCATGTTAAAGCATAACTTAGTAACAAAAAAAATTTTTTTTAATTAACAAAGAAGGGGGGAAAGCCGATGTGCTTTTCCGATACCCTCTTAGAGTGTTTATAACAACCCCCTTGGTTTCCCCCCACCCCAGATCCCTGTCTGAGAGTGACACTCCCCACCCCAGCCCCCATTATGAACTCTACCATAAATGCCAACAGTTCTCACCAGGGAACAGAGGCCTGCTAGTCTGAGGGGGGAGACACAGTACCACCTGGGGGGGGGGGGGCGGATTACAGAGGAGGCAGAACGATAGGGGAGGATCAATAAACACAGAACTAACCACGTCCACAAATTCTGAGCAGATACAGAAGGAAGGTATGCCAGTTTGTATATATTATGTCCCCCAGAAAAAGCCATATTCTTTGATGCAATCTTGTGGGGGCAGACATATTAATGTTAAGTTGGAGACTTTGGATTAGATTGTTTCCATGCAGATGTGACCCACCCAACTGTAGGTGATAACTCTGATTGGATAATTTCCATGGAGGTGTGGCCCTGCCCATTCAGCATGGGCCTTGATTAGTTTACTAAAGCCCTATATAAGTGCTCAGACAGAAGGCGCTCAGAGCTTCAGCCAAGAGAGAGCAACTGAGAGTGACATTTTGAAGAGGAGCTGCAGCTGAGAGACACATTTTGAAGATGGTCATTGGAAGCTGACACTGACATTTTGGAGAATGCCATTTTGAAACACAACCTGGAAGCAAGCGGACGCCAGCCATGGGCCTTCCCAGCTAACAGTGGTTTTCCAGATGCCAATCGCCTTTCTCCAATGAAGGTACCCGATTGTTGATGTCTTACCTCGGACACTTTAAGACCTTAAGACTGTAGCTGTGTAACCAAATAAACCCTCTTTATAAAAGCCAATTCATTTCTGGTGTTTTGCAAAACGGGCAGCATTAGCAAACCGGAACAGAAAAGATTTGCTAGTTAGGAAGGGTTAGAACGCTAGAGATGACAGAAGAAAGGAAAAGAAGGGGAGCTACCGCTCGAATCCATATGTATGGGAGGTGAGGGGTGCTGCTCTTCCCTCTCATTCCCTCTCTTCCAGAAACTTCTGCCACCCACTCTCCCTCACACACACACCGCCCTGACCCCACGAATGCTGGACACTTCTCGGTCAAGGACACCCCACCCACCACCACCACCGCCTATCCGTTCAGCTGCCAGCCAGCTAGGGACAAACACAGATGGCCCCTGGCTGCCTCCTACCCCACCCCCTCCCAGCCCAGGCCAGGTCTGCACCTCTCAGGGGGCCAAGAGGAAGTGGTGGCTGTTGAGCTGGGCCTGGAGGCAGGAGCCAGCAGCATCTGGCTGTTTCTGCTTCCTCCAACGTGACATCCTCCAAGAAGGCTGAGAAGGGGAGATGGCAGCAAGTGGAATGTCACTGCCAAGTAGAGAGAATCTGTCCTCAGGGTCAGTCTAACACTTGGCAGAGTTGGGGCATGTCATCCATTCATTGACACACGCTCCCATTCACCCATTCAGCGAAGCATGTGGTAGACAGTGGTTATATAGTGGTAAAGAAAACAGACATTGCTCCACTGGGTTTATGACAGGTTCACAAGCTTGATGTGGCCCACCTCCTACCCCACACCCCCTTCCCAAATGAAACTCTTCCTCTTGCTTGCCTGAAATGCCACCGTTGTAGATGGTTAACTGTAAATTAGAGGTGTATTGGGAAGGGGCACTCTTGGAGAACTAATTCAAACTGACAGATTTTATGAAAACATTGAACCCTGGGAACACATTGTGGGGCCTTGCCAAGAGGCAAACGAGAGACCCTGAAGCTGGAGCTTCATCAGGTCCTCTGTAAATCTGGCTCTCTGTAGGTGAGGTTCTTCTTCTTAGAAGCGCAAATAATAGTGGAAGGGAGCCCGTCCCCAGGATAAGGTTCAGGGAGAGGCTGCTGGGCAGTGAGGATGGGCATTCTGATGGGAAAGGGGGAGCTCCCGGAGGGGCTGAGGATGCAAGAAGTTGGAGGAAAGGGAAGGTCTCGAAGGATCCCCCACTGGCTTATCTTCCCCTTCTAGGCTCAAAGTGTGGCTCCTGCTCCCCACAGAGCATCTGATTCCCTCCTTTAGCCAAAAGGAGCCTCTCTCCCCTCTCTCCCAGCAGAACCAGGGAGGGGGCACAGCGTGCAGAAATGTGACCCTGTTTGAGTTTTCCCTCCACTGGGATGCCTTGAAAAGACAGAGCAGTGCTTCCGAGGGGAAGGTGGGCGGGCTGGTTCTGCACCACCCCTGGGTGGGTTTTCCTCCCTGGGTCTCAGTCTTCACCCTGGAGTAAGACAGCTGCTGTGAACCAAGGCTAATGAAGGCCCAGGGTCTTTCTAGTCAGGGACTTGTATAATTAAAGGATACAATGGTGTCTATTTCCATTTCAGTTTCTTAAAATTTTAATAAATTAAACAATCACGTTTCTCACCATGAAGGCATTTCTGGCTATGACACAATAAAATAAAAGCTTAATAAATCCAACTCCAAACAGATCGTTTTTAAATTTCTGCATGGCAAAAAGCTACCATAACCAAAATCAAAAGAAAACAACAAACTTGGAAAAGTATTTGTCACTAATGTCATCAACAAGCAGCTAATTTCTCTAATATATAATGAGTTCTCACAAACCAATAAGAAAAAGACCAACAATACTCAATAGAAAAAAAAATGAGCAAAGGACATGAACAGACAATTCACAGAAAAGGAAATTCAAATGACTCATAATCACTTGAAAAGATGCCCAACCTCATCTGCAAAAAGAGAAATACATATTTAAACTACCACTGACACAGCATTCTCACTTATCGGATCAGCAAAGATCAAATGTTTGCCAGCACACAGCATTGGCAAGGAAGTGAAGAAATAACACTCAGATCTTTCTGCTGAGCATGTAAATCTGTAAAACAATCTGGCAAGAGCTATCGAAATTAGAAATACACATTCACTTTGATCCAGAAATTTCACTTTGCTTTTGTGCCTTTTGCATTTTGACCTACCTAATAGGTAACCATATCAGCTATTTAAAAGTAAACTTTAAAAATTTAAAAAGCTTCTCCCTAGAGTAATGTGGGAGCTTACTAAGTGGGGTGCTTGTGACTCAGTCTCTTTGGCAGCTTCTTAGCCAAACACGATAGCTGGTGTAGTTTTGTTTTTTGTTTTTTTCTTTTTTTTTTTTGTATTTTGACCATTAAACAGCTTTAAATAGTTTTTAGATTTGTCATTTATTATTTTATGTCTATTCACAATGTCCTGCCAGTTAGGAATAGAAACAGGAAGTAGAAGAAACGCTGACACTGAAGCATAACCCAACAAGGAGCATACAAAAGGAAAACAGTTTCTGCACGTTTGCCTCCAGGTGCTCATCACCAGATCGATAATTTGCATTCATCTGATCAAAATTATTCTCAAACACAAGATGTCTTGGTTTCTTCACAAATAATATTGAGATGGGGTGATGGAAAAGTTTTGGTAATGGGTGGTGGTGATGGTAACACAGCATTGTGAATGCAATTACCAATTACCACCACTGACTTTTTTTTTTTTTAATCTTCATTTTATTGAGATATATTCACATACCACGCAGTCATACAAAACAAATCGTACTTTCGATTGTTTACAGTACCATTACATAGTTGTACATTCATCACCTAAATCAATCCCTGACACCTTCATTAGCACACACACAAAAATAACAAGAATAATAATTAGAGTGAAAAAGAGCAATTGAAGTAAAAAAGAACACTGGGTACCTTTGTCTGTTTGTTTCCTTCCCCTATTTTTCTACTCATCCATCCATAAACTAGACAAAGTGGAGTGTGGTCCCTATGGCCCTCCCAATCCCATTGTCACCCCTCATAAGCTACATCTTTATACAACTGTCTTCGAGATTCATGGGTTCTGGGTTGTAGCTTGACAGTTTCAGGTATCCACCACCAGCTACCCCAATTCTCTAGAACCTAAAAAGGGTTGTCTAAAGTGTGCGTAAGAGTGCCCACCAGAGTGACCTCTCGGCTCCTTTTGGAATCTCTCTGCCACTGAAGCTTATTTCATTTCCTTTCACATCACCACCACTGACTTTTATATTGAATGTGGTTAAAATGGGGAATTTTATGTTGACTATATGTTACAATAAAAGTTGAAAAAAAAAAAAAAACAGCAACAATAACCCTGGAACACAAAGCGTGAATCCTAGTGTAAATTATGGTCTCTAGTTAATAATATAATCATCAGAATGTTGCTTCATCAGTTGTAATAAATAGACCACACTAATGCTAAATGTTAATAAGTGGGAAAACTGTGTGTATGTAGGTAATGGGGGGCTTTAATATGGGAACTCTATACTTTCTGTGTAATTTTTATGTAAACCTACAACTGCTTTAAAAAATAAACTATCAAATAAAAACAGAAATCAAATTAAGGAGAAATAGTAAAAAGCAGCTTCTTTCCAATTAGGTTTTGCTTTTACTAGAAATGGAGACTGTGTACAGCCACAATGTGTTATGTGTGGAAAATGCTTAGAATAAGCAAGCAGCCTGAAACCATCTCGTCCATCATGTGGAAACCACACTTGAAATGTATGTCAATGAACTAGTCAATTTTTCATGATGCAAAAATGAAAGAATTCCACACATCCTGTCCTGAAACAGTTTTTGGCAATTGATGATTTAACATGTAAAATAATATCAGTCCACTTCCAAATACATTCAATCCCTACTCTAAGAAATTAAAGTCATTTTGAATCTATCCCACAGATCACGATTCTCTTTAAATAATAAGTGGCTGTTATATTGAGAAAACTCAAAATTTGTCTCTATACATTATACATGTTTAATTAAAATGAATTCTATAATATAATCTTTAATAATTTACCTCTAAGATATATTTTTAACTGAAAAACACTTGCTTATCTTTCACAAAAAACGCTGAAATCATTTTTCAAAAATTTATTTAGGCAATCCCCAATATATTAGTATCGAAAGTGCCAGAACTTTTAAATAACTGAGAAATGCTATCTAAGCCCTGATTCTCGGTGTATAAGACTTCCCAGCCAGAAATATCTCTCAGACTTTGTTGCTGCCCAAATGCAGTTGGGGGCAGGGGGAGGTTTAAACATTTTCTTATAGATATTCCCTCTGTCTTCAGCAATTTATAAATACCGTGATCTCACTTGAGCGTCACAAACTTCTGGCAATCATTCATTCATTCCTTCATTCTTGTTGTAACCACTTTAAAGATGAAGATCCTGAGCCCAGAGAGGTTCACATCATTTGCCTGAGGTCATGTGAGTTTTAAACCCAGGTCATCGGCCTCTATGACATGTTAGTCATCGTGGAGAGGTGACTGTAAGTCTCCCTCCCCACCCCTCTGGTTGTCCGAGGGCACACCTGGTGCCTTTGTGAAAACAGTGGTTCAGAAGCCACGGTGGGTGGGGTCTGGGAGGTAGGCTAAGGCCAAAGGGCACATTGGGGAGTGTAAGTCTAGGGGTGGCCTGGGGCAGAGGGTCTGGGCAGAGGGCACTGACAGCCACATCAGCGATTCTGCTCCATGGACCACTGACTGATCATCCATGGTCATCAGCACCTGACCATGTCTAAGCCCCTGGAAAACTACCTAACCAGGTTCTAGTGATGGTTTAAGCATTACAGTTAGAGGTACAGAGTAACAATTTGACAGAAGGATATTCAGGTGCAAGAAGCATGGAAAAGGAGACTTTAACCCCGGGAGTAGGTAGTCCCCCACCTGCTCCCCCTACTGTGATCCTCAGGTCGGCCCCCTGACTCAGCAGTCAAGCTCCAGACCATTCTAAGCCAGGAGCGAAGAAGAGAGGACCACCACCCCCCCTCCCCCCGATCCTGAATCTCCTCTCCCACCCTCATCCTACTCAAGGCCAGTTAGGTCTGGACTGGGCATGGGATTGGGGCTTGGTGAATTCCTTGTTCAAGGCCAAACTCTTCTGAGAGTGCAGCTACATGCATGTGCGCCCACACACACACACACACAACCCTTTGCCAGCTCCTAACAGTACCTTCCATGGACCTCTGCCATCCCAAATCACCTGAGATTCCTCTCTTTGACATGTAAACACTAATCCCTGCATGTCCAGAACATCCCCTCACCTGGACAAGTGGAAAATAGCAAGAGTCAGTGTGACTGACTCTGGTAAGAAGGCATCCAAGGGTGACATGTCCCAGGCCTGCTGTCCCCTCAGCTGGGGACACTGGGCTTCTCAAATGGGGTTGCTGTCAGCCAGCAATGCTGGGTTTAAACCACCAGGACCCCTCCTTTCCCTCAGCTTCACCTCTACCTGCAGGCCTGGCCACAGGTTGCAAAGGTGGAATTTCATGCCAAATATTCTGTCCACCCTGGAGTTGAACCTGTTTTTCTGGGGTCTAGGAGAGCTGTTAGCCCTATGCTGAGGCAGCTGGTTGCCAACTCATAACCAACCTCCCCCTTCTTCCTTATTACATGGTTGTTTGTCGGAGGTGGCAAGGTGTTTAGCTTAGAAAGCAAACATTTCCCAGACACCCTTTCAGAGAGAAGTGTGCAATGACACATAGTTGAAGTGTTCTGGGGAAAATTCATTAAGGATCCTGATTTAGCTGGCAGGTGCCCTTTTGCCCTATCTCCCATATTCCTGCTTCCTTCCTTGAACTTGGATGTTCTTGTTGAAGCTCCAGCAGCTATCTTGGTAAGAATGGTAAGGATGGGGAGGCAGAAAGCTGGAAAGAATCTGGGCCACTAATGCCATCCTAGTACAGTCACTGCAACTCAGAACCAGCCTATCTGTGAACTTATTTTACTTAAGATGAAACGGTTTTTCTTATTAAGTTATTAACATTTTGAATCTCTTATTCTAGGAGCCAATGCCATTTATAACTGAAACATTGGACTTCTCTAAAATTTCCTTTTATCCAAAAGAGGGTCCCATTCCATGATGATCTCAATCATTAGAGGATGCCACTCACAGTGGGTGGGAGGGACGTGGGGTCCGAGCAGTGCAGGACCATACCACCAAGGCATTAACAGAGCGGGTGTTTCCTCTTCTCTGTGTTATCAGTGCTCACACAAAAGGCCTTGGAACCAGGAAAGACTTCCAATCCCAGACCCATAAACTCAGCGCCTCTCCATGCTTCCCCTCTTCAGAAGACTCTGGGCTGATCAAAGAAGAGCTGAACGTCCTCCCGGTGCTCAGGGCATCACCATTCTCCTTTATCTGCTTCAAGCAGATGCCCCCGGTTCCCTGAATCACATCCCCTGGGCAGTGTCTAATTTCAGCCACAGTCATGGTGGACAGCTCCATGTAAGGTCAGACGCATGCCTCGTCAAGCGGGCAGGGTTCTGTCCCAAGAACTTCCCCAGCATCTCAGTCTGCTTGGTCCAGCACACAGCCTGGAAGTGCAAGGGAGTTACACCTCCGGGGCAACCCTCTGTCAGCGGGAGGTGGGTGCCTGTGCGTAAACGCTGCAGCCTCCTCTCCTTTGGGCAGACTGTTCTGGGAAGCTTCCTGCACACTTCTCAGGAGGTCACAGCCTACAGCAGGAACTTGATACCACAATTTACAATGGGCGCCTCCTCTTTCCCTGTCTCACTTTTCCATTCCCTCTCTCCTGCATCCTGGGACCACCTCTCAAATAGACCACACACCCAAGTCTTTGTCTCAGGGGATGCTAAATGAGGGCTCAACATTTTACCACCTTGCTCAGCCTGATCCTGACGTAACATCTGACAAAAGTTCATGTTTCCTAACGGATGTTGGTAAACCCTGTTGATGCTGGGCTGTATCAACAGGTTCTGGGAGTAGAAGCTCCCTGAGGGCAGGAATGGTATTGTTTAGTATAGATCCTAGTAGCTCGTCAGCTGCTAAATCACTTTTTAAGGGCTATTAGCTAGTGATGCTAATAACCATGGTGATAGTAATGCTGATAACAGCATCGCTGACAATCCTGTGAGCTGCTCACAGACAACCTGAGCCAAAAATTCTCATGTCATTCAACTGTCCCTAGACAGAATCCTGTGGGCAAACAATCCAAATAACCAGATCTTTAAATAGCAATTAAAACCTCTATGGAGAGCAAACACCTGTCACGGTCAAATTTCCACATTCACATCCTATTTGACCAAGCAATTTCACTGAGGGATCACATACGCACAAAATGAGGTATGTATAAGGTTATCCACAGAAGTCTTGCTGGTATTAGCAGGTAGGTTGGAATGGTAGGTTAAATTATGTACCCCGAAAAACATGTTCTTTATCTTAATCTGTTCCTGTGGGTGTGAAACTACTGTAAATAGGACTTTTTGAAGATATTGTTTTAGTTAAGGTGTGGCCAACTGGATCACCAGGGGTCTTAATCCTATTACTGGAGGCCTTACGGAGAAGGCCACAGAGAGAAAGCCATGGGAGGGCACAGAAGCCAGAAGTCAATGGAACCTGGAAGAGAAAGCAGAGGACATTGCTTGTGCACTGTCATATGACAGAAAAGCCGAGGACCCAAGGGATGTGGGCAGACAGCCCCAGGACACCACAGGCTGCAGGGAGAGAGCATCACCTGGCTGAGCCAGGTTTTGGACTTCTCCCAGCCTCAAAACCATGAGCTAATACATCCCCATTGTTTAAGCCAATCCATTGTGTGGTATTTGTTTTAGCAGCTGGGAAACTAAGGCAATTGGAAACACCTAAATGTCCATCAACAGGGCACTGGTTCAAGAAACTGTGGTATATCCAAACAATGCAATAGTACATAGCAGTATGAAAGAATGAGGAAGTTCCTGACGCATTGACAGTGCTATCTTCGAGATATATTGTTAGCTGGGAAAAACAAGGAACAGAACAGGATGAAAAGGAGAGGGGGAGTGGGTGGCCAAGGACAGGGGTGAGAGAGAGATGGTACTGGATACGGTTTTGTATTTCTTGAATTTTGAATCATGTGAGTATATTGCCATTTCAAAAATAAATTAAAAAATAAAAACAAATTAATCATCAAATGCAGAGATCCTTTACATAGTCATTCATTTATTCCACAGACATTCACCCAGGGCCTGCTAGGAGCTGGGCACTGTGCCACAGGCTGGAAGTACAAAGAAGAAAAGCCTTCAGGACCTGCCTTATTCAGAGTAGTAGCTGGCAACTGAGGGGAAAACAGAAGAGATTGAGCAATTACAAATCCATGAAGTGCCAAAATGGGATAAGTAGCGGACACTACCTGAACTCAGAAGGGCAACCGAAGCAGATTCAGGGGTCGGGCAGGCTTCTTGGAGGAGGTGACAACTGCCTTGAAGAATGAGCAGCAGGCAGCCAGAGGGGATACTAGAGAAAGGGCACACTAGGAAGGAAGCGTGGCAGGAGCAAAGAACTGAGGTGTGACCCAGCCTGACTGGTGGGAATGTGCAGGGAGCATTGAAAATTAATCAAGACTGCCAAATTAAGACCCACCCTAAACAGAATTCATATTGTGAGGTAGGAGCCTTGATAAAAACACAAAAATGTAAGCCTTGATAAAAACACAAAAATTCATATTGTGAGGTAGGAGCCTTGATAAAAACACAAAAATGTAAGCCTTGATAAAAAAAAAAAAAAAAAAAAAAATTCCTGAGAAGTAAAATCACGATGTGTGTGTGGGAGGCAAGGGGGGTCAGTCTTGGGCTTTCAGATCATCTTGCTCCCCCTCCCTCCAACCTCCCTTGACCTAGAAAGGGGGCTGAGATGCCAGAGACTTGCCCCGGACATGACCTGTGACCAACATGTCAATCTTCATCACTGCCAGAGTCCTGCCAGACAGCACTGAGATACACAGGTGAAGTTTATGATACAGCTTTGATCTCAGAGGAGATTAAAATTTACACAGGCTGTATCTCAATAAAATTTGGTTTAAAAAAAAGTTAAAAAAACAAATCTACAAAGGAAATGACCTAAAAACAGCATAATTCAACTTATGTCCTTCTCTTAAAAAGTGTGGCCCAGGAACAGGAAGTAGTGAGGTCTCATTCAATTTAGGAGGACTTCTTGGAGGAGGTGGCATTCTAAAAGGTCTGGGAAAATATGGACGTGAGAGGAGAAGTAAAAGCATGGTGAAGGAAGGTGAGTTGGGAAGGAGAGGAACCCAAAAGGGATGAGTCTGACAGCCTCTCCTGGACCAGACAGATGGTGAGAGAAGCATCTTGGGAATCACGGGGTTGGTAGCTGAGAGAGTGCCTTCAGTTTCATGATGTTCATGACATGAAAACGCTGCAGGAAAAGATTGAATAGTTGAGAGAGGCACTTTTTTTTTTCAACTTTTTATTGTGGTAAAAAATAGACAACTCAAAATTTCCCATTTTAACCTCTTTTAAGTGCATAACTCAGTAGTATTCATTATATTCACAATATTGAGCTATCATCACCAGTATCCGTGAGGCAGGTATTATTAATTCCATTTTACAAGTGAATAAACTGAGGCTCATCCAGGGATAAAGATTTGCTCAAGACAGTACAGCTTGGAAGTGGCATGGTGGAGATTTGATCTGGGTAGTCAGGCCTGCATTCCCAGGACTGCTGTAACAAACTGCCACATACCACGTGTCAAACTCTCTGGGGCTGCCCTAGAGAGTTTTAAAAGATCACGAGGCTGGTATCCTATTCCAGAGATTCCTTTCTAATTTGTCTGGGGTGGGTCTTGAGAACATTTTTGCAAAGCTCCCAGGCAATTCTAATGTGCCAAAAGGGTTGAGAACCAACTACTCTAAGGTGGGGCACATTTCAGTCCCTCAGCTCTTGGAATAACTCTGTCAAACCTTGGGGAAGATGCTCAGCTTCTTTGAGCCTCTTCTGTAAAACGGGTTAAAAAAAAAACAAACAAAAAACCCTAACCTGACTATCTCAGATTGCATCTATGAGAGTAAGAGTATACCCAAGCTTCCCTTCTTTTACTCTCCCCTTCATCTCTTCTCTTTCCAGAATTGTCCACACATCAGGCAGCCAAGGAAGCGAGGCATTGGGGTAGGGGCTGCACAGAAGCCTTGGCCTTACCTTGGAGGCCTCAGTAGTGAGTGGGGTGGGGGAGGATGCACATGGGCTGCGGGCAGGGGAGGGTTAATTGAGCAAATAAGTGGATATATTGAGCATAATGGGAGTTAAGTTTCTCACTGTCGGAGAAGTGTTCTACATATGTGGAAAGGGGGAAGGCTAGAAAGGTGTTGTATCAGAATCAGAAGACAGAATGAACTTTGGTTTTAAAATATATTTACACAGGTAGATATTGAAATAGTTACAGATGTCAATGTGTGGCATATGTAGGTATGTATGTCCTATCTCTGTCTTCTGGGAAGGACTAGAAGTAATGATACCCCAATAACAATGAGCACACCAAGCACACAGATCTTGGTTTCTAAATACTATCCTCCACTAAAAGGAACTGAGACTGCTTGCAGAAATGGCTGATCCCAGGGCTAGAGCAAGGAACATAAATGAGCCTGGAATGTTTTATAGTGCCAGAAAGCAAGGAAATGCTCCAAGAATGATGGGGACATGTCAAAAGGACACAAGAAGGTGGTGCAAAGGGGTCTCTGCCCAATCTGGAACAATTCAACACCAAAATAAATAATATTAGTGGACTTCAACCAATTGAATAAAATAAAAACGCAAGAGTCTATCCTGATGTAAACAAACAATGGGGGAGAAGGGAAAGTTTTCCTTGAAGTAGAATGCCAATCAGTAAATGGTAGAAGGAATGATGGAAATAGAAAAATCACCATTTGGCAACCACAGTAGTGCTTGATTCAAGCAGGAGCTGTCGATGGAGGTTAAAGCTGGTGGGTAGAGGTTTCGCATAATCTTGTAAGATCTCCCTACAAAATGCTTACCAGGTACAAAGGGGGAAATGGCGACTTGGTGCTGGAGAAACCTGGCAGACACCAACTGGACAATTGAGTGAGGCACTGAGAAGGATGCAGCATCATTTCTGTTGCATTCCTTTTGAGAATGCCTGGTCCGAGACTGGTCATGGGGAAACATCAGAAGGACCTGAGTTGAGGTCATCCTACAGAATAAAAGGCCTGAACGCTTGAAGACTGCTAAGGACACAGAAGACAGGGAAAGGCCAAGAAACTGATTGAAGGAGTGAATGAGATATCATTAAATGCAACACATGTTCCTGGATTCAATCCAGGACCAGAAAAGGGAAAAGAGACATTGATGGGACAGTTGGCAAAATTTGAATGGGGTCTGTGAATTGGATGGTAGTTGTTTTAGTTTCCTAGGCTGCAAATACCATGCAATGGGTTGGCTTAAACAATAGGGATTTACTTGCTATGGGTTTGAGGCTAGGAAAATGTCCAAATCAAGGCATCATCAAGGAAGACTGTGGCTTTCTGGGGCTGGCTGCCGGTGATCGCTTGCTCCCCTGTCGCATGGCAATGCACACGTCAGTGTCTCCTGGTCTCTCCCTTACCTTCCAGGTTCCGTTTCAGCTTCATGCTTCCTGTGGCTTCCTTTCTTTCTCTCTTTGTCTGAATTTCATTTTCTTATAAAGGGCTCCAGTAATAGGATTAAGACCCATCCTAATTAAAGTGGGTCATGCCTTAACTGAAGTAGCCTCATCCAAAGGTCCTGCTTACACTGGGTTCAAACCCACAGGAATGAACTAAATTTAAGAACATGTTTTTCTGGGGTACATACAGCTTCAAACCACTACCGTAGTCTTGTATCAATGTCAATTCCCTAATTTGGAGAGCTGCAGAGTGATTATACAGATTATTCTTTGTTTGAGAGTGGGACTTGAAACACAGCTTTTTGGAGGCATAATTGACATAAGCCACACATATTTAAAGTGTGCAATTTGATAAATTTTAACAGGTGTGTGCTCCTCCACATTCAAGATAATGAACATGGCCGTCACCCTCAAAGTTCCTCAGATCTCTTTGTAATCCCTCTTTGTTTTGAGAAAATACACACTGGGGAATTTAAGGGTGATGAGCACCATGCTTGCAACTTGCTCTTAAATTTAGAAAAAAAGATTAATGGGTGTATAGAAGAGAGAAGGTGGTGAAGCAAATGTGGTGAAATGTGAACAGAATCTGGGTGAAGGGGACAAGGGAGTTCTTTGTACTGTTCTTGCAATGTTTCTGTAAATTTGAAATTATTTCAAAATATATATTTTTCAGGTTTGCCCGAGTGCTTTTGCAAACTGTACAGGAGATTGTTATACGTTTTTTAAACATGTGGGATTGTAATGCAGGGTGTGCTGTGTGTATGGGGGTGTGGGGGTGTCGTCATGGAGTATGTGCTTATTTGTCTTCCACCCACCCCCAAATTTAACCCCTTCTCCCCCAGGGCAACAGGTGATGCAACCCAAGTGGAGGCAAGGGAAGTACCACACCTGAGCAAACACCAAACCCTGGCTCAGCTGGGATGAGGCTGTAGCAGGAGTTTTTATGGCTCTTCATGCTTTGTCATCCCTTCCAGTCACAACCGAGTGCTTCCCTGTCATCTGTTTATACAGTGACTTATAAAACAACAGATCTTGCACGTTGCTTGCTTCGAGCCTTGGAAATATCTCTGAAGTGCTGCCAGCTGAAACAACTTGTTTTCTGCCTCCCCAGCTGATTATTACTGCCCCAACTGGACCTCTGTTTCAGATTGAAGTGGGGACTGAGAACATAGGGAAGGGAACCAGGAGTCCACAGTCCCCCAGCAAAGCCATGGGGGAGGGTGGCAGACTGCAGTTCAATGCTATAGGCATTTACTGTGGGCCTAAAATAGGAAGGTTGGACAATAGGCAATGAACAGGTGTTTCTTCAGAACTTCCTGTGCATGGAACCCACTCTCAGGCTTAGAGAAGGGAGGAAAAGGAAGGACATGAGTATTGGCTGCACTTTCAGTATCATCTGTTTACTCATCAATTCCTCACTCATTAACTTAACATATTTATTAAGCCTCTACCCTATGCTAGCCACAGGGCTGGTGGCTGGATACACTTTGGTGATCACAACAGACAAGGCCCTCGCCCTCATGGCAGGATGATGTGGCGAGGAAGACAGCAAGCACCAGTAAAGCAACAAGTTGATGTAATCTAGTTACAATTGTGAAACGGGATGTGAAGGAAATGAATAGGGGCTATAGGACAGATGAACAGGGGCAGCTGCTTTAGGTGGGGTGGTCGTGGAGAGCCTCTTCAAGGAGGTGGCATTGAAGGAGGAGGAGAAGCAAACTGCAAAATGGTGGTTGTGTTGGGAGTTTCCAAGCAGAAGTTCCCCAACGTCACTTCTATCTTGGAAATGTGAAGATTCAAGTCAAAGATAATGGAATTCCACCTTAAAGGATATTCTCCTTCACCTCCACCATCATCACCACCATCATTATCATCACCATCACTACCACATCACCACCACCACCACCAACACCATCATCACCACCATCACAACCATCATCTTTGTCATACTGGTACCACCACCACCACCACCATTGCCACCACCATCATCATCACCACCACCACCATCATCATCATCATTGTTATCCAACTAACTTGCATGGAGCTAACTATATGACAGTCACTTTTCAGAGCACTTTACTTACATTAACTCATTTAATCCTCATGAAGACTTTATGAGGTAGGTTACTATTATTATCGCCATTTTTCCATTGAAAGAGAAACCAAAGCTCAGAGAGGTTAAATCATCTTCCCAAGGCCGCACAGCCAGAGCCTGAGCATTGACCTCGACATTCATCTGGGGCTACCCCTTTCCCCCTCCTCCTCCACCATCTTTCTCTCCAGCCCTCAGCTGGTGTGTATGCATCCAGCTCTCATCTGTGACTGGAGGTCTGCTTTGATGAAGCAGAAGCTGCAGGATCATTCCCATACCTTTCAGTCTCTCAAAGACATGCAGGAGCACCTGGGGATCATAGGTTGGGGCAGTGCCATGTGTGGATCCTGACCCCAGTCCTGGTCAACTGGTCAACTCTTAGTCCTTGGAGTACCTGTTTCCCCACAGACAAGGCTGTCTCAGCCCTGATGCCAGTGACCATCAGCAGAGGAAGCAATCACCTTTGAGTGCAGCACTTAGGTGGATTATGATGGGTTTTTATTGCTCCAGTTGGTAACCAGGGGCATTGGCCAAGTACACTAATCATAACTCTCAGAAGGAAATAAATCTGGGCTGTGTGCAGGTATTCCCAACAGTCACCAGAAACGGCCCAGGGGCTATTTGAAAGTCCATGACAATGAGAGCACCTAGTTCTCCACATTCCCCCTTGTGCCTGGCACAGTTCTTAGCACATAAAAATGGCTCAGTCAAAATTTGTTGAATTAATTTGACACTTCCGATTCAACCAGAACCCCTGATCTTCTTTATTTATCAAATTTACTTGTCCATCTCCCATCCCTTCCCATCCTTATCCTAAGCTATTATTTCTTGTGAAAAGGGTAGGTGATGATCAGTTTCTACAGCTTTAATAGCCTTCTTAGGTTTGGGCCAGTAGTTTATATTTTTATAGCCTATCGTCCAACCATTTGCAGAACCTATAACTTTTTGCAGAACCTGCAGTTGCCTGCAGACTATGGGTATTTACAGAGCTTGCCACTTTTTGAAAAGCCTTTTCACAGAGCCCTCAGCTCTTTACAGAGCCTGTCCCTATTTGCCGAGCCTCTAGTTTGTTTTAAATTTTAAAACAATTACAATTTAAAATCATAATTGTTTAAAAATATGAAGCTTTTTGACAAACTTGCAGTGATTGCAGCGCCTATAGCTATTTATAGAGACTGTGGCTATTTGCAGTCTTCAGTGTTTGCAGAAGCCACAGTATAAAACCTGTTGAAGTTGGCCAGCATGCCTGTTGGAGGCTTAGCTTCTAGATGGGCTTTTCTCCCTGAGCTAACAATGGGCATATCTTAAGCACAGACTGCATGTCCGCTGTGGAGTCAGGTGCTTTGCAAGACACAGAGGATAAAGAGAGTCTCCTTCCTGCCAGAGGTTTTTCCATACACTTGGAGCTACAACCATGGGGCATACATGGACCACCCTGAGAATAATCCCCACCCCCTGCATCATACCAAATTACACAACTACCTCTACCCTTCCCTCAAAAAAGCCTTTTCTCTCAGAGTGTGGATCCCAACTAATCCTCAAAGAGAAAAGGGAACTGAAAAACAAATTTGCAATAAGTTCTTAGCTACTGGGACATGATACCATAGAAGGACATTCACATTTTGCAATCAGAACCTTGGAGGCATCATGCCTTCACCCAAAAGCAAGCCCCGATGATGGGGTTTGAGGCACAGTGGCAGGAAGGCAGCAGGGATGAACTGGGTGCACGGCAACCCTGGCTGTCCAAGGGGAAGGCTTGCCCTGCAGGTGTGCCCCACTTTCTGGCAGCAGCTGTAGTCTGACTGAATCTTTGTTAATCGAATCCTGTTTTCCCAGTGACGCATACACCCATTTCAGAGCAAGGATGCACTCAGAATGAGAAGTGGTTTCAGTCTAGGCATGAGCTGAAGGATGATTGGGTTGGTCCAAGCCAGGGACTTTTAGTGAACAGAAAGTTCTGCTACTAGTTCTGTCTTCCTATGAGTGTTCCTTTGTGTCTGTTTACTTAAACTTCAGCTTGGACTCTGATCCAGTACATGTACTTGATGGTTGTTTTGGTTCCAGTCCTTGGTTCAGAAGGCTGGTTCAGTTCTCCCCAGTTTCCGTCTGACCCCAGGAATGGTTTGAATCTTTGTTTTGGAGAAGCTTCCTCTTCCTCTCCAATCAAGGGCCCTGAAGTATGCCACCACAGCTGGTAACATCTTGAGTTTCTAGCCTGGGAGAAGGATTAGGGCAGTTTGATCTACTTGGAAGAAGACAGCTGCCCCTGGGTGGTATGACTCCTGAGTCAGTGTCTCCAGTCCCAGCCCCACTCCTGAACTCCTGGTCCCACCCCACTGCCCCCCCGGCTTCCTCACCCAGGTGTCCCGACAGCACCCTCTACTAAGAAAGTCCCAAGGTGAACTCACTGTCTCTCCCCCTCCCCTGTGCTCTCTCTGTGTCATTCCCCACTTTTCCGTCTGTCCAATTGTCTAAGTGAGATGAATCCTTCCTCTCTAAACCCTGATAATCCCACCTTTGGAAAGTCCCTAACTCCCCACCTTCTGCTAACTGTCCGGTGCCCTCAGCTCATCTTTCACCAGGACAATGCAACAGTCTCTTTTCTCTTCTCCATGCTGCAACCAGCTCCCATCTCCAACCCAGGGCCCAGCGTCAGCATTCGACACATCAGCAAATATTTCCTCTAAAGTGCTCATCATGAGGGATACTACAGAGAACAAGATAGACACAAGCCATGGTTGCCAGGAGTTTTTAGTCTGTAGGGTCTTTATTTTAGTGCCTGGCTGGAAAGAATGCTTCGCTGCTGTGTTTGATTTTTAACATTTGCAACACACAAGCAATCGATGCTCATTGTGGAAAAAGCTAGGAAGTGCACATAGTCAAATCAAGAAACGAAGAAGTACTTATAACCCTACCACCCCCTATGTCCGCTACTAAAAACAAACAACAAACAACATCAAAACACCCCACTGTTGACACCTCGGTGTGTTTTTTCCCTGACATTTTTTCTTTTTCCTGTTTGAATGTTTTAAAACAGCACTGGTGTCCCTTCCCACCCCTAACTTAATTATTTATTCAACAAATATTTATTAGGTGCCACCATACGCCAGGCACTGGGCCAGGTGCCATGGATACAAAGACGGACAGTCTAGTGGAGGAGGCAGTCATGAAGAACAATCACAAATTAATCCATGATTCTCAACTGGGAGACTTATAAAGCATATGACGAGGGCATCAGCTCATGGTGTGGGCTTGGGGAGGTCAGAGAAGGCTTCTCCCAGGAAGGGTAGGGTTGACCAGGATGAAGAGGGTAAAGAAGACAGTGACTGAGGAGGCAGACACTGAATTCAATAAGCAGGCTGACGTATCCATGAGGTGCTGTAGCACAGCTCGTCGGGCCCACAGTATTAAAAGGAGCCCATCAAAATGGTTTATTTTCTTTTAAAATAAGAAGAAAAAAAATTTTAGGTCAAAGGAAATTTTAATATATAATATTAATATATTCATCTTTATATCAACACAGTTGTAGAATATAGTTTATGGAGGAAGGGGCCCATAAAGGCAAAAATGCCTAGAGCCCACACAAGTCTCAGTTCTATCCTGACGTGAGGACCCTGTGGGCTGAGAAGATGGTGGGAGATGAGGCCACACAGGGGCAGGGGCTGGGCTTGTAAGCCACAGTAAGAATTTAGGACTCTATCTTGTGAGTAACAGGAAACCCAAGGAGTGACATGACTCTTTGAGCTTTTTATTTAATCTCTAAGAAGAAAATATCTTTTTAAAAAATCACAATACCTTATTACACATGAAAAAGATGAACAAAGATTCTTTAATATCCTCCAATATCCATTCAGTGTTCGCATTTCCAATTATCTCCTGAATGTTATATATTGTTAAGTTTTGTTATTTTTTACTGTTTGTTTGACTCAAGATCCAAATGAGGCTCTCTTTCCTGTCTTGTATAATCTATGGGTTTCTGTTCTACCTTTCTCTCACATGTACTTTTTTTCCCTTGCAATTTATTTGTTAAAGAAACCGGGTTGTTTGTTCCACATTTTGCCTATTATGTCCCTGTGGTTCATTTAGCATATCCCTCTGTCCTCTGTATTTCCTATGAATTGATAGTTGGATCTAGAGGCTGGATTAGATTCACGTTCAGTCTACTTCAGGGAGGTGTTGGGACTTCCCTGAGGAGGCAGGGAGAGGCTGCTTGTGTCTCTTTGGGGGATGTTGATAGCCACTGGTGATTATCGCCTAGGACGTTAGTCCGTCAGGGCTCATGGTGCTCGGGCACTGGAGGAAGGGGAGAGCAGTTTGGAGGCTCAGGCAGCCAAGGCCATCTTCTCGGTCATCCAAGGGAGGACCCGCTGGTGGAGGAAGGGGCTGCGGGTGGTTTGTGGCCTCTTTTCTCTCCACCACCTCTAAGCAACAACAGTTCTCCACCTTTGGTAGGAAACTCCTATGTACCAAGCCGTTCTCGGCAAATGAAGACAATCTAACCCAGGCTTTCCTTGTGCCTTAAGTTTTTGTTTTTGAAATCAGCAGCAGGGCCAGCACTGCCGTGCCCCAGCGGGTAAAAGCCTAGCATGGGAAAGGCCGAGACTGGGCACTCTAGGTAGAGCCGACTGGGCCCTGCCCTGAGTGCCTGGAGGCCTCTGCCATCAGACCATCCTGGGTCCCAATGCGGGCTTCCCCACACTTCAGATAAGACACGTTACTTTCCCTTCTGAGCCTCAGTTTTCCTGTGTGTAAAATGGGGACGATAATGGGTCCCACGTTAGGGGGGTCAATGTGAGGTCAAAAGCAGTAATGTACATAAGGGGCTTAGGGAAGTGCCTGGCACATGAGAAGCATACAGCATCGGTGACTCTTACGGTTTTGTTCATAACTAGTCCCTTCCTTGTGCTGACAGTCAGGCTGTGAGAGGGAGGGGGCTGAACCACACACCCCGATATGAGGCCCTAGGCTGGACCCCAGTTGGTGGTTTTCCCGGACAAGGCCGCTTGGGTCCCTGACACGGGGACAAGAAGATTCGGGTGGCTGGTTTAAGGAGGGAGGTGCTTTGTGACCAGGGATGGGGCTTCCAGTCCCTTATGATACTAGATGAATAACTTATGTGTTCTCAGGCTCATAAGTTATTTTGGGGCCCAGCGCCGTGTGAACCTTTGCCCCAAAACCCATTGTTAGAACTCCAAGGTCAAAGTCCTGCATGTGCTCAAGTTCTGTTTATTGCCCAGTTCACTCTTGGACATTGGCTCAGAGGGCAGAAATTCCAGGAATCCTGGTTCTTCTGTCCCCTTGGCCTCTTCCTCGCCCTCTTCCCCTCCCCACCCATCTCTCAACCAATCCTCAGGCCCCTCTTCCATTTGGTACACAGTGGCCAGTTGTTTTCTGGGATCTTTATGTCCCTCAAGGAGCAGCCAGGCTGGGGCCAGATGGGGCAGCTGTGGTCATTAAGCCGTGGGCCTGAACAAGGCCTGCTGGGGGAGATTGGTGCAGCCAGGGGTGAGGGAGGCTAGAGGAGGTGGGCTAGGGGAGAGGGTCAGGGTGTGAGCAAAGCGCTCAGGCAATGGAGGGTGAGATGCAATTATCATTAGTGCCAAACTCCAGAATGCAGCAGATTCTGCAACATCAGCATAACATAGTGGAGTTCTGAGAAGTGACAGCCTCCACATAGTGAAGCTGCTCGCTCTTAAGCATCTCCTGGGTTGTCCCTGCCTCTCATTACCGCTGCTCCCTCTGGTCCTCATTGTCTCTCCCCTGGACTATTGCCACTGCCTCCTAAAGGACATAGTTGCCTGGGTGAACTCTTGAAAATGCTACTGTGATCAGGCCACTCATCTGTTTAACTAGTCCAGGCAGGACTGCTCCACCTTGTTTTTGTTTTGCAGACCCCTCTGGCATTCTGGTGAAGCCCATGGACACCTTCTTAGTTTGTGTTCAAATGCAAAAATATATGCATAAAATAAAATACAGTGTATTACAAAGGTAACCAATTTACAATGAAACACAATTATCAACGTATTTTTAAAAATTTGTGTATAATAATATATGTGCTTTTTAATTAACATATTATATTACAAGATATAGCAGTGGATCTACTAACTGCCATAACTTTGAAGTAAAACTTTGAAATAATAGTTTGAGATATCTGCTGCCATTTTCATGTGATATGATACCTGTTGGTAAAAAGTTACAGGTCCTGCTAATATTACTGTGGGTTGTTGCCTATGTTTGTTACTAAAGGCAATGCTAAATATCAGATAGAGCTTAGTGTAAATAAAAAAAGCATTTTGGGTCCAAGTTCATGGAGCCCTTGAATTCTATCCATGGAATTCTTGGTGATTCCAGGTTAGGGCCCCTCAGCGTGGCACTCAGACCCCCGCCCACACCTCCCTCCCCCTGCCGCCCCCAGTTTTTTCCCACCTCTGGACCTAATCTCTGGCCATGCCCTCCAGCCTGGTTGAATCTCTTGCCACTGCTGAGCTCACCTCCTTGATTTCTGCCTTACTGACTCATTTCACGCTGAGACCATCCCTGCCCAATCCACCTGGTGAACGCTCATCTAGCTTCCAAAAAGTAAGTGAAATTACTTACTTAGAATTAACCTCTTAGAATTAACCACTCCCCCCAGCTTGTGTTCTCGGGCCCCACTTCTGGATAGATCTTTACTGCCCCCTTTTTTTTTTCTAGTCATTCAAAGGCCCTTTAGGACAAGGACAGTGTCATTATAGGCTGCATCCCAAAAGTACTCAAAAAATACATTGAAAGAATGAAAGACTTAATAAATAAATATATGAATATGAGACCTTTTAAACAGTGGCCCGATGACAATGGCAGGGTCAGTTTGGCAGTCATCTTTACATACAAACAGCAATTGTCCCACAGGCCATTATTCTTCTTACCCCAAAGCCTCCATGTGTCTTGCAGGTGACCAGAAAGGAGAGCGGCTGAAAGAAACCAATGGGGACAGGCCACAGTCTCCAAAGGAGATACCCCAGGCTATGGAGGAGGCTGCTCACCCCTGGAGAGAGAGGCAAGAGAGGTATCCCAGGAAGCGCTGCCAGGTGCACTCAGTCATCCCAACAGCCAGTGGGGGTAGGGCTGGTACAGTACGGGGAGGAGACTCAGTACAGAAGGAAAACAAGAGGCTATGGGGAAGACAGAAAAGCTCACGGGGGAGGGGGAAAGTGACAGCAGAATCTCAGGGAAAGTGTAATGAGAAGAGCCAAGGGCTCAGGTCACCCTGGGTACCTTGAGCAAGTTACTTTACCTCTCTGAACCTCAGCTTCCTTTTCTGTAAAATGGGCAAATAATTCCCATGGTGTCAGCGTTTCTTATGTGCATTATTTCCTTCAGTGTTTATTAAACATCTAGCACTACAGCGAGCACTTAAAAAGTGCCTTCTTATTGCTACACGCAACTTTTTCACTCATCTTTTTCCTCTTTCATTCACCTGACCTCCCCACCAAAGGTGCCTGGAGTGGCACCCAAGGTGCCAGCCTGGAACACCCATTGGGAATGGTCTGTGAATCATCAGAACTAGTGTAAACAATTTGGTGGGTATGTGTATGGGTGTATTTTTCTGGGGAAAGGCCCAGTGCTTTCATTAGGTATTTAAAGTAGTGATCAAAACAAACAAAAAACAGTTTGGATCCCGCAGAAGAAAAGTGTTAGGGTCTTCATGCCTCACCCCTTCCGTGGGTTTTAAATGAGGTCTTGCAGAGAGCGCGATGCTTAACGCAGAGGAATGGCTCTAAAATGGTGGAATTTCGGGGGTCAAAGGCAAGTGGACAGAGAGGCTTGGGGGTGGGTCCCATAAATCTTACGTACTTGTGTTATTTATTCTAAAACTCACCTCGTCTGAAAATAGGTACAGGTGACTTTTGAACCAATTAGTGTCAAGGCCTCTCTTGGCCTCTCTTGAGTTATTTTCCCTTGGCAGGAGAAATTCTAGCTGTTGCCGCACAGTAATGAAATTCTGATATGATCATATTCCCTTTTTAGGGAAAGGAGTTTGAAATGGCAACAATGAACTATCTGAAATCTTTAAAATACAAATAATTCGGAATCCTACTTGAGCTCCTCGCTTAACCTACAAGGCCACAGTTTCTCAGTTTCTTAACTGGCTCTTGGAGGAAAGGACATGTAGCTTGGGTGTTACCAGGAAATGAAACTCTGCCTAGATAATGCTCATCTGGCTTAATTATTGTCACTTAGCTACATCTCCTCTCTCCTCAACGCAAACTAATTCTTGTAACTTTAAACATCTTAAACTGAATTTATAAGTTCCAATTTTTTACTACATCTTTTACTGCAAGGGTATGAATTCAATGTTCTGTTGTTTTATTTTGTTTTTCTTCTGGTATTAAACTCAAAAGTGGCCTTATCATGTACAAAGAATTTATACTCAGAAACCTCTCTAATTTAAAAATGGAGGAGATGTAGACATGAAAATTTGACAAATATTTCCCCCATGTCTCCAAACAATCCATTAGAAATAGAGCAAGTTTATAAAATAAGTGATAATCTTTTAAAATGCAAGTTATTTTAGAAGGCGTTTAATATTGTCTGTCTTTCAAGCAATTTAACAAAAACAAAAATTAAAATAGTAACTTTTGATCTTTACAATGGAGAGTTATAAAGCTTTTTTTAATTAAAGAAAACAAGGTTTTTAAGTGATTATGTTATAGAACAACACTATACTCTTGATGGCTTTTTATATGCCACCTTTGTTCCTAAACAAAGAATATAAAACATAATATAAACAGAAATAAAACAATATAAAGTGTTAGCATAATAAGAGGATTATCAAATGTTCATTTCACAAAGAGGATGATCCCTTTACCTAATTAAAAGGAGGAAGAAACTAAACTGGGTGTGATTCTTTTGTGATCTGAGCCTGGGAGCACGACCTTGGGGAAACAACTAATCTTTTCTGCCAGTTTCTCAAAGTGTGCTCAGGTAAGTCTAGTTATTGGTTGCTATCAAAGTGAAGCTCAAATCCATTCTCAATACTGATTGCCTTTCAAAATAGGGCACTCTGATGTGATTATCAGCCACAATAATAAGCATAATAATAAGAAACAAGCGTAAACCTTTGCAATGGATTCCTTTATTGGCAGAGTTAGAAAACACGCACTCCTCCCTTTCATGACTGAATACACCCACCTTTTCCTTTTCCGTCCTTGAGGCTCATGTTTCCATATTTTAAAAAGCCCCCACTGGCTGCTATGCAGAGAGTGGGAGAGCACATGTTGGTACGTGTGCCCTGATCTCCATCGGAAATTGCTGATCCGGAGTGTGGTTTGGGGCCCAGGAGGGTGGAGAAGGAGACGCTCATTCAACTTGGAAGGAGACAGAGGAAAGAGAGAGAAGCAGGAGCAGGGGGAATGGAGAGCAAGATGAAGAGGTTTGGGAAAATACCATAGGTAAGAGATGGGGCCATAGGAGGAAAGGGTGAGGAGAGAGCACTGCATTGCGAGGGAAATAGAAAGGATGATTCAGGGATAGAGAAATAGGCTGACTGGAAAGAGAAAAACTAGAAATTATTAAAACTGAATAAAAATCAATTTATCCCAAAGTATGTGCAGTGTTTTTGTGAGGCAGTGAGGCCGAAAGAGGAAAAGACCCTTTATTTTCCTAGGAAGAGAACACAGACAGGAGGTGGGAGAGGAATGGTGACATTTTCCAAATGAAGAGAAAGCTATGGCCTCTCAAACTGCCCCCACCCCACGCTGGGTGAACTGTTGGCACTGCTCCTTGAGTTTTTCACCAAGGGGGCCGCTCCATCCAGAGGGGAGGATTTAGGAGAGAAGCCTGGGGAACGGCTGAGAGCTAGAAGGTAGGACCTCAGAGTTGGGGTTCACACCACAGCCTGGGGTGCAGCATAGGTTGGAGGTCAGCAGAGACTGGAAGAGTCTTTCAGGGAGGGTGAGGGGTGCCTGGTGCTGGGGAGGGGATTTTCTTTGGAGAAAGCCACTACAGGGCTTTGGCCCAGGAGGGGCCTAAAGGGATTTGGCTGTGGCAGGCCCAGGGCTGCAGAATCAGGACTTCCCAGCTTCCTGCCCTGGCCTCCACAAAGGTGAGGCAGAGACATTTAAACGTGGATCAGCTCCTTCAAACCCACATCCCTCGCAGGGTTGCTCCACCCCTATTTGGAGACCTCACAGATAATCCCCTCCCCAGGAAAAATGAAAATAGCCCTAAGTCCTGACACCTGTGCAACACCCCTCCTCCTCCCACCAGGAATAAAAAAAAGCCAGGACCCTGCCCCTTCCTTTCCTTCCCTCATACAGGCCAAGTGGGGGCAGGGCCAGCCCTTAGTTAGGAGCAGAGGGAGGGTGCTGCCTCCAACTCTGGATATTGCTGGTTGGAGGCCTTGGGTAAACCAATCCACTTGACCTTCAGTTTCCTCACTGCAGAGAAGGTATAAAGATAGGCTTAGCCTATAAGGTTTGGAAAGGATGTAGTACTGCATGGGGTTTAATAGACACTCAGCAAATGGTAGCAAGATGCAGTGAGTTAAAAATATCCTGGAAGGAGAGAGGTGTTTTTGACAAATTCATTCACTCATTCAGTGCACAAATGTTTTATTGAGCGTCTACTATGTACTGTGGGTACATCAGTGAACAAAACAGACATGGGTGGCGAGGACAGAGCAAACAAAACGTGACAAGTTATATACTATATTCGAAGGATTACAGTGCTAAGAATAAAAAAAAAAAAAAGCCAACAAGGGCAGGGGGTGCTCAATTTTAAATTGTCTTGGGAGTGTGAAAGAGGTCAAGTGTTTCCTGTAGTCACAAAGTGTGGGGTCACACACACTGCTGCCTCCTGACTGCTCCTCCCAGATGTGGAGGTCTCTCCAGAGCATTCTAACAATGGGGGCGGGAGTAGGAGTCAAGCGTCTATGTTGGATTTGTTCCCTATATCCTCAGATTCCCTACAAATTCCCCAGCCCCCTTTTAACCCCCTTTCCCCAGGTTTACAGGAAGGTGTGTGTGTGAGAAAGAGAGACAGACAGACATAAAAACAAACAAACAAACAAACAAAAACACTGAGAATCGACCCTTCTTGGAAAAAACGTTGGTAAATGAAAATTGAACTTACAATAAATAAAAATAACAATGGCAACAAATTCCTGACCTCGATAATTAGGTACACAATCATTTTAGTTAATACACAACATCAATATCCCCCCGAGCCCCAGAGACCAAAAGCCCCGGGGCATCGGCAGCCGCGGAGGGCGGAGCGCGAACGCCCTTCACTCCAGTTCCCGGGAGCGCAGCGACCCCCGGCTCCAGCCCGCGCGCACCTCGCGCCTACTCGGGGGCCGACCGCAGGGCCTGCGCGGGGCGGGGCCTGCATGGGGGCGGGGCCCGGGTGGCCCTCCCGCGCCCGGGTCTGGGGCGGGAGGGCAGAGCCGGCCGGGCGCTAGTTAAAGAGGCGCGTGGAGGCGGGCGCGCTGTAGATTGCTCGTGGCGCGCAGAAGGACGGTCCACGTGTCTTCTCAGAGTTTTGCTCGCTCCTTCCCGACCTCGCTGTCCGGGCCATCCCCTTGGCCCTCTGCGTGTCTGCCCAGTCCCGGCCTGCGCGGTTCCCCGCGCTCAGTGGGCCAACTTGGCGGAGCAACTTTGTCCGGGGAGCCGCGCTGGGGCGACGCGGTTCTGCGCATGCGGAGCTCCAAATTCAAACAGCTGTTTCCAGAGGCCGAGAGGGCGAGAGGGCGGGCAGGCTGCGGCGGGGGGCTAGGGGAGGCTTTCTGCCGGCGGCGGCCGCCCGGGAGCCATGGTGGACCGGGGACCTCTGCTCACCTCGGCCATCATCTTCTACCTGTCCATCGGGGCGGCGATCTTCGAGGTGCTCGAGGAGCCGCACTGGAAGGAGGCCAAGAAAAACTACTACACAGAGAAGCTACAGCTGCTTAAGGAATACCCGTGCCTTGGTCAGGAGGGCCTGGACAGGATCCTGCAGGTGAGCCGCCGCCTTTACTCCCATATACACTTGAAGCTGGTTGAAGCTTTAGGACACCCGTGGGGAGTCTTCGGGGTGACGGGGAAAGGATGTCCCCCCACGGGTCGGTTCCGGGCACACGGGGGTCACCTACGCGCGAGACTCATTGGAGCCCAGTTTGCCAGGGGAAAGCTTGGGGTTGATCCCGAGTGAACCCGGTCGGGTCCCCCGCAGCGGCGCGGTATGGGTGTGCGGGTATCGCCCTCCTTAGAGGGAGGTTGTGGGGCGGATAAAGGCGTTTATCTTTCTTTGGAGACGCTCCGGATTCCGGGAGCCGAGCCGCGCTCGGGTGCCACCTACTCGAGGTTCCACCTCCCCGCTCCGGGGCCATTGCCGCGCCGGCCTGACTTTTCTTCCGGAACATGAACCCGGTTGAGCTGCGGGAGGGTCCCCCAGCCCGATCGTGGGCTAGCCTCTCTCTCCCCCGCCCGCGCAAGACCTGTCGGGCCCACGGGTTAAGGGTTGGTGGCTGGAATGCTGAGGACTTGTTCAGGCTTCCGGGGAAGCTTATCTCGCGGAGACATCCTCCGCGGGCTTGGAGTTAAACTTCGTGAAAGTAGCTGGTTAAATAAACGGACAGAACGTCGGTAGCTCCTTTTCAGGGCGGAAGGAGAAAAAGGTGTGCGGCGTGGGAAGTGGTGGGGGGGAAGTTTCTCGTCCTTGTTGTTATTGGGAGCGTCTTATCTTATCTGGTTGCCCACACCTTATGGGTGGTATTGACCTCACTCAGATAAACTGTGGGCTGACTGTTCTGGCTGGAGCCTTGTGCCAGAACCCACCCTGCAACCCCTTCTCTTCCAGCTTCTGGAGGAGTTTTGGCCTTAACCATCCACCTTTCCTTCTCTGCCTGCACTAATGGCTTCCCCAGTGAAACGACCAGGACCTGGGTGAGAGCTGATGAGGGCTCTAGGTTGCAGGGTAGAATGGCAGAAGAGTGTCTAGGGTGTTACATTCACTTGTGGTGAAAGATGTCAGTAAGGAACTCTGAGGAGGAACAGCATTTCATCTACAGCAGCCCCCCAGTACTTTATGCCTAGTCTAGTTGTAGCATTTTCCAGTCTCAGTTTCCCCATATGTAGAATGGGAACTAACCCATGCTCATCCCTCTTTCCGGTGCTAGACTGTTGTGAGGTTGAAAGCATTTGGAAAACATGAAGATGTCTTGCTAGTAATGCTTCCTTTTGGTTGTTCCCCATGTCAATGGAAGTTCACACAGTTGAGCATATAGGTGCCTACTGGTAGCAGGCCATGTAGAGACTTGCCCTCCAGGGAACTTGGTGGATGGAGAGGCTTGGACCAGCAGGGTGCTGGATTTTAGTGGGAGAGGGTCTCCTATCCTTTATCAGTTTCCGGGATGGGGATGAGCAAGAGGATGTTTCAAAAGGCAGTTGGTTGGTTTTGCTCCTAATATAGTAGGAGCGCTGGAAAGATTTGGGTTGCTTCTGATCCATGTCTGTTGTGTGTGCATGTGCGTGTGTGTTGGGGGAAGGGGGTCACTTTATAATTTCCCTTGAGGAAACAATCCCTCTGGAGAACCAGTTTTTGTTAGTTTGCTCCAAGGCTTTGTTTAGAGGGAAAAGAGGGCAGGCGGGTATGATAAAGCCTTGAGCTGCCCTCTAAGTGTTTCCCTCTTCTCTGCTCCTCCACTGTTGCTGGGGAAGGAAGGAAAGAATTCAAGGCTAAATGTGGGAAAATAAACTTCAAAACACGAGGAGAAGGGAAAAGGAGGGGGGTCGAGGGGTTAGGCAACCGGGTGCAGCTGGTGGAGGTGGCTTTGGAGACCAGACAGCTTCCTTAAGGTTTCTGAACAAACACAATGCCTCTTATTTTGAGGTTCTGTTAAGTCTGTAAACAGTTATCCCTCCAAAAGTGAGCAAGTAACTTGTGGAGAACTTGGATTTGGAAGAGGACAATTCCAACCCCATCCCTGGCCAGCAAACTCTCAAACCAACCCCAACTGGGCATGTCTCCTTCCATCACAGGAAAAACCCAAGAAATGAAAACTGACCCATGGAAGCGTTTAGCCAGTATCCATTTTCACTTGTAGAAATCTTTGCTTTCTCATCTGTGACTTGGGGCATTGCTTCAAGCCTTAGGAGATCGGTTTAAGGAAAAATGAAAACTCAGAAATCTTCCCATCTGGCTGCTTGGGCATTTTCCACCAGGGATTCTGTGTTTTGGTTGGTTCTGAATCACATTGTAATCGTTAAGCAGTCCCTAGCTAGAAATTCCTGGGTTGGAGTTGGGAAGGGCCCTTGGAATTGGGGATGGGGTGGGGGGTTGGCAGGGACAGTGGGGTACAGTCTGGGTTGGAGTTTTTCTTAAACTGGAAACTGTGTGCATTTTCAAATGGGTGAGAAAGGGAGTTGCACTTTTCTTTAGAAATACTCCTAGAGCTGTCAAGTGCTTCCTCCCCTGCTCACACTGTGGTTGGATGAAGTTTAAGCAAGTGGGGCCTGACTTGCAAGTTCTCATTGCCCACTAGCCTCAGACCATGTGGTTAACCTCTTTTCTTTCTTCAGAACCATCTTGCAGACTTGCTCTCAAGAGGTTGCTCTGTCATTTTGGGTGAAACTTCCCCCAGCCTCTTCCTATCTTGGAGAAGCTCCCACAATGGAAGTTAGCATTTACAGAGTACCATCTGTGTGTTGGGCATTGTGGATGGTGTTATCCACATTTTTGGACAGAGGGCATAGGCTAGTTTTGCATCTGGTTTAGCCATTTACCCATTGAGTCATTTAACCTACTTCTGCCTCCCTTTTCTCATCTGCAGAATGAGGATTTGGTGAGACTCAAAGTAGATAACATTAGGCAAGACATGTATAGACATCTTATGAAAGCAATTAGATCTCCCTCTGTTGGTGGTGTCTACCAAGTACGCTTATGGAGCAAGAAAACTCGCTGTGCTTTACCAGCAGTACTCCTTGCAGCAACCTTATATTTCTAGGTAAAGAAACAGAAGCACAGGGAAGTTAAAGTGACACAGCAGGAGGCAAAGCCTGGGTTGTGAACCAGGCAGTCAGGGTCTAGAGCTCGCACCCTCATATGCCCCTGCCCTCCCTCTTGGGCATGTGAAGCTGCTGAATTGTGCTCTGTAAGTGAGCTTAGTAAATTGGTTTGGGCTGGACCCTGGTCTGCTGGGAAATTTTATTTTCTGTTTCCCCTAGAACAGACATTGGCACACAGGCTTCTCCGGTGTTGTTGCTTGACTGACCCTGCACCTCCTCCACCCACCAGTGAAGTAATGCGCCATCTATCCCACTCTACTTCTCCTTTAGAAGCACAGAAAAAGCAGAGGGCTGGGTTGAAGGGTTCCTCTTCTCTCGACCTTCTGCCTCTGGTGTGCAGGAATAATCAGGAAAAATGTGAGGGCGCATCATGGACCAGGCACTTGGAATAAGAACTTCCATACACTCTCATTTTCATTAATCTTGACCACCCCCTTGAAATCAGTGTTGGTCCCTTTTTACAGATGAGGAAAATGAGGCTTGAAAAGGGTGTAACTTGCGGAGGATCATATAATGTAGGGTCAATTTTCAAATCCAAGTGTGCCATATTCCAAAGCCCATGCAGATTAGGTGACAAGCACCTTTTAAGCACCTGCTGTATGCCAGGTACTGGGCAAGGCCCCGGGAGTGCAAAGATGAATTAGACAGGACTGGGTTCAGGCTGAATGAATGAACCCATGGGAACAGGACAGTACAGTGGGTTAGGGCCTCAGCTGGGGCCTTAGGCCCTAATGAGGGGCCCCAGCTCCTGCCTGAGGGGTCAGGAAGGGCCCTCAGGAGAAGATGACCTCAAGCCAGAATGGGGTTATAGAATGAGGAGGATTTGGCAGGGAAAAGAGGAGGAAAGAGGGTCCTGGCAGAGGGTGCCTTGTTGCCCTTTCTCCTAGCCTGGGGAGGGAGACTGGGCTTCTTTTTATGGATCCTGAGATTCCCACCCCCATCCTTGGTCAATTCTTCTACTCTGGCACCCCAAACCTAACTGGGTTTTTGTAGACTGTTCACATATCTGACCCTTTCTCAGGGTCAATCCCACTGGCCTCTTTCCCTCCAAAGTTCCGAACTGCATTATCACATTCCAAGGTTGTCTGTGCGTACCACACCCTTCTCCTTTCATTTTCTGAACCCTTCATACTGCCATGTGCATATTCCTGTCCACAGTAGTAAAGCTAATTCGAATTATTTTGAAGTTCTGACATCTGTTATTAACACCAGTCCTCCTCCAAATTTGGAAAAATAAAAGCATGTGATAAAATTACATCTGACCAAAATGATTAGAACGGGGGTGGGGGTATGTGGGAGGCGAGCATTAATTGAATTTTCTGGAGAACTGAGGGTTAACATGAAAACCTCTTTTGTTTTAAGCCTTGTTGGAAATTGTAAAATGCACTGGTCCACTTTACTGCCTTTGTAAGTAAAGGGAAACACAGTAGATCTTTTGATCACAGAGGATCATGGACGCCTCCGAGTCATTAGTTCAAACTCGAATTCCCTCCATCTAGGACTGCAGAAATGGAAAAAGAAGTAGGGTTTTTGAAAGGAAATGGAAGAAAGAGGTCCCTTTCTAATGGCTCATTTTCTTATTTATGTTCTGCTCAAAGTTGAGGATAGCCCCTCTTCCACCAAAGGAAAAAAACCTTCAAATCGATAAATCCACCTTAGTTAACTGCTCTGGTTAGAGCTTTAACAGCTAAAGTGAATTTTTATTAAATCGCTTTGTGATTTACTAGAGCCCTTAGGATGATTGCAGAAGGCACAGTAATAGAGAAGCGAATTACGAAGGGCAGAAATTAGCAAGTGTTGAAAGGTTCCAGGGAAAAGGGTGCGAGGGAGGTGATGACGGCTGCTCCCAAGCATTTTCCTGGGTTTTTGCCCTATTTATAGTTTGGCGTTTAAAAGAAACACAATCCTCTGGTTTTGGATGCTGTGCTTGGCGGGCCGTGACCTCAGGCCGACGGCTTTCATCTTGAACGTGGCTGTTTGCTGTCTGATTGGGTTCAGCCTCTGAACTCTGTGTGTGGTGGTGGTGGTTGGAGAGGGGGTAGGTAGTGGGGGCAGGGAAGTGCAAGGTTTTGGGGAGCAGAAGAACCAGGCTCCTGAGAAGGAACCTCAGGAGAGTCTTGGTACAAATAGGGCTGCTGTATCTGAGTGGTGCCAGAAGACCCAGTTGCCCAAAACAGGGATGACACAAAGAGGAGAGGTGAGGTAGGTGATTATATAGGAAAGCACATGACAGAGATTCATCTCTCTGAAGTTCCTTTTGGGGGGTGGAGAAGGTAGAGGGAATCTCATTGGAGATTTCAATAAAGAGTCCCCCTGGACACTTGGAATAAGGGAGAGGAACCCTGATCTGTCTTCCCCAGGGATATGGAAGTGGCTTAGCACGGATAGAGGACACGTTGCCTCAGCAGGCAGCTTTCACCAATAGCCACTTGCCTCATCAACTGCAGGGCTCTTGCAATGACCAAGTGCATCACCAACGAGCAGTATGTGTGATGGGTACAGGGGTGGCCGACTCTGAAGACAGACTGCTTGTTACCGGCTAGTACTACTATTGGCCTCATTTCTTAAGTGGTGGCTGCTGCTGCCACTCGTACTTCCACTAGATACCCCTACCATGCGAGTGGGCCTCTAAATTGTATTGTAGAGAATTTGGGGGCCTTCCTAGAACAGAAAGAATGGCAACCGAATTTTTCTAAAAGAGCTAAAAAAAGAAGAGGCGGTGGCAGATCTCTCTTGCCCACAACCACCAGGGAGGTGTAAAACTACACGATGGTCCTGCTGGAGTGCGGCCACCGGACGGGGAGGGAAGGGTCGGAAGATGAAGTCCTGCTGGGTCTAGCCAAGGAATTTGAACTCGATCAAATTTTTGCAGTTTTCAAGGAGGGGAGTGAACAGCATTTCAGAAAGTTCCCTCTTGCTTCACAGCTGTTTGCAACTTAAAAGAAATGGAATATTCTACTCTAAATTAACAGCATTTTTGTGGGTTCATCCCTTTACCCCATGAGCGTTCTGATCAGGACGTCTCCTTTCTCCTTTCCCTGATGTGGTGGAGTGTGGGTTTTTCCACCAAAGCCCTGAGAGCCCAGAGGCCCCCAGGTGGTCCCCTACCATCCCTCACAGCCGGCTTTCAGTTAGGGTATCTCTTCCCACTTTGAACCTTGTCTGGATTGCTGGCCCTGTCAAAGACAGATACCACTCTGCCCTGGTTTGATGCCTTCCCAGATTCTGCCTTAGTTTCTCCTTTATGTGAAAGTGGGGGTAGTGTGCTCCAGCCCTGCACAGGTGGCCTTTTGATGAAGAGTTACCCAGTTCCCCCAAAGCTGGGATGAATTGGGGGTAGGGCATGGAAGGGCTGTCCCTGTGATGAAGCCTCAGAAATCACTTGAGCCTTCGGGAACTCGGTCTAGCTGGGGAGAGAAAACAGGACTGCGGTGACGAAATGAGGGGAAATATGGCCCTCCGTGCTGAGTGATGGGTTGCAGATGGTGGAGGCTGGAGGGATGGACAAAGGTCAGAGGTCCTTGAAGGATTCAGTTGCCTTTTCCTGAGGCCTAGAGAACCCCTTGGCCTGTGGGGGATCAGGCTTAGAACACAACATAGTCCCTGTCCTCAGGCAGTCCCTAATCTAGCCAGGAGAAAGATAAGGAGCTCTCACCAGAGCGGCATTGGTAAGTGTACTTGGAGAGAGATGAAGTTTTGCTCCTGGGTTTAAAGAAGGGAAACTTGAGGCTGGTCTTGAAGGATGAGTGGTGGGGGTAGCAGCCTGTGAGCATTCAGTTGAGTGCTGTTCTGTGCCAGGCACCAAGCTGGTGCTTTACCTGTATTTCATTGAGCCTGTCCTGCGGGTTAGGTGTTGTTATTTCTATTTTACAGGAAACTGGAGGGCAGGCGACTTACCCCAGGTCCATGTAGCTAGGTAGAGGCTGATATTTGACTTCCCTTGCTGACTTCAGAGCCTTTGGTCCTGTCCATGAGCGGAGGTTGGAGTGACAGAGGGGGTGTGAGAAGAATTGGGGAGAGGGAGGGTGATACCAGCTAACAGCTATTGATCACATCACATCAGCATCCCTAAAGTAGATAGTTACCAGACTCACTTCACAGTGGAAGAAATGGCATGAAAATAGACCAGAGAGGTTAAGTAACTTGCTTGAGGCCACACAGCCAGGAAGTAGAAGTGTGGGGATTTGAACCCAGAGCTCACACTCTGAACCATTCCTCTGTGTGGTAGCTGCATTCAAGGTGGGAAAAACAGGGTGCAGAGGCATGGAGAATGGAAATTGCAGGGTATATTTGGTTGTCGTCAGAGGTTTAGGGTACATGGGGTGGCTTTCAGGATGCTTAGCTGTGTGACTTTGAACAAGTCCGTTTCCTCATCTATGAAATGGGATGGTGACAGTAAACTGTCTCCCTCGTGCTCACAGAATCCATGTAAACACTAGGCAGAGTGCCTGACACATAACAGGTGCCTTGCTACATGTTAGCTGCTGTTCGTGGACCCCATCTCTCTGTGGGTGCCCTGTTCCTGACACCCCCTCTAAGCCCCACCACCACACATTGGGCTTCTAATCTGGGGATGGGAACAAGAAAGGATGATAAAACCTTCCAAATCCCTGCCTATAAAATTTTCTCACATGATCTGCTTGCCTCCCTGCAGACCCAGTAGAGTCACCCATGGTTTTCCATTCCCCTCAAATTAATCCACAGCCCTCTCCCAAATGACTTAATGGTCAGCACCTGAAAATATGGAAGTTTTACTTTTTTATTTTTTTAATGGCGAAAAAATTAATGCATAGAATTAGTCATTTGGACTCAGTTTAGATGATCCCAATTTTATTGGCAGCATCCAAAGCATCATGCTTAGGAGCTGGATGGACATATGCCTTCTCTCCTTCAGGCTTGATCAGGGTGTTGGACTTGGCCATGTCAGTGTCCTCAAGCTTCTTCACGGCCCGTTTAATCCGGTGCTTGTTGGCCTTGACATGTCCACCATGAACACAAGTGTGTTGTTGGCTTGACTCAGTGGCATAGTGATCAAGCCTGTTTCTCCTGGGGGCACACTTCCAAGGATATTTGGCTGTCTTTGGAGATGTAGTGTCTTGGGCTGCCGGAAGGTGGGTGACATGCAGCTCTTTTTTGTGTGTGGCTGTGGACATCTTTCAGCACTGCCTTTGTGGCCTTCAGCACTTTTGCTTTGGCTTCAGCTTTGAGAGGGGTAGGAGCTTCCTTCTTTGCGTTCTGTGCCATCTTTGAAAAGCAGGTTTATTTTCTCCTTCCTTCCAGCTGGAACCTGCTCTCTACTCTAGGGGGAAAAGGGAAAGGCTTTCTCTGTTCATTCCTGGCTTATCCCACGCTTTGGTTAAACCTTTTCCCTTTTGGGAGGGTTCCTGGGTCCAGGTGACCTTGTGGGTGTCCTCCCTGGATGGTGGTCATGCAGGGTCTGGGGCCAGAGTTGGGCTCTCCTTGGGGACAGATACCCTCCACCTCCCCTCTCAGAGGGGCCCGTGGTGGTCAGATCTCTTTGATTGGCTTTGAAACATATGTTCTTTTTTCCTTTCCTTCATCTAAATATTTGGATTTCCTGCTGAAATATTTAGGCACGACTGTGCTTCTGCTGATGTCCTGTCCTGTCCCATGGCCTACTGCAGCCTGTATGTAGCTGCGTAGCTGGGCCCCTCATACGAGGGGACACTTGCTCCAAGTCTGGGAGAGAAGCAAGTGGGGTGTTTGAGGTCTGCTTTGCTCACTGGTGTAGGCTGGTGGCTGGTCCTGTGAGCTGCCAGGGGGCAAGTCAGCCAAAGCAGGTGGGGACAAGTATGCAGGGGAGCCCCTCCATTTGTGCAGATCAGTGCTTGGGGCTGGGGGTGAGAGACCTTCACCCAAACCACTGTGTCAGCAAAAAGCTGGCTGTAACCTGGGTTCTGGCTCTCACAGTACTGGTTTGTGTGTGTGACCCTGGCCAGATTTTACCTCTCTGGACTCCTTCCTTGTGAGTGAATTCAACCACTCATTCAAGAAGCTTGGAGAGCCTATTAATTTATGTCCAGACAGACACTGTGAGCCACATGTGGGCAGGGACCAGCTCTCCCCACCCCTGGCACTGTTATCACCAGGCCTAGCCCACAAGAGATGGGTTTTAGTCCACCACTGACTTGCTCAGAAAGTGTCTGTCGGGTTCCAGTGCCAGGCAGTGTGCTAGTGAGGGGGCAGGGGGCGTGTGGACCTTCGAGTTGGAAGTCCCAGGCAGGAGGGGCCAGCTGCCAAGCCTCTTGCAAGGTGGAAGCTGTTACTTGGGTGAATTAAGCCTGCCCCAGACTCTGGCCCATAGTCTTGGAGGCTCTGATTTGGGGGCGGGTGAGGGGTGGCAAGGGACGGTTTTGATAAACTGCCATTATCAAAATTTACTCTTCCCCCTTCAAGCCAAGTGACCCTGTGGCCTGGTGGTTAAGGACAGGCTTTCAAGTCACTCCTGGGTAAAATACCACCAGTTCCTGCCTTTACAGATCTTTTTGTCTGAAAATCGGACTAATTATACCAACCTCCTGGGGAGAGGGAAAACCACACCAGATAATGTGTGTAAAGCTCGGTGCAGCTTCCAGCTCCCAGTTAACCTCAAAGACCAGCTTGTCATTATCTTGTCCCCTTTGATGAGTGACTTTATGGAATAAATAGCTCTCTGTATCTGAGTCTGTTTATCTCCGGGAATCCCCTTCTCTGCCCCAGCCCACTCTCGTCCCCTGTTTCATAATCTTTTCCCAAACTCCTGTCCCCTGCAGTTGAGGCCCATTGGGCACAGAGGGTGTGTGGCAGGTCAGCACCGGCACTGGAGAGAGCCATGCTGTTGGGGAGCCATAGTTTCTACTTCCAAGGAACTCAAGACAGAACAAACATCCAGTTTCTCATTTAGGAGATACTTACTGAGCACCATACTTTGTGCCCAGGCCTGTCTGAGGACTGCTGCTAAGAGAAGGAGCCCCAGCCCCACCTCTGAGGGAATGTCTGCAGACCACGTACTGCGGAAACCAAGAGGGCAAGTGGACGTGCTGGGGGAGGGAAACACCACCCAACTCTGCCCCTTCCTTTTGGAAATGGTTGTTTAATCTCCAGAGCAGGAGGAAGGCCGGGCTGCTTGCAGGGGAGCAGGGCACGTCCCCAGCTGATGCCTCTTTTGGCCTGGCCAGACACCGCCTTGGGCTTTTTCCACCCTTGCCCTCCCCACCAGGGGAGGGAGCAGAGGTGTTGGGGGGAGGGAGCAGAGGTGTTTGCAGGAGGTTCCTGCAGCACCTGGGTGACATTACCCAGTCCTCTAAGACATTTGCAGATAATCAGGCTTTGTGCCCTTGCACACTCCCTGCCTTGCCCTCCCAAGGGCCTCTACAGACCTATTCATCCAAAGACGTGCCTTCCTGTACGTCTCTGAGTGTAACTCTGAGATCTAGCCATCCCATTTGCTAAATGAGAAAACTAAGGCCCGGTGCAGGGGAGTGAGTAAACTGGGCCAGGAACTTCCTCTAGAACCAAGTTCAGGCTAATTCAGTGCTGCTTTGTCGAGATCCAGGCAATGGGCCTTTCTTCACTGGGCCATTTCCAGTATTTTGGGGGTGTAGAGCACTTATTTTACTTACATGAAAGTTTGGCCTGCCTTTCCTGTTCTTGCAGTCTGCTAGTGAATTTTTCTGGGCTAAGAGGCAAACGCATTGAAATTGGCAAACTGGACGCTCAGAAAGGAGGATGTTTTTCGGAGTCATCCAGCACTTCAGGCAGAACAGATCTGATGCCTCCCTGCTCCCCAAGGAGTTTCCCCATCACAGGACTCTGCTCCCTGTGTGTCTGCATCCAAGGAGCTGCTGTTGGCTGGTCTCTCTGGAGCCTGTGTTGGAGGCTGGCAAGGGGTGGCTCATGGGGAGGGGGTATGCTCTGGGTACCTCTTCTGGCAGCAAATTATAAGATGGGAGACTGGAAGGAGCCTAGTGGTTATCTAGTTGGCTTCTCCTTATAGCCCTGGAGCTGAGGCCCAGACTGGAAGGTTATCTAACTTGTCCCAAGGCCACTCTGCTCCCTGTAGGTGGGGAAATGCAATAAAGGAGCAATTAAGAGTTAAATGGGACTATTAGGGAAGGCTTCTTGGGAACAGTGATAGCAGAGGAGGAGGGAGTTTGAAAGATTTTATTGCAACACCTCCTTGTGGTTGTCACACAGCAGTCAGAGCAGTTCTGATTCGGTCAGATCACATCCTGGACCCCCAGCTCAGAAAACCCTTGCACAGTTTCTCTTTTCCCTTGGAGTAAGAGCCAGGGTCCTCGGTGTTCCCAAGTGATTTGGACCCTGCTGCTGTGTGACCTGCCCTCTTCCTGGACATCTACCCTCGATCCCACTCAGCCTCCATGAGTGGGGCATTCTGCAGGTTGCAGAATGCCTCCAGGAAGGGCATTCGGCAACCCTCTACACTAGCAGCAACTACTCTCAACTTTTACAAAGAAGGAAAGGTTTATAACCCCTTGTAATTTACTTTGGGAAATGGTGGGAAGGGGAGGCATAAAAACAGCCAGAAAAAAACAAAAATAACAGCAGCTGAGACTTACTGAAAGCCTGCTGTGTGCCAGGCGTCGTGCTGACCCCTTTTACAAGAGGTACCTCTTAGTTTCCCAGCAATTCCAAGGGGTATGTACTGTGTGGAGCCCATTTTGCAGCTGAGGCAGAGAGAAGTTAAATAACTTGGGCCATGCAGATAGTAAGTGGTTTGAAGCCAGCCTTTTGAGCCCAGAGTCAAAGCTCTGCAGATTTGCCTTATATTTAGACCCTGTAGTGTCCTAAAGTAGCGCCAGTCTTAGGCGTCTTGCTGAGCCATAAGCACTCCGGTTGGGACTGCGTTTTCTTCTTGTCCTCTGAACAGCACCCAGTAGGTGCCCCTGCTGGGCACTGCTCTGTGCAGGCTGGTGGGTGCTGACACCAAACACCACTGTTTCCTAACCACATGGACCACATACGGGGTTGTTTGCCATTTTGAGTGTGGGAGGTTTGAAAGCAGGAAAACAACCTTGGTTATGTAATTGGGGGCCCCAGCCCCTTTCCCCCACCTCCCCATCCTTGACAGACCTAGCAGGCCCCTGATCCTGTTCACAGCCTCCTCCCCATTCCCCTCGGCAAGTTGGTGGTCTGGAGACCCAGAGACTGGGAACCCTCAAGAAAGAATAAAGGTTCAGTTGCCTCTGAGCTGTGGGGTTTCTGTCTGGGTTCTTCTGTTACCTGCTACCTTCCCTTAGATTAAATCTACACATGTGACAGGTCCCCCCACTTGGCTTCCCGGTCCTCTGGTCTCTGGACTCTGGTCTGTACCTTGGGAGGGAGGAGCTTTAGTCCTTCTTTCTCCTGGGGTATAAGTACAGCCCAGACAGTGCCTGCGTGGCTGGGGACAGAGAGAGATTATTTTGCAGCACGCGGAGGACCCTGGGGCAGGCCCTTTATGGAATTGAACATTTATCTTGGCTTGGATGTCCCTCATGTCTAATGCAAGGTTCGCGTTCCTCCCATGCCCCCAGGTGCAGGGTGGAGGTGGGCACCTGTTCCATCAGTCCTGTACTTTCCCCATCGCTCCTGTTCAAATAGAACTCTCGCCCCCCAGGTCGTGGAATGCATCCTGACAGTGTTAGCTTTGGAAAGGAGCCCTTCCCTTCTCAGCATCCCTGCCCCCCACCTGCTTCAAAGCAGCGGGTGGAAGGGCTGCTGCTCTCTGATGGGATAGCGCTGAGTGGACTAAGTGGGGCAGGCTCATGCACTAATGTCTTGTCAGCATCCCCTGGGGCAGCAGGAAAAGGGAGGGTGTCCTGATTATCAGCTTTTCAGTGCCCCACCTCCACCCTCTCCCAGGCTTCAGCCCTGGGATCTACTCGAATGAATGGCCCAGTTAGTTGGACTTGCCCCTGTGTGGGGGACTAGAAGACAGAGCTGGATTCTGGGCCTGGCTGTGCCCATGTGCTATGTGACCAAGCCAGGTCACTTCTCTCTGAGTCAAGGACTTGCCAATAAACACTTAGGGAGGGCCAGCCATATGCCCAGTGATGGTTTAAGGCTTGTAGAAATAAGAAATGTAGATATTATCCCTGCCATAGCAAACTGGGGGGAAAGGGAGTATCACCATGCAATGTATATTAAAGGTTTGAATGGGGGCTGAGCATTTTGTAGCTCCAAGGAAGAAAAAGTTGCTTTAGGCTAGGGCTGTCAAGGGAGGCTCCTCCAACCCCAGGACTGGGGGTGCCCTCCTCTGGCCCCCATCATTCTCTGAACTCCCCTCCACCCCCACCAGAGTACATTGACATCGATTTGTCTGCAAACCAACACCCCGCCCCTGCAGTTTCTTGAGGTCAAGGCTGTCAACTTGTGCCTATGGATCCCAAACCTAGCGCCATGTAATAGGGTAATTATTAATGAATGCCCTGAAACACAAAGCTGTATTTCCTCTCTCTCCTTCAGCCTTTCTCCCCACTGCTTCCAAAACCAGAGGCAGCACCATTATAGCCTTCCTTTGCCTTTTCAGTGAGCCCATCCAATCTGGAAAACACTCCCATCCCTAGCCCTCCCCAATGGGGGTCCTGCATGGCCAGATTCTCCCCCCAGCAAGTGCTCTAGAACTGTCCCCCCACCTCTGCCCTTCATCTTTGCAGTAACTTCCTGGCTGGAGACCCTCTGGATGAGTCGATAGGTTACCTGGCTGAGTGTGCGTCAGGCTCTCCCTAGGTGTGTGTCTGTGTAGTCCCAAACCCAGCGTGATTGGTCAGCTTTTGCTCCATTTGAGGTGGGATCATGATGTAGGAAGTGAATCATTTTTCACAGATTTCTGCCTTGTTGCTCATTGTCTCCAAATTCCTTCTAATTGCTTCTTCCAACCAACCTCAGCCCCTAAGCTCACCATTCTGCAGTGAAGCATCAACTATTTCCCAATCCTTTAGGGAAAAGCCTGTTCCTTAAGGTTCAGTCCGTGGCTCAAGTAAATCTGCCAACCAGATCAGCATATCTTCTCTTTGGAATGAGAACTGTGAACGTGTCCTCCCACCACAAATCTAGAAAGAATGAAAGAAGGGGGAAGGGTTTGACTGATGAAACTTGCAGGGGTTTTCCCAGTTACTTCTAGGGCCCACAGGAGGGTCCTGGGCCAGGGAAGGTAGAAGAGCCCAGGTTCGAGGTAGGAAAGTTGGGGGAGGCACAGTTTCCAGAGTGGGTATGGCATCTGACTGGAAGATCTGCTCTCGGCCTGGTTAGTTCATGTTTTTTTCAGTCTCAGTTTCCCATCTGTTTGGGCTTCTTACTCTGCTTTGTGCTGCTCTGTTGCTTAGACTTGCAAGGAAAGGTTGTTTGTGCCTGGTCCCATCTTTTGGGTTAAATTAGGTGGGGTGGGTTGCCCTGTGCATGGGTGGGGAGCTGGTACCCGACAGCTAGACTTTTGTCCTTCCAAAGAGGGGGTGGTATGGGGCCCCTGAGATGTATGACGGTGAAAGGAACCCCTCATTGTCCCATCTTACACTCTTCCTGAGATGTGGTCAGGAGCCTCATTTTACACATGGGGAGAGGGCAGAGGGCAGGCTGTGTCCTGGAAGTCCTCCGTAGGCCAGTTGTTTAGTCCTCAGTGGCCCAGACAAAAGCTCCTGCTTCAGCAGCCTTGGAAGCTAAGTAGACCTGTCTGGGTGGGCCTGTGAAGTTGCCACCCCAGCTATTACTCATAGTGGTTTTACAGGAAACCGAGATCCACAGGGGGACAGGATGGCAGCCCTGTGAGGAAGGGGTCTTGTTCCCCTGCCTGACCCTTTGGTGACTTGGAAAGCTGGTAGCATTTATATTCCCTTCTTTCAGCCTCCCCTGACCACACAGCATACTCCTATCCCCAGCACTAGAAATTTGTAAACTAGATCTTAATGGAGCTTCTCTAGCTTGCATGTGCACCGTGCTTCATGTTCTTCACTTTCATGTCCATCGAGCTTGTTGGTCCATAACCCTGAGAAGTCGTGGGGAGACAGCATTATTCCTACTCGATTTCCCAAATGAAGAAAGGGAGGTCATGACTTGCAGGGCCTAGGGAGTAGCTGAAGCTGGGCACATCTGTCAGTCAAATGCTCCTCCCCTCTACCAGGAAGGTTAAGGATGGCCAGGGCCCAGAAGGGTGGTAGGGGGTTAAACAAACTTGGAAAATGTTCTTGCTGAAAATCACAGCCCTTGTGAAGGAGAAGGAGAATGTGCGTCTGTAAGGCATGACCCTCATTTTTTTTCCTGCCTTTTGTGTTGAGCAGTGGGTCAGAGAGTGTCTCAGAGTCAAGATTCTCTGGTTGCGTGTGCAGGAGAGTTTCCATTTCCTGTTGCCTAGCCGGTCCCTGATCCGAGGCCCCAGCTTGGGGGTGGGGTAGGGTGGAAGGTGTTTCCCACACTCCCCCCACCACCATCCGCCTCACCTCAGCCCAGCCTTTCTGCGCTAGGAAAGTTTGGCTGTACTTTTCCATACCTTCTGCACAAAAGGGCTCTGTGTTTCTTAGTCCTGGTCATGTCCCGCTCTCCAGTCCACTGGGGATAGGAGGTGGGCAGAGGCAGCTGTACCTGGTCTGCTGTCTGCTTTCCTGACATGTATGGGGAGCAGCGACAGGGAAGGCGAGTGAGCATGGGGCACTGGCCTCTTATACCAAGTGCTAACCCCCCCACCTTCCCACACTGTTTGGGGATCCTCTTTATATTTTATCCCTGTGGTCTCCAAATGGGATGGGGGAGGGATCTTAGCCCCTGGTACAACCGGCATAATCCGAGCTTTGTGTCTGTGTCTGGGCAACTGGGGTGTATTTGTGGCGAATTGGTCTCGGCTGTTGACCCTAATAGTGATTCATTTTTCCTGTGGGATTTGAGTCTGAGATCTGGGGGCTCTCAAGCAGGAGGCTCTCCACCCCACAAAGAATACCATCCATCCCAAGATGGCCATGCTGGTTTGCCGGTAGTTTCATGTACAATTTATTCCAGAGAGGATGGAGGCCAGCTGTCGTCTGTCTCCAGCCGGAGACTGAACCAAAGGAAATGGGTTTGGACTGCAGCCGGAGGGATTTAGGTTAGAGTCAGACAATCAGCAAGGATCGCGTGGCAGGTGGTTGGCCCTTGGAGAACCCTGCCAGGGAGCTTTGAAAGGAATGGGGATGAGGCCATCCTCAGAGGCTGCACGTAGATGAGAAGACATTCCTGGACAAGTCCTTTCGGAGCTGGGTTTGGTAGGAAGGGGTAGTTTGTAAACAGGCAGTGTTGGTATCTCAGGGGAGCATAGAAACTCAGCTCTCCCACCCCAGCATTACATCTGTCTGGGGCTGGCCCCTCAGGGCCTTTTTTTTTTTTTTTTTTTTTTTAAGAGGCTTACAGTTTAACCCCTTTGTTGTCTTCTTTTTTTTTTAAATTCAGTTTTATTGAGATATATTCACATACCATACAGTCATCCATGGTGTACAGTCACTTGTTCACAATACTATTATATGGTTGTACATTCATCACCACAATCAATTTCTAAACATTTTCATTGCTTCAAAAAAAAAGATAAAAATAAGAATAAAAATAAAAGTATAAGAGAACATCCAAAACATTCCATTGTCCCAACCCACACTATTTTTTCATTTACTTTTTGTTCCCATTTTTCTACTCATCTGTCACACACACTGGGCAAAGGGAGGGTGAGCCACAAGATTTTCACAATCACATGGTCACACCATATAAGCTATATAATTATATGATCGTCTTCAAGAATCAAGGATACTGGGTTGCAGTTCAACAGTTTCAGATATTTCCTTCTAGCTATTCTAAATAAAAAGGGATATCTATATAATGCATAAGAATAACCTCCAGAATGACTTCTCGACTCTATGAAATCTCTCAGCCACCGAACTGGTCTTAAACAAATTATAATACCTGGGTGGGCTTAATAATCCCATATCATTGGAACCCCAGCCCTCAAGGATGGGTGATTCCTTTTTGTTGTGGTGGTGGCAATACATACAACATAAAATTTCCCATTTTAACCACTTTCAAGTTTACACTTCCAGATTACTTATTACCCTGACCCGCCAGCCACAGGTGAAGGAAGAGGGGAGAGGCAGACAGAGTTGGTGGGGAGGCCCTTTCTTGAGGTCCCTGAGTTGGGGGTGTTTGCAGGTGGCCGGGAGCATTCTGAAGGGCAAGAGGTGGGATGCAGGTGTCAGCACAGTCCTTCTCAAGGGCACAGGTATAACCTGGAGGGAAGGCTGTGGCTGGGGCAGTGGCAGGTTTCCTCCCACGGAGGCGGAAGTTTCTGGGTGTGGGTGGGGGATGCCTTGTCCTCAGAAACCCAGCAAGGGTCCAGGGCAGGCAGCTGAGTCCAGAACAGAGCTGGGAGCCACCAGGGCACAAAGGAGAGCTTTGTGGAACAGCGTTCCTCCTCACTGCTGAGGAGAGCAAGACAGCAGGGGCATGCTTCAGAAGATCTGTGGCCTCCATGTTGCCCTCCCTCCTTGGCCCCCATCCCTACCCAACTGCCTTCCTCCTTCCTCTGGAATTCTAATGGTTCTAAAGTCCACAGGGGAGCTGCCTCACCAGGGACTAGAACCTCTGGGGGCTTGGACCTTGCAGTTGGGTGGGGTGAGGAGGGTAAAAGGCCTTGGAGCATGGAGATAACAAAGTCTTCCATACAGGCAGTTTGCCAAGGATGCCTAACTTCTTCAGCGGAGGCAAAGTCCACATTAAACACAACACTGGCAACCACTGCCGTGTCCCGAGCCCCACCCCAATTTGGAAGTAAAAAGGGAAGACATTGGATTGCTGGGCTGCCCTGGAAGGAGTGGTTGGTGAAGGCAGGCATCTTGAAGACATTCATTCATTCATTCAGCAGATCTTAAAGAGTCACTTACTACTGCTGGGATCTGTTCTGGGCATTTGGGATTAAGGGTGAGTAAGGCCTCTGCCTTCTAGTCCAGAGAAATGAATAAGACAGAGGAACAGACATCTAATAGAAGGTCATGAAGGGAAGTGAGGAGCTGGGGTAGGGCAGGGTGTATATTGTTTTAGATAGCGTGGGCAGGCAAGGAGTCTTTCAGGAGGTGATGTTTGAGGAGAAGCTTGATTGAAGGGAGGGAGGGAGCCAGGTGGCCACCTGGGGGGAGTGTGTCCCTTATGCAGGGGCTATGCCAATTCCCAGCACAGGAGAGTGGAGGACAGCAGAGCCAGACGGACTGTCGCAAGCCCTGACTCTTCCTGAGGCAGGAGGGGTGTTGTTACCGACAGCTACCCCAGCTTTCCCCCATTTTGCAGCTTTGGAGGCCACGTGCAGCAGGCAAAAGTCCTCAAAATGGAGATGCCTTCCCAAGCCCCTTGTTCTGCACTTGAAGTGACAACATCCACTTTAATTTTTCTACCTGGTGCCCAGTGGTGGAGCATGCCCTGTGCAATCTGACTACAACCCAGTGAAGTTGTGGTGCCCCCATTTTCCAGAGAGGTTAACAGGACATTCCCTAGGTATCTCTACTCCAAAGCCAGGGCCTCTCCCCCTCTGCCTTCATGCTGTTCATGGAGGGTCTCAAACCTGGTACTTCTAATTTCTTTTGATCATATTTTGAAGAGTGTTGGGCATCCCAGCTTGGTTTGTCCAGACAGGTCCAGTGACCGCTGGACCACGCAGCCCCCTCCACCCCCTGGCGGGCTCAGGATGGGGCAGGGATGCTGGACTGATGATGAGCTAGATCTCCCTCAGGTCATCGACTGGGGATGGGGAGATGGAAGTCAGCAGTTCCTGTGACCTCCTTTGTGGCCTGCTTGGGGGCTGTTTTTAGAAACCTTGAGTGGCCAACTTCCCATGTTTGCTCCTTACCCCACCACAAGGCGGGTGCAAATCTAAGAGGCGTCTCCAGGGTTGGGGTGGAGGAGCATAATCTTACTCTTCTAATCCTAAATTAAACAGCCAAGATTAAATTGGTGGATGTGACTGCACAGGTCTTTTACAGCTCTTGAGACAACCGTGTCTGTCAACTTCCCTTCTGCCTCAGTTGGCATTTCTCTGTCCTGTCCCAGGATGGGCGCTGAATGGTCTGGTTGTTTGGTGGCAGGGGCCCTCGGCTGGGAGTCAGGGGGCTTCTGGCTGGTTCTACTCTGTGCTGTGTCATTGGCTTGCTGTAGGTCTTTGACCATGTCACTGGCCCTCTATGATTGGTTTTCATGTTTATAAAATGGGGATAGTCATGTCCATTCTGTCTGTCCTCCCTACAGGTTCTTGTGTCTTAAATGAGATTGTGGCCAGGGGAGTTGTGGGCAGGAGAGGTACTTGATGCATATGGGGTTATGGCAGGGAGGAGGAAACTGCTGACTTTCATTAACCTTGTTGTGGAGAAGGGGAAGTGGGGCCCAGAGAGCGGTTGGCTGACTTGCCTGAAAATGCCAGCAAGCCAGGAGCTGAGTCCTCAGCTCCCCAACCCACCCTCGAGGGCCCTTACTATCTACTGTGTCATACCCCCATGGGGGGAAGGGGAGGCTGCCCATCTTGTCCTGCATGTCCAGGGGCTCTTGCAGCAACAGCTTCCCTCCCTCAACTTCTTAGCCCACTAATTGGGAGACACTTGGCATCAGCCAGGGCAGAGATGTCAGATGTCCCCAGGATCTAGATTCTGTGAGTTGGGGAGGATCCAAGCCACGGATCCAGGCCCCAGCACCCAGCCAAGGAATAGATACCGTCCCAGGACCGTGGGTGGGCCACAGCCACCCCAGGGCAGGGCAGTGGTGCTGAGCTGGGGGGTTGTCTCTTGTCATTTAAGCCTCACTGGGAACCCACCTCCTCTGAGCCTTTCAGAAGATGAGGGGGGTAGTGGATTTTGAGAACACATTTCTAGAGAGTCATCTGGTGTGTGTGTTTGGGGGTGGCAGGGAGAAGCAGGGCTCTGTCCCACTCCCAGGGCCAGTTCCCAGGCAGTGACAGAACCCTTTGTGTGACCACATACATGGGGATTTCCAGTCTTAACGTGTCAGCTCTGCCGTCCAGGTGCCTGGGGAACTTGCTGATGTCCCATCCTGAGCTGACACCCCACCAGCCCCTCCCTGTTGGCTTTAGCAAACCCTGCAGCCCTCCCAGGTCAGCCAGTCCCCCGAAAGCTCTGCCCTGGGCTTGACTCGCACAGGAGGGGAGGCCCGGCTGCTGGGGGTTCCCATCCCAGCCTGAGAACAATGGAGGCAGGGTCACCTACCTGCCTTGTTTTCTTTGTCCCTACAGAGTGCCGAGAGGGCTCCCAGGCCTGTGAAAGTCGGAAGCCCAGAGGTTTCTGCTGAAAATGTGCTCATATCTGGCACAGGCTTGCCCTATAAGCGTGGGACCTAGCAGTGCCTCTGGGCTCTGAAAAGGCTGCTGAGAGATGGCCTAGGAGGGAGGGCGTGGAGGAAGCAGAGAAGGGAAACCCAAAGGTGGTTGAGAGGGCAAGCATGTACGAGGGGCTGCAGGCTGCTGACTCCAGGACATGGGGTTGGGAAGGAGCTGGGCCCAGCACGGAAAGGATGCAGAGGGTGGGGTAGGGATGGGGGCCTGTTCCCTAATAAGGGGGATGGTTTGGGTCTAGCTTTGCTGGATGATATTAGAATCACCTGGGGAGCTTTTAAGTATCCCAGGTCCCAGGCTACACCCCAGACCATTTCTTTCAAATCTCCCCAGAGGTAAGACCCAAATGATCTCAGTGTGCATTCAAGGTTAAGAAGCAGTATGGTGACCCCTAAAGTGTGCACTGAGGGTGGGAGGGATGTACCACTTTTCACCTTACCTAGTGGGGTTGATTGCCTGGGGTTCTGGGGTTTGGGGACTTGATTTATATTCAGGGTCATAATGGAAGAGCAGGATGCAAGATTTTGTTTTGCGCAAAGCCCTACCCGTGACGCCATGGGGTACGTGCTGGCCGGCTGCTTCCTCCCGGGGCTGGGCCAGGCTGTGGCGAGGGAGGGCAGCTGAAACTTTAGAGACCAGTGGGACACCTTCTCTCCAGCCTGTAGCAGCAGGAGTGGGCCTGGGACTGGGATACTTAAAAGCTGGTGTGACTTGTGGCCAGTGAGCCACAAGAGAATGAAGCAAAGCTGTATTATCTTGAAAGAAGGTGATGTGGAAAGGTGGGCAATAGACAGGAGCAGGGGCAGAGTGTGTGCTGAACCTAGCCCAGAGGTCATGATTCTGAGTGGAGGAAAGTGTGAATTTTAGGGAGGTGTTACCCACTCATGCAGGGACCCCAGTCGTCTTAGACCAGCCTCATCAATTTAAGGAGAAGGGAGTGGGCAGAGAGATTAAACATTCTCCAAGAATCAACACGTGACTGGCAGAGCTGAGCTAGAACCTGGGATTCGGACCCTATGCTGATGTCCTCCCATACGAAGTCTTCAACAATTATTTGTCTTTCCTTCTTTTATCCACTCCCCCCCCCCCCCCGAAAATAAATTATAAATACTACATGTAGGTATTGGAGCAAATCTGAAAATGCAGATATGCAAGAAAGAAGTTAACAAAGTTACCTTTGCAACAGCCCCAGCTCTGGTCTCAGCTGAGACTTGGTGTGGTCCCACCTCCAGAGATGCCCACTCCTCCCCAGGGAGAGACAGAACCAGGGCAAGCTGGGCCTGCAGCTCATGCAGATCTCAGAGTGGCACCCATTGGGTCCATGCCGATACCTTGCCCATAACCTGTGGCTGCCCTTCAAGACACACCCTGTTCACCTGGGTGGGACGAGAGGGCGGTGAGAAAATACCAATAATTCCTTCTCCTGGCCCTCGGCCCTCGCATACTCCCTCCTGTAACAGACTGCAGACACCTTGGACAGGAGGATGGAAGGCCTGAGCTCAGTCACTCCCACCTCCATCACCCTCCACCAAGGCGGGGGCTGCACATTAGAATCCCCTGTAGAGCTTTTAAACTCCTCGTGCTAAGATCAACTCAACAGATTAGCAGGAGATAAGGCCCAGGTGTCCCAGGGGATTAGGTAGCTGTGTGGTATCTACGATCCCTGAGCCTCAGTTTCCTCATCTGAAAACAGTCTCTAAAACACACACACACACACACACACACACACACACACACACACACCCATAAACCTTAAGGAAGTAGTTTGGGAAGTTGGGTCAGAGAGATGGGGAATGGGAGGGAATGAAGGTGATTGAGGGCTTAGCTAATGGAGTTTATTTTTTCCCCCTGCAATTTTATTGACATAGTCACATACCATGCAGTCATCCAATGTGTATGATCGGTTGTTCACAGGATCATCATATAGTTGTGCATTCATCACCACAATCAATTTTTGAACATTTCCATTACTCCAAAAAAAAAAAAAAAGAATAAAAATAAAAGTAAAAAAAAAATCTAAAACATCCCATGCCCCCTCTCTATTATTTACTTTTTAAAATACATTTTTATTGTGAAATTTAACATATATACATAACTGAAAACTTTCAAAGTACGATTTAACAAGTAGATAGCAAATTTCAAAGAATGTTATGGGTTCCACTTCCACAATTTCGGTTATTTCCTTATTGTGAAATATATATACAGAAAGGTGGTAACTTTCAAAGTACAGTTTAACGAGTGGCTATAGAGCAAATTTCAAAGAATGTTATGGGTTCAAGTTCCACCATTTCAGTTATTTCCTTCTAGCTGGTCTAATACCCTAGCACCTATAAAAAAATTATATTAAGAATTAGTATTCATAATCCTTTGTTAAATCCTATCTTGTCTGTTGCTACCCCTTCCTCTCATTTAATCACTTTCTCAATCTTCAGGGGTGTCAAGGCAGTGACCACCCTAACTTGTTCATATTGAAAAGGGATGTCGACCTTATGGGGTAGGTAGCTTCTGGTTGTTCTTAAAGAGGCTGTTGCCTCTGGGTTTTAGGACTTGTCTGGCATAGGAACACTCTGGTGGATTTAAGTTTCTGAGAGATAAATTTAGTGAGTGAAACTTTTATAGAATCTCAGATAGGGACCTAGGTATTTGGGGACCACTGTTGGTTAAGGCTTGGCATACTGTGGCCATTTGGGATATCAAGCTGCTGCTTGCATAAGAGTGACCTCCAGGACAGCCTCTCGACTCTTATTTGAAATCTCTTAGCCACTGTGACCTTATTTTATTACCTTTCTTTCCCCCCCATTGGTCAAGAAGGCATTTTCAATCCCTCGAGGCCAGGGCCAAGCTCATTCCTGGTAGTCGTGTCTCAAGTAGCCAGGAAGATTCATTCCCCTGGGAGTCATGTCCCTCATGGAGGGGAGGTCAATGAATTTATTTTGCTGAGTTGGGCTTAGAGAGAGAAAGGCCACATCTGAGCAACAAAAGTTCTCTGGAGGTGCCTCTTAGGCATAATTATAGGAAGGCTTAGCCTCCCATTTACAGCCCTAAGTTTCACAAGAGCAAACCTCAAGATATTAAGGGCTTGACTTATTAAGTAGGGGGTTCCTAATTTCACATAGCATATATTCTGTCCAAGATAAACAATCAGTGTCTTATATTATCTTCACTTAGTTGTACAATCATCACTCTCAATTTTAAACAACTATCATAACACAAAACATCCCAGAACTTTTATTAGCCGCTAATGTAGTACTGGTAAGGTATTCCTATTAAATATAGTCTATAATTTGTAATGGGTAGTTTTTCCATGCACCACTCTGTTGTTAACTCTCTGTATCAGTGTCATACCTTAGAAGTATATCATGCAAACATTTATATTTGTGGTGCTACTCTGTGAGATACATGACTTTAAACAACCACTTTCAATCCTGTTCACCTTCAGTACGGCAGTAATACTTATAATCCCATTAACAAATCATCATCACCCCTGTCCATCCTCATACCTTTACATTCACCCTCATTATCATGTCTGTACATAATCTAGTAGAGTTTTAAACTGTCTGATTTGGAAATGAGAGTTAGATAGAGAGCAGCTGGGCAAACAAGCACTGCCCGCTAACCCCTGGTTCTTAGACTGTGCCACAAGGTGATGAGGGAGTCCCTGCACACAGGATCTGGGGTCCTCCCCTCCTCCCTTTATCTGTTCATCGCTTTAAAAAATTTGAGAAATCATTCTAAACAAGCTCAAGTTGCAGATACTTGCTTGAAAAGTACCTGTGATTTTTTTTACTAACCTGTTTCCCTCTGTCCTGCCTGGAACTCCCCCACCCCTGTGGGGCCTCAATTCCACCCTTGGCCCCCTGCCCTGAGGGGTCCCTTGTTAGAGTCTAGATGGGCACACGGACAGACATGAAAGCAGGGAGAGCAGTGGGCAGGGCAGGCGGTTGGGTGGTTCCCTCCACTGTGAAGCTGGCCCAGATTGTGGCTGGAGGCAGCTGGGACTCCAGAAGTTGCATCTTCCCCAGCCTCAGCCTGAGGAGGGCAGGGGAGAGACCAGCACGGGGCAGTTCCTTCCCTCTGCTGCCCACCCAACTGGTTGGCTGGGTGGGGAATGGTCAGGGTGACTAGGAGTCTCTGGGTGGTCAGGAGAGGTGGGCTTTTGGGGGGATGGGTGGGGCATCTTGGATGTGCCTCTGTTTCCCCCTGCCCTTCAAGCCTCCAGCAAAGAGCTTTAACCACCTCCCTCCCCCCAACACGCCCTACCCCCCTTTGTGGTAGCCAGTGACCACCTGCTGAGCCACAGTTACCCCCTCGACCCCCACAATGAATGTTTGGAACCCCTCGATGTTGGAGAAGGTACTGCGTGGCCGGAGGAAACAGGTCTGAGTTAGAATGGAAGGTTTTCACTGTTAAAGCAGGGAGAGATGGGAAGTGGTGACAGGAGGCTGTGCAGAAGATTCTGTTCTCTCCCACCCAGTCCTGTCCTCCTGGTTCAGGGAAGCACAGCCCTGCCCTTCCCCTGCCCCTCATCCAGGACATGACATTTTCTCTGACAGCCTTCGGGGCGAGCAGTCTCTCTGCGGGGTTTGGTCCCCTGATTGACACACACACATGCACGAATTTTAACACTGATTGCAGATAAATTATTCAGTTTTCATTATGGTCTAGGTGCTTTATATATATTCAGAGTAGCTGTTTCTGGCAGATAGTGACACTGAGGCTGAGAGGCTAAGTAATTTACATGGGGTCTTGCTGCTAGCAATCCACCGACGCCCTGATTGGAACCAGGTTGGTCTGCTGTTTCCGCACTCTGTGCAGGCTCTGGGGTCTGAGAGACGGCTCTGTCACATGCTAGAGCTTGTCTCCAGGTCAGCAGCCTCACTGAGCCTCGGGCCTTGCTGGCGAGTGGGATTGATTAGATGTCCTCAGAGAGCGAAGGGCCTGCCTTGCAGTGCCTGCTTCAATCCACGTCGACTTTCATATTCCTTCTCCTGCTTTGGTCCCTCCCCTCCCCTCTTGGAGAGCCTCCAGAGCCACAGGTCTCCCCTTCCTGCAGGAGACAGTCCCTCCAGTCCCAAGGTCTTTTCCCAGCCCCAGTGTCACTCGCTCTGTCATCCTGGACCCCTCCCTCACCTTGCCCCTTCCCCAGCCCCTGGCCTCCTTTCCTCCCCCTGAGCCCTGGCACCTGGGAACCTCTGCCCCCTGCCCTCTCTGTCTCTCAGCCTGGTGCCCTCCCACTGCCCCCTGATGCCAGTTGGATGCTGGTGGTCTCGGTAGCCCTTGCATCCATCCCCCCTGACGGCCAGCCCCACTGTGGCCAAAAGGTTGAGGTCTGCCTCTTTCCTTCCATCCTTCTCTCTGGGTGAAGGTTTCCGCCTCGTTGCTGATGGATTTAGTTGACCCAGACTGCAGAACAGCGTTGGAAGATGTTGGGTATAGAGGGGCAAGGCATTAGCAAAGGAGCTCTGCCTCATTTGTTCAGTACCTCTGGAGGTGGCTGAAGCTGAAGAACATACCCTCATTTGTTCAGAGTCATCCATTTAACAAATATTTGTTGAGTACCCATATGGGCCAGGCAGTGTTTAAGTTCTGGGATTACAGCAGGAGGGAAAAACCCAGACGTCCCTGCCCTCAATGAACTTGCATTCTAGGGGTATGTCTGCAATCTTGCAGATATTTCCCATGCAGCTACCCAGACTCTTGTAGCTAAGAAGACCGTTCTGGGTCCCCTCCTCCCTCCACACCTCCTGGGTTAACATCCCAGCTCCACCACTGACCAGCTGTGTGACCTTGGGCAAGTTATATAACCTCTGTCCCTAGGTTTTCTCATCTGTAAATGGGGATGTTAATAGTACCTGTGCTTAGATCAGTGCCTGTCATGTAAGTGCTCAAATATCAACCATTGTTATCTATGAAATAAGGAAATAAGCCATGCCTCAGAAGGTGGCTGGACGGGCTAGCTGGGGGAGAGGAATGATGAGGTTTTTTCTCTACTGCTGAGGACCGTGCACATAGGAGGGTTAGCCCTGTTTCACCTTCCAGGCCAGGAGGACCAGGTGAGCTTAGATGGAATGAATTAAGGATTGATACAGGCCAGGGATGGCAAAGTAGCTTCAGCTCATGTATCACCTCTGGTCTGTGGGTCCAGTGGCAGGTAGAACCAAGGAGGGTTCTCAAGGCCATGTCATCCGTACAGGAGTTCTGTGGCCTGTGAATGCAGTCTGCTGTGGGAGCTGAGGCAGGCAGTGTAGCTCTGTGGGTGCCAGCACTGCGATCCGGGACAGGCTAGCACCCCAGCTTGGGTTTCCCCACTCTGGCCCGGAAGGGAAAGACCCTGCCTCAGCCTGCCTTGCTGTGGGTGCAGGCGGGCATTCCAAAGTCCTGGCTGTGACCTGTCTGGACTCACCTGCTTGTCCAGGAAGGGGGTGCCGGGCAGCTGCTGCTGTGTCTGAAACCTTGGATGCCCAGGGAGAATGAGGGGATGAGTGGGAACCCGGGCCATGTGGATGGCGAGCGCCCAGGACGGTGGGTCAGGGCAGCTGGCTGCCTGAAGCTCAGGGCCAGCGAATGGATCTTGCCTCCAGGAGGGCTGGCTGGAAATGCCGAGCTTGGGCATAAAACCAGTGGACGGACTGGTTTTAGGGCACTGTTTTTTCAGCTGGTGGGAAGGGGTGGAAGGCTGCCCAGGCCTCCTTCCTGTGCGTTTCTGGTTAGGACCCAGTTGGGCTGGGGCTCCAGTCCTGGCTTCATTGCTCTTAGCATGTGACCTTGAGCCACTTAATTCACTTCTGTAAGCCTTAAATCCTCATTTGCTAAATGGGAAAACGATAGCATCTCCCCAACAGATTCTGTCCTATTAAATGAGCTAAAGTCACATCAAGTGCTTAGCACAACACTTGGCACACATCAAGCCCTCAGTAATACTATCTCAGCTGCTTTATCAGGAGGTGGGTGGAGGCAGCAAACTCTTCCATCCCTAAGCCCAAGCTGGGCCTGGGCTGTGAGCAGGCTTTCCCGCTCCATCACTCTCCAGGCTTATATGGAAAATGAAAATACTGTCTTGTGTGTCTTTGGGAGCCAAGTCAAAGAATCCTGTGAGTGAACAGGGGCCGCCTCCTACCACGGAAGCTGTTTCTCTAACCCTGAGGACAGGACACCTTGTCTAATGTTTGTCTGGCTCCCCCGTGTTCCTCCCCTTAACCCAGGGGTGACCTGAGTCAGCCCCTCTGTTGTGGGAGACCAGTTAGAGGCTTCCCGCCCATCCCGAGTGATCCCGAGCATCACCAGGAGTCGCCCTGACCAGGGCCACAGCTACACGTGGTTGGAACAAGGGAGCAGCCATTCTGAGTTCCCATCCGACCTCGGCTCCCTGAGCTTAGCTTTCCTCTCCTGTCAAGTGACACCAGGCACAGTCAGATGAAGAGCCAGTTAGGAAATACCTGTAAGAGCCCCAGCGAGGGTTCTCCGGCATAGAGCAGTGCTGAAATACTAGTTCTCTCCTCTTAGCGTCGGGATGGAGCCAGGCTGGCTTCTGGGCCAGCTTCTTTTGAGAGGATCCGTGAGCCAAGAGGGGTTACCCACAAGGGGTGCCGAGGGGCCCAGGGCCAGGCAGAGCAGTGGAGGGAGGGAGGTGGGGAGCTGTGCAGATTCAGATCAGTCTAGCTCCTAGCCCAGTCCTGCCATTAAACCTCTCAGCCTCGGTTTCCTGACCTGACCAGTGGGAATAGCTGCTGCCACTGGATTGCTGTAAGAATTATTGATGCTTGCAGCCCTTCGGAACACTCCCTCTGCCTGCCCTCTTGGGGTGGTCATGGAGAGAAAAAGCCGGTGAGGCTGTGGCGCCCTGATCACCCAGGGCCCAAGGCTGCACAGCTGTCACCCAGGGGGCTGACTGGCTGGGATGGGGGGCAGGAAGCATAGCCTTCCTCACCTCTCAAGCCCCCAATCTTTCTGTCCCCTTTGACCTTTTTGGCCAGCTCTTCTGTGTGATGTCTCCTTTGCTGATACTAAACCAATTCCTAAATGTCAGACTACCTTTGTTGAGCTGGTGTTTCCCAGTGGGAACAGTATGGCATTGTGAGTGGAATGCCCCATGAACTGCAGGTGTTTAGCGTCGCTGGCCTCTGCCCACTGGATGCAGCAGCCTCTCCATCATCCACTAGAATAAAAGTATGGGGAGGGCAGATTCTTTTTCTGATCACTGTTGTATCCACAGTGCCTAGAACAGTGCATGGCAATACAGTGTTGTTGAATAAATTGTGTGACAATAAAAAAACTCCCCTCAAGCAGCATTTCAAAACTGTTCCAGCTCACTTTCAACAACCTTCAACAACCCCTTCAACAACACCCCTGATGAGTGGTGGTCTACACACTTCCCATTACCAGAAATTTATTATTGCAAAGGGCAGCTCGTTCCGAGGTAGCTTATTATCCAAAAAAGCTTGTTCCCATTTGGACCTTGGCCCGTTAGTTAACATACCGTGAGAAGTGCAACACCCAGAATGGAACAGGTGTGGTCTGACCCTGGAGAGAACAATGGGGTCATTACCTCCCTAGCCCTGGACGTTGCCTGAGATTGTATTTACTTTTCTTTTGGCAGCCACCCTAGCTTTTGTTGGTTCATGGTCAGCTAAAATCCAAGGACTTTTCCCTTGGATTCTATACCTATGTCTTCCAATCCAAAGTGTAAGACTTTGGCATTTAAAAGGACACCTATATGTTGTTAGTTTTGTCCTAGTGTTCCAGCCCAGGTGATTTTAAGTCCTGACACTGCCAATTGCAATGTGTTCGCTATTTTCCCATCCCATCCTTGTCCCCAGTTTTGCATCCTCTGCACATTTAGTCGGTAAACCATCTATGTCCTCACTGTGGTGTTGATTAAAATGTTGAAGAAGCCGGGTCTTTGGCATGATAATGGAGCCCTCAGTCCAGGGTGATAATGATCAATAGTCCTTAGGGTTGGTTGTTTCCCTTTGAAGGGACCCAATTAATTCCAGCTTGCCCCATATTTCTCTCTGTCTTGTCCACATGAGTATCTACAAGCCCATCTGTTAACTGTCTTGCTGAAATCTGGACTGACTGCATTCCACAAAACTTCAAGGCTTTGCAACCCCTTTGGAAAAGGAGATGCACTTAGCCAAGCATGACTTGCTCTTGGTGGACCTGTGCTAGCTTCTAGTGCCCACCACTTGCTTTTCTTAATGTTCCAAGCATTCTGCTTTCCCCATTTAGAAGTTTACAAGAGTTCAGTTTTGCTTTCTGAGTTTCTAGAATCCATCCTTTTCCTCTTTGTGAAAATAGGAACAGCTTGTCTTCTGACATCTTTCCTGTTCCCCAGGATTCCATGGAGATGACCAAAGATGGTGCTGCAGTCTCATGTCTAGGTTCTTCCTCTGGTCGGGGATGCAATTCCTGCTTAGAGGTGTTTTTGCATGATCTTTTCATTTATCTTGGGCTTTGGTCCCATGATGATTAAGATTGATATTTGCGATAACAAAGGTAGAAGTCAAAGGGGAGCTGAGTGGCTGTGCATTGCCTGCTGTCTGTTTAACATTAACAGACAGGGCCTCCTACTTCCTCATTCTCGTGCTTTGAATGTAGATTTAAGTTTTAAAAAAATATTTTAGATGGCCCTCAGTTTTTTGTTTTAGCTCTCCTATTGGCCTGCTAGTATCGACATGTCCTGGTTATTTCACAATTAAATGGCCTGGCCAGCTAGACAACGAGCTCGCTGAGGGCAGGGGACGACTCGTCCAGAGCTCCATCCGACCTTTCCCACTTTCCACTGCCACACTGCACAGCCTTCAGAGCAGCACTCTGGAAATGCCACGAGGAGGCAGGGGAATGAGCGGTGTGGTTTGATGGCCTGTCAGAAGAGTGTGTCATCATGGAAAATTCTTTATAGAGTATGCATATCCTCTTACACGGGCCCCACTGCTGCTTCGGCAAACTGCACATTCCATCAGAGCAACCCACCCTTTTCCTTCTTTCCCACCAAACCTCAATCAGGCTTTTGGGTGGGCTAGAAATACGGTTTTTCTGCCTCCCTCCTACTTCTGTCCCTTACTCCTGTCTCTTCTCCTGTCGTTTACTTGATTTTTATAGGGATTTGGCTAAGTTCCTGGTCTTTGAACTGGACGGCCCATCCTGGGACCCTTCTTGGAGACAGGCGTCTGGGACCCCAGATTCCGAGTAGATCCTGGCCCCTTTTTTTGGGACTTCTGTGCCAGCCCATACAGCCGCACTGGGAGGGTTGGGAGTAAATGGTGGGCTGAGCAGATCAGGTAGAAGCAGAGTTTGGTCCACTGGCAACAGGTTTGGCCATCTCAGTGTTCCTGGGCCAGGCAAGGCCTTTCCAGGGGCCTCCCAGTGGACTTCCCCAGGTGGCCTCTCACCTGCTGGGTGAGAAGTAGGAGTTACTGGGAGCCTTGTTGGGACTGAGAATGTGATTTTGAGTTACCCTGAAATGTACACACCCTCTGTCCCTGTCCCAAAGGTGAAATTAGCCCAGGGCAGAGAGAGGAGGGGATCTGGGGAAGGCAGGGCAGGAGGAACCTGCAGGGGAGAAGGTAGGTTAGTGCCCCGGGTATGGGGAAAAGGAGAACCAGCTGGTTTCTAAACCCTCAGCGGACAGATCCAAGAGGGCACTGAGCTGACCTGAGCAGGTGTCCTGGCAGCAGGGGTGAAGGGTGTATGGAGATCCCTCGCAGGCAGAACACTCTCCCTATGGGGGGCTGGGTGGGGGTACTAGGGGTCCTCCTGTGTGCCTGTGTCACGGCTGCCTTATTTGAGAGGCCCAATAGTCTAGCGCAGTGGTTCTCAAAGTGTGTCCCAGGACCTGCAGCATCAGCATCACCTGGGAACTTGTTAGAAATGCACATTATCAGGCCCCTCCCCAGATCTACTGAATCAGAAATCCTGGGGTTGGGGCCCAGCAGTCTGTTTAACAGGGCTTCCAGGTGATTCTGGTGCATGCTAATAAGTCTGAGAAGCACTGGCTCAACAGAAGGATGGGCCCTGGAGCCACCTCAAGCAAATCACTGAACTTCTCTGAGCTTCAGTTGCATCATCTCTAAAATAGAGACAATAACTACTGTCGTGTTACCATGATGATTAAATAAGAATGCTCATATAAGTTCACTACATTAAAAGCATCTGTAAGTGTGGCCTCAGCTCTGACCGTCATTCTCTTTCTGTGTGTTTCTAGGTAGTATCTGATGCTGCAGGACAAGGTGTGGCCATCACAGGGAACCAGACCTTCAACAACTGGAATTGGCCCAATGCGGTCATTTTTGCAGCCACAGTTATCACCACCATTGGTAAGTCTGTCTATGTCTGTCCAGGTGGCTCTGCTCCTGTGAGGCACACATTGTGGTCAGGGTCCCCCTAATAGTCTGTCTCCTGGGACCTTGAGGATACACATCCCCTTCCCTAGCTCCTAGAAACCTCATAGGAGGCCAGCTCCGGCAGGCCAGTTGCGACCTGTCCTTTGAACCTCTTTCTGGGGATTTAGTTAAGTTGTTGATGACTGGCCATGCTTCAGAGACTATTTCCATGAGTCCTGATCTGGGTTCCTTGAGCAGACACCACGACACAGCCTGCTGACCAGGACCACTATTGGAGGTTGAACAGGTTGCTCACTGCACAAAGCCAGCCCACGTTTGCTCACCAAGCTGGTTTTCTATGCTGGTTTTCTGTGGCTGCATAAGAAACCACCCCAGAAGTTAGTGGCTTTAAACAACAGTTTATTATTTTTTACCATTCCGTGAGTTGACTAGGTTTAGCTGGTCAATTCTTACTAGGGGTCTCTGTGGTTGCAGTCAGATGGTGGCTGGGGCTGGCATCATCTGAAAGCCCAACTGGCTGGACAGCTAAGAAGGCCTCTTCAGTCATATGCTTGCCTGTTGATGCTGTTGGCTGGGAGCTGAGTTCAGGATGAGACTTGGAGCCTCCACTGTGTCTGCACATGTGGCTTGGACATCTCACTGTGGCAGCTGGGTTCCAAGAGGGAGAGTCCCCCAAGCCAGCATTTCAAGAGCTCAAGGGGAGAAGCAGCAAGGCTTCTTAGACCAGGCCTGTACAGCAGCATGTCCACTGCATTCTACTGGTCAAGCAAGTCACTAAAGCCGGCCTAGAGTCAGGGGGAAGGGAACTAGACTTCACATGGCCGTGCGCAGCAGCCTGCCTGCATGAGAAGGGAGGGAATTGCTAATGGCCATCTTTGGAGGCCATCGACTGCAGTGCCTCAGGGGTGTCTGCCCAGAAAGGGCATCTTTTCTGATTTGCACAGTGGTATCATATGGACTAGTGAAAGACCCTAATGGGGGAGGCCTAGTCTCTGCTCCCAGTCTTTTGTAGGACACATAGCCTATGCCATCAAATCACTGGAAATGATCATATGACCATAGTGTGATCAAGGTAAATATCATTACTCAAATATTGGCTCAGAGAACAGGCTTCCCTGGAGCTGGGTCTGTGAAAGTGTGTGTGTGTCTGTCTGTGTATGGTGGGGGCAGAAGGCCACCCTGAGCCTGGGTCCACCACCCCTGCTGTGGTTCTTTTCTCACCCCCACCCACCTCCCCACTGCATTTCTCTCCTGCAAAGACACTTCTTCCTGGCCTCAGCCTCTTCCTCCTCCTTCCTTAGGCTATGGCAACGTGGCCCCCAAGACCCCGGCCGGGCGTCTTTTCTGCATCTTCTATGGTCTCTTCGGGGTGCCGCTCTGCCTGACGTGGATCAGTGCCCTGGGCAAGTTCTTCGGGGGACGCGCCAAGAGGCTGGGCCAGTTCCTCACCAAGAGAGGCGTGAGCCTGGTATGCCCCCCAATCCTGGGTGCTGGGCAGAGGTGCGGGGACCGTGGCAGGGGATGGGAGGAGGGGTGGGAGGATGGGAAGACCCAGGAACTGGGCAGGAGCGTTAAGATGGTGGTTTGGGGGCTCTCAGCCCCCCTGGGTCAGGCTGGGAGCAACCATCCACCCCTTTGCTGGGTGGTGAGCCTCCCAGGCTTGGTGCCAGCTGGCCTGCCCGCTGTCCGCCTCCCAGCCCGCCTCCCAGCCCTTGGGGTGCTCCAGCTGACTCGGTCTCTCTGCCACCCCGTCAGCGGAAGGCACAGATCACTTGCACGGCCATCTTCATCGTGTGGGGCGTCCTGGTCCACCTGGTGATCCCGCCCTTTGTTTTCATGGTGACCGAGGAGTGGGACTACATCGAGGGCCTCTACTACTCCTTTATCACCATCTCCACCATTGGCTTCGGCGACTTTGTGGCTGGTGAGTCCCTGCTTCCCCTGGCCTCTGCATCACCCCCTCCCCTTTTCTGCTTCTCTAATTCCAAGTCAGTTGGCCTCTATCAGGGGCCCCCAATAGCTGCTTGGTGTTCTGGGGAATTTCCCCATCCAGTGGGATCCTCACCTCACCCTGCTGGTTGCAAGAGGAAACTGAGTCACGGGGTCATTGTAATTGGGTTTTCTGTTTGTTTCCCTTTCTTGGAATGTGGCTTACCCCCCTCTCCTTTCCTCTCTTGGTGATTGGTGTCTGTTCTGTGCCTCCTGTCTTCTCTCATGTCTCCCCAGCTTGGGGAGTCACTTAGGGCTGGGGATAGGGGCTTGAGTCTGCCTGCAGGGTGTGTGCAAAGCACCCAGAGAGGCCCCGAGCCGAGCCAGACCCCTTCCTGTCGTAGAGCCGCCTGCCATCCTTCACGAGAGCTGAGGGATCTGCTCTCTGAAGGCTTGGCTCAGAGGCCCGAAACTTCCGCTCTTGCCACAGGCAGCTTGAAGACAAGGAAGGCCTTCTCCCGAGCTGCCCTGCCTCCACGGCCCTGGATGCCCTCCCATGCCTCGCCTGCTTAATCCAGGGAGGTGATAAGATTCTTTGGCCCCTTTGTCTGAACGCCTCTGGCCTGCGCAGCATCTCGGTTCTTAATCTTCTTGACGCTGTTTGGCTGCACTGATCTGGCGTTGGTTCCCTCCATGGCGGCCGGCCCTGACCATTTGACCTCCCCCTCTGGGGTCCAGGGGCCTCTGGCTGCTACCCTCCCTCCCAGGCCTGGGGAGACTGAGGAATGTGGGAGGGGTGGCTGAGTGGGTGGGAGGAAGGGGAGAGGCACAGGAGCACTCCACTGACCTGGCAAATCTGGGCCTGCTGACCTGGGAGATGAATTTAGACTAAGGTACAGCCCTGCCATTGTCTGGCTCTTGGGGCCGAGAAAAGGGTTAGGAGAAGCATGTTGTATTGGGAGAGGATAGCAGCGTATTGCACGATACCATCCCAGCTCCAGCAAGCACCAAACCTCTGTGCCTCAGTTTCCTCATTTGTAAAATGTGTAAAAATAACAGCACCTATATGGTGGAAAATTCAGTGAATCAGTCTTCCTGAGTGCCGAGGGAGGGGCCTGGCTCTGGGGTGTGCACCCTCGCCATTGTCGTCATGACCTGCTGCCAGCCCAGAGCCCAGAGCAGGACGGACAGCACCTCATAGACAGGGCACCTCCTGCCCTGGGGAAGGGTCTCGTGTGATGAGGGTGGTGCAGTCCCTGCCCCGAAGGAGCCTCCAGTCTGGATGGGAAAGATCCAGTCCTTTCCTCAAGTTGTTCCAGCCTGAGCAGGGAGACAGGATACAGATTTACAAAGGGGCATTGTAATACAGAGCAACATGCCTGTAAGTGTGAAGTTATAAAAGAAATCTCTAATGATCCTAGCGTGTGAAGAGCAGCGGGTGCTGAGTGGGGGCTAACCCGGGAGGCTCCCTGGGGGAAGTTTCAGGAGCCTGTCCTTGGAGGAGGGACCTAGGGTGGGCAGGACCCTGCAGGCCAAGAGAAGAGCCAGCCTGGGGAGACTGAAACAGGAAGCCAAGGGCCAGACTAGACCTTCATGAAGAATAAAGTGGTTCCGAGTACTTCCTGTCAGAATCAGAGCTCACTTGCTCATGGATCATCTTGACCTCTGCTAGGTCTTGGTGGCTCCCCTTCTCAGCCAGGCCGGAGGAAGGAAGGGGCACCTCCCACCATCCAGTTGCCCCCTCCCTCTTCACTGATAGGGTCCTGCTGGGAGGAGGCCACAACCCTGGTCCCACCTTGGGGGTCAGAGTACCATTCAGCTCCCCCCCAACCACCGGCCTCAGTCATGCCAAACCAGGAGTCCATCCCCAGCCCCGAGCACACCAGCGACGTGCCTTACTTAATTCCCATCCCGTTTGCGTATAACATATGTGCAAAAAATGCACAAAGCAGCTAGGTGGCCTATTTCTTGACCTGTTTGTTGGTTACATTACCAGCTCCCCCAGATCCCTCGCCACTACAACCCTCCCCCTCATCCATAGAGGCAGCCGCTCTCCTGACTTTTTATATAGTTGAAGAAACTGAGGCTCAGAAAAGTTGGGGTGTGGGAATAGGGACAGAAAGTTACCAGGCCAAGGTCCTTCAGGAAGTTGGGGTAGTCCAAGGTCTAGAAAAGGCCTTTCTGTCATCCTGCGCCCCCTTCCCTCCTTTTGTGTTCTGGCACTACTCCTGCTCTCACATAGCACAGCTTTGACCTTCGCGTGCTTCTAGGTCTCCGCTGACCCTTTCCTGACCCTCTGGGCTTCCTGTCCTGCAGGTGTGAACCCCAACGCCAACTACCATGCCCTGTACCGCTACTTTGTGGAGCTCTGGATCTATCTGGGGCTGGCCTGGCTGTCCCTCTTTGTCAACTGGAAGGTGAGCATGTTTGTGGAGGTCCACAAAGCCATTAAGAAGCGGCGGCGGCGGCGGAAGGAGTCCTTTGAGAGCTCCCCACACTCCAAAAAGGCCCTGCAGATGGCGGGGAGCACAGCCTCCAAAGACGTCAACATCTTCAGCTTTCTGTCCAAAAAGGAGGAAACCTACAACGACCTCATCAAGCAGATTGGGAAGAAGGCCATGAAGACGAGTGGGGGTGGGGACAGGGTCCCAGGGCCCAGACCAGGGCTGGGGCCTCAAGGGGGTGGGCTGCCGGCCCTCCCTGCCTCCCTGACTCCCCTGGTGGTCTACTCCAAGAGCCGGGTGCCCAGCCTGGAAGAGGTGTCACAGACACTTAGGACCAAAGGCCACATGTCACGATCCCCTGGTGAGGAGGCCAAGGCGGCGGCCCCTGCGGATGGCTCCCCCACCCCCGAGGTGCTCATCAGCCAGCTGGACCGTATCAGCGAGGAGGGGGAGCCCTGGGACGCGCAGGACTACCACCCACTCATCTTCCAGAACGCCAGCGTCACCTTTGTGAACAAGGAGGCCGGCCTCTCGGACGAGGAGACCTCCAAGTCCTCCCTGGAAGACAACCTGGCTGGGGAGGAGAGGCCCCAGGAGGGGGCCGAGGCCGAGGCACCCCTGAACCTGGGCGAGTTTCCCTCCTCGGACGAGTCCACCTTCACCAGCACCGAGTCCGAGCTCTCCGTGCCTTACGAACAGCTTATGAACGAGTACAACAAGGCCAACAACCCCAGAGGCACGTGAGGTGGGGCCGGCTCCCCACCCCACCTTCGATGGCTTCTTTCCCTCCTCACCCTGGGGTGTCCTATGTTGGCTGGGACTCCTGGCCCCTGGTGGGGGGCAGCCCTGGAACTGGGAGTGGGGGGCCAGGGGCCTTCCTTACTTTCCATCCCTTCCAGCTAGATGCTCCCGATCAAGCATGGCACGGCCAGGCCCAGGCCTCTGTTCTCCCCGGCAGGGGTTGGCATCTGTCCTGAGCCTGGCTGCTTCGTCGGATGGTTCTGAGACACATGGGCCGGCAGGATGGATCCTGGGGAGGACTGCACGGGTCCCCCAAGATTCAGTTGAGAATATCACATGGTTCTCTTGGGCTTGGTCATAGAAGTTTCTGAGTATTTCCTGAGCTCCTTCTGTGTGCCTAGAACTGAACTAGGCATTTCTGAGAGGGTCGGAGGGAAGTATATAAGACTTGGGTCCTGTCTTTGCAAGCTCTGAAGTGTTTGGGGAGGTACTGCTATAGTGGGGGAGCTGGTGCACACATTTAAGCACCCTCCAAGTCCCCCTCATCTGCCTGGTGGTCCATTACTACAAACTTGAGTGGAGAAGAGGCTGACTAGAGTTGAGGAGGGGAGCCAGGCGACAGTGGGCAGGTGCTGAAACACTCCTGACCCATGGGACCCAGAGCAAGCCCAGAATGGGGGAGCCAGCATGAGTCCCTCCTTGTTGATTTACTCAGACTGAGCCCAGCCCATAGCTCGCAGGGTCACTGCGCCCAGGGCCCAGCCTCTGTCCCATCAGAGGCCAAGCAATGGCAGAGGCAAGACTCTCTCCCCTCCCCAGGAAATGGTGGGATGAAGAAAAAGTAGCAGAGCACGGGCCACTGGTAGCCAGGCTGCTGGGAGTGAAAGTCACAACTGGCTAATTCTACCCCCAACCCTCTATTTCCCTGTGAAACTGCACCCCCACTGCCTGGCCCCAGGAGCTGGCCTGCCCCATCCTGCACTCCCTGCCGGTCACCCCATTTCCTGTGCCCAGAACAGGGACCTCATGGCCAGCCTCCCCACCAGGCCACACTGCTCTTGGCTCAAAAACAAAGTGGCCAGATCTGTGAATCGAGCCCACCCCCCAGCCACTCTTGGTCATTTTTGGGTGGCATTTGTTTTTTAAGAAAGGAAAGGATTTGGAAAGAGGGGGCAAAAGGTAATGTGAAAGTGCACATGGACTCTGGTGAGGGGCTGGCAGAACTCGCTGCTACCTAAGTTCTTGGGTTCTCTGTGACGTGTGCCCTCGGGCTGGTCCCACTGCCCTGAGTGTTCTGTTTTTTTATTATTATTTTTTTTAATAAACTGTTTTTAATATACCTGGCATCTGTTGGCTGCGGAGCCAGTGGAGAGAAAAGGAGGTTAAAAGAGCAGGGGCCTGGGGCCTGGGCTGCCTGGTGTGCACACCCACCTCAGCCGAGGTCATAATGCAGAGGGGGCAGGGGGCAGGGGTGCTGGGCAGCAGGTGAGTGGAGGTGGGGGCATCCGGTGCAGGCAACTGGATGCTGGGCAGGAGGCATCTCACTTCCCTCTGCCCTAACTCCCCTCTCCTCTCAGTCTCCTGCCCTACTCTGTACCCTCTACCCTCTGCTGTAGGACAAACGGGCCAGAGCCCCCCACCCCATGTGAAGAGGGCGACGGGCATGTGTGCCCACACCGCCATTCATCCTCTCAAAGGACAGTGTGTCTGTTGGGCCAGCCCAGGAGGGGGTGGGGAGGAGGGGCCTTGTATCTTCCTGTGAAACGTGTTAACAAGGTAGTCTAAAGTTCCACAGCCCACCCGGCGGGGGTGGTGCTGGCTGTCCTGGAATCACTGTACATTCTGGCATTGATGTCAAGTGTAATTTATTTTAACATTTTTTTTTTACAATAAAACATGAAGTGGACAGGCCAGCTTGGTGTGTGCTGGGGGTGGGAGGGGCTGGTTTGTGGTCTCTGAGGGAAGGGGGGGCCCATGGAGGAAGGGAGGACTGAAGGATAGCCTGGGGGTCAAGAGGAGAATTTGGGTGGTGCTGTGAGGGAGAAAAGGGGTGAAGAGCTAGAGGAGGGGCTAGTTACTTATGAGGTGGGCCCGGAACATGGGCTGTAGTTCAAGAATCAGGAAGGAGTTAAGGGAGCAAGGAGAGAGAGGTAGGGGATGGCAGTGGCAAAGTTATGGCACTTCCTGTTTGCCAGGCCCCGCTTCAAAGGCTTTACACTCAATAATGTATGGATGAACTCACTTGATCTCACAACAACCCTATGAGCTGGGTACTGTATGCCCATTCTATAGAGGAGGAAACTGAAGCACAAAGATTGTCTTGTGGAAGACCTCACTGTTAGTAAATGGTGAGCCTGGATTCAAACCCAGGCAGCCCAGCACCTGAGTCTGTTCCCTTAACCACTGTGGAGATAGGAGAGCCTGTGCTTTTGGCCCTTGAAACCACTCCTGTCTCCAGAGAGAAGTTGGGGAAGGTGGACCCAAGAATAAAGAACTCTGGAGAAGATCAGGCTTTCTGAGCTCAAGGGGGTGGGGGGCAGGAGGTGCACATTGCCTGGGACTGGTGGGCAGTAAAAAGGATGGGAGGGAATGTGGAGGAAGCATCTGCCAAGTTTAGCTGGCCTCGGTCCCCATCTGTTTAAAGGGAGGGTTTGTCAGGCTTCATTGTCAACTGTTTTGAGCCGGCCCCTTCTGTGACTACTTTAGAGCCCCCTACCCAACATCACACAGGACAGTAGTTACAATTTTGAATCTGTTTGAGAAAATGTTCTGTGATTGCAGGAGTACTTCTGAATGATCCACACTTCTCTTGAGGGCATCAATCTGTTTAAAAAAAATAGGCTCATATGTGTTTAAAACACCAGTCTATTCTATAACTACTTGATTCCATCCCTCCCTTGCTGCCAACACATCCCCATACTGCACCCCCTCACCCATGCAGCATATGTATAAGGGTCTCTGGTTTTGCTGTAAAGCCTCTGCCCTTTCCCAGCAGCCTGCCTAGCACCTGGTCCTCCTGGGAGCCTTCCTGACAAATGCCCTTGTAGTAAACACCCTCCACTCTCCACCATCACCATCTGGACTCTCATTTGTTCAGTGAAGGCTTATTGAGCACCTACTATGTACCAGGCTCTGTTCTGGGCACTTGGAATACAGCAGGGTATAAAACAGATGAAGACCCTGCATTCCTGGAATTTACAGTCTGCTCCCCTTTGCTATTGTTTCCGGGCCTCTTTCACCATCGGTGCCTGTATTTATAGCCTGCCCACCTACCCTCCAAGACTGTCTTTTCATCTTGTCTCTTTTATCTTTATGTCTTTTAATTCTTGCGATGGTTATTAACCCCATTTTACAAATGAAGAAACTGAAGCAACTTTAGGACTTGCCCCAAGTTCAAACAATTGTTACGTGGCAGCAAACAGCTTTCCTGACTTCCATTCCAGGTCATCTACCCTCCGGACATTCCTAATCTGATGGGAGAGGCACCCTCTGAGAACCCAAAGTCTGATGGAAGAGACACTCCTGCCTTCAAGGGGTCTGCAATCCGAGGGGCCCGGAGGGCGACACAGACATAGAGAAACAAGCACAGACTTTCAGTGTCAGCTGATTCAAATCCCAACTGGGCTTCTGACTCCTTATATAATCCTGGAGGAGTCATATGGCTCCATGCCAGAATTGATAAAAAGAAACCAGGATGATTGGGTTTCACCCTCTTCCAGGAAAGGGTCAGTCGAAGTTATAAACAGCCACAATTGCATCTGAAGTTCTCTTGAGCCTGGGACAGAGTGATGGGGAAGGAGGAGGCAGGCACGGGTCTCAGGAAATGATTGCTTCTCTGTGGGGCCCCTGAGGTTTGGTCTCCACCCTGATGATCGGCTCTCCAACCTAAAATGAATGGCCCCCCATTTCCAAATCACACAAAACTAGTCCAGGAACTGGATGCCAGTCTGAATTGCTAAGATGTGTTTGTGTAGCAGAGGTAGAGAGCTCCCTAAAATCCCTTCCTTCTATCCCTCCTCCCCACATCAATGTTGGACCAGGCCACGTAGCCCCTCCCCTAGTTCTTAACAGCCCAGGGCCTGGTACCTGGCAGGGGCTCCACAGGTACACTTGTTGAATGAATGAATGAGCCCTCTTAGCTGGTCTCGGTATCTGATATGGAACCCCTTCCAAACCAACGACCACTGCAACCAGACGGATTTATCCTACACTCCAACTGGACCCCCTCTCCTGCTGTAACTCTCCAGGGGGCTCCCCACTCCTCTCCGGACCCCTGCCTCTCTCCAGCTTCATCTTTTCACCTGGCCTCCTCATCGCTGCCCATGCTGTTTCTTCTGCCTGGAATGCACTTCCTCTCCTTCCCGGCTAAGTCTTTAAATTTAAATTTAAGACCATTGGGGTTAAGTTTGGACATCAGCGTTTCTGGAAAGGCTTTTGCAATTACTGTCCCGTTCCCCATTCTGGGTTGGATGCCACTGCTCTGTGCTCAGAGCACCTGCCTCAGCAAGCTACTGTGATGCTGTCACCTTGCCCACCCCTGGTCTCAAATCCTCCCCGACTGGGCGCCCCTGGGGACGGCAGGGAACGGCTCATTCACCTTTGGGTCCCTACCACAGAGCCTGGCACAGAGAAGGCTTTCAATGTTTATTGAATGGAGGGTGAGTGAACCAGAGCCCCGGACCCTCCCATTGGAAGTCAGTCCCTCTGTCCCCAGATCAGGAGGCAAGGGCACGTCCTGGCAAAGAGGGTGAATGATCTTGAGGGACCTTGTCACAGCCTGTGGCAGCCTGGTGAGTCACCTCACCTTTGGGCCAAGTCACCTGAATGTTGTGGGCGGGGCAGGGACAGGCCCGCCTCAGTTTTGCACTGCACAGAGCACCTGTCGGCACCCTCTTTCGCCTTTGTCCTCACGTCTCACCATTCCAAAGGCAGTTGCTCCCTGGTCATCCAGGGGAGCTGGGCCCCCCCCCATTGCAGCAGCCCCAAATCTCCATGCTTACCTCGGGAATACCTCTGCTCCCAGTCACCCCGCCCACCAGTCCCAGTTTACAGAAAAGCCCTTTCACCTGCACTTCTGTGTGGGATTACTCAACAGCCGGGGAGACTGGTGCAATAGTCTATAGCCCAATTGAAGGAGCTTTTTCAAATGAGGAAATTGAGTGTGTTGGTTTGTTTTGCCAGGAAAGCAAGGCCTAAGGCAGGAACTGGGAGATAGAGGAAACAGCAGAAGGGCGAAGAGAGAGAAAAATGGGGAAGGAGAAGCCCATCTTGTGTGCTTTATTAAGCTAGGTCTACTGTGAGCATCTGGGGCTCGGTTCTGCTGGGGATCCCTTGAAGTACCTGTAGAATATGCCTCAGAAATGTCCCTTTGAAGGACAGGGACTTCTGCATTTATCCCCCAGTTCCCACTCTCACTGGTTAAGGGTGGCCTCCGGAGCATTATCACCCCACACACACCCCCACCCCGTCCTCCCTCCCTTGTGTGCTGGCTGCTAGACTGAGTTTTCCAAACATGGCCCCAGTGATAACTCACAACCCACATTCTTGTTTGCACACCCCTGGCAAAAGGTGGAGTCTATTCTCCCTGAGTCTGCACTGCCCTGGGGCTGTTTTGATCAATAGAACATGGCCATGGGATTTTTGAGCCTGAGACTATGCTAGGAAGAAACCCAGACTAGCTACCTGGAGAGGCCACAGGGAGAGAGAATCTGCCCCACTGAGGCATCGTCTTGGACAGTCCAACCCCCGCAGATGCCATGTGGCGCACAGACCGGCCATCCCCCAAACTGCAGAATCATGAGCAAATAAATGATTGCTGCTGTTTCAGCCTCTCAGTTTTGGGGGGTTTGTTATACAGTAATAGATAACTAAAACACTGGCTGGGCTTGCCATCTTCTGCAGGGCTTTGGAGAAAGCTTCTGAAGTGGAAGCAAAAAGGTGCCCAGACACTCTTAAAGGGGAGTGTCCACTGCAGCTGCACTGAAATCAGAGGCGGGCTGAGGATTTGCAATATGCCACAAACAGTATCTGCGACCCTGAGACTAAAACTCTGCCCCTGGACACAATAAGTGGCAGAGCTGAGACCAAATGCCACCTGGGTCCTCTTATTCCTCACCCAGGGCTCTTTGCTCCACAGAAGATCAGAGTTCCTAACCTTCAAGAAATCAAAGTTCCTTTTACTTCTGGGTCTCCGGTCTTCTGCGATGTTTAACACTATGGGGAGGCCTGGGGTCTGCTACTTTCTTTCTAGCTGTGTAACCTTGAAGGTCACACCTGCCACTTAGAGGAGGTTTACAACATACAGTCCAGGATATTTTATGCTTGTGGTCTCATTTAATCCCCACAACACTGTAAGGTCAGTATTATTACCCTCATTGGGAAGCTGAGGCTCAGAGTGGTTATGTAACTTGCTCGAGGTCACACAGCTAGTGGTGGAGCCCGGGTTCTCACCTGGCCCAGAGTTGCTCTTAACTACCATACAAGCCAGGTGCTCCTGCTCACAGGTGAGGCCCCCAGACAGGTGCAGTGCCCCCACCCTCACTGCCCCAAACAGTGCCTGCCCTTCTCATCTGAGACAAGTGAGAGGGGGCCAATCAGTGGGGCAAGAATCACCAGGGAATTCCTGAGACTCCCCAGGGCATTCCGGGGCCCTGCCCCTGAAGGATCTGATTCAGAAGGTCTGAGGGAATGCCCAGAAATACCCAGGCTCTGAGAACACCTGCTGGAGCTCTCAGAGGTCAGGTCGGGCTGTTTCGCCATTCCCTGCCAATCCATCTCTGCCGGTGTTTTCATTCTGCATTGAAATCTGTGTTTACCTTCAGTTATGTAAAACCTCCTCCCCATTCTTTAATTCCTTCACCTGCGGCTTGGGCCAGCTGAGCTGCTCTGTCTGGGGTGTTGACGTCACACTCTATTCAAGTGACCTGTATTTGTTGGGTTGCTCTCCTGTTGCCTAGATCATCTGATGCTGGTGGCTGAGGAAGGGAAATGCGGAAGAGAGAGTTATAAGTGGTCAGGCCCTCACCTCTCTCTGGGCCTCTGTCAGCTCAGATTCCCACCCTCAACAGTTTGCTTCAAAGGGGTGAGTTACAGTTTCAGAAATTTTGCAAACTGTTCGTTTAAGCCAACCACCACTAAAAATTAAATTATATTAACATACAATTAAATTATATTTAAAACATATATATTAAAAATCATATCTGAGTAATAAATACTAAAAACTCATCACTTCCTAATTATTTAGTTAGATGTTACTTGTATCCATGCTCTTGAGGCTGTTTACGTCGATTGTAGGTAAATGATGGGAATACTACACAATGGGGTGAAGCTGCACAGCTCTCCCCAATCCTATATTCTGCGGCTTCATGTTGGTAGCTTAGAATCGGCCACAGTGAGAACACATACACCATGGAAAGGAGCAAACACTACAGATTAGACCTTCCCTTCTCCAGCACCTCACTGCTCTGATCTGCTTCTGGACTGGCTGTGCAGGCTGCTGGGGACAGTGAGGTCTTGCCCACCCTAGAAAGGCAGACGGCTGTCTCTGGTTTGTCAAGAGCACAGAATTCATAAAAGTGTCCCTTGCATTCTCTTGGACTCCACAGATCATCGCCGATCAGTGGGAAGGATACAGAGCCCAGGAGAGCTGACCATGAAGGTACTGGGTGGGTAGATCACACAGGTCCTTTCCCTGGGTACTGTACGCAAGAACGGCAAGATCTCGGGTCGCGGTCCAAACTGAAGCCAGAAAGAGGCACACAGGCCTGGCGTTGAAGCCATTTCTGCCTTCTGCTGGAGTTTGAAACTACCCAAAGCCCAGCCCACTCTGCCTGACTGCGGCTTCAGCCAAGTCCCCTGCTCCTGACGTCTCTGTAGTTACAGGGGAGACCCTCTTGGCAAAGGCTAGGTCCTGGGAACTGAACTCGGACTATTGGGTGGGTTAGGATCCAGAATAAGGCTCTGCAGGGATCACACTGCTGAGTAAACACCCGGCTGACACAGGGGATCCTGTGCCTGATGCGAGCCAACCCAGGAGAGAGGCGGAGGCCTTCCAGAAGTTCCCACCCCAGTGCAGGGGAGGGGGGTGGCTCTACGCAGGATGTCCAAGGTGCCAGTCAGCAGTGGGTGCTGCCAAGGTGCAGCCCCCTCAGCACCCCCTGCCAGAATCCTTCCAGCAGCTTTCTCTGGCACCAGCCATAGCACAGGCCCCACCTGATCAGGGCAGACATCACCCGCCGGCCCTGCGGCTGCTCCGGCTTGGGAGCTATGGGAGGAGCTGTCCTTTAATAACAACATTTTACGACCACTTACATTGTAACATGTTCTGTGCTGGGCCCATCACAAGAGGACCCAGGAAGAAGGGTCTTCTTTCTTTGTTCTCTTCCACTGTCACACTTTGTTGTTGGTGGCAGGAGATGGAGAACTCATGTGGGGTTGGAATGGGGTCCTTAATGAACGACATGCAGCTGCAGTGTTGGTCTGGGTTCTCTGAGAAGCAGATGCCACGGTGGGGCCAAAAAGGATTTTATTAGGTGGAACCACCTATTAGAGGAATGAAGGGGGCGGGAGCCAGGAGAGGCTGGGCTGCCACCTGACGGCGCTACATGTCTGATCCCGAGTGACAGCGAGAAGCGGGGAGGCTGGGTGGCAGCACCCTAGACTTCGTGTCCCGGCTGTGCTCTCACTGGCTGGGGGCAGCTGGGGGCCTCTGCACAATGGGTTTCAGAGGCAGCAGCTGGGGTCTTTGGCCATTATGCTCCCGTCATTGAAGGTACGTGCGGGCATGTTCATGGCTACTGCATACAGTTACGGGGGAGCAGAAAGTATGCTCACACAGAAGTCAGGCAGCAGAGAGAGGAGAATGGAGTAGACAGACAAAGAAAGGTAGAGAAAGGCAGAGGGGTGTCTGTGTGTGCGTGAGAGAGAGAGAGAGAGAGAGAGAGAGAGAGAGAGAGGGAGAGATGTGAAGTCAGAGATGGACGGAGGTGGGGAGAAAGACTGAGGGAAACAGAAAGAGACAGACACACACACACAAGAGAATGAACACCACAAAGAAGACACCTTTCTAGCCCCAAACTCTAAGGCGATGCTGTCCCCTCCCTTGGATTTCCTTGAGTTCCCTCCTGTATCCTGACTACAAACTCTTCTTTCCTTGAGCTGGCTGAAGTGGGTCTCTGATCCTCACTATGGAAAGACACCTCAACAATGCTCCCAATTTTCAACTCCGAAGTCCCTGGCCTACTATCCCAGGAGAGACATCCCAGGGCTTTAACGAGAAGTCATTTCTCCATGCCTCTCCTCTGTGGGTGGCCTGGTTCTACACTAACCTTCTGGGAAGACTGTCTTGTAGGCCCCATCCTCCCAGGTCTTCCTCTCTTCGACTCTTATATACCTGGCAGGTAACTTCACACCTGTCAGCTGTTGGCTTGTCCTCGTGCTGTTTCATGGGTTCCTGTCCCATCTTCCCAACCAGACGTTACGCTTTAAGAGAGTAGGGATCCTCTTGGGCTCGACCTTGGGCAAGTCACTTAACCTACCTGAGCCTCTGTTTCTTCATGGGAAAAATGGGCATTATAACCTACCTCAAAAGGTTAGCATGTGAGGCACCTGTCATTATTCTATATTACTATTTGTAAGGGTAGAAGGTCGTAGTAGAGTATTGCCCTTCTGCTCATCCTAGGAAATGCTGAAAATTGACTCACTGAAGTTCCAGGAAAAATTATGACTGAACAGTTGGCACTTACAAGTCAGACCTGAGGATTTCGAGTCCTTCCCCTACTGCTCTCAGGGAGTAAATCTTTAGGCAGCCGCATACCTGGGAACTCCCTGGGATTAGGCCAATATGAACAACCCCTTACATTCATCTAGTGCTTTCCAATTCTTTGTCTCCCCTAATCCTTCCAACAATCTAGTGAAGGAAAAATACTTATTCCTGTTTTGGGTGAAAATCTGGTGGTTCACTGATTTGCCCAAGGTCACAGAGCTGCTGAGGGGAGGATCTGGCACTGGATTTTAGACTCCCAATACCTCACCCCCATTTCAGGGCAGGCTTCCAAACTCCGAGGGTCCTACAATAGTGACAGGAACCAAAAGAATGAGAAAATCCAGCTTTGTCCATCTCCAAAAAAAAACAGCCACTCAGAGATTCTCCCTTAACTGGCAGTGCCCCATCCCCTGTGTCTTTCTGCCCCTGGTTCTGAGCAAACCCTTCTTTTTGGTCCAGCCAGATCTCCCTAGTACCCTAAATCCTACCTCCCAATGCAGAACTGAATGTTACAAATGGAGGGGACTCATTCCTTCGAGGAGCATCCATTCAGTGCCTATTGCAAGCCATGCACCATTTTAGCCACTGAATATTAGCAATAATCTAATGATTAGAGTCTAATCCAATGCTTCCTAACCCTGGCTGTATATCTGAATCACCTGAGGGTTTTTAAAAGTATGTTACCCAGTTCCTACTCCAGCCAGTTAAATCAGAATCTTTGGGGGATGGGGCCAGCTATCAGAATATGATTTTAAAACTACCTAGAGGATTCTAACGTTCTCCTAGGGTTGAGAACTAATGATCTAGCTGAAACAAGCTCCCTCATGTTACAGAGAGGGAAACTGAGGCCCAGCAGGGGGCAGAACCTTGCCCAAAGTCGCAAATCTGGGCCTGATTGCTTGGCCTTCACACTCCTTCCAGTCTTCCTTCTTGGAACTATTTGGTAACTATTTGTTGGACACCTACAAATGAAGATGGAGTGGTAGGGTGAGAAAGGTGGGGAGTGTGGTAGACACACCTGAGCTGCTTTCCTCACCCACAGTCCCTGCTGATTAAGGAACAGCCTTGAACCACGTGATCCAACTTGGCAGAGCTTATTGGACTAGGGGAGAGGAAACCTCAACCAAGTGGGACCAACGAGGTGACCTGTTCAGGCATTCAGAATCCTGATATTGAGACATGGAGCCAGTGGGCTGTGGGGAGCAGGGCAGTGAGGTCATGGAGATTTAGGTGTTGTGGCAGCTTTTTGAGATCATGTGTGACCCAGTGAGTATGGAGAGGAAGACGGGGTGCAGGGAGAAGTAGGAAGATAGAGCAGACACATGGTAAGAGAGTCAGAGACAAAGGACAGGCAGGCCTTGGTTCCCCTGACATCTGTGTCCTTACAGTGACCCTCAACCTTTTATAGAGTGAGTTCTTTGACATTCAAATTGCCTTGACCAGTAAAGGCAGAGGGAGCAGCCTGTGCAAAGGTCCACTGGCAGCAGAGACCCTTTTGTGCCCCTCCCTTTGCCCCCAGCCCCGACTCCGTCCCACTGACTTATCGAGTTCCTTGTCGTTGGAAGTGTCCAGGCAAGGAGAAGTGTCCACCTCTTGGAGGTATTGGCAAGTTGATCTGAACGGTCCTGCTCCACCCATGATTCTGAATTTCCAAGGTGGGTGGGGAGAGGGGTATTTTAAGATTGTGTTTCCTCCTTCTAGGTACCCATCAACCCCATGTCTGACGTCTGGTGCCTGGCAAGGAAGCCTGTACCCCTGGGGGTGGGAGTGGGGAAGCATAATAAACAAAGAGCACAGGAAAGTTCCTTTTGCCCCCCTCCCCACCTCAGCACACACAGACCCATGGGGTGGTGGGGCAGGGGGTGTGGAAACAATGGGACCTCTGAGTCACAGGGGTAGGCAGGATAACGTTTCTCTCAAAGGTTCCCTCTCCGTGTCCGGAGGCGCTGACGTAGGTAGCTGGCAGGCAGTGGCACCTGGAACGACTCCTAGTTCTGGGCAGCCACTCGCCCTGCCCTGAGTGACCTGGGTTTTCTTTTATCTTTTGATTCCACTTGTATTTTTAGCAAAGTGATATATATAGATAGATATCTTTTAAAAAGTCAAATAATGCTACACATTGTAATGGAAAACAGCAGTTGCCTGACTCATGCTTCCTTATTCCCAATCCCCACAGGCAACTTCTTCCAGACTATCTAGCTACTTCTTCCTATTTTTCCCTCCACTCTTCTAAATAACATACATCTATTTCTTATTACACCATTATTATTTTTCTTAGCCCATTTTAGTTACTAGAGATTTATCTTCCTACCACAAAAGATGAAGTCACACTCCCCACCCCCGCAAACACTCATGCTTCTTTCCCTACACTCTTGTGTTTCTAACACTAGTTCACACCCAAACTCCCTGCTATAGACACGTAAATTCCTCTCAAAAGGATAATTTATCAGCCCCCTTTTGTTTTTTCTTGGTGACGTCCCTTCCAGAGCCAACCATCCTTCTCCTGACTGGATGGTGGCTCTCTAGCCTGCTACCTCACAAGCATCCTGGGGCATCTCTTCAGCATTGATTGGAAATTCCCTTTGCTTCCAGTCTGCACTGTGGCCTCCATTTTCTGAATCCAATACCTTCCATTTTCTTTGTTTACTTCCTATTTTTGCTGAAGCACTTCTTCCAATATCTTCCTGAGTAGTGCTGCAAAGGAGGTAAAATGTTTTAGAACTTGTATGTCTAAAATATCTTTATTCTACCCTCAAGCTTGATGGATAGTTTGGCTGGGTATAATCCTAGAGTAGAAATCTTTTTTTTTCTCTCTCTCTTTAGAATTTTGGGAGTTTTTTGTCTTTGTCTTCTAGTGTCCTGTGTGGCTGTACAGAAGTTCAGTGACATTCTAGTTTCTGGGCCTTCATTTAGGACATGTTTTTTTCTCTCTAGAAACTTTCAGAATTTCTTTATTTCTCTGTGCATTGGCTAGTGTATTTTTTTAAACTTTTAATTTTGAAACAGTTTCAAACTTACAGGAAAGTTACCAAAAACAAAACAAAACAAAACAAAAACCCCATAGAGAGAACTACAACATACCTCTCACCCAGATATGCAGATCCACTAACTTTATTAGAGAAGTTGTAGGTTTACAGAAAAACCATGCAGAAAATAGAGTTCCCATGTATCCCCACCTGCACATGCACATGCAGTTTTCCCTATTAACACTTTGTATAACTGTGCCTTTACTATAATTGATGAAACAATACTATTATAATTATGCTATTAATTATATTCCATAGTTTACATTAGGGTTTACTGTTTGTATTGTATTGTCCTATGTTTGTTTTTTTAAAGTTTTTATTCTAGTAACATATATACAACCTAAAATTTCCCCTCTTAACCACATTCGTATATAATTCAGTGGTGTTAATTACATTGCAATGTTGTGCTATCATACCACCATCCATTACCAAAACTTATCTATCACCCCCAAAAGAAACTTTGTACCAATTAAGCATTTAGTCCCCATTCCCTACCCCTACCTTAGCCCCTGGTAACCTGTATTCTACTTTCTCTATGAATTTGATTATTCTAATAGTTTCATACCTGTGAGATCATACAGTATCCTTTTGCGTCTGGCTTTTTCACTCAACATAATGTCTTCACGGTTCATCCATGTTGTCACATGTACCAGAATCTCATTCCTTTTTATGGCCAAATACTATTCCATTGTATGACTATATCACATTTTATTTATCCATTACTCAGTTGGCAGACACTTGGGTTGCTCCCATCATTTGGCAATTGTGAATAATGCTGCTATCAACATTAGTGGGAAAATATCCATTTGAGTCCCTGCTTTCATTTCTTTTAGGAATATACCTAGAAGTGGGATTGCTGGGTTATATGGTATTTCTATAGTTAACTTTCAGAGGAACCACCAGATTTTTTTCCACAGCAGCTACGCCACTTTACATTCCTTTCGCAATGAACAAGTGTTCTTATTTCTCCACATCCTCTCCAACACTTTTTTTCCTACTGTTTTTTATTTTAAAGAGTAGAAATACAAGTGAGTGTGAAATGGTATTTCATTGTGGTTTTGACTAGCATTTCGCTAATGGCTAATGATGCTGAGCATCTTTTCATGTGCTTATGGGCCATATGTGTATTCAAATCTTTTTCACATTTTTTAATGGGGTTGTTTGTCTATTTGTTGTTTGGTTGTAGTATTTCTTTATATATTCTGGATATTAAACCCTTATCAGATATGTGGTTTCTAGATATTTTCTTCCATTCTGTAAGTTTTACTTTCAGGATGAAGTCCTTTGATCCAAAAAAGTTTTTAACTTTGAAGTCCCAATTATCTAGTTTTTCTTTTGTTGCTCATACTTTTGCAGACCTGCCAACTTTTAACATTTTGCCACATTTGCCTTATCATTCTATCTCTATCTATCTATCTTTCTATTTATCTATTTTCTAAACATTTGCGAGTAGGTTGTATACATCAGGCTCCCCGAACAAGTAATATTTCCAGGTACATCTCCTAAGAGCAAGAATATTCACTTATGTAAAGCACATTTATCAAGTTCAAGAAATTTAACATTGATATAAGGCCCACAGTCTATATTCCAATAGTTTCTTATGTCCCAATAACATCTTTTTGGACCTTTTTGTCTCTATTATGAGATCCTGCCCAGGATCCTGTATTGCCTTTAGTTGTTATTCTCTCTTTCTCTCTCTCTCTCTCTTTTTTAAATTGTGGAAATATATATACAACACTAACTTTCCCATCTCAACCACTCCCAAACATTCCATTTAGATGAATTAAACACACACATGATACTGTGCTACCCTCACCACCATCTGTTATCAGAACTTTCTCATCACCCCAAGCAGAAACCCTGCCCTCATTATGCATTAACTCCACCCTCTCCCTCTCTCCACCCTCAGCAACCTGTACTCTACTATCTGTCTCTATGCATGTGCATAATCTAGCTATTTCATATAAGTGGAATCATATAATATCTGTCCCTCTGTTTCTGGTTTATTTCACTCAACATGGTGTCTTCTAGGTTCATTCATGTAGCAGCATGCATCACAACCTCATTCCTCTCTAGGGTTGAACAATATTCCATTGTATGTCTACATCACATTCTGTCTGTGCTGGTTTGAAGCTATTATGTACCCCAGGAAAAGCCATGTTCTTTTAATCCAATTTTGTGGGCGCAGACCTATTGTGAGTGGGATCTTTTGATTAGGTTGTTTCCATGGAGACGTGACCCCACCAATTCAAGGTGGGTCTTAATTAGTTTACTGGAATCCTTAAGAGAGATGCTTAGAGAGAAAACATCCAGAGCCAACACAGACCCAGACGTTTGGAAATGCTAAGCTAAGAGATGAAGCCCAGAAGTCTGCCCTGGAGAAGCTAAGTGAGAACCCACAGACACTTTAGGAGAAAGCCACTGGAATCAGAAGCTGAAAATCACACAACCCAGGAGCAAAGGACAAGCAGATGCCAGCCACATGCCTTCCCAGCTGACAGAGGTGTTCTGGATGCCATCGGCCTTTTTCTCAGAGACAGTATGTACCTCTTGATGCCTTATTTGGGACATTTTCATGGCCTTAGAACTGTACATTTGTGAACGAATAAACCCGCATTGTAAAAGCCAATCCATTTCTGATATTTTGCATTCCAGCAGCTTTAGCAAACCAGAACAATCCACTCATCTGTTAATGGAACTTTGGGTTGCCTCCATCCTCAGGCCACTGTGCACAATGCTGCTATTAACATTGGTGTGCAAATATCTGTCTGCTTTCAGTTCTTTTGGATATTTACCTAGAAGTGGTTTTGCCAGGTCATATGGTCAATTCATGTCCGACTTCCTGCGGAACCACCAAACTGTTTTCAACAGCCAGTGTACCATTTCATATTCCCACTAACAATGTACTCAGGATCCCCTTTCTCTGTATCCTTGTCAGCACTTAATAGTTTCTGTTTTGTTTCATTTTTAAATAGCCAATCTAGTGGGCATGAGGCAGTATTTCACTGTGGATTGATTCGCAAAATCCAATGGCCAAAGATATTGAACATCTCATGTGCTCACTGACCATCTATACTTCCTCTCCGGAGAAATATCTATTCATGTTCTTTGCCCATTTTTGTACTGAATCCTTTAGAAATCCTTATCATTTCTTTCTGTGCATATTTTTCCAACATTTTCTTTGTGGTTACCATGGGGCTTAAATTTATCATCCTAAATCTATAACAATCTCATTTTATTTGATATCGATTTAACTTCAATAGCATACATAAACTATGTTCCTGTAACCTCCATCCCCCAACCTTTATGTATTCTTGTCAGAAATTACATAATTATCATTATTTTTTATGCATCTGCATTTTAAATTCTGTAGGAAGTAAAAAGTGGAGTTATAAGCTAAAAATACAATAATATGGCATTTAAATTTACCCACACAATTAGCTTTCCCAAAGATCTTTTCATTTATGCAACTTCAATCTATTGCCTAGTGCACTTTCCTTTCAACCTGAAGAACTTACTTTAGCATTTCTTTTAGGGATTGTCAAGTGGTGATGAACTCCCTCAGTTTTTATCTTGGAATATCTTAATCTCTTCCTCATTTTTGAAAGACAGCCTTTCTAGATATAGAATTCTTCTTGGCAATTTTTTGCTTTCTGTACTTTAAATATGTCATTCCACTGCCAACTTCCCTTCATGGTTTCCCATGAGAAATTGGCATTTAGTCTTTTTCAGGCTCCCTTGTACATGACACATTGCTTCCCTCTTGGAGCTTTCAGAATTCTCTCTTTCTTCTTTGGTATTCAACAGTTTGATTAGCATATACAACATTATGGGTCTATTTGGGTTTATCCTGTAGAGGTATTTATATTCATGTCTTTTGTGAATATGGAGAAATTTTCAACCATAATTTGTTTGAATATTCTTTCTGCCCCTTTCTCTTTTTCTTCTCCTTCTGGCACGCCCACGATGCACATGTTAGTATGCTTGATGGTGTCCCACTGGTTTCTTAGTCTCTGTTCACTTTTCTTCATTCTTTTTTTCTTTCTACTCCTCAGACTGAATAATTTCAATTGTTTTATCTTCAAGTTCACTGATTCTTTCTTCTGCCAGTTCCAATCTGCTATTGAAGCCCTGTAGGGAATTTTTAATTTCTGCTGTGATCTTTAGTTCTGTTTCCTTTTAATGATTTCTATCACTTTCTTGACATTCTCTTTCTGTTCATCTATCATTTTCCTGATTTCCTTTAGTGCATTGTCCATGTTTTCTTTTAGCTCTTTGAGGATATTTAGGACCACTGAGCTGTCATTTCCTGGTTCTTTATATGTTTTGAAATTTTTAATTTTAAGCTGGATGTTTTGATATTTTAGTGTTCTCTCTCTGAAATTCAAACCCTGAGGTATCTATACTTTAAACTTCCAGCTTGTGTTATGACAGAGCTATCCTTGAATGCTGGAGCTAACAAAAAAAAAGGAAAAAATAGAAAAAAACAATTTTTCTCAGTCTTTGCAGATTGGCTTGTGTGAGTGTTCTCCTTTACAACTTAGCTATCTTACCAATAAGTTTAGAGAATAGCTTAAGGCACAAATGTAGGGTCCTCCTTGGTCTTTTCTGCACATGAATCTTGTCCTGGGCATGCACACATGGCCCTAGGAATTCTCCCATTTACACAGATCCTAATTTCCCCATTCCCTAGAAAACAGCATTTCCTCATTGTCTCAGGCACTGCACTGTATGTCCCACAGCCAGCAAACTTTTCCCCAGGAAGATGCAGTTTGTTCTCATACAGTGTTCTGTAGGAAAGCTCTGGGGCTGCCTCTCCACACAGTACAAGATCTTGGACGGTGAGCCCATGATGAGCATCCTGGTTCAGTCTTTTATGTTGCTCCCAGACAGACTGGCACAGACATACATGCTCCCAGTATGTGCACATGGGTTTCTCTGCTCCTTCCAGAACTGGGACCAGGGACCTGCACTAGGAGTGCAGGCTGTCTTCACTATGAGCTAGTAAGGGGGTAAGGATGGTGCTAGCCAGGATACTATGAGATCCTATCATTTTGAAGTTGCCTTTTTCTTGATTTGGTGCTTCCCGTATTACTGCAACCCTTTCACTATTTTCTGGAGCTTTGAGGAAAATAGTTCTGCCGACTCTTATTTGTTGTTTAAAACTTCTGTGGGGGGACAGAGCCCTAGAGCATCTCAATCTGCCATCTTTTTTTTTTTAATTCAGTTTTATTGAGATATATTTACATATCATACAATCATCTGTAATGTATAATCAACTGTTCACAATACCATCATATAGTTGTGCATTCATCACCCCAGTCTATTTTTGGAACATTTTCCTTTTACCAGAAATAGTAAAAATAAGAATAAAAATAAAAGTAAAAAAGAACACCCAAGTCATCCCTCCCCACTTCCACCCTATTTTTCATTTAGTTTTTGTCCCCATTTTTCTACTCATTCATCCATACACTGGATAAAGGGGGTGTGATCCACAAGGCTTTCACAATCACACTGTCACCCCTTGTAAGCTACATTGTTATACAATTGTCTTCAAAAGTCAAGGCTACTGGGTTGCAGTTTGATAATTTCAGGTATTTACTTCTAGCTATTCCAATAACTTAAAACCTAAAAAGGGTTCTCTATACAGTGCGTAAGAATGCCCACCAGAGTGACCTCTCCACTCCATTTGGAATCTCTTAGTCACTGAAACTTTATTTTGTTTCATTTCACATCCCCCTTTTGGTCAAGAAGATGTTCTCAGTCCCATGATGCTGGGTCCAGGCTCATCCTTGGGCCACTCCACCATCTTGATGACTGAAACCAGCAGTGCATTTCTTCATTTACCACTCTGGACCTTCAGAGCTCCCCTTCAATCTGGAAGCACATGTCCTTTGGCTCCTTCTTGTGCTTATTATAGTCTATCTTTTTGAGTTGGGACTCTTAGATTGGTCATCTCGTTTTCTAATCTTTACTCTTTGTCATCTTATCCTATTTTCAGGGCTTTTTTTTTTTAACTTCATCTGTCATCACTCTCATTTATTAAAAAGAAATTCTTATTAAAAAAAAAATGTAGCTTATGAGGGGTGACAATGTGATTGCAAAAGCCATATGGACCACACTCCTCTTTGTCCACTATTTGGATGAATGAGTAGAAAAATGGGGGAAAAAAAAAAAAGGCACTCAGTGTTCTTTTTTAATTTAATTGTTCTTTTTCACTTTAATTTTTATTCTTGTTGTTTTTGTGTGTGTGGTAATGAAAATGTTCAAAAATTAATTTTGGTGATGAACGCACAACTGTATAATGGTACTTTGAACAATTGAATGTACCCTTTGTATGACTGCATGGTATGTGACTATATCTCAATAAAATTGAATTAAAAAAAAAAAAAAAAGAAATTCTTCTATTTTATTTTTGTTTCTTTTTCTCCTTAGCTTTTTATTAAGAAAGTTGCATATGTACAGAAAAGTTGAAGAACAGTATATTTAACATCCTTTTCCCCTCCATCCAGGTCAGTACTATCCAACAGAACTATAATGTGGGCTACATGTGTCATTTTAGACTTTCTAGTAGCCACATTAAAAAAGTTAAAAGAAACAGGTAAGGTTAATTTTAATATCACATTTTATTTAATTCAAAATATTATTTCAACATGCAATGTAAAAATTATTAAATACTTTACATTCCTTTTTCACATTAAATCTTTGAAATCTGATGTGTATTTTATATTCATAGCATATCTCAATTCAGATGAGTCACATGGCAAGCACTTAGTAGCCACATGTGGCTATAGCTACTTCATTGAAAAGTGAAGCTCTAGAATTGATAGTTGTTAAGTATATATCTATCTGTGTACTGCCTGTATATTTTTGGCAGAATCATTGGAAAGAAATGTAAAAACCAAATTAAGTTTTATTTCTAAATATTTTAGTATGCAGCTTCTAAAATTAAGGACATTCTGCTACACAATCATACCACCATGATCACCTAAGAAAACTAACAATAATTTCCTAATAATGTTAATAATTTGTCCATATTCCAATCTCCTCAGTTGTGCCCAAAATGTCTTTTATAGATGTTCTATTTGAATCCAGATCCTATCCAGTTTCATTTGGTTGTTACGTCTCTTTATTCTTCTTAAAATCTATAACAATCTTCCTATGCTTTTCTCCCCCACGTTGACATTTTAAGGGTCTAGGAAAGTTGTCTTGCCAAATGTCTTACATTCTGGATTTGTCTGATTGTTTCCTCATGATGTCATTATACTCATTCCTCTTCCCCTGTATTTACTGGCTACTGGAAGTTACATCTAAATGCATGGTTAGATACAGGTTTAATATTTTTGACAAGGATACTACACAGGTTGTTATATTTTTAATTTCCAAGGGCTATTTCTTGTTCTGTGAATGTTGCTTTTTTTAGAGCATCCTATTCTTGTTTCAACGATTGCAGTATTTTTCTTATTTGTTGATATTATCTCAATGAGACAAAATGATATATATTAATTTTGCTTTATACATTGTCTCTGAGTCCTTTCTTTTTTCTTATTTGCTTAGTTTGGTTTCACTTTTTCATAATGAAGTCTCTCTTCAAATGTCTAGTGCTTGCTGGTTGTCTATTCATATTTTTTAAATTCAATTTTGAGATTATTCACATACCATACAATCATCCAAAGTGTACAATCAGTTGTTCATGGTACCATTATATAGTTGTGTGTTCATCACCACAATTAATTTTTTTTCAATTTTAGAACACTTTCATTACTCCAGAAAAGAAATAAAAATAAAAAATCCTCCTATACCCCCAATCCCCCCCACCCTCCATAATTGACTCATAGTAATTGGTATGGTACATTTGTTACTGTTGATGAAAGAATGTTAAAATATTACTAACTGTAGTACATAGTTTGTAATAGGTACATTTTCCCTATATATCCCTCTATTATTAACTTCTAGTTATAGTGCCATACATTTGTTCTAGTTCATGAAAGAAATTTCTAATATTTATATAGTTAACCATGGACATTGTCCACCGAAAGATTCACTGTGTTATACATTCCCATGTTTTAACCTCCAACTTTCCTTCTGGTGACATATGTGACTCTAAACTTCCCCTTTCCATCACATTCACACTCCATTCAGCACTGTTAGTTATTCTCACAATAACATGCTACGGTCACCCCTATCCATTTCCAAACACTTATGTTCAACCTAGTTAAACATTCTGCTCATATTAAGCAACTGCTCCCTGTTGTTTAGCCTAATTCTATATCCTGGTAACATATATTTCATGTCTATGAGTTTACATATTATAATTAGTTCCTATCAGTGAACTCATACAATATTTTCCCTCTTGTGTCTGACTTATTTCACTCAACATAACATCTTCAAGATTCATCCATCAACCCATTTTTTTAAAGACCATTTCGTTCATGCACCATATATTCCATGCTAAGTAAACAACTGATGGTTCCCTATATAATCACATAATTATGCATTCAGCACCACCACCACTATCAATCCACAAAGAAAGAGGAAAAGTCAAAAAAGGAAGAGAGACAAAAGACAAATAAAAAGAAAGGAAAAAATGACAGCCAAAAAGCAACAAAAGAAAAAATTAAAATAAAGTACAGTGAAAGAGTCAGACAACATCACCAACGCCAAGAGTCCCATACCCCTCCCTTATATCCCCCTCTTATGGGCTCTCAGCTTTGGTATATTGCCTTTGCTACATTAAAGGAAGCATAATACAATATTTCTGTTAACTATAGACTCTAGTTTGCATTGATTATATTTTTCCCCAACACCACCCCCTTTCAACACCTTGCAAGATCAACATTCATTTGTTCTCCCTCACATAGAAACATATTTGTACATTTTATCATAATCGTTGACCACTCCAGGTTTCACTAAGCTGTACAGTCCCAGTCTTCACCTTCCCTCTTTCCTTCTGGTGTCCCACATGCCCCTAACCTTCCATACCCAAACAGTCATCTCTGTTCAGTGTACCCGCAATGTTGTGCTACGATCACCGAAAATTGTGCTCCAAACCTCTCACTCCTGTCTTTTCCTATCAGTCTGTAGTGCTCCCTTTAGTATCTCCTGTAGAGCAGGTATCTTGTTCACAAACTCTCTCATTGTCTATTTGTCAGAGAATATTTTAAACTCCCCTTATATATGAAGGACAGTTTTTCTGGATATAAAATTCTTGGTTGGCAGTTTTTCTCTTTCATTATCTTAAATATATCACACCACTGCCTTCTTGCCTCCATGGTTTCTACTGAGAAATTCACAAAGAGTCTTATCAAGCTTCCTTTGTATGTGATGGATTGCTTTTCTCTTGCTGCTTTCAGGATTCTCTTTTTGTCTTTGACGTTTGATAATCTGATTATTGTCTTGGTGTAGGTCTATTCAGATCTATTCTGTTTGAAGTATGCTGCGCTTCTTGGATCTGTAATTTTATGTCTTTCATAAGAGATGGGAAATTTTCATTGATTATTTCCACCATTAATGCTTCTGACCCTTTTCCCTTCTCTTCTCCTTCTGGGACACCCATGACATGTACATTCATGTGCTTCATGTTGTCATTCAATTCCCTGAGATGCTGCTCATATTTTTCCATTCTCTTCCCTATTTATTCTTTTGTGTGTAGGATTTCAGGTGTCTTGTTCTCCAATTCCTGAATGTTTTCTTCTGTCTCTTGAAATCTGCTGTTGTATGTCTCCATTGTGTTTTTCATCTCTTGTGTTGTGCCTTTCATTTCCATAGGTTCAGCCAGTTTTTCAAACTTTTGAGTTCTTACTTATATCACGTAATGTTTTCTTTATATCCTTCATTTCTTTTGCCATATCTTCCCTTAACTCATTGATTTGATTTTTGGAATGTTTTAGGAGATTGTTTGATTAATGATTAGTTGTTTCAATTCCTGTATCTCAGTTGAAGTGTAAGTTTGTTCCTTTGACTGGGCCGTATCTTCGTTTTTCCTAATGTGATTTGTAGTTTTCTGTTGTCTAGGCATTTGGTTTCCTTGATTACCCCAATTTGATTTTCCCAGGCCAGAACGGGCTCAGGTCTCAGAAGGGGGCAATATTCAGTACCAGGTTTCCCTGAGGGTGTGTCTTAGAAGATTGACAGACCCTGTGAGGCCTCAAGGTGCTGTGCTTTTCCTAACCTGCCCAGCAGGTGGCGCCTGTCAGCCTGTCACTCCCCACTGGTGTAAAGAGGTGTGGCCCCTTTAATTCTCAACTTAAGTTGTTTCTAGTTTGACTGTTTTTCCCCAGGCCCTGGAGTCTGAGTTCTGAAGGGAGTGTGGGCACTTGAGCTGGGCCCCATCTCCCTCCTCTTTGGGAATATACACCCCCTACAGAGTTATCTTCTGCATTTCAATTACTCCTTTGTCTCTCTGACTCTGTTAACTCCACCCCTGCCTGGGTCAGAGTGCTGAGAGCTGAAAATGCCTGAGGCTTTCTCCACTGAGACACTCAGGATGAGAGAAAAAGGGGAAAGAAAGCCCCTTTTCAGAGCCAGTCTCTGGCCCCCCAGTTTCACCTGGTCAGCCAGATAGTGCCTGGTCTTTTGTGCTCCTTTTCTTGGGACACAGGCTTTTATGAGTATGCTAAGCACCATCATCTCCAAAACCCTCTCTATATATTTTTTTCGTCAGCTACCTCCTCTCCACCGGGAGCAGCCTCAGGGTATTTCACTGTTTATTAGGGGTTTGTCTGTTTGTAGCTTATATTCAGCAGTTCACATTTGTTAATTAAAACCCCCACTGGAGCTAGGTTGAGAAATATTCACTTGCTCCCAAAAGGGACTGCTGCTTTCTCCCACAGGGAGGCTTTGCAACTCAGCCTGCCATGGGGGGAGGGGGGTCCTGGCTCCGTCTGCAGTTCTTACTGCAGCCCTGATGAGTTCAGGCTGGTGTGTCATGTGTGGACAGTCAGGGTTGTCCCCCATCAGTTGTTCCAGACTATTTATTAGTTGTTCCTGGCTATTTATTAGTTGCTTTAGAGGATTAACTAAATTCTGCGCCTCTCTATTCCACCATCTTGCCCCGCCCTGTCTATTCATATTTAAGATTGAGGCTCTAATTGTATGAGTGGGGCTTAGGCCTGGAGGACTTCACTATAGGGTGAGAGTGGCAAGCTGATTTTTTATTGAGAATCCTCTAAATGTCAGTATCTGTAGACCTTTTCTCTTGGGCCAGTTTCCCCAGAGAGAATGCCCTGAATTTGCCAAGCAGAGGGCGGCAGGGATGGTATAATCCTGGCTTCCAGTGTTATGATGCTGATTGGTAAAGGGCTCAGGAAAACTTATCCTTCACTGTGCAGACTTCCACTGAATCCCCTGGACATCAGCACAAGCCTCTTTGGAAAGCAAGTCAGCTCATTTTCTACTAGGGTGGGGAAGGCAGTTTCTACCTATGCAAGAAGTGGGAGGGGATCTGGGGCTATCGCTGTTCCTTTATCCACTTTTAACCAGTCCCTTTCAGCCCCTCCCTGCACCCCAACTGCAGAGGTGTCTGGTGTTTCCAAGTGCTGAGCCTTTCAAGTCCCCCACTCCCAACCTAGAAACCCCTTGCTTCTTACTGTCATCCTGACTACCACCAACCCCAACCTGGAAGTTAGGTTTCAGTTTCTTCTGCCTGGCTAAGTAACTAGACCATCACTTTTCAGCTTCCAGCATTTTGCTGATTACGCCACAACTTCACTTTTTTTGTCCTTGTGGGTTTTGCCTTATAATTATCATCTTGGGGTTTTAGGAGACAGCAGAGATAAAAGCAGTCGATCCTCCCTGTTTTCTCTTCAGTAACTGCCCATTCTCTGAAAGTGAAAATTGAGGCTCAGAGAAACTTTGAGGAGATCCCACATCCAAATTACAATCCCACTAGGAAAGTAGCATGGCTGGAGATGTAAGAGGGACTTGGGGAGTCTGACCCATTGACTCCCTTTAGGAATGAGTCCTAAAAGCTTTGCTCTGTGGCCTGGCTTCTGGGGGGCGGGGATGAGCACAACACTGGAGTTTTGAAATGGCCCTTTGCCTCAAGCCAGCTCTTGCTCTGCCCCTGACATCTCTAGGCTCCAGCATAATCCTTAGGCTCTGACTACCTCCTTGTCCTCCCCTGCCTTCCTAGGCCTTGCCCTCACTCTCTCTCTCAACTTATTTCTCTGCTTGGCTCCTTTTATTTCTTTGTTTTTTGTTTTTTAAATCTTAGTTTCTCCCTCTCAGTGTCTTTCCTTCCTTCTTTTTTTCTTTGTGTGTTTTTCTCCTTCCCTCTTCCCATTCTCTTTCTTTCTTCATCCCTGACTTCTTCCTTTGGTAAATCATGGCTTTTTCAATCTATACCAGTAATTTTCAGTTGGGGCCAATTTTGCCCTCTCCTCCACCCCCCACCAGGAGACATTTGGCAATGTCTAAAGACATTTTGGATTTCACAACTGGGGTGGGGGTCTACTGGCATCTTGTGGGTAGAGGCCAGAGATGCTGCTACAGTCCCCTAAAGCACTGGATAGCCCCCAACAACAAAGAATTATCCAACCCCAAATAGCCATAGTGCCAAGCTTAAGAAATGCTGACCTACTGGAACCCCTACGTCACACACACTCCCTTACTCCCTCTCAGAGAAAACAAGAACAGCGGAGGCCCAGGGAGGGAGCCATTGCCAGCAGCCAGCTGGGATGAGTAGCCAGACAGTGGGCAAGACACAAGCCTCCAGAATCTGCTGGTGTTGGTTTTGGCCTGCTAAGGGTCAGACGATCTGGTGGGAAAGAGCTCCTTAGCCACACCGAGTGAGGCTGCCAGCTGTTTACCTGTCTGTGGGGACCACTCCTGGCTCAGGAGCAGGTAATGAAAACACAGCCAGCCCACCCCCCACCCCAGGCTGGCTTCTCCTGCCCCTGTGTGGGTGGAAGCAGTAGCCACTGACAAGTGTGGGAGGTGGAAACTTAACCTCTTCTCAAGCCTGTCCTACAACATGCTGGAATCCCTCCTAAGACTCAGCATGTGGTGTGATAAGGGACAAAGTGAAGGCCTGGCTGGTCTCCCATGACTGGAACCCCAAACCAACACTACCAACACCTCCACAGGATCATTCGACTTCCTGAAGTTTGTAGGAATGGTGGTGGATTGTGGAGCAGGATGGAGCCTGGCCCTGATGAGTTCAGCGGAAGAGGCCAGGGCAGTCTAAACCCAAGAGGAGTCCACTGGCGAGACCTGGATCAGAGGCAGCTACCTTACAGAAGATCTCCAATTCTAGTCAGACTCTGGGTCACCCCTGTGGCAGAGGCTGTGTTGACCCCCAATCTCCATTCTTCCATTCCTCCATAGGAATAGAATTTTTAGCTGGGTCTATGGTTGCCCAGTAAAGACTACATTTCTCAGACTCTCTTGCAGCTAGGTATGGCCAAGTGACTAACTTCTGGCCAATGAGATACTAGCAGAAGTGATGCATGCAACATCTGGTTCATGCATTTAAAGGGAAAAGAAGGTGCAAATGTGATGGCAGGAGCTAAAGCAACCATCTTGGACCATATGAAATGGAAGTTACATGTTGAGGGTGGAAGAGCAACAAAGTAGAAGGCTCCTGACTTCCCGCCATCATGGAGACATTACTACTCAGACATTAACATGAAAGAGAAATAAAATTGTGTCTTGTTTAAACCACTGTATTTTGGGATCTCTTTTTTTATAACAGCTTAACCTATGTCCTGACTAACACCTTTTTTGTGATGTCTTTACATGACCAGCTCCCATCCTAAGGCAAAGCAGATTTCACTCCTTGAACCCTCAACACTTTTCAGAAGAGGAAACTGGTGCCCAAGTTCACAATTACAGTTAATTCTCGGTGGAGTTGAGGCTTGAAGCTAGGTTCAAACCATTGGAATGGGTGATACCCAAAGTTCCTTCCACTTTTGACATTCTAAGATTCTCCAAAACTTCTTAGTTGAGAGGTGGGGCTGGCACCATGGATCCCTAGCTTACTGGAGGCTTTTATACTCAGTTCCATCCAACACAGTGGTCTCCCTCATTCTCTGCCCTCCAGCCACACTAATCTTTCAATTCCTCAAACAAGCCATGCATAAGACCTTTGCATGTGCTATTCTCTTGCTTGGGATATGCCTCTCTCCCCTTTTCACCAAGGTAACCTCTTCAAAATGCAATGAGAGAGACACTTTTTTGCGAAAGCCTTACCTGTCAGTCCCACTTGCCTGAAAGTTCTAAGAAGGCAGGGCCATGTCTGTTTTTTTTTTAATTCTTATACCCCTAATGTCTAGCATGGTGCCTCAATAAATATTTGTGAAACAATTAGTAGATCCACCTGGGAGACCTGGAGTATAGTCCCACCTGCAGGATGGGAAGTGGCTGGGCTGACCCCACAAGGTGCCTTCCATCCTGAAGAGTAGAGTCTACTAAGAGTGATGCTGTGAGTCTTGACTCACCCATGGAGAAACACCCAGGAAGTGCCTCTCAAATAAACTTTAATATGTACAAGAATAACCAGGTTCTGATTCAGTAGGTCTGGTTGGACCCAAGAGTCTGTATCTCTAACCTCCCATGTCTGCTGACATTGCTTGTCCATGGATCACACTTTGAGTAGCAAGAGCCTAGAGGGCCTCAGATTTTCTCTGTGAATCCATCTGTGCATCTGTCCGCTTTCCTGTTCTGTCTGCCTCTGGCTGGGGCCCCAGTGCCTGGCTCGTTAGTCCAGAAGAGTAGGTCCTTTGTCCTATCAGCCTCTCAGGACAGCGTTTAAGATCAAGCCCCAAGCTGTCCATTCCAGAGGCTCCACACCATAAACTTGGCGACTGCACCCTGCGTGACCTGCCCCAACCTGCTGGCTACCACCTCCTTCCTTCTCAGGGCTAATTCCCCACCTTGGCAGTGGCAGCTAGTTGCTGTGACACTCTTGGACCAGAGCCACCCTTTTAACTGTGTTTTGCCAGGATTAACTGCTGTTAAAGCACAAAGGCTGTGTGTGTACAGGAATGTTGTATCAAAAGAGTGAACCAGGCTTGTCCACAGAGGTCCCCCGGTTGCCTGGTGGGTATGTGTCTGTGGGTCCTTTGGTGTTGCTGTCTGGGCATGCCTGGGCTTCTGACTCAAGGACAGTGCTCTGAGCTCTGGGTTCTGGGTTGGGGAGGGCAAAGGAGGGGAAGGCAGGCAGGAAGGGCCTGGGCACCAGCAGCTTCATCCTGGGCTCCCCTTTGCCTTCATGAATAAACATCTTGTTTGTCTACCAGATAGTCGAAGTAGCCCTGGGGCATGTAGCCCTCCTCCTCCCAGGGCTCAGGACTGGCCAGACCTGCACAGGAAGTCTGGCTGAACCATAATCCGGGTGTGGGAAATGCCAAGGCAGGGAGGCAGCGTGCCAGGCCTGGGTGCCAGCCCCTACCCCCAGCCCTCTGATAGGACAGAGGCAGTATGTTCCTGTTCTAGTTTGCTAATGCTGCCGGAATGCAAAACACCAGAGATGGATTGGCTTTTATAGAGGGGGTTTATTTGGCTACACAGTTACAGTCTTAAGGCCATAAAGTGTCCAAGGTAACACATCAGCAATCGGGTACCTTCACTGGAGGATGGCCAATGGTGTCCGGAAAACCTCTGTTAGCTGGGAAGGCACGTGGCTGGTGTCTGCTCCAAGTTCTGGTTTCTTAATGGCTTTCTCCAAGGATGGTTCTCTCCAGGCTTCAGCTTCTCTCCAAACTGTCACTCTCAGTTGCTCTTGGGGCATTTGTCCTCTCTTAGCTTCTCTGGAGCAAAAGTCTGCTTTCAATGGCCATCTTGAAACTGTTTCTCATCTGCAGCTCCTGTGCTTTCTTCAAAGTGTCCCTCTTGGCTGTAGCTCCTCTTCAAAACATTACTCACAGCTGCACTGAGTTCCCTCCGCCCGTCAGCTCATTTATATGGCTCCAGTGACTCAACTTAGACCCACCCCAAATGGGCAGAGCAACACCTCCATGGAAATTATCCAATCAGAGTCATCACCCACAGTTGGGTGGGGCGCATCTCCATGGAAAACTCAAAGAATTACAATCTAATTAGCACTGATGGGTCTGCCCACACAAGATTACATCAAAGATAATGGCGTTTGGGGGACATAATACATTCAAACTGGCACAGTTCCCTTTATCACACACCACAGCTCAGAACCCAGTGTTCGCCCTTCACTACCCAGACCTCCCAGGTGCCACCCTGGAGCACAATGGGGCCATTTCAGAGCAGAATCTCATCTGTGAGATCTGTCTTCCCAGGAGGATTTCCCAGACTCAGCTAGGAAGGCTCTGGGGCTCCACGTAAAAGGGGACTCAAGCTTTGGTGCACCACCCACTTCTCTGCCAGAACCTGCTGTGGCCAGGTACAAGGGAGGTGACCCAGCAGCCTCATGATGTGAGTCCATAGAAGGAAGAACTTCCCACCAGCCAGAGCCTTCTAGCGAAAGCAATGGGCACCTTCAAATGAGAGTTCCCCATCACGAGGAGGTGTGCGGGCAGAGCGCACCTACCAGAGTGGGCAGCGGACAGGTGATCTTGCCACTTTCTGCTTCTCTGGTTCTAGGTGTCAAACTCTTCATCCCCTACTTCTAGGCTGGACCATAAGAAAGAGAATCGGTTCTAAGTTTAGAGTCCTAGTAAAGTTGCTTCACAGCTTCTCCCCATCCCCAGGACACTCCCGACTTCTTCCTTTCCTCCAGCTCTCATTTGGACAGTATTAATTCCAGGGCATGATCCCTGGTGTCAATAACAATTATGAATGAATTGGGTGTCCCTTTTCTTGGGACAGAAAGTGACCCGGGTGGTGGAAGTGACAGAATATTTTCCAAGTTTTATTGGACTTGAACCTTATTTAGGTCCCTTCCTGCCCACTCACTTGACCCTCCCCAGCATGGAGACCCAAACAGAGGCAAAGGGGCACATCCTTGAAAGATGCTAAGCCCTGCCCTCTCCCCACTAGATTCGGGAGGCAAAACAGGCAGGTGGGGTGAGGGCCGTCTCTGCCCCTTGGCCTGGCCTCCTATGGGGAGCATGGGCAGCTGGGCTATGCACCCCACTTCTCCCATCCCATCTTCCTCATCCTGTTCCTGTGGCCAGAGTGAGTGTCAAGGCTTTGAGGCTGGGAGGAAACAGCTCCCAAGGGGGTGGGCTGGTTACCATGCAGATGAGGCTGTGACATCTGGTGAGGGCTGTCACCCCCAGAGATCCAGGGGGCGAAGTGGGATTCCAGGGCCCTGAGTTCACTGAGGGCTGAGCCTCATCCCTGGCAGCTCAACTGCAACGTCTCCCCTGACTCACCACCGAGTCTGTGTCTCCACAGTCCATGGAGTCTGAACTATGTTCTTTGGCATTTATTGACATTTGGTCGAGTATGTTTCAGATTTCTTCCTGAATGCATGTGTTGCTGCACATTGCACAGGTGCATGTGTGTGTGTGTGAGAAAGAGAGAGAGGAACAAATAGAAAGGTGACAGGGAGACAGAGGAATATCCTATCAGAGATCCCCTGAGACCAGAAACTGTCTTCCCCTCAGATGGGGGCTCCCTGGGGGTAGGGCTGTGTCTCCCTTCAGACTGGGGGAGAAGGAGATTTATCTGGGAATAAGGAACACTTGAAACCACAAGTACACCGTGTATGTGTCTAACATTAGTGTGTGACGAGTCCAAACGCCTTCCCTAAGTCTCCAGGACTTCGGTAGAAACTCTGGCCTGGAGTTTAGAGAGGTCCAGGTGGGGTGCGCCGTTAACTGGAGATGATTCAGATGAACTCGGAGGTCTGGGACTTGCTCTAGACCTGACTCTGCCCCCTCCCTCCTACTCCTCAGCTTTTCCTCTCCCTCTTGCAGAGGGCAGAGCGAGTTGGAGTCTGAGAGGTGTGGCCGATTCACTGGCCAACAGAGCAGCCCTTCTCCATGGCTCCCTGGGGTCAGCCAGGAGCCCCCCGGAGTCGGCGAGCCTGATTCACAGGTGTGGGCCATGGGCCAAGGGACAGCCCACTCCAGCCCTGGCACAAGCAGGACCTCAGGCTTCCTCCCTGCCCAGCCACTCCTGTAAATAGCTTTCTCCCTGCTCATCCCTTGGCCACATGTGGCTCCAGGAGGGAAGGCCCCTTCTGGACTCTCGAGATGCTTCCTTGGAGAAGGAAGAGGGAGCAGGGGGCAAGAAAGGTACAGAAGAGAAGAACAAGGTATACCAAGAAAAGGGGAAAAGTCATGAGCATGCAGCCCAGATACGGCAACTATAAAACTGGATGAGGTCAGGGCGGGTTTTTATGATCTATTTTGCCATTTTATAACTTGGTCACAGAACAAACAGAACACACACTGGAATGTAAGCTTCTTGAAGGCTGGGGTCTTTGTTTTGTTCACTGTTGCACCCCATGTGTCTAGATGTCTGGCACACAGTAGGTGCGCAATTAATTTGTTGAAGAAGTGACAGATTCTCAACTGGTATGATTTCATGGCCGTTTAGACTTTCCTATCATTTTTCTGACTGTTACAAGAGTTTCCTCTGCTCCCCCCACTCCCCCCACCCCCAGACCTTGTATGTACACTGGGGCTGTGTGGGGTGGGCCTGGCTGCCAGGAGACCTGGGTTCCAGGGTCAGCTCTGTCCCTCCCTAGGTATGTGATCAGACTCTCTAGGTCTCAGTTTTCTCATCTGTGAGATGAGGAGGATGGATTAGTCTAGTGGCTGGCAAAGACTTTTTTGTCCCCAAGCAGTAGAGCCCTTTCTTCAAAAAAATCTTATGGAGAAGCTTGAAATACAAAACAGCTGGTACTAAAGGGTCTGGGGTGGCGGGGTGGGGGCTGGAGTCCAGTCCCAATCTCTCCTCCCACCTGCTCCCACAGGTTCCGGGCTTCCTCCTGGATTCACTGGGCTCCCTGGAGCTAAGTTTGAGAACCCTGGGAGGAGCTGCTCTCAGAGTTCTAAGATCCTGAGGGAGGAGAACGAAGGAGGAAGCAGAAAATCATGGAGCAGACAGACCCATTCTGCCCACAGAGACCAGGGCTCAGTGGCGGTGGCGGTCAGGGTGGATTTCCTTATGACTGGGTCCCCCAGGGAGGCTGAACTGAAGGGGGAGTCAGTGATTGAATTAGGGGTGAATGTGTGTGTGGGTGGGGGGTGGGGAGTGGAGACTCAGGAAGACAAATATGAGTCAAATTCATAAACCCTGAAAGCCAAAGAGCCTCTCTACAGAAGGGGAGGGCCCTGGGGAGGGTCCCAGCAGCAGGGAGCTCTGAGAATTTCCTGGGAAGCAGAGACCCCCGCCCCACCTCTGCAGACCCTAAGCTCCGTCCTGTGGGCTTACCCATGCGAGGTCAGGCGGGCGAGGAGCGGCCTCACGCGGGGCGCCACTGCCCCCTTGTGGCCACGTGGACGGTGATGGTGAAGCTCCATGTCCCTGGCTGGGGGTGGGGGGGCTCCAAGTGTCCGGGCAGGATGAAGACCTCCCCCACTACCCCCCAAAAGTCAGATGCTCTCTGGCTAGGGAGGCAGGGCTCAGGAACTCAAGCTATCTCTGTGTCCGGCTCCACTTTCTCCCTCAGGCCAAGCTTCCCAGAACAGGAGCCATCAGAAACCAAAGCCATGTCATACAGTGTGCCTTGCTCCAGACTGGGAGTCAAGAATAGTGCTGCCTCCAACATGCTGTGTGTCCTGGATAAGTTTGGTAACCTCTCTGAGCCTCACAGTCCTTGTTTATAAAATGGGACTGATGGTTCTACCCAGCCAGCCTCAGGAGCTGCTGTGAGCGCTTGTGACACTCCCTTTGCATAAAGCCCCTGGAGGTACAAACGGTCACACCACAGTCATTTCCAGGCGGTGAGCAGGGTTGGAAGCACCAGCCTGGAGGAAGCAGCGCTGGGGTTCCACAGAGGACAAACATGAAAAGGCAAGCAGGAAGAGGAACTCAAGAAGGGGAGGCCCCAGGGACAGACCCCCAGGACACCTCAATCCTTGTCCTTAGGACACTCACCTTATCTGCAAAACTCCTTCTACCACAGCTGTTCCCCACCAGGGCCTGGGGTCCACGTCCCTCCAGTCCTCTTCCTCCACTGAGCCGCACCCTGACTCATGGCAGGCACCGTAAACTGATACCAGAGCCCTCATGTCTGCTGAACAATTGATGTGCAAGGAACATCACTTTCGGTCTCCGGGCAGCCGGGGAGGAAAGAGAGGCCCAGAGAGGCTCCCTGGCCTCTTTGCTATCCAGCCCCTGCCCCCTTCACCATTTCATTCTCTTTCAGCCACTGGTTCTGCTCCTGCTCCCAGGACAGTGCCTCCTTGGGCTCTGCCCCTGCCCTCTGCCCTCCATTCTTCAGTCCCCCCTGCTGGCCCCCTCTGCTCCTGTGACATCCATCCTTGCATCTATGCAATGATCCCAAGTCAGATTCCCAGGCCCCTCGTGACTCCACATCTCTGGTCCCAATCACTCTCAACAATAATTGTCCCAGCTCACATGTCCTATCATGTGCTGGGCACAGGGTCAGGTGCTTTACTTGCATTCTGTCATTGAATCCTCACGAGTTCAGTCTAAGCTCTGTCCTAATTTAGAGAAGAGGCAACAGGTTCAAAGAGGTTAAATAACTTGCCAAAGTCACACAGCTGGAATAGGCCTGAGGTTTGTCTTATTTGAAAGTCTGAGCTCATCACCACTGCCCCCCATACTCTGTCCTGTTTCTCTCTGAGTCACCATTCCCAACAGCCAACTGTAGCTTTCTACCTGGAGAGCTTGAGGTCTCCTCAATTCAATGTGCCTACAACATGCTTGATGGTGCCTCCCCCTACACACACACACACACACACACACACACACACACACACACACAGCAGTCCCTCCCTCCAGTTCCTGCCTCCGAGTCTCTGGGCTGGAGACCTGGCTTCCCCTCAGCCTTGATCTGGGGCCTCCCAGGGATTGAGAGAGGCTGGAGACATTTTTTTTTTTTTTAAGGCCTCACTATTTTTTTTTAATCATTCCATTTTAAAATTTAAACAGTAGTATTTACTTCTTTTCAGTGTTTAATTTTATGAATTTAACACATGCACAGGTTCCTATAATCACTACTACAAACAGGATACAAAACAATTTCAATTTTCTAAAGAATACTAACCCCTAAAAACCACTGTTTTCTGTCTATTAGTTTCCCTTGGCCACTGCAACAAATTAGCACAAACTCAGTGGCTTAAAACAACATATATTTATTCCTTCACAATTCTGGAGGCCAGAAGTCTGGAATCCAAGTGTCGGTGGGCCCTGCTCCCTCTGGAGGCTCCAAGGGGAATCCGTTCCTTGCCTCTTCCAGGTTCTGGTGGCTGCCAGCACTGCTTGGCTTGTGGCCACATATTTCTAGTCTTCAAGGCCAGTATGTTCAAATCTCTCTGCTCCTTCTTCACACTGCCTTCTTCTCTGTGTGAAATCTCCCTCTGCCTCTGTGCCAGTTTGGATATATTATGTCCCCCAAAGGCCACGTTCTTTTATGCAATCTTTTGAAGGCAGACATTAATCTTTTGATTGAGTGTTTCCATGGAGATGTGGTTCAATCAACTGTGGGAGAGACCTTTGATTCATTTATTTCTGTGGAGTATGGACCCTGCCCATTCAAGGTGGGTCTTAATTAAATCACTGGAGTCCTATAAGAGAGCTCACAGACAGAAGGAGCTTAGGGCAGCTGAGAGAGACTTTTGGAGAGATGCTTGCTGATGCTTTGAGATGCCTGGAGATGTTTGAAGATGCTAACCCAGAGTTTGCTCCAGAGATGCTAAGAAACTGAAACCCCAGAGGCTGGAGAAGCTAAGAGAGGACCCCAACACTGAAGATGCTGAGAAAAACAAGTCCAGAGACATTTTGGAGAAAGCCACTTTGAAATGCAACATGGGAGCAAAGGACCAGCAGATGCCAGCCACATGCCTTCCCAGATGACAGAGGTGTTCTTATGTACGTCACCAGCCTAGTGAAGGTGTCTTCTTGTTGATGCCTTACTTTGGAAACTTTTATGGCCTTAGAACTCTAAATTTGTAACCTAATAAATTCCCTTTATAAAAGCCAATCCATTTCTGGTATTTTGCATAAGGGCAACTCTAGCAAACTGGAACAACCTCTCTTTTATAAGGATAACTGGGATTGCATTTATGGCCCACCCGGATAATTCAAGATAAACACCTTATCTCAAGATCCTTAATTCAATCACACCTGCCTAGTCCTTTTTACCACATGAGGTAACACTGTCACAGGCTGCAGGGATTGGGACATTGATATTGCTTTGGGGGCCATTCATCAGATTACCACACATCTCTATCACCTTTTTCTGAAGGTCATCTAAATGGAATCATACAGTTCGTAAGCTTTTGCGACTGATTTCTTTCCCTCAGCAGCATGCCTTTGAGAGTCATCCAAGTTGCTGTATGCATCAATAGTTGGTTCCTTTTTATTGTTGGGTAGTATTCCATCACATGGCTGTATCACAGTTTGTTTATGAGTTGTATTTACAAGTTGAAGAATAGTTGGGTTATTTTCAGTTTTGGATGATTATGAAAAGTGCTGCTATAAACATCTGTGTACAGGTCTTTGTATGAACATCAGTTTTTCTTTTTCTAGAGTAAATAGCTAGGAGAACAATTGCTAAATCATATGGAAAGTTTATGTTTAACTTCAGAAGAAATTGCCAAACCATTTTTTTCAGTGGCTGTACCATTTGTCATTCCCTCCAGCAATGTAAGAGTTCTAGTTGCTCCAAATCCTTGTCAGCACTTGCTATTATCAGTATACTTTAAAATTTTAGCCATTCTTATAGGTATATAATAATTCGTAATTGTGACTTGAATTTTGCATTTCCCTAATGATTAAGAATGTTGAGCATCTTTTCATGTGCATGTTTTCCATCTGTAAAATTCCTTGGTGAAGTGTCAGTTAAAAATTTTTGCCTATTTTTTAATTAAATTATTTGTTTTCTTATTGTTGAGTTTTGAGAATTCTCTATATATTCTGGATACAAGACCTTTGTCAGATATATGATTTGCAAATACTTTCTCCCACTCTATGACTTGAATTTTCATTTTCTTAAATGTGTCCTTAGCAAAGCAAAAGTTTTTAATTTTGATGAAGTACAGTTTATCATTTTTTTCTCTTTCATGGATCAAACTTTTGGTGCCATATCTAATACTTCTTTGCCAAACTCAAGTTCACAAAGATTTTCACTGATGTGTTCTTCTATGAAGTATTATGTTTTACAATTTATGTTTAGGTCTATGGTCTATTTTGAGTTAGTTTTTGTTTGGGGTGATGTTCATTTTTTTTATATAAGAATACTCAGTTGTTCCATCATCACTCATTGAAAGCACTGTTTTCTCCATTGAATTGCCTCTGTACCTTTGTCAAAAATAAACTAAGCATAATGATGTAAGTCTGTCTGTGGACTCTCTATTCTGTTCCATTGAGCTATTACGTCTATCCTTTCCCCAATTCCAAATTGTCTTGAATATTGAAGCTTTACTAAGTTTCAAAACTAGGCAGTGCAAGTCCTTCAATTCTGTTTTTCTTTTTCAAAATTGTTTTGGCTATTCAAGTTCCTTGATCTTTCCAGAAAACTTTTGGAATCAGCTTGCCTATAACTACAAAGAATCATGTTTGCTTGTGTCTTTGTAATTGGATGTCAGATTCACTTGGAGATAACATTTGACACTCTTGAATACAGGGCTTGGCCCCAAATCCAGCAATCCATCTCTCTATAGGCTCCAGGTCACTTTCTTTGTTCACCCTGTACATATTCACCAGGTCATGTTAATTCATTCTTCTATTAACTTTCTCACTTGAGTCCACCCTTTATTGTCACTGTCCAGGGTACTGGCCCTCTCATGATTTCACCCTGAATACTCATACAGGCATACTTCAGAGATACTGCAGGTTCAGTTCCAGACACTGCAATAAAGCCAGTCATATGAATTTTTAGTTTCCCAGTGCCTAAAAAAGTTACATTTACACTATATTATAGTTTATTAACAGTGCAATAGCACTATGTTTTAAAAAAGTGTACATATCGTAATTAAAATGTGACACAGAGACACAAAGTGAGCACGTGCTGTTGGAAAGTTGGCATCGACAGACTTGCTCAATGTGAGGTTGCCACAAACTTTCAATTCTTAAAAAACACAGAATCTGGTAAATGCAGTAAAGCAAAGCACAATAAAACAAGGTACACCTGCCTACAGTGGGTTCCTCCTGGTCCTTGCTTACCTTACACTGCTCTTTCTGCCTCTTTCTGAAACACTCCTTTTCTCACGTCTCTTCCTTACCTGAACCCTTCACCTGCTCCCTTTGCCTGCTGAATCCAGGTCATGTTCTATCAGGAGCACTGGAGGTCCCTTCAGTCTGACTGCTCCCCACCCTTCCAGCATCTCCCTTCCCCCATCCTCATGAGACCCCCCTGTATTAGTTAGGGTTCTCTAGGGAAACAGAATCAATGAGAGGTGTCTATGACTATAAAATTTATAAAAGTGACTTGTAACTGTGGGTATGCACGAGTCCAAATTCTGTAGAGAAGTCAGCAAACTGTCAACTCCAAGGAAGATGTCCGATGAACTCCTCAGGAAACGAACCGGCAACTTCGACGAACTCCTCAGGAAATGAACTGGGATCTTCAACGAACGTATTTAAGGAACTCCTCAGGAAACGAACTGGCAACTTTGAAGAACTCCTCAGGAAATGCTTTGCTGGGCAGCCGAAGAAGTGAAGGTCCTCTATCTGTCTCGCTTATAAGTCTTCAACTGATTAATTGGATTAAATCTAGGCAATTGCATTCTCTCATTGTGGAAGACACGCCTTTTGGTGAGTCATCAGTCACAGCTGCAGACAACTGACTGATGATTTAATAAACCAGCAATTGTTAGGCCAGTGTTTGCTTGACCAGACAGCTGGGTACTATCACCTGGCCAAGTTGACACATGAACCTAACCATCACACCCCCTCTGGCCACACTCTGTGGGCTTTGGGGTTTCCCTGCATGTGCTAATCCTTCTGTCCAGCATGCCCTCCCACCTCTTCTCTATTCACATCCTGCTCATTAGTACAATTAACCAATGTTTACTTTTTGAGCATTTTTACCAAGATGCCCTGGCACATGGAAACACAACCCTGTTCTGCAGGAATTTATAAAGCTGATACATGACAAGTGCACAAGTAGCTAAAATACCAGGTAGTTTATCCTAAATGCTAGGTCATAAGAGTTTGGGAATTCAAAGAAAGGAAGACAAATACTTTGAGGGATAATCAGAGAAAACTTCCTTTAAACCTAAACCAAATTCAGATTCCTCACAGAACTGAACCTGCCTCCCAACAGTCTAAAGAATGGTCACGTGTGTGTGTGTGTGTTAGAGGTGGGATTGGGGTGGGGACAGAAGAACTTTTGGAGATAACATAGGATGTTCTAGTTAATGAAGAGAGCTTAGGGAGCTCCCCGGTGACTAGTAATACTTCTTCATCTATATAATATTTATCTGGTGTGATAAATAAGTCTTGTTATGATTAATCAGAAAAACAGAGGTAGAGCTTGGGGATGGGGGTAATACCAGGCATAACCCACCCAGACTGTATGAAATTCAGGGAAAGGTATATATACCCACTACCAGACTCTAGAAGGGAAACTTTTGAAGAAGATTTTAGAATGAAGGAATTTTAGCTCCAGGATGGCAAGTAATTACTTGAGAAAGAAAAAAGGGTGGACTGTAAAGACAACAATGTATCTTCTTTATTTCGCACCCCCAATACTCAGACCAGTACTAGGCACTGGGTAGGCAAGTATTTGGCTCTTGTATTTGTTCATGAGTTATCAAAAAAGCTGAATGGAGGACTTTGGGTCACCAAGATGGTGGTGTAAGTTGCCCCTGTGTGCCATTCTCCTGCTGAATCTTTGAACAAACAGTAAGGACTAGAAGACCATCTTCCTCAAAACTCCAGAAAATGGATAAAGGTTTTCAGTAACTGGGCAAGTGAAAATAAAAAACAAAACAAAACAAACACAGCTTTAAAAACGGTGGGAGAAATGCCCAGAATAGGTAAATCCACCGATACAGAGAGCAGATTGTTGACTGCCAGGAACCGGAGGGTCAGAGGGAAATGAAAAGTGGCTATATATTGGGTATGGGGTTTTATTTTGAAGTGATGGAAATATTCTGGAACTAGACAGAGGTGGTGGTTGTATAGCATTGTGAATGTAGTAAATGCCACTTTAAAATGGTTAATTTTATGCTATGTGAATTTCACTTAATTTTTTTTAAATAGGAAAAAAAAAAGTGGTAGGAGAAGCTTGTGGCCCCTTGCTTGCCTCTCCCCTACCCCATTCTTGGCATGGTGTGGAGTCACTTTGCACTCCCATTGTACGTCCTTGGCTCTGTTCCAGAAAGAGCAGGGTAACCCTTAAGTACATGCTGGAGTGCTCTCTGGCTTACCCTCCTAGAACATGACCTTCAGGCAGAAGCGACTTGCAGGCAGCAAAAGCAGTATAAGAAACTATTAAGTCAAAGCAGCCAGGAGCAAAGGATTACCAGCTCTATGATGTACAAAAATAAAGCACCCAGGAGGGTGGGATAGTCTATTTCATAGGAAATAGAGAAGATATTTGGATTCCTGTAAATGGAAATCCTAAGGCCAGGAGTGTAAGCCCAGGATAAGACTCAGGCTCAGAAAGATAGGACACTGCACTACACTCTTGCCTTAGGCTGACCTTCTTGATAGGAGGGATAGACTCTTCAGGAGAGCACAAGCCAATGCAGGGCCAATCTGCAAAGACTGTGAAAGGATTTTTTTTCTTTTTTTTTTTTTTTTGCCTTGGTTTGTTTTGGTTAGCTCTTCATACTCAAGGAAACCTCTGTCATATTACTAGCTAGAAACGAACTTAAGGAACAGATAGTCCAGGGACTAAATCACAGAGTTAACACATTAAAATATTAAAATGTACAGTATGTAACAAAAGATTACAAGACAAAGAAACTGGAAATGATGGCCCAACCAAAGGAACAGGATAAAAATTTAGAAACCATCAATGAAGACGACCAAATTTTGGACACAGCAGACAATGACATCAGAAGAAACAATCTTCAATATGCTCGAGGCTATAAAGGAAAACACAGAGAAAGAACTAAAGATCTAGGGAAAACAATGAGTGAACAATATGAGAATCTCAATATAGAGGCAGAAATTTTAAAAAGGAACTAAACAGAAATACTGGAGTTGAACACCACAATAACTGAAATGAAAAATTCCCTAGAGGGTTTCAATAGCAGATTGAAGCTGGCAGAAGAAAGAATCAGTGAACTCAAAGACAAGACAATTAAAATGATTCCAGCTGAGGAGCAGAAAGACAGAAAAATGAAAAAAGGTAAACAGGGCTGAAGAGACCTGTGGGAAACAATCACATGTACAAGTATACTCATTACGGGAGTCCCCAAAGTAGAAGAAAGAGAGAAAGGGGAATAAAGAATATTCAAAGAAATAATGGCAGAAAAATTCCCAAACTTAATGAAAGCTATGAATATACACATTCAAGAATCCAAATGAACCCCAAACAGGGTAAACTCAAAAGGAACCACGTCCAGAAATACGGTAGTTACACTATCAAATGCCAAGGACAAGGAGAGTTTCAAAAGCCGCAAGAAAAAAGTAATGTGTTATGTACAGGGGAGTCCCAATAAGATTAAGTACCAATTTCTCATCAGAAATCATGGAGGGAAGAAGGCAGTGGGATGAAATATTTAAAGTGCTGAAAGAAAACAAATGCCAACCAATGATTTTATATCTAGTGACACTGTCTTTCAAAAAAGAGGGAGAGATTAAGACATTCCCAGACAAACAAAAACTAAGGGAGTTTGTCATCACTAGACCTCCCCCACAAACAATACTATTGGGAGTAATTCAGACTGAAAGGAAAGGACATTAGACAGTGGGTTCAAAGCTATATAAAGAAACAAAGACCTTCAGTAAAGGTGACCATATGCATAATTTTAAATGCTAGTACCATTGTATTGTCTTTTCGTTTGTTTGTTTTTGCTTTTTTCGGTATGTAACCCCATTTTTTTCTTCTTACAGGTTCTAAAATGCAAATGCATAAATTATAATGATACACCTACATTTTAGGCATACAATGTGTAAAGATATAATTTGTAACATGTACAATAAAAAGGTAAAAGGGTGGAGGGATATAGGAACAGTGTTTGTGTAAGCTATGGAAGTTAAGTTGGTACCAAATCAAACATGATTGTTAGAGATTTAGGATATCAATTTTAAGTCCCATGGTAATCACAAAGAAAATATCTGAAAAACATATACAGAAAGAAATGAAAATGGACTCAAAATGGTACAATACAAAAAAATCAAATATGAAAACAGAAATTAACAGAAGAACTGAGGGACATAAAAAGTATAAGACTTATAAAGACAAAAAAGCAAAATGGCAGAAGAAAGTCTAGCATTATAAGTAGTTACTTTAAATGTAAATGGATTAAATTCTCCAGTCAAAAGGCAGAGATTGGTAGAATGGATAAAAAAGAATGACCCACTTCTGCTATTTATGAGACTCATCTTAAATTCAAAGACATACAAGTAGGTTGAAAGTGAAAGGATAGAAAAAATATATCATGCAAATAGTAACCAAATGAGAGCTGGGATAGCTATACTAATCAGATAATATAGGCTTTAAGCCAGAAACTATTATGAAGGACTGTTCTAGCTTGCTAATGCTGTCAGAATGCAAAACACCAGAAATGGATTGGCTTTAATAAAGGGGGTTTATTTGGTTACAAAGTTACAGTTTTAAGGCCATAAAGTGTCCAAGGTAAGGCATCAACAGGGTACTTTCACTGAAGGATGGCCATTGGTGTCTGGAAAACCTCTGTTAGCTGGGAAGGCACATGGCTGGCATCTGCTTGCTCCCAGGTTGCATTTCAAAATGGTGTTCTCCAAATTGTTGCTCTTGGGGTGTTTTGTCCTCTCTTAGCTGCAGCTGCTCTTCAAAATGTCACTCTCAGTTGCTCTCAAGTCCTTCTGTCTGTGAACTCCTTTATATGACTCCAGTGATCCAATTAACACCCACCCTGAATGGGCGGGGTAACACCTCTGTGGAAATTATCCAAACATTTCACTCACAGTTGATTGAGTCACATCTCCATGGAAACACTCAACCAGAAGGTTCCAATCTAGTCAACACTAATACAACTGCCCCCAAAGTTTGTATCAAAGAAAATGGCATTTTGGGGGCCATAATACATCCAAACCAGCACATTCCACCCCCTGAACCCCAAAATGACATGATCTTTCCATACACAAAATACACTCAGCCCATCCCAATATCACAAAAACTTAAATCATTTCAGTAGTACAAAAGCCCACCAAAATCAGTTATAGGTGTGGTCTGTCCTAAAGCAAAATTCCCCTCTGGCTCTGGACCTACGAAACTCAAAACAAGTTATCTGCTTCCAATATACAAAGGAGGGACAATCATAGGATAAACATTCCCATTGCCATAAGGAGAAACTGAAAGGAAAACAGGGTTCACAGGACCAAAACAGTTCCTAAAACCCGCAGGGCAAACTCCAGTAGATTTCAAAGTCTGAGAGTCATTTTGAGAATGGTGTTTTATCCTTAGGGCTTGAGGAATGGGAGTCCAACCCTTTCCAAGGGCCTATGCAGCAGCCCTTTTCTCTCCAAATACTGGGGTGAGTGCTCCAACATATCCACACATTGGGGAGACTACCTGTATCTCGGTCCCACCCTCCTCAAACATCAGGGTGCCACCCAGACTCTGCCTTGCCAGGGCAAAGGCTCTCCCTTCTCCATACTGTGAAGTGGCAGCCAGGCTCTCCCCAAACCCTGGGGAATGTGCTCCACCCTCTCTGGGACCTGGGGTGGCAGCACTCTTCCTTAGCATGGTAGTGGAAGGCCCACCCTCTGCCTCCGGGGCAAACTCACCCTTTCCATGTGTATGGGCCAGTCTGCTCTCCTTGCCTGAGAGTTCTTGACTCCAGACCTCAACCTCCATGGTTCTGTCTTCGAAGAAATTTTTCCTTCAATTTGTTTCTTTTCCACCTCCTCTGTCCAGACCAGCAATGGTTCTGTTTATACAGATTTCACGAAAATCCTGTTGGTTCAGCATGAAGCACACAGGGGTCAAAACCATTAGACAACAGGAGTTTCCACAAATCCTTTCTGGATAGCTCCATCTCAAATCTTGGCTTGTGCTGAAATGGCAGCCAGGTTCCATGTTTGGTTAAATCCTTACATGGGGCTGTAGCCTTTGGGGTCTCACTTTCTGGAAACCCAGAATCTTTGAAAACATCAGTTTCTTGTTTCTTTGTACCCAAGAGTTCAGTCTTAGTTTATCTCTCTCCAGTCACATTTTACTATAAGCTTCAAGGAGAAGCCCGGCCACAATCTCAATTTTTAGTGTTGAAATCTCTTCAGCTAAGTATCCCAAGTCGTCGTTTTCAAATCCTGCCTTCCATCCAACATCAGGACTCAATTTTGCCAAATTCTCTGCCACTTTAAAACAAGGATCTCCTTTCTTCCAGTTGGCAATGACACATTCATCATTTCTGTTCAAGTCCTCATCAGAAGTATCTTTAGAGTCCATATTTCCACAGTCTCTTCAAAGCAGTCTAGGCCTTTTCTATCAAGCTCCCCACAATTCTTCCAGAACCTTCCCCTTATCCATTTACAAAGCCATTCCAACAGGTTTGGTATTTGCAAACTCAGCAGAATCAGCACCCCATTCTTGGTACCAAAGTCTGTTCCAGTTTGCTAATGCTGCCAGAATGCAAAACACTAGAAATGGATTGGCTTTAATAAAGGGGGTTTATTTGGTTACAAAGTTACAGTTTTAAGGCCATAAAGTATCCAAGGTAAGGCATCAACAGGGTACTTTCACTGAAGGATGGCCATTGGTGTCTGGAAAACCTCTGTTAGCTGGGAAGGCACATGGCTGGCGTCTGCTTGCTCCCAGGTTGCATTTCAAAATGGCGTTCTCCAAAGTGTTGCTCTTGGGGTGTTTTGTCCTCTCTTAGCTGCAGCTGCTCTTCAAAATGTCACTCTCAGTTGCTCTCAAGTCCTTCTGTCTGTGAACTCCTTTATATGACTCCAGTGATCCAATTAACACCCACCTGAATGGGTGGGGTAACACTTCCATGGAAATTATCCAATCAAACATTTCACTCACAGTTGATTGAGTCACATCTCCATGGAAACACTCAATCAGAAGGTTCCAATCTAGTCAACACTAATATGACTGCCCCCACAAGATTGTATCAAAGAAAATGGCATTTTGGGGGCCATAATACATCCAAACCAACACAAGGACAAAGAAGGTCACTAAATACTGATAAAGTGGTCAATTCCCTTCAGATTTGAAGGGAAAAACACATGGTTCTACATTAATTGTAGTAGACTTCAATGTACCACTTTCAATAACGAGTAGAACATCTAGATTGAAAGTCAATAAGGAAACAGAAGACTTGAACAACACCATAAAACAACCAGACCTAACAGACCTCTATAGATTATAGCAGAATACATAGCCTTCTCTAGTGCATATGGGTCATTCACCAGGACAAGACCATATGTTAGATCACAAAGCAAGTCTCAAATAACTTAAAAATACTGAAGTCACCCAGTGTATCTTCTCTGACCACAAGAGAACAAAGCTAGAAACCAATAATAGTGGGAGAATTGGAAAATTCACAAACAGATGGAAATTAAACAACACATTCTTAAACAGCAATAGTTGGTCAAAGAAAAAATCCCGAGGGGAATTAAGAAGCATCTTGAGGTGAATGAAAATGAAAACACAATGTACCAAAACTTATGGGACACAGCAAAGGCACTGCTGAAAGGGAAGTTTATAGCTCTAAATGTTTACATTAAAAAAGAAGAAAGATCTCAGATCAGAGACTTAATCTTAAAACTAGAAGATCTAGAAAAAGAAGTACAAACAAAACACAAAGCAAGCAGAAAGAAGGAGATAAGAAAGATCAGAGTGGGGATAAATGAAATAGAGAGAATCAGCAAAACCAAAAGCTGGTTCTTTGAGAAGATCAATAAAATCAACAAACCTTTAACTTAACTGACAAAGAAAAAAAGAGGATGCAAATAACTAAAACCAGAAATGAAGAGGGGACATTACTACCAACCCCATAGAAATAAAAAGGATTATAAAAGGATACTACAAACAACTGTATGCCAACAAATTAGATAATCTAGATGAAATGGACAAATTCCTAGAAACACTTAGAAAATACTATACTGGCTCAAGAAGAAATAGATCTCAATAGACAAATAAGAAGTAAGGAGACTGAATCAGTAATCAAAACCTCCCAACAAAGAAAAGCCCAGGGCCATATGACCTCAGATACATTTTACCAAACATTTCAAGAAGAATTAACACTAAGCCTGCTCAAACTCTTCAAAAAAATTGAAGAGGAGGGTACATTCTCCAATTCATTCTATGAGGTCAACATCTTGTGGTAAAGATAGCACAAGAATGGAAAATTACAAATATCCCTTACGAATATAAATGCAAAAATCCTCAGCAAAATAGTAACAGACTGAATCCAAGAGTACATTAAAAGAACTGTACACCATGATCAAATGGGATTTTTTCCCAGGCATGCAAGGGTGGTTCGACATAAAACAATCAATTAATGTAATACATGACATTAATAGAATGAAGAGAGAAAAAAAAAAATGTCATCCCAACTGATACAGAAAAGACATTTGACAAAAATCCAGTTCCACTTTTTTGATAAAAATTCTATAAAAACTAGGACTAGAAGGAAACTTCTTCAAAATGATAAGGGGCTTATATGATTATAAACCATTTAGTTTACATTTTTCAATGTTCACATTAGTGGTAGCATATATTATTTCTCTTTTTGCGCCTGGCTTATTTCGCTCAGCATTATGTCTTCAAGGTTCATCCATGTTGTCATATGTTTCACGACCTCGTTCCTTCTTACTGCCATGTAGTATTCCAATGTGTTGTATATACCACATTTTATTTATCCACTCATCTGTTGAAGGACATTTGGGTTGTTTCCATCTTTTAGCAATTGTGAATAATGCTGCTATGAACATTGGTGTGCAGGTATCTGTTCATGTCACTGCTTTCTTATCTTCCGGGTAAATACCCAGAGTGCAATTGCTGGATTGAAAGGTAACTCTATATCTAGTTTTCTAAGGAACTGCCAGACTGTCTTCCAGAGTGGCTGAACCATTATACAGTCCCACCAACAATGAATAAGAGTTCCAATTTCTCCACATCCTCTCCAACATTTGTAGTTTCCTGTTTTTTTAATGGCAGTCATTCTAATTGGTGTGAGATGGTATCTCGTTGTGGTCTTAATTTGCGTCTCTCTAATAGATAGTAAAGCTGAATTTTTTCATGTGTTTCTTGGCCATCTGTATTTCCCCTTCAGAGAACTGTCTTTTCATATCTTTTGCCCATTTTATAATTGGGCTGTCTGTACTATTGTCTTTGAGTTGTAGGATTTCTTTATATGTGCAATATGTCAGTCTTTTGTCAGATACATGGTTTCCAAAAATTTTTCCGCATTGAGTTGGCTGCCTCTTCACCTTTTTGACAAATTCCTTTGAGGTACAGAAACTTCTAAGTTCGAGGAGTTCCCATTTATCTATTTTTATCTTTGTTGCTTAGGGGCTTATATGAAAAACTCACAGCTGACATCTTACTCAATGGTGAAAGATTGAAAGCTTTCCCCTGAAGATCAGGAACAAGACAAGGATGCCCACTGTCACCACTATTATTCAACATTGTACTGGAAGAGTAATTAGGTAAGAAAAAGAAATGGAAGGCATCTAAAACAGAAATAAAGACGTAAAACTTTCCCTATTTGCAGATGACATGATCCTATATACCAAAAAACCCTGAAAAATCCACAACAAAGCTCCTAGAGCTAATAAATGAATTCAGCAAAGTGACCAGGCATGAGAGCAAAATACAAAAATCAGTAGTGTTTTATTACACTAGTAATGAACAATCTGAAGAGGAAATCAAGAAAAAAAATCTCACTTACAATAGCAACTAAAAGAATCAAATATAGGTGAATAAATCTAACCAAGGATGTAGAGGATTTGTACATGGAAATTACAAAACCTTGATAAAGGAAATCAAAGAAGACCTAACTAAATGGAAGAATATTCCGTGTTCATGCATTGGAAGACTAAATATTTTTAAGATGTCTATTCTACCCAAAGCGATTTACAGATTCAAAACAATCCCAATCAAAATTCCAACAGCCTTCTTTGAAGAAATGGAAAAGGACAATTATCAAATTTACATGGAAGGGTAAAGGGTCCAAATAGCCAAAACAATCTTGAAAAAGAATGTAGCTGAAAGACTCACATGTCTTGATTTTAAAACTTAATCAAAAGCTACAGTAATCAAAACAGCATGGTTCTGGCATAAGACAGACATAAAGACCAAAGGAATCAAGTCAAGAGTTCAGAAATAAACCCTCACATCTTTATGGCCAATTGATTTTTTAATGCAATTTTATTGAGATGTAATCACTTAACATACAATCATTCAAAATGTACAATCAGTTGTCCACAGTATCATCATATAGTTGTGCTTTCATCACCACAAACTTTGAACATCTTCATTACTCCAAAAAACCAAATGAAAATAAAATAAAAATATAAATAAATAAAATATAAATAAAAATAAATAAATAATAAAATTAAATAAAATAAATAACAATAAATAAATAAAAAAGAATATCCAAAACATCCCATTCTCCTCCTCCCCACATTGTTCATTTACTTTTTTAATACAGTTTAATTGAGATATATTCACACACCCTACAGTCATCCACAGTGTACAATCAATTATTCACAGCACCATCATACAGCTGTGTCTTCATCACCAGAATCAATTTTTGAACCTTTTCTTTACTCCAAAATAAAAATAAAAGCAAAAAAGAATACCTAAATTTTTCCATCCCCTCCATCCCATCCTCTTCATCTAATTTTTGTCCCCATTTTTCCACTCGTCTGTCAGTATACTGGATAAAGGGAGTGTGAGGCACAAGGTTTTCATACTCACACTATGAAATCTACATAGTTATACAATTGTCTCCAAGAATCAAGGTCAATGGGTTGCTGTTTGACAGCTTCAGGTATTTCCATCTAGCCATTCCAACACACTAAAGACTAAAAGTGATATCTATATAGTGCATAGGAACACCCTCCAGAGTGACCTCTCTACTCCATTTGAAATCTCTCAGCCACTGGAACCCTAATTTGCTTCATCTCTCTTCCCCCTTTTGGTCAAGAAGATCCTCTCAATCCCTGCTGGGTCCAGGCTCACCTCCAGGAGTCATTTTCCGTGACGCCAGGGGGATTCACACCTTTGGGAGTCAAGTTCCATGTAGGGGGAAGGGTAGTGAGTTCACTTGCCGGGTGGGCTTAGAGAGAGAGGGGACTATGGCCAATTGATTTCTGACAAGTGAGCCAAGTCCACTCAATGGAGAAAGACTGATCTCTTCATCAAATGGTGCTGGGAAAACTGGATAGCCATCTGTACACCATATCAAAAATTAACTCAAAATGAATCAAAGACCTAAATGTAAGAATCAGAACTACAAAACTCCTAGAAGAAAACATAGGGAAGCATCTTCACAACTTTTCATTAGGCAATTATACCAAAAGCACATGCACCAAAAGAAAAAATAATAAATGGGACTTCATTAAGATTTAAAATTTTTGTTCATCCAAGGACTACATCATGAAAGGAAAAAACCCTACAGAATGGGAAGAAATATTTGGAGATCACATATCTGATAAGGGTTAAATATACAGAATATATAAAGAAATACACAATTCAATAACAAAAATGACAAATAACCCAATTTAAAAAATGGGTTGAAAAGACATTTCTCCAAAGAAGATACACAAATGGCCAATAAGCACATGAAAAGATGCTCAACATCATTAGCCATTAGGGAAATGCAAGTCAAAAGCACAATGTAATACCATGTCACACCCACTATAATAGCTACTAAAAAACAACAACAAAACACAGAAAATATCAAGTGTTGGAGATGCTTTTGAGAAATAGGAACACTTGCTCATTGTTGGTTGGAATGTACAATGGTGCATCCTCTGTGGAAAATAGTTTGAAATTCCTCAGAAAGTTAAGTATAGAATTACCTTATGACCTGGCAAATCCCACTTCTAGGTATATACCCAAAAGAATCAAAAGCAGAGGCTCAACAGATGTTTTCACAATGATGTTCATTGTGGTATTATTCACAATTGCCAAAAGATGGGAGCAATCCAAGTGTTATCAGCAGGTAAATGGTAAGCAAAATGTGGTATATACACATAATGGAATATTATTCAGTCATAAAAAGAATGAAGTTCTGATTCATGTGACAATGTAGATGAACAGTGGAGACCATGTTGAGTGAAATAAGCCAGGCACAACAGAACAAATATTGTATGATCTCACTGATATGAAATAATTCACAGAGTCAGAAACTAGAATACATGTTGCCAGATGCTGTAGGGAATGGGGAACTGATACTTAATTGGTACAGAGTTCCTGGTTGGAGTAATAGAAAAGTTTTGGTAATGGCTGGTGGAGTCAGTAGCACAGCCCTGTAAATACAATTAACACCACTGGATTCTAAATTTGAATGTGTTTAAAAGGGGAAATTTTAGATTATATGTGTCACTAGAATAAAAATTAAAAAAAAAATAGGATTGTACAACACAAACGGTGAACCCTAATGTAAACTAGGGATTTTACTTAATATTATAATAATACTGTGTCATCAATTTAACAAAGGTACCAAGCTAATGCAAATTGTTAATAATAGGGAAAACTGTGCGTGTGAAGGGGATATATGGGAACTCTACTTTCTGCATTATTTTTCTGGTAAACCACAACTTCTAAAATTAAAAAATAAAAATTCTTTTAAAAGGTCAGTGGAAAATTATTGGTTTGATTTCAGAACCTTTTACAGAGATTGTGCTAGCCCTTCCTTGCCAGTCTTTCTCCCCGTCTAAGGTTTCAGCTGTTAGGGCCTCTACTATGCCTCTAAAACACCATTTCTAAGCAGCTCCTCCTAGTGTGTTGAGGCCTTCAAACCCATTTAAAATGCAAAATGGACAGTGTTAGGTGTTATTTAAGCTTCTAGGGCCCTCTCCAAAACGGCTTCCAGTTCAGGCTCTAGAACAGGTGTTTTAACTTGAGATCTAAAGACGGGCTTCAGGGGGCCCATGAATCTTTGAAATTGCTTGTTAATGGGTGTGAATGTATGCATATGTGCATCTTTTCTGAGGAGAAGATCCACACATCCTTTTATCAGATTCTCAAAGGATCTGTAACTTCATAAAGACTAAAAAAATCCCTGCTCTGTGGTAGCACAAGCCAAAACTGGCTCTAAAGGAACAGGGGCTTATTGTCTAAATGAGACAGAGAAACAGAGAAGATATTATTGAGCTTCTGAATTTGATGAAAGATTTGATCTCTGTTTTCTTTGGTTCCCTACTCTTGACAACCCCTTCTCCCCCAAACTCCTCTCCACCCCCATCCCTCTTAGAAAGGAGGGAATCAAACTTTGCTTGCAGATGAGTGACCATCTATCTTTTCAAAAGTTTATGGAGGAAAGGAAGAATTTTATAACCTCCTGGGGAGAGAGATTAATCCAAATTAGCTCGAAGCAAAGGAATCGGGCTCTTCAAGATAACATCATTAAAAAAACAACCCCCTTATTTGTCTTCAGGTCAGGTGCCTGAGCTCTGCATAGGAAGCTGATAAATGATTTAGTTATGTTTTCCATTTGGGGAAAGCGCTTGCTTTTATCTCTGTGATTGCTTCTTTATTTGGCAACTCACAAACTTATCTGTTTTCCCTAATATAATTGCCTGGCCCCTCTCCGCAGCTTGCAGTTAAGTCAGCAAGGCTATCTTTCCGTTTTCCTCTGGAGTTCAACATTGTTTAAACAAACTAATTGGACTCTATTTCATTTTGCTTTATTTTTCTGCACCATTCCTAGCAATCAGCTGTTTGGGTTTTACTTGTTTTGTTTCTTCCCAAAGTTTCACTTATAAAGTTCCTGAGGATACTGGAGATTGTTCCTCCCCCAGCCCCCTTCTTTTTAGATGTAAATATTTATCTTCTTTCTGTGTTGGGCCAGTCACAGTTCTAGATGAGGTGGGGGTAAATAAGGCTCAGGCCCTGTCCTCAGGGGCAAACTTTGCATTTCCCCAGCCAAAAGCTCCACTGACAACTGTGCAGGCTGTTGACTGTACAAGGGTACCAGGCTGGGAAGCCAGCAGGGGCTGAAATTCAACTGCCAGTTGGCTTGCCAAACCCTGCAACCTTTCCTTGTTTGCAAAAAAAGCCTTATATGGACCAGAAGTAGCCCTACCCCTGGTGTAGAGTTGTTATTTACCAGAATCAAGGCATATTAATATCCTGGACCTTAAACTAGAAGTCTAGAAACCCAGGTTTGGTCCTGAATATTCAGATCTCTGAAAAAGTCCCTCTTTCTGAGCCACAGTTTCCTCATCTGTATAATGAGGGTGTTGGACTCGAAGATCTGTAGGGGCCCTTTCACTTCAGACATTTTAACACTATTACTTGCCAGATTTAATTGAAGTGATTTCACTCAATTAAATTGAATTTATTCCAGTTATCTATCCATCTTTGTATCCATCCATCCCTATATCCATCTAGTCATCCACCCATCCATTCCAAGAATATGGAACATACAGGGGTAGGGGTAGGTATTGAAGGAAAGAGATGCCACCTGGTGAAGTCTTTTCCAGCAAAGCATACTTTTATGGTCTCTGAGGACACAAGATCCTTTCCCTCCCCATCTGAGAGTCAAGGTATTTACCTGTCCCACTCCAGAAAGCGGCCTTCATCTTATTACAGACACAATCAATAAAGTCAGTGCCCGCAGCGAGACAGGCAGCGCAGAGAGGCTGGAGCGTGGGAAGGCCAACCCACCTGCTGCCACAATGTGAAATATTAACACAGCCATAAAGACTAATGAACTTTTTACTTCCAGCCTCTGACCCTGTGAGGGGTGGTGGGTGTTTTTATAATCAAAGCACCGGCAGCCCAAATGGGAGGCAATAGACAATTATAAATATTGGATCTAATTGACCTTGGGAGCGTGGAGAGGGCACAGAGCCAGATCCAAGGAATTTAAAACGCTGGAGGAATTCTGAAGCAGGAAGTGCGAGATGTCTCAGCTGGGGAAGTCATTCTTCTGGGTGTTCCTTCCAGGATATTTGAGCAGGCAGGCTCGTTTACTTGTGCTGAAACGAAGGGCTCTGGCTCCGTTGGGACTCCTGGGTTTCATCAGCCTGATTTACTTTATTTTTAAATTTTAAGTTTATTTATCTTAAACTCAGCTCTCTGGCAAAGAGGATCTGCAGTGGCTTACAAAAGGGACACCTAAAAATAAACTTAAAATGAGCCTGAAAGTTTCAAAGCCTCACTGTAAGGAGTCATTCAGGCATTCACTCATTAGTCTACTTGTAGACAGCATGTTGTTGCATTTTCATTCAATCTGTCAATATATGCTTTTAATGGGGATGTTTAAATCATTTACATTCAATGTGACTATTGACACATTTAGATTTAAAGCTACCATCATGCACTTTTCGTTTTGTTCCATCTGTTCTTTGTTTCTTTTTTCTCTTATTTTTTTATGATTTTATTTTATCTCTTTTCTTGGCTTATTAGCTATAATTCTTTGTTGTATTATTTTAATGGTCATCTTAGAGTTTATAATATACATCTTTACTTATCACAGTCTACTGTTAAGTGGTATTACACCACTTCACTTTTAGTATAAGAAACTTATAAAAATCTACTCCATTTATTCCCTCACAGTCTTTGTGCTTTTATTTTCATACATTTTACTTCTATGTATCTTATAAACCCCATGGAGCATTGCTATTATTTTTGTTTTAAACAGCTAATTATCTTTTTAAGAGATTTAAATAATATAAAATAGAATTTTGTACTTATGCAGTGCCATCACAGTGCCTTTTGTAAGAAAGGGTTAAGTTTAGCTTTCACAAAAAGGCAGCATGGAATAGGGAAAATGGCAGCAGAACTGCCTTAAACAGGCCCTGTGGTAAAGGAAAGGAGAGATTAAGAGCCATGACGTAAGCTTAGAATCAGCGCCAGCTGCTTATATGGGAAAAATAACCAGGGTTACTGGAGTGTAAAGGGATATGGGGTATAATCAGAGGCGGGAACTCCCAGCAGGAAATTTAAACTGAATGAGCTCTCTCGGATAGACTGTACAATTCAAAATCTCAAAGATGGGTTATTTAGCTCTCTCGGATAGGCTGTAACCTCTGGAGTACCCAGCCAATGGGGAAACAGGGGAGGGAACTGCGCTTAGGGGTAGGATATTAAAGATCGCCATGTTCTTTTCCCCGCGCGCCAGCCCACCACGTTTCTGGCTATGCACCCTTTCTTGCAAGATTGTAAATAAATTCTATTCTCCTCCAGAAATGAGTAAGCGTTTATTCCTTTACAGGTACTGCTTTATTCCCAACACTTTTACTCTTTGGTGTAGATACTTATTTCAACTGGCATTATTTTCCTTCAGCTAGAATGGCTTCATTTAACATTTTTTGTAGTGCAGATGTGCAGGTCATGAATTCTTTCAGCTCTTCTATGCCTGAAAAAGTCTTTGTTTCATCTTTCTTCTGAAAAGATATTTTTACTGGGTATATAATTCTAGATTGGCAGGGTTTTTTCTTCTTTCTCCAGTACTTTAAAGATGTTCTCACTTGTGTTGTTTCTCATGAGAAGTCTGCCATCATCTTTTTGTTCCTCCGTATATTATATGTCGTTTTTCCCTGGCTGCTTTTAGGATTTTTCTCTTTATCACTGTTTTTAAGCAATTTGATCATGATAGAACTTGGAGCAGTTTCCTTCACGTACCTGTTCTTCAAGTTCACTGAGATTCTTGGATCTGTGGATTGATAGTTTTCATAAAATTTGGAAAAATTTTGGTGACCTATCCCCACCTCTCCTCTTCCTGTAGACTCCAATTACACATATATTAGGTCATCTGAAGATGTCTCACAGCACACTGATAGCGTTTTCATTTTTTTCTTTTTTTTTCTGTGATTTTGGAGTTTCTATTGCTATGTCTTCAAGTTCATCAATCTTTTCTTCTGTAATATCTAATCTGCCATTAATCCCATTTAATGTATTTTTTAAATCTCAGATTATTACAATTTTCATCTCTAGAAGTTCAGTTTTGATTTTTAAAATTGACCTTCCATGTCTCTGTTCAATCATTTTTTATCTTCTTGAATATATGGCATACGGTTGTAATAACTATTTATTGTCCTTGTCCACTAATTCTTTTATCTGTGCCATTTCTGCATTGGTTTTGATTGATTTATCTCATTTTGGGTCACATCTCCTGCTTCTTGAAATGCCTGGTAATTTTTTATTGGATGCCAGACATTGTAAATTTTATCATCTTGGGTGCTAGATATTCTTGTGTTCATGTAAATATTCTTGAGCTTTATTCTGGGATAAATTAAGTTACTTGGACATAAGGATTCTTTCAGGATCCTTGCATTTTATTAAGCTTTGTTAAAGGTGGATTCAAAACAGATTTTTGTTTAGGGCTAATTTTCCCTCTAATATTACAAGTGACTCATTGCTTGGATTCAGTTATTTTCCCCTCCACATGAACTGGTCAGTATTCAGCTGAAGATTCAAGGGGGGGGCCTTTGCAGATATCTCTGCAAAGTTCTCATCTCTGTGATTTTCTTCCTTGCAAACTCCAGCCCTTTTTGCCTCTCAGGTCTTCCAGTTCCTTCAACTCATCTTATAGACCACCAGGCACTGACTGGATTTCCCATCTCTGTGTCATAACCTACAAACTCTCTAAGCAGTAAGGCTTACCTCATTTACATCCCATCTCAGAGATCACTGGACATCATTGACTGATGTCCAATGTTTTGAACATCATTGTTTCAAATATTTTGCCTATTTATTGAGTTGTTTCAGGCAGGAGGGTAAATCTGGTCCCTGTTACTCCACCTGGTTCAGAAGCAGAAGTCATCTTTGTATAGGCTTTGATTAACAAAATTTGAGTTTTTCTTAGACCTGATACTTGCAGGAATTCATGTGGGAAGTTAGATGCCAAGCCAGCAGGAAATTTTCTTATGAACAAGGTTGTGAATGTAATTTTGAGGCTTTACTTCTCTTCAGACAATGGAAATAGACACTCAATGGCCAGAGGGAGGGAATTTCCTGTAAACATGGCTTGCTTGTGGGATTCCTTAGACAGCCCCTTCTTTCTCCTTCCTGAGGACTAAATTAGATCTAGGGATGCTCCAGCTCCTAGTCTGAGAACTCAAATCACACTTGTATAGGCAAAGGATTTAGGTTTTAAAACCTAGTGTGGTCTACACATACAATGGAATATTATTCAGCCTGATACATACCACCACATGGATGAACCTTGAAGATATCATGTTGAGTGAAGTATGTCAGACACAAAGGGACAAGTATTGTGTGATTCTACTTATATGAAATAGCTAGATTATACAAATGCATAGAGAAAGGAGGTTACCAGGGATGGAGGGGTAGGGGAAAGGGAAGTTAGTGCACAATGAGTATTGGAGTTCTGTTTGGGGTGATGGGAAAGCTCTGGTAATGGATGGTGGTGAAGGTAGCACTATATTATGGATGTGATTAATACCACTGAATGGTATGCTTGGCAGTGGTTGAGATGGGAATGATTATGTTGTATAATATGTTTCTGCAATTTTAAAAAAGGGCACTAAAGAGACCACGACAATTAAGCCTGGACTGGATCTAATATTGGAGGAAAAAAGGCCCCAATGGACATTACTGGACATATAAAAAAATTGGAATATAGATTGAAATCTTTATATCAGTGTTAGAGTTTCTTGAATGTGAAGTGAATATTCTTGCTCTTAGGAAATGTACATGGAAGTATTATGTGCTCAAGGAGCATGATGTTTATGACCTACAGTCAAATGTTTAGAAAACTGATAGACTAATAGACAGACAGATAAATATTAGATAATTGATAGCTAGATAGATAGATAGAATGACACAGCAAATGTGGCAAAATGTTAAAATTGGAGATCTGATCTGGGGGGACAGAGGTATGCTGGAGCTCTCTGTATGGGTTTTGTATTATTTTTGCAACTGCCCTTTAAGTTGAAATTATTTCAAAATAAAAAGTTTAAGAAAAAAAAAAAAAGGTGTCCTCCACACTTTGGATACGTGTACTTTGCCAACTCTTTCTGAGACTTGCAGCCTTCTTCATGCTCTGTCCTCTTCCTCCCACACTCCTGCTTTATTTCCAGATCTTTTGACACTCTTTCTGCCTATTTGGAGTTTCAACTTTCTTATCGTTTTAAGAAAAAAGTCTGAACTTCTGTTTCTTGTTCTCCTTGTTGCTTTTGGGTGATACCCAAGAGAAGAACAGCAAAACGTCAACTTGAGGCCATCACCTTCAAACTGGAAGTCAGGAACAATGTAGTTGCTATTTCTGTTTTTAATAGATATTTTTGCACCTTCACAAAAATGGTAGAATCTTTGACCTCTAACAGGTGCTTAACAAGTGTTTGAACAAATCCAGCAGTCCTTCTATAATCCAGGTCTGTATCCTGGAGGCTCTACAGACTGGCACTCTACCCACCAGTCCCAGGAAGATCCTCCCTGGGACCCCTTCAATAGGCCCCGTCAGACAGAGACAGGGTCCCGTGATCAGAGCTATGTAATGGCATAAGACACAGAGAAAGCATCAACCACAGCCAGCCCAACACAGAGTGTTTTATTAACTGCACTGGTGCTCCCGCTTTGGATTAAAATCTCAGCTTAGACTAGGCAGTTCCACTAACCAGAGTCTTCCATTAACATGATGTTCTGCCTCTAGATATTGCTCAGGGGGCTGGGTGTCTGTCTTTCAGCAGGGCCCACCAGATTTTATTGCATTGTAATATTTATAGCTATAAACACTTGAGTGAATTTAAGGAACAACTCCTTTAAAAAAGCATATTTCCTGAAAAAGACACAGAGCACAAATTCTTTATCATGGGGTAGCTAAAGTGGCCTCTGACCTTCTCCCTCCACACTCCCCACTGCATCCAGGTTCTGAAAGGTGCTATGACAAGGTAATTTATAAAATAACCCCCAGAAATTGTATAAAAATGTGGCTTATGAGGGGGGACAGTGGGATTGGGGGGGGGCATAGGGATCACACTCCCGTTTGTCTAGTTTGTGGATGGATGAGTGGAAAGGTGGGGGAAGGAAACAAACAAACAGACAAGGGCGCCCAGTGTTCTTTTTTACTTTAGTTGCTCTTTTTCATTTTAATTATTATTCTGGTTATTTTTGTGTGTGTGGTAATGAGGGTGTCAGGGATTGATTTTGGTAATGAATTTACAACTATGTAATGGTACTGTGAACAATCAAACGTACGATTTGTTTTGTATGACTTCGTGGTATGTGAATATATCTCAGTAAAATGAATAATAAAAAAAAAAATAACCCCCAGAACCGCTGGGTGAGGGCCACAGGCACAAGGTAATGGGCTGGTGGGTGCTGATTTCATACAGCCCAAAGTTGAGGAGCAGGTGTGAGAAAACAGGGAGACATAGACAGGCCAGGAAACATGAATACAGACAGGATATGGCTGCTGAGGACAGGAGTGGGCTTATGGAGGAAAAGCACATCCTTAGGGATTTAATAATAGTGACGGCTTCTACCATTTATCAAGTACCTACTGTGTGCATTTCACATATGATCTTATTTAATCTTCACAACCCTATGAGATAGAATCATTAATTCCATTTTACTTATGAGAAAACTAAGGCTTAGAGAGATTAAGAGATTTCCTCCAGGACCCTAGCGGAGGCATAATTCAAATCTAGAGAGCCTGTGTGCAGAGTCAGGCTTGTAAACACGGCCACATTGATTCTGAGGATGGCCAGAGGCATTATACCAAAGAAAGGGATCAATAACCAGATAAGTTTGGAAAATTCTGGGTTAATAAAAGTGAATCAGGTCGTATGTTTTGCCTGTATGTTTTGCTGCAGGACTTCTCAGATCCTTTAATATGCTATTCTGCTTTGTGAGGTTTCAAAAAAGGGAACACTTATGCAGTACTTCTCAAACACCTTTGAGCACTGACACATTTCTTCTAGGACATCTCCAGGGTTTAGAATCCCAGACAACACATTTGGGAAATCCCCATTTAGTAGAGCTCGGACCAAACTATAGCTCTTGGTGTGGTATGATTGAAGGAGGACAGGGGAAGGTGAGACACGGATGCTGGTGTCTGCTGTCCTGCCTCGAATGTGGAGGAGGGCATGGTAGGGTCTCCAAATTCTGGACCACTGGTGACTCCTGTCCAGCCTCTCCCAGGAATTCCAAAGCAGTGACAGGACTTACAGTGGTGGATGATGTGCCGGTTTGGATGTATTATGTCCCCCAAAACGCCGTGTTCTTTGACGCAATCTCATGGGGGCAGACAGATTAGTGTTGATTAGGTTGGAATCGTTTGATTGAGTGTATCCATGGAGATATGACTCCATCAACTGTGGACGAGACCTTTGATTGGAAAATGTCCATGGAGGTGTTATCCCACCCATTCAGGGCGGGTCTTGATTGAATCACTGGAGTCCTATAAAAGTGTTCACAGACAGAAGGAGGTGCTGCAGCAAAGAGAGACACTTTGAAGAATGCACAGGAGCTGAGATAGAAGCTGGAACAAAATCCTGGATCAGCAGACACCAGCCATGTGCCTTCCCAGCTAACAGAGGTTTTCCGGACACCATTGGCCTTCCTTTGGTGAAGGTGTACTTGTGTTGATGCCTTCATTTGGACATTTTCATGGTCTTCAGACTGTAACCTTGTAACCAAAAAAACCCCCTTCATAAAAGCCAATCCATTTCTGGTATTTTGCATAATGGCAGCATTAGCAAAACAGAACAGATGAGAAGGGAACAAGGAGATAGAGACTGATGGAGAGGTAGAGCCATTGAGAGATAGCTGGGGAAGAATTTAAAAAGAGTTTTGTTTTCACAAAGATTTCATACAACTGCAATTACGTAAAAAAAAGTATTCTACATCCAATCCCTGGAAAAAATACCAAACAACTGAAATGAAGAGAGAAATTTATATGTCCAGCAGTGGACAGCTCTTTAGTGTAGAAAAGAATAGACAATGTCCAGACAGATAGTAAACAGATCACAAACTGGGAAGGGAAGTCTTCACTAAAGTCATCATTGTCTAGCAAGTTATGCCAAAGTGCTTGTAGCTTTTGTTTATTTTTATTTTCTATCCTTATGTTAGAAACCTCTGCTGTTCTTACACTGCTATAGATAGGGCTGGCTACATGATTTGTGGGGCCCAGTGCAAAATGAAAATGCAGAGCTCCTTGCTGAAAAATGAAAAAGAGCTGAGAAATGTACAAAAACAGAAAGCTTTTTCCTGTCTTTTGTGGTTTCTCTTTCAACTTTTCATGGTGTTTTTATTTGTTTTTAAAAGTTGTTTTAAGTAAAGAAAAATTAACCTTTTAAATCATCAACATGAATTTGACTGTTCTTTATTATATTGTGTGATGCCAGTTTTAAATGAAAATTCTTAAACCAGGTGTGAGGCCTTCTGAGCATGGGGCCCTGTGTGACTGCAAATGTCACATGCCCTGAAACCAGACCAGCCAACAGAACAAAGAGAAACGTGACTTGCATCTTAGTTTTCAAGCAGCTGATTTTATGCACTTCAGACAGTACAACTGGGTGCCTGACATTTACAGTGTTTCGCCTGTGGGGAATTATGGCACACTTTTGACCGACAGAATCCACCTTTGAAAGACTATCATGACTGCTTCATTAGAGAGAGAAAGAGAGGAGTCAGCAAGAAAAATGTTTCCCTTGCACTTCTAGAAGCTGTAAATGTCATGCTCATTGTGAGGAAATGTTCTCAGGACCAGGGTTGATAAGCCAGTGAGGCAGCCTCAGATGAAGACATTTCATAAACATGTTGGAAACTTGCTTGGCAGCTTTAGGGTTGAATGGGCTGCCCGAGGAGAGAGGCTGAGAGATGGTTTCCTTGGGAGAGAACAGAAACACCATCTTGGAGGTGGAGGAAGGGCAGGGGAACCAGGCATTAGCTGGGAGAGCAGTTTGTTTCCTAGACGCTGCGCTGGCACGAAGTGAGGGCTGCTTGTCTGCCTTTTCCTCCTCTATCTCCATCTTTTCCTGCCACATGGGATAGGGTGCAAGTATGTCAATGCTTTATGCCTTACACAGAACTAACATTCTCACCCACTGGTGCCTCCTCTTAGCTCATTCATAAAACTAATGCTTACAATCTTCATAACTTCATGAGGCTTATTTATTATTTATCCCCATTTTCCTGATGAATAAACTGAGACTTCAATGGATGACAGGATTGATGGAGGTTACCCAGCCAAAAAGCAAGCTTCTCTGAGCCTGGAGGCCAGGACTGGCTGGCTCCAAAGTGCATCCTTGCCTTCTATATTCTCCTGTCTGTGTGGATTATGCTGAGCCCTTGCTTTCTGCAGCCAGGGACTAATCTAGCATCACAGTGTTGGCTGTAGATTCATCTGCTGGCATTACAGGGGGCAAGGATTTTACTAAGTACTAAATGGTCACATCTAAACACACACATATCTAGTGTAAAGAGAAATCTTTAAGAGTCTCAGCACGTCCCTTGGAATATCCTTCATGGTGGCAAGGCTTCACCTCTGAGAGTGTATTTGAGTTTTGGAAATGGACCCAAATCATTTGGAGCCTGATAGTTTGAATAAAGTGACTTACTAAGTAATCAGGAAGGGGAGGGAATGACAGATGAGGGAATTTATTTGTTTGCTACTCTGAGCCAATCATCCTGCTTGGTACTGCTTTCCCAGCCCTGATCTTGTCTACAACCCTGCTATGATGTGGATATCATTATTACCATTATCCAGCGGAAGAAATCAAGGTCAAAAGAGATGAAGTACAGTGTGCACTGGTTCCGGTTAACTGGAATTAGAATCTAATTGGCCTAAAGGGAATGAGAGCGTTGCATTTTTGTCAAAAATAAAAATAAAAAGAAGAAGGAAACCTGTGTCTATAAAGCAACGAGATGATTTTCTGATTTGGTGCCAAAAGTGACTCTGAAGACAATTCTAAACGAAAGAGACTGAAAATGTTTTCAGAAATGGCAGCATTATTGTAAGAGTAATGGGAACAAACACTTTATGAGGTCAGATAATTTGCTAGTCAACCTTTGGAAACAGTTCTTAGAACCCAGGATCTTGGCACTAGAATGAACCCCAGAGGCTCTCTCATTCATCCCCCTAATTCCAGGTAGACAAAACTCAGTCCCAGAGATGGGGAGTAACTTCCTTAAGTTCACATGGTGAATTTGTGCCAGATCCTTTACCAAAACCCAAGTTCTTGGCAATACAATGCAGTCTCCCCATAACATTCTGCTTCCTCCTTCATAACAATAATGTAAAACATAACTTGAGAACTTTCTATGTGCCAGACACTTAAAGTACATTATCTTATTAAACCTTCAAGGAAATCTTATGCGGTTAGGAATTATCATTCCTATTTCACAGAGAATAAAAACAAAGCCCAGAGAAATTAAATAATAGATCCAAGTCACAGAACTAGGAAACAGAGGCCCCAGGATTTGAATCCAGGTCCCCCTCCAGGTCCCATGCTTCTAACAATACTCAACACCACCTCCTTTGTCCCAAATCCTTCTCCTTTTTCCTCTCATCTCCCTTAGGAGCCAAATATACAGATCCCAGGATCAAGCACATTCTCCAGCTAGTCACTTCCCTTCTTTTCGTGTTTATCAACACAAATAGCCTGTCCCCGCATGTTTGTTTCATTGGAGGACTCCCTTATCCCCTGGGAACCCCGAGGAACAATGAGTTGCTACCCAAGCCCTCCGGGGCCCCGCCCCCATCCTGGACAGCTTCCTCAACTTCCCCTCACTCACATTCGCCCCACGCAGAGACCTGCACCAACGTCCCTTGGGCCTGCCCACAAAGTGCGTCAATCACTGTTTACTTGCTTTTCCTGCCCGGCCTAGAGGTTCCGGTGGCTGTTTCTTCCCTCTGGTGGTTCTCCTGAGATGAGCTTTGATCTTCAGAGAGGAAGGGGCAGCAGGAAGATGATGAGAGAGGCTGGGAGCCGGTCAGCATCTGACGCACTGTGAAGAAAGGAAAGCCATCTCTTAATGGAACGTGAGGATGCTAGTGAGAACTGCATCAGACTGGTGACAGTATGGAAGTTTTCCCTTTTTCTGGAACAGACTTGTAAAAGAGCAAAAATTCCAGAAGCCACACCACAGGAAAATTCTCCCAGGCATTTATATACTGGGCTGGCAGCTTAATTTATTGAATAATAAACTAATATGCAACCTTTCCACAGAAGGCCAAAACTGCAGACCCACCACTGGAAGGAAAGGCTTTTAGATGCATTTCTTCACTTGGACAGGGCTGCTCATAAGAACAACCCAGCTGCCCAGTCCAATTTGAGTGCTGACATGGGAACTTCTCTGGAATACTGCCTGAAATACCACCCCATTAGAAAACTACTTATTTGGGCTTCTGCAAGTTTCTGGTGCTCCAAATCCATATCAGCAAGAAAAGATATACCCAATGTTAAAATAATGTATCAGTCAAGTCCTGGCAGCAAACAGAAGGTACACTCAAAAGGGTTTAACTGATGAGAGTTTAACAGGGGACTATTTATTGGGGGTGAGATTAAAGGATCTAAGAGGGCTGCTAAGGCTGGAAGGAAGAAGGGAAGAAATACCTTGACCTCCCTCTCCTCGTGCCCTCCAGTCTCCTGCCAGTGCCTCCCACTGGTAGAACCCGACTGTCCTAAGTTACCACGGCTGCCATAACAAATACCACAGACTGGTTGGTATAACAATAGGAATTTACTGGCCCATGGTTTTGGGGGCTGGCAGAATCACGGTTTTTTTGGGGGGTTGGCAGGATCACGGTTTCTCTGAAGTTGGTGGCGTTCTGGTGGAAGCTTGCCGGCAACCCATGACAGCCTCTGTCTCTGTCACACGGCCGTCTGTCTCCTCTCTCCCGCTCCTCCTATTCTGTGTCTGCTTAGGGGACACCAGCGCTCTGCTGATCAGGACTCTGGTCATACTGGATTAAGGTCCACCCACATTCAGTTTGGCCTCATCTTTGAAGGATCTTTGCAGATCCTATTTACCAATGAGTTCACATCTACAGGACTGGAGGTTAGGATTTGAACATGTCTTTGTGGGGATTATTATTCAATCCATAACACCAACTAAAAGTCAAAGAAAAGAAGAGCATAACTTCCATTGAAGTTATGCCCTAGGACACAGAGCAAGGTGGAAAGGGGCAGAGTGATCAGGAGGAACTGAGGGAGAATAAGCCATCACTTACCCTCTCACTAACAGCTTACAGGTTGGTTCTGAATTACTTTTCTAAGCAGAGCTGCCTTTTAAGGAATAACAGTTATTAAAACAGGATTCCAATCACTGTGAAAGCCATCTATTAAGCTGGTCTGAAAAACTTCTGCATTGTGCTACTGGTTGGATATTTTATTGTTATATTGCTACACCCTCCTGATTGGGGTTTCGAGAGAGAGAATTCTTATGGCCCTATTCTAATGTCCCTTGTCAGTACATTTAACATATGATTATTACTTCACAGAGTATATTTGCTTCGGTGTCTCTTTGGTATGTAAAATTTTATTGTGAATATATCATATGTATAGAAGAGTATTTTAAACATATGTAGAGGTGTAAGTATAATACATTTAACACCTATTACTTACCATAAAAGTTAAGAAATAGAACATCAACCAGAACCTAAGTCCTCCAAATGCTCCTTTCTAAATAAAACCTCCAAGCTCCTCCAGAGATAATCACTATCTTGACCTTTGTGTTAATCATTCTCCTGGTTTTCTTTATAGTTTTATCACATAGTTACGTATCCCTAAACAATGTAGCTTGAATAGAAGGACACTAAGAATGAAAGGGCAATATTGCTCCTGTTTGGTGAAGCTGTCCAGGAGAAAGATAAGCTGAACAGAGTCTCAGGATCGCAGTCTAGTTTCCACTTCCCTATGAGTTCACAAGAACCTCTTCTGGGGAAGCAGGTAGACAAGGTCATGAGTGGGTCTTGGGAAACATGGGTCTTACCACAGTTGGGCATCTGGGAGGGCCATAGTGTAGGCCAGGCACTGGGTGTCCAGAAGTATTGTCCAGAGTATGGACTGCTCTGGATTTTCTGCTTCATCATACGCCGCCTTCAGCTTCATAAGTAGACCAAAGTGGAGCACTTCTGTGCGGGTGAAATAAGTGTTCTCCACTGATCCAGGAGGCAGACCACGCAGGAAAAGCAGCAACCTCATCAGAAATGATTAACACAAGTCAAATATAGAAAATAATCTCAGCCTGACTCACACAGGAATGCTATGCTCAGGTGGTAAAAAAAAAAAAAAAAAAATGGGTAAATAGCAGTGGAGATCTTGGTGATGACAGTTTTCAACCTATTTCCTGAGACATTCTGCTCTAATCTGGACTGGTTATCTTCTATGCTTGGTACACAACTGTCAATCTGAGATCACAATCAACCAAGTTCTTGGGGATTCTTTTCACCTCTCTCTGGTGTCAGAGCTTATGTTTCCTGTATACAATGTCTCCGTCTTCCTTGGTCTACTCTTCTTTGCAGAGCACATCCTCTAGTAATTTCCTAAAGAAAGGTATATTAGGAGGTAAATTTGCTGAGATTGTGCATGTCTAGAAAACTTTTTATACTATTGCACTTGGTTTATAGTTGAACTGAGCATAAAATTCCAGATTGGGGTTAATTTTTCCTTCAATATTTTGAAGGCACTTCTCCATTGTCTTCTTGCTTTGAGCATTACTGTTGAGAAATCTGGGGTCATTTGAATTCAAATCCTTGGGAATATATATTTTTCTCTCTGGTAGCTTGTAGAATATTTACTTTGTCCTTAATGATCTGAAATTTCACAATGAAGTATGAACATTGTAACCTTTTTTTTTTTTTTTTCTTTCTGTTTTCATTCATTAGGCTGGGGTACTTGGTAGGTCCCATCCATCTGTCCTGGGAACTTTCTTGCATTCTTTCTCTGATAGTTTCTTTCTCCTTCCCTGTTTTCTCTGTTCTTTCTTTTTAGAACGGCCATTATTCTAATGTTGGGCCTCCGTGACTGGTTCCCTATTATTTTTAATCTGTTTTCCCCTATTTTCCTTCTTTTTACTTTTGCTCTTTTGAGGGAAGAAATGGGAGTAAGGGGAAATTTCCTCAATATTATCCTATGGCCCAGAGTTTTCCTATCAAGTTGCTCATTTTAAGGAATTTTTGACATTCCTTGAATCTTTTTTTTTTTTTATAGTATCCTATTCTTGCTTCATGGAGTTCTTTTACTTCTCCAAGGATATTAATCATAGAATTTATTTGGTAAAATTTATTTTCCCTGCACAGCTTTTGTTTCTTCCAAATTGCTTTTAATATGTTTCTTTTTTTATTTCTATCTCCCATGTTACAGCCTTTCCTTAGAAGTAAAATTTGGCTGTCTGCTCATGATAATCAGTGGGAAGCTGAAAAAACAAATTGGAAGTTCTGAACATATGGGTGGGGGCTGACAACTCTGAGCTCCAAAGTAGGTTAATTGTGCTGGGCTGTTGTTGAGGATACACCCAATATCTTAAGGCATTTACTCTTCAGCAGTACGGATTACTCAGAGAATGATCTTCTTGCATCCTGTCATGAGGGTCTGGAAGCTAATGTCCTGGGAGCCAAGTATGGAAATATCATTGAGAGCCCCAAGAAAGGGAAGTGGGAAGGGCACTGTCAGTCCATGCCTACAAGATCTGTTGCCACTTTGGTATACAGCAGGCTTGTCTTTGCTGTAGTAGAAAACTGAGAATCCAAGAAATGGGGTAAGAAATAACAAGCATTTGCTGAGTGGCTGACTTGTTTTAGGCAACACAATACTGGATACATGTGCTTGAGCTCATTTAATACCCATTTTGGCACTGGGGAATTATTGAAGTTTTCTCCTTGTTTTTAATTTTGCAGTTGAGAAAACAATGGCCTTGATCCAAGGTCAGACAGCTATTAAGTGGCAGAGTTAGGATCTACACCCCGGTCTGTTTGATTCCAAAGCCAAAGTTCTTTATTGTTATTTTATTTTAAAAGACTTTTTTCTTGAGTAAAAAAATAAAATGCATTCTTATTTTAGATATCTTAGAAAATGTATAAAGTTCTATTTTTTAAAAATTATAAGGCCATGAAAACAGTGAAATATTCTTTCATAGCGATGTACCAAAATTTTTAATTTATAGTAATTTATAATTTATTTGACTATTGCTTAGTTTGGAATATTTAGGTTGTTAAACCTATGCTCTTTCCACTACATGGCATCAGTGAGGGTCAGCAGGCACAGGCAGAAGTCAGAATCACGATGGGGCAGGGTCCTAGGTAAAGAACTGCCAATTGGAGGAAGTTCTGATGAATGCAGTTCAGTACCTTGGAGAGCTCCTGCTACTCAAGACTCAGCGGAACACTGGCTGGGAAATCTCGAGGGTTCCAAAATGCTTTCCCTAAATGGAATACTGTTTTAAAAAGGCCATACCCAGCCAGAGGTTTTGTTGTTGTTGTTTAGGGGAGGGAGGTTCTCTTTGTTGCTGAGGGATTCATTCTCACAATTCTCCAAAAGAGCTTTGTGAGAATGGGTCGTTATTCTCACCACTAAGCCTTTTCTCATGCTGTCCCCTCAGCTGAGAATACCTTATAATTTCTACTTATCTTGTAATGTTCCATTTAGTCATTAATTTCTCCAAAAAGCTTTCTAATCTCCCTCTATCTCCCCACTCAATACATTTCTGCCCTTCCTTCCCCAGCATCTCTCCTAGTCATTATATGTGCCACAGCATAACTATTTATTTGACTATCCTCTCAACTAGACTATGAGTTCCTAAGGACAGGGACTGAATCTCAGTTATCTTTGGTCCTAACAAATACTCAATATATTACAAAGAGCTGAGATGAGAGTGATGAGATGAACTGTCAGGTTTTAAAAGTAGCCAATTAAGACTATAGCAGTGAAGCCTAAATAATCTCTTGGTACAGGCAAGAGGTTAAATCAGAGAAAAGTGCTGACTCCCTGGGTTCTAATTTCCCCAATGGAATGGCACTACCATGTGAAGGTCAGATGGATCAGAAGAAGTGGCGGTATGTCTGTCTCACTGTCTAAGGATCCCCCAATAAAAGGAGGGGGCTAGGAGTAGGAAAGCACTAAATACTGAGTCAGAATAGAGAAAACTATCTTTAAGAACTCCTCCTTCTGGTCCCCACCATGAGGAGGTCTCAGAAGGGGCACCAGGGGAAGGCCTCGGGCTAGGGATATAGACATGGGTAAGAGGAGGCCAGGCCAGGGGAGACTGAATCCTTGATTGCAATTCCCTACAGAGACTGTAAAGCACTGGGTGGGCACCAAGTCTGGTACGGGGAGGGCAGCTTTTCTTGCCAGGTAAAGCCTTTGTTACTGCCTATGGTCAGACTTGAAAAATGAAACATAGATTTGTGGCTAGGAGCTGGACTCCTCATATATGATATTAAATAGTTAATAAAACAAATGCATTTTCTGTAGACAATGGAAAGATATAAAAGGTTGTTCTCAACCAGAGGTGATTTGCTCCCCCAAGGGGCATTTAGCAATGTCTGGAAATATTTCTTGCTGTTGCAGTGGAGGGGGAGGGAGTGCTACTGGCATTTGGTGGGTAGAGGCTATGGATGCCTCTCAACATCCTACAGTGCAAAAGACAGACCCCCCAAAACAAAGAACTACCTGGCCCAAAATGTCATTCGTGCTGATGTTGGGAAACCTTGTTTTAGAATTTTAAAAATGAATTTAGACAAACCCTCTTTGTCTAAAAGTTAAGAGTCTTCAGAGAGTATTGAGTCCAATGGACTCATTTTACATATCAGAAAACTAGCTGGTGTTAAGACCAGGGCAAAAACCTGAAGCATAGCAACCTGTCCACAGTTGCACTTGGCCAACATTATATTGTAGCCATCCATTCCTGAGCAGTGTAGGAACAGCATGGTTTTCGTAAATGCATATTTTCATGGGTTCATTGATCAGGCATGGGGGACAAAGATGAGATTATCCAGACCAGAGAAAAAGTTTTGGAGTCATAGAACAAGCATAGCCAGCCTCTCCCCACTTCACACCCACATCTGCCTCTCTTTTCTGGAAAGACACGCCACAAGCCTTGGGCTGAATGAAAAGAAAGAGTTCTCTCAGCAGCTCATTTCTGAAAAATTCAATATGCTCCAGGAAATGAGAGACCAGCCTGGGAAGACTGAATTAAGCCACTCTGCATTAAAACCAATTAAAGCTCTGGAGGGCCCAGTCTGTCACAGAAGAATTCATTCTAATTGCTACAGGCCAAGAGGATTCAGTAAAATCCTCCTCCTATCAGCAAATAATAGCATTTGGGGAGATGAACTCAATCTTCAAGGGAAGCCATGAACCAAATTTGATCGCTATTTCCACCTTCAAGTGCCTCAGATTTAGAATGCTCCTGATCTCATGAGCCAAACCTGCCATCTTCCCAGCAGTATTCACATGCTGGATGTCTCCCATTCAGCTCCACTGAGTTAGAAAAACCAGATGACTCAGGCAAAATACACAGTGAATCAGCAAAGGAAGGAACTTTGGGAAAAGAGAATCTGTGTGACATCTTGAATAAGAGTGCCTTCCAATAAATTTGGTGAATTGTCTTCAAGGGAATCAGCTGAATGTGTTAATCATTTATTGTATATCATAACTGTCTGGAACATTCGTGATTAGCTGGAAATGATATTTGTGGGTCTGCTGAGGCTCTGAAATGATGCAGAAGGATAGCTAGTTTCTGCAGAAGGAGCTCAACTTTATCTGCTAAAGTTTGCCCTGGAGCATCAAAGGTGTCCCTGAGTTGGCTCTTATTGCATGAGGAAAGGAGGGGGAGGCAAAGAAAAGGAAAATAGGCAGCAGTCCACAAGGAAATGCTGTCTTTCCACCTTTAGCCCTGTCCACTCTCCCCAACACCACAAATACATCATGAGATGAAGCACGTTAGTAATTCAGAATTTGGACTCAAACAGATCTCAGCTGGAACTCAAGTTCTACTCCTCTGATCTTCAGATTCTTCATTTATAAATTTGGAATAATAATGTTAATATCCCCAACTTGTCAAGGGGATTTACATGAGATGATGTACATAAAAGCACGTGGTTCATGAAGGCGCTAAATAAATCTTCCACTGTTCCCATTGGGCTTAGTCCCTGCCTTGTAATTTTCTAAAGACAGAAAGTTTTGATCCAGGGGATTAGTGAGATGGGAATCATGGGAGATGGATAGTAAAACTTAAGAAGAGATCTCTGTCAAGGTCCACCTGAATTTTTGAGGTCTAATGATTTTCCAAACCTCATTACAAGATTTACAGTGGTTGGGTTTATGTTAATCATAACTACTAATTGTTCAGCTTTGTATTTACGCTTCTAGAGGATTGATTTATCACCGAACAGGCTTGGAGAAGGTCTAAATCTTTTGGACTTTGTAATAACTTGGAGCTTAGAGATGCAAAGAGAATGTCAAACAAGAATCACCCTGCCACAGGTCAAAAGAGGGAAAAATGCCTCCATCATGATAAAAAAGGGAGTTTAGTTGGTGAATCTGCAGTTAAGAGTAATTCCAAAGGTGGAGCTGGGGACTCCTAAGTGCAAAGGTGCCCACTGGGAAAATATTACAAAAACATATAGATTCCTGGGCTCACCCTGGAGAATCAGGGGACTAGGCTCAGGACTTATTTGTTTTTATTAAAGTACCCAGGTGATTCTGATAATAAGTTAAGTTTGGAAACAGCTCAGAAGGTGGAGGTCTCAGGCCCATTGGACTCTGCTTTAGAAGTGATTCACTGAGCCTTAGCTTCTCTACTCCATTTCCCTTTGTGGGGATCTGACCCAGATCTCTCCAAAATGAAGAAAGATAAAGGTACTTGGAGGTGAGTCCCACTTCAAAAGTGGTAATTTTGAAGTATGTGCTTGAGAGATGGCACAATCAGACAATGATAGTCAAAGTCATCATCAAGTGTATTTATGAGACCCAACCTTTGGGATCTCATTTCTACCACCCCACTTATCCCCAGAAGGCTTGGCCAGACCAGCCCATTTACTCAAGGGTCTCTCAATATGCCTTTTACTTTTCTAACTTGTTTCACATTTCCCTCCCCAACCTGCAATAAACTCATCTTCATTAATAGAGGCAGTATGACCTGATATTTAAGAGGCTAGCTTTGAATTTAAAGAAGGGTAGAATGCTGATGTGGTTGTGAGCCAACTTACCCAACATGGGTCAACATCCTAGGGATGGCAGAGCAACAAGATAGAAGGGGCCTGGGTCTTTGCATAATGACACCCCCATGTGATGACTAGAGGAAAAATAAACATCTTTCTTGTTCAAGCCATTATTAATTTTGATCTCTATTATGAAATCTGAACACATACCCTACCAACTAGCAAAGTAACCACTGCAATAGAATTGACAAGGGTTGTAAAAGAGGATGCACTTTGGGCTAAGAGAGCATACCTGAGGGGGCCAAACTCTACCTGGGAAGCAGGGCCTCAGAGGCTTCCTAGAAAAGGTGATGTTTAAGCCAACTATGTAAGATGAGTGGCACTTAGTCAGGTGAGGAAGGAAGGATGCCCCAGGAAAAACAAAAAAGCATTACAAAGGTACAGAGGCAAAAAAGAACATTAGGTGTTTGGGAAATTACAACTCAGCACAGCTCGAGAGTGGGGCATCAATGAGAAGTGGGAAGGAATGAGCCTGGGGCCTGGATGGGGGGTTTGGATGAAAAAAGAAGAAAGAGTGGAAACATGAAGAAAGCCAATCAGAGAATCTCTCAACATGGAACCCCTTGTGTCCTAGGAACTTAGGAGTTCCTGGTTAGGGAGGAGACTGAAGCTAAAGATAAATGCTATTTAGTTTTTCCCCTATTATGAGCATAGCAGGGCTCAGTCCATTGTCCCTACCAGCAGGATTTCTTCTGATGTAGACAGGAATCCACAATGGCTCCTACAGACTCTGGGAGGCTGGTTGATTGATAGGCCCATCAATACCACCTCAAAGAGACTTCAAACTGAGGTCAATGTTGAATAAATTTAACCCAACATTAAAGTAATGAAGGAAGAGGTTTATTTTGGTTCAAAAAGGGCCTTGGGAGTTATGAGAGTCTGGGGAGAAGGCAGGAGCAGAAGTCATCCTGTTAGATTTTTGATATGGAAAGAACTCAACCATCTTGGATGAACAGTATCTTCCCTTGTCTGAAAACCCACCAAGGTACCGATTATCTACACGCATGCCCATCTCTATGGGTTATGGAGATCTTTTGCACCCTGTTTCTTTCTAGGCCTTCGGTCACCACTGAGTTTGGACTATGCCAGTTTCATACTCTCTATCTTACCTTCCTATGTTAACTAAGAGACTACAACAAGCCAGGTATCAACTCTCCTTTAGCTCACCTCATCCTGATAAGCTTCCTGTGAGGTATTATCCCCATTTATAAATGAAGAAACAGAGGGACCAGTGCTTTCCCAAGGCAAAATAAAGATTAGAAGTCAATTTTTTTTTTTTATAGCTTGCTGGGTTATCACAAAGTGATTACTCGTGGAATCATCATTTAAGTCAAGAAATAGAATTTTGTCAACACCTCAGAAGCTCCCTGAAATCCTGAAATCACTACCTCCTCCCTACTCACCTCTCTGAAGCTAGTTCTTCTGGTTCCAAATGTCTGTTTTTCCCTTACTAACTCCTTATCACCTGCCTGAGACTCTCTCTTTACAGAAAAGGAAAGGGAGAAATAGAGAATGAGTGTCTTTCCTACACATAGATGTCAGAGCTGGGACGTGAACCTGTGTCCAAAGTCCTCTGTACCTTAATTGATTTCCTCCTCTGAGTTTACCTAAGTCCCACCCATCTTTCAAGGCCAATCAAGTACCACGCACCTCACCTCCGTGGAGCCTTTCAGGCCACCCCTGCCCTCACTGATCTGCTTCTGCCCAGTAAGTTCCTGCCCTATCTGTTTTCACTACAGGACACTTAGCAGATAGTGTCAGGACTTATTGTCATTTCACATTTTTGTTTCACCGTCCCTATGAGCTTAAGTTTTCTGGAAGTCAGGGATCACAACTTAGACCTGATTGTATTCCTAACACCTTGAAAGTGGTTTGCATGTTGATGGAGGCAGAATAGTGTGGATTCATGGGCTCCAGAGTCAGACTCCCTGGGTTCAAATCCTGACCCTGCTGGGTGCTTGCTGTATGACATTGATTTACTTAATCTTTCTCCAAGTGCCTTCCTGGAGGGTAGTTGAGAAAATTAAAGCACATAACAGTTTTCAAGTGTGTAGCACAGTACCAGCCACAAATTAATCCAAAAAGGTCAACTATTATTAGGATCCCAACAACTATTTGTAGTTGATGGTGAATTACACTATTGGTCATCAAGGTAAAAAAAAATGTTTTTAAAGGATGAACTCAGAATAGAAAATCTCCTTTCCATAGGAAACAAGTCTAGAAAAAGTAACACACACTTTGGAAGGAGGCTGAATGTTGGGAAGGAAACACCTTACTTGCCCTCCAATACACCCACCTTGCTACAAACTCAAAATGGCTCCCTGGAGTATAGAGCATGGAAGTGACTAACAGCCTAGCAGACGACAACAGAGCTGAGTCAGGGGCCAGGACTATCAGACAGCATTCCTGCTGCTGAGACATACAGAGGGGGCCAGCTTTGCCTCTGAGCCCCAGAGTAGCTAATGCCATTAGGATGAAAGATGGGTCCACTTGGGATCCACACCCTGGTGTTCAGGCAACACTCTGGAAGGTCAGTGGTTGGAAAGAAATGTAAAGGCTAAAGTAGGAGTTTCCAGGGAGGAGGCTAAGCAGCCAATTTTGTCAGGAATCAGAAAATATACTGCTCTGGGTGCAGGTGTATATATTTGTAGAGAAATGGCCCACTTCTTCCAAAGACTTTACAGGGCAGATGTTTTCCTACCTTCTAATTTTATTCCCCAACATAACCGTGGAGGAGCAGGCTCACCTGAAATACACAATGCCTACTGTTTTCTTTATGTGCATTCTCAATTTGTAAAGAGGTTCTTCTCCAAATGCTTTCAAACAGTTTTAAGGAGAGTTTTGGGATGGGATTTGCATATAGATTATTTTTGCTTTAATTCTGTGGGCTTTGTCTGATCATCTGTCTTGGAAGCTACAGGAGGCATTTCTCTGAGCATCAAAGCTAAAAATAATACGGAAGTGAGGCAAGTCAGGTGGGTGGGAAATTTGTCACAACCTGAGCTCTTGAAAGCTAAAGGAAGCTATGGAGATGCAGAAGAGGGCACTGAGGAAGCTTCAGACAATGTGATTGGAGAGATGACTGCGGAAAAATAGCAGAAACTGCTGGGCTCTTTTGGAACATAAGATCTCTGCAGTGGGGTACCCAAAAAGGCAAAGCTCAAACCAGCACTAGCTGCCAGGCAAGAGCAGGTGGGGGAAGGCAGCCATGCAGGAATACCTTCCAATGCAAATGCAAAAGATAATACTGGAATGAATCGAACCATCAGCAGAAATATTTATTGCCTACAGCAATACCCAGGAATTACATAATCTTATCAGCTTTCCCTCTCTGGGCCTCAGTTTCTCCATATTTAAGTCTAAAGAAATTGTACTATTTCCCAGCCTGAGTTAGTGCCCTTCCTCTGCTCCCTTGGACCTCTGTGCTGTAACTGTTTATTAATGAGTCTGCTTCTCAACTAGACCTTAAACTGCTAAGAGCTGGGATTTCATTTTATTCACCTGGTGAGCTCAAAACCTGGCATAGGGCCTGGCATAAAGCAGGGGTTCAGTCAGTATTTGCTGACTGATGGTCTCTAAGGTCCTCAACACAAAGTGTGTGCCAAATCACCTTCCCAGAAGCTGCCTAGATCAGTCTCCTCTAGTTCAAGCACTGTGGTCCTTCCTTTTCCTTCCTTTTTTTTTCCCATAACTTCTTCATTTCCATCTTCAAATATCGTTCTCCTGGGATAGTGCCAGTCTGAAGCCCTGCTGTAGCTTACTTCCCGTCCACAAGCAAGTCTGTAGGCCTTCTGTTTTAGCTTACAATCTCTCAGAAGCAGATACTAGGACAAGGACTTAAGTGCAAGAGGTTTACTGGGGAAGTGATTCCAGGAAGTACTGGCAGGGGAGCAGGCAAGTGAGACAGGAAAAGGAAGAAGCATGGTACAGAGCACACTAATGAGCAGGTTGTGCTCTGGGCAACTGAGGCTCAGTCCTGCTGACAACCTTTGGGATCTCCCTCAGAGTCATCCACTATGAGGAGTGAAGGGCCTGGGATATTTATCCATCAACTCCCAGTCGAAATTGGTTGAAGGCTACTTCTGAGGGGCAGTACTTCCCCAGCATTAGCAGTCACCCAAAGCACTAGTTGAACACACTCCTGCAGCCAGAGAAAACCCTTGGATGTTTACAGAAACAAACCATCAGCATGCATAGCAATAGTGACAACCAAGTGGATATGGGAAGGGGCACCAATATTTTAAGCTACACCTTCTTAGCCTAATGCCCCAAAGTCTTCCATTCTCCCCTCCCAGTTGCCTCTATACAGACTGAAACATAAAGTTCTCCAGTTGGAAGGAACTTGGTAATCATTTAGAATGATTAAACCAACTCTCAGTTCAGATCTCTCCTCTACAACATCCCTGTGTTGTAGTGGTTAGCCATTCTCTACTTGAATACTTCTAGTGCCAGGGAGCTCACTATTCTGTAAGGTAGCCCATTCTGTTGCCAAAAAAAAACTGAGCTGCTGCAAAATCCTTTTTTTGTTTGTTTGTTTGCTTCAGATTCCACATTTGTCACTTTGTGATTTCCAACTGTTGGGCTTAGTTCTGCCCTTTGGAGCCCCACTGAAAGATTCTCCTCCCCCATTCATAATAGCCCTTTAGCACAGTTTCCAAAACCAACGGTATGTTCTAACTATGACTTTTCTTCTCTGGCCCAAATGATCCACTGCTTTTAACCATTCTTTCTAATGATGAAGTCTCTAGGCAAGTGGTTCTCAACCAGGGACACATGTGCCCCCCACCCCCACCCCACACCACCAGGGAACACCTGGCACTGTCTGCAAACTTTTTTGTTGTCACAACTAGGGAGAAGGTGCTACTTGCACCTAGTGGGTATGCTAGGCCAGGGATGCTGCTAAGAATCCTATGATACACAGAACACCCCTTATGAGAAAGAACTATCTGGTCCCAAATATCAAAAGTGCCAAAGTTGAGAAACTCTGCTGTGGACCTATTATTTAGGTCCCTCTCCTTTGGACATTCTATGGTGTTTGCCAAATCCCCCTCTGCCCACTCAAGCTGTGGGCAGGCAAAAGCTCCAGATCCTACTGAAACAAACTGCTTTCAAGCTAATGATTAAGGTACAAAATGAAAAATGTGAAAACAATAATGCATATTTAGAGGGAGGCAGAGTTCCCTCTGAGCATCTCCACAACCCTTTAAACATGATAAATGAAACCAAATTCATTTCAGTTTATTTTTTTTATCCTAAAGACATAGTTACAGATCTTCTCTCCCAAATTTCTGTCACTGGAAAATATGATAAACTACCTTTTAAATTTTCATTCAAGCCCCTCCTAAAACATACAGAACACACTGATATTGGCCCATTTCTTAAGTCCTTCTGGATACAGTTGTGTTGACCAGCTATGAATCCACTTAATTGTGGGTTAGATTAATTTATGTGATCCAAGAAAACATGGTTCCAGATGGTTTTACTACTATGTCCCAGCAAACATTCAAGGAAATAAAATTCTTATTTTATTCAAGCACTTCAAGAAAATAAGGGAAGAAGGGGGGGCACTCTTTCAGCTTATTTCATGAAACTAGTATAATATTGAAGTCCAAACCTGCCAAGGATAGTACATGAAAAGACAATTGTAAGAGCTCTCATTAACGAACATAGATGCAAAATTCCTAAACAAAATATTATCAAACTGAATCTAGCTTTTAATTTATATTTTATAAAGCAACTGAGTTCGGTTTATGCCAGGAATGTAGGGATGATTTAACAATAGAAAATCTATGAATGTAATTCACCACATTAATAGATCGAAGGAGAAAATACACATCAATCTTGATAGACAAAGCAAAGGCATTTAATAAAATTCCTATATATGATAAAAAAAAAAACTTCGGCAACTTAGGAATTAAAAAGACCTTCCTTACATACAATAAAGGCTATTTACCATAGCCTATAGAAAACTTCATACTTAAATTACATATTTTTCCTATAAAATCAGGATACAGTTGTACCCATTGTAAATTCACATGTTCAACATTGTGCTGGAAGTCCCAGCTAGGGCAGGCTAGAAAAGGAAAAAAAAAGTTTTAATGATTAAAAGGTTTAAACAAATGTCATTATTTACAGTTATTATAGTCTGAACAGAAGACTTCAAACATTCTACAGATAATTATAATCAGTAAGAGTTTTAATAGCTTGCCACTTATACAACCAAGAATCAAAAGCCAATTACATTACTATGTCATCAACAAATGGTTAGAAAAATTCAATAAATAAAAAATAGCATTTAAAATACAAAGCACTTAGGAATAAATCTAACAAAGGGAATGTGAAAACTGCATGTAGTAAACAATAAAATTTTATTTAAAGAGGTTACAGAAGACTTAAATTAATGGGGACACATATCATGTAAATGAATAGGAAAACTCAGCATTGTAAAATGCTTCTCCCCAAAGTACCATATATTCAATGCAGTCAAAATTTCAACAGGACTTTTCATGGAATTTGACAAGCTGATTTAAAAATGTATATGAAAGGAGATGACAGAAGATGGCTGCATAGAGGGGAGTGGAAGTTAGTAACCCTGCAACAACTAATAAACAACCAGAAACCACTAGTAAATAATCTGGAATAACTGCTGGGGGACAACTGTGACTGTCCACACATCATACACCAACCTGGATTGGGAGGAATGCCCGAGATCACAGCCTAAACTCTGTAAGTAAAAACTGCAGACCCAAGTCGGGAGCCCCCTCCCCCCAAGGCAGCCCAAACTGCAAAACCTCGCTGTAGTAGAAAGCAGCACTCTGAACAAGCAAATATACCTCAGTCCAGCTCCAACTGGGGTTTTGATTAACAAATGTGGACTGCTCGATACAAGCTACAAATCCCCAACAAGCAGACAGAGGCTTTTAGTGACGACTGGCCTTAAAGAGCCGGAAGACTTCTCTGTCCTGAGAGGAGGAGTCTAGAGGACCAAGGGTTATCTCTGGCTGACGGGTGAAACTGGGGGGCCCACGGACTGGCCCTGAAAGGCACTTTCTGTCCCTTTTCCTCTCTCTCAACCTGAGCTGCTCAGTGGAGAAAGCCTCAGCCATTTTCAGTTCGTAGCACTGTGACCCAGACAAGAGTGGAGATAGCAGAGTCAGAGATACAAAGAACTTATTTAAATGCAGATGATAACTCCATAGGGGGTGTTACTTCTCTAAGAGGAAGGAAGTGGTGCCCAGCTCTACTACCCACCTTCCATTCAGAACCAAACCCTAGAGCCTGGGAGAAAACAGCCAAAACAGAAACTAAGCAGGCCACACCTCCTTATACCAGTCAGGAGTGACAGACTGACAGGCACCACCTGCTGGGCAGGTTAGGAAAAGCACAGCGGCTTGAGGCCTCACAGGGTCTATCACTCTTCTAAAACACACCCTCAGGGAAATCTGATACTGAATACTGCCCCCTTCTGAGACCTGAGCCTGTTCTGGTCTGGGAAAACCTGATTGGGGTAACCAAGGAAACCAGATGCCTAGACAACAGAAAACTACAACCTACACTAAGAAAAATGAAGTTATGGCCCAGTCAAAGGAACAAATTTGCACTTCAACTGAGATACAGAAATCGAAGCAACAAATGCTAAATCAATTTAAAAAGTTTAGGGAAGATATGGCAAAAGAGATGAAGCATGTAATGAAAACCCTGGGCATACAAAAGGTAGAAACTGGAAGTTCGAAAAAACAACTGGCAGAATCTATGGTAATGAAAGGCACAATTCAAAAGATGAAAGACACAATGGAGACATACAACAGCAGATCTCAAGAGGCAGAAGAAAACACTCAGGACTGGAGAACAAGGCACCTGAAATCCTACACATAAAAGAACAGATAGGGAAAAGAATGAAAAAATATGAGCAATGTCTCAGGGAACTGAATGACAACATGAAATGCATGAATGTACATGTCATGGGTGTCCCAGAAGGAGAAGAGAAGGGAAAAGGGGCAGAATCAATAATAGAGGAAATAATCAATGAAAATTTCCTATCTCTTATGAAAGACATAAAATTACAGATCCAAGAAGCACAGCGTACCCCAAACAGAATAAATCTGAATAGGCCTACACTGAGACACTTAATGATCAGATTATCAAATGTCAAAGACAAAAAGAGAATCCTGAAAACAGCAAGAGAAAAGTGATCCATCACATACAAAGGAAACTTGATAAGACTACGTGCGGATTTCTCAGTAGAAACCGTGGAGACAAGAAGGAAGTGGGGTGATATATTTAAGATACTGAAAGAGGAAAACCACCAACCAAGAATCCTATATCCGGCAAAACTGTCCTTCAAATATGAGGGAGAGCTTAAAATATTCTCTGACAAACAGAGAACGGCAGAGTTCTTGAACAAGATACCTGCTCTACAGGAAATACTAAAGGGAGACAGATAAGAAAAAACAGGAGTGAGAAGTTTGGAACACAATTTTGGGTGATGGTAGCACAGCAATGTAAGTACACTGAACAAAGATGACTGTGAGTATGGTTGAAAGGGGAAGGTTAGGAGCATGTGAGACACCAGAAGGAAAAGACTGGGATGTATAACTCAGTGAAACCTAGAGTGCTCAACAACTGTGATAAAATGTACAAATATGTTTTCACATGAGGTAGAACAAATGAATATCAACCTTGCAAGGTGTTAAAAAATAGGGTGGTATTGGGGGAAAAATCAATGCAAACTAGAGACTATAATTAACAGAAACATTTTATTATGCTTCCTTTAATGTAACAAAGGCAATATACCAAAGCTAAATGCCTATAAGAGGGAGACATAAGGGAGGGTATGGGACTCTTGGCATTGTGATGTTGTCTGACTCTTTATTCTACTTTAGTTTAATGCTATCTTTCCTTTTGTTGCTTCCTAGCTGTCATGTTTTTTCTTTTTTTTTTTTTCCTTTCTTTTTTCTTTTTCTTTTGTCTCTCTACCTTCTTGGACTCCTCCTCCTTCTTTGTGGAAAAAATGGAGCTGTCCTTATATAGATAGTGGTGATGGTGGTGAATACATAAACGCATGACTATACAGGGAACCATCAATTGTTTACTTAGGATAGAATGTATGGTGTGTGAACAAAACCATCTTAAAAAAAAAATGGGTTGATCAAGAAACCCTGAGGGCACTATATTGAGTGAAATAAGTCAGACATGTAAGGACAAATATTGCAGGTTCTCACTGATATGACTAATTATAATATGTAAACTCACAGACATGAAATGTAAGTTACCAGGATATAGAACGAGGCTAAAGAATGGAGAGCGGTTGCTTATTATGAGCAGAATGTTCAACCAGGTTGAATTTAAATGTTTGGAAATGGACAGAGGTGACGGTAGTACGTTGTGAGAATAACTTGCAGTGCTGAATGGCGTGTGAAGGTGGTGGAAAGGGGAAGCTCAGAGTCACATATGTCACTAGAAGGCAAGTTGGAAGTTAAAAGATAGGAATGTATAAAACTGAATCTTATGGTGGGCAATGTCCATGATTAGCTGTACAAATACTAGAAATCACTTTCATCAACCAGAACAAATGTATGATACTATAACTAGAAGTTAATAATAGAGGGGCAAGTAGGAAAAAAATATACCTATTGCAAACTGTATACTACAGTTGTAGCATTTTAACATTCTTTCATCAACAGTAACAAATGTACTATACCAATACTATGAGTCAATAATGGAGGGGGGGTGGTTAGGGGTATGAGAGGATTTGAGTTTCCTTTTTTTGTCTTATTTCTTTTCTGGAGTAATGAAAATGTTCTAAAAATTGAAAAAAAATTAATTGTGGTGATGGATGCACAACTGTATGATGGTACCATGGGCAACTGATTGCACACTTTGGATCTTTGGATAATTGTATGGTATATGAACAATCTTGATAAAAAATGTATATGGAAGATCAAAAGGCCAAGAATAATGAAGATATTCATGAAGAAGAAATACTACATGGGAGGACTTTCCCCGCTAAATACCAAGACTTATAAAGCTATAGTAATTAAGACAATGTGGTTTAGGTGTATGTATAGACTAACAGACCAATGAAACAAACTATATTGGCCAGAAACAGATTCTTGTGTACACAGAAACCTAATACATGAAAGACCTGACATTCCAGATCAGTGGAGAAAAGGGGTGAACCATTCAATAAATGATCTTCAGACAAATGGATAAACATACTGGATCCCTGCCTCACACCATAGACAAAAATAAATTTTATGTGGATTAAAAACTTAAATATGAGAAGTAAAAACAACACTTTTAGAAGAAGATATCAGAGAACATGGTCAGGCCCTGTGACAGACACTGGCTATCTGCTTAGCAGACCTACTTACTCTTTTCCTGGTGAACATAACTAGACTTCATTTCCCAGACTCCCTTTCAGTTGGGTGTGGCCACATAACTGAGTTCTGGCCTTTGGAATTATGGACAGAAACAGAATGTGCACCATTTCTAAGTCTGGCCTACACAAGCTTCCACATATTCTCCTTCATGCTTTTTCCCCCTTCTGCAGCTGTCTTGGAAGCCAGGCATTGGAGATGATTGCCACAAGGTAGAATCTTTGCTTGGAGAAAAGCTGCCTACTGATTAGAACATGCTTTTAGACTTTATGTGATATATACACTTATAGTGATAAAGACACTAGGATTTCAGTGGGTAGGAAAGGATTCCCTACACAAGATTCAAAAGGTAAAAACCATAAAGGAAAAAAATCAGCAAATTCAATTACACCAAAATTGAAAACTTTTCATCAAAAGACATGATAAAGTTAAAAAAAAAAAAACAAAGGCAAGCTACCAACCAGTAGAATAATAACTACAACACATAACTAACAAATAATTACATTTAGAATAAACAAAGAATTCTTATGCGTAAACAAGAAAAAGACAATCCCCCCAAAAAATGTGAAGAAGGCATTTTAAAGGAGAAATATGAATGGTAAAAAAATTTAAAAGATGCACAACCTCATTAAAACTGAAAAAGCACACAATTTTATTCCAATAAAATTTGAAAATTTAAATATCAGACAAAATCCAGTATTGGCAAGGAATGTAGTAAAATAGCTAGTGGAGGTATAAAATTATAAAACTACTTTGGAAAAAAAAATTGTAACTATCCAATAAAGTTGAATATGTGCTTTTTAAAGGTGTCATGTTTCCTGCCAGGGATACTGACTGTAACAGCCTATAAATCACATGCCTTACGTCTTATATACGTGCTAAAAGTGAGCCCTAAATTCAGCTCTAAGGTCTCATTGTCATTTCAAGTGGGAAACACAATCAATTAAAGGGTCCCCAGCCCTTCAGGAGAAGCAGACCTACTTCTGAAGAAGAAAAGTTGGAGGACTGACACTACCCGAATTCAAGACTTACTATAAAGCAGAGTGATCAAAGCAGTATGGTATTCGTGATAAAAGAGACAAACAGAATAATGGAACAGAACAGAGGGCCCAGAAATAGATCCACAAAAATATAGTCACCTGATCTCTGACAAAGAGCAACGGCAATTCAATGAAAAGGATAGTCTTTTCAACAAATGGTGCTAGAATAACTGGACATCCACAGGCACAAAAGATGAATCTAGATGCAGACCTTACACTTCTCACAAAAATTAACTCAAAATGAATCACAGCCTTAAATGTAACATGCAAAACTATAAAACTTCTAGAAGATAACATAGGAGAAAATCTAGGTGACCTTGGGCTTGGCAATGACTTCTCAGACACAACGTCAAAAGCACAATCTATGAAGGAAAAAATTCATAAGGTGGACTTCATTAAAATTAAAAACTTCAGCTCTTCAAAGACACTGTTAAGAGAATGAAAAGACAAGCCACAGACTGGGAGAAAATATCTGCAAAACAGATATTTGATAAAGGACTTGTATACAAAATATACAAAGAATTCCTAAAAGTCAACAATAGGAAAACAACCCAATTACAAAATGAGCAAAGATCTGGACACCTCACCAAAGAAGACACAGAGATGGCAAATAAGGATATGAAAAGATGACCCATCATATGTCATTAGGGAATTGCACATTAAAACAATGAGATACCACTACACACTTGCTAGAATGGCTAAACTGCAAAACACTGAAAACACCAAATGTCGACGAGGATGTGGAGCATCAGGAACTCTCATCCACTGCTGGTAGGAATGCACAATGGTGCAGCCACTTTGGAATACAGTCTGGCAGTTTCTTACAAAGCCAAACATAGGCTTACCATACCAAAGGCAATCAGCTCCCAGGTATTTACCCAAAGGAGCTGAACCCTAAGTCCATACAGAAAACCTGCACACAAAGATTTAGAGCAGCTTTATTCACAGATGCCAAAATTTGGAAGCAACTAAGATGACCCTCAATAAGTGAATTGATAAACCAAGTGCGGAACATCCGTACAATGGACTATTATTTGGTGATTAAAAAAATGAGCTATCAACCTACTAGAAGACATGGTGGAACCTTAGGTGCATATCACTAAGAAGCCAGTCTGAAAAAGTTACATACTGTATGATTCCAATTATATGACATTCTGGAAAAGGTAAAACTAAAGAGACAGTAAAAGAACAGTGGTTGTCAGAGTTTTCGGGGGAAGGGGGCAGGGATAAATTGGCAGAGCAGTGAGTTTTTAGGGTAGTGAAACTATTCTATATGGTACTGTAATAGTAGACACAGAAACATGATGCTATGTGTTTGTCAAAACCCAGAGAACTGTACAACACAAAGAGTGAATCCTAATGTAAACTATGGACTATAGTTAACAATAATCTATCAATATTGGTTCATCAATTGTAACAAATGTACCACACATATGCAAGATGTTAATAAGAGGGGAATCTATATGTGGGAGGGAAAGGAGGTATATGGGAACTTTCTGTACTTTCTGCCCAATTTTTCTGTAAAACTAAACTGCTCTAAAAAGGGTCTATTAAATACATTTGTGTATGTGTGTGTGTATTCAGAATTTGACAAATCCTCACCATCTTCATCACTACCACTCTAACCCGAACAACCACAATCTCTTATATTACTGTATTTGCTCCTTTCTATTCGTGCATTCTTGCAGCATTCCACCTCCAAAAACCAGCATAATCCTTTTAAAATGTCTTATCATTTTACCACCTGATCAAAAATCACTTTTCTTCAGAGAGAATAAAATACAAAGTCTTTACCATGACCTGTGAAGCCCTATTTGATCTGGCCTCTGGCTCCCCATGCATTTTTATTTTCTACCATTCTCACCCTCCCTCTCTCACTTTACACCACCCATCCTGGCCTCCCCGGCGGTCTGTGAGCAGGTCAAACGTATTACTTGAGGGCTCAGGATCTTTGCACTTGCTGTTTCCTTTGCCTGAAACTCTTCTCCAGGTGTACACATGCCTCAATCACTAATTTCATTTAGGTCTCTTCTCAAATGGCAACTCCTCAGAGAAGCCTTCCCTGGTTATTGGCTCTAAAGAGTTCCACCACTCCCATTTCCTTATTTGCTTTATTTTTATTCATAGTACTAATCAGTACCTGACATTACATTAAATATGTAGGTATGTACTTGTTTATTGTCTATCTTTCCCTTTAGAATGTAAGCTCCGAGAAAACAGGACTCTTTGTTTTGTTTATCCCAGCATCCTCAGTGCCGGGAGCATACTGTACCAGCACACAGAACAGGTTCTCAATAAATATTTGTTAAATGAAAGACTTCATTCTAGTTTCTTAACTCAAACTGAGCAAGCTCCAACAAACAGCAAGTCTCAATTATGCCAGAGACACTTAGCTAGATGCCAGCGTTTAATATTTATAAGTGTATAAAACAGTCCCTGACCTAAATGGTGGCTACCTTTTGAACGGGGACTGATTGAGAGAGGGCAAAAGGGAGCCCTCAGGGTACTGGCGATGTTCTTTATCTAGATAATGGTTATACAGGTGTATATATAAGTACAAATCTACTGAGCTGTACACTTAAGATTTGTGCATTTTGAGTTGCACTCCAATAAAAAGTTTTTAAAAAGCGATTTATGACCTACCTAGACAAATCAACATACGGTAATACCCAGTGTGGTAAGAGCAATCAATGATAGATGTCTACCCAGTCTGCTCTGTAAGCAGTGGGAAGCCACCTCCAAGTACCTCAGGTTGGAATACCCTGATAAAAAAAAAGGGTAGGATGTGTCCTCTCTTCCTTCTGACACCAGACCTCCCAAACATCATGGGCCCTCCTCCATGCCTGGGATCACCTTCCCAATCTGATGTTCATCTTAAGTGCCCGATATAAGTGTTCAATACCTACAAGGGACCAGAGCCCTAAAGTGACATGGATCAAGTCAGAGGTTCCCTCAGACCAATAGGTAGAAACAATGGCAGTCTTTACGCTCTAGATTTGTAATTATTTAGCTTAAGGAGGTGGACAATACTACCACGTGCATTCGAAGAGGGGAAGCCGCAGGTACAGACGCTCGACTGGGCGTCACAATGACAGACACTCGGCTCTCGGGCCACACCACTGCGCACGCTCAGCAGAGACCGACCTCGACGCAGGCGCATGACTGTCCGGCAAAGCAGGGGAAGGTGCCCGGCGGGCGCGCGCGCTCCCGGGTGCGCGGGGAGCAAGGCGCGCGCCATGGAACAGCGATTAGCCGAGTTCCGGGAGGCCCGGAAACGAAACGGGCCGGCGGCTGAACCCAGCACTTCGGGCTACGGCGCACAAACCTCGGACGAGAAGGCGGAGGGAACTGCGATTTCAGAGGCAGCCCCAGGCTGGCTAAAACGGTTCCTGCTGTGGCAGCCGAGGCCTGCGAATGCCCGGGCCCAGCCTAGCCCTGCTCAGGTGAGAACAGGGACTCCTCCGCCCCGGGACGCGGCTTCGGTCCACCGTCGGGGCCTTACAGTAGATTCCAGCTGAGACCCCGCCCCTGCCCTAGGAAAGGCTCCGCCCTCAAGTGACGGCACAAGGCCCCGCCCCCCGTTGGTTTTCGGCGTGGCTTTAGCTGGTTGGGCGGGGGTGCTGGCCCCTCGCGTCTACCCGCGGGCTCGACCGAGCGTGTTCTGCTAGAAGTGTCAGCGCTGATACGTGGCCTTGACGTTTTCTTTCCATCTCGCCACCCACATTGTCCCTGATTCCAGGGCAGAAAGCGAGGGTCTAGGGTCTTGAAAGAAAGCATCTTTGCTCTGGAATTATTTACAGCGAATTATCTTTGTGATGCCCTCTGGCTTTAGGAAACGTTTCCAGACAATCATGCGAAGCCACGGCGCCCTGTTAATGGAGGGTAAAAGGTCTAATTGGCCACTGATAAAAAGTGGCAGTAATTAGCACTTACCTGATTCACACCTGGGGCACATGCAGCCAGGCGCCCAAATAGCCTGTGCCTTAGAAACCGGGTTTGAAATTTCCAGAAGTGTTGTAGCTGTAACTGCCAGGGGTGGTATATGCTTAGGCATCGCTGTAGAACTTGCAGAAGCTTAGGTGAATGCTCGAAGAGACAAAAGTGTTTTGAATGAGGATAGCCTTTTCACCCTTAATTTATTTGGTAATCTCTTGTATTTTGTAGAGGAACTTAATTCATTTCTCTTCACTTAGTTTACATTCATGAGTTAAAATGGATTGGAATATATAGGTAGGAATAAAGGACAAAACATATCAAGGGGAAATTGGTGCTTTGAAATAACCTGTGTCCTTTGTTCCTCATGAGTGTAATAAGAGCCAAAAAATTTACTTGCAAAATAAAAATGTGCTGGAGCAGAAGTGTACATTGCTCTCTTAAAATTATTTCCCTTCAGTTTTTTTATTATTGCACAAAATCTGGTTTTAGGGAAAGTTTTGTTGGTTTTTTTTTTGTCATCAAGGATAACTTATTGCTACTCAATTTTTATTTGATGCCATTCTCCATAATACCCAGGTTTCCAACTGACTTGTAGAAAGAGATAAAGAGAGTGCAACAGGGTTCAAACAGTCCATTTCCTTGCATACGGTTTGTCTCAGTGGTCTTGGAATAACTTTACTTTGATCAAAACTCACTAAACACAATTGCTTAAGATTTTGTGATCCATTTTCCCTGCTGTTTTTCCCTCTGCAGTTAAAAAACAGTTTAACCCACACAATGAGTTTTTGACTGTATGTCTCATTTTCAAAAGAAGATGAGATCACTGAGTTGAAGCCAGAGAAGCTGAACTCAGTGAAAGCTTCCATTAATGAAAACCCAAAAGGTGATGACCTGACAAAAAGATGAGAGGAAATGCTGGACTTTGAGTTGGTCCTTATTAATTGCTCTGTTTTTCATAAGGAACTGTCTTAAGCTCATTTTCAACTGACTTATCATTTCTGGGTTTGCTCTGGTGTGAAAAAAAATTCTCATTAAAATTTTTTTTCTAATTCATAATTTATCTCTACCTAACAATTTTGATGGTGCAATTGGCTTGTCAGAAATAGCCTTCTTTTGCAATTGCTTCTTTTTAGGTAGCCACTGATGGGCATCTACCATGCTGCCACCCACTCCCCAAGTACTTTCTGAATTTGCTTGGGAAAAAGCAGCCCCCTTCCCCCAAATAAAATTCCACCACGTTAGGGAGAAAACACTTGTAACTTCTTTTAATCCTCTCCAGCCATATTCACCCAAGCACCCAGTGCTCTGTCTTGCCCCAGGGTCCATTCCCATCCAGTAGCTTCTCATCTCCAGGCCTTGGCTTGGGTTGTCCCACACTCAAATGTTCTCCTTCCTGGAATCACTTGCCTAAGCACAGCCTTGCATCACCCCCCAAAATCTAGGAGTCATCTTTAATTTCTCCTTTCCCTCACCGTCATTCATTCATTCAACAGGATTCTTTCATGTGCCCACTGTGTTCCTGCTACTGTCCTAAATGCTGGGAGGAGACAGAGTGTGATAAAGACAGATAACGGCCTGCTTCCATAGAACTTAATTTGAGTTGGTGGCGGGGGCAAGAAAAAGAAGGCAGTAAAAGAATAAGCTGATACATGCTACAAGGAAGAACCCAAATCCTCAAGAAACGGTGATAGTGAATTGTGGCTGAGGGGAGCAGGGTGCTACTTTAAATTGGGTAGGCAGGGGAAGCCTCACTGAGGAGGTGCCATTTGACAAGAAGGAGCTGCCATTGCAGAAGTCAGCAGGCAGGGACAAGGGAACATCCAGTGACATTTTTGCTGAGGCTTGAAGGATAAGGAAGAGCCAGGCAGGTGATGGGAGGGGAAGGGGGCCGCTTTCTCAGAGAGAACGCAAGTGCGAAGTCTTCTGGGTGGAAGGCAGCTTGGTATTTGAAGAATAGAAATGCCGTCCCTAAATTATATGCCTGTGTGATGTGAAGGGCACAAACACTTCTGCGTTCAGCTTTTATTGGTCTAAATATAGCAGAAGCAACTGGTACTAGAACACTTAGGCTTGAACGTCATCTCTGCCTGTCACTACCTGTGTGACTTTAGGGAAGTTACTTAACCTCTCAGGGTTTCCTTATCAGTAAATTAGAAATAATAATGCCTACTTCTTGGACCACAGGAGAAGAAGCATTTTGAAAGTATTCAATAAATGGTGGCCATGAGTATTGTTCTTTTTATACTCAGTAATGAAATAAAATACAGGTTACCAGGACTTTCAAATTGGTTCTGCTTCCCAAATGTGTTCTGTAGCCATTGTTTTTCTCTATCTTCTCTGTCGCCACCCTAATCTGTGCATGGTCGCTTCCTGCCTTAATTCTTGACAGTCTTCTTGCTTATACTCTTGCTTCCCTGCAGCCCACTCTCCCCATGAAAGCCAGGGCAGCCTTTAATGTAATCGGGTTATGTTAGGTCTCTGCTAAAACTTTCAGCAGTTTCCCATTTCCAGAATCCTCACTGTGGCCTGCCTGGCCGTTCAGGGTCTGGCTCCTGCCCTCTCCCATTCCCTCCCCACCACCACACTAATGTTCCCTACTGCCGTCCCACTTGTTACACTGTCCTGTCCTCAGAAAAACCAAACCTTTTCCCACCCTCATGCACTCCTCGGGCAAAAAGTGTTGTGTACACTGGTCACATTTAAAAGGGACATTTATTTAACAGGTAAATTCTGATAATATTTAAGAGAATAGTTATAATGTTGATGCTAAAAAAGAAGCTTTTAACAAATTAGAATTTCTCAAGCAACATAAATCAAATGAGCCATGTTTTTATCAGGAGACAAGGTCAACATTTGCAGTCCCCTTTTAAATTTTTCATGTGAAGTCACTGCCCTCCCCCCTACGTGGGATCAGACACCCAGGGGAGTGAATCTCCCTGGCAGTGTAGAATATGACTCCCGGGGAGGAATGTAGACTGGGCATCATGGGATGGAGAACATCTTCTTGACCAAAAGGGGGATGTGAATGGAAATGAAATAAACTTCAGTGGCAGAGAGATTCCAAAAGGAGCCGCAAGGTCACTCTGGTGGGCACTCCTACGCACAATATAGACAACCCTTTTTAGGTGCTAATGAGCTGGTGGTAGATACCTGAAACTATCAAACTACAACCCAGAACCCATGAATCTTGAAGACAATTGTATAAAAATGTAGCTTATGAGGGGTGACAGTGGGATTGAGAAAGCCATAAGAACCACACTCCCCTTTGTCTAGTTTATGGATGGATGAGTAGAAAAATAGGGGAAGGAAACAAACAAACAGACAGAGGCACCCAGTGTTCTTTTTTACTTTAATTGCTCTTTTTTACTTTAATTATTATTCTTGTTATTTTGTGTGTGTGCTGATGAAGGTGTCAGGGATTGATTTGGGTGATGAATGTACAACTATGTAATGGTACTGTGAACAATCGAAAGTACGATTTGTTTTGTATGACTGCGTGGTACCAGTGAATATATCTCAATAAAATGAATATTAAAAAACAAAACAAAACAAAATTTTCATGTGAAGAAGAATAGGAGATAAAACTGAAGAAATGAACTAAAAATTTTCCATGTATCGAGAATTTATGTGTGGAGTGCTGTGTTTGCCTCTGGAGATAGCAAAAGATGTGAACGACAATCCGTGACCTCAACAATACTTACGGTCTAGGGTCACATGTGACATATATTAAAAGAGAGGTGCTTCGATGTTAAATAGTTAGGTGCTCAGTGAGTAAGAAGGACAGTTAGTGCTTGGGGAGTAAGTAGGGGGCGCCCCTTTTGATGGCCAAGGATGTCTGCATGTTACAGTCTACTAATCGCACTCACCTGGAAGGCAGGCAGGCAAGAGGGTTGAGTAACGAGGGAGACAGAGGCAATTCCAGGCCATAGAGGGGGAAGGTTTTGGGGTAATAAGACCAACCTAACTGGAATGGAGGGCTCATTTATGGAGCAGTAGAGTCTGGATTGTGTTGTACGTGAAGTCTTTCAGACTAGTGTTTTTCAAGCTGCAAGTCGTGACCCCTGTGGGGGGTAAAATCAATTTAGAGGATCTTGTCCCCAATTAAAAATTAAACTTAGAGAATTAGAATAGAATAGAAAATATGAGAGTTCACATGTGGTGAGGGTAGTAGATATTGACTTGTGAAACCTTTTTTTCTGTTACATATAGGTATGCTGGGTCACAGTATAAAATGCATTTCTTATTGTGGGTCTTAGTCAAAAGAGTTTGGAAAATACCAGACTAGAGATGAAGTCATGTAAAGCTGCCTAAAAACTGTGCCTCCCCTTTGCACCCAGCCCAGGGGTCTGGGTACTGGTGTTTCTATTTATTGAATAATTGGAAGGCCTTGAATTCCAGCCCAAGGAGTTTGCATTGTAACCTGCAGGCAATGAAGATTTGTTGAAGGGTTGTGAGCAGGAGGGTGATGGGCATTTGGGAAGAGAGAGGAGGCAGGAAGATCAGCTGGGGATGCTGCATGGGTCTTGGTGTGAGTGGCAAGGACCTGTGTTGGTGGTCACAGAATGACACGAGGTAAAGAGGGGGTGGTAATGTCTACAGCGGTGATATCCTAGTATGTGAAAAAGATCTTTGATTCCTATTTCTGGTTTTGTCTCTGTTTTAGAATCATGTCACTCCCGCAATTTTAGCTCACCTAATGAACGCAGTAAACATTTATTGACTCTGATTATATCTGAAGCATGTACTGGGGCTGTTGGGTTATCAATCACTGGGGAGTTTCCGTTTGGGGCACAAATGAACTCTTGTTAGCAGCAGACTAATCTGAGGAAATGGCTCCCATGAATAGGAATCCATCTGAAAGCTATAAGGTTTTTATTGGTCACATCTCACTAAGTGCTGAACAGTTTTGATTCAGTTATCATCAGGCCACATAAGCTCATTGAAATAATTGTTTTGTAGATGGAGTAGGGCACAGAAATAGAAACCATTGAGCCCGCAGCCTTCCTAGAGCAATGAGAACTGCCTCTTCAGATTAGCTTTGATCCTCTCAGCCCCATTACCCTTTTTCTTATTTTTGTTTGCTTGTGTGTCCTAGGAGGCAGCACAGCCTGGGGGCAGCACATCACAGCCGCCGCAGAATGTGGCCATTCCTCCACCACCATGCTGGGACCAGTCTTTCCTGACCAACGTCACCTTCTTGAAGGTTCTTCTCTGGTTGGTCCTGCTGGGACTGTTTGTGGAACTGGAATTTGGCCTGGCTTATTTTGTTCTGTCCTTGTTCTACTGGATGTATGTCGGGACCCGAGGCCCCGAAGAGAAGAAGGAGGGAGAGAAGAGCGCCTACTCTGTGTTCAACCCAGGCTGTGAAGCCATCCAGGGCTCCCTGACTGCAGAGCAGTTTGAGCGGGAGTTGCAGTTTAGACCCCTGGCGGGGAGGTAGGACCGAGCTCCACCGTCCCGCAGCCAGTCTCTGTCACGGTCCTCTTCGTCCTTGGGCTTGGATTTGATTTCATGTGCACAAGGCTAAGGACAGCCTGCGGTTGGCTCTGTGACTTCAGTTCTAATACATTCTTTCCCTGATCTTCTGCAGTTTTACTTTGAATTTCTCTTTGGTTTTGGTGAAACTGAAGGACACTCACTGTGGGTCTGATGGAATTTATAAAAATTGCACTCTCAAGAAAGGAGAATTGTTTTTTCTCATTATTTGAGAGAGATTATTTTAAAGCCCCAGAAAGACATTGAGGATAGTATCTGTTAAAAATATCCAGTTAGTTGGAGTAATAATTAGGTACTTTAAGGTTATATATTAAGAATAATTTTTTTCCTTAATTCTTTTAATATTTACATCATTTTTTTTTTTCCCTGAAAAAATTAAGTTGTCAAGTTTTGGTTGAGGTTTTTTTTTTTTTTTTTTTTTTCTTTCTTTCTGGCTTTAATTCTTGCTTTCCAGTCATTAATGGTATTGAAAAATAAAATGTCTTTAAAACATCTTTTCAGAAACAGGTCTCCACTGCCCATCACCATTTTCTGCTTTTCTATTATTCTGTCCCCACTGAGTAAAGGAAGATAAGAAGAGACAGAGTCCTAAGTGATGGGTGTTGGGAGGGATTTCACCAAGTCAATATTGGTAGATTTGATAAGTGGTTATTAATGATAAATTAAGCAAGAAAAAAAATTCTTGAGTGTGCACCAAAGGGAGAACCAGAAGTAGAACTCCAGACTCCTTGGCTACTTGGGTTTTTTGTTATTGTCTAAGGGCTTTAGAGTAAGCAGTCCCTTAGCCTGTGGGTCTCTGGAGAGAAATTATATCAATAGAGATAATCAGACATGATTTTATTGCTTCTTCCTCTTTCAGCACAAAGTTAGAATTTGGGTTCCTTAAAATTGGGCAAAGCAAACCATTAAATATTTTTTTCTGGATCATACTCGTGAATAAGAATGCTCTAATTTTAAAGCAATAGTTTTTCCCAAACTTAAGATTTTAAGAAATTAATGATTCCTTCTGTAAGTCATTAATGGTATTGAAAAATAAAATGTCTTTAAAACATCTTTTCAGAAACAGGTCTCCACTGCCCATCACCATTTTCTGCTTTTCTATTATTCTGTCCCCATTGAGTAAAGGAAGATAAGAAGAGACAGAGTCCTAAGTGATGGGTGTCGGGAGGGATTTCACCAAGTCAATATTGGTAAATTTGATAAGTGGCCAGAGAAGAACCTTCAAGAAGATGACGTTGGTCAGGAAAGACTGGTCCCAGCATGGTGGTGGAGGAATGGCCACTTCAGAGTCCGGCTCTCAATTCCTATATTATGAAAGTCTCTTTAATATTTATGAGATATAATTAAGTAATATGTCTTTTACTTCTTTTGTTAATTCTTTTGTTCATTCTTGCCTGATTTACTTATTATAGCAAAATCCTACTTGGCTCAATTTGAATTTAACTTTTATTTATTCAATGCCAGGTACTCCATTAGGTGCTTTGAGATATGATAATGAAAAATTAAATGCCTGGCAGGGAGAAGAGAAAGGACAGTTTGTGTTTACTGTTCTTATCAGACCATTAAGCTTTAGGGGCAGTCTTGATTTCCTGAATTTAGAAAGGCCTATTTGATCTCAGCTGACCATTAGCTGAGTGAGCAGCTGTCATTAAAAGCTGCTTCTGTTATCCAGGAACTTGAAACCCCAGCGGTGTGTTTTGTCCCTGTGGTAGTTGTGTGCAGGCGTGAGGTTGTTTTTGTCCCAGCCTTACAAGTAATTTGGTTTTTGCTTTTATTCACATTATCACATTGACTCTTCTCAGGGACTGCTAAAATAAGCCTCTACTTGTAGGGGCTGGAAGGGGGCCCCACAAATGTCATCAAACACTCCCCATCCGCCCTTGGGCAGGACCACATTTATTCCTGAATAAAGAGTATTACTTCCAGTGATACCTGAAGTAGAATAATCCAGGAACAAGACTCAAGCACTTCTTAGGAAGTTATTTGTTTATTTATGCCCCTCCCCATTGACACCCCCTGGTTATTTCTTCTTATTCTAATCTCAGTGACATAGAGCACCTGTGAGTGGTACTCTAGACTGGTAAACCATTTAGGAAATTCTCTCATAGCCTCTCTGGTCTTCCAGCTGAATCATCCAAGTTGAAAACCTCTGGGACATAATCACTCACAAGCCTGTGGGTTTCCAGGTTTGGGTGATGGTGAGTGTCCCTGCAACGCCTTTCTCAATGCTCTGGAATTTACCAGTGATGATTTAGCCATTTATATTTTGTGTTACTAGGATTGTGCTATGAGTATCGGAGGTCTTTCACATTTGCCTTTTGATTGATCTGTGGATTAAGATTAGGCTCAAAAGCTCCAAAACACCAAACAAAAATAGGGAGTTATACTATTGGCAGAGTCCTGTGATCCTCAGTTTGGACAGAAAATTAAAATTCTATGTGTGTGGTATCTTTTAACCTTTTTGCCAGCCGATATGTTTAGGTGCACTGGTCTTGGTCCTGCTGAGAACGTATAAATGACCTTCTGCATAGTCGGATAGCTACGGTACGAGCCAGCCGGAGGCAGGGGTGGGGCCGGGGATGCCACTGAGCATCTTGCCACGAGAGGGTAGCAGGGAGCCGCTGCTCTACCTCGTGGGGCCTGTCACAGCCATCACGTAATAATTATGTAATGTGGGAAACCATTGGGATTGTTTATCTGAACCACTTGTGCTGCTTTTTTCAGGCACTTTTTTCACTTTAAGGTTCTCAGAGCAAAGGGCTCATCAGAGGTCCTGGAAAAACATGAAAAGTGACTAGAAGTGATTTATATACCTATACTTTTTTTTTTAGAGTAGTTTTAGTAGGCTACAGAAAAATAATGCCAGTACAGTTCCCACATACCCGCCCTCAGTACCCGTTCTCCCTAATATTGACATTTTGCATTAGCGTCGTATCTTTGTTACAACTGATGAAACTTTATTATTATAAGTGTACTGTTAACTATAGCCCATAGTTTTCCTTAGGGTTCATTCTTATGGTGCACAGTTTCTATGGTGTTTTCTTTTTTTCAGGTAACATATCTACACCTAAATTTCCCGGTTTTATCCACTTTCAAATTTACAATTCGGTGGTTTTGATTACACTTCGAAAGTTGTTACCTCCATTACTATCATCCATTGCCAACACTTTTCCAGCACCCCCAAACCAAACTCCCTACCAATAAAAATATTAACTCCCCATTCCCCACCCCCACTTGGCTCCCTGGTAACCTGTATTCTAGTTTCTGATTTCATGATTTTGCATTTTCTGGCTTATTTCATGTAAGTGAGATTTTTCAATGTTTGTCCTTTTGTATCTGGCTTTCTCCCTCAATATGATGGTCCCTAGTTTCGTCCATCTTATTACATGCATCATAACCTCATTCCATTTTAGGCTGATTATATTCCATTGTATGTATAGGCCAAAATTTGTTTACCATTCATACTGTTGATGGACACTTGCCTCCACCTTTGACAGTTGTGAATAATGTCACTATGAGCATCAATGTAAAATCTATTTTTGGAGTCCCTGCTTTTAATTCTTTGGGCTATAATACCTAGAATAGGATTGCCGGGACATATGGTAATTCTATACTTAACTTTTTGAGGAATCACCAAACTGTTTTCCACAGTGCTGCACCATGTTACAACCTATCAGCAATGTATGAGGGCTCCTATTTCTCTACTTCCTCTCCAGTACTTGTTATATTCTGTATTTTTAATAGTAGCCATTCTAGTGGGTGTGAAATGGTATCTCATTGTAGTTTGATTTGTATTTCCCTGATGGCTAATGATGTTAAGCATCTTCTCATGTGTGTTATTGACCATTTGGTATATCTTCTTTGGAGAAATGTCTATTTTTGTCCTTTTCCCAATTTTAATTGTATTGTTTGTTTTTCTGTTGTTGAGTTGTAGGAGGTTCTTTATCTATTCGGGCTACTAAACCCTTACCTATTATAGTTCCAAATATTTCTCCCATTTCTTTAGGTTGTCTTTTTAATTTTCATGATAAAGTCCTTTGATGCACAAAAGTTTTAAATTTTGATTGTCTCATTTATCCTATGTTTTCTTTTGTTGCTGTTGCTTTTGGTGTAAAGTCTAAGAAACTGTTGCCTAGCACAAGGTCTAAAGATGTTTCCCTGTGTTTTCTTCTAGGAGTTTTATTGTTTTGTTTCTTATATTTAGGTCTTATATCCATTTGATGGTGTGAGGTAGGGGTCCGTTTTCATTCTTTTGCATGTGGCTAACCAGTTTTCTTGGCACCATTTGTCAAGGAGACTCTTTTTCCCCCATTGAATGGACTTGGCACCCTTGTCAAAAATCAATTGGCCATAGATGTGAGGGTTTATTTCTGAACCTTAGTTTGATTCCTTTGGTCTATATATCTGTCCCTGTGACAGTACCCTGCTGTTTTGAATATTGTAGGTTTATAGTGTTTTAAAATTGGGACGTGTCAGTCCTCCAGCTTTGTTCTTCTTTTCAGAATGGTTTTAGCCATTCAGGGCCCCTTACCCTTCCATATAAACTTCCATTTCTGCAAAGTAGGCTATTGAAATTTGATTGGGATTGTGTTGAATCTGTAAAATCACTTTGGATAAAATTGACATCTCAAAAATATTTAGTCTTCCAATGAATACAGAATGTCATTCCATTTATTTAGATCTTCTATGATTTCTTTCAGCAATAGTACAATAGTTTTTACCTTTACATCCTTGGTTAAATTTATTCCCAAATATTTGACTCCTTTAGTTGCTATCATAAAACAGAATTTTTCTTGATTTTTCTCTTCTGATCGCTCATTAGCAGTGTAAAGAAATACCAGTGATTTTTGCTTGTTGATCTTGTACCCCACAGCTTGCTGAATTTGCTTGTTATCTCCAATAGCTTTGTTGAGGATTTTTTTTTTTTTTTTTAGGATTGTCTATATGTAGAATCATGTATTCTGCAAATAGAGAACGTTTACTTCTTCCTTTCCAAGTTGGATGCCTTTTATTACTTTTTGTTGCCTAATTGCTCTGGCTAGCACTTCTAGCACAATGTTGAATAACAGTGGTAACATTGGTTATCCTTATTTTGTTCCTGATTTAGGGGGAATGTTTTAAGTCTTTGACCATAGCTGTGGGTTTTTCATATATGCCCTTTACCATGTTGAATAAATTTCTTTCTGTTCCTACTTTTCTGAGTATTTTTATCAAGAAGCAGTGTTAGATTTTGTCAAATGCCTTTTCTGCATCAGTTGAGATCATGTGTTTTTTTCCTTCATTCTTTTAATGTGGTATTGTGCCAGTTTATATATATTATGTCCCCCAGAAAAAGCCATATTCTTTAAACACAGTCTTGGGTGGGGCAGACATATTAGTGTTGATTAGGTTGGAATCTTTTGATTAAGTGTTTCCATGGAGATGTGACTCAATCAACTGTGGGCAAAATATTTGATGAAATTATTTCCATGGAGATATGGACCCCACCCATTCATGGTGGATCTTGATTTAATCACTGGAGTCCTATAAAAGAGCTCACAAACAGAAGGAGCTCAGAGCTGCTTAGAGGGACATTTTGGAGAGAAGCTGATTGCTGACTCTGACTCCAACACTTGGAGATACTTGGAGATGCAGACAGAAGTACATTTAGCTAAGAGATGAAGCCCAGAGTTTGCCCTGGGATATGCTAGGTCAGGACCCCCAGGTGCCTAGAGAGAAATGTCTTAGGAGAAAGAACCAAAAGCACAGAAGCTGAGAGAGGAGCTGGAACACAACCCGGGACCAGCAGACAGCAGCCACGTGCCTTCCCAGCTGAGAGGTTTTCCGGACACCATCAGCCATCCTTCAGTGAAGGTATTATTTATTGATGCCTTAGTTTGGACACTTTTATGGCCTTAGAACTGTAACTTTGTAACTAAATAAATCCCCTTTATAAAAGCCAATCCATTTCTGATATTTTGCACAACAGTAGCATTAGCAAACCGGAACAGGTGTATTACAGTAATTGATTTTCTTATGTTGAACCACCCTTGCACACCTGGAATAAATCCCACTTGACTATAGTGTATAATTCTTTTATATGTGTGTGTGTGTGTGTATGTATACGTGTATATATACATATATTTTTTTAATTAAAGGAGTTGTAGGTTTACAGAAAAATCAGGCAGAAAATGCAGAATTCCCATATTAGAATTAGGATTCTGAAGCATCCACACAGGGTGTCCATGACTTCTGCCACTGCAGCCTTTGGAAATATACATCAACACACCGTGTTGAGTGCAGCTGAAGAAAGTTGTTCCCCATGTGCAGAGCTGATGCAGGAAGTACATGAGGCCCATATGCTATTATGGAGATGATTCCATTTTGGGATTGTTATTGGGTTTGAGTGGCTTGGCATGCTCTCAGAGGGTCTGCACCATGAAAGTCTCAAGAGTTGTTGCATTCCTTCCTTCCTTCCTTCCTTCCTCCCTCCCTCCCTCCCTCCCTCCCTCCCTCCCTCCCTTCCTTCCTTCATAGTTTCAGGTATTTACTTCTAGCTATTCCAATGCATTAAAACCTAAATAGTGTTATCTATATAGTGCGTATGAATGCTTGCCAGAGTGACCTCTCGACTCCATTTGAAATCTCTCAGCCACTGAAGCTTTATTTCTTTTCATTTTGCATCCCCCTTTTGGTCAAGAAGATGTTCTCAATCCCACAATGCCGGGTCCAGATGCATCCCTGGGAGTCATATCCTGCGTTGCCAGGAAGATTTACACCCCTGGGAGTTGGGTCCCACATGGGGGGAGGGCAGTGAGATCACCTGCCGAGGTGGCTTAGTTAGAGATGTTGCATTTCTAAAGTGAGGAATGACCGCTGCCAAAGGAGCCCGGGAGGCTGAGGACCACTCCTGCCAGAAGAGGGGCCGTGTCTGAGAAGCAGGCAGAAGTCAAGGCCGGGAGAGTGGGTGTCAGAAAGCAAGCTGCTGTTAGAGCTGTGCTGAAACTCCGTGGGTACAGCATGTTTTGTGGAATTGTGGCACTATTCTGCATTTGTCAGTGCATTTCATGCTCTTTACCAGTTTCTAGAAGAAGTTGATTTGTAAATATCTTATGTAGGTGTAGGGTTATAGATGTTTTCTTGATTCCTAAGAATTATCCAACACTGTAAAAAAAATCTTCATGTAATATGGTTCTTTTGTATAACTTGTGTATACATAAGACATGTTTTCACTTGTTTTTTTTAACTGGCCCTTCCAAAGGATGTAAGGACTTGGTTTAGCTTAACCAGAATGAGATGCTTTTGCTTTGGTGTGTGTCCCCTGCATTTTGGCTCTATAGTCTCCACTTCTTACACCAGGATTTTAAAGATGGAAGAGCCTGAGGGAGTTTCATTTTAAAGAGGCATCAAATCAGTGGGTACCAGTGGGATTCATTAAAACTATTAATTCAATTTCTTAGAATTTTGAATATTCAGAAGTTTTTCTGGATGGCAAAATATGTGATGGTAAAATACCTGTCTCTTTAAGCCAGAGATGTACATAAATGGTTATAGATTGTTGAAGTTTGGACCTAAACAGTAAAGTAACCATAGCCTTTTTTGTTGTAGCTATTAAATTTGTGTAATATTGTTCACTAGTCCTGAATTGTGTTTCTAATTCAAACTTAGCTCATTAGAGTTAAAAAGGCTTCTGTAAACATCATTTACGGTTTCAAGTCATTGCTCCTTCACCCTAGAGATTTGGAAAGTTAAAAAATTTGCCTGCCAATACCCTCCAGCCTGCTTGAGTCCCAAGGCAGTCCATCTCGGGCTTGGAGCTGCTCAGTGTTTGTGACCCTTGGCTATTGATTTTATTCTTGGAGATTGTAACACAGATCAGTGCTGAAGGCTACTGATCCTACATGAGAAAGAGCCGCGATAATTCTAACACTGGTGCCTGGAGTCAGTGGGGAAAAAATAAAAGTTTTGTTGGATTTACCCTAGGCTATGGTCTTTTTTTCTTTCTAAAATCACTGTTATTTAAAATGAGGCTTTATACAAAAGGAAAGAATCTACTACAGCTTGGGATTAAAGAATTCTACAGGGAAAGAGTTCAGATTTACGGAAGAAGAAATTAATAACATTGCTCAGAGATGGAGTGAATACCCTAGTTCCCTATAGCTTGCCACTTGTAATTCCCCTTCTTTATGGCCCCCTACACTTTCCTTTTCTATTTCACAGCAGCTCTTTTTCACATGTAAACAGTCTGCTGTGTGTTTTTCTTTTTTCCTTTGATTTTATCTACTTTTCCTTGTGTTCTGGTTTCTTTATCTTTTCTTCCCCACCTGCCTTTCCTGCTCTCGGATGCTCAATTCCTACTCCTTAATCTCACACCATCTTCTCCAGCCATCTGGCTGCACTTGTTATCTCTTCCAGCTTGTGCTGATATTTGGATTTTTTCAATACTTATGATAAGGGGTCCCCCACATTGTCAATGTTTCTCTTTGCTCTGTGTGTGTGTGTGTGTGTGTGTGTGTATTCAACTCTGCAAGGGGGGTATTAGAGATTGAACTGCATGTGCTCACGGCACGGGCTTTCTAAAGGATGATGAGAGAATGGGTGTGGGGGTCCCAAACCTTGGGAATGCTGATACACATAGCATGGCACATCAGCGACACCCTTCACAAATTCTACATGGAGCTTGGTTATTCCTGTCTGGGGCAGCAGTCATTGGAATGTGGCCTGATATTGCTTGCGTACATAGGTGTGTCTGGAGGCCAAGAATTCTTATTTGTTTTCCACATTGCTGAGCTTCCCCAGAGCAGGCAGCTCCCCCATCCTTCCTTCAGGTTGGGGTTAAACCCTTCTAAGGCAAAGTGCGCCCCTTCCCAAGGTTGCTTCTACTGACTTATACCATCCTAGACATGTGGTAGTAGTTAATTGGTTTGGACAGGTATTTTCCTGGCTCGGGGGGTGGGGGGTGGGGAGTTAAGGAGAAAAACTTCCAAGTTCAATTTTGCTCCTGCTGAATGGGAGACTAAAGACAAGAAGGGTGAAAATATCAATAGAGGAGTGAATGAAGTTGAAAGCAGGATGGAGCAGACAAACCGAAATGTAGATATTATGTTTGAAAGGGACAGTTACTATAGTTTGACTTAACAAAAAAAATAGTTGTGTTTAAGGAGACTTCAGGTAAGTAAATTGCTCTTCAAACAGGGGTAACTGAAATGGTGGAGGAATTAGGGTGGATCTGCAGTTCCTCTGCTCTTCAATAAGAATGAGTTGCAAATCTGGAGAGCAAGTAATTATTTACATCGGAGAAAGTTCGTTTTTCTGAAGATACATCTCTAAACAGCAGCTCCATTCAAATGCCGTGGCTACTTTGCAAACAAGGCTTGTGCTTTTATGACATTTTTTTTTTAAATGGGCTTAATGGACCATGTTCATTTAGACAGGGGAGATCAAATGTATGAGTGGAATTAGAATACACATCCATTTGGCCGTCAATCATTGTTTAAGCCACTCGACCACCCAACTTCTCTAATTAAATGACACTGCAGTCCCTGTATAAAGGCTGAAATGGGTAAATTAGTACTTGGTAAGTGCTTTGAAGATAAAAATCACGATATGAGTAATAATCAAGGGTTTTTTCCCTTGGGATGAAAATGGCATCTTTTGTGTTTTCCCACTGCACTGAGAGTCATCTTAGGTTGACACTGCAGAAGACTTCCTCTCCCAGAGGAAGAGCAAGAGAGACACAGTAGTGACAGGCTTTTATTTGACTTACAAGGAAAATTAATAAAGAGTCTGCATCCATTCACATCTGTGCAATGAATTATACACCATACACATTCACTACCGATAGACGCAGGTCATATTTTACATGAATTTATACATTAAGGAATCACATGAAAATGTTCTTGTTTAAACATTCATGAAGAGCAAACACCCCCCAAGAGAACTGAAGATGGAAATTTAGCTATGTCCCTCCTGGGATCTTGGCTTACCTCTGTTGGTGCTTTTGAAGATCTGCTTCCAACTTCTCTAAAACCAGTGGGATGTTAAGGTTTACCTGCTTTGATGATGTGATCATTATTTTTAGAGTAGGGGAGCTTAGAAGAACTGCAGATTCAGAAGCAAAATGCGAGCCATTTGGCAAGATCCATGTCCAGCCATGTCTGTCTGGGGCAAATTTTGCCCCTTCCTGATTGCCTCCACTGGCCTCCCCTGCTACCACAAAGAAGCAAAGAACCTAACTTGTTATAAGTTCTAAACTTTGGAGGGGACACATCCAAACATCCTCATTTATACATGTTTTTCTTCTCCTGGATTGCTCTGACACCGTGATAATTAGTCATGCTAGATTGTCTGGGTTGACTAATAACTGAAATTGACAGGCCCCATCAGAAAGGTTGCATAACCCTGTTGTAAGTTAGGATCCAAGCCATTTGCTCCAACACTGTTCACTGAACCAGGGTGGAATGTGGTGCATCATTTTCAGTCCTGGCAGAACCTCACTCTCCACTGCACCCCCAAATTGGTCACAGCTGAGAGAGTCGCATTTGCAGCATGTCTAGCAGGGTCACCTCTTACTGAGGCAGCAGGGGGAGGAGTGTGGGGAAGCTCCTGGTGGGGGGCGGGGTGGGAAGGGATTAGGGGGAAAATGCAGCCACTGCTGGATGAGGTCCTGAAAAGCAGTGATTAAGATGGCCAAAGGAGAGGAGAGAAAACTCTACCCTCTGAAAGATTCAGATATAGGCAAAATTCAAGAGACGCTGTGGAATTATTGGAAAACAGTTATACTTATCTGCCTTCTGACAATCTGTATCCATTGAACAGAGCAGAAGTAATTACAGAAACTGTAGACACTCTGTGCCATTAAGTAAAGGGTTTGAAATTATACTGCTTAACAATGTTTCCCAACATCACCCTCTGCAAATAGCCAGAGTGCTGGTTTGAAGCAGCAGGCACCACTGTGAGGGCATGGTAATGGCTGCAGAATTCCTCACATTGGACACTGTTTTCCCAGAGAACTCACCCAGCCACAAAAAAGAAAAAAAAAAAAAAAAAGAGAGTTGATACTATTTTGGTTTCTGTTGAATATTTACCATATTATTCACATAGCTGCCTTAGTAGAGAAGCCAACATATTTCACTTGAGGATTTTTATAGAGTGTGCCTCACAGGAGCCAAACGCAGGGTCAGTACTGTGGATTAGAATCAATTCAGTGGACGAAAAATAAACCTCTGGACTATATTTTGCCTTCTCTGAGCACGTTGCAGACATTAGCAATAATGGGAGCCCTGTCTGCGCATGGAGAAGCAGCATCTACCACTCAGGCTCCCCACCATCTGCGCTCCCAGTCCTGCAGGCCCGTGACCTTCATGGTGGGTGTGATGATTCTGGATTCATCATCTAACTTCTGACTGCCATGCACAAGGCCAATAAAGAAGAAGAAAAAAAAAACAGCATTCTTTCCTTGTGGAAGAAAGACAGGGGAGAATGGGAAGGGGCGGTCTGCTCCCCGTGAACAGCTGAAATAGTGGACATTGACTAGGGTGATGGAAACTTTCAGGGATCCCTGCTTGCCCTTCATGGTGTGCTGTGCCGTCTTTGCTAGGTTACAGTTTCCCAGTTTACCAGTCTTCTCCCACTTTAAGGAGCACCAGACAGGCAAAGGGGAGGCTCAAGACCTTCTTTTTGTCTACTTTGTGTGGATATCAGTATAACTTCTCAAGCAAACACAGGTGCAGCAGTAAAAATTAGGCCAGTCCATTAAAAGAGCACTGGGTTTGCTGTCTGAAATGGCTCACTTGCTGTTTATACGGTATGTGTGCTATGATACATTTCATTTCTTAATTTTAAAACAAGGAAGAATGAGGCATTATAGTAGAAATAGTAATGTGTACCCTTCCCCTCCTCTTGCCAGGATAAACCACTGAGGAGAGCACACCTCTACCCTCTGACATCTCTATCTTTACTACTATGTTTCCTCTTTCATGGAAATTCCAGCCAACACTGACAATTTTTACTTAGAATCTTGAATGGCCCATGTGTACTGTTGGCCCATGCTTCCCAGAGGCCTCACTGGACTGGAAGGCAGGAGTTGGCCTGGATTCTGGCCACCATCTAGCAGTGTGACCTTGGACAAGTCATTTCTGCGGGTCTTACTCCATTCCACTAGATCCAGGCAGGAGGGATCACCAAGGTCCTTCCCTTCACTGATTCTCCAGGAACTCCTTTGGTGTGATCTTCACTGTGAGGTGCACTGAGGCAATTGAAAATCATGCCTGTAATCTGGAAAGTTGTTGAAAAGGAAGGCAACTTTGCAATGTAGTGGTTTGTTTCAGTTCTGTGATTTAGCTGCTCCAAAGACTGAAATGGCAAAGGCGAGCTGACATGATTTAAGTGCCTAACGAATTCGGGGTAGGCAGGTGGGGGCGCTGGCCAGAGTGCTGAACTCGGCTGCTACTCACCAACAGTTATCAGACTTTGCTGGCTGCACAGCTCAAACAAACAGCGCATATACCCTGCTGGTCAGCAACAGACCCACAGGACAGAGGCATCTGGGAGAGTTCTCAGCAGACATTATGTATGTAAATAATGGAATTTCAGAGTACACTGCATTCCATAGTTCCCAGACCTGCTGGAGCTATATTTAGAGTATGGGAATAGCTTAGAGTGAGTACACTGCCATTCAAATGAATATTAACAGTACAGGGTCTTGGAGCAAAGATTTCTTCAGTTCAGTATCTGGTGGTGCCTGAGGTGGGGGTTGTGATGAGCCTTCCAAAATCAGGAATTACCAGTTCCAGTTGTAAAGTTTAACCAAATCATCTAAGCTTCCCAGGTGCCTAACTAAGCTCTTTCTCCCCACAATTTCTCCTCTCAACAATTTATTTCATGTAGATGATATCAATCTCTTTCTTCAGTGTTGTGTAATGTAATAATGATTCTCAAAATCTTCCATGTTATCTAAAACTGAAACTCTTGCACAATAGCTCTTCTCTCACATCAACCCAACAATGCTTATCCCCCATCCCCCCAACCTACACACACACAAGAAAAAGCCAAACAAGTTTCACCTATTGGGAAGTCTGCCTTGTTCTGGGGCAGCAGGGCTTTCACCCCCAACTACTGTACATTGCCTCACTAAAGGAGGCAGCCTGCACAATTCCTTTCTTTAGCCTGAGGTTCAACTTCCCCATTAACACAAACATTAACACCTCACTGAAGCTGTAGCATAAGAAATTTTCTGCTTGATGTGTTTTATGTCCCATTATTTTTTTCCTTGCACATCACATGCCTCTCACAAGATTTGGAGAAAGGTTCCCCATAATTTAAAATGGAGAGGGGAGGGATGGATTCATAAAGGTATGCATCTGGATACACTTCCTCCACCCTCCCAGGAGGTCTGGACCACCAAGAGTTCACTCCTGCTCTGGGAACTTTGCATCCATGAACTCAATTGCCAGCTCCCCAGGATAAAGGTCCTCTTCCTGTCTGGGTCTCTGCAGTGCTGCTACATATCTGCTTTCTTGCTATGATTGATAGGTTTTCCCTGTCTAACTGTTTCTGCCATTCATTATTTATGGGATATGACTGGAGGCAGGCCAAACATTAGCCCAAAGTGCAGATGGGTCAAATCAATTACTACCCCACTCCCTCAAACATCACAACCACCACGATGATTTAGTTCTTGTTTCCTTCAGGTGGGAGAAATCAGAATTGCACGTTTGCACATACATACTATTCATGGCAATAAAGAAAAAGGAATAAAGTATATGCAACCTCCCAAGATGGGGAATTTCACAGGGAAGAAACCATGGTCAAGTGGAGCCTGCCTCCATGGGGGTGATGGGCACTGGTAGATTCTCTGGAAGAGTCTCTTCTTGGTCACCTTCCCCAATGTTGCATCCCATTCAAGACACAGAATCTGGTCACGTATAGAAAGTATTTCCCTGGAACTGGTGGAGGCAAAGGAGCTCTTGGCCTTCCAAGTTCAGAGCAGTGGCTGGTAATCTACGCCCATGGCATGGACATTCCTAAAGTGTCCCTAGATGAGCCCCAGAGCATTCTTGAGCATCTTTAGAACCTAATTTAGAGCTCAAACTCCAGCCTGGGCCCCTCGGTCATAGGCCTGTGCTGGGTCCCTGAACTCTGGGGGCTTGGTGGAAGCAGGCACCAAGCGAGCTCAAACACCCAGGGAAGAAGCTGGCCCCAGCAAAGGAAATCTTCAGGCACTTTCTCAATACTTATTCTCAACACCACCCACAGCCACTTCCAGAAACAGTTGATGATAGTGGCCCAAACAAAGCCCATCAAAAAGAAGCTGAGTGGTGAGATGAGGGGGCAAAATGAGGAAGACAAGCAACCCAGACACGTACAAGCTTCCCTAATAAGGAAGCAAATGAAGGTGGTGACCCCGGCCGGAGGCAAGCAGAGCCCTCGCTACCCAAGCTCTGCACTTGACTGCAGTTTTATCGGCCTCTTTCAGAACTACCTCCTCTTGCAAGCCCCAACCCCGCTAATAAGCCATTGACCTTGAGCTTGAGTCTAGGGTTGATTTGCTGCTCTGTCTGGGGGAACCCCAGGGGCCTTGTGGCTTAACAGGAAGAAATCCTCCTCACTTCAGCAGCAATCGTTTTTTCCTCTCCTCCCGCCACAGTGATCAAATTAGTAGACTGCTTTTCCTCTGAGAAAACGTGTCTGTGGGTCTCAGGAGGCACTGTCCATTTGCCTGTCTGATGGGTTTGGGAAGGGAAGGCAGGCATGGCTGTGTGTGTGTGCCCCTCCTTTCCCCTCTCCCCGGCAGGGGCTCTCCCACCTGGGACGGGTGACCAGCAAGCCACGAGAACCACAGGGAGGGCAGGCGCCAGTCTTAGCTGCACGAGGCCTGACAGCTGGCCGTGTACACACTGCTGCCCACCATCGCCCCACTGCTCAGGCTGCTGGTGGGACACTTGAGGGGCTTCATGCTGCTGTCCCTCTGGATGTGCAAGCGCTCAAGCTGCCAGCGTTCCCAGCTCTTCCGAAACTCCATCTGGACCTTCCATGGGAAAAAAAGAGGGAAACAAAAGCCATCATGCAAACCAACGGTCCACAAAATGGCCCCATTATTACATTAGTGGGGAAGGGAAAAAATCCACTGCATTATATTAAGAGGCACAAGCCAAGGCCTTCAGGCACCTAAATTAATATCCCAATAAAATTGTTTATTGTCATCTCCCATTTTCCGCCTCTTGTCAGGAGAGAGATGGGCTTGATGCCCTAATTGGTCTTTTCAACTCAAAACTCTGTGATTCGGCTAAGTACCTTTTACAATCCATCACAGTGTTATTTAATGGAAGAGAACGAGAGCAAGAGAGAAATGTAGGGAGAACAGATGTGGGAGAGAGGAGAAAGGGAGAAAAGACTGGAGATAGCACCCTCCTGATTTTAGCATGGACGATTGAGGAGACAGCGCACCCCTAACACTCCTGGGGACTCTACCAGACCCTGCTACACCCCCCTCAGGCTTTCCTCCAGGCTCCAGCACCCCCCGGGGAGGAAGGCGTGGAGGAGGGAACAAGGCTGAGACTATCAGACAAGGGCTTCTCACCCCATCCAGGGAGACTCTGCCATGGCCAGGAGGGGTGCAGGCAGATGAGCTCAGCCAACCTGAGTCCCTGCCAGGCTGGGCCCTGGCCCGGCCCATCAGAAAAAGCCTTCTCAAGAGGGCTGGTGCTTGAGGGCCTGATTGATGGGGCAGGAAGATGCACGTCCAGGTAACCCTGCAGAGCCCCACCCACTTGAGGGGCTGTGGCAGTGCTGTGGCTGCTTGTGAGGGCCAGTAATTCTGGTTCCCCAGTGGGGGCTGCTGGAACCTGCACATCCAGTCCTGAGGGGCCTGGACCTCCCATAGGTGAGCTTTCCAGGGCTTCTCTTCTGCCCTCTGCCCTTGCCTGATGAAGGAGGCCTGGGGTCTCCCCACCTCCCCCGGCAGCCAATTGCCAGCAACTGTGGAAAAGTGGCTCTCTACTAATCCCCCCACCAGCTCCTGGGCAAACACCCCTCTTCCTTCTACAAGGGGCATCATCCATCTCACTGAGCCACATGCCATCCCTTAAAAGAACTTCTGAGCTGAGTGGAGCTGAGACTGCCCAGAGCCTGCTTGTCAGGACAGACCCAGTATCACGGGGCAACAGGGTGGAGCCCAGGCCTGGGGAGGGCAGGGAGGCTGAGCAGACACCCCTAAGGCCACCCTGCGCTGTGTCAGCTGAGTGTGTACTGAGTGTGTGCTGAGCATGAGCTGGCAGCTGGGATGGAGATGCCTGGGGCTATGGTGGCCTCTACTTGTACATCAAGAAGGGAGCCACTCTTGTATCAGAGTCCTTCACCTGGGAGGAGGAGGGGCAGGGAGGAGGAAAATGGTAAACTAAGGCTCATCCATGGAAAGGCACTTCAGGGCCTGCAGAGGATTCATAGATAACAGCAGGAAAACGGACAGACCAGGACTTCTCAGTGTTCCCACACAGGCCCCTTCAGCCCTTGGCTCCTTTGGTGCTTCTTCTGAACCTCTGCTGTGGCCTCCAGAATCATTAATAATGACCATTTATCTAGTGTTTACTGTATGCCAGTATTTTCCGAAGATGACCTTAGTTAACTTTCACATCAATCCTAAGATGTTCCTGTTATTATTCCCCACTGACTGAGGTGCAGTCTTTAAATATGTATCCAGGTCTCTGAGTTCATATGGTGGACCTGCCAGGATTTGAACCCAGATCCAGCCAGACTGCAAAGCCAGTCTCCTGCCCTCCAAGGCTCTGCAGGTCCTGCTTGCTTCTGGCTGTGTCTCCACCTCAGCTGGGAGCACCTCAAGAGCCAGAACCACATCATCCTCACCTATGTTTCCCTGTACTGGCACAGTGCCCAGCATACAGCAGGTGCTCAATAAGTGTTAGCATTTTCTTTGTAAATAGGTTGAATGAATAAATGAGTAAATAAGTAAACACCTAACATCAGGTTCTTCTGATTCTGAGTTATTAAAATGGAACAACAAAGACAGTATCGCAGTCCTGGACACCCATCCCAGCACCTGGCACTGTCAACGCACTTCTGCTCGCACTATTGCGTTTTGTCCTCGATCTTGCCCTCCCAAGCCTACAGCTCAGCAAACACTTCCTGAGCAGCCTGTCTGTGCCAGGCACCAAGTCAGGTCCTGGGGATTCGGAATAAATCAGTAAAATTCATTCACTTCCACTTCCACTTGAAGATACAGGGCCCACGGAGGCAAAGTGACTTCCCCGGGTCACACAACCGGGTCGTGGCAGAGCTGGGACCAGCACTCAGGGCTCCTGAGTCCCCTCATTTTGACTCTCAAGAGCCAGGCTGTGAGGACACAAGCTATGGCAAAACCATCCCCAGGCCTCTCCCTCCCCGTTCCCACTGCAACTCACCAGCAACTCATGTGGGCCTCCGCAGCCACATAGGACCAATGTCTAGGCCATCTTTTCTCCTTAGGTTGCTATGGCAACCCTCGGTCTGGAGAGCCCTTTTGTGGATAAAGGACTCAGCCAGGAGCCACGTGTGCCTTTTGTGGCCTGTGATGATGACGTGTCTGTCCTTGTGCCTGAAAGAGCCGTGGCATGAGGAGGCCTGGGGTGGGTTTAAGGGCAATGCACCTGGAGGAGGAGGCAGGCTCTCTTTGGACCCCATGGCATGAGCTGGGAGAGGCCAAGGGGAGAGGTAAGCTGGGGCCTGTAGCCAGGCCTGGTCTGAGAGGTACAACTCTGCTGACCCAGTGATTCAGGGTCGAATTATTTGCACCCCAGCCCTCCCTCCTTACAAAGCTGGCCAGCCTTGGGGTGGTGGGCCAGGGGTGGGGGGCAGGGAGGTGACTGGACAGCTGGGCTTTGAGGACAGGAGTCAGGGAGAGTCTCAGCTGAGGGCCTCTGCAGTGTGGCAGGGCAGCTGCGTGGGCATGCTTGCAAGTGGGTGCATGTGAAAGCACGCTGCTGACAGCTGCTTTCCCGGAAAGAAGAGGGAGAAGTGGGAAACATCTCTCTGGATGCTCGCTCGGTGGCAAAGGTGAGGAGGGGGCAGTGGGGGCCCCCCCATCAGCTTTCAGGTCCCTGCTCGACACACTCAGGGAATGCATGCTGCCTGCCCTGCTCCACCTTGCCTCCCAGGCTGGGTGATAAAGGGGAGCTTTATCCTGCTGAAAGCAATTCCCTAACAGAAAGCCACCCTGCAGAGCCTATGGTTCCTCAAACTTCAACATGTGCTTCATTGTTTTAAGTTGTTCTTCAGGACTCAGCCACAGATGTGCAGCCTCCTGGGATCAAGGAAGGGCCTGCTGCACGAGGACCCTCATGTTCCCTACACCCTTTGCTCCACCTACCCAGCCCCAGCAGCCCCTAAGAGATTAGTGGGGATCCTGCCTTCAACCTACCAGCTCCACCACTTTCCAGATGTTTGATTTGGGGTGATTCATTTCACTCCGCTGAGCCTTCATTTTCTCATGTGTAGAATAGGGACAGCATCTGCTTCAGAGGTCTGGATTGAATAAAACACTTGAGCACCTTATCTATAGTAAGTGTTCAGGAAATGCTGGATTCCCTCAAAGAGATCCAACCAAAGGCCACATACTCTGAGCCTATCCTTCCCATAGGAGACCCGAAGGCGGGAGGCTGGGGGAGTCCTCGGGAACAGGGAACACTCTCCTCCTCCCCCTCTCACTGGGCCTTGTTTTTCTTTGCATAGTATCCTCCAAAGATTAGGCCCCACTCTGGGAATCACTGAATTCTAGAATGACATCTCATCTCTCTTGCTTACTGAGAGCCCAGGAGATGGTGTATGTGTCTATTTATGCCAAGCAGCAGCTGTGAGGGGCCGGGGTGGTCCTTCAGCAGCCCCCCTTGAAGGCGGGGCCTGTTCTGGGCTACCCCTTTTTCATGGCAACTTTTTCATGCTTTAGCTCACCTAACCCTCTCAGCAGTCTCTCAGAGATGAGGAAACTGAGGTTCAGAGTGGGAGCATGACCTGCCCAAAGCCACACAGCTCATTCAGTGACGGGGCCTGGGTTGGAGCAGGGATCTGACGCCAAAGCTCACTTCCTTGTGTTTCTTCCACTACATCGCGTAGCTTCTTTGGGGCCCCCACCCACTGCTCCCCCAGCATCCCACAGCAAAAGACAAGTCCCTCATTTCTGCGCTGATTCTATTGTCTGTGAGCTCCAGACTCCAGGGCCCAGGGACACACAAAGAGAGCCCGGCTCTGGGAGCAGAGTCCCTGAGCTGCCTGAGCTCCAGCCTCACTGATGCAAGCCCCACCCTAGGTCTGAGCTGGGTTAACAAATCCCACAGTTCCCCCTTCCCCACCAGCCTCCCAGCTATGGGGTGGGCAATGCCAACACTGCCTTCCCTGCTGGGATTAACTCCTCCTGTGGAGACCTCCCTGAGCAGCCCAGGGTGCTGCCTCCAGGTGAGAATTTGTTTTCCCCAATGAAGAGAATGTGGGGAGAAGGGGCATTGTCGCATTTGTGGTTTCCAGCTTGATGGCTTGGGGATGCTCCTGAGCTACTCCAGAACCTTGCAGAAGGAGCCTTTCCCAGGCGCCCGCAGATGCAGCAGCACCCTCTTCCTAGGAGCTCCCATCATTCAAAGAGGTGAGGGCTGCGGTCCTGCAGGGAGGCTGTGGGGGTCAGCCAGAACCACCCCCACCCCAGCAATCAGAAAGCACCCAGGGAACCATCCCCGTCTCACTCACGGTAAACCCGGGCTCCTGCCTGCATCACAAAGGACAAGTGATTTCATCTTTAAGGGAGAATCTGAATCCTGGCTCTGCCACTCTTTCCAGGCCAAATCTGGGGCAAGTTTCTTTCTGATTCTCTGATCTTCAATGTTCTCATGTGTGAAAAATGAGAATACTGAAATCAGAATTTTAGCGGATTTTTTTGGGAGGGTCGTGAGAATGAAATGACAGTGATCATTAAGGCCCCCAAGTACAGTGCCCTGCAGAAGGTCTCAATAAAATGTCTGCTGACTCTGAACCCACTGTATTCATGGAAGTGCAGTGTGGACCAGCTGCTACTACCAAAGAGAAGACTGGCTCCACGTTTTATGTGGCTTGGGTGTGTAAACTGAAATAACTTGTAACAGTCTCCACTAGCCCAGTGTTCACTCAGGGACCCCTTAGCATGAGGCTGGGTCTTCCTCAAGCTCACAACCACTGCCATTAGGATATGCATGAGAGAGAGTGAGGGGGGAGAGATAGAGATAGAGACAGAGGTAGAGATGATAGAGAGAGAGATAGAGAGATAGAGAGAGAGAGTGCTCCTCAACTCCAGTGCCTCAGTGGGGAGTGGGGGGTTTCAGCTTAAAAGATTGATGGGAGCCCTCATTTTATAACTCCAGAATAGTCAGTGGTAGCAGCTGTCACTATCCCTTACCTCACTGTTGACAAAGCAGTACAAGATAGCCACCATCAGCCCCTGAAAACAAGAGACCTGTCAGCAGGAGGAAGTGGGAGGGAGGTGCCCTGCTGGGAAGCTCCCCAGAGTTCCAGCCCCAACATCCCCCTCCTCAAATTGGGCAGCCATGGCCAGCCCAGAAATGGGGCAGTGGGTCCCTTCTCATTTCCATTCTGGATCAGCAAGATATTGCAAATGCTCTACAACCACCCTCTCCTTGAGGCCTGATCCAAAGAAGTAGAACTGCTCTGACCGTGGGGAATTTTCCCCTCTCCCAGTTCCATTTGCTCACTCAGTAGACCCAAAACTTCAGAACTATGCTCTATTTATGTGTGGGGGTGTGGAAGTACACACACATGGTCCCACCTCCTCTTAGGCATCCCATGACCCTCCTGAGGGCCTGGGACCAGTTCCTTATATTTTTACCTCATTGATATGCTCGCCACCTCAGCATCATCTACTACCAGTGGAGAGGATCAGTTGTTGGCTTTGGAACTATGTGACCCTGCAAATACTGCTTTTATCTCTCTGAGCCTCAGTTTCCTCACCTGTAAAATGGGGATAATCCCGCACACCTCCCGGGGTTCTGCAAGGATTAAATGCACAATGTGTGAAGCATGTGGCACGTGCTTGCCACCCAGCAGCAACTCAGGGCTGCCCAGGGCTATATCTGGAAGGCTTCTTGGCTGATGCGCTTAAGACTGGCCTGGGCATCGGGGCACCTGGGGATACTAGTTCTGGCTCTGCTCCAACTCTGTGAAATGGGCCAGCGCTGGTTCCCCACAGGCCTTGACCCACCCTTCTGTGTGACGTGGGCTGGTCTCTGCCCCACCCTCACTCTGGGACCCCAGCCATGAGGTCACCTGGAAGGAAGTGAAAGAGAGCTCTGTGAACAGCTTGATGAAGCGCAGCGTCCCCCGGGCGTGCTCGTCCATCACGAAGGCAAAGATGACCTCGTGGGTCCCCAGCAGGGGGATAAGCGTCAGGGTGGACTTGGCAAGTCTGGGGGGCAGGGCAGAGGTGTCACTCTGGACCTCTCTCATAGATGCCTCTCCCCTTTCTCAGTCCCCCAGGGTCTGGCATCTGGGTCACAGATATCCTCCCACCCCAAATGCCATGGGACAGGCTACCTGGAGGGGAGGAAGTGGAGGTCAAGACCACTCAGGAGCTCAGGGGCTGCCCAGGGACAGGGCTGAGGGCAAAGCTTGGGCCCCAGGCCTGGTCTGACTGGCAGAAGAGGGTTATGGAGGGCTCCAGGCTCAGGCCCCAGTCTCTCTCTCTCTCTCTCTCTCTCTCTCTCTCTCTGCTGGAAGGAAGGGTTGAGGGTCCCCAGCAAAGCCAGCTTAGTTATGTCACCTGCACTTGATGTCTGTCTTGCACATGAGATTGGCCTTCAGTTTGGACACCACAATGCAGATGACCCGGATAAAGATGAGAAAGTTCACCTGCAGGGCAGACGGGCAGCCAGCTGGGTGCCCTCTTGTGATGCCCATTCTCCCATCCTTCCCTGGGCACCACCCCTGGCCCACCATAACTCCCACCCCCTTTACAGTCACTCACCCCAATGGCAAAGAGAATGGGCAGCCGGATAATGAGCCAGTAATTCATGTTTGAGTTCCTGGTCCAGCAGCTGCAGACAAGAGAGAGATGCACAACCACCTTCTGGTTCTACCCACAGATACCCCGACACTCGGTGCAGGCACAGAGGCACACAAATGCACGTGGCCATGCAAAGTCGCACACACAGCTGCACAAACACTGCCACAGCCACCCAACAACCAGCCCCAAAGATGTACCAACATCCTTCAAGTGTGCAACTACACAAACACACGGTGTCCTAAATACACAGTTACAAACAGAAAGACACACATGGCCCCTAAACAAGTCTTCACAGACCTGCAAACACAGTCAAAGACAAAATAACACCAACAGTCCACTCACAGACATTACAGAAAAACCTGCAGGGCACCACGTACCCTATAGACACAGCGACATTTGTCATCATACAGTCCCAGGGGAAAGGCAGGGAGAGGGGATTAGAGAATAAATTCTTATATTGAGCTCCTGGTCCCTCAGTTAACCCTCCCAACAAGATGGGAGCCACATGTTCCAGGGGCCAAGGAAGCCCATGGACTTTGAGGATGGGGGACCTCAGCACACCCAGCTCCTTGGGGCTGGACACTCACCCCTCATCCTCATAGAGGTACTTGACAATGCCCCAGGGGATTACAAACAGCAGGGGAACACCTAAGAGGAGAGAGGGAAAGAGAGAGAGAGAGGGGAGAGGGGCTGGCAGGCTAAAGCACAGCCATGGCATGCCCAGAGGCCTCTCCATCCCCAGGCCTCACACTCCACCAGCCCCTCTCCTTGCCTGGTCCCTAACCAAGTTTTCTAGCCCAAATGGAACTAGACTGGTCCAGGTGCACGGAGAACGGAGGAAGCAGGAGCCCCACCCTGACCCACCTGAATCCCCACCCCCACCATTATGGTGATACAATGGTCCTCACCAATCTGCCCCCTCCCCACATGCCAGGGGCTGCCCCTGGGGTCCTGGCTGAGACACCATGTCACAGACACCTAGTAGCAGAGTGGCAGGACCATGGCATGGAGAAGACATGCTGGATGAGGTGGGGACAGGCAAGTTGGGCCTTCTCCCTTGTTTCAGGCCTCATGCCCATCTCAGGCGACCCCTTCAGGCACTGGAAGCCCCTTTGATCACCTGCTCCCCATCCTGATGCATCTAATACTAGCCTGGAGTACAGACCGGCTGGAGCCCTGTCCTTGATGCCAACAGGCCAATTAACTGTCCACAAAAGCCTACAATGCCAACTGCCACAGCAACAATAATACTGTGAGAGAATGATTGTTGTCATTAGTGGGTCAGTTTTAGGGTAATTTGTTGCATAGCCAAACATAATTTTTTTCCAGTTCCTTGATGATGATGATGAGAGCCTCAGTGCCCAGCTAGCCTTGAAAGCTCAATGTATGTTTTTTTGATCTTAAATTGAATATTCCATCTTCACATGACAGATGAAGAGATAGATCAGAGCTCAGGAGTTCAGAGGTGGGACTAGAACCCACGGCTGCAATGCACATCCACTCCAAACACCCTCAATGGCTTTCTGCACCAACTCCCTGCATACCTGTCTCCTGGTGCCTCTCTCAGGGTTGGAGGTGTGGGCTTCTAAGATAGGTAGGGGCATGCATATTAAGGTGTGTGGAAACAGATGTGGGTGGAGGAGATATACATAGTTGCTCTGTGTGGCTGTGTGACTTTGGGGCATCTCCCAGGAGCACATTTCCAGGGCAGAACCCACTTCACAGCCTTTCCTACCACCATCATCATTATCCACAATACCTCAGTGTCCATTCAGCAGCAGCTACTGAGCACCTCATGTTCCTTAGATGCAGACCCAGGGATGGAGAAAGTAAAACATATTGGTGAGGCGCTCACAGCTGGCCAGCATTCTGTATCAGAAACCTTCTTGGCCATTTATTTTCACATGAACCAGACTGGGCAACATCCATTGATGCTTTAGCAATAGGCCTTCATGAGACTGGACACGGGTCAGGGACGGGAGGACCTCCAAAGGCCCCAACACACAGCATGGGGCCGGCCTCATAGAAGACGCTCAGTGAGCATGGAATGAATGAATGAATGAATGAATGAATGAATGATGAATGAGTCACAGTCAATATATCAATGACAGAGGGTAAAGTCGTTCTGGGCAAGAACATGCCAATTCCCTGAGACAACCCCACAAACTGAAACCTCCTTCTCTGGCATCCTGGCCACCACCGTCCTTTTCAGGCCCCGCTCCAGGACTGGGAAGCTCACTCACGTATGGGCCAAACCTGGTGAACTTTATTCATTCACCAGCATCTCCTAACAAGGCCTATTTTAAAAATGCAGGCACAGACCTGCCCATGCAAACATTAAACACTCCCTGCTGGGTTCATCTCTCTCCATTTAGAAAACCAACAAGACAGGTTGGAGGAAAAAGCTTGAATTAAGACACACAGAACGAGCTCAGGTTGGTAATGATTCTCTTGACTATCACTTGCCCCCCACCTCCTGCCCAGCCTCCATTGGGCAGTTTCTGGGGGTACCTGCTGCCCATGGACCACAACAGACACTGACATGCCTTTTGGGGAGATTTTCCCCAACTGCGTCAACTCCTACTTTTAATTATTCCACTTGCACGTGAGGCTAAAAGATGATTTCCCAAAGATCCAACTCCTGGCATCACAACAGAGCTCTTAGCCCTCTGTGAATCTCTCTCTCTGTCCCTCTGTCTTCATCACTCTCTCTTCCCACCCCAGTTCTTTAGGAAGAGGATGTTCTGATTAGGAAGGGGGGTGCCTACCCTTGTGCCCCCTGAGCCCCAAGCTGGGGCCATGAGGTGGTCGGAAAAGGGTCCACACCCTCCCACCCACTCCCACTTAGAGACCTCCAGGGCACCGTGTCTCCCCACCAACACCTAACCACCCACCTCCACTCCTGCACACATTACCCCCTCCCTTTCATTGACCCTGCCTGCAGATCACCATGGTGACAGGCACTAGCAGCGCTGATGCTATTTCCCAGAATGGACTGACACCCCCACCTGCAGGATGGCCTTCCCGGAGCCCCCCTTGATGGCCTGCCTCTACCCCCACCTCTCAGCCCTCAGTGCTCTCCAGCTGCCCACCATCTCTTTGGCTGCCTAGGAGGAGAGGAAAGGCCGAGTGGGGAGGGGCTGGGCCCTGGGGGGAGGGAGGAAGGGTGGGAGCACAGAGCTGCATGTGGAGACCAGGCACCTACCCACTGGGGGCCAAGGAGACGCAGGCCAGGCCAGAGAACTTTGCAGCATGCCGGGCAGCGGGGCCAGAGCCTGGAGGCAGGGGGCCTGGGTTCTGGCTTTTAAGGCCCTGCCTCTCTCTGGGCCTCAGTGTCCTAGAGGAAGTGATCAGGTTAAAGTCCCTTTAGATCTACTTTTCTATGATAGGGCCATACAGGAGGAGGCCGTACAGAGCAAACTGGCTGAGGAAGACCAGCAAAGAGGAAGGAAGTGCAAGGATGGGACAGGGAGGCCCTCGGAGAGAGCACAGAGCCACAGGGCCGGGGCCAGGGGTGCAAACCAGCTTCCTGAAGAGGCAGGCTGGCAGCCTGGTGGGGAGGACGTTCCGAGGGCATTCCTGGTCTCAACAGCCCTGCAGAGGCACAGGCAGGAGCTGGTATGAGGGTGGGGGTGGGGGTATAGAGAAGAGTCTGGCTGTGACTGAGGCAGGGAGTCCTGGGGTTTGGACCCGGCCTGACGGGATGAGCGCGAGTTCTCCTGGAGGTCAGTGGACAGCAGTGGTCAGAGCAGCCAGAGGCAGGCGAATAAAGGAATGAGAGGAATGAATGAATGAGCTGCAAGCTCAGGGTGGGGCGGGTGCTGGGGGCCCCTACAGAGGAAGGCTGCTGTCTGTTTACCCCGGGGCACCCAGGTCGCAGGCCCCTGCCCCACTCCACCCCTGTCCCCCATTGATATCCCACCAGGTGAGAGGCAGAAGCACAACCAGAAATGTTCCAGCAAAAAAAAAAGAGACGTGACGGTTCTGGGCAAACTTTTTTGGCTAGAACATTCCTGGCTGGGCTCCAGGCGTGTCTGCGATCGCCCCTTTCCTGGCGGCCCCTGGCTGCCCGCTGCTGCTCCTCTTCTTCAGCACACGATAGAGCCTTAGTCCCCTCAGAGCCCACTGCCCCCTCCGCTCCCCACTCCCAGGCCCAGGACTCACCGTCTCTCTCAGGGCCACCTCAGGGGTGGGTGTGGGGTCTTAAGAGCAGGGGTAACTGATGACCGTGCCATGACCTCCAAAGGTGTGGGGATGCGGGTAGGGGTGGGTGCTGACCACATGGAGGGAGAGCCCTTTGCTTCCATGTGCACACAGGAGGGGCAGGGTCCCACAACCCCCTGCAGTGCCTGGATGGCCCCAGCACCAGGGGGTCCTGTGCCCAAGACGGAGGCACCTGAAGGCAGTGGTGTGAAGAGGGGTCAGGGTCTCCCACCCCCTGCCACGGGTCTGGAGATGGGGGGAGGCGTGAGTGATGGGGGTGCCTTACCCCAGCCCATGCTCAGATAGAGCCTGAAGATGCGCTGCTCGGAGAAGACGGGGAGGGCCAGCAGCGTGTACAGGTACACGCCCTCCACCAGGAGCCAGTAGTAGTTGGCCGCCACGCAGTACTGCATGAGCAGGAACACCAGGCGGCAGCCCAGAGAGTCCTGGGGGCAGAGGAAGGGTCTGGAGGAGACAAAAGCCCTGCCCCCTGCCTCTCGGGCTCCCCTTCCCCATCCGCCCCAGCTGCTACCCTGCCCCAGGTGAAAGCAGAATAAGAGAGTCACCTGCATTAGCTCATTGACTTCTCACTATTCCGAGCGGAAAAAACTAGTATTATCCCCATACAGCTGACAAAAGTGAGGCTCAGAGAATTTTAGAGACTTGCCCAAAATTATACAACTAGTAAGTGTCAGATTTGGGATTCAAACCCAGGTCTGTCTCCAAAGACCGCTCCTGCGTCAGACTGAGCACACTAAGGGATCAGGAGCTCCCCGTGGTGGGCTGTCCCCCATTATACTGGGGGCTCTACAAGGGCCAGAACTGCGGCTGGGTGGGGTGGGGGAGGCAGGCCTTCGTCGGCCGGCTGTCCCTCCCCAGGCCCCTTCTGGACGCGGCCACACACCTGGTAGGAGAGGAGCCCGTCCCACTGGTGCTGTGGGGCGGCCGTGCTGTACATCCACTTGAGGGCCGCGTCCTTGATGAAGACGGACAGTGCCCGGAGGATGAAGGACACAAACAGGTTCAGGTGGATGTAGTTCCGTGTGCAGTGCAGGTGTCTGTGGAGAGAGCAGGCCCTTCCCTGAGTAGGCGGCCAACAGTCCTCCCCTCAGGCTGACACAAACCGCACCCCCGCATGTTTCCGGCTCTGGGCCTGTGCACGAGCCTTCCTTCGAGAATCCCCTTCATCTCTGCAACCCTGAAAATCCCTCAGGGCCAACCCAAGCCCTGCATCTCCACGAAGCCTTTAGCTGGGTAGTTATGTCTCCTCTTCTCATTCCACCTTCTATCCTTCTCTCTGAGGCATCTTCTTTAATACGGAGTCATGTGTGACCAAAGTGAAATATGCGTGAGGATCCGTTTTCCCAGTGGGCACTTTGTCCTGTGTGTCTCCTCCCTGCCTGGTGGAGACAGGCCCGGACCAGGACACGGTAGGAACTCAAAAAATCTGGAATATGGTTTCAATACCCTTTCACGTGAAAACTCCTAGTAAACTGGAAACAGGAGGCATTTCTTAAACTGATAAAGGGTATATACCAAAACCTATAGGAAATATCATCCTTAACTGTGAAACATTAGAAGCAGTCCCTTTAAAAGAGGAATGGAACAGGATGTCTGTTAGCCCTTCTATTCACCATTGCGCTGCAGATCCTAGCCATGGCAATGAGGAGAGAAAAAATGTATAAGGATTGGAAATACAGAACCAAAATTGTCATTACACATAGACAATAGGATTATCTTCAAGTGAATCTACAAACAAGTTATTAGAACAAATAAGAGAGATTATCAAAGTTGGGGGACAGATAAACATATATATAGGTATATATACACACAAATATGTATGTATGCATGTATTTGTCTATATACATTAGCAATACATAATTAAAAAGCAAATTCCAAAAAACAATTCATTTACACAATTTTTAACTGAGTACCTTGAAATAAATCTAACAGAAGATGGGAAGTTCTAACAGAATAATGCTGAAAACCATTAGAGAAGAAATAAATTAGTAGAAGATATACTACACTCATGGATAGGAAGACTCACTATCTTGAAAGCGTCAGTTCTCCCTACATTAATCGATAAATTCAATGCAGTTGGAATAAAAATTCCAGAAGAATTTGTTTCATGGAATTTAAAAAATTTATAAAGAACAGTCAAGGTTCAAGAATAGTCTGGACACTCCTGAAGAACCACAAAGAGGGGGCCCTTGTTATAAGAGAACCATGACTCTGAATGAATCAATAGGAGTTAAGGCACCAGAGTACGGTAGAAGGACAGAGGAACAGGCCAATGGAGAAGGATACGGATGACAGACGCAACCACACATATATGGAACCTTGCTGCATGGTAGAGTAGGCACTGCAAAGCAAGGGGGAAAGATGTGCCATCTAATAAAAGTACTGAAGCAATTAATTTTATGCATATATGGAAAATGAAATTAAATCCTTTATTTGCACCATACACAAAAATAGATTCCAGGTGGATGAAAGAACCATAAGGTAAAGCACAATTCTGAACTTTTAGAAGAAAATACAGGTGATGGGCTATTTTTATGACCCTAGAATAGGGAAAGGTTTCTTCAACAAGACCATAATGGGAAAAATGAATACATTTTCATTAAATTAAAATTAGGAACTTTTGTGAATAAAAAATTACCATAAAGTAATGAAAAAATAAGCCACAGACAAAAAGAGGTATAATAGATAATGAACCCTTTTTTTAAAAAAAGAAAAAGCCAAATACCCCAATAAAAACATGGGCAAAGGACATGAACTAGAAATTCATAGAATAAAACATTAACTATGCTTGATTGCTCTAGAAATCAGGGATGTGCAATGTGAAACCATAACAAGATACTTCACACACTTTGTATGAACAACAAACAAAAAGTCTGAAAATACTAAATATTGGTAGGGATGTTAAGCAACGGGGACTCTCATTTACTGCTGGTGAGAGGGCAAATTTGTAGGACCCTTTTGGAGAGAAACTTAACATCTAATAAATTTGCAAATGCACATGGTATTCAGCCTAGGCAACTCTATTCCAAGGTATATGCCCCAGAGAAACCTGCACCTGTGCACAGGTGCTTATAGGTAAGAACGTTCATTGTAGCAAGGCTTGCAGTTCAGAAACAAAAAGGAAGCAGCTCAAATGTCCATCCGAAGGATAACATAAACAAACTGTGGTCTATCATACAATGGGATACAGAACAACAGTTAAAAATTAATGAAATAGCACTACTTGCATCAAGGTAGATGAATCTTACAAACATAATGTTGGGCCAAAAAGAAAAAAAAAAGCAACTTGCAGAAGAATGTGTACAACACAATGTCATTTTTACAATACCATAAAAAGACACAAAACCAGGCTATATGCTTTTATGGATACTTACAAATGCAATAACGATATAAAGAAAGGCATGGGGATGCTAAGCACCACATTCAGGGGTTACCTCCGGTCAGGGGCTGGGGTGCAGAGAGAGGATATCTGTGAGTGACCCAAGGAACTGAAACTGTACAACTGTGCTTCATTTCTTAGGAAGAAAGGCGTGTGCATAGGTGATCATATCAAACACTACGTTTTTGAATCTCTGAAATATTTTGTAATAGAAGGGGAGACTATTCATCGACTGAATGCATTTATTGAGTGCCGACTGTGTGCTGTGTATCATTGGGGATGACAGGGGGCATGCTGTCTCTCCTGATCCCACTGGCTGGTGCCTGAGGTCCCTGTCCTCATGGTCCCCTCCTTCCTTGAACCCAGCTCCCCCAATCCGCCCCCACCAGGGCAGAGGGAGTGGGGAGAACCTGGCGCTGAATCCCCAGCTCCTAGTCTGGAAGGAATGTCTCATCTAGGTTAGACCCAAGGAAGGACTTTTCCACTGGGGCTGACAAGCTCCAAAGAGAGCAGAAACTCTTAACCCCTGAGACGTTTTCTAAAATCATACTCACTTCCCGATTATTGAAGTTACACATGCTCACTGGAGAGGATTTCCCTGGATTTTCTGCAATCTTATCATACACCGTTAAGGTTTGAGAGTGTGTGATATTAAAGATATTTATTTACCTTTCCAAGGGGTATATTTTCTGCAGTGCTATATGTACACATTTACCTGGTGGAGGTTAGGCCAAGTATAGAGTGTGGTATCCTGTGTTACAAATGTCATATTCTCTGGTAAGAGCTCTTTGGAGATCTCTTAAGAACTCGGGCTAACCTGGGTTAATCCAGCCAGCATTTGTTGCTTTGGTTGAGTGCAAAGACCCACTTCTCCTCTGCTTGGGGGACAGAACGGGAAGTTAGGATGAAGCAGCCCCTGCTGGGTATGGGCCCTCTTACCTGAAGCCGAGTAGGATGGCTGAGGCGATGACCAGGGCTGAGAAGGAGAGTGCGTAGCCCACCGTGTAGATGATGTAAAGGGACAGGAGCTGCTCCTCCGGGGGGCTCTGTGTGCACATGGTGACATGCATGCACACAGGGCCATGCACAGCCCTCTCACCCCCATCCTCCTGATCCACGGGACAGGGAAAGAGGTGGAACCTCAAGTCAGGCCCCACTGGGGATGGGGAATAACTTATGGCGATGATCTGTGGGCTTTCCAGAGCCCTGTTCCACGACCAGAGAGGTGAACACAGCACGTCTGTTCAGAAAGCATGGTGTGCAAGCCCGCAGAGGCAGGGAGAGGGACAGGATGACCATGGCCGGGCCCCCAGGGGCCCAGGGCCCTGCTTGGCTGAAGATGGGACCCGAGCTACCTCTTCCCAAGGTCAGACACCCCCCACCTCCCACCCCAACTCACTCTCTCCCCTCGCTTGGAATCCTCACACTCTGACAGGTCCCTCCAGGGCAGGCTGGAGTTGTCCTTGTGCAGCCACAGGCCCTCGGCTGTGCAGAACCGGTACACGTGGCCCTGCAGCACTGGGGGTGGGAGACCTGGGGGCTGAGCCTCGGCCCAGAGCCAGGCAGGCCCTCTCAGCCACCAGATACCCCTCCTTTCTCCCCGTCCTCCAGAGCTGACCCCTCAGAGTTAGTAACAATCTCCTGCGTGCATGCACACACACACACAAACACACACACTCGTGTCTTCCTCCCTGTCATAAGCTCTGCTGGTACAAGAACAGGAAAGAGGGTCACTAAGCTGGGGACTGCCCAGCCCCACCTTCAGCCTTTCCTCTTGGCCAGTGAGGGATGCAGTTTGATGAATCCACATCTTTGAGATGAGATGAGTTTATCCCATTTCCATCTCCATGCCTCCAAGTTCAGGCCACTCCCTGTGATTTCCACACCCCCCAGGCAGAGCAGCCCCTAGGACTAGAGCACTGAGCTCCTGAGAGAAAGCAAGAGAGGTGGCCTCTGTCCTCAGCAAGTCCCAGTCTGAGGGGAGACACAGCTCTGCCCTCAGGGAGCCTCAATCTGAGGAGGACACAGCCCTGACCTCGGGGAGCCCCAGTCTGAGGGGGACACAGCCCTGCCCTTGGGGAGCCCCAGTCTGAGGGGACACAGCCCTGCCCCCAGGGAGCCCCAGTCTGTGGGGAGACATGGCCCTATCCTTAAAGAGGACCTGATCTAAAATGAATACATAGTCAGATGGTAGAGACATCGCTTTTGTCCTTGGAGACCCTCCATTCAAAGGGGTAAGAGCCAGCTCCTGCCCTCAAGGACCCCCTAGTCAGATGTTGGAGATGGAGCCTGCTCGGGGAGAGCTCCCAGTCTGAGAGGGGAGGCACAGTCCCTGCCTACAGGGAACCTAGACTCTCATGGAGAAAACTACAAAATCCTCTGAGAGGACCAGCGTAAATGCAAATCAACAGAGATCAAACACAGGCCCAGCAGGGCTGCGGGGGGTGCCTGCCTGTGCCCATTCACATCCCGACTGGGCATCTGGGTGCTGAGGCAGCCCTCCCACCGTGCCCCAGGGAAACAGTGGCTTGTGGTCCCAGGACTGACGTGAGGCTGAGAGAGGAGCTCGGGGTGGAGATGTGCCTGGGAGGAAACGCCTCATTCTGTCCCTGCAGAAGAACTCAGAGTGGACACAAGGGTCAGCAGAACAGGGGACAAAGGAGGGGTGTGACGGGCAGAGCAAGGAGGGAAGCTGGAGCCACAAAAGAATTTGACTAGAAGATTTTAAAGATGAGCTTCCCCACGTGTGGGAGGAAGGCACACTGACCGGTTATGAGGGAGAACAGAGAAGCTGCCCGAGGCCCTGGGTGGCAGGGGCTCGCCGAGGTATTCAGACCGAGGCAGAGCAGCAAGAAATGTCTGGCTGGGAAGAAGCTCATGGCCACGGTGGGGTGGGGGTTGCCAGCCCCAGGGCCTGCCCCTCAAAGCCTAGGGAGGAGCAGTGGCCACCTAGAACCGGGGCTCCAACTCACAGGCCATACAGCAGAGGCCCCCGCCCATCCCCTTGATGTGCCCGGCCAGGGCTTCACTCTGAGCCCAGCGCCAGTGTGACTTTCTCCAGAACTGTCAAGCAACCACGGTGCCTGTCGATGGGGCCCCTGCCCTTCCCAACACTTCTCCCAGTGACCCAGTGCAGCCCTCTGCTCTTTCTTCCTCTCCCTCCCCTCACCCTTCCATAAAGAAACCAGTCCCTCTCCAGGATACAAAAGTTATCCGATAATACGATGGGGGTGAATTAACTTGCAGCCTGACTTCTGGAAGAACCTACATTTTAAAAGAGACTTCACCTGGAAGAGAAGCAAAAACTGGAAGTTTAATGGTGGGACATCAGGCAGTGGAAAGAGCAGGTAGAAGTGCCTGTCCCGATGGTCTTTTAATTCATTTATGAGCAAAATCAGGCATATAGAAAAGCAGAGAAGGGGATTTTAGCAACTCGAAGGGCTGATTTTAGCATCTCAAAGGGCACCTCTCCCGCCCTCAAATGCCTCTCTAATCTGCTGCGCAGATGCCTGAAATTCTTCCCCGGGGCCATGTCTTCTGGTGTGAGGCCAGAACAGAGTGTGGCTACAGACACCCCCCAGAGCACTGACCTGGGACCTAGTCTGGCTCCGTGGGGATGAGACTGATATCAGAGCCTTTTCTGGCAGTCCACTTTGATGGGAGAAAGGGGAGAGAGGAGGGACAGGGCAGAGTGGCCAGAGGAAGAGAGAGGGCACGCAATGAAACCTCCCGGTACCTTAAATACAAACCATCTCCAGGACTCAGCTGCAGCGTATGACACTGCCCACCACTGGAGCAGTGGGCATGCCACCTCGCTGGTTCCCCCCACGGGCCCCTCACATGCCCTCTCTGTAGGCTGCACATTAACAGACTTGGTTTTTGAGCATCCGCTGTCTGCCTGACACCTTTGAATCACCACCTGACAAGGTAGGCATGGTTAATCCAATTTTACAGATGAAGAAATGAGCCTCTGAGGGGCCAAGTTCCTTGCCCAAGATCGTCCAGCCAGGAAGTAGCAGTCGGGATTCTAATCCCCAGCTCTCTGCCTCCAGAGGCCAAAGCCAAACAGCCAAACCTGGTGCTAACGGTCAACAACGGCCATGTGCCATTTCTCCTCTGCTCATCCCCTGGGCTTGGACTTCCCAACACTCAGTGTCCTCCCAGCAGGTCCGCTTGCCCGTGCAGCCCCAAGGCAGCCTGCACCAGCTTCCCAGGCCCTCCAAGCAGAGCCAGCTGGGAGGGTGGAGAGGTGGTAGGTGCACAGATGTGTGTTTTACTGGCACAGCATCAAGGGATCGCTGTGTCCCTGAGAAGCTCAACAAGCCTGTGCCAGTGAGTTCGGTCAATTACCCTTTGTTAGCATCAAATATTAAAAGCCAGGGCTGGTTCTTGGCTGGGCCCGTGGTCCCCAGACGCCCATCTTGGCTGACGGGTGGAGTGGGTCCGGGCACAGCTCTGCTTATCAGCCCAGCTTTATCTGGCGCAGAAGGAACTGGTAAATCACAGCTCGGGGCTGGGCTCCGGTCTTGTCAACACAGGGAGGCGGCTGCATGCCAGGAGGCCCAGGGATATTTCATTAAGTCAGACCCTGGTGCTGGAAATAAAACCCCCAATTAAACCCTTCTCCTCCCGGAAACTGCAGGGTGCCTGTAATCAAGCTAACAGCCGCCCTTTCACGTGGATGGGAGCGCTCAGGGCTGTGGAGAGCCGCTTGTGAATCCATTAGCTCCCGCACCCGGGCCACAAAGGCGGCTGGCAAGGACTACCGGGCCCCCTTTTACAGACAAGAAAGCCGAGGCTCCGAGGGTAATCACAGGCCTCCCCAAGGTCCCACAGCTGGAAGGTGGGAGGATGAGGGTCACAGGCAGGGCTCAAACTGAAGGCGTTAGCTCAGGTCAGGGTGGGGGTGAGCATCTTGCTTCATGGCCCAGAAGGAGGAGCTCATGCACATTCTGAGAGACACAACCTTTAAGTTCAAGTCCGACTTCTGCCCTCAGCCAGCTGTAGGACATTGGGCAGGCCATTTTGCCTCCCCAGGTCTCAGTTTTCTCATCTGCAAAATGGGAAGCACAATGGTTTCCCAGGTCTGTGGTGTGAGGATTTGGAGACAAAGCGTGGGGCGTGCCTGGAGTCTAGCATGGGCATGTTGCAGTCACCGCTGCTCCCCCACTCCATCTCAAAGGGGCTCTCCTTCACTACGGCTGGAGATGGAGCCTATGACACCACCTTGGCTAAACTCCTCCTACACCACGCTGGGGCCCGGGTCTCCACTTGGCAACCCCAGCCTGCAATAAAAGTGCCCGGGCACAGCATTACTCAGGGAGGCACCTGTCAGAGTTTCCAACAATTGTGAGTTACAGGCTGTTTTAAAAGCATTTTATGACTCTCATATAATTAGAACTAAGCTAACAAACAGGTAGGGATCAGGAGGGGGTGCAGCTAATGAGGCTGTAACGATCTGTAATGAGCAGATCAGCTGTTTGTGGGTAAACGCGGCTGTTGAAGGACCCTCAGGCAGCCAACAGACTCTCCGAAGCCTCTCGAATCTTCTCTCCGCAAATCTTGTTCATGCCCAGTATTTCCTTTGAAAACCTTCCTTCCTTGACTCATCTGCTCTGGCCATCTCTGCACAATCTGAGTTCCCAATTCTGAAGAAAGGGGGTAAGAATTCAAGGGCTTGGCTGGAGTCCCCGGGACATTGCGTAGCTCTCAGGCAGTGCCTGGCTGTCCTGTCCCGTCGGAGGGCCCTCCTTCCCCTCTGCCTGTTCTTTCAGGCCTGGCCTCAATGTCACCTCTTCCTGGAAGCCCTCCTGACACCTCCCTGCCAGACAAAAGAGGTGGCTCTGAGCTCCCCAGCACCCCTGCTTGGCCACGGACCTCTTCAGCCCTGTGGTGGTAGTTGGGGTTCACCTCTTCTCCCCAACATGTGCACATGCACATGCACATACACACCCCTAAGGTCACTGTGGCAATTCCAGCTCCTACACACACCTGGCACAAGGACTATGCTATGAACCTAATTCTTTCTGTAGTCTGACCCTCCTCTGCCCAGCTCTGTGCCCCAGAAGTCTGAGTCCTGTAGATAGCAGGGCTCGGCCCCCCTGCCCTTTACTAGGTCTGACCCGTGGGAGGGGCTGCAGAGGATATGGGGCTGGAAGGAGAGAGGGGCTGGGGTCTTTCTCCCCTGCTCCCTCCCTGCCTGGTTTCTGAGAGGCCACGGCCCTGCAGGGTGGCCTCTCCAGCAGGGCTCCAGGTCTCAAGGGGGACCAGTGACCCTGTTCCTGCCCCCTGCTTCTCAGGTCTAGGGGTGGTAAATCTTCCCACTGTCAGAGTCCCTGGGTGCTTTACATTCCTTGGTGGTTCCTGCTCAGCCTTTGTAAGTGGCCCCTCCACTAAATTCTCTGCAAAATCCTAGCTGAGCATGTTTTCTGCCAGGACCCTCCTTCCTTCCCCCCCTGCCCAACACACACTGGGAAGTTTCTCCACTACTCCCTAGGTCAAACCAAGAAAGCTCCAAAACTGCCCCCTTCCTGTTTCCACGTGCCCTGGGTGGGGGTCACGGAAGCCCCCGGTGTCAGCCTCTGCCAAGGGGAGCAGCCAGGACAGGCCGGAGATAGCAGTTATGTGCTGGAGGCTGCGGCGGGTGTCTCGGCAGATCCCTAACTCAGGGAGAGGGTGGAGGGAGGCAGTGCTGGCAGTGTCAAGGAAGGGAGTAAATTAGCCCTGTGAGTCCGAGGAGGAGGTGGGGAGGCTGGCAGGGGGCCTGTGCAGCGGCCATTATCTTCATAGAGAAAGCAATAAAACCGTGTTCGCTTATAAACGGGCACCACCAGGACCTATTTCCTGCTCAAATAAAATTAAAGGTGATGGATAGAGCCACAAGCAGCAGGCAGAGCTGGGGGCAGCTTAGTGCTGAATGATGGGCTCTGTCCCAGGCTTGGCTCCCTGGGGTCTAGAGGCCCAGCTGAAGCTGCCCAAGCCATGGTCCCCAAACCTTTGGGAGGCAGGAAAAGTGTATGTACTGAGGGTGGGGAGGAAAGATGGTGGGAAAAGTAGTAGCTACCTTTTTCCAGGATCTGCAATTCTCCCAACATCCCCATCATCCAGATCTGTATCCCATCTTCCAAAGGAGCAAACTGAAGCTCAGAGAGGTCTGGGAACTTGCCCAAGCTCACACAGCCAGTTGAGCTATTTACAGGGTTCAACTTTGTCCATCTGGGCAGGGTGTAGGGAGTTCATTGGCCTCCCAAGGTGTGTCCATCCAGCAAAGGTCATCCAGGACACTCACCTGTCCCCATGCCCAGAGCCACATGCATGAGCACACACATGTACACACATGTACACACAATTACATGCAAGGGAGCCCGGTGTAGCGATTAAACACACTGACTCTGAAACAGCTCCTAGATCCATAGGTCTACCACTAACTAACTGTGTGAGTGTGAAAAAGTCACTTAGTGCCTTTGTGTCTCAGTTTCCTCATCTGCAAAATGGGAGGTTAATAAGGGTACTTAGTCCAGAAGGTTGTTGTGAGGATTAAATGAGTGCATGTATGTAAAGTGCTTGCAACAGGCCCTGGGACAGATGTGCTGTGTGAAGAGTCACAGATCCATTGTGTCCTAGCCAGGTGTCTGCCTCTTTAAGGGCCCCAGGCTTTACCTGTGCACGTCAGGGGTGAGGTGGGTACACTGTGAGGGCAGCCAAGGGAGACAGCCTCCTTAGGAGTCCTGCCTGGGCTTCGTCCGACCTCCGCCTCCCCTGTGCTGAGGTGAAGCTCGTGTCAGGTCCTGTCAGGTGCCCCGAGCTTCCCTAAGGGGCCACCTCCTCCAGGAAGACCACTGGCTTCCCCATGGTACAACTTCACCCTCACATTTGCTTCTAGTTTGGTTTTACTTGATCTCAGGCCCCTTCAAAGCACAGTGGGTTAAGGGCACAGGCTGCTTCAAATCCTGGTTCTGCCATTTACAATGTCTCGAAGCAAGTGACTTAAGCCTTCCAGGACCTCAATTTCCTCAACTGTGCAACAGGGATAACCACAGGGTAGTTGTAAAGACTAAACACTTTTAGGACAGGACTTGGCATGTAGAATATTAGCTACGATTATTGTAAGAATGTATTCTCTCCCTCACCAAGATGCGAGATCCTTAAGACGAGGGAGCTTGTCTCCTGTTAGCCTCCAGGGTGCCAGGCCAGGGCCGGGTTCAGCATGAGAGCCTGGGATAGTTGGGCAAGGCTGTGGGGTGCACAGTAACTGCCCTTCCAGTCAGGGGCTCCCCGGCAGCATCTGTGGGTCTCTGTACCCCACCGATCCTCCCACCTGCCTGGTCACACCTTTCCCAGCACAGGATCTCCCTCCCCCCAGGCAGGATGGGGTTGGGGAGGGCCTGAAGGGTGACCCCACCAACACCTCGATCACTGCTCCCATCTGGGTGCTAGGTGCCTCTGCCAGGTAGAGGAATCCACATACAGGCATCAGACTCACACCAGACACCTACATCACACATACACATAGAGCAAGGACACCGTGCGGGCCCGTCCCCCCCAAGTATCTGTCCCCACCTATTTCCTTTCCTTAACCACTTGATGAGAAGGAAGGCCACATTTCTCTCTTAAGTCAGCAACCTCCATGTCCCCCCACACCCCCACCCCACCCTCCAGTGCAGGCCTTGGGCCCAGTCAACCCTCAGGCAAGCCTGATACCCCCACCGCCTGCCCTCCCCTCTCCCCCCAAGGAAAGGCAGGCAGATCACCCACTAGAAGACCTAAAGATGCTATGGGTTATCTCAGAGGAAAAGAAGCAGAGCCCCCTCCCCAGCCTCTGGCTTACAGGGGAGAGATGGGGTGTGGCAGAGACTCACCGCTGCTGGCCCAGGGGAGGTACCAGGGGCAGCTGACGTTCACGAAAGAGCCAGGAGGCCCGTCCGGCCAGCAGGCGTAGTCATCGAAGGTCCGGTTGCAGAACAGGCCTGGGTGAAGGGCCAGTCTCTGAGTCCCTGCTGGGCTGTGGCGCTCCCCACTCCCACCAGGGAGGCTGCTGGCTGGCAGGGCAGATGCCTGCAGCAGGCAAACCTCCGCTGGGTGCTTTACTGTGTGCCTAGCACTTTCCGGGGCCAGCAGAGCCGAGCTGGGGGCTCAGCCACTCTCAGGTGGGGCCTTGAGCAAGTTACTTAAGGCCTCCGGGTCTGTTTCCTTATCTGTAAAATGGGCCTCAAGGGGCTTTGCAGGGTAAATATTGCATGTTACTCAGATATCTGAGCATAGAAAGTGCTTGACAAATGATCCTTATGGGCCAATTTTTTAGAAACACTTCACAGATGGAGACACGGTAGCTCATGAGGATGAAATAACCTTCCTGAGGTCACTTGTTGTAATTGCAGAGACAGGACTCAAACCCAGGCCTGTCTGGCTCCAATCCCGTCCTCTTAAACTACCCCACAAGCTCCCTGAAACATTTATTCCTGTAAACATGTTTATTGGGCTGGGAAGTGCTGAGGAGGACACAAAGCTGGGGATGAGGGGCAGGGGAGGGAATAAGAGAGCAGCCCCCAAAGCTGACAAACAGGGCACATGCGTAAGAGCTAAAAGACAACGGAAATTCCTTGGGGAAGATTTTCTGTAGGATGTAATCCTGGGGCTGGACATGGAAGAACCTGCACTTTTTCAGGAGGTTGAAATGGGGCAGGAAGGCATCTCCAGGTGAGGGGACAGCTGGGACAAAGTAATGGAAGCATGGCGAAGGTTTTCAGAAAGGTGTGGCGTCCTACAGAGACAAATGACACCATCCATGAATCTTGGGGTTCTTCAAAGCCTCCCAGGATTTGGATGGGTGGGTGGGAGCCATGGGGAGGCCCCACCTGGACTCACCTGAGGCTGGGGGTGGTGCCTCACTCAGGAAGCGCTGGCACTGGCGCCGGTATTCTCGCCATTTCTGCACTGTCTCCGAGAGGGACACGGTGGCACCCTGGGGGAAGGGCAGAAATGGGGGCCCCATGGGTCCATCCAGCTTTGCTCCTATCCCCCACCCTCACACACTTGCTTTCTTTTTCTCCAGGGGTCCTGAGAGCCCCCAGATCAACCAGGCTTCAGCTGTCTCAGAAAGGAGGGAGAGAACCAGTCGCCTTCACAGAAGGGCTCCAGGCAGATATTTTTACATCTTTTTTCCTCTCAGGGGGCTGGTGCACAGCTTGCTGTGTAGTAGGTCCCAAGCAATTGTCTTTTGAATTGATGCTTTTTGGGATGGGTGGCAAAGAGGGAGGCGAGAGTGTGTGTCCATTCCTGGTCTCGTCGGCCCCCATCCAGGAGAGAGACCTCCTGAGGGCCCAGGGCTGTGTGACCGCATGGGTTCCTTTCCGCCCAGGGCCCAGTCAGCCTGCCTGGGAGGTTCCTGCACTTTTAGCCACTCCAGAGGAGACACACAGGCCCAGAGTTGGAAAGGAACTCAACTGAAGTCACACAGCACCTCAGGGAGCAGAGCTAAGGCTAAGACCTGGAGATCCCCCAGATCAGTGACTATGATGGAATATCATGAATTTGGAAGATGTGGGGTGTGGTGGGATCCAACGCCACAGAGCCTGAAATGTCCACCATTAGTATCCCTCCTGCAAAATGCACATGTGTCACCTGGGAGGGCAACGTGATCCCCAGAGTCCCCTTCTGACACAGCAACACCGATCAGATGCCAGACCGGCTTCTCTTAGTCAGAGGGAGGAGTCCTGGGGACAAGGGGGAAAGGGGCCAGAAAGGTTCCAGAACACTGAGGGCAGGCCTCAGAGGGAGGGATTCCCCTACCTGTGTGTACGGGGTGTGAACCTCAATTCTCAAGGAAGGTAAGAGAACTGGCTTTTTAGCACCCAAACCCAAACATACCCAGCAGAGTGAGAACTGTCCCTTTGGAACATTTTTGAGCATTTCCTTTAGATATGTCTTGGGACTGTGATTCTTCTCCTCTTTTCTTCTGAACAGCCTTAAAGATTGTAAACATTTCTCATTTAGAGGCTGCAGATGCTGAAATGATCAAGGGAGCCCCTCATATATAATTTAGGGCATGTACATAATTTAAAACAAAACCACTTTTTGAAATCACAAAAATGTCCATGTGTGCTAAAACGAAGATAGCTTCTTTTTAGAAGCTGGTACTCTTGGCTCGGGTGTTCTGGGCAATCCTGCCTGGTTGAAGCTGATTCCTAGTTTATGAGACCCCATCTCTCCCACTCCCTCAAAACATACAAAATAGAAAGGAACACAGGGTGGGATTTCTCGTGTGCTCGTCCCTACTGCACAGGAATCTCCAGAGAAGCCAAGCCTGCATCCAGCTGACCTTGGAGAGAGTGAGCTGAGGGCCACATGGGGCCCACTCTGAAGGATGGTGCTCTTCTAGGGAAAAGATCAAGTGTATGTGATTAAGGAAAGAAAAGGGATAAGGCAGTGCTAGGATTTTAGCCATACCTGAGTGGGCCGCGTGGTTTTCCCAGGAGCCATTCCCGTCAATCAACCTGCCTCTTTCCTGTCCCCTCCCCTCTCCCCTCTTCCTCCTGGTAAAGGTCTCCTCCCTGCCCCTGAAAGCAGCAGCTGCGGGTGGTAGGGGGTGGGGTGTAGAGACACGCAGGAAGCAAGGTCACTGCTGGGAACTGGGGCAGAAGGTGTGCCCGGGGCAGGGAGCCGGGCAAGGGAGCCCATGGGAACCTGGGTCCCCTGGGTCCAGTGGGGGTGATTAGAGGCAGCACCATGAAGGCCACCGTGGCTACCCACACCCCAGGGAGCTTTCGGACAGAGGCAGCCCTGTCACCCTGCTCTGAGCAGAGCTGTGGGCATGAAACCATCTCAGATTGGGGCTCCCAGAGAGCAGGGCTGCGTCCCCTCAGACTGGGGCTCCCTGGGGCAGGGCTGTGTCCCCTCAGACTGGGGCTCCCTGGGGGCAGGGCTGTGTCCCCCTCAGACTGGGGCTCCCTGGGGCAGGGCTGTGTCCCCCTCAGACTGGGGCTCCCTGGGGCAGGGCTGTGTCCCCTTCAGACTGGAGATCCCCGAGGGCAGGGCTGTGTCCCCTCAGACTGGGGCTCCCTGGGGCAGGGCTGTGTCCCCTCAGACTGGGGCTCCCTGGGGCAGGGCTGTGTCCCCTCAGACTGGGGATCCCAGAGGGCAGGGCTGCATCCCTGTCAGACTGGGTCTCCCCCGGGGGCAGGACTGCGTCCCCCTCAGACTGGGTCTCCCCCGGGGGCAGGACTGCGTCCCCCTCAGACTGGGGCTCCCCGGGGGCAGGACTGCATCCCCCTCAGACTGGGGCTCCCCGAGGGCAGGGCTGTGTCCCCCTCAGACTGGGGCTCCCTGGGGGCAGGGCTGTGTCCCCCTCAGACTGGGGCTCCCTGGGGGCAGGGCTGTGTCCCCCTCAGACTGGGGCTCCCCGGGGGCAGGACTGCGTCCCCCTCAGACTGGGGCTCCCCGAGGGCAGGGCTGTGTCCCCCTCAGACTGGGGCTCCCCGGGGGCAGGGCTGTGTCCCCCTCAGACTGGGGCTCCCTGGGGGCAGGGCTGTGTCCCCCTCAGACTGGGGCTCCCCGGGGGCAGGACTGCGTCCCCCTCAGACTGGGGCTCCCCGGGGGCAGGGCTGTGTCCCCTCAGACTGGGGCTCCCCGGGGGCAGGACTGCGTCCCCCTCAGACTGGGTCTCCCCCGGGGGCAGGACTGCGTCCCCCTCAGACTGGGGCTCCCCGGGGGCAGGACTGCGTCCCCCTCAGACTGGGGCTCCCTGGGGGCAGGGGCTGTGTCCCCCTCAGACTGGGGCTCCCTGGGGCAGGGGTCCTGTGTCCTCTCTCTGCACCAACTCAGAGCTGCCAAATACTGTTTATTGACTCCCCCAGCCCCCAGCACAGACTACCCAGACCTCTGGCCTCTCCACTGCCTGCGTTTTTGGAAGCCCTAACAGTGCCAGGCTCAAGGCAGGGTCATGGGATGAACAAGGCCCTGGGGGTGAGGGTCAAACGCTTTTCAGGGCAAGTGACATCACAGAGAAGACAGTGGGTGAAAGTGCTCAGAGAGTGGGTGGAGCAGGGCTGAGGGTAGACTCAGGCCTGGGGGAGCCCGGGGCTGTGAAGGAGGCTGGGAAGGGAGGGGGCGGGAAGGCGTTTCAGCAGGAGGGTGCAGCACCCTCCAGGAGCATCAGTGCTGTGGCAAGCAGAGGAAAGCCGTACAGCAGTGTTGGGAGGATTTTCTGAGACAGGGAGAAAATGGCGGGCAGGACCTGGTCAGAGGCGGGTAAGGGAGGCTGGGGGCTGCCCAGTGCCAGCAGGGTCCTGGGGCCCAGGTGACACGGCAGAGGGTGAGCAGCCTGGCTCAGACCAGGCCTGATCCTAGCTCCTCCATCTGTTAGGTTTGTGGCCTTGAGCAAGAGTTGTGACTTCTTCCAGCCTCAGCTGACACATCTGTAAAATGGGGATAATCATAGTCCCACCCCCCAGGACTGCTGTAAAGGTTAAGTGAGTTGATGGATAGAACAGCCCCTCGCACGTGAAAATGCTCAGTGGCAGCTGTTCTCAGGATTTCTGCTTTTAAGGAAAAGGGCAGAAGGGAACAGGTTGCCCCGGCTTCCTGGGAGTCTGCCCCCTCCCCCCTTCTTCTAGGATCAACAAACTCCCCGAAGGAAGAAACTAATATTTTTTCATGCCCAAGGACCAACAGTTCTGCTTAATTTGTGAGCTATTCTGGCAGCAACTCCACCCATGGTGGGGGGCAGTGAAGAGGGAAGGCCCTGCCCACCAGTCAAGGCCCCATTTCATCCTCCCTTGAGGTGGGGCTGGGGGTGCTGGGTGGTGGGGAGGGCTCAGTGGCGAATGCCCCTTGCCCCTCCCAGGGCGGCAGAGCTGGCCCAGAGAACAGAACTGGGATGCGGGGCCTGTGGGGGCAGGGTCTGGGAAGGTTGGAAGTTTTTAGAATCAGGACTTGCAAGCTTCATGGGATTTCTCTGAGGGGGGATGAAGGCAAGTGGGGACAGAGCTTGGACTAGAGGGAATGATAAAAAGGGGGCATCTCACAGACTCTGGGTCTTTAGAGAGTGGTGTGGCATATGGGTAGAGAGCACTGGACAGCAAGTCACATATCCTTTGCTTAAATCCCAAATATGCCTGTTAATGTGACTGATGGGACACACTTTAAATTTGGGGGCCTCAGTTTCCTCATCTGTAAAATGGGCATATCATTCTTCTCAGAGAGTCACTGTACATATCCAAAAAGATAAAGTCAGTGAAAATCTCCATGAATTAGCAATCTCTGTACTAGAGGGTAGTGAAGAGCAGAAAGAAGAGGATGTCTGAGTGGAAGCTTTACAACACCCTGGGAGGGTACTCCCTTTCCAAAGACTGGCTGCTAACTTGAAAAATTCCTCCTACATTTTTACTGTCAGTGTGAATAAGTGCATCGGGTTCTCTTCTCTTCTGGGAGCTGTTTTGTTGAGGGAAAGGAGGAAAGAAACTCCCACCTCTCTCAGCCTCTGAGGTGGGTGAAATGGAGGACAGCCTCCCAGAGGGGGCACGAGGGTTCTGAAGACAAACTCCTGGGACCTCCCAACTTGCCCAGCCCTTCAGGCTCCGCGGCATCTCCTCCTAGGACCCCTTGCCCTCTTCCTTCTGCCCACCTCCCGGAGCCCAAACCAGGCCCCCATCACAGTCAGCACCCTGCACCCCGGGGGTGAGGCTGCCAGGCCCCAGACTCTTTGACCCCATTTTTTTTTCTTAAGGGCTTTAGATATCTGAGCGGAGGGCAGGAAAAGGAAAACTGCATGCACATTCTCACAAGCAGATGAGCCCTCACATGGACACACTGCCACACACACTGTCAAGCCAATTCTTAGAAACTGAGACACTGCCACAATTTCTCTCTCTCTCACACACACAGACACACACACATTGCCCCACACACACACCCCTTGACACATTCAGCCCACACTGTCCCACACAGGTATACAGAGAAACAGCCACATAGACACTGTCACAAGCATGCTATATCTCGCACACACAAGGACAAATACTGGCAGACACTCCTTCACACACCAAGACATCTCACACACAGAGAGCCTCCAATAGACTCAGTATCACACACAGGGTCACAAACATGTGCAGGCTCACAATCACATGCTGAGATGTTTCACAAACAGTAACCCCACCCCACCCCCCACCCAGGCAGCAGCACATCACACACAGGGTCATGTACAGATACACAGAGAATCAGGGTCTCCCAGAGTCCCCACCTCCCTACACCTCTCTCCTTTTTTCTCCCCCTATACCTTTCTCTGGATCAGTGGATCTCTCTCCCCCTCTTATGTGCACACACACACACACACACACACACAGAGATGCAGGGACCTGCCAGGGGCAGGCTGCAACTAAGGAAGGGCCTGGTTTTCCTTATTACAAGGCATTCGAGGGCAGGAAGTGGTTTCTTGGTGGCTCCTGCCCTGGCCCCCAGCTGGGTCCATGTCCGGGAGGGACACCTCCTCAGAACAAAGTCCACACTGACTGCTGTGCAGCCCTGGACTCCATCCACTGTCTTGCCTAGTGTGCACAGGCACAACAGCCCTCTCCAAGTCCTGTTTCTGCAGCCCTGGAGAATGTTTCCAGATTCCTGAGGACAAACAGATCCAAGTGACTAAAGCTGCTATTTCAGGGTGCCAGGGTCTCGATCCTGTCTATAACTCTATGTGGTAGAGATTGTGAGCCCTATTTACAAATGAGGACCCTGAGGCTTCGGACAGTGACATCTCCTACCCAAGACTGCCAGCTAATAGCAGGCCCGATCTTTGAACCCAGTTCTAACTTTGGGTGTCAGAAATTTGCCTGTCTCCTTAGCAGACCAGCTCCCTCCCAGGGGTCTTGGGGAGATAAGGAACAGAGAAGGGAGTGGCCCTTCCCATCAGCAATGAAGGGGTGACCTAGGTCACGTTCCTCAGAGCCAATTCGGGCTCCCTGCCTCCGGGCAAGCTGCTTCCAGCCTCTCCAGACCTGACAGCAAGCAGCTCAACTGCAGCATCCTTCTTTCAGTACCCCCTGAGCAGGAGGTATGCCAAGAGCCAGTCCCACACCTCTTGCTCGTCTCTGCTCTCAAATTGCTGGGACATCTTGTTCAGGGAACCCTTTCTTCTGAGCTTTCATCCTATCAGCAATATGGAGGGAGTAACTCTAGCCCTGCCAACCTCATGAACAGAAAATAAAATGCAAAACCACTGACAATTTTAAGGCTTATACATACACTTGAAGTTTGGTCATTATCACCGCAGTCTAACCTCAAACCCACCTGCCACTTAGATCTCTGGGATGGCCAGGGAGGCCCAGTGCCCCACCAATGAGCAGTCTCTAGTGCTCCCCTACTCAGTCACTGTCTCCTCCTGCCTTTCTCTGCCACCCCAGCCCTGTTACGGCCCCAGGATACTCAGTCTTTGCCCTAGACCCAGGGCTGAGGATAAGGGGGTGGGGGGATGGGGGCAGGGATCAGAGGAATGAACAGACTCAAGGATCCCGACTCCTCTGGGAAAAAGGACTTTGGGAAGAAGACAGGCTGCCCATAGAACCCTTCCTCTGTCCTTTCTTCTCTTAATCCAAACCAGATCTGCAAACTTGGTCTCCAGTCCAGGCCCCTGCTAGATCCCAACCACACCAGCTTCCAGAAAGAAGCCAAGGCCTGCCCAGGGGGTGGGAGGAAGGTGATATGGGAGGGAGAGAGTCTCTCCTGGAGCTAGAGGCAGGGGCTAGGCTGGGGGACAGGGATAGGGAGAAAATGAGTCTGGAAAAGAATAGGGCAGCTGAAAATGTGTTGGCACCTTAGCTGAGCGGCACATCTGTCCACGTATGGATTATCAACCAGGGCCGAAGTCTGCCCTCATCAGAACCAAAGCAATGGCCCCTCATCCTGCTCCCCACCTAATCTGGGACAAATTGCAAGGCCTCTACAGGCCCACTCCCCAAAGATCTTGGTTTTTCAGGTCTGGTGGGAGGGAGGGGAATGATGGAAAGTGACAGTTCCCAACACAAGACACGCCACCTAAGCCAGCGCCTCCTTCTGCCCAGGCATCTTCCTGAGACAAACCCCCTCCCCAAAAGCAGGCTGACCACAGCCTCAAATCTGGGAGCCTGGGCAGGAAAGGCAGGGAGGGCAGGGAGGGAGGGGATGCAGGGGTCCACCTTTGGTCTGCTCTCCAGGGTCATGAAGGAGGCCAGGGGGTCTGTGCACCCCAGCATGTGCACTGCTATGTGTTATCAACCAGGGAGGGTGAAGGGTCAGCCGTGTATGTGGAGGGGGGGTGGGGGGTGGGGGTGGGGTATTAGGCCTGGTTGCTTCCGTAGGAGTGCAAAGCCTCCTGCGTGTTTGCTGCAGGGTCTGAGGGCAGGCGCAAGAGTCACGTCCCAACCAGGAGGTTACCGGGAAGGACAACAAGCTGTCACCTCAGGGTCCCCAGGGCTATGCGTCAAAGACCGCGGTGAGGGGCTAGTGAGGGGCTCCAGAGCGTGATCTCCATACCCTGGCCCTCTCGGCCTGCCCGGAGCCTTCTCTGGGTCCCTGACTCGCGGGCGGGCGGGCTGGAGGGGCACCGTGCGGGGAAGGACCAGGGCATAGTGTGTGTGTGTGTTGGGGGGGGGGGAGGTGTCTGCAGGGGGCGAGCGCTGGGCCATGCCAGAATGGGTTTACAAGAAAGAGTTGGAAAAGTGGTTTGGGGAGGACGGCGACCGGGTGCAGAAGTCAGCGCAGGAATGGCCACGGCGCAGTCGGTGCCCTGGGAGGGGAGCCCGGGCGGCAAGGAGCTGAGCACCTCGCCAAGATTGTGGAGTTCGTCCTTCATCCAAGCCCGCACCTCGGACACTAAGCCCGGGAGCACCTAACTCTCCAGCCCCTACTCCCTCCAGAGGCTTTCGGTTTCCCCCGCCTGCGGTCGCGGAGTTTCACTCAAGTCCCGGCCGCCCCTGCCAGGACACTGCGCCGGCAGCCCGCCACGCCACCACCCCCCGCAGCGTCCCCGCTCTCTCCCCTGGAGTCCGCGGGTCTCACCTGGGGGCGGGGGCCGGCCCTGCCCACCGCCCCGAGCAGCAGGAGCGCGAGGCGGAGCGGGCCGGGGGCGCCGGCCATTGCGGGGCGCTCAGCACTGGGCCATCGCTGCCACCTGCGGAACCGCGCGCGGCGACTAATCCCGGACGGGCGCCGGGCGCCGGGGGAGGAGTCGGCGCGGGGCCTCTCTGCCCGCGGGAGGGGCCGGGCGGGGTCCCCAGCTTCCGCCCCGGCCCGCAGAGGCCACTTGGCCACCCCGCCGCGCACCTAAGGCCGTCCAGCGCGCCAGGGAGATATCGGGGTACTGCGCTCGGGGCGAGCGCCGCTCGGGTTTGGGAAGCGCAGGAGCCTGGCCGCCAGCCCTGAGCACGGGCGGTGCGCTTGGCCGGGTTTCAGCCACAAGCCCAGCCCGCCCCCTGCCTCCTCCCCCCGGACCTCCTCCCAGGTTCCCTTGGCTAAGGAAAGCCAACCCCCAACATCTATTCAGGCTACCCGAAAGGAAACTGAGGTCCGAGGAGCGCATGGAACTTGTCCAAGGTCAGTCCCCTCCCGGAAAGTGTATCCCCAGAGCTGCAAATGACTAGTAAGAAAGACCCATTCAGCCGCGTTTCCCACTCCCCAAGTCCTTTCCCATTCCCAGGATCTGTCCTGGAGGCAGGTCCGGGACAGCCAAGAGGGATGGGGACAATGACAAATGAATCAACGGAGCCCTGACAGCGGGAGGGTGAGAGGTTCCCCTCCATATGGGAACTTTGAGAATTGCGGGGCAGGGAGAGATGGGGCTGACGGCTGCCTTTCTGGAAGTTTCTCTCACCTCCACCCCTTTCAGCCCTCAGGCCCCTTGCTCTGAACCGCTCAGCTCTTGTAAGTCTTCTGTCCAATGATTACTGTGGTCATGGCTGTTCCCTGTGCTTCTTGTATCTTTGTCCCCTGGTTTGTGAGGACTCTGCATCTTACCTGCCTTTCTTTCCACTCCTTTCTCCAAACACAGTGCAGGGCCAAGTTGGGGTGCACAGACCACCATCAGAGAGAGTCCTTTCTTACAGCCATGCTGTTGGGGAGAGTATTAAAAGAACATTGACTTTATCTTCCCTAATGCCCTTGGGAAATGCAGGTGGGAAAAGGGATCCCCCCAGGAACCATGATGTCACTGTTAGGAAGGGGATGTCAGCAGCACTCAGCCCGTCCAGGGATGGACATGCCTGGACCATTCCAGAGGGAAAAGGTATCTGTGGGTATAGCCTCAGGGAGAACAGAATTTCTTTTCAAAGCCCTGAAGGAGGCTAGACCTGTCTGAGCTGAGGGAGGGAGACAGCCAGTGGGAGGAGCCACCAGCTTCCATTCAGTGAGAATGGTTGCTTCTCTCCAGCAAGTTCCACCTCAGAGATCAGTGTAACAGTCACCTTCCGTGTAACACTTAGGATGAGGTTGTTCAGCTGCAAGTGACAGAAAACAACAAATAGCAATGGTGCAGTCAAGGGTTCTCTCATGTACAGGAAAGCCAGAGTTCAGCCCAGAGTTGGAGTGGCAGCTCCCTGGTCATCAGTGTCCCCAGCTCTTCTAGCTTGTTGCACCAGCATTCTCATGGTCCCTGGCTTCCATCTCATGATTTAAAGTGGCTGCTCCAGTTCCAGCCATCATATCCAAATTCCAGCAGTAAGAAGGACGAAAGAGAAGGAGAGGAGTATGCCTCCACCCTTAAGAACACTTCCTCAAAGTGCTAGCCATCAATTCCCCTCCCATTGATCAGACATTAGCACAAGGGAGGCTGGTAAAATTATGCTTTATTCCAGGCAAGGTTAAATATTGAGGTTTTATTACTCTAGAAGAAGGCAAACAAATGGGCATTGGGAAACAACTTGCAGGCTCTGCTACACCAGGGTTAGGGGTAGGAAGAGGAGGGAGAAGACCAGAGAGCAGAGAAAGGGATAGACAAGATATTCAGATGGAACTGGGGTCTTTACCAACGAATTTATCAACCTCCAAGTTACACTTATTCAATAAATATTTATGGAACACCTGCCATGTGCCAGACACTAAGCTACACCCTGGGGATACAGGAGTGATGCTGTCCCAGCCCTCATGGAGAGAATATTCTACTGCAGGAAGGAGACAGTAAACAAATAATTGTTTGAGTCCTTTATATTACAATTACAATTGTGATAAGCATTGGTGGAGCAGATATTGATGAAGTTTCATCCCTCAGGGCTTACCATTTCTCTCTGCCTGGGGGCTTTCTCTGATTGGGAGGAGATTGCTTGGGCTCAGCCAGTGCAAAGTAGGCCAGATATACTGTGGCAATAACACTTCTAGGAGCACCTCTCAACCAACAGGGGACAGGCGATGATGGATAAAGACCCCAGCTGGAATGGACAACTTGGAATGGACAAGTCAGAGGTGTGTAGCATGGTGTCCCAGAGACCTCCAGCACAATGGAGACCCAACTGCCCTCAGTGGTCACCTGTTAATAAGGCACCCAGTGTTTGCTGCCCTCCCTCCTCTGTCTCACTTTCCCACCAGTAGGGGCTTCCTGGGGTCGCCTCTCAAATTAAAATGAGCTACTTGTCTTTAATTCTTCATCTCAGAGTCTGCTTCTGGGTGGGCCCAGTTGAAGACAATAGGCATATGAGGGTACTCAGAGACCATTTCCAGCAGTGGCACAGGCCTGATAGTAGTGCTGTTTGCAGAACCTTCCTGTTTCTATCTGTGGGCATGATAGATGATGCCAGATTCCCTGGTCTGGTGCTTCCATGGATGTGCTCTGTGACCTTTGGAAGGTCATGTGTTGGACATTTGGGAGTACTTATTTCCCCAACTTGCAAAGTAAGTAAGCTTCAGAGTAGGCCCAAGATCCAATTCCTTTTTTTCTGACAACTTGTTTTCCCTCTATCCAGGCTCACCCTCATCCAGTCTCTAGAGAGATTAGCTTTCTCAAACCCTTATCTAACCTTGTCCTTGAAATCATCCACTGGCTCCTCTCACCCATGACCAAATCCAAACTCATTAGCATCTAAGGAGCCTCCCAGGATCCGCTCCCAGCTGGAAGTAATCTCCAGCTGAACTTCTTGTAGGTGCTTCCTCCCACCTCTTTGCTTTTTGCACACTGCGTCCCCTCTGAAGTGCCCTCACCCACCTTGACTACCAAGCTCCTACTCATGCTTCATGACCCAGATCCAGCAGATCCTTCTCCAGGAAACCTTTCCTCACTGCTGCTCCTCAGTGCCCCTCCAAGGCAATACAGATGCTCTTATCAGCAACAAGAGACCTGGAAGGCTCCCCTAAATATGGTTCTCCTCCAAGCTTCCCCAGCTTCTGCTCACCCTCAGAGCCTCAGTGGAGGGGTCACTCCCACTTGGAAGCTTTCTATGATGCTTCCACTGTACCCCCCTCCAAATTCTTCAGGGCCCCTGGCCCCTTTTGTTTACTGCCATTGGGGCACTGTGGAACTCTCTTGAATTTTCTCTGGTTAGGTTCACTGTTTCTCCATGGATTCTGAGCCCTTTGAGGGCAGGGACCTCATGTCACTCATCTCTGTACCCTCAGTACAGAGGTTTTTGGCACATAATAGATGCTCAGTGACTCTGGTTCAAAATAACAAATGGAAAGAATTGAAGCACTTACCTTGCTCTGTCACTGTCCTTGTTAGAGCTCCCCTCATTAGCATGTGAGCTCCTTGAGGGAAGGGATGTTTGTTCATCTCTGGCTGTCCGGCATCCACACGGGCCCTGGCACATGGTAGGCACTCAATAAATGTTTGCCACAATCAAAATATATCAATCCAAGTCTCCAATGAAATGCCTGGCACATAGCAGGTGCTTAAAAACTTATCAGAGCAAGGACGGGCTGGGAGAGGGGACAGAGTATGTGCTTGGAAGTACAGTCCCCTCCTTCCCCCACACTGTTAGGGGGTCTTCCACTGGGGAGGTGATCCCAAGACAGGCCAACCAAGCTGGGGCCTGCACCCTTGGCCCTGCCACAGATCTGACTGCTCATCAGTGTCGGCACAGCCCTGGGGGCAGGCAGCCCTCAGCTGAAGCCCAGCTCTGCTCTGGGCTCCCACTCCTTCACCCCAGGCCCAGGGCTTCTCCTGTTGCTGCCACAAAGAAAACTTGGTTTTCAGGTTGTCTTCAGAAATGGGGATGGGAGCGACTGATGTGTCTAGCTGAGGAAAAGATGCTCAAGGCCCTGTCCCTATGGAGACAGACCCCAGAACAGGCCACCCCACTCTCTTCTGTCCTTGGCAAGGAAAACCCTCTCCTTGACAGGAAGACCTGACCAGTGGCCACAGCAGGATCCAGTGGGCACAGCAGGATCTTTCACTTGGGGGGAGGTGGGCCTGAGAGAGAGAGAGAGAGAGAGAAAGAGCTTGGAAAGAGATATTAACAAAAACAAAAACAAAAAAGAACGGTGTCCCTTGCCCACATGGCTCAGGTTTCTTTCCAAGCTCCACATCCCTGAAAATCTCCCAAGTCTCAAGACCACATTTCTCTTCTAAGGGACAGGATGATAAAAAGTCACCATCTTTGAGCCTAATATAAACGTGCAAGCACAAACACATACACACAGATCTTAGAGTCTGCCTGTCTTGGGTTCAACATTCAGCTCATTCATTCACTGTGTGTCCTTGGACAAGTCACTTAACTTGGAGCCTTGGTTTCTTAATCTGTAAAATGGGAATATGATAAAGGCCAATATTTATGGAGCACTTGCCATGAGCAGGCACTATTCTAGTGCTTTTGTGTATGTTATTTCACTTAATGCTCATCATAGCCCTTACCCCAGCCATCGTCAGAAAGAGTCTGAAGATCTGCTGGTGGGAAAAGGCAGAGACCGTGGTGGGCTGGGGAGCCCACTTTCCACCTGGGGCCAGGAGAACCCGGCTGCCAGCAGCTCTTGGGGGTAAGTGGATGTGTCAGGGAAGGGCTCCACCTCCTGCTTGTCTTCTCAGAGCTTCCAAGAGCAACCCTGAGTGGTGAAGCGGGATCATTTTTATCCTCATTTTACAAACGAGGAGCCTGAAGCACACAGCAGTTAAATAATTAGCCCAAGATGGTATCATTAGAGAGCCGGGATACGAACCCACCCAGACTCCACACAATGATTCCACAACCCACATTTACGATCTTACAGAATCCCTTGACGATCAGAAGCAGCACTTGCCCCACAACCAGGCACAAGTCAGTCCTCAGTCAATGGCAGCGTTGGCAGCGCCGCCTTTCCCCACGGCCCTCCATCTTCCTGGCTGTCGGCGTGCCAGCTGTGCCAGGTCTCAGCAAGGCAGCAGGTACGGCTGCTAATGCCCAGGAGCCCGGCTCAGTACATCACTTCCTGGCCCAGGTGGCTACAGCCAGATCCCCAAGGTAGGGGGGCAAGAGGCCCGCAGGGCCACAGGGACCCCTCCTCCTGTGCAGCGCCGTGATCGCTGCCTCCTGTCCACTCATCTAGGGAGTTTACTGGGTGCTGGGTCCTGTCCAGCTCCGGGGCAGTCAGCTGTGGAGGATTTACAACCTCTCCAGCTACAGTGATTATTGCTCTCTTGGGTGAATGCAGCATGCTTTATTTCCAAAATGTCACAGCATCGTTTCCATAACTGACTTCTCTGTTGAGAGGCAAGTCAGTGGAATTGCTCCCATTTTTTTTTGGGTGGGGGGGCACAACTGGGTCCCATGAGAGTCAGCTAATTTTCTTGAGGTCACTTAAGAAGGTGCTGGCAGTGTTTGTGCACTTCTGGGCAAAGGAAGAGTGAAAAATGAGGTGAGAACAGCAATGTTCCTCTCTCTTCTCCACATGTGGACCCTGTGGAGGGATTAGTGTCAGGAGTATGGAGATGGTGAGAGAAAACCAAGGGGAAGGGACGAGGGCTTGGTAGAGTTATAAACCCAGAAAGTACAGGCCAGTGAGGATGGTGGGTGTGGTCTCCTCTGACAAGAACGTGGTGGGACAGGCTGGCTGGCTGCTCCCCAACCTGGGCACCCAGTGAGACCACACTTCCCTGTCTCCCTTGAAGTTTAGTGCAGCCGATGGAGTGTGGAGGAGATTAGTCACCTGCAGGCTTGCCCCAGGAGAACTCCCACACCATCCTCCACACCCTCTCTCCCCGAGCCTCCTGCCGGAAGCAGACAATCCAGTGGAGAACGCCAAGGCTCCAGGGGAGGGTGGAACCCCAAGGCAGAGGGTCCTTGAATGACTGTACAAAGCAGAGCCTCCCCCTAACCCGCACTGGAGAGTAGCTTGTTAAGCCTCTGAGGTTTGGGGGCTTTGTCACGGCAGTTTGCCTACCCTGACAAACACAACTGGCATGTGCCCTGAGCCTGTCTGGGGGCAGGGTCAGCTGGTCCAAGCAGGGGACTTGTGAAGGTCCCCTTTTTGCAGCTGCAGTTAAGTGACAGGGTCTCCTCACTCCAGGATTCTGGGTCTGTGTGGTTTGTGGGCTTGGGGAGTGGATCTGTTTGTTCTTGTCTGTCTGGTCCGTCTCTAGCCACCACCCCCAGCTCTCCCCACCTGTTTTCCTTTTTCTCTGGAGATAAGATGGGATGTTGAGGGAGGGGCACATGACAGAGTCCACACTCCCCCACCACAGAATTAAAGCTCTTGTGGGAAAAGAGGAAACGTGCCAAATTTCACAGGTTTGGAAATCAAATATAAAAGAAGCACCGCTACCTTCTCATAGGAGCCTTTCATAGTCTCTGTCAAGGCTGAGAAACCCACTGTGAGCAAAATGAGAAACGAAACCAATGTTAACCTGAGTCTAAAATAAGAGGTTTCCTCAGGCTAACATGCTAAGTGGCCGCCAGCAAGCAGGCCACCTCCCTCTTAGAAAACCGTGGGCTGTTTCCCCTGTCTCGGGCCTCACAGGCCTGGGAGGAGCCGCTCTTCAGATGGGCCAGAGGAACCATTCTCCCTAGGAGCCAGGATCATCTCCAGAGCTGAGTAAAGGCCACGGTAAAGCCTCATCAGTCTCCCAAGGCAAGGAAGGGCGAGCACTCGGTACAGGCAGGAATGCTGGATCTCTCTCTCACTGACCACGCTTAAATTTTCTTCCTTGGCTCAGCATAAAAGCAATTTGATAATACACTCATGCCCCTCTCCTAAAACAAACACACAATGGAAAATCTAAAAGCTTCTGTGCAGGCTTCTCTCAGCAAACGGCACCACCATTGATAGGCTCTGAGTGTGGGCTCAGTGCTCATCTCCAGCCAACCTGGACCTCATATGTCACGTCTGAGACTGTTCCTGTTTGCTAGAGCTGCCATTATGCAAAATATCAAAAATGGATTGGGTTTTATAAAGGTTAAAAATTTATAGAGCTATACTAACTACAAATTTATAGTTCTAATATCAACAAGAGGATACCTTCACTGAAGGGAGGCCAGTGGCATCCAGAACACCTCTGCCAGCTGGAAAGGCACGTGGCTGGCGTCTGATGGTCCTTTGCTCCTGTGTTGCATTTCAAAATGGCTTTCTCCAAAATGTCTCTAGGCTTCAGTCTCTCTTAGCTTCTCTTAGCTCTCTGCTTGATTCTCCTGGGGCATTTCTCTCTAAGCATCGGGAGTCCTCTCTTAGCTTCCCCCGGGGCAAACTCAGGGCTTCATCTCTCAGCTTAGCATCTCCAAATGTCCTTCTGTCTGCATCTCCCAGCATCTCCAAGTGTCTGCATCTGTGTGGGCTCTCAGCTCCTCTTGGGGCGGTTTTTTGATTTTGCTTGTTTCCTCTACTCTCTGCATGAGCTCTCTTTTTAAAGGACTCCAGTGATCTAATTAAGACCCACCTAGAATGGGCAGGGTCACACTGATATGGAAACAACCTAATCAAAAGACTAATAAGTCTGCCCCCCACAAACTTGCATTAAAGAACATGGTTTTTGTGGGGGGACATAATAGATTCAAACACAGGGACCCAACTAGAGACAGTTGCAGCCATCAAGGATTCACCCTGCAGATGTCTTCTGTACCTCTACAGGATCTTAGCCCGGAAGTTTCCACTCATGTCTCTGGTCCTTTCTCTCAGTCCAGTCTGACTTGTGACATGGTAACTCTTCAGAATTCAAGAGTGTCTGTGGGTAGCAAAGCTGTAGTCTCCTCTGGTCTGGGGCTGACCTCTAGACCTAGCCTCAAGTGGACCTCAGGCTTTGCCCACCAGGTGCTATATTCTGAGGTCCCAATCTTCCTATTCCTTCCCCCTGCATGGCCAGCTCAAGAGTCACTTCCTTCTCTGTTCTAAAAGCCCTTGTCCCCAGTGCACACAATGATGCCCTGGTTTCTGGCTCATTTGCCAAAAGGGATGGCAAACAAAGCTCTAGCACCTAGTGACTCAGATGTCCAATCCCCTACAATTAGGAGCTCTCAGGGGGAGCTCCTCAGGAGAGTGAGCTCCAGAATTCCAAGCATGGCAGTTTTGTGATATGAAAGTGCTCACTTTTCCAAGAAATTGGTATTGCGGGAGGGATTGGAGATCCTAGGAGTTCTGAAATGGGAGGCTCTGGAGGACACCTGGAGACATTTGGCGGCAGCAGCCCGGGGCTGGGGTATCTGCTGTGGTCAGAGCCAGGGCTGAGGCCCCAGATCTTGTGGAGGAAAATCAAGGACAAGGAGTGGATCTCCATCACAAAGCAGGGTCACTGGGTCAAGGATATGAAGATCAAATCCCTGGAGGAGAACTGCCACTTCGCCCTGCCCATCAAGGAGTCTGAGATCATTGACTTTTCCCCAAGGATGTTTCTGAAGAGGTTCTGAGGATCCTGCCTGTGCAAAATAGACCTACACAAGTCTTCCAACAGGTTTGAGGTGACTGGTTGCCATCAGAGACTACAGTGGTCATGTTGGTCAGAATGTCAGGTGCCCCCAAAGAAGAAGCCACTGCCATATTCAGGGCCATCTCTCCATCATCCCTGTGCACTGGGCCTACTGTGGGAGCAAGATCAGCAATCCCCCATGTTTCCTTGCTCAGTGACAGTACACTGACTCTGCACTAATGTGCTTCATCCCTGCCCCCTGGCATTGTCTTGGCTCCTGCACCTAAGAAGCTATTGCTGCTGCTACACCTCTGCCAGGGGTGCACTGCCATCTGGGTAGCTTTGCCAATGCCACCTTCAATACCATGCCCAAGACCTGCATCTCTGACCTCTGAAAAGAGACTATTTGCCAAGTTCCTACCAGGAATCTACTGACTATCTTAAAAGCCCCAAACCAGAGTTTTGTACAGGAAAAATCAGTGAATTAAACCTGAAAATAAACAAACACACAGTATGAGAAGGCAAAGCTATTAAGGGGTAAGTTCTCTTGCAGGCTCTCTACCACTGCTTGGTAAGGGCGTTGGAACACCTGAGTTCTCCTTCTGGTTTTTCTGTTATTTGCCTTTGTCTCCTAACATGGATCACCTAAACTTTGAGTCTCAGTTTCCTTATCTACATAATAATACTTGTTATCACTGCTTACGGGATTTTTGTGAAAAGCAAATGAGATAATGGATGCAAAAGGGCTTTGGAAACTGCAAAATACCATCTATATATAAGGAATTGTCATCATCATGCCCATGATGTTCTTGGTCTCCCCATCACACTTTTGCAGCCTTCCCTGCTAGCTCTCCCCCTCACGTGTCCTGTGCTATATAGTCCCACTGGATTTTATCAGTTTAAACTTGGCCTTTGCACCTACTCTCCCCTCCTTCTAGAATTCTCCTCTCCCCATCACTTTTGGTTAAATCCAATTCACCCTTCAAGGCTCGGCCCAACTTTCTCCAAGGACATATCCAGATTCTCCCAAAGAAAAGTAAACCCTCTCCCCTCAGTGCTCCCCTGTCATGTCATCTTTAGGGTAAGGACCACTTTCTGATTTATATTGTAGCTATTTGTGTGCCTGATCTATGTCCTCCATATATCATGAGCTGAGGGCAAGGCCCGTGCTTTGGTCACTCTCGCATCCCTCCCAAGGGTTAGCACAAAGCTTGCTGTGTACAAGCAGCACACAACAGCATCATATTTGCTTGCAGTGAGCTGGGAAGGACCTTAAGAGGTAATCAATGTCTTAGGGGCCTGGAGGCAGAAGATGAGCAGCCAGGCTCCAGGGAGCAGGTCTATAAACATCTTTTGACAGAAAAACCCTACTTCAGAGCCTGGCAATTTTAGATTATATTTGCATTGGAGGCTTCCAAAGTGGCAAAACTTTAGATTTGTGTCTTCATGAACAGATGTGGAAGGGAAAATCAATTCCTCATAGGATTGGCTTATTTGTTTTTTTATCACAGTGCTAAATATTATGCACCAAGTGAAAAATTAATACATAAATTGACCCAGAGACATATACTCCAACCCCTGCTGATGAGAAAGGAGTGAAGATCTGATTGGCTCTTCATGGCAGGATGTGGCAGACGCCTGAAGGTTTATGTGTCAGTTGAGTCAGAGTTTCCACAAACACGCTGGAAGCAAAGACAACTCTAATCAAGTGTGAAAAGAGCCCAGACTCCCCCTGCCCACCCCAAAGCTCATGCACTTCATGTAGGGGAACATGGTACATAGGCTGGTGTCATCTTGCTAGGAGCTCGGGGGCCATTCCGGGACTGTTAGATGGTGTCACGAGAAAGGCTTGGCAGTTACCTGTTCCCTTCCCACCTGTGCCCTGGGATGAGAAGAGGATGATGCAGAAACATCACAGCCTGGCCCAAGAGCAGTGCCCTCTGGGATCGGTGGGGGTTGCCCACCCCAAGTGACCACCTGCTCTCCCCTGGCGTGGCTCCTGGAGTGAGTAGTGTGAGCAAATGAGGCATGGGCACAACCTTCTTCCTACAGACACCAGGCCCTGCTCTCAAGGAGCCTGGAGGGTAGAGCGGGCAGGTGGGCTTAGAGGCCAGGTCAGGGCCAGACAAGGAAATTCAACTCTGCTCACCCCCTGGGCTGGGTTCTGGGGGGCAGGGGAGGCATCTGATGGGGAAGGTGGGATCTGGATTCATACCAGAGGGCTCTAACTCTGGCCGCTGGGGCTGAGTGCTGGCTTGAGCTACCAGAGAAAGCAGACCAGGCAGGAGAGAGCAAGAAGTCTATTCTCTAAAAAATAAATTCCATCAACATGGAAAAAAACTAAAAGTGACTGCTTTCCCGAGGAGAGGGGATGACATATATCAAAGCTTCTGACGTGGTCTAGTTCTTAGCTCTGGAGGGGCTGGGGGATCAGGGAGAGGGAGAGAAAGAGACTAAGGAGTCTTTCCTATTTTTCTGGCAACCTTTCTGTCAGGTTATTATCATGGCAGGACACTGGATGCCCTTTAAGAAGACAATAGAAGAGGGACAATAGAAGGGAGGGTTTGCATAATCAGAAGGAATACATAGAAGCATCAAATGACAGATGGGTGTCCTTATCCTCTTAGACACAGGCTGAAATCCCTGATTACATGTCCTGCAGGTTGGGGTTCCAATGACAGAAATGAACATGATTTTGTCACTTGGGAGTTTGGAAAAGAGCCCCAACATTCATAAATACCATCTTGAGGAATCTGTGCAGGTGCCAGGAAACCAGAGGTTTAAGTAACAAATATCTGCACCAGGTCAAATCAGGATTTTGCCTGGGAATAGAGAGCAAGTGCTTTCATTAAGAATGAAAAGAGAGGGGGAAGAGGCAGTTTGCTGTCAGGAGAGGCAGGGGCCTGTTAGCACCACACATGACTGAAGCAAAGAGGAATTTCCACGCTCGCTGAGAACACCTGTTCTCTGTTTATAAAGAAACAAGGCAACACTGCTGCCTTGCCACACCCCGTATTCCCAAGGAGGGTGATCACGCAACCCCTACAGGGATGGAAGCACTTGTGAGCCCCTCCTTCTCCAGCTCCTTTAGGGGTGGGGGATGGCATGGGTTAAGATGATCTTCTGTAAACCAACAACTTCTATAAGGAATTGGCATGGATTCAGGGTAGACTGAGAACATTTTCATTTCTTGAGCATTACGCCAAAGTTTCTATATTCATCCCAGAGGCTGTATATAAATCAAGACTTGGGTGATCAAAAAACACGATTCTTTTTTGCGGTCAAAGCCAGATGCTAGAAGATAGAAACAATGGAGTTGACTAACCTCTTTCCATGTGTTCAAGGTACAAAGATAGTTTTTTCTAAGGCAAGAATACAGCTGTATCCTTCAAAAATTCTTAGGGAATTTATGACTCAGAGAAGTATTGCAATTAAGAATGGAAGCTTTCAGATTTCAGCTGTCTTTGGGTTTTAGGGTCTTTTCAAAATCTGTTTTGTCACTCCTTTTGTTCCGGGGAGCCCCCTCAAGCAGGAACCTCCTCTCTCCCAGCCGCTCCAGCAAGTCAAGGAATTAGGCCTCCCTCAGGTCTCTCTCCTGCCACTTCAGGCACTCAGGCAAGCTCTCTGCACCTCAGGGGCCCAGAGGGAGTCTGAGCTGAGGTCAGAAATATTCTCAATGAGATTGTTAAGATGCTCTGAGGAGACCGTAAAGAGAAGGCCAGGGAAAACACCTTCCTGATTGTTTTTAAATCAAAGGATGTAGAAAAAGGGGGTGAGAAGGAAAAAGGAAAAGAGTGTGGAGGAGAAAGGCAGTGTCGTGGATGGCGTGCACTGCCCACGTGCCCTGCTGCAGGTGCCGGGTGCTCCTCCCCAGCTGCCGGGAGAACTGGCTTGGCCTCCTTGGCCCCTGGCCCCAGTGTGGGGTAGATTACAGGGCCATCCCAGCTCCCAGCACCCCATGGGGAGGCCTTTGCTGGGACATGGAGGCCCAACTGCTCCCTGTGCCCCATACAGCCTCCTCTCTCCCACAGGTGCTGTTCCCAAAAGTTCTTCTCAGTAGACCTCCAGAGCACAAATTCCCATCTCAGTCGGTTTCTAGAGAACCGGGCTTAAGAGAGAAATGGAGGGAGGGAGAGAGGGAACAAGGTTTTTAATGTTTTTCATGCAAGAACAATTTTATTAGATAGAGAAAAGGCATGTAAACCAATGTTCATATAGCCTTGGATAACCCTTGATGGATTCATTCCCTATTTCAATATTAGTGATTTTTTTCTGGATATTTGCTATACATCCTAACTATTTCTAGAATGTTGTCACATAGCATCTTTTTATATCTAAAGCAGGATCATTTTTTTTACATGTAAAAGAAGTAACCCAACAAAGGAGATTCTATTAAAACACATAGGATAAGTGTCAGTGAGTTAAGCATTAAATTTAGCTGTGAGTGGCTTTTTGTTTTTTTTTTTTTTAAATGGAAAGACTCTCCATAGCTCCTTACAGTTTTTTTTAATTTTTTTTTTCATTTAGGATATTAAATTGCTTTTCACACTTTTCTTCTCCTCAAAACAAAATTCAGTCCTTGCTGAATTCTGTTCTTTAAAATAACTTTACTCTGTAGGTACATATAATGCACCTGCTGGTCTAGAATGTTCAAGAAAGCCCAGGAGAAGTATGCCAAAATGAATCTACTGATTCCCTTCCAAATTCTTGAATTTTTAAATGTACATTTGTTCGCATGCCATAACATGGTGTTATTTGCCTTATAGTCCCTCTTCTATTCACATTATCCTTTCCATCCGGATAATGAAAGGTACTCAAATTAACAAGTCAGAGAGACTGCAGATGTACTATTTTCTACCATAATTATAAATTTTAAAGGTTCATGCCATTAGACTCTGGCTTTTAAAGAATCCAATACTATCTAACAAAGTACTTTAGAGCACTAACTGGAAGCATTCAGCCTGGGTTCAAACTACAGCTCTGCTGCTTACTAGCTTTGAGAAATTGGGGAAGTTATTTAGCTTCTCTGGGCCTCAGTTTCCTCATCTGTGAAAAGGAGATGATAATCCCAGAACGGACCTCACAGGATTGTTGTAAGGATTATGTACGTTAATTCATGTCAAGTGCTCAGCACAGTGCCTGGCATATGGTAACACTACATAGATGCTGGCTCTTAGGAACTCACAGATGTCACTGCCAGCGAGAGAGAGCTCACAGATCCTCAAGTCTCTCTTTAGAGACTCTGGCAGTTCTTTAAAAGCACTTGGATGGCAAAACAGCTCTTTTCCCCAAATTGAAATGACAGAAAACATATCCAACTAGACTCTCCAGATTCTAAATTGCTCTTTTGACCCTTTCTTCTTATTATCCACCTTTTCAACTCAGTTTCTGAATCCCCAAATTCTGCCTCCATGCTACCTTTCAAATGACTTGCTCTCCTTCCATTCCAATAGTTACTTTCCTGGTTCCAATCCTCATTTCATCTTGGCTGGTCTAGAGCAATAGCCTTCTAATTGATACTCACTTCCATTTGTTTAGCAGTCCAGGGCTGTACAGGGCTCCCTACTGTCACTGTGGTATTCTAGACCCTCCCAATACAGCCTGTTCGAGTTTGCTAATGCTGCCAGAATGCAAAACACCAGAGATGGATAGGCTTTTTATAAAAGGGGGTTTATTGGGTTACACAGTTACAGTCTTAAGGCCATAAAGTGTCCAAGGTAACACATCAGCAATCGGGTACCTTCACTGGAGGATGGCCAATGGTGTCCGGAAAACCTCTGTTAGGTGGGAAGGCACGGGGCTGACGTCTGCTCCAAAGTTCTGTTTTCAAAATGGCTTTCTCCCAGGACGTTCCTCTGTAGGCTGCAGTTCCTCAAAAATGTCACTCTTAGTTGCACTTGGGGTATTTGTCCTCTCTTAGCTTCTCCAGAGCAAAAGTCTGCTTTCAACGGCTGTCTTCAAACTGCAGTTCCTCTCTCAGCTTCTGGGCGTTCTTCAGAGTGTCCCTCTTGGCTGTGGCTCCTCTTCAAAATGTCACTCACAGCTGCACTGAGTTCCTTCTGTTTGCCAGCTCATTTATATGGCTCTGATCAAGGCCCACCCTGAATGGGTGGGGCCATGCCTCCATGGAAATATCTCATCAGAGTTATCACCTACAGTTGGGTGGGGCACATCTCCATGCAAATCTAATCAGCACCAAAAGGTCTGCCCCACAAGACTGCATCAAAGAATATGGCTTTTTCTGGGGGACATAATACATTCAAACCGGCACACAGCCCCTACCTGACTTTCCACCCTTCCCCATCATTTGCTTACATTTACCAGCCAGAGGGGGTTACTCACTGTTCAGTCATTCTTTTTTTTTTTTTTTTTTTTTTTCAGCATCTTAATGCAATTTTATTGAGATATATTCACATGTCATATAATCCATCCAAAGTATACAATCTATGACTCACAGCATCATCATATAGTTGTGCATTCAGTGCTACAATTAATTTTAGAACATTTTCATTAAATAAAAATAAAAAAGAACACCCAAAACATCCCATACTCCTTATCCTCATTATTTATATATATTTTTGTCTTTATTTTTATTACCCATCTACCCACACACTGGATAAAGGGAGTGTCAGTCACAAGATTTTCACAGTCACACGGTCACATGATAAATGCTATATAGTTATACAGTCATCATCAAGAATCAAGTCTACTGGATTACAGTTTAACAGATTCAGGTATTACCTTCTAGCTATTCTAATATACTAGAAACTAAAAAGGAATATCTACATAATGCATAAGAATAACCTCCAGAATGACCTCTCGACTCTATCTGAAATCTCTCAGCCTAACTTTATTTTGGTTAAACCCACTCTTTTTTTTTTTTTTTTTTTTTTTTTAATCATCATTTTATTGAGATATATTCACATACCACGCAGTCATACAAAACAAATTGTACTTTCGATTGTTTACAGTACCATTACATAGTTGTACATTCATCACCTAAATCAATCCCTGACACCTTCATTAGCACACACACAAAAATAACAAGAATAATAATTAGAGTGAAAAAGAGCAATTGAAGTAAAAAAGAACACTGGGTACCTTTGTCTGTTTGTTTCCTTCCCCTACTTTTCTACACATCCATCCATAAACTAGACAAAGTGGAGTTTGGTCCTTATGGCATTCCCAATCCCATTGTCACCCCTCATAAGCTACATTTTTATACAACTGTCTTCGAGATTCATGGGTTCTGGGTTGTAGTTTAATAGTTTCAGGTATCCACCACCAGCTACCCCAATTCCTTAGAACCTAAAAAAGGTTGTCTAAAGTGTGCGTAAGAGTGCCCACCAGAGTGATCTCTCGGCTCATTTTGGAATCTCTCTGCCACTGAAGCTTATTTCATTTCCTTTCACATCCCCCTTTTGGTCAAGAAGATGTTCTCCATCCCACGATGCCGGGTCTACATTCCTCCCGGGGAGTCATATTCCACGTTGCCAGGGAGATTCACTTCCCTGGGTGTCTGATCCCACGTAGGGGGGAGGGCAGTGATTTCACCTTTCAAGTTGGCTTAGCCAGAGAGAGAGGGCCACATCTGAGCAACAAAGAGGCATTCAGGAGGAGACTCTTAGGCACAAATACAGGGAGGCCTAGCCTCTCCTTTGCAGCAACCGTCTTCCCAAGGGTAAAACTTATGGTAGAGGGCTCAACCCGTCAAACCACCAGTCCCCTATGTCTGTGGTCATGTTAGCAACCATGGAGGTGGGGTAGGCGAATACCCCTGCATTCTCCACAGGCTCCTCAAGGGGGCACTACATCTTTTTTTTTTTTTTTTCCTTGTTTGTCTTTTTTCTTTTTTAACTTTCCCTTCTTTTTTAAATCAACTGTATGAAAAAAAAAGTTAAAAAGAAAACAAACATACAATAAAAGAACATTTCAAAGAGACCATAACAAGGGAGTAAGAAAAAGACAACTAACCTAAGATAACTGCTTAACTTCCAACATGTTCCTACTTTACCCCAAGAAAGTTACATAATATAGCAACATTTCAGTGAACTTGTTCCTACTACATCCATCAGAAATTAACAGACCATAGTCATTTCTGGGCATCCCCAGAACGTTAAATAGCTTATCTGTTCTTCTTGGATTATTGTTCCCCCTTCCTTAATTGCTCTCTACTGCTAGTTCCCCTACATTCTACATTATAAACCATTTGTTTTACATTTTTCAAAGTTCACATTAGTGGTAGCATATAATATTTCTCTTTTTGTGCCTGGCTTATTTCGCTCAGCATTATGTCTTCAAGGTTCATCCATGTTGTCATATGTTTCACCAGATTGTTCCTTCTTACTGCCGCGTAGTATTCCATCGTGTGTATATACCACATTTTATTTATCCACTCATCTGTTGAAGGACATTTGGGTTGTTTCCATCTCTTGGCAATTGTGAATAATGCTGCTATGAACATTGGCGTGCAGATATCTGTTCGTGTCACTGCTTTCCGATCTTCTGGGTATATACCGAGAAGTGCAATCGCTGGATCGAATGGTAGCTCTGTATCTAGTTTTCTAAGGAACTGCCAGACTGACTTCCAGAGTGGCTGAACCATTATACAGTCCCACCAACAATGAATAAGAGTTCCAATTTCTCCACATCCCCTCCAGCATTTGTAGTTTCCTGTTTGCTTAATGGCAGCCATTCTAACCGGTGTTAGATGGTATCTCATTGTGGTCTTAATTTGCATCTCTCTAATAGCTAGTGAAGCTGAACATTTTTTCATGTGTTTCTTGGCCATTTGTATTTCCTCTTCAGAGAACTGTCTTTTCATATCTTTTGCCCATTTTATAATTGGGCTGTCTGTACTATTGTCATTGAGTTGTAGGATTTCTTTGTATATGCAAGATATCAGTCTTTTGTCAGCTACATGGTTTCCAAAAATTTTTTCCCATTGAGTTGGCTGCCTCTTTACCTTTTTGAGAAATTCCTTTGAGGTGCAGAAACTTCTAAGCTTGAGGAGTTCCCATTTATCTATTTTCTCTTTTGTTGCTTGTGCTTTGGGTGTAAAGTCTAGGAAGTGGCCTCCTAATACAAGGTCTTGAAGATGTTTTCCTACATTATCTTCTAGGAGTTTTATGGTACTTTCTTTTATATTGAGATCTTTGGTCCATTTTGAGTTAATTTTTGTGTAGGGGGTGAGGTAGGGGTCCTCTTTCATTCTTTTGGATATGGATATCCAACTCTCCCAGCCCCATTTGTTGAAAAGACCATTATGGCTCAGTTCGGTGACTTTGGGGGCCTTATCAAAGATCAGTCGGCCATAGATCTGAGGGTCTATCTCTGAATTCTCAATTCGATTCCATTGATCTATATGTCTATCTTTGTGCCAGTACCATGCTGTTTTGGCAACTGTGGCTTTATAATAAGCTTCAAAGTCAGGGAGTGTAAGTCCTCCCACTTCGTTTTTCTTTTTAGAGTGTCTTTAGCAATTCGAGGCATCTTCCCTTTCCAAATAAATTTGATAACTAGCTTTTCCAAGTCTGCAAAGTAGGTTGTTGGAATTTTGATTGGGATTGCATTGAATCTGTAGATGAGTTTGGGTAGAATTGACATCTTAATGACATTTAGCCTTCCTATCCATGAACATGGAATATTTTTCCATCTTTTAAGGTCCCCTTCTATTTCTTTTAGTAGAGTTATGTAGTTTTCTTTGTATAGGTCTTTTACATCTTTGGTTAAGTTTATTCCTAGGTACTTGATTTTTTTAGTTGCTATTGAAAATGGTATCTTTTTCTTGAGTGTCTCTTCAGTTTGTTCATTTCTAGCATATAGAAACATTACTGACTTATGTGCATTAATCTTGTATCCTGCTACTTTGCTAAATTTGTTTATTAGCTCTAGTAGGTGTATCGTCGATTTCTCAGGGTTTTCTAGATATAAGATCATATCATCTGCAAACAATGACAGTTTTACTTCTTCTTTTCCAATTTGGATGCCTTTTATTTCTTTGTCTTGCCGGATTGCCCTGGCTAGCACTTCCAGCACAATGTTGAATAACAGTGGTGACAGCGGGCATCCTTGTCTTGTTCCTGATCTTAGAGGGAAGGCTTTCAGTCTCTCACCATTGAGTACTATGCTGGCTGTGGGTTTTTCATATATGCTCTTTATCATGTTGAGGAAGTTTCCTTCAATTCCTACCTTTTGAAGTGTTTTTATCAAAAAGGGATGTTGGATTTTGTCAAATGCTTTTTCAGCATCTATTGAGATGATCAATTGATTTTTCCCTTTCGAGTTTTTAATGTGTTGTAATACATTGATTGTTTTTCTTACGTTGAACCATCCTTGCATGCCTGGAATGAACCCCACTTGGTCATGGTGTATGATTTTTTTAATGTGTCTTTGGATTCGATTTGCAAGTATTTTGTTGAGGATTTTTGCATCTATATTCATTAGGGAGATTGGCCGGTAGTTTTCCTTTTTTGTAGCATCTTTGCCTGGTTTTGGTATTAGATTGATGTTAGCTTCATAAAATGAGTTAGGTAGTGTTCCATTTTTTTCAATGTTTTGAAAGAGTTTGAGTAAGATTGGTGTCAGTTCTTTCTGGAAAGTTTGGTAGAATTCCCCTGTGAAGCCATCTGGCCCTGGGCATTTATTTGTGGGAAGATTTTTGATGACTGATTGGATCTCTTTGCTTGTGATGGGTTGGTTGAGGTCTTCTATTTCTTCTCTGGTCAGTCTAGGTTGTTCATATGTTTCCAGGAAATTGTCCATTTCTTCTACATTATCCAGTTTGTTGCCATACAGTTGTTCATAATATCCTCTTATAATTTTTTTTAATTTCTTCAGGATCTGCAGTTATGTCACCTTTTTCATTCATTATTTTGTTTATATGGGTCTTCTCTCTTTTTGATTTTGTCAGTCTAGCTAGGGGCTTGTCAATCTTGTTGATCTTCTCAAAGAACCAACTTTTGGTGATATTTATCCTCTCTATTGTTTTTTTGTTCTCTATGTCATTTATTTCTGCTTTAATCCTTGTTATTTCTTTTCTTCTACTTGGTTTAGGATTGGTTTGCTGTTCATTTTCTAGCTTCTTCAGTTGATCCATTAGTTCTTCGATTTTGGCTCTTTCTTCCTTTTTAATATATGCGTTTAGTGCTATAAATTTCCCCCTTAGCACTGCTTTTGCTGCATCCCATAGGTTTTGGTATGTTGTGTTCTCATTTTCATTCGTCTCTATATATTTAGCAATTTCTCTTGCTATTTCTTCTTTAACCCACTGATTGTTTAGGAGTGTGTTGTTTAACCTCCAGGTATTTGTGAATTTTCTAAGTCTCTGATGGTTATTGACTTCTAATTGTATTCCATTGTGGTCAGAGAATGTGCTTTGAATATTTTCAATCTTTTTAAATTTATTGAGGCTTGTTTTATGTCCCAGCATATGATCTATTCTGGAGAAAGTTCCGTGAGCACTAGAAAAGTATGTGTATCCTGGTGATTTGGGATGTAATGTCCTGTAGATGTCTGTTAAATCTAATTCATTTATCAGATTGTTTAGGTTTTCAATTTCCTTATTGGTCTTCTGTCTGGTTGATCTATCTATAGGAGAGAGTGATGTGTTGAAGTCTCCCACAATTATTGTGGAAACATCAATTGCTTCCTTTAGTTTTGCCAGTGTTTCTCTCATGTATTTTGTGGCACCTTGATTGGGTGCATAGACATTTACGATTGTTATTTCTTCTTGCTGAATTGCCCCTTTTATTAGTATGTAGTGGCCTTCTTTGTCTCTCAAAACATCCCTGCATTTGAAGTCTATTTTATCTGAGATTAATATTGCTACACCTGCTTTCTTTTGGCTGTAGCTTGCATGAAATATTTTTTTCCATCCTTTCACTTTCAGTTTCTTTGTGTCCCTGTGTCTAAGATGAGTCTCTTGTATGTAACATATTGATGGTTCATTTTTTTTGATCCATTCTGCGAATCTATATCTTTTAATTGGGGAGTTTAATCCATTTACATTCAACGTTAAAACCGTGAAGGCATTTCTTGAATCGGCCATCTTATCCTTTGGTTTATGTTTGCCATATTTTTCCCTCTCTCTATTAATATCCTTTATTGTACCCATACCGAATCTCTTTAGTACTGAACGTTTCTCCAAGTCTCTCTGTCCTGTCTTTGTTTCTCTGTCTGTAGGGCTCCCTTTAGTATCTCCAGTAGGGCAGGTCTCTTGTTAGCAAATTCTCTCAGCATTTCTTTGTCTGTGAAAAATTTAAGCTCTCCCTCAAATTTGAAGGAGAGCTTTGCTGGATAAAGTATTCTTGGCTGGAAATTCCTCTCACTCAGAATTTTAAATATATCGTGCCACTGCCTTCTTGCCTCCATGGTGGCTGCTGAGTAGTCACTACTTAGTCTTATGCTGTTTCCTTTGTATGTGGTGAATTGCTTTTCTCTTGCTGCTTTCAGAACTTGCTCCTTCTCTTCTATGTTTGACAGTGTGATCAGTATATGTCTCGGAGTGGGTTTTTTTTGGATTTATTCTATTTGGAGTTCGCTGAGCATTTATGATTTGTGTATTTATGTTGTTTAGAAGATTTGGGAAGTTTTCCCCAACAATTTCTTTGAATACTCTTCCTAGACCTTTACCCTTTTCTTCCCCTTCTGGGACACCAATGAGTCTTATATTTGGACGTTTCATATTATCTATCATATCCCTGAGGTCCATTTCGAGTTTTTCAATTTTTTTCCCCATTCTTTCTTTTATGCTTTCATTTTCCATTCTGTCATCTTCCAGGTCACTGATTCGTTGTTCAACTTCCTCTAGTCTTGTACTATGAGTGTCCAGAATCTTTTTAATTTGGTCAACAGTTTCTTTAATTTCCATAAGATCATCCATTTTTTTATTTAGTCTTGCAATGTCTTCTTTATGCTCTTCTAGGGTCTTCTTGATTTCCTTCATATCCCGTACTATGGTCTCATTGTTCATCTTTAGTTCTTTGAGTAGCTGCTCTAGGTGCTGTGTCTCTTCTGGTCTTTTGATTTGGGTGCTTGGGCTTGGGTTATCCATATCGTCTGGTTTTTTCATATGCTTTGTAATTTTCTGTTGTTTTTGGCCTCGTGGCATTTGCTGAACTTGATAGGGTTCTTTTAGGGTTTGTAGACATATTGAAGTCCTTATCTCTAATTTATCAGATCTGCAGCTTCGTGGAGTACACTTTCTCTAACTAACCAGCAGGTGGCGTCCACGAGCCACCTGTTCTCCACAAGCCAGTTCTCTCCCGCCCAGCCTTTTTGGTGAGTGGGGGAGTGAGTCCTGTGGGGCCCAATTGGTGTACCAAGCTTGCGTGTGTAGTTGGTGTTGCCTGCCCTCTATGTGGGGCGTGTTTCTGGGCAGTCGGGGAGGGGGGGTGGCCCTAACAATGAAATCTCCCTGATGATCCTAGAGTTTTAAAGCTGCTGCAATAGTCTAATCCTTCAGTTCAGTCCTGCCACAGTTTGTCTCTGCCACTGACCCACAAGTCTTTGGTATTGGCGTATGGCTCCTGAGACTTGCAAGTGGGCCCCTCTTCCAGGCTGTGCACCCCGGGTCCTCTGTTGAGGGATGACTGTGCTATGTCACAGGTGAGTGCCGTCCCTCCAGGGCAGTTCTGGGCTGCTGGGCTGTGTAGGGAGGCTCCCAGTCTGCTCAAATGATGGCTGAATGGGGCTTTGTTAATTCACACTGCTCCACCTTCCCAGCTCTGGGACATTCAGCTGAGGTTGCAGGGAAGGCTAATGTCCACGCCCAGTTTTGTGGTGTGTGCCTGTTATTTGAAGCACTTCCGTCACACTGGGTTGTCTGGGGCAGCTCTGGGCTATGGGGCTGGCGATGGGCAGGAGTGTTTCCTGTCCACCAGGATGGTGGCTGTGAGCGGACACCCCCCTTTTCTTGGGAAGTTGTGTTGTTTAGTGAACTTTCTCAGCCACTGGATTATTGCCTTTTGTCTCAGAGCTCTCTTAGTTCTGCTCTTGACTTGACGTGCCCAAATTGCAATTCTTTGAAGCTTTCTGTATTGGGCTTCTTAGAGTAATTGTTTTAGAAAAAGAAAAAAGGATTTAAAAAAAAAAAAAAACAAAAAAAACAGCCCTCCTCAGAGATCTAATGGGTTATTGAAATGCTAATAGACAAAGCAACCAGGGCCATTAAGGAAAGGTCCACAGGGCAGAGAGATCAGCTTTGCTTTGGGATTTGCATATGCGCCTCAAGGCCTGAGCTCCGCCCTTCCCCTTTCTGTGTTCACCAGAACTCCAAAAATCCTCTGCTTTTATTTTGGAGTTTTTCGTGTTGTTTTTTTTCTATGCCTGTCTCCTCTCTGCTGGGCTGGCTGCTCTCAGAGTCTCTGGTGTCTGGTCTCAGTCTATCTATGGTTGGAGTTTGAATCAGTAGAATGAGTTTCCGATAAGACCAGCCACTGCAGTTCTCCCTTCTCCTTCCCGGAGCTGACAGCCCCTCCTCCCCCGGGACTGAGCCTGGCAGGGAGGGGCGCGGGTCCCCTGGCCGCAAAAACTCACAGATTTCGCTGATCTCAGCAGTTCCACGTTTTCATGAGTGTTGTATGAAGTATGCCCAAAGACAGATTGCTCTGTGGTGTCCAGTCCACGCAGTTCCTGGCTTTTTACCTACTTTCCTGGAGGAGTAACTAAAACTTACAGCTCACCAGTCTGCCATCTTGCCCCGCCTCCTCTCAGTCATTCTTTTATCCAGTCAACATTTATTGGGGTGCTAAAAGGCATTGCTTTTAAGAAGCTTGCTATAGGACTAAATTCCTAGGACTAAAATTACCAAATTCAGTTGCAAATAAAATGCAGAAGGAGCAATAAATCCTGTCTTGGGGAGGACTGGGGGAGAAGGAGTCAAAGGAGTCCCCTCAGAAGGCAAAGAAAGGACTGGGTGATGTGGAGAGAGCTGTTCTCTAGTTTATTGAAGTACAATAAACTGTACATGTTTAAAACATTGTAAGTTTTGATGACCATGAAGCCATCATCACAATCAAGAGAGAACACATCTATAACCCCCTAAAGTTTCCTTCTGCCCCTTTGCAGTCTCTTTCTCTTGCCCTTAACCCCTCCCTCCCCAGGCAACTGCTCATCTGCTTTCTATCACTATAGATGAGTTTCCTTTTACTAGAATTTCCTATATTTGGAATTATACAACATGAATTCTTTTTTTTTGGTCTGACTTCTTTCGCTCAGCATAATTATTTTGTAACGTATCAATAGTTCATTCCTTTTTATTGCTGAATAGTATTCTAGTATATGGTTATGCCACAGTTTGTGTATCCATTCATCAATTGATGGGCATTTTGATTGTTTCCACTTGTTGGCTATTACAAAAAAGCTGCTATGAACATTTGCATGTAAGTCTTTGAACATACGCTTTCATTCCTGCCCAGGTCATATGGTAGCCATGGTTGTACCATTTTACATTCCTATCAGCAGTGCATGAAAGTTCCAGTTGTTCCACGTAGGAGGGTTTTCCTCGACAGGGGAATAGCATGAGGATGAAAGTACATGCTATGTTCAGGGAACATCAAATAGTCCTAATGGCAGAAGCAATTGAGCAAGTGGAGTGATGGGGTGGGAGAAAGGCAGACATTTTGTTTTCAGCTAGTTCACAGAAGGCTTTGGTATTTGGAGTGTTTATTTTAGGTGAAGGAAACTCACTGAAGGCTCTTGATGAGGGGACGACATGGTCCGGCCTCCATCTCCTGAATATCCCATCCAGTTTCCCAAATTTATACTATTCTCTCCCTCACACTGTTCCCGTCCTCCAAATACACCTGTCTACTGCATTGGTCTATGAAAAGCCCAAGACCCAAATGAAATGCTACCTTGTCTTCAAGTTCATACTGCGTCTCGCATTACAAGTGAGTCCCCCATTCATCTGAGGTCTTGTTGATGGCAGAGAGTGTGCCTCATTCATGCAACATCATCCACAAGCCCAATCTCTTTTAGAAGATCTATCTGTAGACACTTTTCTTTGGCCTTATTTTTATGTAAAGTCCAAACTAAAATAACATTTTAAATCAACGAAAGCATAAATCTACTTGCTTTTTTTGCCAGGACCAAAATGAGAACATGTGGACTCATTCCAGGGAGAAAAAATTACTTTGCCTCTCCTCAGCTTCAGTTGCCTTAAACATCTTGTCGTCTATGCTTTGCTCTTTTCTGCTTACTGGGTCTCCCTCACTCAAGTGTGGCAAATTATGTAATTAGTGGGAAAGCAACAATTTTGCAGAGAAAATGGTTATGTGTTTGTGGAAGTTCAATGGCTCAAAATGTGCAAGAAAATCATTTCCTGGGCCTATAGAACGAAAGCAGAACTGGGCCCCAGCCAGCTCCCAGCAGAAGTAGGGACAGCTGAGAATTATATTAGCATAAATAAGACCACTGTGAGGTTCTGCTCAGGTGCCCGGTGCCCATCCTGACTGTGCCCCGATGCTCATCTCTTTCTTCTGTATTGTCACAGAGCAAAACGATCATTACCATCAGAAAGCTCTCAGAAAATGGTAAGCCTGTGGCTTCAAACAGTTTCATTGATGACCTTTGCTTGGTTCACATCTTTTCTAAAATTTCCATAAAGCATTCAAGCCATTAGAAAACACTGAACCTAACTGTTATTCTCTGAAAACCTACCATATCGAGGTGCTTAAACTATGCAGTTTGCCTTCATTCATTTGGGCACCTGGGCAGGAATACAAATAAACTGTGTGATTCATTGGGAACTGCAGTTTGGTTTGTTATAGTGTTGGGGTGCTTCACTTTCTCTGTGCCATACCAGACATTCAAGAGCTTCCAAATTCTAGCCTCAGTGTGCAGGAGGACTTTCTTTACAGAGGATGCCACCTTTGCTTTAGTGTGTCTTTTGGCCAAGGGAAGTGCTGAAACATTTGGTCCAGGGATTGGTTACTTTATTTGTTTGCCTTGCAAAGTTCTATGGCTTTATATTGATTCATGATCAGGAGCATACCTGAGGTCACTGTACAACTGCATTACTTAATATATTTTCTATCCGTTTGAAAATACACTAGACTGTGGCGGAGTTTCCTCTGGGGTTTTTTCTGAACACCTCACGGGGCAAAACCTAGGCTCTGGTTGGGCCACTTCATTTTGTTTACCATTGGCATCCCTGATCAGGGTGACAGGAAGATAAAAGAGGAGCGAGGCAATTTGAAACACTCCCCTCCTTCAGAATAGACAGAGGGAATGAGGTTTGTTAATTTCGCTGGGGGCAAGCCAAAGGACTGCAGATGGGAAGACTAGCAGAGACTCTTCCTCGCTCTCCTGGAGCTGCATGAGCATTCCATAGAAGAGCCCATCTGTTTTGTTAAATTGACAATTTCCTTTAACAGGAAATAAAGGCTCAGACTGAGTTTCAGACTAGCTACAGAATAAGAAATAGCTTCACTTTTTAAAGACTTTGCTTCTTAAGGCATTCAGCATGTAACCTAATTTCATTTGCTGGAGTTTGTTTTTCCTTCTCCATTTGCTGCCTAGAAAAGTGTGTTTCATTATTTCCTGCAGAATTGGGGTTTTGTGGGGGGAAGAGCTAGTGACTCTGAATTCTCCAGACCCCAAAAGCAATAAAAAACAATATTAAATTAAAATAAATTACAAGAACAGGCATCCCAGTGAATTTTCTGTCTCAAACACTTCACACCACACAGCTATAACCCTGAGGGCTACTGACTTGACCACTCCAGTTTCCATTTGCTCATGGAGTGCAGACAGCCAGAAGCCAAAGAGCAAAGGGTCACACATAGGCACAATGCGTACATGGGTAGACTTTTCATTTGCAGGAAAAATTGGTATCCACCAGGCTCCTTTTAGGATGTTTTCATTTGCAGGAAAAATTGGTATCCACCAGGCTCCTTTTAGGATGTAACAAACCCTCACTTGGTTTTACATTTTTGAAATCCAAAACCTTTCAAAATGCTCTAACTTGAAGATAGGGCTTTATCTTAAAAATAATCATAATGAAATAGGATTTCCTGGAATCAAAAGTATTATTTTAGAATTGTCCTTTTGAATACTGATAAAAGAAAAAAAAAACACAAGCTATCATAGAACATCAAGTTTTTTAATTTAGAAGAGAATAATCAAGCTATTATCAGGGAGAAAAATACTCATATCATCACATCTCTCAATAAGACTAGCCATTTCTGTGGCTCCTGGTGCCCTCAGCAAGTGGAAACGAACTTACTTGATGTCACACAAAAGGGCCACTCCTCTCAGGATCCAGTGATCTGGGGACAAGACTGTTCTCAAATACACCACGGTAATGAAGGTCAGGTCTGTGCGCCGCGGCTTTTTGTAAATGGGACACACGTACAGCTTGGGGTCCTTGGGTGCTGTGGAGTTAATGGCAAAGATGTGCAACACGGGCAGCTGTGTGAACAGGACCTTGGGGGTGGATTCTGTGAGCTTCCCGTTCCGTCTGTCCCAGGCAGCTCCATCCATGTAGAGCCCATAAATATACACGCCTTCCTGGAAGAATCAAGCATACAGTAATAGGATTTCTAAAAAATTAGGTACAGAGAGATGAGCATCCATTACTGTGATAAAGGTTGGCAGTTTGGAAAGAAAACATACATCGGTCTTAAAACGCTACTAAAGGAAGAAAGCACCACTGGGCACGTTACATTAGTGCAATATTGAGCCAAATTTTCCCCTGCAGCATATCATGAGTCTATGAGCACTATAGAAATGTTTCTGTTATTGGTTATTTGAGCATAGGGGTGGCCTGCTTGGCACAACAGAGTTAGCCAGCAGTGACAAATCACCTCTGCCATGAGCTAAAAGTCTCCAAGAGTAATGGTCTAATTTGGTGTAGGGCGGGAACACGGAACAGGATTTGAAGATGGGGGTCACATGCAGGATCCCCAGTCTGTGCTGGCTGAGCCAAGCTGTGGCTCCACTTGATTTCAGTTAAAGGATGAAGTGATATTTGTTGCGGCCGGGTGTGGCTAGCAGGAGAGTCAGAGCACCCCCTAGAGGCCAGGTCTGGTACCGCAGGGACAGGGAGAGGGAGCTGGTTCGGCAGTGTCTTACTGTCCCTTCCTGGTGTTTCTCTTTTACAAAATAGGACTTGCCTCGAGGTCCTCACTATTAAATCAGGGGGACAAGACATGCACACATGGAAATTTTTTTTAAAAAAGACATGAATTGAATAGCAGCATACTCTTGCTACAGGGGCTGCCAAGGTGAATGGAACTAAGTTTAAGTGACCTCTGAGGTGAAAGGTCACTGTGGGCTGTAGGGTTCAGGGGCCTTTGTGGAAGAGAGGGCAGTGGGTGGGCCTTAGGGCTGCTTTTGGAAAGACAAAGAAGAGAGGGTGGGCAACCCAGGCAAGAGCAGGACTACAGAGAAAGGCAGGTGGGTGGAAAGGCCCAAGCATTTTATTTAGCAGAGGATTCAATGGTTAAAAAATAAGCTATGGCTTGAACGTGGAAGAGTCTGGATGCCAAGCTGGAGTCTGAACTATCTATAGGCAGCAGGGAGCCAAAGAACATGTCTTCAATAAAAAAGGAAGGCTAAGGAGGAATGACCGGGGAGACTCCAATGGTCATGTAAAGATAGTAAAACAGATTTAAGATGGAGTCCGTTTTTCTATTAGCAATGAAGATCGAGTGAGGGGAAATAAATGTAGATTATAATAAAAGAGATTGAGATTAGTTGCAGAGTGTTTTCTGTACTCCTCTAGTGTGGGCCAGTATGAGAACTATATATATATATATATATATTAATTTTTTTATTGAGTTTGTTCACATACCACACAATTATCCAAAGATCCAAAGTGTACAATCAATTGCCCATGGTACCATCATACAGCTGTGCATCCATCACCACAATCAATTTTTTTAAAATCTTTAGAATGTTTCCATTACTCCAGAAAATAAATAAAGACAAAAAAAGGAAACTCAAATCCTCTCATACCCCTAACCACCCCCCTTCCATTACTGATTCAAAGTTTTGGTATAGTACATTTGTTACTGTTGATGAAACAATGTTAAAATACCACTAACTGTAGTATATAGTTTGTAATAGGTATATATTTTTTTCTTATATGCCCCGCTATTATTAACTTCTAGTTATAATGCCATACATTTGTTCTAGTTCATGAGAGAGATTTCTAATATGTGTACAGTTAATCATGGACATTGCCCACCACAAGATTCACTGTTTTATACATTCCCATCTTTTAACCTCCACCCTTCCTTCTGGTAACATACGTGACTCTGAGCTTCCCCTTTCCACCACCTTCACACACCATTCAGCACTGTTATTCGCACAACGTGGTACCATCACCTCTGTCCATTTCCAAACGTTTAAATTCACCCTAGTTGAACATTCTGCTCATAATAAGCAACCGCTCCCCATTCTTTAGCCTCGTTCTATATCCTGGTAACTTGTATTTCATGTCTATGAGTTTACATATTATAGTTAGTTCGTATCAGTGAGACCCTGCAATATTTATCCTTAGGTGTTTGTCTTATTTCACTCAATATAGTGCCCTCAAGTTTTCTTCATCAATACATTTTTTTAAGACTGTTTTGTTCACACACCATACATTCTGTCCTAAGTAAATAATCGTTGGTTTCCTGTATAGTCACATATTTATGTATTCAGCACGATTGCCACTATCTATTTAAGGACATCTCCACTTCTTCCACAAATAAGGAGGAAGAGTCAAAGAAGGTAGGGGGACAAAAGAAAAAGAAAAAAGAAAGAGAGAGAGGAAAAAACCCCCACGACAGCTGGAAAGCAATAAAAGGAAAGATAGTATTAAACTAAAGTAGAATAAAGAGTCAGACAACATCACCAATGCCAGGAGTCCCATACCTTTGCCATATGTCCACCCCCGCTCCATAATGCATTTAGCTTTGGTATATTGCCTTTGTTATATTAAAGGAAGCATAATACAATGTTTCTGTTAATTATAGCCTCTAGTTTGCATTGATTGTATTTCCCCCCACTCCCACCCTATTTTTAACACCTTGCAATGTTGACATTCATTTGTTCTACTTTGTGTAAAAACATATTTATACCTTTTATTACAATTGTTGAGCACCTTAGGTTTCACTGAGTTATACAGTCCTAGTCTTTATCTTTCATCTTTTGTTCTGGTGTCCCACATGCCCCTAACCTTCCTCTTTCAACCATGCTCACAGTCATCTTTGTTCAGTGTACTTACATTGCTGTGCTACTATATCCCAAAATAGTTTTCCAAACCTCTCACTCCTGTCTTTCCTTTCTATCTGCAGTGCTTTCTTTATTGTTTCCTGTAGAGCAGGTATCTTGTTCACAAACTGTCATTGTCTGTTAGAGAATATTTTAAGCTCTCCCTCATATCTGAAGGACAGTTTTGCTGGATATAGAATTCTTAGCTGGTGGTTTTTCTCTTTTAGTATCTTAAATATATCACCCTACTTCCTTCTTGCCTCCATGGATTCTATTGAGAAATCTGCACATAGTCTTATCAAGCTTCCTTTGTATGTAATGGATCGCTTTTCTCTTGCTCCTTTCAGGATTCTCTCTTTATCTCTGACGTTCGACAATCTGATTATTAGGTGTCTTGGTGTAGGCCTATTCAGATCTGTTTGCGGTATGCTGCATTTCTTGGATCTGTAATTTTATGTCTTTCATAAGGGATGGGAAATTTTCATTGGTTATTTCCTCTGCTATCGCTTCTGCCCCTTTTCCCTTCTTTTCTCCTCTGGGACACAAATGACACGTACATTCCCACATTTCATTTTGTCCTCAAATTCCTGGAGATGTTGCTCATATTTTTCATTCTTTATCTGTTCTTTTGTGTGTAGGCTTTCAGGTGCCTTGTTCTCCAGTTCCTGAGTCTTTTCTTCTGCCTCTTGAGATCTGCTGTTGTATGTTTCTGTTGTGTCTTTCATCTCTTGTGTTGAGGCTTTCATTTATATAGATTCTGCCAGTTGTTTTTTCAAACTTTCGATTTCTACCTTATGTATGCACAGTGTTTTCATTACATGTTTCATCTCTTTTGCCATATCTTCCCTAAACTTTTTGAACTGATTTACTATTTTTTTAAATCTTCATTTTATTGAGATATATTCACATACCACGCAGTCATACAAAACAAATTGTACATTCGATTGTTCACAGTACCATTACATAGTTGTACATTCATCACCTAAATCAATCCCTGACACCTTCATTACCACACACACAAAAATAACAATAATAATAATTAAAGTTAAAAAAGAGCAATTAAAGTAAAAAAGAACACTGGGTACCTTTGTCTGTCTGTTTGTTTGTTTGTTTCCTTCCCCTATTTTTCTACTCATCCATCCATAAACTAGACAAAGGGGAGTGTGGTCCTTTTATGGCTTTCCCAATCCCATTGTCACCCCTCATAAGCTACATTTTTATACAATTGTCTTCAAGATTCATGGGTTCTGGGTTGTAGTTTGATAGTTTCAGATATCTACCACCATCTACCCCAATTCTTTAGAACCTAAAAAGGGTTGTCTAAATTGTGCGTAAGAGTGCCCACCAGAGTGACCTCTCAGCTCCTTTTGGAATCTCTCTGCCACTGAAGCTTATTTCATTTCTTTTCACATCCCCCTTTTGGTCAAGAAGATGTTCTCCATCCCATGATGCCGGGTCTACATTCCTCCCCAGGAGTCATATTCCACGTTGCCAGGGAGATTGACTCCCCTGGGTGTCTGATCCCACGCAGGGGGTTGATTTACTATTAATTGTTTAAATTCCTGTATCTCAGTTGAAGTGTAAGTTTTTTCCTTTTACAGGGCCATAACTTCATTTTTTTTAGTGTAGGTTGTAGTTTTCTGTTGTCTAGGCATCTGATTTCCTTAGTTACCCCAATCAGGTTTTCCCAGACCAGAACAAGCTCTGGTCTTGGAAGGAGAGAATAGTATCCAGTTTCCCTGAGAGTGTCTTAGAAGATTGGTATACTCTGTAAGGCCTCAAGTCATTTTGCTTTTCTGCCGAGCAGGTGGCACCCATCAGCCTAGTAGCTCCAGACTGGTGTAAGGAGGTATGGCCTGTGGCTATTTTCCCCCAGGCTCTGGGGTCTGGTTCTGAATGAAAGGTGGGTAGTAGAGCTGGGTCTCACCTCTTTCCTCTTAGGGAAGATACCCCACCCCCTAGGGAGAGGTCATTAGCATTTGAATAGTCTCTCTGCCTGTGCTATCTCCATCCTTGTCTGGGTCAGTGTTGGGAACTGAAAATGGCTGAGGCTTTCTCCACTGAGCCAAAAAAGGGACAGAAAGCCCCCTTCAGGGTCAGTCCACAGCCACCCTCCGGCTCTCCAAGGTCAGTCATCACCAAAAGCCTCTGTCTGCTTTTTGGGGAATTCATAGATTGTATTAAGCAGTCCATGCTTGCTAATTAAATCCCCAGTTGGAGCTCAGCTGAGCTATATTTGCTTGCTGGGAGAGTGCTGCTCTCTAGCGCTGCAAGGCTTTGCAGTTCAGGCCATGGGGGGAGGGGGCTTCTGGCTTGAATCTGCAGTTTTTACTTACAGATTTTATGCTGCAATCTCGGGCATTCTTCCCAATTCAGGTTGGTATATGGAGTGGACAGTCATGTTTGTCCCCCCGCAGTTATTCCAGATTATTTACTAGTTGTTCCTGGTTGTTTATTTAGTTGTTCCAGGAGGACAAACTAGCTTCCACTCCTCTCTATGCCACCATCTTCTTCTGTCTCCAGGACTGTGTTTTTGAACCAAAAAAAGGCAAGTGGTTTCACAGTAAAACCACAGATAGTTTCAAAAAATCAGGACACACAGTTACCACCATTAACTCAGTAGGAAACATTAACTAAACAAAGAATGTGAACACTTAGGTACCATCTTACTGTAAATTGTGTCCCGCTCTAGGCAACTTTCAGTCTCGGAACTTTAAAAAGTCATAGTTAGAAGGGAATTCAGAAGTTGGTCCATCCCCCTTCTTTGATATATGAGGGAATGAAAATGAGAGAAAGGGAAAAGGGGACTAATATTTATTATGCTTGGGGCTGGCACCAAGCATAAATAATCCCGCTTAATTCCCAAAACCACCTTTTTTGTTGAATTATTATCCTTATCTTACAGATGAAGGAGTTGAGGCTCAAACAAGTTACAGAAGTTACCCAAGTTCATGGAGCAGATAGGTGTCAAAGCAGAAGCTCCAGATGGTGTCTGCTTGTCCCCAGGCCCCTGCCCTTTCCTGGGCCAGATATCCCTCTGCCAGGGTCCTGTAGCTACTGGGGGCAGTGTTGGAACTGGCCTCAGGCCTACGGACTGCCAGTCCAGTTAGACTTGACTACCCTCAACACTCATCAGTTCTGTGAGGATCCCACAGTAGCAGCTGGAGACATGTGAAAAACCCATTTCAGCAAACACAAGCCTAACTTGTAATTATTAAAAATGCAGTCTGCGGAGTTCTCAGTACTGGCCAGACTTTGCCGTTAACCTCCCACTCTAGCCGACAGAGGAGGCTTTGGCATGGAGGTCTCTGGATTACAACTGAGGAAACCTCTGACTGCAAAGTTAATGGACTTAACTGAAGCTATAAAGGTTGAAATTGGGAAGAACTTGAACCTTCAGCCCAGATCCAGGTCTGCCCCTGCCACTGCCCTGAGGCACCTACCGCGGGCGGCATCGTGATCTCCTCCTTGGTCTGCCGCAGAACTTCATTGTGGATCGTCACTGAGTCCAGGGCCCAACCTTTGTGGGCCCGGGTCACTTCTTGCCTCATTGCTGTGAGGAAGCCTTAAAAGAAAAAACAAGAGGAAAGATTTGGATGCTTTGGTGCAGTCCATTTTAGAAATGAGGAGAAAGCAATGTTAAGTGTAGCTTGTTTATCAATCGCCAAATACATGCTCAGCCCAAGAGTTTTCCCTTGAGACCAACCCTCAGGGAGGGCATTTCTTTAATGTTTTATTTTTCTTTATGGGGGACTGTAATGAGCTAAGTATTCCTCACCAGCTGACAGCAGGAAAGCAACACCCTTTCCCCCTCCGATGGGGCCTTGGTTTGAAATCTGCTGGGATTTCAACTGCTCAAGTTTATAAGGGTTGTAGCCCAGTCCTGGCTCATAATCTCTAGTAGAAGGAGGTTACTGAAGAATAAGACTGGAATTGTGAAATATTCGGAGAACAGCATTCCAATTAAAACTCGAATCAAACCATTTTCAAGTTTCTATTTGCTAAAATGGAGTAATTTTATTTAGTCTAAGGAAATAAGACATAATGCCAAAGTAGAAAACCTGACTTTCAACTTGATCAAACAAAGCAATCACACCGGAAAGGAAAGCTACATGTTTTAATGTGCATAATACAATTATTTTAAGACAATACATGGTTCTGCATACTGTGGCCTTTCTTAAACTTAATATTTGCAAACTATGTCCATTCAATTCAATAAGAGAAGCCATTCTTGCAGAGCTGCATTTGATGTTAGAAACTATACCCTATTTCAATGTGGTCTACAAAACCTTAGGAAAATTTACCTTAGGAAAATTTATTTGGAAAATAAATGACCTATATATTTTGGCCTCTAGATTAAAACTGAAGATCATGAGGTTCTCCAGAAAGTAAAATTTTGGAAGTTGTGCATTCCTTGCTAACTCCTGTATTAGTGAGCTCTGAGAACTATTATTTACAAACCAACACATATGTGATAATATTTTTATTGGGTTAGAATGGAGGTGGGGGATAAGGAGGAGGAATTGCAAGGCATAATTACAGGTGCTGAAGTAAGATCCCTTGGAGTAGGAGAGAGAGCCACTCTAGCATGGCTTACTGAGAGAGTCAAGTTCTCCCCATTCCCAAGTCCCTCCCTGGTTTTGAAATTAGACACTTGGGGAACCACTCATTCATTCATTCATTTGTCAAATCTCATTTGACAAACCCAAACCATCCATGGACTCTGCATTCAAGGAGCTCAGTCAAGAGGGAGGGTGGAGGGAGACAGACTAATAAACAAAGACATACAGCACAAGTTCATATGTCATTATGAACAGAGGTATGAACAAAGATCACCACTTAAGGAACTGGTTCAGGGAAGCCTTCATGGAGGTGAGGTTGAAGATGACTCTTGAAAGACACATGGGTGTTTGCCAGATGGGACAACTCCAGTTAGAGGAACAGCATGTGCAGACGCATGAAGGTCTAGGCTAAAGGTGAGGCAACAATGGCTGATAAGGTTAGACCATAAGTAGAGATGTGATTTTCCAGGGTCTTAAATACCTAGTTTCATTGTTTGGATTGATTCTCTGGATGATAGGAAGTCACTGAGTATTTTAAGCAGGCAAATGATCTGGTTGTATTTGCATCTTATAAAGCTTACTCTGAGTGCTCACTAAAACAAGATTTGGAGTGCTAAAGAAGAGCCAAAAGAAAAATTAACCCAAAAGAAAAATTGATCAATCAACCAGAGTAACTGGTTGGACTTTTATAGGTGATTTTTATAAAGTTAAAATTTCATGAAACTGAGAGTTTCATTAAGCATAATGCATTAAGTACTATTAAGTTTAAAAAGAGGCCACAGTATGTAGAACCATGTACTCTCTTAAAATAATTGTATTATGTACATTTTATGATATAAAATGTTCACTATTGGTGGTGGAAAACATAGTGGAAGTTTGCCTGGCAGCAAATGCTGGCCAACACCACATACTCGGTGTGAATCACTTGAGCACATGATTATGCTGACTTAAACTTTAAACATTGGGGATCCTATACTTTAGCAGTAAAGTTAACAGTGGTATATATGATCACAATAATAAATTCCAATTCTCCCTTCTAACTCATTCCATGAAAGTGTCACTTTCATCATTCAACATTAAATGTGCATCCATGTGGCATTTTAGGGACTGTATCTCCAAGTAGAGTATTTAGAATTAAATTGACCATATTTTACTGTATTTCGGAATTCATCACTGGTCTGTGAATCTACAAGGTATGAATCCTGGTCCCAACTATCCATCTGCCCAACTTGAATAACTGAATTGTTCTATAACCTATTAATGTTCCAACTAAGTTGAAAATTTGACCTTACTCCATATGGCACTCAGGACAATGTCATGTGCACAAGATGAGAAATGAACTTGATTCTTTCTTAAGTAATGACCATTCCAAAGACTTCAGTGAGTGTCAGAAAGCTCTGAAAAGTTCTAGTGCAATTAAAAGACTGCATAATACCTCATGAGGAGGCTCGATCTCCTATCTTCTCCCTTCTGAGGAACATGCATGATGTTGTCTAGCTGACTGAAGAAATAAGCCTCCTAATGCTGGGGAAGCAACTCTTAATGTGTTAATGGATGGAATCCAGAACCCACTTATGCTATACCTTGAGCTATTAAGGGCAAGAGGACATAGATGCAAAGTCTAAGTACAAGTACAAAGGCACCACCCGTTCTCTCATGGAGTCTAAAACGAGATGAAAGTTGTGCAATGTTACTACTTCTATTAGCTATGAAGAAAGGAAAATGATAAATAAATATATTTGAGGCCTGGGAGTGGAGGGCAAGGAACTGTTCCAAGGGCCATTCCTGCTCAGAGAACATGGAGAAGATAAATATTTTTGCAAGTCTTGATAGTTCTTATTTTGTCTTCCTAAAAAGAATGTGGTCTTGTGGAATTTAAAGACTGGCAAATCCACTAAATTGTTCATTATTGAATTTAAAAATGAATGACAATCTTTCTTGTAGACTGGTATTAAGTCTAATGGAATGAAAATCTGTGTTTTCTGAAGCCTGAATAATTTTAAAAGAACACTGCTATATTTTTCTTTATAAAAGTTGGAAAGCAGTACTTCTGTTATGGAACCAATTCTTAAACTGAATTTCAATCATTAGTGGTAGAAATGATTCATACATTCACATGTTTACTCTGAAGTTAAGTGAGGAGCAAAAAAGTTGGGAAAATCTTCAACAATAATAACCTTCTGTTCTTCATGAGATTTTACTACCCACATGATAAATAGGTGATTTGACTATTCATGTGACCTAATGAGATGCTTAAAAATTTTTTTCCCTTCAAATCATACAGTATAATGAGTTCTTAAAAACTTGTCAAGTTGTTCTTTTAAAAAAATCACTTTTAAGTTAGGACTATACTTTGGAAACTCGGGTCTAAAGTAACATTTATTGCATCTTAATTCTATAATACTTAGTAATCCAACATTTCAGAAAGCTAATTACTGTTGTTTGACTAGTAAAACCAGTTGACTTAAAGAAAGATGTTGAATACTTTAGGTATCATTTCATACAAGGTGTTAGAAAAGATGAAAGAAATAACCAATCAGAAAGGTTGTTCTTCTTGATTTTATAAGGAATAACTTTAGTATTCTGTAATGATGGTCCTATACCAAAAATAAGCAACTTTTCTTTCCTTTAACAAATGAACTGGTCCTTATCTAACAGGCCTTAAGTTGTGCAGTATTTCCTGTCTGATAAGTTACCAAGACTCCCAGCAGCATCTTCAGAGATGAGGAGAAATGATGTTCCTGCTGCAAGTTTATGACAGGCAGTTTTTCCCCAAAATGAGAAGCAAATAGAGTTCACTGGTAAGTTAAATAAATGGTCAGAAATCATTAAACAAAGACCATGTTGGTCAACCCAAGTGAATAAAAATGCCCTGGGCACCCTCCCTGAAGCTTTGCTTAAAGATGCTTTAAGGCAGGAAGTGCAAACTTTGCTGAAAATTAGAATAACCTGAGAAACTTTTAAAACTCCTAATGCCCAGGCCACTCTGGATCAATTAAATCAGAATCCCTAGTGGTGGGATCTAGGCATCAGTATTTTTAAAGGCAGAGCTTCTCAAACCTTAGTTTACCACAATCATGTAGGAGGGGGTGTCTCGTTATAGCACAGGTTCTGATTCAGGAGGTCAAGGGTGGGGCCTGAGATTCTGCATTTCTATCAAGCCCCCAGGTGTTGCTGATGCTTCTGGTTGGTGGGCCACATCCTGGGCAGCAAAGGTCGAAGGCCATGGATCTTCACAGATTAGAATGATTTAGGGAGCTTTTAAGAAAATTGAATGTGCAGACTCTAGAGGCCTGATCCCCAGAGGTTCTGAGGTAACTGGTCTGGGGCTCCAGGCATTAGTACAGCAGTTAATAAAGGCTCCCCAGGTGATTCGAATATGCAGGCAGGGCTGAGAACCACTGCTTCCATAAAAAAGATATGAAAGACAGGTCAATGACAAGACGTTGACCCCAAAATCTGTTTTAAGAACAAAGTTGACAAGTATGAAGGGAAATGCCTCATTATACAAGCAAAATATTAGGAAGGCTGTCAGTAGTACCAGCCGATTCCTTTCAGGAACCCCTCAGACGCACATGTTCTCTGAAATGTCATTAATCCAGGCCATGGTTGACTCTTATTAAAAAAAATAAAAAAAATAAAAAAAAAAAGGACAGAGCTAAACTAGTTCTCTTGGCAAATTTGGGATCAGCTAAACCCTCCATTTCTCACATTCCAAAATGTTAACTCCTTCCCTGCACTGATCTGTCTTTTCTGCTAGGTTATGCTTCCTTTCTCTTGATGGGAACTCCCACTTCTCCCCTCCCTCCAAAACCTCTCCACTGTTCCCTCTGGCGTGGTTATGTGTTTAACAAACTCTCCTACATCTTCCACCTCCTCACAGAACGTTCTTCCCACCTTCTCGCCCTGGTTGGAACCTGACTCAACCCTGAAGACAGGGCCCTTTCCACTAACCTGCCCCATTTACACCTTCTTGCGAGAACCTCTGCTGCTTTGACAATCAGGCCTTCTGTCCACATGCCCCTCTCCTCATTGTCCCGTGTCACATACCCATCTCCCTGGTGCTGCCCCCTTCACTGAGGACTCTGCCATCACCTGAGTCTCTTCAATACTCATTCAGTGTCCTGATCCTCAGTTTCTTGACCTCATCAAGCCCATAACCTTTTCCTCAACTCCACCCTTCTTCCTCTCTTCCCTTTTGGTCTAGATCCATCCTTTAATCACTTGCCCAGCAAAAGCCCAATTTTGGATGAATCCAAATGTCCACCTTCTTACACATTTACCAGGCTGCTGAATGATAACAGAGACCATCACACAACTATCTATCTGTTTACCTCCTCCAGCCTCAACTGGATTCTCAAAGCTACCAAGAAATCTTTTCATGTTCCCCTCATTAGCCCTATTTCTCAAACTTCTGCCACTCTCCTTAAATCTCTCCTCTACCACCTTCTTGCTCCCAACCTGACCTCACTTCCTTCTTCAAAGATAAAACAGAAATCTTCTGATGGGAACTCCCTTCACTTCTTGCCACCACCTACTAATTCACCTCTATGCTCACTCCTTCCTTCTTATTCTTGTTATAACGGGCGAGGAGTCCCTCTACCTGTCTGGAGCAAATCTTTCCATTTGTGAGCACATACCATTCCTTCCTTCCTCTTTTACCTCCTCTCTGGGAACTTTGGCCTCTCTCTCCGTATATATACTGGCTCCTTCCTATCAATATTTGAACATGCTCAAGCCTCACCTATCATCAAAAGAACAAGAACTTTTATTCCTACAACTATTCCTCCAATTTGCTTTTCCTCTTCAAAGTCAAATTTCTCAAGACAATTATCCATGTTCTCCATACTCACTCTTTCCTCTCCATTTCCTCATTTCTCACTCACCTTTAAATCTGACACCCCACCTCCCCATCCACTCCACTGAGACTTCTCTTGCTAACAACTTCCTTATTAATAAAGCCATCTGACCAGTCTTGGACCTATCTTTCTTGATCTCGGGCAGAATTTGTCATTACTTATCCTCCCCCACCCCCCACCCCCACCCCTTTACTTGCTTTCCTTGACACTACACTCTCTTGGTTTCCCTTTTCTAAACTGTTTGGACGTGAGGGGACCATTCAAGAGAGTTCAGGTGATCTTCAGGACAGTGCACAAACATAGCAGAATCCTGATGACCTGAAGATGACTAGACTGTGGCACTAGTGAGATTCCCAGCAGGATGGCATATCCCACATTGGCAGCTAGAAGTGAGGGATCAGAATATCATACCACACAAGGACTTTAGATGAATCAGTCATAGGTAGAGATGAGTGGCTGCATTTGGGAGAATAGCTGAGGTTATCAGTGGAGGTGTATGAAGAGAGGGAGGGCCAAGAGCAGAAAGGTAAAAGGAAAACTGAGGAAAGGCAAGGATGGAAACCAAGGGATGGAAGAGCTTCAAGAATCAACAGCCCAAACTACGGTCAAGGGGAATGAAGATGGTAGGAAGGTCACTTGATTTGGTGGCCTTGAAGATAGCAGTTTTAGTAGAGTGATGGAGGCTGGCTAGATTACAAGGGATTGAGTGGTTTGCACGGAAGGTAACCATGTGTAGAGGCTAGAATTACAAGAGGTGTGGTTGTGACTACAACCTGTGCACCCAAAGCAAGGAGGATGGGTTGTTATTCACTCTGGAGCAAACTGTTTAAACCACATGGTTCAAGAACCAAAGGTGAATTTGAGGCTGCTAGAGGCATTCCTAAGATGTCCACAGTCCTATAGTTCTGTAATTTGGAGACAGGGCAGGTTAGTGCTGTCACTCAAACTGATTTTTAGGAGCTTGGGGTCTATTCACCTGATTCCCCCAGATGTTAGGGGCAATTCTGGTGGCAAACAGTAGCTACAGGGCTGTTGTTGTTACTAGACTAGAAGAAATCCCCCAGCCCCTCCAATCCTAATGTTCAATTAACCCCTGGTGCATTTAGCTACCTCAACAAACGGCAGGCTTTTATAACTATCCTCAAGGCAAGCATTCAGAAATTGCTGCTAGCTAATGATGTATCCCTGAGTACAACAAGAGGTTGTACATGATTTTTACAGTAAACACAAGATAACAGGACAAAAATATCCCATGGTCTGTCTTCCTTTAGCAAAATCCCCTCTAACTGAAAATCTTTTTATCTGTGTTACCAACATCTGCTACAACAGACTGCCAAGGTTTGTCCAAGACACTGAGAAAAAAATAGAAAAAATTAGTGCAATTTTGCATCAAAATGGCATCAAGCGCCAGACTGAGTTAAATATTTGGAAAATAATGGTGTTGCACAGCTCAGTCTAATATAGAGGTGTAAGACCTGGACCAGTTGGGAGGAACACGTTCGGCCCCTGCCTCCGTTTCATTAGCAGCACCTGTGAGTCATACCTAACATCAGATGTCAAAGCATGGCTATAAATTAGGAGGCTCTGAAAGGCAGTCAATACCCTGGGAAGTCAGGCTCATGAAAATTCATATTCTCTGGGTTTAAACATATCCCTGCATGTAGTGTGCATGTGCACACACACACACACACACACACGAGAATGTAAATCATATGTGCATGATACACTGAAAAGGTATATCTGTGGGATAACAAGACCAAAGAAATCCTCTGAGAACCCCAAAAAGCACAATCTTAATATGTGTACCAATGACTGATGGGAAAATCAATGGAGCATAAAGGTTCTCCTGGGCCTGAGTAATCAGCTGCGAGGCATATCCACGCACTGAGAAGTTATAACCATCAGACAAAGAGTATAGCATCACAGATACAGAGAGCTTGACCATTTTAATAATCAAATCTAATTGCCACACAGTTGAGCTCATCAATTGCTGCAGAAATGATTGTGAAGGGGACTGAAATACCAGCTTAGCTTCACAGTGGCTGACTCAGCCTCCTCAAATATGCCTGACAAAATATCAGGCCACCCATAAGGCAAACAAGCAGAGCTATAAAACAGTGTGAGCTCAGACACTGACCAGGGGACAAATGAGGCATGTCACCTGTTCTTAGGGTAGCGTGGACTTCAAAGTCACTTAGGCCTGAGGGACAATCACCAGGGGCACAACAGGATACACACAAACAGTATCAAGGGTCATATTACATTATAAGATGATAAAACAAATGGTTATATGTTAATAAATAATTTTCAAATGTTTTATAATCTTCTTTATATTGTAGATGATTTTGACTATACTTATTTGTGATGAAAGTACGGTCTCCTTGCAAACTGCACTGTGTTTTACTCAAATGTTTTAAAAAATTTTCTGAGCCAAATGAATTAATTATTTCATTGAAGGGGTCTGGGTTAGAAGTAATAAAACCCAGGAAATACACTCATGTTGAAAAATCAATTGTTGATGTCAAATAGTGGCCAGATTGTCTTCCAGTTGGAAAGGACTATCTATTTGCCCTGTAAACATGCACAGAGTTGCCGTAATCGTTTACGTTTTCCAGATTTGGCCAAGTGATGTGGAACAGAAAGTAATCTGTCCCTGATATCAAGAGAAGGAGAAAGATGCAGAGAAGTGATTAGGGTGCAAGAAAAATTTACCTCCAGTCTTTAGCAGAAAGCAATCATAGATAAGGGTGTGTGTGTGCTTGTGTGTAAAGAGTAGATGCTTGATTAAGTCTGGGGCTTTCCAAGACATGGAGTACCATGAGAGAAAGAATCAAAGCTTCTCTTGAAAACAGAGATGAAGAAAAGATAAAGGATTAATATTATTAACAAGTAAAGGCAAATAATAAGTTAACTGAAACATACATCTACATTTGTATTCTTTTAATATTGTTCAGTTTGTAACCTTTCTTAACAAATATTAACAATGAAAGATGAGTCCATATTAATGCTTGGCTGTTTTAAGCTACAGTTTCAGTGGCGAAAAAAGCAATCACTGAAAGAAATTGTGTGCTGTGATGTAAAACTTAGTTATCTGGGTCTACAGAAAGCTGGGGATGAACCAAACCCACTCTCTCGATTTCTGAATATCAAAAATACACTAATGATCCCACATTTTAAAAATCACTGGTCATTATCCCTCTCTGGAACTCCAAACCTGTCAAAATACCTTTCTACCTGGTGGCCCTACCAGCACTATCGTGACAAATACAGTGCCCCTTTCCTTTCCTCCCACCTGTCCCCTTCCCATGATCCCTGTCTTGTACCTTGCACCTCACGTCACTCTAAACCACTGCCATTCTGTACTCACTCAAAGATCCCCATGAATCACTCCATCAAATCTGTCCTTGCCTCTGCACCTCGTTAAGGTCCCATGCTGTTTCTCTTGCACCTGGAAGCATTCTCATTGTTCTGGACTCCCACTTTCTATCTCCTCCAGGAATTATCTTCTGGTCTTTGAGGACTCCCCATTGCCTTTATGATAAACCCAAATTCCCCTGCAAGGCTCTTCATAATCCATCCTCCATAACACTTCCCAGGCATCATTCTCCACTATCCCTGCTCCTACTTCCTAAGCAGCAGCCATGGCTCATTTCCTTTTAGGCTCTTGCATCTGCCTGGAATGCCCTTTCCTCACTCCCCTGCCCGAACCAACCCTCAGTAGTGAGTACTGCTTCCTGTGTGAAGCTCTTCCCAAGCTCTGCCTCTGCAGAATTCATCTCTGTCCTCTGCACCACCATTGCACTTAGTTCTTACACTGGTGGAGCACTTACCACATTACTTTAAATTTGCTGATGTGCCTGTTGCATAAACCAGATTATGAGCTCCTTTAGAGCAGGGTTTGGGTCTCAAATCTCTCTCAACTGAAAGCATCTAGCAGTGGGCCTGGCAAATGCCAGGTGGCTAAACAATCCTTATTGTTAAATGCTATTTCTTTGGGCTACCAATCCAGGAATTACCTGGCGACAACTTACTCAGATTGAAAGCTAATAAGGAGGAAAGAGACTCATATGTAGAAATCTGAGAACAATAATAAAAAATTTTCTCCCCATACTTGATGGAAATTTTGAGAGAAAAATAGATAAATTAAAGCTGGGAGCTGTCCTTTACAAATCTAAAGTCTACTGGCATAATAATAGACTATATATAATTTGGTATACTCATAAAAATCACCATTGTTAGTGTTTTAAATTTAGAAAATTTTAAGGCAGTTGAAAAGGCATGAAGTGAAGGAATGTATATTTATGAAAGATAATAAATGAATACTTTTAAAGTAAACTGTTTATTGAAGTATTACACAAAGAAAAGTACACAAGTCATAAATGTACAGCTTGAAGAATTTTCATCAAGGGAATATAGCCATATTAACAATATCCAGATAAAGAACATTCCCAGACCCCCAGAATTCCCCTCTTACAATCACTACCCCTCCCAAGGGCACCACTATCCTGATTTTTAACGCCAGAGATCCATTTTGCTTATTTTTATACTTTGTATAAATGTAATGTTTTCTTTTTGAATCCTTCACTCAACATTATTGTACGAGATTCAACCATATTGCTAAGAGTAGCAGTAATTAATTCTCAACTATAAACTTGAATGTTTTTAGATTGTATTACAGATGGAGCTATACAAGGTGCTCAACTGTGGAATCCTGCATCTTTTCATTTTAGCCAGTTAGTTGAAGTAAAACCATAGTGTAGTAAGACAAAAAGTTATGTTTCTGGACCTTATGAACTCTATGGCATCAAGCCAGTAACTTTCTCAAAAAATATTTCCAGAATGACAGAGTAAATGAAGTCACATCACAAAGAACTCTTTCAGAAAAAAGGAACTGAGGTAGGGAAAGACTCCCAAAGCTCACCAAATACAACTTTTACCACATGATCATTTTTGAAATCAGTCTAATTTCCTGAACTCTGGCAACAATTTCTGTTATATTTGTTTGGTGTTTTTTAATTTTCACAAGCATTAAAAACTAAGGTTTGAGAGAAACTTTTTTACTACTTCATGTGTCCTAACCACACATTGATGGCTTTTGGAAGAAGGTGAGAAGAAATAGGGAAGGTTTTGTCACCATATTATAGAAGCAATGTAGTAGGAAGAATTTCAGACTGAACTTGTAAAGCACATACAGAAGGGTTGTCTGCATTCCCCAATCTTTGAAAACGTATTTCCCGGACACAGCAAGCTTGTTCCTCCACACTGTTTAACGTAGTATATACACTTACTCAGTGCTGCTACATGACCATGCACCTGTTTCAGGCTTGACCACTCTCTGATGAACACATACCTTGGGGATTAAAGAAACCGGTCATCCAAAACACGTTAGGTCTTCCATCAAATATCCAAGTAGAAAACTGAGCATTTCTTTCCAAAAGCTCAGTAAACCAGAAGCCCAGTGTAGACGAATCCCAGGACACTCTTTTCCAGAGTTGAGGTATACGAGCATCATACATGTTGTCCAGGGCGTCTCTCAAGTTCTGAAGAAGATAAAGTTATTTGAATAAGAAAAATCAACAAAAAATAGAAATGACTACTGAGATAAGAACAGCTCACCTCACTCATAATGATTGTTCCTTCAATGGCCAATTTTAGATCACTCAGGCTTTGGCGAAGTATTGAGATGACTTTTTGCATTCTGTCAATTTCTTGTCTAAGAAATATATTCATTGAATTAAGATGTCCCATCTTTATCAAACGAGCTTTTACCTAAAACAAAGCATACAATGCAATAAAAGAAACTGTTCTTGTCTGTTACTTCTTTTTGAATGACCTCTCCTTTCTCTATTCTTCTTCCTCTGGATTTATCTCATTTTTGCCTCTACCAGCCCAAATGAACTCTAAAATATCTCCTGCAGAACCAAACCAGCCATTAAATTCTCCATTTTTCTGGGCTTCAAAAACTACTGTTCAACTAAAATGATTTTTATTTCCTACTGATTGTATTCTATTGATAATTGGAAATGTACTTTAAAAGGTTGAAATAAATTGTACCTTTTCTTTCCTTTCAAATGATTAAGTACTAAGTATCAGTTAAATATTCTTTTGCAATCTAACCTTTATAAGTACAGTTTGGAAATCTTTTTTCATAATACTTGCTGAGTCGTTATTAGAAATGTCACAGAAAGTTGATACAGCTAAAATCTTTATAGAACAGTGGCCAATGAATATGACTGACTGAAGTTTCCTAAGCTTATTGTTGCCTTGGCTAGGGTGATTAAAGAGAGCCTTTCCTAATCTAATCATTGAAAATATTTGGCTTTGTGGGAAAGCCATTAAGCACCTGTCATTTGTTCCTTTTGGTATATCATTTATTGTCCATTTTGAAGAGATCAATAAAAGCCTCTGGTTGTGGGAACAATAAAATATAACAATTATTGGAAAATAAGCCAATACATATACAGGTTTCAATTTAGTGACATCCACCCAAGAAAAGATTAACTATAAATACCAGCAGGAACTCATAAAGAGTTTTGAACTTTTGGCTGGCCACGATTGAAGAAATGCCAGAATAAGAGGGATAAGTATAGACATGGACTGGGAAAGAATTTAGAGTGATAAACTAGTCCAAAGAATCACCAGAAAGCCAGTAAACGATAGGACACTCTGTCCTTTCTTGAGTCATGAAATATTAGAGATGACTAGGCCTCGGAGTCATCTATACCCTCCTTCTCATTTACAGAATAGGTCTCCTGCATGGCAGTTTCATAATCAGCAATGGGCACATCTGCTTTACTGAAGCTGGGCCACTTCAAGTGGGTGAGTGATAAGGGGGCAGGCACATACTCAAAGGGAAACAGGAGTATGTGTGCAGGTGGAGCAAGTAATATTAAAATCGTAATCAAACATGCTTGTGGAGGTCTCTAACCCACCAGGCCAATCTCCAGGTATTCTCTTAAATTCATAGTTCTGGAACTTAACATTTCTGCAGTCTCCAGGGCCTCATTTTCATCTCCATTCCGAGTCCTTCAACCTCCAGTGGTTGAATAGCATATATATCATCCCCTTTAAATCATGAATACTCTCTGGAAATTTACACTCAAGGACAAAGAATTAGGGTAAAACTTTTGCAGTCTCACAAGTGGGAAATTAAGCCCAGGTATTGACTGCAATGTCAAATCAACAGCCTAGATACATTTTAGTATGCTAACAGCCCAAAGAACTTGCTTTGTCTTGACTAGGATTTTAAAAGAGAAACTTTGAGTGGAGACATACTTGAGAAAACTTAGACCCTAGAAAATGTAATTTTAGTACTGATTTTTTTTCTTTTTTTATCTTCATTTTATTGAGATATATTCACATACCACGCAGTCATACAAAACAAATCGTACATTCGATTGTTCACAGTACCATTACATAGTTGTACATTCATCACCTAAATCAATCCCTGACACCTTCATTACCACACACACAAAAATAACAAGAATAATAATTAAAGTGAAAAAGAGCAATTGAAGTAAAAAAGAACACTGGGTACCTTTGTCTGTTTGTTTGTTTGTTTCCTTCCCCTATTTTTCTACTCATCCATCCATAAACTAGACAAAGTGGAGTGTGATCCTTATGGCTTTCCCAATCCCATTGTCACCCCTCATAAGCTGCATTTTTATACACTTGTCTTCGAGATTCATGGGTTCTGGGTTGTAGTTTGATAGTTTCAGGTATCCACCACCACCTACCCCAATTCTTTAGAACCTAAAAATGGTTGTCTAAATTGTGTGTAAGAGTGCCCACCAGAGTGACCTCTCGGCTCCTTTTGGAATCTCTCTGCCACTGAAGCTTATTTCATTTCCTTTCATCTCCCCCTTTTGGTCAAGAAGATGTTCTCCGTCCCACAATGCCAGGTCTACATTCCTCCCCGGGAGTCATATTCCACGTTGCCAGGGAGATTCACTCCCCTGGGTGTCTGATCCCACGTAGGGGGGGAGGGCAGTGATTTCACCTTTCAAGTTGGCTTAGCTAGAGAGAGAGGGCCACATCTGAGCAACAAAGCTGCATTCGGGAGGAGGCTCTTAGGCACAATTACAGGGAGGCCTAGCCTCTCCTTTGCAGCAACCGAGTACTGATTTTATTTTGAGTATGATCATTATTCCAGTCTAAAGTTGTCGTTTTATTAATAAAATGAAAGATTTTCCATAGTCCTATCTAGGCTTTTCATTATGTTTATGGAATGAGGTAGTTTCTTCTACAATAATGTATCTCCATTTTTATTATGGAAGTCAATAGTATAATTATATTTCAATTTACCAAATTCACTTTCCAAGAACACATCTTTTCTATACAATAAAGGACACTAAAAAGGATGTGATCTTAAAACTGTAAGCAGCTTTAGATGTCTCAGAACAAACTTCCTCCCATATAGGAATCCATTTGTTGACATCCTTGAACTCTGTCTCTGCTAGAATATGACCAGATTAGGTATCTTGTTGGTGAAGTGGCCAAGGTCAAGTCTGGATAGCTCAAATTATCACAAGGTCTTGAAACCTTCCTCCTGGTAATACCAGCCCTGTGGTTTAGTTTTGCTCTCTGAAGTCCTACGGAGTATGTTTGATCTCATTTTCACATGCCAGATTTTAAAATCTTTGAAGGCAGGTATTACATCTCATCTGTCTTCTGACGATGAACATTTGAAAATATGTACTTAAAATATTTATCCAGTTAATGACATATTTCCCCCTTTTAGTTAACTATCTCTACCATGAAACTATTGATTTCAATATCTTGGTCAAATGTCTTGGTACCCATCCACATAATGGAAACAAATATTGTTTTAAGAGGCAAGAAAACTGCATGCTGAAACTGGTTAAGATCATAGGTTCTTTGTGTTCAAATCCTCACTCTACCACTTCTTAGCTTGGTTTCTGCTGGGATTGTCTTGAGGATTAAATGACATAATGTGTATAAAACACTTAGCACAATGTCCAATATGTAATGAGTGCTCAAAAAGCCCAGCTACTATCCCAATACTACCCCATTTTAGTGACTCTAAGAGTAGTGGTTGGAAAGCTTCAGATGGGTGAGCAGTGCTTCTAAATAGTAGCCCCACTAACTGTTCTACCCTATTCGATCAGTTCCAGAAGTAGTTAAAAATCTATTGAGTAAACAGGCCATCTATTTATAGTTAAAACATTTTGAGAATCTTAAAGCATACCAAATCACTGACACCACTGCTTTTCTGCGTTAAAGATTTTTGAATTGTTTTTTTTAGCATAGTGTAAGGCATAATAGAAGCTGATATGTAATTGGGTCAATGTTGAAGCTTTAATTGGGAAGGAATTAACTTGTGAAGGAATTTTAAAAGGGAAAAGACAGGAAAGCATAGTGGGAAATATCATTTCTCTGATGTTTTTAAGTTTTGAGGAATGACTAGATTACATGAAAATAAGAAACACAGAGTTTAGAGATGTAACTGAATAAAATTTACTGCACAGGTAATCTGCTGCACATTCAACAACAGGTAGATTTTTGTTTTTCATGGTAATCAGGCTTATGTATTCAAATGTACAAATAATTGATTAGATTAGTATGTCATTTACCCGGCCAAATTCAATATTTCTATGGTCAACTGGAAGAAAACAGGACAGAGTAAGAGCACCATCTGATGTGCCTCCAAAGAACCCTAGGTCCCAAACTAAGACTCTCCCTGCTCTAGCTGCAGATGGGAGGCATACAGCCCAGGTAGTCCAGGGCTCCTAGCTGTCAAGTACATTCTTTCCCAGATGCAGAATAGGGTGGACACAGGATCATGGTTACACCTGAATTAGTACAGGGCAGCCTCTCTCTCTTTTATTGGAGGGCTAAACTTGACTCAGTCCAACCTAGGACTCAGGTCAAATACTGACCATCAGCAGGGAGGGACAGAGACTGAGAACAGAGAACAGGAGGCCTTAATGATTAGAGGACACAACCCTGTCTTCTTTACATGAAGAAGGAGGTCAAGTTGGAGAACCTCTTGAAAAAACTTTCAAAACATCTAGAAATTTCACCACAATTAAAGACTTATTTAGATCAGCAGCTCTCAAAGTGTGGTCTGTGGCCCCTGAGTGTCCCTGAGATCCTTTCAGGGAGTCTACAGGTTAAAACTTTTTTTTTCATATTAATACTAAGAGGTTACATGACCTTTTTGCTCCCACTCTTTCATTAGTGTAAAGTGGGGTTATCCAGTGGCTACAGGACATGTGATATCATAACAGACTGAATGCAGAAGCAGATATGAGAATTCAGGTGACTTCTATTAAGCCAGACATTAAAGAGATCTGTAAAAACATAAAACAATGCCACTCTTCTCAATTAATATTGTTTTGTGACATGTACTTATTTTTAAATAAAAATGTTATGTTAACATGTACTAATGGGTTTATTGTTGTTATTTAAAAATAAATAAATAATTTTAGATTTCTCTGTTTTTGTTTCTAATACAGTAAATATCAATAAATATAACTAACCTAAACGAAAGCTACTTGGGGTCCTCGATCATTTTGCAAAGGGGTTCTGAGACCCCAAACTTGAGAAAAGCTGATTAAGATTAACAAGCAAACATCTGGGATGGTCAAGAAGTAGAAAATCATTGCCACCCATACTTGGGAGTGAATTAGTTTAAGTGGTTTGTTTTTCTATTATCTGACAGAGTGGACTGAGAGAATGAAAAGTATGTGGGGCAAGAGACAAAAACAAGGCAAGTTTAAAGAATGGAGAGGGCAGTCTTGGGCAAGAGAGGTGGGGAGAGGTTTTCAGCGTAGGGGGTTAAGATGTCTAGATATCTGAAGACAGAGGAATGCAAAGATGGGAGAAGATTCCTGAAAACCCTAAAGAATACCCAGGTCTCTATATGAGATTCCATAAAGTTTCACTCACTAAGTTTATTTTTCAGATAAGACCCAAAATCCAGAGACACCAGTCTCTTCAAGAACATCAAACAGCTGCATCCATCCCCTTTCCTCATAAGCTCAGCACCCCTTTCAATTAGAACAAGTTAGAGTGGTCATTGCCTAGATATCCCTGAAGATTGAGACAGTGATCAAAAGAGAGGTAGAAGAAGCAACAGACAAGATAGGATTTAACAAAGGATTATGACTACTGAATCATTATATAGATATTTCTTTTTAGTCTCTAGTGTATTAACAGCTAGAAGGAAATAACTGAAATTGTGGAACTATAACATACCATACTTTGAAATATGCTCTGTAACTACTTGTTAAACTGTACTTTGAAAGTTATCACTTTTCTGTATATATGTTATATTTCACAATAAAAAACGTTTTTTAAAAAGAGATGGGAGAAGAGTACAGAAAAGGTGATTGAAAGAGAGAGTGGAGAAAGGTATCAGAAAAAGTGCAGATCATAACTGACAAGAAGTTTGAGAAGGGGAGATGGTAAGGAAGAGAAGACCAAAACACAAAAAGAAAGAGCTGTAAAGGATAGGGGATGAGCAGAGAGAGAGAGAGGAACTGGAACACCCTGCCCCAGGATTGTGGGACACAAAGACAGCCACGTTTACCAGGGGGAAAGGGCATAACTTACCTCATGAGGAACATAATCAGGAGGCAGTTTGCTCAGCATATCTTCAGATAATCTATAAACAATGGCTTCCCGAGTCTCTCCCACTCCACCTCCGCTCTCTTTGGGTTGAATGTTGGTAATCGTTTCAAGAACAGAGGAAGAAGTGTTACTCTGATACCTGACAAAAAGAGTGAACTACTCAGCAAGCTGAAAGGAAAAGCACCCTCAGAAAATAATTATCAAAGTGAAAATGAACTGATAGAAATACCTGAATCAAAGCCATCCAGAAAAACAAATGAACAAACAAAAGGAAACTTTACCATCAACCTACAGGAATAAAAAAAATAAAAAAAATAAAAACCCAAAAATCTAGAGTTCTACTGCCTCCTAAGAGGACATCAAAGAACATTATAGAAATTAAAACCGCTCCATCTTCAGGGAGATTCCACAAGTGTCCTTGGTAATCCAAATCAGTGCTTTAAAACCTTGATTGTGAAGTTCTTCCGTACAGTTAACCTAAACACCTAATACTGAAAAATGAGCATGTCTTTTATTCTCCCCCTTTTATGGACTGGTCATAACAGTGTACTATATGACAGTTGGTTAGATCAAAGAAGATTACTCATTTTTCTTCACCAAAGAACATATTATTAAAATTTCTTTGGTCTTTTCTGTTTTGTTTTCTCATTTTCCCATCTGTTTTATGATTCCGAGGTGATGTACTAGCAACCGTCTTCTCTACCTGTCCAAAAGCAGACACCCATCTTGAAAATTCATTTATTCATTACAGATTTAATAAATGCATATCTACTATATGCCAGGCACTGTGCTAGGTGCTGCACATGGTGGTGAACAGGATGTAGTGACAGGGCCCAACAGTACTGTTCTCTAGTGGAGGAGGTGAACATTAGATAATACCATTATAGTAAGTGCTATGGAGGAATAAAACAGGATGCTTTAAGACATTATAGTCTCTCTTACTCTTGCTCTCTTGGGTCAACCAGATGTTCTTAGAGGCTCAGACTTAGTTTCTGTCCCTGAGATGCTGGCAGAACAGCTTTCTGGATACTGTGTATATGTGTGTGCAAGTGTGTGCATGTCTGCTGGAGGGAAGATCTCTCTTTAAAAATGATACATAAGCTGAGACCTGAAGGATGAGCAAGTCAGCCAGGCAAAGTGGAGTGGGGTGGGAGGCCAAGAAAGGACATTCTTAGATGAGAGGTAAGGCCTGGGGCTTAGAAGAATTTCAGTGCATTTGAGGAACAAAGACAAGGCGGGGGTGAGGGGGGCTGGGGGGGTGGTGGAGTCAGTGAGCTGGGAGGAGAGATGAGGAGGGAGACAAGGGCAGGGGACTGGGCAGTCACTGAAGACTTCCTAAACAGGGGTGGACGTGATTGGATTTAAATCTTTCTGTCTTTTCTTAACTTCTACCCTTCATATAATTTATTGTGGGGCAGTTATTGCTATAATTGTAAATTTTGTCTCTTGCCCAGATGTCAACCACATTCACATTTCCTTTCACAGGTGTTAGAGGCAAATCTAAAAGGAATTCAACAAATGCTTGAAATTAGTGATTTGCTTTTCTGTTTGAGTTCCTTGAAAGAAAATAAGCCATTGTAATATGGGAAGATATATCAACATTTTAAATGTGCATACCTTTTAATCTAGCAATTATACATCTAAGAATTCATCCTAAAGAAATAATCAGGCATTTCTGACAGTATGGTACAATTGTTACCCTGAACAAATTTCCTGAAAACAACTGAATATGCTGGATAATATAAAGAAGAAACATTTTTTAAACACATTACTGAACTGGCAAGAAACTAAGGTCAAATAAAACATAGAGTGAAAGCTGGAATCCAGAGAGATAAGCCAGATTCTACCTTGCAAGCATCAATTGACCCCTGGTAAAATAGGAACTATTTGGATGGTGCACAGGCACAATGAGATAGGAGGTAGGCCCTCTACCCATAGTGGAAAGGCCAGTGGAAACTCTACATAAAACCGGGATCTCATGGAACTACAACCTCAGTTTAAGGATAAACTAGAAATAACCCATTTGTCAGAAAGGGACAGCAGATAAACTGGCTATCTAGCTTGGCACTGGGTGGGGAAAAATCTCTTCTGAGAATTCCTAATTCACTAGGTTTGTGACATTAATTAACATTCTTTCATATGAGCTGTGTAATCTGAAACCTTAGTACAAGAGTTTATTTTAATTAAGTCCCAGGTGGTACTAGGTAGAAGTAAACATAAAATTTCCCTGGAACAATACACCTTCAACCCAGATCTCAAAGAATTCAAATGGTTAATTTAAAATAGACACAAGTTCATGAGCAGAAGTTACAAAGGCCATAAAGAAATAAGGTACCACAAGCAAGAGCCAGGAGAAACAACAGAAAGCAGAACCAGACTTGCAATGATCTCAGTGAATTTTCAGATACACATTATGAAATACATTTTTTACTATATTAAAGAGTAAAAAAAGATGATTGAAAATATGAGTTAGAAGCAGGAAACTATAAACATGAATAGCATATTTGTAAAAGAACCAGATAGAATTTCTGGACATAAAATTATAATACCTGACATTTAAAACCTGTGTTATTATTGTATTGCTGCTTTAATAAATTAACACAAACTCAGCAGCTTAAAACAACACAAATTTATTCTCTTATAGTTTTGTAGGTCATTAAGTCTGATGCAGGTCTGACCGGAATAAAATAGGGTGTCAGCAGGGCTGCAGTCCTTTCTGTAGGCAATAGGGTGAGATCCATTCCCATTTTCATTTGGGTTGCTGAAAGAATTCAGTTTCTTGCTGGCATGAGCTGAGGGCTGTTTCTAGCTTCCAGAGGCCAAATGTATTCTTTAGTCCTCTTTCAATCTTCAAGGTCAGCAGTGGCAAGTCAAGTCCCTCTCGCACTTTGAATCTCTCCTCCTCCTTTTTCTGTCTCATCTCTCTGGCCCACTCTTCTTCCTCCCTCTTCCACTAATAAGCTAATGTGATTAGATTGGGCTCACCTGGACAATCAAGGATACTCTCCCTATCTCAAGGTCCTTTACCTTAATTGTATGGGTAAAATCCTTTTTTCCATGTAAGGTAACAGATTCACAGGTTCTGAGGATTAGGTCACGGATGTCTTTGGGGGGCCATTACTCTGCCTACCACAGGCACTAATGATAAAAAAGCAGATTAGATACAATCAAGGAAAGAACTACAAAATTGGAAAATAGATCTGAAGACATTCTCTTGAAATTTGAAGATAAAAAAATAAAAGGAAAATATGAAAGAGTGGTTAAGAGACATGTAGTTTAAAGTGATAAGCTCTAACAGAAATTTCAGCAAAATTCCAAAAGAATAGAAGAGGGAGAATGAAAAAGAGGCAATAAGTGATGAAATAATAACAGACAAAATTTTCCAGAATTGATGAAAGACATGAATCCTCTAGTTCAGGAAACTACATGAATCTAAAACAGGACAAATGAACAGAAATCCATACATGGACACATAACAGTGAAACTTTAGAAAACCAAGAAAAAGATAATATCTTAAAAGCAGCCAAAGAGGTAAAAAATATATATATAGAAAGAAATGGCAATTAGACTGACAGCCAATTCCTTAACAGTAGCAATGAAAGACAGAAGAAAATTGAATAGTATCTTCCAAGTGCTAAGATAAAAAATCTGTAAATCTAGAATTGTATACTAAGTAAAATTATCTTTCAAGAATGAAAACAAGACAAAAGATTTGATAAGACATTTCATCTGAGATTTATATGAATGGCCAATAAGCACATGAAAAGATGCTCAATATCATTATTTATAAGGAAATACAAATTTAAACCACAGTGAGATACCACTTCATGCCTGCAGGAAATGGCTATATTCAAAAGATAGAAATAACAAGTGTTGACAAGGATATGGAGAAATTTGAACTCTCATACATTGCTGGAGGGAATTGTGCAGTCACTTTTGAAAACAGTTTGGCAATTTCTTAAAATGTTAAAAATAGATGAACCATGACCCAATAATTCCACTCCTACTTATCTACGAAGAAATGAAAACACATGGCCCCACAAAGATTTGTATATGAATGTTCATAATAGCATTATTCATGATAGCCCAAAAGTGAAAAACATCTGAATGTCCATAAACTGGTGAATGGATAAATAAAATGTAGTATATTCACTCACCAGAGTACTATTTGACTACAATATGGGTGACCTTTGAGTATATTCATTCACCAGGTACTATTTGACTGTAATATGGGTGACCTTCAAAAACATTAACTTCAGCAGAAGAATTCAGACACAAAAAATCACATAGTATATGATCAATTTATAGAAAACGGATCTACGAATCTATGGAGATGGAAAGTTGATTGGTGGTTGCCTGAGGCTGGGGGTGGGAGTGGTGTCTGACTATAAATGGACATGAGGTTTATTTTTGGGGGTGACAAATGTCCTGAAGTTAAATTGTGGTATTAATTGCACAACTCTGTAAACTTACTAAAAATCATTTAATTGTCCACTTACAATGAATAAATTTATGACATGTAAGTCATACTTAACAAGCAGTTCTTTAACAAAAAGGAGGGTAAAATAGATATTTTCAGACCAGAAAAAAAGAGTCTACCATCAACAGACCCTCACTGAAGGAAATTCTAAAGGACATACTTCAGAAAGAAGGAAGATGATTCCTATGGAAGGTTTGATGTATAGAAAAAAAACAGTTAGCAAAGAAATGAGTACATGCATGGGTAAATATAAACAAGCATTATGGTATAAAACAATAATTATAATGTCTAGTTTTGGGATTGGAAAAAAAAGATAAAACTAAAATACTGGAAATAGCATATAATCAGGAAGGGAGTGGCTGGAGTTAAAGTTACCTAAGAGTTTTGACTGAGAGGAAGGTAAAAATATTAATTTTAGACTTAACTAAAATGGATGCTAAAATTTCTAGCATAACCAGTAAAAGAAAAAAAATAGTGCACAAAACTTCCAAACTAGCAGGGGGTAAAAACAGAATGAGAAAAACCCTTATTCAGAAGAAAACCATAAAGGAGGAAGAAGAGAAAAGAAACAAAACCAGAAATAGCAGTGACAAAAAAAGCATTTTATATTTATTATTTTTATCTTATAGACATGTGATTAATATTCTTGTATTTATTCAAACTTGATAAAACTGTTTTAAAAAGAAATAATCAGGCAAGTGTACAAAAATGTATGTTCAAGAATTTATAACAGTATTGTTAGCAAATTGTAGTAACGTTCTCTAGTAAAAACCATTCAGCCATTAAAAATGGGGATGAAGCTCACTACTCATCGATACGGTAAGGTGTCCATGGGAGATTGCTGGATAAAATAGTACGGTACAAAAGTTATGGAATTATACAATTTTTGTTTATAAAACAGTGTATAAAGGCATAGAAAAATTCTGGAAGGATATTTTGACAGTGGGATTTTTGTATGATGAGCTTTTCTATAATTACTCTCTATATTTTTCTGTATTGTTTATTTTTCTCAATGAGGAACTATGATTTTTAAACAGTTTTAAAACAATTTTTTCTTTTGAAAAATAGAGAAAAAATAAGCTCCCAGAAGCAAAGCCCACCACAAACATCAAGAACTCAACAGAGATGACTCACAGAGATAAATGTTTTAGGTTTATTGGGTTATCATACAAATCCCTCCCTCTTAACCCCTCCAGAAAGTCCCCCTTCTGTCTTTTCTCTATGGAAAGAGAGAATTACACCTCTCTTTCTTCCTAGGTATGACAAACAATCTTTCGTGGAAACTGTCCCACTAAACAGGCAGAAGCCTAAGGAGCTGAAGCTATCCAGGCTTCCTTGCTTAGGAAAAAGCCACATTTTGAGGTAAGAGTGAATCTTGTTTAGCTGGTGTGCTGGTTTGAATATATTATGTTCCCCACAAAAGCCATGTCCTTTAATGCAATCTTGTGGGGGCAGACTTATTAGTCTGTTGATTAGGGTGGAATTTTTGGGTTATTTCCATGGAGGTATGGCCCCTGCCCATTCAGGGTGGGTCTTGATTGGCTCAACTGGAGTACTTAAGAGAGCTCAGGAGCCAACACAGGCACTGACACTGATGCTTGGAAATGCTTGGAAATGCAGACAGAAAGACGTCTGGAGATCCTAAGCTAACAGATGAAGCCTAGAGTTTGCCCCAGAGAAGCTAAGAGAGGACCCCCAGATGCTGAGAGAGGACCCTCAGACGCTTAGAGAGAAACACCCTGAGAGAAAGAAGCAAGGATGCACAGAAGCTAAGAGAAAGGAGCTAATACAGATGCCAAGAAACATTTTGGAGAAAGCCATTTTGAAACACAACCCAGGAGCAAAGGACCACCAGACACCAATCACGTGCCTTCCTAGCTGACAGAAGTGTTCCAGATGCCATCAGCCTTTCTTCAGTGAAGGTATCCTCTTGTTGATGCCTTTATATGGACACTTTAATGGCCTTAGGTCTGTAAATTTGTAAGCAAGTAAACCCCCTTTATAAAAGTCAATCCATTTTTGGTATTTTGCATAATGGCAGCTCTAGCAAAACAGGACAGCTGGCCTTTGAATTCATTTTTAAAACCAGCTGAAGAATGGAGAAGATAACTTCTGTCTTCAGCATTTTTATTTGATTAGCAGGTAGAATACAGCATCTGTACCCAAATATACATATTCAAACAACTGTTTCCTTTCCAAAGGTTGAGGCCGAGTATATGGATCTGCTACCATACTTTACACTCTGGATTTGCAATCAGAGACATTAATTCTAGGAGAGCTTAGTGGCAGATTAAATATTTGTAATCCCAATCAGATGTGGGGTATTAATTCTATATTATCTTTAAATACATGAATTTCAGGGTAAAGGTCAGTAAGGTAAAAACTGGTTTTCAATACATAGAAATTCATTTTATATGTAATTTAAAAATTATTTTTCATTATTTTTTTGTGAGCAACCTCTATTCACATATTATCTAAAAAGTTAAAAGATTAGTATATCAAACACACACACAATTGAACATATGAATGGGAGCATTCTAGTAAAATGACAGAAACCCATTTGCAACCTATACCTGAAGTTTGAATTATGGGGCTATCCCAGTTTCTAAAAGTCATATAAAATACAAGAAAAATATAAATAACTCTGGATGAAAACTTCTATGAAATGAAGTTATCAAAAGTCAAGGATCGAAAAAAAAAAAGTCAAGGATCCTATGATGGTTTGAAGCCATATGTACCCCAGAAAATCATGTTCTTAAAAGCTAACCCATTCCCGTGGGTGTGAATCTATTGTAAGTAGGATCTTTTGGTGAGTAAGATCTTCAGTTGGTATGTGACCCACCTCATTTAGGATGGGTCTTAATCCTCATACAGGAGTCCTTTATAAGAGGATAAAAGACAGAGAGAAGCTCACACAAAAAAGTCCAAGAGAAGCTGAGAGAGCCAGAGATGCTGGGAGACAAGGACAGACAGAGAAGCTCAGAGAAGAAGCCACTGAAAGCAGAAGCTGGAAGAAATGAAACCTGGGAGACAAGGGAGAGACCAGCAGACGTCACCATGTGCCTGGCCATGTGACAGGATCTGAAGATTGGACATTCTTCACGGCTGCAGAACTATAAACTTGTAAGCTAATAAATCCCCATTGCAAAACCAACCCACTTCGGGTATATTGCATTTAATACTCCATGATCTCATTCTAGCATTAGATATAAACACAGAACATGTGGATGCATTGCTGAATTAGAAAATGTAGGTGTCACCATCGCTAGCCTCTTACAGACAGCTGTGAAACAGAAGGCAACATTAAATCTCTGTCTTTATAATAAACTCTGTATCTGCATTTCCATAGGCTGCTAGAGCTTTTTATTTTTTAAATCAAACAAATTCTAAACCTATTATTTTAATTCTGCCTTATTCCTCACCTGGACTGTTTCTTTTCTTAGCTCCTGTAACAATATTGATATCTTTGCCCAGTTGCCCAGTCTAGGAATCTCAGGGATCTCCTTGGTGGCTCATCCTTGATGTCACTGTCCAGCTCCTTTTGGTTCTCAAGTCCTATTTCCAAATCATTTCTAACTTTCAGCACATCATCTTCATCCCTACCGCCTTCAGAACAGTTCCAAACTCTAGCATGACACCCCAAACCTTCAAAAGCCAGACTCAGTGTTAGTCCTCAGCCCCACCTCCAGTCCATATGCCCCTCTCTCACTTGCCACCCCCCATGCTCTAGGTATACTGGACTTGGCTGACTGAACATGCCCCTCCTCAGATTGATCCTTGATGGATATGGCCTCAATCTATGTCTTGATCCTTATTGCTTATATGTTCCTCTTTCATTGCATTCCATCTGTTATAGGTTGAATTGTGACTCCCCACCCCCACCAAAAAGAAATGTTGAAGTCCTAACCCAGGGTACATCAGAATGTGAACTTATTTGGAAATAGGGTCATTGTAGGTGTAATTAGTTAATATGAGGGCATACTAGAGTAAGGTGAACCCTTAATTCAATCTTTCTGGTGTCCTTACAAGAAAAGAAGAGACACAGAGGCAGAGGCTCACAGGGACAAGGCCACGTAAAGAAATTGCAGACACTGGGATGAGGCAGCTTCAAACCATGGAATGCCAATGGATGCTGGTCACCACCAGGAACTGGGAAGAGGCGAGGAAATATTCTTTCCTGGGGCCATTGGAGAGAGCACGGCCCTGCCGATACCTTGATTTTGGACTTCAGCCTCCAGAACTGTGAAACAATAAATTTCTGTTGTTTTAAGCCATGGACTTGGTGATAATTGGTTATGTTAGCCCAAGAAACTCATACAACATCCTTTTTGCCCACAGTGCTGCAGTCACTTTCTCTCCAATCCTTCTCTAACCTGCACATCCTTTAGGGCACAACTCAAATGTCCCTCCTCTTGCTAGCTCATTCTGATCCCTAAGTTGGAATTTATTGTTCCTTCACTTGTGTTCTCATAGCACTGTATATATACCCTACACCCTGGTTTGAGAGTTTACAATATTATTACATACATATTGTATCACATAAGTATTTGCCTTGCACCTATCTAATAGATGATGCGCTCCAAGGGCAGGATTTATGTCTTACTCATCTTGACATCCCCAAGTTGACCAGAAAGTAAGTTCTCAAGAAATATTTGTTGATTTGAAGCCAACTGGCTTGAATTTTATTAAGCCTCCAAGATAAAAGAGAACAATTCTCCAATATTTAAAGGGCATAAAATATTAATTCTTTGTTCCTTCTTATGGTAAATGTATAGCATAATATCATTACTAGTTTTCTATTTTCTGGCACCTTTCCACTCACAAAGGGAAGAAGAATTTATATGCTCCTCAAAACATAGGAGAATCAGAAAGATATAATTTGAGGGTGAAAGAAAACTATTTTTATTACTATATTATTTTGTCAACACAGATCTTTAAAGGGTAAGAGAAGAAAATCACAGTAAATTTCCACGCATACTAATGAAATAAAGAGTTCATTCTTCCCACCTGTTCTAGCTACAGATACAAAAGAGGTAAGGCCCCATGTCTGGGATCCTCAGGAGCTCTCTGAGCTCCACTCAGCTTGAATGCTCTTTGGGGATGCCCTCTGCAAGTGGCTGGGGGCCAATAGTGCACACCACTGTGGGCATGACGAAAATGCTCTGTGCCTGCTCTGGCAGAATTCACCTGCCTCCCAGGGAAAGGCTGATGGAGATGCTGCTAGAAATCAGTTTCAGGGTGGGTGGTTTTGGTTTTTTATGAGGTTACCTGAAAACAGTCCTCAAACCATGGATCCTGGGAAGAAAAGCCATGCAAAGTTGATCCATTTTGAACAAGAGCTGGATGAGCTCAGTAGGCTGATTCCCTGCCATACATTTTGCTAGGTATGGAATGCCATTCCAGGGCTGCACAACATTATGTTTCTTTTTCCACACTGTGATTTTTGTGTTTGCAAAGATACGAAAGGCAGAAGCCTAGTTAGCTAGCTACAACGGAGACCCATGGAATATCTCTATATGCTTCAAAAGTCCAAGGGCTTTCAGGAACACAGCCCTCATAAATGCTCTGAGACGGAGAATGAGAACTATAATATCCCATGAGCTGTGTTCTTGAGTTACTTCTAGACAAAATTTCTCTTTGCAGTAAATATGGGAAGCAGCTCATATCGGTCTTGCAGCTGGGAAGCCTTCTATGTTGTCTCTCTTGGGTGGAAGAGTCAGGGTTCATAGATAATAAAAATGCAAAACAACTAAAAAACAGAACTGTCAATAAAGTGAACAATTAACTATCTCATGAGTTATTTGCACATTGTAATATCCAAATCAGCCTAGATTTATACACATCTTTGCACATGAAATATCACTGATCATAAATTTTAAAAAAATCTAAAACTGAAGAGTATCAGCTAATACTAAAAGGAACACATAAAAATTTTCCTGCATAGAAATGAATATAAAAATTGTAATAAAGCATTTGATACATTTCAGAAGGTAGAAAAATATGCATAACTGCTAATGAGAAAACAGTGAAAATAAATAACTTTTTTTGGCACTAAGATGGTTGAATTTGCAGAGTTGTTGGTACCTTATAAATCAAGATAATAAAATGTGAATAAACTATGCATTTTTATGGTTCTTGTCATCAAGGTATCTAAGCTCTTGGGAGAGATTTTACTTATTTTAAAGCATTTATTCAACTTAATTTCCTCCTTCTAGTTCAAGAATTCTGTATTCTTAAGCAAGGACCCAAGAGGGAGACTGGTTGGTCCTCTTCCCCAAATTTCCCTCTTCTCTCAAAATTATGGATGCCAACTGCAGGGTGCAGATAATGATAAACAAGGGACATACAGTTCTCTACCACGGCCCAATTGCAGCACATGAACCTACCTGGAAGCAAAAGCGGACAGTCAGACATTAGTAAGGATTCCTCTTCCTGGGGACATTCACACGGACTTAGCCAGTGGATATTAGAGAGTCCATCCCCTCTTATGGCTTCAACTACTATCTCTGCACAAATGCACTCAACTCTTTTTCTAGCCTTCTCTCTTACCTGGGTTCCAGTCTGTGTTTCTCCCCCATTCATATCCCACTGTCTTTCCCAGTTCAACTGCCTCATATAGGATCTGTAACTTCCCCTCAAATGCACTCCTCTTCCCAACTCCCAGACCAGAAATGTCAGGAGAACTTTGATTGCGTCTTCCATTTCACAAGAACTTGGAGAGCCACATCTCACTTGAGTGGGAAGGGTATAGTTGGGAGAAGATTGGTAGATTTTAGCTGGGAAGTTTTGTTCATTGTTGCTTATTGCCTCCTGGTGGCTGATGGGGGAACAGCAAGGGGTTGGAGTTAACCCCTCCAAGAACGAAGAGTGGGGATAGGACATTTCAGAGCCCAGAAGAGGGGAAAAATCAAACCAATGGCAAAGGCTATCCAATTTGAAAATCAGCAAATACAAAGCTACAGAGCAGCAAATACAAAGCTACAGAATGGAGTCCACTGCCTGAACAGGAACCAGAAACAGGCCAAGGTTTCTGGGGGGAAGCAGGGGGAAGAGGTGGGTGGAGAACACCCCAGGAAAGATCAGCAGGGAAGTTAAGAATAAACAGAGACAGGAGGAAGGCCAAAGGTCTCTACTGAAACTAATCCTCCATTTGAGGCAGAGGGCCAGGGCTTTTTATATGACCTCACTCAGTGTGGTGAGACATTGCAAGATCCTGACACTATTTCAGGAGAAGATAACTTACGACTACCCATACTATGCATGCCAGCAATTGCATGTGAGTCACTGAACAAAACTGTGAGGAGAGACATTCTACAAGACAAAGAAGGCTTGCTGTGCCCACTGGGCCCACGAGTTAGCAGAATGAATGACGAAAGCTCAGAAAAGGGTTCTGAATCATTGACCCATAGTTAGTCTGCCACTAAATCCTATCAATCCCATTTTGGGACTTGTCCCAAAGCTTCACTCCACCTTCTCCATCCCACCAAGCCTGCATCATCACACAGTTGGATTTATCCACAGAGTCCCCAAGATGGTCTGTTAGTCACCATCAGTGGCCCTAAATAAGGTTGGAGGTATGGGCCTTTTTAGCGATGGCAGAGAGTTAGTTTGTACTTTATTCCAAGTGCAGTGGGAAGGCACTGAGATGAAGGAAAGAAAGTCAGGGGGAAGCAAGGGCTCAGTTTGGGGCGTTTTAACATTGAGTTGTCTGAAGGACATCCAAATAAAGATATTACATAAAAATTGTAGTAATGACTGTGGAGAACAGAAGAGAGATCTAGACAACATCTTGGGAATAAAGGTGTTTTTAAGGTCACTGGGATTGATAAGCTTTACTTGGGAGTTCATTTCTCCAATATCCACTCAAGAAGAGAAGATGGAAATGACTCCTAAAGAAGTTTGAATGGAAGAGGAGCAGAGGAAAATGGCAGTAGATTAGGAGGCAAGTGGAGTTAAAGGAAAGCATTTTCAAACATGGAAGACACCAAGTCACACTGCAACCTGGACAATACACTGAAGAATGACTTATTAAAGTCAAGATATGCAGTCTTTTGCCTTCTGCAACTTATTTTGTTACTTTGCCATGACATGCTTTTGCCACTGATGACTGAGGACCTGCTGAGCTGCACAGCAGAGGACTGTATTTAACAGGAGCCCCTGATTTCTGGTGTGGCAGCCTTCCCCAGGGTTGAGTTCAGCTGTGTCAGTGCTAAGTTCCCTCTTCCCGTTTTTCAGCAGTTTCTCAGAGATGCATTGATACGCTAGGGCAAAGTGGTTGAAAAAAGCTGCCTGATAGATTACATCAAGAGAGTTAGCACATTCCTTTAAGAGACAGACCGGAGTGGCTTCAAGTTGTCATCGGATTTTATATCAAGGTCTACAGAACTACAGTTAAGTTCACACTTTTATAACAAGTTGAATGAACTGGACTAAGTACAGTGTAAGCAAAAAGCAACTTTATTCTTTCCCACAATGGCTTCTTTAGACCTGCTCTACCTACTTGTTGCACATGACTTTGCATAACTCTGTACAAATAAATATGAAAATCTAGATGGAACATATAATTTCCTTGGAAAACACAATTTGCAAAAATTGACATCAGAAAAGACAGAATAAGACAGATATCAATGACTAGCACCACACAAAAAAACAACAAATCAAAACTTGGTTCAGATGGTTTCATAGGAGAATTCTACCAAACTTTCAAGAGTCCAATGCTACATAAATTGTTCTGGAGCAGAGGGAAACTTCCAAATTTTTAATAAAGCAAATAAAACATTTTTTTAACAACTCAACCTGATAGAGATGCCACAAAAAAGAAATGCTAAACCAGTCTCACTTACAAATATGGATACAAATCCCCAATGATCTATTAACGAACAAGTTCATCATCACATTAGGAAAATAATACATAAAGACGAAGTGGTACTAATTTCAGGAAGGCACGGATAATTTGAATTAGGAAATGTATTGATATAATTCACCAAATTTTTAGATATTTGGGGAAAATCATATGATCATCTCAACAGATGCTGAAAAGGAATTCAACAAAATTCAACAGCTATTCCCAATGGGAATAGAAAAATGAGTATGCAACAATATCTAGGAAAAGCCTGGGAAAAAAGAGCAATGAGGGAAGACTATCCCTACAAGACAGTCAAACATACTATAAACTCTCTAAATTTGAAGCAGAGTGGTAAAGAATAGAAGGCTCAGAAATAGAGCCAAGTATGTATAGAAATTTGGTATTTGTTAGAGGAAGCATCTCAAATCACTGGTGATGAGACACTAGATATCTCTTTGGAAAAAGATAAAATTCCATCTATACCAGAATAAATTCCAGACGTATAAGAGAGCTAAATGAAAAAAAATGAAACCATGCAAGTACTGGGAGAAAATATAGACTATTCCTTTATAATCTGATATGGAAAAAGGCTTTCTTACTCTTACTAAAACTCCAGTAGTAACAAGAGGATACATAAATTTGACTGCATAAAAATAAAAGTAAAGGAAAACAAAAACCAACAGCAACATAACAATAAAAACACTCCTGCATGACCAAAGGGGAAAAAAAGCACAAATTAAAATCAAACGGTAACCTGGGAAAACATATTTGCAACACATATCACAAATAAAGAGCTGGTATCCTTAATATATAAACAACCCTTAAAAATCGAGGGAATAAAATAAAAGCTCTATTGAAAAATGGGCAAAATATATACAAATATCCCTTAAACACAAGAAAATGTGCAAAATTTCACTCAAAATAACAGAAAGGCAAATTGAAACTATGCTGAGATACCATTTCTCACCTGTCATACTGGCAAAAATTCAAAAGCTTCACCAACCCCCTGTTGTTGAGAATGTGAAGAAATAGGCACCCTTATGTATTGCAGGTGAGAGGGCAAAATAGTACAACTCCATGTAGGAGAATTTGGCACTCTCCATTAATCCTAGATCTAGCAATCCCACCCACTGAAATTTACCCTGAAAATGTATCATCAACAATATGAGAAGACACAAGCACAACATTATTAATTGAGGAATTATTTGGAACAGCAAATGCCCATCCATAGATGAATGGTTAAGTATATACAATGGAGTAGCACGCAGCTGTGTAAAAAGAATAAGGAAGATATCTATGAATTGATATGAAGTGATTTACAGGATACATTGCTAAGTGAAAAAAAAACAAGATGCAAAATAATACCGATAGTATGGATACTCCATATAAGAAAGAAAAGATAATAATATGTATTTCTATATGTATGTATGTTATGTATGTATGTTCAAAAGGAAACAAAGGGAAGATAAACCAGAATCTAAGGTATTTGGTTACCCGTAAAGAAACGGGGAAATGGGGTGGAAGAGCATGAGGCTTCCTAAGAACACCTTATTATCTAGTTCTGACTTTTGAACCATGTTCACACTTCATATTTCAAGAAATCAAACCTTAAAAAAAACCCTAAAATTTATTACAAACAGAAACAAATGAACCTAATTATATATACTACAGTGGGAGATGACAGATAATAGACAGATAGATAGATAGACAGAAAGACAGACAGGCAAACATAAGGAACTTAAAGAAATCTTGACTTCTACTTAGTAGGTTCCTTGTTGGTAGTGGTATTGGTGTAGTAACGCCAAGCAAATGAGCAAATATATTGACATTGCTGGGAATCAGCATTCTCACTGTGGGAGAAAGGAGATATCAGTATGGAATATCAGGGAAAACAGAGAAGAACTCTGAAGTATAGAATTGGAATCAGATTTATTAGTATTAGCTCATGACTTAAATATAAATGTTTCCTAGCACTGTGAACCGAGAGGGCTTAGAAGCACACACACATATGTGTATGTACACACATAGAAATATATGTGACTATATACGGGTATAGTTATAGGTATATAAATATATGGAGATAAAAATATAGAAAGAGAAAAAGCAGATGGAGCAAACTTAACAATTGGTGAATCTAGGTGAAAGGTATATGGATGCTCATTGGACTTGCAACTTTTCTGAGGGTTTGTAATAGTTAAAAACCAAAACCTATGGGAAAAAAGTGTGTCTCTATCATTGCTTTCCACCCAGTTTACATTTTAGTTGCTCTTCTCTGGACTTTTCGTAATGTCAGCTTCATCTTTATTGAGTTCTGCTAATCAAAACTGCCTATGGTGGTCAAGATGCAGGAATATCATCTCTGTAAATCAGAGTAAGATGCTTTCAGCTTTGTTTTACTTCTTCATTGAAAGGTCCAATATTCGGTCAAGCTACAGCAACTGACAGGAACAGATTCTCTAGAACCAGCTGTCATGACTCCTCGGTCTCTTGCCAAGGATATGATCAAAGTTCAGAGCCCACATAAGTGAACTGTTTCAATGACAAACTTACAAATGCATTAAACTTTATCAGTCGTTCTTCTACCAATTCACATGAACTCATGAGAGCTTACTATAGATGATCCGCATTGATTTGGTTCTTCACAACCTAGAGAATTTAGAATAGTCAATTCATTCAACAAATATTTATCAAGCACAAGGCACTGTTTGAGTACTGTGGATACAGCAAGAAAACAGACAGAAGTTCCAACCTTAACGGAACTTACATTTTAGTGGTAGCAGATAGATAATAAACAAACAAATAAATAAAATATAGGATATGTAAGTTGGTGATAAAAACTATGGAAAAAAGCAGGCAAAGAGGTTAGGGTCTGGAGTGGACGGAAAGATAGGGGTTAGGCTGCAATTTTTAAATAGGGCAGCCAGGAAGTTTCATTGAAAAGGTGACATTTAAGCAAAGACTGGAAGAAGTGAGAGTGAGCCACAAAGATATCTGAGAGTGAGAATGAACCTGGAAGTGCAAATATACCATGGTGGGAGCATGCCTGACCTGTGTGAGTGACAGGAAGCTATGGAGCTGGTGCTGAGTGGGTGTGAGGAGCAGGTAGAAGGAGATGATGTCAGGAATTTGGGGGTGGGGGGTGGGGGGTGGTATTAATGAGCCTTGTACATCTCTGTGGCCTTTGGCCTAGACTTGGAATGAGACAGGAGACTTTGCAGGGTTCTCAGCAGAGGAGTCTGACTTGTGTTTTTCAAGTCTCGCTAATGGAAAACTATGTCACTGTCCTCTCTCTTTCAGATAATTTGTAAGTTGATTCTCAAGCCCATCCCCAAGGAATCCTTTTCTTTTTATTTCTTCCAGAGGCAATGACCACTTCTCTCCTGTCTCAATCTATCTTGCCCATGACAACTCTTCAAACAGCAGCTAGAGCCACCTCCCAAGAATCTTCATGGTTCTGTCATGGGGTTTGAAAAGAGTAGTTAACCATCCATGGGTCTTTCCAGTCATGCCTGCATCTTTGCAGATGAAAAGCATCATGGGGGAGACTAGGGGACACAGAGAGGTTAGAATCACTGTGGGTAATACAGATGCCAATGAGCCTGCCTTGGGCGCCAGAGGAGGTGCATGTCTGGGAGTGGAAAGGCAATGGGAGCAAACTGGGACTTCTGGGAAGCCTGGCCAGGGCAGAGAACCAGAAGGTGGGAGACGCCCACCCCCAGTCAGCAGAGTTACCAAAATTGCAACAGTAGGTGAGTGAGTAGGAGAGAGGTACACCGCATTCCTTCTTCTCAGTCATTGCATCTTAGAATCTGTCAGAGGGGTCTTAGTTTCTTCCATTTCCTGAAACCATTCTCCTGAAAATGTACCCTGTGGTCATTCATCCATGGGCTGTAGAGGCGACACCCATCCAAAGGGGGAATCTCAGCCAGATCTTCTTTAGAGAACCCTCACTGTGGGGCTTGGTGTTCTCTGGCCTTGTTCTCTGAGAGTGGAAGGTGGGACCTCATCCAAAGGGTGTGTCAGAGGAGGGGGCTGATCTCTTCACTCATCACCTATTACCATGCTGACCGGAGCAGACGCTGAGCTGAGACCCCCAAGATTTCCTCCCCGGCTCTGTGTCTCTGCACCTGTGCTCACTGCATTGTACCCAGCAGGTGAGGAGAGAGCGTTCATAATGGAGACGGGCAGAAATACAAATTCTCATCCTCCTATCCTATCCTCTTGGCCCTTTTAGATCCTGTTTATGACCATTATTTTTAATGGGTTTTTGAGGAAAGAGACAAGACGCTGGGAGACCATCGTCTTATCAATAGAGAGCATCAGTACCAATAACATTGACTGGTTTTATGACCCGACAGAGGAGAAATAATTAATGCATAAATTAGAGCTTTAACATGGTCATAAACTCTGGAGCGTCAGGATTTAGTGAGGGGAGAGCTGGCCAAGAGATGACAAAGTTGTATTTGGGAGACAGGAAGTGACACTGTTTCTCACAATAAAATAAAAAGGGAAAGGAAAGAGATTAAGAGAGAAAATGAAATACACAATGTTTGCCAGGCTGAGTTACAAGTGATCCTTTCAAATTAAAAAATGCCAAGAACTTACGTGATATCAGCATTAGGATGAAGCCCAAAGACTTCAGGGTTATCTAGGGATGGCAGTGACTGGATGAATTCAAAATACTGATCCAAGGTTTTGCACACGGGGATTTTATATCCAGTATAAAAACAGAATGACGGTTCAAACATCTTCTCACTGAACCAGACCTATATGTGAGGGAAAATAAAAGAAATAAAACTGATGACCATCTCAATGAAAACTGCCACCATAAAAGAGGAAGGGTCCCCTTATTTCTATTTTAATAGAGTTTTTATGTTGGTTTTCAAAGCACCTTAACAAAACCATTGATAGAAAAATTAGCACCTATAAGAAAAAAGAGGCCACAACACAGTAACAATTAAGTCTCTGTTTAACACCAAAGAAGGTATTTGCTAAAAGTAACTGCAAGCTGGTCTCTCAAATTCTCTACTCAAGTAAATCTGGTAACCCTCAATTCTACCTTTGAAGAGGAGGCAGAAAATACTGCAAAGTAGCTGAAGCAAGAGCCACATGCACAGGAAACCATTTGGGCATTTTCAGGGCCTCACCTCTCCCCAAAACGGGGCTGAGGCCGGGAGGCCATTCTTGTGCACCACCAGCACACGGCCAGGAAAACTTCTGACAAGTACCTTTCCCACGCTAAGCTGGAGAACTCTCCCTGTTAATTAAGTTCTGTCCCTGGACACAAGAAGCAAATGTACTCAACCTTCTTGTTGTTTGCCTTAAGACATCCTTTCCTCATCCCATATGAATTGATTATCTGTAATGAAACACCGAGAGAACAATATATATACTTGGTGTGAATAGGCTTATTCAGAAGAGGAAAAAAAGGTGCTGAATAATATGAGCCAGATTTGAAGCCATGACTTCAGCGTCTGACAGTGATTTTCCCAGTAGGGAGGGAAATAACGGGACAACAGGAGGAGCAGAAATGCAGGCAGAACGTCTGAATCACTCAGAGGACTCAATTTGAAAAGAGATGGGGACTGGGCCTTGCTCTGGTTGATAACACTTCCTCTATTATCTCCCTCCATGTCCTTCTGGCTTGTTTTAGGTTCAGTGATGGTTCTGCAATACCTTGTGTACTAGTTCCCTCTTTTGCTTTACTCACCTCAGTTCTATCCAATTCAACTCCTGTGTGCAAGGCACTGAGCTAGAACCTGAACCTAATACAAAGATAAGGGACACACAGTCCTTTCCTTCAATAAGTTTGTGACTTAGTAGAGAGATAAATTATTTACATAATAACCACAATACAAAGTGCACTAAGGTAAGAGCCGTAAGGGTATAAAAATAAGCAAAGTACTAAGGAGGCTTAAATTAGGAAGAAAGTATAGCCAGGTGGCTGTCAGTAGGCTTTATCAAGGAGGTGATTTTGGAGATAGACCTTGAAGGATAGGATTTTGACAGGGCTGCTTGGGACTGGGGAAACCACATAAGTAAAAGCATAGAATATCTGATGCAAAAATGTAAGGCAAGATGGGAAAATAATGAAATTCAGAATAATTACAATACAGTGATAGGAGATAGGACAGGAAGGTGAGGTGAGGTCATATTATGGCTGACAATATCAGGGTGAGGACTGGTGCTTAATTTAAGTTATAGAGAGTAGCTGAAAGTTATTAAAGAGAAAAGTGCTGTAATCATGGTCATTATTTATAAAGTGATGTGGATGACGTAAACTGCAGGAAGAGCGCTTGAGAGGCAAAGGTCATGGGATCTTCAGCACAACAGGTAGTAAATGACCACACTGGGTTGTGTGTTGCCTGATAACATGTATCTATAAAAGTATAATGAAGTTTCTTCCTGTGTTTCCACTACTTTATTTATACACACACAAATAGTTGGATTCACACAAACATACACAACACACACACACAAACAAATAACTGAGTTTTGTCAAATTTGAGGATATTTTTGGAATACAATCAAAATTCAGAATATGAAGTGCACATGGAATTAACTTTGAGAGGCACTAGAGGATACCTTACAAAGATAAGCAGTCACCCTCCAGGACACTGACTAAAGTTCTGCAATTGCTAGTTATCGGGGAGACACTCCTTAAGATGCTGAGAACTTAGGAAACAAAGAGGGGTTCAAAGATAAGCCCCCAATTCAAAGTCATAGGGGCAGAGGCCCCCAGCAGATTTTGGTCTAGTCACTGTTATCAGAGTTCACACGGTAAGCACATCATTCCTACACCACCACCAGGTGGACTTGGTACCACCACCAGCTGGACATGGTTGATGTTCCAGGTGAAGGTGGTCATGCTCTGATTCTGTGGGTCCAAACCAGAGTCCTCCAGGATGTACATTGAGTGAGCAACACTGGCAGGAAATAGTCACTCCATCCAGCAAGGCATCCCGTTGGTCTCAGTGAGGAGTTGCCAGGACAGGAGCTCTGGTCAGGGGTCACCTCCCAGTGTACTGTGTCTTTCTTCAAGACATGTTTGCTATAGGGATTTGGGTACTGCTGCCAGGAGACAGCCAACACTTGTTCCCATGAACTCTGGAACACGCTCTGGTCTAGGAAATATTTCACCATCATTGCAGCCAGAATGGGCTCAGCACCTGCCCAAGGGTGTGGGGGGGCACGCAGAGGCTGGACTGGGGCTTGGTGCATACCTGCCAGCTTCTCAGCTCGGTCACCACCATGCACACCCAACCCACAGCCACCGTGAGGAAGTGTCGGGCCTCATGCCCTCCATTTATGTTTTAAGTAACTACTGATAATGCAAGGCTTTCTTCTGCCAGTTGCTATTTGGTCTTTGTAAGTCTCATATCTATTTGGTCCCTCAATTCTTTTGTTAATGCATCCTTTCATATTTATTTGATTTTTTGTAGTGTAACATTTTGAGTCCCTTCTCATTTTCTTCTGTATATATATTTCATGTATTCTCTTTGTGTTTACCTTGGGGCTTAAATTTAACATCTTAAATGTATAACAAAACATTTGATTTGATACCAACTTAACTTCAATAGCCTCTATAAACACTGACCCTATACCCCTTTCTCTCCCCACTTTTTGTTGTATTTGTTACAAATTATACCTTTATACATTGTATGTCCCAAACCATAGATTTATCATTACTTTCATGCATTTTCATTTTAGAACCTTAAATAGTAAAAAGTGGAGTTGCATTTAAAAATGCAGTACAATAGTGCTGACATTTATAATTACCCATATGGTTACCTTTACTGGAGATCTTTATTTCTTTCTGCTTCTTTGATTCACTGTCTAGTTTCCTTTCCTTTCAGTTTGAAGGACTTCCTTTAGCATTATTTGTAGGGAAGATCTAGTGGTGATGAACTCCCTTAGTTTTTGTCTGTCTGGGATTGTCTTACTCTCTCCTTTTTTGAAAGAAGGTCTTGCTTGATATAAAATTTTTGGTTGGCAATTGTTTTCTTTTGGCACTTTAAATATTTTGTCCCAATACCTTCTTGTCTTCATGGTTTCTGATGAGAAATCAGAACTTAATCTAATTGGGACTCCCTTGTATATAACAGGTTGCCTTTCCCTTGAAGTTTTCAGAACTCTCTTCTTGTCTTAGCATTAAGAAGCTTGACCACTATATGTCTGGGCATAGTTCTCCTCAAGTTTATCCTGTTTGGGTTTCACTGGGATTCTTGCAAGTGCACATCCATGTCTTTTGTTAAACTAAGGAGGTTTTCTGCCATTATTTTTTTGAATATTCCTTCTGCCTGTTTCTCTCTTTCTTCTCCTTCTGAGACTCCCATAATACCTTGAGGGTATCCCCACAGGTTCCTCAGGCTCTGTTCACTTTTTAAAATTCTTTTTCCTTTCTGCTTCTCAGACTGAATCATTTTAATTTTCTTGTTTTTGAGATTACTGAATCTTTCTTCTGTCTGGTACAATCTGCTGCTGAAACCCTCTAGGGAATTTTTCATTTCCATGATTTTGGTCCTCAACTCCAGTATTTGTTTGGTTCCTTTTTAAAAACCTATTTCTTAGAGATTTTCATTTTGTTCATTCATTGTTTTCCTGATATCCTTTAGTTTTTTCTCTGTGTTTTTCTTTTTCTCTTGAGCATATTGAGCATCATTTTAAAAAGTCTTTTTCTATTATGTCCAAAGTCTGGTTTTCTTAATTGATGGTTTCTGGATTTTTATCTTGTTCCTTTGGATGGGCCATCATTTCCTGCTTGTTTTCCTTGTAATGTTCCATTGCACATTGTACATTTTGAAGAGTTAAGTCTAGGTTTGAGTCCCTGGGCTATCTGTTCCTTAAAGTTTGTATCCAGCTAGTGATATGACAGAGACAGATTTCCTTGAGTGCCAGATGTATGTCCTTGAATATGTATTTATCCTTGTGAAATATACATGTATTGCTATATTAAAATCTTCTATTTTTTTAAGTTCTGTATTCAACGCTATGCTTTTAAGATCTATGCATAATGTCATATGGCTTATTTCATTCAAGTGCTGCACTGCATTCCATGATAGTGTTATAACATTTAACTTACCTATTCTCCCTTGACAGACACCTAGGTTGGCTTCAACTTTTCACTACCATAAACAGTGCTACAAATAATATCTTGGTACATGTCCATTGACCTGTCTGAGAATTTCTATGGGACATATTTTCATGGATGTGATTCCAGTTTAGAAGGCAGTCATATGTCACAATTTAATGACTAAGTGTCACCAGATTGCACCCCAAAAGGGTGAGCCATAGTATTACAGTGTGCACTCACTACACCTTATTTATCTATTCTCATAGAATTCCCAGGCTTTGTAGTGGATGCTGGGACGCACCACCCAGATCCTCCTTCGGGACCCAGGCACTACTGGCTGCTGAGGGCTCAAAGCATTGTCTCTCTCCAAGATCACACCCTGGGCACAGGGTGGAGGGTGGGGCATGGGGAGGCACTGCATCCAATGACTGGTCAGTGCTAGTGGTGGAGCTTAAAGCCCAATCCCCTTGCCTCAATTTGGGATGCTTCTGATGGGCCATTTAGCTCCAGAGCTCCCTGGGGTTTTCCAAGACCTCTGTTGCAATTGCATTGCAATTCAAATTCTCCCTCTGCCTCTCCTGCTTCCCTTGCTCTCCCACAGGTGTTGTTCCCAAGAACATTACCAAAAAATCTCTTATATGCAAATCTCAGAGACTGTTTCCAGGGAACTTGACCTATGACAGTTACCTTCAGCTGCAAACACAATGTTACTATCAACATTTTTGTACATGCCCATTTATGGACTATTCTAGAAATGTTCTGGGAGGTATCTACCCTGGATAGTTAATTTCAGTAAGAATTGCCTTACTGCGTCCCAGGAAGTCTGTACTATTTTAACTTCCCACCAGCAGTGAGCAAGGGCTCCTGGCTCCGCACACCTTACCACCACTTGTTATTATCCACATTTATTCCCATGTGGCTTCTGAGAAAAATAACCAAAAATACTTCCAAAGCTGTGCTCTTCTTGGTGAGGTTTTAATTTTGCTAAGTGGGAAAAAAATTATTGAGACAGGGAATTACCAATATAGGTCCAAATATAAGGAATTCAAATAACCATAAAATATTCACATATCTGACTTTGCTCAACTATGTAATATATAGTGCTTCTCTAAGATGTAAAGACTTTAGAAAGAGTTTGAGTCTGGGAGGTAAATTTATACTCTTCATGCTTGCTGTGAAAGCCATAATTGCTAAGGAATAATTTTCTGTAGAACATGTTTTAAAACATTCTATATGTGGATTTTGCTGGGCACAGAGAAAAAAAGGAACACAATCAATTTTCAATTGTGCATCTTAATGGAAGAGATAAGAAAACTAAAATTATGGTTTATTCCCCAATCACTTATTTTGTAGTGGAAAATCACTGTAAGACTTGCATTAAGAGGAGCAGGCATAGAAACCATGTCCATTGTTTATTTCACAGGCGAGGTGCTTGCTGGGGAACTGGGTGGATGAGGGTGGTGGGGAGAGACTCTGGGCACGAGCTAATCTATAAAGAAGAAGATTCTCGACCACTGAGGACTGACTGCTGTTCTGCTCTAGACCAAAAGTAGAACTATTTTTTTTTTAAATTTAGCTTACTTATTACAAACAAAAAATTTATTCTTGTTTAAAAGGAAAATGCAATGAATGTATCTATGATTTCTTTTTAATTTGACTTACTCTAGCAAAGCAATTAAGTAGACGCTTATCAAAATCATCTGTCACTCTGCCTCCATATTGGACTTCTCCAATCATGTACCGAACAGTACTCCATGATACACCCTTTATTAAAAAAAAAAACAATTCAGTGTCCATCCAAATAAATAATTAAATAATTTTGAGCATTTAAGGTCTTTTTCTAGAGGAAAGGTCTAGAAAAGGAAGTACTAGTTAGCCAGCTTTTTAAATTATTCATTATCTTATATTAATAACCCTTCCATTATTATATGACTGGAACTGCTATAGCTTGTTCACCAAAGAAAAATCTACAATACTAAATGCTAGTGGATACATTTAAAATAGGAAAAAAGACTATTTTTCACCCTGTGGTTGTTATCACTTATAATACTCATTATAGTAATGCCAAGCTGTTAGAGAGGGGAAAAGTAGTCTTTAGTGAAGAAAGGAGAAAAATCAAGTAATCAAGTCTTTAATATGCTTCCTTGGTAATGTATTTTCTGGAATCCATGTAAGAACAAGTAGAAAATTATTTATTCACAAGATTTCTCTGCCTTGCAATCCTTTGCCATTTCATTCTGTGAGCTATAACTACATTAAATTATTTATTAATTTCTATAAAAATCTTTTACTAGCAATACACTTCTGACTATTAATAGTTTTTTTATTAATTAAAAAGCTCTTAACTATGCTTGGGGTAGGAGAAGTAAGGATCCTTGATTTGTATTTACGTTCTCTTGGTTAAAATTTTATTTTTGAGCTTGGTTGCTTTTCAAGCCAACTATTATTTGTATATACCAAAATGATAAATAATCACAGAATATGAACCATAAAATAAAATTTTTCATCAAAATTCTCCCTATTAATTTGCCATACTCTTAATTTAATATCCTTTTGTCATTTCAAGGAAAAATGCTGGTTTAGTTCTAGATTTTCCCTACACAGGTAAACAGTCATCATGGCTCACCCTTACCATATTGATACTGAAGTTTCTATATTTATCCTAAAGACCTACCATGGGATAATATACAAGGAGCCTAGGCCATGCTATGGGAAAGAAGAGAGGGGGCACAGAAGGAAACTGGTATGTATTGAGCCCTTATTATGCACCAGATGCTGTGCTTTCGCAAATACTATCTCACTTATTCTGCACTGAAACGATGATCTTTTTATAATTTGGAAACTGAGGCTCTGAAGGGCTCATTAACTTGCCCAAGATCATGGAAAAAAAAAAAAAAAACAGAAAAGAAATGTGTTTGCATTCTCAGCTCTGTGGTCTCAAGGAAGTCTCTTATTCTCTCTTTTCTGTTCCCTCACTAGCAAAATGGGAATAATAGTTCCTTCTTCTGTACTTACCTGACAGACCTGCCAAGATAAAAATGAGATCCTGCTAACATGAGAACTTTGAAAACGGTTTAAGTGCCCCACAATAACAAGTGACCACTACAAGAAGCTATTGCTATTTATATGCTTAAACGTAAAAGACAGTTAAGAAATGACTTAAGGTGAAAAGGAACTTTCACATGGGCTGGGAGAGACCATCTTCACTTCTGGGGAGGCATGGGTGATATCAGTGAAGAAAAGTCTGATTTAAGGCATACCTTCTTCAACGACACTGTGACATTTGGGTGTGACATGAGGAAGGCTGTGGTGTTCTGCAGCCCACAGAGCTTCTTCACTGATGGTCAGCTCCTGTTTTGTATGAGTGTGAGTGTGTGTGAAAGTGGGGGGAGGGAGAGAGAGAACAAGAGAGTGTGGACATAATCTGCCTGCACACCTATAGCAGAGGTCTGAAAATAAACAGCCGGAGCAGTGAACAGCTGGTTGGAAGGAGCAATCCCTTGGTTGGGGGTGGAGGAGGGGTGTGGTGTTCCCAGCAGACCCACTGTGTATCATTGACTGAAAATGACTGTACATCCCTGATTTAAGGAAAGAAAAAAAAAAAAAGAATAGAAACAAAAACAATATCACTCACTTTTTTAATATCACATTCATCAAGGTGATTCTGAATAAACTGAACACTGGCTGTAAAGTCAGCAGAATTGAATTCATAGGGAATATTCCATCCTAAGGGGCCAAATTTGCGTCGCTCCTTAAAAACATCAAAAGAAAGTACTGAGTGGTTGTTTTTTAAATAAATTGTATGCAGTTTGTCCTCTTTCTTATTATTAAAATATAATAAAAATTAAGGACATGATATTGAAATAAGTTGGCTCTGTCTTAAAAGAACAACATGTAATTTTGGATATTTTAACTGTTAGAAATCTTATTCGATGGTTCTATAGTCAAATGGTTTACAAGAACAAATCTCCAAATATTTACCAAAGTGGAGATCTTGGGTTTAAAAAAATAGTCTGGGTCTCCACTGCCAACTCAAAAGAATTTTTTTTTTTTTAATTCAGTTTTATTGAAATATATTCACAAACCATACAGTCATCCATGGTATACAATCAACTGTTCACAGTATGATCATATAGTTATGCGTTCATCACCACAATCTATTTCTGAACATTTTCCTTACATCAGAAAGAATCAGAATAAGAATAAAAAATAAAAGTGAAAAGAGAATACCCAAACCATCCCCCCATCCCACCCTATTTGTCATTTAGTTTTTACTCCCATTTTTCTACTGATTTTTTTTCAATTTTTTAACTTTGTTTATCAAAAAATTAAAAACAAACAAGCAAACAACAACCAAAAAAACCCCACAACATTTCAAACAAAGCAATGGATTAAGGAAAACAAATAACCTAAAATAACTACTTTGCTTCCAATATGTTCCTACCATACCCCAAGAAAATTAATAAACCATGTCCAAACAGAGGAGTAAGAAAAACAAATAATCTAAAATAACTACATGCTTCCAACATATTCCTACCATACCCCAAGAAAATTAACAACCCCTAAGAAAACAAAGGAATAAGAGAAAAAAAAAACCTAACTCTATTGCTTCCAACATGATCTTACTATATCCAAGAAAGTTTACAAACCATAATCATTCCTGAGCATTCCCATAACATTGAGATTACCCTCCATAGTTTATCTGTTCTTATTAGATTATCATTCCCCCTCCACTAATTGGTATCTCTAGGTCCCCTACATTCTACAGTATAAAACATTGTACATTTTTCACAGAATTCACATTAGTGGTAACATACAATATCTCTCTTTTTGTGCCTGGCTTATTTTGCTCAGCATTATGTCTTTTTTTTTTTTTTTTTTTTTTTAATCTTCATTTTATTGAGATATATTCACATACCACGCAGTCATACAAAACAAATCGTACTTTCGATTGTTCACAGTACCATTACATAGTTGTATATTCATCACCCAAATCAATCCCTGACACCTTCATTAGCACACACACAAAAATAACAACAATAATAATTAGAGTGAAAAAGAGCAATTGAAGTAAAAAAGAACACTGGGTACCTTTGTCTGTTTGTTTCCTTCCCCTATTTTTCTACTCATCCATCCATAAACTAGACAAAGTGGAGTGTGGTCCTTATGGCTTTCCCAATCCCATTGTGACCCCTCATAAGCTACATTTTTATACAACTGTCTTCGAGATTTCTGGGTTCTGCGTTGTAGTTTGATAGTTTCAGGTATCCACCACCAGCTACCCCAATTCTTTAGAACCTAAAAAGGGTTGTCTAAAGTGTGCGTAAGAGTGCCCACCAGAGTGACCTCTCGGCTCCTTTTGGATTCTCTCTGCCACTGAAGCTTATTTCATTTCCTTTCACATCCCCCTTTTGGTCAAGAAGATGTTCTCCGTCCCACGATGCCAGGTCTACATTCCTCCCCGGGAGTCATATTCCACATTGCCAGGGAGATTCACTCCCCTGGGTGTCTGATCCCACGTAGGGGGGAGGGCAGTGATTTCACCTTTCAAGTTGGCTTAGCTAGAGAGACAGGGCCACATCTGAGCAACAAAGAGGCATTCGGGAGGAGGCTCTTAGGCACAACCATAGGGAGGCCTAGCCTCTCCTTTGTCAAAAGAATTTAGTAGGTGCTCAATAAACATCTGTTCAATAAATGCAAGGGTTTGAATTTTGTTTTCAAGTAAAATAACTTAGACACTCAAAAATATTTACATTTCTGCTACTTTTACTTGGTACTCTTGAAATTTCATAGTTTGAAAAACAAAACTTTCTATGATGCATCTCTCAAAATTTTCACACTACCTCCATTTGCTCTTTCTACTTACTGAACAGGGCTAAAAGGCTCCTATGCAATAGTGGCTAACTGTTTAGAATTGCCAAATTACCCATAAATAATCAAACTAGGCCCAAATCAAATGATTCAATAGCTCTGATTTTCTGGAGACAATTTTAAAGGTAAGTACATATTAAAATCAATATTTCCAGACCTTGCTCACTTAGCAAAACACATAGATGAACCTAAATGTTACCAAGCCATTTGCTTTCCCTGACCCAGGACATGACCGGTCTCTAAGGAAGGTCCAAGATTTATTTGGATTAGTTCCTAGGTCCTTGACCCTAGTGTCTGAGGTGAGGGCCCATGTGGAGAGTACAATGCCTAAACAACTATGGGAAGGTTTAATTCCACTTCTTGCCATATTTTCTTACTCTATTCTGCCTCCCCCCCCCCCATCTACGATCATTACTGATAGCACAAGTCCAATCCCTCTTACTGCAATTGTATGATGCTTCAGATTCTAAGTATTCCCACCTTTAAAAAATACATAGATGAATTTTAGTTGGAGAAGTTCATGGACAGGTTAGAAGAGAAAGTCAGAAAGTAAGAAGGTTTTAATTAATGATTTTCAGAGTATGCTTTTAAAATATTAAGTAAACCATGAAAATTTATTAGGTCCACATGTTCTGACCCTGGGAAATCAGACTAAGGGTAAAAAATAACTTAAAAATGTAAAATACTACCATTACATCTAGACCCCTACTTCTTTGGCTTAGGTTATCATGCATTAGAGGACTGACATCCTTTAGTTAATTCAATCAAGGTAAACAGTTGGCCCAAGAAGAGCTGATAAGGATTCAGAATTGTTACCAGGAGTTTAACCTAGCCAGAGTTTAACCTAGGAAGGCTTGTGAGTCAGGAGCTGTGAAGTGTCATCTTCTACCTTGTACGTCGAAAACCTGAGAAGGAGCAGAGAGTGTGACCTTGCCAGGAGGAAAGACTGTGTAGTTCCAGCACCAGAGGGGAAGCCTTGGTTCCAGATAATGTCTGCTTCTCTTGATGGTTTTCTGCTTCCTGGTCCCACCATTCACATTGCCTTGATTTATTTTTCTGGTTAATTCACATCAAAATATTTGGTCCTGAAACTGGATTGTGAGCCTTGAGAGTGGAAGCACATCTCTTATTTTTGTCTCTCATTTTACACCAGTTCCATGAGGAAAGACCCATGGTTGCCTAATAAACACTGGTTACTTATTAGTGGAATGAAAGGTACTCTCTCTCCAACCTTATTGTATGTTCATTTCAAGGATGATACAGGATTTTGAATTTCTCAAGTAGACCTCAGAATCAGTAAGGTGAGACCCTCTCGGGTTATTCCAGGAATAGCGGTGAGTTGGAATTTTGCTTTTAAGTAAAATAACAAAAGACCAAGAGAGCATGGACATCAGAGTCTGCATGCATACCTGTAGCAGAGGTCTGAAAAGAAACAGCTGGAGCAGTGAACAGCTGGTTGGAAGGAGCTGCACTCAGCTAACTTGTTAGATCCTGGGATTTTCCATCTTGAGGACTTCAAAGAGAGGAATGCTAACCACTTATTAGTGAAATTCAAATATTTTCCCATTTTTGAGAAAAGAAGATCAAAATCTAAATTATTAGCTTTACCTGCGTCCTTGATTTAATTTTTAAAATGTAATGTTCAATTAGATAGGAAACTGAATGAAAACTAATTCTTTCTTCCCATTACTGAAGCTGCTTAAATTGGCTCTAAGGAAAATTCCCATTTATATGCACTGAGCAATTACAATTTAGCTGCTCCTTAAAATGTGATCTTTGAAAATTGCCCAAATGCTGAGATTTACCTCACATTTATGTTACTTACTATCAATTTTCACTTGCATCTTGCACTTTTTAAGTTAGTTTACCAAAGTCATAGACTGTTTGGTTTATTTGAGAAAAAAAAAAAAAAGACAAAATCTTGGTAGGTGTCTTTTCTTTCACACATGAATTCATTTCACTTTCTTGCTTTTTTTTTTTTTTTTGTACACTTTGATCTCTGTAAGTGACAATTAAAAAAAAAAAAACTGAATTGTCATGTTGGGAATAACATTAAGATAGATTCAAACAACCGGGACTGAAGAATTGAGTTGGAGTTCCAAGCAGGGGATTTTGCTAGATTTATTTTGGAATATAGACTCTCTTCAGTCCAATTAGTAGTTTTGAGACCATGATATGTATCCTACATGATGCAATAGAAAAATATTAAAATAGATGTATTGTCAAGGAATAAGATTTAGAAACAAGAAGACAATACAATAGTGAATATAATCAACCTAAAAATTTAACAGACAGGAGAGACTTCTGGGGAAGATGGCAGAGTAGGGAGCTCCAGGACTCATTCCTTACTCCAAAAACAACTAGTACATAGGCAAACTGTCTGAAAACAACTGTTCTGGGGCTCTGGAGACCAGAAGAACACTGTAGAGCATCCAGAGAAGAGTGGAAGAAAGAGGGTGAGAAACTGCAGTACAGAATTGTGAGTAGCTCATTCTGTGGGAGATGCCAGCACCCATCCCCCATGCTTGAGGCTGGCCACCTTTGGGTCCAGCCCCTGACTAGCTGTGGTGGACAAAAAGGGACATAAAAAATCCTCTTTCCCAAGAACAGGGCAGGTGGGAGGCATGGCTGAGCACTGATTATGGCTTTTGATTAGCAAATTCAGATTGCTGGGTCCCAGCTCTGAGCTACTGTTTCAATCCACCCTGGACAAAGGGGAATGCTATACTACACCCCAAAACTTGAGGATATACAGTCTTCTCAAGTGCTAATGGATCATTCTCCAGGATAGACCACATGTTGGGTCACAAAACAAGTCCCAATAAATTTAAAAAGATTGAAATTATACAAAGCACTTTATTTGACCATAATGAAATGGAGTTGGAAATCAGTAATAAGCAGAAAACTGGAAAATTCACACATGTATGGAAGTTAAACAACACACTCATAAACAATCAGTGGGCCAAAGAAGAAATTGCAAGAGAAATCAGTAAATATCTCAAGATGAATGAAAATAAGAACACAATATATCAAAACTTATGGGATGCAGTGAAGGCAGTGCTGGGAGCAAAATGTATAGCTCTAAATGCCTTCATTAAAAAAGAAGAAACAGCTAAAATCAATCACTTCACTGCATACCTGGAGAACTAGAGAAAGAATGGAAAATGAATCCCAAAGCCAGCAGAAGGAAATAACAAAGATTAGAGCAGAAATATGAAACTGAGAATAAAAAAACAATAGAATTAACAAGACCAAAAGTTGTTTCTTTGAGAAGATCAATAAAATTGACAAACCCTTAGCTAGACAAAGAAAAATAGAGAGAAGATGAAAATAAGTAAAATCAGAAATAAGAGAGGGAACATAACTAGTGACTCCACAGAAATAAAAAGGATTATAAGAGGATACTACAACAGTATGCCAACAAATTAGACAACTTAGATGAAATGGACAATTTTTAAAAAACACAAAAAACTACCCTGACTCTAGAAGACATAGAAGACCTCAACAGACCAATTAGAAGTAAAAGGATTGAATCAGTAAGAAAAAAACCTCCCAACGAAGAAAAGTCCAGCACCAGATGGCTTCACAGGTGAATTCTACCAAGCATTCCAAGAGGAATCAATACCAATCCTGCTCAAACTCTTCCAAAAAAATTGAAGGGGAGGAACACTACCTAACTCATTCTAAGAGACCAACATCACCCCAATACCAAAGATACTATCAGAAAAGAAAATTACAGACCAATTTCTCTAATGAATATAGATGCAAAAATCTTCAACAAAATATTTGCAAATCAAATCCAATAACACATTTAAAGAATTATACCCTTTAATCAAGTGGGTTTTATCCCAAGTATACAAGGATGGTTCAACAAGAGAAAATCAATTAATGTAATACAACACATTAACAAATCCAAGGATTTAATTAATAAATCCAAGGGGAAAACCACATGATCATCTCAATTGATGTAGAAAAGGCATTCGAGAAAATCCAGCATCCTTTCTTAATAAAAACACTTCAGTAAACAGGAATAGAAGAAAACTTCCTCAACATGATAAAGGGCATATATGAAAAATCACAACTAACATCATATTCAATGGTAGAAGAATGAAAGTTTTCCCTCTAAGATCTGAAACAAGGCAAGGATGCCCATTGTCACTACCGTTATTCAACATTGTGCTTGAAATTCTAGCCATAGCAATGAAGCCAGTAAAAGAAAGAAAAGGCAAGCAAATTGGAAAAGAAGAAGTAAAACTTTCACTATTTGCAGATGACATGATCCTATATATAGAAAGTCCTGAAAAAATCTACCACAATGCTACTAGAGATAATAAATGAGTTCAGCAAAGCAGTGGGATAAAAGAGCAACATGCAAAAATCAGTAGTCTTTTTACACACTAGTAATGAGCAATCTGAGGAGGAAATCAAGAAAAAAAATTCCTGTAGGCTAGCAACTAAAAGAATTAAATGCACAGGAACAAATTGAACCAAAGATTCAAAGGACTTATACACAGAAAACTTTGCTAAAAGAAATCAAAGAAGACTGAAATAAATGGAAGGACATTCCATGTTCATGGATTGGAAAACTAAATATCATTAAGATGTCAATTCTACTCAAATTGATTTACAGATTCAATGCAATCCCAATCAAAATTTCAACTGCATACTTTGCAGAAATGGAAAAGCCCATTAACAAATTTATTTGGAAGTGTAAGGGACCCTGAATAGCAAGCAACATATTGAAAAAGAAGAGCAAAGTTGGAGAAGTCACATTTCCCGATTTTAAAGCATTTTAGAAAGCTACAGTGTTCAAAACAACATAGTACTGGCATAAACATAAATATATTGACCAATGGAATAAAATTGAGAGTTCATCTTGAACAAAAGGGGGATGCAAAATGAGACAAGATAGTTTCAGTAGCTGAGAGATTTCAAATGGAGTGGAGAGGTCACTCTGGTGGACATTCTTATGTACTATATAGATAACACCTCTTAGAGTTTTAATGTATTGGAATAGCTAGAAGTAAATACCTGAAACTACCAAACTCCAACCCAGCAGTCTGCACTCCTTTAGACGATTATATAATAATGTAGATTACAAGGGGTGACAGTGTGATTGTGAAAACCTTGTGGATCACACCCCCTTTATCTAGTGTATGGATGGATGAGTAGAAAAATGGGGATAAAAACTAAATGACAAATAGGGTGGGATGGGGGGATGGTTTGGGTGTTCTTTTTTCACTTTTATTTTTTATTCTTGTTCTAATTCTTTCTGATGTAAGGAAAATGTTCAGAAATAGATTGTGGTGATGAACGCATAACTATATGATCATACTATGAACAGTTGATTGTAGACCTTGGATGATTGTATGGTATGTGAATATATTTCAATAAAACTGAACTTAAAAAAAAAATCGAGAGTTCAGAAATAGACCCTCGCATCTATGGATAACTGATATTTGGCAAGGCTGCCAAGTCTACTCAACTAGGACAGAATAGTCCCTTCAATAAATGGTGCTTGGAGAACTGGAATGAAAGAGGACCTCTATCTCACATCTTATAAAAAAATTAACTCAAAATGGATCAAAGATCTAAATACAAGAACCAGGGCCATAAAATGTAGGAAAACACCTTCAAGTCTTGTGGTAGGAAATGGTTTCTTAGACTTTACACATAAAACAAAGCAACAAAAGAAGAAATAGATAGCGGGACCTCCTGAAAATTAAAAACATTCATGCTTCAAAGGACTTTGTCAAGTAAGTGAAAAGGCAGCCTACTCACTGGGAGAAAATATTTGGAAACCACATATCTGAAAAGGCTTAATATTCAAAACATATAAAGAAATCTTACAATTCAAAACTAAAAAGACAAACAACCCAATTAAAAAACGGCAAAAGACTTTAACAGACATTTTTCCAAAGAGGAAAAACAAATGGCTAAAAAGCACATGAAAAGATGTTCAACATCACTAGCTATTAGGGAAATGCAAATCAAAATCACAATGAGATATCATTTCACACCTACTAGAAGGGTCACTATTAAAAACTCAGAAAACTACAATGTTGGAGAGGATGTGGAGAAATAGGAACTGCTGGTGGAAATATAAAATGGTGCAGCCGCTGTGGAAGGCAGTTTGGCAATTTCTCACATGATCCAGCAATACTGCTTCTAGGTATATACCCAGAAGAACTGAGAGCAGGGACATGAACAGACATCTGCACACCAATGTTCATAGTGGCATTATTCACAACTGCCAAAAGATGGAAAGAGCCCATCAACTGATGAAGGCAAAAACAAAATGTGGTTGGTATATACATGTGGTGGAATATTATTCAGCTGTAAGAAGGAATGAAGTCCTGATGCATGAGACAACATGGATGTACCTTGAGGACATTATGTAGAGTGAAATAAGCCAGACACAAAAGGTCAAATATTGTATGATTTCACTGGTATGAACTAATTATAATAAGCAAGTTCATAAAGTTAGAATGTAGAATATAAATTACCAGGAGATAGACTGGGGTTAAAGAATGGGGAATGGATGCTTAATTTGTACAGAATTTCTATTTAGGCTGATGGTAAAAGTTTGCAAATGGATGGTGGTGATGGTAGCACATAATTGTGAGTGTAATCAAGAGCACTGAACTATATAGGTGAATGTGGTTAAAAGAGGAAACTTCAGGATGTATTTATTACTAGAATAAAAATTCAAAGATAAAACATAGGACTATACAGCACAGTGAACCCTAGTGTAGATGATGGAGTATAGTTAATAGTACAAGTATAAGAATGTTCTTTCACAGGTTATAACAAATGTATGACACTAATACAAGTGGTAATGATAGAGTGTTATATGGGGGAAAATACATCTAATATAAATAATGGAGATTGAAAGAAGTATTTTAATAATCTTTCATCAATTGTAACAAAGGTAACTACTGTTAAAAAAAAGTACAATTATAAAAAAAAAAGTTCTATCTTCAATAATAGCAAAAGTTCCATACCAATGCAAGGTGTTGGCACTGGGGTGGTGTACAGGAATCCTGTATTTTATGCGTCATTGTTCTGTAAACTCACAATTTCTCTAATAAAAAAAATTAACAGCCAATAAAACTGAAGAAATTCAATCAGTGGATTTTGAGAGAAATGAAATTGATTATATGACATGAACCAAATCCCTGTTCTTTTCTTCAGTCTCTGCAAGGACAAAAATTTATGAGTCATGTTTGTATAAAACAAGCTGATCTCTGAAAGAAGGGAGAAGGGATTTCAAGGCTTGGTGAAGGCCATGAGCAAAGATAGAACGCAAAGCCCATGACTGGTCCAGAGTTGCAAGTAGTTGCAGGTAGTTGGTTCCACTGCAGCAGAGGGTAAGCTCTGGTGAGTAGCAGGTATTAAGTGCTCACGTGATTCAGGGACAGAAGGTAGGCAGATTTGAATGCCAAGATAAAGAGTTAAAACTTGAGTCAACAGAAGGGAACTATTATACATAAAGTTGGAGAGTGAAGACTTTAGGAAACCAATCTACTTTCTACTTAATTTGTCCAATACAGTTCTTTCTTTTTGTTCCAAAGAATATACAAAACAAAGAATCATGAGTGAAATATGGAAGACTTGGAGTCCTCTGTAGAACACTGATGAAAAGTTCCTCAATGGAGTCAATATTTTAATGACATCAAAGCTATTTCCAATTTTGTGTTGGACTCTACCTCAGCAGCTCCTACAGCCCAATTCAGACCTGCTTCACTTGCATCTTCAAAACAAGGCTCTCTTTGGAGCATCTCATTCTATTTATTAATAATTGGAGCTATAGAAAATGAAAATAAAGTCATATTAGACAATATAAGGAACACTTTAATAGGTAAAAATAATTAACAAAATAGCCAAAACCACTGGGAAACACTGTAGTAGAGTATGAAAAATCTTTTTAAAAACCTATATCATAATACTGTAATATTTCAGAACTTTATAATCATACTTCCTCAAAGCAAAAATTTTATTTACAGTATCATTTGACAGAGATGCTTGGTTAAGGCTCAAACTTGAGAAAGAAAACAAAACAAAGGGGAAATAAAGACTTTTCCAAATGACGAATTGTTATAATAGTGGAATTCCTGGGCCCTGTTGTATGACAGGGCCCATTTTAATTTAGTATTTAATTTATTTTTAAGAGTTATGATAAAATCTCCATATTGCAAAAGCCGCTGCAGGCCCTTAAGATCCAAGAAAAAAACAAGAAAGGGGGTTGCAGCAGGAAAAAGTTCCACAGAACACATCAAAGTCTTGAGCTGGGGTGAGTTGATGGCATAATGCCAAACTACCATTCAGTAAGAGAAATTATATTTGGGGGCAGGCCGGGGTTAGACTATCTAACATGAGATGGACTCCAGTATGAACTCCTCCCTAGCTTAGATTATATGACGTGAACCAAATTCTCATTCTTTTTTTCAGTCTCTACAAGGATAAAACTTTATGCATCATGCTTGTAAAAAAACAAGGAGTACTTATGTTACTTTGGAGAAATCAGTAAGTCAATTAACAATTTGGGCATTTGGCTCTTATGCCCAACACCAGAGAGATAAAAGAGAAATACAAATCACAGTCTATCTAGTTGGCAACACTACTTCCAAAAGGAGTTGTATCACAAACTTTAATGTGCACAACCATCACCAAGGCATCTTTTTACAATGCAGGTTCTGATTCAGTGGGGCTGGGTTGCAGCCTGAGAGTTTGCATTTCTAACCAGCTCCCAGGGGATGCAGATGCTGCTGATCCAGGATTATGTTTTTGAGTAGCAAGCCCCTAAAGGACTCTGGATTTTTCTATCAAGCTGGCTCTATCCTAAGCAAATAAAAGATAAAATTTCGGCAATAACATAGTAAATCCTTCTGAAATTGATGGGGAAAGGACAAGGGAAATATGTTTGAATTATCTAAATTCCCTGCAGGTCATAAAACTTGATAACAGAATTTTAGAAATGGGAAAAACCTTGGAAGGTCACCTACTTCTGCCTCATGTGGCACACATGGGCCCCGAGAGGGACATAACTTGACCAGCTTCACACAGCTAACTGATTCCCCCATGAGTACTTAAGTCCAGGCTTCCTGACTCTCGATTCAGTGTTCTAGCTAGATCACCACACCTTGATTTTAAGAGATATGCAACCTTTTTCTCATAGATGCTGCACTGTTAGTTGAAGTATTTTTTCTGTTTTAATCCAAATACAGGCCACATTAAGTGCAGGCATATTTTAGCCCATGACCGGCCCATGGTGTTGTGCTCTTCCTCTGGTTAACACTTGGATAATGGCCACTAAAAAGCCAGGTTGCCACATTGACCATATGGAAAATACTCCCAATTACCCCTCCATGGTAAGCACAGTAGAAGAGCTGAATCATCACTAATGGGAACAGAATCATAAAATACGTGACTTGGGAATTAACAGAGTTAAAGAAATATTTGTATTAAAGTATAACAAGGTCTAACAAAGCAAACAATTCCCAGATAAGAATGGATGAAATGGGTTTCAGTGGTTTGAAAGCTGTCCTTACAAATTCAAAGGCCACAATGGAACTTAGTGAAAATAACCACTTAACCTGATTTTAAACTTTCTTAGGCTTGGGGGACAGCAAAACACCAACTGTCTCCTCTACATAGCCTTTTCAATTGGACAGCAAGAAAGTTAGAAAAGTAGCAGGGAGAAAAAGCCAGAGGGTAAATACCCAGTGTTTTCCAGGGTGAGCATTAATTTCCCCTCCATCTTTGGGCAAGGCAGGGAGATATGGGGTGAAAGTCTGCAGACCACTGTGCAGAGCTGAAACCATGACTCCTGGAACGAGCCAGATGATTCATTTTGTCCTTCACCCCAGCCATGAGCCTCAGGGAAGGAAGAAATGCAGAAGGGGGTTAAAGGAGGCTTTTCATCTCTCTGCAAGGTGCATTAAAGTTCATTAAAATTATGCAGCTTTTCAAATACAGACCAAAACAATTAAAAAAAAATAAAAATCCTATACAGAAGTTGCTTGGTAACAATAAAATCATTAAATCACTATATAAATAAATAGACTCTAAAAGCAAATAGCAAACAACATGAGAAAGATAGATAATCATTGTTACTCCTCCCCTTCCCACCACCGCCACCACTTTTCCTAAAGAAAATTAATGTTTAAGTGTACTTAAATCTGTTTTTAAAGGCTGTCTGATTTGGCAGAAAGAGCTTCAGAGCCAGGGAGCATGAAGCTTGACTCCCAGTTCTACCACATACAAATTGCACTTAACCATTTTAAAAATGAGGGGGCTCAATTTCCTCATTTTTAAAATGGTGCTAATCCTACCTTTGAAATGTGGTTATTAGCATTACATGAGATAGAGTACATAAAGTTCTTGGTAATGCCCTTTCAAAACCAAGCTCCTTTCTCACCAGTCCATTTGTTCATGCCACAAAATATTTACTGAGCTCTGACAATGCCCTAGATACTGTGTGACAATGGGAGATCCAGAAGTAATGAAAATGACAAAGTGCCTGCCCTTGAGAATCTTACATACTAATGGTTGGGATGGGTGGTGGGGAGCAGGGCACATATTAAACACATAAGAAGCTATAAACTATGCCAGGTGGGGAAAAGTGCTTCAAAGCAAAATAAATCAGGGTAAGTGCAACAGAGAGTGGCAGCAGATAGCACTGCCAGGGAAAGCCTCTCAGGGGGGCAGCATAGCATCATCAGCTATCCCCTAACATGAAAACTGCTTTAGAAGTTACCTGCACAGTGGAGTGTAAAAATGCTACTGTGTAAAGCATTGGTTTCCACATGGGCAAATTGCTGATATCCAGAAGGTCTTGATTAATTCCAGCAAATGTTCTTTTCAAACCTGCACGTACACCTTGGGGTGGCTCATTAGTGAATTTGAGAGAAGTCTGTCATAAAAAGCAAACAATAGTTTTGTTTCTACAAACTAATGTAAAGGATAAAACAGGAATTACAATACACAAAACAATGTGTTTACTGTACATAAAAATGTGGGCTGAAATTCAGAACTGCATAAACTAATTATATTGATCAGAGCTGAAACCAAATAAATTAGTATTAAGTCTTAATATTTCTTCTTTGGAGATATTTACTATATAACCTTGATTATAGTCAAGATTTCGACAATTATAGTATAAGATTTTGGAGTGTAGACTGTATTAGAAAAAAACCCCCAAACACAAAAAGTATTTCTATCTTTCAATAATGCCAATTATGCCTTCTTTATATGTAAAACTTTCAATGAACAGACACTTATCTCATAGTAACAAACCTGAAGCAATGTAATTGGAAATCGATCATGAGGCTCGGTAGTTATCCATACTCGGAAAGAATCATCACTGGCTTCAGTGGTAGTTAGTGTCTCTAGTAATTCTTCCATGAATTCCAGGCCTAGGTGACAATTTTGCAGTAACACCCAGCCACCCTGTATCCAAAAATTATTTAATGTTTACTTCTCACAACTTTTTTGCTATGATTTTAATAAAACATAAAATATACAAACAAAAAGCCCTTTGGGAATACTCTATTTTAAGCAAATACATATGTATATATTTAAATTTTGTATGTCACTACAATAATTTCTTCTGCTACTAGTACAAACGGGAGTTTCAAAATGATTGTATTCTGCCACCCCTGGATCAGAAGGAAAATAAATTAAACCTGTAGTCAGACTTGTGTTAAGTACAATGTGTGCACCATCTAATGGTGGGAATGGGTATTTTGGAATGTGGATTCTAAATTGCCTTGCCTAAACCAGCTTGTCTGTACTTCAATACACAGCATAAACCTAATATCATATGTAAATCTGAACTGACTCTCCCCAAAACCAAGAAAACTAGTTTATATTCATCTATACTTACAAAGAAAGATACACATTACACCTCACGAAAATTGGAAACAATTAATTTGGTGACATTTACCATGATAATGCTAACCTTATTTTTTGTCATTACTCTTCCCACACATTCTTGAAACCACAAAACTGATTAATCATTATACAAATACTTGATTAAAACTGCCTTTAACAATATGTCACACAATCATTACTGGAATGTAAGAACACAGTATCTCAACCAGACAAAATTTTTGTGCCCTTATATAACTAGATTAGATAAATACAGCCATCAAACATTGAGCACAAAAATATAAGTGAAGACCTGTGTATCATGCTTTCAACTGTAATAGAAAATACAATTCAGAATGACTTAAACAGTAAAGGGGATGTGTTGGTTCATATAACTGGGGTATCCAAGAAAAATGGACTTCAGGGATAACTGTGTCATCCTGGACAAGGTTTCTTCCTGGTTCCCCATTCTGCATTCCACAATGCCAGCATTATTCTAAATCTGATGTCCCTCAAGGAGGGAATGTGGCTGCAGCTGCTCATGTTTTTTTGTTTTCTTTTTTCCTGAATCATTCCATTATTATCAATACTTATCCCACCTTGAGAGACAGATTGTGGAAGTTATAAAAGCTAGTATTCCAAAGAAGGTTCATGTGAGGGCAGTGTTTAAATTAAAAAGTTTCTCATTCATTAAAGCTAAAGAAATTATTTAAGTACTAAAGTTAAACTGTCAAATTGCTCAGTAGAGTGAATCATTTGATCCAAATAAGAATAATCATATGTAATTGCTTTGATATATATATAAATTGAATACAATATCTTATTGAATTTAATTCTGTGATAAAGATTAAGGCAGAGGGCATTTGAGAATTAATGACCAGCTAGAAAATTGATGACCATAGCACAGTTTTAGCCCATTAACCCTCTCTGGTCATTAATTCCAAGGGAAAAGCCACCCCAAAGTCACTACGGATGTTATGAGATAAAAAGCTTAAAGATAAACCAAGGTCTTATTTTATTTTTATAAATGGTGCAATTTCTTATTACAGCTGAAATTGCTATCTACAGAGCATTTCTGGAAAATTAATGTCCTGTGTATTTATTAGGTGTGATGGGAAACATTTCTCAACATTCCATTCAGCTTGCAATTTTCAATAAAAACTATTATCAAGATTTGAACATAACACTCGCAAATATTTATTTGCCTGAAACTATCCATTAATAAAAAATGAAAGCCTGACTTCAACCAAAAATTGAAAGTTTACTGTCTCAATCTGTTATATCTTAAGTACTAACTATTAATGCTGATCATGAAATTCTAAGACTGTCAGTGCTTTTGATCTCTAGAAGTCAAAAGGTATGTCCATCAAATGGTCAAAAGTTATGAGTGAAAATACAATGCAGCATATACTATAGGAAATGGATTGGGCTTTCCCTGGGGATGTCAGGAGGAATCTGGCTTGAGATTTAAAATTGACAGATAATCGAAGGTTGACTTATATGTACAAAAACGAAAATGGAAAATGATGATTGAGCATCACAGGAAGAATCCTTCATTCGTCACTGTGGCTCTCCTGGGCAGACTGGATGGACAGAGCGATGATGGCAGTAATGGTGCATAAGGAGTAAATGTACCTTGTTACATACCTGCTGCATTGACATCTGAACAAGCTTCCGAGCATGCACTTCTTGTCCTTGCCCCATTGAGATAGTTCTACATTCTGTAACACAGGAGAAGGTTCTCTATGAGAACATGCCAATTTTATAACAGGATTAAGGAAAAAGTTAATTTCTGAATGCCCACAGCCTCTCAACCTCCATTGCTTCTAAAAAAAAAAGGAGACTTTGTTGTTCAAACAGGCCTGGCCTTGGCTGTGTTGATCAGAGAAATGAGGGGAGCAGAGAACTGTGTGCACCAGCTGGAAAGGGCATAGGGAGCTGGGGATAGAAGGCATAAGGCTGGGTTTTGAGAGAGCCTTTCAGGGCCTTGGGAGACAATCAGGAGAAAGACTGATGGTGGGAAAGGCAGCTCTAAAGCTACCATAGATACTTAGAGTGAAAGAGGATTTTTGAGTTTTGCTGTATGCTTTGGTTAGAGTCCTCCTTTGCTGTTTTAGTAGATGCTTCAATCAAGTTTTAATTTTCTTTGTATTCTTTGTAGATGTCAGGCTTGTAGAGTTTTTTTTTTTTTTTTGTCTGTTTGTCCATTTTTCTGAGATGGAAATAGAAGCAGCCCGGACCAATAATGGCTTCAAACCGGGCTAAAAGCCACTTTTCAGCTGCTCCTCAGATTAAATCCCCATCTTGGAACCAAGAACTAAGAGAAGGTGGAGACCATGCCAAAATCAGAAATGTAATCATTATTCAGGGGAGAATACGCTGGTTGTTTAGGAAGAGATGCCCCAGACAGAGAACTACAACTGTGCCCTGCAACATGAATTCACTAAATTGAAGAACTCGGAGAATCATGCTTATGAAAGTGCAATTGGAAATTAGTTTTTGAACCAGCCTTTGTGGGTCCATATTTTCTTGAGGAATTGCATGTTCTCTGCATGAGTAAGGAGGTCAGTAGAGATACTGTGGACCAATGAATGTTTTCACCCATTGTGGACCAGTGAATTTTTTTACCATCACTACTGGATGAACCTGGGTCCTCAGAAACATGGGTTGCTATGGTTGGGCAAACAGTGAGTCCAGTTTGGGAACTGCTGGTAGGGGATACAAGGGAAAGGAGAAATTCATGGGTTGGGGAGGAAACTATGTCAGGACTTAGAGAAAAAGTTGTCGGGACATACCATTTAAATAGTACTGTGTGGTTAGTGGCCAAAGGTTACCTGGGGATCTCAGGGTGCAAAATCAGGGATTATTCATGGACTCAGGGTCCCAGGGAAAGGCTTTGCAATCAGTGGACAGCCTGACAGTATTCTTCTGCTTGGAGAATCAGGAATTGCAATAGTCCAAGAGGAACCAAAAAATATTGGATTTTCCCACCAAAGCCCTCTAAGAGGAATGAGGCATTGCTCCCAGGGGGCGCTTAAGAAGAATCCTGCCCAACCTATAAAAGGAGAAGAAAGGGGAGGCAGACCTTGAATGGAAAGAGACTCTGGATTGTACAAAGACATATTTGGAAAAAACACATATGTTCAACAGGTCAGTGGAGGCAAGTTGATAGGGACAAAAGGTATTAATACATGAGTGTGAGCCACAGCCCATCTCTCTCCTTCCAACTCTTCTCAAATACACCTTTAAAAAGGAAGGACTGGGGGTTTTTGGTGGCTATGAGCCTAAATTCGTTATGTTGATCCAGGTAACGGGTAGGGGGAAAATTTAGGAGGCCTCCCTTTAAAACATATCCAGATTCTAATATAAGTAATATATGTTCAGTGTAAAAACTTTAGTAAATACAGTAAAATACAAAGAAGAAAATAAAAATCACCAATATTCCTCCCTAGAGATCTTTATTCTAATCTCTTTAATATACTCAGTCCACAATCTTTTACTCTTAGTTTTAAAATTCAAAAATCTCTAAAAATGGAAAGTTTTGCCACAAAATCATTTGGTGGTGTGCCAATTTGAGACTGTTATGCACCCCAGAAGAGCCATGATCTTTTAATCCAATCTTGCTGGGTAGAACAGTTTGATTAAATGTTTCCATGGAGATGTGATTCACCCAACTGTGGGTGGGACCTTTGATTAAATTATTTCCATGGAGGTGTTACCCAGCCACATTCAGGGTGGGTCTTGATTATATCACTGGAGTCCTTCAAGAAAGCTCACAGAGATAAGGAGCTCAGAGAAGCTGAGAGAGACATTTTGAAGAGAAGCTAAGATACATAATCAGAGTTTGCCCCTGGGAGAAGCTAAGAGCTGACACAGATCCAGACATTTGGAGATGCTACGCTAAGAGATGAAGCCCAGAGTTTGCCCCGGAGAAGCTACGAGCGGACTCCCAGATGCTTAGAGAGAAATGCCCCAGGAGAACCAAGCAGAAAGCTGAGAGAAGCTAAGAGATTGAAGCCCAGAGACATTTTGAAGAAAGCCATTTTGAAACACAATCAGGAAACAAAGGACCTGCAGACACCAGCCACATGCCTTCTGAGCTGACAAAGGTGTTCTGGATGCCATGGGTTTGTTTTCAGTGAAGGTATCCCTCTTGTTGATGCCTTAGTTTGGACACTTTTATGGCCTTAGAACTGTAAATGTGTAACCCAATAAATCCCCCTTATAAAAGCCAATCCATTTCTGGTATTTTGCATTAGCAAACCAGAACAGGTGGCAAAACCTGACCTGAATGGATGTGAGGTTATTTAGTCTTTATCCCTATTTTTATGACTATCTTATCTGCAATGTATTACATAATATATTATGTAATATATTATCTTTCTTAAAGCTGGAAAATTCTGAATATTGAAACATATCTGACCCTAAGGGTTTTGAATTAGGTACTTTAGATTTGTCTTAAATACATATATATGTATTTATTATAATGTATATATTACATATATGTATACATACAGACACATTTTGTCTCTTACTTTTTTAACATAGAAACTTGTGAGCATTTTCCTGTCATTAAAAATTATTGGAAAATATAATTTTTGATGGATGCATAGAGTTCCAACATGCTGATGCTTCCCTGTTCAACCAACCACTACCCTTTATATACTTAAGTTATTTTCAGTTTTTCAGTGTTATAAATAACACTAGATTAAACATCTTTGTATATAAATGTTGATGTGTATCTCTCAATACATTCTTAGGCAAAATACATACATGTAGAATAGCTGAGCAAAGCATACAAATATTTACAAAATTCTTGATATATAAATAAAAAGGACTTCCAGTGCCTCCAGCCAAAATGGTATGCTGTAATTTCCAACCTACCGTCATATCCTCATTTGTGTTTTACTTTAATTTATGGTGCTTTTGACATATTGATATTTTGAAACTCCATACAATCAAACTGACTATCTTGTCCCTCTGACTTTGGGCTCTGAAATCATGATTAAGAAAGTTTTAGCCATTCTAAGAGTATATTACTATTCACTAATAAATTCTTTTTCTTCTTTTATAGCTTAAATGTAAACCATTTAATACTTTAATCAACCTAGAATTTACTTTGAAGTTTAACGTGAGGTAAAGCTCTCACTTTTTTCCTGACGTTAACCTGCTATCCCAACATCATTTAATGACTAATCCATTCTTTCTCCACTGATTTGAAATGCAAATATTACCATATACTAAGTAATTATGTATACTAGAGTCAAATTTTTGGTCTTTTATTTTGCTCCATTCATCTGTTTATCTCCTCTGGGCCAATTCCACACTGATTTAAAATCTAGTTTTTAAAAACTGGTGGTGCTGGTTTAATATCATTCTTTAACAAGCTTTCTTGGCTATTCTTGTCCATTTATTGCTTCTAGATGATCTAAGATCCCTTATCCAATTCAAAAAAAAATATGCTATAGGAATTTCAATTAGATGCACTCAATTTATAGACTAATTTAGAGAATACTGACATATTTACAATTTTGGATCTTTATATTGGGAGTGTAGTTTAACTCTCCATTTATTCTAAATGGCTTTTATGTCTCTAAGAAAGTTTTACAGTTTTCTTCAAATAGGCTTTTTAAAAATTATTTCTCAGCTTTGTTTATTTTTATTGCAATAGGGAATAGTATATTTTTTCATTTTACTTTACAAGAAATGTCCATTGATTTTTATATATTTATTTTGAGACGAGCCACCTTACTGAACTATCCTATTGGGTCTAATCGTTCTGCAGTTGATTCATTTGTGTTTTTTAGTTGGACAATTACATTGTCTAAGAGTAATGATGATTTTGTACCCCCTTTCCAGTAGTTATGTCTTTTAGTTATGTTTCTTACAATACATTGGCAATTTCTTCCACCACAAGACTAAATAATTGTTGTGATAGCAGACATCTCTATTTTATTCCTGACTTGAATGGATATGTCCCTAGTGTTCACCAGTAAGAATGATGTTGGTGTTTGAAGTTTGTATTCATTATCATATTAATAAAATATTCGTCTGTTCCCTACTTTTTAAAAGTCAAATGTAATGTTGATTTTTATAAAATGTGGATTTAGCATCTACAAAGATAATAGTACAGTGACTTAAGACAGTCTTTCACTTATTGCTATGATATATTATAATAGGAGATTTCTTAATACCATCTCTTTCTTATATTCTCCCATGTAGTACTATCTGGTCAAGGCATGTTACTACTAATTTTCTTCCTCTTTTTAATGTTCCACTGATTCCTCTTTTCAATGTTCCACCAAATTCTTCTTTTATTTAGGATTCTTGTATTTACATTGTTAAGAAGGATCAATCTGTGGTTTTCTTTCTCTCATGTAGTTACTATCTTGGTCAGTTTTTGATATCAGAATTATGCTATTCCTTTAAAATAAAGAGGAAAATGTATCCTCTTTCTATGTTCTTGAACAGAAATTTTTCAAGGTCTCACCCAAAAAATCACCCAAGTCCAGAGTCTTTGTTGAGGTAATAATTTAAAATCCTCTCATTTTTCTCACCTTGATTATTCGTCTATTCAGGGTTTCCATCTTTTTTGAGAAAAATTTGTAAATTTGTATTTTTCTAGAAACTTGTCAATTTTAATATTTTCAAACTTATTACCAAAATTGTGTACCATGTTCTCATTACATATATATAGGTGTTGTTATATCCGTTTTCTCATTCCCACTTTTATGTATTTATGTGTTGATTTTGTTTCTGAATGTATCTGTCTCTCACTGCAGATCCTGATCATCACCAGGTAAGATTCATATTCAGATTTTTTTCCTATAAAGGCTTATTAGATTCTGTCCCATCCCTCAAGTTATTGTCTGGTAACTGGTTTATTCATCCAATAAAGGCAGTGAGAGGGAATGAAAGATAAAGACCATCGAAGTGGGATACAGAGCTCTTGGACTTACTCCTGTCACCAACTAGCTACAAGGCCTTATTTCCAGACCTAAGTTTCTCCAAATAAGGTGGTTAGATTTCAATATTTCCAGAGTCCCATTCACCTTGAACATTCTATGATTTCCTATTATCCAGTTATCTAAACAAAACATTTATAGTTGAGACTAGATTAATATGTTCTTCTGCCTACCTAATGCTTTCATTTTATTGTTGGTACAATTTGTTTATCACCTTAATATTTGAAAATGATGAGTTAATATTCTTTTGCTCAATAAAAATGTTTTAAATTAACATGCATTGGGAATTTTGGAATATGGTTGTGGGAAAACAATACTAATCTTAGAGATTCTGAAGGCCACACATAACGGTTTTGAAAATCTGCTTTGACAGCTGACTCATGCCCCTTTCATCAACACAGTTTTTCATCCTAGAAGTTTCCAGAGGGGGATATAATGCTTTCATTTTAACAACTATCTTCAGGACTTCAACCCAAAGTAGTGAAGAGCTTGAAACTTCCTAACGTTGCTAACATGATTTAGCAAAAGAGTTCTTTACAAAAGTCATTGGGTCCTTCAGAGTCAAAACCAAATCTACTTTGTTTTACTATCCTAACAAAGTATCCAATAAAAGCTAGAATTGTTGTAGGGAAGACTAAAGTAATAGCAAGAAACGGAAATCATCAAATTGCCAAGCAAAGCAAGAGGATGATAACACTATCAAGTGATGACACAATTCTGGCCTGACATACCTATTCAATGCCATAGTTATAATTTCTGCCAAAGGTGACCCTGAATTTCTTAGTTCTGTTCTTAAACCCTTGTATTAGACAACAGCATTATTTTAAGTTAACATTTGAAATAACTCTAGCAGGATACCGCCTTCTTCTACAAACAATGGCCCCTTCTTCTGGGAAATGCCCCACTCCCCAGCTCTGCTCCATATGTGTGGTTCCTGGGTTGAACTATCTCCATAGCAGCAGTTCACTGGTTGGCCCAGAAAGGAACACATGACCACATGACCAAAGGTAAACCAATACGCTTCCTCCCTGGATATCTGGACTTGGGACCATGAGAGTAAGAGAAGTTTCCCCAGAAGTGCTGAATATGCAAGGAGTAAAGTGTGAGAGCCACCGGAGGGCAGGACTTCTGCCACGTGGAGTAGGCTATTTTGTGGCAAGAGAGAAAAGGAGCCTATGTGTAGAGGGAACTCAGGCATGGAAGCAGCTGGGCAAAAACCCACAGAGGAGTAGCTCTGAGAGAGATTTGCACACTCAAGGCTGTGAGACAGGTACTACTCTTAGACCACATCAGGCATTGGCATGCTGCAGTAAATACCAGAGCAAAAAAACTCCTCTAAAGATGGTTGATGAGACTTAAATACGATCAATTGCCATCAGAACCTGGAAACTTGTTGCATTGGGTATTGTGCCAGTTTGGATATATTATGTCCCCCCAAAAGCCATATTTTTTAATAGGGTGTGACTTCTTAATTGTTTTCATGGAGATGTGACTCACCCACCTGTAAGTAATACCTTTAATTAGATTATTTCCATGGAGGTGTTACCCCGCTCATTCAGTGTGGGTCTTAATTAAATCACTGGAGCCCTATAAGAGCTCAGACAGAAGAAGCTCAGTGCTGCAGCTGAGAGAAACATTTTGGAGATGGCCATTAAAAGTAGACTTTTGCTAGCCCAGAGTTTGCCTGGGAGAAACTAAGAGAACACCCCCAGATGCTTATAGAGAAACATCCTGGGAGAAAGCCATTTTGAAACCAGAACCCCAGAGCAGATACCAGCCATGTGACTTCCCAGATGACAGAGGTTTTCTGGATGACATCACCCATTCTTCAGTGAAGGTACCCTATTGTTGATGCCTTTGTTTGGACACTTTTATGGCTTTAGGACTGTATCTTTGTAACCAAATAACCCCCCTTTATAAAAGCCAATCTATTTCTGGTATTTTGTATAACAGCAGCATTAGCAAACCAGAAGAGGTATCAACATTCAGATAGAAGAAAATGACCATTTCAATACGGATCAATATATCACAGCATGATGGCAATAAACAGAGCAAAGTCAAGATGAGAAAAGAGGAAGTGAACATAGACCATACTAACAAAAGCTTATGCTTTACAGTAACTTCTTAATGCACAGGGATCTGTGGCTAATACTTGGACATGATTAATCACTTTTAGGCCATGTTCATAATAACTATATAATAAACTCAATTTAAGTTTTATTTCATAGAGTATGTTTAGAGATTCATAACCCAATCAATTTTATAATTTTTACAGAGACCTGAATGAATTAATCCTTCAATGTGTAGTTATAGAGATCTGAACTTGGCAGACCTCAAATGACAATACCAGCAACATTCAGATTTTCTGTGTATGCAGAGTGGATAAACAGCCCTCCTTATGGGATGGCTGAATTCTATCACAATCTGCTCTGCATCATGTAAATCCCCATACATCAGTCCCACTGACTCAGTCACTGCTCCCACAACTTATGTGTTTATAACTTTTGATCCTGCCTCCCTTCCCCAGAAAAACTTTCCTTCTATATCCCACTTTCTCACCTGGTACATTCTTATCCTGCTCAAAATTTCACTATGATGCTTTCTGAGTAACTCCGAATCCTATAATCAAGCCCAAACTATAAATTCTAATGCAACAGTTGTCACACTGTCTTCAATTACATTTTTATATGTCTGTCTTTCCCAGTTATGTTGTATTGATCTTTGTACTCCCTGAATCTAGTACACTGCCATCCTAACTAGTTACTGAATGAAAACAAGAATGAACGAGTTGCTAATTACTATGCATTAAAATAATGGCTATAGTTATTCGATTTGTGACAAAATACAAAATTATTCAATTTGTGACAAAATACAAAATTACAACTTTGTTGTAATTTTATAAACATTGCAGTAAAATTTGATGCTGTATTTTCATCCTTGAAAGTCTACTATCCATGCAGTATGGAAATCTGCCTACATCTTAAAAAAAAATACAGCAGTATATGATAGATGAGTATATTACTCCCTGCAAAAAGATATTTATATCATAATTCACTCTAGGAGATCTGAAAGGGAGGAATAAGGAAGAAGTTTAATGCTGTTCTTCCTAACTGAATTTTATGGATCTATTTCTAAGAATCAGTTATGAAATTACAAAAGGCATATTTGTAATAAAAAACATGGAAGTTTTGCAGTTTCAAAAATTGTTGATCATACCCAGCTTCAATTTCTTGGCCAATGCATCAATTTGAATGGTAGGATCAGATCCCATGGAAAGGAAACATATCAGAGGCGTTCGTGTATCACTTTCTTCCCAAGTTTTCTCCAGATTTAAGATAACTGGTTCTGTGTACTTCTCCTCCAAAGAATCTGCAATATACTTTCTTGCTTGAAAAACAGTACGATCTGGGCACCAAGATCTAGAAATGAATACAATTCAGAGGAAATAAATTCCATGTCTTCATTTTTTATTCTTTTTAGTTCTAAGCAAATAAAGAATATATATTTAATTTGCAAAAAAGACAAGAAGCTAACGCTCCCTCACGCAGACCTGTGTAAGAGGGATGTCAAAGTGTTCCATCCCTAGATGAGTGCAAATTTAATCATGTGGTATTGGTGATAGGTGGTTGGCAGGGAATAGGGCTAAGTCAGTAAGTACAGGATCTTCTGCTGATCTGGAAGGGAACTTAGAAGTCAGGTGACCCAAGTATCTCATTTTCAGAAGAATCAACTACTGTCAAATTTTAATTAATTATTTTTAAAAATCAGTGTTTATCCCTAATAACTGAAGCTACCAGTTTTAGGTAAGCAATTCCTCATTCAAAGTAATCACAATATACAGGAGTATGTTCATTCTTGGAAAAATATTTGAGTGCCTAGTATGCACCAGGCCCTGCTCTAGTTCTGGGGATTAAGCTGAGAACCAAGGGAAAGTGTCCTATGCCAGCTCCAATACACAATGAGGCCAACCTGATACACACCCTGAGGCTCTGAAGTGTTGAGGGGGAGAATCAATGTGTCAAAGGTGTCAAAAGTTGATCAGCAAGCATTATGTAACACCATTTGTGTACCGTACATTATGGTAGGTTCCACACACACAGACACATTAAATAAATGCCATGTGACATTTGATACTTTAGATCATAGGCAAGCATACAGATTTTTATTTGCTAGTAGAGTACACTATCAACTGACACAGATCCAATTTTAAAATGATGGAAAAAGATAGTCACATCTATTTCAGTAAAAACAAGCAGACTTTTCATACTTTGTAGATCATGAAGTCAACATTGTTGACTGCTCTGGCCATTCACAAATGGTGACAATATCCAGAAAATAGTTTCTTCCAAGGTGTGCAAGCTCAGGTACATAACATTAAGAAAGACATACACTGCTAAAAAATAACCCTAAATCTTTTTGTGATTCTTTGGGTGGTCTCATCTTCCCACAACACCATGCTTCCACCTTGCCCACCAATCTCTCTCTCTCTCTCTCTGTCTGGCACACACATACACACATTTCAACTGATCTTTCAGTATAGAAGACTTCCTTGAGCTACTGAGATTGAGAAAACGTGAAAAGTGAGAAGGGAGAGGAATGCTCTTCTTTAACATTAATTTCAAACTTTTGCTTCCATTTTCATAGGCAAAACATTATTTATATATTTCAATAGCACAATAGCTTTGTTTTTTCTCAAATGAAATTCAATTTTAGCTTATAAGCTAATAGTCTTGTAACTTTATAAGGTCTACTTTTTTTCAAAAGAAGTAAATTCAACAATAAATGATTCACTCAACAATAAATGTTTAACAAAGTGAATAAAAACAAATTTTTCACTCTTATTTTTTGCTAAAAGCACTATTATTAATACATTGTCAAAATATACCATTCCCTGCCACCATCACCATTTCATTTTGCTTGTCAAGGAATGAAGAATTACCATTCAAAACCGCAATTTAGATCCTTTAACTATAAGGATGTAGTAGAATAAATTCACAGGGGTAAGATCTATAATTGACAGATATGATCAGTGATGCTTCCAGGTCTGATATCTATTTTCACCTGATAAGTAGAAGTTTGTGGCAGGTATCTAGTGAATCATTATATCCATCAGGGATAATTTCGTCCTCTGGAGCATCTTTATCAAACCAGCTTTTCCACCCCTTCTCATTACGAGATATCTAGAACAAGGAAGTGGTTGGAATATATGCGATTAGAACATATATTGAACATATACTGAACATTGTAGAGGATTCTGATTAACCTTAGTTATTCTTTTCAAAGCAATAATTTTTCAAGGCTAATAATACAGTTTAAATTTTTCTTCAAAATCAATGATTCAAAATATACCATATTTTGGATATTACTATTTACTTTCACTTTTCCATTGGTTTTCCATATTATTCATTAAAATGGTTGGGCAGGAAAAATAACATACACCAAAGTTTCTCAATCTTGGCATTATTGACATCTTGAGCCAGATAATTCTTAGTCTTGGGGGGCATCCCATGCATCACAGGATTCTTAGCAATACCCCTTGGCCTCTACCCCCTAGATGCCAGTAGCATCTAGGTGTACCCTCAATTTATGATAACAAAAAATGTCTCCAGACATTGCCAAATGTCCTCTGGGACAGGAGAGGAGGCAAAATCTCCTTTGGTTGAGAACCACTGGCATAGCCATCCTGACAACCAAAACTAAATGTTGACCTCTACTTAAAATAGTGACTTATGACAAAATCAAAACTTTTATTTTCCTAGCTGTCTAGACATCTTAAACTTAAGAAAGGAAGAAGTCTAGTGTTGGTAAGCACTTTCTAAAAAGCCATGGTAAGCACTAATAGCAAATAGCAAATAGCAAATCTTACATACCACATACTGGGTGCTAGAACTAAGGATTGCATTTTTATCTCTGTTATCCTCAATTTTTACAGATGAGGAAACTGTGGCATAGAAAGGTTAAATGACTACCCAAATTCACACATTACATGAACAATTCATCATGTAAAATATAGAACAGGGTTCTAAGGCTAGGATATAGAGTTATATTAATAACAAAATTAATAACAAAAGGGTTATTCTATAATCCAGATGCCCAATTTTGTCCCTGGGGCACTGCAAGATGGAGGGGATTTCTGAAATGTTTCACAACTGGCTCTTCCTGGTTGGCTGCCCCCAAAGAATCATTCTGCATGCCACCTTCCCTTGGAGGGTCCAGGTGCTGCTCCTATACTGATGCACTGCTACCCACAGCCCCCCATGCAGGCCTCCTCCATGCCAGAGGCCGGAGAAGAGACCTAAGAAGCAAGAGGGGATTACTCTTTAGCCTACTGGTCTTCTATCTACTAATTCTGACTCTACCACAATAGAGCTTATGGGGCAAGCTGCATATGTGATGGGCAATGGGATGACGTACAGCCCCTTGAAGCTGACCTCTGTTTCTCACTCCCTTTCCTAGCCTTTGTGTCTTAGCACAAACCACTTCCATGTGTTTAACAGTTTAGCCTCTGATGCCAAGGCCACAGCAGTTGTCACTTGAGGTTATTCTTGTTTCAATTCCTGACACCCATTCAGCTGGGAAATAGATCTTCTTCTGCTTCCTCCCCTCCCTCCCAGACAGGTCAGACTGATCAAGTGTCACCTGATGGCAGGACCCCACTGAACTTCTGTGACCTTCATGAGAAATGTCCCTCCCCTCATATCTGGCCTATCTGATGGTGGAAGAAGTGATGAAGAGAAATATTCGTGATGCCAGGGAAAGAGCATGTAGTCAAATGACAGCTTTGCCACTTGTTGGCCATTTGGCTTTTGGGCAGAAGATTCTTTGAGTCTCAGTTTTCCTGTCTATAAAAAGGGGACAAAAATACTTCCCTTGCCAGGTTATTATTGTTGCAAGGGACCTATCCCATAGTAAGCAATAGAAGCCATCAGATTCTAAACTACAGATACTTCAAATCTAATTGACAGAGAAAAGCAATAACCCATATCCTTATATCAATACAACTCATCAGCAGAGGGCATGGGTGTAGAGTGCTTTTTCCAAAGGTGGTTGAAGATTTACCTTGCCCAGTCTCCAGTCAGACCCAGAACAAGAGCACTTTTTTTTTTAAATCAAAAGTATTTGTCTGGACTTGGGGAACCTGTCTATGGTTATGCTACAAAACAAAGCTTACTGTCTACCCCCAGATGGAAGCCAGGAACTTCTTACAATTGACACCAAACCACAGCTGGATCAGTAAAGATCTATATAACACACATCTAGTGTAGTACATTCTGGGGGAAGATCAGTGATTATAGTATGAGGCTTCTGACAACTTGTGATCTATCCACTGCCCCATTTATTAGTCACCAGCGACAATAGAAAACAGACAATTAGCAGGTTTTACACGAGGAAACACAGACACTCCACTAGTGACAGGTAGTTGTAAACAATATAGACCCCAGTAATAAACAACCATCTTTATTCTGAGTTGTATAATTGTTTTCCAATGATAATTGAATCAACAACTAACCTACAATAACCAATTTACATTTTCAAATAAGAAAAAAGCATCAACAGGTAAATTGGTGCTATTTTTTCACTATTAAAATATTGATTTAAAATATTGATTAAAATTTTTATTTGTCCCAATCTCAAATTTGCATAAATAACAATCATAGGCAGAAGCAAACGTGTAAGAACATCAATATGCTACAATAAAAGGCTCCACCTACTGGTTACTAGTTCTGATTCTGACAGCAACTCAAGTAGGCATATAAAAATGACCCATGCCCACCACACAGAAGGAAAAGGCATGCACCTGTACCTATTAAAAGGTTACTTCTGAGGCCAAGTAACTTGCTCAAGGACACAGCTGGTAAGCAGCAGAGCCTGGGTTTTGTCAAATTTAGACAATCTGATTTCACAGCTTACACTCAGCCATTTTACCCACTCCTCCGAGGAAAAAAATGTCAAACAATATAAGGTCATTACACATCAAGAAGACAGAAAATTCCTAGACCAAAGATGGGGTGATATTTGGAAAGATTTGGATGGAAGTAAGTAAAGTTTGTGTATTTTTTTTGAAGTCTTTTATAAAGGATGGCCATGTGTAAGCATTAAGACCTTACATGGAAATACCAAGTGAGCTTGTTTCCTTTGATGTTATATCAATACATTTGTTTTCTTAATTGGAAATAAAAAAGGTTACCTCTGAGGTCCACCTGTCTAAGATTGGTGAAGGATTGCTTGCCAGAGGTGCCCAGTTATAATGGCCCATGTCTATTTGGGTTTGCAAATACTTTTAATCAGTCCTTTATTACCTGATTCATAATTTCTGCAAATTGTGGAAGTTTACTCAACTCCACAAGATTCAGCCAGGTCATATCGAGGATCCAGCGGAAAGGCTTGGGAGGGCAGGCTTTCAGATCCAGAGCTGCTCCCCCTGGGGAAAAGCGTCAGACAGCGTGAGTCAGGTCAGCTTGTACTTTGCTTTCAGAAATTTATTTTCCAAATAATAAAAACAAGATAACCATGTTACAGAAAATGTGGCAATAGTTTTGGTATATTTCCTTCAAGTCTTCATGTTTTATTTATTAATTTATACCATCTTAAAAACAGCAGATAAAAATTCCTCATCAGTTTTTCCTGTGAAGAATTTTTCTCAGATGGTTCTACTTGCTTGCCTTTTTATTTTATTTTTTTTTAGCTATCTGAAACTTAAAATTTTTATATCAATGAATAGGTTTGTCTTTTCATGTGTGATTAAAAAAATCACTTCTTAAATTAGTCATCACTCCTCCAAAGTCTGATACTCAATTCTATTTGTTACCAGGATGGATGGAGATAGATGAGAGAGAGAGAGAGATGAGAGAGAGAGAGAGAGAGGGATGACAGATAGCATCAAATCTTATTTTGAAGCAAATCGAAAGTCAAATGAGCATGCCCAATGTGGCCAGTTTCCAGCAAAATATGTGATTATAGTTACAATTTTGAATTTTCTCTATAGGATGTGTTTTGTAATGTTTTATAACAATAATTCCAGCTCCACAGCTATTTAACTCAGATGTATGCAGAACAGTGATTCTTGACATCTTAAATCCTATAATCCTCCTTAAGAACTCAACAAATTCCTCCACTTTACATACTAACCCTTGGGCAAAAAGGGTCAGGGATGAAGACTGTGAGAGGACTACCACTTAGGTCTAGCATCTTCCTGCGAACGTGCCTGAGCTGAAGTCTTCCGTTCAGTAAACCCCTTTTTTTTCTACCACAGAAGACTTGGAATCGGCAGTTCTGAGTGCCAGGACACCCTTAGAACCTACAAACCTTCCTCTCACTGCTCCCTGCCCCTTGCAACCTGGTGAAACAGAGCCTTACTCTAGCACCATTACCACTGATACTAGCAGTTACTCGCAGGAGAAGCAAACACTAGAGAGTCATTTTATTATTAGAGAAGTTGTAGGTTTACAGAAAAATCATATATAAAACATAGAGTTCCATATATCACTCTCTCACTAACACCTTGCATTGGTGTGGTACATTTGTTAGAATTCATGAAAGAACATTTTTACAAATGTACTATTAAACTATAGTCCATCATTGACCATAGGGTTCAAGGCACCTGCAGTCTTAACAGATTTCCAAAGAAATGTTTTCATGTGACCATAAGTCTCAGAGACTTCAGGAGACGGCATCTAAGCTACCTCAGTGTTTCCAAACATAATGTACACCTAAGCCAGCCCAGAACAATCACAGCCCATACTGTTTCCCAAAATATCCTTGCTCTGCCACTTATGCCAAGTAAACTTGGACAAGGAGCTCAAACGCTATGTTTCCTCATCTGTCAAATGGGTGAAATAATAAAACCCACCAGACTTGTTGCTGCGAAGATTAAATAAATTAATGTACGTAGAAAGCTTAGAACACTCCTGGCCCACAGTAGGAGTTAAATGAGTATTAGCTCTTATTTTGATATTAACCCTCCCTCCCTCTGCTTTGGAAGGCCAAGGTCCAGTCCAATCTGGAAGGCAAGAGTGGACCCCTGAAGTGTCCTTTTGTCCATATTCTATGACAAGTGAAAGATAATATCTTTCTAAAATAACCAGGCAGAGAAAACAGGTACATAGTTACTCTATAATGCAGGCTCTCCCCTGGTATACTTTTCATTTTTCAACATGTTTTGACATCTAGGTTGATCATAAAGTCAAAGGCACCTTACACATATTACAAAAAAGAAGCAGTGATTGATACAAAGGTCTGTCACTCTTGGGAAATCAAACATTTCTGCCATGATAAATGTTTCTTTCTTCCTTTCCCCCTAAGTATTGAGTTCAAAATGATAAAAAGTATCTATGATCTAAGGGTCAGTTTTGTGAAATTTGTAAAAAAACAATTAAAGTCATACCATCTTTTGAAAAATAATTCAGTCAAAAGGTAAGCCAGTTCAAAACTAATACAAACTGTACAATAAACCAGTTTTGTTTTAAAAACTCTTTTACTGCTGAGCTGATTGTACTTGTCAACCAACCTATTCGAAATACAGATCCCAGATTAATCTTCCTAAAGTACTGCTCTATTTGTGCCACATCTGAGCTCATAAAACATTCAATAGCTCCCTATTGGCAACTAAATTAAATTCAAACTTCTCTCACTGCTCTCCTGGCCATGTATAATCTGGTTCACTTCTCTCCTGGCCCTATATAATCTGGTTCTCCCTGACTCTCCAGTTTTATGAAATGGGTTCACAAATGTATTCACACCACAGCATAGACACGCAGACTTCTTTATTTTTCTGTAACAAATCTAACCCTTCCCATGAATTCCCTCCCCACTGCACTGCCGTGTTTCTCAGTCTCCTCTGATTCACATACTCTCTTTCAAAGAACCCAGTTGGCTGTGTTTGCAGAGTGAGGAGTAATGAGGTGGGGGGAGTTATGTCTTGATGGGGAGGAAGCCTCAGATCTGCATGCTGCCCTCTAGCCTCCACTGTCTCAGTCACAGGCTCGGATCTTCGTACTCGGAGCTACAACAAATCCTGTCTGACCTACGGGGCAATGGACTGCTATCCAGAGCCCAAGCTCCTGGCCCTGGTCCTTTGTCTCCAGTTACAAAGTCCCACTGTCCTGAAGCTTCTTGGTTCGAATCCCAGGCGTCTGCTGTGCACCAGCCCTCATTTCCTTGTCCCCTCACTCCTGCTTGCTAAACCTCAGCCTCATCCACCTAGCTAGCCACTCCCCTCCATTGCTGCTGCAATGCTGCTTCTGTGTTGTGTTGGATGTGGCACTGAGCAGAAGGCAAGAGACTCTCCCTTTCTGGATGTTTCTCCAGCACTCTCCTCCTGAGGATCAGCCTTGGGAGACAGGGAAGAGGTGAGAATCTTTGCATCTGACCCCCTTGTTCTACTCCTGGCTCCCTTTTCCTCCCCACAATCCACTGAGAGCCCAGGGACCAGGTTTCCCACTTCTTTCTATGTCATATCTGCCCCCTTTCCTGGGGCCATACTGGCAGAGGGGATTCAGGAATAAAAGCCTGCTTATCAATAAGAAAAGATCTTAAAATATTATTCCCATCCCACTTATATTTCACAGGTAGAAGGCTTTCCCAAGTTGTGAGACTCATTTTGCTGCTGCCACCTGAATTCCCATGTTTCGATGTCCCCCCACTGCTCAGTGCCCCCAACACCAGAGAAGTGGCAACAAGTCCAGGTGAGAACTTAAAGGTGACTAAAATGAGACAAAGTAGCTTTCTAGATTAGGGAAATCCATGCTAACTTTATTTAAACATCACAGAGACTAAAATCCCAAGCCTCTGGACCCTCCTCTCTCTCAGGTGGTAATAGCTGTTCTTCTCTGGGCCCCTATCGCCTCTTGCACATGGAGGTACTGGGTTGCTCACGCTCCAGGGTCACATAGCTAGTCAGTGGAACAGCCTGATCTGTTTCCCTGGTCCCTAGTTCAGCGCACGCTTTACCATACCACACTGTTTACTCTTACAAATGCTTAAGACACCAACTTCCCCTGCATGTGTCATATTTCAATATCCTTTGAACTACAGGAAATAAAAACTGTGTTCATGAAGGTGATATAAGTAAGGAAGAAATTTCAGAGATTATGCTAAATCATTTACAAAGTTCCCAAGTGGTAATCTAACCTGGATCTGAGGAAGGAATTAACTGAAGTAGAGAAAGGGAATTGATAGAATGTAAGAAACTATAGATTCCTGCCCATTTCTTACAAATAATATGTTAAGGGTAAAAGAGTATCATGTCCTATCACCTTTTAGTATGAATTTGGAAATACTCTACATTTTCTTTCTAGATTACCTTTTTCATTCCCATGGTTCCGGGTTTTGTTTGGTTTGTCTTCTTAGGTTCCATCTTTGTAGCTGTCTGACTTCTTTTAAATTGTCTGGGCTATCTTTTCTAACTGTCTGCTGGACATCTCAAATAGGACAGGCTAGTGTAGTCACTAGAAATGTTCACAAACATTTAGTTTCTGTCCTTCTGAGCACTTGAGGGAATTGCACTTCTCTCCCTTAGAAGTTAGATGTGGCCACGTGTCTTGCCTTGGCTATTGGAAGTGTAGGTGACATGTCACTTCTGGGTAAGTTTTAAGAACCAGCACACAACTATCACATCCCTGTCCCTCTGCCATAGTAATCGTGGATTACTGGATTCTTGAGTGACTGTGATAAGCATGTTGGAGAGGCAGCATGAATGAGAAATATACTTTTCTTGGGTTAAGCTATTGATATTTGGGGCTTATTTTTTTTTTTTTTTTTTATCATCATTTTATTGAGATATATTCACATACCACGCAGTCATACAAAACAAATTGTACTTTCGATTGTTTACAGTACCATTACATAGTTGTACATTCATCACCTAAATCAATCCCTGACACCTTCATTAGCACACACACAAAAATAACAAGAATAATAATTAGAGTGAAAAAGAGCAATTGAAGTAAAAAAGAACACTGGGTACCTTTGTCTGTTTGTTTGCTTCCCCTACTTTTCTACACATCCATCCATAAACTAGACAAAGTGGAGTTTGGTCCTTATGGCATTCCCAATCCCACTGTCACCCCTCATAAGCTACATTTTTATACAACTGTCTTCGAGATTCATGGGTTCTGGGTTGTAGTTTAATAGTTTCAGGTATCCACCACCAGCTACCCCAATTCTTTAGAACCTAAAAAAGGTTGTCTAAAGTGTGCGTAAGAGTGCCCACCAGAGTGATCTCTCGGCTCGTTTTGGAATCTCTCTGCCACTGAAGCTTATTTCATTTCCTTTCACATCCCCCTTTTGGTCAAGAAGATGTTCTCCATCCCACGATGCCGGGTCTACATTCCTCCCCGGGAGTCATATTCCACGTTGCCAGGGAGATTCACTTCCCTGGGTGTCTGATCCCACGTAGGGGGGAGGGCAGTGATTTCACCTTTCAAGTTGGCTTAGCCAGAGAGAGAGGGCCACATCTGAGCAACAAAGAGGCATTCAGGAGGAGACTCTTAGGCACAAATACAGGGAGGCCTAGCCTCTCCTTTGCAGCAACCGTCTTCCCAAGGGTAAAACTTATGGTAGAGGGCTCAACCCATCAAACCACCAGTCCCCTATGTCTGTGGTCATGTTAGCAACCATGAAGGTGGGGTAGGCAAATACCCCTGCATTCTCCACAGGCTCCTCAAGGGGGCACTACATCTTTTTTTTTTTTTTCCTTGTTTGTCTTTTTTCTTTTCTTTTTTTTTTTTTTTTAACTTTCCCTTCTTTTTTAAATCAACTGTATGAAAAAAAAAAAGTTAAAAAGAAAACAAACATACAATAAAAGAACATTTCAAAGAGACCATAACAAGGGAGTAAGAAAAAGACAACTAACCTAAGATAACTGCTTAACTTCCAACATGTTCCTACTTTACCCCAAGAAAGTTACATAATATAGCAACATTTCAGTGAACTTGTTCCTACTACATCCATCAGAAATTAACAGACCATAGTCATTTCTGGGCATCCCCAGAACGTTAAATAGCTTATCTGTTCTTCTTGGATTATTGTTCCCCCTTCCTTAATTGCTCTCTACTGCTAGTTCCCCTACATTCTACATTATAAACCATTTGTTTTACATTTTTCAAAGTTCACATTAGTGGTAGCATATAATATTTCTCTTTTTGTGCCTGGCTTATTTCGCTCAGCATTATGTCTTCAAGGTTCATCCATGTTGTCATATGTTTCACCAGATCGTTCCTTCTTACTGCCGCGTAGTATTCCATCGTGTGTATATACCACATTTTATTTATCCACTCATCTGTTGAAGGACATTTGGGTTGTTTCCATCTCTTGGCAATTGTGAATAATGCTGCTATGAACATTGGCGTGCAGATATCTGTTCGTGTCACTGCTTTCCGATCTTCCGGGTATATACCGAGAAGTGCAATCGCTGGATCGAATGGTAGCTCTATATCTAGTTTTCTAAGGAACTGCCAGACTGACTTCCAGAGTGGCTGAACCATTATACAGTCCCACCAACAGTGAATAAGAGTTCCAATTTCTCCACATCCCCTCCAGCATTTGTAGTTTCCTGTTTGTTTAATGGCAGCCATTCTAACCGGTGTTAGATGGTATCTCATTGTGGTCTTAATTTGCATCTCTCTAATAGCTAGTGAAGCTGAACATTTTTTCATGTGTTTCTTGGCCATTTGTATTTCCTCTTCAGAGAACTGTCTTTTCATATCTTTTGCCCATTTTATAATTGGGCTGTCTGTACTATTGTCATTGAGTTGTAGGATTTCTTTGTATATGCAAGATATCAGTCTTTTGTCAGATACATGGTTTCCAAAAATTTTTTCCCATTGAGTTGGCTGCCTCTTTACCTTTTTGAGAAATTCCTTTGAGGTGCAGAAACTTCTAAGCTTGAGGAGTTCCCATTTATCTATTTTCTCTTTTGTTGCTTGTGCTTTGGGTGTAAAGTCTAGGAAGTGGCCTCCTAATACAAGGTCTTGAAGATGTTTTCCTACATTATCTTCCAGGAGTTTTATGGTACTTTCTTTTATATTGAGATCTTTGGTCCATTTTGAGTTAATTTTTGTGTAGGGGGTGAGGTAGGGGTCCTCTTTCATTCTTTTGGATATGGATATCCAACTCTCCCAGCCCCATTTGTTGAAAAGACCATTATGGCTCAGTTCGGTGACTTTGGGGGCCTTATCAAAGATCAGTCGGCCATAGATCTGAGGGTCTATCTCTGAATTCTCAATTCGATTCCATTGATCTATATGTCTATCTTTGTGCCAGTACCATGCTGTTTTGGCAACTGTGGCTTTATAATAAGCTTCAAAGTCAGGGAGTGTAAGTCCTCCCACAACGTTTTTCTTTTTTAGAGTGTCTTTAGCAATTCGAGGCATCTTCCCTTTCCAAATAAATTTGATAACTAGCTTTTCCAAGTCTGCAAAGTAGGTTGTTGGAATTTTGATTGGGATTGCATTGAATCTGTAGATGAGTTTGGGTAGAATTGACATCTTAATGACATTTAGCCTTCCTATCCATGAACATGGAATATTTTTCCATCTTTTAAGGTCCCCTTCTATTTCTTTTAGTAGAGTTATGTAGTTTTCTTTGTATAGGTCTTTTACATCTTTGGTTAAGTTGATTCCTAGGTACTTGATTTTTTTAGTTGCTATTGAAAATGGTATCTTTTTCTTGAGTGTCTCTTCAGTTTGTTCATTTCTAGCATATAGAAACATTACTGACTTATGTGCATTAATCTTGTATCCTGCTACTTTGCTAAATTTGTTTATTAGCTCTAGTAGGTGTATCGTCGATTTCTCAGGGTTTTCTAGATATAAGATCATATCATCTGCAAACAATGACAGTTTTACTTCTTCTTTTCCAATTTGGATGCCTTTTATTTCTTTGTCTTGCCGGATTGCCCTGGCTAGCACTTCCAGCACAATGTTGAATAACAGTGGTGACAGCGGGCATCCTTGTCTTGTTCCTGATCTTAGAGGGAAGGCTTTCAGTCTCTCACCATTGAGTACTATGCTGGCTGTGGGTTTTTCATATATGCTCTTTATCATGTTGAGGAAGTTTCCTTCAATTCCTACCTTTTGAAGTGTTTTTATCAAAAAGGGATGTTGGATTTTGTCAAATGCTTTTTCAGCATCTATTGAGATGATCAATTGATTTTTCCCTTTCGAGTTTTTAATGTGTTGTAATACATTGATTGTTTTTCTTATGTTGAACCATCCTTGCATGCCTGGAATGAACCCCACTTGGTCATGGTGTATGATTTTTTTAATGTGTCTTTGGATTCGATTTGCAAGTATTTTGTTGAGGATTTTTGCATCTATATTCATTAGGGAGATTGGCTGGTAGTTTTCCTTTTTTGTAGCATCTTTGCCTGGTTTTGGTATTAGATTGATGTTAGCTTCATAAAATGAGTTAGGTAGTGTTCCATTTTTTTCAATGTTTTGAAAGAGTTTGAGTAAGATTGGTGTCAGTTCTTTCTGGAAAGTTTGGTAGAATTCCCCTGTGAAGCCATCTGGCCCTGGGCATTTATTTGTGGGAAGATTTTTGATGACTGATTGGATCTCTTTGCTTGTGATGGGTTGGTTGAGGTCTTCTATTTCTTCTCTGGTCAGTCTAGGTTGTTCATATGTTTCCAGGAAATTGTCCATTTCTTCTACATTATCCAGTTTGTTGCCATACAGTTGTTCATAATATCCTCTTATAATTTTTTTAATTTCTTCAGGATCTGCAGTTATGTCACCTTTTTCATTCATTATTTTGTTTATATGGGTCTTCTCTCTTTTTGATTTTGTCAGTCTAGCTAGGGGCTTGTCAGTCTTGTTGATCTTCTCAAAGAACCAACTTTTGGTGATATTTATTCTCTCTATTGTTTTTTTGTTCTCTATGTCATTTATTTCTGCTTTAATCCTTGTTATTTCTTTTCTTGTACTTGGTTTAGGATTGGTTTGCTGTTCATTTTCTAGCTTCTTCAGTTGATCCATTAGTTCTTTGATTTTGGCTCTTTCTTCCTTTTTAATATATGCGTTTAGTGCTATAAATTTCCCCCTTAGCACTGCTTTTGCTGCATCCCATAGGTTTTGGTATGTTGTGTTCTCATTTTCATTCGTCTCTATATATTTAGCAATTTCTCTTGCTATTTCTTCTTTAACCCACTGATTGTTTAGGAGTGTGTTGTTTAACCTCCAGGTATTTGTGAATTTTCTAAGTCTCTGATGGTTATTGACTTCTAATTGTATTCCATTGTGGTCAGAGAATGTGCTTTGAATAATTTCAATCTTTTTAAATTTATTGAGGCTTGTTTTATGTCCCAGCATATGATCTATTCTGGAGAAAGTTCCGTGAGCACTAGAAAAGTATGTGTATCCTGGTGATTTGGGATGTAATGTCCTGTAGATGTCTGTTAAATCTAATTCATTTATCAGATTGTTTAGGTTTTCAATTTCCTTATTGGTCTTCTGTCTGGTTGATCTATCTATAGGAGAGAGTGATGTGTTGAAGTCTCCCACAATTATTGTGGAAACATCAATTGCTTCCTTTAGTTTTTCCAGTGTTTCTCTCATGTATTTTGTGGCACGTTGATTGGGTGCATAGACATTTACGATTGTTATTTCTTCTTGCTGAATTGCCCCTTTTATTAGTATGTAGTGGCCTTCTTTGTCTCTCAAAACATCCCTGCATTTGAAGTCTATTTTATCTGAGATTAATATTGCTACACCTGCTTTCTTTTGGCTGTAGCTTGCATGAAATATTTTTTTCCATCCTTTCACTTTCAGTTTCTTTGTGTCCCTGTGTCTAAGATGAGTCTCTTGTATGCAACATATTGATGGTTCATTTTTTTTGATCCATTCTGCGAATCTATATCTTTTAATTGGGGAGTTTAATCCATTTACATTCAACGTTAAAACCGTGAAGGCATTTCTTGAATCGGCCATCTTATCCTTTGGATTATGTTTGCCATATTTTTCCCTCTCTCTATTAATATCCTTTATTGTACCCATACCGAATCTCTTTAGTACTGAACCTTTCTCCAGGTCTCTCTGTCCTGTCTTTGTTTCTCTGTCTGTAGGGCTCCCTTTAGTATCTCCAGTAGGGCAGGTCTCTTGTTAGCAAATTCTCTCAGCATTTCTTTGTCTGTGAAAAATTTAAGCTCTCCCTCAAATTTGAAGGAGAGCTTTGCTGGATAAAGTATTCTTGGCTGGAAATTCCTCTCACTCAGAATTTTAAATATATCGTGCCACTGCCTTCTCGCCTCCATGGTGGCTGCTGAGTAGTCACTACTTAGTCTTATGCTGTTTCCTTTGTATGTGGTGAATTGCTTTTCTCTTGCTGCTTTCAGAACTTGCTCCTTCTCTTCTATGTTTGACAGTGTGATCAGTATATGTCTCGGAGTGGGTTTTTTTGGATTTATTCTATTTGGAGTTCGCTGAGCATTTATGATTTGTGTATTTATGTTGTTTAGAAGATTTGGGAAGTTTTCCCCAACAATTTCTTTGAATACTCTTCCTAGACCTTCACCCTTTTCTTCCCCTTCTGGGACACCAATGAGTCTTATATTCGGACGTTTCATATTATCTATCATATCCCTGAGGTCCATTTCGAGTTTTTCAATTTTTTTCCCCATTCTTTCTTTTATGCTTTCATTTTCCATTCTGTCATCTTCCAGGTCACTGATTCGTTGTTCAACTTCCTCTAGTCTTGTACTATGAGTGTCCAGAATCTTTTTAATTTGGTCAACAGTTTCTTTAATTTCCATAAGATCATCCATTTTTTTATTTAGTCTTGCAATGTCTTCTTTATGCTCTTCTAGGGTCTTCTTGATTTCCTTCATATCCCGTACTAGGGTCTCATTGTTCATCTTTAGTTCTTTGAATAGCTGCTCTAGGTGCTGTGTCTCTTCTGGTCTTTTGATTTGGGTGCTTGGGCTTGGGTTATCCATATCGTCTGGTTTTTTCATATGCTTTATAATTTTCTGTTGTTTTTGGCCTCGTGGCATTTGCTGAACTTGATAGGGTTCTTTTAGGGTTTGTAGACCAGTTGAAGTCCTTATCTCTAATTTATCAGATCTACAGCTTCGTGGAGTACACTTTCTCTAACTAACCAGCAGGTGGCGTCCACGAGCCACCTGTTCTCCAGAAGCCAGATCTCCCCTGCTTAGCCTTTTTGGTGAGTGGGGGAGTGAGTCTTGTGGGGCCCAATTGGTGTACCAAGCTTGCGTGTGTAGTTGGTATTGCCTGCCCTGTATGTGGGGCGTGTTTCTGGGCAGTCGGGGAGGGGGGGGTGGCCCTAACAATCAAATCTCCCTGATGATCCTAGAGTTTTAAAGCTGCTGCAATAGTCTAATCCTTCAGTTCAGTCCTGCCACAGTTTGTCTCTGCCACTGACCCACAAGTCTTTGGTATTGGCGTATGGCTCCTGAGACTTGCAAGTGGGCCCCTCTTCCAGGCTGTGCACCCCGGGTCCTCTGTTGAGGGATGACTGTGCTATGTCACAGGTGAGTGCCGTCCCCCCAGGGCAGTTCTGGGCTGCTGGGCTGTGTTGGGAGGCTCCCAGTCTGCTCAAATGATGGCTGAATGGGGCTCTGTTAATTCACACTGCTCCCCCTTCCCAGCTCTGGGACATTCAGCTGAGGTTGCAGGGAAGGCTAATGTCCACGCCCAGTTTTGTGGTGTGTGCCTGTTATTTGAAGCACTTCCGTCACACTGGGTTGTCTGGGGCAGCTCTGGGCTATGGGGCTGGCGATGGGCAGGAGTGTTTCCTGTCCACCAGGATGGTGGCTGTGAGCGGACACCCCCCTTTTCTTGGGAAGTTGTGTTGTTTAGTGAATTTTCTCAGCCACTGGAATATTGCCTTTTGTCTCAGAGCTCTCTTAGTTCTGCTCTTGACTTGACGTGCCCAAATTTCAATTCTTTGAAGCTTTCTGTATTGAGCTTCTTAGAGTAATTGTTTTAGAAAAAGCAAAAAGGATTTAAAAAAAAAAAAAAAAAAAAAAAAACGGCCCTCCTCAGAGATCTAATGGGTTATTGAAATGCTAATAGACAAAGCAACCAGGGCCATTAAGGAAAGGTGCACAGGACAGAGAGATCAGCTTTGCTTCGGGATTTGCATATGCGCCTCAAGGCCTGATCTCCGCCCTTCCCCTTTCTGTGTTCACCAGAACTCGAAAAATCCTCTGCTTTTATTTTGGAGTTTTTCGTGTTGTTTTTTTTCTATGTCTGTCTCCTCTCTGCTGGGCTGGCTGCTCTCAGAGTCTCTGGTGTCTGGTCTCAGTCTATCTATGGTTGGAGTTTGAATCAGTAGAATGAGTTTCCGATAAGAGCAGCCACTGCAATTCTCCCTTCTCCTTCCCGGAGCTGACAGCCCCTCCTCCCCCGGGACTGAGCCTGGCAGGGAGGGGCGCGGGTCCCCTGGCCGCAAAAACTTACAGATTTCGCTGATCTCAGCAGTTCCACGTTTTCATGAGTGTTGTATGAAGTATGCCCAAAGACAGATTGCTCTGTGGTGTCCAGTCCACGCAGTTCCTGGCTTTTTACCTACTTTCCTGGAGGAGTAACTAAAACATACAGCTCACCAGTCTGCCATCTTGCCCCGCCCTCTGGGGCTTATTTTTAATGGCATCAAAGCTTGGCCTATCCTGACAAAAACTGGGTCCCCAAATCAAATTCACCAATTCCTCACCCTACTGCCACTTACACTAGCTCCTCTTTCAACCAACCAGACCAGAAATCTTCACACAGACCAGAAATCTTAGATTCACTTCTGACTCCTCTTGTTCTCGTGTGCAGTCAACTGCCATTTTACTTCCATGATCTCTTACATCCCTTTCTTCCTTTATATTCCCACTATCTTTACCCCAGGTCAGGAATGCATTTCCCATGGTGAGGAAGATGATGACAGACTCCCCCACACCTCTCTCTTCCAAACCCATATATGTCCACCAGATTAATTTTCCTAAAGGACAACACTGAACACATCACCACCTTGCACAGTATCCTTCAAATAACCCCCCAAATTCATGACTTAACCCACAAATGTGTATTTCCAAGAAGACTTTTTTTAAACAAAAACTCACAACTATATGTAATCTCTTCTTCCTTTTAGACCCCAAACTTTGTGTTTAGCTTTTTATGACACTTAGGTTATTCTGCCTTGTTTTACAGTCATATTTTAAATTATCTTTATTCCCATTATGAGGCTGTTATTTCTTTTAAAGCAATGTCTGGTTCACCCTTGTATCCCTAACACTAGCATGGCAGGTTTACATAGAATCAGCTCAATAAATACTTGTTTAATTGAATTTAAATGAAAATACCATTCTTTGGTCTTCTTAATTATACTTTTAACATGGATATAAGCAATGAATAGGATTAACTTCAAAGCTGAAATACAAGTGTGCCTTCTTTAAAGTCTTAAAATTATATTTTCTTGCTTAAGGAATGGGTTCTTGCAATAGAAAGCCCATCACCAGCATCACTTTTCTTCCCTTTGGCATTGGGTTCTCCTAATCATGGACAATAGTGATCAAATTTAATCTGATTATGTAACTAAAAACCACAGTTAGCAGGAACCTAAAATAAGTCATCTTGAGCAACCAGAGCAAATGAATGGAAATCAGAAAATAAAGAAGCATGAAAAAAGAACTTCACTTTCATTTCCCTATTGTGTCATATAAATGGGCTTATAGCATATCAAAAGCAATATTCTTTACAAACCATGTTCATTTTTCAAATGCTTTACCTTTAATGAGAGCCTGAAACTCTTTGTGCTTGACTGTCCCTCTCTGAAGATCAATCTTCAAGGTCATGAGGAGTACAAAGAGGAATTTGTGGTTTTCGTATAAGCCTCTAACCGAGTACGTAAAAACTTCATATGTCAAAAACTCAATAATATTTGTTATTCTCTTTTGAGGTAGTGGAGACTTTTCAGACCTACAATACATTTTAAAAATCAAAGAAATAAGAAGCAATTTCTGAAAGAGTAGAAATGCAAACAAAATTTTTAAGTTACTGCTTTGGGGTAAAGACAGCAAGGTCCCACCTGGCCATGGACTGGTCAAATAACTTCAGGAACTGGGCCAGTGAGGTCTGGTACATGATGTTGACCATGCTCATCTCTGTGATGAGGAAGTAGAGGATGCTTCCGCGGGTCGCCGCAGGCCGGAACTCCTCCTGAGCCGTGTTAATCTTGATCTCTGTTTCTGCAGCCACGTGTAGCTTTTCACTTACTTCAGCTGCTGTTTGCTTGGTGGTTCGGAGGACACCAATGAGAGATTCGTCATCTACCAAGGAACCTAAAAAGCAAACAGAAAGATTGTAGAATACAAGACAGAAAAGCCCCTAAGCGGGAAGCATCACTTCTAATACAGTCCTGTTAATTTTCAACCCGACTTCTTCAGAGTCCACAGGGTAGGGGAGTGGAATCTCAAGGGTTCTTAAGGCACCTCTAAAGGCTTCTATCCAACTACCACCCAAAGCCTAAATCCCTTTAAACATTCCAATTACCCTCCTCTCTGCCTAACAATTGCCTGCAAAAGGGGATTCTTCAGGCAGCCCACATGATGGGTCATCAAATGTCTGAAAACAATAATTCTGTCTCCGATCAACTCCCTGTGATTTGAACTGTTCCTTATGTGCCATGGCTTGCACCTCCTTTAGCATCTTGCTGGTTCTCTTCGAAGTGTCACCAGCTTGTTCATCCAGCTGTCATGGGATGAGCTGATACAAAAGTTACACACTTCTATGGCTTTAGTAGAACAGTCCTTGCCACTGAGAGCCCTGGCTCCTGTTACGTCTCTAACAAGAGTAAATTGAGGTACAGTGTCTTACCAGCTACCAGACAGCCTTAGGGAAGAAAAACCCTAATTTTATTTTTAGTTTTAGCTTTCATTATGGCTTTAAATAGAAATAATGCATGTTTATCCCAATAACTTCATTTTTGAGATGTGGAAGGACACTCTGGGTATGCCGAGTATACAGGTGGCCATATCTTCACCTAGCAGTGCTCTGTTCTACCCTAGGGTTCCAGATGGCAGATGAGTACTAAAGGGAGGCTCTGAGTTATCTCAAGGTCATGCTATGTCTACTATGCAAGTCCAAATTGAGATTAACCACACAGGAAGGAGATTTTGACCTGATATACTCTTGGCAGGATAGGGAAGGAACCCCTAGATCTCCATGTTATTTAGAAAGCCCAGAGGCATCCTAAATGGCTGGAAGTCACTGGAACAAGAGAGAGATAACTTCATCAGCAGAAGCAGGACAATTAAAGGAAGAGCTAGAGACTGTTGTGAGAGTGACCCATAATATACTACTGAGAGAGGAGGTAAGTAGTTTTTTTTTTAATCCAAGGATTAAAGTGACATTGGGAAATATTTGTTATTACACTGCTAATAAATGACAGAATTTAGTTTGCTGTGATTTGCCTACTACAAAACAAAGTAATGCTTGTTGATTTTATGCTCTTTGGATAAAATTTTCTTTTCTTATATTAAAGAGAGAATACAGCCCAAAATTGGGGTGGGTGTGATGATTTGGCTGCCCAGAGAATAATCTATCCCTGATTTCTTATTGCGAGATCAAGTCAAGAAGAGAGTGAGCTGGGCCTTTGGTGCCTCTGACAAAGATTACATACGTCACAACACAACACATTTGGCAACTGAATTTCAATTCCAAAAGAAAGAGTCAACCTAAAAAAAAGAAAAACATAGATTGAGCACATTAGTTTCCTTTGGGCAAGCAAATTAGCCTATTGTGAGTTATCCAGCTCTATTGTGAGACCTTATTTTTCTCAGGAGAGAGCAATTACATCAAAGAAAACTGTGTTATTCTCAAACGCTCAGTCTCTTGTTCTAATTCAAAAATCAAATTCTCTGCAGTCCCCCTCTTTAATGCCTAGATGGAAATTGCCTCACTTGTTTTTGCATTGATGACTTGACTATTTCCTAACATTTGTAATCATGAAGTCTTTTAAAAGAATTTACAAGGAATCATTCAGAATCTGTTACTTTGATTACTTCTTAATAACACAATACCTTTTGTAGCACTTAATTTATAGAGGAGGTTATCTTCAAGTTCTTTCATCTTCCGCTTATTAAAAGTAACATCTTCCAAAAGTTTAACCCTCTCAGACTCTAACTCCTGTTGTTAAGAAACAAAAAATAACATCAGAACTGTAATTACCAGTTATTATTATTAGCAGATCCACCTCACCAGTGTTTGTTATCAAATAAAAAATATTTAAACAAAATTGCCTTTCAAATGACAGAAGAAATTACTATCATTATCCAAATCTATTTGTATTTCTGTTTCTCTGGATACTTTAAAAAAATTATGTACACTAGCATTCAATTTCCATAGCACTTGTTCTGGCATGCATGAGAAGAATTTGCTAAAATCATTTTGTCCAATGGCCTCCAGCTCTGAGCTCTAAGTTTAATAATAGTGTCCCATGCTCTTGGCCCTGTTCCCAGGCTGCTCTGTGAGAAAGGCTAGCTTTATTTGTAGTCAGAAATGATGGGAAAAAAGAGGCATTAATACCAAGAAACCAAGAGGCTACTCAGACCAAATGTGAGCTCTTGATTTAGGATCTGCCTATAGCAACATGCAATACCTTGTATGGCACAGTTAGTTGCAATATGAATCCATTCTCCATTGTATTTGCATCTCCTTATACTGGAGGGGCTAGATTGGGTGTTTGGAAGATACATTTTTTACATAAATTATATATTTTTAAAAATTACATTTTGAAAAAATTTCATACTTTCAAAAAATTCAAAGGCTAGTAAAATGAACTTTCATATACTTTTCATCTACATTCACCAATTAATCATTTGTTTTATCACTTTCTATGTAAACTTACCATTATTATTTCTGAATCATTTGCAGATGTCATGATTTTTGGCCCCTAAATACTTCAGCAAAGTTCCTAAGAACTAGGACATTCTCTTACATAATCATATCAGTTCCCAAATTCAGGAAATCTGACATTGAAATAGTATTCTTTAACATCGTCTAAATTCAAATAGTCTCAATAACATCCTTTATAGCAATTTTTTTTTTCTGGCCCAATACAAAATCACAATTGTACTTAGAATTATGTTAAAAGAATGTGTTTTCAAAATATTTATTTGAGGAAGTTTCTTGAAAAACTGCTTCTGAAATCCCTTCACTTTCAGAAAGTCTTCATAAATCAATTAGACAATCAAAGCCACAACACAGCATTTCTGTATACATCTACTATGGCTTGTATTGGAATCTCCTGTATATTATTTCCCTCCAAGTGGATTCCGTGTATCTAGAGGGCAGGCACTTGTCCTGTTCATTTGTGTATTCTTGACAGCATTCATCTTGAGGCTTTGCAGAGAAGAGTCTCAAACCCATAAATATTCATTAAATTGAAGTGTGCTGAATTTAGTTCAACTCCTTTATTTTACATTTGGGGAAAGTGAGAACCCAGAAATATTAACTCTGAATAATCCCCAAATAACACACACAGCTAGTTTCTGGCAGAGATAGGCCTAATACCCTTGTTCTTCAACTCCAAGACTAGTGTTACTGCTATTGTACTAGCAGATTTGCAGAGTTAGATGGGTGTTGATGAAGATCATGGTTGTATTTGCAGGGAAAGAGCTAATGCATTATTCTCATTAAAATGATTACCTCTGGGTGGAAGTACAAGGACAAAAGGAAATTACATTAGCGTCTGTTACAACATGATGTAGAAAAATAGGCATCATGGTACTGGGGAAACTTGCTAAGTTTTCAGCATGACCTGTAAAACTTCTCTAGGAGGCTTGGCATGGTGGAAAATCCATGTGCTATTATAGGTAAGACCTTTATTTTCTCTGGGCCTCCAGGACTGTTAGGAGGATTAAACATAATGTAGCAGGATGCCCTTCTGCATATTAAATGTGCATTTTGTTTTCTCCAACAAGAGAGGTGCCAGAAAAGTCCCCTTGGAACCACAACAAGAAAGAAAGGTTGGTATGAGCATCTTAGAACATGTCTTGAACAGGAAGCTTAGGCCTCAGAAGAGAGGTATGGGCCTTCTGGAGACATGGAGGTAGCCTACCTTAGAGATAGGAATGGCCTTCCTGTTAGTGCAGGTGAGTACAGCCTGCACAGAGGATCTTAACCAGGGAAGAATCATCTCAGAATAGACTGACAGCTGTGGAAGCGGGACTGACTTCCTTTCAGTATTGCATAAACCCAAGGTTGTTTTGTTGGAAACTGCTAACAGCAGTCAAAGCTGGGGCTGTGCCCCTTTTACTCCACCAGGCTGGTGGCCTTTCAAGGTTGTGCCCCTCTACTAACTAGTTAGGATTGTACTTACCATTTTTCCGATATTTTCTATTTCTTTGGTGTCTGTAGCATTTCTCTTTCCATTTTTGAATGTTCTTTCCTCCATGTTTGTGGCCATCTATTTATATCTCTTTCCTTTTCCTCCTCTTCCTGCCAATTCCTCTTTTGTCGTTCTTTTTCTGACCATCCCATTTTCTGCCTCTAACCTTGCCTTTCCTTTGAACCCTTAATACTAAATTTAATTATACTTAAGGAAATATAAACTTTCTAATATTTTATACAAATATATTTTATGCATGGAGATTTATACATGAAATGTAATTTTTTGAGTTTATTTTTTAAATGTTTAATCTGGTATCAGTTTCTCAAAATCTTCCACTCTTAAGTTGTTCTTTGTTTTATTAGAGTCCTCAATTACACTTAATTAACAAGGAGTGATTACCTGTTTCTCTGTTAGAATTACTCTCCTTAGTAACTGATTCTCAAGTCCTTTCATTGTGACAGTAAAATCAATGACAGATGTTTTAGCATTGATCTCAGGTGTAAAGGCAGGGTTTGGTAACTTTGTAGTAATATAAAGCTTAAATGAATCCATGATATCACATTCCTTATCACCAACTTTCACCTACATCAATTCAAATATAAAATTAAAATCAGTTTAAAAGACAGCACAAGGAATTTGGCAAAGCATTTACCAATGGTGAATTGTGAAGGAAAGTTGTAAAATCTAAGTCACTGATCTTAAATAATCAAGTCTCTTCATTTAGAATAATTTCGATTTGTAGCCCTCCTGAAGATGATTTTTTGCCACAATACCAAGAAAATTAAATGAAAATTCATTCAAAACAAATGGTGTATAAAGGAAAACTCAGACATATCTAAGATCTGACTTTAAAATTTCAGTAAATATGTTTATTCGTATTTATCAACTCATCAGTTGCATGTAGTACAAGAGCTGCAATTTTTTTTTCACTTGAGGAAATCATTTCCTACTATAAAAACTTGAAATGTTTATAGGAATTATTAGTTCTTTTTGTGTTTCATAGGCATATATGAAGCATATTTGACAACAGAAAGAGTTAATGCAATTTTCAGAGGAAAGAAGCCCACATTTTTTACTTTTCAGCGAGATAACATTTGTATTAAACATTAATAGTTGTAGTATATTGAAAAGCAACTTGTTTTTGCTACCCAAAAATCACGTGAAAATTACATTTACAAATGAATTAAATTTTTACTAAATCTTAACCATGTATGTGGTTGAACACCACACAATTAAGACTGTAACATTCTCTAGTACCATGACTTCCCATTGCAGATAAGAAGCTGGAGTCTTTCACAAGATCTTTAGGTATGGAGATTCTACAACCTCCTTTGACATGTTAAATATGGCACATAAAAGTGTTCACATTATGAAGGAAAATTTTCTAAATAAATCTCCCTTTTTAATGAGAAAATTTGCATTCTTTACTTAAGCACTGATAGTCATGAAATTAAGTTATCTTAAGCAAACAAACGCAATCTGAAATGCTGCCATTCATCAAGAAACCAGATCGAAGAAGCCTGAAGGTAGAGAATAACAACAATTAAAAAAGAAGCACTCATACTGAAAACAATTCATGTTATCACCAACAATCAGGAACAGATCCCATGGCTTCCAGCAAAGTCAATGAGTTTAGACTGAAAGTTAATAAAGAGAGAAATGAACAAATCAATGTCTATAGACTTTACTAAAATACTGTTTTCTCTAGAGGGAAAATCCAGGTTTCCTTATTTATATATTTATCTGGTTTGCAAAGCCTATTTTCTTAGAGTTGCATATGTGTGTGTATGTGTGTGTGTAGCACTAAGGTGTTATTATTATGACCAGTGTGTTTCCTTAATATATTATTTAGTTTCATCTAAATAGCTCCTCTTACCAAAATATTGTTCTCTCTTGTGTTTTTTTATATACCATAAAAAAATAAAAGGTAATACTGCATATCAGTCTGGAAATCTTTTTTTCCCAGTGTACCAAATACTACCATGAAGGAAAGTGCCTTCACTGCTATGCTCAAAAAGATAAGTAGATGTCACCATTGTTCTTTTCTTTTTTACAAAATTCACCTTGAAAGCGGTGCCTGATGTAATGAAATTCTTTTCTAATACATTATCCAGAGCTGGATCCAGCTCCTCACGAATGTCCTCGATGAGAAGGGGTCTGCCCAAGGAAAGGCTGTCTTCCAAGTGTGTGCGGAAATATTTATGGTTCAGAGATGTCACCTAAAAATACAGAGCTGATTAGTATATAAATGTTAACAAAGAATGCACCCATTACTAAGTGGAAATCAAGGGATCTGTTGGGCAATGTAGGAAGTCTTACTTATAAAAATAAAAGTAACAAGCAAAAAATAACTTTGAAAACTTGGTAAATAATGATTGTGTTGAAGCACTGGATGCGTGAATGGGGTCTCTGATCCACAGAGGGGAATCAAGTGGCAGTCCCTGGATGGACTCTCAGGTGCTGCTCCTAACAGAAGAGCAGTAATTAAGGATTGATCCATTTAAGCCTACGCAGCAACAATCACTCAGAGAAAGCAAAGTAACATGCATATTTGTGATATTCATTTATCTTCTTAGGCCATCTAGAAGTAAGAGATAAATAAGAAAATAAACAGAAGAGTGTCAGAAATGATATATCGAGTCAAACCAAGGGTTCATTCATGTGTTCTGTCTCTTACAGTGGCACAATGGAAGAACATGATAGATAATTTCTGTAAGTCAACCTAAAAGGTTATATATTTACTTTATTCTACACTTTTAGAAATTAGAATTCTGAATGCCTGGTAGGTTTCTCCATGTTTATATCAATGTTCATTATTAGTTAGAACAGATATTCTGGGCTGGTTGATCTTTGCATGAGCCAATTCTATGATCCTTCTTCCTTCTGTCTAACCATGAGGATCCCCAAAGGCTCAGTTCTCAGCTCTCTGTTCTCTCCTCATAGTCTAGCCCCTGAATTCAACTACTACCTTTCTGCTATTGCAGGTGCTGACCTTCCTTAAGAGATAAGAAGAATCCACTGGGAGAGCAGGTGAGTAGAGGGTAGAATTAAAAAATCTCTCTCATTCATTATGAACAAAAGGTGGAATTAAAAAATTAAATGTCTTCTTTTGTCCTGTCTTGATTTAAAAAGAAATAACTAAAATAAATCCTGATGAGAAGAAAGTTGTTTCCCTAGATGGACAGCTTTATTTGTGCAAATGATGTGCTGTGAAAGGCCTTACTATGAGTTGATAAGAAAAAATGAATCTAAACAAAGAGATTTAAATAGCTCATTAACCAAGATGAGACAAGGTATCAATAAAACAAAATTTAATTGTCTTTCTCTATTTTCCAAGGGATAGACTCCCTATTTTTATAATTTCTTTCTAAAGAAATAATGATTTCATATTGTCAGTTTATTTAAGATTATTTTTATACACCCAAAATATCTTTTATAAGCTTGAAAAGTATCTTGGGGTCATAATTTCAGGTTTAATTCACTTGCATTTTTTTTTTTTTTTGTATAACAACACTATGTGGTTGCCAACGCCAGAGCCTGAGTCATCTGTACAGATGCTCTGGGGTGGGTCTTTACAAAGTGGTCAGTGAATTCCTGATATGGAGACATGGTGAACACATTCTCTTTCTAGAAGTCAGAGCTGTAGGTCTTGGAGATGAATCAAAGTTAGGCTACACAAAGCTGCCATGGTGAAACACAGCCCTGCACATAAAAAGTATGTTTTGTTTTTCATTTGTTTGTGTTCGTCCACATGCTAAAAGACAAAGCTATGACCAAGAAAAACAGTAGTGGTCATGGCCAAGAGAGGCAGGAGCATGCTTTGAGCTAAGGATGTCCAGGCAAGGTTGTGAGAATAAGATGAGCAGGGAATCAAAAGCCAGGGGAGTCAGGAGGAACAAAGGGAGGGACAAGCTATGGTTGAGCTAGATCCAGGGGTGTTTCAGTGCATTTCATTTGCACACTTCTGTGAATGAGGCTCCTTAAGAACTTTTGTGGGAATGGATTCCATTTTCTTAACACTTCCCCTCCCTTTAGACTCTCCCTGACCCCTTCTAGGATTTCTCTGAGTTTTCAAAGCAAACATGGAATTGTGCATTGTGTTCTGGAGGATTAATGAGGTGGGGTATCCCAGGTGTGATGAGCAGTATCCTCTTGCCTGAGAAGCCCATGACACATTTGGGGCTATCAAAAATCCTGGTAGCTCAGCTACATGTCTGATGACCCATGGGGTGCAGTGGTGGACAAAGGCAGGTGAATAAAAGGTCCTATGGGCTAAATCAGGGGGAACTTTACATACGGTAGTTCACAAGTATATTTTAAAACAGAAGAATAGCAACCATGCTAAATTCACTTAAGTCTAATGGCTTGTGTTCTAGTTTGCTAATGCTGCCAGAATGCAAAACACCAGAGACGGATCGGCTTTTATAAAAGGGGGTTTATTTGGTTAGACAGTTACAGTCTTATGGCCATAAAGTGTCCAAGGTAACACATCAACAATCAGGTACCTTCACTGGAAGATGGCCAATGGCGTCCAGAAAACCTCTCTTAGCTGGGAAAGCATGTGGCTGGCGTCTGCTCCAAAGTTCTGGTTTCAAAATGGCTTTCTCTCAGGACGTTCCTCTCTAGGCTGCAGTTCCTCAAAAATGTCATTCTCAGTTGCACTTGGGGTATTTGTCCTCTCTTAGCTTCTCTGGAGCAAGAGTCTGCTTTTAACGGCAGTCTTTAAACTGTCTCTCATCTGCAACTCCTGTGCTCTCTTCAAAGTGTCCTTCTTGGTTGTAGCTGCTCCTCAAAACATCACTCAAAGCTGCACTGAGTTCTTTCTGTTATGTCAGCTCCTTTATATGGCTCCACTGATCAACTTAGACCCACCCCGAATGGGCGGAGCAACACCTCCATGGAAATTATCCAATCAGAGTCATCACCCACAGCTGGGTGGGGTGCATTCCAAAGAAACACTCAAAGAATTACAATCTAATCAACACCGATAATGTCTGCCCACACAAGATTACATCAAAGATAATGGCGTTTGGGGGACACAATATATTCAAACTGGCACAGCTTGTCTCTAGATTCTTTTGGATTTTCTATATACATAATCATGATGTCTGCAAATAATGACAGTTCTGTTTGTTCCTCTCCAACTGTATGTCTTTTATTTTTCTCTTTCCTTATTACACTGGCTAGGACCTCAGTATAATACAATGTCATCTCATTCCCCATCTAAGAGGAAATCTTTCGATATTTCACCATTAAATATGATGTCTGCTGCAGCTTTTTTGTAAATATACTTTATCCAATTAAGGAAAAATTCCCCTATTCTTGTTTTGCTGGAAGTATTAACAGGAATGGGTATTGAATTTTACTAAGTGCTTTCTCTTCATTTATCAAGGTGACCCATGTGATTTTTCTGTTCTTTTTTTATAATGGCAACACACTTTATTGATTCATTTAAATTCAATAAATATAGGAATTTTACTCCAATAAGAGCTGTGCATAAAATATTCAGATGGGTAAAACCATAAACCTGGCCATCAAGAAGTTTATGATATAGTAGAGATAAAATACAAATGAGCAAAGAACAATAATTCAAGATAGACTCTAAGTCCACAACAGAAGTACAAACAAGATGTTGTGAGGATTCAGGACAGGCTACATTAAGCTGGAGACACAGAAAAGTCTTGATGAAAGTTGTATTAGATGTGGGCTTGATTTTCATTTGGAATGTAAGTGGAGTAGCCAGCAGAGGGGAGAAAGATATTCTGGTAAGTATAATAGTATAAGCAAAGTAATTAGTATAAGCAAAGTAATGGTATAAGCAAAAATATGGAGGCAGGAGGCTTAGAACCCTTGACACAGTGTATAGGAAACAATAAATAGACAATATGAGTAGTTAAATTGAAATATCAATGGGAACTAGATCCTCAAGGGATCCATGAAGGTTGGAATCCTGACCTTGCCTTCCCCCCTCTAAAATGAACCCTTATTAGACCCCAACCTCAAAACTGCACTCTAGTATGCTACGCAGTAAAATGCACATGAGCTAAGTTGGCACAAATGGCCTTGAATGGAAGGATCACAAAGTTCTAATTTTGCTGCTTTCCTATAAGCCAAACCCAAGCCCAAGAACCAAAGCCACATCAACATTTGCAGAAACAATAGAGCCGGGGAAACAGAGAGACGCAGAGGGAGAACCTAACAGCGCACAAAGAGAAAATAATCAGAGCCTTTGCCCCAGGCTGCTGTTACGAAAATTAAGGATGTAATTAGCAAATATTTATCACAGAGGTGATTATTTTATGACTGGAAGATTCCATTGAAATTTTGGGGAAATTTCATGATTTCAAGATTATTTTCCCATGCACCAAATGGTACATACCTGCAAATCATTTTCTTTTTCCTTTGATTTTATCCAAGTTTTGCCTTGTGTTTGTGGATCTATCAAGAGTGGGTATCTGGTGGCTTTTGTCACAATAATGCCATTCTGAATTGAGAGATCATCTCCTGGTAAACCCTGCAGCCCCCATTCACCAATCTGAATAACAGAAAACAGATATGGCGATTTAAAGGAGACCAAGAATACTTTCAATAGTAATTAAAAGTATTACAATTTAAAATAATTTTTAAATGGACATATTTATCCCTTTGAAACTATGCAACTGGTACCTAGAGAAAAGCAAAACAGATTTCTAAATGTGTACTGAAGAACAATAAGTTTTTAAAAAATTTATAGTCCAGCGAATCCTTTTTTTTAATAACCCAAGACTAAGTTTAGCCTTTTACATTGTATTTTCATACTTAGGAGGAAATGTTATAAGTTGATTGTATATTGAACCTGATATGGGGATTCTGAAGCATGATTGCTGAGCATTCAGGGAACATAGAGGCTTAAAATATGGTAGTATATGGGGGTGTGGGGCAGGATTCTGATTGGCTGGAGCTAGTGGATATAATGAATATAATAAAATGAGAAGAAGATAAGCTCCAAGGGACAAGCTTCTGAGACTTCCCCTTCCTGCCCTTTGGTTCTCTTAAATGGGGTATGGGTGATTACAGAGCAGGAGGCAGAGGAATTAGATTAGATGAGATATATTGGCAGGAACTCAACAACGAAGTTTTCGTGAATATTTCCTTCCCCAAATTAAAAGTGGATTGTTAACTTCCCTCAATGTGGTCACTGAAATCACCCAGGAACCAATGAGCCGACCTTTATGAAGTTATCCCTGGACCTCCAAAAGGGCTCAGTGCATTACCAATTTATAATCTATTCCCTGTAAGGACAAGTTCAGTATTGCTTGAATTGGAAAGGATTAACTTTAAAATTTTAAATATAGAAAGCATGAAAGTAATAGCATACCATCTCTAAGGAAGCAGCAACTGGGGGGGCATATTTACCAATCTGACAAGCAGCTCATGAGTACAAAACTGCCTGGAAAGCATTTAAGACCACAAGAGTTCTTTAAGATAGACTGAAAAGCATAGTGGCATCAAATTCCCAGCAAAATGGTTTGTATACTCAGAGGCACTGAATGTTATTCAGTGATACCAGAAGAACACAAAAAATGATGGGTAATGATCAAAAGCAGGTTAATACCAGGACTTCTGACCTAAATAAGGCCTATATTTGCTTAAACTGTTTGAGAGAATATGTGACTCAACAGGAGGAGTGCAAATAAGGGAGGGTTATAAGAGCTCAGTATCAGCAAGCCTATAACTCACGAATGCTCTTAATTCATAGCAGTGCGATTGGTTTTACTTTGAAAGCAAGATTTCTTAAAACATAAAGGAACTTGAATACCACAAAGAAAATCATTTTTTGTAACTCTTAAGCATCTTAAAAATAATCTTTTCAACTAGACGATAAAAGAAAAATTGATTTCATAGTAAGTGAGAAATAAAATGAGACTGAAATTCAATAATATCATTAGGAAAACTAAAACTTACTGTTGGAGGATCCACCAACACTGAAATAAGATTCAAGTTTTCAGTGAAAGGAATTTTCCGTGCTTTCAACTCTGTCTCCCATTGATCTTTAAGCAAAAGGTTCCTAAATATCTGGTTGAAAGGACCAAGGTAGGAAAGGAATCCAGTGCACAGCAGAATATCACCTACGAGTCTGTTAAGAAAAAACACACAAGACCCCTCCCCAAAGTGAATCACCCAACACATTTTAAGCTACTCTATTAAGTAGTTTGAAAGGCCACGGTGCAATTTTTTTTTGCCACTAGACGAAACCCTTCTTTGCTCCCTGCTTAACACTTGATAACCATGCATGGAGAGACCTAATGGTCAGGAGCAAGGAAGAAGGCCCCCTACTGAAGAGAAGGCTTCCTAATGGAAGCCGACAGATCCAAAGCCTTCCCATCTCAAGCCTCATTGGGTTCAGATTAGTCTTTGTATTAAACTATTTTTCTCCTCCACTCCCCACCCCAATTTCTGTCCGTTCTCCTAATCCTCTCTTTTTTCCCTCTCTATATGCTCTCTGAGGCCACCAGCTGACACTAGTAAATGGAATCCTTGCCATTGATGTACACTTTCAATATCACTGAAGTAAAGAGACCTGGTGCATGTATTTATACAGCTTTGGCAAAGCAAAACATCAGAAGCACTCTCATACTGAAAACTTACACTGCCGATCCAAAACTGGGATTAAAAACATTTCAGGAAATTTTCTTCTTTCCCTTTTTCACTGAGAGTGTGTGATTTAAGCTGTAAACACTTTCTTAGAGGATGGGGTTCAGAGATTTAGATACAGAAATGAAGGAGCAAAGCACTTCCTCGTGGAAATTGGCTTTTTTGTTCTCCAGTGTCACAAAGAGAAAGCGTTTTGGGTGATGACTAATTAAGAAGGAAAGCAAGTATAAAGAAGAATAAAATTCAGACCTATTAATCTGAGCTTTGAACTCTTTACTTTGCTGAGTCCATCGGACTTTCTCTCCACTCAGTCCATCGATAAGAGTAGACGCTGCTTGCATCTTTTTCCGGCACATATCGGCATCATTAAGCAAATCCTACATCATAAAGGGATAGTGTCTCAAAGAACTTTTTAAGTGCTTAATCAAACATCCATTATTTTCACACATTAAAAAATACATAAAGGAATTTCTTAATTTCCAAAATAAAAATACAGTGAATAAAGCTTTACATTTAAACTCTGATAATTCACTGACATATATCATAACTAGTTATTTTAGATTATGAAATTTCAAGGAAGCACTTTGGTAAGAGATAATCCAAATAACATATATTAAAATAGCACTTTAAAAATATTTTCAAAACAGAATCAAATCAAGAAAATATACCATTTTAAGTCTTGGGTTTAACAATAATCCTGAGTTATCTGAGGCCTAAAAAGCATTGTTTTTCAGAAAAATTCCTCATAACCACTAGTGTACTGCAGCCAAGCTTCTTCCAGCTCATGAGAGCCAATTGTTAAATTTTCAGAAAATCTGTGAACCAGTTGTAAACACAGCTATTATTTAAAAATATAATTACAGGTAATAAATCCTCCAAACTTGTCACTTCCTAATTATTTACCACATTTTACTACTATCTTGAGGTTCAGTCCACTGTATCTGCATGGTGGAGGCACATCATTTTTCAACTCTGCATTCAGTTACACCATATTAGTAGCTTGAAATTTAGAGTGATGGGAGTATTTACACCATGGAAATCAGCAAACACTACTAATGAGGGCTCCCTTCCCCCGTTGAAAGCCAGTTGTTGAACATCTGGCAGTCCACCCCAGTTTACAATCTACCCCCTGAGGTGGTATTAGAAATACCTGTTTTATAGACAAAGTTAAGCCACTTGCCCTATATTACACAATTAAGAAGTGGCTGAGCTCCATCTCAAAAGCAGTTTTCTAACTCCAAAATCAGTACTCTTTAAATTACATCACAGCTGACTTTTCTAGATACATGAATATTAAAAATACAAAAAGGAATTCAGAGTGCCAAAGAGTCAAAATAAGTATAGTCAGGGAACAAGAACATTCATGTAGATATTTTTTTCATCATACACATGTGCCTAATTTCTAAATACAACACATACTTGTGTAAAAGTTCATTGTTATCACTTTGGTAATAGTGATCACTTTAATCTCACCATTTTCTCATTCATTGCTGCATCAAATTTTGCTTGTACTTTATCCAACTCGGCTTGTTTCTCATCAAGCAGTGCCTGGGCCTTCCCTAATTCAGCATTAGCAATTGCTAAACGGCCTTCCTGCTTTGCCAGGTTAGCCTTAAAAAGGAAGAAGAGGTGGTTAGTGTAGAATTATATTAGCACTGTGAAACATTCATGCATTTTAATTGCTAAATATTCACATAAAAATTATAATTTTTGTACTAGATGGTACAAAGGAGGTCATTTGTTTCAGCATTTTTAGCTGGTAAAGCAGTAGGTCTTTGAGATATTTCATTGAAGTTTTCTTTCTTTTAAGTATTACTGTACTGTACTCTATATGCAATATAGAAAACATGGAAAATACAGCAAGTATAGGAAGGAGAACAAAAATTAATCATGATCTTACCCAGAGAAAACCTGTGAGTACTGTGTTACGAGATTGATAACTGGCAATTTGATTTCTTTTTCACTTAATGTATTATAATCATTTTCCCACACCCTTGAAATTTTTTTCTTGAACACGAGTTTTATGGCTGCGTGATATTCAGTGATTTGGATGTAGCAAAATGACTTAATCTTTTTTCTGCTTTTAGATATTTTTTTCCTACCCACTTCCTATTTTTAATTATAATAAGTAATGCTATGATAAATACTTTGGATATGTGCACATTTTGGATTGTTTCCTTGGTAAAAATTCTTTGAAATGAAATTATTGAACCAGTAGTTTATAATCTTTTTCTATGCCCTATGGCATGGTAATTTTATGTTTGTGGTAAATTTAAAATAATAAATCAGTAAAGCAATTAAGCCCAGAGCTTGTGGGGGAGGGTATATTTTAGGAATCCTGCATCCCTGTGAATGTCTTTTGGTTCCCTCAGGCTGAAGGGCAGTTTGGCCAGTTACTGAATTCCCAAACCAAGGGAATGTCCTCCTCAAAACTCTGCATATATTTTTCCATTATCTTCTAGCACTTAAGGTTGTGAGAAGTCTGTGACATCCTGATTTTTCTTCATTTTTCTGTCTGTTTTTTAGAGGCATGTAAGGTTCTCCTCCTGAAAATCTTTGAAATTTAAAATATTTCCCAGGTGTTGGTTTATTTTATTACTGTTGTTAGGAATATAATAATCAAACTCGGTCTCCAAACCTAATCTCCAAACCTTTAAGAAATGGCAAGTTTTCTTTTATGATATAGTTTAATTATTATTTCCAATAAACTCATTTCCTGTTTAAGTTAACAAGTTGGTTTCAGTTTACTTGTCTGGGATGCCAAGAAACATGTAAGGGGTGAAAACAGTGAGAAACTGTGAGAAGACGGAGAAAAAAGAAAAATTTGGTAACAGGGACATCTACCTTTATTAATCTAAATTATGCTTTGTCTTTTGATAGCAGTAACACTGATAATTGATTTTGTTAAATGTTGACTCACTGAGTGAAATAGGAAGGGAAATTTTTACCTTCAGGGGCAACACTTCCCTATTAATGCCATAAAATGTTGCCATAGCAAGTGTCCAAGACAGCAGACCAGCCACGTTACCACAGACTTTTTTGGCACTTTCAAAAGTGTAATCATCCATATTAAAATAGGGCTGTAGTAACTCAACAGTCTCTTCATTTATAGTGTCCTTGGGGAACTGCTGAAGGCTCCACAGGAATCCCGTTGCACTCATCAACTGAAAAACAGCATCACAACTTGTAAATTTTAGGAGAAAGTAAATACTTTCTACCTTAGTGTAAACTGAGTTTTTACAAAGAAGTAACAATTGATTTCCTCTAAACATGTAAATCAAGACTATGGCAGTAGTCAACTTAAATTTGTAAATTGAAAATTGTCTTCAAGTTTCTATGGTGAAAGAGAAAAAAGAAAGTTATGTCAATTTCCCATAGAGTGAGTTCAACTAAATTCCCCAACCACGGACCTCGGTTTGGAGACTGGGCTTGGTTGAAACCAAGACTGTGCCAATAGTAGCCACTGGTTCTGGGAAGATTTCACAAGACGACGACATTCAGCTTAAAAATCTAGCCCTGCTAACATTTTGGGAGATGCAGATTAAGCAAGCTCTTCAATACCCAATGATCAATTATTGTCTGCCAGCTTCTCTGTTCTCTATTGAGTGTGCTGGGCTGGGAGCACCTGACGTACCACATAGGGCTTACAAAGATGGAGTTTACTTACTTTTAATGACTCTCCCCAGGATGGTTTGCAGCAAGGTTTTTCTGGATCCATAGTAACAGGGTCAATTTTCTTTTGAAATAGTAACAGAACACAGTCCATGATTCTCATAATAAGATGTGGGGGTTTTGCAAGTTTTCTGACTGTGGCAATATCATTTGGTTTGATAGTCTGCATTTGGAGTTAAGAATAAATATATTTTTCAGTCAAGTAATATTAATAGTCAAATGGAGATCTAAAGCTTTTAAATAAGGTAGAAAACATGAACACTTATTCTCTCCCTAATCCTTGACATTATCTTCTTAAGGGTTTGAGTTCTAAGATTTTTGTGTAATGGATCTTTCTCATTGCTATTTGGAGATTTCTATATGCTTTTGTTTGTTTTTCCTGTTGCACCCAACTAACTATTTTAGAATATTACTCTGATCATTGCCCACAACCCCACACTTCTCCTCTGTTAGCAACAAACTCTATTGATGTGGGATAATTTGCTTCTTCAAGTTATGGGTGGATACTAAAAGAGGAGACAAGGCTCTGAAAACCCAAAACTTCACCTTCAGTTTTCATTTTGAGGGTCGCCCTGTCTATGCAAAGGGAAGGAATGCAAAGGGGACAAGAGAAGTTATTGTAATATATGGCTCATAAAAATATTTTTGAAAGTTCCTATCTGTGAGCTGGGTTTGGACTAAGATATTTCCTGACATTCAAGGCAAGCAGGACTGCAACACTATGTGACCAATAAATCTCCTAAGATACATGTGATTCAGTAATCTCTCTTTCTTGTAAATTATTTTAGGACCTCCAAAGGGAATGGGGGTGCAGTATGTGTCCTGGTCATTGTGACAATTTTATAACATGATTAACATAAATGTATTCATTCATTTAACAACCCCAGACATTCTCCTATATAAAACAAAAACCAAACAAAAACAACCCTGTCCTCACTGTCTTCTGAGGAAAGTAGAGAAGACACAGTCAGTTACCATAAACTAGTATCACAGAAGCACAGGGGCAACAGGAAAACAAAGGAAGGCCCAGATAAAGAAAAGAAAACTTTCTGGAGGAGGGGAGGTCTGAGCCCAGTCTTGAAGATTTTCTCTTATTAGGGAATGAAGGTTAGGAAAAACATTATTGGCAGAGGGAGAGGCACATTTAAAGGTAAGAGACCATGATTCCTCCAGAAGCCTACAGGTTTCTGTAGGATCACATCGTGTGTAGGGGCCAAGTGGCAAGAGATGAAGTTCAAGGCAGAGACAGAAGCCAGGACATCAGCCACAGCACCAATATTTATTGAACCCTTTCTACATGTTCAGCAAATTGTATTCACTAATTTTAATGCTTACATTGACCCTTCAAGGATCAGCAGGGAATTATAATCCCTATGAAGTCCCAAGAAAGTTGAGTAAATTCACTCCAGATCATGTATCTAAGAAGTGGTGGTCGTGAGAGACAAATGCAGGCCCGCTTGCCTCCAACTCTGTGCCCCCTTGCCTCATAGCTGTGGATGCCTGGTGTGCCGGTTTGGATGTATGATGTCCCCCAAAATGCCATGTTCTTTGATGCAGTCTTGTGGAGGCAGACGTGTTAAAATTGATTATGTTTGAACATACTGATTGAGTGTCTCCAAGGAGATGTGACACAATCAACTATGGGCATGACCTTTGCTTGGATAATTTCCATGGAGGTGGGTCTGAATTAAATAACTGGAGCCATATAAAAGAGCTGACAGACAGAAGGAACTCAGAGCAGCTGTGAGTGACATTTTGGAGAGCAACTGATAGAGACATTTTGAAGATGGCCATTGAAAGCTGACACAGACATTTTGGAGAATGCCATTTTGAAACACAACCTGGGAGCAAGCAGATGCCAGCCATGTGCCTTCCCAGCTAACAGAGGTTTTCCAGATGCCAATGGCCTTTCTCCAGTGAAGGTACCCTATCGTTGATTCCTTACCTTGGACACTTTATGGCCTTAAGACTGTCACTTTGTAACCAAATAAACCCCCTTTTATAAAAGCCAGTCCATTTCTGGTGTTTTGCAAAAAGGCAGCATTAGCAAACCAGAACACCTGGCTTGAGGCCTTATCCTAAGGGCAATGGGGAACTACAGCAGGATTTTAAGAAGGGTGCATAAGGTAATCTGGAGGGGATGCTGGAAGAACTAAGAAGGTTCTATGCATAATCTTCATCCCTTGTGTTATAGTTGAGCCCATTAAACGTCAACATTATTTCTCAGCTCTCAAGGAAGGATGATTTATGGAATGAAAATAATAAGTTATGGGAAATGAAGACTTTATAAAATTAAAGCTTAAAAAATTAAATCAGTGGAACCATTTGTTTCCAGACTCTACGATTATAAATCACATTACAAATTCAATTCAGTTTTCTGAATTCAAAAATTCATAGTTAATCTCATGTAACAGAAGTGCAGGGCCTACTAGGACATTTGGTGGGAGGGAAAACAATGCATGGCTCACATTCAGGGCTGCTTCTGCTTCTTCCAGTGCAGGTCTAGCTGCTTCGAGTTTGCTCTCAGCTTTTACTTTTTCACTATCAATTTCATCCACAATTTTTTGGGCTTTGTCTTTTACCTCCTGCACTTCATTTTTAACTTTGGCTGAAGCCTGAGCACTTACTGTAACTTCTGCTAACACCTGTTAAATTGAGGAAACACATATTTACAGATCTGAGTAGTGAGAGAATATTTATTCAATATAATATAAGACATAAACAAGAGCAAATTTATTCTCCCAACTAAGTTATGTATATTTTAAGGTTTGTTGAAATAATTCTGTTGAGCAGTTTAGTCTTCCATTTTCCAAGCTTTTCCCAGGCTTAGTATATATAAATAAATACTTCAAATGTGAAAAATGGCATTTCCAGTCTATGTAATTTCTGAAAAATTAGAAATAATTCAAGTATAATAGAACATGGTCAGAAACTCTATTAAGCTTCCCATAATGTCAATAAAAATAGCCAATGTTTGTTGGGTGCTGACCATATATGACAGGCCTTTGCTAAATGCCTTTCCTAAGTTACCTCACTCACTCCATAACTCGCTAAGGGCCATGCCCTAAGTATCTACTCTTAACTGACTCTCACTGAGTGGCAGCTGAGAGCAAGCTACAATTGCTGGTCGTGGGAGCAGGACATGTGTCCCTCCTGCCTGGGGAGGAGGTGTTTTGTTCTTGTTTTTTATCTCCATCAACCCTTCATCTTATCCTTTTCCCTCCTCTACACAAAGTTTAGATAAGACTTGGGACATCCTAAAAACCCAGAGCATGGAGGAACCTTAAAGAGAAAAATAAATATAACTCACAGTCAAGCAAAACTTTCATCAGCAGATGGGAGAGAACAACAGAATCAGACAGGACAAGAGGAGAAAGAATCCTAGACCAGCTAGAAGATACAATAGCTAAGACAAGTCTCATTATAAGTTAAACAAAAATATTTAATGGTCTCTGTGAACATTCTCTTATCCAAAGTGATCTGTAGGTTTACCCTCTATTCACTTTTTAAATAATATTCTAAAATAATGCATTTATAATCTGGAAAACATTCATCATCGCTAGTGATAAAATAAATGTAAACTCACTTCATCTGTTTTTACAGAGGCCACTGCCAATTCCTTCTCCTTTATTGCAAGATCCTGAGAGAGTTTAGCAACAGATTCACTTGCCTCCATCAGCTTATCAAGGCCTTAGAAAATAGGATAATCGGGCAGTTTACAAATGCACACATCTTCTTGGTGAATATTTGAATATCCCTTCATCAGATATTTATCCAATGTTTACTACTCAAAAGACACTGTATAAGTACTATAACAAATGCAAGATAATTCTATATTAAAATATATGTTAATCTTAGGAACAACAAATCTGATCATATTTCTGAGAATTTCAACAGACAGTGAAGAAAATAACTCTGACTGAAGAATATTATCTAGCTGCAGTTATAGGAAAGTCAAAATGCCATAATGAATAAGATTATTTTAGCCAGGAAACTTATTGGACAAATGTATGCTCTCCTTGGCTTCATAAACAGTTTGTAGCTAACATGTTTTGTCTTTCTTTGAATCATTATGCAGCTGAGATGACAAATGAGGCAGATGGCATATTAACGTTTTTGTGGTTTTCTTTGCTATAAAAATGAAAATAACTGCTAAAACTGATGTAATTGGCTCTGTGACTTTCAGTATAGTAGAGCAAAAATAACTAGTTAACTGACTGAATACTCACATTCTAACTGTGTTCTAGACAGTGGTATGTTTGGTAAATGTTTAACATTTGGGTCTCTGGAGGAAAAAATTCACTGATTTATATGTTTGCCAATTACCATGGTGTGAACACTCCCTCTGTGGTTGATATCAAACTACCAAGAAATGCTCAGTAGCACACCATTATATGATATTTTCATATAACAGATATAAATAATTTGAATAATACTAATAGTAAAATGTAGTAAAAACAATCAGGAATCAATGAGTTTTGAGTATTTATTGCCTTTATTATAATATAATTTATTTAAGTGTAAGTTTATACAGTTTGATTTTTAGTAGAGGCTGTGTTTAATGACCAGTTCATAAAATTCCTGAAAATTTGATAATCAGTTCTCATGTGTCAGCATGAACCACTTTCAGCACATCACTGGTTCTAGAGCATCACAGAGAACAGACACAAGGAGGTGAGCCATGAGAAAACAACAGAAGAAGCTTTCTTTAGCAGTATTTCTACCATCACTATAAGTTCACATGCGTTCAGTTATTCTACATGACCAAGTGATGTGTAGGGGGAGAAAAAAGAAACCACTAAAGTGTTTGGGTTGTCTGGACCACATGCTTTCTGAATAATTTATCTGTACAATTTATACTTTGTCTCCTTATACTACACATGCTAGACATTCAGAAAACTGTTGCTCAGATGAAACTTTTTGTTTTCGTTTGGTTTTACTTGATTGTTTCTGTTTTGCCTTTTCCTTTTTTATTTTTATTTTTTTGTACTTTTATTGATATATAGTCACACACCACACAATCCATTCAAAGTATACAATCAATGGTTCAGGGTGTCATCACTTGGTTGTACATTCATCACCATGATCATTTTTAGAATATTTGCATTACTCCAGAAAAAGAAGTAAAAAGAAACAAGAAAACCCCACACATCCCATACCCTCCTCCCCCTTATTGACCACTAGTATTCTGCGCTATCCAATTTTAAACTTACTTAGTTAAATTAGGTTAACTAAGACAGTGTGGTATTGTCAGAGATAGAAATATAGATCAGCGGAACAGAAAAACATCCAGAAGCCTTTTCCTTTGTTAGTGTTAGGAAGCACTAACATGGCAAAGTTTATACAAATCTAGGAAAATTATAATAAGGCCAAAAATGTAGAGTAGCAGAGCTCACAGAATACCATCTGCTAGCAGCAGCTCCAGTGACTGTGGTGGTTCGCTACCCATCACGGTGGGCCCAGAATTGGAAAGTGTGGAAAATGGTTCTAGAGAGTAAACATGTCACCTCTTTTAAATTTTTTTCTGTCCATAGTTTCCTGGCAGATTAAAAGGACTTTACAGGTATCCTCAGGATTATCCACAAGTAACAATAAAGTTAGCATTTCATTATCAAGCACAACAATACCCACTCTACAAAATACTGAGATCATTATCCAACACCCACCCCCCCCCAAAAAAAACAGACTCCATTCCTCTTACCAATATTCATACGTTCAGCTTGTTCATTAATATATTTCACCTTTTCGGCATAAATGTTTTTATAGCCATTTATAAAAGAGAGATAAGATTTGGGAGTCACATGTGCTCTTCGGCGGTATCTGAAAGTAGGACATAAAGATTATCTTTATATCTGTCATTTTGGGAGACTCCCATAAAATGTAAATTGGAGTAGTCCTGCAGAAGAGTTCACTAGCAGAAGGGCAGGAATTGTGAATGGTTTCCCTAGCAGTGAGGTGAAAAGAGCACTATGTCCTTGTCTGACGATATTTAGGGTTTCTTACTTGACCCTTACCATCCTTCTGGGCTTCTGCTTCATCATCTGGATAATTTAAAGAAGAATCTCTGCCCTACACCACACAGAATCTTCCAAGAATCAAATAAAATAATGTACGTGAACACACTTTTTAAACTTTAAGGCTCTGTAAAATATTAGGGATAAATGGTTGAAATGATTTTGTGCTGTGATCCATTTTCATTCAACTGATATTTACCACACATTTCTTAACTGCCAAAGGCCAGCTTACAAAGGGGGAAAATCAGTCTTTCCCAGATTTACTGGAACTTTCTTGAAATCAAGAGAGCCACACTTGATTCAAAAGTTCTAACTCACTATGGGTTTTATTATAGTGGTTATATTTAACAATAGAAATAAATAAAAGGAGCAATTTTATACAGAAGAAAATCAAGTCGAAGAGCTCTTCACATTCTATAAAATTATTTTACCTTTTATATTAATTTTTTCACTTTAGGGGTTCAAAGAGCTCTTAATATTTTAAAGGTTCTTTCAGGACTTGGGCAAATATGCGACTATCATTAAAGTGTTATATAAATATTACATGCAGAATAAATCTCTAAACATAAGAGGATATGAAAAATTTGGAAAATTCACCCAAAATTTCAAAAATAAAGAAACAGGTTTTAGTAGTTATCTGAAGGTAAAATACTATCTCCACAGTTAAGGTAGAAAGGAAATCTTCCTAACAGTAAAAATTAATAACACACCAATCTACTAAGAGAAGCTGAGACATTATCTTCAAGTCTTTAAGAGGGGTGGTCCGGGTATGGCTTTAAGTAAAGGAAACGGTATGGAACAGACAAACTTGTGAGGTACGGACTCCCTGGAAAACTGATGAAAGTGCTACCCAGATTATCTATGCAGAAAAAGAGACATAAAATTTTTTGGGGGGCTCTGCAGCCCCTGATGCCCATCCATCAACCCTAAAGAAGGAGGGCACTGCTCGAGATCAGTGTTAAGCCCACGTTTATCCACATTCGTCAATCTTGAGCAGTGATTATCATGCTTAGGGAAAAAAAGGTATATTTTTGAACTGTTAACACCAGCTTTCACATAACAAACACCAACACTGGTTTTAGTGAGTGTACTTTCCAACAGTCAATTAAAATTTTGTTTCATAATTATTTGGCATAAAAATACTGATAAGACTAAGTAATGCAAATAAAAAACCTAAATGTTCCCTTAACATAAGGCAATAAAGAAACTTTAAAACAGTGTACTTCTTTAATCAAAATAAATAATGCATTTGAATAAGAAACTAATTTTAACAGTTTATAATGAAATAGTTAAGTCATTTTCAAAACAAAATTAAGCAAATTAAATAAAGTGATTCATTAAGCATCTTACTTTGGGGTCTGCAGGGAAAAGAGGTGGTTAAGTGTGGACACCAGTTAATTTTTATATCTCTTTTATTTATCATCCTTTGTATACATAATCACTAGAAAATCAAAGCAAGAACAATCCAATTGCAGCTGGGACTTGGTGCTCAATCAACATGAAGTGTCTCATTGGATATAACATTTAATTCTTCGCAGTGAACTTTGTGGTTCTGTAAGTATCATGCTCATGTAATGTAACTTACCTTTGGAAATAACTTTCACAGCTCTCTGAAACCAGGTCATGAAAGAGGCCCATTGTCTCTACAATTTGTCTTTTAATTTCATTAGAACAGACAATATTATAGCCTGAAAGGAAATAGGAAGCCACAGCGATCAGAGCTTCCTTTGGCCAGCGACTGAACCAGTCCATGGTGCAACCTGATATCAAACCAGGAAATTTCAAAGAACGGGCACGGAACTTCTCACCAACCTATTGGTGGCAAATTAAAAAAGCATTAGAAACAAAAGGGATTACAATTGAGCTAGAGAGAGCTACCCCTATTAAGTTTATGTATTCTCAGCCAACAGTATGACTTCACAAATTTAAAAAATAATCAGCTTTTGCTGTATCAATATATAAATTAATTATCCTGAAGAAGGAAGATAATATTTCTACTCTCTTTCCTGCTTTAAGACTACATCCGTGTAGAATGTAGGGGACCTATAGATAGACAGCAACTAGTGAAGGGGAAATGATAATCTAATAAGAACAGATAAGCTATTGAGGGTAATCTCAATGTTATGGGAATGCTCAGGAATGATAATGATTTGTAAATTTTCTTGGGTATGGTAGGAACATGCTGGAAACAATGTAGTTATTTTAGGTTATTTGTTTTTCTTAATCCTTTGTTTTGTTAAGGTCTGTTAGTTGTCCTGGGGTATGGTAGGAACATGTTGGAAGCAATGCAGTTATTTTAGGTTATTTGTTTTTCTTATTCTTTTGTTTTGTTTGAATTTTTTCTTAATATTTTGATAAAGTAAAAAAAAAAAGCCATTGCATACAAAAAATTAGTTTCAATGTAGTTATTTTAGGTTATTTGGTTTTTTTTTATGCCTTTGTTTGATTATGGTTTAATTTTCTTGCGGTATGGTAGGAACATGTTGGAAGCAAAGTAGTTATTTTAGGTTATTTGTTTTTCTTAAACCTTTGCTTTGTTTTGTTTGTGTACTTTGTTTGTTTTTTTTAATTTTCCAATAAATAAAGTTTAAAAAAAAAGACTACATCTATATTCTTGAGTTTGATTTTAGGAGCTAACTTTTAAGAAGAAATTGACTAGAACTCTTCCGGAGAGAGATAACATGGACAGACAAAAGCCTGGACACCAAGACAAATGAAATCAGCTGAAGGAATACAAGACGTTTGGTCTAAAAAGAATACACCTGTGTGGGGGGGTGGGGTGGGGGGGGGAGTGATCTGTCAAAGCTTTCTCCAAATATCTGAAGCAGTTCATGCAGGAAAAGTTTTAGGTTCATTTTTCAGGACTGAATCAGAATCCGAGGAGAAAATTCAGCTCATTGTAATGAAGAGCTTTCTGGCAATTACGCTATCTAAACAATAGACAGGCTGCCTTATGAGTTAGTGAGACCCCCTCAGGCAGCGCTGTCCAATTGAACTTTCCTTGATGTTGGAAATGATCCATATATGTGCTTTCCAGTATGGTAGCCACTAGCTGCATGTGGCTACTGAGCACTTGAAACAGGATTAGTGTGACTCAGGAACTGAATTTTTACTTTTATTTGATTTTAATTAACATCTAAATAGCAAAACGTGGTTAATGGCTACTGTATTGGACAACACTGTGAACTAGAAATAATCAAACCTATCTCGGGGTCATTCTAGATGGTACATCCATATTGGAGGCAGAGCTGTACAAGATTATATCACCAATCCAAAAAATCTATGTAGCTAGGTAATTAATGAAAATGTAGGCTATGCAATAATTTCTAATAATATGAATATTTTAAATTATCACACTTTGGTATAAGAGTTTGCTCAGTGGAGATTTGATGGTGGTGAAGTATCAATTCATTATAACTGTTACAAACATTAACTTCTGAGCAAATCAACTCCTCAGAGAAGGTAAATCAAGCACATTTAAATAAATAACTCCTCCTACATAGATTAAATAAAATAAAAACTCACTGGAGAAAAGCAGAGAACAACATGCAAGTTCTTCCTTGATCTTGAAATGAAGTACTCATACAGATTATCAAAGGTAGGAGGATGGCGAGGCAGCTCCCGTTTCATCACTGATATCAGACCTTGGGTGATTTCATCCATCTCATCCCGTGCAAACAAATTGGAGATCTTTGAGAAACAGACAACAAAGTGTTTTGTCTTTTACGAGTTCCCCAAGTTAACTCACTGCCAAAATCTAGTCCTTTTTAATGTGCACATCATCTTTTAAAATATTTTCTTTATACATCATCCTTTTAAATGTTTTCTTTCTGCATCTCCACTGTTAAATCTCTGATTTGTCAGACTACCAAAAGTGCAACTTTCTATTGAGCAGCTTACTGATGACCAAATTATGCTTCTGTTTGCTCAAATAGCTATCACCAAAAAACTATCACCTCCACCACTTCAATCATCTCTTTAAAAGGTCCAGTGATGCCCTTCCTTTCTTCAGTGTCAGTCTACTCAACTCTGGCTCCAAGATTCTTAACTAACTGGTACACAGTAAAGCATCAACATATACCATTGTGCAGGAAAGAGTTAATGTAGCAGGTCTGACCTTTAGAAGGGCATGTTTTCAGGGCTGGCCCTTGGCAGCTTCTGGGAACTGGGCTTTTGGAAAGTTTCCTCCAAAACTAATTGATAAAGTTGTTCTGTTGTGCCTAGACTGTTTGTACAAGCAATGCAATATATGGTGAAAACCTGCTTTCCTTCTGGGAGTAGTGGCCTAGCAGGGAATGACTGTATGGCCAACTTCTAATAAAACTATTGGACTCTGAGTCTTCTTAAATGAACTCCCCTGGGCAAAGACACAGTGCACGTTTCTGCATCTTATTACTGGAGGGGAAGAACACTCTGGGCCCTTTGGAGAAAACACAGAAAGCCTGTATGTGAATTCCTTCAGACTCCACCTTATGTGTCTTTTTCTTCATTGATCCTACTGTGTGTCTTTATTGTATTACTGTAATAAATCTAAGCCATGAATACAGTTGTATGCTTTGTCTCATGAGGCATTCTAATGAAGCACCAAATGTGGGAGTGGTCATGGGAAGTACTGACACAAGTGGCGTCAAGAGTGGTGAAACAAACATCTACTTACTGCTAATGTAACTTTCACAACCATTCTATACTCCTATTACAATTGTACATAGGAGATACACTTTGTTTCTCCTAAAATAAATTATAGGATCAATCTGAAGACTGAAGAAACAGGTAAGGAATCATTTTTGAAATGGACCAAAGAATTCAAAATACTGGAATGTTCAAAAATTTAATAAATCTCTTTCTAAAATAAAAAATGTGTGTTAAATGGTTCCACTTTTGGAGGGTTGCTGCTTTTTGTATTCAAATATGATGTACAGCTTTTAAATATGTGCTTTTTCTCTACTGTTGAAACCTACCTCCCCTGAAGATAGCAAGTTGTTAAGATATTCTAGAAATGCCTCATCTTTTATTTCATTGTCTGTAAAGATGAAGGTGATGCCTTTTCCATCACCACCAGCAACTCTGTATAAAGACTTTAAGTCGTCCGTTAGATTATTCACATTATAAGACCTAAAAAGAGCAGTGGTGGAAAATTTAAAGTTAAAAAAATATGTAGTCATAATTTATCTCAAAACACAATAAATAAAATAACCCATGATAATTAGAGAATAATCTGTACCTGTTCCAATAGATAAAAAGTCAAAATACCTGCTAGAAAACACAGAGATTAGAGCTAAATAGCTATACATTACCTTTCAAAATATGTTTTATTTTACTGTGGAAGTGAAAATGGGGAATTTACCAGAAGTGATCTATGAAAAGTAATTGGGAATAAGGAAATGAATAAGGAAGTGCAATCTGACAGTTCTTAACAATAGATTTTGCCTGAGTAAATATAAGGATAATATTGGAAACTCATCTGAAATTTGAATGAGTTTGGATTGGTGAGAAATTCATGATAAATTATAAATAAAATTAGTGATAAATTATATAGAGTGGTAATTTGCATGCAGAGCAAGCCCACATGAAAAAGAGGCATTATACAATATGGTATAAATAATAGAAATGTTACAATTATATTGTCACAAATTACGAAAAGAGAAGGTCTTGGTTTTTGTTCTTCTGTTTACTCTATTTCCTGCTAAATCTATGTGCTACCAGAGGCCATGTGATGTGTAAAAATAAAGCAGACATTTCCTGAAGTGTTGTATGTAACTTCTGATAAGTAAGTCAATGATAAGGGCCACAAAGAAATCCTATTTTGGAGGAGGTTTTACAGTGTAAGTAATAGGAGGTTTAGTGTAAACCATACATATGGTCTAATGGAAAGACTATTGGCTTTGGAACCAGAAAGATCTAGGTTCAAATCCCCACTCTGCAGCCTAAGAAAAGTTTCTTCACATTTTCTGGCTTCTGTTTTCTCATTTGCAAAATGAAGATAAAAGCTATTGGTTAGGTGTATGGACACTAGAGATGATGTAGTTTGTGCCCTTAAATGAATAAATGGCTTATTTCAGGATGTTTAAACTAAGAGCACCTTCCAGCTGGCACTACAGTAGGTATTACAGACCTAGGCAAAAAGAGCATCATCAAGAAGAGGACGTACATCCCTTTCGGAATAATTCTCAAGGGGGATAACTGGATTAAAAAGATGGTTTCATAAGACAAAGTTCCACTGGGTGAGCAATATAGCCCACATCTTTCACACAGAGTTGTGGTCTGGTGCTTTTAGAGTGTGAAACAATTGTTCTGAGGCTCCAGAGGCCAGGGGAGCACTGTACAACATCCAGAAAAGAGTGGAACTGTGAGCAAAGTGCTCCTCAGTGACTGCTGGTGCCTAACCCCCACTGTCAAGACTACTTGCTTCAGGTCTGGTTCCTGGCTGGCTGCTGCAGATGGAGAGGGCCATGGAAGCTTTCTTCACCAAGAACGGGGGGTCAGGGGGGAGGTTTCAATCTTTTGACTGAAAAAGTGTGGGATCACTGGGTCCTGGCTTTGAGCTGCAGTTTTAGCCCACCCCAGACAGGGAGCACCTGGCTATGGTCTCAACCCCACCACTAACAGGGATAAAAGTGGTGAAAATTCAAAGACATAGGACCTCCTTAGGGCTATGGACAATAGTTTTCTGAGGAGCACCATCTGCTGGGCAGACCAGGAAAGTACAGCTCCATGGAGCCATCAAAAAGGCTTTGTTGCATCTATCCTCACCCCAGGGCTTTTTGGAACTGGTCTGTGCCCCTTTTGTGACACCCTGGCCCTTGTTTTGGTTAGTAAATACTGACTTTGGAAAGTCCTCCTCAGGGTGACCATACTCACAGAATTTACCCTCCAGGCAAAAGCAACTAGAGGCAATGAAATGAGAGTAAATAGAAAAAACTACAGAGACAAAACAAAAGCAAACAGAACAGACCAAGATTCCCAGAGTAGAAACAGAGGAAAGGAAGAGCTCCCCTTGGGGTGAAACAATTGCACCAATAATGCAATGTTAACAATTGCACCACATACCCAGGGCAAGAATAAGATGAAGAACAGCTGGTAAAAACCCGATCAGTAAAACATAGGCAATTCTAAAAGTGTAGAATAAGTTGAACTAAGTGTCAAAGAAGAGCCTTAACACAAAGCTAATAAAAAAATGAAACCCTAGGCAAGAGACAGAAACTGACCTTCAGAGTAAACTCATCAAGAGAATCAGATTCCTAGAGCTCACCAAAAAATTACAAGCTATACTAAGAAACAGGAAGATATGGCACAAAGGAATAAATGGAAATTTCAGAGAAGACATAAATTTGGAACAACTAGTCAAATATGTTTAAACAAATTTCCTAAATCAATTCAAGGAGATGAAGAAAAATATGGCTAAAGAGATAAAGTATATTAAGAGGACATTGAGTAAACATAAAGAAGAATCTGAAAGTAAGAAAAGAAGCATAACAAATTATGGGCCTGAAAGGCAAAATAGAAGATATTAAAAATACACCAGAGGCATACAACAGCAGACTTGAAAAGGCAGAAGAGAGAATCAGCAAATTAGAAGACAAGACAATCAAAATCTTACAGACAGAAGAACAGATGTAGAAAAAATGGGAAAAAAATGAGCAGGGTCTCAGGGAATTGAATGGTAGCACAAAGCGCACAAACATAACCATCATGAGTGTCCCAGAAGGAGAAGGGAAAAGGGGCAGAAAGAATACTTCAGGAAAAAATGTCCTAAAATTTCCAACTCTTATGAAAGACATAAATACACATGTCCAAGAAATGCAACATACTCCAAACAGAATAAATGCTAATAGACCTACTCCAAGACACATATTAATCAGAATGTCAAATACCGAAGATAAAGAGAGAATCCTGGAAGCAGCAAGAGAAAAGCAATTCATCACTTACAAGGGAATTGCAATAAGATTAAATGCCAATTTCTCATCAGAAACCATGGAGGTAAGGAGGCAATGGTATGATATATTTAAGGTACTGAAAGAGAAAAACTGCCAGCCAGGAATTCTTTATCCTGCAAAACTGTCCTTCAAAAATGAAGTAGAGTTTAAAGTTATTCACAAACAGAAATTGAGAGAGTTCATTAACAAGAGACCAGCCCTACATGAGGGCTGTTCTGCAGGCTGAAAGGAAAAGACAGGAAAGAGAGGCCTGGAGGAGAGTGTACAAATGAAGACTGTCAGTAAGTGTAACTAAAAGAGTAAAAAGAGGGATAAAATAAGATATGACAAATGAAAACCAAACGATAAAATGCATGGAGTAAGCTACTGCTTTTACAATAATAAACTTGAGTGTTAATGGATTAAAATCCCCAATCAAAAGACAGAGATTGGCAGAATGGATAAGAATGTATGATACAACTATATGCTGTCTACAAGAGACTCACCTTAGATCCAAAGACACAAATAGGTTGAAAGTGAAAGGGTGGAAAAAACATAGTAATCAAAAAAGAGCTGGGGTAGCTATACTAATATCAGATAAAATAGACTTTAAATGAGAAACTGTTATAAGATACAAAGAAGGAAATCATTTATTAATAAAAGGGGCAAACCACCAAGAAGAAATAATAATCATAAATATGCACCTAACTATGGTACTTCTAAGTATATAAGGCAAACACTGGCAAAAACGAAAGGAGGAATAGACATCTCTACAATAATAGTTGGAGACATCAATACACCACTCTCATCAATAGACAGAACATCTAGACAGAGGCTCAAAAAGGAAACAAAAAAACTGAATAATATGATAAATGAACTAGACCTATCAAACATAAATAGAACATAGCCCCCAAACAAAAGGATATATATTCTCAATTGCTCATGGGTCATTCTCCAACATAGACAACATATTGGGTCACAAAACAAATGTCAATGAATTTAAAAAGACTGAAATTACAAAAAAAACACAAATTTCTCTAACCATAGTGGAATGAAGCTGGAAATCAATTGCAGACAGAGAACTGGAAAATTCACAAATGTATGGAAATTAAACAACACATTCTTAAATAAACAGTGGGTTAGAAAAGAAATTGCAAGAGAAATCAGTAAATATCTCGAGATGAAAGCAAGAGTTCACATTTCAAAATTTATGGGATATGCAGTGAAGGCAGTGCTGAGAGGGAAATTTACGGCCCTAAATGCCTAGATTAAAAGAAAAGAAAGAGCTAAAATTAATTTTCTAACTGCACACCTGGAGGAACAAGAAAATGAACAGCAAACAAATCCCAAAGCAAGCAGGAGGAAAGAAATAACAAAGATTAGAGCAGAAATAAATGAAATTGAGAATTAAAAACAATGGAATTAACAAAACCAAAAATTTGTTCTTTGAGAGGAAAAATAAAATTGACAGCCCCCCAGCTAGACTGACAAAGAAAAAAAAGAGAGAAGATGTAAATAAATAAAATCAGAAATGAGATAGGGGGACATTGCTACTGACCCCACAGAAATAAAAGGGATCACAAGAAGATACAATGAAAAACTGTATGCCAACAAGTTAAACAACTTAGACGAAACAGACAAATCCTAGAAACACAAAAACAACCTACACTGACTCTAGAAGAAACAGAAGACCTCAACAGACCAATTAAAAGATTGTTATCAGTTATGAGAAACTGAAAGCCCAGGACCAGATGGCTTTACAGGTGAATTCTACCAAGGATTCCAAGAGGAATTCATACCAATCCTGCTCAAACACTTCCAAGAAGAGGATGGAACACAACCTAAATCATTCTATAAAGCCAACATCACCCTAATACCTAAGCCAGATGAAGATACTTCAAGAAAATAATACTGCAGACTGATTTTTGTAGTGAATATAGATGCAAAACTTCTCAACAAAATACCCACAAATCAAATCATTAAAAGAATTATACACCATGATTGAGTGGGTTTTATTCTAGATATGTAAGGGTGGTTCAACATAAGAAAATCAATTAATGTAATATATCACATTAACAAATCAAAGGGGGAAAACCACACGATCATCTCAATTGATACAGAAAAGGCATCTGACAAAATCCAGCATCCTTTCTTAATAAAAACACTTCAGGAAATAGGAATAGAAGGAAACTTCCTCAACATGATAACTGGCATATATATAAAAAACCGACAACTAACATCATACTCATTGGTAAAAGCCTGAAATTTTCCCTCTAAGATCTGGAACAAGACAGGATGCCCACTGTTACCACTGTGTGCTAGAATTATACACCATTGTGTATAATTGTGCTAGAAGGTCTATCTAGAGCAGTTAGGCAATAAAAAGAAACAAAAGACATACAATTGGGAAAAAAGAAGCAAAACTTTCACTATTTGCAGATGACATGATCCTATATATAGAAAGTCCTGAAAAATCTTTAACAAAACTACTAGAGTTAATAAACAAGTTCAGCAAAGTAGCGGGAAACAAGGTCAATATGAAAAAATCAGTAGTCTTGCTATACACTAGTAATGAGCAATCTTAGGAGGAAGCAAGAAAAAAAATCCATTTACAATAGCAACTAAAAGAATCAAATATCTAGGGACAAATTTAACCAAGATGTAAAGGACTAATACGCAGCAAATTACAAAACATTGCCAAAAGAAATCAAAGACTGGCATAAATGGAAGGACATTTTGTGTTCATGGATTAGAAGACTAAATATTGTTAAGATGTGAATTCTACCTAAACTGATTTACAGATTCAATGCAATCCCAATCAAAATTCAACAGCCTACTCTGCAGAAATGGAAAAGCCCATTATCAAATTTATTTGGAAGGATAAGTAGCTCTGAATAGCCAAAAACATCTTGAAAAAGAAGAATGAAGTTGGAAAATTCACACTCCTGACGTTAATGCATAATACAAAACCACAGTCATCAAAAAAATACATAGTGTAGAGAAGCTAAGCCTACTTATAGTAATGCCTAAAAGTCACCCTCAGAGAACCTCTTTTGTTGCTCAGATGTGGTTTATCTCTCTAAGCCAACTCGGCAGGTGGACTTGCTGCCTTCCCCCCTTACGTGGAACATGACTCCCAGGTATGGAAAGCTCCCTGGCAATGTGGGACATAACTCCCAGGGATGAGCCTGACCCTGGTATCATGAGATTGAGAAAGCCTTCTTGGACCAAAAGGAGGAAGAGAAATGAAACAAAATTAAGTTTCAGCGGCTGAGAGATTTCAAATGTTGTCAAGAGGTCATTTTGGAGGTTATTCTTTTTTTTTTTTTTTTAATTCAGTTTTATTGAAATACATTCACAAACCATACAGTCATCCATGGTATACAATCAACTGTTCACAGTATGATCATATAGTTATGCGTTCATCACCACAATCTATTTCTGAACATTTTCCTTACATCAGAAAGAATCAGAATAAGAATAAAAAATAAAAGAATACCCAAACCATCCCCCCATCCCACCCTATTTGTCATTTAGTTTTTACTCCCATTTTTCTACTGATTTTTTTTCAATTTTTTAACTTTGTTTATCAAAAAATTAAAAACAAACAGGCAAACAACAACCAAAAAAACCCCACAACATTTCAAACAAAGCAATGGATTAAGGAAAACAAATAACCTAAAATAACTACTTTGCTTCCAATATGTTCCTACCATACCCCAAGAAAATTAATAAAACATGTCCAAACAGAGGAGTAAGAAAAACAAATAATCTAAAATAACTACATTGCTTCCAACATGTTCCTACCATACCCCAAGAAAATTAACAACCCCTAAGAAAACAAAGGAATAAGAGAAAAAAAAACCTAAAATAACTCTATTGCTTCCAACATGATCTTACTATATCCAAGAAAGTTTACAAACCATAATCATTCCTGAGCATTCCCATAACATTGAGATTACCCTCCATAGTTTATCTGTTCTTATTAGATTATCATTCCCTGGAGGTTATTCTTATGCATTATATAGATATCCCTTTTTTTTTAGTTTTTAGTGTATTTGAATAGCTATAAGGAAATACCTGAAATTGTTGAACTATAATCTAGTAGCCTTGATTCTTTTTTTTTATCATCATTTTATTGAGATATATTCACATACCACGCAGTCATACCAAACAAATCGTACTTTCGATTGTTTACAGTACCATTACATAGTTGTACATTCATCACCTAAATCAATCCCTGACACCTTCATTAGCACACACACAAAAATAACAAGAATAATAATTAGAGTGAAAAAGAGCAATTGAAGTAAAAAAGAACACTGGGTACCTTTGTCTGTTTGTTTCCTTCCCCTATTTTTCTACTCATCCATCCATAAACTAGACAAAGTGGAGTGTGGTCCTTATGGCTTTCCCAATCCCATTGTCACCCCTCATAAGCTACATTTTTATACAACTGTCTTCGAGATTCATGGGTTCTGGGTTGTAGTTTGATAGTTTCAGGTATCCACCACCAGCTACCCCAATTCTTTAGAACCTAAAAAGGGTTGTCTAAAGTGTGCGTAAGAGTGCCCACCAGAGTGACCTCTCGGCTCCTTTTGGAATCTCTGCCACTGAAGCTTATTTCATTTCCTTTCACATCCCCCTTTTGGTCAAGAAGATGTTCTCCGTCCCACGATGCCGGGTCTACATTCCTCCCCGGGAGTCATATTCTACGTTGCCAGGGAGATTCACTCCCCTGGGTGTCTGATCCCACGTAGGGGGGAGGGCAGTGATTTCACCTTTCAAGTTGGCTTAGCCAGAGAGAGAGGGCCACATCTGAGCAACAAAGAGGCATTCAGGAGGAGACTCTTAGGCACAAATATAGGGAGGCCTATCCTCTCCTTTGCAGCAACCGTCTTCCCAAGGGTAAAACTTATGGTAGAGTAGCCTTGATTCTTGAAAATGACTGTATAACTATGTAGCTTTTATGGTGAGACTGCGTAATTGTGAAAACCTTGTGACAACACTCCCTTTATCCAGGGTATGGAAAGATGAGTAAGAAAATAAAGACAAAAATAAATAAATAATGGTGGGGGTGGGGGTAAAGGGCATGGCAGGTTTTGGGTGTTCTTTTTTATTTTTATTTTTCTTCTTTTTTTTTTTTTGGAGTAATGAGAATGTTCAAAAATTGATTGTGGTGATGAATGCACAACTGTATGATGATACTATGAGCCACTGATTTTACACTTTGGATGATTATGTGTTGTGCTGGTTTGGATATCTTATGTTCCCCCCAAAAGCCATATTTTAATCCAATCTTGTGGGATATTTGGATTAGGTTGTTTCCATGGAGATGTAACTCACCCAACTGTAAGTAATACTTTTGATTAGATTATTTCTATGGAGGTGTGGCCCCACCCATTCAGGGTGGGTCTTGATTAGTTTACTGGAGTCCTTTAAAAAGAGCAGCTGAGAGAGACTTTTGGAGAGATGCTTGCTTGCTGACGCTTAGAGAAGCTTGGAGATGTGGACAGAAGGACGTTTGGAGAAGCTTAGCTAAGAGATGCTAGCCCAGAGTTTGCTCCAGAGAAGCTAAGAGAGACAAGCCCAAAGACATTTTGGAGAATGTCGTTTTGGAAATGCAACCTGGGAGCAAAGGAACAGCAGATGCCAGCCACGTGCCTTCCCAGCTGACAGAGGTGTTCTGGACACCATCGGCCTTTCTTCAGTGAAAACTATCCTCTTGTTGATGCCTTTTCAGACATTTTCATGCCCTTTGGACTATAAGTTTGTAACCTAGTAACCCCCCTTTATAAAAGCCAATCCATTTCTGGTATTTTGCATAATAGCAGCATCAGCAAACTGGAACATCTGGTATGTGAATGTATCTCAATAAAATTGCATTGAAAAATACAAAAAAAATCAATACGGTACAGGCATACAGGCAGATGTATTGACCAATGGAATAGAATTGAGAGTTCAGAAACAGTCCCTCACATCAAAGGAAAATTGATTCAACAAGGCTGTCAAGTCCACTTAACTGGGTCAGAATAGTCTCTTCAACAAATGGTGCTGAAAGAACTTGATATCTTTATCCAAAAGAATGAAAAAGGACCACTATCTCACACCTTATACAAAAATCAATTCAAAATGGATCAAAGACCTAAATTTAAGACCCAGGACCATTTAAGTCCTAGAAGAATATGTAGGAAAGTACCTTCTAATTTCATGGTAGGCCACGGTTTCTTAGATCTCACACCCAAAGCACAAGCAACAAAGGAAGAAATAGACAACGAAGGATGAAAATTAAAAACTTTGTGCTTCAAAGACTGTCAAGAAAGTGAAAAGGCAACCTACTCAACTGGAGCAAATATTTGGAAACCACATATCCAGTAAGGGTTTAATATCCAGAGTATATAAAGAAATCCAACAACTCAACAATAAAAAGACAAACATCCCAATTTAAAAATGGGCAAAAGACTTGGATAACAATTTTTCCAAAGAGGAAACACAAATGGCTAAAAAAGAAAAAAAAAAAAAAAGCACACGAAAAGATGCTCAACATCACTAGTTATCAGGGAAATGTGAATCAAAACCACAATGAGTTATCATTTCACACCTACTAGAAGGTCCACTATTTAAAAAAAAAACAAAAACAAAAAACTACAAGCATTGGAGAAGTTGTGGAGAAACAGGAACACTCATTCACTGCTGGTGGGAATGTAAAATGGTACAGCCACCATGGAAGTTCCTCAGTCTGGCAATTCTTCAGGCAGCTAAGCCTAAAATTGCCATGTGATCCAACAATCCTGCTGTTAGGTATATACCCATTAAAACTGAAAGCAGGGACTTGAACAGACATTTACACACTGATGTTCATAGCAGCATTGTTCACAACTGCCAAAAGAAGGAAGCAACCTAAGTGTGCATCAACTGGTTCATGGATAAACAAAATGTGATATATACACAAGATGGAATATTATTCAGCTGTAAGAAGGAATGAAGTCCTGGTGCATGCAACAACATGGACGTACCTTCAGGACATTATGTTGAGTCAAATGAGTCAGGACAAAAGGACAAATATTGTATGATCTCACTGATACAAACTAATTACACTAAGCAAACTCAGAGTTTGAATCTAGAATACAGGTTACCAGGGTATAGAATGGGATAGAGAAAGTGGAGCTGATGCTTAATTTGTGCAGAATTTCTATTTAGGCTGATTGTAAATATTTGGAAATGGATAGTGGTGACACTGTCACATTATTCTGAGAGTAATTAACTGTACTGAATTACGTTGGTGAATGTAGTTGAAGGGGGAAGTTTTAGGTCATGTATGTTATTAGAAGGAAAGTTAGAAGATAGAACATGAGACTGTATAACACAGTGAACCCTGTTGTGAATGATGACTGTGGTTAATATTACAAATACAAGCATGTACTTTCATGAATTGAAACAAATGTGTGACACTACTGCAATGTGTTAATAATAAGGTGGTATATGGGGAAAAGGCACCTACTGTAAACTATGGACTATAGTTAATATAAATACTTGAATATTCTTTCATCAATTGTAACAAATTGTAACCTAATGCAGTGTCAACAGTAGGGGGTGTATATGGGAACACTGTATTTTCATATGACTTTTCTGTAATAAAACTACAACCTAATTTGAAAAACAAATTAACTAAATTGTTGTATCTTTTTAAAAGTGAATATTTAACTTCCTTTATCCTACCTGGTTAATGTTATCTGGAATATCTGATATCCAGCTATAAAAGAGGCCAATCTTGAAAGACTCTGTTTTCCAGAACCGCCAACACCCACCAGCAATGCATTTCCACATGATGTTCGAATTATTCGTGAAATCTGTTTTGAAATAAAACAGCATGCATTTGAAAATGGGACTTAAATGTTCACCTTTTCTTGCCCTAAATGGGGCCAAGATTTGCCCACGTGCTTCCAGACTACATTAAACTTTTTTCCTTGCCATGGCTTATCTCAGAATTTTAAAAATTAAAGATTTATATTGATTTGTTAAATTAAAAGTCTTTCCTTGTCCATCTATATTTACATTTTGAAAAAGAGAACACATTGGCTTTACCATCTTCTATTTCAAAACTATTCTGTGTCTGTGTTGAGACTCAATGGATGATGGAGCTGCTCTTCCCAATCGGCAGAAGATGGAAGAGGGATGTTTAGAATTGTTTGCTTTTTTATTTATCAGCTAACACAATGAATTTGTAGACATCTAGCTCCATAGCGAATAATACTCCGTCATATCTCTGACATCAAAATTTTTTTAAAAAGCCAAAATTCTACTTAAAATGATGGGAGGGTGTTCATTTGTAGAAAAAGACTTAGAGGGACTGCCTTTATTCTTGTGAATTGCTTTTCTGTGGCTGATTTCCTCAGTGAGGAAATCGTATTGTGGTTCAAATCTTACGCCAATTAAAGTCATTGCCAAAAATCTGTCCTTTACATCAATACCACTGATTAGGAAGAAAAGTTCAGATGGATCACTAAATCCGTTACTACTTCTAAAAAGCATTTTTTAAATGCAAGTTTTACAGATGACAGATCAGTAACAACACCTTGGTATGCATTAATTCTATCAGTATACTTTTTTTTCTTTATTAGAGAAGTTGCGGGTTTGCAGAACAATCATGCATAAAACACAGGATTCCCATATTCTACCCTATTACTAAAACCTAGCATTGTTGTGGAACATTTGTTACAATTGTTGCAAGCACATTTTTATAATTGTACTATAAACTATAGTATATGGTTTAACTTAGGGTTCACTGTTTGTGTACTGCAGTTCCATTGATCTTTTAAAATTTTACTGTTACCATATATACAACCTAACATTTCCCCACATTCAGAAACAGACTCCACTGCTGCTAATTACATTCACAATATTGTGCTATCATCACCGCCATCCATTACCAAAACATTTTCATCATTCTAAATAGGAGCCTCGTACATTTTTAATCCTTAACTTCTTATTCCCTATCCCCACTCCATTCCCTGTTAACCTATACTCTGGATTCTGACTCTCTGAGTTTGCATATTCTAATTATTTCATATCAGTGAAATCCTACAATATTTGTCCTTTTGTATCCACCACATTATTTCACTCAACATGATGTCTTCAAGGTTCATCCGTGTTGCATGTATCAGAACTTCATTCAGTATATTTTTAAATACACTAAAAGTATTTTATGTACTTGCACCTAGAATAGAGTTCTAGGTTTTGCACCTAGCATAGAGTCCCAGGCCCCCAAGACTTAGCCACAATGAGCATTCAATAATTACTTGTTGAATGGATGAATGTGAGAACAGCCCTTCGTCATGTGAAAAGTCTCCAAGCTTGTAGAAGGTAAGTTCATAATAAATAGTTGCCAGCTATAATCTCCCTTCTACATGTTCTCACTTCCTGGAAAAGTCAACCAATTATACAAGTAAACAACTCCCTTCTCCAGCCCTTCAGACTTGAATCAAACCAGGCTCATTTCTAGTGCTGCTCTAATTGGCTTCTATCTTTTCACCAGCCCTTTATACTCCCCAAACCCCTTCCCCTTCAGTTTGTCCATAATCTGTAAACCAATCACAAAATCAGCATTCTTAAAGCATCAACTTTTCCTCCATGGGGAAAAGATTCTCATAATATCAAAATATAATTTGAAGAGGGAATATTTCTTCACAAGGTTCTCTGGCTTACATTCTAGAAAGGCAAAGTTCTTTGATTCAGTGTGTCAAAAGCTCTGGACACAAAAACCATCAATTTTCCCTTGAAAAACATTTTCTGTCATGCTGGTGGATTCAGATAAGAGGTTTCCAATTAAGCTTTTGCTTTCTAAGACAGACTGATCCAACCTACGTACACTCTTTTATAAAGCTACCTGATATGATAAATTTAGTCTCTCAAAAAGTTTATCTATGGAATTTACTAAGTTTTTACATGATCTTTTTATATCAGGAGATAGTTAATAGTTAGAACCTTAATGAGATGAGTCATTGCATCTTTAAAAAACACTAGATCAAGAGTTGTTCCTCGAATGATTTCATTGAACTGTCTCTGGTAAAACTGGAGTTTTTCAGACAGAAAGTCAAAGGATGGTATCTGGAGGTGGTGAGAGAAAAAAATAACATTTATTAAGATTCAAAATATTTATGAAAGTAGCAATTATAAAGGCACTCAACAGTAATTCTGAAACACAAACATAGATTCCTAGAGATTTCTTACATATTAGTTTACTTTGACTTATTTCTTTTTTTCAGAGACCTGAAACCTAACTGCAAAAGTCGGAGGTTTCCAATATGAAATTATTTCTGATCTTCCCTTCAAGAAGTCCAGCACCAACTCCTACCCTTGGTAATTCACACTGGAATGTAACAAACTTTTTTTTTAGCTTTTATTGTCTTATTAATATTTTTATGGCTTATAAAACATATACAGCAGTTTATCCACAAGTCTTTGTCATCTTGAAATAAATACTCACCAACTTTCTTTGTTTTGCGAATTGTTTCCTCCCATTTAATTATTTGATCTACATGCACTTTAGAATCATTTTATGTGTTTCTGTTTTAAAAAAGTCCTTTTGGAATCTTGTATCAAATTTCATTAAACCTTCATTAAATATTAATTTAGAAAGAATGATGTGTTGCTATTTAGTCAAATAAAGTTTTATCACATTTATTTCTACATGCTTTACATTTTTGTCGCTGTTGAATAAAATACTTTTGTGTTACATTTTCTACCTTGTGATTGTTGGCACAGAGCAAGGGTTGGGAAACTTCTGCAAAGGGCCAGACAGTAGGTATTTTAGGCTTTGTGGGCCATGTGGTCTCTGTCACAGCTACTAACTCTGCCGTTGTTGTACAAAAGCAGCCATAGACAATATGTAGACAAATGGGTTGGCTATGTTCCAACAAAACATTATTTATGGACATTGAAATTTGAATTTCATACAATTTTCAATCCTGCAATACAACTGTTTTGATTTTTTCTAACCATTTAAAAATGTAGAAACCCTTCTCAGCTCATAGGTGGCAGGATGCATTTGGGCCATAGACTGTAATTTACCAAACCCTGGTATAAAGGACAGTTATTGAGTTGTATATTTATTTCATACTTGGCCATCTTACAGAATTCTCACTAGTTACATCAGATTTTTAGTTCTCTTGGATTATGTAAGTAGGTAATCATATCACCTGCAAATAATCACATTCTGTGTTTTCCCTAAATGATAACTATGTCTATTTTCTTTTTCTTATTTTATTCATTGCCTAGAACTTTCAAAGCAATATTAAGTAATAGTGGTAATTGTAGGCGTATTTGTATTATACTTTACTTTAATGGGATTGCTAATAAATTTCATTGAAAGAAATATTTTACTTGGTATATGATGACTGTAAATTTTAACCCATAAATAACTTAGATGTTACAGCAATCCTATGCTGGGTTGGGGCGGGGGGAGGCGAGGAAAAATACCTAGAGAAGTGAGTGGTCCAAAACACTTTAAAAGATGAAAATAAATACCAGTTCATAGACTTTGGGAATTTCAAAGACACTATCTTCAGGTTCATCACCAGTTGGTTCAGGTATATCACGGAGAAAGTCTACAAAGTATGGTTCAGGCAGAATACATGATAACATCTCTGGGCTAACATTTTCTTCAATTGCATGAATAAGATGTACATTAAACCAGTGTTCATCTTCAGGAGTTATAAATCTGAAAGGAAAACATAGTCATGAGAATGCAAAATATAGAAGCACTTTCTAACTGAACAGGTTTTGACTTCCCTGTCTCTCCTCAACCCTTACCCTGTATCTCCCTCCCCTCAGGACAGGGAAACACATTCTACCTTTTGACACGAAGAACATAACCCCATCCAAGATAGTTATAACATTAATAGTATTATTTATAGAAAATACAGATGAGTCACATAGGTGAGGTCAAAGATCTCTAAAGCTTGCAGTGGGAGAGTAGATGTGACTATTAGGAGTGGGCATGCATCCTCTTTCTGGGTTTTTAGGCACACAGTGCATGGAAGTCCTTTCCAGACTTAAAATATCAAGGAGAGAAAAGGAGAAGAAAGGTGACTGACATTTGATGAGTACCACCTATGTGTGAAACATCATGCCAGACACTACAACTTTGTGAGATTGGCAATATCATCCACACTTGACAGATGAGGAAACTGAGGCTCAGAGAGATGACTGAACTTAAGTCCCAGATTTCACCATGAAAAATCTATACAGAGCCAAAAATTTTTAGAAACTATACTCAACTAAAATTTGCCTCTGAATTTTATCAACTCTCTGATGAAGTGTGATTTATAAAGATGTATTATTGTTGAAATAATATTCAGGTAAGTTCGCAGAGCATTTTTTTTAATGGACACCAGGAGGTGGGGAGTGGCATGAATGCTACACATGGTCCACAGCAAATTAAGACAATAGTCCTTACTCCATTTATCTGAGTAGACAATGCAAGAATTAACCTAGTAGAAAAAACTTCTTATACAGAACATTTAAATTCAAATGTTTTAATATACACCTGTCGGCAATTACTCTGTTACATTCATGTTTAAAAAGCGACAGGAGAGTAGAGACTGAATCACATTCCTCAGCTTTTATGGTTAACATTCCTTGCCAAATTCGGGAAAGATCGCGAAGATTGAAGATGTAATGAAACTTAGAAGGCGTTGGCAGCATCTTTACCTAGAGGTGAAAAAATTTTAATCGTTATGATTGAAAAGATAAAACTAAAAGGACAACTGTTTTTAGAACTATTTTATTTCACAAGTCCTATTTTAGATAAAATAGTCAGGCTGAGTAAATAAACCAAGATTAAGTTTTATATTTTTTCATCCCAGCCCTGACAGAAAAATAAACAAAACAAATACATAAATAAACCAAAATAGAATTTAAAAGACCACAAGCCCTTCAACAGACTGGATTCAAGAATAAAGCACTAGATGTAGATTCCAATGCCTGCTTGATTACCGTTGGTTGGCTTTGAACAAGTCCATTCTCCTCAGCTTTAGCAAATATGTGAACCGTGGGAATTATCATTCCTAATCGTTACTAACCTTACTAGTATGAATATGGAAATACGTCACAGTAAAGAACAGAACTTGAGCTGGTGGTCACACAGGTAAGAACAATGTGTTCACTGCTGAAGTCAATAATGACAACCTTCTAAATATTGCTTTGATTAAGGATCTTAACATGTTTGAATTTGCCTATCATAATCTGAATTTCACTGTGCAGATCCAGACTTAGTGAATGTACTTTCTTATATCTGTCTACTATAAATCGACAGGCAAGTCTGACATACAACTACAAGTAATAGTCTTTTCATTTTTTTGTTTGTTTCAACACAAAGACTGTGTTCAGCTATGCTAATTTACTTACCATTTCTACCAATTTCTAGAATCTTAAAAGACAGAACTATTACAATAACACACTCATATCCAGAGAGATACTGGGTAAGGGATGAACTTGAGGTACACTAGGTGTGGAAAGCACTGCTGACCATGTACAAAGATCATAATTGATATCATTGACATCAGATTTGAAAAGGCAAAACAATGGTAATTCTGGAGATAGAAGCAAAGTCCCTGCATGAGTAATTCAAAAATGCAAAGTCTTTCTTCAGTAACTATACAAATACGCCTTTCTAGTTTGAAAAAGTACCCTATTGAGTGACATTTGTAGAGTAATTTTCACAGGCTAATTCACAGTGCAAGTTAAAACAGTATGGGGAGATAGAATGAAGAGATGCATTATTTTATCAATCATCTTTCAATTTTCCTCTTTCCTCAGTTACATTTCAAGCTAAAATGTTCATTTTACCCACTGAAATGTAAAACATACACTTATATTACAAGTATGCAAAAATACTTAAAGGGATAAGGCTGTGTGAATACTACAGCTCTGATGGAAACTGAAGCAATCATTAAACAGAATTTACAACAATGCCTTTCTTTCCCTTTCTTGTTTATTAACTGGTTTCTCTTCTCTTAAGCTACAGAAACTAATATAGAGGCAAAGTAACAAACAAGGCTTGAATGGGTTAAAAGATGGTTTGTGAAGATGGGAAATGTGAAGAAAAGACACAAAGAAGCCTGTTTATTTGGGGGAGGGGAGAAGAGGGGAAAAAATATTTCTTTTCAGTGAATATTTTTTAGTACCCCCCCCTCACTGCTCTTAAGATACTTTGGTGAACAGAACAGATAAATCTGCAACTGTCATAGAGCTTCCATTCTAGTAGAAGAGCCTGACAATAAATAGAGAACAAACATATTCATGAACAGACAAATAGATAAATATAAAGATTAAAGTCATAGTAAACACAAAGCAGTCAGGGGATAGATAATGACTGAGATAGGGACATGGGCAGTTATGTTAGAGAGGATGATCTGGAAAAGCCCCTCTGAAGACAAACATGCTGAGAATGAGTCAAACAAAGTATAAAGATCCAGAGACATGAAAAACTTGGAGTGTTGGAGGACCAGTGAGAAGGGCAGTATGGCCGGAGCAGACTGATGGAAGGGAAGAGAGGTAGGCAGGGGCCAGCTCAGGTTGGGTTTCACAGGCCACAGCAAGGTGGTGGTTTTCATTCTAAGTGTAATGGAAACCTACTCTTGGTTTTAAGAAGGAATAATGCTCTCTGATTTACTTTTTAAAAATATTTTTCTGGTGCTGTGTAAAGAACAGACTCTAGAGAACAAGAAGAAAGCAGGGAGATTAGTTGGGAGGCTCCTGCATGGTCCATAGGACAGGTGATGGAAACATATCAAGGCAATCACAGTAAGATGAAGAGAAGTGCTCAGAATTGGGATATATATGAAGGCAACACTTGCTGATGGATTGAATGTACGAGAAGAGAGAGACAAATCAAGGATGGCACCCAGGCTTTCAGCCCCAAAAAACAAATTAATTGATGTAGCTGTTAACTAAGACACAGAAGTCCAAGGGTGGGCCATATCTAAGGACAATTAAGAACTCTTTTTGGAAATATTAACTTTGAGAAGGTATTAGACATCAAAACGGTGATGTCTATTAGGCATTTAGAAATAAGTCTGGAACCAAGTGGAGAGGCCTGGGATGGAGGTATTGATTTTGAAGACATCAGCATAGAGATGATATTTAAAGCCCTGAGTTAGAAGATACCACTCAGGGGAAGAATGTAGATGGGGAAGGGTCCCAGCTTTCAGCCCAGGTGCACTGCAGTATTTAAAGGAGGAGAAAAAGAGAAGGAACTTTAAAAAGGTAGCCGAGGTTGGAGGAAAATCAAGAGAGTGGGTGCCTGCTTCTGAAGCCAAGTTAAGAAGGTATTTAGAGGAAAGGAGCTGCTGAGAAGTCAAGAAGAAAAAAACTGACCTTTGGATTTGGCAAGATTGAGGTCTTTGGTGACCTTGATGAGAGCAGTGGGAATGAAAACCTGAGCAAAATGGGTTAAAGAGGTAAAAGAAAAGTGAAGAAGTGGAGCAGTAAACATACATATAACAAAACAAGCTTTGATGGAGAGACATCCAGAAGACTAAAGTTTTTCAGGCAAATGTGTATCTAAGCACATAATACTGAACAATAAGCACACTGGAAAGCAGATGGAACTGACCACAGAAAACTGTCTTTGACAATCAGATTTTGCCATTTATTCATTTGTCCAACAGATATTTTTTGGGTGTCTTTAAAAGAGGAGAAGCAGCAAAGGCAGAGACCTTGTATGGACAAGGAGCAGGGTCCCTTACAAGGAAACAGTCACTGCAGGAGGCTATGTGGAAGAGCATTTCACAGAAAATACCCAATTCCTTTTCTGATAATTCTGCATCTAGAATTCCCCCAGTCCCTCCAGGAATCTGAAGGCTGGCATACTCTAGGTTTCTTGAGAGATAAGCTTCCACCCAGAGGTGTGTGAATAGCTAGTAAATTCACAGTGAACTTTGTTTGACAACTAATCCTTTTCTCCTTCACCAGTTTTTGGCAGCTATATCAAACCTGTTTTTAGCTAATAAATACACTTGATTGCCTTTTCACAAGTACTGCCTTAAGTCATCTAGTTGTGGCCACAGGTATGCTCAGCTCTACTTAGGACACTTACATGCTTATTGAAATCCAGCCTATTTTGTTAAGACACTTCCATTTATTTACTAATTCACACTCCATGTAGAAGAAACACAAAAGTTCAATTTTATGTCTTGGTTAATACGTCTGGCAATCCATGTATTCACTTGGTCAACAAACATTTACTAGTGTCTGACATAATTTGGTGCGGGAGACAGACATAAAGACAAAGAATTGCAAATCAGAGTAACAAGTGCACATTTTAGAGACATTCTACTTTCTCTTGGATGTCCTATCTGGTTTATAATATCTCATACATATGGAAAGCATCATTCAGTCATCATATTTGCTCCCTGGAAAGGAAAAGTGTCATAAATCTATTTGAGCACATAATTTGTCTTTTCCAAAAAACACTACTACGTATGGTTTTATAATAACTTAATGAGCCCTGAGGTGAGAACTGGGCTGAATAACAGATTTTTTTTATTATTGACAAGAGATCATTCTGTACCTTGGTCCACTGCCACAGCACTCTGCCCGCTGAGACTAAATTCAAAACCAACTCACATATTTCAGGTTTGAACTTTCTACAAGGATCAAAGTATCCACCACCAATTATTCCTAAAAATAAACAAGATTGAAGAAACAAGCTTACTGTAAGATTACAAGACACGTGTTTATTCCAGTGAATACGTTATTACTAGACTGACTAAGCTGGGTGATCTCAAGAATTTCTCTCAAAGAACTAGCCCCGGGAGAAAAAAAACGTAAGGTAGATTTGTTGTTATTCCCATTTTAATATTAGGGGGCTGAGGCAGAGAGCTTAGTAACTTGCCCAAGGTCACACAGTTTGCATGTAGGTGAATCTGAAACTTGAATCCTGACTCCAGAGCCTGTAAATCAGCATTCTCCCTGAAGCACAGGAGAGCTAGAAAAGAACTTAGAGACTACTCCCTCATTTCACAGACGAGGAGGCAGGGCTTAGGCAGCAAAGCAAATTGTGCAGAGTCACATGGATTGATTGTTGAAAGAACCGGAATCAGAACCCACATCTCCTGACTTACTGTCATCAATCTGGCCAGAGAGGGACCATCTGTAGGATGTGGCCATCTGTAGGAAACACCCAGTATGGCGACAGTCTGACTAACATAATCACCTTTGGGAGGGACTTGAGTTGTAGCTTCACAGACTTTTCTAAAGATTTAAAATGTGTTTGATTTTAGATTTCAAAACTAGATTCTTCGCTACTTCACTCCAGTCAGATTATATGTTGAGTAATGTGTTCAGTTGGGAGCTTGGCATTTTCAGAGGAATATGAACACGAATAGTCATACACAGGAATAGGAAATAGGAATCATCTCAGAGATGTGGAGCAGGTTTATGGAAGGGAGGAGCAGCTGAACAGACTTGGGATGGTTCACAAAGATCTCAGGAGACTTGACTTGAGGAAACATGAAACTCTTCCAGTAATCAGACAGTCTGTTTTGGGAGATGCCTGTTAAGGGCTTCTAGCTTCCAGAGATTGTATGACTAGATTTCCAACTTCCTGTGGAACAAATGTGTTATAAGAAGCATGGGATCGCGAATGAGAAAACGGGAATTAGCCTCTGGAATGCACTAGCTAAATGGCCTTGGTTGGGCAGTTACTTTTCTAAGCCTCAGTTTCTTGATTTTTTTTTTCCACATTTCTTTAAATGTATTCAAAATTTCTTAGAGGGTATAAAATAGTTAATAAATAAGCAAACACTCATGTACAGACCACCAGATTAAGAAGTATAGCACTGCCCTAGTACATGCCCAGTTGTCCCTACCTGTTCACAACCTCCTCCTTCCTCTGACTTGGTCATGATCAGTAACTCGCTTTTCTTTATAGCAACATGACTTATGTTTTTTTTTTTTTTTTTTTTTTAATCTTCATTTTATTGAGATATATTCACATACCATGCAGTCATACCAAACAAATCGTACTTTCGATTGTTTACAGTACCATTACATAGTGGTACATTCATCACCCAAATCAATCCCTGACACCTTCATTAGCACACACACAAAAATAACAAGAATAATAATTAAAGTGAAAAAGAGCAATTGAAGTAAAAAAGAACATTGGGTACCTTTGTCTGTTTGTTTCCTTCCCCTATTTTTCTACTCATCCATCCATAAACTAGACAAAGTGGAGTGTGGTCCTTATGGCTTTCCCAATCCCATTGTCACCCCTCATAAGCTACATTTCTATACAACTGTCTTTGAGATTCATGGGTTCTGGGTTGTAGTTTGATAGTTTCAGGTATCCACCACCAGCTACCCCAATTCTTTAGAACCTAAAAAGGGTTGTCTAAAGTGTGCATAAGAGTGCCCACCAGAGTGACCTCTCGGCTCCTTTTGGAATCTCTGCCACTGAAGCTTATTTCATTTCCTTTCACATCCCCCTTTTGGTCAAGAAGATGTTCTCCGTCCCACGATGCCAGGTCTACATTCCTCCCCGGGAGTCATATTCCACGTTGCCAGGGAGATTCACTCCCCTGGGTGTCCGATCCCACGTAGGGGGGAGGGCAGTGATTTCACCTTTCAAGTTGGCTTAGCTAGAGAGACAGGGCCACATCTGAGCAACAAAGAGGCATTCGGGAGGAGGCTCTTAGGCACAACCATAGGGAGGCCTAGACTCTCCTTTGCTGCAACCGTCTTCCCAAGGGTAAAACCTGTGGTAGAGGGCTCAACCCATCAAACCACCAGTCCCCTATGTCTGTGGTCATGTTAGCAACCATGGAGGTGGGGTAGGCGAATACCCCTGCATTCTCCACAGGCTCCTCAATAGGGCACTACATCTTTTTTTTTTTCCTTGTTTTTCTTTTTCTTTTTTTTTTTTTTAACTTTCCCTTCTTTTTTAAATCAACTGTATGAAAAAAAGTTAAAAAGAAAACAGACATACAATAAAAGAACATTTTAAAGAGACCATAACAAGGGAGTAAAAAAAAGACAACTAACCTAAGATAACTGCTTAACTTCCAACATGTTCCTACTTTACCCCAAGAAAGTTACCTAATGCGGGACACTGATTACGTGCTTCAACTTGGCGGGCCTGGGCTGGGGGACCTGATCAGCCCCTGGGGAGGGTGGTGGGCACGGGCGACAGCGCCCTCCGCAGCCCCCCGGGCCTGGGAAAGTGAGGCCGGAGGCAGGCCCCATTTCCTCACCCAAAATAACACTGTTAGGGGAGGCTTGCCGGAGGGAACCGCCTTTTCCCCACCCCCTTATCTTGCCCGGACACTCCCCGTTGCCAGTGCAACTCCCATTACCACCAGTGCGCATACATTGTTGCCAGACACCGTTACCGGAGCAACTCTCGCCCCTTTTCAATCAACCTCCGCGCCCTCTCAGAACCAATCCAAGCCTTTAACCTCTACAGCTACCCCGCCCTCTAAACGCCCAATATAAGCTTGTACTCTCCCCTAATAAACTCTCTCTCTTGGCTTCTTCACCCTAAAAGAACCGTGTCCCGCCTGTTCCTTTCTCGCCGCCCTCCATACTTTTCACGCCACCCCGCCGGGGACCTGGCCAAGTCCCCCGCCTCGCCCTCGCCTCCGGGAAAGAGCCCCCGCCGCCGGTACCCTCCGAGCAATCCTGGGAGCCTAGGATTTAGCAACCGGCCGCCACCCCCCCCCCCAGACGAATCAACTGCGACCGCAACCTAATATAGCAACATTTCTGTGAACTTGCTCCTACTATATCCATCAGAAATTAACAGACCATAGTCATTCCTGGGCATCCCCAGAACGTTAAATAGCTTATCTGTTCTCCTTGGATTATTGTTCCCCCTTCCTTAATTGCTCTCTATTGCTAGTTCCCCTACATTCTACATTATAAACCATTTGTTTTACATTTTTCAAAGTTCACATTAGTGGTAGCATATAATATTTCTCTTTTTGTGCCTGGCTTATTTCACTCAGCATTATGTCTTCAAGGTTCATCCATGTTGTCATATGTTTCACGAGATCGTTCCTTCTTACTGCCGCGTAGTATTCCATCGTGTGTATATACCACATTTTATTTATCCACTCATCTGTTGAAGGACATTTGGGTTGTTTCCATCTCTTGGCAATTGTGAATAATGCTGCTATGAACATTGGCGTGCAGATATCTGTTCGTGTCACTGCTTTCTGACCTTCCGGGTATATACCGAGAAGTGCAATCGCTGGATCGAATGGTAACTCTATATCTAGTTTTCTAAGGAAGTGCCAGACTGACTTCCAGAGTGGCTGAACCATTATACAGTCCCACCAACAATGAATAAGAGTTCCAATTTCTCCACATCCCCTCCAGCATTTGTAGTTTCCTGTTTGTTTAATGGCAGCCATTCTAACCGGTGTTAGATGGTATCTCATTGTGGTCTTAATTTGCATCTCTCTAATTGCTAGTGAAGCTGAACATTTTTTCATGTGTTTCTTGGCCATTTGTATTTCCTCTTCAGAGAACTGTCTTTTCATATCTTTTGCCCATTTTATAATTGGGCCGACTGTACTATTGTCATTGAGTTGTAGGATTTCTTTATATATGCAAGATATCAGTCTTTTGTCAGATACATGGTTTCCAAAAATTTTTTCCCATTGAGTTGGCTGCCTCTTTACCTTTTTGAGAAATTCCTTTGAGGTGCAGAGACTTCTAAGCTTGAGGAGTTCCCATTTATCTATTTTCTCTTTTGTTGCTTGTGCTTTGGGTGTAAAGTCTAGGAAGTGGCCGCCTAATACAAGGTCTTGAAGATGTTTTCCTACATTATCTTCTAGGAGTTTTATGGTACTTTCTTTTATATTGAGATCTTTGGTCCATTTTGAGTTAATTTTTGTGTAGGGGGTGAGGTAGGGGTCCTCTTTCATTCTTTTGGATATGGATATCCAACTCTCCCAGCCCCATTTGTTGAAAAGACCATTATGACTCAGTTCAGTGACTTTGGGGGCCTTATCAAAGATCAGTCGGCCATAGATCGGAGGGTATATCTCTGAATTCTCAATTCGATTCCATTGATCTATATGTCTATCTTTGTGCCAGTACCATGCTGTTTTGGCATCTGTGGCTTTATAATAAGCTTCAAAGTCAGGGAGTGTAAGTCCTCCCACTTCGTTTTTCTTTTTTAGAGTGTCTTTAGCAATTCGAGGCATCTTCCCTTTCCAAATAAATTTGATAACTAGCTTTTCCAAGTCTGCAAAGTAGGTTGTTGGAATTTTGATTGGGATTGCATTGAATCTGTAGATGAGTTTGGGTAGAATTGACATCTTAATGACATTTAGCCTTCCTATCCATGAACATGGAATATTTTTCCATCTTTTAAGGTCCCCTTCTATTTCCTTTAGTAGAGTTATGTAGTTTTCTTTGTATAGGTCTTTTACATCTTTGGTTAAGTTTATTCCTAGGTACTTGATTTTTTTAGTTGCTATTGAAAATGGTATCTTTTTCTTGAGTGTCTCTTCAGTTTGTTCATTTCTAGCATATAGAAACATTACTGACTTATGTGCATTAACCTTGTATCCCGCGACTTTGCTAAATTTGTTTATTAGCTCTAGTAGCTGTATCGTCGATTTCTCAGGGTTTTCTAGATATAAGATCATGTCATCTGCAAACAATGACAGTTTTACTTCTTCTTTTCCAATTTGGATGCCTTTTATTTCTTTGTCTTGCCGGATTGCCCTGGCTAGCACTTCCAGCACAATGTTGAATAACAGTGGTGATAGCGGGCATCCTTGTCTTGTTCCTGATCTTAGAGGGAAGGCTTTCAGTCTCTCACCATTGAGTACTATGCTGGCTGTGGGTTTTTCATATATGCTCTTTATCATGTTGAGGAAGTTTCCTTGAATTCCTACCTTTTGAAGTGTTTTTATCAAAAAGGGATGTTGGATTTTGTCAAATTCTTTTTCAGCATCTATTGAGATGATCAATTGATTTTTCCCTTTTGACTTGTTAATGTGTTGTAATACATTGATTGATTTTCTTATGTTGAACCATCCTTGCGTGCCTGGAATAAACCCCACTTGGTCATGGTGTATGATTTTTTTAATGTGTCTTTGGATTCGATTTGCAAGTATTTTGTTGAGGATTTTTGCATCTATATTCATTAGGGAGATTGGCCGGTAGTTTTCCTTTTTTGTAACATCTTTGGCTGGTTTTGGTATTAGATTGATGTTAGATTCATAAAATGAGTTAGGTAGTGTTCCATTTTCTTCAATGTTTTGAAAGAGTTTGAGTAAGATTGGTGTCAGTTCTTTCTGGAAAGTTTGGTAGAATTCCCCTGTGAAGCCATCTGGCCCTGGGCATTTATTTGTGGGAAGATTTTTGATGACTGATTGGATCTCTTTGCTTGTGATGGGTTGGTTGAGGTCTTCTGTTTCTTCTCTGGTCAGTCTAGGTTGTTCATATGTTTCCAGGAAATTGTCCATTTCTTCTACATTATCCAGTTTGTTGCCATACAGTTGTTCATAATATCCTCTTATAATTTTTTAAATTTCTTCAGGATCTGCAGTTACGTCACCTTTTTCATTCATTATTTTGTTTATATGGGTCTTCTCTCTTTTTGATTTTGTCAGTCTAGCTAGGGGCTTGTCAATCTTGTTGATCTTCTCAAAGAACCAACTTTTGGTGATATTTATCCTCTCTATTGTTTTTTTGTTCTCTATGTCGTTTATTTCTGCTTTAATCCTTGTGATTTCTTTTCTTCTACTTGGTTTAGGATTGGTTTGCTGTTCATTTTCTAGCTTCTTCAGTTGATCCATTAGTTCTTTGATTTTGGCTCTTTCTTCCTTTTTAATATATGCGTTTAGTGCTATAAATTTCCCCCTTAGCACTGCTTTTGCTGCATCCCATAGGTTTTGGTATGTTGTGTTCTCATTTTCATTCGTCTCTATGTATTTAGCAATTTCTCTTGCTATTTCTTCTTTAACCCACTGATTGTTTAGGAGTGTGTTGTTTAACCTCCAGGTATTTGTGAATTTTCTAAGTCTCTGATGGTTATTGACTTCTAATTGTATTCCATTGTGGTCAGAGAATGTGCTTTGAATAATTTCAATCTTTTTAAATTTATTGAGCCTTGTTTTATGTCCCAGCATATGATCTATTCTGGAGAAAGTTCCATGAGCACTAGAAAAGTATGTGTATCCTGGTGATTTGGGATGTAATGTCCTGTATATGTCTGTTAAATCTAATTCATTTATCAGATTGTTTAGGTTTTCAATTTCCTTATTGGTCTTCTGTCTGGTTGATCTATCTATAGGAGAGAGTGATGTGTTGAAGTCTCCCTCAATTATTGTGGAAACATCAATTGCTTCCTTTAGTTTTGCCAGTGTTTCTCTCATGTATTTTGTGGCACCTTGATTGGGTGCATAGACATTTACGATTGTTATTTCTTCTTGCTGAATTGCCCCTTTTATTAGTATGTAGTGGCCTTCTTTGTCTCTCAAAACATCCCTGCATTTGAAGTCTATTTTATCTGAGATTAATATTGCTACACCTGCTTTCTTTTGGCTGTAGCTTGCATGAAATATTTTTTTCCATCCTTTCACTTTCAGTTTCTTTGTGTCCCTGTGTCTAAGATGAGTCTCTTGTATGTAACATATTGATGGTTCATTGTTTTTGATCCATTCTGCGAATCTATATCTTTTAATTGGGGAGTTTAATCCATTTACATTCAACGTTATAACCGTGAAGGCATTTCTTGAATCGGCCATCTTATCCTTTGGTTTATGTTTGCCATATTTTTCCCTCTCTCTATTAATATCCTTTATTGTACCCATACCGAATCTCTTTAGTACTGAACCTTTCTCCAAGTCTCTCTGTCCAGTCTTTGTTTCTCTGTCTGTAGGGCTCCCTTTAGTATCTCCAGTAGGGCAGGTCTCTTGTTAGCAAATTCTCTCAGCATTTGTTTGTCTGTGAAAAATTTAAGCTCTCCCTCAAATTTGAAGGAGAGCTTTGCTGGATAAAGTATTCTTGGCTGGAAATTTTTCTCACTCAGAATTTTAAATATATCGTGCCACTGCCTTCTTGCCTCCATGGTGGCTGCTGAGTAGTCACTACTTAGTCTTATGCTGTTTCCTTTGTATGTGGTGAATTGCTTTTCTCTTGCTGCTTTCAGAACTTGCTCCTTCTCTTCTGTGTTTGACAGTGTGATCAGTATATGTCTCGGAGTGGGTTTATTTGGATTTATTCTATTTGGAGTTCGCTGAGCATTTATGATTTGTGTATTTATGTTGTTTAGAAGATTTGGGAAGTTTTCCCCAACAATTTCTTTGAATACTCTTCCTAGACCTTTACCCTTTTCTTCGCCTTCTGGGACACCAATGAGTCTTATATTTGGACGTTTCATATCATCTATCATATCCCTGAGGTCCATTTCGATTTTTTCATTTTTTTTCCCCATTCTTTCTTTTATGCTTTCATTTTCCATTCTGTCATCTTCGAGGTCACTGATTCGTTGTTCAACTTCCTCTAGTCTTGTAGTATGAGTGTCCAGAATCTTTTAAATTTGGTCAACAGTTTCTTTAATTTCCATAAGATCATCCATTTTTTTATTTAGTCTTGCAATGTCTTCTTTATGCTCTTCTAGGGTCTTCTTGATTTCCTTTGTCTCCTGTACTATGGTCTCATTGTTCATCTTTAGTTCTTTGAGTAGCTGCTCTAGGTGCTGTGTCTCTTCTGATATTTTGATTTGGGTGCTTGGGCTTGGGTTATCCATATCGTCTGGTTTTTTCATATGCTTTATAATTTTCTGTTGTTTTTGGCCTTGTGGCATTTGCTGAACTTGATAGGGTTCTTTTAGGATTTGTAGACCAATTGAAGTCCTTATCTCTAATTTACCAGATCTACAGCTTCGTGGAGTACACTTTCTCTAACTAACCAGCAGGTGGCGTCCACGAGCCACCTGTTCTCCACAAGCCAGTTCTCCCCTGCTTAGCCTTTTTGGTGACTGTGGGAGTGAGTCTTGTGGGGTCCAATTGGTGTACCAAGCTTGCGTGTGTAGTTGGTGTTGCCTGCCCTGTATATGGGGCGTGTTTCTGGGCAGTCAGGGAGGGGGGTGGCTCTAACAATCAAATCTCCCTGGTGATCCTAGAGTTTTAAAGCTGCTGCAATAGTCTAATCCTTCAGTTCAGTCCTGCCACGGTTTGTCTCTGCCACTGACCCACAAGTCCTTGGTATTGGTGTATGGCTCCTGAGACTTGCAAGTGGGCCCCTCTTCCAGGCTGTCCACCCCGGGTCCTCTGTTGAGGGATGACTGTGCTATGTCACTGGTGAGTGCCGTCCCCCCAGGGCAGTTCTCGGCTGCTGGGCTGTGTAGGGAGGCTCCCAGTCTGCTGAAATGATGGCTGAATGGGGCTTTGTTAATTCACACTGCTCTACCTTCCCAACTCTGGGACAATCAGCTGAGGTTGAAGGGAAGGCTAATGTCCACGCCCAGTTTTGTGGTGTGTGCCTGTTATTTGAAGCACTTCCGTCACACTGGGTTGTCTGGGGCAGTTCTGGGCTATGGGGCTGGCGATGGGCAAGAGTGTTTCCTGTCCACCAGGATGATGGCTGTGAGCGGACACCCCCCTTTTCTTGGGAAGTTGTGGTGTTTAGTGAATTTTCTCAGCCACTGGATTATTGCGTTTTGTCTCAGAGCTCTCCTAGTTCTGCTGTTGACTTGACCTGCCCAAATTGCAAGTCTTTGAAGCTTTCTGTATTGGGCTTCTTAGAGTAATTGTTTTAGAAAAAGAAAAAAGGATTAAAAAAAAAAAATAAGGGCCCTCCTCAGAGATCTAATGGGTTATTGAAATGCTAAGAGACAAAGCAACCAGGGCCATTAAGGAAAGGTCCACAGGGCAGAGAGATCAGCTTTTCTTCAGGATTTGCATATGCGCCTCAGGGCCTGAGCTCAGGCCTAAGCTCTGCCCTTCCCCTTTCTATGTTCACCAGAACTGCAAAAATCCTCTGCTTTTATTTTGGAGTTTTTCGTGTTGTTTTTTTTCTATGCCTGTCTCCTCTCTGCTGGGCTGGCTGCTCTCAGATTCTCTGGTGTCTGGTCTCTGTCTATCTATGGTTGGAGTTTGGATCAGCAGAATGAGTTTCCGATAAGGGCTGCCACTGCAGTTCTCCCTTCTCCTTCCCGGAGCTGACAGCCCCTCCTCCCACGGGACTGAGCCTGGCAGGGAGGGGCGCGGGTCCCCTGGCCGCAAAAACTTACAGATTTCGCTGATCTCAGCAGTTCCACGTTTTCATGAGTGTTGTATGAAGTATGCCCAAAGTCAGATTGTTCTGTGGTGTCCAGTCCACGCAGTTCCTGGCTTTCTACCTACTTTCCTGGAGGAGTAACTAAAACATACAGCTCACCAGTCTGCCATCTTGCCCCACCTCTCGACTTATGTTTTTGAAGTTTAACTTGTGAAATTTAATTTAATGGAATCCTATTATGCAATCTTTTGTGGCTTACTTGTTTAGCTCAACATTGTATGTGCTGTCTACATCCATGTTGAAACATGTACCTGTACTCATTCATGTTCATTGTGTGCACAGCATTACATTGTCCCTGGGCCACAATTTATCCAATTCTGCTGTCAGTAAATATTTGGGTCATTTTAAGGATTTTGCTGTCGTGAACATTGCTCTATGAACATCCTCATATGTCTTCTGGTGCACAAGTACAAAATCAACTACAGATAGTTTAAGGGCCTAAATACAGAAGGCAAAACTATAAAACATTTGGAAGAAAATATGAGACCATCTGAATGAGCTCTGGAAAGAGGAAAAACCTCAAAGGAAAAAAATCAGTAAACTGATATATACCTAGAAGTGGAACTCTGTGGGGTATAGACATGCTCAACTTTACCATTAATAATGCCAAATTGCTCTCCAAAGGGCTTGTACTAGGGTGATGTCAGCAAGATGGCAGAGCAAGACACCCTAAGTTAATGCCCACCCCCTCCCCCCACAAAACAGTGAAACATTGGCAGAATTTGTCAGAATCAACTTTCTCAGAACTCTGGAAAATGATCAAGGGTAGACAACTCAGTGAATGCTGAACTGGGGAAAAGAAAACTAAAAACAGTAAGAAAATGGTGGGATGTTTATCTGCCCTGGCCCCTCTCCACCCCTGGCTTGGAGCAGCAGTCTGTGCTACCCATGGCAACCTGTGGCTTGATGGCCCACATCCATTCAGCGCAGATCCCTGGCACACTGGGGGTTTTTGTATGTCAGCCTGAATCCACTTTTGGAAGACTGACTCTGGGTACATGTCTGAATTGCCTAGCTTAAAATTTATCTGGGAAAGAGAAGTGGTGAAAAAAGATGGGGGCAAAGCCAAGCAAGCTGCAGCCACCTGGGGCAAAACACTGTGATTGAGACAAAGAGCACAGTACCTGCCTGAGTATCCTGGAAGAAACTCCCTTTTTGGTCAGGAAACAATTGTGCATACTGGAGAATTCTTGAAAGCTACCACATACACTCAGGACAACAAACATGCTCAGAAAGACCTGAGAAGAACCTAACTGTTCACCAGAGATGGAACTACAGATTTAGTATAAACTGGGCTAAGCATTAGAGAAGAGCCTCAACACTGTGCAGACACAATATAAAGATGTAATTAGTGACAACAACAGCATAAAGAGGTGGGACAATGGGTATAAGAGCAGAAATTGTACATGCTATTCAAGTTAATTTGGTATCAATTCAAACTACATTTTTATAGATTTAGGATGTTAAATATAAACAATGGTGATCACAAAAAAAAAAACTATAAAACATACAAAAAAGAAATGAGAAGGGGATCAAACTGTTTCACTACAAAAGATCAACTATACACAAAAGAAGGTAGCAATGGATGAAATGAGGGACAAAAATTGCATAAGACATACAAAAAACAAGTGACAAAATGCCTGAAGTAAGTTCTGCTTTATCAGTAGTTACCTTGAATGCCAATTTAAAGGCAGAGATTGGCAGAAATGTATAACAAAGCAGGATCCAACTATGCTTACAAGAGAATCACCTTAGACCCAAAGATACAAATAGACTGAAAGTGAAAGGATGGAAAAAAAGTATTCCATGCAAGTAGTAACTGAAAGAAAGCTGGGGCGGGGGGCTGGGGGGTATACTACTACCAAACAACATAGACTTAAAGTCAAAATCTGTTATTAGAGACAAAGAAGGACACTATATAATAATAAAAGGCCAATTCAACAAGGTTTAACAATTACAAATACATGTACTCTGTGCTGGCTTGAATCTATTATGCACCCCAGAAAAGACTATGTTCCATTAACCCAATCTTGTGGGGGCAGACCTATTATGGGTGGGACCTTTGATTAGGTTGTTTCCATGAAGATGTGACCCAGCCTATTCAAGGTGGATCTTGGTTCACTTGCTGGAGTCGTTTATGAGAGGATAAAAGGCAGAGACATTTTAGAGAGTGCTCAGAGAAGCTAAGAATCCAGAATTTGCCCCCAGAAGAAGCTAAGAGAGAAGCTAAGACAGAAGCCCAGAGACATTTTGGAGAAAGCCACAGAAACCAGAAGCTAAACCCAGGAGAGGACCAACAGACTCCAGCTGTGTGCCTTCTCAGGTGACAAAGGAAGTCTACATGCCATCGGCCTTTCTTCAGAGAAGGTATCATCCTGTTGATGCCATAATTGGGACATTTTCATGGCTTTACAATGTAAATTTGTGAACTAATAAGCCCCCATTGTAAAAGCCAGTCCATTTCTTGTATATCGCATTCCAGCAGCTTTAGCAAACTGAAACATGCGCCTAATCACAGAACCGCAAAATACACGAAGCAAACATTGACAAAAACAAAGGGAAAAATAGTCGGTTCTACAATATTAGTTGGAGACTTTGATAATGGGTAGAACATCTAGACAGATGATTAATAAAGAAAGAGGGGATTTGATAATACTACAAACCAACTAGACCTAATAGACATCTATACAACATTTCACCCAGTAAACACAGAATACACGTTCTTCTCCACTGCACATGGATCGTTCTCTGGGAAAGGTCACATATTAGGCCAAAGGGCTTATACCGATTTACATCCCACCAAAGCAGATGAGGGTCTCAGTTGCTTCACATTCTCATCAGTGCTTGGTTCATTCAAAATTTGTCATTTTTGCAAATTTGGCAGGTAAACAATGGTATAGCCTTGCAATTTCCTGAATATTAATGATGCCTTTCATCTTTGCATTTGTTTATCTGCCATTCAATTCCCTTGTCTTAAAGTGCTTCTTTTTGTTTGTCTTTTTTGCCCGTATTTATATTGGACTGTTTGCTTTTCTCTGGGATTTCTTTAAATTCTGGGAATACTAATCTTTTGTGAGTAGCATGTGTTGAAATATTTTTCTTCCATTTTGGGGCTTGCATTTTGTTTTTGAAATGAATAGAAGTCCTTAATTTTGATCTAGTCAATTTTATCAAATTTTCCCTTTATATTTTGTAAGCTTTCTGAGTCTTGGTTAAGAACCCCTTTCTGCCCAGATGTCATTCAGATATTGTCCTATATCCTCTTCCAAATGTTTTATATTCAAATTTCTCTGATTAATCACATCAAGAAAACCAAAATACAAATATTTGCTTACCACCAATGCCAACCTTCAACAAGGCTATTTGTAAATATTCCTGAGTCAAAGAATAGGCTATAACCACAGGTCTTCTTAATATTTAGTCACTCTTTCCTGGCATTTAGCTCTCCATTTCAGGTAATTAACCCTACTTCAGACAGGGTTTTGTGAATCTCTTAAATCGAGTTTTACATGTTTTATGTCCATTAGATAAGGCAAGAAAAAAATTAAACAGCAAGAATATACTTACCAAAAATTTTGTCTATTGAAGCATTTGAAGGCAATGTGCAATTAAACACAGTAAATTGTCTTTTCAAACGCTGTGGAATATCATTTCGGCCACCCCCAGGGTGAATCATTGCTGCTATGAGCTGCACATCAACAATAGTAGTGAAGTCTCCAGGCTTATCCAAGCTATACATTCCTTCCATTTCCATCATCTGTCGCACAATCTCATTAGTTATCTGAAATTTTATACAGTAATATTTTGGTAACATATCACTACCATGTTCCTCCATGGCTCCTACTAATTCATACAGATGAGCTTAGAAGAAAATATTCACCTTTTATCAACCGAGTGGTTGTGAATGTCGGTAATCACCTTCAAAGCAATTTTACTTAAACGATGCACACTTTAACCTTAAGTTGAACATGTCTTTGCAAATCCAATGTGCTCTTCACCACATTAATAAAACTAATTGCTAAATAAACTTACATAGGTGAGTTATGGAATATTCGTTACAAAAGAATGGAATGTGTAAACATGCAAAGCTCCTTATTCAAAAATCATTAAGAATTTCAAGATGGTGACAACAGAACATTAAATCCAGCATGGGGCTCTTTGAAGCACAGAGCCCCACGCAACTGCACAGGTTGCACACCCATGAAGTCAGTACTGGAGAACAAACAGTGAGCCAGGAACTAAAATCTCCATGGAAAGAGGAGTTATGCCTGAAAGTCTAAAATGAATGCAATGAAAAGGGGATGTGTGGTCACACTGATGGGTTTTCAGGGAAGAGGGCAATGAGAAGAAGAGGTCACCTCCCTCACTTCCAGGCCCAAGGCTTCACCTTGAGAAGTCTGCAGGGAAAACAGCATCTTAGTGGGGCAGGAGGGTCAAGTTTCCATTTGAGCAAGAAAGAGATGTTCAGAGAAAAAGTTGAACTCATAGCAGCTTTCAGAGGTACACAGGAAAGGTTTCAGGAGATGGGGAGAGGAGAGATGGGGTTCAAGAAAGGCCATGCAGACTTGTTTGGGGATTAGTGTCAGGCTGAGGACTGATGTGGGAGTCCTGAGTTTCTAGGGTGCCTGATATAAGCAGGGGTAACGAGATTGGTCCTGGGGGACCCAAGGCAGATAGTGTTGATAAGCAGTGAATGTGCGTGGGAGAGAGGTGTTGGGGATCCTGCCAGGTGCATGCAGAATTCTGGCCACATTGGTGGCTCCTCTAATGAGGAGTAACTCTGGGGTTGACAGAAGGTCCCAAGTAGGCCAGTGATGTGTGGTAGATGTTTTAAAAAGTGTTTTTTAATGTTAGGTACACCTCAGAGAGAGTAGGTAGAGGAAGAAATAAGAGTCAAGGATGAAACCCTGGGGAAAGGAAGAAGCAAGGGAGGAGCCCAGAAAAGACTTTAAAATCAAGTAGCCAGAGAGAGAGGGAGATTAATGGGGAAAAACCACGTGAAATTTCAAGAAGGGAGAGTGTCAAATAGAGCAGAGAAATAAAAAAAAAAAAAAAAAAAGTATTACTGGACTTAATAACGTGAAGGTTATTGACATTTTTAAATATAACCAAAATACTGACTAAACATCATCTATGTGAAATACTTTAGACATACCTGGTCTCCCCATTCATTAATCACAGGCATATTAATATCATCAATAAATACAGTCATTTTTCTCCCTCCTGGTGGTCCATATGTGCTTCCCATTCGCTTATCCACATAGCTTTCAATTGTTCTCTGGAGAAAAGGAAACAATTTGTCTTATCCATTTTATTTTAACCCATATTTCTAAAAAGGATGAGAACTTCTGTGGAATAGAATTTACTTATTTATTTAATATATATGAATATAATCACTGTAAAATTTTTAAAAAGTTATTGAAATGTTAATCATTAATTTAAATTGAAATCGATATGCTCCAAAGTTCAGTTTCAGCCTTGGTATGGGGCCAAAATATATTATTTGGATTTGGCTTCAACCTCAAATCTTGGAAAGACTAAAAACTGAATGCCAACTTCCACATCATTTCTTTCAATATTAATATACATAATACAATTTTTATATACATCAACATTTGATTGCAACAACCACTTACAACATTTGATATGTTGATTGATACAGTAAAGGATGGGTTTTACCTGAAACATCATTGGTTCTGTGGCAGATGAAAAGTTTAGGCTTTTAGACAACTGTACTTCAGGATCATATTTTTTCAAATAGGCCTTAATCATTACTGTTTTTGCAGTTCCCTGCTCTCCTGTGAGCAAAACAGCCTGCAATCATAGGTTAATCATGTTGAAAGATGTTGTAACAGGTTCACTTTTAAATACCCTATAGTGCTATCATCCATTTTCGTACTCCATAAAATTATATTACTAATTTTTAATTAATTTTAGAATTACATCTACATCAAAATGGATTCTAGTCCAATTAAAGATTTAAATGTAAAATGTATTACTACTGGAAGAAAATTTGGGTAAATATTCATGTGACCTTGGGGAAGATGGAAGGATTTCCTAAAAAGATGTGCCCACATGGCTCTTCAGGGGACATCAGTACTCCGGGACCTGGTTCATTTGCCAAAAGTGCTTCCATCAAATAATACTACCCCCAGCCCCTTGTGCTGAAGTGGTTGAAGAAGAATGTGCTTCTTGTGTGGTTTGCAATCATTTAAGAAACTATCTATTAAACTTACTTTATATTGTTTTGCAATGGTATCTATCAAAAAATTTGTTCTAATATTGTCAACATTTGGAACCAAAATTGATGAATATTCTGGAACACTGTCGATTGGATAATAATATGGCTGAAGTTTCTTATTCCAGTGCTCCCAATCACCTGTACAATATGCAAAAATCATCTTAATAAAACTTCATTTTTGAAAGTTATCACAGAACACAAAATGCAAGTGCTATAAACAATCAGCAGAATTACATAAACATTTAAAATAAGTTCCTAAAACATGCCAAGACATCTGCTTGTCTAATATTTGTGGCATTTGATAATGTAAATGTTTTGCCTCCTTTAAAAAGTCAGAGTTGAAACTGCTAAATCATTCATCTAGAGAGACCCGGTCTAAAAATGGAATTAGGACCAGCTGGTGGTGAGACCAATGATGGTGATGGGTATGTAGTGGGAAGCACCAGAAAAGAGACAATTGACTACTGGACATAGGTCATTTGCTAAGAGAAATGGGAAAAATAAATCTGGTCCCTAAACTGTAGTGTAGTATAATAGAGTACCCGGACTCTTGACTTACAGTAACTACTAATTTACTGATGGATGTTATCATTATAACAATATAATTTTTGTTACCACATTTCATCAATTCTACAAAATTCTAAGAAACGCTTTCCTCTCTCCCTCACTCCCCCCCCCCCCTTTCTCTCTTTCTCTTTTCCTACGTTTAGCATCTCTGGAATGCCTTAGAATCCATGGAGCCAATCACCATCAGCTAGAAAACTTGACCAGAGCAGTTCATATTGTTGCCATTTAAACTGAATCTTGCATTGTTGGTGGAATTGTAGTGTTGAGTTTACATGCCATTTTATATATCTTAATAAAGACTACACTATGATTCAGGATTGTACCAAAAAAGATACTGTGCACACTGTATGCATGGAAAGGGAGGAAAGGAAGATACTTTTGACATGAGTAAAGCAAATACTCATCATTGGAGAAATAACTTTAATTTTGTGTTTTCTTGCAAAATTACTAAGTCATATAAATGCATGTTTAAGAAACTGCCAAACTATTTTCCCAAGTGGCTAATACCATTTTGCAGTATGTGAGAGTCCTAGTTGTTCCATATCCTCACCATTTGGCATTATTAATCTTCTTTAATTTCAGCCATTCAAATGGCTATGTAATGATGTCCCACTGTGTTTTCAACTTGCATTTCCTGATGACCAATAATGTTGAATATCTTTTCATATGCTTATTTCCCCATTCGCAGATCTTCTTTGGCAAAGTATCTACTTAAATTTCTTGCCCAATTTTAAATTTGTATTGGTTGTCTATGTTTTGAATTGTAAGAGTTCTTCACATGTTCTGATAAAATTCTTTTATCAGATATCTTTCAAATTTTCTTCCCAGTCTATGGCTGGACTTTTCATTTTCTTATCTGTGTCTTCTAAGGTGCAACAGTTTTTAATTTTGATGAAGTTCAATTTATCAATTTTTTTCTTCTATAGTTTGGGTATTTTTTATCCTATCTCAGAAATCTTTGCCTAACCCAAAGATTTAGATATTTCCATAGTTTGCTTTCTTGTATAAGTTTCATAGTCTTACATAAGACTTTTATAAGTCTTACGTTTAGGTTTGTGATCTATGTTGAGTTAATTTTTGTGGACAGAATGAGGTAAGAGCCAAGATTATGGTAGCACAACATTGTGAATGTAATTAACACACTGAAATATGCATCTGAATTGGTTAAAAGGGGAAATATTAGATTGTATATTTTAAAAAAATCAAAGTTCCTTATTTTTACATTTGGATATAATATCATTCTAGCACCACTGGTTGAAAAGACAATCCTTGCCCCCATTGAATTAACTTGACATCTCTGTTGAAATCAACTGAACATATACATGTGGGTCTATTTCTGAACTCTATCCCATTCCATTGATGTATATATCTATCCTTACATCAATATCACACTGGGTTGATTATTATACTTTGATTTTAAGACTTGAAATAAGATAGTGTGAGTGCTCCAACTTTGTTCTTCAAAATTGATTTGGTTTTTCTAGGCCCTTCACATTAACATAAGCATTTTAGAATTTATTTCTAAATTCCAACAACAAAAAAAGCCTGCTAAGATTTTCACAGTGATCGCACTGAATATGTAGGTCCTTTTGGAGAGGAATAACATCTTAACAATATTGAGTCTTCTACTCCATACACATGGTTTATCGTTCATCTGTTTAGGTCTTCTATCATTTTTTTCAACACCATTTTGTGGTTTTCAATATACAGATCTTGCACATATTTTGTTTAATTTACCCTTAAGTGTTTCATTTCTTGGAAGCTATTGTAAACACTATCTTTTATTTCCATTTCCAATTGTTTGTAGATTCTATGTAGAATACTGTATATTGACCTTATGTCCTGTGATGCAAAACTTATTTTCTCTGTAGTTTCTCTGAACGATTCCACAGATAGTCATGTCATGTGTAAGTAAAGGGAGCTTTACTTCTTCTTTTACAATCTGTAAGTCTTTGGGTTTTTTCCTTGCCTTATTATACTGGACCTTTAGTACAACATTGAAAAGAAGTGGTGAGAGAGGACATCTTTGTCTGTGCCCGATACTAGGAAGGAAGCATTCAGCCTTTCACTATTAAGTATGATGTCAACTGCAGGTCTTTATAGGGTTTTATAGATTTCTTTATCAGAATGATATTCCTATTCATAGTTTACTGAGAGTTTCCATCATGAATGGGTATTGAATTTTGTCAAATGCTTTTTCTGCATTATGCTGCTAATATAGTGAATTACCCTGACTGATTTTCAAATGCTAATCCAATTTTCCATTCCTAGAATAAAAGCTCACTTGGACTTCATGTATTATAGTTTTTATATACTACTGAATTTTATTTGTTGGAATTTTAAGAAATTTATATTAATGTTCCTGAGGGATATTGGTCTATACTTTTCTTTTATCATAATGTCTTTCTCTGGTTTTGGTTTTGGGATAACACTATCCTAATAAAATGAACTGGGAAAATATTTCTTCCTCTTATGTATTTTGAAAGAGTTTGTGTAGAATTGGTATTATTTATTCCTTAACCATTTGGTAGAATTCACCAGTGAAGCCATCAGGGCCTGGAGCTTTCTTTGTACAAAGGTTTGTAATTGCAAATTCAATTCCTTTAATAGATATAGGGCTATCAAGATTATCTACTTCTTCTTGATGAAGTTTCGTAGTTTGTATCATTTCATAAATTTATCCATTTCATCTAAGTTGCCAATGGCATAAAGTTGTTCTGCTATGCTCTTATTTTTTTAATGTATGTAGGGTCTGTAGTCATGTTCTTTCATTCCTGACATTCATAATTTATGTCTTCTTTCTCTTTTTTTCCCTCACAAATTCTGGCAAAGAAATGTATCAATTTTTGTTGCTCTTTTCAAAGAACCATCTTTTGGTTTCATCAATTGTTTTCTATTTTTTTTCCTATTTCATCAATTTCTGTTTTGATTGCAGCTATTTCTTTCTTCTGCTCACTTTACATTTAATTTACTCTTCTTTTTTTTTGGTTCCTTAAGGAAGAAGCTGAGCTTTCTGTTTTGACACCTTTCCTTTTTTCTAATACAGGCACTGAGTGCTATAAATGTTTCCCTATTGAGACTTGTTTAATGGTCCAGAGTATCTTGGTCAATGTTTTATGTGCTCTTGAAAAGAATGTGTACCATGCTGTTTGGGGGCAGAATGTTTTATAAATGTCAATTAGGTAAAATTGGTTAATAGTGTTCAAATATTTTATATCCTTATTAATTTTATTTGTTCTATTGACTATTGGGAGAGAGAAGGGACACCTTCACTATAACTGTAGAGTTGTCTCTCAGGTTCTGCTGTTTTCTGGTGTGCCCTCTCTGTGCATATTCCTACTCTCTGGCACTCTGCCCTGCAAATTCTACCACCTCAGCCTCCCCAATCTCTGCCTCCTCATTACAGCAAGACTGACAACTTTGTTCGAATTTTTCATCCCTTAGCTGCTGCTGGAAACTGCCTCCAGGCATTTAGCTGATGCAGTCACCTTGCTTCACTTCTCTTAGAGGTAGCAATCCTGTGCTGCCTGTTTTCCAATGTCTAAAAAATATTGTTTCAAACATTTTGTCCAGTTTTCTAGTTTTCTAAGTAGATAAACCCAATCTCTATTACTCCATCTTGATTGAAAGCAGAACTCTTCATTTTTAATTTTAAGAATGAAGTCTTTTCCAATGATGTTAATGTTTGTACAACAACAATTAAAAAGGATAGATGAAGGGTGGTCTGATGAAGGACTGGTTAGAAGTCATCTGGAGTATATACATTAAAGCCCTATGTAACTACTAAGTATGTAACTTCTTGATTCATTTTATGAATACATATATTAGCAAATCAATTTCACCAAAGTATAGCTATCTTTGGTGGCAAGACTGGATGCCTCAAACTGCTCAGCATTTTAGTTAACAAACCTATTTCAGGGCCTGTGCTGGTTTGGATGTTTTATGTCCCCCCAAACACCATTATCTTTGATGCAGTCTTGTGTGGGCAGGAAACGTATTGGTGTTGGTTGGGTTGCAGATTTTTGATTGGATGTTTCCATGGAGATGTGATCATTCAACTGTGGGCAAGATCTTTAATTGTATAATTTCCATGGAGGTGTAGCCCCATCCATTCAGCATGGGCCTTGATTAGTTTACTAGGGCACTATACAAGCTCAGACAGAAGGAGTGAGCTTGCTACAGCCAAAAGGGACACTTTGAAGAATGCACAGAAGCTGAGAGAGTAGCTGCAGATGAGAGACAGTTTGAAGAATGGCCATTGAAAGTAGACTCTTGCTCCGGAGAAGCTAAGAGAGGACAAACATCCCAAGAGCAACTAAGAGCGACATTTTTGAGGAACTGCAGACTAGCGAGGAACGTCCTGGGAGAAAGCCATTTTGAAACCGGAACTTTGGAGCAGATGCCAGCCACATGCCTTCCCAGCTAACAGAGGTTTTCTGGACACCATTGGCCATCCTCCAGTTAAGGTATCCGATTGCTGATATGTTACCATGGACACTTTATGGCCTTAAGACTGTAACTGTGTAACCAAATAAACCTCCCTTTATAAAAGCCAATCCATTTCTGGTGTTTTGCATTCTGGCAGCATTAGCAAACTGGAACAGGGTCCCATTAAAGAAAGAAGGTGAGTCCAGATTTTTGTCAACCATTCGTTGATAACTTTAGTAAGACCAAGAAAGCACCATCACCTAAACTTGTAGAACGAGTGCTGGTTACTTGGACACAATTCAAAAACATTAATTTTTTTGTTAAGTGGATCACTCTTTTAAGAAATATAGCACATTAATGCACAGAAGATGGTAATTATTTAATTCACATCAATATTGGGTATCATCTCAGTCCCCAAACCAGACCTGCATCAGGGATGGAAAATTGCTGCTGATGAGTTTTCTACCTCTGAGTAACTTGGGGCTTAGACTCTGAGTAAGGACAACATGCTCAGAGGGAGCTTTCTACCATGGCAGAATTCTGGGTTGCTCAGAGGACAATGCTGTGGAGAAGCATGGCTTTGGATTCTATGAGAATTCATGTCTAGATTTAAGGATTCATTTAACTGTTAGGTTGCACTTTGGGTTATAGTTCCCTTTTGTCACCCCAAGCCTTTAGTATCATCTATCAAAATGATGTTTACAATCATAGATCATTCTGGTTAAAGATGGCCAGCCAAAAATAACTGCATTTAATCCTGTTTCTCTTCAGAACCCAAAACTTTCACTTAAATCCCCACTTTCAGTATGATTCTCCCACCCTAAAATGTGCCTGCTGCTCCCCAAGTCTAGAAAACCCTCTGTTTTGCACTCTCCAGACAATAACTCTTCAGTCTTTTGCCTGTGTGGGGCAGGCACAGAGGTCTAGCAGCATGGTTTTGGATACAGGAACTGGAGGTCTGTTTCTAAAAACAGACTTCAATTTTCCCCTCTCTCAGTTTAAGATTTACCTTTGCCCAGTGTGCTAAATCAGTTGCAACTGATCTTTATGCTTTCTCACTTTCAAAAATTTTTATTGTTGTCTACTCTTCTGCTTTATTTATCTTTTTGAATGTATGCATTAAAACAAAGAAAAAAAAAGACTTTCACTGTCATTTTATATGTTAGGAAGAAGTGGAGGTAAATAGAGTTTTTAGGAAGTATGTTTCTCCCTCTCTGGGGCTTAGAAGAATTGGAGCCTGGCCTCTGGATGGAGGGACCAAGCTCAAGGGCTTTTAGGGAGAGAAGAGCTGGATCATGCTGCACACAGCAGCCTGGAGGCTGAGGTGACAGGGCTAGACTTTGCAATGCCTGCTCCATATAAGTAGGGTCCTACTTGCTTGGTTCACTCTATACTTATTCTGACTTTTCCAGCAGGGAAGTTGTGGGACTGATGCTCATTTGCATTACCATGCTTTGCATAATGAAGAATCTGTGTTCTGTAAACTGTTACTTTTCCTCTTCAAGCATTAGAAAGTAGACTATGTAGGAGGTATTGCTAAATTACTTACGACACTGGCTAGTCCATAAAAAAGAAGTTAGGAGTCTACATCAGTTCATGGCATGGCCAAATTGCAAAATTCTATTAAAAATTGCTTTCAAAGGTATGTCCTTCAAGAACATACCATTTTAAAAATGATATTAACAACTGTTTTATTCATAATTGATTTACTATTTCCCCATTGAAGAGTTTATGGAAGTTTATCTTCTTCCCACTTAAAAAGATGTTGTTTCACTTAAGATGTAATTCAGTCTGCTTACCATAATCAGTAACATAAAACTCATACATGGTTTGATTTGTGCCTTTGGGAATTTGTGGTAAGTCTAAATGGCTTGGATGAGTTCTTAGAAAGACTTCCAATTTTTCTCTGTTGTCCAATTCCAGAAGGGCTCCTATACTCCACATCAGGCCAAAAACAAATAATTTATGAAGATGTTCGACACATGCAATACCACCTTCTTCTTTGGAGGGAATTAAACCTTCCAGAAGAGTGAGAGACTGAAAAAATTTTTAAATAATAACAAAATTAAAAAGGAGAAGGGAAGAAAGGAAAAATATATTTCAAGATAGAGCTTGATATCCTACAGCCAACAACACTCAGAAGTCAGGCCATCCTTTGTTAGACAGGTTGCGTGGTCTAGCAAAACGGACATCAACCTGGGAATCCGGAGGTGTGATTTCTACCCCAGCTTGTGCCACTAACCTGTCTGAATTTCAGTTTCCAAATTTGAAAAGCAAAAGGCCTAACTAGATGTTTTCTAAGGTAGTTTCTGGTTCTAAAGTTTGGTGATTCCAAATTTTCCAGATCAAGGATTTTCTTTCTTTTTAACATTTTGCAGCAAACTATGGCCCATGGACCAGCCACCTGCTTTTGTAAATGAAGTTTCATTGGAATCCAGCCACATTAATTCATTTATATATTGTTTCTGGCTAAAGTGACTGGTTGTGGCAGACAGTTGTGTGAAGACTTAAATATTTACTTATCTGGCCTTTTAAGAAGAAGTATGCCAACCCACCCTCACTGACTGACATCCCTTACACTCAGAGAGAGATCACTCATGGACTGGAATTAGAAGACCTTAAAAATCTATGAATAGTTCTGTTTTTTCCAAAGACTAGTAGAGAAAACTGGGTATGGAAAGAAGAATGCCACAAACTACTTCTCAGAGAGTTGTTTAAAAGTTTTCCCTATTTGATATATTCTACATTTGCAAAACCAAGATTTGGCACCCAAGTTTTCCTGATTGCCACAAACTCCTTTCTGTACTTTTAATAAAACTATCAGTTTTATTTATTTATTTTGTCAACTCTCATTGTGGGATACATTTTCGGGGACAGATTACTAAAATTGAAGGTAAGAAAAACAGTACATTCCTTCTTGGCTGACAGTACCCCCTAGGAAGTGAAAATAGTAAAGAGATGGAGTAAGATCTCTAATGAAATGTTTACCAGGAATCCAACTCATCAAAGCATTCACAGTCACATCATAAAAATATTTCCATGGTCTGCAGGAATGTTCTATTTCAGATGCCTGTAAACTGTAACTGAGTGAAAAACAAAATCTAAAAAGCTAAGCAGTAAATATACCAAAAAAAAAAAAAAAAATCCAAAAAACCTTACTTGCACAATATAGTTACACTCCAAGAGCTGCATTTTTGGATGGAGGTTTAGTTTCATAAATGTATATGCATCTTCAAACACTTTATCATACAAGGTTAGGAATACAGAAGCTTCCTGTGCAGTGCGCTTTTTCAACCATGCCTGTAATGACGAAATAGAACCTCTGCTTATTAAGAGAGAGAAACATGGGAAGAACCTGAGCCTGCTTCTGCACGTTTCTCATCCCCACCTGTAGTATTGGCCTCCAGCTGAGAGCAGAGCTGCTGATATAGACCATGCCCATTCTAGAAACTGTAGCGGGAGAGGCATTCTCAATATTGTGGACTTCAAACAAAAGTTTACAATTAGGGGCCATGGGAATGCGATCGCCATTCGCTAAGGTGAGAGTTTTATTGTCGTCCAACACAGAATTCAAGTTCTCAATCCAAATGGCATCTACAGGACCATCTAAAATGAGGAAAATGTTTTCACCTGCAAACAAAACAGAAAATCACCGGCTTAAAAAGAAACAGGCTAAATAAATACTGTTATTAATAAACAGCAGGAAAAATGATCATTAAAAGGTTTCATGTGTACCTTTTTTAGCTTTTAACGTTTTTCTCCATAGAGTAGAAAAAATCCCATCTGTCCAGTCATTGGTAGCAGTATCCAGCCTGCCAAACATCTGAGGTGCAGTAATAGCTTTTGGATTCATTCGCATTTCTCTATGAGGCCTTCCACATTCTGTCATTGCCTTCATCAGAATCGTTATAACAGTTGTCTTTCCAGAACCACTGGGCCCAAGAGTCATCAAGCCATGACGTACCAGAGATGTCTCATATAACTACAAGATTAAAAAAAAAAAATGGAAAAATCTAACTTATGAGTCTCTTGCTGACATTCATACAAGAAGTTTGCTGAAATTTGGAAAGCATTAAATAAGTCATTTAGCTATGTTCATTAAAATAACTAGTTCAATGCTTAAAAAATTAAAAATGCAAAAAATATTTTTTGTTTTATTAGATGTGCCTAAGACATTATAAAAAGCTATAATTGACCAAGTATGATAACATGGAACTTGAATTACATTTTGGAAATAATTAATTCAGGAGCTGGCTTTTGCTTCTCGAGCTATAAATCCTTATCATTTGGGCTTGCTGGTGTACAGCAAGCCGTTTTTCCACATGGAAACTTTTTCTGCATCTATGTGATGATACCGCCCCTTAGTGGTGGAAGGCAGCAACACGCATAATGCTGGTGAACATCCAAGTTTCACACCCTCCTGAGGTGCGTTCCCCAAAAGTAGACCTTGAGATGAGAACTATGTGCAAAGTGATTTTTAGTCAGGGAGGGCTCCAGGGAGAAACCAATAAGGGAGTGAAGGAAGCAGGTCAGGAATGGAAAGAAGCCAAGCAAGGTGTAATCTGGAGTAAAGACTGATCCTGGGGTGAAGGGAGGAGCTCTTGAGCATGTTATATCCGCCTGTGTCGCTCCTCTTGGAAGCAGGGGAGCTTGATATTCCTACTCCGGTACCCATCAGTCCTTAACTGCAGAGAGGTTGGTTTGGGGGTAGGTTGGGGAATAAAATCCCAGGTGCTTCCATTCTTTGTGCCTGCCAACGAAGTGGTCCAGCCCTCCTGAGGGAACGGCCAAACGTGAGCTATCAGAAGCAAAAGCACCCAGAAGCTGGGGAAGGGTGCATAGAAATGCTAAAAGGGGTTAAGCAAACATACTAAGAGCATGGACGGTATCTGTTACAACATTCCATCTGTAGTTTTTTTAATAAAAATAAGAAGCCAAAGTCCTCATAGCTGATTAGAGGTAGAATTTTAGATACCACGTATTACATTTTAGATACAAATGTATTACTACTATAACCCATAGTTTAAAAGCAACAGGGGCAATGCCTTAACATTATGTTGGAGAGTAATGTTACTGACATTCAAAAAAGAATACAATATCCCAGTCCCCCACCCATTGAGATAACTAGGATTTTAGTACTCAGTGTATTCAGTACTCAGTACCTTGATTAAGTACTCAGCATATGTATGCATATCATTTATAAAATCTGTTCCCAGAAATAAAAATAACATTTAATGAGGTTTCCAAAACATGTATGTTGAAAAAACTTCTCCCTAAATATTTCCTTGTAAAATCTGTATATGCCTCAGATGCCTACAGATCTTATAAATTGGTAAAAAAAAAGTTAAGTTGAAATAAGAATTGCTGTTTTTTCAAATGTGGTTTTCAACACTCTCCATAATTTTAGCGCCTTCATTTTCCAAAAGTTCTGGAAAACACCCAACGATCAGGCACACAGAGAATACTGCGTCTGTTAACAGCTTCTTGACTCAGCTAATAAAGAGACTGAATAATTATCACAAGGATTTTTGTACAGTGATGGGCAGAAAGACATCAACAGACACAGGCAAAGGATTCAAGTTTTAGTGTCAGTGTAGGACACAATATATGCACACACAGAGCAGGACAAAGTGACACTCCCAGTTTCCTCAGGTTTCGTGCCCCACTAAGGCACCTCACTGCAGACAATACTGTCAGACGGAGGCAAGAAAATCATTCTTTCCATTGCCCAAAGTTTTTATAACCTATTATCTCCTCCCCCAAATGTTATTAAGATTCTGGTTACCTCCAAATCTTCTCTCTAGGAGTAAATAACAACCTCAGTAAATTACTTCTTGTTTACTGTGAGGAAAGGTAAATCTCCACCATCTCTCTGGAACCAACACTTCCCCACTGAGGACTGTCTTGCAATTATGCATTTATGGTGTTTTAACTTAGTTTCAACATTTACATCAAATAAGGGTAATATCATGAGTTCTAATCAAATGACTCTTTCAATGACACATATTTATTGTTACACTGATAACAGGTTACAACTTCTCTACCTGCACAAGTTTGAGGTTCCAGGGTGGATGGTTAATCAAACCTTCTTCCTCAACCTGGTTGGCTACTGCAGCTTGCAGTTCCACATAAGTACTACTATCTAGTTGTAATCCTGGAAACAGGTCATTGATTAAGCTGAGGAACAGGGGTTCATCTTCATCAACCTAAAATGTCATAGATTAAAATGAATTTACTCCTTCAGTCAACAAATATTTTTCAACTAGCTAGTATGTGATGTGCATCGCACTCACCATTTGGTCCTCAGAGAATTATGTATTACTCTCCTACCCAGACTTGTAGTCTCTAGAACTTTCTCCTGAATGCCACCACTGAATCCACATTATGTATGCCATTGCACCCAAGGTTCCTTGGCATTCAAAGTCTTACACAATCTAGCTCCTCCAAGGTTTGATCTCATTAATTTATCATACGAATGCTCTGCTTCTCACCAACAGGGATCCTCAAACTTCAAAAAGTGCCATTTACAGTCCCAACTCTATGGAAGTATTAATATTCCATTTAAATTAAGAAAATATCCATAATCCTGTATGACTGGCTCATCTAAGGCTGGCTGTAAAACTCCATTAGAGCAATGATTTTTCTTTCCTGTAAGTAGTAAGTTTGAGTAAACTGACTCCAATCTTCATTTGCTATGTCATTAAATATATAGATCACTCACATTCCCAGCTGCTAACCACTTCTAATTTTTTCTTATTTATCTTCAGGGCTCCCCTGATGCTTTCTTGAATTCTTGTTTAAGGGTTTCAAGAATACCATTATTTAAGGGAGAAAGTGAGGTGTACTGGAAGGAGCAGAGGATTTGGCATTAGAAAGCTGTATAGATTATTGTTCCAAATTCTCAATTGACTGTGATTGTTGGGTCAATATCCCAACCTCTCTGGATCTCAGTTCCCTCATAAGTAAAATGGAAATAATGGTACTAGCCATCCATATCCTTCAGAGTTGCTGTGAGGGTCAAATAAGACACTTGTGAAAAGGCATTATAATACAAGACGTTAGTTTTTATAATTTGAATGGGAGCCTCCTAAGAACCATTTCTTCCCCAATCTTGTACTCCCAGGGCAAGGACATAATATACAGCACACAGAAGTCCTTGAACAAATATCAGATGGACATGTCCATCAGCTAGTCCAAAACAATCTGGCTATAGTTGTGACAAGCATGAAAGCAGTAAAGTACCTATTATAATTTCTACAGCAAACTTTTAATGCATTTTTGGAAAATAATAATGGCATTGGTGTTTTGAGAGAGACATGTCTGAGATAAGCTAGTCATACACAGAGAAAGCAAAAAGTTCTCACGATTACCTGTGAATCAAGCCTTTCAAGTTAAGAATTTTTATTATGTTATGAATAATGTTAAAGGATTACACTGAAATTTGGGGGTTGAAGTCCATTGATGAAGCCTGTTTTTCTGCATACAAGTGATAAGGATGCACTTTCAGCCCATGTTGGCCCACACAGTCACACAGGGTCATAGGTTTGTGTGTGTGTGCGCGTGTGTGTGCATGTGTGTGAGAGTGTGTTTGCCTTCTTACTGGAAACACAGTGGTAGCTTTGCCCACCCATCATCTCTGCAATTCTTAGTCCTCATAGCTCAACATGACCCAACCCCCACTCATCCACCAGGTCAAAAATCTGGGAAGAAAAGTGAATTCAGAGAAGAAAAGATACCAATTTGGAAAGGTTCATATCTCTTAGCCCTCTCATGACAGTGCTTAATTCACTGTCTTCCGGTCTGGCTCTTTTTTGAGATCCAAGAGTCCTCAATACAGACAGAATATTTCTCAATCCAAAGTCATAATGGACCTAAAATGGGAAAAGAGAGGAAAAAAGATTATTTCATTAAACATTCTAAATGTAGAGTCATTATAACATAGATATTTTGATACTTTATATACTGCAGTTCTTGTGTGGCTAAACTGCAAAGTTTTATTGGCTCAATTCTCCCTCCTTTGCTTAACTGAAAAATGATTCCATTGAAAAGACCAAGATTTATGATACAGTTTTCATACCTTAAATATCCTTTTGAGAATAATACAGTCTGACACAGTCTGAGCAAGAGACAATAGATTTAAAACGTGTAACTACATGTTACATACTGTATGATTCCATTTATAAAGCATTCTTAAGATAAAAATCAAAGAGATGAAAAAATAATGGTGGTAAGGAGTTAGGGATTTGAGGGGGGGTAGGTATGGCTACAAAGGGGTAGCATGAGGGAACACTGTAGGAATGGAACAGTTCTGTATTTTGATTGTGGTGGTGGTTACACAAAGCTACACACGTGACAAAACTTAGAGCTGCACAAACATGCAAATGCACTCACACAAATGAGTGCGTGTATAACTAGTGAAATATGAATCAACTCTGTGGATTGGACCAATGCCAAGATCCTGGTTTTTTTATTGTATTGTAGTTATAAGATATCAACACTAAGGAAGGCAGGTACAGGCTGCACAGGACCTTCCTGTATAGTTCTTTGCAATTTCCTGTGACTCTACAATCATTTCAAAGTGAAAAAGTTTCTTAAAATGCAAGTTAATAGGTCAAATTAATTATAAACATATTTTAGAAAAGAGCCAATGAGATTTTTTACTAGTTGATTAGCATTCAGCAAGGTAAAATTGCAAAATAAAAAAAAGCAAATTCTTTGGTGAGGGGAAAGGAGATACACAAAGTTACCTGTTTGGTAAGTTGTTCTTCACAAAGTTTGTAAAGGACATAAAACTTTTGAGCCAAGACAACATTTTCAAGAAAACCACAGCTTGCAAGTTTAACTCGCATAATGATCTGAAAATCAATTTAGTAAGATTTTTCAACACTTTGGTGAAAGACAGGTAAAGAACAGAAATTTTATTATGCTTTTAAATCCTGGTGCATACCTGTCTATCAGGAACCATCATAGCAACAGTTCTAAACTGAATTTTTAAGTTTTCTGGTAGTTCCTGACGCCCAGCATATCCAGGATTCTAAAAGTTAAAATACATTTAATTTTTAATTGTTGATATAATTTGCATTTCATGAATGTAAATACATTTCAAATCCCTAGTTCAGATTCTAAGGTGGTCTAGAAAAACATTAGATTCATAAAATGTCCTCCCTTCCTCAAGAATGTATATTGGACCATCCACATTTATTAATGTCACATCACTCTCTCCTATCTATTTCCATTTTCCTTATATTATTCCTCTTTCTATCTCTTTCACATTCACTTTGTATAGCAAAAAAATTAATCTTCTGTATGTCTATTGGTTAAAAAAGAAAAGAGAGAAAACTAAATAAATACATGGATAATTATGGGCTAAAATATGTTGCTATATTAAAGAAGAAAAAATAGGCATTTTATACTGGTTAGCCTACTTAGGTAATTTTCTTTCATCTTTCAATTATTTTCAGTCATTGCTATAGAGTTCTTTGGTTGACCAAATGGCATAAAAAATCATGGGGGTGAGGGAAAATAAGGGAATAAAGAGGGAAAAAATGGAAATGAGAAAAGGAAGGGAAGCTAAGGTCTCATAGGTAGCAACAGGTTGAGTCCCAAAAGTCCCAAAGGGAGAGTTGGGGTTCAAAGACAAATAAGACAAATAGAGGTCAGTTACAGGAAAGACAGTCCATTAAGAAACCTTCAATCTCTAGTACTATTAATGAGCCAGACAACTTGCTAGATGCTGGGAATACAGAGATTTCTGGTTGCCTCCCAATACTTCTCTATTCCTTAGTAATAGAACCCCAGTTGTAAGCTTGGTCCATCATCACCCAGATCAAAAACTACATTTCCCAGCCTGCTTTTGCAGCTGGTGTGATTAAATTCTACACAGTGAGATGTAAAAGGAACACTGTAAGAAATATTCTTGATATTTGTTTGAAAGGATTTGATTCAATCAATTAGGTGCAACAAAATAAATGCTTCTGCAGCATCTTGGGTGTTGAGGCAACCTTGGAGATAGAAACCATAATGGAACAGAAACATAGAAGGATCTTAAGAGAATAAATCTTTACGTGTTAATCCAGTATTTTTTTAGTTCTCAATTACTCACAGCCTAATGCAATATCTAATTGATATTTCCAATATTATTCCTAATCCAGAGAGAATGTTCTTCTTTAAAAATCTGCCAGGCCATAGTTTCATTCTGAGTAAATTTCTTCATCCCATTTCCTGGGATGAACTGATCCCTTCTGGATTATTACTATTATTTCCCCCTAACTGCTTTCCTGGATGTTTGCTTACAGTAAAGCTTATCAGAATCTCTTCTGGTATTTCTTCCTGTAATTTATCTTTGTCCACTGGGACATTTACAACACAAAGCAAGTTCTTTGTTTTATCATGCAAGTTAGAGATTTAACTATACAGAGAACACTTATAAAAACATTAAATAAAACTGGCTCAACATTAATCCTCACTTCTCCAATTCACAGAAACTTATTTATTCATGTATTTGACATTCTATCTTTATAACATTGTATCTCAACGCTTTGTCATCAATCACATGGTAATTGAATTTGTTATGATTCTTTGGTGTGGGACTTTGTTAGTTTATTTTGAAAATTTTAAGTTATTTCCATCATCCTTTTATTAAGTATCAGAGTAAAACAAATTGTTAAGAGGTTAAGCAGTTATGTCTTGATGTCAGACAGTTGATAAGCTCTATCTCTCAGTGGCTGTGTGACAAGCAAGATTACTAAATCTTCCTAAACCTCAGGTACCTCAGTTATAAAACAGAAATTAAAAATATACACCCAAGAGGGCTATTATAGCTATAAAATGAGATAATGTACATGTAGTAGTCATTAGTGTTATTGACCAAATATTCAGGTTCTTCCCCCTTCCAGAAACATGACAGGAGTGTACTTCCCAGCCCTCTTGAAGTTAGGTGTGGCCACAGAACTTGTTTTAACCAATGACTTGTGACTTGGGCCACTAGCTACCTTGTCAGCCTGAGTAGCAGAGTGAGAACATATAAAGCAGACCCTCTTCCCTCTCCAACTACTCTCTGCCACTCCAGTCAACCCACTATGGCCACGTGACATGACAGAGAAATAAATCTTCGGGGTTTTAAACCAGTAAGATTGGGGAATTGCTTATTACTGCAGCATAGAGTGGGCTATCCTGTATGATACAGGTAACAAAACATTTAGCCCAGCACCTTACACATAAGTGCTCAATAAACAGCTTCCTTTTTTATTATTAACATATTTTATTATTTTATCTTCTGTTTGGGCTATTCTTATTACTCAAAAAAAAAAATCATATAACAGAGTAAAGCTCATGATCCCTGAATAGTCAGTGATTTCCTACTAATACATGCTTTCTTTTATTTGCATTTAAAGCCTGTGTTCTCACCATTGTCAAGAAGATTCCAAATTCTGGATTTAAATCAACACAATCACCATCGGAAAAAATGAACTGTTTTTTTCTCTCTTTTCTTGAGGTCAAAACAATATAAATTTGTTGGGCTGCCACTGATAATACGGGCAATTCAATTCTGTTAAACTCATCAAAACAGCCCCAGGAACCTGACTGTGCAAGACCTGGAATGAAAAACAGGTAATTTGTGAAGTTTTTCTCCCTCATAGCAATCATTTGTGGAGTTTTACTTCTCGATAGCAATCATTTTTTCAGAGTGCTCCCAAACAATTATATATTGAAACACGATTTGGACAAAGTTCCCTATTTGGCTGTTTTTAGAGACTTAATTCCAGTGATAGAGGTAAAATTTGTTTGTATAGCATCACAAAACAATGCAAACAGTGCACTACTAAAATGAGAGTATAGCTGGGTCACTACGCAAAGGGATGTGGAAGGGTGCTAAAATCTGACCCAGTCTGGAAGCGCCGGCCTCCAGCGACAGGTGCAGGGGAAGGAGCCACAACATTGTGGGAAACTGCCAAAATAGGTTATGCCCCTCCCTCCCTGGGTCAAATATCTCTAGTTTTCTTTTTTATTGCAATGAGATCCTGGGGGAGTGAGAGAATAGCCAAAAGGATTTTTATTTATTCCTTACAAAACCTAGCACAAAGCAAGGCCTGGATAGCATAAGCACTCACTGTTCCTGTCTTCTTCGTTATCTTCACCTCTATGAAATGCTCTTGTTTCTCTGTTTCCTTTATTAATTCCCCTCTTCAGACTTTCCCCTCGCTCCCTTGGGAATTTCCTTTACATGGATATTGAGATTTACTTATCTATCCCTATGATCCTTAAGTTCTTCTGTCGAACTTTCCATCTCTCTCTTTTTTTAAATTTTCATATTTATATTTCATTGCATTTTTCAATTTTTTACATTGGTGTGCTACATTAATATCAAGATATAAGAGTGTTACCCTAAAAAGAAATTAAATATAACTTGCAATCTTTTTTTTTGAAAGTCATTTGTTTTTTTAATGTAATTTTATTGAAATATATTCACATACCATACAATCATCCAAAGCGTACAATTGTTCACAGTTTCAACATATAGTTGTGCATTCAACACCACAATCAGTGTTTGAATATTTTCATTACTCCAAAAAATAAAAATGAAAATAAGAATAAAAATAAAAGTAAAAGAGAACACTCAAAGCATCCCATACCCCTCCTCTCCCATCATTTACCTTTTTTTTAAATTTTTTAATAAATATATTTACATACCATACAATATCCAAAGTGTAAAACAATTGTTCATATTATCATCTTATACTTGTGCATTCATCACCACAATCAATTTTTGAATACTTTCATTACTCCAAAAAACAAAAATAAGAATAAAAATAAAAGTAAAAAGAACACCCAAAAAGTCCCATACCCCCCTCCTCCATATTATTCATTTACTTTTTGTCCCCATTTTTCTACTCATTCATCCATTCATTGGGTAAAGGGGGTGTGAGCCATAGGGTTTTCACAATCACACGGTCACACCATATAAGCTATACAGCTATATAGTCGCCTTCAAGAATCATTTCCATCTCTTTTTGCAATATATTCTATTGGCCAGGTATTCCAACTCAGGAAGTTTTTTTTTTTAATTTACATTTTCAATTTCCAAGGACTTCAATTATTTCTTTTTCATAGCAGCCTGTTTTTTTTTAATTGACTGTATGTTATAAATTCTTGAATCCCTCTGAAGTATTGATTTTATTTAATTTTTAAGTTTTCTCCTGTTTCCTCTACTAATTCAGTTTGGTGGTCAGTAGGTTTGTTTGCTCTTCTCAAAAGATTTTATGAGACTTTGTTATCTCTGCCTAATGGCTGTTGAGTGTGTATCTCCTCAGCTCAAATGCCTGCTTCTGGTGATCCGGTGATCAGCAGGAGAGAGGCAGGAGAGCTTGCCCTCCCAGTGTGGTGCATCTGCCGGGACTCTGGCTAGAGCCACTTCTGGGGCTGAACGTCGTCAGGATACCCACTTCAGAGGACTGTGTTACAACTGTAACATGGAGGGTGAAGACCGGAGCCAGCCGCTTCCCTTCCTGTTTCTCTCTCTTCTGCTATAATGTTGGCATTCTATGGTTACATTGTGCTCTATTTTGCTTCTCTCTACCACCTCCAATCCTCAGGCCAGGAAAGATCCAGAAAAGAACCCTTCTCTGATTAGAAAATGGTTCTTGGGGTTCAAAAATGTTTCACCATACAGGCAACTTACTTCAGACTTCACTGTAAAGAATACAATATTAGAGGTCCAGTTGAAGACTATGTGTGTCTCTCTTGGATCCCACACTCACTCCTTGTCCAGAGATAACCTCTATCCTGAAATTGGTGTCAGTAGTTCTCATACAGACTTTTAAACCATTGTTCTTATACATGTATTCACAAACATTTGCTTGTTCAAAATTTATATGTGTGTATGCACATATGTATATATGTATGTTTTTATCTATCTATATAAATCATACTGTATATATACATCTGAAATTTGATTTATTTGCTCAATATTATTTTTTGTTTTATCCATGCAGATACAGGTAGATCTAATTCACTATTTTTAAATGCTTTACTGTACAGTTTTCCATTGCATAAAATACACCAGTTTAAAAATTCATCCTATTCTCAATGGATATTTCGGTTGTTCCTAATAATTTGTTATAACAACTTTGTAGTCTTGCTCATGTCTTCTTGTGATACGTGTGAGCAGTATAAATGCTTGGTCAAAAAGCATGTATATCTTCAGTATTTACTACATGTTGCCAAACTATTCTCTGAGGCATTTCTAGCAATTTACACAGACATGAGTTAGTATTCAGAGTTACAATTTCTGCACATCCTTCCCAAGAGTAGTTCTCTCAGATTTTTCATTTTTTGCCAGTTTGGAGGCAGTGAAAATGGTATCTCATTGTTTTATTTTTGTGTTCCTAAATGATTTTGATAAATTCTTTTTTTTTTATTATGAAGTTTAACATATATACATAACAGTGATAACTTTCAAAGTATGATTTCATGAGTAGTTAGCAAATTTCAAAGAATGTCATGGGTCACAGTTCCACAAATTCAGCCATTTCCATTATTGTAAAATATAACATACACACAGAGAGGTGCCAATTCTCTATGTACAGCTCAACAAGCAGTTATACAGTTAATTTCAAAAATTGTTATAGGTTACAGTTTCACAGTCTCAGTCCCTCCCCCACTTCACCTTGAAAGGTGAAGACCTTCAAGGCACAAGTCAACGAGCAGCTATAGAGCAAATCTGAAAGGATGCTATGGGCTGCAGTTCCATCACGTCATTTACTTCTTCCCCTTTACCTTCTACCACATCTTTCTGAAATTTTCATTTTCTACCTAATTTTGTGGTTTATAGAACTCAATTTGCCATTATGTGTTGATTTTATATTCTAGTAAACTTGCCAAACTCTATTTTTCTACAGATTTGTTAAATTTTCTTTATAATCTACCATATCATTTATAAATAATGAAATTTTTTCTTTCTTTCCACTCTTCGTATTTTTGTTGTTGTTCTTCCTTCCTGCACTGGCTAGGACCTGTGGCACATTGAGGAACAGAAGCTATAAAAATGAGAATCCTGGTCTTATGCCTGATCTCTAAGAGAATACTTACAAATTCTCAACATTAACTATCATGTTTGCTGTAGGTTCTTTGTGGATGTCCTTTATTAAGTGAGCCATATGGATGGATATCTGGAGGAAGAATCTAAGAAACAGCAAGTGCAAAGGCTCTGACAGGGGTGGGGGGGAGCTAATGTGGCTGTCCTCCAGGGAACAAAGGGAAGATTAAGAGATGACATCAGGGGGTCAGAGCAATAACAACAGGGATGGGTAGGAACAGATGTGATGGTGTAAGACAATATAGCACCATTGTAAGGATTTTACTTTTACTCTGACTTAAGTCACAAGACATCTTGCAGCAGAAGCATGTCATAATCTGACTCCTATGTAGAAGGATCACTCTGGTGATGTTTTGACACTAGACTCGAGGGGGAAAGGGCAGACACAGACACCAGTTAGGAGGCTTATTGGAACAGTCCAGTGAGAGATGATGATGACTTGAACAAGGGCGATGACAATGGGGATGATCAGACATGGTCAAATTCCGGATGTATTTTGAAGGTAGAACTGATAGTGCTTGCTGACCAAGTGGATGTGAGTATGAGAGAGAAGAGTAGAAGCTGATTCTAAGATTTTTGTCTGAGCACCCGGAAGAATGGCATGGCCATTTACTGAGATGGGGAAGGCTGAGGAAGGAGCCAGGTATGGGAAGGGGAGAGCAGAAGTTCGGTATTGGATATACTGAATTTGGATCTATAAAGACATTTGAGGGGAGATGTCAAATAAGCAGTTGCATATGTGAATCTAGAGTTTCAAGAAGTCCAAGCTAGAGATATAAATGTGAGAGCCATCATGTAGATGGTATTTAAAGTTTGGGTTGGCCTTAGGTCACCAAGATAAATGATCAACATGATTCCATTTTCATAATCCAATCCACATTCAACTCAAGGACAATAACACCAGCAATAGTATTGAACCATATGAAGTTAATGAAATTCAACTATTTTTTTACCTAGAAAAATGGCAATGCCATATGGATCAACCTATACTAATGTTGACTATGTGAAACTATATCACTATCAATTTAATCATACAATAACATTGAAGTACAATAAAAATCAATTCACCCCAAATAATTTAACATCATTTGACACTTGCCTTTAAAAATTCTTCCTAGGCCTCTGAAATCCATTTGATCTGAGCAGTTGAACACAACCACATATTTTCCCAAACACCTTCCCATGTCTTTAGTGGTTTCTGTTTTGCCAGTGCCTGCAGGTCCTGCTGGAGCACCTCCCATGTTCATTCCCAAAGCCTGTGCTAAAGTGATATAGCATCTGCAAATGTTCATTGGACAAAACATTGTTAATATATTGAGGATAATGCATACTACAGTAAAGCACAAACAAAAGTCCAATGTGACTGGAATGAGTCTTTTTAATTTAGAATTTGAGCACCCCACATAAAAGAGACAGGGGACCAAACGAGGCTGGGGTACTTGACAATCATTAGAAGTAAATCAGTGATTCCAAAAATTACTTGGGACAAACTTCTAAACCCTTCAACCCTGATTTAAAAGTGAAAGAAGCCAGACACAAAAGGTCACAGATTCTATGATTCCATATATAAGAAATATTCAGAATAGATAAGTCCACAGACATAGAAAACAGATTAGTGGTTGCCAGGGGCTGAGGGGAGGGGAAATGGGAAATGCCTGTTTAAAGAGTATGGGGTTTCCTTTTGGAGTGATGAAAACATTTTGGAACTAGATAGAGGTAACGGATACACAACCTCATAAATGTACTAAATGCCATTGCATTGTACACTTTAAAATGTTAATTTTATGATATGTGAATTCTACCTCAATTAGGGAAAAATCGCAAAACCTTCAGGCCTTCCCTCCCACTGTGGTCAGGATAAAGTCCCAAGTCAGAGAACCAAATAAACAGTTATGTGCTGGTAAATGTGTAGCAACTAGCTCTACAAGAAAAAAAAAAAAGCCTTGATTTGCATGTTTGCTGATTTCCATGGTATAAATACTTCCACCAGGGCTTATGGCAAGCTACCACTGTGATAAAAGTGAATTGGTAATTGCAGGCTAGTACAGCCTGGCGCCAGAACACGGCTGCAAATAAATCTTTTTACTAAGAAATGTTTCACCTGTATAGAAAAGTATGAGAATAATAAACGAGCCTCCTTGTATCCATAATCCAGCTTCTGTATATATTTGCTTTAGATCTAAGTAAAACTCAACGAAGATCTTTGTGAGACAAGAAGCTTAACATGCAAATGCCAATGGAAGAGAAAATGCATTAACAAATGTATGTTTCAATGGCCCTGGGTTTCTGAAGGGAGAAGCCGGATAAATTAAGAGGAGGCTGAAGATGTAATTTGCGTGTGTCTTAATTTTACCTGAAGGCAGCCCTGTTAAAAGGAATGGCAGAATTAAATGTTCTATGCCCCAATTCAAGTCAATTCTGCAAATATTTATTGGGCTTCTTCTATGCACAGGAACTGAACTGAGTGTTGTGGGATATATGAAGATGAAAAAGATCCAGTTCTTGCCCTGTGTAATACACAGTAAAGAGCTGTGAGGGAATCTGACATTGAGCAAACATTCAGACTTGGCAAAGAAGTTTCACTTTGGGTATTTATTTTCTCATCTGAAAAACCAGGAGACTAAACTAGACAATCTCCAAGGTACCTTCCTTCATTACAATCCTAACAACTTTCTTTATGGTTCTAGGGATATTTTTCCCTCTTGGAAACTAAGATTCACTACTAAATTATTCTTAGTCAACATTCAAGCTTGCTTTTATTCTTTTCTGTCTCTCTAGCTCACAAAATTGTAATGTAACTGTAAGTTTAAGTATCAGCTATAGTTATTTCACTGTTAGACTGACTTTGATGAACTAGCATAGACTCAACACAAAAGCCATATGCCTTTATCAATATTTCAAATGCAATTTTAAAACAATTTTCAGCACTAGTTAATTACAACTGGAATAATAATAAAAAAAAAGTGTTTATTACCTATCTGTTAATGGAGTGATAACGAGACGATCAGTGCATCCCAGAAATTCATTTTGGTAAATAAAATCAACGTCGGTAATAGATACCACAGTTTGATCCAAATCTTCCTTAAAATAAAATCTACTCTGTTTTAGCCATTCAAAATCAGTAATTGATTTGATATGCATTTTTACCTTAAAAACATGAAATACAAAAAAGTTACATATGCTTGAACTGCAATAGCATTAAATATAAACATATGGGCAGTTTTTATTCATTCTTTCATTAAGTGACTCTCATTCATTTAACAAATATTTATTGATTCCCTCCTTGGGTTTGACACTGTGCTGGATGAATAAGACAAACATGGTTCCTACCATCTGAAGCTTACAAAAAAGAGCAAAAGACAAATAGTTAAACAAATAAATTGGAATATAGTGTGTGCAAATTACTACCAAAGATTTCAAGGTTCATGGGACTATGTAGCAGGAGGGCCTAACCTAGTATTTGAGGTCTCAGAGGGATGCTCAGAGAAAGAGATATCTAAACTAAAACCAGGATAAATAGTAGGAATTAACCAGGAAAATGAAACAAAAAGGTTAATGGGATGTGGGAGGGGAAAAGGTTCTAGGCAGAAGCCCAGAAGATCTTGCCGGCATGTTTAAGGAACTAAAAGAAGTTCAGTACAGCTGGGGCATCCCGGGCTCAAGGGAGGAGTGCCAGTTGAGGCCTCAGAGGGTCATAGCAAGTGGTTTGGACATTGTCCTCCTGGCAATGGGAAGACACTGGAGGAATTAGGCAGGGAAACACATGATCATATATGCCCACTCCCATTCCTGCACCAGCACTGTGGCCAAGCCACTCTATCTGCCAAGTCATGAGTGTGTGCCTATGGAGCAAGAGATACTGGGCTCCTACCACCATGGATGCAAGTTCAATGGCCTGGTCCATTAGATGAGAAAGAAACAAGAAGTATTTTTAGGAACTATATTCTACCACACCCACATTCTGGAGCTGCTTTATGACCTTCCTGTGGCAAACCTGGAGAAACCTCAGTCCTCCCAATTTAAGGGAGTCAACATAGAAAAAGAGTCAAATGGTCCTCTTTTCTGCTCTTAATTTAAACCCAGTAGGCCCATGTCCGGGGCATTCAGCTGACTCTACCTGAAATTTGGCATCTGGCAACTTCACAATGTTCAAACTTGTACCTAATCAAGTCTTCATATCCCTTGCATTATTGTTTAAAGTCTTGTTTTTTTTGTTGTTGTTTGTTTATGGCTTTGCCTCACTCTCCAGTTCAGAATTCTGGCTTCCCTCTTAAAGCATGGTTAATATTCATCACCTTAAAAGAGTTGCTTTCAGGTAACAAAGTCCAACCCCACCCCGAGGGACTTGGCACTCTAACATAGGACCCACAGCCATAGAGATGCAGTTGGCTAGGTATTTTTAACAATCCATTAAGACAGTGGGGGGGGGGGGGGGTGGAGAAGAGGAAAAGAAGAGCTAATATTTACTCAGTTCTGACTATATATCAAGCTACGCTAAGCATTATACATGTATAAATTAAATGCATATAGGTTGGTCATAAGATCTCATTTTAGCTGGGATGCAAACTGACCATGAGTTCAATGGTGGTTAAGACAAAAAGGAAACAGGTTCACAGTTTTCATTGTGTATTGGGTTTTTGTGTTTTTTTTTAAATCCATTCTGTAGGGAAGTAAAACTTTGCTCAATACTAAATTCTAAAAGAAATTTCTTCCATGGGACCTCAGCTTTAGGAAACAGTGAAAGAGGTACAGACAACATCCTCAATAGTATCCTCACAGTAGATACAGTAATGGATTCCATATGAGTGTTTTTTGAGGTGGACTTCAATGAAAATCAAAAGTATAATGATAAAATATATGCATATATATGTAACAGTAACTGCAACTCAATGAAAGCAAGTGTGCACAAGGCCAAAGCAACACGGTCTAAGTATGCAGCTTTCTGAAGATTGGCTTGATCCAGAGATAAATCCTATAGCAGTGTTTCTCCAACTTTAATATGCGTATGAATCACCTGGGAATCTTGTTAAAATGCAAGTTCTGATTCAGTAGGTTGGGGTGGGGATGGAGATTCCACTTTTCTAACAGGTGATGCCAATGCAGATAATACTTTCAGAAGGAAGGATCTAGATTCCAAGGATATAAAAATGGGCTGCAGGATATTGGCCTACCCCACCTCGATGGTTACTAACATGACCACAGACATAGGGGACTGGTGGTTTGATGGGTTGAGCCCTCTACCACAGGTTTTACCCTTGGGAAGACGGTTGCTGCAAAGGAGAGGCTAGGCCTCCCTATGGTTGTGCCTAAGAGCCTCCTCCCGAAAGCCGCTTTGTTGCTCAGATGTGGCCCTCTCTCTCTAGCTAAGCCAACTTGAAAGGTGAAATCACTGCCCTCCCCTCTACGTGGGATCAGACACCCAGGGGAGTGAATCTCCCTGGCAACGTGGAATATGACTCCTGGGGAGGAATGTAGACCTGGCATCGTGGGATGGAGAACATCTTCTTGACCAAAAGAGGGATGTGAAAGGAAATGAAATAAGCTTCAGTGGCAGAGAGATTCCAAAAGGAGCCAAGAGGTCACTCTGGTGGGCACTCTTAACGCACAATTTAGACAACCCTTTTTAGGTTCTAAAGAATTGGGGTAGCTGGTGGCGGATACCTGAAACTATCAAACTACAACCCAGAACCCATGAATCTCGAAGACAATTGTATAATAATGTAGCTTATGAGGGGTGACAATGGGATTGGGAAAGCCATAAGGACCACACTCCCCTTTGTCTAGTTTATGGATGGATGAGTAGAAAAATAGGGGAAGGAAACAAACAAACAGACAGACAAAGGTACCCAGTGTTCTTTTTTACTTCAATTGCTCTTTTTCATTTTAATTATTATTCTTGTTATTTTTGTGTGTGTGGTAATGAAGGTGTCAGGGATTGATTTAGGTGATGAATGTACAACTATGTAATGGTACTGTGAACAATTGAATGTACGATTTGTTTTGTATGACTGCGTGGTATGTGAATATATCTCAATAAAATGAAGATAAAAAAATGGGCTGCGTGTCCTCTGAACAATCTTTAATAAACATAACTATCTAAGCAGAACATTTGATAGAAATTTGAAAAATGTAATCTATGACCATATTCTTAAGAATGAGTTCCAAGTTGCATGAATTCTGTGTCTTTGATTAAAGAAAGAGGTGCCTACAAGATGAATCAAATCAAGTACAATAAAGCAATGCTAGGTAAAGAAAGAGATAGTGAAAGGTTGATATAGCAAAACTACCTGGCGCCCCTACCCCACAATAGAGAATCCCTGCTCTAAGAGAAAATGGTCTTGCCCAAGGACACTGGTTAGAATCGATTACCAAAATGGTCTTGCTCAAGGACACTGATTAGAATCCTATTTCCAAAGGGAATTCAAACCCCTTTTACTACCACCCTTATAGAATCTTGCCAAAATCAAACCCATGTTGCCCTATTGAATGTTACAGATAAGACAGTCATGTCAGTTTTTTCAAACTTGATTCTACTCAGTCTGGACTTCTCCTTTTCCAAACAGCCCATCATAACTCATAACCAATCTCACCTAAATTACATCATGCCCCCGATTATTTGGACTAAAGGAACAATTAGAAGGTTCACATCACATAAGTTGATTTCAGATTTTCAGAATGCCAAAGGAATATAAATATATATTTGTTCAAGCCATAAAATATAGTTATTTGTAGACATGATATAAGTGGAGATAGTTGTGAAAAAAGATAAGTGCAAGGAAAGTTCATATAAGTTGGGCAACATGTATAATCCTTAACTGTTAATTATTAGCAGTTCTAAATTATTAATACACTAAATTACTTTACATTAAGAAAAAGATACTTTACCAAGTCATCAAAAATATCTCTCTGATGCACATGGATGGTAATTAGAGTTTCAAATTTCACTCTATCAAACTTAGTTAGGTCGTGTGTTGTCTGGCTAATAAGAGTATTTAGAATATCCAAAAATTTCTGATTGGTCACTTGCATGATTTTCCTGTCATCTTTTGCATTATTTAAAGCTTCTTCTGAATCATGTGTCCACAACATCTGAATTCCTAGAAGCCCAACCTACAAATCCAGCAGAAAACAAATTTCCCAAATATTTAAAGTCCATCTGCAATGAAATTTAGCGGTCACTTATTCACATGAGGCAAGCAGAGTTTTACTCATTTTTAACTAAAAAAAGAGACATTTCCACACTCCAAAATGAAGAAAACCATTTAAAGTTCTAACCATTTATATTTAACTATCCCAATGTAGATAAATAAATAATAAAAATAATGCCTAACATTTATTGAACTATATGTGTGTAATAGAAGAAGTTTGGAAAATTTTCTATAGAAGACCTAAGACCACAAGACACTTCCATGCAATGATTTTTCTTTCTCAAGAAAAATGAATAGAATTAATAAACTAGCTGTTGTATATTTTTCTTGATCAGGGTTTCCAAAGGGCTCTTTGCATCTTCTAAAAACAATATGTTGCCTGTCTCCTTTCTTGATCTCTTACTTCCTCTAATATCCATATCTATATGCAGAAGTAGATCTCTTCTTCAGATCACCTGCAGTCTGTAATTTCTGCTCCAGGAGGGGTAATAAAAGAGGTCAGAATATGCCCCATCCTCACCTCCTTACTAAAACAGTTGTCCCTTTGGGAGCTTTCATTCACCACCTCCAGAGCCAAGTAACAGATCCAGGACCATTTAGGCCAAAAAAGAATCCCACTTTTGGCAGGGGCTGAATACATACACATATTAACGAAAATCTTGAAAGCTAGTCAATTTTCCTTTTATGTCCTGTTCAAATTCACCTCTGCTCTGAACTCAGTACTCTCAGCTCTCCAACTAATGTTAAATCCTACTCAGTCTAAACTAGATTGAGCCTTTCCTTCAGAATATCAGAGTCAAGTTTTCCTGGGAGAGGAAAAACATGGTGATTTAGTTTAAAGAGCCATTTTCTCAGCTATCAAATGAAGCATTTAATAAAGCTTTACCACAAAGGTAATAATCCTAAAAAGAAAAAGTAAAATTTTCCAAGGATATTATACAATATAAAAAAATCACAATATCAAAATCTTTTTTCCAATAAAGGTTGACTATATATATGAACTCATGTAGTTTGAATAAACAGTTTTATATCGTTTCAGCTGTCCTCACTGTTATACTGTGTGTGTAGCAATTCAGAATTTGTAGTAGGGGTGGGGACAGTAGATGGAGAAGAAGTACAGTTTGGAAAAAAACTGCTTCTTATTTTCCCTGAATATCTCTTGCCTTCTACGGCCACTTATCTCAAACCTAGGTCACAAATCATTACTTTTCATTTGTCTTAGCTAAAAAATTTAAACGGAAGCTGAAATTGTTAGTTCCTTATTTTCTATATCTGATTTTAACAATACTTCTCACATTACAATGCACTTCTAAGAGTCACAGCGCATGAGAGCTGTTCAAGAGGACATATGCTCCAACCCCAGCCTCTTCAGGCTCTTCTCTCTTTAAAAAGTTAATTGCATGAGAAGGCCTCCTTTAACAGATTATGCGAATGTTTAATCACTTGAAGGGAAAATAAACAAAAAGGCAAGATGGATTTCATTTCAGGAAAAAGTATGCTCAGTCCCTTTATATATGTCCATATCCACATTGTGTCTATATCTATCCATGTATGTGTGTATATATATGTATATCCACATATACATAATATATGTGTAAGATAAAATCATATTTCATAAGTGTGTTTTAGTATCAGCGTATGTTCTTAATGATGAGAAAATAATGAATGCCTTGAATTCTGGGGGGATGGTTTGGATGTCTGGGAGTTGAGGTTAAATGAGGGTGGGTAGGCTTAACTAGTTCAAAGCTCCAACAGCTTCCACAGCAGACTGCCTCCTAAGCATCATTCCCCTTATTTCCATTTCTTTTAACCATTATTTAAAAATTGTGTATTCTTACCTGTGCTGGGAAGTGATTTAGGAAAGGTAAGAGCTGAAATCCTGTATCACTGATTTGATAGAATGCGGATCTAATTATATTATGTAATGATGACATCTGCATTTTTAACAAGTCCAGAAGCCAAATCTCTACAGGACCTTTGGCCATAACAGGATTATCCAACTGAAAATATATTACAAACATATTACAAAATAATCATAATTGGATATTTTTACAAATATCACACATCTAAGTTGATAAATTATAGTACTTTGGTGCAAAGCAAATGATTTTTTATTTTATATAAAATATTTAAAACACATTAAAATCATCCATAGCTGGAAGGAACAATAAGATCATCTAGTTTAAAACTTTCATTTTATAGGTGATAAAATGAGTATTCGAGAAGTTCAACAGTTATTCCAGACTAGTTTGTAACAAAGCCAGGGCTACAGAACTAGAACCCAAATCGCCACATCCCACTCCCTCTTTTTTTTTTTTCCTAAGAGAACTGCTTTCTCCTCAACTTAAAATTTAAAAAAAATCTTAATAATAAAATTTTAACCAATAAATTACAGGAATTTTTTCTCCTTCTCTTGATATGACAGCCACAATACGATCGTAGTCTTTTGCGTGAAATGTCACCTCATTTATGTTGTCAGATACTGCAGGGAGATGCGGCTGTAAGAAGCACAAGACAGAGCAAAAACCGATGGTTGGAGGCTAAACACAAACACTATTAACATATTTTTATCTTCATAAAAGTTTAAGAATATACTTCATTGTCTCAGAAATACAGACCCCACTTTGACCCTTGACTGACTTTGGAGACACATTTGTTAAAATCCAGCCCTGCAGAACGTTTTCTCCAAGTCTGCAAGTGTCCCCTTATAAACTATGTTGACTGGACCATTGACTCCCCTTGCTCCTGAAGGAGACTGAACCATAATGTCCCTGCCCTCCTCCATCACAAGATACATCTCAGTCCTGCGTTCTCTCTTAGCTTTGTCTTGGCCTTTCACAGCTTTTACAAACCTCCTCTCTTTTCTCATCCCCACAACTCTCTGGAAACCAAGAAGGAAGATAATAATAGCCATATCTCAGATTCCCAAACCAGAAACGGCCTGCGGATAGGTGTTTCAGTGCCCCCCATGCCTAATCCCCTGTAGTTTCCCTCTTCCTCCTGGAAATACGGCCCGTTGAAATGGCTATGAGCACCTGAGAAGCATTCTGGAAGAAAAAAAAGGACAAATCCAAACCACAATCCTTATTCAATCTAAGAATATTTAGATCAATAATACTTACAATAATGAATGAAATTTAGTGAGCATACACTGTGTACCAGACAGAAACTCTGGTAGGCATTTTGTGTGCATTATCTCATACATTCTTTATGACAATCTTATGAGGAACCAACAATATCCTAATTTTACAGATGAAGAAAACTGAGGCATAGGGAAATTAAGAAGCCTGCCTAAGATCACCCAGCTAGTGAGTGGCATAACTGTTCACTCTTGTTTGTTAACACCACTGGATTGCCTCAGTTTCATAAAACAGAACATTTTATAACCAGCATATTTTTAATATTCTTCTTTCCTACCTGCACTTTTAAGAGGTTAACATCATTTTTATTACTGATTATGTATGCTGTCAAAAAAACAATTCAGGACATAGACGTTTAGATTATACCTGTATGGTATGAGAGTCACTGGCTTGTCCTAGAATTTCCAAGAGTACAGGATCAGATACAAAGAAGAATCTTGGAAATAGTAATCGCTTCTTCTCCAAATACCTTTAAAACAAAGTCAACAGCACATCACCAAACTATTTTTTCTTCAGAATAATTTATTTTGTAGTCAAAGCATAATCACTAATATCTTCAATAAGATAAAAGCAAAATACCTATAGTGGTTTCCCATTTGTCTCTGGAATGTTTGGTTAGAACCAAAGCCCATGTTCCACCATGGATGGCACTTGAGCAGACAAACGGAAAACGAGAAAGGGATTTGGAGCAAGGCTGCCTCATCATCTACTGTCTTCTCCTTTTTCATCAAGAGCTCTGTTGTGACTTTTCTGAGAGTATTGTGAACCTCATGGCTTAAATCCAGGGTGAACACATAATTCCTCTCCAAATCAGGACATTTTTGACAACAAAAGGGGGAACAATTAACTACTAAGCCTGGCAGAGGCATAAATTTGGACTCAACTGGGCAAACCAGTAAGTGTCATTAATTTATTTCAAACAGAAACTGAGAACAAGTGGCCTTTAAGAGAATTGTCCTTGAATTTGTCTGGTTAATAGTTCTCTTGATGCACATCTCTACCCCATGCCTGTGGTGGGTCAAATGGTGGCTCCCTATGTCCTATTGTCCATGAATGTGGCCCTATTTGGAAAAAGGATCTTTGCAGATATAATGAACTTCGGCACTTTGAAGTGAGAGCATCCTGGATTATCTGAGTGGGCCCCAAATCCTCCTAAGAGATGCTGAGGGAGAAGAGGAAAAGGCCATGTGAAGATAGAGGCAGAGATTGGAGTGACGAAGCCACAAACTGGAGCCACCAGAAACTGGAAGAGGTAAGGAAGGATTCTCCCCTACAGACGTCCAAGGGAGCAGGGCCCTGCTAACACCCTGATTTGGGACTTCTGCCCTCCAGAGCTGTGACAGAATAAATTTCCATTTTTTGAGCCACCAGGTTGTGGCAATTTGTTACAGCAGTCCTAGGAAACTAACCCAATGCCTTAACCCACCTATCTCCAAATCAAAGATGTCTTTTTTGTCACAGAAAACTTAAATCTATGTGAAATTTTAAATTTCTATTCCCACCTCCACCATCACTACCAAACTAGACACCCGCACGGCAGATACTATTAACTTGTTTGGGATAAAGTACCATCACACATAAAATAATAGGTAATTAAAAAATTCAAATCTTACCCTGTAAGTGATTTCTGACATACTTCTAGCTGTTCATGTAAATGAGGTAAAAGTTGCCCCATGGTTTCATCTCCAACACAGCAACTGATCACATTGGGATTCTCATGAGCTCGCTGCATTATTTTTATCCATGACTTGTCAATATTCTGAAAACGTTTTGCTTCCTAAAAACAAATCCATAGTCATGAAAGATTAGCATTTGGATAATTGGGTAAAGCAAAGTCTTCACTTTAGAATTTCCTAATATTCCTTCAAATAAGCCTTTCGCTTTCAGGCTACATAATTTCAATGGACAATTTTTTTCATGTTAATTAATTTTGAACAACATAGTGGGGTTATCGTTTGTTTGTTTCCTTACATTTAATATGTTCATCAAAGTGCCACACATGATTAATTCGCAGAGCTACCACCTTGGAGTTCAAATCTAGTTTTCCAGTACCCAGGTGTTTTGGTTTGATGAACCAAAGCAAGAAACTAATTTGATCTCAGGATCCTTGGAATAATTACAGCTCAGTAGTATCCCAGTGTGGGGAAAACAGTAAAAACCCTAACAAAAGCTTCATTTGCATTTTTGCGAATGGAAATTTTCTACTTACCATGGATGACATTAAGCTTGGCATTCAATTGTAAACTGCATCTAGAAATCGGGATAATCTGGCCTCTTCAAAAAAAAAAAAAATGCAACTTTCTGATTTAAAAACAAGATTTTAGTTTTATGTTTTTAAAATGTGTTATAAAGGGAAATCAGCATTTTCAAAATCCTTTTTAGCATTTTACTCAAGTATGTTTTTAACAAGTAAAATCTTAGTATTCTAAAATAAAAGAATATTATTACAAAATAGTTACTATGAATCTTCAGTTTAAACTTTTCCTGTGAAATCTTTAATTTCAATAAACATTACAGTATACATGTTTCTTGGCTAGATATAAAGTAATAAAATTAACCATTTAACTTTCTTCTGTCAATTTTCTAATCTGGTACTAATCAATTTACTAATGGTTAATTTCTACTTACAGAATACAGATTAATTTTAATACAACTCTCAGAGGAATATTATAAGGTTAATTCATGGAAAAGATGGACTATGATAATTTAATGGCACCATATTTTAATGTACCTCACATCCTCAAATAACCTTGAGACTATTCACTGTTTGAAAATATGTGAGTTTCTTCTTTTTGTTAGCATAAGTCCAGGTAGGCAGGTTTTTAAAATTTTTTTTTAATTTTTTACTTTTCTTGTAAAGGGCCAGATAGCAAATGTTTTAGGCTTTGTGGGCCATGTGGTCTCTGTCACAACTACTCAATTCTGCTGTTGTAGTGCAAAAGTAGTCACAGACTATATGTAAACATATAGTCCAATTTTATGTTCCAATAAAATTGTATTCACAGAAACAGGCAAATGGGTCAGATTTGGGTCATAGTTGCCAATCCCTGGTTTAAGTAACCAAGACTTGACTACATGTCTTTGTGAAGATTTTTACAGAGACATATAGTCAACACATACCACGTTATCCTATCGGTAGTCACCAAAGCCATATTTACCTGAGGCAGCTGTTTGGCAATATCTCCACCTACAAAAACGGCTTCAAGATAAACCCAAAGGTTCTGTACTATCAACCACTCTTCAATTATATCTGAGGAAGTAGACAATTTAAAAACCCAGTTCTGGATAGTCTTTTTAAATGGAGCATTATATCTAAAAAGTAAGGATGGAAAATATTATGTTCCAAGGGAGACTTAGAAAATATTATGGCCTAACAAAGTAAATTAAAGGAGACATATTCTTTTGAAAATGAGCATTTTGTCTAAAAAATTCCATACAGCTAATGAGATTTTTGCTTATGAATAAAATTCATATAATTATAGTGATTCACTTATTGTTCACGTCAGTCACAGAATAGGAAAATGGGCCAAGTTTTATGCCCCAGAGGTCCAGCAAAGGAATTGTGCTGGATGCCTCTGGGAGTAAAAGGAAAACAAGAAATAAGATAGTTTTTCAGGACTGCAAACCAAATCCAAGCGGAAAATACAGGTGAGAATAACACATAGGATGCTGTTCATTACCGGTCTGTGGAACTATTGAATCTAGAGAAAGAAACCAGTATCCAGGGATTTTCCTTTTATAGATGGCCTTGTAGGTTTCATCATGCCAGGAGATGGACCATCTCTAAAGAAACAGGACAAATCACATTCCCCAAAGGCAGGGGAAGGGTTAAGGTGTTACCAGGTTCACCTGGAGAAAGGGTGCCATAGGCCAGGGTCAAGCTTACAGGAAAGCTCTCACCATCTACAGACTGCTAATTTCACTAGGAAGTGCAACTAGACTCTGCAGTACTGGAGATTCAGGAGAGCTACCCCAAAATAGTAAGGTTCCTATTTCCTGATCATCAGAACTGGCCGAAGGGTTTGAGAACACAAGGTGTCTGAAAACAAGGGCACAACAAAGATGAAAAACAGAGTGGATGCCACGGAGAAAATGATGGAAAGATACAGGATAAAGACCCCAATTACCCACAGTTGGATCAAAAAACTGATCTCAGTTTATGGCAATGACAAATAATTTTAATGAGGTTAGTGGCATTCCCTGATGAGTGGCACTTGTTGACTAAAGTCTTATAACTTTTGTTGATCCAGGACAGGGTAACTTGAAGGTGTTCATGTGTAGAATGGAGTTCTTCTGGGAACAGTCTGATGCCTGAGTGAAACCCATAACTTCTCTGGAAGAATGCATTATACATGGAGGTATAAGAGAGTTATACAAAAATTGCCCTAGGGAGGCAGATGATCCAGTTGCTCAAGCAAAAAGTTTTTCCCAATACCCAATTTATACTGTCCACATGGCCACTGGTATAAAGCTGATGACACCATTTCTAAAGCACCCTCAAAATCAAGACATGCAGATTACGATGGTGTGATGATTAATATCATATGTCAACTTGGTTAGGTAATGGTGTATAGTTGTTTTGTCAAGCGAGCACTGTTACTGTGAGGGTCTTTCATAGATGGATGTAATTCATCAGTCGGTTGGTAGCATCTATGACTCACTACATCTATAACCAACAAAGGAGCCTGCCTTCAGCAATGAGTGGCATCTCCTCATCCAATCAGTTGGAGGCCTTAAAGGGAAAATTGAGGTCTTCAGCAGACAGAAGGAAGAATTTCTCCACTTCAGCCAGCCAGCCTCTCCTGGGGAATTCAATGTCAACTTCATTGGAGTTTCCAACTTGTGGCTTCTCCTGAAGAATTCAGCTTCACCTTCAAGTTTTCAACTTGCAGTCTGTCCTACAGAATTCGAACTTACCAATCTCCAATATCCCATGAGCCAATTCCTGTAATAAATCTCTTAATATATATATTAAGAATCTGTCAGTTCTGTTTCTCTGGAGAACCCTGACTAATACAGATGGGCATTTCATGGGGTTGATGCACCTAGTTATTTGGGGCCAAAAATGGTCCTGCACAGAGAATAAAAAGAGTAATCTTAATATGAGGAAAGGAGATGTGAGAATAAAATCTAGCATAACCAATTCCTTTGGCCTGGTACCTGCATTGTACCTGCATCGCACAACTTTGTACAGTAGAATACGTCATCCCTAATAGGAAAGCCCAAGAAGCCCTGTGGAATCAGGTGATGTTGAAAAGCTCCCAGGGTCCACCAGGGAAGTGTCATATCCAGGCAGTATCTAAAGTCAAGTCTCACCCATGGAGACACACAATTTCCTTCTGAAGTCACATCAGGTTGTCCTAGAGATCCAGCAGACACTGCCTGCTACAAGGTCACTCTGTGCTTGGGTCTGGAAGAAGCTTTCCAGATCCACTTGGTGCTGCAAAGTTCTTTAGAAGGAGAATCTCCCAGAATGGGGTGATTTCTTAGAACTCCTTTTACTCTGACTTTCTAGCAGGACATCGGCATTGAGTTTACTAATATGATATTTCTAGTACTATAAATAAGCACTATATTAATCAGGTTATGTCCAAGTAAGTGTGAAATGAAGACGTGCTTCAAATTCCTGATATCCTTGGCCACAGGCTGTGTTCAGGTCAATCTATAGCCCTTCTTGAGGAGGTCAGTCATCCAGGAAGTTAGGATGGCAAAATCTGCAGTGAACCATGGAGAAGTAGTAGCCTATGAAGTTAAACTACCATTGAATATCCTAGGGTCTCCAAGCCAGGATCATCCTGATTCCCTGAAAGCAGACTATGTACCATAGGACCTAACCTCAGTAAGTTCAACCCTAAACTCCCTGACCTAGGAGCTTTGTGGATAGTACATTATCCAAATACAAGACTGCCTCTAGGACTAGTGGTCATGCAGAATGCCATTTGTTAACGGAAGTCCCAACCTGGAGGAAGGGTATTAGAATCTCCATGGAAATTGGCTTCTGTCAATGATGAGAGTGTGACATATTTCACAGGTGTGTTGGGATGAAGAACAGTCGAGAGCTACTGTATAGTTAGCTATGGGAATAGCAGTTGCTGCTGCCCAGACCAAAGACCTGACAGAACACTTAATATGGGTGCTGGAATTTCCTGAGACTGCCCTTGAGATCACAGTCACCTTTGAGAGCTGACCTGGTAGTTGGATAATCAACAGGCTGTCTCATTCAGGCAATAGTGAACCCAGCACAGATACAGCTGTTTTTCACATAAAAACTACAGGTGTGTAAGTGCCAAGCCCCTAGTGGTGTATTCTTTTCTTGTTGTGGCCAGAACGCCTTTTCTGGGCCTTTGGTGGACACTTGAAGGGGGTTTAGCTAAGGAGGGCAATGATGACAGGTTAGAGGAACAAAAAAGAGAGAAGATAAAATAAAGAGGTCCTCTCAGTGAGTAGCCAAGATGTTCAGGGAATAACCTGCCAATTTGAGGAGGAAAAATTGTGAGGGGATCCACCAGAAAAAATGGGAAAGACAGATGAGTCCATTAAAGAAGAGAAGGAGGCCATGACTATTAGGGGAAACAGATGGTTTATATAGGAGCAGTAAGAGTTAGCTCCTTAGGGCAGAATCTTATGTAGAACTGTGCATTTATCTAGTATTTTATAACCATAAATACCAAATTAAAACCTTCTCCCTGAAACTATAAAATTACCTGTTGCTTAGTAATGAACCTAAGACCATTAAACTATCCTCCATCAAGGTGATAATTTCTCCTGATTCAGTTCCTTTGAGCAGAAGCTCTCCCTTTCCCTTAAACGCTGCAAAACTCAGGTTCTGATTTGTCCAGTTCTCAACCACCTGAGTCAGCTTGGCTTCAATATCCTTCTCCTTAATGGCAGATATGCAAATATCCTTCAGAGAAAATCAAAGAATATGTCACAACATTTTCAGTTACAAATTAAGTGTGCCATAAAGTCATAGACTCTTTAAGTTTTGAAAGGGAGCTAGAAGTCATCTAGTTCATTTAGTCAATTTCACAGCAAAGAAAACTGAGGCACAAAATCATTGTGTTGCACATTTGAATTAGAAAATTATGATACTCCCAAAACTCTTTTTTTCCTGGACCACCAAGTTTATAACATGAGAAAATGGAACTTATATCATCTTTTTTCTTGATTTATATTTTAATTGGAGTTTTGTGTGTGTGTGTGTGTTTTTTTTTTTTTTTTTTTTTTTTTTGGTAAAAATGGAGATAATCACAACTGCTGTACTAATCTCAGAGGCCTGCTATGAGAATCAAATAAAAATACACATGAGAGTCCTTTGAAATCTTAAAGCAACATGTAAATATTACTATATTCCTAGATGTTCTGGCCCTAATTTGACTATTTTACTTGCTTAAAAGTCAATTTTTTTCTTATGGGTCTCAAAAGTGAAATAAAAGTAAGGTATTTTCCCCACATGGCCTCAACTTATTTTCATACTTAGAATCAAAAGGACCACAAAAATAAAAAGGAATTTAAAGGAGCAAGATATTTCCACAAATAATTATAATACGAATTAGTGTGTGATAAATGTCATGAGAGTGGTATGAACCATGATGAATTCTGAGGGAGAAATGACTTCCTCCCATAGTTTGTCAGAAAGGCTTCATTGAGGATAGTAAGTGGGATTACTTCATTGAAAATAAGTGGGATCCCAACAGGGGGCACCGGTGAGAAAGAGAACATTCTACATGGAGGAAAAAGGCTTTCTTTAGAGGTAGAAAGTAAAGGTGTGAATCTGTAACAGCATTAACCCAGCTTAGTTAATGTTTAGGCATTATAGGCAGTACAATAGGATGTATTTGAAAGAGTGTAGACACTTGAGGTGGACAATATTGAGAATAAGTTTGGGGGTACCAATAGTAACTGAATCCTAGAATTCTTTCAAAGCACAGACTACGAATATTCTTAGGTACAAAAACCTACTTATAAAAATGATTTGATACCTAAAGATGTTTTAACCCTTTGTTTCCTTCAATAATATCTTAGTGATATTTACTAATCAGACAAAAAAAGCATTGAAACAAAACTAATAGTATATGTGTTGTGCCAGTTTGAATGTATTGTGTCTCCCAAACACCATTATCTTTGACGTAATCTTGTGTGGGCAGACATTATCAGTTTTGATTAGATTTCTTTGAGTGTTTCTTTGGAATGCGCTCCACCCAGCTGTGGGTGATGACTCTGATTGGATAACTTCCATGGAGGTGTTGCTCCGCCCATGCGGGTGGGTCTAAGTTGATCAGTGGAGCCATATAAAGGAGCTGACATAACAGAAGGAACTCATTGCAGCTGTGAGTGATGTTCTGAAGAGGAGCTACAGCCAAGACAGACACTTGAAGAAAGCACAGGAGCTGCAGAAGAGAGACATTTTGAAGACAGCCATTGAAAGCAGACTCTTGCTCTGGAGAAGCTAAGAGAGGACAAATACCCCAAGTGCAACTAAGAGTGACATTTTTGAGGAACTGCAGCCTAGAGAGGAACATCCTGGGAGAAAGCCATTTTGAAACCAGAACTTTGGAGCAGACGCCAGCCATGTGCCTTCCCAGTTAACAGAGGTTTTCCGGACGCCATTGGCCATTCTCCAGTGAAGGTACCCAATTGCTGATGCATTACCTTGGACACTTTATGGCCTTAAGACTGTAACTGTGTGACCAAATAAACCCCCTTTTTATAAAAGCCAATCCATCTTTGGTGTTTTGCATTCTAGCAGCATTAGCAAACTAGAACATGTGTTATGAAAAAGGGAGAAGGGGCAGAAAAACCCAAATCATATATATGAGAGATATCTGTGCATGTCCTCTTCTCAAAAAACAGAGTAATAGATAAAATGCAAAAGAAGAAAGTAAAAATCAAATATGGCCTGTCTTAAAAAAATAAACAAACATCTCCATGAACCAGAAGTGGAAAAGAAATGCAAAGCAGTGTGTGGAACTGAAGCACAGAACCGAGGGCTGCTCAGTGGTGGTCAGGCCTCTGACTCCTGTGGGATAAAGGAGACTAAAATTGGACTGTGTAAGAGGGAGCATCAGGGTTGGGATCTGGATCCCTGCATTGTGGAAGGAGGCAAACGCTGCCTCTAGCTGCTCTGTGGGTATTGAGATTAAACAAAGCTGTAGAGCCAGTGGACAATTTCCTGAAAACACATGAACAACCTAGACTGACACAAGAAGAAATAGGAGACCTCAAAAAAACAATCACAAGCAAAGAGATCCAATCAGTCATCAAAAATCTACCTATATATAAAAGCCCAGGGCCAGATGGCTTCGTAGGGGAATTTTATCAAACTTTCCAAAAAGAATTGACATCATTCCTGCTCAAACTCTTTCAAAAAATTGAAGAAAAAGGAACGCTACCTGTTCTGGTTTGCTAATGCTGCCCATCATGCAAAATACCAAAAATGGATTGGCTTTTATAAAGGGGGTTTATTTGATGACAAAGTTACAGTCTTAAGGCCATAAAAATGTCCTAGCTATGGCATCAACAAGTATACCTTCACCTAAGGAAGGCCAGTGGCATCCAGAAAACCTCTGTTAACTGAGAAGGCATGTGGTTGGTGTCTGCTGATCCCATGTTGTGTTCTAAAATGGCATTCTACAAAATGTTGCTCTTGGGGTATTTTGTCCTCTCTTAGCTGCAGCTCCTCTTCAAAATGTCACTCTCACTTGCTCTGCATCTGGGCCTATGTGGCTCTTTTTAAAGTACTCCAGTGATCCAATAAAGACCCACCTTTCTATGGAGGCAACACCTCCACAGAAATAATCCAATGAAAGGTCTTGCCCACAGTTGATTGAGTCACATCTCCATGGAAACACTGAACCAATTGGTTTCAACCTAATCAACACTAATACGTCTGCCCCCACAAGATTGTGTCAAAGAACATGGAGTTTGGGGGGACATAATACATCCAAATTGGCACACTACCTAACCAATTTATGAAGCTAATATCACTCTGATACCAAAACCAAAGATACTAAAATAAAGGCAAACTAAAGCCAATCTCACTAATGAATATGATGCAAAAATTCTCAAAAAATATTTGCAAATCAAATTCAAAGGCACATTAAAAGAATTATATACCACAACCAAGGGGGCTCATTCCTGGCATGCAAGGGTGGTTCAACATAGGAAAATCAATCAATGTAATACAACACATTAACAAATCAAAAGGGAAAAATCAAATGATCATCTCAATAGATGCTGAAAAAGCATTTGACAAAATTCAGCATCCCTTTCTGATAAAAACAATTCAAAAGGTAGGAACTGAAGGAAACTTCCTCAATATGACAAAGGGCATATATGTAAAACCTGTAGCCAGCATAGTACTCAACAGTGAGAGGCTGACAGCCTTCCAAGACAAGGATGCCCACTGTCACCTCTATTATTTAACATTGTGCTAGAAGTTCTAGCTAGAGCAATTTGCCAGGACAAAGAAATAAAAGGTATCCAAATTGGAAAGGAAGAAGTAAAACTATCATTATTTGCAGATGACATGATCTTATATTTGGAAAACCCTGAGAAATCAATGTCACAGCTACTTGAGCTAATAAATTCAGCAGAGTTGCAGGATACAAGATTAATGCACATAAGTCAGTAATGTTCCTATACACTAGTAATGACCTAACTGAAGAAGCAATAAAAAAAAATTCCATTCACAATAGCAATAAAATCAAGTACCTAGAATAAACATAACCAAGGACACAGAAGACCTCTACACAGAAAATTACAGAACTTTACTAAAAGAAATAAAAAAAGGACCTAAATAGGTGGAAAGATATTCCGTGCTCCTGGATAGGAAGGCTAAATGTCATTAAGATGTCAATTCTACCCAAACTGATCTACAGATTCAACGCAATTCCAATCAAAATTCTAACAACCTACTGCAGATTTGGAAAAGCTAGTTATCAAATTTATCTGGAAGCAAAAGGGGCCTCGAATTGCCAAAAACACCCTAAAAAAGAAGAACAAAGTGGGAGGACTTACATTTCCAGACTTTTAAGCCTACTATAAAGTCACAGTTGTCAAAACAGCAGGGTATTGGCACAAAGATAGACATATTGATCAATGGAATCAAATTGAGAGTTCAGAAAGAGAACCCCAGACCTATGGTTGACTGATTTTTGATAAGGACCCCAAATTCACCTAATTGGAACAGAACAGTCTCGTCAACAACTGTGGCTGGGAGAACTGTGAATCCATAACCAAAAGAATGAAAGACGACCTCTACCTCACACCCTATGAAAAATTAACTCAGAGTGGATCAAAGACTTCAATATAGGAGAAAGCACAATAAAACTCTTAGAAGATAATACAGGGAAACATCTTCAAGACCTAGTAATAGGAGGTAGCTTCTTAGACCTTACATCCAAAGCACAAGCAACAAAAGAAAAAATAGATAAGTGGGAATTCTCAAAATCAAAAGCTTCTGTGCCTCAAAAGACTTTGTCAAAAAGGTGAAGAAGCAGCCAACTCAATGGGAGAAAATATTTGGAAACCATGTGTCTGATAAGAGACATATCCTGCATATATAAAGAAATGCTACAACTCAACAACAATAGTACAGTCTAATTATAAAATGGGTAAAAGGTATGAAAAAGCATTTTTCAGAAGAGGAAATACAAATGCCTAAAAAACACATGAAAAAATGTTCATCTTCACCAGCTGTTAAGGAAATGCACATAAAAACCACAACGAGATATCATCTCACACCAATAGGAATGGCTGCCCTTAAACAGGAAACAATAAATGCTGGAAAGGATGTGGAGAAATTGGAACTTTCATTCATTGCTGGTGGGAATGCGTAATGATACAGCTGCTGAGGAAGACAGTCTGGCAGTTTCTCAGAAAATGAAATATCAAATTACCCTATGATCCGGCAATTCCATTTCTCGGTGTACCCAGAAGATTTGAAAGCAGTGACATGAATAGACATTTGTACACCAATGTTCATAGCTGCACTGTTCACAATTGCCAAGAGACGGAAACAATCCAAGTGTCCTTCAACAGATGAGTGGATAAACAAAATGTGGTATATACACACAATGGAATATTATGCAGCAGTAAGAAGGAACAAGGTCCTGAGACATATTGCAACATGGATGAACCTTGAAGATATAATGCTGAGTGAAATAAGCTAGACACAAAGGGAGAGATATTGCATGTTACCACTAATAAGAACTCCCTGAACAATGTAAAATCAATGTCTTATAATGAAGAATATTGGGGAACTAGTGATAGAAACTAGTGAAGGGGTAATGATAATCTAATATGTTTGTATATGTTAATGAGGGTGAATTCAAAAGTGTGGTAATGGATAGGGGTGATGATTATTTGTTAATGGGATTATAAGTATCAGAGATGCATTGAAGGTGGGTAGGATTGAAAGGGGCATCCCACAGATCAGCACCACAAATATAGATAGGTCCTTGCATGATATACTTCAAAGGTATGACACTAGAACAGAGAGTTGAAAACAGAGTGGTATATGGGAAAAATCTACCTATTGCATACTAGGGACTATAATTAATGAAATACCTTACTAGTACCACACAAATACTAGGGACAAATAATTAAGGGGTTAAATGAGCTATGAGGTGTTTTGGGTCATGAGAATCGTTTAATATGGAGATTGATGAGGACTGTACAACTAACTGATAATAATGTGAGATATGGATGTTTTATCATGGATAGAACATCTGCTATGTGAACTTAGGAACCCCCTGCTTAATAAGTCAAGCCCTCGATATTGAGGCTTGCTCTTGTGAAACTTAGGGTTGTAAAGGAGAGGATAAGCCCACCTATAATTATGCCTAGGAGTCACCTCCAGAGAACCTCTTTTGTTGCTCAAATGTGGACTTTCTCTCTCTAAGCCCAACTCTGCAAATAAATTCATAACCCTCCCCTCGATGTGGGACAGGAACCCCCAGGTGCATGAGTCTCCCTGGTGACATGGGACGCAGATTCCAGAGGTGTGAGCCTGACCCGGCATCATGGGGATAAGAATGCCTTTTTGACCAAAAGGGGGAAAATAAAGAAAACAAAATAAGGTTTCAGTGGCTAAGAGATTTCAAATAGAGTCAAGAACCTGTCCTGGAGGTTATTCCTATGCAAGCTTCACCTAGATATGCCAAATGGCCACAGTATGACAAGCCCAAATCAACAGTAATCCCGAAAACCCTAAAGAATACCCAGATCCCCTTCTATGAGTCCATAAAAGTTTCATTCACTAAGTTTATTCTTCAGAAACTTAAAACCTCCAGAGAATTGCTATGCCAGTGAAGTCCCAAAACCCAGAGGCAAAAGCCTTTACAAGATCATCAATCAGATGTATCCCCTTTTGCATAAAGTCGACATCAACATCAACAAGTTTGGGTGGTCGCTGCCTAGACATCCCTGAAGATAGGGAAAGTGATTAAAACTAGAGGAAGGGGTAGCAACAAACAAGATGGAATTTAACAAAGGGTTATGAATACTGAATCTCTATATAATTTTCTTTTTCTTAATTGCTAGGGTATTAGAATAGCTAGAAGGAAAGAACTGAAATGCTGGAACCATAACCCATGGCATTCTTTGAAATTTGCTATAGCTACTTGTTAAAGCATAATTTGAAAGTTATCTCCTTTTTTGTATATATGTTACACTTCACAATAAGGAAATAACTGAAACTATGGTATTGTTACTCATAACATTTTTGGAAATTTCCTATATAACTACTTGTTAAATCATACTTTGAAAGCTATTACCTTTTTACATATATGTTATACTTCACCATAAGGAAATAACTAAAACTTTGGAACTGTAACCCATAACATTCCTTGAAATTTGCTCTCTAACTGCTTGTTAAATTGCACTTGGAAAGTTATCACTTCTATGTATAGATGTTACAATCCACAATAAAAAATAAGATAAAAGAAATGGAAGTACAGTTAAGCAACAAGGAAGATGAGGGGCTCTGATATATTAAAGGAGCTCTAAAATATTTCAAAGAAATATATTTATGTACTATATTTAGTTATTACTTAGTTATTACTTATTAAATATATATTTTAAATGATATGCTATTATTTATTGAAAACAAATATATTTTTTCTAATAAATTTCATCTTATCAACCTAAGCTATGGCATTATTTTGTAAAAGCCAAGGATGTTCAGGGATCATTCCTAATTCTGAGGGTGCATTAATGGAGAGCAATTAGTTCACCCTCTAACAAAATGCTTGTTTGTAAAATTTTCAGAAAAAAGAGATGTTATTGAATGGACCACTGATAAGACATTACACTCCTATGTACCTCAATATCATCCTTATTTTTAAGGAGTGGTGCTTCCATAATATTTCTAAGACAAAAAGAATCAGATTCCACATCAAACGGGGTTCCAGTTAACTCAGAGATTCGATCCCAGTGTCTCTGTTTCATTGCCTTATTGGTCATCATTTCTAGCAGAGGACATGACTCACTGAAATCATCAATCCTTTTTTTGAGATCCAAATATGCTTGCCAATCTTTAAGCCCTTTTGGAAGTTTACGACATCTTTCAGAAAAAAGAGAGAAAAAATATTTCACCTATACATTTCTTTGAAGAAGGCTGTATATGATAGAGCAATATATCATTTTATGAAGTATCTACAGGATCATAAGAAGATAGGCACTATATAAATGTAAGCTTAATTCCACTGAAACTCACCTGTTTTGAAATTCCTGCAGTTCTGCATTAATTTTTTCAATATCTACATCTCCCCAAAGCATTTCATAATAACCATTAATATTGCCCATGACAGTATCATACAATGCATACAGCTTCTGCAGCAAGTTGAGCTCCTTTCTAGGAAAAGAAAATAATTAAGTCATCACATAATTGTACTGTTTTATAAATTTTATTTTTGGATAGGCAGAATTCATCTAATTAAATATTTCATATATTATGCATATAATGTCTTATTGATACCAAATGTATACAGCTATTGATTTCCAAAATAAAGACCTTGCTAAAGCTCAATCAATGAAGCAAAGTTTACAGTTTTCAAATATTCTAAATCATACTATGTCTTGGCATTAACAAATGATTCAATTATTTTGTAAAAGAAAACCCCTGGTTTTTCCTGAGTAACTTGGTTTAGTATCATAAGTTTTGGCTAAACAAAACTTGACAACATATTAACTAAAGGCAAGGTTTGACTTGATTTTTTTTCATTCAAATACAAGCTGGATTTTTCTGAGAATATTTCCCCTGACTAAGTCCTGGTCTGTCCTTAAGTTCGAGTTTAAATGCCACTTTCCTATAAGAAGCTTGGGTCATGTGCCCAGATGACATTATACTGAAAACAAGAATAAAGGGAGGGATTCCAGGTTCAAGTAAAGGAAAAGTTCTTCACTGTGTAAAGTACTAAGTTGACCACTCAATTCTCCCAGGAATTCCTCAAGCCTTAGCATATCATGAGCGTCCACTAGACCAGATTTTAGTTTTTGAGTTTCTTTTTTCAACAGTTCTATTTGTAAGGACTGCTATTCATAACTTAAAGATAAATTTTACTTACATTTTTAATGGCGTAAAACTCATTCTGTCTTGCAATTACCATATGGGTCCACTGGACTGTTTTATAAATCTAACAGACATTCTCCAATCTTACTTTATTTTTTCAGTTCTTGATACATTTTGCTATTTAATCATCCTACAGATTATTTCATTACTACTCAGTGATTATTCCCAACTGTGCTAAAATGACTCAAACTATGAGAAAACAGAATGGTGAAATCAACTAGAAGAATGATACAATAATGAAAATAATCATTCTCACATCATCCTTCAGGTTTCTTACTGTGTTGCCCAAAGTATTGCATCATCTTTCAAGGAAGTATAAAAGAAAATTCTGGACACACCATCTTTGTAGTCTTTTTTACTTTTTGTTTGTTTGTTTGTTTAGCTTTCATTTAATAAAATAGAGAATACAGAATTTTTCATTTTCTACCTAAAACAATAGAGAAAACTGGCAGAGGAAAGTGTTTCCCAAGTATTAAACAGAAAACAGACAGAATGCAGCAATCTAGATTCTAAATTTGATGTTGAAATTGATTGCATAAGTGAAATCTCAGACTATGAGACTTCAGATGATAATCTAGATGGATTTTTTTAAACTCAGTACTATATGAATGAACAATATATTCAATAGATTGCAATAGCAGCAAGGGTTTCATCATGCAATATTTGGCAGCAAAAACAGAGCATCCCATTTTGAGAAAAAGATAAGTGATAGTGTTCTTTCTTTCTTTAGGATGTTTGTGTAAGTTTTATTTGATACAGTTCATAAGGACAAATGTTGAAGGCAGATGTGTATAGAAAGGAAATAGATGATGCAGAAATGAAAAATTTATATAGCATCCTAAATCTAAAATCAGAATTTTTGTATTTATAGTGCAAGGAAGATAGCAGTCCTCTCTTCAACAAAATTATCAGTAGCAAGAGTTTTCAATAGTCTTGCATTTTGATAATGCAGGTGAAAGAAAAATCAGAAGTAGTGATGTTAGAACCTATTAGAAACCTGGAATCAGTGCTTACAGGATGTGTATGCTCTATGTTCATGCAACACAGCTATGAGCATTAAAAAGACGGTCCCCATGTTGTGTATATATATGTTTTCAAACTGAGACATTATGGTGTAGAAGTTTGGGTTTGCTCTACTAAATTTCTAATTAAATTTTCTAATAAAATTGCTTTCCACCATCTATTTTCACTTCTGCAAATTATTACTAAAATTATTCAAAAAGATAAAAAGATAAAAATAAAAAACGTCCATTGGTCCAAAAGGTAAATGGTGATGATTATTTTTCCTTGTATACTGAGGGTTAAAACATTGAATTTGTATAACTATGTAACTTTTATCTTGTGACATGTGTGCCAGTTTGAATGTATAATATCCCCCAAAACGCCATTATCTTTGACGTAATCTTGTGTGGGCAGACATATCAGTGTTAATTAGATTGTAATTCTTTAGTGTTTCCATGGAGATGTGACCCACCCAACTGCAGGTGATGACTCTGATTGGATAGTTTCCATGGAGGTGTGGCCCCTGCCCATTCAGCGTGGGCCTTGATTAGTTTACTGGAGCACTATATAAGCTCAGACAGAAGGAGCAAACTTGCTACAGCCCAAGGGACACTTTGAAGAATGCACAGGAGCTGAGAAAGGAGCTGCAGCTTACAGAGACACTTTGGAGATGGCCTTTGGAAGCAGACTTTTGCTCCAGAGAACCTAAGAGAGGACAAATGCCCCAAGAGCAACCAAGAGTGACATTTTTTAGGAGCTGCAGCCTAGAGAGGAACATCCTGGGAGAAAGCCATTTTGAAACCAGAACTTTGGAGCAGACGCCAGCCACATGCCTTCCCAGGTTTTCCAGATGCCAATGGCCATCCTCCAGTGAAGGTACCTGATTGCTGATGTGCTACCTTGGACACTGGATGGCCTTAAGACTGTACCTGTGTAACCAAGTAAACCACCTTTTATAAAGGCCAATCCATTTCTGGTGTTTTGCATTCTGGCAGCATTAGCAAACTAGAACACCATGTGATTGTGAAGATCTTGTGACTGATACCCCCTTTGTCCAGTGTATGGTTAGATGAGTAATAAAATAAACACAAGCATGGGGGGAAAACACACATTGAATCCCAAACTGAGTGTGCATGAAAATCACCTAGAGAGTGTGTAAAAATATGGATTTCCCAGGACCCAATCCCAGAGATTCTAAATCAGAAATCTGGAGAAAGGATCACAATTCTGGAATTCTAACACAATGGATTAAATTTGGAGAATGACTGGTTTCAGAAAAAGAATAGAAACCATTTACCTTAAACACTTGAATCATTAATTTATCTTCAGACAATTTCATGTTTATTTGCCATGACATTTTCATGCTGTGATTTTGAAGCAAGTCAATATAAAGTTCTTTTCTTAAGTCAATACCCTAATAAGCCAATACAGTTGTTTAAAGTCTGCCTTTGAGAAAAAATTATGTTAAAAATTCTATTAGAATACACTTGTTTAACCATAATTACATGGAACTTTGAATAGGAAGTGAGCTCTGGTCGGTTTGTATAGCTTAGTGTGAAATAGCGACACATTCCAAAATAATTTGGGCAGAGAATAAAAATATATATGCAGGGCCCCCCCGAGGAGCTGGAGGAAAATGGGGAAGTGTTGGACTTCCCTACCTGGATTGTTGCGGATGTGCTCATGGACACTGAGGGCTGACAGTTTGGTATGCCGAGCAATCTATTTTGGGGCTTGCCCTTATGAAGCTCGTTACTGCAAAGGAGAGGCGCTAAACCTGCTTATAATTATGCCTATGAGTCTCCCCTGAGTACCTCTTTGTTGCTCAGATGTGGCCCTCTCTCTCTAGCTAAGCCAACTCGGCAGATGAACACACTGCCCACCCCTCTACGTGGGACCTGACTCCCAGGGGTGTAAATCTCTCTGGCAACACAGGATATGACTCCCAGAAATGAATCTGGATCTGGCATAGTGGGATTGAGAACATCTTCTAGACCAAAAGGGGGACACAATATGATACCAAAAGGGGGATGCAATATGAAAAGAAATAAAGTTTCACTGGATGAGAGATTTCAAATGGAGTCAAGAGGTCACTCTGGGAGGTGGGGCAAGATGGCAGAGTGGTGAGGTATATGTTTCAGTTACTCCTCCAGGGAAGTAGGTAGAAAGCCAGGAACTGCGTGGACCGGACACCTCAGAGCAATTTGACTTTGGGCATACTTCATACAACACTCATGAACACGTGGAACTGCTGAGATCAGCGAAACCTGTAAGTTTTTGCGGCCAGGGGACCCACACCCCTCCCTACCAGGCTCAGTCCCGTGGGGGGAGGGGCTGTCAGCTCCCAGAAGGAGAAGGGAGAACTGCAGTGGCAGCCCTTATCGGAAACTCATTCTACTGATCCAAACTCCAACCATAGATAGACTGAGACCAGACACCAGAGAATCTGAGAGCAGCCAGCCCAGCAGAGAGGAGACAGGCATAGAGAAAAAAACAACACGAAAAACTCCAAAATAAAAGCGGAGGATTTCTGGAGTTCTGGTGAACGTAGAAAGGGGAAGGGCAGAGCTCAGGCCCTGAGGCTCATATGCAAATCCCGAAGAACAGCTGATCTCTCTGCCCTGTGGACCTTTCCTTAATGGCCCTAATTGCTTTGTCTCTTAGCATTTCAATAACTCATTAGATCTCTGAGGAGGGCCCTTTTTTTTTTTTTTTTAATCCTTTTTTCTTTTTCTAAAACAATTACTCTAAGAAGCCCAATACAGAAAGCTTCAAAGACTTGCAATTTTGGCAGGTCAAGACAAGAGCAGAACTAAGAGAGCTCTGAGACAAAAGGCAATAATCCAGTGGCTGAGAAAATTCACTAAACACCACAACTTCCCAAGAAAAGGGGGGTGTCCGCTCACAGCCATCATCCTGGTGGACAGGGAACACTCCTGCCCGTCACCGGCCCCTTGGACCAGAGCTGCCCCAGACAACCCAGTGTGATGGAAGTGCTTCCAATAACACACGCACACACCACAAAATCAGGCGTGGATATTAGCCTTCCCTGCACCCTCAGCTGGCTGTCCCAGAGTTGGGAAGGTGGAGCAGTGTGAATTAACACGCCCCATTCAGCCATCCTTTCAGCAGACTGGGAGCCTCCCTACATAGCCCTGCAGCCCAGAACCGCCCTGGGGGGACGGCACTCACCTGTGACACAGCACAGTCCTCCCTCAACAGAGGACCTGGGGGTGCACGGCCTGGAAGAGGGACCCACTTGCAAGTCTCAGGGACCATACATCAATACCAAGGACTTGTGGGTCAGCAGCAGAGACAAACTGTGGCAGGACTGAACTGAAGGATTAGACTATTGCAGCACTTTGAAACTCCAGGAACACCAGGGAGATTCGATTGTTAGAGCCGCCCCCCATCCCTGACTGCCAGACTCACGCCCCATATACAGGGCAGGCAACACCATCTACACTCGCAAGCTCGGTACACCAATTGGACCCCACAAGACTCACTCCCCCACTCACCACAAAGACAAAGCGAGGGAGAATTGGCTTGAGGGGAACAGATGGCTCGTAGACACCACCTGCTGGTTAGTTAGAGAAAGTGTACTCCACGAAGCTGTAGATCTGACAAATTAAAGATAAGGATTTCAATCAGTCTACAAATTCTAAAAGAACCCTATCAAGTTAAGCAATGCCAAGAGGGCAAAAACAACAGAAAATTTTAAAGCATATGAAAAAACCAGATGATATGGATAACCCAAGCCCAAGCACCCAAATCAAAAGATCAGAGGAGACACAGTATCTGGAGCAATTAATCAAAGAACTAAAGATAAACAATGGGACCACGGCACAGAATATAAAGGACATGAAGAAGAGTGTTTTAGTTTGCTAATGCTGCTGGAATGCAAAACACCAGAAATGGACTGGCTTTTATAAAGGGGGTTTATTTGGTTACACAATTATAGTCTTAAGGCCATAAAATATCCAAGGTAACACATCAGCAATCAAGCACCTTCACTGGAGGATGGCCAATGGTGTCCGGAAAACCTCTGTTAGCTGGGAAGGCACATGGCTGGTGCCTGCTCCAAAGTTCTGGTTTCAAAATCGTTTTCTCCCAAGACGTTCCTCTCTAGGCTGCAGTTCCTCAAAAATGTCGCTCTTAGTTGCACTTGGGATATTTGTCCTCTCTCAGCTTCTCCGGAGCAAGAGTCTGCTTTCAACGGCCATCTTCAAACTCTCATCTGCAGCTCCTGTGCTTTCTTCAAAGTGTCCCTCTTGGCCGTAGCTCCTCTTCAAAACATCACTCACAGCTGCACTGAGTTCCCTCTGTCCCTCAGCTCATTTATATGGCTCCACTGATCAAAGACCACCCAATGGGCGGGCCAACACTCCATGGAAATTATCCAATCAGAGTCATCACCCACAGCTGGGTGGGGTGCATTCCAAAGAAACACTCAAAGAAATCTAATCAACACTGATAACATCTGCCCACACAAGATTACATCAAAGATAATGGTATTTGGGGGGACATAATACATTCAAACTGGCACAAAGAGCATGGCACAGGATACAAAGGACATCAAGAAGACCCTAGAAGAGCATAAAGAAGACATTGCAAGAGTAAATAAAAAAATAGGTGATCATTTGGAAATTAAAGAAACTGTTGACCAGACCTGGAAGAAGTGAAAAGACACTTAAGAAAAAGATAACATTTTCAGTAGCAACTAAAAAAATCAAGTACCTAGGAATAAACTTAACCAAAGATGTAAAAGACCTATACAAAGAAAACTACATAACTCTACTAAAAGAAATAGAAGGGGAACTTAAAAGATGGAAAAATATTCCATGTTCATGGATAGGAAGGCTAAATGTCATTAAGATGTCAATTCTACCCAAACTCATCTACAGATTCAATGCAATCCCAATCAAAATTCCAACAACCTACTTTGCAGACTTGGAAAAGCTAGTAACCAAATTTATTTGGAAAGGGAAGATGCCTCGAATTGCTAAAGACACTCTAAAAAAGAAAAATGAAGTGGGAGGACTTACATTCCTTGACTTTGAAGCTTATTATAAAGCCACAGTTGTCAAAACAGCATGGTACTGGCACAAAGATAGACATATTGATCAATGGAATTGAATTGAGAATTCAGAGATAGACCCCCAGATCTACAGCTGACTGATCTTTGATAAGGCCCCGAAAGTCAATGAACGGGGTCACAATGGCCTTTTCAACAAATGGGGCTGGGAGAGTTGGATATCCATATCCAAAAGAATGAAAGAGGACCCCTACCTCACCCCCTACACAAAAATTAACTCCAAATGGATCAAAGATCTCAATATAAAAGACAGTACCATAATACTCCTAGAAGATAATGTAGGGAAACATCTTCAACACCTTATATTAGGCAACCACTTCCTAGACTTTACACCCAAAGCACAAGCAACAAAAGAAAAAATAGATAAATGGGAACTCCTCAAGCTTAGAAGTTTCTGTACCTCAAAGGAATTTGTCAAAAAGGTAAAGAGGCAGCCAACTCAATGGGAAAAATTTTTGCAAACCAGGTATCTGACAAAAGACTGATATCTTGCATATATAAAAAAATCCTACAACTCAATGATGATAGTACAGACAGCCTAATTATAAAATGGGCAAAAGATATGAAAAGACAATTCTCTGAAGAGGAAATACAAATGGCCAAGAAACACGTGAAAACACGTTCAGCTTCACTAGCTATTAGAGAGATGCAAATTAAGACCACAATGAGATACCATCTCATGCCAATTAGAATGGCTGCCATTAAAAAACAGGAAACTACAAATGCTGGAAGGGATGTGGAGAAAGTGGAACTCTTATTCATTGCTGTTGGGACTGTATAATGGTTCAGCCACTCTGGAAGTCAGTCTGGCAGTTCCTTAGAAAACTAGATACAGAGTTACCCTTCAATCCAGTGATTGCAGTTCTCGGTATATACACGGAAGATCTGAAAGCAGTGACACGAACAGATATCTGCATGCCAATGTTCATAGCAGCATTATTCACAGTTACCAAGAGATGGAAACAACCAAATGTCCTTCAACAGATGAGTGGATAAATAAAATGTGGTATATACACACGATGGAATACTACACGGCAGTAAGAAGGAATGCTCTCGTGAAACATGACAACATGGATGAACCTTGAAGACATAATGCTGAGCGAAATAAGCCAGGCACAAGAAGAGAAATATCATATGCTACCACTAATGTGAACTTTGAAAAATGTAAAACGAATGGTTTTTAATGTAGAATATAGGGGAACTAGCGATAGAGAGCAATTAAGAAAGGGGGAACGATAATCCAATAAGAAAAGATAAGCTATCCTGGGTAAATTTAACACTCTAGAAATGCCCAGTAATCACGATGGTCTGTTAATTTCTGATGGGTATAGTAGGAACAAGTTCACAGAAATGTTGCTATATGAGGTTACTTTCTTGGGGTAGAGTAGGAACATGCTGGAAGTAAAGTAGTTATCTTAGGTTAGTTGTCTTTTTCTTACTCCCTTGTTATGGTCTGTTTGAAATGTTCTTTTTTTTTTGTATGTTTTTTTCAATTTTTCAATGTTTTTTTTTTATTTTTTATACAGTTGATTTAAAAAAAAAAAGAATTAGGAAAAAAAAAAGGGAAAAATATGCAGAGCCCCATTGAGGAGCTGGTGGAGAATGCAGGGGTATTGGCCTACTCCACCTCGATGGTTGCTAACATGACCACAGACATAGGGGACTGGTGGTTTGATGGGTTGAGCCCTCTACCACAGGACTTGCACTTAGGAAGATTGTTGCTGCAAAGGAGAGGCTAGGCCTCCCTATAATTATGCCTAAGAGCCTCCTCCCGAATGCCTCTTTGTTGCTCAGATGTGGCCCTCTCTCTAGGTAAGCCAACTTGGCAGGCGAAATCACTGCCCTCCTCCCTATGTGGGATCAGACACCCAGGGGAGTGAATCTCCCTGGCAACGTGGAATATGACTCCCGGGGAGGAATGTAGACCCGGCATCGTGGGATGGAGGACATCTTCTTGACCAAAAGGGGGAAATGAAATAAGCTTCAGTGGCAGAGAGATTCCAAAAGGAGCTGAGATGTCACTCTGGTGGGCACTCTTACGCACACTTTAGACAACCCTTTTTAGGTTCTAATGAATTGGGGTAGCTGGTGGTAGATACCTGAAACTATCAAACTACACCCCAGAACCCATGAATCTTGAAGACGACTGTATAAAAATGTAGCTTATGAGGGGTGACAGTGGGATTGGGAAAGCCATAAGGACCACAGTCCCCTTTGTCTAGTTTATGGATGGATGAGTAGAAAAATGGGGGAAGGAAACAAACAAACAAACAAAGGCACCCAGTGTTCTTTTTTACTTTAATTGCTCTTTTTCACTTTAATTATTATTCTTGTTATTTTTGTGTGTGTGGTAATGAAGGTGTCAGGGATTGATTTAGGTGATGAATGTACAACTATGTAATGGTACTGTGAACAATCGAATGTACGATTTGTTTTGTATGACTGTGTGGTATGTGAATATATCTCAATAAAATGAATATAAAAAAAAAAAGAGGTCACTCTGGTGGACATTCTTTCGCACTATATAGATAAACCTTTTTAGGTTTTAATGTATTGGAATAGCTAGAAGTAAATACCTGAAACTATCAAACTCCAACCCAGTAGCCTTGACTCTTGAAGACAATTGCATAACTATGTAACTTACAAGGGGTGACAGTGTGATGGTGAAAACCTTGTGGATCACTCTCCCTTTATCTAGTGTATGGATGGATGAGTAGAAAAATGGAGACAAAAACTAAATGAAAAATAGCGGGGTATGGGGGGATGATTTGGATGCTCTTTTTTACTTTTATTTATGATGGTACTATAAACAGTTGATTGTACCTCATGGATAATTGTATGGTATGTGAATAGATCTCAATAAAACTGAATTTAATTTAAAATCTGTGTGTGTACACACACACACACACACACACACACACACACACACACTTGTTTAAATCTTAGATCTGCCATTATTTAAAATCAGTAAGGTTCCTTGGTCTTAAATCTCAATAAATTCTGACTACACAATGTAAAAGAGCACATTAGTATAAATGCAATGCAAAGGGATAGGGAGTGGAGGATGGTAATTCTTCTAAATACATAAAAGTTATTTAGAATTGCAGTGCCTCTGTACACTCATTAACACTATCCAAAACTAGTGAAAAGAAACAAAGAAAGCACAGGCTAAATAGAAGCCATGAACATCCAGAGTTTTTGCAATGTATTTTCTAGTTTCCTAGAACTATGTAACTATTTGCAATGTATTGTCAATGTATTTGCAACTATTTGCAATGTATTTTCTAGTTCCCTTTTGTATATGGAGACTATGTATCTAATTGGTCAGGAATAAGAGGGAAATTTAGGAGTGTTCCAAGTAATGCTCTTCTTCATATGATTAGGATTTGATGGTGACATGATTCTTCTAATAGTCAGTATTTATTTATACCTAACACTTGTACCTTTTCCAAACTTACCTGGTTTTGTGTAGTACCTCATAATCAGTCACAGGTAATCCAAAAAGTTGTTCACCAGATGAATATGTAACAAATTTCCTCCACAGATCATCAAAATTGGCCTATAACAAAGGTTTGTAAACTTAATTAAATATAAATAAATATAATTTATGTTATATTAAGTTATACTTAATTGAAACCCCATTAAAGTAGATCTTACTACAATTGGGATAAAAGTTAGCGAGTTTTATTTAGTAATAACTATGAAACAAAGATTTGTGAAACAAATTTATATTTATGCCAAGCTATCAGAAGAAAAGTTAAGCACTTATGAAACTAACTTTCCAGCATTCTAAAAACATAATTTTATATAAAATTATTTCTTTAATAAATTAACTGATCCCCAGAAGACCTATATTTCAATTTCCCATAAATAAATCTGAAAGTAAGAAAATCGCATTGTTAAAAATCTACAATTCAGGCTTTTTCACTTATTTAGACTTGGCCATCTCTCCTACAGGATTCAAATGAGTAAAGCATTGGTATAATCTATTCAACTCTGTTTTCTCTACATTCAATAAAAAGACTCTATAAAATGGAAGATTCAACTTTAATACCATTTGAAATAATTATAACAATTTAAGTCAAAAAAGTCAATGCACATGTCTTTCAGTTTTTAGAATGCTAATGATTAATGTCTTTAAAGCACACAAGCAAATAGAAATAATCTACCTGGGATAAGATATGTGCACTCTATGTAAATGATATAAAATATCATAAGGATTCTAAATTCCCAGGCCTGGAGAATATCTGACATTAGATCTCATAATGCTCAGATAATAATATAGATCTGACAAATACATTAGCATATTTTACAGAAGTGGGAATGTTTAAAGTGATAGATACAGAGGGAAGGCAGGGAAACCATTTGTCAATATTTAAAATCGTATTTCTATTCTTTTATTGCACTATAAATATTGTATCACTCTACATATCAAAATAGAGGCTTGGAATTAGGTATACACTTAATTCAAAATCAGAGTCTATACTCAAAAATACAAAGAAACATTCCATGGAAGTGGATATGGAGAGACAGAAAAAAAGTCAGCTATATTATTTAGCAAATTAGAATACAACTAAAATCTGTATGCACTCTAAACATTAACGTTTCCATTATAAGGTAAAATACATAACTTTTCCCCTAAAACCACTTTTAAAATAAACAATACATTATCAATGTAACAAAGAAAGATGTGGTTTTACCTGAAATATCTGTAACCTGTTGCTAGCTTCTTGGGGTGGTATATTTGGAACCATGGGTCCTTCCTGTAATGAATAATATAATCTCCATTTTAATGATTAATCATGTATTTGTCAACTTGTTGGGCTTATCTTTTATTTTCTTTATTATTTAAAATAAATAAACGTCATTTTTAAATTTAAATGGTCTAATTCGGGTACAAAAAGTTTTTAATAATTTTTTTGTAACAGCTTTATTGAGCCATAATCCACTTACTGTGCCAGTTTGAAACTGTTATGGATCCCAGAAGAGCCATGATCTATTAATCCAATATTGTTGGGTGGAATCTTTTGATGGAGTGTTTCCATGGTAATGTGACTGTGGGTGAGACTTTTGATTAAATTATTTCCATGGAGATGTTACACTGTCCATTCATGGTGGGTCTTAATTAGATCACTGGAGTTCTTTAAGAGAGCTCCAAGAAGCTGAGAGATACGTTTTGAAGAGAAGCTAAGATATGTAATTCAGAGTTTGCCCCAGGAGAAGCGAAGAGCCAACAGAGACTCAGATGATTCGAGACGCTTGGAGATCCAGACAGAAAGATGTTTGAAGATGTTAAGCTAAGAGATGAAGCCCTGAGTTTGCCCTGGAGAAACTAAGAGAGGACCTCCAGACTCAGAGAGAAATGCCCTGGGAGAACAAGCAAGGATGCACAGAGGCAGAGAGAAAGAGAAGCTAAGAGAGACAGAAGCCCAGAGACATTTTGGAGAAAGCCATTTTGAAACCAGAACCTGGGAGCAAAGGACTAGCAGATGCCAGCCATATGCCTTCCCAGCTGACAGGTGTTCCGGACACCATCAAGCTTTCTTCAGTGAAGGTATCCTCTTGTTGATGCCTTAGTTTGGCCACTTTTATGGCCTTAGAACCATAAATTTGTAACCTAATAAATCCCCTGTATAAAAGCCAATCCATTTCTGGTATTTTGCATAACAGCAGCTTTAGCAAACCAGAACACCCATTTAGAATATACAATTCAATGGTTTTTAGTATATTCACAGAGTTGTGCAATCATGGCTACAATCAATTTTAGAACATTTTCATCACTCTACCTTCCATCTTTTTCTTTTTTTAAAAAACTTTATATAATTTCAAACTTACAGGAAAATTGCAAACATAAGACAAAAATAATTGAGAACTCCAATACAGTCTCTATCCAGATAAGCAGATCTACCAACTTTTAACATTTTACCACATTGCTATATCCTTCTATCTATCATGTATCTATTTTCTAAACCTTTAAGAGGAGGTTGCACGTGGAATATGACTCCCGGGGAGGAATGTAGACCTGGCATCGTGGGACGGAGAACATCTTCTTGACCAAAAGGGGGATGTGAAAGGAAATGAAATAAGCTTCAGTAGCAGAGAGAGTCCAAAAGGAGCCGAGAGGTCACTCTGGTGGGCACTCTTATGCACACTGTAGACAACCCTTTCTAGGTTCTAAAGAATTGGGGTAGTTGGTGGTGGATACCTGAAACTATCAAACTACAACCCAGAACCCATGAATCTCGAAGACAGTTGTATAAAAATGTAGCTTATGAGGGGTGACAATGGGATTGGGAAAGCCATAAGGACCACACTCCACTTTGTCTAGTTTATGGATGGACGAGTAGAAAAATAGGGGAAGGAAACAAACAGACAAAGGTACCCAGTGTTCTTTTTTACTTCGACTGCTCTTTTTCATTCTAATTATTATTCTTGTTATTTTTGTGTGTGTGCTAATGAAGGTGTCAGGGATTGATTTAGGTGATGAATGTACAACTATGTAATGGTACTGTGAACAATCGAAAGTACGATTTGTTTTGTATGACTGCGTGGTATGTGAATATATCTCAATAAAATGAAGATTAAAAAAATGTAAAAGAAACCTTTAAAAAAAAAAAAAAAGAAAAGAAATGCCCCTAAAAAAAAAAAAAAAACTCTATGAAATAAAAAAAAAAAGAGGAGGTTGCATACATTATGCTCCCTGACCATTTAAAACTTTCATGTATATTTTCTAAGAACAAGGATATTCATTTATGTAGCCTCATTAAGTACAATTACCAAGTTTCCATTCATCTTGAAAGGAAAGGACCTTGGCAAAGCTAATAAAAAACGTGACAAAAGCATATCTTGTATGATGTTTGTACCATGAGGGCTCTGTTAAATTTCATTTATGATTATAAATGATAATGCAGTGGCTGTACATTAGAATAAGTGATATAGAGTTTTGGAAACAGCCTTCTTTCATTAAACTGTACAATCCAATATGGAAATAGAGACACATACATGTTGACTTTTTGGCAGAAGCAGAAGGCAGACTATGGTGGCCATGAACAAGAAAAAGAGTTCCAAAATAATCAAAGGAATGAAAGAATGTCCGATATAGTGACAGATTACAATAACAAGGACTATTCCCGATGGAAAAAGAAAGGGATATTAACATTGCCTGTTCAATAATGACTATTGATTCCCTGTATAGCAGACTGATAAGGCAATCAATGTTGATTAATACAACTAAAAGAGATATGTTTACTATATGTAAAAAAAAAAAAAAGTGTTGTTTAAGTAGCACCAAGGACTTAAATCATTTTATGAATCCAGATACATTGGGATCACCAAAAGAAAGTAGAATTTTTTAATGGCGTTAAACTCCAACTTCTGAGTTTAACTTCAAGAAGGTCTACCATTATCAGTCAGAATACCACATTGAGTAGTTTATGGGACTGCTCTAGTTTCAAAATGGCTTTCTCCCAGGACGTTCCTCTCTAGGCTGCAGTTCCTCAAAAATGTCACTCTTAGTTGCACTTGGGATATTTGTCCTCTCTCAGCTTCTCCAGAGCAAGAGTCTGCTTTCAACAGCCATCTTCAAACTGTCTCTATCTGCAGCTCCTGTGCTTTCTTCAAAGTGTCCGTCTTGGCTGTAGCTGCTCTTCAAAATGTCATTCACAGCTGCACTGAGTTCCCTCTGCCCGTCAGCTCATTTATATGACTCCACTGATCAAGGCCCACCCTCAATGGGTGGGGCCACGCCTCCACGGGAATATCTCATTAGAGTTGTCACCTACAGTTGGGTGGGGCGCATTTCCATGCAAACAACCTAATCCAAACGTTCCAACTTAATCCCCACTAATATGTCTGCCCCACAAGATTGCATCAAAGAATATGGCTTTTTCTGGGGGACATAATACATTCAAACCAGCACAGGAACCGACAAAGTATGATATTATTTTCAGTGACTATACTGGTTCTCTAATAGCTTGTGAAAATGCAAAACAGACTTCACAGTACTCTGGTATCACACTTTCTTACAGCCTTACAACAACTCTGTTACATTTTCTACTATGACAATTCTGGTCCTGAGAAAGCACAAGGCCAGACCCTTTGTTCCTTTCACAATCTCCAGAGTAACTGGTCCTTCTAACAGTCAAATCTTTTTTTCTCCATAAGACATGCTTACTAGAGTAGCTGTCCCTTTTTTGATAATTGTGAATATGCACAATGTACAAATCACTATGCATTTCTCAGGGTTCATCACTTGCATTTCATATAAACATATCAGAGAACATTTTAACACACAGTAGGCAAATAGTTAAATTACCATTTCATATGAGTCTGCAAAATTAGCGACATCATCATGAAAAACTTCCACAGCCTCTAGTAGATTGCTTTTAAACTTTGGTTGCACTTGAACTAGTTCATCCTGTACAGAAACCTAGAATAAAAAAAGAATACTCAACCTTAGGGTGAAAACAATCTACAAAAATGAAAAATACAATTTTATTCCAGCAAGCTTGTTAACTCACAGATGTATTATATGAAAAAAGATGTCTCTGCAATGTTGTTTGTTACTAAAATAGACAACCCAAATGCACCAATAGAAGATTCAAATCATTCTAGTTCATGACCCAAGACAAAGTAATTGTCCCTGTAACTTCAGTTAGAAAAAAGTTTTCCATTCAGGTCATCACTGTGGCCAGGGAAATAATTAGAACTATAGACCCAGGGTGGATCACATGTAACTCTGGGGAGAGGCTAAGGTCTGAGACTGGATATCTTGAGTTGGTTCACATGGCTGCAGTGGGTGAAGTTCCCTAAAACAAAGGGATATTATTCTAGGTATAAAAAACAACAAATGCCCACCACAATGGTCTTCAAAGCTGTAACTTAAACCTTCCATAATAATAGTAACACTAAGTCATGCTTACTATCTGCCAGACTCTTTACAAATGTCAACTCATATAATCCTCACAACTCTATAGAGTAAAAACTATTATTATTGCCATTTTACAAGTGAAAAAACTGAAGCACACAGAGGTTAACTCCCTCAAGGTCCCAGCACCAGTACGAATCATGGTCAAGGTACAAAACCTGGCACTGTGGCTCCAGGGTTCCTGCTTTTAATTGCTCTAAACAATACATTTTATCTAGTTGGATAGATACTACTTTAAGTTTTGCAGTGAATGTAGCACAGAACACTCTATCTCTACTTAAGGATGGGGCACGTTAACAGTTGGAGACAGAAAAGCAACCCAAACGAATCTTTTCCATTGAACAATAATAGAAAATTGGGTTTTACAAAGTCTCAACAGAGGGTTCCCCATTTCCTTCCTAAAACTTGCTGTGATGGTTAAGCTCATGTGTCAACTTGGCCAGGTGATGGTGCCCAGCTGTCTGGTCAAGGAAGCACTGGCCTAACCATTACTGAAAGGACATTTCATCAGTCAATTGATTGCATCTGTGGCTCATTACATCTATGATCAACTAAGGGAGTGTCTTCCACAATGAGAGAATCCAGTTGGTTGGATTTAATCCAATCAGCTGAAGACTTAAGGGAGAAGAGAGAATTCTCACTCCTCCTTCACCCAGCCAATCTCTCCTGGGGAGTTTGTCAATGACCTTAATCAGAGTTGCCAGCCTGCAGCTTGCCCTGCGGAACTTGGACTCGTGCTTCCCCACAGTTGCATGAGACCCTTTTATAAAACCTCATATTTATATATATATCTCCTGTTAGTTCTGTTCTCCTAGAGAACCCTGACTAATACACTCATCATCCTGATTAACCAGTAGAATTTTTCAAGATAAGTGATTAGTCAATATTGAATATGAATTTAAATAAATATGAATATAAAAAGTATTTTATAAACATTATCTCAAATGAGCCTCACAACCAACATATATTATATATATATCATAAATTAATATTTGTAAAAGATCACATGAAGAAACTGAGAAACCCAGGTTATTTGCCTGAGACATCCAATTGGCTGGTGGCAGAGCTGGGATCAGCAGCCATATTTCCAATTTCAGCTGTGTCCTTGCTACTGCATTTTGCATCAGTGGCAAATATTTCTATAAATGAGAAATTTTAAACCAATATCCAACTTAATTTATATTCAATAAACAAAATGTCAATGTACTTAAAGAATCTGGACCCTCCCTAGAAGCGCATTTTTAATGTTTAACTTATGGCATTTGTGCCGGTTTGTATATTATGTCCCCCCCAAAAAGCCATATTCCTTAATGCAATCTTGCAGGGGCAGACATTAGTGTTAATGATTAAGTTGGAACCTTTGGATTAGTTTGTTGCCATGGAGATGTGACCCACCCAACTGTAGGTGATAACTCTGATTAGTTAATTTCCATGGGGGCATGGCCCCGCTCATTCAGCATGGGCCTCTATTAGTTCAGTGGAGCCCTATAGAAGCTCAGACAGCAGGAGCTCACTGCGAGATGCAGCTGAGGGACACATTTTGAAGATAGCCATTGAAAGCTGACACTGACGTTTTGGAGAACGCCATCTTGAAACTCACCCTGGGAGCAAGCAGACACCAGCCACATGCCTTCCCAGCTAACAGAGGTTTTCTGGACACCATTGGACATCCTCCAGTGAAGGTACCCAATTGTTGATGCCTTACCATGGACAATTTAAGGCCTTAAGACTGTAACTGTGTAACTGAACAAACCCCCTTTATAAAAGCCAATCCATTTCTAGTGTTTTGCAAAACAGCAGCGTTAGCAAACTGGAATAGTATTTAAATATTTTACAACTTCAAAAATAAATTAAGCAGTGCTTAGAAGGAAATTTATAGCGTTAATTGCTTACATTAAAGGAAGAAAGATCTCAAATCAATAACTTCACAGTTCACCTTAACAAACTAGACACATTAGAACAAACTAAACCCAAAGCAAGCCGAAGGATGAAAATAATAAAAACTAAAGCAAAAATGCATGATGTAGAAAATAGAAAAACAATAGAGAAAACCAATAACCCTAGAGCTTCTTCTTAAACATCAGCAAAATTGGCAAACATTTACCTTTATTAACCAAAATAAAGAAGAGAGAAATCACATTACTAAAAAGAGGAATGAAAGAGGGGACATCACTAGTGATGTTACAGAAATAAAAAAGACAATAAGGGAATAATATGAACAAGCATATGCCAACAAATTAGATGACTTAGATGAAATGAACAAATTCCTAGAAAGACACACAAGCTACTGAAACTGATTCAAGAAGAAACAGAAAATCTGATTAGACTTAAAATAAGTAAAGAGATGGAATTAGTAATTTAAAACTTCCAGCAAAGGAAAGCTCAGACTAAGATGGCTTCACTGGTGAATTCTACAAAACAATTAAAGAAGAACTAATACTAATCCTTTGCAAACTCTTTCAGAAGACAGAAGAACACTTCCTTAACTTGCTCTATGATGCCAGTATTATCCTGATACAAAAATCAGACAAACACATCACAAAAGAAGAAAACTACAGACCATTATCCCTTATGAGTATTGACAGAAAAATTCTCAGCAAAATACTAGCAAATTGAATCCAGCAAGAGACATAATAATTACACATCCAAACCAAATGATATTTATCCCAGAAAATGCAAGATTGGTTTAATATCTGAAAATCAATCAATGTGATATACCACATTAATAGAATAAACAACCAAAACCATATAATCATCTAAGTAGACAGAGAAAAGACATCTGACAAATTCCAGCACCTTTCATGATAAACTGACTCAACAAATTAGGAATATAAGGGAACTTCCTCAACCTGATAAAGGCCATCTATGAAAAATCTACAACAAATATCATTCTTAATGGTGAAACACTGCATGCATTCTCATTAAGATCAAGAGCAAGGCAAGGATGTCTGCTCTCACCACTTCAGCATTGAACTACAGGTTCTAGCCAGGACTTTCAGGCCAGAAAAAAAAAAAAGGCATCTGGATTGGAAAGAAATAAGTAAAACTATTTCTATTTTCAGGTGACATGATCTTCTATATAGAAAGTCATAAAATGCCCACAAATGTCCAGAAAAGGCAAACCATAGAGATAGAAAGTAGATTAGTGGTTGTCAGGGGCTGAAGTGAGTGGAGGAGGGGATGAATGGAGAGCATATTGCTAATGGGTACAGGGTTTCTTTTGGGGGTGATCAAATCTAAAATTAGATAGTGGTGATGGTTGCACATCTCTGTAAATATACTAAAATCAATGAATCGTATACATTAAAATGGTGAATTTTATGGTTAATGTAAATTATATCTCAATAATGCTGTTAATAATATATATTAAGCTTAAAAAAAGAAGAAATATATCTTCTCTGGGGGTAGTAGCAATAAACAATAGGATAATTAAATTTGCACTTACAGCTTTGCTCTGCAATTTGTTGAAAGAATATCTCAAGGTATCAACTGCTTCTGATTCCTCTTTAGTTACTTCAACTTCAAATCTGTTTAGAATAGCATAGGCTTCCTGCAGAGTGGAGTTGGAAGTTCAGAAACATCAGAAGGGAGGTTATTTAGATGCCTTCTAGGAACATATCCTATTTCTTAGCAGAAGAGAACATATTTTAAAAAAGTACTTCCCCAAATTAAACATGTATAAAAGGCATCTCTAGATTCTCACCAGCCATCAGATATTGATTCTTGGTTCAAGGATCTGAGCTGTGCATTTAATAAGTACCGAGGAGATTCTGATGGAGATGTAGCTGCCATCTACATGTATTTCCCATTGAGAAATACTATCCTAGACAATACTAAAGAATCAGTTTCTCTCTCTCTCTCCTTGATTTTTTGCCAACATGATGTAACATAATTTCTCAAACCTTATTAAAATATGGGTTGGGTACATAAGAAACAATAAAATGATGATGTGGAAGATACTCCAAAGAAAAGAAACTTGAATGATTAAAGGGATAGATTGACAACTGGCTTTACTAGGAGAATTTATGCTGAAGAATTAAGCTTCTGCGATTAGGCAAAAAATGATGTAAGTGATTAAACCTTAAGTAATGAGTTATCAACATCCAAAATTCCCATATAAATAAGATTTTTAAGAATTAGTAAGGGTATGCAGTCCATTAGCTATGAAAGAGCATAAACTCTAAATGGATTAAAGACAGCATAAAATAGCCACAAGCATTGGGTACCAAGAGGGGAAAATGGGAGTGATCCTCCCTAGGCATTGCAGGCAATAAGAGAGTGCACTGTCCATAGAGAATTTTAAAATAATAAAAAAAATTAAGAGTCTATCTGATTTGTTTTATCACCATATGCCAGAAATTCTAAACAATGTTAGTAATTAAATACTTTGGGTAGATAGAATAATGGCCTCCCCTAATCTCTGGAAATTTTGACTATGTTACCGTACATGCCAAAAGGTACTTTGCAAATGTGATTAAGTTCAGGAATTTAAGATCAGGAGATTATCCTAGATTAACCAGGCTGTCCAACGTCACTAAAAACACCCATAGAAGGGCAAGAGGGAGCAGAAGAGTCAGAGTTATAGACAACATGAAGACAAAAACAGAGGTGGGAGTGACGTCACTGCTGGAAGGGGTCATGAGCCAAGGGATGCTGGCAGCCTCTAGAAGCAGACCCTCCCCTAGAGCCACCAGAATGAATGCAGCTCTGCCAATACCTTGATTTTAGCCACGTTAAGACCTATTTTTGGAACTTCTGACCTCCACAACCACAGGATAATAAATTTGTGTTGTTTTAAGCCACTACATGTGTATTAATTTATATACCAGCAATAGGAAATACTCATCTCTGAAAAAAAAATCTGTTGTTGGTCTAAGCTCCAAACAATTTGCTGCAATTTACTATTGAACCTGGGTGGCCTGCCTCTACCACCTCCTGATATGCCACTGGTCATGAGTGAGACCTATAAGTGGTTACTAAGGAAAGCCAAAAATAGATGAGGAACTTGCTTAACAGGTTGGGATTGTTGTAACAGTGTCATCAAATTTCCATAAAATGTTGGTGTCACTATCAAAAACTAAACAGTGCCTAGCCTAGTATGGCATTATTAATATAATAACATTCCTTTGTATACTGTTTACTGCTGAGAATTGTCAAAATTCCCCCAGTGACATAAACATCAGAAAGGAAAAATAGGCAGAACATACCATTAAGTAGATGAAGAAACATGTTAACAAAATCACTTTTTTAGTATGTCTCTATTCCCCATTCCACCCCAAAAATAGCATTACAAGGATGAAAAGCACAATCATTTCTTACTTCAATTGGTCCCAAAGTCATGTCCATTTGAATTTCATTATCACGGACAGAAGACAAGGCTTCCATTGCAAATCTGACATCATCTAAATCACGAATAGGCCTAGATAACTTTTTTAAGTATTCATTGATAAATGCTATCATGTCTGACATTTTCTTTTTATATTCTTCATTCAAATATCGACAGAGTAACATCTTCCATGCCTTAGCCTCAATTGATAAGGCCAATTTCATTGGCTCTGGTGAAGACAAGGAAAGATCAAAATAAAATACAACTGATATTCTGAAACTATTTACTTTATGTGTAATTGGAGAATCTAGAACTGCAGTGTCCAATTTGATAGTCACTAGCCACATGTAGTTATTGCACACATGAAATGTGCTTAATCTAAATTAGTTGTACTGAAAGGCAAAATACACACTGGATTTTGAAGACTTAATTCCCATCTCCATGGAGTATGTTAAGCTGTGCATAAGGACTCACAGGCTCTGGGGAAGAATTTCTGAAATGAGTTCTAGCACTAGCCTGTGCAAACTTTGCTCTGTTTCTGGCCATTCCATTAGCAGCCCTCACTCATTCTCCCTTTTTCCTCTAGGTACCCCAACATACTGAAGTGAAATCTATTTTTTTGTCTGCAAAATCCTGCCTCTAATTTACTTTTCACTCCACCTGTAGTACGTCTGCATGGCTAGCGTATCTATATAACCTGACCCATACCCTGGGCCTCTGATTGTCCCAGGTCAATCCTGACCTAATATGGACCAATCAGAGTCCTTCCCTGAGAGCTTGGAATGAGACTTGATAGGGAGCCACATGGTCTAGGAAGCAGAAAAAGACATGCACAGAAACAAGAAATAGCAGGCAGAGAGAAAGAACTTCATCAGACTCCTATATTGTCCCTGGTCCCGGGCCATTCGCATATTAGCCCAGTTGCATTTTGGATTCTGTGAGTCATCTTTTTTTCCTTAACACAGACTCACATGGGTTTCTTTTCTTAGCCAAAAACAAACAAAAAACAAACAACTGAAAAAAAAAACAGCTCTAACTAGTAAACTCTACCTTACACCAGCTCTAACTAGTAAACTCTACCTTACCTAATAAATCCCTGACCATTCCTCTTTTCTGCCCTCATTATCCCCACACTCCCTAGACCCAACAAGGTCAAATACTGATTGCTTCCTTCCCAACCTCCAACAGTTAAACTCATCGTACTATGTCACCTGAGAAGAACCATAGAGCCAGTTTGTTGTCCATACCTCATGGGCCTCTTTTTTCCTTTTCCTCAGGCCAAGGATTCAGCCTGATATCCCCTCTTTTTACAATTTTATCAACTAGTCCCTTTTATAGTTTAATTTCTCTAAAAACAAGCACCCAAGCCTCTGTAATACTATGATACAGTTGTTTTTTATATTAAGGATCATAGTGCTAACCAATATGGGGAAATAAATAGGAAGTTAAAAATAACACTAATAGGGAGAGTACATTTTTTAAAACACTACAGAAGTTCTTGTAATCATTGTCCCTGATGTACAGTTTCTGATTTCCAGCTAAATAATTCCCTCAAGAACCTGTGACTCTTCACCAAGTTAGACTCCTTCTTGATAGATATAACAATAATAATAGTAATACTTAAAGTCTATCGAACATCAACTATTACACAGGTACTATGCGAAGCATCTCATATGCAGTAGTTCATGAGGTAGGTACTGTCATTATCACACTTTGAACAACAAATGGCGATTAAAGAGATCAAGTAGCCAATGTAGTCAAATTTCACAGCCTCTGTTAGGCTGACACCTTGAGGATGGATCTGAAAATATACCTCAGGTCCATAACTGCAGTAAAACCAGTCATTAACCTATCTTCTGAGAATAAGAAGTTTCCCACAAATTTAGGACAAGACTGATTGTTCTATAACCGTGGTAACAAGTAGCCACCAGAAGTGGTGGCTAACCCCATGCAATAGAACAACTCCCTTCAGTTCACAAGCTTTTTGCCCCACAAAAAGGCTGCTAAAACACAAGCCAATCAGTGTCTGTCCCTCCCTTGGGAAAGTCAATCAACTGGAAGGGACTTACACCAATAACAGTTTCACTTCTGCAGATGCTGAATCCCTACTGACTTCTTGAACTCTATGCTGCCCAAACACCCTCTGTAAGACCAACAGTTTGCTCTGCTAGAACACTGTGCCTAAACAGCATAGCCTTTACATTAGGAAGTAACAAATTCAGTTTTATAGTTTTTATTTCAGATAGTAAGTGGTGGTCTCATCATCCTTAGACATCCTAATTCCACATGGAATTCCATCTCAGGAGCCCTCAAACTGTTTGACTACTATTTCATTGAGATAACCCTCTCTTCACAATGACCTGAAAAAGAGGTTCACAGGTAGATTTAGCTGTGTGACTGCCATATTGAAGAATCAGTCTCATTAGTGTATATATATTAGAATATAACTGATGGCCCAGAATTATTTAATATTTCTAATATTGTACCAAGGTAGTCAAATAATTGCTTGCTAATAAGGTTATACTTCATGTGAAAATTATACTTTACATAATAAATATTTTAATACCTGTGTGCAATTCAAGTGCTCCTACAATAATAATAGGCTTCAACTCTTCAATCTCTTGTTCAAAAGTAGCATAGTGTAGAATTTCTGATCTGATTTCAGTCAGAGAGGGGTTGTTAGCCAAAAACTCCTGTAGTAAGGAAACAGTTATTCAGTATTTTAATTTTTTTTGTTTGAGTAGTTTTTATTATGGACATTTCCAAATGTACCCAGAAGTAGAATACAACAAATCTCCATATACCCACCATTCAGACTCAACAATCAAAATGTGGTCCCATTTACCACTTTTTCTCACCTCCTCCATCTCTCCCAACTTCCTTTCTTCCTTTCCTTTTAAAAAAATTATTTATTTTTATTCTAGTAAAATATGCATAACAAAAATAATTTTAACCATTTTTAAGAGAACCACTCAATGACATTAAATACATTGACAATGTTGTGTAACTTTCACTACTACCTATTCCAGAACATTTTCATCATCCCAAACGGAAACTTGTACTCAGAACTCACCATTCCTCCCTTCCACCAGCCCCTGGTAACCACTATTCTGCTTTCTGTCTCTATGAATTCACTTACTCTAAGCATTTCATGTAAGATAAATCATACAATATTTGTCCTTTTGTTTCTGGTTTATTTCACTCAACATTATCTCTTCAAGATTCATCCATGTTGTATAGTATATCAGTACTTCATTTTTTTTTTTTTGTATGGCTGAGTAACAATCAATTCCATTGGCTATCTACCCAGAACTGGAATTGCCAGGTCATATGGTAATTCTGTTTAACTTTCTGAGGAACCTCTAAACTGTTTTCCACAGTGGCTGCACCATTTAATATTCCCACCAACAATGTATGAAGGTTAATTTTTAAAAATAGTCATCCTAGTGGTTGGGAAGTGGTATTTCATTGTAGTTTTGATTTCTGCTTCTCTAACAGCTAAAGATGTTGAGAATCTTTTCATGTGCTTATTGGTTATTAGTATGTATTCTCTGGAGAAATACCTATTCAAATCCTTTTTTAAAAATCCAGTTGTTTATCTTTTTTGTTGATGAGTTGTAGGAGTTCTTTATGTATTCTGGATATTAAACCCCCCTATAAGGGTTTAAATATATATATATATATTTTAATTTAATAGATTTTATTTTTAAGTAAATTCAATCTTACAGGAAGAGCTGCAGAAACAGTACAAACCTCATACATAGAACTCCATAATACCCCAGCCCCCCTCCCCCGATACCCCGATCCACCACCTTTAACATCCTGTCACACTACCATTTCTTTCTTTCCCTCCCTCTCTCCCTCCCTCCCTCCTTATCTATCATCCATCATCTATTGCTCTGTCCTCTGAACATACGTGAGCAAGCTGCACACATCTTTGAACAAACAATATAATTCACATATATCTTTCCCATGGACAAGAACATTCTTTTATGCAATCTCATTAAGCGCAGCCAAGAAGTTCAAGAAATTCAACATTGATAAAAAGCTTACATTCTATATTTCCTTTTTTTTGTGTGTGTGTGTCCCATCTGTGTCCCTTTGAGCCTCCTCTCCTCCATCCTCAGATCCCATCCAGGATCATCCTTGGCATTTAATTGTCATCTATTTAGACTTCTTTTTTTTAATTGTGGAAACATATATATAGCCTAAATCTTCCCATTCCACCCCCTCCCTAGCATTCCATTAGTGGGATTAATCACATTTAGAATGTTGCAATGCTATCACCTTCCCACCATCCATTTCTAGAAGTTTCCCTTCACCCCAAACAGAAACCCTACTCTCACTTCTTAACTCCCCATTGCCCCTTCCCCCGCTTCTCGGAACCCCTACTCTACTTTTCATCTCTATGGTCATATTCTCTGATACTTTCTTTGTGCTTACCATGGGGCTTAAATTTAACATCTTAAATCTATAACAATCTTGTTTTTCTTTACTACCAACTTAACTTCAATATGACACATAAACTATGTTCCTATACTCCATTATTCCCCCATCTTTATGTAGTTCTTGTAAAAAATTACATATTTTACATTGAGTCCAAAACCACTGATTTATCATTACAGTTTATATATTTTAGATACTGTAGGAAGTAAATAGTGGAGTTATAAATCAAAAATGCAGTAATATTGGTATTTATATTTACCATGTGATCTTTACTGGATATCTTTATTTCTTCATAAAGTTTCAGTCAATTGTTTAGTGTCCCTTCCTTTCAGCCTGCTCAATTCCCTTTAGCATTTCTTATAGGACTGATTGCTGGTGATGAAGTCCCTCAGCTTTTGATTATATGGGAATGTTTTTATCTCCCCCTCATTTTTATCCACCAGGTGTTTGTGAATTCTCCAAGTCTCTGATGGTTATTGACTTCTATTTGTATTCCATTGTGGTCAGAGAATGTGCTTTGAACAAATTCATTTTTTTTTTTTTAATTTATTGAGGCTTGTTTTTATGCCCCAGCATACGGTCCATTCCAGAGAAAGATCCTTATCACTAGAGAAGAATGTGTGTCCTGGTGACCTGGGATGTAATATTCTATATATGTCTGCTAAAATTTTCTATATCTCTCTCTCCTTTCTTTGTTTCTCTGTCAGTAGGGCTCCCTTTAGTATCTGAAGTAGGGCAGGTCTTTTATTAGCAAAATCTCTCATCATTTGTTTGTCTGTGAAAAATTTAAGCTCTCCCTCAAATTTGAAGGAGAGTTTTGCTGGATAAAGTATTCTTGGTTGGAAATTTTTCTCTCTCAGAATTTTAAATATGTCATGCCACTGCTTTCTTGCCTTCACGGTGGCCAATGAGTAGTCACTACTTAGTCTTATGTTGTTTCCTTTGTATGCGGTGAATTGCTTTTCTCTTGCTGCTTTCAGAACTTGCTCCTTCTCTTCAGTATTTGACAGTCTGATAAGAATATGTCTTGGAGTGGGTTTATTTGGATTTATTCTATTTGGAGTTTGCTGGGCTTTTAAGCTTTGTGTATTTATATTGTGCAGAAGGTTTGGGAAGTTTTCCCCAACAATTTCTTTTAATACTCTTTCTAGACCTTTACCCTTCTCTTCCCCTTCTGGGACACCAATGAGTCTTAAATTTGGATGTTTTATTTTATCTATTGTATCCCTGAGATCCAGTTCGATTTTTTTTTTTTCTCCATTCTTTTTTTTTCTTTCATTTTCTGTTCTGTGGTCCCTGAGGAGGCTGAGTTGTTGTTCAACTTCCTCTAATCTTGTATTATGAGTATCCAGAGTCTTTTTAATTTAGCCTACGGTTTCTTTTAATTTCCTTAAGATCTTCTATTTTTTTATTTACTCTTGCAATTTCTTCTTTATGCTCTTCTAGGGTCTTCTTTATGTGTTTTATATCCTGTGCCATGCTCTTCTTCATGTCCTTTATATCCTGAGCGATGCTCTTGTTGCCTGTCTGTAATTCTCTGATTAATTGTGCCAAGTACTATGTGTCTTCTGATCTTCTGATTTGGGTGTTTTGGTTTGGGTTCTTCATATCGTCTGGTTTTATCATATGCTTTAAGATCTTCTGTTGTTTTTGGCCTCTTGGCATTTGCTTTACTTGATCCCTAATTTGACCAAACTGCAGCTTGGTGGCGTACACCTTCTCTAACTAACCAGCAGATGGCGTCCGTGAGTCACCTATTCCCCTCAAGTCAGTTCTCCCCCACTTTGTCTTTATCGTGTGTGGGGGTCTGATTCTTGTGGGGTCCAATTGGTGCACCAAGTTTGGGTGTGTTGCTGGTGCTGTCCGCCCTGAATGTGGGCCATGTCTCTGGGTGGTTAGGCAGGCAGGACAGCTTTAATAATCAAACCTCCCAGGTGTTCCTGGAGATTTAAGGCTGTTCTCTGCCACTGACCCACAAGTCCTTGGTATTGGCGTAGGTTCCCTGGGATTTCCGAGGCGGTTCCCCCTTCCCAGCTGTGCTCTTCCAGGACCTCTGCTGAGGGAGGGCCGTGCCACGTCACTAGTGCACGCCAGCCCACCAGGGAAGCCCTGGGTCTCTGGGCTGTGCATGGGCGCTCCCAGCCCACTTCAAAGATGGTTGAATGGGAAGTGTTAACTTCCCCCTTTTGGCACAGCTCCACCCTCCCAGCTCCGGGACAATCAGCCATGGGTGTATTAAAGGCCACTGTCCACGGCCAATATTGTGGCTTGTGTGTAGTGCCACGGGAAAGATTCCCCATCACACTGGGTTTCTTGGCGCGGCTCTGGGCTGTGGGTCTGGCCTCAGGCAGGAGTGTCCCCCGCCTGCTGGGGAGATGGCTGCAAAGAATGAGGTTTCTTTTCTCCTTTTGGCTCCCCTCTGCTCCTCTGGTCTCAAGACAATCAGCAGTGGGTGTGGGAAGGGGTATCCTCCATGCCAGACACCGAGGCGTTAGCCCTGACCACTCCCACCATGCTTCACTGCGCAGCTCTCCCCATGGTATCTGCAGCCACTCCCAGGCTTTTTTTTAAAAGAACTAGTCCATCTCCAAACGCCAGTCCACCATTTCCCCACACTGCAGCATGGCCGAGGGACTTTCAGCCGACTCACTCACTTGTTTCAGAATGCAGACTCCTGGTTTCACAAAATGCACGTTCCCTGTGGATTTAGCAGACCTTGTCCAGCTGGTGCATCGCTGGCAGTGTTGTTCTGGGTCACTTTCTGGTTTTTATCTAGTATTTTTCATGGAGGTGTTTTTTTGCCCTGTCTCACCTAGTCACCATCTTAGGTTCCCTCCTAAATATATTTTTAAATATATTTATTTAAAATATAAATTTAAAAATATGTAATATAAATAAAAATATATAAAATAAAATATATATAAAATATAAATATGTATTTATTTATATATATAAAACATAAATAAAAATTTTGAAAAACAGTTTTAACTCTATTCTTCCATTCTGTAGCTGTCTTTTTACTTTTTTGATAATGTCCTTTGATGCACAAAAGTTTTTAATGTTGATGAAGTCCAATTTATCTAGCTTTTCTTTTGTTGCTGTGCTTTCGGTATAAAATCTATTTGCCTAATACAAAGTCTTGGAGATATTTCCCTAATTTTCTTATACATTTTATAGTGTTAGCTCTTACATTTAGGTTACTGATCCAGTTTGAATTAATTTTTGTATATGGTGAGAAGTAGGGGTCCAAACTCATTCTTCTGCATACAGATTTCCAGTTGCCCCATCACCATTTTCTGAAAAGACTATTCTTTCCCCCATTGAATGGACTTGGCACCCTTGTCAAAAAATCAACTGGCCTTAGATGGGTGAGTTTATTTCTTAACTCCCCATTCTAGTCCATTCTTCTATATGGATATGGATATCCTCATACCAGTACCACACTGTTTAAATTATTGCAGCTTTGCAGTAAGTTTTGAAATCAGGAAGTGTGAATCCTTCAACATTCTTTTCCTTGTTCAAGATTGTTTTGGCTACCCAACACCATACAAGTCCATACGAATTTGAATATCAGCTTTTTCATTACTGCAAAAAGGATTGTGGAATTTTGTTCAGGATTGCACTGAATTTGTAGATTGCTTTAGGTAGTATTAACACCTTAACAGTAGTAAGCTTTCCAACACATGAACAAGGGATAGCTTTCCATTTATTAAGGTCTTCTTTAATTTCTTATTGCCTTGTTTCTCATTTGGATTCCCTTCCTTATTTCATTTATATTTTTTTCATTATTTTCTTAGTATATGTCTTTGTGATTACTATTAACATCTTAAACTAATAATAACCTAGTTTGAATAATACCAGCTTAGTCTCAGCAGTTTACAAATGCTTTACTCCTAATACATCTCTATTTCTCCTTCTGTACAATCATATTGTCTCAGATTACATCTTTCTACCCGTTAACACAGAAATTAATTACTGTTTTACACATTTATGTTTTAAGACATAAAGGGATTGAAAAGCAATGTTCTTTATTTCTTACAGCTCCAAGTTACTGTCTAGTGTCCTTTTATTTGAGTCTTAATGACCCTTCAGCATTTCTTGTAATGCAGGTCTTTTGATAATGAATTCCTTTGACTTTTCTTTATGTCTTAATTTCTCCTTCATTTCTGAAGGATAATTTTGCCAAATATTGACTACTTTTTTGACAGTTTAATCTTATTGAGGATACCATGCATGTTACAAGTAGTTTCTCTTTTGCTTTCAAAATTCCCTCTTCATCATTGGATTTTGACAATTTTGCAAATAATGTGTATTGGCGCAGATCTCTGAGTTTATCCTTTTCAGAATTTGTTCAGAGTTATTCATGTCTTTTGTTCCAGTTTGCTAATGCTGCCTGTTTTGCAAAATATCAGAAATGGATTGGCTTTTATAAAGGGGGTTTATTTGGTTACACAGTTATGTCTTAAGGCCATAAAGTATCCAAGGTAAGGCTTTAACAATCGGGTACCTTCACTGGAGGATGGCCAATGGTGTCTGGAAAACCTGTTAGCTGGGAAGGCATGTGGCTAGCGTCCGCTTGCTCTCAGGTTGTGTTTCAAAATGGCATTCTCCAAAATGTTGCTCTTGGTGCATTTTGTCCTCTGTTAGCTGCAGCTCCTCTTCAAAATATCACTCTCAGTTGCTCTCCAAAATGTCACTCACAGCTGTTCTGCATCTGGGCCTGTGTGGCTCTTTTTAAAGTACTCCAGTGATCCAATAAAGACCCACCCTGAATATGTGGGGCAACGCCTCCATTGAAATAATCTAATGAAAGGTCTTGCCCATGGTTGATTGAGTCACATCTCCATGGAAACATTGAACCAATAGGTATCAACCTAATCAACACTAATATGTCTGCCCCTACAAGATTGCATCAAAGAACATGGCTTTCTCTGGGGGACATAATATATACAAACCAGTACAACTTTCATCAGATTTGGCAAGTTTCAGGCCATTATTTCTTCTACTAATTTTTCTGTCCCCAGTCCCCACACCTCTCTCTTATCCTTCTGGAACTACTATGAAGCATATGTTGGTACCGTTGATGGCATCTCAACCGTGCCTTAGGCTCTGTCCATTTTTCTTCATTCTTTTTTCTTTCTGCTCCTCACAAGGCCAATTATCTTCTCTTCAAATTCACTGAACCTTTCTTCTGCTGGCTCATATCTGCTGTTGAATCCCTTTCCATTATTATACTTTCAGCTCCAGTGTATCTGTTTGTTTCCTTTTTATCATTTCTATCTCTCTTTCTTCAGACAACATTTTCCTAATTTTCTTTAGTGTTTTGTCCATGGTTTTCTTTAGCTCATTGAACACTTCAGCTCATTAACACACTTGATTTCATGTCTTTGACTAACAGTTTCAATGTATGAGCTTCCTTAGGTTGGCTTCTAATTATTTTTTTTCCTGAGAATGCACTACAGTTTTCCATTTCTTTGTGTGTTTTGTAATTTTTTGTTGGGAACTGGGCATTCTGAGTACAATTGTTTTTGTAACTCTGGAAATCTAATTCTCCCATTCCTCCATAACTGTTTTTTTTTTTTTTTTTTTCTTGTTGAGGGCTGGAATTGTCCATTAGTGACTTTTCCAAACAATTTTTGTTCCCAAAAGGGGAAAGGAAAGGGAAAAAGAAGACTGTGCCAGTTTGAAACTGTTATGGCCCCAGAAGACACATGATCTTTTAATTCAGTCTTTTTGGGTGGAAACTTTTGATTGACTGTTTCTATGGAGATTGACTCACCCAGCTGTTGGTGAGACTTTTTGATTAGATCATTTCCATGGAGGTGTGGGCCCCACCCATTCAGGGTTGGGTCTTTATTAGTTCACTGGAGTACTTAAGAGAGCTCAAGAGCCAACATAGACGCTGATGCTTGGAGATGTTTGGAGATGCAGACAGAAGGAAGTATGAAGATGCTAAGCTAAGGGATAAAGCCCAGAGTTTGCCCCGAAGAGGCTAAGAGAGGACCCCCAGATGCTTAGAGAAAAATACCCTGGGAGAAAGAAGCAAGGATGCACAGGAGCTGAGAGAGAGGAGTGATGACAGAAGCCCAGAGACATTTTGGAGAAAGCCATTTTGAAACACAACCCGGAGCAAAGGACCAGCAGACACCACTCACATGCCTTCCCAATTGACAGAGGTGTTCTAGATGCCACTGGACTTCCATCAGTGAAGTATCCTCTTGCTTATGCCTCAGTTAGGACACTTTTATGGCCTTAGGACTGTAAATTTGTAACCAAATAAATTCCCTTTATAGAAGCCAATCTATTTCTGGTGTTTTGCATAATGGCATTTGCAAACTGGAACAGATTTGGACTGAATCATGGCCACCTTCAGTGTTGGCTCCCCAATGATCATATGCAGCAATCATCAGTCAGACTACCCACCCACCCCCAATTTTTGGAAGACTAGGTCATTATTGCCCACCTTGGCACCAGCATTCTGTAGCAGGCACACAGGCTACAGTCCACATAGGTACCTGCCAAGCAGTTTGGCAATGGGAGATTTAGCTGCTATATGGAAAGTGAAATTCACCAATAATTATTAAAATTTACCAGTATCTTCAACCAGTTCTTCCCTGGATGCTGAAAGAGTTCTACTTGAGTCAAGAGATCCAAAACAGTTGACTCATATAGCTCCCACCAGTTCAATAGTTGTTTTGGTGGAAGGATCAATTCCTGGAGCTTCCTACTCTGCCATCTTCCCTCCTTTTTTAATTTTTTGACGGAATAAAGCTTACATTTATAATGGTTGAATTAGAAAATTAAAGTTGTAAATATAATTCTACTTTTCTATCTGCTATTAGGCCAATGGCATGGTAAAGAAAAGTGATGTCCTGGTATTACTGGGAGAGCAGGCTATGCAAGGGAATTTCATAGCCTACCATAAGTCACTAACCAAAAATACAGCTGAGTCAATGTAAGTAAGGCACATTGTTCTATTATCTGGCTCTGGGCAGCATCTGGCACATAAACCATATTTAATTCTTGAAGTGAATTTTGAACTAAATCTTAACTAAAGCTTCATTTTTATCAACAGTCTCAGAGTGTCAATTTAAGAATTACACAAAATAACATGTCAGATGCTTGGTTTTTATAGGTTTTTTAGCCTCTTCTCATGAGTTCCTGTCATTGTCATTATATTCTCCTGGTCCCCCTCAAGAATTAGATGTAAACAATTGAAACCAAACTACACCACATTCTTTTATCAGGTGAAATATACCTTCACTTTCACATCTCGATCCTCTGTCCAGAGAGTCTTGTACTTTTGAAAGTCCTGCAAGGCCTCATTTGCTGCCTTTCTCAGAGAATTCACAGAAGAGGAAAGGAGGAGCACCAACTTAGAAATATCCTTATGCTCTGCTACACCAGGGTAAAAATTCTTCAACTTCCTTGGAGGAATAATTTCTTCAAAAGATCCTGAAAACACAAGTTTTCATACTATAAGTAACTTCTCTGGTCAATTTAAAATATTATCAACTTTAATGATTTATAGATTTTTTTTCAAACTATATTCTTAAACACTCTCACTCCAAGTAATTAAAAGTTATTTTCTTACTATCTTCACTTATTCTTTCTAAACTATTTATTGAGTGTTGAGGTCTAGATTTCTTTAATATGGAAAAACTACATTATTTAGAGGAGACAACTGAAAGACACTAATTAAAGACACAAAAAATAAAAATGTTCTCCAAGGAAAGGATAAAACAGCTGAAACTACTACCCTATAGAATAGCATAGTGGATAAGAGAGAGAGAGATCACCATATTACCCAAATGACTTTAGGTCGGTTATTTAATTTTTCCAGATATATTGTGAGAATTAAAAGATATAATACATGCTCATCCTCAGCTCAACATCTGGTGTATAGAAATCATGTAATAACTATTAACCACTTTTATTAACATCTCTTACTAAAACACAAATCTGATCCTGTCACTCCCATGATTAAAGATTCTCAAATATTATCCATCAAGCAGATACCATACATATATCACTTTACTTTCTTAAAGCAATCGTTAACAAGTCAAACTCACAGAATTAGGGATTTTCAGATTCTCTTTACATGGTCAAATACAGTAGCACTGGGCCAACATTCCTGCATGGCAGCAACTAGCTGAAGATGAGTAGTGTTTTTTTTAAATTTTTGTATCTGCTTGTCTATTTTATTTCCTTTAGAAAAAATATTATATAAATTTTTGGTCCACTCACTTCTCCTTTATCTCTACCATTCAAACTCTAAGTTTAATTTTACTCAAGTAAAAGCAGCATCACATATCTGCCATGAGAAATAAATATATTTCACATCACTAAATTAATAGTATTCAATTAAGTCAGGCGTGCTCTTTATTATTTCTCAGGTACAGTAACTCATCTTCCCTACATATTGCTTCCTTTTACTTTTACCTGTTTGAGGAACTATGTAATGAATGTACTTTCTTTCACATTCAGTAATATAAGCACGCACAAATGCAATTTATAAAATCCCTAATTGGATTCATTATCTAATCTACAATTCATGTTCAATTCCCCCTATTATATGGTACTTACATAATGAACTTCAGCTATTTTAGTTCAAACTTACACTTTCCAACATCAATTATAAAAATTAATATGTTAACTTAAAAGTATTATGAAAATTCCAGGTTAACCGCACTGGGCCCATTTATAGTCATGCTGTTACAAGAGGTCCTTGGACAGCTACTGCTTCAGTCTCAACATGGTCCCCTTTGAGCAGAGCAGCAATCTGGTAAGCAGCTGTAGCAGGAAAATTACTCTTAAAATATTGTTGGCAGACCTCATCGACAGTACTGAAACCATTTATGTCAGTCAGCAAAACAGCTGTTTTTACCACATTAGCAAAATCAGAGCCTGCAGCTTTCCGAATTTCACCCATGTTTTTAAAAGCTTGTTTAGCTTCTTCCATAACCCCTCCTGGCACAAGCTGTCCTGTCTGCTTGAAGGGTCCATGCCTTGCTGTTCTGAAATATAAATGGTCCTGTTGACTAGCACAGCTTCACTGTAAGGACCAATGGCCCCACGGGCTTTCGTGGTGCCAATCACCTTTCTATCAAGGATGACATGGCTAACCCTTTTCTCCAGCAGCCCCTCAGAAGAGCAAGTCCCTACACCTAGCTAGCTTCACCACGACTAATTCTCAGTAGTGTCTTTTAAGGTACATCCCCTATTGAATTTACCATGGACCCCCACCAAGCTCAGGGCATTCATTTTCATTAGCCTCTGGATATTTGAACTTACAACCCCTCAACTACAGGTTTGAGTATAAACTCCAAGAAAGTCTACTCATCCTATCTGGAATTTTCTCTTTGCTATCTGCCACACCACAACTCATCTTTCAAGCCTGTCTCACATGTTAATTCCTGATTGTTGCCTTTTGTTTTCATCCCTGTGACAACTCAGCTTTGCAAATCAATGCCTCTGATGCAGGTTATATTACTGTACTCTGTTTTTATCCATCTCTGGTTACTTTGAGAACTTTGACAGCAGGGAACAATATCTATTTATTTTTGTACCCTTCCCACACCCAATCTCCAATACTTTGTACAGTCTTTAAAACTCCATAGAACTTTGTTAATAGTATTTTGTTGTTGTTTTTAGTGAGACTGGGACGTTAATGCTTACTGGGTACAGAGTTTCTGTTTGGGGTGATGGGAAAGTTTTCATAATGGATGGTGGTGAGGTATCACCATATCTCACAACATTGTGTAGCACAACACTGTATAATTAATGACACTGAACTGTATGCATAAAGGCAGGTAAAATGGTAAATGCCATGTTGTATATGTTACCACAGTTAAAAAAAATAAAATTAATCAGAAATGTGATCAAAAGATTTCTGTACATGGACATTCATAACACCTTATTCACAATGGTGAAAAATTGAAAACAGTCTAAATTTCCAACAATAGGATGACGTTAATAAATGTTGGCATTGCATATGGGAAAAAAAGACCATTGACTAGTTGTTATGATTCTGATTCTTTTCATTCTTAATTTGTTTCAATGTTCTTACTCTCTTCCTTCTTCAACTGTTTTCCTGTGCTTAAGTGGGACACGTCAGTAGAGGTATGGCTGGGACTGACACCTGAAGACTTGATGTGACGGATCTGCTGCTGCCCCCAGTGAGCCACTCCCCTGCTAACCTCCAGAGTCAACTGAATCGTACGGTTAATGGCTTGCTGAATGTCATCCAAACTAGGAACCATAACCTGTGGAAAGAAGAAACAAGTTCATAGTACTACCAATAGATACAATCTGATTCTCTCCATACCCATTCCCCACTGAGGCCCTACAAGGGCCTAGTGGAAGGCAACTTTGAGAAGAGGGATGTTGGAGGATGTGCTACAGTCTTTCTGTATCCTAAAGTCTTCCCATTCTATCAATATCTGCAGGCAGGAAGGAGACAAACTCATTATTTATTGACCCTTCCCTGAAGATGGTTGGATGAAGCAGTAAATTGTGGACTATGTGGTAGATGTCCATGGAGAAAAAAACTCAAGGAGCTATACCATGAAGATTATTACCTCAGTTCTTTGAAATGTGCCAACTAAGCTAAGAAACTATCTGATAGGAGGCCAGACAGTGTAGATGTGGTGTTAGGTGAGCCAGAGGTTATCTGCCTTTATATAAGGGCTCATCACAGAATGCACCTCAGTCATTTTGTGTGGCTTGGAGTTCCAGATGCCAACAAGTAAGTTGGATTAGTGGTGGAAATAAATGCCATGGGAAGGAAGGAAAGAGCCGTGATGCTCAGGTCACACCCTCCTTCCTTCTATTCTGCCATCCTTAGTGGGTTACCTCACAGTCATATGTTTGAGGTAGGGATTGGGACTTCTAAGATGGTTTTGTTGAGATAATTTAATGTCTGAATTAAGACAAAGCAAAAAGATTCAAAAACTACTAGTAGTTGATGGCAGAACAGACACTTAACTAAACTCTTATATCAGCCTTCAAACACGAGGAATTACACATTTGTAGTTTTTTTAATCATAGAAATAAATGATAGCATTTGATTTTTTGTTAAATACCTGGGGTGAAGTTAAAAAATACATAAGAGAGCATCCAAAGAGACAATGCAATTAAAGGCAATACATGAGCCTGGACTAGATATAACAATGGAGGAGAAAAGCTCCAAAAGGACATTATTGGGATATATGAATAAAACTGTAATACAGATTGTTAAAGTTCTTGAACTTGATAATTGTACCAAAAGGTGGCTACATAAGTGAATATCCTTGTTCTTAGGAAATGTATTCAAGGAGCATGATGTATACAATCTACTTTCAAATGTCTAGAAAATGGAAACATAGATGTAATGATGATAGATATATAGATAGGCAGACAAAAAAGACAGAATGATAGAGCATATGTGGCTAAATGTTAAAATTGGTGTATATAGGTATTTGAGTGGTGAGGGGAGTATGTTGGAGTTCTCTGTATGTGTTTTGTATTATTTTTTCAACTGTCCTGTAAGTTTGAAATTATTTCAAAATAAAAAGTTTAAGAAAAAAACACAAAAGAACCAGAGGTTACTCTAAATGAAAATTCAGTTCTAAGGCTATACTTCTTAAACACATTACCAAAATATCATTTTATTAACTTGAATATTTAATAATACACATACCACATTAGGAATTGCAAGATGTACTTCAGTTATTATGAAGGAAATAATCTCTTCTGACCGTCTTCGCCCATAACGGCTGTAATAAGACAGACATTTAGCTGACAAACCTTAACCTAAAATATCTTAAATAGATAGTCATGCCACAAGTTTAAATCATAAAAATGAAGACCATTTTCTAAAATACTGAATTACACGAAGAGAATATTACCTATAACAGAACCATAAAGTTCAGAGAACCAAAATAAGGAATTTAATATACTTAGAAGTAAAATATTACGCTCAAATACATTTTCTAGTATTTTAAAGTTGTTCTCTCTCAGTAATAATCACCTAACAATATTTACTTAAGGCATTTTTTGTTCCCAGTCCTATAAAGGATGCAGGATGAGATCACCAACAAAAAGTATATAATTTCATATTTGTAAGTTAAAGGGGAGGTGTGCCGGTTTGAGTGTATTATGTCCCCCAGAAAAAGCCATATTCTCTGTGGGGCAGACATGATAGTGGGGATTAAGTTGGAACATTTGAATTAGGTTGTTTGCATGAAGATGCGCCCCACCCAACTGTGAATGATAACTGATGAGATATTTCCATGGAGGCATGGCCCCGCCCATTCAGGGTGGGCCTTGATCAGCAGAGCCATATAAATGTGTTGACTCAAAGAGACTGGATGGAGTGCAGCTGTGAGTGACGTTTTGAAGAGGAGCAAGCTTGCTAGAGAGGAACGTTCTGGGAGAAAGCCGTTTTGAGGCCGGAGCTTTGGAGCAGACGCCAGCTGCCTTCCTAGCTAACAGAGGTTTTCCGGACGCCATTGGCCATCCTCCGGTGAAGGTACCCAATTGCTGAGGTGTTACCTTGGATGCTTTGTGGCCTTAAGACTGTAACTGTGTAGCGAAATAAACCCCCATTTTATAAAAGCCTATCCATCTCTGGTGTTTTGCATTCTGCAGCATTAGCAAACTAAGACAGGAGGTTTTTGACCAATACCTTCCAAAACTGTCTTTTTGAACAATCAGACTCATTCACAGACTGAAGCACAGACACACAAACACATGCATAAATGAAGATTTCTTCAAAACTTATGTAAAGTACTGCAGGATTTGAAAATCCACATGGCATAGCAAGTTCATACTTCAAAATTGCCTCTTTGCACCAAACACATCACAGTCATGGATTGACTATAAAGGACATGAGAAATGATCAAAAACAAGATAAATATCTCTAAGATAAATATCTCAGAAATGGGCCGGAAACATCCTGGCCAGGATTCTATTTTGGAATCAGGCAGTGGGAAAACTGGCTCCTGGGGAATACAAGGAAGTGAAAGTACTCCATGTGAGATAGGGGACCTCAAAGGGGGTCACTACTTGAAGCCGAAAACTAAGGTGATGTACCCCCACTCAAGAAGAGAGACAAAACAACAACAAAATAAATTACAACCGACCAACAGCCTGCCAAGTTGGGTTTTTCCAGAAGATGTAGGCCTGTGGTGACAGACACAAATGCACAGCTTCCCAAAAGCAACTAAGCTGGGCCACTTATGAGCTCCTTGACCAAACTGGCAACATCTCCAATATCTCATCAGGGAGCAGTAACTGTGGACAAGTAAGATCTGGTTCTATAATCAAGGTTCCAAGGACCATGTGGAGGCAAAAGTGAAATTCCTAGAGAGGGAGGGAGGGTGAGAGAGAGAAACACATGAAAATAAGAGACCGCTCACTCACAGAGGGCCTACAAACTAAAATCCCAAATCTAATAGCAAGAAAGAAGACTATAAGTAAATCAATAATTATACCAGAAACTCACTCCAGATAAAATTCCATGTATATAAGTATGACAGGGTCTAAAATACATATATTGAGAATGTTCACAGAGAAAAATGAAGGTTATCTTCTATCAAAAAAAATAAATTGCAAAACTAAAAAAGCAGAAGTGATATAATATCTGGAGGATAAGGAAAAATATATTTATTGAAATATTTAAAATGCAACAGATGGGATAACCTCTAGAATTAGATACAGAAATGCTAGTCTATAATGTAGCCCAGTAAGGCAAAAAGACAAAAACTATGACAGAGCAGTTAGGAGACAGAAGATGGACTGCGAGGCCCCAACATTTGAGATGAGCACACATCCAGTGTGCCCAGGAAAATGACAGGATAATTCTGTACTGGCACCTCCTCTACATAGTTCTCCCTTCACTCACCAAAGTCTTCTAGTTTGAACAATAAATCATGTGGTCACCAATTCAATATTCAGTAAATAGGAGTTCCAGAAAAAGTGAAAGAAGGGAATGGCCTAGAAGCAATAACTGAAGAGGAAACTGCTGAGATTTTCCAGAATTAAGGAAAAATATATGCTCTCAAATAGAAAGTGCACTGAGAACAAAGCAGGATTAAATAACGATAAATCCACACATGGTAAAAAAAAGCAAACAAAACTAGAATATTGAGGATAAAAATATCCTTCAGTTAGACTCACTGCAGGCTTACTGGCAACAGTATAGGTCAGGAAGAAATTAAGGAATAAATTCAAAATGCAGAGATAAATTAAAATTTTATATCTACCCAAACTGTCATGCAAGAATGAGGACAAAATAAAGGCATTTCAAACTTAACAAAGAAGAATAAGAGGATTTACCTCTCACATACCTTCACTAAGGAACCAGTGAGATGCAAGAAATTTAAGAGAACTTGGAGTTTAATAAATAGCTCAATAAACTTGATTAATGGTTGCTCAAAAAGAATAAATTATTTTTGAGTGTTCAAAAAGAGGTAGAATTAAAAGATTGAACAATAATAAAGCAGGCATGGTTCAGGGAGTAAAGCATACCAAGGCCCTTATAGTCAGAAAAAGGCTAGAGAACTGCAAATCTACAGACAGTACATTTTTTAACTGTAGAAAAAAATTTTTGTGTTTTAAAGTTAAGGGTAACCACTTACAAGATTTGAAGTAAAAGACAGAGAATAAAAGGGAAATATTATCCATTTCAAAGAAAAGAGATAATGAAATGAATCAAAGAAAAATGATAGTAAAGAGAAAAAGCAAAACAAAATGTCAAAAATTAAGTCCAACTACATCAAAAATCATATTGAATATAAACATATTAAACTCATACATTAAAAATGAAAAATAAACAGACGGGATAAAATAATCCAAGTATATGACACTTTTAAGAGGTAAAACAAAAAACTACAAAAAAAGCTGAAGTGAAAAAATAGCTGGAAAAGCAAAACTAATCATGTTCTAAAAGAATTTGAGGAAGTAAGCAGTAATATGGGTAAAGAGAGTCACCAAATTAAATTTAAAAAGTCAATAAAAGAACAGTGCTCAAAGTAGATTTAACTACTATGACCTTATATGGTTCTACGAACATAGCCTTAAAATGCATGAGACAAGAACAGACAAAAAACTGAAGGAAAATTTGACAAATCCACAATACACTGAGAGATTTTAACAGTATAATTAAATTTAAAATCAGCAGTGTATGTGTGAATGGCCAAGGAATAAATCCAACAAAAATGCACATGATTTTTACATAGAGAATATAAAACTTCATTGAGATATATTAAAGAAGACCTAAATAAATGAAGAGGTTATCTAAGATTCTGGATAGACGTCTTCATGTTGTAAGGATGCTAATTCTCTCCAATTTGACCTACAGATAGGTATATTACAATAAAGAAATATTATCTATTAAGCAATCCAATTTTGGCAAGAATATTTTAAGCAGGCAATACCAAATGTCTGCAAGGATGAGGAGCCATGCTAGGCAAGAGGTAAAATAAGGCAAACACATACCTAGAACCCAACCATTTCACTTTGGGGTAGATTGAGTTATGCACCTCAGAAAAAAAAAACACATTCTTAATCTCTTCTGTAGGTGTAAACCCACTGTAAACAGAACCTTTGGAAGATATTATTTTTAGTAAAGGTATGGCCAAGAGAATCAGGATGGGGCTTAATCCTATTCCTGAAGGCCTTCTGAAGTGAGGAGCTGGAAGCCACAAGCCAGCAGGGACCCAGAAGAGACAGGAGAGGACACATCACCAGGTGACAGGAAAGCCAAGGAACCCCAGGACTGCCAGCCAGCCAGAGCACTACCACCCCCTGGAGAAAGCAGCCTTCCAGTCTCTGAACTCATGAGACAATAAATTCTCTTTGTTTAAACCAACCCATCATGTGGTATTTGTCATAGAGGCCCGGAAATTAAGACACACTCGTAGCAAGTGCAGCAGGAGAGTGTAAAGAATGTTCACAGAGGCTTTATTTATAATAATCCAAAGTGGAAACAATCCAAATACCCACCACAAGTAGAATGGATAAAAGGCATATTCCAACTGTACAGAAGTGACAAAACTACATAAACATAGAGGAATTTCAGAAACATAATACTGAGCAAAGTTCAAATACAGTTAAAACCAAACGATACATTAATCAGGGTTGCAATGTGGTAACTGTAAGGAAAAGCAGGAAAAAGACAAACACAAAGTTGAGGATAGTGATCACCTTTGGGTGAGCAGGAAGAGGATAAGTAAGGGGACCAAAGTATTTTCTGCTGTGGCCTGGGTGCTAGGACAGGGCTGTTCATTTGATCTGTGTTCCTGCAGTATTGCATACATGTTTTCATAGTCTTTTAATGAATGCTATATTTTAAATTTTTATAAGGTTTAAAATTATTAAATTAATAAAAATAAAAGGTGCTATTAGCATTATATTATAATAGGTAGTATTATCAGACATATTTAGCATATTTTCAACTTGCCTTCCAACAAATATTCTTCTTTTCATTGTGTCCAAAGATAACCGTGTAGCTTTTTGAAGACTATCTAATAATTGATGAGAGAAAAAAGCATAGACCTCTTTACATTCCTGTAATAAGAAATCATATTAAATTTGGCACTTAAAAACAATCCCCAAAGCAATAAAACAATATTAAAAGTGATATGTGGAAAGTTGAAAATAATAAATTGTACAAATTCAATTATACCATAGAAATAAATTTAATCCTATGTTACTTGTTGGTTTTTAAAGCAAATAACAATATATGAGAAGTGTGTTTGCATAAACAAACTAGGAAAACATAAAGACTTACTCAAAGCCAAAATTCCAAATGAGTTCATTCATATCATATTCATCCTGGTTTACACAATACTCAATTTACTCAAACTGGAAGCACTCTCAAAAAAAGTGGCACTTCTCAATGCTTGGAGTGCAGGCACAGAAGATGGCATTTAGTCTCCATCCTCAAGAATCTCAGATTCTTCTTTTTAAACCATATTTAAAAATTTGCAATACCAAAATATATGGAAGGAAAATTCCACCGTCCTGTGACCATGGTTTAACCCTTCCCTGCTATGGGAGGAAGAATAACCAGGGCTATTGGTTGGAGCCCAGGACATTACTCAGCCTGGCCTGGGCAGGGATCTGGGCCCCACCCCTTGCTTGCAAAGTGAGTTACACATTCAGGCCCAGGCTCTCGCCATTTTGCTCCTGCCTGCTCTAGACCTGGCCTCTCTGAGACTGAGTGGGCTTGCCAGGTTGAGTTGGGTCAGAAGAGAGGATTATCAGGCATGAACAAAGGAATATGAAGCATTTCAATATAGCAAGGGGGAACAGTCAAGCCTGGTGAATCACCAGATTAAAGCACAGGTGTGACACAATCAGAATTTTCTGTTAGATAGACCGTTCTGGCAGTAATGTGGAAGGTGGATTTGAGAGGCAGAGGCTATTTAGAAGGCAAATGTACCAATGCAGCTCCAAGTGAACCTCAAATCAAGAGGCTCTGATGGTACTCAATTTTGCCCTAAGGACACTAGCCAATGTCGAAGGGAGCACAACCGGAATAGAAGATGTGTGTACAAGCCCAATGAGATGGTGGTACACCTCCACTCTCCAGCTGACTCCAGATGATTGACAATGGCTGCATGGTGTCTGACTGAAGAATTCTAAGTCCAAAATCTACTCTTGGCAGGGAAGTGCTTCCCAGTCAATTGATGATATCATCCTCAAGCAGGAAGGTGGAATTGAAATAAATATGTGCTGTTTATTTCCAAAACTGTATAACAATGTGTGTTAGAGAAGATCAAAATGGGTAAATAAGAGAAAAAAAGAACAAAAAGATGATGTGTATGAGGGATTAAAAGAAAACTGACAGGAGCAGGAGAAAGCAGGAATTAGTAAAATATAGGAGTGACTTCAGTGGATGTAGGACAAGAAGGGTGAGGGTGAGGCCTAAGAAGGAGGCCTTCTTCTCAACCTTCATTCTCAGCACATGCAGGACCATGAAAATCTGTCCAGTCCAGGGTTTCTCCTGGGGGAAAGTCCACACATAATCTGTGACACTAGCTAAAAATACAGATCCCTGGGCCCCAAGTGAATCAGAATCCAAACCTGTGATATAGATAACTCTATTAAACACAATAACTGAGAACTAAAATATCTTCTCTGCATCAAATGGATTGGTGCTACAATCCCAGAAGAGACATTTATTATGTAAGAAAATATGAGCAATAGCAATAGTGGGAGATAACTATATAAACTATAACCAAAAGAATTACTTCAAAAGTTGACAATATTGAGGAAAATTGCAAAGACTGCTATGCCTTGCCAGTCCTACAATGTAAAACTAGAAATTTTTTTATAAACAGACACAGATTAGGTGCAGGCCTGCCTGGGAAGCACCATCCAGGATTATGTAGAGTCCCATGAGACACAATTCTGTGAAATTGCCTGAGTTTGTTTCATAATACATACCTTTTTAAATTCATCTTCTTTTTCGTTAACAGTAACCTCACTCACAATATTAGTATCATAATCAGTGTTTTCCCCCTCCTCTGTTTCACTTCCAAAAACAACATGTTTCCGCTGTTCTATAGATAAAAGACAAAACAAAAATACAACATTTAATTTTTAGCATTTCACTTATGCTATACGGCCAAACCTTCTTAGGAAGCTCCTTAAAAAGCTCTTTATTTTTTTCAAGTTTTATTGAGATACAATTTACATGCACATATTCACAAATACAGTTCATCCATTTAAAGTGTTGTGCTGGTTTGAATGTATTGTGTCCCCCAAATGCCATTATCTTTGATGTAATCTTGTGTGGGCAGACATTATCAGTGTTGATTAGATTGTAATTCTTTGAGTGTTTCTTCGGAGTGCGCCCCACCCAGCTGTGGGTGATGACTCTGATTGGATAATTTCCATGGAGGTGCTGCTCCGCCCATTCGGGGTGGGTCTAAGTTGAGTCACTGGAGCCATATAAATGAGCTGACGGGCAGAGGGAACACAGTGCAGCTGTGAGTGATGTTTTGAAGAGGAGTCACAGCCAAGAGGGACACTTTGAAGAAAGCACAGGAGCTGCAGATGAGAGACAGTTTGAAGACGGCTGTCGAAAGCAGACTCTTGCTCTGGAGAAGCTAAGAGAGGACAAATTCCCCAAGTGCAACTAAGAGTGACATTACTGAGGAACTGCAGCCTAGAGAGGAACATCCTGAGAGAAAGCCATTTTGAAACCAGAACTTTGGAGCAGACGCCAGCCACGTGCCTTCCCACCTAACAGAGGTTTTCTGGACACCATTGGCCATCCTCAAGTGAAGGTACCCGATTGCTGATGTATTACCTTGGACACTTTATGGCCTTGAGACTGTAACTGTGTAACCCAATAAACCCCCTTTTATAAAAGCCAATCCATCTCTGGTGTTTTGCATTCTGGCAGCATTAGCAAACTAGAACAAGTGTATAGTTCAATAGTACATGCAACCATCACCAAAGTCAATTTTAGAACATTCTCTCTACCTCAACAAGAAACACATACCCTTTAGCTACCTGTTATGGTTTGCTAAAGCTGCTGGAATGCAATATACCAGAAATGGGTTGGCTTTTACAATCGGGATTTATTAGCTTGCAAATTTACAGTTCTAAGGCCATGAAAATGTCCCAATTAAGGCATTTACAGGATGATACCTTCTCTGAAGACAGGCTACTAGAATCTGGGTTTCCTTTATTAGTTGGGAAGGCACATGGCTGGCATCTGCTGGTCCTTCTCTCTGGGTTCCACTGCTTTCAGCTTCCTTGCTTGCTTCTCTAGGCTTTTCTCTTAGCTCTCTCTGGATGTTTCCCTCTCAGCTCTCTCTTTATCTGCTTTTTATACTTTCATAAAGGTCTCCAGTAAAATATTAAGACCCACCCCTTGAATTGGGTGGGTCACATCTCAGTTGAAACAACCTAAACAAAAAGTAGCACCCACAATAGGTCTGCACCCACAAGAATGGGTTAAAAGAACATGGCCTTTCCTGGGGTAGCTAACAGCTTCAAGCCAGCACACTCCACCCCTTGGGCCCCAAAAAGACATGTTTTTTCCATATGCAAAAGGCATTCATTTCATCACAATATCACAAAAGCCTTAAATCATTTCAGTAACAATATTAAGTACAAAGTCTCATCAAAATCATTTACAGGTGTGGTCTGTCCTAAGGCAAAATTCTCCTCTGGCTGTGAGCTTGTGAAACTTAGAACAAGATATCTGCTTCCAATATACAAAGGAGGGATAGTCATAGGATAAACATTCCCATTTCCACAGGGAGAAATTGGAAGGAAAACAGGGATCAAAGTTCCCCTAAAATTCCAAAAACCTGCAGAGCAAACTTTATTAGATTTTCAGGTCTGAGAGTCATCTATAGAATGATGTTTTATCCTTGGGGCTTGAGAGAGTAGCAGTCCCACCCTCCCCAAGGGCTTACACAGCAGCCCTGTTCTCTCTAGATACTGGGGTGAGGGTTCTCACATCTCCAAGCACTGGGGAAAACATCATTCTCTCAGCCCCACCTTTCTCAAACATTGGACTCTCTGCCAACTCTGGGGCACACTCTCAACTGCTTCAGAACACTGGGCTAGTGGCCAGGCTCTCCCCAATCCCCAGGGAATGTGCTCTACCCTCTCTGAGACCTGGGGCAAAGCATCCTTCCTGAACAACAGGGCAGCCAAGCTCCCCTCAATTCCCAGGCATATGAGAGCCCTGGGGGAGCAGCACTCTTCCTGAACAATGGGGTGGCCAAGCTCTCTTCAATTTCCCAGGCATCTGAGGACCCTGGGATGTTAACACTCTTCCTGAACAATGGGGAGGAAGGCCCACCCTCTGCAAACTCCAGGGCAAACTCAGCCTTTCCACGTGCACGGGTGGGTCTGCTCTCCTGGCCCCAGGTTTCCTTGTTCTAGCCCTTGACTTCCATAGTTCTGCCATTGAAGTCATTTTTCCTTCAATCTGTCCCTTTTCTGTCCCTTTTAGTCCAAGCTTGCAGTGATTTCATATATACAGATCTCACAAAAAAACTTGGTTTCACATGCAGCACACAGGGGTCCCAACTGTCAGACAACAGAACTTTCACAAATCCTTTCTGGATAACTCTATCTCTAATCCTGACTTCTACTGAAGTGGCTGGCTGGTTCCATGCTTGGTTAAATCCTCACATGGGGCTCTATACTCTGGGCTTTCTGGAAACTCAGAATTTTTCAAACCATCAATTTCTGGTTTTCTTTGTACCCAAGAGTTAAGTTCTCAGCTTATCCCTTTCCTCTCACATTTACTATAAACTGCAAGGAGAAGCCAGGCCACACTTTCCACATTTAATTTTGAAATCCCTTCAGCTAAGTATCCAAGCTCATTGCTTTCAAATTCTGCCTTCCATCCAACACTAGGAATCAGTTTCGCCAAATTCTCTGCCACTTTAAAACAAGGACCACCTTTCTTCCAGTTGGCAATGACAAATTAATCATTTCTGTCTATGGCTTCACTGGAAGTACCTTTAGCATTCATATTTCTACCAACAGTCTCTTCAAAGCAATCTAGGCCTTTTCTATAAAGCATCTCACAATTCTTCCAGAATCTTCCCCTTATCCATTTATAAAGTCGTTACAACATTTCTGGTATTTGCAAGTCACAGCACCCCACTTCTTGGTACCAAAATCTGTTTCAGTTTGCTAAAGCTACTAGAATGCAATATACCAGAAATGGGTTGGCTTTTACAATGGGGATTTATTAGCTTACAAGTTTACAGTTCTGAGGCCATGAAAAATGTCCCAATTAAGGCATCAACAGGATGATACCTTCTCTGAAGATAGGCTGCTGGCACCCAGGGTTCCTCTGTCAGCTGGGAAGGCACATAGCCAGTATCCAGTCTCCACTGCTTTCAGCTTCCATGGCTTTCAGTGTCCATGTATCCTTGCTTGCTTCTCAGGGATTTTCTCTTTTAGGTCTTTCTGGGTGTTTCTCTCTGAGTTCTCTAGATGTTTTTCTCTCAGCTCTCTTTTTTTCTGCCTTTTATCCTCTTATTAAGGACTCCAGTAAAGGATTAAGACCCACCTTGAATTGGGTGGGATATATATCAATTGAAATAATCTAATCAAAATGTCCCACCCACAATAGGTCTGCACCCACAAGAACGGATTAAAAGAACATGTCCTTTTTTGGGGTACATAACAGCTTCAAACCAGCACACCACCATCCTCCTATCTCCCCTTCCCCATCCCCTATTCCTCCTGCCCCTATCCCTACATAACCACTAATCTACTTTCCATATTTGTAGATTTCCCTATTCTGTAATTTCATATGAATGACATCATATACCATGTGGTTTTTGTGACTTGCTTCTTTCACTTGAAAGCATTTACTTCAAAACCTTATTTTTTTCCTGTAGGAGTCATCTTTAAATTCAATTTAAATCACCCATCTCAATAGAATTGTCATTCTACTAAGAAATATATTCTGTAAATATATTGTCTTGAATCTGGTATTAAACATTTTAAGAGGATTTTACCATATTATTTTTCTAAATTATCTGTTTATCTTTTGAATTTTCTAACTTAATAAACAAATATTTTTGTGTTTTTGACAGTTCTGATGAGAACTAATTAAACTAAGTGAAAAACTCAAGAGAAAAAAGACATGCTGTGCATACTTGTTTTTGGCTCAGGGTTTCTCAATCTCAGTACTATTGACATTTTGAGCTGGATAACTGCTTGTTGAGAGGGCTGTCCCGTATACTGAAGGATGATTAACAGCATCCCTGGCCTATGCCTCCTCCCCTTCTCCCTCCCCCCTCCCTCTCCCTCTCTCACATTACAATGTCACTTCCATGAGATCTCTGCTTGTCTGCAACATTCTTTCACTCCAAAAAGCCAACACCCCACATACTCCCTAGTTCAAATCCAAAAGGGATGGTAATTATTTAATTAATGTCATCCCTGTTAAGCAGAGCCACCTCTGGGTCGCCTTCAAATCTGTGGGTGATGCACTTGTGTTAGAAATGCACCCCTGGTCCAGTCAATGCCCTGCCCTGCCCAAAGACAGCCTGCCATGGCTTTCCAGAGTCAGGGATGGTGGGAAGAGCAGGTATTGGACAAACAGGAATCATCTCTTTATAATATTAATGTAAAACCTCCAACTACAAATTTCTATATAAGCCATTCTTATTTATAGCTTGAAAACAAAGCTTTAAAGTGAAATAAGTCCTTCTCTTAAAATTTAACTAAGGATTCTAAATATCTAGGAAGGACAATTTGAGCAAAACAAAAAGTTCCATGTTCTTAAACTATAACCTAGGAAGCAGAAAGCAATAATTCTCCTATCAGGAAACCTTTTTTTAAACTCCCCTGGCTCCTGATGAAGAGGATTTGAATTTTAGCTCCTTATCTCTTAGGCCTATTAAAAGTACTTAGAGAAATAATTAAAACACTGTACTTTCTGGGGGTGGGGGAATGACATTCTGAAATTGGGAGAACAGGAAATACAACAGGGTCAAAATTATTTCAACCACTTCAAATAATTCAGACACCCTGTCATACAGATGTATCTCAACAGCCCTGGTAAAGTGAGTTTCTCTCATTCCCAGAAAGCAAACTGACTTAGGGTGATGAGGGCCAAGGCAGAATCAAAAGGTAGAGTCTTAAGACACAGAACAATAGGCCAATTTTTGGTCAAGGAAAAGAAAAAAATACACGCTGCAGCATGACCTTTACTTCCTTGGAAGTATGCTCTTCAATTAGATATCATTTACCTGTACCCTTAACATAGCTCATTCTCTACAGAGAAGTGCCTAGAAAAAAAAGTCTTGTAACACAGTCTCTGAATGACACCATTAAAAAAAGAAAAAGGTATCCCACCCAAATGAAGTTTCTCAGATTCAGGAAAATTGTAGATTTTACTTTTTCCTGGTTCACTTTTTGAAAAAAAAGTAATATAGTCAAAATGACATGATTAGAATGCCACATAACAGAGTCAACATAGCAGGACTGGGAGTGCTAACCTTTGAAAGGCATGCTGGTATTGCAGAACTTGGATTTCAGGAAGGTTCCAACCACCCTACCTGATAAGAATGGCTCACTGTGCTTAAACTCTTTTTATAAACAATGTGGTTTATGCTGAACACTTGCTTTCCTTCTGGGATTCTGGAATTTCGGTACATGTCAGGCAGACGATACCTACATGAGTAGTCCACAGTAAAAACCTTGGACACTGAGTCTCTAATGAGTTTCCCTCATAGACAACATTTCACACACATTGTCCCTACTCATTGCTGGAAGAATTCAGTATGTTCCACATGACTCCACTGCGAGAAGACTCTTGGAAGCTTGGGCATGGTTTCCCCCACAACTTCATCCCACACACCTTTTCCTTTTGTTCATTTTGCTTTGTGACCTTACACTGCAATAAATGTTAGCTGTAAGTACAACAGCATGCTGAGTCCTGAGAGTTCTCCTAATCAATCACTGAAGTGGAACACCCCCAACACAAATGCCAAATATCCAGACTTGAGAATGACATCAATTATACTGATTATAGACGTACTGTCATTTAACCCTCAATAAGAGGGAAATGGACTTCCCGTCTTTTCAGCTTACAAAGGAGGCAGCAGAGCAGCTTCATGGTCAGATAGCCCTGGGTTCCAACTCCAGCTCTGTCACTTGGTAGACAGCCTTAAAATCTCTCTAAATTGTAGCATTTAATGTAAAACATGTAAAATGAGTGTTTATGCTATGCCAGCTAGCAGGCTAAGTACTTTTCTTATATAATCTTATTTAATCTACTCAAAAATTCTATGAGAAATGTATGAATGCTGTATCCTCATGTAACAGATAAGGAAGCTGAGGCTAGAGAGGTTAAGTGACTTACCTGAGGATATACAGCTAGAAAATGGCAACGTCAGAATTTGAACCCAGGTCTTTTTGATTTCAAACTCTGTACCCATAATCACTATGAGATGTTAAAATCCTCTTTAAGAGTTTACTTACAGATGTGACAGCAGATAATGTGCAAACTGTGAGCATCAAAAAAATTATTAAAAACAGTTCCTTGTTCTAGATCACAAAGCTGATCAGTGATGATAATGAGCAAATTACCCACATGTCTGTAGTGTTTGTGATTCAAATATTATAACTAGAGAAATTACCTGGTGACGGTTTTGTTTTCCCACTGTATTTAACTTCATAAATTTTCTCGAATATTGATATAAGTTCTCTGACAGCTTCTTCCACATGCTTACTTTTGTGGTTTAAAACTTCAGCCCATTCTTTTGTGCATGTCTATTAAACAAAGAAATAAACGCTATTAATTTTCAGACACTATGAAAATTACTAATATGATTTTAATTTGTAAAACTACAAATAATCCACTTGATAATAAGCAGAGATAGTTACCACCAGCATAATGTTTCAGATCCAAATTTGTCCATGGCTAAAGGCACAGCTGCTAAGGCTCAAGAAAAGAAAAGGAGGAAAAAGAAGGAAAATCCAAAGTCTCTGACATTTATCTAACTCAACCACACATAGAGATCTACCTTTACATTCACATGTTTGAAAAGAAAGAAGATTGAAGGAGTGCAGAGAAGTTTTCAAAAATTGAAAGTGAGAAGTGGTTTTTAAAAAAGGACAATCCAAAATGTTATTTTGAGATTTAAATGAGCTATAGTTTATTTATGAGCACGGTGTTGAACACCACACAGCAATTTAAGAGCTCCATATGTATTAACTCGTCTAATTAAACATCTTTTTCGGGATAGGTAGCATTATCATCTCCATTTCACAGATGAGAAAACCGAGACTCAGAAAGGATAAGAAATTTGCCCAAAATCACATAGTCAGTGGTAAGAATTATGGTTTGAAACCAACTTTGTCTGATTAAAAAAGCCTGGGATGAAGAACATGTAGGAGAATATCTTAAAGATCTTGTGGTAGGAGGTGGCTTCCCAAACCTTACACCCAAAGCACAAGCAATGAAAAAAGGAATAGATAAATGGGATCTCCAAAAGGCAACCTATGCAATGGGAATATTTGGAAAACACATTATCTGACAAGGGTTTAATATCTAGAATATATAAAGAGATACTACAACTTAACAATAAAAAGACCAACAACCCAATTTAAAAATGTGCAAAAGACATGGGCAGACACTTTTCTGAAGAGGAAATACAAATGGCTCAAAAGCATATGAAAAGAGGCTCAATTTCACTTTGCTATTAGGGAAATGCAAATCAAAACCACAATGAGATATCATCTCACACTTACTAGAATGGCCGTTATCAAAAAAACAGAAAACTATATGTGCTGGAGAGGATGTGGAGAAATAGGTACACTTATTCACTGTTAGGAGGAATGTAGAATGGTACAGCCACTCTGGAAGGCAGTTTGGCGGTTCCTTGGGAAGCTAGGTATAGAATTGCCATATGATCCAGCAATCCCATTACTAGGTATATACCCAGAAGAACTGAAAGCAGGGACAAGAATGGACATTTGCACTCTGATGTTTATAGCAGCACTATTCATGATTGCCAAGAGATGGAAACAGCCCAAATGTCCATCAACGCATGAGTGGATAAACAAGCTGTGATATATACATATGATGGAATGTTACACAGCTGTAAGATGGAATAAAGTCATGATGCATACAACAACATGGATGAACCTTGAGGAGATTATGTTGAGCAAAATAAGCCAGAAACAAAAGGACAAATACTATATGGTCTCACTAATATGAACTAACTAGAATGAGCAAACTCAGAGAGTTAAAGTTGAGAACACATGTTATCAGGAGATAGAAAGAGGGTAGAGATTGGGCATTTGATACTGAAGGAGTACAGAATGTTCAATAGAATTGATTGTAAAGATTCAGAAATGGATAGCACAGTACTGTCAGATGGTAGCACAATATTGTAAGTATAATGAACAAAGCTAAGTGAGAGTATGGTTGAAAGAAGGCGGCTAGGATGGCATGAGAAGGAAAGATAGGGGATAAAAACTGGGACTGTATAACTTAGTGAAACTTCAAATTGACAATGATGGTGATCAAATGTACAAATATAAGAAAGTTTTAAATTGAGAGAGAATGAATGTCACCATTGCAAGGTGTTAAAAATGCGACAGTATATGGAAAAAATAAATTAATGCAAACTAGGATCTATGGTTAACAGTAGCATTGTAATGATTGTTCATCAATTGCAACAAAGGGAATATACCAAAGTTAAATGTCAATAAGAGGGGATAGAAGGGAGGGACATGAGATTCTTATAGTTGTTGCTGTTGTTTCTCTCTCTGTATCTTTTTTTCCTTTTCTTCTTTCTTTGCAGAAGAAATGGAAATGTTCTCATATAGATTGTGGTGGTGAATGCATAACTATGTAATTATACCAGGAGCCATTGATTATATACTTAGGATGGATTGTATGATGTGTGGATAAAACTGTTTAAAAAATACACAGAAAGAAACAAGTTCTGGAGCAGATGTGGAGAGAGAGATATAACTATTTATTGTTTGTAGGGAAGTAAAATGGTGCAGCCCCTCTGGAAGGCAGTGTAGTGGTTCCATAGGAGGCTAAGTATAGTACTTGCCAAATGATTCTGCAACCCTGTTATTAAGTATACACTTGGAAGAACTGACAGCAGGGACACAGATATTTACACACTGGTGTTTATGGCGGCATTATTCCTGATTTGCAATGGATGGAGGTGGCATAAGTGTACAATGATAGGACTCACAGGGATGAGCGTGGCCCTGCATTGTAGGATTGACAATGCCTTCTTGACCAAAAGGGGGAAAATAAATGAAACCAAATAAAGTTTCAGTGGCTATGAGATTTCAAATAGTGTTGAGAGGTCACTCTGGAGGTTATTCTTATGCAAGCTTCAGCCAGATATTGCAAATTGCCACAGTATGTCAAGCCCCAACCAACAGTATTCCTGAAAACCCTAAAGAATACCCTGGGGTCTATCTAAGACTCTATAAATATTTTACCTAGTAAGTTTATTTTTTCAGAAACTTAAAGCCTCCAGATTGTTCCTATGCCAGATAAGCCCTGAAACCCAGAGATACCAGTCTGCCCAAGAATATCAATCAGTTTCATTCCTCTACCCCATAAGGTTGACACCCCTTTCCAGCAGGAAGAAGTTAAAATGGTTATTGCCTAGATATCCCTGAAGATTGAGATAATGAGTAAATGAGGAGGAGGTGTAACTGAGAAATTAGGATTTAACAAATGATTATGACTACTGACTCATTATATAGCTATTTCTTATTAGTTTCTAGTGTATTAGAATAGCTAGAAGGAAATACCAGAAATTGTTGAGCTGTAATCCAGTAGCCCTAATCTTTGATAATGATTGAATAGCTATATAACAACAACAAAAAAATGTTGGTTGCTTGTGTTCATATGGATCTGTGTCTGGATGTTTTATTCTGTTCCATTGATCTATATATCTATCTCTGACAACACTACACTGTCTTAGTTAACCTACCTTTATTGTAAGTCTTAAAATTGGGGTCAATAAGGGGTGGGGAGATAAGGAATACGGGATGTTTGGGGTTTTCTTTTTTCTTTTTATTTCTTTTTCTAGAGTAATGCAAATGTTCTAAAATTGATCATGGTGTTGAACGCACAACTATGTGATGATACTGTGAACCGCTGATTGTATACTTCAGACGGATTGTATGCTGTGTGACTATATCACAATAAAATCATGTTTAAAAAAAAAAAAAAGCCTGTGCTTTGTCTTTCTGAACTTTTCCACCAGTCAGAAAAGGCTTGAGAAATAAGTTGAGGACCAGTTAAATTCAGAAAAGAAAACTAGCTTATAAAATTACATAAGCCTTTGAATGTGTCCACAATGTTCATGCATTTTAAGAAAGAAAAAAGTAAATCTGGGTGTAGCCAACTTATGCCTTCAAAAAACACACCTGCAAAGGAACCCAAGCCTGTCCAGACAAGCCTTGAGAGATCCCATATTCCCCATGTACTCTGCCCTTGTGTTCCTTTCTTGGCTCCTGGATTATTAAAGGATATACTTCTAAATTTCCTTCCCCCATATATATCACCTCATCTGATCCGAACCCATTCTCATCTTGTTTTCAGTCTCAGAGGAAACGGTATTCCTTCTACTACCTAATGACATTCTCTCTTCTTACCCCACCAACTCTTCAGACCTTGCTCCATTCATTCCATCACTTTTCACTCATTCAACAGAATTCTAAACACTAGAATGACAATAGTGGATGTCACCAACTCTAGCCTAGCAGGGAAAATGAGTGTTAAACAAGTTAAGTGTACATTTCCAACTGAACATGGCAGACTGAGCAGATGTATTTATCTCCACCTCTCCACTTTGAAATCCCCCAAGAAAGAAGCTAGACACTACTAGTTATACATAGCAGACTGAACACTCATGTTTATCTTTGCTTTTTCCTGATATCTCTTAAAACCTCAACAAAACAACATGAAGCAAAAAAAATGTTTAAACTCCATTAAACTCTATTGAAAACAACATGCCTACAAGGACAAATGGGAAAACCCCATATAAACTCTGTATTTCCAATATTATATATATATATATAATAAAGTTAATAGCATTTTTTAAAGTGGTGCAGGAACAAACAGATATCTACATGCAAAAGAATGAAGTTGGACCTCTTCCTTATACCATAAAAAAGGATCAACCAAAAATGGATCATACACCTAAACATAAGAGCTGAAACTACTGAACTCTTAGAAGAAAACATGGGAGTAAATTTTTGTGACCTTGGATTAGTCAAAGTTTTCTTATGTCCAAAAGAAGAAACAATGAAAGAAAAATAGATAAATTGGACATCATCAAAAGTGAAAACTTTTGTACTTTCATCAAGAAAGTGAAAATACAACCCACAGAAATTGAGAAAATTTTTGCAAATCGTGTATCTAAGGGTCTCCTATTTAGAACACACAAAGAACTATTACAATTCAATAATAAAAAGACAAATAACCCAATTAAAGAAATGAGCAAAGGATGTGAATAGATATTTCTGAATGAAGATAGACCAATGACCAGTAAGCACATGAAAAGATACTCAGATCATTAGCCATAAGAGAAATGCAAATCAAAATCACAATGAGATGCCATTTCACACTCACTAGGATATCTTTAACCCAAAAGACAAATAAAATAAGTATTGGTGAGGATATAGAGAAACTGGAACCCTCATACCCTGCTGGTGGGAATGTAAAATTGTGTAGCTGCTTTGGAAACAGTTTGTCAGCTCTTCAAAATTTTGGTAGTTGCCATATGACCCAGCAATTCCACTCCTAGGTATATAACCAAGAGAAATGAAAACCTATGTCCACATAAAAACTTGTGCATGTAGGTTCATAAAAGCATTATTCATAACATCCCCAAACTGGAAACAATCTAAATGTCCATGAACCGAGGAATGCATTGATAAGATGTGGTATATCCATGAAATTAACTCTTATTTCGCAATAAAATGGAATGAAGTACTGATACAGAGGACAATATGGATGAACCTTGAAAACATTATATTAAGTGAAAGAAGCCAGTCACAAAAATCCACAGATTGTATGATTCCATTTGTATGAAATGTCCCGAATAAGCAAATCTATAGAAGCAGAAAGTAGATTAGTGATTGCCTAGTACTTGGAGGGTTAGGAGAAAATAGAGAGTGACTGCTAATGAGTATAAGGTTTTTCTGGGGTGATGAAAATATTCTAAAATTGATTGTGGTGATGGTTGCAAAACCCTTGTGAATATACAAGAAACTACTGAATTTTCCATTTTAAAAGGGTGAATTGCATGGTCGTGAATTATATCTCAATAAACAATTAGTGTAACGTAGAGCCAGAAATTGGGGGGAAAAGTTAATGGGAGATGGGAAAGTGAAGGTAGCACATGTGATAATTTGGAGAAGTTTAGCTGTGAATGATAAGTAAAGTGAAATGTGGGAAGGTTTTTGTTTTTGTTGGTAAGGGTACAATTATCATATGTTAGACTGCTGGTGGTCAGGATCCAGTTGAGAGGTCAAGTGGAAGATACAAACAAGAGAGAGGAAGACTGGTGGAGCAAGGTCGCTGAGAAGGCATGAAGACATGGAATCTAGAGCTCATTTGGAGGACTCAGATTTTGAAAAGAGGTGGGAACTTTCTGCATGGAAGCAGAAGGAAGGAAAAGATGGATGCAGAAGCAGTTAACATACCAAGAGTTCTGATTATGAAAATTAATGACTTTAATTTAGAAAAAATATAAATAATCCCTGCCACACTGTCAATGCCATCTTGTCAGAAACTCCAGGCACTGGTTATTCTCCATTTGCCCTCCTGTCGATCCCTTCTATACTCTTCTCTGCTTTGCTCTGTGCCCTGGGAAGCTGGTTCCTTGGGCTCCCTTATTTTGTGGCTTCCGGTTGGGTTTGATTCCATGGGAGGCACCAACAGAAGACAGCAGAGCTGAAGGAGAAAAGGGAGGAGTATTTCTTTCCCACTCCTTCCTTGCTTGAAGGTTGCATTTCTGGTAGAGGCTGTGTCCCTTCACAAAATCAACTTTGCCTAGATGAGCTCTTTCACATGTCTCCAGTTTTTAACTGGGCTCTGAAAGCATGAGTTCTTTCTCTTGTTTCTTCAGCCTTAGCAATGGTGATGACTTCTCACTATTATTGCTTCCGTGATGTCTCACCCTGCTTGGATTTTCACCCATACTGTCCCATACACAGTGTCCCCAACTCCACGCCAGTGCCTGAATCCTGATCAAATCGGGAGGCAGAGAGACCACCAGTTAGATCACAACATCAACTGTTAAACTCAAAATGAGCATTGAGGATCGGACCTAAGAAAGTGGTAGCAGGTATTGAAAAGAAAAGGCAATTCAGACAAAACCTGGTTAAGCCTTAAGATTGACTAGATTTAATAAATGGGATGAGAAAAAGAGTGAAGATGACTCCCAGGTCTCTGGGTGACTTGACAGGCTGATGTTGCCTTCACTAAGAGACAGAATACAAGAGGAAGAAGAATAAGTAGTATTCAGTGACAAGATGAGATCAGTTTTGTTTTGTTTTTTTCTTTTTTTTCTGGACTTAGAGGTTTAATTCCTACTTTATTTTTCTATGACATTAAAAATATATTTTAAAGTACCCAAACAATAATTATACAAAATTAGGAGATATTCAAAAGAAAAAAGAAAATTAAAGTCACCTGAATTCCCAGTGGCATCAGTTTTAATGTGTGAAGTGGCCTTTGGATATAGTAGTCTGAAAATCTGGAGGAAGGATCAGGTTGGAAACACAGATTTTAGGAGTCCTCACAAAGTATCTAGTCGTTAAAGCCATGAGAATAGATGATATTGCCTTGGGAGCATGTACAGAGGGGGAAGAATGTTGAACCACTGACAGAACCCCAGAAACTCCAGCTTTAGCTTTAGGACATCAGCGAGATAATATCTAGGGTATGACTATGAGCTTAAGCTTTTGAAGCTATGCAAGTCTTTGGAGCTGATGATGTCCAAAAAAGCTAGGTTAGCTTAATACTACGGAGTTAGATTTCTACTTTTAGATTACAAAATTCACATTTTAGGTTTAGAAGCCAGTATTTCTGTGACTATAATATAATAAATGCATACCTCATTGAGGGTCAACATATCTTCTACTCTGGTGGCACCACTTTCGGGCAGGGAAATTAACACTGTTTTGGCCAACTCCTTTAAAACTGTATCAATATGCATTTCACACAAGTCACTAACCTACCAAAAAGAAAAAAAAAAAACAAAAAACAAAAAAACAATGTAAAAAAGCACCTCTTTCTTTTAGAGCAGACTTTTCATCCAAAAGGTATTTGAGTTATAAATTAGTTTAGAAAACTAAATCTGGAAATTCGCATCCTGAGCCAACCATAATTTTGTGGAAATTTTAGGAGTACATGTGCAGAGAAAGTGTGACATGGAACTAAAGACTGAGCAGCAACATGTGTCAGGCACACAGGTTCCTTGTGTGCATTATCTCTTATAGTCTTCATTCCAGCACATAAGGTATTAATATCCCAAATTTGTAGCTAAAGATGCTATGGCACAGAGAAATAGCCTGGAGAGGAACACAGAGCTAGTAAAAGGCAAGGAATCATACCCAGGTTTATCTGACACCAACGTCTCTGAGTTTTGTCTACTACACCATGCTGCCACCACAAACAGACTAATATATCTAAAAATATAGGCATGTACAAGGGAGCAAGCATGTCAGAAATCAATATGCCATCACCAGTTAAATGGCCACCTCTATTTAGGCACTTCTCCTTGCCAGCTTTCATAGTCTGTAAAATTATCCCATTTTCTAAATTGCATTGTAGAGTGGGAACATCATTTGAATATGTTAAAAGCAAGGTAATTCAGGGACAGTACCATGATTCTTACAATGTCTTCAATGAGTTGCTAAAACCATGACTAATTTTGATAGACCTAAAGTGAAGAGAATAATTGGCAAATAGAGGCCTGACAAGTTTGTATAGTTGTTTCACAAAAGAAGGGACAATAACTATGAGGAAGAGATTTCTGATCACGTTAGCATTTTCAACCAAAGACTCATTTTAAAAAGGCCTCTGTGTGTGACAAGGAGGCAATCCTAAATGAAAAGACCACAAAGCAGCAGAAGAAACAAAAAGCATTATTATTTTTTTTATCTTAATGGATTTCCTTTTAGTTAAAAGTCACACCCTTTAAAGAGCTTTCATAGACTTTCAAACTGTACTTATATCATGAGTATTAACATATGTATCTTTTTAAAAATTAGTCAATCATACCTTCTTTAAAAGTTGATTGAACATATCCAAAACTGAATCAACTTCTTGAAAGAAGCTTTCCAGTGTTAAAGATGACCACGTTAATATTGTGAGTCCTTGTCTCAACACAGATTCCACCTAGAAAAAGTAAAAATATAATAGCATCCATTATTAACAGGAGCATCTACACTTGTTGAAAAGACTTTCTTTTATTACCTGGAAATATTATAGGTTATACTTCCTCAATCATATTTCTTCCTGCACTATACCTAATAGAGATGACTCTTATTTTCTTGGTTTTCAATCATTTTTGGCTGTACATGAAATAATCATCAATTCTTAGAAAGTACTCATTATGTAGATTTAGTTGTTTTTCAAAGGCAACAAAACTTAGACAAGAAATCACTCTGCAGAAAATATAGCTGTAAAGTTGAGCTAAAGAGATAGATGGTCTAGGCAAGAATAGATGTTCTAAAATCTATAATCTACAGAACTAAAATCTAATTTTAAATGACATGGAAATTAACATAAACCTTCAGTATTACCAACCTTTTTCATTTTAGGGGTCATCAAGTTAACAAACACAGAAGGAACTTCCTGACATAGTTCATCATAATATTGTAGAAGACCCTGTTAAAAGTTGAAATGGTATATTTTACTTTAATTCATTTAAAGCAACAGCCAGATTTTGATTCATGCAAGGAAGGTTTAATTATATCTGCTTCCTCAATGTCATGTCCATACAGGGGTTGCTTATTTAAATTTATACTGGTTTACTGTACTTTTCCCTCACCTGTAAATCACTGAAGGATCCCCTTTAAACAAGTCCATGGAGCTTTCTAGATTTTCATTTTTGATATTTATTTTTTAATTGTCTTTCATGGCTTATGTTATTTTAAATAGTGTGAATAATTACCTTTTAGTGATGTCTGATATTATATATTTCCCCTTTATCTTACTTGTCTTTTGATATGTTATAACACAGTCATGTTATCACTTGATGCCACACTTGTTTTCTTGAATTGAAATAAATTTAACTTCCCCACAAAATAAGAATTCATAAGCTTTGCTATTTTCTTTTAAATATTCTTCAGAGATGAACCATTATTTCATACTGCTCTATAGTGTGTTATACTGTGTAGTGGGAGATTTGTATGCAAGTTAATTCTTCCCTAAATTAATAATATTAAACTATTTCAATGTTTACTAAATAGTTTCAAATTTACTAGTTCCTTTAGTTCCTTTCCTCTTTTTCTGTTGTCCATAGTTGGGGATATATTGTCCTTTAGCTTTCATGTACACTTGACTCTTGGCAAAGTACTCTGACTTTCACCAATATCATTCGATGGTAACCAAAATCCTAACATGCAATGCAAATTATATTAGCACTGATTGATAATAGTATGCTGACACTTGGGCCTCCCAAGATACAACTGCACAAAGACTCTAGGTCTTTTGATGATCAATCCAAGGTTTCCACAATGCCTGTGCTTCTCTGAAATTTTAATAACACTTTAAAACTATTTTGGTAGGAATTAAAACTATTAAACTCTTAGATGAAAACACAGGCATAAATCTTTGTGGTTTTGGATTAGGCAGTGGTGTCTTAGATAGGATACCAAAAGCACAATGAAAAAATATAGATAAATTGGACATCAAAAAAATTGAAAACTTCTGTGCTTCAAAGGACACCATCAAGAAAGTGAAAGACAACATACAAAATGGGAAAAAAATATTTGTTAATTATAAATCTGACAAAAGAATATATAAAGAACTTTTACAACTAAATAATCAGAAGACACATAATACATTTTTTAAAATGGGCAAAGGATCTGAGTAGACATTTCCCAAAGAAGTTATAGAAATGGCCAATAAGCAAATGAAAAGATGCTCAACATCACTAGCCAACAGGGAAATGCAAACCCAAACCACAATGAGCGGCCACTTCACTCACACCCACTAGGAGGGCTATAATTGAAAAGACAAACCAAAACAAGTGCTGGATGTGGAGAAGCTACAACACTCATATATAACAGGTGGGAATGTAAAGCGATATAGCTGCTTTGGAAACTACTCTGGCAGTTGTTCAAAAGAGTTACCATATGACCCAGGAATTTCATTCCCAGGTATACACCCAAGAGAAATGAAAACATATGTTCACACAAAAATGGGTGCTGAAGGTTCATAGCAGTATTATTCATAATAGCCCCAAAGTATAAACAACCCAAATCTCAATCAACTGATGAATGGATAAATAAAATATGGCAGATCCACACAACAGAGTATTATTCAGCCATAAAATGGAAAGTGTACTGATACATGATACAACATAGATGACGTTGGAAATGTTATGCTACGTGAAAGAAGCCAGTCACAAAAGATCACATATTGAATGGTTCCATTTATATGAACTATTTGAATAGGCAACTCTGTAGAAGTAGAAAGTAGATTAGTGGTTGTTGGGGCCAAGCGAGTGGTGAAAATAGAGAGTGACTGCTAATGGGTACGGGGGTTTCTATTTGGAAAGATGGAAATGTTTTCGAATTAGATAGTGGTGATGGTTGAATAATATAGTGAATACACCAAAAATCACCGAAGTGTACACTCCAAAATGGTGAATTTTATGTTATGTGAATTATATCTCATGTTTAAAAATGCCTACCGCTGAGTACTTTTATATCCAAGCTTTCACTATTATAAATAAGCTGCAATGAAGATCTTTATACTTGAATCCCTACTGTATTTCTAGTTATTTCTTTAGAATATGCCTAAATTCAGAATTTTTTCAAGTTTTATTGGGATTACTGATTAAGTAATATATACAACATGTACATGGATAAAATATTCAGTATTACACTAAAAAAAGTTTTCTTCCCACTCCATTCTCTGGTTGCTTTCCCCAGAGCAATCTACGATATTTTTTTTCACATACCTTACACACAATACACCTTAATCTGTGTGTTGTTTTTTTCTTCATTTAACAATAAATCCTAGATAAAGCTCTATATCGGTATATAGAAAGCTGCCTTGTTCTTCCTAAACAACAGCATAGTATACCAACATATGGATATATCATAATTTATTTAATCAGTTCTCTATTACTGGATTCGGATTCCAATCTTTTGTTATCAATATCCTTTCACTTATATATCTGCCTGCATCCCCAAAATATTTATTCACAGACTTCCTAGAGAAAGCAAAGAAGACTAGGGTTAACTCAGCCTGATGTTTTAGCTGGCTTTCTAAATAAATTCTGATGTTACTTACTTTTGCCTCACATTTTAGAAACTATGCTTCAGGATTTGAATGCATTTTAATTTAACTTCCTTCCTGACACTTCTTAATGTCAGTTTTTGTCTGCCACTTTCATTTTATTTTTATCATTTTAACTGTCCCACTACTGAAACAACTGAAAAAATAATCAAAGTGGATTACTGAAGAATCATATCCACTCATGTTATTTTAAAGTCAGACTATTTTATTAACTTACATCTTATTAGCACTCTTACAATTAAATATATTATGAAAATATCATGTACTTAATCTAAAAATTATAATATTAAGAATATTTTTTAAAAACTTGTTATTTCACCACTATCATCATTCAAAAGCCTAAATCTGATTTTTAATAATCTTCTCATTTCATGTTTCCTTTTGTTAGCAAGTCAGTATTTTAACTATGAAGAATCAACCTGATAAGACATTTTTCCTCAATACTATATCAGAACAACTACGGGGGTATATTTTCCTCTTACAAAAAAAAAGTCCTTAAAAAATAATTTGAATATATAATCAATCTTACCTGCAAATACAGTTTGTCCGCTTTCAATTTACTTTCCAATTTTAGCAATCTCTTTGCCTGTTCTGGTACATCCAGCTTCATTTTTAACATGCACTTAGTTTCCCGAACAACTTCCATAATTTTGGGATCAAAATTAACCAGCAACTTTCCTGTTTCTGGATGTCGCACAAAAAGCGTGGCTTGTAACGCTACAAACAAACAATTGCTGATGTTACTTATTCTGGTCTTCTTTTCTCCTTTCAGTTCTATCTACATTTCTGTTTGCCCACTGAACTACCAGCTTCTTAAGGACAGGGACACTATCTTTGGATATCCCACCGGTAGGGCACAGGCCCTGGCACGCAGTCAGTGCTCAAACACTTTGGGATAAATGAATGCACAATGTCTGCAGAGCCATGAAATCAGAGACTAAAAAATTGAATGATACCTAACAGCCTTTGTGCTATGGACTAATACTTCTGAGTAGATCTAAGAGACCTGTAATACAAGGTTAATTTATTTTTACGGATTGTGATTTAGCCCCTGGGAGAGAAGTGGCAGATGTGCAGAACTACAAAAATATGACACACCTCATGGATTTCAAAACCTTTCCCACCCTTCACCTCAAACTGGCTTATTTAAGGAAGTTTATATGAATGAAATCTCCAACCTGAATTTCTGATAATCAGCCTCAATGTCAGTAAAAATATTTATTAAATGCCATTGAGTTAAGGAACTCCTAGAATGCAGAGGAAGATTTTTTTTATAATATACCCCACATGAAATCATTTATATTAATAGGAATTTTTAGATATGCTTTTTATTATGTATTGAAATACATGGTTCTTACCAAGTAGCTTTAGATTATTTGTTATTCTAACATGAATTACTTCTAAAGGCAAAATAATAAAACACTTACAGACTAGTAAGCACTAGCTTGAATTACATCTTATATTAACAAACACTAGTAGTAACACGAGAATTACATCATAGTCACAGTATCTTCCAAACCTCACATTACTTTATATAACTGTGGCTACACCAAATTTTTAGTAAAATAAAATAGTCTGAAAAAACCCTTGAAGCTAGTTTACTTCTACTCACCAGATAAAACAAATCTTAATATGGGTCTTAATGATGCAGATTTCAGGAGGATTTCAACTAAAAATTTTATCCAAGTCATTTGGAATCTTTTTAAAGGTTGAGCTAGAAACCATTTATCCTTCCAAGTAAGATCCAAAATAACTTTTGAACATTCACCTAGAGAAAACTATCTTCCTCAAGCCTGTCCTGAGCCTGCTTGAAAGGACAAAATGAATAATGACAGATTGGAAGTGTGTTCCAGGATTGACCAAATGTTTCAATCCTTGTGAATCACCATCGGAGAAACTTCATAGAGCAACCAACTAAAGCAGGCCCATACTAGGTCCTCAATTACTATTCCAAGTTCTTATATAATTAAACATAGTCTTTCAAACAAGAAGCCTTTCACAGCTTTCCTTTTTCCCAGCTTACACTCACATAAAATAATTTTACTTTATACAGTTTGTTTTATTTGTTACCATTTCTCATGGGTATCAATCCATTGCAATGAGTATATATTACATACCCAATAGGAATTAACTGACATTCTCAAGGGAAACAAACTTTCCAGAAAACTTGATGAAACTGTTATTTATCAAGATTGCCTGAGCTCTACTTATTGAACTTTAAAAATATTGAAAGATCCCCCAAGCATGCCTGACTTTGTTCAGGGCACTCTTAGAAGAAATTTATATGGTTAAGAGCATGGACTCGAGCCAGATTGCCTAGGTTTGAATCCTGGCTCTGACAGTTATTACCTGTATGACCTTGGGCAAGTCAATCTCTCAGTGCCTCAGTTTTCTCATTTGAAAAATGAGGATAATAGCTCCTCGTAGGTGGCTATGAGGATTAAAGGAATCTGTATTTATAAAGTGCTTAGATAAAGCCTGGCACACAGTAATCAATTAAGTGTACCATTATTTAGGCAATACAAAGATGAAAAAGACATAAAGAGTATATCCTTGGAAATGTAAAGAAAGTTACAATTCATGAGAGAAAACTATAGGTAAAGTGTGTGGAGGACTCTGGAGGAGGAAGGCATTATTTTTTGCTAGGGAAGGGCTCCATATTTCAACTGCTAAAAATTCTTTTCTGTACTTTCTGTAATATGAAATTTAAGTTTCTCTTGGTGCTCCTTTAAGAGTGTTGCTCTATTAGCATGCTTTCCTCAAGATCCATAGGGTCCTATCATACATATCACCCAGAAAAGGCTGGCCTGGCCAAAGACTGAAATGGCCTAGTAAAGGTGCCAGAAGGGGACAACATCCTGCAGGGTTGTGGTGCTGTCCTCCAGGATGCAGGTAGGCAGTGAATTGATGGCCTCTATATAGTGCTGGGTCCCCAACAGGGAGAAAACACAGGTTCTGGAACCAAAAGGCAAAAGTAGTGGTGGCCTGTCTCACCATCACTTCCAGTGACCCACTTGCAGAATTTGTGCTTCCTGACCCTGCAATTCTATGCTCTGCTGAAGTGGAGATCCTGGCTTTGGAGGGAGGAACATTTCCACCAAGGGACAAACCATGCCTAAAGTTTTGACCATTGCCTGGGCATCTCATGCAGTAGACCAGCAGGTAAAGAAAGGAGTGACTACACTGGCAGGGAGAATCAGCCCTTATTGTCATAAGGAGGTAGAGTTGCTGCTTTATATATGGAGCTAGCTACTGGAGTGTTTCTCATTGCTTCCATATCTGATGAGATTAGGAAATAGCCAACTGTGGCAATCACAGCCTGACAAGAGAAAGACAACCAGGTGCTAAACCCCTTCGGGATGGAGGCCTGGATGACCCCACCAGATAAGCAGACCAGCCAATGTGCTAAGGGTGAGGGAAATCTGGAATGGGTATTGGAGGAGGGGAAACAGTAAATATCAGTTATGACCTTGGACCACTGCAGATGTGGCAAATGGGATTTTGTGTCTCTCCAAATCCTGGGGATTAGGGGTTGGAATACCAGTGGAAACCCAGAGAGGCTTATGAAATCTAAGAGCAGAGGAGACCCATGCTCTAGCCCAACCTCACTTCCTAGATGGGCCCTAGAAAAGCAGCAAAGACCTCAGATTATCCCTCCAAAGACCTCAGATTATCCCTCCATCTGGCCTGGTGTAGGAGGTAAAGGCATGTCCTTGTGGAGGGTTTAGGAAGAAGGGCCCGAGAGAGCTGCACAGGATCCCATGGACCCCAAACTCCCACAGGAAGCAGCAAAATGTTTCCCAAGCAACAAAGAGCAATATGGACACAGATCAAAGAGCTACAGTTGAAAGCTTCTGGGCAAGGTTATGGATAAGAGCTTAAGGTTAAGGTTATGATTAAGGGCTTAAAAGTTAAATGCAAGAACCTTAATGGATTGACAATAGTGTCTACGCAAAAGCAACAATGTCCCAGGGGATGCCAGCATGGATGGATGGGGGCTAGAACCATCCCCAAACATCACACCTAAATCTGCCCCAAAGCCTTGGCACCACATAACCCCTTCCACTCAGACACAACTTTTTACAAAGCTCAAAAACAAAGACCAGTTAAAGAAAAAGAAAAAAGGAAGGAAAGTGGGAAGGAAGAAGAAAGGAAAAGAAAGGAAAGAAAGAAGCAAGCAAGCAACCTGCAATTCTTTCTCCCTTGACTGAGACTGAGATATGAATCTACAACATGACAAAACTACGAAATATGAATGAGTTGAATATGAAAACCTTCATAAATCTATGCAAAAATATCTATAATGAATCCTGATGTTTACTGTGTTTCAGGGGAAAGTCATAGTTTAAGCATGTCAACTTTAAGGTCATGACAATTTTTGCTTATAAAAATCAGAGTATTAATAACTGTAAACAAAGAAATAATTGTATCATCCCCAAATCTAAATTTTAACCTTCCTATGAGTATGTAAAAGGAATATAAAAGTTCTCCAGAACCATGAATTCATTCAAAATCACCCAACTCACACTTTTTAGCCCCACTGAATAGCCTTATACATACCATACTGTAACTGTGAAATCTCTCTGACCCAGGCTGTGTGATAGACCACCTCAAATTCCACCAGAACATAGGAAATTTTGTTATATTGACGAATGACAGCTTTACCTTCCAAACTTGACAAAATTTCTGAGTTTTTCTGTTTTTTTAAATGAAAAGAAAATTTAAGAAGATTGCTGATTATTTTCACATCCAAACTGTAAAACTGTATATATTTTAAATGACAATAAAGAATTACACTACCAATTTAGATTTTGCCTTAGAGTAAAACAGAGATGGGGAAGATCATACAAGCTAGAAAAAGAATTAGAGAAAAAATTATCAGTAGAAAGGGGAAATTAGAAAAGAAAAAAAAAAAGGGATTGAAAAAGTGAGGTCTCTAGCCCCACAGCTAGTTCCAGGCATTAAGAGGCTCTACCTTCTATCCCCTCCCTACTTTTCTGGACAAGGTAGAATCGTCTGATTTCTCTGAACTGAGATCTTCTAAGTGTCAGTCAAATTCCCAAATTCCAGCAAAAAAAAAAATTGATTATATATCAAAGAATAGAAACCAAACTTCTTGATGTAAAAATTGAAAATTTTAGGTTTCAATTCCCATATGTCAAACAGGGCAATCTCTGCCCTACTATAGGATCTATCAGCAGTGGAGTTTCCACTCCAGCTCTTGTCCAAGGCCAGGATTCTAACTCATCATTTTTTTAAATATTCAGAACAATGAAATAAATTAGGGCAGCCAAACAGAAACTTAATATTCAATAATGCTTAAATAATAAAATTACTTGGGAGACTATTGTTTTATAGTAGTGTGCTGGTTTGAATACATTATGTCCCCCAGAAAAAGCCATATTCTTTGATGCAATCTTACGGGGAAGACATATTAATGGAGATTAAGTTGGAAAGTTCGGATTAGGTTGTTTGCACAGAAATGCGCCCACCCAACTGTGGGTGATAACTCTGATGAGATAATTTCCATGGAGGCATGGCCCCACCCATTTAGGGTGGGCCTTGATCAGTGGAGCCATATAAATAAGCTGATGGGCAGAGGGAATTCAGTGCAGCTGAGAGTGAACTTTTGAAGAGGAGCTACAGCCAAGAGGAATACTTGGAAGAAAGCACAGGAGCTGCAGATGAGAGACAGTTTGAAGATGGCTGTTGAAAGCAGACTCTTGCTCTGGAGAAGCTGAGAGAGGACAAATACCCCAAGTGCAACTAAGAGTGACATTTTCGAGGAACTGCAGCCTAGAGAGGAACGTCCTGGGAAAAAGCCATTTTGAAACCAGAATTTTGGAGCAGACGCCACCCATGTGCCTTCCCAGCTAACAGAGGTTTTCCAGACACCATTGGCCATCCTCCAGTGAAGGTACCCAATTGCTAATGTGTTACCTTGGACACTTTATGGCCTTGAGATAGTAACTGTGTAACCAAATAAACCCCCTTTTATAAAAGCCAATCCATCTCTGGTGTTTTGCATTCTGGCAGCATTAGCAAACTAGAACAAGTAGTTTTGTTCTGTAGTTAGGTATAAGACACAACACCAAGGCAACCAGCTCTGCTCTGTTAACTCTGTCTTTTAAAACAAACAAAAAACAATACAGACAAACTGGTAGTTTCCAAATGCCAACAGGGCCTAAGACCATCCTGATACTTTTAACAAATTTTATAATCTTAAGGCTACAGAAGGTGAATATATTCTATGATATTCTGCCAAAGGTCTCCATCCTTCAAATAAGACTATATTCTTTGAGTATATCCTCACCTTCACTTAAACATATCAGTGACCAATCTGTCCACAGATAGAAGTACTTTATTATGTTATCAAAACAGCTATTTTTAAAACAGACTTTATAACGTGTCCCGAGTTATAAAAAGACATAAAGTTATAAGATTCACTGCCTTCAAGATAACTGTAATTAAACTTGCTTATCAAACATGAAAGAATTGGCTTAGTCTATCTCAAGCATATTTATAAACTAAATTTTCTTTGCCTGGTAAAAGAATTGGCTCTAACTATTTTATTGGACACAAATATTACTGGATAAAATATATTTCTTGTATTAAAATCACTATAATCCACATATTGTAAATGTAATTTCTGGCTTACAAAGAAATAATTGATGGGCTCACTTATCCGGCGATAGAGCTGCCTCACCCAAAGTATTTTTCCTGCGATAGGAGGCATATTGCGAGCAAGAGGGGGATCATCTTTTTGAGAATGATAAAGCTGTAATTAAAGAGCTGATGTTAATGTCTGAAATTCATTACAATGGAGAAGGCAAAAAAGTAGCTATATTTGTACTGCTGTTTCACCATTATTTGCATGTTTTATGCACAGTATGTGATCAATAAATATATAAATGTACTTCAGAGATGATAACCTGAAGCTCAGAAATTATGATATTTACAATATATCACACTGAATTCTCTCTTCCCCCTTATTTCCCATCACATGTATATTTTTTCTGCCCTTATTCCGATTTTTAAGGAGGTATTCAAAAGAGGAAGTACATAGCTGCATTATATCTGTCATAATATTCTTTCCATACACAAAAATATTAACTGAAATGGGCATTGCTATGTACACTTGGATACTGTTATGGAAAGACGGCTCTTAAGAGCAAAGAGGTAAATCTGGCTATCCAGAGACATACACTGTCAGCGCCTTCCCACATATAGGGGGAGTGTCAAAGGTACATAGCAGTGAAAAGATTGCTCTGAAAAGCTTGGCACAAGATAATGATGCCAAATACTTTCAGAAATATTTTCCTTTTGTACCAATGTACCATTCTACTTATAAATATGCTGCTTGCCTTCTTTGTAGCTTCAAGTTCAGCCACATAACACTGAAGAATACGCTCAATTGTGTGGTGTATTTCTAATTGAAGACAGGGAATGTTCAACTTCTGAAATCTAAAAGTAATTGACATGATTAATTAAAAAATAAATGAGGAATAAACTTAAGAATTATTGCTGCAGTACTAAATATCCATTTATTCATTTGACAAATATTCATACCAGGCCTCAGACATTGTGATAGGAGACAGTGATGAGCAAAATGGATGTGGTCCCAGCCCTCCATTATCCTATGGAGAAGGCAATTACCCCTTAAGAGTTGCATAAATAATTATTTTAATTACAAGGGTGCCAGGAATGCATATAACAGGGGAATAGCTAAATACAGAGAGTCAAGAAAGACTTCCTTGAGAATGTGACATTTAAATTGAATTTTAAAACATGAGTGGGGAGTTGACTTAGCAAAGATAGAGGGGAGCATACTGAATGGACCTTTGCCATAATCATAATAAAGAATTAGTAAGCCAGGTGGTTTGATGTGCTGAGCCCTCGATTGTGGGACTTGCCCTTATGAAGCTTGTTACTGCAAAGGAGAAGCTAAACTTGCATATAATTGTGCCTAAGAGTCCCCCCCAAGTACCTCTTTGTTGCTCAGATGTGGCCCTCTCTCTCTCTAACTGAGCCACCTTGGCAGGTGAACTCACTGCCTCCCCTCTACGTGGGACCCGACTCCCAGGGGTGTAAATCTCCCTGGCAACGAGGATATGACTCCTGGGGATGAATCTGGACCCAGCATCGTGGGATTGAGAATATCTTCTTGACCAAAAGGGGATGCAAAATGAGATGAAATAGTTTCAGTGGCTTTGAGATTTCAAATAGTCAAGAGGTCACTCTGGTGGACATTCTTACGCACTATATAGATAACACTTCTTAGGTTTTAATGTACTGGAATAGCTAGAAGTAAATACCTGAAACTACCAAACTCCAACCCAGTAGTCTGGACTCCTGAAGACGATCATATAATAATGTAGATTACAAGGGGTGACAGTGTGATTGTGAAAACCTTGTAGATCACACTCCCTTTATCTAGTGTATGGATGGATGAATAGAAAAATGGGGGTAAAAACTAAATGACAAATAGGGTGGGATGGGGGGATGGTTTGGGTGTTCTTTTTTTACTTTTATTTTCTTACTCTTATTCTGATTTTTTCTGATGTAAGGAAAATGTTCAGAAATAGATTGTGGTGATGAATGTATAACTATATGATCGTACTGTGAACAGCTGATTGTATACCATGGATGATTGTATGGTATGTGAATATATTTCAATAAAACTGAATTTAAAAGAAAAAAAGAGTAAGTCAGAAAGTGTTTCCAGTGAGAGACAAAATGATGCACAGAAGTATTACATGATGATGTTCTGATAATAAAATGAATTGATACTGGCACAGTACACACTTAAAAAGAGAGACAGAGAGATTACCAGGAACATGGTACCTGCCATCTGTATATGGCTGCTTCAACTCTTACAATGGCCTTATAAGAGGTAAGTGGGGCAGGTATGATCCATTATTTTGAAAACATGAATCTGTGGCAGCCAGAGCCAAATGCATGCCTGTTACTCTCAGGGGAAATTCCCAAAATATCCCTGACACATTTTCAAAAGGGTCATGAAACGACCCCAGACTCTGGAAGAGAAGTGCCTCTTTCCCGGCTCATTGTCCCTCTTATTGGCACTTTCTTGCCTGTTAGAAAAGCACTGCTGTCAGGAATTGAGGGAAAGGAGGATGCAAGAGTCCTTGGGTAGGGAAATGGAGTGTTTTGAGATCTGCTATTTTAGATAATTTTATTTTTAGAAATTCAAATTCTTTCAGACTGTAGCATTAAACATTATTTGTTCCCTTTCCAGTTACACCTATGAAATTAACCTCAAACATATTACATACCTGGAAAAAAAAACAGGTGAAACAATTTCATTTTCCAATGGACAGACTTTCTGCTATAAAATGGTACAATGAAAAATATCATACTGTTTCAAATTCTCACCATTCTATTTAGAGGTAATTAAAAGTTTAATGTGTAGAAGTTCTAAGGTTTATGTTGGAGAGATTTTCAAAAACACCTTATCAGAAATTGTATTTTCAGATTTAAAGTGATCTCACTAGAAACAATTCTGTCTAAAACATTTTAAATACCTTTGAAGCAACTGAAGAGCCTGCTGAGAAGATAGGATTTTTCCAAAAGTAATGTTCATAAAAGCCTGTATCTGTATCTAAAATAAAATATTAATATTTAAACAATTTTTGGTATTAAGGATATTAGTTTTGTTTAACAATAATGAATGCTTTTCCTACAGAATGGCAATAGCCTTCAACATAGCCATCAGCTAAGTATCTAGAGCCCTGCTTTGCAACACAGGTGGCCACTGGCTACATGTGGCTACTGAGCACGTGAAATGTTACTCCTTGGAAGTGAGATGTGCTGTGAGTGTAAAGTTTACACTGGATTTCAAAGACTAAGTATGAAAAATAAATTGAAAAACATCCCATTAATGACTTTTATATAGATGACATGATGAAATTAAAATATTTTGGTTGTCTTGGGTTGAATAAAATATATTATTAAAGTTAATATTTCCGGTTCCTTTTTACTTTTATTAATATGGCTACTAGAAAAACTTAAATTACATTTGTGGCTTGAATATGAGGCTCACTGTTTACTGGATATTGCTGATAGAGAATTCATGAAAGGAGTGACTATCCCTTACCAAACATGTTTCTTCGGGATATTTAGAATTTCAAAGCATGCTGGTAGACCAAGGTAATGACATTATAGACACCCATGGCCCATACGTGTCATTTTCTAAACACTGTTGCTCTCAGAAACCTCTCTGCCACTGCTAAGGAAGAACAAGAAGCAGAAAATGTTCTTCCCAAAACTCCCACTATCTCTGGCAACGAACCGCAAATTCCAGAAACCCAAACGATGTAACTGAAGCTTTCTTTTTTGTAAATTACTTTTACTTATAGAGCCATATTAGTCTGATTCATTAATGTATACCACACCCATTAATCAAACATAGGAAAAGGAAGGAAAATTAAAGCACTGAAACCTAAAGCAAATTATTTAAATATGTCTTCTAAATTTATTGGAAGCTACTATTTTCATCTAAGACCACAGTAACACCTTTATAACATATTTTCATTAATAAAATCATAAAAATGAATTTAAAAAGGAACAAGTTTTTTTTTTTTAAAACCAGATTCCCATTGCCATAAAGATTTAACCCCTAAAGCATTCTGGAAGCAATCTCCACTCTGTCCCATTTAGCCAAACACTAGAAGTAATAATTAAAAAGTGATGTATCTTAATATCAAATAGTCTAACTTCCAAAAACTAAAAGAAAAGTGGTTTTGTTAGAGTGGTAGAATTTTAGGATCCTTCTTATGTATACATCTTATGTATATTGCCCAGATTCCATTTAACGTGGCTTTAAAGAGTTTTTAAAAAAATCTAACAACTCACCATCATGCCAAGAGTCTCGGAGGCAGAAAGTGGACAGAGTATATTCTTGTCCTCCCCTGCACCTACAGAGCATTCTGCAGCAACGAGGAGACCATCCCCTAGGGCTAATCCTGGACCTACAGTAGTTTTCAGTGAGAGTAACCGTGACCACATAACCCCAAAAGGTCAGAGAGCAATGGGTTACAGTCTCACCTGAAAGCAGTTTTACCTACTCTTCATCCTCTGGTGCCCTTGGTCTACTGACACAGAAGAGGAGGGCCTTTAGAGCTGTCCTCTCTAGCTGAAGAAGAGAATACGGACAGAATGGAGGGAGAGTTGCAAGGGGGAGTGGGATCCACCTTCCTAATCTGTTCTTAAATCTTTTCACGCTTAAAACAAAGTGGAAGGATTACAAATTCACCCCTAGACTGGAAAAATGACATGGGCTTCTTAGTACAATAAGAATCAACTGCAAATTTTAATGTAAATAAAAAATGAACCGTAGCTACAGAAGTCCTTCAAGCTTCTAGTTATTCACTGCTATTTTCTATTGAATACTCCTGTTTTTCACTTAAAAGATGGGAAATGTTTTGTAAAACAGTTAAAAATTATTCACATTTGTGGATTGAATTTGGCAAATATTTTTGAACTGGTAAATATTTTTGATCAGTTTGAAAGAGTAAGAGTAATTTATAACAAAAGAAATAGTAAATACATGAATGCCCATTCCTATTGATTACATTTCCGCTTTACTGAAGTAAAAGTACGTTTAATTGCTTACCTCTAAACCATTGATTTTTGACATGAAGTCTAAGAAATCTGTTTCAAATTCTGTCCTTCTTGGATCCAGAATGTCATATTGCTTCTTTTTAACCCCTTGATAGATATTTTTGAATTTTATTGCCATAATATCTATTCCCTCTATGGTAGAATTACTCAAGGCAGAATATGTTTGCACAATCATTATCATTTCTGTAATCTTAAAAAGAAAATCAGATATTAACAACCCTCCCTAGTCTAAGCTCTTAATGAATTGTTGACTGAAAAACACAAACCAATAAACAGGCCCTAGATAAAACCAAAGGAGATAAACTAGAAGACAAATCTCTGTCATCAGTCATTATTCTTCTGAAACTATGCAAGACAGATGACGTTCTATCACATCCAGATAGAGTTCAAAACCTCCCTGGTATCATTTTCCAGAATTTGTCTTTCAAGAGGAAAAGAGACTTGAGTAAAAGCCCTTGCAGATATCTAAACAGCTTCATCTTTTTGTTCTCAAGAATTCTTTGAAAATCATGCCACTGGATTCAAAGGCTTTACCATTTTTTGTGGCCCTAATTACGTTCTGATATGTAAAGATTACCATATATCCACACATGCTCACCCTATGACACCTGCACTCAGGTGAAGGGCAGGTCCAAGAAACATGAAGGACAGGTGCAACCACTTCTGACCACTAAAGAGCCCTGGGAAACCTTCACAACGTACTTTATTTTGGTACTGGCTGTCTGCATCTCAATATACCAATACCACCTACTTTACCAAAAATAACTTTCATGCCCACAGGCTACTCAGTTTCTTAATCTTCATCAGTAAGTCCCTATTTACATTCCCGCTTTAGAGAACAATGCCCAAAGCACTCCAGGGCTGACCCATTTGTCTGATGGCCAGACTTAAAATAAACCTGTTCTCAGGAAAGTCCTCCAAATTCTACACTACATGAAGACAACACAACTGGTCTTCCCTCACAGCCAACAGAATTCATACAAAGTTCCTGCACCTGTCAACCCAGATGACCATTTTCAGAGCAAATGTTGCTCTTACTCTACTGTTTCCATATACTTCCAAAAACCGTAGTCATCTTAGAAGCCATTCCAAACCTAGAGGAGATACAGGCCATTTAGGGGAATGATATACTGTTGTTATCATATACTGTTGCATATGCTTTATATAAACACAGAAACAAAAGGAGGGGAATCATGTCCAAGTTGAAATAATATCTGGGCCTCCTCCCAACACATACACTTCACTTATCTACACTAAAAAGCAAAAACAATTGAAGAACTCACACTAGCACCTCCACTGTTATTCTAACCTGCTAAGACTGCCTTCTACTCCTTACCCTCTGTGGAGGTTTGAAGCTATTGTGCACCCCAGAAAAGGCCATGTTCTTTTAATCCATTCCTGTAGATGCAGACCTATTATAGGTGGGACCTTTAGATTAGGTTATTTCAATTGAGATGTGACCCACCCCATTCAAGGTAGGTCTTAACCCTGTTACAGGAGTCCTTTATAAGAGGATAATGGACACTCAGAAAAAGCCGAGAGAGCTCAGAGAAACCCCAAAGAAGCTGAGAGACAAGGACACACCCATAGAAGCTGAAAGGAAGCCACTGATGCCAGAAGCGGAAAGCAATGAAACCCAGGAGAAAAGGACCAGCAGACATCAGCCATGTGCCTTCCCATGTGACAGAAGTGTCCCAGATGCTGGCAGCCTTTCTTCAGAGAAGGTATGGTCCTATTGATGCCTTAATTTGGACATTTTCATGGCCTTAGAACTGTAAATTTGTAAGCTAATAAATCCCCATTGTAAAAGTCAACCCATTTCTGGTATATTGCATTTTGGCAGCTCTAGGAAACCAAAACACCCTCCCCATCTAGCTCCAACAGTCAGAGACTGGGTGGAAGTCCTGTCACTAACATGGCCAGCTCCAAACCTCTATTCTGTTCATAGGCTGGCTGAGAGGTCATATTGAGGAAGAACTGGTAGTAACCCCCATGCTTAACCCTTCAAACTCAGCCAGCCCCTTTCGCCCTTCATACAACAAAGCAATAACATAAAAGCCAGTCATGGTAATTAACCATGACCATGCTCCTGGCTTGTTTATCATGGTCCTGGCTTTTTCACCAGCTCTTTTTTTTATCAATTTTTGACTCCTCACTATATTGACAAACAACTTGTTGTATTTGCTTTCCAACCTTTTCCAATTCTCAACCTTCTATGATTCCCTCATCTCAGTGTCACCCACTGAATAAGAGACTACCCACCACCAATACTAGCTTCAGTTCCTTAAATCTCCCTCCAGCAATACCAGCTACCCAACTGTGATGTTGAGCTTATATGTCAACCTGGCCAGGTTTTGGTGTCCAGTTGTTTGGTCAAGCAAGCACTGGCCTGATTGTTAGTGTGAGAACATTCCGTGGACTTAAATCATTGGTAAGTTGATTACTTCTATGGCTGATTACAGCTACAATCAACTGAGGAGATTGCCTTCTACAATGAGAGAAGTCTTGTCCGATCAGCTGATGGCTTTAAAAGGAGAACTGACAGAGAGTGAGATCTGGTTTGTTTGTACAGGTTAGTGTGAAACCCCAATCCATCCAGGGTAATTTGGGCAGAGGATAAAAATGTATTTGAAAAGCCCCCTTAAAGGACTGGGGAAAAATGTGGTAATATTAAAATTTACCCACCCAGGGAATTCCTTATATTCTCACAAACATTGGGGACGACCAATTTAGTAGGCCAAGCCCTCGATCTTGGGGCTTGCCCCTATGAAGCTTGCTACTGCAAAGGAGAGGTTAAGCCTACTTACAATTATGCCTAAGAGTCACCCCCAGAGCCACAGAACCTCTTTTGTTGCTCAGATGTGGCCTAAGCCAACTTGGCAGGTGGATTTGCTGCCCTCCCTGCTACATGGGACATGATTCCCAGGGGTGTAAATCTCCCTGGCAATGTGGGACATGACTCCCAGGTATGAGTCTGGACCCAGCATCGTAGGATTGAGAAAGCCTTCTTGACCAAAAGGGGGAAAAGAAATGAAAGAAAGTAAAGTTTCAGGGGCAGAGAGATTTCAAATGGAATCAAGAGGTCATTCTGGAGGTTATTCTTATGCATATTATAGATACCCCTTTTTAGTTTTTGTTGTATTAGAATAACTAGAAGGAAATATCCAAAACTGTTGCACTGCAAGCCAGAGGCCTTGATTCTTAAAGATGAGTGTATAACCATATGGTGTGACTATGTGATTGTGAAAATCTTGTGGTTCACACTCCCTTTACCCAGTGTATGGACAGATGAATAGAAAATGGGGACAAAAAAGTAAATGAGTAATAGGGGGGTGGAGGGATGGGTTGTTTTGGGTGTTCTTTTTTTTTCCCTTTCCTACTATTTATTTATCTATTTATTTTAAATTTTTATTGAGATTGTTCAGATACCATACAATTATCCAAAGATCCAAAGTATGCAATCAGTTGCCCCTGGTACCCTCATACAGCTGTGCATCCATCACCACACTTAATTTTTGTTCAATTTTCAGAACCTTTTCAATACTCCAGACAAGAAATAAAGTGAAAGACGAAAAAAGAAAAAAAAAAAAAAAAGAAAAAAGAAAAGGAAACTGGAATCCTCCCATATCCCTAATCAACCCCCCTCAATTGTTGACTCGTAGCATTGGTGTAGTACATTTGTTACTGTTTATGAAAGAATGTCGAAATACTACTAACTGTAGTATGTAGTTTGCAACATGTATATATTTCTTCCTTATATGCCCCTCTATTGTTAACTTCTAATTGTATTGTCATACATTTGTTCTGGTTTGTGGAAGAGATTTCTAATATTTGTATGGACATTGCCCACCATAGGATTCAGTTTTATACATTCCCCTCTTTTGACCTCCAACTTTCCTTCTGGTGACATGACTCTGAGCTTCCCCTTTCCACCTCATTCATGCACCATTTGGCACTGTCAGTTATTCTCACATCATGCTATCGACACCTCTGTTCATTTCCAAACATTTAAGTTCATCCTAGTTGAACACTCTGCTCATACTAAGCAACCGCTCCCCATTCTTAAGCCTCGTCCTATATCTTGGTACCTTATATTTCATGTCTATGAGTTTACACATTATAATTAGTTCCTATCAGTGAGACCCTGTAATATTTGTCCTTATGCATCTGCCTTATTTCACTCAGTATACTGCCCTCGAGGTTTTGTCATCAACCCATTTTTTTTTTTTAAGATAGTTTTGTTCACACACCATACATTCCATCCTAAGTAAACAATCGATGGTTCTCTGTATGGTCACATATTTATGTGTTCATCACCTTCACCACTATCTATATAAGGGCATCTACATTTCTTCCACAAGGCGGGAGGGAGAGTCAAAAGAAACAGGAAAAAAAATGACAGCTAGGAAGCAGCAAAAGGAAAAATAACCTTAAATCAAAGTAAAGAGTCAGACAACACCACCAATGTCAAGTGTCTAACATGCCTCCTCTTTTCCCTCCCATCTGCATTTACTTTGGTATATGGCCTTTGTTACATTAAAGGAAGCACAATACAATGATTCTGTTAGTTACAGTCTCTAGTTTACACTGAATGCCTCCCCATTTTTAACACCTTGCAAGGTTGACATTTGCTTGTTCTCCCTCGTTAAAGAACATATTTGTACATTTTATCACAATTGTTGAACACTCTAGATTTCACCAAGTTACACAGTCCCAGTCTTTAACTTTCGTCCTTTCTTCTGGTGTCTCACATGCTCCCAACATTCCTCACTCAACCGTATTCATAGTTATCTTTGCTCAATGTACTTACATTGCTGTGCTACCACCTCCCAAAACTGTGTTCCAAACCACGCACTCCTGTCTTCTCCTATCACTCTGTAGTGCTCTCTTTAGTATTTCCTGTATGGCAGGTGTCTTGTTCACAAAGTCTCTCGTTGTCTGTTTGTCGGAAAATATTTTGAGCTCTCCCTCATATATGAAGGACAGCTTTGCTGGATATAGGATTCTTGGTTGGTGGTTTTTCTTTTTCAGTATCTTGCCTCCATGGTTTCTGCTGAGAGATCCACACATAGTCTTATTAAGCTTCCTTTGTATGTGATGGATTGCTTTTCTCTTGCTGCTTTCAGGATTCTCTGTTTGTCTTTGACATTTGATAATCTGATTATTAAGTGTCTTGGCGTAGGCCTATTCAGATCTACTCTGTTTGGAGTATGCTGCACTTCTTGGATCTGTAATTTTATGTCTTTCATAAGAGATGGGAAATTTTCATTGATTATTTCCTCTATTATTGCTTCTGCCCCTTTTCCCTTCTCTTCTCCTTCTGGGACACCAATGATACATACATTCTTGTACTTTGTTTCATCCTTAAGTTCCCAGAAACGTTGCTCATATTTTTTCATTCTTTTCTCCATCTGCTCCTTTGCGTGTAGGCTTTCAGGGGTTTTGTTCTCCAGTTCCTGAGTGTTTTCTTCTGCCTCTTGAGATCTGCTGTTGTATGTTTCCATTGTGTCTTTCATCTCTTGTTGTTCTAGTTTGCTAATGCTGCAGAATGCAAAACACCAGAGATGGATTGGCTTTTATAAAAAGGGGGTTTATTTGGCTACACAGTTACAGTCTTAAGGCCATAAAGTGACCAAGGTAACACATCAGTAATCGGGTACCTTCACTGGAGGATGGCCAATGGCATTCGGAAAACCTCTGTTAGCTGGGAAGGCATGTGGCTGGCGTCTGCTCCAAAGTTCTGGTTTCAAAATGGCTTTCTCCCAGGATGTTCCTCTCTAGCAAGCTTGCTCCTCTTCAAAACGTCACTCACAGCTGCACTGAGTTCCTTCTGTTATGTCAGCTCATTTATATGGCTCCACTGATCAACTTAAACCCATCCTGGATGGGTGGAGCAACACCTCCATGGAAATTATCCAGTCAGCTGGGTGGGGTGCATTTCAAAGAAACACTCAAAGAATTACAATCTGATCAACCCTGATAACGTCTGCCCATACAAGATTACATCAAAGATAATGGCGTTTGGGGACATAATACATTCAAACTGGCACACTTGTGTGCTGCCTTTCATTTCCATAGATTCAGCTAGTTGTTTTTTTGAACTTTTGATTTCTGCCTTATGTATGCCCAGTGTTTTCTTTACAGCCTCTATCTCTTTTGCCAAATCTTCTCTAAACTTTTTGAATTGATTTAGCATTAGTTGTTTAAATTCCTATATCTCAGTTGAGGTGTACGTTTGTTCCTTTGACTGGGCCATAACTTCGTTTTTCTTAGTGTAGGTTGTAGTTTTCTGTTGTCTAGGCATCTGACCTCCTAGGCCACCCCAATCAGGTTTTCCCAGACGAGAACCGGCTCAGGTCACAGAAGGAGGAAATATTCAGTATCCGGTTTCCCTGATGGTTTTTCTTAGAGGATTGACACACCTGTGTTTTTTCTGCCTGGCAGGTGCACCTGTCAGCCTGTCACTGGCTGGTGTAAGAGGGTGTGGCCTGTGGCTCTCCTTCCCCAGGCTTTGGGGTCTGGTTCCGGTAAGGCAGGCAGTAGAGCTGGGCCCCTCCCTTTCCTCTTGGGAAGCTATGCCCCCTCCAAAGATGTCATCTGCATATCAGTAAGTTCTTTGTTTCTCTGACTCCGCTGGTCAAAGCGCTTTGATTTTAAAATGGCTGAGGCTTTCTTTACTGCAAAGCGCTGTGGGCTGCAAACAGCTGAGGCTTTCTCCACAGAGAGAGAAAGGGATAGAAAGCTCCCAGATTCACCCGCTGGCCAGAGACAGCACCTGATCCTCTGGGCTCCCCATCCTGAGACAGATATGTCCCCCGACTCTCCCAAGATCACTTGTCACCAAAAGCCTCTGTCTGCTTGTTGGGGATTCACTGTCTGTACTGAGCAGTGAGCAGTTAACATTAAAACCCCAGTTGGAGCTGGGCTGAGGTACACTAGCTCGTTTGGAGAGTGCTGCTCTCTAGCACTGCCAGGCTTCCGTGAGGGAGGGGCTCTCGGCTCTCCGCTCTCGGGCGCAGGTCAGCAGTTTTTCCTTACAGATTTTATGCTGCGATATTGGGCATTCCTCCCAATTCAGGTTGGTGGATGATGAGTGGACAGTCACGTTTGTCTCCCCACAGTTTTTCCAGGTTATTTACTAGTTTTTCGGTCATTTATGAATTGTTCCAGGGGGGGACTAACAGTCTTCCACTCCTCTCTATGCCGCCATCTTAGCTCATCTCTCGGGTGTTCTTATTTTTTATATATTTGACTTGGAGTAATGCATATGTTCAAAAATTGATTGTGGTGATGAATGCATAACTATTTGGTGATATTGTGAACAACTGATTGTACACTTTGGATGACTGTATGGTATGTGACTATATCTCAATAAAATTGCAAGGAAAAAAAGGAGAACTGAAGATTTCAGCAGTCAGAAGAGAGAATTTCTATCTTTACTTCAGCCAGCCAGCTTCTCCTGAGGAATTCATAGAAAACCTTCAAAGGGAGTTCCCAGCTTGCAGCCTGCCCTACAGAATTTGGACTTACATACCCCCACGGTCACATGAGACAATTCTTATAAAAATCTCATAATATTTACAGACATCTCCTGTTGGTTCTGTTTCCCTAGAGAATCCTAACTAATACACACCCTTCTCTTCTCTCCCACAAATACTCAGTGTGAGAAGAAAACAAAATTAAGGATAGAGCCCTGGGAAAAACCAATATTCACCAAAATTTACATGACAAGAAGAGAAGGAACAGCACTTATTCTTGGTCTTTAAGACAAACACTCAATGTATCTTCAAGTATCTACTTACAAAAAAAGGTGAGTCTTAGGCACCCTAAAGCTGACACCTAGAATTTTTTATTTGTTCATTAATGCTTTCCCCATCTCTGCCAAACTCTGAGATCTCATCTCTACAACCCCAACCTCAGTCCTGTCTGTCTGCCCAGCAAAATCACAGAATGTTTATGTATACGTAGTATATACTGGCCTAGAAAGAGACACTACTTATATACTTAGATATTCCACAACTACAAGGCTCTGCCAGGAATTGAGGCATTTCAGTTTAACACAATGGTTAAGAGCAGAGGTTCTTTTAAGTTCAAGTTCTGTAGGTATAGGTAGAATTGAGGTCTTGAGAGAGGTGAAAGTTTGCCGTAGCTTTTGTGTGACTGGCAGAGGGCAATAGCCAGGAATGAAACAATAAGTTATAATAAAATGCAGTTATCTGTGAATAATATCAAATAAGTCATATCAATAGTGAGACAAGAGATCTGGAAAAATAATTATCAATGTCTCTATATAAAGGAAATAACCAGAAAGGTGTGGTTGGGAAATGGAGTCCTGCTTACCTTCTCCAGTCTTTTACAGAAAGCTTCAAATTTTCCAAATATATACATTTCTGAAACTTCGAAAGATTTTTCCCCTGAGGATTCTAAAATCTGTTTCCTTGTTTTATGAAAAGACGTCTGATACTCCTTGAATAGAAAAATGCAGTCCTTTGAGGAGATTAAAAGAAGGGGAGAAAAAGACTGGTGAGACATTTGTTCAGGAGTCAAAAATTTAAAAATTCTATCCTCACACAGAACCCATATCACATCAACCTCTCAACAGGGACTTGTGTAACTAACATTAAAACTTGTGGTCTCTGCCTGTAAAATGAAAGACCTGTAGGAAACAATTTAGTTTTTTAATTTACATCATCCTCGCTATTTTCCCTTTACCTTACATCAAATTATGACATACACCATAAAATTTGTTTTTACATTTTCATGGCTAATTAGAACTCCCAGGAGGCCCAGAAATTATCTATCCAGACATCTCTATTCAGTTGACATCCACCTCTTAAATAACATTCTTTAAATATAGGTATAAAAGACTCTGCAATACTACTTTATCATGCAACCCTCGTTTCTCCACAAGAAGATGACTTCACTGCAGAAATCTTAATGTACAACTATAGCTGTATCATGATCCAGTTCCAACAGGCTAGTTGAACCCATTAGAAATGAAAAAGAAGACATGATCACAAAGGTCCAGTAGGAATTCACTGATTCCTACCTCCAAAATTAACCCTGGAAAAACTACAGAAGGAAACATGGAATCCAGGAAATAATAATAAAAATAGTAGTGAGAAACTCCTGTGAAGATGATGGGTTATCTTCAATCTGGGGATGGGAGTGAACAACAGTGATGAAGACAATAAAGGGAGAGAATATAAATAATATAATTAATGAATATGTTATTGAATAAGGCAAAGATTAGTAAAAGAATACTATCAACATTATGCCAATAAGTTACAAATTTTAAACAAATTGGAGAAATTCCTTCAAAATATAAACTTACCATAACTAACTCAAGAAGAAATAGAAAGAAGGGTCAAATAATAAGTTTACTAAAAATGAAGCAGTAATTTAAAAATATTCCCTCAAAGAAAATGTCAGGCCCAGTGGGGTGAAAGATGAGTACTGACTTCCAAAAAACAGATCACTTTGATTTTATACAAACTTTTCCAGAGAAAAGAAAAAGAATGAATATTCCCTCTATGCATTTGGGGTCTTAGTGCCAAAAAAAGTGACGAAACTATGAGAAAGGAAAATCATGGGCCTATCACCTTCATAACTATAGTTGCAATAAATCCTAAACAAAATTATAGCAAACTGAATTTAAGAGTGTTTAAAAAAAGGTATTTACATCATGACCAAGTTCAGTTTATCCTAAGAATATTAGAAGAGTTTAATTTTGAAAACCTGAAATGTCATGTATTACATTGACAGACTGAAGAGAAAAATCCTATAACATCTCAATAAATATGTGCACAATAACTTCAAAACTTATTCATAACTTAAAAAAAATCTCTTTTTTAAAACTAGGAATACAACTTCCCCAACCTGAACAAAAATATATATAAACCTAACAGAGCATCAGACTAAAGGGGGATGTGTTAAGAAACACTCTCTTCCAAAACAGGAAGAAAATCAGAATGCCAACTATGAGCACTTCTATTTAACAATATAGGGCAGTCATAGGCAATGCAAAAAGGCAAGAAAATGAAATTAACACTGACTGGAGTGAAAGATTGGGTCAAGAGTATATGAAACGACACATGAAAAGTATCTCTAACAGGCAACCATTGAGAAGATGAGGATTAAATTATAGCCTAAAAGGAGCATTAAATATAAAGGGAAGTACACAATGTTAATGAGTTCTTTTTATATTTTCACACTACTCTGTACAATGTTAATTTTAAAGTTAACATGTTTTGAGAATGAAGAAAGTAAACAAAACTGGGCCAATGGTGAAAGGTTTTTTTTTTTTTAATGAAAATAAACGTATTTATACAAACCTGAATTTTCTTTAGTACAACTGGTGTTTCCTGATCCCATACAGGGCTCATTCCTCCATCAGTAATATATGCCTTACATGCCGTTACCATTTGGTTTGTTACCTAAAATAAAAGTACAAAATAACCACAGGTAGAAAGAAAAAGAAAATTTATGTAATTTTTTTGAAATCACAAGTATAAAAATATTATAAATAACAAATTTACAGAATGACTTAGTCACAGAATAAAAAATCAAAGAAATATACTTTCCAAACAAAATAAGAAACAACCCAAAGTCACATTTAACTAATACGTTTAAGTCAATGTCACTGGAGGAATAAATTTCAAAGTCAACTATATTTTCCATTTTATTTCTCCTCTAGATAGGTCATGAACCACTCCAAGTTATGATTCTTCACCATCCTTCAATATACAGACTAAATACAAACTTAAACACTTCTCAGACAACCAAAATAGTGAAGAAAATAAACAGGACAGCCATTTAGAAATGGTCAGGAGATTAGACTAAGATGACAGGCTAATAACACAGAAATTTCGAGTAATTCCTAAAATATAGAAAGCACATGGGATCAGATCTACAGAAAAAAATGACTGTAGAAAGAACCAGAACCCAGTTCCAGAGAAGGCTACTGTGGAGGTGGAACAGTGCTGGGGAATTTTCAAGATTGGAGATGATGTGAGGTGAGCCTCAGTTGTAGGGGAGTACTGAATTTGGAGCAACTTGAAAAGGAGGGAAAAGTGACACATGCTAAAAAGACCAAGTCATGAATGTGGATGACAGGCTTGGAGAAGTGTGCTGTGCCCTAGGTAGTTATTGCTACCAAGGAGGACACAACCCAGAGACAAAGCTATTGGCACTCTCCTCCCAGCAGTAAGCCACAGAAGTCAGTCACACAACAGCCTGTAACAAGACACAACAAACAGAACAAAGAGGCAAATTTAAGGTCTTAATTACAAAGGTGGCAGCAACCAAAATTGCCAAATAATTGAAGAAAACAAATATATAACAGAGGCATTAAACTTCAACAAACAAAAGAAATACACAAAAGATATGCACAATACATTTTCTTAGTATCTTTTATTAACTAAATTAATTCATCAGAAAGATAAGCAAGGATTTCACATCCATATAAACAAAACAACTAGAGAAACTGGGAGTTAAAAATTTAATTGTTAGCTCTTCCAGTAGACCAAGGTGGATCTACTCCAGGGTGTCATTCTCCAGCAGAATTTTTGAAAAACTATCAAAAACTGGAAACACCAACTTCCTCAAAACTCCAGAAAAGTTAAAGGGTTGAAGTAATTGGATGAGGGCCAAATCAAGAAAACGCAGCTTGAAAAACGGTAGGAGAAGCTGTAGCATTTGCTGGCTCCTCCTAAACCCCTTCCCGAGGGCGGTGTGGAGCCAGCCTGCATGCACATAGTGGGTCCTTCGCCTTGTTCCAGAGGGAGCAAGGTAACCACTATGTGCATACTGGGGTGCCAGTATGTGGGGCCAATCTATTGGGTTTCAGCATGAAAAACTGAAATGGGAAACTCGCCTCTGGCTTGCCATCCCAGAACTTGCCCTGCAGGCAGAAGCAGCTTGCACACAGCCAAAGCAATGTAAGAAACAATTAACTCAAAGCACCCAGGCAAGGGAACACCTTTCTTAAAACATAAAATTGAGCACCCAGGAGATGGGGAAAGTCTGTTTCATAGAGTAGAAGGAACATTCAAATTCCTGATAATAGGGGAATTCCTAAGGCCCAAGCAAGCCCAAGCCCAGGACAAGACTCAGGCTCAGAAAAGATGGAAAAGACCCTGCACTTCACTTCAGCCATGAACTAAGCTTCTTAACAGAGCTAAATTCTGAAGGGGAGAAACCAGCCAAAGCAGAGTCAATTTGCAAAGACTGTGAAAGGTATTTTCTGTATCAGTTGGTTTGTTTCTGTTAGTTCACAAGGAAATTTCTCTAATATAACTAGCTGGATACAGACTGAAAGAACAGATCAAGGACTAAACCCCAGAATTAACACTTTAAAAATACTAAAATGTACAGTGTGCAGTAAAAGATTAAAAGCAAAGAAAGAGGAAATGATAGCCTATCCAAAGGAACTACAAAGAACAATGAAGAGGATCAGACTTTAAATACCAAAGTATTTTAAAAAATGATCTTCAATATGCTCAAGGAGATAAAGGAAAACACAGAGAAAGATCTAAAGAATATAAGGAAAACAATGAATGAACAATATGAGAATCTAAATAAAGAGAAGGAAATTTTAAAAAGGAATTAAATAGAAATCCAAAACACCTGAAATGAAAAATTCCCTAGAGGATTTCAACAACAGATTGAAGCTGCCAAAAGAATCTGTGTCCTCAAAAACAAGACAATTGAAATAACTTGGGCTGTGGAAGAGAAAAAAATGATGAAGGAAAAACAGTGAACAGAGCCCAAGAGACATGTGGGATATCAAGTGCACCAATATATGCGTTACGGGAGTCCCAGAAGAAGAAAGAGAGAAAGGAGCAAGAGGACTACCCAAAGAAATAATGGCAGAAACTTCCTAAATTTAACAAAAGACATGAATATGCACTTTTAAGAAGGCAAACAAACCCCAAACAGGATAACCTCGAAGGGAATCATGCCCAGACACATAGTAGTCAAACTGTCAAATGCCAAGGACAAAGAGAGAGTTCTGAAAGCTACATGAGAAAAGAACATGTTATGTAGAAGGGAGTCCCAATAAGATTAAGTTCTGATTTCTCATCAGAAATCATCAAGGCAAGAAGGTAGTAGGAGGAAATATTTTAAGTGTTGAAAGAAAATTGCCAACCGAGAATTCTATACCTGGTGAGACTGTCTTTCAAAAATGAGGGACACCCTAGCCAACAGTACTCCTGAAAGCCCTAAAGAATACCCTGGGCTCTATCTAAGACTCTATAAAAGTTATACTTATTAAGTTTATTTTTTCAGAAACTTAAAGCCCCTAGATTGTTCCTATGCCAGGTTAGCTCCGAAACCCAGAGTTACCAGTCTCTACCCCATAATGTTGACACCCCTTTATAGAATAAAGAAGTCAGAATGGTGATTGCCCAGAAATCCCAGAAGATTGAGAGAATGATCAACGGAGAGGGAGTGATTGTAACTGAGAAGTTGGGATTTAACAAATGATTATGACTTCTGACTCATTATATGGATATTTCTTTTTAGTATCTAGTGTATTAGAATAGCCAAAAGGAAATGCTTGAAATTGTTGAACTGTAATCCAGTAGCCTTGATCTCTGATGACTGTATAACTCTATAGTCTTCATCTTGTGACCGTGACTGTAAAAACCTTGTGACTGACACTCCTTTATGCACTATGAGTAGATGAGTAATAAACTAAAGACATGAATGAAAAAAGGAGCCATAATTCAAAAAAAAATAAGGGACAGATTAAGTTACTCCCAGATAAAAAAAATAGTTGAGGAATTTCAATAACACAAGACCTACCCTACAAGTAATGTTAAAGGGAGTTCTTCAGACTGAAAGGACACAAGGCAGTGGACCAAAGTGGAATAAAGAAATAAAGACCTCCAGTAAAGGAAACCATAGGGGTACTTACAAATACCAATACTATTGTAATGTATTTTTTGGTATGTAACCCCACTTTTTACTTCTTATGGGTTCAGGTTCTAATGCAAATGCAAAAATACAATGAGAACTTTATAGTTTGGGAAATACACGGTTTAAAGATATAATTTGTAACAAGTATAACAAAAAAGTGGGGGGATGGAGGGGTATAGGGTCAGAGTATGTATATGCCATTGACCTTAAGTTGGTATCACATCAAATGTGACTGTTATAGATGTAGGATGTTCAATTTAGACTCCATGGTACCAAAAAGAAAACATCCCAAAAACAAATATAGAAGGAAATGAAAAGGGACTCAAAATGGTGCACTACAAAAATAGGCATTACCAGAAGAACTGAGGGACAAAAAAAGATATGAGACTTACAAGGACCAAATAGCAAAATGGAGAAGAAAGTCTTGAATATCAATAGTTACTATAAATGGAAATGGATTAAACTCCCCAGTCAAAAGGCAGAGATTGGCAGAATGAATAATGAAGCATGCATCTTTAAGAGACTCACCTTAAATTCAAACACACAAGCAGGTTATAAGTGAAAGGATGGAAAAAATATATACCATGCAAATAGTAAATAAATGAGAGCTGGGGTAGTTATACTAATATAAGATAAGAGAGACTTTAAGTCAAAAATGTTGTGGGGAACAAAAAAGGTCAGTATATACTGATAAAGAGGTCAATTCAACAAGAAAACAAAACAATTACAAATATATACACACTTAATGGCAGAGCCAGAAAGCATATGAAGCAAATATTGACAGAAATAGGCAGTTCTATATTAATACACCAGTGTTAATAATGGGTAGAACATCTAAATATAAAAGCAATAAAGAAACAAGAAGATTTGAATGATACTATAGACCATCTAGATGTAAGACACATCTATAGAACACTTCACCCAAAAGCAGCAAATACACATTCTCTTCTAGAGCACATGATCATTCTCTCAGGTAGACCATATGGTAGATAACAAACAAGTGTCAAGAAATTTTAGAATATTGCAGTCATATAAGGTTATCTTTTCTGACCACAATGGAATGAAGCTGGAAATCAATAAGAGAGGGAGAACTAAAAAATTCACAAATATATGGAAATTAAACAACACAATCTTAAACCACCAACAGGTCAAAAACAAATCACAAGAGAAATTAGGAAACATCTTGGGATGAATGAAAACAAAAAAAAAAAAACAACATGCATAACTTATGGGATGCAGCAAAGGCAGTGCTGAGAGGAAAATTTATAGCTTTAAATGCATACATCAAAAGCAAGAGAAAGCTAAAACTAAAGATCTAACTGAACAACTGAAGAAGCTAGAGAACAATCAGCAAACTTACCTTGAAGTGAGTAGAAGAAAAGAACTAACAAAGATTAAAGCAGAAATAAATGAGGGAGAGAACAAAAAAACAATACAGAAAATAAATAAAACCAAAAGTTGGTTCTTTGTGAAGATTAACAAGATTGACAGACCCTTAGCTAGACTAACAAAGTCAAAAAAAGAAAAGACACAGATAAACAGAATCATTGTCTCCAAATCAGTTATATCAGATATATCAATGAAGTTATAACAGGATATTTGTTTTTCCTGTTCCTTTTTTTAATTTTATCTGGAAATTTTTATTTTTTTGATAAAGTTAATTTAAAAAATAAAGGAAAAAAAAAAACAGAATCAGAAATGAAAGGGGGCTAATCACTATGGATCCCAAAGAAATAAAATAACTCATAAGAGGATACTATGAACAACTGTATGCCAACAAGCGAGACAATTTAGAGGAAATGGACAATTTCCTGGGAACACATGAACAACCTAGATTGACCCAAGAAGAAACAGAAGACCTCAACAAACCAATCACAAGTAAAGAGATCCAATCAGTCATCAAAAATCTGCCTACAAATAAAAAGCAAAGGGCAAGATGGTATATACATAAAATGGAATACTGAGCTGCTACAAGAAGGAATGAAGTTGTGAGGTATGCAACTAGGTGAATGGACTTTGAGGACAGTATGAAAAGAAAAGAAAAACATTATAATCCCCACTAATATGGACTAACTATAATTTGAAACTCTGAGAATTCAATCTGAAAGCATAGGTTACCAGGGGAAGGCTTATTATAGAAGTTCCTAGATTGTAAGCTCTTACAACAGTTACATCTATTCCTGAGTTGTAATGGCTATGTCTAAATTCTGAGATATTGAGCTCTTTGTGTATAACCTGGTCAGCCCCTGGAACTTTGGGTATCTGTGTGACACCTGAGAATCAGAGCCAGAGTATGGCAGCTATGAATGTCAGCATTACCCCATACAGCAAATGCTAGAGTCTGAAAAAGAGATCAGACTTCAATTAGAGATATGAATGAAAAGGACTTGGTTAGGACTAGGGTAAATCAGACTAAAGGATAAAGGATGATATTGATGGTGTTTAGAACTCAACTTCCATGTGAGACCAAAGGAAGTCATGTTTATTAGGTACAAAATCTGTATTTTTTGTAAAAACAAAACAAAACAAAATAAAACTATATTATTTAACTTGTAGGGTCAGTTTATTCGAACAACATGATTATATGGAACACTGAATAGGTAGTGAAATCTGGTTGGTTTGTACAGGTTAGTGTGATGCCCCAATACATCCCAGAGTAATTTAGGCAGAGAACAGAAATATATTTGCAAAGCCCCCATGAGGGGCTGGGGGGAAATGTGGAAATATTAAACTTCCCCATGTGGAATTACTGATATTCTCACAAGTATTGAGGACTACCAATTTAGAAGGCCAAGCCCTTGATCTTGGAGCTTGCCCTTTTGGAAGCTTGTTACTGCAAAGGAGAGGGTAAGCCTACTTATAATTGTGCCTGAGTCACCCCCAGAGAACTTCTTTTGTTGTTCACATGTGGCCTGTCTCTCTCTAAGCCAACTATGCAAGTAAACTCACTACCCTTCCCACTACATGGGACATGACTCCCAGGGGCATAAATCTCCCTGGCAATATGGGACATGACTTATGCGGATGAGCTTGGCCCTGGCATTGTGGGATTGAGAAAGCCCTCTTGGACCAAAAAGGGGAAGAGAAATGAAACAAAATAAAGTTTCAGTGGCTGAGAGGTCCCAAATAGAGTTGATAGGTCATTCTAGAGGTTACTCTTATGTATTATACAGATATCCCTTTTTAGGTTTTAGTGTATTGGAATAGCTAGAAGGAAATACCTGAAACTGTTGAACTGCAACCCAGTAGACTTGATTCTTGAAGACAATAGTATAACTATATACCTTACACTGTGTGATTGTGTGTGAAAACCTTGTGGCTCCCTCTTCCTTTATATCCACTGTACAGACAGTTGAGTAGAAAAAGGAGGACAAAAAGTAAATGAATAATAAAGAGGGGTGGGGAGTATGGGATGTTTTGGGTGTTCTTTTTTACTTTAATTTTTATTCTTATTCTTTTTTGTGTGTGTGGTAATGAAATTGTTCAAAAATTGATTGTGCTGATGAATGCACAACTATATAATGGTACTGTGAACAACTGATTATATACTGTGGATGACTGTATGATTTGTGAATGTATCTCAATAAAATTGAGTTTAAAAAAAAAAAACTACCAACAAAGTAAAGCCCAGGACCAGATGGCTTCACTGGTTAATTTTACCAAACATTCCAAGAAGAATTAACATCAACACTGCTCAGATATTTCAGAAAAATTGAAGAGGAGGAAATACTTCCTAACTCTATAAGGGCTAACATCACACAAATACCAAAGCCAGATGAAGATATCAAAGAAAAAAAAAAAGCTATAGATTGATATCCCACATGAAAATAGATGTAAAAATCCACAATAAAATGCTATCAAACTGAATCCAATGGCACATCAAAAGAATTATATGCCATTATCAAGTAGGCTTTATCCCAAATATTTGCAACATAAGAAAATAAATTAATATAATATACCACATTAATAAACTGAGGGGAAAAAAAACCACATGACCATCTCAACTGACACAGAAGTCATTTGACAAAATCAAGCACCCCTTCTTGAAGAAAAAACACACAATTAGGAATAGAAGGAAACTCCTCAACATGATAAAGTACATATATTAAAAGCCCATCGCTAACTTCATACTCAGTGGTGAAAACTGAAAGCTTTCTCTCTAGATCAGGAACAAGCTAAGCTTGACCACTGCCACCACAGTCATTCAACATTGTACTAGAAGTGCTAGCCAGAGCAATTAGGCAAGAAAAAGAAATAAAAGGTATCCAAATTGTAAAGGAAAAAGTAAATCCATCCCTATTTGAAGATTACATGATCATACATAGAGAAAAACCTGAAAAATCCACATCAAAGCTACTAGAGCTAATAAATGAATTCAGCAAGGTTGTGGGTACAAGAGAGACATGCAAAAATTAGTAGTGTTTCTATACAATAGTATCAAAGACAATACTATTTGAAGAAGAAATCAAGAAAAAAAATCCATTTACCACAGCAAGTAAAATAATCAAACATCCATCAATAAATTTAACCAAGGATGTAAAGGACTTACATGCAGAAATTACAAAACATTGCTAAAAGACATCAAAGAAAATCTAAATAAATGGAAGGGTATTCTGTGTTCATGGATTGGAAAACTAATTATTATTAAGATGTCCAATGTACCCAAAGCGATTTACAGATCCAATGCAATCCCAAGCAAAATTCCAACAGCCTTCTTTGCAGAAACAGAAATGCCAATTGTTCTAGTTTGCTAATGCTGCCAGAATGCAAAACACCAGAGATGAATTAGCTTTTATAAAAGGGGGTTTATTTGGCTACACAGTTACAGTCTTAAGGCCATAGTGTCCAAGGTAACACATCAGCAATTGGGTACCTTCACTGGAGGAGCATTCTTCTTCAAAGTGTCCCCCTTTGCTGTAGCTCCTCTTCAAAATGTCGCTCACAGCTGCACTGAGTTCCTTCTGTTATGTCAGCTCATTTACATGGCTCCACTGATCAACTTAGATCCACGCTGAATGGGCGGAGCAACACCTCCATGGAAATTATCCAGAGTCACCCAGCTGGGTGTGGTACGTTCCAAAGAAACACTCAAAGAATTACAATCTAATCAACACTGATAATGTCTGCCCACACAAGATCACATCAAAGGTAATGGCGTTTAGGGGGACATAATACATTCAAACTGGCACACCAATCATCCAATTTGGAAGGGTAGGAGCCCTGGATAACCAAAACCATCTTGAAAGAGAAAAACAAATTTGGAGGACTCACACTTCCCATTTTAAAACTTATAACAAAATTACAGTAATCAAAATAGCATGATATTGGCATAAGGACAGACATATAGACAATGGAATCAACTAAGAGTTCAGAAATAAACCCTCACATCTATGGTCAACTGATTTTTGACAAGGATACCAAGGCCACCCAATGGGAATATAATAGTCTTTTCAACAAATGGTGCTATGAAAACTGGACATCCATATGCAAAAGAATGAATAGAAACCTTTAGCTCACACCATTTACAAAAATTAACTCAAAATGAATCAAAGACCTGAATGTAAGAACAAAAACTATAAAAGTCCCAGAAGAAAACACAGGGAAGCATCTTCAGAACCTTGTATTAGGCAATGATTTTTAGACTTTATACCAAAAACATGAGTAACATAATAAAAAATAGTTAAATCGGACTTCATCAAAATAAAAACTTTTGTGTATCAAAGGACTTTATCATGAAAGTAAAAAGACAATCTATGGGATGGGAGAAAACATTTGAAAACCATGTACCTAATAAAATTTTAATTTACAGAATGTATAAAGAAATCCTATACAACAATAAAAAGACAAACAACCCAATTAAAACATAGGCGAATGACTTGAATAGACATTTCTTCAAAGAAGACATACAAATGGCCAATAGGCATATGAAAAGATGCTTAACATCATTAGCCATTAGGGAAATGCAAATCAAAACCACAATGAGATACCATTTCACACCCACTAGAATGACTAACATCTAAAAAAAACAAAAAACCAAAAATAACAATACGGAAAGAAACACTCACTCATTGTTGGTGGGCATGTAACATGGTGTAGCCTCTGTGGAAAACAGTTTGGCAGTTCCTCAAAAGTTAACTAAACAGTTACTATATGATCTGACAATTTCACGTCTAGGTATATTCCCATAAGAATTGTAAGCTGGGACTAGAACAGATATTACACACCAATATTCATAGCAGTACTATTCACAATTGACAAAAGCTGGACACAACCCAACTGATGAAAGAATAAACAAAATGTGGTATATACACACAATGGAATATTATTAAGTTGTAAACAGGAATGAAGTTCTGATACATGTGACAACATGGATGAATCTTGAAGACATCATACTGAGTGTGAGAAACAAGACACAAAAGGACACAAACTATATTATCTCACTAATATGAAATAATTAGAATAAGCAAATTCATAGAATCAGAAACTAAAATACGGGTTACCAGAGACCAGGGTGGGAGAGGGAATGGAGAGTTAATGCTTAATTGGTACAGAGTTTCTGTTTGGGTTGATGGATATTTTTAGTAATAGATGGTGGGGGTGGTAGCACTTTGTGAATGTAATCAACATCACTGAATTATTTTTTGAAAGTGCTTAAAAGGGGATATTTTAGATTTTATATATGTTACTAAAAACATTTTTTTAAATTACCAAAGGACTGTACAACATAGTGAATCCTAATGTAAACTATGGATTATAGGTAATTGTATATTTATAATAACATGATTTCATCAATTGTAACAAAGTACCACACTTTTTAATGCAAAGTGTTAATAACAGGGAAAGCTGTGTTTTTGATGGGCTGTTTAGGAGAACTCTGTGTTTTCTCCATGATTTTTTTATAAACCAACAACTTCTTTAAGAAAAAAAATTGTCAAAATAAAAAAAAAATTATATGGATTAACTGACCAGCAAATGGGACCCAGATGAGGAGCAAATAAGCAAGCTGAAAAGCCAAAGGAAAAGATTAGAAGACAAAATTTTTAAAGGGAAATGAAAATTAGATTCAGTGGGGAGAGAACAAATTGAACATGGTGGGTAAGGGATAATCAAAGGCAAAGGAGAGGAAATTTTCCCAGGAATGAAGAAAGATAAAAGTCTTTGTGTTTAAATAACTCAGCAAGAATAGAACAAGCTAAATGTAAAAGGACCCTTTTTACTTTGAAATTTTAGAACTTCAAGGGTAAAGAAAAAATCTTAAAAAGTCCTAGGAGAATAAAGCAGGTCACCGAATAAAGGAAAAGAATCGGATTAGCATCAGATTTTTCAACAATAAAGAATACTTGACGATTGAGCAGTATCTTCCAAGACCCAATATTTCTCATTTATGTCCAATCTGGAATCCTAGTCAAACTAGAACTAAGTGGGAGGCTCAAATAAAGCTATTTTCAGACATGCTAGTATTCAGGAAGTCCACCAATGCATACACTCTCTCTAGAAGAATTGCTTGAGAAATTTTTTTCAGCAAAAGAAATAATGAATCTAAGAAAGAAGATGTGGAATTGACAAAACCATGGTGATCAAAGAAACTAGCAATACTTAGACTATAGTCTGAATACTTGTTGATTCATAATGTTGAAAGATGTTAACTGTAATATGGAACTAAACATTATCTCAATGTGGGACATATATAGTAAGAAGAACAGAGATGAGTCAAGGGGAAGAATCCTGAGGTTCTTGACTGGTTTAGGACATAGATACTATTAAATCTATATTTTGATAGAGAAAAATAAGTTGAAATGTGATTCTAACTCTACATTTATGTATTTGAATCATTTACAAAGGAATTCTATTCATGTATTTCTTGGATAATTTTTAAAACTTTTTAAAATAATGAAGCATATGGCAGTATACAGGAAGAAGTTACTCAGACCACTGTGCTGGTGGGAGTAACTAAAAAAGCGTATTAATAGTGGACACAATCCTTATCTCTTGAACAGAATCAAAACTGTTTGGAATGAAATAAATTAGAAAACCACGAGCTACATATACATAAAAAGGCCTTGAGACTTACCTTTGACAGGGATAAAAGTACCAACTACCCCTTGGCTTAAATAAAACTTACTCTAGTCAACATCTTTCTTTGCTTGTCTACTGGAAGTTAAAATTCAGAATTCCAAGAAGCACCCAATTTCCCAATTCCCTTCCCTGGCTCATAGGGAACGAAGTGTTAATTTTTTTCACAGGTTTACATGTGTGATTTCTTCCCATGGAAACATACCTTGATAAACAGTGAGGTCATTCTCTCAGAGCTATTATAATACCTTGACACACTGTGAATCATTCTGATGGCATTAATCAAATTTTGTATTCCATGTGCCATGGAAACCTAAAATTGAAATATATTAAGTGAATCATATTATATGTTTATGTTTTAATAACCCATATTCTACTCTACTCATCCATATTCAAAACTCTAAAATCAAATTTTACTAAATGCAAGGTGGTATCCTAGATTGGATGCTGGAACAGAAAAAAAAGATACTCTTTTTGACAAACGTACCAAGGCAATGCAACATGTTAACAGTAGGAGAAACTAGGTGAAGAGAATACTGTACTATTGTTACCATCAGAAAACACAGTCTTAAGTAGTTAGGCCTGCCTGACCCTGCATCAGAGAAACAAGTCTCTTTGCTTTGGTGAGAAAGTGAGTCTTATTACAGGTGCACATGTAAGGGACTAGAGAAGATATTTTCCAAGACCAGATCGAAGTGAGAAAGGTGATTTGAGCTTTTGTAGTGCAGAAATGGCCAGAGTACAGAAGAAAGCAGAAGAAAAAGAAGGAGAGAAAGCATAGAAGAGGAAAACTCATTTGGTCAGCATATCCTGTTATTCTGTAGGCCCTTTTTTGGTTGACCACTCAGGCTTTTGATCGTGTCCTTCAAAAGGAGGAAGGTGCTGATGTTAGCCCGTATGGTGTTTCATCCCTGCAGGCAGAGAAAGGGAGAACCTTATTACTGTAACAGAAAAGGAACAGTGAGTAAACTTTTGGGATTAGGTCCCAGCAAGCTATTCTAAAAGCCTTGACACACTGTGAATCATTCTGATGGTATTAATCAAATTTTGTATCCCATGTGCCATGGCTTGAAATGACTCAAGGCTGCTTGAGTGAAGTGATATAATAAACATTTTTCTAGCTATTGAAGACTATACCAAGCATTTTCCAACTAAAGGATTATATTGAGTATTTTTCCTAACTCTTAATCACACTAAGAGTACCAAAGGAAAAAAAAAATTCAGCTATCACTATTAGTACAACTTTTCTGTAAATCTAACTTAAAAGTTTATTTAAAAATAAAATTTTAGAGGTAAAAGGAATTTTAATGGTTCAACCTGCTTTTTTTTTAAGATGAAGAAAATGACACCTTGAGAGGTAAAGTGACTTATTTAGGATCAGAAAGCTTGTTAAAAACCAAGATGAGTCTAGAACTCATGGTCACTTATTCAATTCAATTCACCTTTCAGCAAATCCACTAGGTTCTGAGGATATTGGGAGAAATCCAAAGATGAGAAACCAGATAGGGAGGGAGGAGTTCCTGGCACAGCAGAAGAGACACACACAAACAAGTAAAACAAGAACAGCAAAGAGCAAGTTCAACAAAGACAGGACACAATAGCTAACAGATTCAATGCTTACTATGTTCCAGGCCTATGCTAAGAGCTTCACATTATTACCTTAATTTATGCCAATGTTCATTTAAGGTAGGTTTGATTTCACAAACTCTAAAACAGCATTGATTGTAAGACTGCACCATTATGTTATGAGCCTCAGAGAAAAGAAACAAAAAAAACAAAACGCCAAGATGAGGAGTCTAAGAAACTCCCACATAAAACAACTGGCTACATCTCTGTAAAGATAAGCATGAAATAAATCAGGTGTTGAGAAAAGGATAGAAACAAAATTTATGTATGAATACCGTTACCATGGAAGGGAAGGAAAACAAAGTTCCCTGAGAACCTGTACCACAAGCTGGTGCTCACTGCAGTCTCGAGTCACACAAGGAGTATCAAAGGAAAAAGAAATCTCAAGGAGAGTATTAATAGCGTAAGATGGTGTCAAGTCAGGTCAAGTGATTCACCGAACTGGACCACTCGTAAGGTACATCCTGAGCACACAGATGTTAATATGTGTGACTCAAAATCTATAAAATACAGTATTCTTATCATTCCCATTTGGCAAATGAGAAAACAGAGGCGTAGAAAAGTTAAGCACCGTGCCCAAGGTCCCACAGCTGTAACTCGTGTAGCTGAGATTCGAGACCCTGCTTGTAATCACAATGCAAATCGCTATGGAAGGGCAGATGAGGTCAAGGCCATCCCTTCCCTCAAGGAGTTTGTTCTTCAACTGGCAGGACAAGATAAAATACATAAAAAGATTTTAAAAATAGTGATGGAATAAATAAGACCAGGAAGAACAATTACTGGTTAGTGTATTGTATGTCCTAGGTGTGAGCTATAACCATGAAGTAATTAAATCAATTTTTATGTGCCTTATTGACAAAATTACAGTTAAACCTTGTATGTAAGAATTCACATTATATGTTATCTGTAGGTCAAAAAGACCCTCACAAAAATATGACTAGAAGGAATCCCTTCCACCTTCCATAAGGCAAAAATGCAAAGGACCCCTAACTCCACTGAAGAGGGCTGAGATGGACTCAAATGGGTCCACCAGGAAAATGTCCTTAATCTGAATTTTAAACACCAATATTTATAAAGTGTTCAAACATTCATATGTAGATGTGCCTAAAGCATAATACCAGGTTTATTACAATGAAATATTGTATATAAAATTCATTAAATTTATCAACTAGAAAATTCTTCTGTACTTTTCCCACCCAAATGACAGTTAAAAACTAAACTGTAATTGCTGGTTGCTATCAATGAAAACAATGAAAATGAGAAAAGAAAAATTGTCGAAATGACAGAAATAGTGGATGTATAAGTGGCAAGCAATTATATGACTCAACACCATTAGTACTTCTCTAATTTCAAGAAGTAATGTTTGAAACAGTCCTACATCAGAAAACGTAAAAATCTCAAAAACAACAAGAACAAAAAATAATAATGCACATCTGTGAAAAGAGTGATTTTTGTATCAATTTTTTTAATCACTAGAATGAAAAGACCAGAACTAAAAGATCTGAAAATTGTATGAATTTAAATAAGTCTTTTGAATCAAGAAGTTGAAATTAGTATACCTTAAAATTTAGAGGTCTTGCTAACAATAAAAAGCATTGTCTCTTTCTTCCTAGATTACTTTTTCTAATGAAAAAACTTTAAATATATAGAAAAGTACATAGAATAGTATAATGACCACCTATACCTATCACTAAATTTGATGCATAACATTTTGCTGTATTCACTTTATCTATTATTATTTACATTAAGAGCTTCTTGCAGGTAGTCCTTCTAGAGTAGGCTTTAGGTATATGTGTATTTAACATTTATATCTTCAATTCTTGTGAGTAACCCCAAATGCTTGTGACATGTGACAATTTTTCCTAGAAACAAATTTTAATTAAATTTTGTAAAGCTAGGGATTCAAGTCAGTGACTTAATGAGTGAACCAAGAAATAGCCTTTCATCTTTATCACTACATAAATCGGGTTTTCCTTACTCATGGTTATATACATAGAAACAGCTAGGTAGTGATTTAAAACTTTCTTGTGTGAAACAAGTAAAAAAAGCTGCAGGTCCCTCAAAGAGATCCAGATGATGGTACTAGAAGTAGAAGTAAACAGAGAATGAAGTTTAAGAAAGTTATAATTCTTTGAAAAAAAAATCAACAACAATAATACAAGTTTTAGATATGTTAAAGTCTGCCACCTTTTTATGGAATCATAAAAAAAGTTCTGGCTCTGATAAGTCTCCTTACCCCCCTCTCATGATACTTACTGATGTACAATGGATTCCACATGGCACCACCTGCCCAGGACTCTCACCCCCACATCCTCCCCTCCCACTCGCATTAAACTCCTTGGCTACTAGTGCCTCTTGAGATGGGTATGAACAGCCCCTACCCCTCCCTCTTCCTCAAATCTAAGTTACGTAGGACATAGGCTCTTCCTTTTTCCCAGTCTCTAGAATGGAACCAGCATTTATGCTGTCCCAAGAAGGTGGGTCAACCAAGCCATGCTGCCACCTCTATGAACAATATGACTATCTCTTCAAAAATCAGAAGGTATTATACATTAATATAACTTATTTTGAAAGCATTTTAATTTAGAGAATGCCTTGAAGAACAAGCATGGTGTAGTGGGAAAAAAATGCAACCCATAATGCCAGAGAAATCTGGGTTCAAATCAGCCTCATCACGTATAGTTGTAGAAATGCTCAGCTCAATTACCTAACCTTTAAAATGAGGACTGTTGAGCACATAGAATGAAAACACATCTAAAACATGTAGCATGATGCCTAGAACAAAAGGCCATGGGTTCTCAAAACCTGTGGACCTCATTAAAATTGCAGCTCTCTGGGCAGCTCGCCAGCCTAAAAGTAATTCACAGAAGAGACAAACCACCAAGATCAGGAAACAGCACACAGGGTCTCAATGACTGCTGTTTCCTTGACTTCCCCTTTTTATCTGAAAAAAAGATAGATGGTCTTCTTTAATTTTCATGTTTCATATGCCAGAGACTTGAGTGAATTGTATGAATTAAAAATACAAACTTTAGAAAAATAAAAGTAAATGGTAGTATTAATATATATTTTTAAAGGCACTCAGGAGAAATATTATGAGAAAATTAAAAAGAGCAGTAAGCTAGAAACTAGAAGATGGGATCTGTCCTGCATCACTTATTAGCAGAGTGACTCTGGCGAAGTCACCAAGCCGTGATGAATTTTGATTTCCTAATCTGTAAACCGGGAAATATCTACCATGTGGCCTCTTACATGGCCCCCATGATCCTCACCTTCATGGTACCCACACCTCTATATAATCTCCTCCCCCTGAGTGTGGGCTGGACTGACAGACTTGCTTCTAATGAACAGAAATGATGGGGTGTCACTTCCAAGATTAGGTTACAAAATATTGGGGCTTCAGATTTGGGAGTTCTCTCTCACTCTGTCTTGGATCCTTAGCCCTCAGGGAAGCAAGCTGCCCTGTGGAAAGGACCAGGTGGCCAGGGACTGAGCCCTGCCAACAACCATGAATGAGCTTGGAAGCGAATCCTTTCCCAGCAGACTTCCCCTTCAGATGAGACCATAGCCCCAGCTGACATCTCAATGCAACCTCATGAGGGACCCTGAAGCAGAGACACCAGCTGAGCCATGCTTGGATTCCTGGCCCACAGAAACTCTGATATAATAGATGCTTATTGTTTAAACCCTTAATTCTGGGGTAATTTGCTATGCAGCAATAGATAACTAATACATTTGATTTGCCTAATTCACAAATGAGGTCATACTTATGATAATGCTATTATCCAAATGTAGGTTAAAATGTTAAATATTGCTTCTATTTCAATGCAGAAAAATAATTGGAAAACATTTTTAAATAATGTTTTTGCAATATGCTTTTTCCAATACAGATAAACTAAAAGTTATCTTAAATGCATCGATTATACAAATTAATCTTTTAAAATGCACTTTAAAAAGCATACTTACTAGGTCATAGTTATAGAGAGGCTGACATACTTTTTCCAGGGTGTACAAATATCTGACATTATCTTTTGATTCATTTGCTGTATCAGTGATTCTTGCATCCAAATCACGCCAACTCTAAGAAAAAGTATACAAGAATTCTCTGAAACATCCAAACATATCACTGTGCTTAAGTTTATTCAAGAAATTCCAATTGTCTTCACTCCTGTCTCTAAGCTTCATCTGGACTTCTCCAGGTTGGTTATTTATGACATATTACATTACTCTGGGTCTTCAAGAATAGGTCAAGTTATTAAAGCAGAACATTATTCCAAAATATTCCTATCAGTAAAGTGAACTCAATCTGAAATCAACACTTTTCCTGTGTTAATGGTTTGAAAAAATCTATGATGGTTTGAAGCTATAGGTACCCCAGAAAAGATCATTCCATTCCTGTGGGTATAGAGCTACTGTGTGTGGGATCATTTGATTAGGATAATTCAGCTGAAGTGTGTCCCAGGTGGTTTTAATCCTCTTACTGGAGTCCTTTATAAGAGGATAAAAGAGAAACACACAGAAGCTCAGAGAGGAAGCCACTGGAGCCAGATGTTGGAAGCGACTAAACCCAGAAGAGAAGGGAGAGACCAGCAGCCGCACCATATGCCTTCCCATATGTGCTGGTTTGCTTCTGTTATGTACCCCATAAAAGACCATGTTCTTTTAATCCATTCTTGTGGGGGCAGACCTATCATGGGTGGGATCTTCTGATTAGGTTGTTTCCATAGAAATGCGACCCACCCAATTATTTTGATTAGATTATTTCCACTGAGATGTGACCCTGCTCATTCAAGGTGGGTCTTAATTAGTTTACTGGAGTCCTTAAGAGGGCTCAGGGACAGAGAGAGAGAGCTCAGAGCTGACACAGTCCCTAGCACTTGGAGATGCAGACAGAAAGACGTTTGGTGATGCTAAGCCAAGAGATGAAGCCCAGAGTTTGCCCTGGAGAAGCTAAGTGAGAACACACAGACGCTTACAGAGAAAGCCACTGGAATCAGAAGTTGAAAGCAATGCAACCTGGGAGCAAAGGACCAGCAGATGCCAGCCACATGCCTTCCCAGCTGACAGAGGTGTTTCAGATGCCATCGGCCTTTCTTCAGTGAAGGTATCCTCTTGTTGATGCCTTAGTGTGGACATTTTTATAACCTTAGAACTGTAAATTTGTAACCTAATACATCCCCTTTATAAAAGCCAATCCATTTCTAGTATATTGCATTTGTCAGCTTTTAGGAAACCAGAACACCATGTGACAGAAGAGCTGAGAATGCTGGCAGCCAGTCTTCAGAGTCCAGGTATCCTCCTGTTGATGCCTTGATTGGGACATATTCACAGCCTCAGAATTGTAAACTTGTAAGTTAATAAATCCCATTGTAAAAGCCAACCCACTTCTGATATATTGCATTTTGTCAGCTTTAGTGAACTAAAACAATACTTGTCTCCCTGTAACCTCCCTTTACTTGGTGTACTTTTGCTTAATGGAACCCCTTGAGAACACACAGCAGTCCTTCAAATATCTGAAGACAGTTACCACATCAACCACTAGGTCTTTTATTCAAAGATAAACACACCTTGTGCCTTTAATCATAATACAAGACATGGTCATACAACTATACAGCTAGGTCTGATAGTCATAACTCTCTAAGATATAGTATGGGGAAAAGGCAGTTGAAGAATATTGTGGTATGACACTGTTTATGTAATAAGAACAATTTGAGGAGCAAAATAAATAATGATAATATTGGATTATAACTCAAAGCATAAAATAAATGTCCCTGAATCTATACCTATATAAATAAATGACTGGATAAATAACTTTGTAAAGGGGGGAGAAGGAATGATTCTTTCCTACAGAAGAATTCTAATTAATAAATGCAGAAAGAATGTGGTAAACAGAAAATAACCACTAGAACACCACAGTAATAATTTCTGCAGGCAAGATCCACCAATGTATGCTCAAGGGTAAAAGTTTAAGGAGAAGCAGGATATTCGCATAGTTTTAAAGTATCTGCCCCCAAATATTTACTAAGTAAAAGGGGAAAAATAGTAACTTTACATTGGAGAAACCTGGCAGACATCACCTTAACCAAATGATCAAGGTTAAATCACCAATAAGAAGACACATCAACAGGTACCCCCAAATGATGACAAAAGCAAGTCACCTCTGAGACATCCTTGCCCAAAATGCAAGACCTCAATCTGACTGTGAGAAACCATCAGACAAACCCAAATTGAGGGACTTTCTACAAAATAACTGATGATTACTATTCAAAAGTATCAAGGGTATGAAAGACGAGAATAGACTAAAGAACTGTCATAGATTGGAGGAGACTAAGGAAACAAGACAATTAACTGTAAGGTGGGATCCTGGATTGGCTCCTGTAATAGAAAAAGAATAGTAGTGGAAAAACTGAGGAAATCTGAATTAAGTCTGTAGTATAGTTAATAGTATTGTGCCAGTGTTAATTCCATAGTTTTGATCACTGTACTATGGTAATATAAGACATCAACTTTAGGGGAAACTGCGTGAAAAACATATGGAAACTCTGTATGCTATCGCTGCAACTCTTCTGTAAATTTAAGTGATGACAGATTAAGAAAAAAATTTACAATATATAGTCAGGGTCTATAAAAGGTGTGGGATGTTACCCAATTTACAAGCTAATAAGTTAGTTTTTTACTGTTCCATGCATATTAGCAGAAGGCGTGAGACTCCAGGTCAGAAACAAGGACTTCATAACTCACAGCCCAGCAAGGAGCATGGGCCCTCTGTTTCATCGGTTCCTCCATAACCCCCAAATCCCACAGGGACAATGCAGGTAGGCCAAGAAGGTTGCTGCACATGCAACTGGCTGCAATGACACAGAGAAACACCGAGTTTGGGGAGTTATCACTTTTCTAGTAAGTGGTGACCAAGCTGGCTCTTTGTGGGGAGACATTACCTTATTCCACAAGGTTGCTCGCTGCAAACAAAACTCTGGAAAATGGGTCAAGAGTGGTCAGGACCTTGCATTCTTGTCATATCCAACAAGAACATGCAGAGATGCTCAAGACCATGGTGAGTGCCTCTCCCAACATATAGATAACAAGTGACTAATAACCCTAATATATAAAGAACTCCTACAAATCAGTATAAAAATCTAAACATTTTTAAATAGAAAAAAGTTATACTATAAACAAACAATTCTCAGAAGAAATGCAAATAGCCAATAAAATTATAAAAGATATACAACCACACTATTAATAAGGAAAAGGTAAACTAAAACAAGCTATTTTCCACATGTCACATAGGCAAAAAAAAAAAAAAAAAGACAATACGTATTGAGAAAGTTGTAGGGTATCCACCCTAGGGAAATATTTGCATGTGTGCATATAGAAAATTTAACTGCAGCAATGTTTGTGAGCACACAGAAAGGGAACAATTTGACTGTCTATAAACAGGGAAATGATTAGATAAAACCCAGTATATCAACATTTTGAAAAACTAGCACAGCTAGGTCTGATAGTCATGACTCTCTAAGATATACTATTGTGGGAAAAGGAAGTTGAAAAATATTGTGATTTGACACACTTTATGTAATAGAAGAAATTAGAAACACAAAACTGTGCAATTTTATATGTACTTAGAATACTTGTATATAAATGCCACAGAAGTCTGAAAGAAACATCAAATAGAAATCTGTGATTTTATCTCTCTATGCTCATTATTGATGGATAAAAGTTGGGGGGTTGATTAAGAGAGTAGTGTTATATCTGTATGCTTAAATTCTTTACCAAAAAATATATTTGTGTGCAAAAATGAATAAATCTAGGTTTATATTTTTAAAGGAACAATAAAGAAAAATGAAAGGATCTAAAAAGAACCAAGCCAAATTCTTAACAAAGAGGAACTCTAGAAAGAGAGGTGAAATAGAGGGGGTGAGATAGATGATGGTAGAACATTCTTGCTTTTGACTTTCTATGAAGTTATTCACTTCAATGAACTTGTCTTGAATTACAATTTCAAAAATAATTTAAAAATTCAAAATCACTTTTCTTGTAATCACCCCATGGTAGTATTATCAAAATTAGAGTGTGAAGTACTGAGAAATAAATCTTCATTACTATACTTCCTTTTCCTCTTCTGGATATAGTTTTTGCATATAAAAAAAGCCTTACTCAAAGTTTGACTTCTAAATGCAAGATTCCTGTATATTATGCCAAGAAGCAATTCAATAAGGGTAATTTTAAACTCTATTCTAGTTTGTTGCTTTGAAGCACACCAAAGTTTAAAATATAGAGCCTTTTACCTTTAACAGTTTGGAGTGGGCAACATTTAGCACATTTATGACAGCTTTACAACTTGTCCCTTTAATCTGTTCAATAATATAATTGAATTTGGTTGACATGCGTTTCCAGTGTTCCAATTCAGTGAGTGGACCCGAATCATCAGCTTCTTTTCTCATCTGCTCACTCTCAATAAGCACCTGCAATCAAACAAAGTTACCGAATATCAAAATGTTATATTCTTCATCATCAAAAATTTCATTATTTTCAACTTTCCAAAGGAAGCTAAAAGTATAAATAATATTCAACAGTGAAATATTAAAACCTCTTAGCAAAATAAGATGACAAATAATGTCTACCAAAAAACCACATACGGCAAACATCATAGCTAAAGGTGAAATCTTAGAAAATATCACTTTAAAACCAAGGACAAGACAAGTTTGCCCACTATGACCATTTCTATTCAACATGGTAATGGAGCTTCCAGAACAAGACAAGTAAGGTAAATAAAAGGAATAAGGATTGAAAACAAAAAATCAAAAATGGCATAATTACAGATGATATGATCATCTGCATTTTTAAAATCCAAGAATATCTAAAGACAATTTTTTACAATTAATAAAAATAAACAAATCATCAACCTTACTGGAATTACACATAAAAATCAACATTTCTTTACAACTCATTTAATGATCTTAAAATATAATTTCTGAAAAGATACCATTTTCAATAGCAAATAATGATAACAATAAGGAATAATGATAATGTTAAACCTAGACATTAATCTAACAAAAAATGTACAAGACTTTTATGGGGAAAATTATAAAACTTACCTTAAGCACATAAAAGAAAACCAAAAAAATGGAGCAATATAACATGTTCATAGGTGGAAAAATTCAATAATATAAAGACGGAAATTTTCTCTAAATTAATTTATACATTCAATGAAATTCCAATCAAAATCTCAACAGGATTTGTCATGGTACTTGACAAGTTGGTCTTAAATCAATTTGGAATAACGATAACCAAAATAATCAATACAATTTTGAAGAAAAACCAGAGAAGAGACTTGCCACACCAAATACTGACTTAGTAAAAAGCTATAGAAATTAAAACAGTGTGGCATGAGTACAAAAGTAAATAAGAACAATGGGAAAGAAAAAGGACTCTAGAAACTTGGTATAGAACTTGATATAGAACAGAAGTGACATTACAAATTTGTGAGGAAAAATGGACTATTAAATAAACAGTTCTGAGACAATTAGCTAACAATACGGAAAAAGACAAAATTACATTTTACTTTACATCATACACACAAAAATAATTCCAGATAGATTAAAAACCTTAATATGAACAACAAAATGGTAAAGCTTCTAAAAGGAAACATAGGAGATGGGGGTAAAACTATAAAGAAAAGCTTGGAATTGGATATCATAATTGTCAAGATAATATAATAGTTTAAAACAGGGAGAAGAAAAGGGAGTTAAAATTGGGAAGAGGAGTGCTGGGGGATTGTAAGGTGCTGTTAATGTTCTATTTCATAACTGGTATAGAGGTTACACAGGTGTCCAGTTTACAACAATTTGTTTCTTTCATTGTATGCATTTGGTATATTTCACAATTTCAAAAAAAGAAATTAATTTTTTTTTAATTAGGAGAATATCTTCATAATACTGGCATAGAAAAGGGTTTCCTAAACAGAAATAAAAAGTACAAAGAACCTGGTCACTGGAGGCATACAAATTGAGGCTGGATTACCACTTGTGACTAATCCATTTAACTCCATTAAATTTTTAAATTTCCACATGACTAAAGACACTGTACCAAATGAAAAGACACGGCACAATGGGGACCAACAAAGTATTAACATGTGGAAAAGATTATTTCAACTCTGAAAATTCAGTAAGATATTAACAAGTAATCCAAAAGAAAACAGGGCACAGAAAGCCCACATAGATTATACAGTAAATCCCAATAAATACATAGAATGGACTGCCAACTCAGTTTTGCTCTGATGTTCTATCAATCAACTTCTATTCCAGTACCACAGTGTTTTAATGATTATGATTTTCAAAGGAAGTTATTCTTTGTTTTCTAAAATTTCTCAGCTATTCTCACATTTTTTTTCATTCAAGGTGAGTTTAGAACATGAGTTTCAAGTCTCCTCTTAAAAATACAAACAAAAATCCTGGTGAAAGTCTTACGGGAATTGCACTGGATTTGTAGATTGTAGATTTGGGAAGAAATTACATCTTTCTTCATTACAAAAGTAAAACACAGACCTATAAAAATATAATTAAAAAGAAAAAAATGTAAAATATATATCTCCCCCTCTTGAAACCAATTTCAATTTCCAGGCTATTACAACTGGATGTGTACTTTGGAACTGTCAGCTTAAACTACTGAGTCTTCTTTTGCAGGATCACAGCATTTCACTTTATTTACATTCAATTCTCATTACTCACGGTAGCTAAGTTCTATAAAGTCACTGCAAACATTGAATTAGCAAATACTGAAAAAAGAGGGAGAAAAGAAAGAAAGAGAAGGAAAAAAAGAAAAAATTAAAACAAACAGATAAAACACATACAAAAAGAAAAAAAGAAAAAAGAATGATGGGCACTGCCTCTCTGATCTCCTGTTATGTATGGATGAGAAGCCAGAAAGCTGTTTCTCTTGAAGCCAAAACCTAGGCTAGTATCCCTACTTATCCTTCAGGGATACAGCAGACCCAAAAATACAACACAGACAAAGAAAAACAACGACAAACCAAAAAACAAAGAAAAAGAAAAAGAGATGCACTGGCTCTTTATGTCCCTGTAGATTCCGGTGTAAGGCCACAGGATGCCACTTCTGAGAGACAGCAAGGCTAGCAACAAAAGAAAGAGAAAGAAGAAACCCAACCAACGAAACAGTGCATTGGGTTTTTAAGTCCTGGTGGATGCTGGTGTAAGGCTAGAAGCCTGCTGAGGAGAGGGCTGAAACCAAGGCCCGAGTCTATGCTTTGCCCTCAATCTGCCAGACCAGGAAATGCCGACACAGAAGTTAAAAACAAAAACAAAGAAGGTACACTAACTGTTTATGTCCAGGTGGATGCTGATAGGCTGCAAGCACTACTGGCCAGAGGGCTGAAACTGTTGCCAGCTTCCATATTGGTCCCTGAGGGATCCCTGAGACAAACATCGACCCTCAACGCCAACATTCAGAAGTGATTTTCTCTGCCAGTCCTGGACCCAGCCGGCCACTACCAGAATCCAGGCTGTGTTGCCACAATCATAGCCATTCCCACAGGTGCTGCCACAGGGCTCAGCAATGGGGACTGGTCACTGGTTCGTGCTTTCACTTACAAAAGATGAACTCTCAGCAACCTCCCACTTCCTCTGGCACTCTGGTAGTTGTTCTAAATGTCCATTCTGGTTCCAGGGACCTAATTAATTCGAGTCTCTTTTCTCAGTGCTGTCATTTTTCTGGTGGAGGGAGCAAAATATAAACTTCCTACTCTGCCATTTTGCACCTGCACTTGACAAGTATCTTAAATCTGATTTTAAATATAGCATAAGTAACACAGATTTTGCACTACAACCATGAATAGGCTGAGTTTTATAACAGTACCTGGAAGAAATTCAAAGAAGACTCCTCCCTTCCCTTTACTTTTAGGGACAAAATTCAATGGCTGATGCACAATAAGAACTACAACTCATATCTGAGCCAATTACTTGGATCAGCTCACCTGTTCAATCTGTTTGTACCATATCATCAGCACATCCTCTAGCTGACGAACAGTTTCCGAATTGCCAGCTGCAGCTGTCACTTCTTCAAAGGTGTGCAGCTTGGAAAAATCAACATTTTCTATCTTCTTTAACTTAACTGTTCCCTCAATACTTATTCTAGCACCTGAAAGGAAAAAAATAATAATACTAAGAAAACAGGTATTTAATGTCAATGTTTTAAGTGTCAGTGTGGGGTTTCAAGCTGTAATTCCAAAATGTTAATGACTTAATACTTTATAGAAATATAATACAATTCTAATTGGTCATTAGACTGTGAATTGACGATGTTAATAAAATTGTATTTTTAACAATATAATGCTACATATTTTTAAAATACACAGTAATAAAGTATATATTTTAAAATATAGTAAAATTTTAATTAGAAATGTAGGAAGATAATCCTTACATAGAAAATAGAAAAGAAAGCCTATTTTACTCCTGTAAAAATCCTTGGAAATGAGTATTTCTAATAATTTGTTATCTTACCTCTGAGTCTCATAATTACATTGATTAGCATCTTCTTTTAAGATGGAAATTTTTCTCTAACTCTTATTTTTAATAACATACCATATAGTTAATTCACTGATTTTTAGTAATTTACTAAACTTGTATTTTATACTTACCATCTAAAAATGAAAGGTATCTGTTGATGGTTTCAGTGAAAATGTGTTTTTCAGATTCTCCCTGTTTGGACTGGTTTAAAGCACCCCAATTATTTGTTGCAAGAATAGCTGGTAGAAATATATTTGCCAGCATATTCCTAATCCCATTTAAGAGTCCTTCCGAGGCATCCAGAAGAGTAAATAGCACCTCCTGAAAGGGTGGCATTCAAATGTTATTTTATATATTAATCCCATTTAAAAACTGATAATCATAACCTATTTTACATTCCAATAAACAGACAACACATGTTATAAAAGATCAGAGAAGATTGAATGGTTATGAAAATTAAGTTCTGAAGTCAAAAAATTTATATTTGCCCCCATTTTTTAACCATTCACATGTTTACTCATAAAGGAGATGTTTTACTTCATGTTTTTAAATTTTGTGTATTTAAACAGACATTTGCACACCAATGTTCATACAGCAGCATTTTTCACAATTTGCTAAAAGATGGAAGCAACTCAAGTTGCTTCCCAATCAACAAATGAATGGATTAAAAAAAAATTGGCATATACATATAACAGATTATTTAACCATAAAAAGGAATGAAGTGAGAGGTGAGGCAAGATGGTGGCATAGAGAGTTGTTGAATTTAGTTAGTCCCCTGGGGCAACTAATAAACCACCAAGAACAACTAGTAAATAATCTGGAACAACTGCTGGGGACAACCGTGACTGTCCACACATCATACACCAACCTGGGTTGGGTGGAAAGGCTGAGATCGCAGCATAAAATCTGTAAGTAAAAACTGCGGAAACTTGCAAGGAGGCCCCTCCCCCCACGGCAGGCTGAGCTGCAAGACCTCGCTGTGGGAGAAAGCAGCAGTCCTGGAGCAAGCAAATATAGCTCAGCCCAGCTCCAACTGGGGTTTTACTTAACAAATGTGGACTGCTGAATACAAGCTATAAGCATAGACAGACCCCTAACAAGCAGCAAAGTACCCCAAGATCACTCCCAGTGAGCAAAGCATCCTGACGTCATTCCCAGTGTAGAGCAGGTGGGGCTGATGGAAAAAAAAATTAATTAAAAAACAGAAAGGAAAACATTGAGGCTTTTAGAGACAACTGACCTTGAAGAGCCAGAAAATGTCTGTACCATGGGGAAAGGGAGTCCAGAAGACCAGGTGCTCTCTCTGATGGCCAAAACTGGGGGACCATGGACTGGCTTTCAAAAGGGACTTTCTTTCTCTTTTTCTTTCCCTCAACCTGAGTGGCTCAGTGGAGAGAGCCTCAGCCATTTTCATTTCACAGTGCTCTGACCCAGATGAGGGTGAAGTTAACAGAGTCAGAGAGACAAAGGAGCTATTCAAATGCAGAAGATAACTCTGTAGGGGGTGTACCTTCCCTAAGAAGAAGGAGGTGGGGCCCAGCTCTAGTGCCAGACTTCTCTTCAGAACTCAGACTCCCCAGGGTCTGGGGAAAAACAGTCAAAACAGAAACAACTTAAACTAAGAAGTAAAGGGGCCACACCTCTTTACACCAGTGGGAGTAAAAGGGCCACACCTCTTTACACCTGTGGGAGTAAAGGGGCCACACCTCTTTACACCAGTGGGGAGCAACAGGCTGACAGGTGCCACTGCTGGGCAGGTTAGGAAAAGCACAGTGGCTAGAGGCCTCACAGGAAACTCTGTCAATCTTCTAAGATACAACCTCAGGGAAACTTGAAGCTGAATATAACCCCATTCTGAGACCTGAATTCATTCTGGTCTGGGAAAATCTGATTGGGGTAACCAAGGAAACCAGATGCCTAGACAAAAGAAAACTACAAATTACACTAGAAACAAGGAAGATATGGCCCAGTCAAAGGAACAAACTTACACCTCAATTACGATACAGTTGAGATATTGTTTCACTTTAATGAATCAATCAATTAAAGATTTTCAAAGAAATATGCTAAATCAATTCAAAAACCAAGTCAACAAGTTCAGGGAAGATATGGCAAAAGAGATGAAGGCTATAAAGAAAACACTAGGCAAACTTAAGGTAGAAATCGAAAGTTTGAAAAAACAATTGGCAGAATCTATGGAAATGAAAGGCACAATACAAAAGATGAAAAACACAATGGAGACATACAACAGCAGATTTCAAGAGGCAGAAGAAAAGATTCATGAACTGGAGAACAAGACATCTGAAATCCTACACACAAAAGAACAGATTGGGAAAAGAATGGAAAAATATGAGCAGCTTCTCAGGGAACTGAATAACAACATGAAGGGCATGCATATACCCTTCATGTGTCATGTCATGAAGGAGACGAGACGGGAAAAGGGTCAGAAACAATAATGGAGGAAATAATCAATGAAAATTCCCCATCTCTAATGAAAGACATAAAATTACAAATCCAAGAAGTGCAGCATAACCCAAACAGAATAGATCCAAATAGACCTATGCCAAGACACTTAATAATCAGATTATCAAGTGTCAAAGATAGAGAGAATTCTGAAAGCAGCAAGAGAAAAGTGATCCATCACATAAAACGGAAGCTCAATAAGACTATGTGCAGATTTCTCAGTAGAAACCATGGAAGCAAGAAGGAAGTAGTACGATATATTTAAGATACTGAAAGAGAAAAATTGCCAACCAAGAATTCTATATCCAGCAAAACCATCCTTCAAAAATGAGGGAGAGTTTAAAATATTCTCAGACACTTGAGAGAGTTTGTGAACAAGGTATCAACTCTACAGGAAATACTGAAGGGAGGACTACAGGCAAATAGGAAAAGACAGAAGAGAGACATCTGGAGCACAATATTGGGTGATGGTAGCAGAATATTATAAGTACACTGAACAAAGATGACTGTGAGTACAATTGAAAGAGGAAGGTTAGGAGCATGTAGGATACCAGAAGGAAAGATAGAAGATAAAGACTGGGACTGTATAACTTAGTGAAACCTAGAGAGGTGAAAGATTGTGATTAAAGGTACAAATATAAGAAAGTTTTTACATGAGGGAGAATAAATGAATGTCAACTTTTCAAAGTGTTAAAAATGGGGTGGTATTGGGGAAAAAATACAATCAATGCAAACTAGAATCCAAGGTTAACAGTAACACTGTAATATGTTTCCATTAATTATAACAAAGGCAAGATACCAAAGCTAAATGTCTGTAAGAGGGGAATATAAAGGGGTGGGGTGTGGGATTCACGGCATTGGTGGTGTTGTCAGACTTTTTCATTGCATTTTATTTTAATTTTATTTTTTCTTTTGTTGCTTTCTAGTTGTCATTTTTTTTCTTTCTTTTTCTTTTTTCTTTTTTGCCTCTTCTTCTTTCTTTGTGGAAGAAATGGAAATGCCCTTATAGATAGTGGTGGTCATTGCATAACTATGTGATTATACAGGGAACCACTGATTGTTTACTTAGGATGGAATGTATGGTGTGTAAATAAAACCATCTAAAAAATAAACAGAGGGATACAAGTGCTGGAAAAAATGTGGAGAAAGGGATGTACCTAATCACCATTGGTGGGGAAGTAGAATGGTGCAGCCCATCTGGAGGACAGTGTGGAGGTTCCACAGGAAGTTAAGCATGGGGTTGCCACATGGTCCTGCAACTTGGTTATTGGGTATATACTTGGAAGAACTGAAAAGAGGGACACAAACGAACATTTGCACAGTGGGGTTTATGGTGTCAGTATTCACGATTTGCAGTGGATGGAGGTGACTTAAGGGTACACTGACTGATGAATGGAATGGCGAACTGTGGTGTATACATACAATGGGTTGAGCTGCTACAAGAAGGAGTGAACTTGTGAGGTGAATGGACATTGAGGACAGTATGTTGAGTGAAATGAACCAGAAATGAAAAGAAAAACATTATAATGCCTCACTAATATGACTAACTATAATGGGCAAACTCAGAGAACTGAGTCAGAGCATAGGTTATCAGGGGAAGGCTTATTGTAAAGACTCCTAGATTGTAAGCTCTTACAGCAGTTACATCTATTCATCAGTTGTAATGGTTATTTCTAAATTCTGAGACGATGAGCTCTTTGTGTATAACCCAGTCAGTCCCTGGAACTTCCGGTATCTGTGTGACACCTGAGACTCAGAGTCAGAGTTTGGCAGCTATGAATACCAGCGTTACCCCATAGAGCAAATGTTAAGGAGTCTGAAAACAGATCAGACTTCAATTGGAGATATGAACAAAACAGACTTGGTTAGGACAAAGGGAAATCAGACTAAACAGTAAAGGATGATACTGACTGTGTTTTAAAAGTTCAACTTCTGTGTGAGACCAAAGGAAGAGATGTTTATTAGGTGCAAAATCTATATTTTTTGTAACACACTATATAATTTAACTTGTATGGTCAGTTTACTCTAACAACATAATTACATGGAACGTTGAATAAGGAGTGAAATCTGGATGGTTTGTACAGGTTAGTGAGAAGCCCCAATATATCCCAGAGTAATATGGTCAGAGAATAAAAACGTATTTGCAAAGCCCCCTTGAGGAACTTGGTGGAAATTAATGATATTCTCACAAGGATTTAGAAGGCTGAGCCCTTGGTTGTTAGGCTTGCCGTTCTGAAGTTTCTCACTGCCAAGAAGAGGCTAAGCCTACTTAAAATTGTGCCTAAGAGTCAACCCCAGAGAACCTCTTTTGTTGCTCACATGTAGCCTATCTCTCTAAGCCAACTTTGCAAGTAAACTCACTGCCCTCCCTCCCACATGGGACATGACTCCAGGGGTGTAAATCTCCCTGGCAACATGGTACATGACTTGTGGGGATGAGCTTGGCCCTGGCATTGTAGGATTGAGAAAGCATTCTTGAACCAAAAAGGGGGAAGAGAAATGAAACAAAATATATTTTCGGTGGTTGAGAGATCTCAGAGTAAAGAGGTCATTCTGGAGGTTATTCTTATGCATTATGTAGATATCCCTTTTTAGTTTTTAGTGTAATGGAATAGTTAGAAGGAAATACATGAAACTGTTGAACAGTAACCCAGTAGCCTTTATTCTTATAGACGATTGTATAGCTGTATAGCTTACACTGTATGACCATGTGACTGTGAAAACTTTCTGGCTTCCACTCCTTTTGTCCAGTGTCTGGACCAATGAATAGCAAAATGAGGACAAAAAGTAAATGAATAATAGAGAGGAATGGGGAGTACAAGATGTTTTGGGTGTTCTTTTTTACTTTAACTTTTATTCTTATCCTTTTTTGTGTGTGGTAATGAAAATGTTCAAAAATTGTTTGTGGTGATGAATGCACAACTATATAATGGTACTGTGAAAAACTGTACACCATGGATGACTGTATGGTATGTAAATATATCTCAATAAAATTGAATTTTAAAAAAATAAACAAATACTCAAAAGCATATGAACAAAATTAAATGTTCTCCTAGGAAATGAAAGGATGGGGACTATCTACACCCCATCTAGGAGAAATGGGATTTTCATGAATTTTAAAAGCAGTGTCTAAAGGTAAATATCCAAAGCTCCATTATAGCTAATTTCTTAGTTTCTTTGAATATGTGAAAACATTATTTTCATAGAACTCAATTCAGTCCTATATAGAAAGGGAGAGCAGAGTAAAGCAAAAATACAACTATGAAATACATTCAATATTTAACTATATATTTGGAAAAATCTTTTAAACATACCTCCTGAATATTTTTAATATTTATAGCAGTATCACTGCGACAGCGAACAAAGAATATACACAGTCCTTTTAGTTTCCCCGTGGCTGCACTGTCTATGTACAATTTCATCATTTTTGCCCCTTTGGTTGCTCCAGGAATAACTCGACCACATTCTGAAAACAAAAGTCAAAAACTTAGCATGTGATCACATAACTGATCTGTGATAAATCACTGTGGGTCTTACGCTGCTGTTTCTTCTTTTACTTTATTGTAATAGGTTTTGAATATGATTTTGGAATAATCTTTTTATCTACAACAAAAGTCAATTACTAAAAAAAAAGTCAATAATTGTGACATTATATTTTCACCACTAACGAACTCTACCTGAACCATCACTCTTTCTAGAAAATACACATTTCTTTCCTCACCTCTGGACCTCACACAAACTGTTCTCCTGTCCCAACCCCCATCCTTTTGCTTAGCTAATTCCTACTCATCTTTTGGATCTCAGCTGAAATGTCATAGTCTCAGGGAAGTCTTCACTGATTCCCATCCCCCACCCCACTCCCAGTAAATACTCTCCTAATACCAACCCTATATTAATCCTTCTTTCCTTGATCTAATTTCAATGAAAATTAAGCACTTAACTATAAATTTTCTTTAATGCCTGATTTCCCTGATAAAATTTAAGCTTCAAGAGAGCAAAAACTGTATCTGCTCCACGAATCACTGATGAATGAATGAATGGCAGACAGGCAGGGCTACGTATCCTTGGGATGCATGTGTGTGTCCATCACAGGGTGATCTGCTTCATTCTCTGGCTTCTTCTGACCTCCAGCTTCTACTGACTCACTGTGTCCAAATTTTGTTTTCTTTTAAGGACTGTAGTCATATGGATTAAGGTCCACCCTGATTCAATTTGGCCTCATCTAAACAGGGTTTTCAAAATTCTATTCACAAATGAGTCCACACCTTAACTAATAATAACATCTTCAAAGGTCCTATTTACAAATGAGCTCACACCCACAGGACAAGGGATCAGGACTCAAACCTGTCTTTTGTGGGGGACATGATTCAATATTCAAAAGAAACTAAACACTCTAAGACCAAAAGAATGGCCGATGTGCACCGGTTATTATGACACAGGTTTAGCAAACCTGATAAATTGTTAATTATTTAGAAATAATGTGAGCAGTAGGGAAAGGTAGATATTCCAATTGACAGCTGCAGCCGGCACAAGATGCTTATCCAGGATCACAAAGCACAGCTGCTGGGCTCTGGAGTGGTTTCATTGCTATTTCTAGTAATTTAAAACATGTATTTAAAAATGGTTCCACCTGTTTCAGGTAAATGCAATTAAGTTTTAGTCACAATGTATATCTCAGTAGAGGTCAGTAATTTCTTTAGGGATGTTTTCTCTTTAAATAATTATGGTAATATCTGAAGTATATATTTGGGCTGAAAATTTACTGCTCTTAAAACATATTTTTACACACAAGCTTCTGGAAAAATTTTCTTTATGAATATAGCATTGTCTATGTAAAAGAAAAATATGCTGCACTGTAACATTTATTAACTAATTGCTAGTATATTACCTTTGTAAAACATCCTTACCTACACCAGGTGCATCTCCTTCTTGGTAGAAAAATTTCAATGTCTTATAACCATCTTTCATGAAAAAAAGACCAAATGCATCCAGCTGTCAAATAAAAGAGAATCTGATGATCAATAAAATGAATATGGAGCTAAAATAAAACAAACCAAGCCCTGTGTTAGGCATTTTAACATACCTTAATCTTCACCATTTTGTAAATGAAGAAAATGAAACTCAGAGAGTTTACTCAAGCTATACAGAGAAAAAGAGTCAGAGGGCAGGATTCGAATGTAAGGTGAATCTTATTTCCAAACCTACATTAATGACGTACATGTAATTTTGGGTAGCCACTTAATCTGACCCTGCCTCACACAATCTTCTGGGAATAGATGAGTGATTCCAGTTGGAGCCAAATACAAGGAATTGTTATTGAGAAACTATTCTTATAAAGCTGACTTGGGAGATAGAAAACTTGCTGTATTAACTGTTTTGAATGACCAATTATTTATGTAATTATTTATTCAGCAATTGTTATTTGACCCACATTGTAGCCAAATTAATATAAAACAAGTTATTGTAATAAGGTTCTTCCATTTCATGAGCATGAGGCTTTCATTCAATTACTTATGTCAGTGTAAAATCTTAGTAAGTAGAAAGTAAATAGGACATATAAACAAAAGCCCTCACACATCACATGGGAAATACAAAGTTACTGTGTCTTCTTCACCCAGTCCCACTGATGCCATGCAGAAGTCTCTCTCTTAGGCAATGATGTTCTCTTCATTTACGGACCACTTGGGAAAGTATCCTAGGTCTAGCAAAGCCTCTCCCCCCAGGACAATGTTCTCAAACTTTAGTGTACATCAGAATCAGCTGGAGGGCTTTTTAAAAACAGATTGCTGGGCCTGGGAATTTGCATATCTAACAGGTTCCAAGTGAAACCAATGCTGCTGGTCTGGGGACCACTTTTGAGAACTACAACCCAAGAAGGTGAAAAGGACCCACAGAGTCATACCTAACTCTAGCTCTTCATTTTCTACTTTTCCACTCACCAGATAAACTCAACTCTCTCCCATATTCACAACCTAAGAGATATGAAAGATGTCAAAACAACTATTCTTGCCCAATTCTATACTTTCTTATTGTATCAGACCCATAAGTTTCGAAAGCTTACAACTTCTCAAAATTAGTGCACATGACTATGATCAAATAAAATGAATCCTTGTTTTCAGATACAGTGAAAGTCCTGAAAACCATCAAAGTGAATTTTGCCCTGGGCCAAAATCCTGACTGAGAATTAAAAATGCATTTATATTGCACAACATTTCACAAATAGTTCATCTGAGCTTCACCACAACCCTGAACTAGGTAGTAGGTAATGCAGGTATTATTAAACCCCTCTTGCAGAACAGAAAACTAAAGCCAAAAATAATTTAGTGATGGACCCAAAGACACACAATCACAACTGCAGAGCCCAGGTTTGAAGCCAAGCCTTTGGCTTCTAGATCCTTCCATACTGCCTCTGCCTTGACTTTGGAAAACACCGTCAAATAAGCCAGGAAAAGCATCTATGACCATGTTAAGCAGTGCTGTAATGAAGGGAGCAGCAAAACAGCAAGTGGCCAAAAGTATGAATGCCAATGCAGAAGCCACCTCGGTAGTGGTCAGTATCCTAGCAAGAAAAGGAGCCACACATAGCTGGGGATTTTGAAGAAACTTTATCATAATAGGCTAATTCTAGAGCTCTGAGCAGAGTTAAAGGAAGCTGCAGCAGTAGCAGCAACAACAGGGCTACCAACAAACAAAGACAGTACCCTCCAATGTCTGAAATGATAGGGGGAGAGAAGTCTATATATGAAACAAGGTTGAGAACTGGAGCTCGAGAGAGAGGGATTGCTTGAGGGGAGCTGGAGTTATGGACGTACACAACCATGGGCAGAAACGTGGCAAAGTAGGGAGCGATCTAACTTCTGCCCTCCAATCTCCTGCTGGTGCCTCCCAGTGGCTGAACCAATTGGAAGTCAGTGGACAAGAGAGCCCAGGTGATGGAATTCATAAAAGTCAGCCTTCTAGGACACAGAGTAGGGCAAAGAAGAGTAGAGAACGGATCCGGAGGCAAACAAAATAACAATCACAACCTCTACTGTCCACCCTTCTGAGGTGCCTTCAATGAGCTGCTTTTACCCTGAATTGCACATATAAAAGGAATTCTTTTCCATATACCCAGTTTACTGATCCACCACACCAAATCATGCCACTCCTGGTTCCTTGTCCTATCTTCTTACTCACTCGGACACAAGCTTGATGCCAATTCACCATATGTCCCAAGCAGCTAGTGGTAGTCTTATTGAAAATTAGTAGAATCAGAGCTATCAGGAGGGAATTTATAGCATGGCTTCTAACAGCTGCTATGAAAACCACAGCTCATTATATATTACTATATTACTATAGTTAGGGTAGCCCTATAAATTCATCATCCAAAACTGGGCACTTTAAGGAGTGAATGGAGACACTGTGAATAATTTTGCCAGGACAACAGTCACTACCCAGGACTGTCTGTGGCAAACTGAGACATATGTTAACCCCATCTATAATTACCCCATTATTTTCTGCTATATGCATATAACAATTGCTGTTCCCTAGTTCATATTCATGAAGTTTGCTTTTCTATCCAAATGATTTGCACATATAGTTCATATAACCTGTAATTTTAAAGTATTACTCTAGAATTTTAGCCCAATCCTAGTTTCTAACTCTTCACTTTCTCTGCAATAGCACATGAGCCAGTATGAATGTATTATGTCCTCCAAAGGCCATTATCTCTGATGTAATCTTGTGTGGGCGGACCTATCAGTGTTAATTAGATTGTAATTCTTTGAGTGTTTCCATGGAGATGTGCCCCACCCAACTGTGGGTGATGACTCTGATTGGATAATTCCCATGGAAGTGTTGGCCCGCCCATTCAGGGTGGGTCTGAATTAAATTACTGGAGCACTATATAAGATCAGACAGAAGGAGCAAGCTAGTACAGCCAAGAGGGACACTTTGAAGAATGCACAGAAGCTGAGAGAGTAGCTGCAGATAAGAGACAGTTTGAAGATGGCTGTTGAAAGCAGACTCTTGCTCCAGAGAAGCTAAGAGAGGACAAACACCCCAAGAGCAACTGAGAGTGACATTTTTGAGGAACTGCAGCCTAGAGAGGAACGTCCTGGGAGAAAGCCATTTTGAAACCAGAACTTTGGAGCAGACACCAGCCATGTGCCTTCCCAGCTAACAGATGTTTTCCAGACACCACTAGCCATCCTCCAGTGAAGGTACCTGATAGCTGATGACTTACCTTGGACACTTTATGGCCTTAAGACTACAACTGCGTAAGAAAATAAACCCCCTTTATAAAAGCCGATCCATTTCTGGTGTTTTGCATTCCAGCAGCATTAGCAAACTAGAACAGCAGACTTAACTAGAAATATCATTCACCTGGCAGTAATTATATGAAATAAATCTATAGTCAGTAAAACTACAACCTTCTTTTCCTAAATGTCTCATTGTTACTACAATTTCTTAAATCAACAACTTCTCAAAGAGCAATTAAAAAATAATGATAACTTAAACTTACAGACGGACAATCCAAAATTAATTCTTCAACAGTTACTATGTCCAAGCCAAGCTTTTCTGCTAGGATTTCAAAGATATATTTGTATGAAGGATCAATTTTCATTTTTCGGCCTTCTCTTGCCTCTCTAAATCTTGCCTAAAGAATGAAAACCATTTGTAAAAACAGTAATTATAAAAAAACACCAAAATATTTCATTTGAAATAAAAGTGGTACATATGGAAAAATTTATAAACAAAACCTGCTTCTCTTTCAATGTTTCCTGTAGATTTGGAATGCCACTCATACTCCGGCGATATTTGGATGACCGACGGGAAGACTGAGAAAGCATTTCAGAGAGCATTGATTGAGCTGATCGGGGTGCAAGCCGAGGTCGAATTCTATACGGATCCGGCTCGTCATCGTCTGGAATAATTATCCTTTCATCAGAAGGAATGTGATTCAGGTCTTTACTCACAGAAGGAGCAATACCTTCTACAAAAGAAGGGGATGAACCTTCCAAGAACTCCTCGGGTTCCTCCTCTCCTGGTGGAGGCGGGGCCTCATCTCCAGAAGGGGGCGGGGCCTCTTCTCTCCGAAGGGGAGGAGCCTCTTCTGGAGGAGTTGGGCCACCCTCTTCAGTATTCATGTTTTTCGTCCTTTCTTTCTGAAGAACACCTTAAACTTCAAAACCTAGAATTGTTAAATTATTATTTTTAAACTTTAAAATAAATCAAGAGTTATGTATATAATTTATTCTTCCTTTTGAAGCTAAAAAAGGTAGCAAAATCCTCTATTTCTCCCTTACTATATCTTATCTGAAGAAACTAACTTTAGTTTCTAGAGCTAGAGAGGTGATTTTTTTTTAAGGGGACAGTGCACACACACACACACACACACACACACACACACACACACATCCCTGAGGTTTTTCAAAGTGCTCCTTCTGATTAGGATATGACCCTAGGGGCTGTCCCTCCACACACATCCCATCCCTGCCTTAGTAACTACTGCAATTGATGGGAGTGCATCTGGTCTTCAGGTGTGTTCCAGCTGGAAAAAAAAGATTGAGAACAATTGCTTTATAAACTTCCAAGATATTGACCATCCAAGAGACCAAGCAAAGAGCTACATGGATTGAAAATGCACCTTGCTTTCATGAACTTTGTCCTATAATATAGTTCACCCATCAGACACTCAACTTTCCAGCTATCTCATCTATCTCAGCACAACCAAAAACCTCACAAAAGGAGAACACCCTCTTAGCAGCCAAAATGGATAGCACATGTCCAAACATAAAGTTCACACTTAAATGTGATTGTAAATATTTATTGAAGCAATGGTACTATATACAGTTAGAAATCTAACCTCACTAATCAGAAAAGCTCTAATTATAAAGGAGTGTGGAAGTAACCGTAAGCATATAATCATTAAAAAGGGAAGAAAGCTTCGCCTCAATGATGCCTTGATTTGGACATCTTTCTCAGCTTCAAAACTATAAGCTAATAAATTCCCATTGTTTAAAGCCAACCCATTTCATGGTATCCACTTTAAGCAGCTTAGGAAACTAAAACAGATGGATAAAAGGCCAATGGATGGGGAAACCAGAAGGCTGATTGAGACTTTTGAAAGAGCAAATCAGGGGAGTGGTGAGAGTATGAGCCCAGTCAAAAGGAAATAGGGAAAAATCAAGTGCTGCTGTAATAGAATCAGCGAACAAAAACTATTCTCTTAAGAAGTTCAACAATGATAGAGAGGCAGGGGATACATTAAAAAGTTGAAGAGAGAAGACGAGTTGAGGGAGGTTTTTGTTTGTTTGTATTACATTTGTTTCTTTAGCATATAGGAGAATTGAGCACTAAAAGAAAGAATCTAGTAATGTAATGAATAAAAATTCATCCCTCTGCCATCTTCTATATCCTTTTCATTGCACAATGTATGGCAAATTCAGGAAAAACTGAAATATCTAGTTATATAATCACTGTATGCATCACCAGTTACAAGATTATCTGAGCCTAGCCTTTTGCTCAAAACTTTTAGCTTCTCATTGTGTGCAATGAAATAATGTGAAAAAATCTGTGTCAATGTATATTTATAAGCTGGCTAATCTTTTGAGCATTTTTCCTAACGATTACAAAACTAATAAAACTAATAAACCTAATTTATTTCAGCCTTTCAGCATTTATGTTCTGATAGGATGCTGGGGTTTCATTTATCTAAAAATAAATGACCAATGATCACTGAAGAATTATTTATAAAAAATTAAATAAATAAATAACCAGTTGGAGGACACACAGTTTCTGATTTCAAAACTTTCCACAAAGCTACAATAACAGAGACAGTATGGTACTGGCCTAAAGACAAACATATAGTTCAAAGGAACAGCATAGAGATTCCAGAAATAACCAATACATTTATGGTCGATAGATTTTTGAAAAGCATGCCAAAACCATTCAATGGGGAAAGTATAGTCTTTTAAACAAATCGTGTTGAGACAACTGGATATCCACATGCAAAGAATGAATGTGGATCCCTACCTCATACAATACACAAAAATTTACTCAAAATGAATCAAAGACCTAACTGTAAGAGTTAAAACTATAAAATTCCAAGAATGAAGCATAAGTGAAAATCTGCATGACCTTGGATTGTTTTTTAGATATGATACGAAAAGCACAAGCAAAAAAAAAATTGGATTTCATCAAAAGTAAAACATTGTGTGTCAAAGAATATTATCAAGAAAGTGAAAAGACAGAATGAAATAAAATATTTGCAAATCATATATCTGATAAGGGCCTATATACAGAATATGTTGAAAATTCTTATACTTCAACAATAAAAAGAAAAATAACCAGATTAAAAATAGGCAAAGAATTTCAATAGACATTTCTTCAAAGAAGATATATAAATGGCAAACAAGTGCATGAAAAGATGCTCAACATCATTAGCCATTAGGGAAATGCAAATCAAAACCACAATGCAAAACAACTCATAGCCAGGGGACTCGGGCAAGATGGCAGCATAGAGAGGAGTGGAAGCTAAGTAGTCCCCCTGGAACAACTACAAAAAACCAGGAACAACTAGTAAATAATCCAGAATAACTGTGGGGGGACAAACGAGACCATCCACTCATCATACACCAACCTGAATTGGGAGGAATACCCAAGAACACAGCATAAAATCTGTAAGTAAAACCTGCGGAACCAAGTTGTGAGACCCCTCCCCCATAGCCCGAGCTGCAAAGCCTCGTGGTGCCAGAGAGAAGCTCTCTCCCAGCAAGTGAATATAGCTCAGCTGAGCTCCAACTGGGGTTTTAAGTAGCGAGTGTGAACTGCTCACTACAGGTACGCATCCCCCAAAACAGACAGAGGCTTTGGGTGACGACTGACCTGGGAGAGCCGGATGGTCACCTTGGACTGGGTCTGAAGGGGACTATCTGTTTCTTTTTTGGCTCAGTGGAGAAAGCCCCAGTCATTTTCAGTTTCCAGGGCTGTGACTCGGGGAAGGGTGGAGACAGCACAAGCAGAGAGCGAGACCATTGAAATGCTAATGACCTCCACCTAAGGGGTCTGTCTTCTCTAGGAAGAAAGGGGTGGGGCCCTTTCCATTCAGAACCAGACCCCAGAGCCTGGGGGAACACGACCATACCGCCTCACACCAGTCAAGAATTATAGGCTAACAGGCGTCACCTGCTGGGCAGAAAAGCACAGTGACCTGAGGCATCAAAGGGTGGAGCAATTTTCTAAAACATACCCACAGGGAAACCAGGTACTGAATATTTCTTCCCTCTGGGACCTGAGCCTGTTCTGGTCTGGGAAAACCTGATTTGGATAACCAAGGAAACCATGCCTAGACAACAGAAAATTAAAACCTACACTAAGAAAAACAAAGTTATGGCCCAGTCAAAGGAACAAACGTACACTTCAACTGAGATACAGGAATTTAAACAACTAATGCTAAATCAGTTCAAAAAGTTTAGAGAAGATATTGCAAAAGAGATAGAGGCTGTAAAGGAAGCACTGGACATGTATACGGCAGAAATCAAAAGTTCAAAAAAACAACTAGAAGAATCTGTGGAAATGAAAGGCACAACACAAGAGATGAAAGACACAATGGAAACATACAACAGCAGATCTCAAGAGGCAGAAGAAAACACTCAGGAACTGGAGAACAAAACACCTGAAAGCCTACACGCAAAGGAGCAGATGGAGAAAAGAATGAAAAAATATGAGCAACGTCTCCGGGAACTCAAGGATGAAACAAAGTACAATAATGTAGGTATCATTGGTGTCCCAGAAGGAGAAGAGAAGGGAAAGGGGGCAGAAGCAATAATAGAGGAAATAATTAATGAAAATTTCCCATCTCTTATGAAAGACATAAAATTACAGATCCAAGAAGCACAGCATACTCCAAACAGAAGAGATATGAATAGGCCTACGCCAAGACACTTAATAATCAGATTATCACATGTCAAAGACAAAGAGAGAATCCTGAAAGCAGCAAGAGAAAAGCGATCCATTACATACAAAGGAAGCTTCATAAGACTATGTGCGGATCTCTCAGCAGAAACCATGGAGGCAAGAAGGAAGTGGGGTGACATATTTAAGATACTGAAAGGGAAAAACCGCCAACCAAGAATCCTGTATCCAGCAAAGCTGTCCTTCAAATATGAGGGAGATCTCAAAATATTTTCTGACAAACAGACAATGAGAGACTTTGTGAACAAGACACCTGTCCTACAGGAAATACTAAAGGGAGCACTACAGGGTGATAGAAGACAAGAGTGCGTGGTTTGGAACACAATTTTGGGAGATGGTAGCACAACAATGTAAGTACACTGAACAAAGGTAACTATGAATATGGTTGAGAGAGGAAGGTGGGGAGCATGTGAGACACCACAAGAAAGGAGGAAAGATACTGGGACTGTGTAACTTGGTGAAATCTAGAGTATTCAACAATTGTGATAAAATGTACAAATATGTTCTTTTACGAGGGAGAACAAGCAAATGTCAACCTTGCAAGGTGTTAAAAATGGGGAGGCACTGGGGGAGGGATGCAATCAGCATAAACTAGAGACTGTAACTAATAGAATCATTGTATTATGCTTCCTTTAATGTAATAAAGGTGATATACCAAGGTGAATGCAGATAAGAGGGGGGGATAGGGGAGGCATGTTAGACACTTGACATTGGTGGTATTGTCTGATTCTTTATTCTACTTTGATTTAAGGTTATTTTTCCTTTTGCTGCTTCCTAGCTGTCATTTTTTTTTTCCTCTTTCTTTTGCCTCTCTACCTTCTTTGACTCTCCCTCCCGCCTTGTGGAAGAAATGTAGATGCTCTTATATAGATAATGGTGAAGGTGGTGAACACATAAATGTATGACCATGCAGAAAACCATCGATTATTTACTTGGGATGGAATGTATGGTGAGTGAACAAAACCATATTAAAAAAAAAATGGGTTGATGACAAAACCTCGAGGGCAATATACTGAGTGAAATAAGCCAGACACATTAGGACAATTATTACAGGGTCTCACTGACAGGAACTAATTATAATATGTAAACTCATAGACATGAAATATAAGGTACCAAGATATAGGACAAGGCTTAAGAATGGGGAGTGGTTGCTTAATATGAGGAGAATGTTGAATTAGGATGAACTCAAATGTTTGGAAATGAACAGGGGTGTTGGTAGCAAGATGTGAGAATAACTAACAGCGCCGAATGGTGTGTGAATGAGGTGGAAAGGGGAAGCTCAGAGTCATATATGTCACCAGAAGGAAAGTTGGAGGTCAAAAGATGGGAATGTATAAAACTGAATCCTATGGTGGGCAATGTCCATGATCAACTGTACAAATACTAGAAATCACTTCCATGAACCAGAACAAATGTATGACAATACAATTAGAAGTTAATAATAGAGGGGCATATAGGGAAGAACTATATACCTATTACAAACTATATACTACAATTAGTAGTATTTCAACATTTTTTTTCATAAACAGTAACAAATGTACTATATCAATACTACGAGTCAACAATTGAGGGGGGTTGGTTAGGGATAGTGGAGGATTAGAGTTTCCTTTTTTTTCTTTTTTCATCTTTCACTTTATTTCTTGTCTGGAGTAATGAAAAGTTTCTAAAAATTGAACAAAAATTAAGTGTGATGGATGCACAGCTGTATGAGAGTACCCAGGGGCAAGTGCTTGTACACTTTGGATCTTTGGATAATTGTATGGTATCTGAACAATCTCAATAAAAATGGAAAAAAAAAAACAAAAACAACTCACACCCAAAGGGAGCTACTAAAAAATAAAAACAAAAAACAAAAAACAGAAAATAACAAAGGTTATTATTTGTTAATAATAACAAACTCATACACTGCTGTGAGAATGTGAAATGGTGTAGCTTCTTTCGAAAACAGTTTGGCAGTTCCTCAAAAAGTTAAACACAGAATAAGCATATGATCCAGAAATTCCATACCTAGGTATATACCCAAGAGAACTGAAAACATATGTTCACAAAAAAACTTGTACATAAAAGTTCAGAGCACCATTATTTATAAAACCCAAACACGCAAATAACTCAAATGGCCATCAGGTGAGAATGTATAAACAAATTGTGGTATATTCGTACAACAGATGAGCCATGAAAACATTATGCTAAGTGAAAGAAACCAGACATAAAAGGCCACATATTGTAAGATTTAATTCATATGAAATGTCCAGCATAGAAAAATCTATAGAGATAGAAAGTAGATGAGAGTGCAGCTGTGAGTGATGTTTTGAAGAGGAGCTACAGACAAGAGGGACACTTTCAAGAAAGCACAGGAGCTGCAGATGAGAGAAAGTTTGAAGACAGCCGTTGAAAGCACTCTTGCTCTGGAGAAGCTAAGAGAGGACAAATACCCCAAGTGCAACTAAGAGTGACATTTTTGAGGAACTGCAGCCTAGAGAGGAACATCCTGGGAGAAAGCCATTTTGAAACCAGAACTTGGAGCAGATGCCAGCCACGTGCCCTCCCAGCTAACATAGGTTTTCCGGACACCACTGGCCATCCTCCAGTGAAGGTACCCAATTACTGATGGGTTACCTTGGACACTTTATGGCCTTAAGACTGTAACTGCGTAACCAAATAAACCCCCTTTTTATAAAAGCCAATCCGGAGGCGGGGCAAGATGGCAGACTGGTGAGCTGTATGTTTTAGTTACTCCTCCAGGAAAGTAGGTAAAAAGCCAGGAACTGCGTGGACTGGACACCACAGAGCAATCTGTCTTTGGGCATACTTCATACAACACCCATGAAAACGTGGAACTGCTGAGATCAGCGAAATCTGTAAGTTTTTGCGGCCAGGGGACCCGCGCCCCTCCCTGCCAGGCTCAGTCCCGGGGGAGGAGGGGCTGTCAGCTCCAGGAAGGAGAAGGGAGAATTGCAGTGGCTGCTCTTATCGGAAACTCATTCTACTGATTCAAACTCCAACCATAGATAGACTGAGACCAGACACCAGAGACTCTGAGAGCAGCCAGCCCAGCAGAGAGGAGACAGGCATAGAAAAAAAACAACACGAAAAACTCCAAAATAAAAGCAGAGGATTTTTGGAGTTCTGGTGAACACAGAAAGGGGAAGGGCGGAGATCAGGCCTTGAGGCACATATGCAAATCCCGAAGCAAGGCTGATCTCTCTGCCCTGTGCACCTTTCCTTAATGGCCCTGGTTGCTTTGTCTATTAGCATTTCAATAACCCATTAGATCTCTGAGGAGGGCCGGTTTTTTTTTTTTTTTTTTTTTTTTTTTTTTTTTTTTTTTTTAAATCCTTTTTGCTTTTTCTAAAACAATTACTCTAAGAAGCTCAATACAGAAAGCTTCAAAGAATTGAAATTTGGGCACGTCAAGTCAAGAGCAGAACTAAGAGAGCTCTGAGACAAAAGGCAATAATCCAGTGGCTGAGAAAATTCACTAAACAACACAACTTCCCAAGAAAAGGGGGGTGTCCGCTCACAGCCACCATCCTGGTGGACAGGAAACACTCCAGCCCATCGCCAGCCCCATAGCCCAGAGCTGCCCCAGACAACCCAGTGTGACGGAAGTGCTTCAAATAACAGGCACACACCACAAAACTGGGCGTGGACATTAGCCTTCCCTGCAACCTCAGCTGAATGTCCCAGAGCTGGGAAGGGGGAGCAGTGTGAATTAACAAAGCCCCATTCAGCCATCATTTGAGCAGACTGGGAGCCTCCCAACACAGCCCAGCAGCCCAGAACTGCCCTGGGGGGACGGCACTCACCTGTGACATAGCACAGTCATCCCTCAACAGAGGACCCGGGGTGCACAGCCTGGAAGAGGGGCCCACTTGCAAGTCTCAGGAGCCATACGCCAATACCAAAGACTTGTGGGTCAGTGGCAGAGACAAACTGTGGCAGGACTGAACTGAAGGATTAGACTATTGCAGTAGCTTTAAAACTCTAGGATCATCAGGGAGATTTGATTGTTAGGGCCACCCCCCCTCCCCGACTGCCCAGAAACACGCCCCACATACAGGTCAGGCAACACCAACTACACACGCAAGCTTGGTACACCAATTGGGCCCCACAAGACTCACTCCCCCACTCACCAAAAAGGCTAAGCAGGGGAGATCTGGCTTGTGGAGAACAGGTGGCTCGTGGACGCCACCTGCTGGTTAGTTAGAGAAAGTGTACTCCACGAAGCTGTAGATCTGATAAATTAGAGATAAGGACTTCAACTAGTCTACAAACCCTAAAAGAACCCTATCAAGTTCAGCAAATGCCACGAGGCCAAAAACAACAGAAAATTATAAAGCATATGAAAAAACCAGACGATATGGATAACCCAAGCCCAAGCACCCAAATCAAAAGACCAGAAGAGACACACCTAGAGCAGCTACTCAAAGAACTAAAGATGAACAATGAGACCATAGTACGGGATATGAAGGAAATCAAGAAGACCCTACAAGAGCATAAAGAAGACATTGCAAGACTAAATAAAAAAATGGATGATCTTATGGAAATTAAAGAAACTGTTGACCAAATTAAAAAGATTCTGGACACTCATAGTACAAGACTAGAGGAAGTTGAACAACGAATCAGTGACCTGGAAGATGACAGAATGGAAAATGAAAGCATAAATGAAAGAATGGGGAAAAAAATTGAAAAACTCGAAATGGACCTCAGGGATATGATAGATAATATGAAACGTCCGAATATAAGACTAATTGGTGTCCCAGAAGGGGAAGAAAAGGGTAAAGGTCTAGGAAGAGTATTCAAAGAAATTGTTGGGGAAAACTTCCCAAATCTTCTAAACAACATAAATACACAAATCATAAATGCTCAGCGAACTCCAAATAGAATAAATCCAAAAAAACCCACTCCGAGACATATACTGATCACACTGTCAAACATAGAAGAGAAGGAGCAAGTTCTGAAAGCAGCAAGAGAAAAGCAATTCACCACATGCAAAGGAAACAGCATAAGACTAAGTAGTGACTACTCAGCAGCCACCATGGAGGCGAGAAGGCAGTGGCACGATATATTTAAAATTCTGAGTGAGAGGAATTTCCAGCCAAGAATACTTTATCCAGCAAAGCTCTCCTTCAAATTTGAGGGAGAGCTTAAATTTTTCACAGACAAACAAATGCTGAGAGAATTTGCTAACAAGAGACCTGCCCTACTGGAGATACTAAAGGGAGCCCTACAGACAGAGAAACAAAGACAGGACAGAGAGACTTGGAGAAAGGTTCAGTACTAAAGAGATTCGGTATGGGTACAATAAAGGATATTAATAGAGAGAGGGAAAAATATGGCAAACATAATCCAAAGGATAAGATGGCCGATTCAAGAAATGCCTTCACGGTTTTAACGTTGAATGTAAATGGATTAAACTCCCCAATTAAAAGATATAGATTCGCAGAATGGATCAAAAAAAATGAACCATCAATATGTTGCATACAAGAGACTCATCTTAGACACAGGGACACAAAGAAACTGAAAGTGAAAGGATGGAAAAAAATATTTCATGCAAGCTACAGCCAAAAGAAAGCAGGTGTAGCAATATTAATCTCAGATAAAATAGACTTCAAATGCAGGGATGTTTTGAGAGACAAAGAAGGCCACTACATACTAATAAAAGGGGCAATTCAGCAAGAAGAAATAACAATCGTAAATGTCTATGCACCCAATCAAGGTGCCACAAAATACATGAGAGAAACATTGGCAAAACTAAAGGAAGCAATTGATGTTTCCACAATAATTGTGGGAGACTTCAACACATCACTCTCTCCTATAGATAGATCAACCAGACAGAAGACCAATAAGGAAATTGAAAACCTAAACAATCTGATAAATGAATTAGATTTAACAGACATCTACAGGACATTACATCCCAAATCACCAGGATACACATACTTTTCTAGTGCTCACGGAACTTTCTCCAGAATAGATCATATGCTGGGACATAAAACAAGCCTCAATAAATTTAAAAAGATTGAAATTATTCAAAGCACATTCTCTGACCACAATGGAATACAATTAGAAGTCAATAACCATCAGAGACTTAGAAAATTCACAAATACCTGGAGGTTAAACAACACACTCCTAAACAATCAGTGGGTTAAAGAAGAAATAGCAAGAGAAATTGCTAAATATATAGAGACGAATGAAAATGAGAACACAACATACCAAAACCTATGGGATGCAGCAAAAGCAGTGCTAAGGGGGAAATTTATAGCACTAAACGCATATATTAAAAAGGAAGAAAGAGCCAAAATCAAAGAACTAATGGATCAACTGAAGAAGCTAGAAAATGAACAGCAAACCAATCCTAAACCAAGTACAAGAAAGAAATAACAAGGATTAAAGCAGAAATAAATGACATAGAGAACAAAAAAACAATAGAAAGGATAAATATCACCAAAAGTTGGTTCTTTGAGAAGATCAACAAGATTGACAAGCCCCTAGCTAGACTGACAAAATCAAAAAGAGAGAAGACCCATATAAACAAAATAATGAATGAAAAAGGTGACATAACTGCAGATCCTGAAGAAATTAAAAAAATTATAAGAGGATATTATGAACAACTGTATGGCAACAAACTGGATAATGTAGAAGAAATGGACAATTTCCTGGAAACATATGAACAACCTAGACTGACCAGAGAAGAAATAGAAGACCTCAACCAACCCATCACAAGCAAAGAGATCCAATCAGTCATCAAAAATCTTCCCACAAATAAATGCCCAGGGCCAGATGGCTTCACAGGGGAATTCTACCAAACTTTCCAGAAAGAACTGACACCAATCTTACTCAAACTCTTTCAAAACATTGAAAAAAATGGAACACTACCTAACTCATTTTATGAAGCTAACATCAATCTAATACCAAAACCAGGCAAAGATGCTGCAAAAAAGGAAAACTACCGGCCAATCTCCCTAATGAATATAGATGCAAAAATCCTCAACAAAATACTTGCAAATCGAATCCAAAGACACATTAAAAAAATCATACACCATGACCAAGTGGGGTTCATTCCAGGCATGCAAGGATGGTTCAACATAAGAAAAACAATCAATGTATTACAACACATTAAAAACTCGAAAGGGAAAAATCAATTGATCATCTCAATAGATGCTGAAAAAGCATTTGACAAAATCCAACATCCCTTTTTGATAAAAACACTTCAAAAGGTAGGAATTGAAGGAAACTTCCTCAATATGATAAAGAGCATATATGAAAAACCCACAGCCAGCATAGTACTCAATGGTGAGAGACTGAAAGCCTTCCCTCTAAGATCAGGAACAAGACAAGGATGCCCGCTGTCACCACTGTTATTCAACATTGTGCTGGAAGTGCTAGCCAGGGCAATCCGGCAAGACAAAGAAATAAAAGGCATCCAAATTGGAAAAGAAGAAGTAAAACTGTCATTGTTTGCAGATGATATGATCTTATATCTAGAAAACCCTGAGAAATCAACGATACACCTACTAGAGCTAATAAAGAAATTTAGCAAAGTAGCGGGATACAAGATTAATGCACATAAGTCAGTAATGTTTCTATATGCTAGAAATGAACAAACTGAAGAGACACTCAAGAAAAAGATACCATTTTCAATAGCAACTAAAAAAATCAAGTACCTAGGAATAAACTTAACCAAAGATGTAAAAGACCTATACAAAGAAAACTACATAACTCTACTAAAAGAAATAGAAGGGGACCTTAAAAGATGGAAAAATATTCCATGTTCATGGATAGGAAGGCTAAATGTCATTAAGATGTCAATTCTACCCAAACTCATCTACAGATTCAATGCAATCCCAATCAAAATTCCAACAACCTACTTTGCAGACTTGGAAAAGCTAGTTATCAAATTTATTTGGAAAGGGAAGATGCCTCGAATTGCTAAAGACACTCTAAAAAAGAAAAACGAAGTGGGAGGACTTACACTCCCTGACTTTGAAGCTTATTATAAAGCCACAGTTGCCAAAACAGCATGGTACTGGCACAAAGATAGACATATAGATCAATGGAATCGAATTGAGAATTCAGAGATAGACCCTCAGATCTATGGCCGACTGATCTTTGATAAGGCCCCCAAAGTCACCGAACTGAGCCATAATGGTCTTTTCAACAAATGGGGCTGGGAGAGTTGGATATCCATATCCAAAAGAATGAAAGAGGACCCCTACCTCACCCCCTACACAAAAATTAACTCAAAATGGACCAAAGATCTCAAAAAAAAAAAAAAAAAGAAAGTAGATGAGTAGTTGCAGGGCGCAAGGGAGAAGAGGAAATGGGGAGTGACTGCTAATGGCTTATGGGGATTGCATTTGTTTCCTGGCTGCTAAAACAAATACCATACAATGGGTTGGATTAACAATAAGAATTTATTGGCTCACAGTTTTAGAGGCTTGATTCCTTCCTGAGTCATTATCTTCTAGCTGCTGGTAATCTTTTTCTGTCATGTGACAATGTACATGGTGGTTTCTTCTCCTTTCTCTTCCAGGTTCCATTAACTTCAGCTTTCAGCTGCTTCCTGTGGCTTCTTCTCCTCTTCTGTGTCCAATTTCCTTTGCTTACAAAAACTTCAGCCATGTTGGATTAAGTACTACCTTCATTCAGTTTGGACAAATCTTAACTAAGAACATCTTCAAAGGCCCAGCTTACAAATGGGTTCACACCCACAGGATAGGGGATGGGACTTGAACATGCCTTTTGTTGGCGACATGATTCCGTCTCCAACAGGGGTTTCTTTTAGGGGTGTGGAAAAATTCTGGAATTAGATATTGGTGATGGTTGTACAACATAATGAGCTTACTAAAAACCACTGAAGTGTTCACTTTAAAATAGTAAATTTTATGTTATGTGAATTATATCTCAATTTTAGAATGCTATTAGAAAAAAAGAAAAGAGGTGATGGGAGAAAATATTTGGAAACTCATATCTGATAAAGGTTTGGTATCCAAAATACATAAAAAATATATCAACAATAAAAAGACAAACAACCCAGGGAAGAGATGTTTATTTGGTACAGGATCTATATTTCCTAAATAATTTAACTCATACAATATGTTCAAATACCATAATTACATGGAACTTTGAATAGGAAGTGAGACCTGGTAGGTTCGTATAGGTTAGTGTGAAATAGCAACACATCCCAAATTTGGGCAGAGAATAAAAATATATATGCAGGACCCCCTGAAGAGCACAGGGGGTGCAGTGGGAAAAGTATTGGACTTCTTCACCTTGATTGTTGCTGATGTTCTCACAAACATTGAGGACTGACAGTTTGGTATGCCAAACCCTCTATCTTGGTGCTTGCACTTATGGAACTTGTTACTGCAAAGAAGAGGCTAAAACTGCTTATAACTGTGCCTAAGAATCTCCCCCTGAGTACCTCTTTGTTGCTCAGATGTGGCCCTCTCCGTCTCTCTAGCTAACCCAACTCGGCAAGTGAACTCACTGCCCTCCCCCCTACTTGGGATCTGACTCCCTGGGGTATAAATCTCCCTGACAACACAGGATATGACTCCCAGGGATGAATCTGGAAACAGCATTGTGGGATTGAGAACATCTTCTTGACCAAAAGGGGGATGCAATATGAAACAAAATAAAATTTCAGTGGCTGAGAGATTCCAAATGGAGTCGAGAAGTCACTCTGGTGGGCACTCTTACACATTATGTAGATAACCCTTTTTAGGTTTTAATGTATTGGAATAGCTAGAAGTAAATACCTGAAACTACCAAACTCCAACCCAGTAGCCTTGACTCTTGAAGATGATTGTATAAAAATGTAGCTTACAAGGGGTGACAGTGTGATTGTGAAAGCCTTGTGAATCACACTCCTTTTATCTAGTGTATGGATGGATGAGTAGAAAAATGGAGACAAAAACTAAATGAAAAATAGGGTGGGGGCGGGGATGATTTGGGTGTTCTTTACTTTTATTTTTTATTCTTATTTTTACTATTTCTGGTATAAGGAAAATGTTCAAAAAATAGATTGGGATGATGAATGCACAACTATATGATGGTACTCTGAAGAGCTGATTGTACACCATGGATGATTGTAAGATATGTGAATATATCTCAATAAAACTGAATTTTAAAAAAATTAGTAAAAAAAAAAGACAACCCAACTTAAAAATGGGCAAAAGATATGAATAAACATTTTTCAAGAGGAAATACAGATGGCTAAAAAGCACATGAAAAGATGCTCAGCTTCACCAACTATTAGGGAAATGCAAATCAAAACCACAATGAGATATCATTGCACACTGCTTAGAATGGCCGTTATTAAACAAACAGTAACTACAAGTGTTGGAGAGGATGCGGAGAAATTGGAACATTTATTCACTTCTGGTGGGAATATAAAATGATACAGCCACTGTGGAGGACAGTTTGGTGGTTCCTCAGGAAGCTAAGTATAGAGTTGCCTTATAACCTGGCAATCCCACAACTGGGGATGTACCCAGAAGATCTGAAAGCAGAGATGCAAACAGTCATCTGCACATTGATGTACATGGTGGCATTAATCACAATTGCCAAAAGATGAAAACAATCCAAGTGTCCATCAACAGATAAATGGATAAACAAAATGTGGTATATACGTAAGATGGAATATTATTCAATTGTAAGAAGGAATGAAGTCCTGGAGCACACAACATGGATGAACCTCAAGGACATTATATTAACTGAAATAAATCATACAGAAAAGGACAAATATTCTATAATCTCACTGATATGAACTAATTATAATATATAAACTCATAGACATAAAATATAGAATATAGGTTACTGGGATATAGAATGAGGCTAAAGAACGGGGAGCAGTTGCTTAAATATGTGCAGAATGTTTAACTAGGTTGAATTCAAACATTTGGAAATTGACAGAGGTGATGGTAGCATGTTATTGTGAGAATAATTTACAGTGCTGAATGATGTGTGAGTGTGATAGAAAGGGGAAGTTTAGAGTCAAGTATTTCACCAGAAGGAAAGTTGGAGGCTAAAACATGGGAACATATAACACAGTGAATCTTGTGGTGGACAATGCCTGTGATTAACTGTACAAATATAAAAAAGTTCTTTCATGAACTAGAACAAATGTATGATACTATTACAAGGAGTTAATAATGGAGGGGTTTATGGAAAAAAAAATGTACCTATTGCAAATTATGGATCTAATAGTTAACAGCAATATTTTAATACTCTTAATACTCTTTCATCAATAGAAACAAATGTACTACACCAATACTACAGTCCAATAATAGGGGGTGGATAATAGGGAGGATTTTGGTTTTCTTTTTTCTTTTTATTTCTTTTCTGGAGTTATGAAAATGTTCTTAAATTGATGATGGGGTTGTATGCACAACTCTGTGATGATAATGTGAGCCAGTGAGTGTATACTTTGGATGGTTTGTATGGTGTGTGAATATATCTCAATAAAACTGCATTTAAAAAATAAAAAAAGAAAACATGATAAACACTGCACTAAGGAAATGACCAATGACACGGACTGTTTTCCTTCTCTTGACCAAGCTTCCAGACTTACTCTTTCTGTGCCCCTAAGTATTCCCTCCCCAGTCTGGACTACCTTGAACAGTGGGGTTGCAGAGAAAAACAACTCGGAAGGCAGGGAGTGAAAAAGGAAAAAAGACCCTTTAGACCCTAACTAGTCTAAATACTAAGTTTTCCCCAGATCTCCCCGTCTTCTCTCCCTCTGACCTGGCTACCAAGGCACCTGAGAGGCTCTTAAATAGGTAGTTCTTTATCTCCCAACTCCTCTCTCCCAGCCTTTACAAATCCTAGACGGCTTAATTACTGCAAAGGAAAACATTACAAACCAAGTGGTCCTAATTGCAACCTCAGTAAGTTTACCCTTAGCCATCTCCTTAGAACCTAAACTGCCTTAAGAGCAACCTCAGTAAATCACTCAGCCACTCCAGTGATCAACCCGCCTAACAAACATCCAAGGCTTTTTCCCCAACCCACTTCCTTTAAAATTTGCTGTCCTTTGTTCTGACAGAGTTGAGTTCTACTCTCTCTCCCTTGCAATAGCAACCCAAATAAAGTAATCCTTGCCTGTTTAACATGGTCCAGTGCAGTTTTTTACTTTGACACCAATTTACTGACAGTTTTATCAGGAGGTACAAATTTGGAAAACTAACCCTCAAACCTACAGAAAAAAAGCATTCTGAAACTAAACACGAGACAAAAGTAAAAAGAGGTAGAACCAGTTTGGGGATTGCGGTAGATTAAATCATGCACTCCAATGAAAGACATGTTCTTATACTTAATCTGCATTCATGTGTGTGTGAACCTTTTGTAAATAGGGCCATTTGAAGTTATTATTTTCTTTTAAGGTGTGACACAACTGAATAAACATGGATCTTAAGTCATATTATTGGCTATATGGATATTGGATATTAAGAAATCATAAATCAGGAGTCAGAGAAAGCCACAGGAAGGAGCCAAAAGCCAGAAGTCAGTGGAAACCTGAAGAGCAAAAGGGAGAGGATATTGCCATGTGACTGGAAGCAGAGATACAAGCCAAGGAACTCCAAGGATTGCTGGCAACCACCAGCAGAATGCTACAGACTCTGGAAGAAAGTAAGCCCTGCCAACATCTTGATTTTGGACTACTTCTAGCCTCAAAACCATGAGCCAATAAATTCCTGTGGTTTAAGCCAACCCATTGTGTGATACTTGTCGTAGCAGCCTGGCAAACTAAGACAGTGACAATACCTGCCTAAATACACCAGATTTCTTCACCCTTGCTCAAACAACTCTTTGTAATCTTGTAAAGAAGGGGTATTATAGGCTAAAAATGCTTAATTTAGTCTTGAATACCACTAATTAGATTAAACAAAACCTATGGTAGATGTGGTCTGAATCCACATTCATGAAGCTAAGAAAAGGAAAATCGAAAGCAAGTAAAAAGGAAAGGGAAAAAGAAAGGAAGGAAAGAGAGCTAGGAGAGCAACAAAGAGAATAGAATGAGAAAAAAAGAACAGAGGGCTTTATCGCTCCATTTCTGTGCCTTAGCCTTAACCACAACACAAAGTGACACGAGAAATTATGTGCCCAGAACTATGATATTCACTCTGAGTGACAGAAAACAAGACAAGATCCTTGTTCTCACAAATTCCCAATCTAGTTAGAAACAGAAATTAACCTATTATGAATCAATTGAGAGTGTTAAATTGTGGAGTCCTCCTGGAAAAGGAATTTAGAGAAGAAAGAAATTAGTGTGGACAGATTGGCCAAAAAAGAGTCATGGAAGGTTTGGACATAAGTTGGCATTGAAGGATGAGAAGGCTTCAGTAAGCAGAGGGAAGATATCAAAAGAGATAAGTAAAAAGTTAAAGCTATGAAAGCTATAAACAGGTCAAAAGGGGGAGAAGTTTAGTGGGACAAAAAAAAAGTTTAGAATTATGCCATATCTCATTTATTCTTCCTAAAGATAACAGCAAGATTCAGAAATAGTTAAAACAAATAATAAAATGTGGATTTTATAGAAGCAGAAATTCTTAATGTTCACAAATTAGGGAATAGGCTCAGCTCTACACAGGGATTTTTTTTCCAGCACAGCTAGGAAGGTTTTGAAAATCTGCTAAAAAATATTGGTTACATTTATAATAATACACACTGAAAGAGCTCACTATGTGCTCCCTTTGCTCACATAATAGTCTAATAAACATAATCTATGGCCTCAGGGCAGGTAAACATATTTACACATGATATACATATATGTATCTTCTTATTCAGGTTCCTTGGGATTTGTGTAAAGCTATTTAAGGACCAAAAAAACAGCATTTATTTTCTGAAACTTATTAGATTATTCCTCATGGAATACATTTTGTATGTAATGAATTCAATTTGTTTTCTGTTAATTGAGTGCTGAATTTTATATATAGTTCAAGTTAAGATAGGATAAGCTCTTATTTTATGAGCATAGGAAGTCTTTATAGTATTCTTTGAACACTGAATATAAGGAAATTGATGACCTTTTATGACTGAGCAGCAAATAAATTCTAAATAATGTTATGTTTAAAAAAAGTTTTAATAAATTGTATATCTAAATCTCTTAGAAAATAAATAAATGATCACTGCCACTGTGGGAGGATTTTGCTTAGGGAAGTTGTGGAATTATTCCTCTAATAAATAATTTAAGATGGTTTTCTACATGGCTTTCAAGTGTTGAACCTAACTTGGCATTTAATGAACTCTAAATATCAAAATATTAGTTTATCACTTCCAAAGAGTGATGCAACTATTTAATTTTAAGTTAGACAACGTATACAACTATTTTACATACGGGAATTCCTTTCAAAATGTAGTTAAACTTTTAATAGGTTACATAGCCGAAATGGAAAAATCTTAGCAATAAAAATTAACCTACTCTATACACACTATATAGTGTAATGCTATATATATAGTGTAATTATATATATCGTAATATGTAATACATATGTTTTTATATATATAATTATATATATATAAAAAGTTGGCTGTTCACTGAGAATATTTGTAATAGCAAAAGCAAGTGAGAAAACACCCTGAAAACAATCTAAATGTCCCTGAAGAAAGGCCCCATTAGCTATACTGCAGTATCGCTGTTCAATAAAATTCTAATAAATTAGAGGTAAGAAAAAATGAGGTAGAGCTATATGGAAAGTTCTTCAAGAATATATTATTACATGAAAAAAAAAAGCAAGGTATAGTACATTGCATAATGATACCAATTGTATAAATTTTTAAGTATATATACACAAATGTAAGGTATTTCATTGATTCTAAGATGGACACTTAAAAAGATGTAATTGCAGTCAAATGCTCTATCACTGAACGGTGAAACTTATGGTTGCAAAGGGGAGGATAAGACCACCTATAATTATGCCTAGGAGTCACCTCCAGAAAATCTCTTTTGTAGCTCGAATGTGAACTTTCTCTAAGCCCAACTCTACAAATAAATTTATCACCCTCCCCCTGACATGGGACAGGACTCCCCAGGTAAATGAGTCTCCCTGGCAACATGTGACATGGATTCCAGGAATGAGCCTAACCCTGGCATCAAGGGGTTAAGAATGCCTTTTTGACCAAAAGGGGGGAAAAGAAAGGCAACAAAATAAGGTTTCTGTGGCTAAGATAATTCAAATAGAGTCGAGAGGCTGCCATGGAGGTTACTCCTATTCTAGCTTCAGCTAGATATGCCAAATGGCCACAGCATAAATCCAAGTCAATAGTAATCCCCCAAACCCTAAAGAATACCTGGATCCCTATCTGAGCTCTATAAAAGTATCAGTCACTAAGTTCATTCTTCAGAAATTTAAAGCTTCCAGAGAACTCCTATGCCAGCTAAGTCCCAAAACCCAGAGGCAATAGCCTCTTCAAGAACATCAACCAGATGTGTCCCCTTTTCCCATAATGTCTACACCCCTTTTCATCATGAACAAGTTAGGGTGGTTACTGCCTAGACATCCCTGAAGATTGAGAAAGTGATTAAACCAGAGGAAGGGGTAGCCACAGACAAGATGGAATTTAACAAAGGATTATGAATACTGATTTTCTATACAATTTTCTTTTTCTTAGTTGCTACGGTACCAGAATAGCCAGAAGGAAACAGTTGAAATGGTGGAACTGTAACCCATAGCATTCTTTGAAATTTGCTCTATAGTTACTTGTTAAATTGTAATTTGAAAGTTATCACCTTTTTTGTATATATATTATATTTCACAACAAGGAAATAAATGAAACTATGGTACTGTAACTCGTAACATTTTTGGAAATTTCCTATATAACGACTTGCTAAAGCATATTTTGAAAGTTATTACCTTTTTGCATATGTTATATTTCACAATAAGGAAATAACTGAAACTGTGGAGCTGTAACCCATAACATTCCTTGAAATTTGCTAACTACTTGTTAAATAGCACTTGGAAAGTTATCACTTCTACATATATATGTTATATTCATAATACAAAATATGATTTTAAAAAAAGATGTAATTGGCAGAAATCTTTTTTCTTGGTAATCCATAAAATTATAATCAATAATGGTTTAGATTTGTTAAAATACACAAAAAGCTTCCAGGGAAGATACACAATAAGTTATCAGCAATGATCACCTTGAGTGAGAAAGACTGGGTGAGGGAAGTGGGGGAAGAATTTTACTTTCCATTTTATAACTTTCTGTGTGGTTCTTTAAAAAAGACTCATGTGCATATTTTATGTGTATTGTACGTATATCATATATGATATCTACAATATGCGTTTATATTTTTCCCCTACGGCATGATTAATTCTGTGTGTGATAAAGAAGCAATGATCCAGTCCCTTACCAGAAGCATTCACACTCTGCTGGAAGTCAGAGCACAAACTGTATGTGGGATACTTACCACCAACCCTCTCCCATCACTCACTTACACAAGACAACTTGCTGCCACCTACAGGCATTTCCAATCCCTACCACCCCTTATCCTTAAGTTCAAATTTGGGGATTCAGTGCCTATTCATAAAGTCATCTCTAGTCATTTTCAGGAGCAACTGGGCGCTGGACTCCTCCAGGCCTGGGAAAACTGCAGTAAGTAGGCAAGTTACACACCTGTGCAAAGGTAAGTCACTTTTACCACATGAACCATGCCTCCCTCAATGCAGAGGCATCAAGCATAACCCTCTCTCTTGTGCCCATTTCTGTCATGCCAGCCCTGAATGCATTAGTTCATTCAGAAAGGGTAACGAAGAGCCTTCTGTTTCCTGAGGATATTCTGCCTGCTAGGCAGCTGAGGGTACATATACGACTAAAGCCAACGAAAAACTCACAATCAAATTGAAGGGATAGACTGTTAAAAACAACACAGGGTCGTAAATGCCAATAAGAGGTGAACTGACAGAGGGCTGAGGGAGCCTGGCAGGAAGAGAAACTTCCGGAAAAAAAGCTTGACAGATAAAGTGACATTGAGTTGGGTCTGAAAAGACTCTTTCCTGGAGAGCATGGGGAGGGGTGGGGAGAAGTCTAGGCAGAAGGCGGGAATAGGGGGTGCAAAAACAACTCTACTTGGGAAAAGAGGTAAATTCAGTAATAAGACTTCAGCGGTGGAGAGGAGGGAGAAAGGTAGAGGAGCAGAAAATACACCTGGAGGAATAGGTGTTTTGTCTGTTTTAGTTTTGAATTCTTAAAAGGGGGAGCGGGATGTGGAGTTAAGTATAGGTCCAGAGAAGAATCTGGGACTTGTGAAGGGCGGAGAGAGGCGCGGTGTTTGTAGAAGGGTGTTAACACGATTCAAAGAGTGGGCGAGTGGGGGACTAAATTTTAGCAAGGACATCGGACCCCGAAAAGGGAGGAAGGCAGGCCCTGCCTCAATCGGCCGGGATTACCGTTGAAGGAAAGCACCTCCCGGGGCTGGAGCTGGCCGCGGCCCCCGGCCCCAACACGCCCCTGACCGCGGACTCACCCGCCGGCGCCGGGATTCCGGCCCCCGCCCTCAGCCTATGGAGGCCCGCCCGAGCTGCCGCCCCGCCCCGGGGGAGGTGCTTCGGGCCTCAGCGGCACCGAGGCTCGGCCGTTGGGAGTCAGGGACCTGTTGGAGCCAAGCGCCCCGCGCGGGCCGGGCAGGGAGCGGCTGTCCCGTGGGGTACGGGACGCCACCTGGGGGCACCGGCGTCACTCCGCGTGCTGGGAACTGTGCCACCCAGTAAATAACTCACTCTCGCGAGGCTGGGATAACTGCACTGAGATGAGAAACATTGCTTAGGGGGCTGGGGCGACTGCCCTGCAGCAGCCTGGAAATGGAAATTTGGCGGGAACTGGGGTCCTGAGGAGGATTCCAAGACATGCTTTGAGGAGATTTGGCACGGAAATGCGTAAGCATATAAAATAATGTTTTCTTTGACCTTCACAAGTCCTGAGGATGAGATGGTGTTGTACTTGAGAGCATAAAATGTTTTGTTGACTTAGTTTGCTCAGAAAATTATGACTTGGCAGTAATGTACAGAAAACTGACTTCTCAAAGTTCACTCCCCACCTCTTTCCAGTACAGTACAGTTCTGCTTTTCTGGAATTCCCTGACATGGTGTGACCTTGCCGGTTTTAGTTAGGAGGTGTTCAAGTCAATTTTTGAATGTGGAACATATATCACTCTAAAAATCAATTGAAGCAGACTGGAAAGCCTGTCGATTGAAAAAAACTAGCAACGAATATAAAGCCCACAAGTAAGGCTAAGTAAATGACAAATAAACCTTGGCCCATTCATATTATGAGATACTATGCAGCAATTACACTGCATGAGGTTTCTGGGAGAGGCAGCCACCTTGGGTCCACAGCCTTTTTGCACACCCTAGCACATTCTTGCTGAATTTGGGGGATTGAATCATGTCCCCCACAAAAGACATGTTCACATCTTATTCCTTGTTCCTGGGCATGTGAACCCATTTGTAAATAGGGCCTTTTGAATATGTTATTATTAGTTAAGGTGTAGCCACATTGAATCGAGGTAGGTCTTAATCAGTGTGACTGGAGGTGTCTTTATAAAGAGAGAGACTTCTGACTTAGTAGTAGCCAGAGAGGAGAAAAGGAGATTGCCATGTGACAGAGAATTGCCATCACCAGAATGCTACTAAAACTTCAACGCATGGCCTTGCAGATATCTTGATTTTGGACTTTAGTCTCCAAACTGTGAGCCAATAACTTCTTATTTAAGACCAATTTGTTGTGTGGTATTTGTCATAGCAGCTCTGGCAAACTAAGACACTGAGTAGGCTAAGCTGCAAGAGACAACCATTCTGACCCTGTGACTTCTGTAGCTAGTCATAGTGTAGCTAAGGAACAACTGCTCACTCCCCAGGGGAGCAGTTCTAGCTTATTTACTGCTTTCTACAAAAGAGGCTGTATTTTTAGTCCTTAGCTGCCACATAATCTACTGTATGCATCTGGGCCCATGATGTTGCCCAGTGGAACTTGGGGCCAGGAGAATTGGCTGCTACATGATACTCCTTCTGTTTGTTGTGCTGTAAGTAAGAAACTGTCTCAATCTGATCCACTGAGTCTCATCTACTTTTGGCATTTAACTGAGTTATGGCAGGTTTTCTACTTGCCATTCTTCTCTGTCAGAGGTATATTATATTCTGATGGAGTAACAAAATTATAGTTATATCCCTTAAAGAGTCTTAAATATCTACATATACCTTGACCTACAAATTCCTCTTTTGAAAATACATCCTAAAGATATAATCCTCAATACAGATAGAGCTTTTGTCCTAAAGAGTGTACTATAGTATTAGGCTTGTAGCATTATGATCCATGCAATGGTTCATTAACTCTGACAGAAAACTGTTTTTATGAAATACTGCCAAACGAAAGCACTCCTGAGAATGCCTGAGATGTAGGAAAAGGACACCTTCCACAGAGTTCTCTTGAGGTTTTATAGAAAGAAAATAACACATTTGTGCATATATAAAACATAAGTGGTTAGAAAGTACATACCCTGATAATTAAATGTCCTTCAAAATACAATGAGGGAATGAATGTATAAAAACCATTTAGCACAGTGATACATGACAATGGCTTAATCAATGCTAGCTGTTATTTGTGTTAAAATTCATATTAGTATTAGTTTCTGTCGTGAAGAAAAAATACTGAACTAGTAATCAGGGGACCTGAGTTTTAGTTCTGTGCTACACAATAAATAACTCAACTAATTAGTTTAATAACCCTGATATTGTCAAACTGCTTTAATCCTGAGTGTCCTCTTTTGTAAAATGAAGTGTGGGGGAGAGATTAGACAAATTCTAAATTCCCTTCCAGTTCCAAAAATCAGTTTCAAGCCTCATCAACTGAGAGAAATAAAAAATGTCAAGACAACCAACTGGAAATGTCTAGATGTTATAGCAAATATGCAATTAAAGTGCACAAATTAGCAATATTTGTTATAATTGTCATAACATAGCCACATGATCATATTATCAAATAATTTAAGTAGTCAGCCATCCAAGTAAAATGTGTATAAATATTGAAAAGCTATCTGCTGATCATTCCCTTGAGCTTTACTTCCAGGAGTATCAGCTTGTGCTATAACAGCACATTTATACCCTGTTCAGTTTTCAGTTTTGAAAAATCTACTGCCAATGCAGAAACTCAGAGCACCTGTCAGTATAAACCTAGGCAACTAATAGAATGATGTTTATTAAGGAAAAGAAACCTAACCATAAAAGTGTTTTGAACATATTCTGAGTAAATTTCCTACTAACAAAAAAGAAATAAAAGTATACATCCCTTGTAGTGGATTGAATCATGTTCCCCGAAAAATTCATCCAAGTCCTAACCCCTGGTACCTATGCTTGTGACCTTATTTCTAAACAGGGTCTTTGCAGATGTAATTAAGTTAAGGCTCTAGAGTTAAGATTATCCTGGATTTCGGGTGGGTCCTAAGTCTAAAGACTGATGTCTGTATAAGAGAAAGGAGAGAGAGGTTGGACACATAGAGGCCATGTGAAGATGGTGGCTTATATTGGAATTATGCTATCACAAGCCAAAGAACTCCAGGAGCCATGGGAAGTTTAAAGAGGCAACGGGGCAGAAGGCCCACCCTGTTCAAGTGCTGGGGCAGACTCACCCTTTCCACATATATGTGTGGGTCCAAGAAGAAGTCTTAGATCCAGACCTCAGCTTCCATGGTTTGGTGGTTTGAAGCTGTATGTACGTCCAAAAATTATGTTCTTAAAGCATATCCATTCCTGTGGCTGTAAACCTATTGTAAGTAGGTTTTCATGAGGTTACTTCAATTAAGGCAGGGCCCAGCATGGGTCTTAATCTTCTTTTGGAATTCTTTATAAATGGGGTGAATACAGAGAGAGAGAAAGAGAGAAAGCTATGGATGCAAGAAGTTGAAAGTAACAAAACCCAGAAGAGAAGGGAGAGACCAGCAGATGCTACCATGTGCCTTGCCATGTGACAGAGGAGTCCAGGATCACCAGCATCTTGATGATGCCTTGATTTGGACATTTTTTCTCAGCCTCAAAACTGTAAGCTTCTAAGCTAATAATTTCCCATTGTTAAAGTCAACACATTTTATGGTATCTGCTTGCAGCAGTCTAGCAAACTAAAACACACAGTTCTGACCCTGAAGTGATTTTACCTTCAGTCTGTCCCTTTTAGTCCAGGCTGGCAGTGGTTTCATTCATATGGATCTCACAAAAAACTTGTTGGTTTTCCACGTAGCACAAAGTGGTCTGTTCTGGTTTGCTAATGCTGCCATTATGCAAAATACCAGAAATGGATTGGCTTTTATAAAGGGGGTTTATTTGGTTACAAAGTTACAGTCTTATGGCCATGCAAATGTCCAAACAAAGGCATCAGCAGTAGGGTACCTTCACTGGAGAAAGGCTATTGACATCTGGAAAACCTCTGTTAGCTGGGAAGGCACGTGGCTGGTGTCTGCTAGCCCCCAGGTTGTATTTCAAAATGGTGTTCAGCTTCCAACGGCCTTCTGGTATATTAACCAGCCACAAATGTCCTTGCAGTAATGGTTAGGCCATGCTTGCTTGACCAAACACCTGGACACCATCACGTGGTCAAGTTGACACATGAACCTACCCATCACAGGGTCCAAACCATGAGAGTAAGGAACTTTCCACAAATTCTTCCTGGATAACTGCATTTCCAATCCTGACTTGCAATGAAATGGCTGACTGGATCCATGTTCAGTTAAACCCTCACATGGAGCACTATTCTCTGCAGACTCACTTTCCGGAAACTCAATTTTTCAAACCGCCAATTTCTGGTTTCTTTGTGCCCAGGAGTTCAGTTCTCAGCGTACCCCTTTTCTCTTGCATTTTACTATCAGCTGCAAAGAGAAACTGGGCTGCACTTTCCACATTTAGCTTGGAAATTGCCTCAGCTAAATATCCAAGTTCTTCACTTTGAAGTTTTGCCTTCCATCCGATATCAGAACTCAATTTTGCCAAGTTCTCTGGCACTTTAAAACAAAGAATCCCTTTCCTCCAGTTTCCAATAAATATTCTTAATTTCCTTTTAAGGCCTCATGGGAAGTAACTTCAGCATCCATAACTCTACCAACAGTCTCTTCAAAGCAATCTTGGCCTTTTCTATCAAACGCATCACAATTTTTCCAGCCTCTACCCATTACCCAATTCCAAAGCTGTTTCCACATTTTTTGGTATTTGCAATAGCAGCATCCCACTCTCCTGGTACCAAAATTCAGTTTAGTTTCCTAGGTTTCTTAAGCAATTACCATGAAATGGTTAGGCTTAAACAACTGTAACTTATTAGCTTATGATTTTGAGACCAAGAGAATGTCCAAATCAATGCATCACTAAGGCAATGCTTTCTCCCCAAGACAGTGGCTTTCTGGGGCTGGCTGCTGGGGACCCTTGGTCCTCAGCTTGTCACATGGCAAGGCACCTGGTGGTGTCTCCTGGTCTCTCCCTTCTCTTGTGGGTTCCATTGATTTCGGTTTCTGGATACTCTGTTGTGGCTTTCTTTCTCTATCTTTATTCATTCTGTTTATAAAAGCCTCCAATAATAGGATTATGAACCACCCTGATTGGGCTGAGCCATACACACTTTAAGTGAAATAACCACATCCTACTTAAAATGGGTTCTCACCCATAAGAATGGATTAAATTTAAGACTGTGTTTTTCTTGGATACATACAGCTTCAAACCATCACAGGTCCTTACTACTTTTTAGTTTTTAAATAAATGTATTATATAATATATAAGAAATATATAAAGAGGTATAAAGAAAATAGAATTATCTGTCTACCCAAATATCCAGCTTAAGTTATGGAACAGTGTCAACACAGTTAAAATCTTTGGTTTATTTTCCCTATTTATTTCCCCTCCTTCTCTGTTAAGAGGAAATAACATCCCTGAATTTGAAAATTTTAATTCCCAGGCTTTTCCTCATACCATTACCAGATCTGTATTTAGCCCTAAGCAAAATATTATATTGTTTCCCACATTTCAAAATTTTACAAAAGTGGAATCACACCATATATATTCTTCTACAAGTTTTATTTCATTTTTACTTGTGAGGTTTATCCATGTTAGAATGTGTACCACTGTCCTTTCCTTTTCATTTATGTATAGTATTCCACTGTATCAAAAGAACACAATCCATTTTTTGTGGTTTTGGATATTTGGAGTTTTTCCAAATTTTTGCTATTCAAACAATGCAATTATAAATATTATACCTGTCTCCTAGAGCACAGGACAATAATTCTCAAGGATATATACATAGTAGTGCATCCTAGGATGTGCTATTCTCAACTTCATTAAATACTGCCAAATTATTTTCCAAAGATTTTATAATAATTTATTTTTCCACCAGTAAATGTATATTAAGTTCAGGTGTTCCACATCCACACCAATACTTTCTAATGACAATGTCAATCTGAAGAGTGTAAAAAGACCCTTGTTTTTGTATTGAATTGCATTGTCCTATTTACTAGTGAGATAAATTTTTAAAATATATGTATTAGACATTTGTGTTTTCTCTTTTGTAAATTTCCTATTCTTCTCTTTTGGGTTTTTTTTCCTGTTGGGTTGTCTATCGTTTTTTCATTGATTTGTAAGAGTTTTTACATATTCTGGATACTGAGATACTGATCCTTTGTTGCCTATGTATATTATCCATGTCTTCTCCCAGTTTATGGATTGTCTTTTCACTTTTTATGAAGAGAACTTTTTTTTCCTTTTATATTTTGTGTTGTTACATCTCATTAAGTCATTTCTACCATGAATTCATAAGGATATTCTCCCATATTTTATTATTTAAGTTTTAAATTTTTGCCTTTTCACATTTATATCTTCAGTCCACTTGGACTTCAATTTTCCTTCTAGCACTGTTCACTGAAAATTTCATCCTTACCCCATTGATATGTGGTACTAATCTTAATATATTAAGTTTCAGATATATATATATATATATATATATACACACACACACACACAGATATACATATCTGTATAAGTTATCTGTTGCTGCGTAACAAATTACCCCAAAGTTTAGTGGCTGAAAACAACAAATATTTATTATCTCACAGTTTCTTTAGATTAGGAATCCTGGCATGGACTAGCTGGATAGTTCTGACTCAGGGCCCCTCATGAGGCTAAAATCAAGGCATCAGCCAGCACTGCAGTCATCTCAAGGGTCTCCTGGGAAAGGACTCACTTCCAAGCTTACCCATGTGGCTGTGGGTGGGCCTCAGGTCTTCATTGGCTATTGGCCAGAAACATCAGTTCCTTGCCACATGAGTCTCTCCATAGCGTTGCTCACAATGTGGCAGCTTGCTTCCCCTCTGAGTGAGGAAATGGAGAAAAAGAGGGTAAGAGAACTCCCAAGATAGCAATCACTGTCTTTTTATCATCTGATCTCAGAAGGGACTTCCCATCAGTTATGCCATATTCTATTCATTAGAAAACAGTCACTATATCCAGAAGAGCACAAATACCAGGAGATGGGGATCATTGGCAACCATCTTAGACCTGCATACATCAATCTGTTTTCATCTTTCTATTGGCCTATACTTGTACCACTACCACACTGTCTTGATTACTATAGCTTTATATTGTCTTGTTACCTGGTAGGGTAGGTAACCCTACTTAATTATTCTTCAAATACAGCTTGCCTATTTTGGGCCCTGTTGTGGGTTGAATTGTGTACCCCAAAAAGGTATGTTGAAGTCCTAACCCCCAATACCTGTAAATGTGAGCTTATGTGGAAACAGTATCTTTGCAGATGTTGTCAAGTTATGGTGAAGTCATAATTGATTAGGGTGGGCCCTAAATCCAGTGACTGGTGTCCTTATAAGGAGAGAGAGATTTGTAAACATGCAGATAAACAAGGAGAAAAATCTATGGGAAGAAAGAGGGAGAAACTGGAGTTATGCTTCCACAAGCCAAGGCTTGCCAAGGATTGCTGACAACCACCAGAAGCCAGGAAGAGGCAAAGGGAGGATTCTTCCTTAACGCCTTTGAAGGGAACTGACACCTTAATTTTAGACTTCTAGACACCAGAACTGTGAGAGAATAAATTTCTATTGTTTTAAGCCACCCAGCTTGCTGTACTTGGTTATGGTAACCCTAGGAAACTAAAAAAGGCCCTGAATTCTAGAATAAGCTTATTCAGTTCATTTTAAAATTCTGTCAGGATTTTTGTTGGAATTGCATTACATTAATGAATTAATTTGTAAATGAACCGATATTTTATGGGATCAAATCATCCTATCCATTTATGTGGTTTATCTCGCAGATATTCCGAAAAATTCACTAGAAGAGTCAGAGAGAAAAAAAGACAGTTTGGAGTGTCTTTCAGTTTGTCCCAGACAAATTTCTTCTGTCTGGACTTCTTATGTGAGAATTCAGTGGTAATGCCTAATGTATGAAGGGTCTGTGTATTGCCTTTATTCCTGAGTTTAACAGTTTTAAGGTCTATCTCAATGTTGAAGTTCTAAAGTTGTAATACATTGAGTTTTCATGAAATATTTCTCAATAAATTAGTACTAGGTATGTACAAAACTTCTGTTTTTGTCCACCTTTTTGCAGTGGATGTTTATGGTTCATGTTGCCCAGCAACCCTTCCTACTTAAAAAAACAGATCTCCTTTTCTTTTGGGAAACTGCTTCTCCCCTACTCCAGCCAGATTCTTCTAATCCAGGCTAATCACAGTGCCCTGACCAAAGGAGAAAGTGCAGGTCAGGCCGGTTATAGCTCCCACCTGGATCTTATCAAACTGGAATTCAAGAAAGAGGTTCACTCCTCTAGTAAGGGGCTGACAGCTGTTAAAAGCCAAGTGTGTCTGACAAAATTAAATTGAAGAGAGAAGATGAGAGGAGAAATGGAGATGACATGCTGGTGGCCAGTTGGATGGTGCCAGATGTATACCTATCCTGCTTCAGTTTGGTTAGATGAGCCAATAAACTGATTTTGCCCAATGTCTGGCAACCCCAAATCCTGACATCCATTTCTCTTTTTGAAAATTTACACACACTCTTCTATTCATTTAGGTATTCTGTCAAATCTCATTCCTCATTCATTTTATTAAGGTCCTTTCCTAAATTATACTTATACCAGTTATTACAATTTATTCTTTTAACAATGGGAAGCATTTATTGACTATCTTCTATGTGCCAGGCATTGAAGACAAAGTAATGACTAAGCCTTCCAGTGAACACAATTAAAATTTGTGCCTTAGCAAAATTAATGTTAAAAATACTGCAAGTTATGGACGTTTAGATCATAAAATAGTCAAAGCATGACCTAAATCTCACTTAATCCTCACCAATATCCTGTAAGAAACCTCAGAGAGCCTCAATAACTAGTCTAAGCTTATAGATCTAATAAATAGTGGAACCAAAACTTGAACCTAGGTTTTTGACTGAGCCGGAGTTATTTTAATTAATCCCGTACTCCTTACACTGAGAATACTTTGTATTCTTACAATTTAAAAAAGAATAACTACCAGTTTTCACTTTCTACTAGATTCCTAAATTCTGACCAATTTTCTGAGGTATGGGTGATTACCAAACTCAATAGGTAAACAGAGACAAAACTGGATCATCAACTAAGAGAAACCGCGCTTTCCAGCGGCAAGGCCTTGTTTTCTTTAATTACTTAAAAAAAAAAAAGTGCCTGCCCCCATCATGCGCAAGTAACTGTGGGAGTTGTGGTCTGTTCGTAGAGCCCTTGCGGCCGGAGACGCTGAGGCACCGAGAGCCAATCAACGAAGAGCCAATTTGCTCTCCGCACAGCGATTGGCCAGAATTCAGAGGGCCCCCGCCCTGCGACGCTGTCGTGCTGTTGCTAGTAGAGGCAGTCCCAAGGTTCGAGAGTCGTGTTGGTAGCTTCTTCGTTCCCGCGTCCTCTTTGAGATACAGCAGTGCGTCTATGGCAGAACCGCAGCCCGCAGCCGGCCTTACCGACGAGGCTGCCCTCAGTTGCTGCTCCGATGCGGACCCCAGCACCAAGGTGGGCGTCGGGTCTGATTGCCCGGCCTTGGGGCCCCTAGTGGCGCGGCGGTGGCCTTTGGAGGGAGCGGATCCCCGGGCTCAACTGGTCCCGGCCTGGGTTGGATTCGAACCCCATCTGGCTGCCGCTGCAGGTCCGACCGTCTTTGGCGGACGGGAGTAGTCTATGAAGAGGGTTAATCCCGTCTGATGGGGGAATCCGTGGTGTCCGTGATGAATCAAGGGGTTCCACTTTTTCAGGTTGTTTCAAAGGCCTGCGACTTTACCCGCATTAACTTTATTTTGGGACGGTAGCTGGAAACCACAGCTAACTCAGGGCCAGGCTTCTTTACGTAGACTTGCGCGTTCCCGAAGTCAATTGCCAAGGCTCATAAGAAGAGCAATTGTAGAACTCCCAGTCGAAGGTCCAAAGGTTCCTGTCCCTGCCGGTCCCTCTCGATCATTTTATATAACTGCCCTGGCTCCAAACTAATTTGATCGCTCCGATTTTAACCGCGCCCAGGATTTCCATTTGCTTGGCTTTTGCTGCTGCTCACGACCACACTTTTACCCTCACTGTGCGTGGTGGCCCCCAGGAGAAATTACAGAATCATGGAGTTTACATCTGGAGGGAATCTTAGAAATTCCTTCTCCGACCCTCTCGTTTTACAGCTGAGATCCAGTAAGAGGAATGACTTGTTGCACATGGAGGCATTCACCTCTCCAGCTTTGCTTAACATGTCAGTACTGAGTCAGTGTAGCTCAATTAGGTGTGGTGCCTTGGTGCGTTGTCAGAAGCTGCTCGGGGAGTTTATTCTAGGGTACTCATTACTGTTGGCAAATGCCTTTATTTATTCACTAACTGCATAGTGAGCTCCTTGAAGACTGAATATATGTTTAGAGGGACAGATGGTCCATGACTTTGGTCTCTGCTTACCCTTTGCCTTCAGGGTGAAGAGTTGGACACTTGGGATTGCTTAAGCTTTTGACTAGCACCTGGTACTTAGCTTAGGAACAACGTTAGTTACTGCAAAAGTGGGGAAGGGGAGACTATATATTTCCTCTCACTCTTATCTCACTCATATACACCCCCCTAATGTTAATACCTAGTTATTTCGCCTAATATAAATTGAGTCATTCAGTGTAAAACAGTTTCCCAGATAACTGGGAGTTTTATGTACTAGGATATTTAAAAAGAAAGACTGACTTCAGGGAGAGCTTTATAAAATTTATTAATATGCTTCCTTGCATTCCTAATTTATACCACACATTAAATGAATTTCTCTTGATAATTTAGAGTAATCAGTTTTTGAGATCAGTAATTTTTGGCCCTGGAAGTATGATTTGGGGAACATGAAGTGGCATACATAAGAGCTGATACATATTGAATGTGTTAGGCCTTGGGTTGATGTTTTAAGTACATTATTTAATTTAGTCCTTACAACAACCCTATTGGGAAGGCATAATTATTATCCCCACTTTACAAATAAGGCACACAAGTGTTGAGTAACTTGCCTAGGGAGGAGCCCATACTCCCAACTTCCACCCTAATTTTGCTCCTAGGGTACTGATTCGGGCAGTAATTCTGGAATTTGCCGTGAAGGAAAAGAAAAAACCCAAATGAATTAAATTTAACTGATCAATGATTGCCTGCTATATGTAAAGATTGTGGTAGGTACTTTGAGGAACACTTGGATGAACAAGACAAGGTCCCCTCCTGTCTTTGCTTACCAGACTATCATAAATACCACACACTGGGTTGACTTAAGTTAAACAATGGAAATTTATTGGTTGACAGTTTTGAGGCTAGGAGAAGTCCAAGATCTAAATGTTGGCAAGGTTTGGTTTCTTTCCAAACACTGGAGGATTTTCGTGCTGGCTGCAGACAATTCTTGGGTTTCCTTGGCTTTCTCATCACATGATGATATCCTCTCTTTTTTCTTCTGGGTTCCCTCTCACTTCCTACTTCTGGCTACTTCCTGTGGCTTTCTCTTTATAAAGCTTCCAGTAATCCCGATTAAGACCCACACTCATTCAGTTGGGCCCCACCTTAATTAAAAATAACACATGTTTACAGTGGGTTCACACCCACAGAAGTGCAGATTAAGATTAAGAACATGTTTATGTTGGGGCACATAATTCAATCTACCACACCTCTCTTTCCTATATATATATATATATATATATATATATATATACATATATATATATATATATATACACAAACTCTAACATAAGATGGAACTGGGATTAATATGCTATTATAAAAAACCCCGGGAGCACAGAAGATGTAGAAGTTTTTGAAGGTAGCAGGTATGTCATGATAAAAGCACAAAGCATTTGGAGTCTGAAGACTTGCATGTGAATTCCCAGCTCTGTCATTTTGGCAGGGCAGTTGGTTATCGGAGTTTGTGAAGGGGGCATAAAATACTCAGCTGCTATGAGAATGAATAGATAAAATCGATCAATACCCTGTAATCTGTAAAGAGTGATATAATTCAAGATTGTTGTTCAACTGTAAGGATCAAAGTCCAACTGTGGGATTGTGTCTTGAAAGATGAGTGGGATTCCAGCAGACGGACATACAGGGGAGGATATTCTAAATGGAGGAAACATCTGAACCAAAATGTGGCGGGATAGCAAAAAGATGCAGTATATGGCATGTCCCTGGAGAGTTGAATTTTATGTTTTTGGTTGAAATTCAGTATGTAAGCAGTGGAGAAATGGTGGAGAAGGTTTGAATGGTAGGTTGGAGCCAGATTATGGAGAGCTTTGAAAGTCAAATCCAATTTCTAATGAATTTGGGCTTTATATAGGTAGTGGGGAACCATTTAGGATTTCAAAGCTTTCTATAAAGTAGAGTGGAGGGATCCAATCTACTTTAGCAAGCCTGGAGGTGATGAGGGCACTTAGAAGGCACTTCCAGAAGGTGAGATAAAGTGATGAGGGCCTGGTTTGGAAAGGAGAGAGCAGCATGGTGGAAAGTCAGCCTGCTTGTTGATCATTTGCATCTTTGTCATAAAGGCAGACTGAAGAATACATAGCTGCACCACATCTTGGACAGTCTTACTTGGCTGACTTTTCCTTCAAAAGGCCAAATATTCCTTCTCCCAAGTGGTAATCTCCTGAAGATCATTCTTTTTACTATCTCCACTGTGTCCTTTATTCTCAGTGGTGCTACTGTTTCTAATTTACCACTACCATTGTCTTCCTTCATATCATTCTGTTTCTCTTGAAACAAATTTGTTCATGAACTAATCCCCAGAATTTCAAGAAATAGCACACAAGTGCTTTAGGAATGGGTTACTCTTTTTGGAGTCTGGCAGACTGGATTATGTATCCCAGAGAAACATGTTCTTAATCTTTTTTTTTTTTTTTTTTTTAAGTGGGTTGTAGTCACTTCCCCTAATAACTAGTGTTGTTGAGCATCTTTTCGTGTGCTTTTGACCATTTATATATCTTCCTTGGAGAAATGTCTATTCAGGCCCCTTGCCCATCTTTCAGTTGGGCTACTTGTCTTTCTATCGAGTAGCAAGAGTTCTCTATACATTCTGGATATAAATCTATTATCAGATAAATGATTTGCAAATATGTACACCCAGTCTGTGGGTTGTCTTTTTACTTTCTTGATGGTGTTGTTTGAAGCACAAAAGTTTTCAGTTTTGATGAAGTTCAGTTTGATGAAGTTTAAAATCTTCTGTATATTATTTTTGCAGCTTTTGTGTACATCTAAAATTATTTAAAATTTAAAATTATTTATAAACATGGCACAAAGTTTATAAGCTGTGCACTATACCACCAACAGAGGGTAGAAATGGAAATTTTTATTTTCTACTCTACACAATTCTATTTCTTTTCTTTCTCCAGACTATACAAATAATGCAAATTCATTGTGGAAATTTTGGAAATTAAAATCACTACTAAATCCACTAGCCAGAGATAAGCATCATTATCATTGAGGTTTAAATTCTTACCCAAATGTAAAAACATTTATAAAAACAAAGGTCACGTGTTCTTTGGTGGGAGAGCCATGTAAACAAGGTGGGGAAGGATGGTGCTGGATTGACAGGAATTTGTGTTGTAAGGATGTGACTCTGAGAAGAGGTGCTCAGCCTGGGCCATTTAGGGAGTGATACTTGAGCTGGCTTTAAAAGGTTAGTGCTGACTCTGCTTTAGGGGAAAGAAGGAGGGAGCTTTCCAGACAGCAGCAGGAATGAAGGCATGCCTGTGGGCCAGTGATGGAAATCCCTTATCCATGTTCTTAATCTTAATCCATTCCTGTGGGTGTGAACCCATTGTAAAAGGGCCCTTTGGAAGATGATATTTTTAGTTATGGGGTGGCCAACTGAATCAGGTTGGGTTTTAATTTGGATTACTGGAATCCTTTATAAACAGAATGAAATTCAGACATAAAGAGAGAAAGCCACATGGAGGAGAAGAAGCTGAAAGTCAACGGAATCTGTGAGAGAAAGGATAAGACAGTGCCATGTGCATTGCTGTGTGACAGAAAAGCCAAGTACTTGGGGATTGTAGGCAGCCAGCCCTAGAATGTCACAGTCATCAGGGAGAAAGCATCACCTTGCTGACACCTTGATTTTGTACTTTTAGCCTCAAAACTGTGAGCCAATAAATTCTTGTTTAAGCCAACCCATTGTATGGTATTTGTTTTAGCATCTGGGAAACTAAGCCTTTTAAAAATTTTTTTATTCATTCAAAAATGTTTATTGAGCACCTAGGCACAATGCTAGGTGCTGGGGGATACAATGGTGAGCAGATAGTCGAGATCCCAGCTCTTAACAGAATAAGAAAATGGCAACAGGGTACAATTTGAACAGAATTCTGGGCCTGGATGATTTTGCAAAGTTTAATTATATTGACATCCCGTAGAAAACTGACCTCCTCCCAGCTTGATACAGAGCAGCTCCCCCAACCCCCAGCCCTGTTTTTATTTTGCCTGTTTTATATATTAGTTTTCCACTGAAGACATTGTTTGGAAAAAAAAGGAGTTCCACTCCTTAAAAAACAGCAAAAACTATGTTGCTATGGAGTAACTTTTTTCTTCATTTGACAAGCATCTATTACTATATGTTTAGCTCTGTGCCAAGGATAGACATTAGGCGAGGTGCATTGGATACTGAGATAAAACACAATCCTTACCCTCAAGGATGACTGTCTGTCTAATAGGGGCAATAAAAATAATATATATAGATATATATTATAATATGGGGCTCCTGTCGCATCTGAAGGGTTGGGGTCATAGAAAAATGTCAGTGTTGGTGACCCTTGAGCTGAGTCTTGCTAAATAAGGAGGGAGGTAGTCAGGTAGCATTGGATGCAGGCTAGGGGGAAGAGGGCATGGAAGGGAAGAAAGAAGAACAACAATGGCTAGATGGTGGTTTGCTATACTAGGAAGAGAGAATCATAGTATATATAAAGGCATGATGATGCCAGAGGACTGATGCAGGTACATTCAGGGCAGTGGGGGTGGAGTGGGGGGTGGTACACAGAACCACCATTGGATGCTCAAAGAAATAAGAGAACTATTATATTCATTTGTTTATCTCACCTTATAAAGATTTACATTTGGTAAGTATATTTTATAATATATAATATATATTGGTACATTTATATGTGTATAAAATTAAAATAAATATACATTTAATGGGGGGAAGCATGCTTTTTTTTAACTGATAAGGTACAAAATAAAAAATGTTTCTGATGACCAATTTAGGGGAATAGTTACAAAATATGAAGTTAGAGAAGCTTGCACTGACCATATGTGCTTGCTTTGGGGACTTTTTCCCAAGAGTGGAAAGGAGACACTGAAGGATTGGTTTTTAACCCAGAAATGACACAATTCAGTTATTATTGAAAGATCACTCTGATAGCACTGAAGAGGATGGATTGCATTCAGGTAGGCCTGCAAGGAACAGATACCAGGAAAGCTATGACAAATCTAGGCAGGAGCGTGAGCAAGGAAGTGATTATTAGGAAAGCAAGGAGGAGAAAGATTCCACAGGAATTTAAGCAGTGAGGTCAGTAGTATGCTTGGATTGGATTGGGGAAGAGGTGATGAGGGACGACTCAAGGAAGGTATCCAGGAGTCTGACGTGAACTAACAAGGGATAGTAGAGGCCTTCATCTATTCATTTTGGCTGTGGTGGTTTTGATAGTTTGACCCAAGTGGAAATGAGAAGTAAACAGTTGGAGATGTAAATCCAGAGCAGAGATTTGAGGCATGGGCTGAGGAATTCAGATTTAGGGATCAAAAGCAATAGTTGGTAGTGGAAACTTGGTGTATTTTATAATAACTATAGCAAGAGTCATAATATGCTAAGTATGCTTGTTCCATTTACTTTCCCATGTTGAATGGAACTATAATTACCCCCAATTTAAAGATATGGAGACTGAGGTTCAAAGAAGGTAATGATTTACTCAAGGTCACAGTGGTAGAGCCAGCATTTGAACCATATTGCCTCTCAAGGATTATTTTTTTCATACTTGTGTGTTTGCTTTATTCTCCCTCTGTGTGAGAATTGAAAGACTTCATGATACTGAGTGCTTCTAGGATTTTCCTATTTCTCTTTTCTTTTGCAAGAGTAGATTGACTTACGAAGGAAGCTTAGTAAGCTTACCAAGAGTAGTGCTTTCATATAGTGAGTAATTTTTAAAATTAAAAATGTTTCCTTTGCACCTGCTAGCTATTTGTGTCTCCCTTATCTATGGGGTAAATACACTTGAAGTAGTCCATTGGCTGGTGAGCTATAGAGTGAGAAGGGAAAAACTTCAGGAAACCCATTTAGATAAGATAGAATAAATAGAAATGGAGTAGCTGAATTATTTTCTGGAGCAATCCATCTGTGCCGGTCAGAAGCTGTTATGGACCCCAGGAGAGCCATGTTCTTTTATTCCAATCTTCTGGGACTTTTGATTAGATTATTTCCATGGAGATATGACTGCACCCATTCAGGGTGGGTCTTGATTAGATCAATGGAGTCATTAAGAGAGCTGAGAGCCCACACAGACGCAGATGCTTGGAGACGCCCAGAGTTTGCCCTGGAGAAGCTAAGAGAGCACCTCCAGATGCTTAGAAACACCCTGGGAGAACAAGCAAGGATGCGCAGAGGCTGAGAGAGAGAAGCTAAGAGAGACAGAAGCCCAGAGACATTTTGGAGAAAGCCATTTTGAAACTAGGACCCAGGAGCAAAGGATCAGCAGACACCAACCATGTGCCTTCCCAGCTGACAGAGGTGTTGGCCTTTCTTTAGTGAAGCTGTCCTGTTGTTGATGCCTTAGTTTGGACAGTTTTATAGCCTTAGAACTGTAAATTTGTAACCTAATAAATCCCCTTTATAAAAGCCAATCCATTTCTGATATTTTGCATAATGGCTGTTTTAGCAAACCAGAAAACTGTCGTATTTTGATATAGGCTGAGTCAGGAAAGTAACACTAGAAGGAGGAAGATAGTTTTTAAAAAAGGATCATATCACATTGTATATCAACCATTTGCTCTTGTGGACATAGTAAAACAATGTTATTCCCCTCAGATATACTTGTATTTCCAAAGTGATCTTTCACTGAAGGCAATTGAAAGGCCGATTTTAAAAAGTCAGAAAAGAAAAACGTTATCTATTTTTGTTTTATTAGTTATGACACCTAGAGGTAAAGCATTAAACCCTTTCCCCTTTCACATGAGAATTTGACTTTTGGTTAACCCTCTAGCTCTGTTTCCCAGGAAACAGATAAAAATGGTGTGTTGTTACTAGGCAACATTGCTTTTGGTAAAATTAACTTGATTGGAGAATTGCCTCTGGACAGTTTTATATAGGAAGCCATAGCTTTGGGCTTCTCTGCGTGCAGTGACTCTTGTAACTGTCCTTTGTGGAGATTCTGGAAGCTATGCCTGTGGAAATCCTACAAGATACTAGCTCCTGTGGAGCATAGGGCTTATACACCAGGGCAGTTATCACTCCTACCCATTGTGGATCTTCTCCCTCACCTGAGTTATATAGTATAAATTCTTGTAAGGACTTCCAATGAAGAGTATCTAATGCTGCTCTCTTGGCAGTCTTTTTGAGTAAACTGGTGCCATATATGGTCTATGATAGTCTTGAGAGTCTTGAGTGTTTAGTAGAGCCTTAGGAAGACCCCCCTCCTGAGGTGATGCAAAACGTTTGAAAGTTCATTGGAACAGAGAGTTGATGGCCTCCAAAGGGAATTGGCAGCACAGTCATTAAGGACCAAATATAACAGTTTAGGCCAAGGCAATTTAAAAATTTTTTAGAGGTTGGTGAAGACGAGTTTGAAAATTATATCTTTTCAAGACTGAAGGTAATAGGGGCATGCAGATTTTGATTTTGAGTAAGATGTAATATCTTACAAAGCTTCTTAGTAACAGTTCTGTATCTTCACTAGAGAGAGAATTTGGGGTTTCCAGGTAGAAAACACAAAGTCAGGCAACTTTTTATTCCATTGTTATGGTTACTGACTAGTTTGGTTTATCATGAAAACACACATAGTGACAAAACATACTCATATCCCATTGCTGGGGGCAATTATATAAAATCTATTTGGAGACTTCTGCTTCCAGGAAGATGGATTGTGTGTTCCTCCTGTTGAGTCACTATATTCCTCCTGTTAAGTACAATTAAAATCCCTGGACATAATATATAAAACAAACATAAGAAGACTCTGAAAGATAGAGAGAAGAAGGCAGACTGACTAGGGACCTCAGGATCCAAGGAACAACATGGAGGTTAGTTTCCTGGGTTTTCCTTTTGCCTCATATATCCTAGACTTTGAGCTGAAAAAAGCTGGCAACTCAGAAATAACAATGGGTATAGACAAAATTTCAATGAGAGCCTGCCCTCTCTAGCTGCAGGAACAGGAAACAGGCAGTCTAGCACAACAGAAAACTTATAGACAATAATCACTCTACTCCAGCCAAACACACAGAAAACACCGTGGCCTAGGCCCTGTCTTTGCCAACATGCCCTGTCTCTAGAAGAAACAGAAGACTCAACAGACCAATTAGAAGTAAAGAACTTGAGTCATTTATCAAAAACCTCCCAACAAAGAAAAGCCCAGGACCATGCAGCTTCATAGGGGAGTTCTGCCAAACATTCCAAAAAGAAATGATACCAGTCCTGCTCAAACCCTTCCAAAAAATTGAAGAGGAGGGCATACTACCTAACTCATTCTTTGAGGCCGATATTACCCAAATACCAAAGTCAAATAAAGATACTACAAGAAAAGAAAATTACATGCCAAGTTCTCTTTTGAATATAGATGCAAAAATCCTAAAGAAAATATGAGCAAATCAAATCCAACAGCACATTAAAAGAATTACACACCATGATCCAGTGGGATTTATCCCAGGTATGGAAAGGCTCAACACAGGAAAATCAGTTAATGTAATACACCACATTAACAAAATGAGGGGGAAAAACCACATGATCTTCTCAATTGATGCAGAAAAGACATTTGACAAAATCAAGCACCCCTTCTTCATACAAAACACTTAGAAAAACAGTAATAGAAGGAAATGTCTTCAACATCATAAAGGGCATATATGATAAAACCTCTGCTAATAGCATACTCAATGGTGCAAGACTGAAAGCTTTCCCTCTAAGATCTGGAACAAGACAAGGATGCCCACTGTCACCACTATTCAACATTGTGCTAGAAGTTCTAGCCAGAGTAATTAAGCAAGGAAAAAAAAAAAGACATCCAAATTGAAATGGAAGAAGTAAAACTTTCACTATTTGCAGATGACATGATCCTATATATAGATAGTCCTGAAAAATCTACAACAAAGCTACTAAAAAGAATTCAGCAAACTAGCAGAATACAAGATCAACATGCAAAATTTAGTAGTGTTTCTATATAATAGTAATGAGCAATCTGAGGAGGAAATCAAGGAAAAATTCCAAAAGAGAATCAAATATCTAGGAATAAATTTAACCAAGAATGTAAAGGACTTACACACAGAAAATCAGAAAACTTTGCTAAAATAAATAAAAAATCTAGATAAATGGAAGGACATTCCATGCTCCTGGATTGGAAGACTATTGTATAGATGTCAGTTCTATTCAAAACAATTTACAGATTCAACACAATCACAATCAAAATTCCAACAGCCTACTTTGCAGAAATGGAAAAGCCAATCATCAAATTTATTTGTAAGGGAAAGGGCCCTGAATAGCCAAAACCATTTTGGAAAAGAAGAACAAAGTTAGAGAACTAACACTTCCTGACTTCAAAACCTGTTACAAAGCTACAGTGGTCACAAGGATAGATATATAGACCAATGGAATCTGATTGAGAGTTCAGAATTAGCCCCTTACTTCTATGGTCAATTAATTTTTGATGAGGCTGCCAACTCTACTCAATTGGGAAAAAAGAATCTCCTCAACAAATGGTGCTGAGAGAAGTGGATATCCATATGCAAAAGACTGAAGGAGGACCCCTAACTCACACCATATACACAAAAGTTAACTCAAAATGCATCAAAGACCTAAATATAAGAAAAAAAACTTTAGAACTCCTAGAAGAAAATATAGGGAAGCATCTTCAGGATCTTGTGTTAGGCAATGGTTTCTTAGACTTTTATACCCAAAGCACAGGCAACAAAAGAAAAAAAATAGATAAATCAGACCTCATTAAAATTTAAAATTTTCGTGCATCAAAGGACTGTATCATGAAAGTTGAAGAGACAACCTACTCAATGGGAGAAAATATTTGGAAACCACATACTCAATAAGGGCTTAATATCCAGAATATATAAATAAATCCAACAACTCAACAATAAGAAGGTAACCAATTAAAAAATGGGCAAAAGACTTGAACAGACATTTCTCCAAAAATGATATACAATTGTTTAAAAAGCACATGAAAAGATGCTCAACATCATTAGCTATTAGGGAAATGCTAATCAAAACCATCATGTGATACCATCTCACACTTACTAGAATGGCTACTATTTAAAAAAAAAAACAAAATTACAAAGTGTTGGTGAGGACATGAGGAAATAGGAATACTCATTCATTGCTGGTGGGAATGCAAAATGGTGCAGCTGCTGTGGAAGACAGTTTGGCAATTCCTCAGAAAGCTAAAGTATGGAATTACCATAAGACCTAGCAATCCCACTACTAGGTATATACCCCAAAGAATTGAAAGCAGGGACTCAAATAGATATTTGCACACTGATGTTCATAGTAGCATTATTCACAATTGCCAAAAGAGGGAAGCAACCCAAGTGTCCACCAGCTGATGAAAGGATAAACAAAATGTGGTATATTCATCAATGGAATATTATTCAGCCATAAAAAGGAATGAAGTTCTGATTCTGTGACTACATAGATGAACCTTGAAGATACCATGTTTTCAGTGAAATAAGCCAGACACAAAAGGGTAAATTGTATGATCTCAGTAATTTGAAATAATTAGAATAAGAAAACTCACAGAGTCAGAATCTAGACTAATCTAGGTTACCAGGGGCTGGGTTGGGGGTGAGGAATGGGGAGTTCGTGCTTAAATTGTACAGAATTTCTGTTTGCATTGATTATAAAGTTTTGGTAATGGATGATGATGATGGTAGCACAACATTGTGAATGTAATTATCAGCACTGAATTATAAGTGTGAATGTGGTTAAAAGGGGAAATTTTAGTTCTCATATCTTACTAAAATAAAATTAAAAAAAAAATGGATTACTACTGTGGGTGACTGGAGCTCAATCCTACTGGAGAGCCTCTGAGACTATGTAAAACATGCCTCAGAATCCTCCCTGTGAGGGGCAAAGAAGCCAGGTTTTTATCCACCATTGGTTGAGGACCATTCTAGGGGTATATAGTTTGTGGTATTTGGACCTGTCCCATGCAAGGGTCTGCTCCTGTGGCCAGAAAATACCCCTGGACACAGAGTAATAGGAAGTCCTTGGTATATTTCAGGATATTTCCACGGTAGAATGAGGGGACAAAGTTGCTTCCCATCACCATCACAATCCCCAATTACTGTGTTAGAGTGGTGGTCTGTTTGTATCTTGTTACAGAAAGCACAATTAATCTTGATAATAAGTAGTAAATGTTAAAGTTTTTTAATATAAGCTGTTTCTCCTTAGGATTTTCTATTGCAGCAGACCATGCTACGAATTAAAGACCCTAAGAAGTCATTAGATTTTTATACAAGAATTCTTGGAATGACGTAAGTAATGTATTTATTGGCACCTGTCATATTTAAATACATGTTTTGTCATAGCTTTGCAAATATAGGGAATGTTTAAGACCTGTTTAAAAATGAATTGTTCAGGAGTAAAACAGGTTCTTTCGCCAGGAGCCTGGGACGGACTCAAGCTCTTTTTCTTCTCTATTCAATCCAGGCTCATTGGACAGCAAAAAAACACAAATACCTGCATTTTCTCTAATTCCCTTCTCCTGAGAGCTGCCAGCTAAATCTTTAATGTATTCATAGCCCTTTAGATGTTCTAGGCCACTGTAGACCTCTTTGCTTCAGGAAAGGTATAGATATAAGGACATATTACTCAGAAAATTAATGGGTTTACTTAAAACAGACCATCTGTTTCATTTTTTATGGGGTGTGTTCTCTTGTTCAAGTGGTAATATCCACTGATCTTGTAATCTTTAAGGCATATTTATGTATTTCTCTTTATTTGTTTCCCTGAAATGAGTTGTTTTATGTGTGTCTGTAGTAATACAGATATATAAAGAGTACAATTAAATGATCTTTAATTTACTGCCTAGATAACTCCTATTGACATTGGGAGAAAATTCAAGTAATACAGTATATGTCTATGATTAGAAAATTTGACTTGTTCAGAAAAATACAAAATGAGAAGTGAAAGCCTCTGTCTCTCAGTCCTTCCCAAAGATAATTAACTACTGTTAATTGTTAACTACTATTAACAATTTCTTCTAATTGTTCCTAGTAAAGCGTCTGTTGTTTTTATGGCCTGTATAAAGGACAATGAAAACAAATTTATTGAGAACTTGCTATTTGCCAGGCACTTTGTGTGTTATTTCATTCAGGCTTCACAGTTGGCTTATCAGGTAGCTTATATTTAAGTTTAAATATAAACTTAAGTTTATAGAGATTAAGTTTAAAGAGATTAAGTTACTGGCCCCAGATCCCACAGTTGGCAGGTGGCAGGGCTGGAAATTGAACCCAGGGCTGATTGACTCCAATGTCCACCTTGTTTTTAAAGAGCCCCAAAATAGGGTGCAACTTGACATTGCACTGGAAGGTAAGAAAAGCAAGTTACAAGAGGTTCATTTGCTCCAATTCCCATCTGACTCATCTGTTACGCTTGTGCTGTCTGCTTTAGTAGGTGCAGAGATAGTTTTGCATGACTGCAGTATTTGAGATGTTTTATATTTTATTATAAATATGTTAGAGTAGATCTTTTTTGTGATAAATCAATGCAGTGATCTCAGTGGGCGAAGGCATATTATATTGCAGTGATAATTAAGTGAGAGATTCGAAGTAGGAACTCTAGAAACTTTCCATTTGTTATGCTTTAACCATTTCCTCTTGGTATTTATGAACAAAGTCATCTTTGAGCATTTACTCCTCAATAATCTAAAGAAAATTGTATTATAGACATCCCTCATTGCCTTACTCCTTGCAAAATAATCCTACACTCTTTAAACTCACTTTATAGGCCATGACTTCCATTATTTTCTTTAAAACTTTAGGATTAGCCATTTTCTGTTTTATCAGTCTTTCTCTTTCTTTCCGTTCAGTCTTTCCTTTTCCATTGGCTCTTTCCCCTCAACCTACGAACAAGCTTAAGTGTTCTCTATTCTCAATCATTCTTGCTCCTCTGTTCTCCCACCCCCTTCCCGTCATCACCAGTTGGGTCCAGAGGTGGGCTATACTTGCTTCTGTTTTACTTCCTCACCTCCTCTTCTTTCCCCCAATTCAAGGCAGCCCAGCTTCTACTCCTCCTGAAACTGCCTCACAAGACCTTTCCAGATCTACTGATCTTTCCTCAGACTTGATCCTGCTTGACCTTTCTGCAGTATTAGATACTGTTAACCACCTTACTGTTGACATTTGCATATCTTCTGTGATACCAATCTCTCCTCCTCCTCCTCTCTTACCATCCATCCTCAGTTTCCTTTTGCTAGAAGTTTTGATGTGGTAAGAACTTAATAAATTTAAATGTACTGAATACCATGTATCTGAAAAGAACATGTGTTTCAAAGGACAATAATGCATTGTAGTTTCACTAAAAAATAAACAAAGTTCTCTTTTGAAGATTCCTTTTCCATTTACAAGATACCTATTTTGGTTGAAGAGTTAATGAATTACAGATGTTGGCAATTTAAAATTTTTTTTTATTTCACTGATATTTACAGATGAACAGTTGTTTTTTAATGAGTTTTTTTTCACTGCTTTTACCGTGGTAAAATCAGTGAAAAAAATAGCCTTACAACATGCAGCTCTTATTCTTAATAGAACTTGAATATGGGGATATGTTGATTTTAGCATAAATAAACCTTTCCTGTTGTTAATGATTCAGACTTGTTGTTTTTTAATTTCAGGCTACTTCAAAAATTAGATTTTCCCACTATGAAATTTTCACTCTATTTCTTGGCTTATGAGGATAAAAATGACATCCCCAAAGATAAAGATGAAAAAACAGCATGGGTATTCTCCAGAAAAGCTACACTTGAGCTGACACAGTGAGTATAAGTTTTTTTTTTTGTTTTTTTTTTTAATCTTCATTTTATTGAGATATATTCACATACCACGCAGTCATACAAAACAAATCGTACTTTCGATTGTTCACTGTACCATTACATGGTTGTACATTCATCACCTAAATCAATCCCTGACACCTTCATTAGCACACACACAAAAATAACAAGAATAATAATTAGAGTGAAAAAGAGCAATTGAAGTAAAAAAGAACACTGGGTACCTTTGTCTGTTTGTTTCCTTCCCCTATTTTTCTACTCATCCATCCATAAACTAGACAAAGTGGAGTGTGGTCCTTATGGCTTTCCCAATCCCATTGTCACCCCTCATAAGCTACATTTTTATACAACTGTCTTCGAGATTCATGGGTTCTGGGTTGTAGTATGATAGTTTCAGGTATCCACCACCAGCTACCCCAATTCTTTAGAACCTAAAAAGGGTTGTCTAAGTGTGCGTAAGAGTGCCCACCAGAGTGACCTCTCGGCTCCTTTTGGAATCTCTCTGCTACTGAAGCTTATTTCATTTCCTTTCACATCCCCCTTTTGGTCAAGAAGATGTTCTCCATCCCACGATGCCAGGTCTACATTCCTCCCCGGGAGTCATATTCCACGTTGCCAGGGAGATTCACTCCCCTGGGTGTCTGATCCCACGTAGAGGGGAGGGCAGTGATTTCACCTTTCAAGTTGGCTTAGCCAGAGAGAGAGGGCCACATCTGAGCAACAAAGAGGCATTCGGGAGGAGGCTCTTAGGCACAACCATAGGGAGGCCTAGCCTCTCCTTTGCAGCAACCGTCTTCCCAAGGGTAAAACCTATGGTAGAGGGCTCAACCCATCAAACCACCAGTCCCCTATGTCTGTGGTCATGTTAGCAACCCTCGAGGTGGGGTAGGCGAATACCCCTGCATTCTCAACAGGCTCCTCAAGGGGGCACTACATCTTTTTTTCCTTGTTTTTTTTTTTTTTTGTTTTTTTTTTTACCTTTCCCTTCTTTTTTAAATCAACTGTATGAAAAAAAAGTTAAAAAGAAAACAAACATACAATAAAAGAACATTTTGAAGAGACCATAACAAGGGAGTAAGAAAAAGACAGGTAACCTAAGATAACTGCTTAACTTCCAACATGTTCCTACTTTACCCCAAGAAAGTTACCTGATATAGCAACATTTCTTTGAGCTTGTTCCTACTATATCCATCAGAAATTAACAGACCATATTCATTCCTGGGCATCCCCAGAACGTTAAATACCTTATCTGTTCTTCTTGGATTATTCTTCCCCCTTCCTTAATTGCTCTCTATTGCTAGTTCCCCTACATTCTATATTATAAACCATTTGTTTTACATTTTTCAAAGTTCACATTAGTGGTAGCATATAATATTTCTCTTTTTGTTCCTGGCTTATTTCGCTCAGCATTATGTCTTCAAGGTTCATCCATGTTGTCATATGTTTCACGAGATCGTTCCTTCTTACTGCCGCGTAGTATTCCATCATGTGTATATACCACATTTTATTTATCCACTCATCTGTTGAAGGACATTTGGGTTGTTTCCATCTCTTGGCAATTGTGAATAATGCTGCTATGAACATTGGCGTGCAGATATCTGTTCGTGTCACTGCTTTCCGATCTTCCGGGTATATACCGAGAAGTGCAATCGCTGGATCGAATGGTAACTTTGTATCTAGTTTTCTAAGGAACTGCCAGACTGACTTCCAGAGTGGCTGAACCATTATACAGTCCCACCAACAATGAATAAGAGTTCCAATTTCTCCACATCCCCTCCAGCATTTGTAGTTTCCTGTTTGTTTAATGGCAGCCATTCTAATCGGTGTTAGATGGTATCTCATTGTGGTCTTAATTTGCGTCTCTCTAATAGCTAGTGAAGCTGAACATTTTTTCATGTGTTTCTTGGCCATTTGTATTTCCTCTTCAGAGAACTGTCTCTTCATATCTTTTGCCCATTTTATAATTGGGCTGTCTGTACTATTGTCATTGAGTTGTAGGATTTCTTTATGTATGCAAGATATGAGTCTTTTGTCAGATACATGGTTTCCAAAAATTTTTTCCCATTGAGTTGGCTGCCTCTTTACCTTTTTGAGAAATTCCTTTGAGGTGCAGAAACTTCTAAGCTTGAGGAGTTCCCATTTATCTATTTTTTCTTTTGTTGCTTGAGCTTTGGGTGTAAAGTCTAGGAAGTGGCCGCCTAATACAAGGTCTTGAAGATGTTTTCCTACATTATCTTCTAGGAGTTTTATGGTACTTTCTTTTATATTGAGATCTTTGGTCCATTTTGAGTTAATTTTTGTGTAGGGGGTGAGGTAGGGGTCCTCTTTCATTCTTTTGGATATGGATATCCAACTCTCCCAGCCCCATTTGTTGAAAAGACCATTATGACTCAGTTCAGTGACTTTGGGGGCCTTATCAAAGATCAGTCGGCCATAGATCTGAGGGTCTATCTCTGAATTCTCAATTCGATTCCATTGATCTATATGTCTATCTTTGTGCCAGTACCATGCTGTTTTGGCAACTGTGGCTTTATAATAAGCTTCAAAGTCAGGGAGTGTAAGTCCTCCCACTTCGTTTTTCTTTTTTAGAGTGTCTTTAGCAAATCGAGGCATCTTCCCTTTCCAAATAAATTTGATAACTAGCTTTTCCAAGTCTGCAAAGTAGGTTGTTGGAATTTTGATTGGGATTGCATTGAATCTGTAGATGAGCTTGGGTAGAATTGACATCTTAATGATATTTAGCCTTCCTATCCATGAACATGGAATATTTTTCCATCTTTTAAGGTCCTCTTCTATTTCTTTTAGTAGAGTTACGTAGTTTTCTTTGTATAGGTCTTTTACATCTTTGGTTAAGTTGATTCCTAGGTACTTGATTTTTTTAGTTGCTATTGAAAATGGTATCTTTTTCTTGAGTGTCTCTTCAGTTTGTTCATTTCTAGCATATAGAAACATTACTGACTTATGTGCATTAATCTTGTATCCCGCTACTTTGCTAAATTTGTTTATTAGCTCTAGTAGCTGTATCGTCGATTTCTCAGGGTTTTCTAGATATAAGATCATATCATCTGCAAACAATGACAGTTTTACTTCTTCTTTTCCAATTTGGATGCCTTTTATTTCTTTGTCTTGCCGGATTGCCCTGGCTAGCACTTCCAGCACAATGTTGAATAACAGTGGTGACAGCGGGCATCCTTGTCTTGTTCCTGATCTTATAGGGAAGGCTTTCAGTCTCTCACCATTGAGTACTATGCTGGCTGTGGGTTTTTCATATATGCTCTTCATCATGTTGAGGAAGTTTCCTTCAATTCCTACCTTTTGAAGTGTTTTTATCAAAAACGGATGTTGGATTTTGTCAAATGCTTTTTCAGCATCTATTGAGATGATCAATTGATTTTTCCCTTTTGACTTGTTAATGTGTTGTAATACATTGATTGATTTTCTTATGTTGAACCATCCTTGCATGCCTGGAATGAACCCCACTTGGTCATGGTGTATGATTTTTTTAATGTGTCTTTGGATTCGATTTGCAAGTATTTTGTTGAGGATTTTTGCATCTATATTCATTAGGGAGATTGGCCGGTAGTTTTCCTTTTTTGTAGCATCTTTGCCTGGTTTTGGTATTAGATTGATGTTAGCTTCATAAAATGAGTTAGGTAGTGTTCCATTTTCTTCAATGTTTTGAAAGAGTTTGAGTAAGATTGGTGTCAGTTCTTTCTGGAAAGTTTGGTAGAATTCCCCTGTGAAGCCATCTGGCCCTGGGCATTTATTTGTGGGAAGATTTTTGATGACTGATTGGATCTCTTTGCTTGTGATGGGTTGGTTGAGGTCTTCTGTTTCTTCTCTGGTCAGTCTAGGTTGTTCATATGTTTCCAGGAAATTGTCCATTTCTTCTACATTATCCAGTTTGTTGCCATACAGTTGTTCATAATATCCTCTTATAATTTTTTAAATTTCTTCAGGATCTGCAGTTACGTCACTTTTTTCATTCATTATTTTGTTTATATGGGTCTTCTCTCTTTTTGATTTTGTCAGTCTAGCTAGGGGCTTGTCAATCTTGTTGATCTTCTCAAAGAACCAACTTTTGGTGATATTTATCCTCTCTATTGTTTTTTTGTTCTCTATGTCATTTATTTCTGCTTTAATCCTTGTGATTTCTTTTCTTCTACTTGGTTTAGGATTGGTTTGCTGTTCATTTTCTAGCTTCTTCAGTTGATCCATTAGTTCTTTGATTTTGGCTCTTTCTTCCTTTTTAATATATGCGTTTAGTGCTATAAATTTCCCCCTTAGCACTGCTTTTGCTGCATCCCATAGATTTTGGTATGTTGTGTTCTCATTTTCATTCGTCTCTATGTATTTAGCAATTTCTCTTGCTATTTCTTCGTTAACCCACTGATTGTTTAGGAGTGTGCTGTTTAACCTCCAGGTATTTGTGAATTTTCTAAGTCTCTGATGGTTATTGACTTCTAATTGTATTCCATTGTGGTCAGAGAATGTGCTTTGAATAATTTCGATCTTTTTAAATTTAATGAGGCTTGTTTTATGTCCCAGCATATGATCTATTCTGGAGAAAGTTCCATGAGCACTAGAAAAGCATGTGTATCCTGGTGATTTGGGATGTAATGTCCTGTATATGTCTGTTAAATCTAATTCATTTATCAGATTGTTTAGGTTTTCAGTTTCCTTATTGGTCTTCTGTCTGGTTGATCTATCTATAGGAGAGAGTGATGTGTTGAAGTCTCCCACAATTATTGTGGAAACATCAATTGCTTCCTTTAGTTTTGCCAGTGTTTCTCTCATGTATTTTGTGGCACCTTAATTGGGTGCATAGAGAATTACGATTGTTATTTCTCCTTGTTGAATTGCCCCTTTTATTAGTATGTAGTGGCCTTCTTTGTCTCTCAAAACATCCCTGCATTTGAAGTCTATTTTATCTGAGATTAATATTGCTACACCTGCTTTCTTTTGGCTGTAGCTTGCATGAAATATTTTTTTCCATCCTTTCACTTTCAGTTTCTTTGTGTCCCTGTGTCTAAGATGAGTCTCTTGTATGCAACATATTGATGGTTCATTTTTTTTGATCCATTCTGCGAATCTATATCTTTTAATTGGGGAGTTTAATCCATTTACATTCAACGTTATAACCGTGAAGGCATTTCTTGAATCAGCCATCGTATCCTTTGGTTTATGTTTGTCATATTTTTCCCCTCTCTCTATTAATATCCTTTATTGTACCCATACCGAATCTCTTTAGTACTGAACCTTTCTCCAAGTCTCTCTGTCCGTTCTTTGTTTCTCTTGTCTGTAGGGCTCCCTTTAGTATCTCCAGTAGGGCAGGTCTCTTGTTAGCAAATTCTCTCAGCATTTTTTTGACTGTGAGAAATTTAAGCTCTCCCTCAAATTTGAAGGAGAGCTTTGCTGGATAAAGTATTCTTGGCTAGAAATTTTTCTCACTCAGAATTTTAAATATATCGTGCCACTGCCTTCTTGCCTCCATGGTGGCTGCTGAGTAGTCACTACTTAGTCTTATGCTGTTTCCTTTGTATGTGGTGAATTGCTTTTCTCTTGCTGCTTTCAGAACTTGCTCCTTCTCTTCCGTGTTTGACAGTGTGATCGGAATATGTCTCGGAGTGGGTTTATTTGGATTTATTCTATTTGGAGGTCGCTGAGCATTTATGATTTGTGTATTTATGTTGTTTAGAAGATTTGGGAAGTTTTCCCCAACAATTTGTTTGAATACTCTTCCTAGACCTTTACCGTTTTCTTCCCCTTCTGGAACACCAATGAGTCTTATATTTGGACGTTTCATGTTATCTATCATATCCCTGAGGTCCATTTCAATTTTTTCAATTTTTTTCCCCATTCTTTCTTTTATGCTTTCATTTTCCATTCTGTCATCTTCCAGGTCACTGATTCATTGTTCAACTTCCTCTAGTCTTGTACTATGAGTGTCCAGAATCTTTTTAATTTGGTCAACAGTTTCTTTAATTTCCATAAGATCATCCATTTTTTTATTTAGTCTTGCAATGTCTTCTTTATGCTCTTCTAGGGTCTTCTTGATCTCCTTTGTCTCCCGTACTATGGTCTCATTGTTCATCTTTAGTTCTTTGAGTAGCTGCTCTAGGTGCTGTGTCTCTTCTGATCTTTTGATTTGAGTGCTTGGGCTTGGGTTATCCATATCGTCTGGTTTTTTCATATGCTTTATAATTTTCTGTTGTTTTTGGCCTCTTGGCATTTGCTGAACTTGATAGGGTTCTTTTAGGATTTGTAGACCAATTGAAGTCCTTATTTCTAATTTATCAGATCTACAGCTTCGTGGAGTACACTTTCTCTAACTAACCAGCAGGTGGCGTCCACGAGCCAGCTGTTCTCCACAAGCCAGTTCTCCCCTGCTTAGCCTTTTTGGTGAGTGGGGGAGTGAGTCTTGTGGGGTCCAATTGGTGTACCAAGCTTGCGTGTGTAGTTGGTGTTGCCTTCCCTGTATGTGGGGCATGTTTCTGGGCAGTCAGGGAGGGGGGGTGGCTCTAACAATCAAATCTCCCTGGTGATCCTAGAGTTTTAAAGCTGCTGCAATAGTCTAATCCTTCAGTTCAGTCTTGCCACAGTTTGTCTGTGCCACTGACCCACAAGTCCTTGGTATTGGTGTATGGTTCCTGAGACTTGCAAGTGGGCCCCTCTTCCAGGCTGTGCACCCCGGGTCCTCTGTTGAGGGATGACTGTGCTATGTCACAGGTGAGTGCCGTCTCCCCAGGGCAGTTCTGGGCTGCTGGGCTGTGTAGGGAGGCTCCCAGTCTGCTGAAATGATGGCTGAATGGGGCTTTGTTAATTCACACTGCTCCGCCTGCCCAACTCTGGGACAATCAGCTGAGGTTGCAGGGAAGGCTAATGTCCACGCCCAGTTTTGTGGTGTGTGCCTGTTATTTGAAGCGCTTCCGTCCCACTGGGTTGTCTGGGGCAGGTCTGGGCTATGGGGCTGGCGACGGGCAGGAGTGTTTCCTGTCCACCAGGATGATGGCTGTGAGCGGACACCCCCCTTTTCTTGGGAAGTTGTGGTGTTTAGTGAATTTTTTCAGCCACTGGATTATTGCCTTTTGTCTCAGAGCTCTCTTAGTTCTGCTCTTGTCTTGACCTGCCCAGATTGCAAGTCTTTGAAGCTTTCTGTATTGGGCTTCTTAGAGTAATTGTTTTAGAAAAAGAAAAAAGGATTAAAAAAAAAAAAAGAGGGCCCTCCTCAGAGATCTAATGGGCTATTGAAATGCTAAGAGACAAAGCAATTAGGGCCATTAAAGAAAGGTCCACAGGGCAGAGAGATCAGCTTTTCTTTGGGATTTGCATATGAGCCTCAGGGCCTGAGCTCTGCCCTTCCCCTTTCTATGTTCTCCAGAACTCCAAAAATCCTCCGCTTTTATTTTGGAGTTTTTCGTGTTGTTTTGTCTATGCCTGTCTCCTCTCTGCTGGGCTGGCTGCTCTCAGATTCTCTGGTGTCTGGTCTCAGTCTATCTATAGTTGGAGTTTGGATCAGCAGAATGAGTTTCCGATAAGGGCTGCCACTGCAGTTCTCCCTTCTCCTTCCTGGAGCTGACAGCCCCTCCTCCCACGGGACTGAGCCTGGCAGGGAGGGGTGCGGGTCCCCTGGCCACAAAAACTTACAGATTTCGCTGATCTCAGCAGTTCCACGTTTTCATGAGTGTTGTATGAAGTATGCCCAAAGTCAGATTGCTCTGTGGTGTCCAGTCCACGCAGTTCCTGGCTTTCTACCTACTTTCCTGGAGGAGTAACTAAAACATACAGCTCAGCAGTCCGCCATCTTGCCCCGCCTCCAAGTTTTTATATATTCTAAATTTTTTAGCTGTTTTTTCTTTTAACTTTTTAATTTTTTCCTTACTAATTTAATGCAAAGTAGGCCTGTCTAATAACATCACATAACAATATGCTTGAGTGTTTTTACATGGATCTTTTGGTCTTTGTATTGTCCTTATGTCATAGATGGGGCAAGTGAGACTATCTGACTTTCAGATAGAGAATATAGGATTCTGAAATGTAAGATATTTGAGAAACTGTAGCTCATGAATATTTAGGTACTACAGCTTAGGTCTCCCACCACCAGATTGGCCAGACATATATGCTCCTAGTATGTGCACAAGGATTACTCTGCTTGCTCTGGAACTGGGACCAGGGATCTGCACTGGAAGCACAGTGGAGCCAGTGAAGGGAGGTGGAGGGGCCATCCAGGGTGTCACAAGATTCTGTCAATTTCAAGTAGCCATTTTCTTGATTCAGTGCTTTCCCTGTTACTGCTGTCTTTTAACTGTTTTCTGGAGCTTTGAGAAAGTGTTTCTGCCAGTTGTTGCTGATTATTCAAAGCTTCTGGTGTTGGGGGTGGAGGATGGAGCCCTGAAGCTTCTTACTCTGCCATGTTGATTGGGGTGAGGAGCTCCTTCAATATTAAAAACTTTAATATTTGCAGTAGCAGGGGTTAGGCCAAGCGTATAAAGTGGCATATACATGTGGTGAGATTTCAAAGACAGGTGGTTGCAACTTTGTTCTCAGAACAGGACACTTGTAGTTATATTTTCCCTCCTTTTGTAGCAATTGGGGTACTGAAGATGATGCAACTCAGAATTACCACAATGGCAATTCAGACCCTCGAGGATTTGGTATGCTTGCCAATTTGTATGTAATATTTATGGATGTATATGATTGTGCCTTGCAAATAAACCAACATTAATGGACTAATTATTAAGTATAATTAATTTAATAGAGGTATGGTTATTTTTATTTTCCACAAATGTTCGCCTTTAGAGCTGTTTAATTTCATAGTCTTAGTCTAAAGTTTACATTTAAACTTTCAGAGTGGTTTCACTTTTCAGTCTCAGTATTACAGTTCCAGTATACTCTTTAATTAAAAAAAAAAGAAAGTGATTAATAGTAATCCTGATTTCTGTTACCACACATTTCTGCCTTGATCTAAAAATCTCTCAGTCAAGGCGACAGGGTTCTAGACTTCACTTGGCTGGAATTTAGTCAGTGCTGACAACAAACCTATTAAGTATAAGTAAATAAGTACTCTTTTTGGTATAGGTTATTCTTAACAGATTGAACTATATACAAGCTGATAGAGTAACTAATTAATTCATTACACTCATCTAGTTACACTTAGATCCTTGTTTTTTAATGTATTATAGATTTTGACCTAGTTGACTTAATCTCCAGGTGCCTTATGTTTTAAAGCAAATCATGGCACTTGGTATACCTGATGTACGCTGTTATAATTATTTTTCCTTTTCTCCTTGCTTTTTTGGGGGTTGGTCACCTAAGGTCACATTGGAATTGCTGTTCCTGATGTACATGGTGCTTGTAAAAGATTTGAAGAACTGGGAATCAAATTTGTAAAGAAACCTGATGATGGTGAGTCATTTTACCTGTTTTCTGCAGGCCTATCTTTAGTTAAATAGCATTTACCCAGTACTCACAGATGGCTCCATTGCAGTAAAACACCTCGTGGTTGCAAGTAACAGAAATCTACCTCAAACAAGATTAAGGAAATAAGAGAAATTACTGGAAGAATAGCTGGGTATCTTAGAGAATGGAAGGGCAGCAATTAAGGTGGCTTCACAAGGGACTAGAAGCCAGCAGGACCTCAAGAGCCATCAAACCTAGACTGCCTCTTCCACTCCTTAACCCTACTACCTTCTTTCATTGTCCTCCAGCTTTCACTGTTTGAGTTTCTGATTACCCAAAAAGAAGTTACTTAAAGCCTGTTTCATCTGATATTAGTATAACTACACCAGGTCTATTTATTTAATAATTGTCTGGTATGTCTTTTTCATCCTTTTACAGCCTTTGCATGTTCTTAAACTTTGGGTATGTCTCTTAAAATAGGATATGTCTGGATTTTGTTGGATTTATATTTTTTATAATTATTTTACTTGAATTTGTTTCTGCCACGATAATTTGTTATGTCAATTTTCCCACATTGGGTTTCATTTTAATCCTTTTTTTCTTTTAAATTAAAATACATAATATCCAAATGTCTTCCCCAATAGGATAAGAACTTGCTTCTTCCCTTCATCATGTTACTATTACCCAGATTGGGATATTACTGCTTTATTTTCTGTTTCTTTGGATTTGGCTTTTTTTTTTTTTTTTTAAAGATAATAACAAATATATCAAGATATTTGGTCGCCTTTATATATGTCTTGCAGCATCTTTTGACTTTTTTCTGTCCTTTTATTTAAGTATCTCAGCCAAAACTGTTTTCAGAACATTTGTGAGGAAAAACTTTGCCTTTAGAGGCTTTGTATGCCTTCCTATTTGAATGATAGCTTGGTTGGCTATAAAATCCTAAGTTTATTTTCCTTTAATCTTGAAAATGCTACTCCATTGTGTTTTTGCATCTAGTTTTACTGTTGAAAATCTGTCTAGTTTGTGTCCCTTTGTACGTCATCTTCTGTTTTGTGCTGGAAGCTTTTTAGATCTGTTATTTTTTTGTCCTTCCCTTCTTTCTGGGAAATTTCCTCAAACTGGTATACCAATTAGCTAATTTTTCCTCAAATGTATCTCTTCTCATATTTAATTCATCTATTCTTTCTTAATTTCAGCTTCTTTAATTTTCATCCCTAATTTTTGCTTGGTTCCTTTAATATTTTCTTGTTCTTATTTCATACTGGTAATATTTGATACTGTTCATCACTTTATGTTTTTTTTTTTTTTTAACTTCATTTTATTGAGATATATTCACATACCACGCAGTCATACAAAACAAATTGTACATTTGATTGTTCACAGTACCATTACATAGTTGTACATTCATCACCTAAATCAATCCCTGACACCTTCATTAGCACACACACAAAAATAATAAGAATAATAATTAAAGTGTAAAAGAGCAATTGAAGTAAAAAAGAACACTGGGTACCTTTGTCTGTTTGTTTGTTTGTTTCCTTCCCCTATTTTTCTACTCATCCATCCATAAACTAGACAAAGTGGAGTGTGGTCCTTATGGTTTTCCCAATCCCACTTTATGTTTTAAATTCTTGGTCCATTGTTCTAACATTTCTTCTTCTATTTGAATGTATAATCCATTGTTTTATGTTTTAATGGTTATAGTCCTTGAATTCTTTTTATATTGGTGCCTGAGCTTATTTTTCTCCTAGGGCTATTGGGCTATTCCAATCCATCAGGAAATGTGAATGGTTGAAGACCAGACCTGAGTCCTTAACAGCCCTAATGATCTCAGAAAGATGAGCTGGATGAGCCCAGAGTGGAGATATCTAGGCACCTGAAAATGAGAATTAAGCACGTTATACTCCAAACACAACTCTTAGGTTAGATTGTCCCACTTTGTCCCTCAGGGAAAAGCAGTATTAGTAGGAGACACTCCTTATATTATAAATTCCTAGCCTGGATGAGTGGAGGGTGAGGGCTAGAGAGATCAGTTGTTCCCACCTGTTTTTCTTGGTTCCTCACAAGCACAAGCCTTCTTTACTGCCCTTATTTACTGCTGAAAACATCTGAACCAGACTTCTGAACCCCCCACAGGGATAGGGCAGGTACTGATGCTCAAGCCATTGAGGGAAGCAAGAGCAAAAGCTTCTAAAAGTTTCCCTTCTGTTTATTCTCCAACAGCCATGATGGGCTGTCTTTTGGTCCAAGCCAAAAGTACCAACTCTCACATAGCCCAGTTCAAACCAGTCACTTCCCCACCCTACTCCCCATTCTTCTTCTCCTGACCCATCACCCCAGGACTTTCTCACTTTTTTCTCCCCATTTTCCATCTGTTTTCCTCTGGAATTGATCTTGGGGAAAGGAGCTGGAGCTAGGAGTTAAACTAATCCAGCATATTGGCCCCAAAATAAATTTCTGAGGTCGCATTTTTCCATTTAAGTAAACAACTTTGACTTACTAGGCTCTCCTTCTCAGTTATGAATTCCTGGGAGAAAAAGTCTGATTGACATGGTTAGTATAGGGGTTAAAAAGGTTTGTATGACCCAAGCATAGAAACAAAACTTTTGGGTGTGTGGGCAAATCATGCTACCCTGTTCCTTCAAGTATCTGCCTATTTTTTCTTATATTTTTTGTCTTTTAAGACAATTTCTGTAACTATTCAACTGTTAGCATGAAATTATACTCCAAAAATGAGATAAATACTTGATGCTTTAAAGATGCAGCCAGTCCCACAGTTTAGTTTCAGGAGGGTTTGGTTTCCAGCTATCTGGAAAATAAAATTTTAGTCATTCTGAAAAACATACATTTGGGCAACACTGACAAACAGAATTTTTAAAAATTAAAACTATAAATAATGTATTTTGTTAAAATACAAATTAGAATTTGAATTAATAAAAACATTTTTAATTAAAATGTTTAGTCCTTTCAATATTGAAAATCATTTCATTTTACAGGTAAAATGAAAGGCCTGGCATTTATTCAAGATCCTGATGGCTACTGGATTGAAATTTTGAATCCTAACACAATGATAACTATTATTTAGTTCTATGAGACTACGTCTTTGTGATTTCAATGAAGACATTGTAGAGGACAAAAAGGAAACAATGTGGTTCAAGGTAGTTATGTAACAAAAGCATTGAGGACTAATGGATCATTGTCCTAGTTCAAATTATTCTTAAGTTCATTTCTTTTTCCTACTTCACCTAACTGTTCAGTAATTCTGGTTTTAAAATAGTGCTTTTATCTTATGCCCTTGAATGTAATTCTTTAACTTTACTTTTGAAGTAATAATTAGAACAGTTCCCTTCAGACACTGCATTGGCCTTCATCTGTCTTCTAAATAAGACATTTTTTAAGCCTTTCTTTGAATCATCATTTTCAAAAAAACATTTAACATGTTTTTGTTGTGGATATCTTCTGGGGTTTCATTCCTCAGAAATAACTTTTCCCAATGAAAAGTAAGGAAAACACTGAACAAAAATGAAACCTCATGTGTACTTCAAACAGTATAAAGAATTGTGTTACAAAAGAAAAGTTCCTCTTGGGAGCAATTGAGAACCATGCTGACAAGGATGCTGATAGAAAAACCAATTTCTGTTCATTTATAAAGTACTTCCAAAGTTCAAGAACTAACTTCATTTTTTTAGGATGGAGAGGAGGAGGAAGGGGATATTGTTTACTGGATACCCAGACACTGGACTTGGCTGTCACATGCTTTATCTCATTTAATCCTTACAACTATCCTATGAAAAAGGCTAAACATATAAAATAACTTTAATAAATTGAAGACAATATAAATAGGCTGAAGTCCTCAAGATCTCATCATCATGTTTAGTATTTAGATTGTGTCTCAAATATTAGTACCTCACAATACCTCCTTTGCTAATTTCCTGTAAAATCCTTGGACAAGTTTGAACATCATCCTCTCAGCTCTCAGGCCTGATTACCACAGTGAGGAGTAAGCAATGGAGGAGGTCTTTAGCACATAACTCCCCTGGGGACAGCCAGGTGACTCCTGCACAGGTGGTACTTAACATTACTCCTGAAGAGTCTCTATCCCAAGGTCTGCATTATGCCATTAACCATTTATTATCAATTATATTCAGTGATAACGTAATAGTTATCAGAAGTCAGCTAAATGATCTTCCCTGCTGTGACTCATATTTGGTTTTAAAAATCAAAGTGATTTTGAAAATCTCTTATGGTCTTAAGAATAAAAACATCTAGTTCATGGTTTAACTACATTTCAATTTTTTGCAAACTTTAATGAAAGATCTTTGGATAGGCCTTGCCAACTGTGCTAGCACTGCTAGAAGCTCTTTACATTTCCTTTTTAGATGGATTGGATTTATGTGACCAGTTCGAACAAATACAGGTACTTATGAAGTTAAATAAAATAAAATTGTAAATAAGTCTATGTTTAATTGCAAACTTCTGTCCAGCACATTCTTTCTAAAAAAGGCTGCTCTCAGGGAGTACTACAAGGATGTGAAAGGGCTTGCATATTCATTCTGAACTGGGAATAATTTTAATTCTGTACTGCCTATAAAAAAGATAATTTCCGTGGATAAAGAAGTATAGAAGAATGGGAAGAGGAAAGTAAATAAGGAATAAAGGATTGTGGTAGATAATGGGCAGAAGGAAGAAAGGCTAATTATGAAAAGGTGAGTTGTAGGAACTGAAGAAAACCAATTTCATGTATTGAGTACTAGAATTATCAAAATGGGGGGGTGTAATTAGATTCATAAATTATCATATAAACCTTATTTCCAGCCTTCTCCCTTGCTTACTCCTTAAGTCCACTTGTATACCTCATGCATTGAAAAAAAAAAAAAAAAAGAGAGAGAATGTATTGTATTGCCAGGCCTTGCTAGGGATTGGAAACCTTATTTCCAAATTAACTTACCTGACAAGTGGTGATATGAAAGGATGAAATAAAGCACCAAAAATGTTTTCTCATTCTTGTTTTTCATTACTGGACAGCAGTACTGTGTCATTTACTGTTAACATAAAATAAATTGGCAGTCTCCCATGAGTCCTACACAGCTAAGACTGGAACTCTTAACACCAGTTGTTTGAATTAAGAGTTGATGGCTGAGAGAATCACTCATGGCTTCCCTTAATGGCATTCTGACCAGAATTTTACAGAGTGTATATAAATACTCTTCTGTAACACAACTGTTTGTGCAGAGTAAGGATCAGTAAAGATACTTGCTGCTGGCAATAAGAAAAAACTCTATTTGATGTAACAAGCACATAAGTTGACTGGCTCTAGAATAGGTTGATGGAGCGTTCAGTAATAACAAGAACCTCCAGATTCTTTCCATCTTTCTCAGCCTGTAATCCTCAGCATTTTCTTTGGCTAATAATACTATGATTACAGACACCTACCATGATTCCAAGTGTCACGCGTAGATCTGCAATGGCCATTGAAAGAAAACCATTTGTTCCTTGTGTGTCTCTTAAATGAGGGGTAAAAAACTTTTCCCAAAGCTGTCTAGCAGACTTCCCCTCATCTCTCCACCAGAAGTGGATTATTTGCCTGTTTATAATTGCTGGCAAAGGAAATGGGACCGCTCTGACTGAGATGGATCATATTTTCTCAAGTTGCCTGCATGTGGTTAAATACTGGATCAAAATTGAGACTGCTAGAATGGAGGAACAAATAAGGTCTTTGGGGTAGGCATAAACACACTGCAACAGGCAAAATTAAATATCGAGAACCTAGTTGTTTCAGGGTGCCATAAGAAATAAGACATTTCCTGCCCTCAAAGAGTAGAGCCAAGATTGTGATTCTCAACCATATCAGACCTAGCAACCCTTTATAACTCTGTAAAATCATATCCCTCCTCTCAAACTATCTTAAAATGAAATACATATATAAATAACGTACATATATACGTGATTTCATAAAGGCCCAATGCCTTCATTGTAATGTAAAGGAGAAATGAAAAATATGAAGTAAAGTACTAAGCATTTCAATATGTAAGTGCCCTGGTGCTATTATACTAGAACAGAAAAAATCAGGTGTTTACCCTTAAGAATGGAGGAAGAAAAGAATTGTGAGGAAATGGCATTAGTCCCTCTGCCAAAATAATTACTGAACTGGCAGGAATGTTCTGAATCAACTATTTAATATTTCATTTATTTTAAAGAAATGTGTGAAGTTACCTGGCCTGAACATTTTGGTAAAGGACACAATTGTGGCAGAGAAATTCACAGGTGTCCCAGAGTAGTAGGCAAGTAATATTTAGCCAAGTATAGCATCAGTACTTTGGTAAGGTAATGTTGAGTCAGATTAATCCAATAATCGGGGGGTGGGGAGTGGGGGGTAGAAATTGGCTAAGAGGATTTCTACTTTTATGCATTGATCTGAATCCTGTCAATATAGGCAAAGATTATAAAAGATGTTTTAAATGCCAGTACCTAGGACTGCTGAAACTGCAATGAAATAGGCATTTTCATAGACTTTATCCAAACTGTCTACATATCAATTTTGCAATAAATGTCAAGAATCTTTAAAGACTAAAATGTTTGAATCCTTTTATCTGGTAATAGTGTGATATCTTGGGAATTGTGTTTCTTAGAAAATAATCAGATTTCATTTAAAAATTAGGTAAAATTTTTTACTTCCATCATTATGCGTAATAGCAAAAAATTAGAAACAAATGTCCAAAAATGGGAAAATAATTATTGTGCTGCCTACATATGACAGAATATTTTGCAGCCATTAAAAAAAATGTTTTCAAAGAATAGAGGTGAAGAAATGCCCATAAAATATTAAGTGAAAAAAAAAGGACACAAACTTACGTACATCATGCTCTTGATTTTCTTTAACTGAAAGTCATATGTATACACAGAAATTGCTAGAAGGAAATGTACCAAACTGTAGTGATTATCTGGCTGCCAGGATTACCAATGACTTTATTTCCTTCCATATGTTTTTCTGTATTTTCCAAGTCCTCTAAACTGAGCAAGTATTACTCTTGTAATGAGGAAAAATAAATGAAAAATATTGCTAAATTTGCTAACCCTTTAATTTTTCCCCTTTTTGGGTAAAAGGTATTTTAACAAACAGGTTTTGTCTGCTACCCAAACATCTATTTAGGATGGTAACTTATTTCAAAGATTAGAATGCCTTTATATTAAGTTATCTGAAACTATTTGTTTTAGATAGACTTAAAATTCTAACTGAGCAAATTCGATTATAACACTAGTTGGATTAAAAAAAATTGGAATGGGTTAAGTGAAAATCCATGAAGGAATTTAGTCAGAATTATCTTTTTCTTCTACGTCTGCTCTTAGCTACTGATCCTAATATCCTATTATTGTTACTAATATTTATTTTGTATTCTAAACTATATCTAAAATTATATCATCAATCTCTGGTACAAATTGGGCAAGAGCGCCACTTGGTGTTTATTTAAGAAATTGCTAGCCAATGTGTATCGAAGACCAATGTAGAGTCACCTTAGCAGTAACAGAGGCTTCAGCCAATCCCTTGGAGAGCTCTGAAGCCAGGATGGCCTTTTAGACGCATCAGAGATTGAAGCCAAGGGGTCAGGCCTGGCCATTTACCACTGAACTGATCAGTCATTAGGCACAAGTTGCTCCCAGGGAGGGAGCCTAGTCTTGGGTGATGCAGCTGCCTTTCCCCAAGGAAGATTTCTGGGGAGAAAATTCCTGGGGAGGGACTCAATTCTGAGCTATCAGCAGGCAACATTTCTAGCAGTTGGAGGAATGAGAATCTTGGTCCTGAAATGGATCTGGACTGCATATCACAGCAAACAATATAGTCCATCCCTTGCAACACTTGGATTCACTTGCTTAATGCAACAAGTTTAATCCATCTGGGAATCATTCCTTTAGGATTCTCATTGATCTCTTTTCCTGTTAACCACTTAAGAGAAAGGTGAAGTGGAATTAACTATTGTTCTCATCACTGCAGATGATTCTTATCATCTCCTCTACTGCCATCCTAGACTCCTTTCATCCTTGGCTAGCACCTCTGCTACTCTAAGGGACTTACCTGGTGGAGTGACCCTGACTGTCACTCCTGAGGGTTCTGAGCCCCTGGTCACCACGTCCTTCTCAGGCAGGGCAGGTTGCTGTACTTGTCCATATACCATCAAAATTGGGCGGGGAACACCAACAGGTCGATTATATGCATGCTAGACATATTCCTAGTTGCCCCCATTGTGTAGCACAGCCCTAATTCCTCCTAATGATCAGTGTCTTCTACTCCTGCCAGAAAGGTCATTTTTTTCTTGCGCAAAAGTAACAGCAGCAACCAGAGCTTAAAAATTAAGGGGTCTCTTGAAGGAAGATGCTCAGGGCTCCATTCCCCCCAGAAGTTTTGAACAACCAGCAAGAACTGGCAGAAACAACTTTTTTTAAAGCTCCAGAAACCAAAGGATTGCAGCAACAGGGAGAGCAATGACAAGAAGAAGACTACTGAAAAGTGTTAGGATCCTGTGGCACCCTGGCTGGCCCCTCCCCTCCCCTTCACCTGCTTAGCATGGAACCAACCCACACTCCCATTGTGGATCCCTAGTCACAGTTCCGTTGGGAGCAAAATAATCTTTGTGAATGTACTACAAGCATGTATGTCTGGCCCAATCTGTTTGGTGGTGGCCTGAGGGACTCGCTGTCACAGATCTTGCCCTGCATGTAGAAGGTGGCTCACGGAGCTCTTCTACAGAATGCTGTGGGACAGCAGTCAAGTGGATGCCTGGGGCAAGGGATTGCTGGCTGTAGGACAGAGGGCAGGGTCCACACCATAAGGAAACAGTTTCCTAGGGAAGAGGGGACATTTGTATCCATGTAAATGGGGGAATTCCTAGGGTCACACATGCATGCTAAAGACAAGATGCATGTGCAGAAAGCATCAAGGAGGCCCCTAAACTTTGGCCTGGTGCCATTCTCTTAACTCATTTTATGGATAAGCCTTGAAGGAAAGCACTTGCATATAAGTCAATCTGCAAAGACTGGGAAAGGTCTTTTCTTTTCTTTTTTTTTTTTTTTTTTTTTTTTGCTAATTCCTGACATTCAAGGAAAGCTCTGTCATAACACTAGCTGAATACAACCTAGTGAAATATTGAAATGAAAAATAAATGCAATACACAATCGTGTACAGTGTCTAACAGAAGGAGAGAAGTCTCAAAAGGACATTTTGGGACATATGAAAAAATTGAAATATAGTCTGTAAGCTTTATAGCCATGTTAAATTTCTTGAACTTGATAACTGCACTTAAGGTGGATATATAAGTGAAAATCTTTGTTCTTAGGAAATATACATGGCAATATCAAATGTTCAAGGAACATGATATATACAGCCTACTCTCAAGTGTTCAGAAAGTGGATTGATAAACAAACAAATAGATGGATAGATTGATAGATTGATGGATAGAAAGAATATGGCAAATGTGGCAAAATGTCAGGAAAGGTAAACACATAACTAGAATATATGTTGATTCCAGCCAAAATGAATTACTGCACCTTCCAGGTGGAAGGTGTCCAATGTAGGGGTTTTACCAAATATAAAGTATGTCCGTTTCAATTATACAGCTGGAGATGAGTGAAAGACCACTGGGTGGGTATGTGAGCTGACTTGGACTACGTTTATTACCTGACTCCTATTTCCCCTACTCTAACAAAGGGGCCATGATAATGCTTTGAGTACCCAGGTATCAATGACAACTTTGAACTTTGTGTCCAACAGTCTTCAAAATGCTGAAATCTTTTCACCAGTGCATGGTTACTCTAGTAAACGGCTGTAGTCCCTCTGGGTCTAAGGGAAATCATTACTGAAATACTTACTGTGATGTTGCAGGGATTCAGTTCATTCAGTTACTGGATTCTGGTTCTGAAAACCTGTTGTTCAGGTCTGGAAACTGGGCAAGAAGTTGTGATTTAAAAAATATATATTTATCGAGTCACTCAGCCTCTCGTTATCCATCCTTGATTTCTTTTTATTTTATACACTGAACAATGGGTTTGTCATCTGCCCATCTACTTTCCACTGGGGAGTCCGTGTTCTATTAACCTTATCTATAACTGTCTCAGTCCTCCCATCTGCCACTCCAATCTTACTGCTCATGACAACAATTTGCTCTTACCTTGTTTCTGAAGGTTAAGTGTGTGACTTTTATTATTTTGGGATCCTTTCATCTCCATTACTATCAGGGAGCTCAGTTCTGTAACAGCATCTCCTATCATCAGCCCTACTGAATACAGAGCCACCACTGAGTTCTCAGTTCTCAACAGTGCTGGAGTCCTCCTCATTAGCTCTTTTCTGAAGTTGTGGCAAATGGCATGTCTCGTGGGCATTACTGTGGGACATAGTCACCTGATGGGTTTTCTGGTCATACCTAGAATATCTACTCTAGCATGCCACTTCTTGAAATAACCAATTATAAGTCAGGAAAATGGTTATCTTTGGGGAAAAGGGGAAAGGTAGTGATTGAGAAAGGGCATAGAGGGCTTCTGGGGTGTTGGTGATGTTTTATTTACTTGCCGGGATTCACTTTGTGAAAATCCAACAAGCTGTGTAATGATTATTTGTGTACTTTAATGTATGTATGTTTGCACTTTATGTATGTTAGACTTCTATTAAAAACAAACTTTTTCAAAAAAGATAACTAACATAAATGGAAAAAAAAAAATAACAAGAGGAACACTTTGTAGGTTAGAACCAAGATGAAGCATGTTCTCCTCAGGCTGTTCATGTTGATTTTGACATCTTTGTACTGCAGAGTGTAATTGGTCACTAAACAAAGAACATGTTTTACTCATTTTAAAAATGTTTTTAAATTCGAGGGAGCCAATAAGATGGCTTTCCTTGAAACCCTCCTCCCTCGGTTTCTATGAAACTACCCAGCTAGTTCTAAAGCTACCCTCCTGACTGTTCCCTTCTGTCTGCATTTCCTCCTCTTCCCTTTAAATGCAGGTGAGGGTGAGTAGAGAAGAAAAGTTGCTCACTGGAGACAAACAGGTTTCAAATCTTGTATAACCACTGAGTGTGAGATTCTGAGAAAATTATATCCATGTGAGGATTACATTTCTCACATAATGGAGTGAAGAGAGTGACACTTTACTTCCTCACAGGGTTATTTTAGATGCAAGGGAGAAAATGGGTGTGAGCCGTTTTGTAAACTGTGCCATAGGAATACAAGACATTTCCCCAATATTCTGTCCTCAGCCCTAGCCTCTTCTTTCAGTTCAGTCTCTTCCTTCTTTGGTAATATCATTTACTTTCATGGCTTTAACTATCATCTTGTGGATAATAATTCTTCAAGGAGATAAAAAAATTAAAGTTATAATCTATACAGAGCAAAATCGAGAATATAATTAATGTATGATTCAATTTGGCCTCAGTGCCATAGTCTTCCTAGACTTTGGAAATAAAACTGGTAGCTTATTTTTCCACTGGAAAAAAACGCCTTTCACCTTTTGCTATTTATATCTCTTTGGTCTCCTCCCTTTTCTCTGTCTCACTGTCAGGAGCATTCTTACTTTTCAAGTCCTTGGTTTGTCACACTCTATATTGACTATTTCCTTCCCACCTCTTCTACCCTAAAGTACTGGTTCTCAAACTTTTGCACATCAGAGATCATATGGAGGAAAACATTATGCTAAGTGAAAGAAGCCAGTCACAAGAGGCCACATATTTTATGATTCCATTTATAGTAAATGTCCAGAATAGGCAAGTACATAGAGACAAAAGTAGATCAGTGGTTGCTGGGAGGTGGTGGGGAATGGGGAGGGACTGCCAATGGGTATGGGTTTTCTTTTTGGAGTAATGAAAATGTTCTAAAATTAGATTGTGGTGATGGTTACACAACTTTGTGAATAAAAGCCACTAAACTGTATACTTCAAATGGGTGAATTATATCTCAATAAAGCTGTTTTTAAAAAATCACGTGAAGGGCTTATGAAAGCACGGATTGTTGTGCCTCACCCCCAGAGTTTCTGATTCAGTAGGCCTAAGGTAGAACCTGAGGAAATTCATTTCTACCAAGTTCCTAGGTGATGCTGTTGGTCCAGGGCCACATTGTGAAAAACACTACTAGAGGAGCAGTATCCAACAGAAATGTAATCTGAGTCACATAAGTAAATTTGAATTTTTCTAGGAGCCACATAAAAAAGGTAAAATGAAATAGGGGAAATTAATTTTAATAATATGCATTATTTAACCCAATATATACAAAATATTTCCATCAACATGTAATAAATATAATAAAATTATTGAGATAGTTTACATTCTTTTATTTGCATTAAGTCTTCAAAATATGGTACATACAGTACATAACTTACACCACATTTCAATAGCCACAGGTAGCTCGTGGCTACTTTTATTGGACAGTGCAGTCCTAGAATATTCTCTTTTTTTCTTTTCTTGAAATGGGCTGGGGTTTAAATCTCATCTGTATGATGGTGACAATAACATTCCATACCTCATGGGATTATTGAGGACGTGAAGTGAATTAATAATACATGTGAAAATGCTTGGAATAGTTTGGGGCAGATAATAAGCAGTCAATGTCATCTATTATTATTTCTCTGAAATTCATTAAACAAAAGAAAAGGATATGTGGCTCAATCATTTAAGTAAAATTAAAAAGAAAGACATATTAGCTATGTAAAGTCCTAACCTAAATCACTGAAATAAAATGATAGACAATAACATGTTTGTTCGAGATAGAATGGTCTTGGCTGGAAGAAACAGAAAATTCAATTCAAGAGGATTTACATAATGAAGAGATTTAAAGGCTTATGTAACTGGAGTGCAAAGGAGGAATACATTTCAGTTTTGATTAGTCCAGTCCAAACAATGTCATCAAAAGGTCCCAGGTCTTTCTGTTTCTTCACTTTGATAACCAGTATTGGTTTCATCCTAAAGTTAGTGTCCCTCTTGGCTTTGGGTTGGCTGCCAGTTAGAATTAGGTTGAAATGCAACTTGATTTATATCTGGCAGGAGAGACAGTGACTCTCCAACCATCGAACAAAAGCTCCTTCAGTATAATAGGACTTTTCTAGATAATTTACTTCTTGACTTGGGTTCACTTTGTGAAAATCCAAAAAGGTGAATAATGATTATTTGTGCACTTTACCATATGTATGTTAGACTTAAAAATAAAAGTTTTTTTCCAAAAAGGAAAAAGTGTTTTCCACTGTAAGTGAAATAAAGGTAAGAGACCATCTCATGGGTCAGGACCAAGATGAAATGTGTCCTCCTTTAAGCAATAGATAATATTGTTTTGCTGGGTTTTTTTTTTTTAACTTTTTAAAAAAATATCATATTCAACTTGCTTTTCTTACTCCACATTACAGTGTAAGAGTCATCCATGTTGAACCACATTGATATAAATATTCTAGTTAATCCATATGTTGTGCACTGTTTTATTGTATAAATGTACCATAACCATTTTTCTGTTACTGGATATGTAATATTTTTCATATTTTTCTTATTAGGAGCAACACTGCTATGAACATGAATAGATGTCTCCATTAATAGATGTTGGAGAACTTTTTTCTAGGGTTATGTCTAGGAGTTTCACCTAGGGGAGACATTTCTGGGTCTTAGGTTATGCCATCTTCAACTTCACTTGATATTGGCAAATTATTCTCCCAAGTGGTTGTATCTATCGGGATTAGGTTTGGTTGCAAGTGACACTAAGCCTAAAATAACAGTGGCATTAAAAAAAATAGCAATGTACTTCCCTCTAAAATAAGTCTGGAGGCAGGCAGTCCAAAGGTGGACAGTTACCTTCACAAGGTCATCAGAGACCCAAAAGACTTCTCTCTTGTTGCTCCCCAATTCTCAGCATATGGTATTTATCTTCTGGTGCAATAGGATTTTTCAGAACAATATGATTGTTCTGTGCAGTATGAATATTCATTCCACCCAGCAAGAAGGAAGAAGGAAAGAAAGGCTTCCCATTATATTCAATTGGCCAGAACTTAGTCAACTGATCACACCTAGCTGTAAGAGAGATTGGGATATGTAGTCTTTATTCTGGGTGAATAAAAAAAGAAAAATTCTAGTTTTATTGCATTGTGCTAGAGAACATGAACTGTGTCATTTATTCTTTTTGAAATTTACTGTAACTTTCTTTGTGAACAAACGTGATTGATTTTTGTGAATGTTCCTTGGACAAGAATAATATGTATATTCTGTTCTACTTAAAACTATTAGATAAAATCTCATTGAGAGTTTAGTTAAAATCTTCACAGCCTTATTATTATTATTATTATTTGTCTACTTGGTGTATCAAATTCTAAGAAACATATATTAAAGTCGCTAATAAAATTGTAATTTTATGAAAATCTCCTTGTATTTTTAAAAAAGTTTTTGCTTATGTAGTTTGCTCCCATATTAATTGATAAATATAAACAAGAGTTTATAAGTTATATCTTCTTCATTTATTGTTTTTTATGCAGTTTTATTCAGATATACTCACACATCATACAATCCATCCAAAGTATAAAATCAATGGCTCAGAGTATCATCACATAGTATTATTTTTTTTATCATTACAAAATAAAATTTATCTTCTTGAGTTAAAGAGGAAATCTATTTTACAAAATATCCTTTTTTTGTGTATAAGGCTGTTGGCCTTGAATTCCACTATATTTGAATTAATATCACCATCTCTGCTTTCTTTACGTTTGTATTTACCCAACATTCTTGCTATTCTTCTTTAATTTTTCTACTTTATTATTTTTAACATACCCAAATAATCAAAGTATATAGAAGAGAATAGTTCCTTCTCCTTCCCGAATCACATCCATCTTAAAGAAGCTAAGGTAACAATTTGGTGTATGTCCTTTAACACCAATTCTCTAAGTTCATAAACAAGTTTAAACGTGGTGTTAATGACTCCCAAAGAAATCCAGGTCCTAATCCCTGTAACCTGTAAATGTTACCTTATTGGGAAAACTGGTCATTGTAGATACGATTAAGTTAAATATCTTGAGATGAAGAGATTATCCTGGACTATCAGAGTAGGCCCTAAATGCAATCATAAGTATCTTTGTAAGAGGAAAGCAGAAGGAGATCTGACATAGAAGAAAAGGCAAAATGATGACGACAGCAGAGATTGGAGTGATGTGGTCACATCCAAGGAATGCTGGCAGCCACCAGCATTCTCCGCTAGATTCTCCACTAAAACCTCTAGAGAAAGTGCTGCCCTGTCAACACTTTGATTTGGTCCCAGTGAAACTAATTTTGGACTTCTGACCTCCAGAAATGTAAGAGAGTAAATGTGTGTTGTTTTAAGCCACCAAGTTTGTGGTGATTTGTTACAGTAGCCATAGGAAACTAATACAAAGGTATAAGACAAACTTTTTCCCTTTTTAAATTTTTACAAGTATGACATGCTCTATATTGTGCTCTACAAACTTTTTTTCCTCTTAACAATATATCAGTTAAATCTGTCCAGATCAATATCTATAGATTTCATTGTTTTTAATAGTCAAATAATATTCCATAGTATAGATGTTTCATAATTCATTTAACCATCCAACGATGGACATTCTCATTGTTGCCAGTTTCTTATTGCAAATAGTACTGCAATAAACATCCTATGTTTATGTGTATCTATATATGTTGGGATTTGGGGGGTGGGGGTGGGAATAGACTCACAAGAGGAACAGTGAATAATTGTATTGACTTTTAGTAGATGCCATCAGATTATATTCCAAGAAGGTTGTAGCAATTCACACTTCCTGGTCTGAATTTCTCTCAGGACTAGTGAAGTTGAGCATCTCTTCATATTTTTTGGCAATTTGCATTTTCTATTTTATACAATGCTTGTTTAGTTCCTTTGCCCATTTTCCTCCCTTTGGATTATTTTTCTTAATCTTTTTTCTGCCATAGGGTTTAGAAATATTTCTCTAATTTTTTTGTTAGTCTTAATTTTACTCCCCTTCCATAAAAATGGGAGAGAATTCCTTCTACTCTGTCACATCTAAAGAAGCCTGAGAATCTAAAACATCCTCCCCTCGATGCCTCAATGAAGAAATCCCATGTGTCAATTCCTCTTACTCAGCATTTTGGAACAGACATTTTTCCCTTATCTCTTACTCTAATTCATTGTTTGATGGATCTCAAAGGCCTAATCTACACAGATGCTGAGAGAATCCACATAGTGTCTGTCAGTATGGGTTAGGTTATGCTATCATACAAATGACCCCCCCCCCCCCACCTAAGTGGCTTACCAAACAGATTTAATTCTCCCTTATACTACCTGTCCACTGAGGGTCTCAACTGCAGGTAATGGAGCAGCCTTTATCTGGAACATTATTGGCCATCTTGGCAGAGGAACAGAGACCATGAGTTTCAGCTGTAATTAACACACAGTAGTTTTTGTTTTTTGTTTTGGTATGTTTTGTGTGTTCTTTTTTACTTTTATTTTTATTCTTATTTATATTTTTATTTTTTGGAATAATGAAAATGTTCAAAAATTGATTATGGGGATGAATGCACAACTATATGATGATGCTGTGAACAATTATTGTATACTTTGGATATTGTATGGTATGTGAATATATTTCAATAAAATTGCATTAAAAATAATTATATTAAAAAAATCATTTGTCATTGTATTAGGGAATTTGTCTTATTTCTCCTTTTGTGTCTATTATTCCTTGCTTTATCTATTTAAAAGTCATGTTAGGTGCAACAAACTTAGGAATCTATATTTTTTCCAGTTATATTGAATCTTTTATCTTGATTAAGAATCCCTCTTCATCTCTATCAGTATTTGCTTACCTTAAAGGCTAGTTTAATAGCTACACAAGCTTGAAATTGATTAAATTTTGCATGGTGTATCCTTTTATCCTTTTACTTTCAACACTTTTGTGTCTTCATATTTAAGGAGTGTCTTTTGTGAAAAACTATTTTGTTTTTATTTTTTAAGCCAATTTGATAATGCTGGTTTTTCAATTAGATATTAAATCCATTTATATTAATGTAATTATTGATATGTTTGGTTTTACATCTACCATCTTACTATCTATTTTCTTTTATCACACTGTTGTATGTTCTTTTTCTCTTCTTTCTTGCTTTCTTATAACTCGTTTTTGAATTGTCAATTTACCTCTCTAGCAGTTTGTTAGTGTTAATATTTTTCTTTTTTTAATCATTAACTCGGTGCATTATTAGCTTACTTAAATATAATTTAAGACTTTTACCACTACTCAGATACTACAAGACCTTAAAACACTTTTAACTCTATTTATGTCTTCCTACCTTTATTACTACTTTTCTGTATTTTATTCCTTTATATATTTTAAATCCAAAAGACATTTGGGTTATAGACACACATACAGAATCAAGCCCCTCTCTCCACCTACATCTCTATCACCCTAGCCCAAGCCATTGTTTGCTCCCATTTGGAATATTAAAAGTTCCTGGCACTTCCCCTTACTCCACTCTCAACTCCTTACAGTCTATTCTCCACACAGCAGTAATAAACATCTTTTTAAAAATTAAATCTAATACTGCCACTCAGCTATTCAAAACCTTCTAATCCTTCCTCTCTAATTCTGCATAAAAAGCTGAGTCCTCATCATGGCTTACTAGGCCCCACATGGTCTGACCCCTTTACTCTCTGGCCTCATCTCCTAACATTTGCATCCTCACTCACTCTGTTTGAGCCTCTTTGGCTTCCTTCAAAACTCCAAGCATGATGCTTCTTTTGGGCCTTGGTACTTACTGCTTCTTTCTCAAAATCTTCTCATGGCTCCCAACCTCATTTCATTCAGGGGTCTGCTCAAATGTCATCTTATCCGGGAGGACGTCCCTGCAATCCTATCTAAGTTAACACCCACAAGTAATCCCACTCTGGATCATCTTACCTTAACCTTTGATTGCCTCCTGTCACCTATCATCACCATATATTTTTATATTTTTATTTTTATTTTCTCTTTGGTTATTGTCTATATCCACCACTAAAATGTAAGCACTATGAGGACAGGGATGCTTGTTTTATTCAATGGTGTATCCCCAGTGATTAAAACAGTGCCTGGCACATATTAAGGACTCAATAAAAATGTTAAATAAATGAATAAATGAAAAGGTTTCCAAGAAGGCCCTGAAGGCAAGGGTCCCTGACTATTGGCTAAGAGTAGAGGCAACCAAAAGAGGTCAACCTTCCCTATAGGCCCAATCTTTGTGAGAACCCAGGCCTGGGATATCACCTTCTGGCCCCATAGGCCCAGGTCATGGCCATGTTTTCAAAAATGGTGATGACGATGATGGGTAGAACAGTCCAGTAGTCATTCACCAGTTTTATGAAGTAGACACCTGAAGGATGAATGAAGAAGAGGCTGCCCAGGTACAGAAACAAAGAGACACACACTGTCAGCAGCTTGGTGTGTTTCCGGAGGGAGGAGGTGTCCTGGAGTGGAGTGATGATGACCTGCATGATCCCTACCATGGTGCTCAGCCCCAGGATCACCAGCAACAGGAAGAAGATGATGGACCATACTTCTGACCAGGGAATTAGTGCCAGGGCTTCAGTGAAGGCCAGGAAGGCAAAGCTTGGACCCTCCTTAATCTTCAAAATCTGTTTCTCTATGTCACACTCAGACACCTTGCTGAGGCCCATGCTCTTGATGGTCTGCGGAAGGCCGTTGAGCCAGGTGGTGAAGGTCGCCGTCGGGTTGTCATGCAGGCTTACAGGGGGCCCGGCCTCAGGAGGCAGCTCTCCCTGGGCTACCAGCTTTATGAGTATTTCAGCATTCCTCCTTCTCTGGAACTATAACCTTCAAAAAGTAAAGGGAGCTGGTGTCCAGGTTCCTCGATGAGCCAAAATAGCCATCCCTAACAGGCCAGGATGGGGCTGACCAGGGGTTTCCCGGTCTGGGAGCTCGGCTCCTGCTTTCCCCAATGGGCAGGACTGATGGCCGGTTGCTGAGACGGTCTGGCCGAGGGATTTGCCGGAACCGATTCAGTGGGCAAAGAACCAGAGGCAGCCTCCTAGGTCCCTGGTTCCGGCCTTGTAGCCCTTGCCGGGTTCTTCAGTCCAGTCAGTCACACAAAAGTGAGGGCAAAGAAGCCTCAGCCGAGAAGCTGGGCTACCCCTTCAGGCCCACGCTCGCGCGCGACGCTCAACACACAGTTTTGCTCACATTTCAGGGGCCCAATCACAGGGTCATACTTGAGCTTACTAAAGAAAGGAAGTGCAACCATTCTACAAGGTGAATCACTGACTATGAAGATTATATAGTCCATGACACACATCTGCTATGTGCAGGCAACAGAAAAATCACAAGGCATATAAAGGCATTCAATAGTTTGAAGGATGTAATCCAAGACAATCAGAATAGGTGCGTTCTGGTGTCGGTAGGATCATATGGTTTCTCTCAGGGTGGGAGTTACTTTTCTCCTTCTAATGAGGTACATAAAGCTGGGACCATTCAGGCAGTCACTGGACTGAACGTTCTTCCCAGGTTCAGACAGAGGTAAGAGTCCTCTGAGGCTGCTGGCTCCCTGGTCCTTCTCTGGTATAAGCCCAAATCATAACACCCTGCATTACCCTCTCAAGAACCTGAAGCCTCAGGTGAGAGCCCCTTCAGGATCAAGTCTCTCTCTAGGAGAAAATGGTAGTAAAGGATGTTTTTTCCCACAAAACACTCTTAACTCAACATTCTGTTCCGGGTCATTTCATCTTGGCCTTTTCCTTCAAGCTAAGATTAAAAAACGAACAAACAAAAAAACCCACACACTTCATCCTACTCCTTTACATTTTTGCCATTTACCATCCTACCATGTGTAATTGGAGGTCTAATTTCTCTTACAGCATGATCACCATGTTTCCTTTTCCATTATAGTGCTAATCAGTGCTGTTCACCAATATCTGGTTCTCTTCTTCTGGACACACAGTAGTACTGTACTTCCTTGGCTCCCTTGCAACTGGTTCAGTGAGTAGTTCTGGGCAATGAATTGACAGCAGAAGTAATGTCTGTCACTTCTGGGCTAGAGAATTTGTTAGTATGAAACCTCCAGAATTTTCTTATTCCCCCCTGGAAAAAGCCATTGATATTCTGGGGTTATTTTTTTCTGTTCCCTAGCATAGGTCTATTCTGACTGAAATGATCACATACCCTTTTCAGGTACTGAAAATACACATAATGAATTAAAGATACTCATAATGTTTGATGTGTCTTTAGATACATAATGGGTATAAAATGCTCTCCAAGACACTCAAAGTACAAATATAGGCCCAGCTTGCTTAAGTTTCATTATCAAATTAAACTGGCTCAAACACCCAGATGCCCTTTAGGTAGGAAGTTAAGAATTACTCTAATGGGCTAATCTCATTTACCCTACATTGATTTTCCTTAAAGCGTAGTCTACACACCCTCTACATCAAAATCACCTGGGGTATTTGTGAAAAATACAGGCTCCATGCTACCCCACAAATCAGAATTCCTGGCAGGACTCAACATGTCCTCCCACCCCCCCCCCACCCCAGTCATTCTTATGCACAGCTCACACATGATCTGGAATTATCTATGCCCTCCCTTCCTTATCTGTTGATCCCCACCTGACCTCTAGACCAGCGCTATCTAATAGAACTTTCTGTGACGGTAGAAATTTTCTATTCTGTACATGTGCTGTACAAACAGTAGCCACTAGCCACATGTAGCTATTGAGCTTTTGAAATGTGGTGTTTCATTTCAAATCATAAGATTTGAAATTTTAATTTAAATTAAAACAGCCACATCTGGTAAGAGGCTACCATATTGGACAGCACAGTTTTAGACTATTAGTGCCTTGAGAGCAAAAACGGTATCTTCAATCTCTGTATCCCCTCTGTGCCTAGCACAGGGTAATTCAGTAAATAAAAACTTAAATAGGAAATAGGGATGGACTATTTCCATTTTTGTGGTTCCTGGTATATTAGGAAATGAAGAAATGCTAAAATAGGGTTATAAAATTTCAAGTATGTTTGAAATGTTTTCATTATATTTACAAAGCAGTTTTATTGTCTTATTCTCAAGATAATTACAGGACTAAAAGATTAAATTAGAGACACACTGGTGTCTGATGACAATACCTACAGAATAGTCTTAGAGTACGCAATTATCTTTCTACCTTTGACTTAAGCAAATATAAAAGACATACTAAAACAATAATGAATCCTGCTTTAGGATCTTCCATGTACCTTCAGTTAAAGTGTATATATGGGAATATATACACTAGTGAATACAATCAGATCACTAAAACCAAGAATGTGATTTAGATTGGATATAGAAAAAGTTAATTCTTCAAATTCTGGTCTAGTAGAAGAGAATACTGAAAGAGGCTGTGAGAAAATTATTACATCAGAGAATGTGGGACTTGAAGTTTCCCACTTCTGCTTGCCAGCCATTCTCTCACCTACCCTGCTCTTTCACAAAGAAAGAAGAGCATAGATTAAAGAATGACATTCTGTAGCTTTACAATAACATTAAAACTTCTTTGAAAATAATTCATTGTTCTAGCTCTATTTATTCCATGTAGAACCCTGGAGAACTTATAAGCAATGTAATTCTTATCAGCATGGAAGGGTGTAAAAGTTAACTCTTGCCTGAAGTTGAGGCAAGGAACTAGGTATAAGGTAGTTATGAAGCATATTTATCAATCATTTCCTTAGCTTTTTCTACAAACAACCTGAGGTGACTAGCAAAATTACACACAGAACGTAGAAAATTATAAACAAACCAGAACAAAAGAAAACCCATTTTTAAGCAGAAGCTTCAGATCAGGGAACAAATTTAAATGCAATATGCTGGCATGGGTCCCTATCTAGGCACACATTTGACTCACAAATCTGAGTCACAAATTTCACTCAGAGCTTCAAGGCAGTCAAAGTGAAAAGGGAAACACAGCCAGTTATATAATTTGCTTAACCATAAGAAGTCACATCAGTCACTCAAGTGTAGACAGATATTTCATGATACTTGGAGCTGAAAGAAAATTCTCTCATGTGATTTCACCTGGGAACACAAAGTGACTGAGTTCACAATAACAATTCTACAGTAAATGCACTGGTGGGTTCTGTGGAGCAATGTCTTCTAGAACCCCTTAATGTATGCACAAAACACAATATTCAAAATGCAATTCAGTAAAACACTCCTAGAAGGGCATGGGTAAAATTTGTGTGTGTGAGCTCAGGACAATATGGTTAAGTATGCAGTTTTTTGATGGACCCACTAGAATTGTGTGGCTGAATAAAGGCAGATACATATTGTTTAGAATCCAGTAATCCAATCAGCAGATGTTAGGAGGCTGACAGCCTTCTGTGAAGAATGAGGCACCCCACACAGATTCTCACTAAGAACATTTCACCCTGCACTACAGAGCCCAGAGGGTGTATCTCCAGGCAACCAAAAATAAGAAAAAAATACATGTTCAAGTCTATAAAATTCTATACAATAGAACAAGGGGTCTCAGACAAGTCGTGTTTGTTTACTAAAGTTCACATTGTGCAGTGAGTGATATATGATGCATTGTGGGAACACAGGCTCAGGCACAACAGAAACTTTTAGCAAAATGATCCCTTTATTACTTACACAGCACAGAGGGTCCAAAGAAGCAGGTAAGAGATCCTGGGAGGCCAACCGCTTGGGTCAGTGTCAGTTGATGGCAGCTCCGCATGCCCCACTACATGTTGGGGAGGAGAGACAAGTTTGTGCTGCCCCAGAGTGGGCTATTTATATACCCTAGAGGGAAGAGATCCTGCCACTGACAGTTCCTGCCCTGATAAGCAGCTGGGGCTACTTGTTCCTGGTTTCCAGGTTTAAGATATGGTCAAGCCACTCCATTAAACCTAATGTCTTCTCCAGGCTGTGGAATAAAAACATCTGCACATAAAGAAAAGGAAGCGGGTCAAGTGAGGGCTGGAGTTGGCTGCTGAGCATGTCCACGACTTTCTGAGAACACATTAGGTTCCAATATTTAGAAAGTTCGGATCTGGCAACCCTGGACCCTCATACCACATGGCAATAAATTCGTGGGGTTGAGTACAGAGCATTTGCCCACTTGCCTGGGTCCTTCAAGTACTTGAATGCTCTGTCAGAAAATGACAAAAATTAGAGTTGAAAATTTTTCAAAGAAGAAATTATCAATTGCTCACTCTGGCCACACAAAAATCTGAATAGTGCTCCCATGAAATGTATGGCTTTTAGCAAAGTGGCTGGCCAGTAAATCTACTTGGAAAAATTACTTGCAGAACATACTATTAACTAAAGAAACTAATCAGGTAGTACTGGATCTAAATCAATTACTTTCAAGGACATGTCCCAAAATAACTATTTTAATTTTAGTCTTAGAACATGTGATCTTAATCCATTCTTTCTGACAGCAAAAATCAACTGTAAATTGAAGTTCATTACAGGCATATTTTATTGCACTTTGCAGATATTGTTTTTGTTGTTGTTTTGTTTTTTTTTTTTTACAAACTGAAAAGGTTTTTGGCAACCCTGCATCAAGCAAGTCTTCAGTAACATTTTTCCAACAGCAGGTGCTCACTTGTGTCTCTGTGTCACATTTTGGTAATTGCCACAATATTTCAAGCGTTTTCATTATTATTATATCTATTATGGTGATCTGTGACCAATGATCTTTGATGTTACTATGTATAACTCTTTTGGGGTGCCACAAACTGCATCCATATAAGACATGAACTTAATCAATAAATGTGCATGTTCTGACTGCTTCACTCACTGGCCATTCCCCCATCTCTCTTCTACTACTTGGGCCTCCCTATTTCCTGAGACACAACAATACTGAATTTAGGCCAATTAATAATCCTACAATGGCCATTAAAGTGTTCAAGTGAAAGGAAGAGTCGCATGTCTTTTGCTATAAATTAAAAGCTAGCAATGATTAAGCTAAGTGGGGAAGGCATGTTAAAAGCTGAGATGGGCCAAAAGCTAGGCCTCTTGTACCAACAGCCAAGGTGTCAATGCAAAGGAAATGTTCTTGAAGGAAATTAAAAGCGCTACTCAAGTGAACATATAAATGATAATAAGATGAAACAGCCATATTGCTGATATGAAGAAAGTTTTAGTAATCTGGACAGAAGACCAAACGAGCCACAGCAATCCCTTAAGCCAAAGCCTCATCTAGAGCAATTCTATGAAGGCTGAGAGGTGAGGAAGCTGCAGAAGAAAAGTCTGAAGCTATCAATAGTTGATTCATGAGGTTTAAGTACAGAAACCAATTCCATAACATAAAAGTGCTTCTTATGGATGAGCAAAGAAAGTGACTTCTTGAGATGAAATCTACTCCTGCTGAAGATGCTGTGAACACTGCTGAAATGACAAGTGAAGCAACAAGTTACTGATGCAGAACCTGCAGCAAATTATCCAGAAGCTCTAGCCAAGATAATTGATGAAGGTGGCTACACTAAACAACAGATTTTCAATGTAGATGAAACAGCCTTATACTGGAGGAAGATACCATCTAGGACTTTCATAGCCAGAGAGGAGAAGTCAATCCCTGGTTTCAAAGGACAGGCTGACTTGTGTTAGGGGCTAATGTACCTGGTGATTTTAAGTTGAAGCCAATACCTAATTACCATTTCAAAAATTCTAGTGTCCTTAAAAATTATTCTAAATCTACTCTGCCTGAGCTCTATAAATGGAACAAAGACTGGATGACAGTTTACAACATGGTTTACTGAATATCTTAAGTTCACCACTGAGGCCTGAAATCAGCAAAAAAAAAAAAAAAAAAAAAAAAAAAATTACTTTCAAAATATTACTGCTCATTGACAAAGCATCTAGTTACCAAAGAGCTCTGATGGAGATGTACAATGACATTAATGTTGTTTTCATGCCTACTAACACATCATCCATTCTGCAGCCCACAGATCAAGGAATAATTTCAACTTTCAAAGTCTAAGTATTTAAGGAATATATTTTGTAAGCTATAGCCGCCATAGATAGTGATTCCTCTGATAGATGTGGGCAAAGTAAATTGAAAATCTTTTGGAAAAGATTCATCATTCTAGTGCCATTAAGATCATTTGTGGTTCATGGGAAAAGCTCAAAGTATCAACATTGACAGAAGTTTGGAAGAAACTGATTCCAATCTTTGTGGATGACTTTGAGGGGTTCAGGACTTCAGTGGAGGAAGTAACTGCAGATGGAATGGAAACAGCAAGAGAACAGAATTAGAAGTGGAGTCTGGAGATACGACTGAATCGCTGCCATCTCATAAAAAAAAAAAAAAAAAAAAAAAAAAAAAACTAATGGAAGAGGAGTTGCTTCTTATGGATGAGCAAAGAAAGTGGCTTCTTGAGAGGAAATCTACTCCCGCTGAAGTTGCTGTGAACATCGTTGAAATGATAACAAAGGATTTAGAATATGACATAAACTTAGCTGACAAAGCAGCAGCAGAGTTTGTGAGGAATGACTCCAATTTTGAAAGTTCTCCTGTGGGCAAAATGCTATCAAACAGCATTGCGTGCTACAGAGAAATCTTTCATGAAATGAAGACTTTCATCTATGAGGCAAACATCATTATTGTCTATTTTAAGAAACTGTCACAGTCCTCTCTCAACTTCAGCAACCACCACCCCGATCAGTCAGCAATCATCAATATCGAGGCAAGACCCTCTACCAACAAAAAGTTTACGACTCATTGAATGCTCAGGTGATTGTCAGCATTTTTTAGCAATCAAGTATTTTTAAAATTAAGGTATGTACATATAATTTTTTAGACATAGTGTTATTGCACACTTAATAGACCTAGTATAAACATAACTTTTATATGCACTGGAAAAACAAAAAATTCATGTGACTTGCATTATGGTGATATTTGCTTTATTGTGATGGTCTGGAACCAAACTTGCAGTAACTCCGAGGTATGCCTGTGTAATAAAATATCATCTGGAAATAGGAAGATAATGGACTTTCTCATCTCTAAAGCAAGAAGGCATGTGTCCAAATAATCCAAAAGTGGTTTCAAATTACTTAGATACAGGTTAAATTCAAGGAGGGCCACGGTTTGGCTGTTTTATGCTTAATATGCTTTCTAATCTGTGTGAACACCAGTTTATTGATCTGGACTTTCTAGGTCATGCAGAAGTCTGATTTTAAATGAACTGGGATTCTATAATGAACTCATACAACTAAACCTCAAACTACTTCTTGTCTTCAAAATCAAAGCTTGAGAGATCACTTGAAGCCACAAACATTTTTTTAAAACAAAGTTTATTTTTCTAATTATAAAATAGATGTACATTATCAACAATTTAGAAAATAAAGAAAAAATTAGATCATTTTTTTCTCCAACTTTTAATTTTGAAAAATTTCAAATTGACAGAATACAGACATGCAGGCAAAGGATTCTGCCAGTTACTAAGGCTGAGCCACAAATTTACTCAAAAGGGAAAAACAGCAAGTTATATAATTCATAGTGCCCATAAGGGGAAAAACACATTAGTTCCTAAAGTGTATCGTAACATCTGGCTCAGAGAGAAAATTCTCTTCTGTTCATCTTAAGAACACAAAGTAATGCCACACATACAACAGCAATAACCCTACAGCAAAAGCACTTGTGAGTTCTGTAAGCTACTGTCTCTAGAATCCCTCAATTTAGACAGAGGGTATGTGGTGTGAGAGGTGAGCAGCCTGGGAGTTGAGAGCATGTACTTTAGAGCCCAAGTACCTGGGTTTGAGTCCTGGTTCTCTCATTTATTGTATGACCTTGAGTAAATTACTTAACCTTTCTGGGCCTTAGTTTCCAGATGTATTAAATGCTGTGATTAACAGTATCACTTAAATGAAAGGGATGCTATGAGGCTTATAGGAATTAATGCCCATAATATATGTAGAGCAGTACCTGGCACACAGTTAGCATCATAATTATTACAGTAAATGCTAAGAGAAAGGTGTGCACATGATGCTAACAGTACAGAAGAAGGGCACTTAAACCTGCTGAGGAACACCTGAGGGAAGGTTTCCAGGCGACAGGATGCTTATGCTGAGTCTGAATCTTGGCCTACTACTTAACTACTGTAATGATCTTGGCTAAACGTCTTAAGCTTTGTCATTGTAAATTTTGTATCCTCTTCTGCTAAAACAGGTATATAATGTCAGTTGTTGATACAATAAGCTAATGTTTGTGATATTAAGTGAGACAATATATAAGGATTAGATGAGCAAATGTAACAAAGTATGGCAAATACAATAATAAATATTAGTTTCTTCTTGGATCTGGTGGAAAAGTAAATAAATTACTCTTGCATTAAATGTTTACTTATGTCCACTTCTTCCCAACTAATTATTTAGTTTAGAAAGAATTGTATGTAAATATTCATTCAGATTTCAACAAAACTACCTGGGAGAACTGTTAAGTGATCAGTTTAGCACAACTCCTTTGTCTTTTACATTCCCAAGGAAATGTTTTGGCCTGCTGTAATGTCCATTTTTTGAGGCACACTGTACCTATCTGATGGAATAGGTAAGTACACCACTTTGATTTCCATTAGGCAGAACTAAATGCTCCCTCACTGTAGTCCCATTTCACTTTATAAAGAATTCTATTATAGTTCCTTTAATTTATATCTTGCTTTATTTCAAGAAGTACTTATAGAATCTAGTTAGATATTTATATGTTTATCTCCCTTCCTAAATTTTTTTTTTTAATAATTGTGTTGTATCCATAGTCTCTGGACAGAAATTGACACATAGTATACTGACTCTCAATGTTTGGTGAAATGAACTGAGTAGAATTTGAAGTGTGCTATTATAAGCAAATGAATTTAATATAAAATTGGGGGATTATCTAGGAATTAATGTGAAAATGATAGACTCTCAGCCTGATCCTCTCCTTTGACAATGAAAACACGGAAGCCTAGGAAAGTTTAGTGATTTGCCTTAGGTTATCTAGCTAGTTAATGGCCAGAGCCAAGACTAAAATCTCAAACTCCCATCAACCAGTTCAGAAAACAATCTACTATATTGGCCTGCCTTTCAAATCCCAGCCATTTGCCCTCTATCTCCACTATATCATAGAAGGAGCTACTCTTGGTCACCAATCACTTTTATTGCTAAATCCAGTCAGTGCTTTTCAGCCCTTGATATATTTGACTCTGCTGACTCCCTCGCCATCTAGACATTTTTTCCTACCTTGGTTTTAGAGGCATTACACTCAGTTCTCCTTTTATCTCCCTGTCCACTCTTCCTGAGACTTCTTTGTGGGCTTCTGCTCATCTGCCTAGGGTTTTATCTTTGGTCCTGTTTATTATTTTTCTGTATTTTCTCCCTGCTTTATTTCATTCATGCTTATAGCTTAAATGACCAATTACAGGCTAATGTCTTCCAAATCTATTTTAACTCAGACTTCTCTCCTCATTCACAGAACTGTGTAATTTGATTGCTTATTGGACATTTCCGCCTGGATGTGGAGGTTCCCTCTATCAAGTCACATTCACGTTGTTGTATCTTTGAGTGATCCTAATAAATTGTACTTTTCTTTTCCACAGATAAAAAGAGAATGCAGCTGGAGACTAGATACCACTTTTACTACCTACTATATTAGTTTCAAATTACCACAAACTTACTGGCTTAAGACAACACAAATTTATTATCTTAGAGTTCTGACTGTCAGAAGTCCTAAAATCAACATGTTGGCAGGACTGCATTCCTTCTGGGGGGCTTTAGGAAAGAATCTGTTTCCTTGATTTTTCCAGCTTCTAGAGGCCTCCTGCCTTCTGTGGCTCTATCTTCAAGGCCAGCAGTGTAGCATCTTCAAATCTCTCTTTCTCTCTGACCTCTGCTTCCATCATCACATCTCCTTCTCTGACTCTGATGTTCAGCCTCTCTGTTATATAAGAATCCTTATGACTACACTGTACCCACCCAAACAGTCCAGGATAATTTTCCCACCTGCTAGGTCCCTTTTGCCATGTAAGGCAACATATTCACAGGTTCTAGAGATTAGGACGTGGACATTTTGGGGGCCCATTATTTGGTTTATCACAACTGACAAAGTTAGTATTGAATATTACTGCAGACAGAGAACTTCCTAATGTCAAACTCTGGAATTAAACAGGCTTTGTCACTGTATCACCCTGGATCAGGAATCCTCATCTCGACCCCCAGGCTCTGCTCGTAGAGAAGCAGAAGAAAACACCACAACAGTTCCCCGAAGGCAGCTTTCTTCTGAGAGAAAAAGACGGGGAATGGCTACATGTATCTAGTTTCTCCTTTTAAATTCACCAGTCAGGAAGTCACTCCTCCCTAGAGAGTTGGGTGCAGGTACTGGTGGGAGGTCAGGAGTATTATACTAATGGATGTTGTTCAATATGGAAGACGACGTCTTGAGTGGAGAAGTGTTTCCCCATCAAAGATACCCACATTTGAACTAATCATCACACCTCACAAATCTGATCATCCTTCTAGAAATGTCACCACCACCATCTATAACTTACATAAGAAACCTACAAATAACCTAGACTCATCTTTGTTCCCAACTTGCTAAATGTTACCACCATATACCTCAACACCCATACTAGAAACCTGGCCTACTCATTTAACTCCCACTTAGTGATGGCAATTCTACCACCCCAACAGCCCTCAGATCCCCTCCTCAACATTCTACTGTCAATGCCTTGGTTAAGGCTCTTATCAATTTTTGTCTGGAGTACTGCAATGGCTCAAAACTGATCTCCTTGCCTAAAGCTTTTATATTCGTGTCCATTTTCACTTCTGTGTCTTTATTCATGAAGCTTTCCTTGCCTGGAAATATCTTCTCAATTACTCCTCCACAGACACATCCCGGACCTCCAGCTTGCCCTAGCCTCAAGAAGAACTGACTAAGATCAGTCAGCGCCAGATTTGAACCCAGCTTTCTCTGACTCCAAAGTCCATGCTCTGAACTACTCTTGTCGAATGCCTTCTCTTATAATAAAGATACTTTAAAGTCTAATGGGCTTTTTAACGTACAAGGCACGTTTGCAAGACGGGATTATTCCCACATAAAAAAATTAGGAAACTGTCAGGGTTATTGGGCGATTTGCCTAATACCGTTGATGATAAATGCCAGGGTGGATCCGAATATCCAAATTCAAGGCTCTGTCCATCACACCCTGCTGCTAAATTAAGGATCATCTCTTAATGTATTAGCGAGTAACTTTAAAGGCGCACTCAGCCTCTCCTGGTCCCTCTCTTTTGATAAATTTCCTGCGTTTTGAGGAAGTTGCCGAAGGGGTCCCCGCCTGTCTGGATGAGGCTTCTGCTCTCTCCGGCACAGGCGACCTGGAACATCGCGGTGGCGATCACGGTGGAGACCTTCCCATCCGCAGTGACGCACACTGGTGGCGCCATACAGTGACGCGTGGTGACGAGACTTACCCGGAGGCAGGTCCCGGCAGGTTACGACACTCGAGGGCCCCCAGCTCAGGAGGGGCCAGCGGGTCTGGCCGGGGGCGAAAAACCGCAGAACATCGCCCAGCAGAACTTCCACCATCTAAACCCTCAGACCCTGCCGGCCCACGGTCGAGTGGTTGCTAAGTGACGCCAGTGCGCAGAAGCCGTGCGCGGCCACGGCGGTGTGCGTGAGAGCGGGCGCGCGCCGCGGCGGTGGCAGTGGCGGCGGCGACGACGACAGCGGCCGAGGGGGCGGTGGCTACGACTGGGGTGCTGAGCAGGCGGAAGAGACATCTGCGCCGGCGGCTAGGTCTCAGAGGAACTTAGTTGGGGTGAGTAGCTGGGGGTCTCGCAGGGGTGGTAGGAACTGACCGCACCTGCCACCCGGGCCCGCGATGCGGGGACGCGCGCCTGCAGCGTACCCGCGCGCGCTGCTCCACGCCCCTCTGCCGCTTTTTTGGGGGGGCGAGGAGGGAACGAGGACCGGGGCTGACGAGGGTCAGTTTCTGAGCCGGGCGCTCTCGGAAGCTGTAGCGAGGGGCCAGGGAAGATTCTGCCATCCTGGGTGGAGGGGAGGGAGTAAGGTTTGGGGGCTTTAGGGTGGCTTTGCCAGGCCCCCGACCAGAAGTTCGAATTGGGAGAAACCCGAATTCTTAGCAGAACCTAGCATCCTGCCCAAGACGTGGTTGCCCTGGACCGAGAGGAGGCGGAACGAGGGACATCGGGGTTCGGGTTCGGAAAGTTGGGGACTGTTGGGGCCTTCATCCTGGCTGAGCTCGGAGCAGAATCTGGTTGTTATGGAGAGAGTTGTGAATCAGTGCGTGCCTGCAGCGTTAGACACGCCCACGACCTGGGGAAGGCGATCTGTCAGTACAGATAGGCGGCCAACCTGTTGCCTAGTTTCCAACTTCACATGTATGTGCACGTGCTTAATGCACGCATAAAACTTTGTGTCACAGTGTTGCTACAGATTTTGAGGCCAAGGGACCGATATCCATCCTCATTTCTTACTTCCTCGTAGACTCGTCTGCTGTTTTATTTCTTGGAATTACTTGTGCTTTTGTCATTTTTAGGGCAAAGTGAAGTATGCAAGTTCTTTCCTCTTTCTTCCTCAAAGTAGTATAGATTTGCTTTTCGTTAGTCAGAAAATACAGATTATGTTCAACATGTGGGCTGGAAAATGATGATCATAGAAGCCTGGGTGTAAAGGTTCTGCAAGCCATCATCTCTACTCAGTGTACTGGACTCCATCATAGATAGATGTGTGGTGGTTGTAATTGCTATCCTCGCGAGGGAAGTGTTGGAGATAGGGAAGAAACCAGTCTTCTCATTTTCTGTTGATTGAGGCAACAAAGAGTGTACTGAAACTTAAGCATGATTTATGCAAGAAAATTGGAGAAAATAACTTCTAAGTTTTTATTCTGCTCTAAAATTCTGTAATTTAGTTTCATAATGAAGAATCTGTAAAATATGTTCCTAGGTTCTTACATCTTGGAACCATTAATAACTCTGCTTTGTAACGCTTAGATTTATTGAAATTCAGTGTCTCTTTCTGGACTATCGCAGCTGTGAGTACAGGAATCACATCTGTTTTTTTTTTTCACTGTTGTATCCCCAGTACCTAGAAAAGTGCTTGGCACAGAGTAGGCATTCAGTAGATATTGGTTATGTATCACTGTGCACAAATGGTATATCCATGTAGAAAGCATTTAGTTCAGTCCTTTATGTACTTAAATAAACGTGTTCCTTCTCTCCAGTATTCTGCTAGATGTGGGAGGATTGTAGGATTACAAATGACATAGAATACCTGACTTTTTTCCTCTTGGGACAAACAGTCTGGCTAGGAGAAACAAGCATACCTATATAAAAGAATTATGAAACCATGTAAGGTGATATGTAAACAAATGTCAAACTGTGAGGGCTATAAATGCAGTGGAAATTCAGAAAAAAATAATTGTGTTAGCTGAGTTAGAGAATTCTTTGGAAGAAGTAAGATTTGAACTGGTCTTTGAAAGAAGTGCAAAATTTGAAATAGAGAAGAGATAAATCATATGTTGAGAAAATGGTGTGAATTTGGCCCTTGGGGGTTGTACTGAAGGACACTTATCTATCAGGTGATTGGAGCAAAAGGTCTCTGATAGGGCAGTTTTGGAGAGATAAGTTTAGCAAGTTGGGAAGGGAAAGTGTTAAGGATTAACACAGGCTTCTCAGCATCCCACTCATAACAAAGATGGACCTCCATTCAGGGTGCGATGGGGTTTGCTCTACTCAGAGTAAAGTCTTAGATAAGAATAAGTGTTATCTTTATTTAAAATTAAAGGATATTTTAGTTGAACCAGGATCAAGCTGTTGTGTACTTTTGATTTCAACTGCTGATTGGAATAAATGCCTCACTAATGTGCAAGTATCTTATGTATTTTGTCAACAGTGCATGTCCTAGTTTCTAAAATCTACCAGATGTGCATGGGCCATTCTATTGGAAATTTATTGAACTGATGTCCCAAAGCAGTCAACCAACCACAGCTCAGTGACACAGATTTGTTGGGATTAATCTCTTATAGCAGCCTATGAGGTTTGTTGTTACTACTGACCCTGTAACAAATACAAATAATGCTATTGGGGAAGAAGTGTATCCGAAGAAGGGTACTCAAACATATTGACAGAGATTTGAGGATAATGAAAATGCTGCTGCTAAATTTTTAACTTTTGGTTTGTATTTATAACATCTTATGTGACAATTATTTTGGTGCGTAAACCTGAAATTGAATTGCTTACCTAAGACATTTAGCAATGTTGCATTATTTAACAATTCAGCAAATATTTTTCGGGAGCTGGTGATGGCTAGGAACTGCATTGGGTGCTGGGAAGAAGGTGAATAAGACACAGTATACCACTTGAGGTACTAAGTGTTCATCAGAGGAGACAAACCACTAACCAGTATGTGTTCTGATAAGAGTTCATCACTTTTGGAATGGACAAATTGCTGTGGGAGTAGATCACTTTGCTTGGGGAAAAATGGATAGAGTCAGGGGAAGGTTTGAAGAGAAGAGAATGGAACTTAACCCTGAGTTTTGCCACATCGTAAAGGGGAAGAAAGAGCATTCCAGGCAGAGGGAACAGCATAAAATGGGGTCTTGGAAAACCTTGAGCTGTTTCTTGTAGGCTTGTTGCATAACAGAAGTGACAAGGCAGGAAAGGTTTGGTTGGAGTTAAATTATGAGGGTGTCTTCTGTACTATTCTAAAATGTTTTAGACTCCTCTCCCCTGTCCTCCCCCATCCCCAAATAGGCAATGGAGAGCTGTGGAAGGTAGAATAATGAGATCAGAAAGTTAATGTGCAGAATGCATTACAGTGGAGAGACCAGCTAGGAGAGCGATATTGGGAGCCTGAAGAGGGACAGTGGGAGTGGATGGATTATAGAGATACTTTAGATGTTAAACTTTCTAAATTTTATGACCAGCTAGAAATGAGAGAGAGTTAGAAGTCAAAGATGGCATGTCTAACTTGAGTAACGGTATTACGATGACATTAAATTAGAAAATATGGGAAGAGGAACAGGTTTGCAGTGGAGGTAAGAAATAATAGCATGTTAACGTTAAGGTATAAATGGAGAGATAACTAGGCAATTGGAAATTCTACTCCAGGATTTGTAAGAGGAGCAGGAACAATTGTTATATAGGTGACAGCTGAGGCTATGACAGCAGTGCCATTCTAGTAGATAAGTCAGTATAGTGGTTAACATCGTGGGCTTTAGAGTCAGGAAGGCCTGAGGGCAAATCTCTGTTATGCCACTTATTGGCTTGGTGACCTTGGGCAAGTTATTTAACATCTCTCAGCCTCAGCTTCTTCTGAAAAGTGGGGTTAGTAATACTTGAAAGAATTGTTGTGGCGATTAAGTTAGATAGTATGTGTACAGTGATTAGCACAATGCCTAGTTTATAAATGCTAAATAAATGGCAGCTGTTGAACCTGCTTTTCCTCTCTTTCAGTTCCTTATCCTGGTGAATGGTACATTATTCATCCTTTCATCTAGGTCAACTGAACTTCTCACTCCCACCCTCATATTCTAACTCTTGAACATCCCTCATATCCATTTTCTCTTCTCCATTACTACTTCATTTAAATCCTCATGATTTCTTGCCTGGATGATTGCATTAGACTTCCTAACTATGGAGCAGTGGTTTTCAGACAGCACTAGCATCACCTAGGAACTTGTTTGAAATGGAAATTCTCGGGCCCCCGACCTACTGAATCAGAAACTGGGAGTAGGTCCCAACAGTCTGTTTTACCAAGCTCTCCAGGTGATTCTGATACATGTAATGTTTGAGAAGCATGAACATGGAGTATGTAAAATTGTAAAAGGAAAATATGTCAACACTTGGAGGTTTTAAAGAAATTAGTGGTTACCAACTTGGAGAAAGAAGTGAACAAGCTATGGAAAACAGTAACAGTTTAACCAAGCTGATCCAAGCACAGGTACCCCAGAAAAGGGAGAAAACTCGTTTCTTTCCCTCTTTGTCTTAGTATTTTGTCCTTCATAATCTTTGGCCCAGGATCCCAGAACTCAGACTGCTGTTCTCTCCTTCCTGAGTTCCAGCCAGCATAGAGAATGTCTATATCTTTTTATACTTTTACTTCTGTTGTCAGACATAATAGATATGCGAACAAGTGCATGGAATATAAACCTCCAGCTTAATGGATTATTTTAAAGTAACTTCCAAGTTCTTACTGCTCAGGTTAAGAAATGAAACCCCATCAAGTATCCGGAAGCCCATCAAGTGCCCCTTTCTAATCACAGCCCCGCTCCTAAATGTAACCACTGTCCTGACTTTTATAGCATTATTCCCTTACATTTTTTTTCTTTCTAAATTTTATCCCCTAAGTGTACACTGAAAAACTTATAGTTTACTTTGCTTATTTTTAAACTTCATCTAAATGGAATCATAAGTATGTATTCTTAGTATTAGACTTTTTAAGCTTAATTTATTTGTGAGGTTTATCCATCCTATTACATACAGCTTATGTTCATTTTCATTGTTATGTCATATTCCTTTTTATGAATATGCAGTTTATCTATCCTTTCTACTGTTAATGGCCATTTGGGTTCTTTCTGGGTTTCTGTTTTTTGTTTTTGAACTGTTACATTCTGGTACATTCCTGTTGTTGCACATGAGCACATTTTTCTGTAGGGTGTATACCCAGGAGTAGAGTTGCTGGATCATATAGTATGCAGATAATATCAAACTGTTTTCCAAAGTAGTTGAACCAATAAAACATTTCTATTTATTGTTGAAACTTTTTATTATCAGTTGAATGTCACTCATATTTATCAAGCCTGCTAATAAACATCCTGTAGTTTCCTGTATATCTCTTAAGTAAGTTCTAGAGATGAAAGGCAGCCTAACGAAGAAATCCGTGTTGTAACGTCTCATCTAACTTCACCTGGAAACCTTTTAATCATATAGAAAAATCATTTTTTTTAAGGAGCTAATATGTAAATGTGGTACAAAATTCAAAATAAGTCTCCCTCTCATCCCTTCATCACTGACATCTAGTTTCTCCTCTTGGAAGCAGCCACTGTTACTATTGATTCATTAATTTATTCAACAAGTACTTATTGAGTGCCTCTAAAATGCCAGTGTTTGGGGACACAGGGGTGAACAAAATAGGCTAAGATCTGCCTTCATGGATCTTCCATTATAATGGAGGAGATTAAAAGTAATGAAGTTTCTTGTATATTTTTCAGAAATACTCTGTTTATACTACATATTCTTATATTCTTTTTTTATTGAAGAAGTTGTAGGTTTACAGAACAATCATGCATAAAATACAGGATTCCCATATACCACCCACCACCAATACCTTGCATGGTGTGGAGCATTTGTTAAATTGTCGGGAGTATATTTTTAATTTTTATAATTATGCTATTAAAGTCCATGGTTTAACTTATGGTTCACTGTTTGTGAAGTGTAGTTCCATGGATTAAAAAAAAAAATTATTGTTACCATATATGCAATCTAACAGTTCCCCTTTTAATCATATTCAGATATATATTTCAGTGCTGTTACTTGTATTCACAATGTTGTGTTGCCATCACCACCATCAATTACTGAAACATTCCAAATAGGACCCCTGCACTTTTAAATCTCAACTTCCCATTTCCTATGCCCACCCCATGCCTTGGTAACCTATATTCTAGATTCTGACTCTATGAGTTTGTTTATTCAAATTGTTTCAAAACAGTAAGATCATACAATATTTGTCCTTTATATATATATTTTATTGAGATTGTTCACATACCATACAACTATTCAAAGATCCAAAGTGTACAGTCAGTTGCCCATGATACCATCATACAGCTGTGCATCCATCAATGCAATTAATTTTTTTTTCAATTTTTAGAACATTTTCATTACTCCAGAAAAGAAATGAAGACAAAAAAAGGAAACTCAAATCCTTCCATACCCCTAACCATGCCCCCCTCCATTATTGATTCATAGTTTTGGTATAGTACATTTGTTAGTGTTGATGAAAAAATGTTAAAATACTACTAACTGTAGTATATAGTTTGCAATAGATATATATTTTTTTCCTATATGCCTCTCTATTATTAACTTCTAGTTATAGTATCATACATTTGTTATAGTTCTTGAGAGAGATTTCTGGTATTTGTATAGTTAATCACATACATTGTCCACCACAAGATTCACTGTTTTGTACATTCCCATCTTTTAACCTCCAACTTTCCTTCTGGTGACATACGTTACTCTGAGCTTACCGTTTCCACCACCTTCACACACCCGTCAGCACTGTTAGTTATTCTCACAACATGCTGCCATCACCCCTGTCCATTTCCAAACATTTAAGTTCACCCTAGTTGAATATTCTGCTCATAATAAGCAACTGCTCCCTTCTTTAGCCTCGTTCTATATCCTGGTAACTTATATTTCATGTCTATGAGTTTACATATTGTAAGTAGTTCATATCAGTGAGACCCTACAATATTTGCCTTTATGTGTCTGTCTTATTTCACTCAATATAGTGCCCTCAAGGTTTCTTCATCAATCCGTTTGTTTTAAAATGTTTTTTTCACACACCATGTATTCTGTCCTAAGTAAACAATCGTTGGTTCCCTGTATAGTCATGTATTTATGTATTCAGCACTATTGCCACTATCTATAAAAGGACATCTCCATTTCTTCCACAAAGAAGGAGGAAGAGTCAAAGGCAGAGAGACAAAAGAAAAAGAAAAGAAAAAGAGAGAGAGAGAGAAAACAAAACAAAACAAAACAAAAAAACCAAAACAAAACTTGACAGCTAGAAAGCAACAAAAGGAAAGATAGCATTAACCTAAAGTAGAGTAAAGAGTCAGACAACATTACCAATGCCAGGAGTCACATATCCTTCCTCCATTCCCCACTGCCCCCTTATACATTTAGCTTTGGTATATTGCCTTTGTTATATTAAAGGAAACATAATACAATGTTTCCGTAAATTATAGTGTCTAGTTTGCATTGACTGTATTTTCCCCCAGTCCCACCCTATTTTTAACACGTTGCAATGCTGACATTCATTTGTTCTTCCTCATGTAAAAACATATTTGTGCCTTTTATTACAATTGTTGAGCCCGCTAGGTTTCCTGAGTTACACAGTCCCAGCCTTTATCTTTCGTCTTTTGTTCTGGTGTCCCACATGGTCCCAACCTTCCTCTTTGAACCATATTCACAGTCATCTTTGTTCAGTGTACTTACTTGCTGTGCTACTATCTCCCAAAATTGTTTTCCAAACCTCTCACTCCTGTCTTTTCCTTTCTGTGAGCAGTGCTTCCTTTATTGTTTCCTGTAGAGCAGGTATCTTGTTCACAAACTCTGTCATTGTCTGTCCGAGAATATTTAAGCTCTCCCTCATATTTGAAGGATAGTTTTGCCAGATATAGGATTCTTGGTTGGTGGTTTTTCTCTTTCAGTATCTTAAATATATCACCCCAGTTCCTTCTTGCCTCCATGGTTTCTATTGAGAAATCCGCACATAGGTGTTAAAAATGTATGATGGATCGCTTTTCTCTTGCTGCTTTCAGGATTCTCTCTTTATCTTTGACATTTGATAATCTGATTATTAAGTGTCTTGGCGTAGAGCTATTCAGATTTATTCTGTTTGGGGTACGCTCTGCTTCTTGGATCCATAATTTTATGTCTTTCATAAGATATGGGAAATTTCCATTGAGTATTTCCTCTATTTTTGCTTCTTCTCCCTTTCTCTTCCCTTCTCTTTCTGGGACACTGTTTTAGTTTGCTAATGCTGCCGGAATGCAAAACACCAGAGACGGATTGGCTTTTATAAAGGGGGTTTATTCGGTTACACAGTTACAGTCTTAGGCCATAAAGTGTCCAAGGTAACACATCAGCAATAGGGTACCTTCACTAGAGGATGGCCAATGGTGTCCAGAAGACCTCTGTTAGCTGGGAAGGCATGTGGCTGGCATCTGCTTCAAAGTTCTGGTTTCAAAATGGCTTTCTCCCAGGACATTCCTCTCTAGGCTGCAGTTCCTCAAAAATGTCACTCTTAGTTGCACTTGGGGTATTTGTCCTCTCTTAGCTTCTCCAGAGCTAGAGTCTCTTTTCAATGGCTGTCTTCAAAATGTCTCTCATCTGCAGCTCCTGTGCTTTCTTCAAAGTGTCCCTCTTGGCTGTGTCAGCTCACTTATATGGCTCCAGTAATTTAATTTAGACCCATCCTGAATGGGCAGGGCAACACCTCCATGGAAATTATCCAGTTAGAGTCATCACCCACAGTTGGGTTGGGCACATGTCCATGCAAACAACCCAATCCAAACATTCCAACTTAATCCCCACTAATATGTCTGCCCCCCAAGACTGCATCAAAGAACATGGCTTTTTCTAGGGGACATTATACATTCAAACCAGCACATTCCGCCCCCTAGACTCCAGAAAAACATATTCTTTCCAAATACAAAATACATTCATCCCATCACAGTATCACAATAATGTAAATCATTTCAGTAACAATAGTTAAGTATAAGATCCCATCAAAATCAATTATAGGCGTGGTCAGACCTAAGGCATAATTTTCCTTTAGCTGTGGATCTGTGAACTTAGAACAAGTTATGTGCTTCCAATATTCAAAGGAGGGACATTCATAGGATAAACATTCCCATTGCCATAAGGAGAAACTGAAAGGAAAACAGGGTTCACAGGACCAAAACGGTTCCTAAAACCTGCAGGACAAACTCCATTAGATTTCAAAGTCTGAGAGTCACTTACAGAATGATGTTGCATCCTTGGGGCTTGAGAGAGTGGGAGTCTAACCCTTCCCAAGGGCCTTCTCAGCAGCCATTTCCTCTCCAAATGCTGAGGTGAGTTCTCCAACATATCCACATTTTGGGGAGACTACCTTCTTGGCCCCACCCTCCTCAAACATTGGGGCAGCACCTGGATTCTCTTCCATCTCCGGGGCACACACTCAACCCGTTCAGGACAGTGTGGTGGCAGCCAGGCTCTCCCCAATTCCCTGGGAATGTGCTCCACCCTCTTTGGGACCTGGGGTGGCAAAACTCTTCCAGAGCATCGAGGCAGAATGCCCACCCTCGACCTCTGGGGCAAACTCACCCTTTCCATGCGTGTGGGCCACTCCACTCTCCCAGCCCAAGGCCTCTTGACTCCAGACTTCAATCTCCATGGCTCTGTCTTTGAAGACATTTTTCCTTCAATTTGTTCCTTGTCTGTCTCCTCCAGTCCAGACCGGCAATGCCTCTGTCTGTAAAGATCTTGCAAAAATTCTGTTGGCTTCACATGAAGCACACGGGGGTCAAAGCCATCAGACAATAGGACTTTCTACAAATCCTTTCTGCTTAACTCCTTTTCCAATCTTGGCTTGTATTGAAATGGTGGCTGGGTTCCATGTTTGGTTACATACTCATTTTGGGCTGTAGCTTCTGGGATTCCACTTCCTGGAAGCCCATAATTTTCCAAGCCATCAGCTTCTGGTTTCTTTGAACCCAAGAGTTCAGTTCTAAGTTTATCTCTCTCTGCTTGCATTTTACTATAAGCTGCAAGGAGAAGCCAGGGTACATCCTCCACATTACTCCGGAGATCTCCTCAGCTAAGTATTCCACGTTGTCGCTTTCAAATTCTTCCTTCCATCTGACACCAGAACTCAATTTTGCCAAATTCTGCCACTTTAAAACAAGGATCATCTTTCTTCCAGTTCACAACAACACATTCATCATTTCTGTTCAAGACCTCATCAGAAGTGTTTTTATAGTCCATATTTCCACAGTCTCTTCAAAGCAGTTTAGGCCTTTTCTGTCAAGCTCCTCACAATTCTTCCAGAATCTTCCCCATATCCATTTAAAAAGCCATTCCAACATGTTTGGTATTTGCAAACTCAGCAGCACAAGCACCCCACTTCTCTGGTACCAAAATCTGTTCTAGTTTGCTAATGCTGCTGGAATGCAAAACACCAGAAATGGATTGGCTTTTATAAAGGGGGTTTATTTGGTTACACAGATATAGGTTTAAGGCCATAAAGTGTCCAAGGTAACACATCAGCAATTGAATACCTTCACTGGAGGATGGCCAATGGTGTCCAGAAAACCTCTGTTAGCTGGGAAGGCACATGGCTGGCATCTGCTCCAAGTTCTGGTTTCAAAATACTTTCTCCCGGGACGTTCCTCTCTAGGCCACAGCTCCTCTTCAAAATGTTACTCTCGGTTGCTCTTGGAGCATTTGTCCTCTCTTAGCTTCTCTGGAGCAAGAGTCTGCTTTCAGTGGCCGTCTTCAGAATGTCTCTCATCTGTAGCTTCTGTGCATTCTTCAAAGTGTCCCTCATGGCTATAGCAAGCTTTGCTCCTTCTGTCTTAGCTTATGTAGTACTCCAGTAAACTAAACAAGGCCCATGCTGAATGGGCGGGGCCACACCTCCAATCATAGTCACACCCACAGTTGGGTGGGTCGCATCTCCATGGAAACACCCAAAGAACTATGATCTAATCAACACTGATACGTTTGCCTGCACAAGATGACATCAAAGATAATGGTGTTTGGGGGGATATAATACATTCAAACTGGCACAGACACCAATGACATGTACATTCTTGCTTTTCATTTTGTCCTTAAGTTCCTGGAAATGTTGCTTGTATTTTTCCATTCTTTTCTCTATCTGTTCTTTTGTGATAGGCTTTCAGGTGCCTTGTTCTCCAGTTCCCCTGTGTTTTCTTCTGCCTCTTGAGATCTGCTGTTGTAGGTTTCTATTGTGTCTTTCATCTCTTGTGTTGTGCCTTTCATTTCCATAGATTCTGCCAGTTGGTTTCTTGAACTTTTGATTTCTACCTTATGTACGCTCAGTGTTTTCATTATACGGTTCATCTCTTTCACCATATCTTCCATAAACTTTTTGAATTGACTTATTGTTAGTTGTTTCAGTTCCTGTATCTCAGTTGAAGTGTAAGTTTGTTCCTTTGACTGGGCCATAACTTCGTTTTTCTAAGTGTAGGTTGTAGTTTTCTGTTGTCTAGGCATGGTTTCCTTGGTTTCCCCAGTCAGGTTTTCCCAGACCAGAACGGGCTGAGGTCCCAGAAGGAAGAAATATTCATTATGCTGTTTCCCTGAGGGTGTGTCTTAGAAGATTGGTACACCCTGTGATGCCTCAGGTCACTGTGCTTTTCTGCCCAGCAGGTGGTGCCTTCCAGCCTGTAACTCCAGACTGTTGTAAGGAGGTGTGGCCCATGGCTGCTTTCCCCCAGGCTCTGGGGTCTGATTCTGAATGGAAGGCAGGTAGTAGAGCTGGGCCCCACCCCTTTCCTCTTAGGGAAGATAATCCCCCTAGGGAGTGGTCATTAGTATTTGAATAGACTCTGCCTGTGCTATGCCCACCCTTGTCTGGGTCAGAGTGCTGGGAACTGAAAATGGCTGAGGCTTTCTCTCCTGAGCTGAAACAGGGACAGAAAGCCCCCTTCAGGGCCAGCCCATGTCCACCCCCGAGCTTTCCAAGGTCAGTCATCACCCAAAGCCTCTGTCTGCTTGTTGGGGATTCATAGCGAGCAGTCCACACTTGTTAATTAAAACCCCAGTTGGAGCTCAGCTCAGCTGTATTCGCTTGCTGGGAGAGAGCTTCTCTCTAGCACCATGAGGTTTTGCAGCTCGGGCTGTGGGGGGAGGGAGCTCCTGGCTTGGATCTGCGGTTTTTACTTACAGATTTTATGCTGTGATCTCAGGCATTCCTCCCAATTCAGGTTGGTGTATGATGAGCAGATGGTTACATTTGTCCCTCAGCAGTCGTTCCAGATTATTTACTAGTTGTTCCTGGTTGTTAGTTAGTTGTTCTGGGGGGACTAACTGATTCCACTCCGCTCTATGCTGCCATCTTAGATCACCTCAATATTTGTCCTTTTGTGTCTGGCTTATTTCACTCAGCATGATGTCCTCAGGGTTCATCCATGTTGTCACATGTATCAGGACTTCATTTCTTTTTACAGCTGAATAGTATTCTGTTGTATGTGCGTATCAGATTTTATCCATTCATCTATTGGCAGACACTTGGGTTGCTTCCATCTTTTGGCAATTGTAATTAACACTGATACGAACATCAGTGTGCAAATAGCTATTTAAGCACCTGCTTTCAGTTCTTTTGGGTAAATACCTAGTAGTGGGATTGCAGGATCATATGGTAGTTCTATATTTAGCTTTCTGAGGAACCACCAAATTGTCTTTCACAGCAGCTGCACCATTTTACATTGCCACCAGCAATGAATGAGTGTTCCTATTTCTTCACATTCTCTCCAACACTTATTTTCCATATTTTTAATAGCAGCCATTCTAATGGATATTAAATGGTATCTTGTGGTTTTTATGTACATTTCCCTGATGGTTAATGATGTTGAGCATCTCTTCATGTGCTTTCGGACTATTTGTTTATCTTCTTTGGAAAGATGTCTGTTCAAGTCTTTTGCCTATTTTTAAATTGGGTTATTTGTCTTTTCATTGTTAAGGTGAAAGATTTCTTTATGTATTCTGGATATTAATCCTTTACTGGATGTGTGGTTTACAAATATTTTCTCCCATTATGTAGGTTGCTGTTTCACTTTCATGATAAAGTCTTTTTAGGAACAAAAGTTTTTAATTTTGATAGGTCCCATTTATCTATATTTTCTTTTGTTGTTTGTGCTTTGGGTGTAAAGTCTAAGAAACCATTGCCTAACACAAGGTCCTGAAGATGCATCCCTAAGTTTTCTTCTAGAAAGTTGATAGTTCTAGCTCTTATATTTAGGTCTTGGTTCCATTTTGAGTTGATTTTTGTGTAATGATATAAGGTAGGGGTCCTCCTTCTTTCTCTCAGCACCACTTGTTGAAGACACTGTTCTTTTCCAATTGAGTGGGCTTTGCCATTTTGTCAAAAATTAGTTGGCCATAAATGTGAGGGTTGATTTCTGAGCTCTTAATTTGATTCCATTGGTCAATATGTCTGTCCTTGTGCCAGTAGCATGCTGTTTTGATTACTGTGGCTTTAAAATAAGTTTTAATATATGGAAGAGTTTTAGTTTGCTAAGCTTCTGAAAGCAGATATCATAAAATACATTGACTTTAATATGGAAATTTATTAGCTTACAAGCTTACAGTAGAGAAGCCATGGAAATGTCCAAATCTAGGCATCATAAAGATGATGCTTTCTTCCTGAAGACTGGCTGCCAGTGATCCTGGACAGATCTTCTGTCAGTGGCAAGGCATATCGTGGCATCTGTTGATCTCTCCCTTTTCTTCTGGGTTTTGTTGCTTTCAGCTTCTTGCTTCTGTGGTTTTCTTTTTGTCTGAATTTCAATTGTCTTGTAAAGGACTCCAGTAAGATTAAGACACACTCTGAATGAAGTGAGTCACACCTTAACTTAAGATCCTGTTCACCCAAAGATCCTACTTAAAATGGGTCCATACCTGCAAGAATGGATTAACTTTAAAAACATACTTTTCTGGGGTACATACAGCTTTAAACCACCACACTCCTCCCTCTGGACTGCCAAAAGACATGTTCTTTCCATGTGCAAAATAAATTCATTCCATCACAAAATCTGAAAAGTCTTGACTTTTTCAGTAACAATATTTAGTACAAAGTCTCATCAAGATCGGTTATAGGTGTGGTCTGTCCTGGGGCACATTTCCACATAGCTATGGACCTGTGAAACTTAGAGAACAAGTTATCTGCTTCCAATATACAAAGGAGGTACATTCATAGGATAAACATTCCCATTTCCTTAGGGATAAATTAGAAGGAAAATGGGTCACAGGTCCCAAACAATTCCAAAATACTGCAGGGCATACTTGATTGGATTTCGGTAAGTCTAAGAGCCATCTATGGAACCATGTTTTCTCCTCTAGGCCTGATGGAGCGGCAGCCTCAGCCTTTGCAAGTGCTTGCACAGTGTCCATGGTCTCCCTGAATACTGGGATGAAGGCTCAAACATCTTCAAGCTTTGGGATGATGACCAGACTCTAGGCTCCACCCTTGTCAATCATTGGGGTAGCAGCCAACCTCTCCACAGTCCCCCAGGCCTTTGAGAAAACAGAGGTAGTGACACTGTTCCTGAACAACAGGATGGAAGGCCCTCCCTCTCCCAGTGCCGGGGCTTAGTCACCCTTTCCACATACATGGGTGGGTCTGCTGTCTTGGCTTGAGGAGGTGTCTTTGGTCCAGACCTCAGCTTCCATGGTTCTGCCTTTGAAATGATTTTTCTTTCAGTCTGTCCCTTTTCTGTCCCTTTTAGTCCCAGGAGGCACTGGTTTATGCAGATGTCATAAAAAAAACTTGTCAGTTTCATGTAGTACACGGGTCCAAGCCATAAGACAAAAGAACTTTCCACAAATCTTTTCTGGATAATGGCATTTTCAGTCTTCACTTGCACTGAAATGGCTGACTGGATCCATGTCCAGTTAAACCCTTACATGGAGCACTGTTCTCTGGGCACTCACTTTCCGGAAGCTCAGAATTTTCCAAACCATCAATTTCTGATTTCTTTTTGCCCAGAAGTTTAATTCTCAGTGTATACGGTTCTTCTCACATTTTTCTGTAAGCTGCAAGGAGAAACCAGGCTGCATTTTCCACATTTAGCTTGGAAGTCTCCTCGGCTAAATATCCAAGCTCATCTTTCAAATTCTCCCCTCCATCTGACATCAGAACTCAGTTTTGCCAAGTTCTCTGTCATTTAAAACATGGTCATCTTTCTTCCAGTTTGCAATGACACATTCATCATTTCTGTCCAGGGCCTCATTGAAAGTGTCTTTAGTGTCCGTATTTCTACCAACAGTCTTTTCAAAGTAATCTAAGCCTTTTCTATCAAACAGTGCACTATTCTTCAACCTCTCCCCATTACCCAATTTCAGAGTGTTTCCACATTTTTGGTATTTGCAATAGCAGCACCCCACTCTTCTGGTACCAGAATTTGTTGTAGTTTCCTAGGTTTCTCAAAGCAGATACCATGAAATTGGTTCGGCTTAAATAGTGGGGATTTACTCACTTACAGTTTTGAGGCTGGGAAAATGTCCAAATCAAGGTATCATTAAGGCGATGCTTTCTTTCTCAAGATTGGCTGCTGATGATCCATGTCTCTCTCCTCTGACACATGGAAGCATCTGTTGTCTCTCCCTTCTCTTTCAGGTTTCCTTGCTTTCAGCTTCTTGGTTCTGTGGCTTTCTTTCTCTCTGAATTCATTCCATTTATAAAGGACTCTAGTAAGAGGATCCTAAATGAGGTGGGTCATATCTGAACTGAAGTATCCTCATCACAAGATTCTGCTTACAATGGGTTCACTCCCACGGGAAGGGATTAAATTTAAGAACATGTTTTTCTGGGGTACATACAGCTTCAAACCACCACACTACTGTACTTACTGAATTACATCTTGCTTTTTTCTCATTTCTTGGAGACTGTTCCAGATCAGTACATAATGATCTGCTTCATTCTTTCTCTTTCTAAAAATTTTAATTGTAGAATATATTGAACACAAAATATCCCATTTGAACCACTTCCATGTGTACAATTCAGTGATATTACAGTCACAATATTGTGCTACCCTAACCACTATCTATTACCAAAACTTTTATCATCAAACAGAAACTGTTCCTAGTAAGCAGTATCTCCCATTCTTTCCCCACTCCACTGTAGCCTGTAATTTACTTTCTGTCTCTATGAATTTGCATATTTTAGGTATTTCATGTAAGTATAATCAAATAATATTTGTCCTTTTGTATCTGACTTATTTCAATCAACAAGATGTCTTCAGGGTTCATCAGTGTTGTAGCATGTATCAGAACTGAATTCCTTGTTACAGCTGAATAATATTTCCTTGCATGTATACCATATAACACATTTTGTTTATCCATTCATCTGTTGATGGACACTTTAGTGGCTTCCACCCTCATTCTCTTTTAACATTTGCATAGAATTCTATTGTCTGGATGTGTCAGGAATAATTGTAAGATTTTGAAATGGACACTGAAGATTATTGAATTCCTGTCTGGTGCACTTTTCCAGAGTATCTATATCTTTTATTGTTTTGGAGCTCTTTTATAACTCTATAAGTTGTAGAAAACTGATAGTAATATAGGTGATTCTTTTCCAAAATGCAAATTAATTTTGTCCATTGGAGTGCAGTCAATTATTGACCTGTGGATATTGACCACTTTTATATCTATTTGTAAATTCATTTCAACATCCCAGATTATCTGTAAATATGTGTGTATGTGTGTGTGTTTGTGTGTTGTTTGAATTCTTCTTGAACTGATTGTTAACATTTGTTTACTGGTTGCGTCAGTAATGAATTAAATAAGATCTTTGACATGTTTATTTTATATTTGTATGAGTCATGATTTTACTAGTTTTTTTAAAAAATTATCTTTTAACAGATATAAGTCCCATTTTGATGTACATCTCATTTCTTTGTAAAGTAGCTCATACAGTTTTAGACTATTTTAATCTCTAGAAAGACAGTGCTATCATAAAACTGTGCTTTGTGACCCTTAATCAATGAGATTAATGATGAGACAGTTTTGATAATTAATCCATCAAACATTGTGACACATCCCCTAACCCCCAAAGATTTTATTGTCCAATACAGGAGTAGAAATATCAGATGAAGAGTAGCAGGAATACTGGGGAATGCAAGGGAAAAATAAGTTTGTTCCCCCAAGGGTGGGAAAGAACTGCATGGATGTTCTCACATCATCTGCTTTATCTCTTAGGCCCCTGTCTGTGCTAGCTGAAGTAGAAATGCTTATCTCTATTTTTGGGAAGCTGGATCTGGTGTTCTTGTTTTATGCTGGCTGTGGAACTCTTAGTTTTCTTACTGAGATTTGCAGGTCAGGCCTTGGGGACTTGGGAATTCCATGAGTTAGCAGAGTCATTTCTCTGTTCTTACAAGTGGTGGCATTAGCAAGAGAGTATGGTGGCATCGCATAGTGGGTGTGGGGGTGATGTTAGTGGTTATATTCTAAAATCTGGACAAAATATAAAAATCAAGAACTGTTAGAATTACTTTAGAAGATCCTTTAATGCCCACAAAGTACCATATCATGGTTTTCTGAATACGGGCATGTCTCAAGATAGGCCAGTTTGGAATGTGAGAATTTAGTTTAACTGGCAGTTTTTATTTGACATTTCTCATTTTGCTTATGAGCATTTCTTCACCTCCTAAGTGACACCATTACCAGGCATTTCTGGGCAGGCCTCAAAAGCATCACTATGAAGCCATCTTTCCAGTTACTTAAATTGGTGGTTTGCAGAAATTCTCTCAGATAGTCTTAGTTGGCTGTTTTGTAATAGTAATATCTTATGTGTCATTTGCATTGCTTTTGCTTATTCTCTTGCTGTCTTTACTGTTTATGCTGCACCCCCCCCCAAAGGTTTAATTATCTCAGTGTTACCATATGCATACTTTGTTAACTACTAAAGTAATTGTATGTCATTTATTTCAATGGTAATTACATTCATTTGACTAGGAAAAATCAGCCAATGAGAGGTTTTAAGGAAAGGTTGATGCTTCTAAGGCGGGATGCCACTGTTCTATCTCTACCGCTTTAATTAATTCTTCGTGCCTCCACCTATTTATCAGTGAGAAACTCCTAAAATCACTCACACCTTCTATTTCAGACTTTATTGCAGCTGGGAGCATATAGTCATTTAGGGGAATGGTGGGTAGCTCCCACTATTTCTAACTCCACTTTCCATATAAATAGTTGAATTCACATAAGTTGAAGTTGAATATGATGTAAGAGTAGACTATGGTAGGAATTGATCTGATTCAAGTAGAATTGGGGAGGTGATGGCTACTCAGCCAGATGAAGGGCTTCCCTTTCATCCATGCAAACATGCATTGACCTCCTGTTATGTGTTAGGTTATATTAAGGTGCTTTGGGTACAAAGAATAATGTATGGTCCCTGCCCTCAAATAACTTGCAATCTAATGGGGGAGGCAGATTTAAAGGTAGATGCTTGTAAAATCATGTGGTAAGTGCTGTGATAGAAATATATTTAGAAGACAATTAGCTAAGAATTTATATGCCATGAATACTTAGCTGTCTAATACTTCTGAGGAGACAGCTTACTAAGTTCTGATGTTCAGGGAAGGTTTCCTGGAAAAGGTGACACCTCACTAGCCCTGACAAATAAATAGGCATTAACTATGCAGGGGGTAAACAGAATATGTATTTTAAGCAGAAAGATGGCAAGGTATGTCAGGCTAAGTGACTAAGTAATTTGGTGTCTCTGGAGCATAAAATGAGAGGCATGGAATGCCTAGAGAAGAGGCTAGAATGCTAAGTAAGAGTCTGTTTGAGGAGGGTTGTATATGACCTGTTGATGAACTTGTATACCAACTTAATGATAATGATCATTACTTACTACCTTCTGTTAAGCACTTACTATATGCCAGGAGCTGTATTAAGTGCAGTATAGGTTTTATTTTATCTAATCACAGCACTCTGGGACATTAACAAAGGAGAATATGAAGGTGCAGAGAAGTTGATAATGTGTTCAAGCCATGCCTAATGAGTACAGAGGGCAGATTCCAAAGTGCAGAGGTCTGTCTGGCTCTAGAGCCTTTATAATTGGGTAATCACTTAAAAAAAAAAAAAAGCATTAAACGGGAATAGCATGATTGCATTTTCATTTTAGATTGATTATTCTGCAGGCTAAGTTGGCATGGAATTCAGGAGAACAAAATGGAAGGCAGGGAGATAGCTGGCAAGCTGTTGAAGTAGTCCAGGTAAGAGATGATTAAGGTCTGAACTAGAAAAGAAATTTGTAGAATAGGTGTAGGAGGGATGAATTAGAGGAATAGTTAAGAGATGAAATCAGAAGATCTAAGTAATTGATTACATATGGTGGGGTCAGGAAAAGGAAGGTGGTAAGGGAGACATACAGGGTTTTAGCATAGATTATTAAATGGTGGTACCATTAATTGAGATAAAAGTACACTGGAGGAATAGATACATTAAGAGATTAGCTTGGTACTGGGTGTGTTGGTTTGAGGTGCCAGTGGAGAGGAATCATACTGCAGGTGTATGAATCTGGAATCTGCACATATGAATCTGAAATTCAGAGGAAGGTTCTGGGGTAGAGATAGAAATTTGGTGGTTATTAGGTGGTAAGTGAAACCAAGAGACTAGATAAATGCCTCACCAACTAAGGCATAACCCTGGGGAGCATGAAGGAAGACATTAGTGAAAGAAGAGACCCATAGAGGAAAAAGAACCAGAAGAGGGCAGTGTCACAGAGGCCAAGGGAGTAGAGAGTTTCAAGAAGGTCATGTTCAAGAATAGCACATGCTGCAGAGAGATTCAGGAAGGGAAGAATGGAAAAGTGACCATTAGGTATTCCAATTAAGAGGTCATCGATAACCTTGGTAAGAGTAGGTTCAGTGGAGTGGTGGGTTGATAGTCAGACTTCAGTAGACCGAGGAGTGAATTGGAGGTTAGAAAAAGGAGGCCAGGAGTATAATCTTATAAAATGTTTGAATAAAAACTAGATCAGAGATTAGAAGGTATGTGTGAAGCACACATGTTGAACAACTGGCGCTATACTCGGTATACTCTCAACCATTGAGAAGCCGGTTTGGGTTCAGTCCAATAAGTTGAAAGTCCTTGAAACCTTTGGGGAGTACAGACGCAGCTCATGAGATGGAGTCAGCTGCTTCCTCTGTAGCTTCCAGGTGAGACCTGTTCCCAAATGGAGTATAATTTGCTATAGTTTATTGCCAATGCAATATGCGTGTCATACAGGCGTTACCAAAGTGCGTTATCCTAAATAATATTTTGGCAAAAACATGAAGTGATGGTGGAGATTAGTGGACGAAATCTTGGGAAGGAAAACATGGTTATAAATTGACTGGTAAGTGTTAGGCACTGTACTATATATCCTGCTGTGTATTCTATTTTATTTTATTTTATCCCCCAAACCACCCTATTGTGGGGAGGGGTCTTATTCCCATTTTCTAAATGAGGAAATAGATTCTATAGTCTTTAAGTAGCAGAGCTGCAGCTGAAATCCAGGTCCATCTGATCTCAAAGCCTGTATGAGGAAATAGATTCTATAGTCTTTAAGTAGCAGAGCTGCAGCTGAAATCCAGGTCCATCTGATCTCAAAGCCTGTATGTTTTTTCTGTTCTACCATGACTGTCCCTCCTTTTCTTATTCCAGGTGCTGCCACTGAAAGGCTGTGCCCTTGGATAAGTCTCCCAGTTTCCTCATCTGTAAAAAGATGTAGTTGTGATCCTTAAGTCCTTTCTAGCTCTAGGGTGCTAGGGGTTTGTGAATTAGTACTAAATATATTTGAGCATTAAAAAAAAAGACTATTCAGGGAATTTACCCCCTCCTGATGTATTAATAACTTAATAGTAATATTGTTAGGTTGTCCAGACTAAATAATTTATTTTCCCATCACAAACTGAGTACCTGTGCCAGTTTGAGTGTATTGTGTCCCCCAGATGCCATTATCTTTGTAGTCTTGTGTGGGGCAGAAGTTTTGGTGATGGTTGGATTTGCTTGGAATGTGCCCCACCCAGCTGTGGGCAATGATTCTGATGAGATGTTCCCATGGAGGCGTGGCCCCGCCCATTCAGGGTGGGCCCTTATCGGTGGAGCTATATAAATGAGCTGACTCGGGGGGAAGAGAGTGCAGCTGGGAGTGATGTTTTGAAGAGAAGCAAGCTTGCTAGAGAGGAACGTCCTGGGAGAAAGCCGTTTTGAGGCCGGAGAAAGCCGTTTTGAGGCCGGAGCTTTGGAGCAGATGCCAGCTGCCTTCATAGCTAACAGAGGTTTTCCGGAGGCCATTGGCCATCCTCCGGTGAGGGTACACGATTGCTGATGTGTTGCCTTGGACGCTTTGTGGCCTTAAGACTGTAACTGTGTAGCGAAATAAATCCCTGTTTTATAAAAGCCAATCCATCTCTGGTGTTTTGCATTCTCCAGCATTAGCAAACTAGGACAGATTTTGGTACCAGAGAAGTGGGGTGCTTTTGCTGCTGAGTTTGCAAATACCAAATATGTTGGAACAGCTTTTTAAATGGATAAGGGGAAGATTCTGGAAGAATTGGGACGAGCTTGATAGAAAAGGCCAAAACTGCTTTAAAGAGACTGTTTATGGAAATATGGACTCTAAAGATACTTCTGATGAGGACTTGAGCAGAAATGATGAATGTGTTGTTGCAAACTGGAAGAAAGGCGATCCTTGTTTTAAAGTGGCAGAGAATTTGGCAAAATTGAGTCCTGGTGTCAGATTGAAGGAAGAATTTAAAAGTGACAACCTGGAATACTTAGCTGAGGAAATCTCCAGACTACATGTGGAAGATATACCCTGGCTTCTCCTTGCAGCTTATAGTAAAATGCGAGCAGAGAGAGATAAACTTAGAACTGAACTCTTGGGTTCCAAGAAACCAGAAACTGATGGCTTGGAAAATTACGAGATTCCAGGGGGTGGAATCCCAGAAGCTACAGCCCAACGTGAGGATGTAACCAAACATGGAACCCAGCCACCATTTCAGTACAAGCCAGGATTGGAGATGGAATTATCCAGAAAGGATTTGTGGAAAGTCCTATTGTCTGATGGCTTTGACCCCTGCATGCTTCATGCAAAGCCAACAGAATTTTTGCGAGATCTTTATAGACAGAGCCATTGCCGGTCTGGACTGGAGGAGACAGACAAGGAAAAAATTAAAGGAAAAATCTCTTCAAAGACAGAGCCATGGAGGTTGAGGTCTGGAGTCAAGAGGTTTGGGGCTGGGAGAGTGGAGCAGCCCACATGCATGGAAAGGGTGAGTTTGCCCTGGAGGTCGAGGGCGGGCTTTCCGCCTCGATGCTCTGGAAGAGTTTTGCCACCTCAGGTCCCAAAGAGGGTGGAGCACATTTCCAGGGAATTGGGGAGAGCCTGGCTGCCACCACACTGTTCTGAAGGGGTTGAGCGTGTGACCCGGAGATGGAAGGGAATCCGGGAGCTGCCCCGATGTTTGAGGAGGGTGGGGCCGAGAAGGTGGTCTCCCCAATGTGTGGAAATGTTGGAGCACTCACCTAAGTGTTTGGAGAGGAACGGGCTGCAGAAAAGGCCCTTGGGAAGGGTTAGGCTCCCACTCCCTCAAGCCCCAAGGATGCAACATTGTTCTGTAAATGACTCTCGGACTTTGAAATCTAATGGACTTTGTCCTGTGGGTTTTAGGAACTGTTTTGCTCCTGTTAACCCTGTTTTCCTTACTGTTTCTCCTTATGGCAATGGAAATGTTTATCCTATGAATGTCTCTCCTTTGTATATTGGAAGCACATAACTTGTTCTAGGTTCACAGATCCACAGCTAGAGGGGAATTATGCCTTAGAACTGACCAAGCCTAAACTGATTTTGATGGGATTTTGTACTTAACTTTTGTTACTGAAATGATTTAAGTTTTTGTGATATTGTGATGGAATGAATATATTTTGTATTTGGAAAGATAATGTCATTTTGGGTTCCAGGGGGTGGAATGTGCCAGTTTGAGTGTATTGTGTCCCCCAGATGCCATTATCTTTGTAGTCTTATGTGGGGCAGAAGTTTTGGTGATGGTTGGATTTGCTTGGAATGTGCCCCACCCAGCTGTGGGCAATGATTCTGATGAGATGTTCCCATGGAGGCGTGGCCCCGCCCATTCAGGGTGGGCCCTTATCGGTGGAGCTATATAAATGAGCTGACTCGGGGGGAAGAGAGTGCAGCTGGGAGTGATGTTTTGAAGAGAAGCAAGCTTGCTAGAGAGGAACGTCCTGGGAGAAAGCCGTTTTGAGGCCGGAGCTTTGGAGCAGATGCCAGCTGCCTTCATAGCTAACAGAGGTTTTCCGGAGGCCATTGGCCATCCTCCGGTGAGGGTACACGATTGCTGATGTGTTGCCTTGGACGCTTTGTGGCCTTAAGACTGTAACTGTGTAGCGAAATAAATCCCCGTTTTATAAAAGCCAATCCATCTCTGGTGTTTTGCATTCTCCAGCATTAGCAAACTAGGACAGTACCCATTATATATGTGGCCCCTAGAAAGCTACTATAAAATAAATCAAGTGAAAATAGGCTCAGTGACAGGCTCTCCATCAATTGTTACTGGCCCTGGGCACATGGGCAAATAGTGCCTGCAAGCTTGTGATGACTTTAAAGTGTGTTATTGGTTAAGTGCTAAGTATTTTTATTAATTTAGGAAGTACTTTGGCATGTGGTCTATAAAAACTACATTATTATATTATCAGAAATTTTGATAAAGGCAACAAAATGTGTTTACTATGGCCAGCTTCACAGCCGAGGTGAAATATTTCATAGCATTTATAATGAGCCACTAGATGATGGTGATTTTCTGTTCACATCTGAAAAAAAATCAGAGTTGGGAAATGAATTAGAAGCTTTAAAGGTCTATTTAATTGTGAAATTAATTTCAAGGTACAATGTCATGTGCCCAGTGAGTACTTAATTAATAATTGAGGAGGAAGAGGAAAAAAGGAAATTGTGAGGCTTTCAAACCTTCTGAAGTCCATTTTGGAAAAAGGTTGGAATAAAAATATAATGCTAATGTGACTTTCAAAGACATGTTTTACAACATCATGTATAAAGGAACAAAATTAGCAAATACTAGGCATTTTAAGAGTAAATATTCTCCCAAATTGGAGTTGATGTATTTTAGGTACACTGATCCTGGAAAGCAGAGGTTCTCAACGGATGTGGAATCTCCCTTTGGTGGGCATGATAAAAATTTGTAGGGGCATTTTTGTCTTCTGCTGTGGTTGTTGAGATACATATTATTTTACTATAAATTCTTTTCTTTTTCTTTTTCTATTATAGCTTCTGTATTAATTTTTTAAAATTTAGTGGTTTATAAATCTATGAATTTTATTTCAGAATAGTAGGGGACAATATTTATTAAAATATTTTTAACAAAACAAAAATATTTTATAACAAAATATTTGTTATAAAATGTGGGCATCGGATCTGATAGGGTTGATATGTAGTAAACTACCATAAACTTACCTTCTAAAACAATATCCATTCATTATCTCACAATTTCTGTAGGTCAGAAGTCTAGGCACAGTATAACTGTGTTCGCTGTTCCAGTCTCACCAGGATGAAATCCAGATATTGGCTAGGGCTATGATCTCATGTGAGGCACCTAGCTCACTGGTTGTTGACACAGTTCTTACTGTCACTTGGTGGTGGTCACTGTCTGTTCCTAGAGGCCACCCTTAGCTCCTAGCCACAGGGCTCTCTCACAACATAGCAGCTTTCTTCTTTCAAGACAGTGGGAGAAATTTACTCTGGTATGCTACAACAGAGTCTGTAATCTAACCTAATCACAGAGTGGCTATCCCATCATATTTATGGGTGCTGCCCCCATAAAGGGGGAAGGATTATGTAGGATGTGTACCCTAGGGGTTGGGAACTGTGAGGGCCTTTTTAGAGTTCTGCCTATCAAAGCCTCTATTATCAAATCTTTGTACCGATATCTCTTTACTATGTCAATGGAGTTCAGTTATTTGAAACAGAATACCACTAGCTATTTTCATACAGGTATTGAGTGCCTACTATATATCAGGTACTTTTTGAAGCACTGAGGATTCAGAGGTGAACAGGACAGAATCCGTGCTCCCATGGAGGTTACCTTGTAGTGATAAGTACAGGGACAAAAATAAAATGGAATAGATGGTTGGAAATGGGGTGGGAGTGGGTGTTCTTTTAGGGTGGTGGAGGAGCAGAGCCCTGAATGGGGAGGATCCAGCAGTGTGGAGGTCTGGGAACAAAGCATTCCAGTAGAAGAAAGGTGTATATAAGGACCCTGAGTTAGGTATACGCTTGACTGAGTTTAGGAACAGCAAGGCCAGTGTGGCTGCAGCAGAATTTGTGAGGAGAGAGTGGTAGGAGGTTTGTTTAGGGAGGTGGTTAGAGGATTACATGTACAAAGCCCTATAAACCTTGGTGAAGACTGATGTTTATTCATAGTGAGATATGGCGGCATTGAGGGTTTAAAGCAAAGGAATAAATGATCCGATTTATGCTTTCAGAAGATCTTTGTGGAGAAATGGCCTATAATGGGGGGTGGGGTGGATATGTTAACTACAAACAGAAGAATTTTGGGATGGAAAAAGAACACAGTCATATGAGTGCATTTGATAAAGGACCCTGGTTAGACTGAAGTCAAGAAAAGCTGCTCTACCTAAGTTGTACATGAAGGATGGAAGGTGAAAAGAGGAGGGGTGGTTACAGCAAGGGGACATCTATGTCAAGACCAGTAGCATAAAGGAGCTTGTCAAGTGCCAGGGACCTAAAAAAGACCGATGGCTAGTACATGTTAGGGGAAATGACTGTGGAGTTAGGCAAGGGTCAGATTCCATAGGCCTTGAAGGCCCAGTTAAATATTTTTACTTTACATTAACTGCTGTGAGAAGCTACTGAAAGATGATGATGATGATGCTGATGATTAGAGGAATTGTAGGTTTACAGAAAAATCACGCCATGTTTGCATATATCTGCTCCCATTAATATTTTGCTTTGGTGTGGTACCTTTGTTACAGTTGATGAGAGAATATTATAATTGTACTATTAACTATAGTCCATATATACTGTAGACTAGGTTTCACTGTGTTGTATAGTCTTATGGTTTTTTTTTTTTTTTAATTCTAGTAACATTTATACAATGGTTGTACTACCATCACCACTATCCATTAATAAAACTTTTCTGTCACTCCAAACAGAAATTCTGTGCCAAATAAGCATTCCTCCCCATTTCCTACCCCTACCCCAGCACCTGGTAACCTCTATTCTACTCTGTAACTCTGTAAATTTTCTTACTCTAAATTATTTCGTATCACTGAAGGATTTAAAGTAAGGGTAAGAGTCATGGAGGGAGGAGTTGAGAGAAATGGTTCCTAATCAATTTTATGATCTGACAAATTCAGTCTGGCTGTTGTGTAGAGGATGGTTTTGGAGGGGGGCCATAGTGGAAGCAGGGAGATCAGTTAGGAGTTGTGTGATGGGTCCAAGTGAGAGGTGAGGTGGTGTGGACTAGAATGCTGGCACAGAATTTGTGAAGACATAAATCCATTTGAGAGCTAGCTTAGAAGGTAAAATCAAAAGGATTTTCTGATGAATCAAGTATGAGAGGTGAGGTAGAGGGAGATGGCATTCTGGCTTCCACAACTGGATTGATGGCAGGCTCATTCGCTGATCTGGGAACACTGCGTGAGGAGAGGCTTGGGCTGGGTGGAGGGGGATGCAGATAGAGAGTATGAATTGAGTTTTGAGGTTCCTTGGGTTTTGAGATAACCAAATGGACATGTAAAGCAGGCAGTGGGATATAGGGCCCCAGAATTCAGACAAGATGTCTGTTAATAGCCATATACTGGACAGTGTATTAGGTGCTGGAGATGGAAAGATGAGAAAGATGTTAATCAGCATTTATTAAAAGCCTACTGGCACTGTGTCATGGTTATTGTGCTCAGCAAGCTTGTGAGCTTACATGCTTACGTACCAACTAGTAGCAGAGACAAGTCAGTAACAAAATCATAATATAGTCTAATGAGGCAGTGATGGAGGGAAGCAGAAAGTGATTCAAGAACATATAAAAGGGGCACGGCGTAGATATGCAGCATAAGGGCTGGAATCCTATTCTGAGCCTGGAAAGAAGAGGCAAAATTAGCCAGACAAGAGGCATGCAAGAATTTCCAGTAGTAAAAGTTCTGGAGGTGTGAGAGGAGATGATGATATTTCAGAAATGCCAGCATCTCCATATCCCTGGCTTTTACTATAGGTTGAACAAGTGGGAATGTCCAAGTCAGTAGCAGCATCTGTGCTTCGGTTGGATATTTTTATGGGGATGGGGTCAGGGAAGGACTCGATAGAGCCATTCTCGCTCTGTAATCCTTTTGAAAGGAGGCAAGAAGAGTATTAATCTCTCTAAGGGACATGAAAGAAAGAACAAACTGCCCCTTCTCATTTATAAATGAGATTACCAGTGACCAAAGAGGACAGTTGACTTGCTGATAGGAGAAGCAGGACCCAAGTTTTCCAGAGTCCAGGCTAAGATTCTTTACACTGCTACAGGAGTGACAGCACTCAACTGGATATTCCCACCTTCTCTCTGACAAGTATTAATATAGAAAGAGAATGTGGGAGAGAGCTCAGAGAAGCTAAGATACGTAATCCAGAGTTTGACCCCAAGAGAAGCTAAGACAGAAGCCCAGAGACTTTTTGGAGAAAGCCACTGAAACCAGAAGCTAAACTTGGAGAGGACCAACAGACCCTGGCCATGTGCCTTCCCATGTGACAGAGGAACCCCAGATGCCATCTGCCTTTCTTCAAAGAAGACACAGACAAAACACCTAGAAAAAAGGCAGAAATGGAGCATTGTGGTCAAATTCCTGATTGGTATCACCCTATTGTTCAGTGGAGTCACCATTATAGTGTTTGTCATCTTTGAAGTCCCGTGCCCTAGTCAATGCCTGGGACCCAGAGAACTGTGCCAATGCCAAAAGTTGTGGAGAAGAAAAAGGAAGGAAGCCAGCATGGAAACCCAGCAACCTGGGGCAGCTGAATCCCATCCTGGCTCTCCGCCTCAGAAGGAAAGTGTTCTCTGTGGGATTGACATCATTTGCTTGAAGAAAATGGGGTTAATAGATAAATGCTGAGAAAGAGAGAGAGGTGTTTCAGTTATGAAACAAATGTGGGTAATCAGTGTGTCAGAAAATATGCAGGTATTTGATGTTTTTCCAACATTAGTCCAGCCGTATCACAATAGAATGCTTAATGAAAATACATATTTCTGGGTCCAAGTATGCTGAATCACAATGTCCTGAGTAGGACCAGGAATCTTATTTTTAAGATTTTTAACAACCTTCATAAGTAAAGGTGGATTTACTATTAAATTAACTAAGCTTAAACTTCAGGGCTAATGGGACCACTCCAAGGCATTGTATCCAATTTTGTATTTTTCATATTTGTATGATTTTTCTCAAAATGTGTTCCCCCAAAGTGTAAGAGCTTCAGAACCTACAACATATGTATCCATCCCTGCCCCTAGGTTACTCCTATGTACAATGAAGTGTAGAAACCATTGCATTTGAACGCAGTTTGAAGACTCAGAAAACAATTTAATTCTTCCCTGACCTTGGATTATCTGATGGAATTATAATTAATAATACTCTATGGTTTCTAAAATAGACACTACCCCACTAACTAAGCATACCTGTATTAAGTCCAGTTTTCCCACAAAGAGTGGACTTAACCTTTGAGTACTAGAAACTAATGTCTTCTCTCATTCTCTAAAACATCTCCAATACTTCTAAAATTAAGAAGGTCTCAAAGATTATCTAGTCTAGGTTGGAAAATTCCTGGCACACATGCTACCACTCTTTAATCATATCTCTACTGTATATATCAATAATCAAGTACAGCACTCTTTCCACCCAGGCATGGAGTCAGAATCTTTCTCCAGGCACACACTATCAACTTATTTGGCGTCTTTGCTCTAGGTTAAGATTTTCTGTAATCCTATTCTAATATTGGATGATGAGCCCATGTATATGAGAATGATTTTATCATAAGATTCAGTTTTTTATTCTTTATTCTAATCAACAGTATCATTTCTATTGAACATTGGAAGAAATAGGTGTGAATGTCCTCTGGCAAAAGCAACCATTTGGGTAATTACAAATGCCAGTACTACTGTATTGTATTTTTTTGGTATGTACCTGCACTTTTTATTCCCTGCAGGTGCTAAAATGCAAATGCATAAAAATTAATGATAAATCTATGGTTTGGGACATACAGTGTACAAATATACTTTGTAACAAGTGCACAAAAAGGTGGGAGGACACAATGGTATAAGAATAGTATACATGTATGATATTGCAGTCAAGTTGGTATCAAATCAGATATGATTGTTATATATTTAGGGTGTTAAACTTTAACCCCATGGTAATGACAAGAAAAATATATGAAAAATACATCCAGATGGAAATGAGAGTGGTTCAGTATGGTAGAATACAAAAAATCAAATAATTTGAACATAGGCATTGATGGAAGAATTGAGGGACAATGAAGATATAAGACTTACAGTCTAAGTAGCAAAATGGGAGAAGAAAATCCTCCAATATCAGTAGTGACTTTAAATGTAACTTTAAAAGTGACTGCCAGTCAAAAGGCAGAGATTGGCAGAAAGATTAAAAAAAAAAAAAAAAAAAAGCATGACCCAACTATATGTTGCTTATAAGAGACTCATCTTAAATACAGAGACATAAGTAGGTTGAAAGTGAAGGGATGGAAAAAAATATACCATGCAAGTATCAACCAAAATAGAGCTGGGGTAGCTATACTGGTAGCAGAGAAAATAAACGTTAAGTCAAAAATTGTTATGAGGGACAAAGGCAGTCATGATATACTTAATAAAGTGATCAATTCAACAAGAAGACATAACAATTATAAATATATATGCACCTTATACAAAGAAATCCTACAACTCAATGACAATAGTACAGACAGCCCAATTATAAAATGGGCAAAAGATATGAAAAGACAGTTCTCTGAAGAGGAAATACAAATGGCCAAGAAACACATGAAAAAATGTTCAGCTTCACTAGCTATTAGAGAGATGCAAATTAAGACCACAATGAGATACCATCTAACACCGGTTAGAATGGCTGCCATTAAACAAACAGGAAACTACAAATGCTGGAGGGGATGTGGAGAAATTGGAACTGTTATTCATTGCTGGTGGGACTGTATAATGGTTCAGCCACTCTGGAAGTCAGTCTGGCAGTTCCTTAGAAAACTAGATATAGAGCTACCATTCGATCCAGCGATTGCACTTCTCGGTATATACCCGGAAGATCGGAAAGCAGTGACACGAACAGATATCTGCACGCCAATGTTCATAGCAGCATTATTCACAATTGCCAAGAGATGGAAACAACCCAAATGTCCTTCAACAGATGAGTGGATAAATAAAATGTGGTATATACACACGATGGAATACTATGCGGCAGTAAGAAGGAACGATCTCGTGAAACATATGACAACATGGATGAACCTTGAAGACATAATGCTGAGCGAAATAAGCCAGGCACAAAAAGAGAAATATTATATGCTACCACTAATGTGAACTTTGAAAAATGTAAAACAAATGGTTTATAATGTAGAATGTAGGGGAACTAGCAGTAGAGAGCAATTAAGGAAGGGGGAACAATAATCCAAGAAGAACAGATAAGCTATTTAACGTTCTGGGGATGCCCAGAAATGCCTACGGTCTGTTAATTTCTGATGGATATAGTAGGAACAAGTTCACAGAAATGTTGCTATATTATGTAACTTTCTTGGGGTAAAGTAGGAACATGTTGGAAGTTAAGGAGTTATCTTAGGTTAGTTGTCTTTTTCTTAGTCCCTTGTTATGGTCTCTTTGAAATGTTCTTTTATTGTATGTTTGTTTTCTTTTTGACTTTTTTTTTCATACAGTTGATTTAAAAAAGAAGGGAAAGTTAAAAAAAAAAAAAAAAAAGAAAAACAAGAAAAAAAAAAAGATGTAGTGCCCCCTTGAGGAGCCTGTGGAGAATGCAGGGGTATTCGCCTACCCCACCTGCATGGTTGCTAACATGACCACAGACATAGGGGACTGGTGGTTTGATGGGTTGAGCCCTCTACCATAAGTTTTACCCTTGGGAAGACAGTTGCTGCAAAGGAGAGGCTAGGCCTCTCTATATTTGTGCCTAAGAGTCTCCTCCTGAATGCCTCTTTGTTGCTCAGATGTGGCCCTCTCTCTCTGGCTAAGCCAACTTGAAAGGTGAAATCATTGCTCTCCCCCCTACGTGGGATCAGACACCCAGGGGAGTGAATCTCCCTGGCAACGTGGAATATGACTCCCGGGGAGGAATGTAGACCTGGCATCGTGGGACAGAGAACATCTTCTTGACCAAAAGGGGGATGTGAAAGGAAATGAAATAAGCTTCAGTGGCAGAGAGATTCCAAAACAAGCTGAGGGGTCACTCTGGTGGGCACTCTTACGCACACTTTAGACAACCCTTTTTAGGTTCTAAAGAATTGGGGTAGCTGGTGGTGGATACCTGAAACTATCAAACTACAACTCAGAACCCATGAACCTCGAAGACAGTTGTATAAAAATGTAGCTTATGAGGGGTGACAATGGGATTGGGAAAGCCATAAGGACCACACTCCACTTTGTCTAGTTTATGGATGGATGTGTAGAAAAATAGGGGAAGGAAACAAACAGACAAAGGTACCCAGTGTTCTTTTTTACTTCAATTGCTCTTTTTCACTCTAATTATTATTCTTGTTATTTTTGTGTGTGTGCTAATGAAGGTGTCAGGGATTGATTTAGGTGATGAATGTACAACTATGTAATGGTACTGTAAACAATCGAAGGTACGATTTGCTTTGTATGACTGCATGGTGTGTGAATATATCTCAATAAAATGATGATAAAAAAAAGGGTGGGATGGGGTGGATGATTTGGGTGTTCTTTTTTATTTTTACTTTTTATTCTTTTTCTGATTCTTTCTGGTATAAGAAAAATGTTCAAAAATAGATTGGGGTGATGAATGCACAACTATATTATGGTACTGTGAACAGTTGATTGTACACCATGGTTGATTGTATGGTATGTGAATATATCTCAATAAAACTGAATTTAAAAAAAAATATATATATATATATATATATGCACCTAACAGCAGAGCCCCAAAATATCTGAAGCAAATACTGACAGATTTGAAGGGAGAAATTGATAGTTCTACGTTAATAGTAGGAGACAAATAGTAATCAAAACAGAAAGTATGGTTGTGAAAACCTTGTGACTGACACTCCCTGCATCCAGTGTATGGACATATGCGTAATAAAATAAAGACAAATATAAATAAATAATAGGAGGGTAGGGGATATGGAATGTTTTGGGTGTTCTTTTTTTATTTTTTATTTTTTTTTGGAGTAATGACAATGTTCTAAAATTAATGGTGATGAATGTACAACTATATGATGATACTGTGATCCATTGATTGTATACTTTGGATGGATTATATGGTGTATGAATATATCTCAATAAAATTGCATTTATAAAATAAAAATTAAAAAAGAAAAGAAAGAAAGAGAATGTCCTGGAAGTGCCCAGAGTGCTGCTGTTGAGTAATGCAGCTCTCCACATGAGCTATGTCTTTGTTGGCTGATCTACCCTAATGTTAGTTCCCTAGCTGTATGGTAAAGTGGCCCTGTCCCTTAAAGGGTCTTCTCTCTTGGATGTGAAGGGAGCATTCCTTGAACTGCTTATGTTTATACCCGCTCTCCATATTTCCTTCCTACCCACTTGTGTCTTTGGCCATTTCTTTATCATATGCTAGTAGTGAGGAAGAGGAGGAGCAGGAGAGGTAGGAGGAGGAGGAGTGATACTAGTGGTGAATGTTTATAGAGCATTTATTATGTGCCAGGCACCATACTAATTACTTTACCTCATTTAATTCTACCAACAGCCTTCTGAAGTAGCATTTTATTATTAACATTTTATGGAAGAGAAAACTGAGGCTTAGAAAGAGGTTAAACAATGTTTTAAAGGTTACACAGATAGTAAATAGTGGTGTCAAGATTTGAACTCAGACTGTTTGACTTTGGATATTGCAGTCTTAACTATTACTCTGTACTGTCATTCCTAAGATAATCTTCTGAAGAAGAACTGACCAAAAAAATGCAGTGTGAACTAGAAATGCCAGCCATGTGTATAATTTAAATTTTTCTAGTAGCCATGCTAAAAGGAAAAGTTAAAAGAACCAGGTGAAATTAAGTGAATAATATAATTTATTAAGCCCAAGATATCTAAAATATTATCATTTGGACAACTACTCAATATAAAAAAAATCAGTGAGATGATTTGCTAAGTGTTTGAAAGGCGGTGTGTATTTTATACATGCAGCATATCTCATTTAGACTAGCCACATTTCAACTGCTCAATAGCCACAGGTGGCTAGTAGCTACTGTTTTAGCTTTTGAAGCTCCAAAGGGACAGGAGAGTGGATAAAAAATTCTGATGCTGCATTCTATTCTTTAGTTAGCCAGGGAGGAGGAAAAACAAAAAAAAATGAAACACAACCCTGCTGAAAATCAACAGATGAGGCAATTGAAAGGGAAGAAGGTAATATACTACTAATTCCTGGGTCTCACCCAGTGATTGCTCGGCTCTCCTTAGTCCTGACTTGAAGGGTGTTGTGGGCAGGGAGAGTGGTGGTGGGGTGGTGGGGTGGTGGGGTGGTGGAAAAGAATTTGCTCTCCTGTTGCCCTGCAAGTAGTAAGGTACCTTTTTTCTTCTCAAATTGAAACTATGTATTCCCAGATTGTTACTCATGGTGGATAGTTTCCATAGTACTTCCATTCCTTAAAGCACTGTGGGAAAAAAGTAGACATTTGTGGGCTGGCCACCAGATATTGAACATTGTTTCTATAGAAAATACTTCCAAATTCTAAGGTTTATAAATAACTTATTTTTGGAGAATCATCTCTTTATTAATAGTGGAAGGATAAGATTGGAGAAGTAGTAGTAATTTGCATTATAATCTTTAAATTACATCTGTAACAGCTCAAGGAGGAGAGTCATTAATTTTTTTAGTTGGTTTTTAGGAATCATGTTCATCATCAGTTACTTTCTTCCCCTGTAGCTAGACTTGTAGTAAGCCTTCACCAGTTGGTTGGTGAACTGATTATTAGTTAAGAGGAAATATCCCTAGAAGTGAGCTATGTGAATCATTTCCTTCATGAACTTACATTCTTAAACTCTTGCTTCCCTCTTTTTTTTTTTCTTTTTTTTTATTGAAATATATTCATATACCATTCAGTCATCCAAAGTGTTAACAGTTGTTCACAGTATCATCATATAGTTGTGCATTCATCACCACAATCGATTTTTGAACATTTTCATTACTCCAAAAAATAAAAAAGAATAAAAATAAAAGTATAAAGAATACCCAAAACATCCCATACCCCTCGTTCCCCATGTTATTCATTTACTTTTCATCCTAATTTTTCTACTCATTTGTCCATACACTGGGTAAAGGAAGTGTGAGCCATAAGGTTTTCACAATCATGCAGTCACACCATATCAGCTATATAGTTATACTCTTGCCTTCAAGAATCAAGGATACTGGATTGCAGTTCAACAGTTTCATATATTTCCTTCTAATTATTCTAATAAACTAAAAACTAAAAAGGGTATCTATATAACACATAAGATTTATCTCCAGAATGAGCTCTCAAATCCATTTGAAATCTCTCAGCCACTGAAACTTTATTTTGTTTCATTTTTCTTCCCCCTTTTGGTCCAGACGGTTTTCTCAATCACACGATGCAGGGTCCAGGCTCATCTCCTGGAGTCATGTCCCATGTTGCCAGGGAGATTTATACCCCTGGGAGTCATGTCACATGTAGGGGAGAGGGCAGTGAGTTTACCTGCTGAGTTGGCTTAGAGAAAGAGGCCACGTCTATTCCCTACCCTACCCCAGTCTGTGGTAACCTATATTCTAGATTCTGACTCTTATGATTTTGCTTCTTCTAATTATTTTATATCAGTGAGATCATATAATATTTTTCCTTTTGTGTGACTTATTTCACTCAACTTAATGTCTTCAAGGCTCATCCATGCTGCCACATGGATTTCAGGACAGAACACCAAGAAAGGTTCTGCATAATAATTAAGTGGTTTTGTAGGTTTAAAAATATTTGAAAAAATGAGAAACATTATGCAATGTGTGATAAGGGAGTATAATCTTGCTTATTGGCAAAGTGAAAATTAGGAAATCAAATACCTGCTAAGTATTAGGGAGAGGGGGAACTTTTTAATGAAAGCATTTGATTATGAATAATTGAGAGATTTTTCAAGATGGTCACATTTTTTAGTGAATTTTTTTATTGTGAACTTTAACATGTATATATAACAATGATAATTTTCAGAGTACGATTTAACAAATAGCAAATTTCAAAGAATGTTGTGGGTTATAGTTCCACAGTTTCAGTTATTTTCATTATTGTAAAATATAAGATACATACAGAAAGGTGTTAACTTTCAAAATACAGCTCAACAAGCAGTTATATAGGTAATTTCAAAAATTGTTATGGGTTACAGTTCCACAGTTTCAGTTCTTTCCTTATTGTGAAATTTGGGATATATACAGAAAGGTGCTAACTTTCAAAGCACAATTCAACAAATAGCTATGGAACAAATTTCAAAGAATGTTATAGGTTATTGTTCCATCATTTCAGTTATTTCCTTCTAGCTATTCTAATACCCTAGCATCTGAAATATATATATATATATATATATATATATATATATATATATATATATATGTATATAAAGTTTCAGTGTCCCTAATCCTTTATTAAATCCTGTCTTGTCTGTTGCTACCCCTTTCTCTTGTTAATCACTTTCTCGATCTTTAGGGGTGTCTAGGCAGTTCACATGTATTTTTACAATCAATTCCTGAGAATGACATGGAGTTCCACCTTTGTGTCCCCAACCTATACTTAGATCATTTCACTTCAATATCATATTGGTTTATTAAATGCTGTTCCTGTGGAACAACAGGGAGAAAGACTTAATCACTGCCCTCTAGGAATTTGCATTTTTGATGTATTTAGCTAATTATTAAAATTCTTTTATTAACTAAAATTCTATCCACATCAATATTCACTCATTTCTCCTTACTTTGCTTCTCAGTAAAGTGCAGCAAGTCAGATGTCATCTATGATGGTGTTTTCATCCTTTTTTTAAAAAAAAATTGCCTCCTTTTAATAAACATAAATATCTCATCACCTGTTAATAGTTTCTACTTAAAATATTTTTGAAATGTTGTTTATATAAAAGATAAATCAATTCTTGTTTTGAAAGAAGGAAACACTTCAGAAATGCATTGAGTTTAAACATAAAACTTCTCAACTTCATTCCCTATCTTCTCACTCCCATTCCCTCCCTAGAGGTTACTGTTGTTAAGTTTGGCATGTTCTTTCAGTCCTTTTTATGTATATGTGTAAATATGTGTATATTTACTTAATTAGTTCAATAAATATTTAAGTCCTTCCTGTGTTCTAGGCATACAAACACACATTTTGATTTACTGTGTTTTTTTTTTTTTTTTTTTTTTTGATTTACTGTGTTTTGAAGCTATTTCCAGGCTAGGTCATTCTTTTTAATGGCTATGTTACATGGATGCAGATGCAACGTACCTTATATCCATATTAATGGACATTTAGCCCCCCCCCCCAGCTTTTTGCTATTAGAAGTAGTCCTGAAATGAATAACCTTATATATTCCTAGAAGCAGAATAGCTGGTTCATAGGAAATGTGTATATAAAAATTTGACAGATTCTGCTGAACTGACCTCCAAATAGCTGAACAAGTTTATACTTCTAACATTGTATGAAATGTTGTTTCCTACTTATGATTTAGTTACAGAGTTTTAGAGCCTAAAGGGACCACAAAATCAACACCCTCACCCCACCCCTTTTCCAAGGTGGAAACAGTCTCAGGAACTTGAAATGATTTGTTCCAAAGTCATGTTCCAAAATTTCTCAGTCTCTAATTTTTGTTTCATTGGAGGCATCTTAGTGTAGACACATTGTATAATTTAACAGAGCTACACTGTGGCTTCGAGATTCTACAACGGTGTTTATCTGTTGTCTCCTCTTCTCTGTTGTCACTCAAGACAGACTTCCAAAACGTCTCACATTTTCCGTTACTGCCACTGAGTCTCCTGCCCTTGTCATCTTGTCTGCATGGGACATCTTTAATTTAATATCTTGCAAAAACCACCTTCTTCCATTATTTAAGACCCACCTTCCACAAGGTAAAAGGGATAACTTTAGATTTACCCATGGGTATACAGCAAAGGGAGTGTTTAATGAATTTTGTTTCCTCATCAACAGCTGATTCTACCGTTTGCCGAGTAGAACATAAACTTCTTCATTTATAAATTCTGAGAAGGAAATAGACTGCAGTTATTTGTCCTGAACAGCATATCTGTTCCATTTGATCATTTTATGTTCATCAGATAGTGTGAGGCTCTTTCAATTGCATGAAATCCAACTTAATAACATTAAAACATTTATTAATCCAATTTATATTTTCTCTTAGAAATGACTTTCAGAGAGTATTCTGCTTTTGAAGTATAAATATGTTATCTTTTTCTTGCAATCATATATTTATTCCTTAGATGCCTTCATTCTTGGCTTGTTTCTCTTATAAAGGTGTGGTCCTAGTATCTTTTCCTTGATGGGCTATGAGAATTTGTTGAGTGACATCCCGAGTTGGTGCTATAGGTGAGTTGGTCACATATGAAGATTGTGACTCTAGGTAAAGAATCAACTGATAAAATTCTAAGGAACCAAAGATCAGCCTTGATGCATATTTCGATCAGGATAAGGGAGATGGCATTCAATATTAGATGCGAATTAAATTCAGTCCTTAAATGTTGTTCAGAATTGTGAAGATAGCAATCTAATCATAAGCTCATCAATTATTCATTAGCATCTTGGGGGTATTAGTAAACAGAATACAGAAGATACTTCCACTACCCGCTAGAGTTTTTGTTCTGAAACAGAAGAAAGCTTACATTATTCTCTTTTTTATGGGTTTTATTCTCCCACTGTGTAAGTGAAGTATACATGTACACCAGAAGAGGGTGAAAGTTGGGTCACATATTTGCCTATTCCTGGGGCTTTGTGGAAGATTGGTGTTAAGATTAAGTTTGAAACGTGAAACGGTGATAGTTTTACAGGAAAAGTCAGTTTTCCTAATCTTAAGAGACTTGGACTTCTTGGAGAAACTATTTTTGCCTAAATTTTCTTGGTCCTAAAGTGAAAGTTATTTGCTTGACATGTGCATGTTTGTTCCCTTATTTTCTTACAGATACATCATAGATTTGGATTTGGAAAGAAATATTGATTAATTCAGTGGTCCCTTTTAGCTGAGCCGGTCAGTGGCTGTAGTTTTAGAGAGTAACTCCTAGATTCCATGAGAATAATTATCTCTGAGTATTTTTTTTTTTCATTGCAGTAGAGAATGGTATGTTGGAGGAAAAAAGAATGATGCTCATATAACTAAAAGGGGAGAGATTGTATTGGGGTAGCGGGGGACAAAAAGACTAGTATAATTTGTGAACATTCCCTTTAGATTATGTTCTGGAATGGCAACAAATAAACACATAAATCAGGATTTGGGGTGGACTAATTTCTCAGAGTTGCTCTTTTTTTTATTTCACAATTCCATAGAAAACAGTTAAGGTATAAAGGTTTGACAAACTGCATCAAAGTATGCACAGTAGAACATTTTTATAATATTCTGCAAATGAAAAGCCAGTTTCCTTTAGCAGAGACAATAATGCAATGTTCACAGTAGTTTTGCTACAAAGAAATTAAATTGCTGCAATTTATGATTCCACTGCTTTAATGGGAACTCATGCTATAATAACCTTTATTAATTAGGAAAATACCGTAATCTGGGCAAGAATATTACAGATCCATTAGTTGCCAACAAAGATATTAAACAGAAATGGCTTGTCCTACTTTTTCAGATATTATTACTACGAATAACCTCTGCACTTGTCAGGACTTTTCCATTGTGTTTTGGCTCTAGTCACATATATTTTTTTCTTCCCACCATGTAGTTCATGCAATTTTCAGTTGTCTTGGGACCATTAAGGCTGAGAGACTGGAAAGGGTTGGTTATGTAAACTGAGATTGCTGCTTCTTAGATTTACAGTCTGTCACTTGTCATTCTCAAATGGTCATTCTATTTTATAGAGGATTTCCTGAGGACTTCTGGAGTAAGGGTGAGGTGAAAGGACTAGAATGAACTTTTGTGTTCCTAGTGGTATGCTCTGTGGTGAACTCAACATTTCATGGTTGGGTAAAGGAGGTTGAAACAGCAAAGTGAGCGGAGATGGTACGGCCAGTGGGAGGTAGAAGAAAAACCTGGAAATTCATGTTATGGAAATAGAACAGCAGTTCAAGAAGGAGGAGTGTTCAGTAGTGTTGAATGCTGCTGAGGGCTCAAGAAAGATGAGTATTGAAAAAGATTTGCTGGATTTAGCAGGAACTGTTTTAGTGGGGTCATAGGGCTGGAACCAGATTGGTGTTGTCTAATGTGCAAGTAGAGTTAAGTATATGGAAATATGGAATATAGACACTTAAACTTTTGAAATGGTTGACTATGAAAGGAATGAGAGGGATAAAATGATAGGTGGGGAGGTGGTGAGTGATTGGATGGGAGTTGTTTATTTTATTAGTAGGACAGACTTTATCATTTGTAAAAGGAATCCAGGGTTTCCTATGAAGACAAATAATGGGGTGAATACAGATGTAAATAGGTTTGAATGTTTCTCTTGGGAATAAGGAGGGTTCCTATGTGATAGCAACTTTTTTTTTTTTTTTTTTTTTTCTGTCACGTGTGAAACTGAGGTCTTCTACTGAGACTGAGGGAATTGAAGACAGTTTGGAGCTTTGACGAGATTGGAGGTGATTTGAAGTAGTCATTTTGCAGAGTGAATAAAGAAACACAGTGCCAGGCTTTGTTGAGGGGTACATGTGATGTGGGTAATCATTAATTCAGAGAGTAATTAAGCTTGGTTGATTGGGTATAGATAGGAAAAAATCAGATGGTTGGTTCTTCCAAGGTTAGGATTTTCCAGAGGAGTATAAAGAAAACAGAAGGGCCATGGAGTTTAGGATATTGGCAAGAGAGTTACTGAAAAGATGTACTGTGAAATCTAAACTGGCTAAAGAGGGCCATGAAGAAATGAGCATATTGATGGATTAAGAGAAAGTTGAAAACTAGTGTCTTAGAGGAACCCAGTGAGGTTTAAGACCATTTTAAAGGAAGTAGTTGAATAAGCAAACTAGAAGGAAAGGAAGTTTTGTCCAGAGAGTGGAATATTTGAATGAGTGATTTTGGAAGTGGAGCAGTTATAGGTAATGACGAAGTCCAACATGTGCCAGGGATTGGGTGATAACACTGGAGTGGTAGAGGTCTTGAAGGATGAAGAAGATAAGGAACTGAGAGGCTCTGATGTATGGCTTCTAGCCTACGTGGATAGTGAGGTCATCTAGAATAGTATAGGGTTCAGGGGTGGGGAAGAGGAACATAAGCTAATTTAGTTTATTTTACTCTATGGAATCTCAACAGAAAAGAGAGGCACCTTCAAATTAGGATAATGTGAGGAGAGTTTATTTACAAAGGGGCTCCTTAGGTGTACGTGTGTGTGTAAGAGAACTACAAAAGGTAGTTAACCTGGAGCTAGGAGCAGCCGAGTTGTTATTACCCCTTGGCCTGAAGACATAGGACAAGGAGTGGTTACTAGAACCAGGAGAGAGAGCATTCTATCAAGTTGGTTGCCTCATGTGGAGCAGTGCATTCAGTTGAGAGATACTACCAATCCAAGGGAGGGAGGAAGGGAGAAAGAAACACCTTGACCTCAGTATCCTACCTCCTCTTAGTCTGCTACTGGTGCTTTTGGTTGGCCAAACCCAACTGTAAACCAAGAAGCCCTGAGCCTGGTTTCTGTAGTCTATTCAGGTCAGTCTCAACATTTTACTACAATAACAGGCCAAAGTTGCAGGCAGATCTTAGGAGGCACCGGGCTGTACGAGCAAATAAGAGCTAAGAGACTGGGGGCGGGGAGGGGCTTGTGGGGTGGTGGTTGTGGCTGGATGAGGTAGATCTAAACTGGGTATACATCAGAACATGGATGAATGGATGATTAAAATATGATAAGTCTTTGTACCTGATCCTTTCCTGAAGCGTAAGCAGGGAGAAGAAAGAAACTTCAGTTATTTCGGGGAACTTTAAAACGTAATAGAGTTAAGCTTACTTGGGTCATTTGATTTTTATTTTGTTCTAGGACAGCTGATTTGATTGCTTTTGTTTACAGGTATTCAGGAAAGGTTGTTTTAATTAGAGATTGGATCCAGAAGCACTGAAGAAGGCTTGAATTGAATAGAAAAGAAAAATGAAACAACAAATTAAAAATTGGGCTTTTTTTTTTTTTGGCCTGGGGAGTCTTAGATATTTGGTGATTGAATAATAAAGAAGTAGCTTCTCCTAGCCATCAAAGAATTAGATGTCATTGCCAAATTGATCCTGGAGCATTACCTGGTCTAGGAGAACATTTCTCAGAAGATGGCTTAAGGTCTCTGGTGGACCCTGATAAAAAAAATACTGTTAAATGACAGGCGATCTCATAATCTTTCATTTATATATATCCTTTGGCAACTTACTAATAATCAAGTGTTGCATTAAAGATGTGCAAATTGTGGCATTAATAATTCCATAGTAGGATGACACTACAGTTTATAAAGGATTACAGTTTATAAGAGATTCTGATTCAGCATTTTACCAAGAAATGCTTCTGTGCAATGTGTAACAGCATTGTAAAGCTCCTGTTCCACATATGAACTTGAATAAATTAGAACTATTGTAGATTTTTGGAAGGATATATGCCATCAGTATTGTATTGAGTTGGCTGTACTTTTCTGTTGTTTCTTTTTTTTTCATTATTCAAGAATTACTCAAGTAATTCAAGAATTACTCTTAGTTTGGCCTCATCATTATCAGTTTAATTTATTATAGGTTGTTCAGTTAACCTATAGTGTGTATGTATTTGTATTTGTATCAACAGTGTTCTTGGTCTGTGATTTTTTAGTAACTAAACTTTAACTGTGTTGCATCTCAAATATGAATTATTTGACCCATATTACTAAAGCAATATATAGATGTAATCACCAAAAAGTTGACTTGAAAAGTGGCACCACATTCTTTTGAGAAGTGGCATGTTTTACCTGGTCTGAATGGGCATGTTATGAATATTGGAGAACTGCTGGTTTAAGGAGCTAGTTGGTGGGTCTAGGAGTCATTCAGCAGCATTTCTGGTTTCTTCCACATCACTAAAGTATAGCTCTTAGAAGTGGGACCTTCGTAGACCTTGGTTCGAATCTGCTATTACTGACTGTGTTCTTGGACAAGTTACCTAATTTGTCTGTGCCTCAATTTCCTGTCTGTAAAATGGGGTTAAAAACAGTACTTACCTCATCCAGTTCTGTGAATATTAAATAAGATGATGTGTGTAAAGTGGTTAAGACTGTGCCTGGTATGTCGTAAGTCCTCAATAAATAGTCGTCAGTCTTAAAAGTTGAGAAGTACTTTCTGTGTCCCTATTGCAAAATGGCTAATTTGCCATCAGATTGTAATTTTGCTTTAAGCTTGTTTTGGGGTTAAAAATTCAACAAATATTTATCCAACAAATTTTTGAATGCCTTTTGTGTGTCAGGCCCTGTTGTAGGACTGGAGATACAGCAGTGAACAAGACAAATGAGACAGAGAGTTTACATTTTATTGGAGAGAGACAATAACCAAGTAAATAAGTGGTACAGGGTTAATACATGAACAAGATAATTGCAGATAATGATAAAAGATTTAAAGAAAAAAAAACCCAATTTGATTGGATAGAGAGTGATTGGGTATTAGTGGGGGAGGGGGCCTGCTTTTTATTGGAGATCAGAGAAGACCTCTCTGAGAAGGTAACATTTGACCTATTAGCTGAATGACAAGGAGGAGCTAATCATATGGAGATCTGGTGGCAGTCTCCCATACTCAAGGAATGGCTAAACTGAAGGCCCTGATTCAGGAACAAGTTCCACATATTGGAGGATAGGAAGACTGCAGTTTGGTTGTAGTGCTGTGAGAGAGGGGGCAATTGGTGTGAAAGGAGATCAGAGAGGTAAGCAGAGGCCAGATCCCATAGAGCCTTGCAGGCCATGAAAAAGTTTATCGGGTTATAAGTGATATGAGATGGGAAGTTATCAGAAGATTTTAAGCAGAATGATGTGACTTGATTTGTGTCCTTTAAAAAATTAGTCTGGTTGCTGGGTACAAAATGGATTGTAGTGGGATAAGAAAAGATGAAGGGAAACCAGGTTAGTGCCATCATCTAAGAAGCTAGACAAGATTGAATAGTGATGCTGGAGAGAAGGAGATGGATTTGGGATATTTGTTGGAAGAAGGTTGACAAGATTTGCTAATGAAATGAATGTGAAAGCTGAGGGAAAGAGAATGTGAGTTCCATGTGAGTTGGATTTGATTGGTTTTGTTCATGGTTCCATTCGTAGTGCCTAGAATATTGTGGCACTTAATCAATGCGTAATAAATATTTGTTGAGCAAATAAATTAAAGGTGCTGTCTAGGTTTTTGGCTTGAGTAACCGGGTATATGTTGGTGAAATTTACTATGATAGAGAATGTTATGGGAAGGAGCAGATTTTGGAAATGGGAATCAAGTTATATTTGGCTGTATTAAGTTTGCAGTGACATTAGGCATTTCAAGTAAGTAGGTGGTTGGATGAATGAGTATCTGGCTTGAGGGAGAGATCAAGGCTAGGAACTGTTAGCATTTGAATTGATTTTGAAGGTATGTGACCGGATAAGATCTGTTAGGGAGAGAGTGAGAATAGAGAAGAAGGCTTCTGATGATCCCTGGGGCACCCCTACATTTAGGGGTCCAGTGAAGGAGAGGAACCTGCAAGGGAGACTTGGGGAGGAGTGGTGTGTGCAAGTGGGAGGAAAACCAGGAGTGAAGTATCACAAAATCTCAGAGACCAGGTTTAAGAAAGAGAGACAGAAGCTTGATTGGAGTTAGATGAGAAGAAAATGAGGAATGAGGAATGAGGAAATGGAGATAGCAGCTACAGACAAGTCTTTCAAGGTGTTTCGTCAGGAAGTAGACAGAGACTGGGATAATAGCTGTTCAGAGACCTGGATCAAGGGAAGTGTGTGTGTGTGTGTGTGTGTGTGTAAGATAGACTATTTTAGCATATATTTGTATACTAATAGGATTGATCTTGTAGAAAGGGAGACATGGATCGTGCAGGCTAGAGAGGGTACAATTGCAGGATGGAGTACTTGAGAAAGTGAGAGAAGAATGGTTTCAAGCAACAGAAAAGGGTGACCTTTGAGAAAAGAAGGGACACATTATCCATTGTAATCACAGGTGTAGCAGAGATTTTCATGGCATTCCCATTTCCTCATTATGTCCTCTTCCCCATATTACTTTGGGTAATTTTGGAATCTCACTTAATCCCACTTATCTAGACATAATGTTTTTTGTTTGTTTGTTTTTTGTTGTTTCTCTTTTTTTTAGACATAATGTTTTGATTGGACACTTGAAGAGTTTAAAAATAAAAGGAAAAAAAAAGAGCCTGTACCTGCAATGTATGTCTGTTTTTATATAAGCTATATATTTGTGGCTGGAAGAACAAGTGTTTCTTCATTGGAATGTAGCGCATGTCTTTTGCTACTTATTAAGAAAACTCAAAGATGATACTAAGCATTTATTATTAAGTTTGGTGTAATTTTGTTAATTCTTGGTTTTGAGAATTACCTAACTTTAAGCATCACTTTAAACCTATAATTTTTTTTCTATGTGCTCTAAATGCTTAGTGTTTAAAAAAAATGTCTTCCTGTGTTTTATTTTATTGGCTAATGTGTCAAGGCACAGTATATACAAATATGAGGTTCATTGTTAATAATAGTGTATGTTTCAGATCTTGATTATTTCAAACTTGGGGGTCACCTTACAAAATCTGATTATTAGGAATAGAGTTGTCATATTGGCCGTTTTCTTATTGTTTGCTTATGTTGGCATTGTTACATTATCTTCAATCAGTGGTCTCCTTGCAGGAAACTTTTTAATCTACTTATTTTGTGAGTGATAATTAAGTTAAAACTATCAAGTTCTAACATTTGGAAAATTCACTCATGCAGGCACATGTAAGCCCGATACTTCTATGAACAGGTGAGAGGATGTTACCTTCAGCCCTGCCTCTTCATGGAATTCTTACTCTTCTCTCATGACACCCATTTACCTTATGAAACAAGTTACTGTTTTTGACATGCAGATCATGAGAGGTAGCCTGTATCTTTCCACATGTTAAATATTAGTAAAGCTTATTTTTTTTCTTATTTTTCTAGGTTAAAAATAAATATCAGTAGAAGTGTTAATGTTTTCTTCACAAATCTCTATGGTTGTTTTGCACTCTCCCTGGGATCTGAGCATCCCGTTTTGGAGAGCAAGTAGCCACTTATTTGAATAATAATTCTTATTCTGATACAAGAATATAACTGATAATTTTCTGAATTCTAGTTCATTTAATATTCTGTTTAGCATAGTTATAGTTGTTTTGGTATAGAATTTATGGAAGATAAGCGTATTTGACTTTATAAAAATTGTAAGAATTAGAGCTTACTAGCTATAGAATTGCCATTATTTGTCATCTAGTCCAGCCTTCCTCAGTTGACAATGAGTTCCTTGGTGTTGAGACTTTTTTTTATTAGTCGTAGTGGTTTTGTCACCCAGAACTGGATCTGTATTGTACAGAGAGCTCAATAAATCATTTGTTGAATTAATTGTATACAGATTCAAAAGCTAGTTTGTCTCTTGGCGAAGAAGTGGAGAATCAATGTGCTGATTGATGAGTGGAATTACATATACTCTCAATAAAGAGATCTTGGCAATTATTTTTGTTATGATACTGTTCTTTAGTGTTTAAAGCTGAACATATCTGAAAACATTTATTTATAAATATAGTATCATAGAATATGAGAAGATTTTGGAGCTGGGCTGGATGTTAACAATTATTTAATTTTTCCCAAACAAGGACATTTCAGGAATCCTGTCAGACTAGAAAATGTCTGTGAACTCCAGTCATGTTTCTCACTATAGCACTTTACTGCCTGTGTGATAATTACTCTTCTGCAAGGTTTAGAATTGAATTTGCAGAATATCAGAATCAAGGTTACACCTACCAGTGTGGTCAGTTTATTCAAACTTTTGGATGACAAGGGTAGAGTATATTTCAAAAGAAGTGAGGTATCCTTCTTGTGAGGAAATGGAATGAGATTTTTTTGAGAGTGTTTAAGATGCAGACAAGGCATCATTTATTTTCCCAAGTAATATTAATTTAAAGTATAAGGCATGCTACTTCAAATTACACACCACCTGGGTACCAAGAGCTGAAAGAAATTGCTAAACCATATGCTTGTAAATGCCATCTCTTTCCTCAAGAGAATGATCATTTATATTTTGTAATTAAAGAGCAGAAGGTCTAGTTTTCCCATAAGGCCCTTTAGTCAAGAAATACACAGAGCAGAGGGGTTTTCCCAGAGGAGATTTATACAGTGTTCAAGGACTTGTTGGCATCTCCACCTTGTGAACTTTGCTCTTTTGTCGATTTCCTGATTAAGCTCTGGAGAATAAATTTTAATTCTAAAAATTGTTTAAGACCATGTTAAAGTTTGTAAACAGTTCTGCTAGAAGTGAGCCTTAAGTAAATAAATTGATATTTAGGTCAACTTGGTTTTTTTCCTCCTTAAGTGGCAATCATACTATTATAGCAACATGAACTACGTATGGTGCTCTCACTTTATTGATGGACAGTGTTTTTTTTTTTGGTTAGAATAAACAGGCTTGAGTTTCTTACTGCATAATAAACAGTCAATAACCCTGAAGATTTTAGTGCTCCTGCTTTATTCATTTTTTGATTTTTGGTACATTCAAATACATGAAAGCTAACCAACCAAGAAAAATAATATACTTTCTACACCTTCATCACTGGTAAATAAGTCCACATGAGGTCTTGGAACCTCAACTAATATTTGTATATGGTACCATGAAAGGGATCATTGGGTATTCCTTCTCTCTCTAAGAGTAAGCCCTTGTCTTCTTACTCTTTTCCTTTCTCCCATTTTGAAGAAACAGCTTGAGTGGATAGATAACTCTTGTCCTGTCCTGAGGAAACAAACAGAAAGTTGAGACTCTCTGGGAATGTCAGAAATACCACATCTCAGGGCACTTTGTCTGCATTTGAGAAAATCTGCTTTACTTCTAGAAGAGGTCAGACTGAAAATCTCTAAGGTGAAGATCTTTAGTTGGGATGTATCAGTTAGAGTGTCCTAGTAGACCACACCACCCAGGTATATGATATTCATTATTTTTTGTCTGTCTTAATGTAATGAACTTTTTGTCCTTGCTGTCAAGTTAGTTAATTTTTATCGGTGGAGATAATATATAGTCCCTCTGCTTACCTTTCTGTCTTTGTCACTAAATCAGGTATTACTGATTGTGGCAAATTTAAAACACTTGTTCGCATACACCAACTAATTCATTTTGTAATTTTAGTGGAAAAACTTATTGAAATATTTGTTTATAGTTTTATTAGAAATAAAACAGGGCTATTATAAAAATTTAAAACATTACAGAAATACATAGTGCACTATTTAAGATTTTCAATCCATTTGGTTAGCCCTTTTAATTTTGCATATATTTCTGCTTAAACGTTTATTGTTTATTTATTTATTTAAACAAAATGGGATCTTACTATAATACTGTTTTGCAGCTTGCCTTTTTGCATGTAAAGACATGTATTTAAGATATTTTTCAGTGTCTAACTTTATCTAATAAGGTATCTAACTTTATTCTTTAATCACCATATAATATTCCATTGTGTGAATGTACCATTATGTGACCAATTCCCTTTAATTTGCGCATTTAGGTTGTTTCCAATTCTTTACTATTAGAGAAAGTGCTGAAGCTGATATCCATATGTATTTAGCTTTTTACTCTTGTATGAATATCCAGCTGTTCTGGTTTGCTAATGCTGCTGTTATGCAAAATACCAGAAATGGATTGGCTTTTATAAAGGGGATTTATTTGATTACAAATTTACAGTTCTGAGTGTCCAAACTAAGGCATCAACAAGAGGATACCCTTCACTGAAGAATGGCTAATGGCGTCTGGAACACCTCTGTCATCTGGGAAGGCGCATGCTTTCCTGCTGTTCCTTTGTGCCTGGGTTGTGTTTCAAAATGGTGTTCTCCAAAATGTCTCTGGGTTTCTTAGTTTAGCACCTCCAAACCTCCTCCTCTCTGCATCTCCAAGCATCTCCAAGTGTCAGCAAACATCTATTGGGGCATTTTGTCCTCTCTGCTCTCTGTGAGCTCCCTTTAAAGGACTCCAGTAATCTAATTAAGACCCACCCTGAATGGGCAGGGTCCACACCTCTACGGAAATAATTCAGTCAGAGGTTCCACCTTAATCAACAGTCTAAGCAGAGTGCCTCCACAAGATTGCGTTAAAGAATATGGCTTTTTGGGTGACATAATAAATCCAAATCGATACACCAGCTTACTTTTTTTCAGAATGGCTAGCCAATATCTTTTATTGAAAAATTCATATTTTCCCTCACTGAGTTGAAATGCTATATATATACTGAGTTTCTTTGTAAACTTGGGTTTATTTCTGTCCTAATATGTTCAAAGGATCTGTCTATTGTGACCTTGCTTTAGTTACTGTAATTTATAATTTGTTTTCATATCCAATAAGGCAGCCCCTTTCATATTGCTCTTCTTTTTCAGTTTATACTGGATAGCATATTTATTCTTGCAGTTGAACTTCCTTATCCTAATTTACTTAAAAAAAATTCTGTGGTGATAGTGATCAACATTACTTCTAATTCCTGGATTAGAATTTTGTTTCTCGGCTTAAAAAACACTCGTGATAAATATAAAACATTGACTTCTCACTCTCAATTTTCTAATATATATGTCCCTTTGACAGATCAGTGTATCTCTACCAAGAATGTTTATTGATTTTTGCTTTCTGAGGTTTTTTGTTACTAAGATTTTTTGTTTGAAATATAAAGTACAATAGAATATCAAATAAGCTTTTTTGTATTGATTTTTCAGTGTATTAGGGAGAATTGATTGCTTTACAATATTGAGTATCCCCAAATAACATGTATCTCTTCACTTAATTTTCTTAAGTCCTTCAATAGAGTTTTATGATTTCCTTTACATGTCCCATGAGTTTATTCCTAGGTATTGCATGTGTTTTCCAATTACAGAGTATAAATCTTGTCCTTCATATTCTCTAGCTGGTTGTTCTTGGCTTGGAAGAATGCTGTATATTTTCATATAATTATTTTATGTGGTTACGTTAGTGAACCTCCCTTATTTTATCTAATTTTTTTTTCAGTTGATTTTCATGTGGACAGATTATCTATAAATAGTGATTATTTTGTCTCTGTTTCTTAATCTATCTACCTTTAATTTGATTTTATTAATTTCATTGTCTTTTATTTCTGAAAAACGTTAATAGTTTTAAGAGTGGATATTCTTGTCTTATTTCTGAATTTTCTAGGAATGTTTCTGTGTTTTATGATTAACTAGATGCTTACAGTTAGGGTGTGTATATGTGCATATCAAGTTAAGGAAGTATTGTATTTCTATTCAATTAAAACTTTTTTAAAAACTTAGTAATAAATTTTTAAAAGGTATTTTAGTTTTTATTAAGATAATTATATGATTTTTTATCTCCTTTGATCTGTTAATTCAATGAATTAATTATTTTTCCTCAATAGTTCTCTGTCCTTCATGGAATTGACCCCACTTTTTTTGGTTATGAATCCTTCTGCTTAATTCTGTTTTCCAACCTTTTCATATAGGATTTTTGCATTTTTTGGGTGTGTGTGTGTGTGTGTGTGTGCAGCCACATCTTGGTCTCAGGATCACACTGGCTTCATAAGAAGAACTGGAAAACTTTACTTCTTACTATATATACAGGAACAGTTTAAATAACATTGGAATTATCTGATTTTTGATATTTTAAAGAAATCTGTCCATAAAATTGTTTGGATCTAGCATATTGGGTTATCAGGGGTCAGGAATGTGTTCAGACAGGTGAGGTGGGTTACTTTCTCAGTATCCCTTTGTTCTACCCAAATCTAAGATGAAATAAGTACATCAGATTGGTGGGTTTTTAGACTCTTTGTTTTCAGTGCTTTTGCTAGTGTTATTAGGTCCTCTGATTATTTCTGAAGCTATGCAGAAAAGAGTTAACATAGCAGGCTTGAACTGCTGTTTTTGGCAAGTCCAGTTTGTAAGATTGGCCCTTGGCTGGCTTCTGGGAACTTAGATTTCAGGAGGGTTCCCACCATTAACTGATAAGAGTGCCTTATTGTTCCTAAACTGTTTGTACAAACAATACAGTTTATGCTGAACACCTGCTTTCCTTATGGAAGTGTAGAGTTCGGGCATGTGCCAGGCAGAGGATGCCTACATGACCAGTCCCCAATAAAAACCCTGGGCATTGAGCTCTAACAGACTTTCCTGGTTGGCAACATTTCACATTTATTTTCACAACTCGTTGCTGGGGGAATTAAGTTTGTCCTATGTGACTGCATTGGTAGAGAGCCCTTGAAAGCTTGTGCCTTGTTTCCCCCGGACTTTGCCCCATGTGCTTTTTCCCTTTGCTGCTTTTCTTTATATTCTCTTGCTGTAATAAATCATAGCTATGAGTTCAATTAACTATATGCTGAGGCCTTTGAGTCCTCCTAGAAAATTATTGAACCTGGAGCTGGTCTTGGGGACTCCTGCCTGGCACAGCACCTGTAGAGTTTTGACTTTTGAATGGACTGAGCAGCTTTCAAAACTTTTCTTTTCTCAGAAAGTTCTTTTCCTGTAACAAGCTCAGTTACCACAACTTTTCTAACCAAACAAATAATACCTACTTTTAGTAAAAGGAATAGGAAACATTGTGATTTCAAATTGGGAAGTGATGGAGTGAATACTTTCTCAGCTTGTTATAGGTTGTGTCTTTATAATTTAAGTATAATTAAGTAAAATTTCATCTCATGGGAGATTCTCCTATGGACTAGAAGCTCCTGTGAGAACATGGACCTGGCTTATCTTGTTCTACATATATTCCCAGCTTTTGGCACAGTGCCTGGCTCGTTGTAGGTTCTCGATAAATATTTTAAATGAATGAACACAAAAAATGAATTTCAGTGTAAATTATTCTTTGATGATGTGCCTTGGAGGGTTGTTTTTTTTTTGTTTTTTTTTTTTTCCTACAGTTAATTATTCTTTGATATTCTATTTCAGGGTTTTGAAATCACATTGCTTGATGTTTTACTCTCTCCTGTGATTAGGTTATCTTTTTTTTTTTTTATCTTCATTTTATTGAGATATGTTCACATACCATGCAGTCATACAAAACAAATTGTACATTCGATTGTTCACAGTACCATTACGTAGTTGTACATTCATCACCTAAATCAATCCCTGACACCTTCATTAGCACACACACAAAAATAACAAGAATAATAATTAAAGTAAATAAGAGCAATTGAAGTAAAAAAGAACACTGGGTACCTTTGTCTGTTTGTTTGTTTCCTTCCCCTATTTTTCTACTCATCCATCCATAAACTAGACAAAGGGGAGTGTGGTCCTTTTATGGCTTTCCCAATCCCATTGTCACCCCTCATAAGCTACATTTTTATACAATTGTCTTCGAGATTCATGGGTTCTGGGTTGTAGCCCGATAGTTTCAGGTATCCACCACCAGCTACCCCAATTCTTTAGAACCCAAAAAGGGTTGTCTAAATTGTGCATAAGAGTGCCCACCAGAGTGACCTCTCGGCTCCCTTTGGAATCTCTCTGCTACTGAAGCTTATTTCATTTCCTTTCACATCCCCCTTTTGGTCAAGAAGGCATTCTCCGTCCCACGATGCCAGGTCTACATTTCTCCCCGGGAGTCACACTCCACGTTGCCAGGGAGATTCACTCCCCTGGGTGTCTGATCCCACGTAGGGGGGCAGGGCAGTGACTTCACCTTTCAAGTTGGCTTAGCTAGAGAGAGAGGGCCACATCTGAGCAACAAAGAGGCACTTGGGAGGAGGCTCTTAGGCACAATTATAGGGAGGCCTAGCCTCTCCTTTGCAGCAACCGTCTTCCCAAGGGTAAAACCTACGGTAGAGGGCTCAACCCATCAAACCACCAGTTCCCTATGTCTGTGGTCATGTTAGCAACCATTGAGGTGGGGTAGGCCAATACCCCTGCATTCTCCACAGGCTCCTCAAGGGGGCACTACATATTTTTTTCCTTTTTTTTGTTTTCTTTTTTTTTTTAACCTTTTCTTCCTTTTTAAATCAACTGTATGGAAAAAAAAAAATTAAAAAAACAAAAAAACAAAAAAAAAACAAAAAAGAAAAACATACAATAAAAGAACATTTCAAAGAGACCATAACAAGGGAGTAAGAAAAAGACAACTAACCTAAGATAACCGCTTTACTTCCAACCTGTTCCTACTTTACCCCAAGAAAGTTACATAATATAGCAACATTTCTGTGAACTTGTTCCTACTATATCCATCAGAAATTAACAGACCATAATCATTCCTGGGCATCCCCAGAACGTTAAATAGCAAGCATATCTGTTCTTCTTGGATTACTGTTCCCCCTTCCTTAATTGCTCTCTATTGCTAGTTCCCCTACATTCTACATTATAAACCATTCGTTTTACATTTTTCAAAGTTCACATTAGTGGTAGCATATAATATTTCTCTTTCTGTGCCTGGCTTATTTCGCTCAGCATTATGTCTTCAAGGTTCATCCGTGTTGTCATATGTTTCACGAGGTCATTCCTTCTTACTGCCATGTAGTATTCCATCGTGTGTATATACCACATTTTATTTATCCACTCATCTGTTGAAGGACATTTGGGTTGTTTCCATCTCTTGGCAATTGTGAATAATGCTGCTATGAACATTGGCGTGCAGGTATCTGTTTGTGTCACTGCTTTCCGATCTTCCGGGTATATACCAAGAAGTGCAATCGCTGGATCAAATGGTAACTTTATTTCTAGTTTTCTAAGGAACTGCCAGACTGACTTCCAGAGTGGCTGAACCATTATACAGTCCCACCAACAATGAATAAGAGTTCCAATTTCTCCACATCCCCTCCAGCATTTGTAGTTTCCTGTTTGTTTAATGGCAGCCACTCTAACCGGTGTTAGATGGTATCTCATTGTGGTCTTAATTTGCATCTCTCTAATAGCTAGTGAAGCTGAACATTTTTTCATGTGTTTCTTGGCCATTTGTATTTCGTCTTCAGAGAACTGTCTCTTCATATCTTTTGCCTATTTAATAATTGGGCTGTCTGTACTATTGTCACTGAGTTGTAGAATTTCTTTATATATGCAAGATATCAGTCTTTTGTCAGATACATGGTTTCCAAAAATTTTTTCCCATTGAGTTGGCTGCCTCTTTACCATTTTGAGAAATTCCTTTGAGGTGCAGAAACTTCTAAGCTTGAGGAGTTCCCATTTATCTATTTTTTCTTTTGTTGCTTGTGCTTTGGGTGTAAAGTCTAGGAAGTGGCTGCCTAACACAAGGTCTTGAAGATGTTTTCCTACATTATCTTCTAGGAGTTTTATGGTACTTTCTTTTATATTCAGATCTTTTGTCCATTTTGAGTTAATTTTTGTGTAGGGTTTGAGGTAGGGGTCCTCTTTCATTCTTTTGGATATGGATATCCAACTCTCCCAGCCCCATTTGTTGAATAGAGCATTATGACTCAGTTCAGTGACTTTGGGGGCCTTATCAAAGATCAGTCGGCCATAGATCGGAGGGTCTATCTCTGAATTCTCAATTCGATTCCATTGATCTATATGTCTATCTTTGTGCCAGTACCATGCTGTTTTGGCAACTGTGGCTTTATAATAAGCTTCAAAGTCAGGGAGTGTAAGTCCTCCCACTTCGTTTTTCTTTTTTAGAGTGTCTTTAGCAATTCGAGGCATCTTCCCTTTCCAAATAAATTTGATAACTAGCTTTTCCAAGTCTGCAAAGTAGGTTGTTGGAATTTTGATTGGGATTGCATTGAATCTGTAGATGAGCTTGGGTAGAATTGACATCTTAATGACATTTAGCCTTCCTATCCATGAACATGGAATATTTTTCCATCTTTTAAGATCCCCTTCTATTTCTTTTAGTAGAGTTACATAGTTTTCTTTGTATAGGTCTTTTACATCTTTGGTTAAGTTGATTCCTAGGTACTTGATTTTTTTAGTTGCTATTGAAAATGGTATCTTTTTCTTGAGTGTCTCTTCAGTTTGTTCATTTCTAGCATATAGAAACATTACTGACTTATGTGCATTAATCTTGTATCCTGCTGCTTTGCTAAATTTGTTTATTACCTCTAGTAGCTGTATCGTCGATTTCTCAGGGTTTTCCAGATATAAGATCATATCATCTGCAAACAATGACAGTTTTACTTCTTCTTTTCCAATTTGGATGCCTTTTATTTCTTTGTCTTGCCAGATTGCCCTGGCTAGTACTTCCAGCACAATGTTGAGTAACAGTGGTGACAGCGGACATCCTTGTCTTGTTCCTGATCTTAGAGGGAAGGCTTTCAGTCTCTCACCATTGAGTACTATGCTGGCTGTGGGTTTTTCATATATGCTCTTTATCATATTGAGTAAGTTTCCTTCAATTCCTACCTTTTGAAGTGTTTTTATCAAAAACGGATGTTGGATTTTGTCAAATGCTTTTTCAGCATCTATTGAGATGATCATTTGATTTTTCCCTTTTGAATTTTTAATGTGTTGTAATACATTGATTTTCTTATATTGAACCATCCTTGCATGCCTGGAATGAACCCCACTTGGTCATGGTGTATGATTTTTTTAATGTGTCTTTGGATTCGATTTGCAAGTATTTTGTTGAGGATTTTTGCATCTATATTCATTAGGGAGATTGGCCGGTAGTTTTCCTTTTTTGTAGCATCTTTGCCTGGTTTTGGTATTAGATTGATATTAGCTTCATAAAATGAGTTAGGTAGTATTCCATTTTCTTCAATGTTTTGAAAGAGTTTGAGTAAGATTGGTGTCAGTTCTTTCTGGAAAGTTTGGTAGAATTCCCCTGTGAAGCCATCTGGCCCTGGGCATTTATTTGTGGGAAGATTTTTGATGACTGATTGGATCTCTTTGCTTGTGATGGGTTGATTGATGTCTTCTATTTCTTCTCTGGTCAGTCTAGGTTGTTCATATGTTTCCAGGAAATTGTCCATTTCTTCTACATTATCCAGTTTGTTGCCATACAGTTGTTCATAGTATCCTCTTATAATTTTTTAAATTTCTTCAGGATGTGCAGTTATGTCACCTTTTTCATTCATTATTTTGTTTATATGGGTCTTCTCTCTTTTTGATTTTGTCAGTCTAGCTAGGGGCTTGTCAATCTTGTTGATCTTCTCAAAGAACCAACTTTTGGTGATATTTATCCTCTCTATTGTTTTTTTGTTCTCTATGTCATTTATTTCTGCTTTAATCCTTGTTATTTCTTTTCTTGTACTTGGTTTAGGATTGGTTTGCTGTTCATTTTCTAGCTTCTTCAGTTGATCCGTTAGTTCTTTGATTTTGGCTCTTTCTTCCTTTTTAATATATGCGTTTAGTGCTATAAACTTCCCCCTTAGCACTGCTTTTGCTGCATCCATAGGTTTTGGTATGTTGTGTTCTCATTTTCATTCGTCTCTATATATTTAGCAATTTCTCTTGCTATTTCTTCTTTAACCCACTGATTGTTTAGGAGTGTGTTGTTTAACCTCCAGGTATTTGTGAATTTTCTAAGTCTCTGATGGTTATTGACTTCTAATTGTATTGCATTGTGGTCAGAGAATGTGCTTTGAATAATTTCAATGTTTTTAAATTTACTGAGGCTTGTTTTATGTCCCAGCATATGATCTATTCTGGAGAAAGTTCCGTGAGCACTAGAAAAGTATGTGTATCCTGGTGATTTGGGATGTAATGTTCTGTATATGTCTGTTAAATCTAATTCATTTATCAGATTGTTTAGGTTTTCAATTTCCTTATTGGTCCTCTGTCTGGTTGATCTATCTATAGGAGAGAGTGATGTATTGAAGTCTCCCACAATTATTGTGGAAACATCAATTGCTTCCTTTAGTTTTGCCAGTGTTTCTCTCATGTATTTTGTGGCACCTTGATTGGGTGCATAGACATTTACGATTGTTATTTCTTCTTGTTGAATTGCCCCTTTTATTAGTATGAAGTGGCCTTCTTTGTCTCTCAAAACATCCCTGCATTTAAAGTCTATTTTATCTGAGATTAATATTGCTACACCTGCTTTCTTTTGGCTGTAGCTTGCATGAAATATTTTTTTCCATCCTTTCACTTTCAATTTCTTTGTGTCCCTGTGTCTAAGATGAGTCTCTTGTATGCAACATATTGATGGTTCATTTTTTTTGATCCATTCTGCGAATCTATATCTTTTAATTGGGGAGTTTAATCCATTTACATTCAACGTTATAACCGTGAAGGCATTTCTTGAATCAGCCATCTTATCCTTTGGTTTATGTTTGTCATATATATTTTTCCCCTCTCTCTATTAATATCCTGTATTCTACCCTTACCGAATCTCTTTAGTACTGAACCTTTCTCCAAGTCTCTCTGTCCTTTCTTTGTTTCTCTGTCTGTAGGGCTCCCTTGAGTATCTCCAGTAGAGCAGGTCTCTTGTTAGCAAATTCTCTCAGCATTTGTTTGTCTGTGAAAAATTTAAGCTCTCCCTCAAATTTGAAGGAGAGCTTTGCTGGATAAAGTATTCTTGGCTGGAAATTTTTCTCACTCAGAATTTTATGTATATCGTGCCACTGCCTTCTTGCCTCCATGGTGGCTGCTGAGTAGTCACTACTTAGTCTTATGCTGTTTCCTTTGTATGTGGTGAATTGCTTTTCTCTTGCTGCTTTCAGAACTTGCTCCTTCTCTTCCGTGTTTGACAGTGTGATCGGAATATGTCTTGGAGTGGGTTTATTTGGATTTATTCTATTTGGAGTTCGCTGAGCATTTATGATTTGTGTATTTATGTTGTTTAGAAGATTTGGGAAGTTTTCCCCAACAATTTCTTTGAATACTCTTCCTAGACCTTTACCCTTTTCTTCGCCTTCTGGGACACCAATGAGTCTTATATTAGGACGTTTATATCATCTATCATATCCCTGAGGTCCATTTCGATTTTTTCAATTTTTTTCCCCATTCTTTCTTTTATGCTTTCATTTTCCATTCTGTCATCTTCCAGGTCACTGATTCGTTGTTCATCTTCCTCTAGTCTTGTACTATGAGTGTCCAGAATGTTTTTAATTTGTTCAACAGTTTCTTTAATTTCCATAAGATCATCCATTTTTTTATTTAGTCTTGCAATTTCTTCTTTATGCTCTTCTAGGGTCTTCTTGATATCCTTTGTATTCTGTACTATGGTCTCATTGTTCATCTTTAGTTCTTTGAGTAGCTGCTCTAGGTGCTGTGTCTCCTCTGATCTTTTGATTTGGGTGCTTGGGCTTGGGTTATCCATATTGTCTGGTTTTTTCATATGCTTTATAATTTTCTGTTGTTTTTGGCCTCTTGGCATTTGCTGAACTTGATAGGGTTCTTTTAGGATGTGTAGACCAATTGAAGTCCTTATCTCTAATTTATCAGATCTACAGCTTTGTGGAGTACACTTTCTCTAACTAACCAGCAGGTGGCGCCCACAAGCCACCTGTTCTCCACAAGCCAGTTCTCCCCTGCTTTGCCTTTATGGTGAGTGGGGGAGTGAGTCTTGTGGGGTCCAATTGGTGTACCAAGCTTGCGTGTGTAGTTGGTGTTGCCTGCCCTGTATATGGGGTGTGTTTCTGGGCAGTCAGGGAGTGGGGGTGGCTCTAACAATCAAATCTCCCTGGTGATCCTGGAGTTTTAAAGCTGCTGCAATAGTCTAATCCTTCAGTTCAGTCCTGCCACAGTTTGTCTCTGCCACTGACCCACAAGTCCTTGGTATTGGTGTATGGCTCCTGAGACTTGCGAGTGGGTCCCTCTTCCAGGCCGTGCACCCACTGGCCCTCTGTTCAGGAATGACTGTGTTATGTCACAGGTGAGTGCCATCCCCCCAGGGTGGTTCTGGGCTCCTGGGCTGTGTAGGGAGGCTCCCAGTCTGCTGAAATGATGGCTGAATGGGGCTTTGTTAATTCACACTGCTCCACCTTCCCAACTCTGGGACAATCAGCTGAGGTTGCAGGGAAGGCTAACGTCCACGCCCAGTTTTGTGGAGTGTGCCTGTTATTTGAAGCACTTCTGTCACACTGGGTTGTGTGGGGCAGCTCTGGGCTATGGGTCTGGCGATGGGCAGGAGTGTTTCCTGTCCACCAGGATGGTGGCTGTGAGCGGACACCCCCCTTTTCTTGGGAAGTTGTGGTGTTTAGTGAAATTTCTCAGCCACTGGATTATTGCCTTTTGTCTCAGAGCTCTCTTAGTTCTGCTCTTGTCTTGACCTGCCCAAATTGCAAGTCTTTGAAGCTTTCTGTATTGGGCTTCTTAGAGTAATTGTTTTAGAAAAAGAAAAAAGGATTAAAAAAAAAAAAAAAAGGGCCCTCCTCACAGATCTAATGGGTTATTGAAATGCTAAGAGACAAAGCAATTAGGGCCATTAAGGAAAGGTCCACAGGGCAGAGAGATCAGCTTTTCTTCGGGATTTGCATATGAGCCTCAGGGCCTGAGTTCTGCCCTTCCCCTTTCTATGTTCACCAGAACTCCAAAAATCCTCCGCTTGTATTTTGGAGTTTTTCGTGGTGTTTTTTTCTATGTCTGTCTCCTCTCTGCTGGGCTGGCTGCTCTCAGATTCTCTGGTGTCTGGTCTCAGTCTATCTATGGTTGGAGTCTGGATCAGTAGAATGAGTTTCTGATAAGGGCTGCCACTGCAGTTCTCCCTTCTCCTTCCCGTTGCTGACAGCCCCTCCTCCCAAGGGACTGAGCCTGGCAGGGAGGGGCGCGGGTCCCCTGGCCACAAAAACGTACAGATTTCGCTGATCTCAGCAGTCCCACATTTTCATGAGTGTTGTATGAAGTATGCCCAAAGTCAGATTGCTCTGTGGTGTCCAGTCCACGCAGTTCCTGGCTTTCTACCTACTTTCCTGGAGGAGTAACTAAAACATAGAGCTCACCAGTCCGCCATCTTGCCCCGCCTCCCTTGGAGGGTTTTTAAAAAAAAATTTTCCCCCTTTTTATAGGTGACTAAGAGCTAACTCTAAAGTTTCTGTGGTATTAATTTTGGAATTACTGGCAATTATGACATTCATAAAGAAAATGAAATGTATTTCATGTAATAATTATTTTAGTCATTTATTGCTACATAAAGTTCCCTAAAACTTACTGACTTTAAATAACTATTTCATATTTCATACAATTCTGTGGGTCAGGAATTTGGATAGGACCTGGTGGGGATGGCTTGTATCTGTACTGTGTGATGTCTCCTAGGGTTGGAGTATCGTCATGTATATGGTCCTTCAACTAGGAAGCACAAATGGCAGGGATTGGGTTGGGATGGCTTTGACTGGAATCAGTATCCCTGGGGCCTTGGTTCTCAGTGTCATCTGGCTACCTTGATTCTTCTCCGTGCAATTTTGGGGCCTCTCTCTCTCCTTGTTACCTCTCTAGCATAGTCAGTGGCAACTCAGAGTACAAAAACAGAAGCTGCCAAACCTTCTTAAGGCTTAGTCTCAGAACCTTTTTTCTGTTGGTTAAAGTGATCCCAGGTCCAGCCCAGTTTCAAGGGAAGAAGAAGTAGATTCCATTTCTCAATGAGGAGGTGTCGTGTGTTTACAGGGAGGGAAGGAATTGATATAAAGCTATATTTTTGTTTTATAACTGAAGCATCTTGAATTCATATGACAGGCCAAAACAGAGATTTTAAAAGGTACTGTCAGAATTATAAAATATAATTTAAAAAATTAGCAACTATGACATTTTACAGGTATGTAAACAATCTAATAGAAGGTTGAAAATTTGTCAGAGATCACATATGTAGTTAATGACAGAATGAGTTTTAAAGCTGAGGAAACTAGTCAATAAAGTTTCACTCCGTGAACTTTAAAAATTTTTACTAATTTTATTGTTTATTGAATTAAAATTTGTGATTTAAAAATTAACTTTATTGATGTATGGTTTCTAAAACATGCCCCCCTTTTTTTTAAAGCAAGTAGGTGGTCTCCAGACTGTCAATTTGTAGATAAGCTAGCCCATCAGCAAAAATACTAATTTTCTGCATACAAGCTATGACATTGTTAACTTCATTAGCATTATTTGCCTCTTTGTAATACAGATGCATTATAGAATGACATCCTAAATGAATTTTCTCAGTGGATATTTTGTTTGTATACTTGTGCACCTGAATAAGGGATGTGAGCCTACAATAACTAGAGCCTAAATCATTGGCTCTTTTCCAGGGCTGCTCATTAGAATAATCTTGGAATGGCTTGAAAGATACCCATGCCTGGGCCCAATCCCAGACCAATTAAATCAGAATTTCTGGTGGGTGGGACTCAAGCATCTTTTCTTCTTTTTTTTTAAGTTCTCCATGTGATTCTAATGTGTAGCAAGCTTGTGTAGAAACACTGGTCTTCTGAAAGTTATTTCTATATGCCAATGAAAATATATTTTTTTCATACTAAGTGGCTGTTTTAAAATTTATCTGGAAATATTCTCTTTATGTTTCCAATTGGAAAAACATAAAATGTAAATTTAGCTAAATGAAACTGTAGGTGCTGAGAAATGAAGGTCTTGAGAACCTTCATAATCTTTATAGCCTTTAAAATGTAGTATTTATGTATATGATGTATCAGTTGAAGAAATCTAAATTTCCCTTCTGAGCTAGTTAACAAAAAATCAGTCATTATTTATTAAGTTATTTAGCCATTGATTTGTTTTTTTTTTTTTTGAAATAAATTCAAACTTATAGGAACAATTGCAAAAACAATACAAAACCCATACACAGAACTGACCCCCCCGATACCCCAATCCACCAACTTTAACATGCTGTCACACCGCTATTTCTTTCCCTCCCTGTCATCCATCATCTATTGCTCTGTCTTCTGAACATATGAGAGCTAGCTGCACCCATCCTTGAGCAAACACTGTAATTCACATATACAATTCCCATGAACAAGAAAATTCTTTTATGCAATCCCATTAAACGTGGCTAAGAAGTACAAGAGATTCAACATTGATACAAAGCTTACATTCTATATTTCCTTTTTTTTTTTTTTTTTCCCCCTTATGTCTCAACTGTATCCCTTTGAGCCTCCTGTCCTCCATCCTCAGATCCCATCCAGGGTCATCCTTGGCATTCAATTGTCATCTATTTAGATGGTCTTTTTTTTTTTTTTTTTTTTTCTCAATTGTGGAAACGTATATACAGCCTAAATCTTCCCATTCCACCCCTCCCTAGCATTCCATTGGTGGGATTAATCACATTTAGAATGTTGTAATGCTCTCTCTTTCCCACCATCCATTACTAGAAATTTCCCTTCACCTCAAACAGCAACCTTACACTCATTTCTTAACTCCCCATTGCCCCTTCCCCCATGTCTCTTAACTCATACTCTTCTTTTCATCTCTATGGTCATATTCTCTGATAATTTCTTTGTGTTTACTGTGGGGCTTAAAGTTAATCTCTTAAATCCCTAACAATCTTGTTTTTCTTTGATACAAACTTAACTTCAATAGGACATATAAACTATGTTCCTATACTCCTCCATTCCCCCACCTTTATATAGTTCTTGTCAAAAATCACATATTTTACATTGAGTTCAAAACCACTGATTTGTCATTAGAGTTTGTGTATTTTATATCATGTAGGAAGTAAATAGTGGAGTTACAATTCAAAAATTATTGACTTCTATTTGTGTTCCATTGTGGTTGGAGAATGTGCTTTGAATATGTTCAATTTTTTTTTTTTAATTTATTGAGGCTTGCTTTATGTCCCAGCATATGGTCCATTCTGGAGAAAGATCTGTGATCACTAGAGAAAAATGAGTGTCCTGGTGATTTGGGATGTAAGGTTCTCTATATGTCTGTTAAAATTCTCTATATCTCTTTCTCCTTTCTTTGTTTCTCTGTCAGTAGTGCTCCCTTTAGTATCTGAAGTAGGGCAGGTCTTTTATTGGCAAACTCTCTCAGCATTTGTTTGTCTGTGAAAAATGTAAGCTCTCCCTCAAATTTGAAGGAGAGTTTTGCTGGATAAAGTATTCTTGGTTGGAAATTTTTCTCTCTCAGAATTTTAACTATGTCATACCACTGCCTTCTTGCCTCCATGGTGGCTGCTGAGTAGTCACAACTTACTCTTATGTTGTTTCCTTTGTATGTGGTGAATTGCTTTTCTCTTGCTGCTTTCAGAACTTGCTCCTTCTCTTCAGTACTTGACAGTCTGATCAGAATATCTCTTGGAGTGGGTTTATTTAGATTTGTCCTATTTGGAGTTCACTGGGCATTTATGCTTTGTGTATTTATATTGTGTAGAAGGTTGGGGAAGGTTTCCCCAACAATTTTTTTGAATACTCTTTCTAGACCTTTACTCTTCTTTTCCCCTTCAGGGACACCAATGAGTCTTAAATTTGAACGTTTTATTTTGTCTATCGTATCCCTGAGATCCACTTCGATTTTTTCAATTTTTTTCTCCATTCTTTCTTTTGTTCTTTCATTTTCTGTTCTGTGGACTTCTAGGACACTGAGTCGTTGTTCAACTTCCTCTAATCTTGTATTACAAGTATCCAGGGTCTTTTTAATTTGGCCAACAGTTTCTTTTATTTCCATAAGATCTTCTGTTTTTTTTTTTACTTTTGCAGCGTCTTCTTTATGTTCTTCTAGGGACTTCTCTATGTCCCTTATATCCTGTTCCATGGTCTTCTTCATTTCCTTTATGTCCTTTGCCATGGTTTCATTCCTCAATTGAAGTTCTTTGATTAATTGTGCCAAGTACTGTGTCTCTTCTGATATTTTGATTTGGGTGTTTGGGATTGGATTCTCCATATCATCTGATTTTATCATACGCATTAAGATTTTCTGTTGTTTTTGGCCTCTTGACATTTGCTTTGCTTGATAGGGTTCTTTCAAGTTGTAAAAAAAAAATACCAATCTAATTTTTCAGAAATACAAGTTGGCGGCATACGCTTTCTCCAACTAACCAGCAGATGGTGTCTGCAAGTCACCTATACCCCTCGAGTTAGTTCTCCTCAACTTCATCCTTGTGGTATGTGGGGAAATGATTCTTGTGGGGTTTAGTTGGTGAGCTCAGTTTGGGTGTGTTGCTGGAGCCGTCCGCCCTGAATGTGCGGCGTGCGTCCAGGTGGCTAGGGAGGCAGGGCAGCTTTAATATTCATACCCCCCAGGTGTTCCTGGAGATTCAAGGCTGCTGCAAGAGTCTAAGCCTTCATTTCAGTTCTGCCCCAGACCCTCTGTCACTGACCCACAAACCACTGGCATTGACGTAGCGTCCCTGGGTTTTCTGAGCAGACCCCCCTTCTCAGCTGTGATCTTCCAGGACCCGGAAGACTGTACTACGTCACAAGTGTGCGCCGTCCCTCAAGGGAAGCCCGGGGCTGCCGGGCCGTGCAGGGGTGCTCTCAGCCTGATGCAAAGATGGCTGAATGGGACCTCTCAAGCCCCTGCCCCCAGACACACAGTTCCTCCTTTCCAGCTCCAGGACAATTGGCGTGGCTCTGGGCTGTGGGTACAGCCCCGGGCAGGAGTGTCTCCAGCCCACAGGGGAGCCAGCTGCAAGCAGCGGGGTTTCTTTCTCCTTGTGGCTCCCCCTCTGCTCCCCTAGCCCTGAGGGAATCTGCAATGGTCTATTCTCCATGCCAGACACTGAGAGGCCAGCTCAGCCCACTCCTGCTGTGCTTCACTGTGAGGTTCCCACTGTTGGAACTTCAGCCGCTCCTGGGTTTTTCCCTTTTTTTTTTTTTTAAAGAAAGAACCAGTCTGTCTCCAAATGCCAACCCCCGGCTTCCCCACACTGCAACGTGGCCACAGGTCTTTCAACCAGCTTACTCACTCGTTTCAGAATGCAGACTCCCAGTTTCACCAAGGGTACAGCCCCTGTGGTTCTAGCAGACCTTGTCTAGCTGGTGCATCACTGAAACCAGTATTCTGGGTCACCTTCTGTTTTTTATCTAGTATTTTTCTTGAAGATATTTTTTTGCCCTGTGTCACCTAGCCGCCATCTTAGGTTCTCCCCTGATTTGAGTTTTACCCGTGATCTGGATAAAAGTTTAAGAGGATGTTGTACCAGAGAATATATTCACTGGTATGCGTATTGTATCCTTTCAGCTAGGATAAGTATCTTTTGTTTAGAGTCACATACCATTATTTATATTGGATAGTGTTGTGAGAATTTGGATTGAAGAAAAATGGGATTTTTTTTTTCATTTTTATTGAGATTGTTCAGATACCATACAATTATCCAAAGATCCAAAGTGTACAATCACTTGCCCCTGGGTACCCTCATACAGCTGTGCATCCATCACACTTAATTTTTGTTCAATTTTTAGAAACTTTTCATTACTCCAGACAAGAAATAAAGTGAAAGATGAAAAAAGAAAAAAAGAAAAGGAAACTCTAATCCTCCCCTATCCCTAACCAACCCCCCCTCAATTGTTGACTCATAGTATGGCTATAGTACATTTGTTACTGTTTATGAAAAAATGTTGAAATGCTACTAACTGTAGTATATAGTTTGTAATAAGTATATAGTTCTTCCCTATATGCCCCTCTATTATTAACTTCTAATTGTATTGTCATACATTTGTTCCGGTTCATGGAAGTAATTTCTAGTATTTGTACAGTTGATCATGGACATTGCCCACCATAGGATTCAGTTTTATACATTCCCATCTTTTGACCTCCAACTTTCCTTCTGGTGACATATATGACTCTTAGCTTCCCCTTTCCACCTCATTCACACACCATTCGGCGCTGTTAGTTATTCTCACATCTTGCTACCCACACCCCTGTTCATTTCCAAACATTTAAGTTCATCCTAATTGAACATTCTGCTCATACTAAACAACCACTCCCCATTCATAAGCCTTGTCCTATATCTTGGTACCTTATGTTTCATGTCTATGAGTTTACATATTATAATTAGTTCCTATCAGTGAGACCCTGCAATAATTGTCCTTATGTGTCTGGCTTATTTCACTCAGTATATTGCCCTCGAGGTTTTGTCATCAACCCAAGAAAAATGGGATTTTGAAACAAATACCAGTAGCTTTCAGAATTTCATAACTGACATAGAAAGTAACCATGTTATTTTGAATATCAAATTTGGTGACTTTTCAGTTTGCTAATGCTGCCACAATGTGATATACCAGAATTGGTTGGCTTTTACCTTGGGGTTTTATTAACTTACAACTTACAGTTCTTAGGCCATGAAAATGTCCAAATTAAGGCCTTTACAGGATGATAACTGGACTCTGAAGAAAGGCTGCTGGCATCTGGGACACATGGGAAGACACATGGCTGGCATCTGCTGGTCCTTTGCTCCTGGATTTTGTTTCCTTCAGCTCTGGTTTCAGTCGCTTCCTCTCTGGGTCCTCTCTTAGCTCCTCTGGGGCCTTTCTTTCTGAGCTCTTTCCAAGCTTTTCTGAGTGTTTCTCTCTGAGCTCTCTAGGCTTTTTCTGTCTTTTATCTTCATATAGGACTCCAGTAAATGTTTAAGACCAACCTTGAATTTGGTGGGTCACATGTCAATTGAAACAACATAATCAAAAGGTCCTAACCACAAGAGGTCTGCACCTACAGGAACAGATTAAAGTAATATGGCCTTTTCTGAGGTACATAGCAGCTTCAAACCAGCACAGTAACCCAGCCAGAAACCAAAAAAAATTTAGTCCTGTTCTTTGTCTAGAGTAAGTCGATCTTTAATCATATATTAGACCAAGGGTCTATGGCTTGTGGGCCAAATCCAACTCTTTTCTATAGTTTTTTTGGAATGCGGCCATGCTCATTTATTTACTTATTGTCTTATTTATTTACTTATTTGTGCTTCAGTGTCAGAGTTGAGTCGTTGTGACAGAGGCCATATGCCTTCAAAGCCTAAAATATTTTGTTTGACCCTTTGAAAGTTTGCATCTCCTTTGTTAGGTTGCTCCATCGCGCATTATTTGCTGTACCACACATTGGACTATTGTATCGCTCATTATTTGCTGAGATGCCTGAATAGAAATGATCTTCTTAAGCTGAATTTGATCTTTAATCCACAGCTGACCAGAGATAATTCAGTTTTTAGGACTTTCAAATGGAGGCTGCAGTTGAGGGAGAGGGATTTGTTTTAGCAATAAGGGGGTGTGTTGCTAGCCCTCTGATGCTCCTCTGCTAGGTGATCAGGAGTTTGTTCACCTGTCTGGGGCAGCTCATCTTCTCTGTTTCCCTACATCACAGTCCTTGCTGTTGCTTTCTCTGTTGAGGGTAGCATGAACATGGGATAACAGGTAACTGGGGCAGACAGCTGGGGAACTAGACCCATGAGGAGATTTCACTGCAGTCATTGGGGAGAAAGACAGTTTTCCACTCACCTTGCTAATAATGGAACTGGATGTGGAAGTTTAAAGCTAAGGAGCTGCTCAGCCTTTAATCCTGGTCCAAGTGAAGACTTCAAGAAGTTGTGGTGGTCCAGAGGAGAGGGGATATCCTGGCTCATTTCCCCCTAGTCTGGTGCATCAGATGGGTGGCTGGCTCACCTCTGAGCCAACAGCCACCTCCCCACCTGGGGTACCTGAATGCCAGTAAAGGCTCTCATCCACTTGCTGGGTCACCTACACTGGAAAAGCAGTACCTGCAATTAGGGATTTAGAAATATTAAAATTTTTAACTTTCTAAGATCATAACTCTTTTGTAACATGTAAAGCTATTAATCAACTTTTATCCCTTTGATTTTCAAGTTATTTTTATGACTCCAGAAGATTATATAGTTTCTATAAAATATTTAAGATGATTTTTGACCAAACCCTATAAAACTATTTGAATTCTGCTGATTATTTAGTTTATCCTGTTTGTAATTTAGGTCTAACTCTATTGCTGAGTGACTTTTTAACTGGGTGTATTTGTACCAAATATATACATATTTAATAATAGATATATTAAGTATATCTTTGCTGGAAGAGGGGCTCTTGTGGTTGTTGATGTTATGTTCACTTTTTTGAGGTACCGAGGAACAAGTGGCCTGTATTTGGGTGCAATTTTCTAGTTTGTGGTGACTCGGGTGCTCAATTAGAGTTAATGGAAGCAGGTTAAATTGTGTCCCAGAATAAATGGGTTAATAAAGTTTCCATTGATGAAATATCTCTCATGATTTTTTTAAGCACTTCAAATTTTTTGTCTAGCTATGTTTATGGTATGTGATTTCTAAGTGTACTCCTTTTCCCCCACTAACTCTCATCTCTTCTTTATATAATAGATCAGTGACTATCATCTATACTACAAGATGAGTAACAGCCACCCTCTTCGACCCTTTACTGCCGTGGGGGAAATTGATCATGTACACATTTTGTCTGAACATATTGGTGCCTTGTTGATTGGGGAAGAATATGGTGACGTCACATTTGTTGTGGAAAAGAAACGCTTTCCTGCTCACAGGGTAATTTTAGCAGCCAGGTGCCAGTATTTTCGGTAAGTGTGTAATACATTTTTCAAGATTCAAGTCGCTTGTAGAAAATACTGCATTTTTTTTACTCTATGAAAAATATTTAACCATGCATAATGACAAATCCTAGGAATCCTTCAACTTAATAACATCTGTAAGACTTTTTGTTGTTTTTTGAGAATGACCTTTTCCATCAGGAGCTATCTTAGAATTATAGCACTAGACAGTGCCCAATCAACCATTTTTCAGGGTTTGGAGATACTTCTCTGGCTGAGTCTTTGTTGGCCCCACCTTCTCCTTACAGCTGATGACTATTGAGAGTTAAACTGATTTATTGGGCTGATTGGCTTCTTCTTGTATAAGTAGACTTACCTCTGAATTTACTAATGATGAACTTGTATACCTGTTGGTTTCAAATTACTGAGGTCTGGGACCTGTAGATAACCTAGCACATCTCTCTAAAGCATGAAGTTTGGCTATCCCAAATTAAAGGAGACAGTATTGAATGAGTTATATTAGTGCTAAGCCTAAACAAATATTTATGTATTTGATGTCAAAATCCTTCTTATATGCAGCTATTGTTTGTTACTCAAACCCTTAATTTCCAGAGTTGTAAATATTAAATCCACCTCTAATTACTAACTTCAAAAAAGTCATTGTAGGAACAGATATATAATGCAGTATTTCCCATGAATTATTCTACAGTTTAACTGAAATTAATTAAAAGGGATCTTCACTGAATTATTGATTAAATGGTAATTAATCCTTGATAATAGACCTTTTTCTGTGTATAAGGATGAGGATGGTTCAGAGTTGCTGATTTGCCCAGAGAAACTTGGTATCTAAAAAAGGAAATGCCGATAGCTCTGAGAAAATTTCAGTTACCTTCTAGTGAAACTACAGTCTGGTTTTTATGATCAAAATTAACCAAGACAGCAAACAGCTATACTTAGAATCACACACATTGTAGTCAAGTGTGTCTTTTGGAAATATTTACTCTTTAGCTAGAACTCTTAAGAGTACCTTTAAAACATTTCTTTCCGTTCCATCTTCTATGAATAGAATGTCACTGTAGATGATACCAGGAGTTTAGAAGAGAGAGAAGTTTGAGAGTTGTACCTAATGCTCCTCTCCTATTCTGCCCCCACCGCCCCCAGTCTTGATGTAGTCATTATTTGTTACCAACCTTCTGTCCTGTGTACACTTTCCTTTTCATGTTTCTTTTCCTTTTCTTACTTTTGGTCTACTTATTACTATAAAGTATTTTTTAATGTCCACCCTTTATTAAGTCAGAACTTCTTAGCCTTTTTAATATTTGTTAATATTTTATACCTTGCTCTCTCTCAAAAAGAATTTGAGACAACCTTGTGTGACTATCTTCTAGATGGTCAGTATATTCTTAAAAGAAACTCAAATCTACTTTATCTTTTTATTAATCTGAATCCTTTAGAAATTTTGTTATCCTGAGTGAATGGAATAAACTCCCCTCCCTTATTGACCTTGTTTTTGATGTCTCTGTGGATAGTACACTGTTGAATCTTTTTAATCTTTGGTGGCTTGCTAGGCTAAACTTAGAGTCATTACCAATGCTATTTTAGACAGATTCTCATTGTTGACACTGTTCTCCTGTAAAAGAACATTAACCGTCAGCAGTTGAGAGGCCTGATTAAGTGCTGCCATAAGAGCATATCAGTTCCCAGATAAGGACAACCTAAATGTACAGAAGGGAACTTTTCACACTAAATATCAAGCCTCTTTCCTTGAGTCCATGTCACAGTTGGGGATTCACATTTGGTGTTCTAGGGGAACATCATCAAAACAACTTTTAAATTGAGAATCTAGATAAAGACTGTGGATCATCCTGAAGTGAGAGTTAAGTCTTGTTGAGGACTTCCCAGGGAGGAGTTCTTTAATTTAGTAATTTTAAGGTCATGGTTGGATGCTCTTTGGATTAATGAAAACCTTCAAGGGTGGTTTTAGGCAGCGCATAACCCAGTGAAAGAGATACGCTCAGAATATTCGTGAATCTTTTCCCAATAAGTTTCAACTGTTTTCTTAAGGCAAGCAAGAATGCTGTGTTCTGGGGGAGGTTGGGTGAAGTTCCAGGTAGAGATGGAGAGAACCTCTGAAATGCCAGTCCTGCTCTGAAAATTTCAGGAACAGAGGGAGTCTTTTATTGCTCTCTTACTCTCTTGTTTTCACTTTTGCATGTTTTCTTTCTCACTCTTTACTCGTGCATCCCTTTTCTGCAGTCTTTCCTTCCCTGTCCTTCTCTGCACAACACTTTCCAAAAGGGCTGGAGGTTTAATTGGTTCATTTTATTCCTCTTAGAGTAATACAGATAAAAATTCAAATTCATTATCAGACTGTATTGTATAGTTTTCATTTTATTGAAAAATACTGAAAGACAATGAAAGGTCAAAAATCACCCATAATCCCATCACCAATTTCAGTTTTGATTTTTAAAGTAACAGATGAAAGTCTTTCCCTGGTAACCATATAATTCTATTCCCCAGAGGCAGCAACTGTTGACAGTTTGATATGACTTTTGCTTGATTTTTCTAGATTTAAGCAGATGTGTCTGTATATACCTATATTTACATGTGTATAAGTTTGTGACTGGATACTTTTTTGAGGCAATACATTTGGATCTGCTTCTTGACTTACTCACTTACTATATCATGGACATTTTTCCAAGACAGCACATGTTGATCTCCCTTGATGTTTTTAATGGCTGTATAGCATGTGTGTGTTACAATTTTATCAACCATGTTCCTGTTGAAGGACATTTGGAGTTTTTCCTAGTGTTTCAATATATATTCTTGTATATTTGTCTTTACCTTGCTATATTATTTTTGTAGACTTGACTCATAAAAATGGAATTGCTGATTTAAAGGGTATAAACATTTTAAATTTGAATAGATATTGCTAAGTTAGTTTCCAAAAAAGGTACCCACTTGCATTCTCAACACAGTACATAGGAGTACCTGTTTTTCCCATCGCTTTTTTCATTACTTTTTAATTTCTGCCAATCTGACAAGGGAGAATGACATCACTGGTATTTCACTTTGTTTGATTATATCTTTTCCTATGGAGTTTTAATTTTTAAACTGCTTTACTGACCTTTAACATCTTTTTATTGTTTTTACCTCTTCCTCTCAAAAGAGATCACTTTAATCTTTCTATTTAGTTTATTGCGTCTTGAGCTCTCAGAATACCTCATTAGTCCATTTGTTGATAGAGGCAATTCAAAGTAGTTTTTAAATGGCTTCTCTTGCTTTCTTGAGAGGACCATTTAAAATCATTAACTTTGCATTTCTTCACCTCGCTCTTTGTGTCATTGAAGAAATATGTTTGTATAATGTTGACAACTGTTATTTCATGTATTTTATAGGAAATCCTATTTGAGTTTTTTCTCATGTGTTTATTCTCTGATGTGCAGAGCATTACTGTATGGTGGAATGCGAGAGTCTCAGCCTGAAGCAGAAATCCCTCTTCAAGACACTACTGCAGAAGCATTCACAATGCTACTTAAGTACATCTACACTGGGCGAGCAACACTGACAGATGAGAAGGAGGAGGTGCTGCTGGACTTTTTAAGCCTGGCTCATAAATATGGATTTCCAGAGCTGGAGGATTCTACCTCTGAGTATCTCTGCACCATACTTAACATTCAGAATGTCTGTATGACTTTTGATGTTGCCAGTCTCTACTCACTTCCCAAGTTAACTTGTATGTGCTGCATGTTTATGGACAGAAATGCTCAGGAGGTGCTCTCAAGTGAAGGCTTCCTCTCCCTTTCTAAGGTGTGTCATTGCCTACAAGTAATTTACAGTCATGCATTGTTTTATTTATACATATACAGTAAAAATATAGCAGTAGACTTAGAGTAAAAAAGGAAAAATCATTGGTATAGAAAAGGTTTTCTGGTCTAGCCCACCTGCCTCTAGCTACTGGAACTCTAGATCACATAAGAAAGAGACAGATTGTTTCTATTTTTTCATAAAGTGCTTTTGGTAAGTTTTACATGCAAAAGAGCCTGTGTTGCTGGGTAATTGTTTATTATATGATGACACTCAAATAGGGTCCTTTGTAGTATTGCATATGGCTTCTGGTTTTGTATTTCTCTGGTGGAATGTGCAATTAATACCTCCCTATAGTAAGAGGGAAAATTCATAAAGTAAATCTGATGTGTCATTGGATGTCTTTAAGTCCTTGATTTTTTGGTACCTCAGAATTCACTAGTATATGGTGTTTTACACTGTACAGTAGCTAGAGTGAAACTATTTTGCAAAAATCTTTCTCTCAACCCTACATGCTCCTCCTTTCTTTTCTGTGCTCCTCCTAGGACCTGGACATTGCCAAAGAGGAAATCTATTGGTTTGAATATGAACTGTAATTATTATTATCCTACTTATTTTTTAGTTATGTATGGTAACATATATATTAAACATAACATTTTGTTTTGACTATTTTTTAAGTGTACATTTCAATGACATTACATTTACAATGTTGCTCTACTGTCACTGCTATCCAATATGGAACTTTTAATCTCTCCACACAGAAACTCTGTACTTGCTAAGCAGTAATGACCCTATCTTTAGCCACCGGTAACCGCTAATCTACTGTCTGCTTTCTGTGAATTTGTTTATTATAGATATTTCATATAAGTGGAATCATACAGTAGTTGGTCTTTTCTCTCTGGCTTATTTCACTTGGCATAATGTTTACAAGGTTTGTCCATGTTGTAACATGTATCAGAACTTCATTACATTGTGTGTGTGTGTGTGTGTGTGTGTGTGTGTGTGTGTGTATCACATTTTGTTTATCAGTTCATCTGTTGATAGATATGCTTGGATTGTTTCTACCTTTTGGCTCTTGTGGATAATGCTGCTGTGAACACTGGTGTGCAAGAATCTGTTTGAGTCCCTTCCTTCATTTCTTTTAGGTGTATACCTAGGAGTGGAATTGCCAAGTCATATGTAATTCTATGTATAACTTTTTGAGGAACTGCCAAACTGTTTTCCACCCTTAATTTTTAAGGGCAGGGGTCTTGGAGGTGTTGCTGGAGGACGGCATGGGGATCTGAGAACCAAAATTATGGCAGTGCTGTGATATAGAGGAACAAAAGATTTTGAATTTTAAATGATGGATATATGTTACTGACTCACAAATTTAAACCCCCATGAAGTACCCTTATGTATTGACAGCTCTTCACTTTACCATTGTCTTCTAACTGTTTTATTAAACATGGGAGCAAATGTGTTTGGAAAGACTAGATGTTTGATATAATGGTACAAGATGTCTGGGCAGGAAAGAAAGGTGCTACCGTCCTTTCTTGTTATTCCCACAGCCCTAACAGGCAGGAGAGTATATGGCACAAAGAATAAGGAAAGGAGAGGGTCAAAAAGAGTTAATTGTCTCAATTTAAGGGATACCTGCAGTTCAGTAAATATCCAGTTCTGATGGATCATGTGTGTGGTTGTGTACCATAGTAACTGGAATTTTTCCTTTCTCCTTTTTCAGACAGCACTTTTAAACATCGTATTAAGAGATTCGTTTGCAGCTCCTGAGAAAGATATTTTCCTTGCATTGTTAGACTGGTGTAAGCACAATTCAAAGGAGAATCATGCTGAAATCATGCAGGCTGTGCGTTTACCTCTGATGAGCCTCACTGAACTCCTGAATGTTGTGAGGCCTTCAGGACTGTTGTCTCCTGATGCCATTCTGGATGCTATTAAAGTACGATCAGAGAGCCGGGATATGGACCTTAATTATAGAGGCATGCTCAGTAAGTATCTATAAATCCTAAACCTTCCCAGAAGTTTTGTTGCATCTGAAACCAATTTCAACTACAGAACTCTAGCTACAAGACTATAGTGCAGATATACATGGTATGTATAGCTAAATGAACATATAGCTCTACTTCTTTTGGAATGCCTTTCCCTGTCATTCTCCTGTTAATTCCTCCTGAGATTAGCCTTTGTAGACCCCCAGATAGGTATTTCTTGCCATTCATAGACCAATTTCTCCAGCTGTTCTCTGGAATATCAGAAATAGATACTTTTCTGAAATCTTCTAATACCTTTCCTTTCTTCCTTCCTCACTTCCTTCCTTCCTCCTTCCCTCCCTCAAATCCGTACTGAATACATGCTGTGTACTTATTATTATTTTAGGTATCATGGACATGGATATTCTAATAACAACAATAATAGATAATACTTATGTAGCATTTCTTATGCTTATGTGGTAGTTTTGCTTAAAATATAAAAATAATAATTAAAACTTATAAAGTGCTTTCTGTGTTTCAAGCAATCTCCTACATGTTCATTTTATTCTTTCAACAAGGCTTTGAGGCAGGTACTATTATTGACTTTGTTTTACAAGTGAGGAAACTGAAGCACAGAGAGGTTAAGTAAATTGCTGAGAGTTACATGGAAAGATGTGGAACTGAGAGTCGAGCCCATGTAGTTAGGCTCTAGAGGCCATGTAATTAATCATGAAATTATACTGCATAAGTTCAAATCATAATCTCTGCTTTGATCCTTTTAATTTTGTGGAGATAGGATATACTCCCATGAAAAATTAAATGGGACAGAGTTCAAGTTGGGTACATGGCTGTAGAATTTCAGAAGAGGAGTGGTTTGGAATGATTGAGAGTAATTTCATTGAGGTTATGAAGCTTGAGGTGAGCCTTAGCATTTGATTTGGGTGGTATCAGGGTGGGGTGCATTTCAGATGGGAATACTGGTGAGGTTAATATACAGAAGTTAGGGTATTTGAGGAACTATGAATAGAAGACCATGACTAGAGTAGAAGGCTTGTCTTGGTTAATAGCAAAGAAAGTTGGTAAAAGTCAACTCATGCTAAATCATGGGAGTCTTTAAAAGCTAGATTGGATGCTCCCTTATATACAGTGGGAAGCTGATTTTGGAGAAGGGGAATAGCATGAGTGTGGTGGTGATTTTGAAATATTTGGAATAGGGAAAAACTAAATTCAGGAAGACCAGTGAGGAGGTTATTTAATCAGTGCACAATTGATAGAGCCTCAGACTTGAGTGGTGGCAGAGAAAGTGGAAAATATTGAGTGTTTACAAGAGATATTATGGGAAAAAAAGGATTAGAGATTTAAATGTTGGGATTAAGTTTAGGAAGAAGTTGTCATTTTTTATTAAATTTAAGAAACAAATTCTAAAACACAATATTAACTTTAGCTATCACTAAGAGAGGGAAAAATATTGCCAATTAAACACCATTATATCTACATTCCAATTTCAGAAATGTTAAAATTTGGAATTAATGAAATATAGCAGTTCTTTGGAGAAGATGCTGAGTTGTTTTTAGGTTTATTGACTCTGAGGGATAATGGGACATCCACGTTCAAAGTTCTGTTTCTTGCTAGTCATTTACCTGACTGATCTCTTCCTTGACCATGGCTTCAGACACTCTCTTGACATGCAGATTGATCTTAAATAAATGTTTTTAGCCTAGACTTTTCTCCTGACTCACCAGATCTAGAGTTCTATTTATTGGGCAGAGAAGAAAAAGCATGGTTTTTTGGAACCAAACAGATTGGATTTCGAATCCTAAATTCGTTACCTGCTAGTTGTATGTCTGGGTATAAAATTACTTAAAAAATTTTAACTTTAGTTTTCTTTCTATAAAATAGGAATAGTAATACCAGTCTCATGAAGATAAAGTGAAATAATGTACCAAATAATGTGTAAACTCAATACACGAAGCCATTTTAACATCATATTATCATTATTGATGTGTTCTTTCTCATCTGTGTACATCCATTGTAGGAATCATCACTTTGATCACATTGCTTTAAATATTTTTAAAATAATTTACTTGTCTTTGGTCCTTGAAAGCAGAGATGATCTTTGTACGCCTTATTGATCTTTGTATCCTCAATATTTAACACATTGAATACCAATAACATGTAACAGTTACTTCATGAATGAATGAAAGGAGAAATGTCTGCTAGAAAGTGGAAGCATGTTATTGATGTTTACGAAGTAGTTAAAGCTGGTACTAAAAGAGTTGAAACCTGGGCTAGAGTGAAGAGTAAGAAGAAAAGAAGCTCAGAGTTTGAGATTTGGAGAAGACATATTGCCAGGGAGCTGAAAGTAGAGAAGGAAAAATCAGATAGGAAGACAACTGGGATGGAGTAAACTTATAGAGGCCAACAAAGGAGAGAGTTTTTTATTGTGGGGGTGCTTAATGGTATTTAATGATTCTGAGAGGTCAAGGAAAATGAGAATTGAGAGGAGACTTTTGGATATAAATTGTAGTGAGTTGGTGAGTCATCTGGACAGAAACCTGCCTGCGCAAGGATTTAGGTCATGAATTTATCTTTGAAAAGATAGTAGATACAATGTCTTGACCATCTGATTTGTGAGTTTGGGATGAAAGGTGGTAGAGAAATAAATAGTGTAGTTGCTGGAGGGAACAACATGGTTGGGAGAGATCCAGGAAGAGATTGGAGATGCTAGAGAACAGGGTAGTTGAGGGTCGGCTGGTACAAAAAGTTGGAGTATGGAATGAGGAGAGGTAACAAGGTTAGTAATATAATTATAGACTTTAAAAATCCTCTTTGTCAGAGCCTCTCTTATATAAGCTCATGTTTTTTTTCTTCCCTTCTTACCCTGTATTTGGTTTGAGGTGCCGGTAGGTAGGGCCCTAGAACTGGATTTGTTGTAGGGATAGGCTTGGGACATTGCTATAGGAGTGAGGAGATGCTTTGGATACTTCACATAGTTACTGGTAGCTTGGAGTTGATCAGCTGGTCAGTGTAGGTGTCAGACCATGAGATTACTTGTGAAAGGGTGCAATTAACCAATTGATGCATTCTATTAAATAAATAGAATGAGGGTCTCTTTCAGCTCTAAACTTACTGTGACTATTGCTCATAAATGTTAAGTTCTTTATTTTGGAATAATTCAGTGGGAGCCCAAGGAAGAGATTTTAGAAATGTTTGGGATCTTTTATGTAACTTCTGAACTTGAGTAATGGTTAAATAGCAGGCTGTTTTTTTTTTCTATCTTTTTACTTATATGAGTAGTAAAATCAATAATAGCAAATAATAAAGAAGCAAATAATTTTTCTATCAGATCCTAAAACATAGGTTAATTATTTTCTAAGTAAATGTTATATAAACATATATATCATTTTCTTTTATCAAATTCCTTAACTGTTAGGAAAAAAAATGTCTGACAATTTGGAAGTATACCTGGGCTGGTAATATGGAAAGTTTGGCCTGCTCATTTTGAAATTATTGACAGAATTTGTTTGTTCTTCCTTGGGTGTAGGTTTTGTGCATCTGGGAACTTTTCATGAAATGTATAGAGGTTTTATCTTGGGATTAGGGACCTGAACAAAAATGCTTTTTCTCTGAGTTAGTTATCATAGGTTACTGGAAGGTTTAATTCTTCTAGCTGCATTTTTTGGGGGCCATAACCAAATTAGAGATTTTTTCTTCTTTAAAAAAATGAGGATCCAGAGGATGTTTTTGGCTTACCAGTGATTGATAGTTTTTCTGGAAAGATGGTTTAAACTAGTTTTCTCTACATATAATGATGAGTATTTGGTTGTACAACTGGGAAAAGGGAATTAACTTTTTTCTCTAATTATTTTTTGCCTTGGAATATCTGCACTACTTATACTCAGCTGATTCTCTTAAAGTTTACTTTTGCCTTAACAGTGGAGATACTTCTGCCTTCAAAGAAGTGTTTTCTTTATTCATGCTGAGATGTACTTTGTTTTGTGTATGTCAGGTTTTTAGACTTTGGGAAAAAGAACAGTATTTTCTTAAGTCTTGATGTTTATAGTAAGGAGCACATCACAAGTTCTATCCTTAAGATTTCTGTATTAAGTAAAAGTCAATTTGTATATAGGAACAGTAAGTTAAATTATTGCTTAATGTATAAGAGAGAGAGTGAGAGTGTGTGTATGTGTGTTTTAAATCTCTCCTGTTTACACTATTCCTATTTCCATAGTTTTCATTATTTCAAGCTGAGGGAGCTTGCCATTGTGCTATTATAAAGTCTGAGCTTTTTGAGGACTGTAATTGTGGCTCTTCAGCCTTGTTTTCCCAGCACCTAGCGCTGTGTCCAAATTTATGTTTTTACAATAAATTACTGAATGAATCTATCCCTTATCTCTAAACTAGAATTTAAAGTTTATCTCCCTTACCACGTTTCGGTTTGCTAAAGCTGCCGAAATGCAATATACCAGAAATGAATTGGCTTTATAAAGGGGATTTATTAGGTTATAAATTTACAGTTCTAAGGCCATAAAAGTGTCCAAACTAAGGCATCAACAAGAGGATATCTTCACTGAAGAAAGGCTGATGGTGTCCAGAACACTTCTGTCAGCTGGAAAGGCATGGGGCTGGCGTCTGTTGGTCCTTTGCTCCCAGGTTGCATTGCTTTCAGCTTCTGACCCCAGCGGTTTTCTCTTTAAGCATCTGTGGGGTTCTCACTTAGCTTCTCTGGGTTAAAACTCTGGGCTTCATCTTTTAGCTTAGCATTTCCAAACGTCTTTCTTTCTGCATCTCCACGTGTCTGGGTCTGTGTCGGCTCTGAGCTCTCTCTCTCCCTGAGCTCTCTTAAGGACTCCAGTAACCTAATTAAGACCTACCTTGAATGGATGGGGACACATCTCCGTGGAAATAATCTAATCAAAAGGTCCAACTCACAGTTAGGTGGGTCACATCTCCATGGAAACACCCTAGTCAAAAGATTCCACCCACATAAAGGATGATCCTGACTATGTTTTAAAACTTCACCTTCCAGGTGAGACCAAGGGAAAAGATGTTTATTTCATGCAGGATCTAGATTTCCTAAACAATTTAACTTGTACAGTTTGTTCAAATACCATAATTACATGGAACTTTGAATAGGAAATGAGACCTGGCAGGTTTGTATAGGTTAGTATAAAACAGCAACACATCCCGAAGTAATTTGGGCAGAGAATAAAAATATATATGCAGGTCCCCCCTGAGGAGCCGGGGGAAAATGCGGAAGTGTTGGACTTCGTCTCACCTGGATTGTTGTTGTTCTCACAAATATTGAGGACTGGCAGTTTGGTATACCGAGCCCTCTATCTTGGTGCTTGCCATTATGCTCATTACTGCAAAGGAGAGGCTAAACCTATAATCATGCCTGAGAGTCTCCCCCTGAGTACCTCTTTGGTGAACAAATGTGGCGCTCTCCCTCTAGCTAAGCCAACTCGGCAGGTGATCTCACTGCCCTCCCTACTACGTGGGACCTGACGCCCAGGGGTGTAAGTTTCCCTGGCAAGGCAGGATATGACTTCTGGGGATGAATCTGGACCTGACATCGTGGGATTGAGAACATCTTCTTGACCAAAAGGGGGATGTGAAATGAAACAAAATAAAGTTTCAGTGGCCGAGAGATTCCAGATGGAGTCGAGAGGTCACTCTGGTGGGCACTCTTATGTACTATGTAGATAATCTTTTTTAGGTTTTAGTAAATTGAAATAGCTAGAAGTAAATACCTGAAACTATCAAACTACAATCCAGTGGCCTTGACTCTTGAAGACGATTGTATAACTATGTAGCTTACAAGGGGTGACAGTGTGATTGTGAAAGCCTTGTGGATCATACCCCCCTTATCTAGTGTATGGATGGATGAGTAGAAAAATGGGGATAAAAACTAAATGAAAAATAGGGTGGGATGAGGGGCATGATTTCGGTGTTCTTTTTTACTTTTATTTTTTATTCTTATTTTTACTATTTCTGGTACAAGGAAAATGTTCAAAAAATAGATTGGGGTGATGAATGCACAACTATTTGATGGTACTGTGAACAGTTGAGTGTACACCACAGATGATTGTATGATATGTGAATATATCTCAATAAAACTGAATTAAAAAAAAGATCCCACCTACAGTAGGTCTGCCCCCACAAGAGTGGATTAAAAGAACAAAGTCTTTATGGCATACGTAACAGATTCAAACCAGCACAGCACATCACATCACACTAATAACAACAATGAACCTTTAATGCTTATAAAAACCTCTGACTTCTATTACTGTTGTATCTTCCCAAGTGTAGTTTAAGTCATGATGGGGGGAAGGGGTAGTCTTCATCTGTTTTTGTTTCTGTCAGATGGTAAAATCCTTGAGGGCTGAGTCCAGCACAGTGCCCAGTGCATAGTAGGCAGCTTAGGAATTCTTTTTAAATAAGTAGAATAAAGGTCCCTTTCAGCTCTAATACGTTTTCTTTCCATAATTTTTATAAATAACTTTCATTAAGTTACCGAGTGATATCAGTGCCTAAGTTGGAACGAAAATTGTGGTTTTAGTGCTCCTGCATAGGCCAGTGCTCTTCCATAGGTTTCCCTGACTGGGTTATTTTTTATTTCCATTGTGTGTGTTTGTGTGCCAGTACCATCAAATGTGGAAAGGAGGCTTGGAAACAGGGATGTTGGGGGAGGTTAAGACAAGACAGGAGCTGTTGAGAAAGTCATTTGTAAGGCCATGGTTGTTGTGGAGTATTCATAGGAAGGGAGGAGGACCCATGCATTCTTCAGGGAAGACAGAATGGACAGAAGATGATTTAGGTGAAAGAATTGAGTAATGAGATTGCGGTTGACAGAGAACTAAGTCTGAATCCAAATGATCCATCAGAGGTGAATGACCATCTCAGCTTAGATGTAATAGAGAATCTGGTAAAGTATGATTAAGAACATAAAGCAATTAGAAAAGAGCACAAGATAGTTAACCCAGCATCACTCAGATTTTGACACCATATAGCTAGGGGCAAGTTCTGCCCTAATTCTCCTTAGTTTTTCTTTCTAATAATCAGCTTGTTTCATTCTAGCTGTAGCCCTTCAAAGCTGATTCTTTTTTTCTTAATGTTTGTAAAATGCATCAAAGATTGCAATTGTGAAAAGAAGTGTTATTAAGTTCTCTACTGTCTTGTTTAATCCCTACCACCCTGTTTTTCTGAGAGCTCTTTTCTCTACTGATCAGCAAATATAGATTCTAAGAATATTTATGGTTTGAATTATTTTATTATAACTGGAATCATCACATGATCACTTTTCCTATTAAATTCATCACTTAAACTATTTTTCTCCAGTGAGATATTCAGATTATAGCTACCATGTGAGAATTTCCGCTTTCTGAAGTGGAATGTTCTCCATTTTGAAGTAAAAGATACTCTTTGGGAATCTATATCAAAAACAGAAAAATTCTTAAGTACTTTTGAAATAAATTGCAGAAGACTTAGATATGTGTTAGAAATTTCATTTCCAATTTAGACTTCAGTTACAATCATTTGAAACTCTTGTGCCTAATACCTTATTGCTACATTGATAAATGTTGAGAGAGAATCAAAGAATGGCATCAGTTTCTAAATCTGAAAGTGCAGTGTTTCCCTTTTGGCTTGGTGCTGGGCTAGTGGTATCAGAACTGGAGGAGCTGGCTTCAGTGATCAGCAGTATCAGACTTTGGAATCTCATGTTTTGTACCCAGCAATAAGGAACAAATGTTTACTTTTACCAAGTAGTTCTATATCACTGATATCTGAAAAACAGATTTGAAGCTAATCTCTGTAATGGCTTTTGTTTGTTTTCCTGTAAAGTGCTTCACCTCTAGACTGAGGTGTCACGAGAACAGGGCCTATCTCTGTCTAATTCACTGAGGTATTCCTGATGCTTCACACAGTACCTGGTGTAGAATGAGTCTTTAGGAAATGTCTGTGACTGAATGAGTGCTTTATATTTACACAGTACTTTAGCATTTCTTGTTTGTAGTATAATCTTTACAATAACCCTGTAAAGTGGGTTGGGCCAAGTATTATTATTTTTAGATGAGGAACTGATTCAGAGAGACTAAGAAGCCTCACCTAGGGGTAGTGAGTGGTAGAGCCTGAGTCTCAAACTTAGGTCTTTTCCCTTTAAGTCTAACATTATTTTTCACAATATCTGATTGGCTGTTTCTTTTCTGTGGGTCTTAGGCAACCATAGAGGAAATGGGATAGGAAGAAAGGAAAGATACAGTCATACCATCGGAAACCCCTGAGAAGTGTGGTGGCAGAGCAGGGCTCCTGAAACAGACTGCCTGGGTTCTAATCTCCACTCTGCTACTTGCTGGTTGTGTGACCATGGGCCAGTGAGTCCATCTAACCTGTCTCTGCCTCCACTTCCCAGCAGCTAAATGGATATAATAGTAGTACTTAACTCAAAGGATTGTTATGAAGAGTAAAATGAAAGGAATTAATATTTGTAAAATGCTTAGAGCAATGTCCTACACATACTATGCATGATTTAAGGTTTTCTAAATAAATGAACAAGTAAATATGAAGAATATGGATGATTATCACCATCTAATAGAACTTAGGAAGTTATGTATCTTTAGCACTTAGCCTTCTGGTAAGCATAGCTTTCATTCCACTGCTGAGTTGCCTGAGTCTTTTTCTAGTTAGCCCCCACCCCCAATATTTTTCAGCTGCATTTATTGTCCTCTTCTGGAGCCACTTTCATTCCCTTTCTTCATTTGAAATTTTTTAAAAACCCACATTTTCCAAGAATTGTGCAGTGATGACTCACTTACCAGCCTTTCCATGCAAGCCCAAATTTAGCTCACACTTGCCTCTATTCAAATCACATAACCAAGGTGTATATGAACTGTTAGAATTAAATATTTACTTACAGTCTCTAAATTGGCTTAGTACTCTTATTGTGTGCTTTTTCATAAATATTTCACAACAATAATGGCTGGCTTTCTTTAGAACTTGCTATGTGCATTACAAACATCTCATTTAATCCTTAAAAACAAAACAAAATAGAACAGCAGGTGAGAGATAGGTACTGCCCTATTGAGGAAATTGTGGTTCAGAGATGATAATTTCCCCAAAGTGATACAGCTGGTCCAGACATGGAGCCATTGTTTAAACTCTGACTCTGAAGCTCGAGCTCTTAACATCTGCTTTATGCTGCCTCTCGTCTCTCCATAGAGAGTATCAGTTTTAGAGTGTCAGTACCTGGAGTACATGTTCCATATATGTGAAGCATACTTTGCATAGAGGACTTCAGAGTCCCAGGAACAAATGGAACTTAGTAAGTCTATTTGATATTGGAAAGGGGAGGAGGGTTAATATTAACCATATTATTGATTTTGATGACAGACTGAATTTTCATTTTTAAAAATTCTAAAGTGAGGTAAAAGTAAATCTTTTAAACACATCATTGTTTTTTAGCTAGATTGATTCAGCATGTCCATATATGACTAACAGCTATGCTATATTGGAATCTTTCTTTTTCTGTTGTTTTATCATATGTCTGACCTGTCTATTTTGGTTTATATGGTGTCCTAAGTCCAGATAGCAGGTACAGGTCATCTTATATATTACTTTTGCCTAGTAGATATAAATAAAAGCTGCTAATAGAGTGAACTCAGCAGAGCTGATTTGTTTGTTCTAGAACATGTTTTTGTAGCATTACTAATTTTTTCTTTATAACATCAGTCCCAGGTACTTTGTGGCCATGATAGTGATATTAAATTTAGACTTTGGATGGTGTCTTAATCCTCATAGACATTCCGTATCTCTATCTCCATAGATCTGTCTCTGCCATTTTTAGATTAAATGCAGATACTGGAATCACCAAGAATGTTAACTTTTTATCTTTTCCCAAAAAATATAGACTCATCTCAAAGTAACCACTAACCTTGTCTTTTCTGTTTTTTAACTGTAGTACCAGAAGAAAACATTGCAACTATGAAGTATGGAGCCCAGGTTGTAAAAGGGGAGTTGAAGTCTGCATTATTAGATGGTGATACTCAAAATTATGATTTGGATCACGGATTTTCTAGGCACCCAATTGATGATGACTGCCGTTCTGGCATTGAAATTAAGTTAGGTCAGCCATCTATTATCAATCACATACGGATACTCCTGTGGGACCGGGATAGCCGGTGAGTTATTAGCATGACTTAGAGAGAAACTGACATTCTGTTTGATTGAAGTGATCTAACTTCGTGGTCATCTACTTTGGTTTTTACATATTTTGATGGTTTATTTGTTTGTGATCACTTTGCTGTTTTTCTCTTCAAGTTAAGTTCTGGGGCAAGAGTTAAAGGCCATTTTTCTTTAAAAAAAACTTTTTTTTCCTGTTTATGAAAGTAATGAATATGTGTTCATTTTGGAAAGGATGGGAAATATAGAAAAGTACAAAGGAGAAAATAAATGTTACTAGTAATCTTACTCATTATTTCCTATGTATATGTCTAACCAGTCTTTGTTATGCATAATACACACTCACAACAGAAACCTGCACCCACATACTTTTACAAAATAGAGATTAACTGTATAAAAAGGTAGCTTCACTTTTTAATTAATGCATTGTGAACTTTTTACCCTGAAATGTTACTTTGAATAGCTGTCTGGTATCCTACCATATGGATTACCTTTATTTATTTACTTGATTCCTTACTTTTAGATGTTATTATAACTTTTTAATACATTTTATCTTATAGATGAAGAAAAAGTTGTTTTTTAATGTATGGATAAATATTATCCTCAAAACAAAAAGAAATTTTTAGGAATACTTGGTGAACTTCAGCCTGGGAACCCACCCAGTTTAACAATGGCTTCAGGATTCTGCTCTCCTGCAGCCACTGTGATACTTTCACCCACTGCAGCTTCTAGAGTACAGTGATGATGGCAGAAGAAGTAGAGCAGTATGGGCCATAAAGACCTCTCTCTCATTACTGCTTATTGTTAGACTAAACTCTGCATACCCTGAAACTGGTGTATAGGGCTTCCTAGACCCAACTTATGCCTCTCTGGGACGGAGCATGAAGGACTTAATAGTAATGATGACGATACCCTGCACATCTTACAGAACAGTGCATTTCTTTTGTTAGCACAACTGACCACCACCCTGGCTTTTTTGGCCACTTGAGCCGAGGTAGGAGGGAGGCTTTATGAAATGGGAGCCAGTGTTTCCCATGTGCGTGGATGTTTGAGGGCCCCAGGTTATCTCTACTTGTTTCTTTTTGATTAAGAATGTATTTCCTGATTTCTATCTTCTTGAATATAATTTGATGTTTTATTGGCAAAATGGGGCTTATTCACATAATGTAATTTCCAAGAGTCTCTGATTAATAATAGCTGAATAATACTACTTATATAGCACTTTTCGCTTTTATATGCTAGACAGTGTTTGAATACATATATTCACTTAATAATGAAGTTATTATTTGAAAAAAGTTTAGTTTTTTTTTCAAACTGAAAGCAGTTATCATCATTTCCATGATGTTAAATATTTATAGGCCACTTTGTTTTAGTATGCACTTTACATTCATGGGACTTAACACTTCCACATAATGTTCTTTTCTCACAGAAGTTGTTATTCTAAGCAAAGGTGAAAAATTCAGAATCTTAAACCAAAAGGATTCTGACATGTGTTTTTAAATTATATCCTACATTACTGATAACCCAGAGAGGTTCAATAAAAGGTTATAACCAGTTTGAGACTGAGCGATAAAATGAATGGGAGTGAGGAGACAGGAAAAATGAGGGGGTGACACAAAATAAGCTGACCTTTCTGGCCACAACTGTTGTTTGCAGGCTGACATTTATGGTCACCTAAATCTTCGGAGATTGTTCCTGTTGATATTACAGTTCAAGTAATAACTGCATCTCAAATTTAAATTTGGTTTATGACAGGGGAATATGGGTTTGTTTAGTATGGGACCAGCATGTAATGGTCCAGGGCAGCTGACTAGGGGAGGATGATAGGCTATTTTCATTACTGCCAGATTATTAGCTGGCAAATTTTAAGTTGTACGCAAAAGTAACTTATATTATCTCTTCACCCATGTCATTTATTTTCCTGCAGGCTGCATGTATATATGGGGTGTTAGGAGACTGGAGGGAGCAAGAGTAAGCTAGCCTTTGTGGGGAATCATTCTGAGTTGGTTTTCCTCCTGAGAAGGATAGGGCTGAGCACCCAGGCCAGGGAAAATAGAGGGAAAAAGCACATTGCCTACATCTCTGTCTTCTGTTCTTTCTCAGTCATGGCTTTATTAATCTGTTAATGAGGTATGAGAGAAGCATCCTGGCCCTGTTTGAAAAGGAATAAAGGTCTTGCATACCTGATATGTGCCAAGCACTGTGCTAGACCCTGGGGATCTGATGCTAAGTATGGCCTTGTTCTTGTTCTTAAGCAGCTTATCGTTTAGTTTAAGGGAGAGAGATAATGCTGAGAGATAAGCTTGATACATTGAGGTGAATGCTACAATGGAGAAATTCAGCTTTCATTGTTATCAGAATTTGATTAATAAGCAAAACTGTAATTAGGGAATTTTATATTTTTGTACCTTTTAATGCTTTATTAAAGTATAACTTTGTATTATTTTAATATGGTAATTTTTCTGCTTTTTCACTTTCCATTCAAAGGTCTTATTCATACTTCATTGAAGTGTCTATGGATGAACTTGATTGGATCAGAGTGATTGATCATTCACAATATCTGTGTCGCTCTTGGCAAAAGTTATATTTTCCAGCCCGTGTCTGCAGGTTAGTTCTTATGGATACTACTAAATGATTTTTATTTTTATATAAGGAGATTTGAACTTTGAGAAACAGTGCACTTTTCTATCTCATGGAAAAAGAGTTTCTCATGGTATCAGTTGCCAAATATTTCTCAACTGAAAAAGTTAGGGAAGATTTGGAAAATTATGGTGGTTAATATTTAGTGTTCCACAGTGTATTGTGGAACTATTGATCCAAAATATTTTATGCCATATTTATGTAGTAGACATGTAAACGTATAAGAAAGAAACAGGGAACACTTGAGAATTGGAAAGGCTTTTCCATATTCCATGCTATACCTTGAAAACAGAATTATTGTTAGAGGGTGCATTCTTCTCATGAAAGCCAGGGGAGATGTTTCTGGAGGCTTTCCTGGAGGTTCTCAGGGCCAGGAGAAAATTTTTGGTTACTGGTATGTATGTTCTGGATATACGTGCTCTTTCTTTAGGTCAGTGGTTATTGAATGGGGTTTCACAGAGTAGTTGTTTTGAGTGGATTTGGGGTTGGGACAACGGAGGCTGTACTGGTGGGGCTCCAGACTCATACCCTCCCTTCAATCAGAGCCCCTTAGCTTTTATTGTTGTTATATGTTGCGGACCCATGTAAGATTGTTTTTTAAAAGTGCTGAAAAGCTACTGTTCTGATATTTCATTCTTCCTTTAGATATAAGCCATCTTTTTAACTTTCCTTTTGAAATTCTGCAAAACCTATATGAATTTATGAATTTGGGAGCTGGGAAAGGTAATTAAAGGCCTCTGAAATTCTTTTGTCTTAATCTTCCTCCTGGATGATGGATTTTGGCTTTTCACATGTGTTTTGTATCTTTGAGACCTGGAGGCACTCAGCTCATGTAACTTCCATGACCCCTATGGTGCTTCACCTGCAGCCTACACTTGTTTTCAGATGTCACCTCAGTTTCATTCTGCTTACAGAGGAGAACTCACAGGAGGCCCCTAGAAACTGCTCTCAAGTATTCTTTACCTTAAAGTCAAGAGATCAAGGACAGAAAGTGATCGGTTCATTTAGACACATGTGTTGGGGAGAGAAGGGAAGGGATGTGGTGGGTGTAAATCAGGGAGAACGGTTCTTGACTCATGACTCCAACTGGCCTACAATTGTGGCTGATTTGGAGAGATGGGGATGTTCTACACACTTCCTGTCTTGGTCAGAAGTCACCCTTCTTGTTACACTGGTGATCTGACAGGAAAAGGGTGAATTCTTACCCCCACCCCAGAAACTTCACAATACCTTTCAGCCTGTGGTACAGTAAAGAATGTCGCCTACATTTTTTTATTATGGGTATTACTGGACTCAATATTGTTACCCAGGGATCCTCTTGTGTGAAAATGAAGAAAATCAATTTCATTTTTCCAAAGAGGGACTAAAGTGTCTCAGGTCTTGCAGTTGCACTTTTATCAGAGGAATTTTGAATGGATTAAAATGAGAGAGCCAGGGAACTGAGTGAAGATTCTGCATCTCAGAGCTGCGTAGGGATACTTCTAGAGTGACAGAGGGGCCCTGACTTGGAAAAGAAAATTGAGTCTGCATCGACTCCAGTTATTATGGTTATTGCGGGTTAAAAAATGAAGCAGCATAACAACCAAAGCTCTGATGTGGAGTGACAGACTATGTTGTTTGTATTTAATTTGAAACAATAGAAACATGCCTCCCAGAACAAATCACCATGAATGTAACACCAGCAGGACAGGGTCTATGTACTTTATTAACCTGAAAGCACCAGTTGTGTGGAGGGAGATGAGTGCTCACAGTCACGATCTCTGGTTTTTAGAAAATATACTTTCCCCTCATTTATTAATGGGCATTATTTTTACTCCCTTATTTTTTCTCTCCTTTCTAGCCTTGTCTTTGTTGGTATAGCTTGTACATGTTGTAGAGCCTGACTGTATTCATGATGCTAGTTTTTGTCTTGGGATAGCGAGCTCCCAACTCTAGTCCAGAAAAATTGAGCAAAGATGGTATTAGAAATAGTGATGAATAAGAAAAGAAAGTATTCTTGATATCCATATTAGTAAGGATTTTAAAAAATTTATAACCACTTTAGCTTATTATATTGGTTACTACATTCCTTCATAAACTCTGCCTTTTGTAAAAGGTTGGAATTTTGATAATATTTTGAAAGGTAACTTAGAACAAATCTGTATTGATTTTCTATGGATGTCTTATACTTGCTAGTTCTTATCTTCACAATCATTTATTGACTACCTAAACAATGTTCTAAATGCACTTCTTTCAAGAACTTCACTGGACACATAAAAATTCTTTATTTTCTTAGCACCTAAGTGTTCAGTTTGCATTGTGTTAGTTAATTTGCACATTTGGATGTCACCTTTGTTCTTCAGTATCCTTTATGTGTTTGTCTTGCCTCTGAAACCAAAATTACGAACTCTTGGAGGCAAAGAATATGGATTCGAATCTTTTAGTATTCTTGGGCTATGGCTATGATCTTATATGCAGTAGGTACTCTATAAATGTTAGCACAGGTTTCAAGATGTCAAGGCATTGCCTGAATAATGAAGAGATTGATTTAACATTAATATGTACATATATTCAATGATACCTTTTATCAGTATACTTACTGGAAAACTCTTTGGAGTGGTAAATGGTTCCCTACAGTTTGCAAAGGTTACTTCCTGTTTTTACTTCAAGAAATTGAATTTTGAGGTTAATCTTGAAGGATATGGGAGTCATATTTTGAGGGAAGATTATATATGATATTTTCACAAAAGAAGATATACTCTATGAATTGGGGAATATGAGATTTTCTACCCTTCTCTCTGAGTCTAGGCTAAATTGCTTGTATATCAACATTGTATAGTAGAAAAACCACAGGCTATGGAGTAGGATAGAGATAGAGCTCTTCTCAGATTCTGGTTTCACCTCTTACTTACACTGTGATCTCAGTAAAGTTGTATCTCTCTTAGCCCTCATTTCTGTAACAGTGAGGGACAGGAATAACAAAATCCCCTCCTTGAGGTTTGCTATGAATGTTAAATGACATTATGTATATACAAGTACTGAGCACAGTGCCTGGTCTAAAGTAGAGACTCAGCAAATTGCAGTTTTTATTATTTTATTCTAATTTCTGAGTCTCTCTACTGGTCTTTGACCTTCAGAGAAAGAGAGTCATCCCTGCCCACCTCTATGGCCATGGCAACTCACTAGGAGGAAGCTGGCTGGTCCTTGCCCTAGAACCTACTCTTTTTGGTGCTTTCCATGTTGCCAATCCATACATAGCAATCTGAAACATGCCTGGAATGCTTTTCTTTATCTTAATAACCTGCTCATTTGTATGTTTCCAGATATGTATGGAAGTTACGTATCTTGTGGAATGTAACTCAGTCAGCATCTCACCTTGCCAAAGTACCCGGCATTATCTGGTGGCAATAAGGATACCGTCAGGCTTCAGAACAAGAGTAGTTGTTCCAGTCATCACTGTGAATGAGGGGAAATGATCTGCCCTGCCTTTCTGGGCTCTCTTTAGGAATTCATTGTAGGTTAACTGGGAACTGCTCTGTGTAGCCAAAGGCTTATAACAATAACTGTCCTCCACTCCCATCCTCTAACTAGGGTGTTCTAGTCTGCTAATGCTGCTGGAATGCAAAACACCAGAAATAGATTGGCTTTTATAAAAGGGGGTTTATTTGGTTACAGAGTTATAGTCTTAAGGCCATAAAGTGTCCAAGGTAATGTATCAACAACTGAGTACCTTCACTGGCAGATGGCCAATGGTGTCTGGAAAACCTCTGTTAGCTGGGAAGGCACGTGGCTGGCATCTGCTCCAAAGTTCTGGGTTCAAAATGGCTTTCTCCCAGGATGTTCCTTTTTAGGCTGCAGTTCCTCAAAAATGTCACTCTCAGTTGCTCTTGGGGCGTTTGTCCTCTCTTTGCTTCTCTGGAGCACAAGTCCGCTTTCAATGGCCGTCTTCAAACTGAATCTCATTTGCAGCTACTCTCTCAGCTTCTGTGCGTTCTTCAAAGTGTCCCTCTTGTCTGTAGCTCCTCTTCAAAATGTCACTCTCAGCTGCACTGAGTTCTTTCTGTTTGTCAGCTCATTTATATGGCTCCAGTGATTTAATTTAGACCCACCCTGAATGGTGGGGTAACACTTCCATGGAAATTATCCAGTCAGGTTAATCAACCACAGTTGGGTGAGTCACATCTCCATGGAAACAGTCAAAGAATTACAATCTAATCAACACTGATACATCTGCCCACACAAGATTACATCAAAGATAATGGCATTTTGGGGGACGTAATACATTCAAACCAGCACATAGGTATAAGGAAAAGTGATGTAGATTTCTTTACAATCTTTCACATGCCCTTAGAACCATGTTATGCCTTCTCAACCTTTTCTTTCTCAGGAAAGGCAATTTCTGCCTTACTCATAAACTCTGTTCCTCTGATTGTCTTGGCTCTCTAGCAAGCTTTTTCCAAGTTCTTTTCACAGCTATCTTCAAGTTCTTTCCACAACTTTCTGAGATATGGTGGATCCTAGATCTGAACAGAAGACACCAGTAAAGCATGGTCAATATAGAGTGCCTTGGGGGGTGTTTTAGACTCTGAGGGGTAGCGGTCTAACATCCTGGCTGTTTTTTCAAAATCGTGCTGGTAATTTGGCAGCCATATAATGTTGCTGACATATGAGAAGCTTGAAAACATGGGTGTGAGTTGGGTAGATGTGTATTTAGAGTCGGCTTATGACTGGTAGTTGGAACCATGTGTATGATCTTGGTGTAAAATCCAGGAGTTGAAGGAAAGGAATAGTGGGGCTAAAAGCAAAATCCTTAAGCATATGGCTATTGAGATAGGGAAGAAAGGCGTGGCAGAGGTATTTACTTCAGGGCCAGTCAGAGATGAGAGAATTTAGAGGAGCAGAGTTTACTGAAGACAGAGCCAGAAGGGGCTTTTAGAAGGGTGTGACTTGAATTACAATATGGGAAAGGAGGAATAAATTCAGTTAACACAAAGCTGAGCTTTTTTCTTTCCTTTTGTTTTTAGTTATGAAAATGGAAAAATGGTATTTTCTTCATCAAATTATAATGTAGTACATATTTTAAATATGGTTAAAGGTTGCCCTCTGGAAAGATTGTACCCAGTTTCTACCAGAAGCACATATAAATACCCCTTTCTCCCAACCCCCACCAGTGCAGGCTTTTGTCAACATTTTGCCAATCTGATTTATGATTTCTAAAAGAATGATGTCTTATTTTAATTTAAATTTCTTTGATTATCAGTGGAGTAGAGCATCTTGTAATATTGGTGATTTGTTATTTCTTACTTATGAAAAGCCTGTTTTTGTCCTCTGCATATTTTTTTTTTTTTTTTTTTTTTTTTGGCTTTTACAAGGGGGATTTATTAACTTACAAGTGTATAATTCTAAGCCTGAGAAAATGTCCAAATTAAGGCATCAATGGGACAATACCTTCTTTGAAGAAAGGCTACTGGTGATCTGGGACCCCTCTGTCACATGGCCAGGATGTCTGCTGGTCCCTCTCTCCAGGATTTTGCTGCCTTCAGCTTCTGGCTTTAGTGACTTCCTCTCTCAGCTTCTCTAGGTGTTTCTTTCTTCACTTCTATTCTTCTCTGCATATTTTTGTTTTTCTTTTTGGCTTGTGAGAACTTTATATAAATATATTGATATATATTTATATTAAGCCATTATCCTTTTGCCTGTCATGTATTGTGCAATTTGTTAGTAGTTGTTAATGATAAGGCACCTTTTGCCATAGAATTTTGCTTTTTAAAAAATGTAGTTAATGCCCTCCCCCCTACGTGGGATCAGACACCCAGGGAAGTGAATCTCCCTGGCAACGTGGAATATGACTCCCAGGGAGGAATGTAGACCTGGCACCGTGGGACGGAGAACATCTTCTTGACCAAAAGGGGGATGTGAAAGGAAATGAAATAAGCTTCAGTGGCAGAGAGATTCCAAAAGGAGCCGAGAGGTCACTCTGGTGGGCACTCTTATGCACACTTTAGACAACCCTTTTTAGGTTCTAAAGAATTGGGGTAGCTGGTGGTGGATACCTGAAACTATCAAACTACAACCCAGAACCCATGAATCTCGAAGACAGTTGTATAAAAATGTAGCTTATGAGGGGTGACAATGGGATTGGGAAAGCCATAAGGACCAAACACCACTTTGTCTAGTTTATGGATGGATGTGTAGAAAAGTAGGGGAGGGAAACAGACAGACAAAGGTACCCAGTGTTCTTTTTTACTTCAATTGCTCTTTTTCACTCTAATTATTATTCTTGTTATTTTTGTGTGTGTGCTAATGAAGGTGACAGGGATTGATTTAGGTGATGAATGTACAACTATGTAATGGTACTGTAAACAATCGAAAGTACAATTTGTTTTGTATGACTGCGTGGTATGTGAATATATCTCAATAAAATGATGATTTAAAAAAAAAAAAAAAAAAATGTAGTTAAACCTGTCAACCTTTTTTTTTAATGAGTTTTGATTTGGTATTATGAGGTCGTCCTCACTCCAACATTAAATAATTTCATATATTTTTCTACTACTTGTATTAATTTTTATATCTAAATATTTAATCCACGCAGAATATTTTTTGTATGTATTTTGAGGTAGGGATAATCAGCTGATTAAGATTTAAAGATCTTTTCTTCCTCAGTAATGTGAATGGTCATATTTGTCATATGCTAAATTCTAGCATATACTCTACTTTGTTTCATTAATTTCTGTGACTGTTGCTGAAAGTATCTTAATTATTGTAGTTTCCTGTCCTTTTTCTTATTTTCTTAGAATGAAAAATTGTAATGTGCCAAATACACCATGGAAAAAAAAAAGCATTATAGAGCATCTGCCAACTTGTCTTCTGTTGTCAATGGTCACATCAGAGGCCCTAAGTGATAAATATCTCACTAAGATGGTTTTGCTTTCAGTTTCAACAAGAAAGTTTGGCATATTTGACTACATAAGGAATACATTTTCTTCAGCTACTCACTTGTTTGTTCATTCAATATTTGCTCATTCAACATATAAGCACCTACTTTGTGCTAGGCACCACTTCATACTGAGGATGTAACACTGTAGAAGTCTGCTAAGAATACATTAGGTAATTTAAAGTGTTGTGAAGATGGTACTATAAAAGTCACTGGGGTTAGGGGAGGGGGGTGGTTATTTTAAATAGGAAGGTCAGAGAAGGCCAGAGAGGGGCAGTAGGTGTTTTCAGCTAAGATGAAGGGAATGACTTTTTCTTGTCATTGTTGTAGATAGTCTGGTTTTCTTTGGTGTACATTGAATGCCATACAGAAGTAGCTGGTCCATTATAGAGGCCTCATATGATGAATACTAAAACTGTACTGTTTTTGGTATAGGACACTTTAATCTTTTTTATTGCTGCCCTATATTCCAGGTACACGCTATTCCATCTCTGCTGACGTTAGATGCAGTATAATTTTGTTTTGCACCCATCCTCATTAGATTATAGTACCCATACAGTACTGTTGATCTGCAAGACAAACACATGAGCAAATGAGCATTGTTATTTATGGAAGCATTCTTTCCCTACCATATTAGCATTGTATAAATGCTTGTATATCTTCTTTCTTTTCTCTTTTGTTTATTCCCCCATAACTGGGCATTAATACATTTATTTACTTTTAAAGGCAGGCACTTTTGCATTATTCAGCAGTTCACTAGGATGTTTTAGAGTTTTAGATACAATTGTGCTGAGCCTTTGCTTTCTTTATATGATTGGAGAGCTTCTGAATTCAAGAAATGCTTTATTCAGATATAAAAGAAACAGGAGTAATTTCACTTTAAAAAATAATCATTTTAATTCACAGCTTAGTTTGATTGTCGACCTACAACTTTGATATCATAATCGAACTAGCATAGAGCAACCCTACGAAAGAGGAACATTTTCTTCTAAGAATGCAAGGCAAAATGTGGCCACATGGTGTCACTAAATTATAACAGTTTTACTTGGGCCAAAGAGAATTTAAAATTGCTTTTTTTATAAAATCATATTTAAATATAATTTGTCCCGAAGGCTATGATTTGTGAAATAACATGTGAAACTAGTTATACCCTTTAAGTCTTTCTACTGATAGGGAGCATTAAGTATAGCTAGAGTTCGTAGACGTACATTCAGGTACTAGTTGGCTCTTGTATATGGGATACTGTAGTGCAGGGATTCCATTTTGGACAAATAAGTAAGTTTTTTTTGCCCTCTTTTGGAATTTTGAAATAAATAGAAGAGTAATCTCAAAGAAGATAGATTCATTAACTATAATGAATCAGGGAAAGGAGGAATGAGGATGAAGAGAGACAGGGTCATAGGACCTCAAGAGGGATAGAGGACAAACACATTTTTTGAGCATCTGTTTTGGGCCAAGTACATGTAATTACCTTACATGATTCTCACAGTAGCTCCATGGGAGAAATACCACTATCTTAATTTTACAAATGAGGAAATGGAGTGTTTGAGAAGCTAAATTTGCAGTCAGGTCTGCTTGACTCCACAGTCGACATCACAGTCTTCCACTGCTTTTTCGGGATGTGATGTAAAGGAATAGCTCTGCTTTAGAGTAGGAGGAGGCATGGAGCCTGGATGAAGCTCCTGCTGCCTCCTTGGGTGGTGCATCCTCCAGGAATGCTCTAAGAGAGGGTCCGGTGTGGCCAAACTCTCCTTGTGCTGGTCACAGCCCCCTGGACAACAAGTATATGCATATTAATGTTGATGATGGTAGTAAGCTTTTGGGGGAGTTTTCGTTTCCTAAAACGCTCCAAAGGCAGTTTGCTTTACTAGGTGTATTTTGTCAGTTTGTCAATAGAGCTTTGAATTCTCCTGCCCCTTATCTCGATAAGATCAATTGAGACTTTATTATTATAGAGTGAACCTAATGTCCTTAACTCCTGGCTTGTTTTGCTTCACCTGTGTTTAGAAATAAATTCCATTAGGTATGGAATGTCTCTTCACAAACTCTCTTCACATCTTGAATTGATTTGTTTTGGGTTTTTTTTTTTTTTTTAGTTGAAAAATGTTCTATTTATCATTTTCACCTAGAATCTTCTTATTAGGCAAAAAAATAAAAAATAAAAAAATCACTATGTTTTTATATTTGGTAAGACCTTTGAGACGTAACTGTACTTGTTAGTCAGTTGAATCCAGGCTTCTTTGTTTTATTTTGTTTTGTTTAAAGAATAATAACATGTTGAGCTTATTTTGTGTTTAGTTGGATGATTGGGGCATGAGAAAATAGAACAGGGTGTCCTTTTCCTTTGCATTTTGTTTTATAATTTTAGAATATAAATTAGTGTCTTTTAATAAGCCTGTTGCATGAGATGATGTTAATAACCCTAATGACCTGTTATTATTACCACAACAGCTATTGTCTGTTTCTCATTTTGGAAGGATAAAAACCTCTATTTGGTTCTGCTCACAGTTGCCTCCCAAGCAGTTAGATCCAGGATTAAGTTCAGATAGTACCTCCCTAGTTATCATTGAACATCTTTTTTCTCATGCCTCTCTTATTCTCAATATCAGTTTGTTATTTATTAGATTTATTCATTTAGGCATTGATTCAACAAACATGTATTTAATACCAGCAATATTATAGGCATAAAAGGATGAGGACCTTCTAAAAATTAAGTAAAGTATGATAGATGCAATAATAAAGATATGTATATATATATATAAGAAGTGAGAAAACACAATTATGGGGATCCTGTTGAAAGGAGGATTTGAACTGACTTTTAAAGAACCACAGAGTTGAGCAGGTAAAATAAGGGAGAAAAGGTATTCCGTGTATATAGGACACTTGCCAAAGGCAGACTCTCTTTTGGACTTGGCCAAATCTAAACCCTTCCCTTAAGGTTCTTCATCATTGGGTCCTTCTGCTTTTCTAGCTTCATCCTTTGTTCTCACACACACACAAAAATGTCCTTTTGGTCTCACCAATCAAAATTATCTGTTTACCATCTACTTACCCATACCTCCCACCTGTGTCCCTAAGCTCAGTGAATGTACATAAATGACAATCTTCTCTCTTCATGTTACCTTTTGTAACTGTGCCAGGTGTCTGGGACTTACAGGTACTTGGTTTTTGTTAGAGCTGTGATTTTTTTTTTTTTTAACTTCCCAAGAAGTGAAGAAAAAGTCCCTCTTTTGGAGCCAGGATTTGAACCAGTGTGTTTTTGCTTCGAAAAATATATTTTAATAGGTACTTTATTCTTGGGTACACACTGCCTGTGAGGAAATTAATGTTAGCATCAGTTTTCCTGTTTGAGATCTCTTTTTGGAATTTCTGTTTTGACATTCAACTCTCCTCGTTCTTGTTTATGGATTTTAGGAAATTCTGAACCCAGAAGCCAGGTTCCAAACTATTGGGCATGAGATGGTGGGTCTATCAAGTAAACAACAAGGAAGGGATAGAATAGAAGGCCAGGTGAGTCTCTGGACTCTGTGGATTCCTGAGTGTGAGCCAGGGGCCACCAGTATGGGGAATGGGGACAAAAACAAGCTATAGAATGGAGGAATTAATGGAACTGATGGGGAAAAGTTTCTGGGACCACCAGCCCAGCTTCCAGAGTGAATAAAAGTACAAACAAGGCAATAAAACTTCATTGACTTTTCTTTTTGGAAAATAAAGATGGAGGGACAGCTAGTCTTGCAGATTAAAAACAGCAACAACAACAAAAACAAACAAACTTGGACACAGATTTATTTGTGAATTGCAGTCATTTTCTAATCCTGTTTTCTTTGGAAGTGGTAATCTAAAGAGGATAATGGTTAAGTGGCTAATAATTCTCTCAGTAGTGTTAGGCTGGTAAACATTCAAATTTCATTCCACACTGCCTAGCAGTGGTTGCTCTGAGCTTTTATAGGATATACAGTTTGAATCACCCAACATTGCCATTTGTTATGTATCATGTATGCTTCCCTAATTATTTTGTGGTTCCTGGACCTTACTTTATATTCCTTTTTTTAAAAATGCAATTTTATTGAAATATACTCACACACCATATAATTCATCCAAAGTCTACAATCAGTGGCTCACAGTATCATCATATAGTTGTGCATTCGTCACCACAACCAATTTAGAACATTGTCATTGCTTCAAAAAAAATAATAAAAATTGAAAAACACCCATAACATCCCATACCCCTTAACCCCCTCTATTATTTATATATTTTTAGTCTTTATTTTATTACTTGCTGCCCATACACTGGATCTAGGGAGTGTCAGTCACAAAGTTTTCACAATCACATAGTCACATGATAAAAGCTATATAGTTATACAGTCATCATCAAGAATCAAGGCTACAGCATTACAGTTCAACAGTTTCAGGTATTTCCTTCTATCTATTCTAATACAGTAGAAACTTAAAGGAATATCTATTTAATGCATAAGAATAACTTCCAGAATGACCTCTCAACCCTATTTGAAATCTCTTAGCCCCTGAAACTTTGTTTTGTTTTATTTCTTTTCCCCCTTTTGGTCAAAAAAGCATCCCCAATCCCACAATGCCAGGGCCAGGCTCATCCCTGAGAGTCATATCCCACGTTGCCAGGGAGACTTACACCCCTGGGAGTTATGTCCCACATAGTAGGGAGAGTAGTGAGTTAATTTGCAGAGTCATCTCAGAGAGGCCATATCTGAGCAGCAAAAGAGGTTCTCTGGGTGTGACTCTTAGGCATAATTAAAAGGAGGCTTAATTTTGCTATTGGAGAGATTAAGTTTCATAAGGGCAAGCCTCTAAATCAAGGGCTGGCTTATTAAAATGGGAGTTCCTTTTGCTTACAAGAATAGCAGGAATTCCCCAGGTGGGGGAGTTTCATATTTCCACATTTTCCCCCAGATCCTCAAGGGAACTTTGCAAACACTTTTTGATTTTCTGCCCAAAATATTGTGGGATATTTTAGGGTATTACATTAGCTTTTAAAGAATAACAAGATTTCATTCCCTATTCTAGATTCCATGTAATTATGTTGTTTAAATAATCTGACCAGACAGGTTAAATTAGATAGTGTGCCACAGAAAATACAAATTTTGTACCAAATAAACTTCTCACACTGAAGTTGGAGCTTTAAAATACAGTCAATATCATCCTTTACCATATATTCTAATTTACCTTAGTCCTAACCTTTACCTACCTAGATATATAGAGTTCATTCATATCTCTAATTGAAGTCTGATCTTTTTTTCAGCTTCTTTAACATTTCCTATATGGAGTAGTGCTGACTTTCAGAGCTGCAGAACTCTAACTCTGAGTCTCAGGTGTCTCACAGATATCCAGATTTCCAGGGAACTACCAGGCTGTACACAAAGAGCACAGCATCTCAGAATTTAGAAATAGCAGTTAAAACTCAGGAATAGATGTGACTGCTGTAAGAGCTTACAATCTAGGAACCTTTACAATAAGCCTGTTGAACATTTGTTCTCCCTAATCATCTGTTGCCCAGTTTTACTTTATATTCCTTTGATAGTAGTTGCTCATCAGATATCTTGTTGAATCTCTTTAGTGTGCTCACATCCTTGAATGCAGGTGTCTGGATAGTAATAAATTTTTTTCTGGAAAAATCCTTTTAACACTGCTATTTTATTTCCAGTATCAGAAGGAGATACTAGGAAATAAGATTTTATAATATTTCTATCCACAAAAAATATGTTTAAAGAGAACTGTGTGTTCAAGTCTGATGGTTAATAAAATCATTAGAGCTCTCGGTGATCATTACAAACAATACAAGTTCCCTAGATCTGTGGATGCAAGGTTAGCTCAGGGGAGAGTGAGCTAGAAGTGAAACCAGATTGTTGACTGCCAGAAATTCTGGGCAGAGTGCCAGACTTGGTTCACCTTCTAAAAGCTTGTCTCCCTGTATGAAAATAGAGGGCTTGATCCGTGCAATGAATGGTGGTAGAACAAATGGTAGGATTTCCTTTAACCCAGAGTGCTTCACTGATGCAAGGAAAGGTGGGAGAAGTGATCAGCATGGACTGGTGGCTCTGACCTCATTTAAGAACTATAATATTTTCTTGAGCAGCTTATTTCATTATGTTTCAAATTATAATTTCATAAGTTAATAATTGTTCTTTCAAATAATGTAGGTCATATATACATGAATATGTTCTGCCTGATAGAAAGCTATAGGTTTAATTTCTAATAGTCATAGAAATTCTAGGCACATTATGAAACAATTAGGATGTCACAGCTGTTTTAGTTCATTTCACCCTGCAAAAGAAATGTGATGCAGACTAAAATGATCAGTAATTATGTATTTTGAAAGCTAAACCTCCAGTTATAGAATGCTAATTTACACGTTAGATACTGATAAAACTATAGTATGCTATGAGTTTCAAAGTTAATGTTATCTCCTGCATAAGACTATGAAAGATAATCTGTGCCAAAAGACATTTTTTCCCTCTTTGAAATCGTTTGCATTACCCATTGTAATTTTGGAGTTTCAAATCAATAGTAATGAAAAACTGCTTGATATTTTTCTAAAGAAAAAAATTAGAAGTAATGTTAGAGGGAGTAGGGTTTAGGAGGGTTTCATTTTTTTCCTGTTGATCAGTGCCTACCATCTGTGATCCACTTAATGTTGTAGAAGCATGCATGCATTTCCCAGCTCTGAACAGATGATGTTCATGGTTTGTTGAGATATATGTGTATTCTGGATATGTGTGTGTGTGTATATACCTACAGTGCTTAAAATCACAGTTGAAGTGTAAAACAGATAATGAGTCTCCATTTTGGGCTAATCTGCATATTCAGCTCTTGTACACAAAACAAAAGACTACAATGACACTGATTTCCTTTTTTACTTCAGAATCCACACTAACCAGCTGTCAACAAATATTTTGATTAAACACTTTTCTTTATTGGGGAACTTTGGGGCGTATTCTTAGTATAAACATATTGTTTTCAAGGGACATATTTTCAGTATGATTCATGGATGCATCACACCGGTAAGCTGTCATGCACACAAAAATATTTTTTTCTGTAAATTTGCTCTTTAGCTTTGACTCTCTAGGGCCAAAATAGGGTTAAGAACAGAATATTCCAACTCAGGCTATTTGCCTGAAATTATGTAGTAAATAGATAAGCTTACATTAAGAAAAATGAAAAATTTAAAGTACAGATTCATAAACTTCGTTTTTCTAAGAAATTTTTAAAGATTTAACCAGTTCTTCTAATACATTTAAAATATGATTTGACTGCAGAAATTTTGTCAGTATTTTGATATATATTCATTAAATTGTTTGTGTAATCATATATATGCATATTATTTACAAAAATGGTATCAAACTATTTTGAAACCTTAAATATATATTTTTATATTCATTGTAGATGTGGTTCCATGTCACTACATAAAAATCTGCCTTATTCTTTTTAAAAATTAACACAGTATTCTAAATATACTATTGTTTATCTAACAAGCTCCCCTTTAGGATGTTTCCAGTTTTGCTGGAACAGAATAGTTTTTGCACACTGCTTTTCTCTTTACATGAGCAGAGTCAAGGGTATGATTGTCTTAAAATGTGAAACATTGCTTAACGGCCCTCCAAAAATATTGTACCAGTTTATTCCCACTAGTAGTTTCCCATTTCCCATATCTTTGTCAACAATGGGCATTATTATTTTTCATCTTTGTCAAACTAATAAGCAAACCATGATCTCTTGTTTGTTTTATTGTGGAGATTTTTTATTATTTGTGAAGTTGAACAACTGCACATTTGTTTACTGATAGGTATCCACATTTTCATCGAAAAGATGAAATTTGAATTGGCCTGAAAGGATGGGTAAAGTTTTGGCTAGGTAATTTTAGAGAGGTTTTCAAGTGAAGTCATAGGAACAGTGATTCTTAACTGGGAGCAATCCTGGTCCCCCAGGGGATATTTTATAATGTCTTGAGTCATTTTTGGTTGCACAGCCGGGGGTAGTGGGGTTGGGCATGAGGAATGTGCGACTGTCATCTGGTGGATCAAGGCTAGGGATGCTACCAAACATTCTATAATGCACAGGACAGTCCCCACAACAAGAATTATCCCACCCGAAATGTCAGTAGTGCTGAAGTTGAGAATCCCTGTTCTAAGAGAAGGTTGCAGTAATTCCATATGTTAAGAGGGCTTCAATTAGGGTGTCTGGTTAAAATGGAGAAAGAGAATTCTAGTTAAACTTGATGACTGACTAAACATGGAGGAAAAACTAAGAAGGTGAGTCAGATCTTCAAACTTTGGAACGTAGGTGGCTGGGAGATGGGGTGACATTGGTGGACAGAAGTTGTAAGGGAGCCAATTTGAGCTAGTTGAAGAATTATTACGTAAAGAATTAATGAAGGCACTCTTTGCTTGGCTTTTTATGTTTTGGCTTTTTATTTATTGAGATTTATATTTTATGGTTGGTTCCAGGATTGTGGTGGATTGTGGGTTACAAACTGGTACCAAACAGTTGGTCTCAAGCAGTCTCCTCTTCTGAATATTCTTCTCTGATCTCCACTTCTGAAATCTGGTCCATTCATTTAGCAAACTGAAATACATTTCCTTCAGGAAATCTTCCTTGATTTACCAAATGAAATCAAAGTGTTCTTTATTTAGTCAACAAATATTTACTGAGTGCCTGCCACATGACAGGATACTGTGCTAGGTACTATAGCTACAATGGAGTGCTTAAAACACACATCCCCTGTCCTTGTAGAGTTTAGTGGAAGAGCCAGATATTAAACAGTTATAGGTAGATGAAGAATTATAAGCTGTGATAAATGCAAAGAAGGAAAAGCACAAGTGGATATTAAAGGTACAACAGAGAAATACAGTTTAAACTGGGAGAGTCAGGGAAGGTCTTTTAGAAAATTTATATGTAAGTAGAGACCTAAATGATAATTAGGAGTTAGGTAGGCAAAGACAAAAGAGGCAAGCATTTGGAGCAGAGGCAGATGGAGAAGCTTTGAGGAAAGAAGAAACTTGGCCTACTTAAGAAAATGAAGACAGTGTGGTCGGAGAGTGGTGGCAAGGTAGAGGGGGGAGAGATAGATAAGGACCAGGTTGTTCAGGGTTTTAGGAGGCCATGTTAAAGAGCTTGTAGTCTGTGGCAAGCGTATTAAAGAAAGGTGGGACACTAGCTTTTTACAAGATCTTGATCTTGTCTCTTTTATGGGGAATGGATTGAGGTGGGTGGGAGTGGAAGCAGGGAGACCAGTGGAAGGCCTCTGCTGTATAGTTCAGGAGAAGTGTTGTGGTTGCTTGTGTAAGGATGTGGCAATGTAGTTAGACAAAAATGGATAGATTTGAGATGTGTTCTCCAGCTTATGTTATGAGACTCTAAAAGAGAGCTGTTAGATATATAAGCTTGGAGCTGAAAAAAAGAGATTTCAGGTGGAGATCTCAGGTGTTGTCATAGAGCATGATATTTGAAGCCATGAGAGTTGAGGAGATCCAAAAGAGAGCGTGTGTAGTAAAGTGTAGAGGAGGAAGAAAAGAGAACCTAGAACTGAGTTCAAGGTGCTCCAAAATCTGATCAGGTAGAAGAGCAGGAGCTGATAAATGAAATGGGGAAGGAGCAGCCAGCAAGAGAAGGACAATTAGTAAAGTCTGGTTTCAAGAAGGAGGTCAGCCACACCAGCTGAAAGATCAAGTAGATGAGATGAGGAATGGAAAGTATCCATTGGTCCTGGGAATATAGAATACATGGTCACCTTGGCAGTAGCAATTTCACTGACATGGTAGTTGGTGGGAGCCAGGCTAGAGTGGATTAAAGAAATAAATGTGTAATTTATAGTCAAATTAAAAATGTATGCATACATTGTTCCAGCAATCCTCCTTTTCGTAAAATTCATGCAAAGGAAATACGTAGTGAGGATGCTTGTTGCGGCATTGTTTGGACATCAAAAAAACTGTAAACTACCGAAGTGCCCATCAATAATGGATTTAATATTAAAAATGAATTAGTTGTATCCATATGAATTGCCCTAGGAGAGATTTCCATAAAAATTATATGAAAAACACATGTTGCAGATAGGGTGTTAATTCCAATGCTACTTTTGTCAACAAACAAAACAACCATATATATGTGTATAAATATTTGTATAGACTTATATGAGCATAGAGAAAAGTGTGGAAGGATACACATCAAATTGTTATTATTGAATCCTTCAGGAAAATGAACGAGGTGAGGAAATGGAGAAAGAATAGAAAACTCTTTTAAGAAAGTTTGCTGTGAAGGGTAATAAAGATACACGGTAGAAGCTGGAAGTGGATGTGGTATAGCTTTTTTAAAATAACAGGAATTAAAATATGCTTAAATGATAATTAGAAGGACCCAGGAGAGAGCAGTTAAAGAGGGAAAGGAAGGGATAACCAGTGGAATGAAAGACACCTTCATTTTGTGTAACAGGAGAGAAGAAAGAGAGGACAAATACAGTGTTAGATTGCGAATGCTAGTGTGATGGCTTCTGTTTTCTTTAAGATGTATGAAAATTATCAACTGAGAGTGAGACAGAAGTTGGGAGGTTTGATTAGAGTGGGAAAGGTAGGAAATATTTGTTGCAAATAATGGGAGAGTGACCTTACTAGGGAAACTGTAGCATGCCAGGCAGGGTTAATTGTCCATTTAGATTGATACATGTGGATTCATAGTGATTCCATCTGCCATGTTATGTCTGTGGTAAAATTTAGTTGCTTAGGTTAATGCTTAGAGAAGAAAGTTGGATTCAGCCAGGGTAGAATTTGGCTAGTCCAGTGCGAGAGAACATGAGGACAAGAAAGTGGAGAGTATTTGCAGAGACTCAAGAAGCAAAGTCTAGAGATAATGGCTACTGGGATAAAACTTTTCCTCCTTCTGAATATCAGTCCCCACACCTCCAAATCTTGTTTACCTTCTGACTTTGGTTTATGTTGGCACCATTGCATCTACCACCACTATTTAAAAATGCATGTAAAGAGCAGCTGTTTTGACCTGATTATTAACTGTAATCAAACTGTAGCTATTTTCTGGTGTTTTCTTGTAGCTCTTGAAAACAGAGGTCCTGGGGCTTATCTTTAGGTGTGAAAACCTGAGTGTGTGCCTAGAATCTAGAAAGAAATCAAACTAAAAAATAAGTGGCAGGTTTAGTTGAATCTGAGAATATGATTCATTGGTACTTACTGCCATTTTCCACATCCTACCTAGAATGTATTAAGGATGGTTCAGTGTTTATAGACTTTTCAGTTGTTTGGTCAATTGAGAAATTATTTCGAACATTGTCATTGAAGAGTACTCATTATTTGACTATTACACCATTGATTTTATCAGTTTTTTATTTATGTTGTCATCTTAGAGAAGACATGACCAATAGATATGACATCTTCAGAACAGGCCTTAGGAATGTGTTTTATTGCTGTCATAATGTGTTTTAAAATACACTCTACAAAATCTGTGTCTGAAGGAATCTAGCTCATATCTTGATCTTTGGAGGCTTTTTCTTTTTTAAATACAAACCATTGATGATGTTTTCTAAAAGGCAGTGTTTTGGTTTGCTAAAGCTGCTGGATTGCAATATACCAGAAATGGATTGACTTTTACAGTGGGGGTTTATTAGTTCACAAATTTACAGTTCTAGGGCCATGAAGATATCCCAATTAAGGCATAACAGGACAATACCTTCTCTAAAGAAAGGCCGATGGCATCTGGGGTTCCTCTGTTACATGGGAAGGCACATGCCCAGGGTCTGCTGGTCCTCCCCCGGATTTAGCTTATGGTTTCTGTGGCTTTCTCCAAAATGTCTCTGGGCTTCTGTCTTAGCTTCTCTTGTGGGTCCTTCTTGCTTGTCCTAAGCATTTCTGAGTTCCCTTCAAAATGCCTCTGCCTTTTATCCTCTCATAGAGGACTCCAGCAAGGAGATTAAGATCCACCTTCAATGGGCAGGGTCACATGTCCATGGAAAAGACCTAATCAGAAGTTCCCACCCATAGTAGGCCTGCCCCCAAGACTGGATTAAAAGAATATAGGCTCCTCTGGGGTACATGATAGATTCAAACCAGCACAGGCAGTATCTTTGGGGTGTGGGTAATAAGGATGGGCACCTTCACAGTACCAGATGCTTTTACATAAATTATTTTTTTTGTTCTTAAAACATCCCCCTTTTGGTCAAGAAGATGTTCTCCGTCCCACGATGCCAGGTCTACATTCCTCCCCGGGAGTCATATTCCACGTTGCCAGGGAGATTCACTCCCCTGGGTGTCTGATCCCACGTAGGGGCGAGGGCAGTGATTTCACCTTTCAAGTTGGCTTAGCTAGAGAGAGAGGGCCACATCTGAGCAACAAAGAGGCATTTGGGAGGAGGCTCTTAGGCACAATTATAGGGAGGCTTAGCCTCTCCTTTGCAGCAACCATCTTCCCAAGGGTAAAACCTACGGTAGAGGGCTCAACCCATCAAACCACCAGTCCCCTATGTCTGTGGTCATGTTAGCACCCATCGAGGTGGGGTAGGCCAATACCCCTGCATTCTCCACAGGCTCCTCAAGGGGGCACTACATATTTTTTTCCTTGATTTTCTTCTTTCTTTGTTCTTTTATTGTATTTTTTTTTCATACAGTTGATTTAAAAAAGAAAAAAAAGTTAAAAGAAAAAAAGGGAAAAAAAATATGTAGTGCCCCCTTGAGGAGCTGGTGGAGAATGCAGGGGTGTTGGGCTTCCCCACCACAGTGGTTGCTAACATGACCACAGACATAGGGGACTAGTGGTTTGATGGGTTGAGCCCTCTACCATAGGTTTTACCCTTGGGAAGACGGTTGCTGCAAAGGAGAGGCTAGGCCTCCCTATGGTTGTGCCTAAGAGCCTCCTCCCAAATGCCTCTTTGTTGCTCAGATGTGGCCCTCTCTCTCTACCTAAGCCAACTTGAAAGGTGAAATCACTGCCCTCGCCCCTACGTGGGATCAGACACCCAGGGGAGTGAATCTCCCTGGCAACGTGGAATATGACTCCCGGGGAGGAATGTAGACCTGGCATCGTGGGACGGAGAACATCTTCTTGACCCAAAGGGGGATGTGAAAGGAAATGAAATAAGCTTGAGTGGCAGAGAGATTCCAACAGGAGCCGAGAGGTCACTCTGGTGGGCACTCTTAACGCACAATTTAGACAACCCTTTTTAGGTTCTAAAGAATTGGGGTAGCTGGTGGTGGATACCTGAAACTATCAAACTACAACCCAGAACCCATGAATCTCGAAGACAATTGTATAAAAATGTAGCTTATGAGGGGTGACAATGGGATTGGGAAAGCCATAAGGACCACACTCCACTTTGTCTAGTTTATGGATGGATGAGTAGAAAAATAGGGGAAGGAAACAAACAAACAAAGAGACAAAGGTACCCAGTGTTCTTTTTTACTTCAATTGCTCTTTTTCACTTTAATTATTATTATTGTTATTTTTGGGTGTGTGGTAATGAAGGTGTCGGATTGATTTAGGTGATGAATGTACAACTATGTAATGGTACTGTGAACAATCGAATGTACAATTTGTTTTGTATGACTGCGTGGTATGTGAATATATCTCAATAAAATGAAGATTAAAAAAAAAGTCAAAAAAAACAAAAAACAAAAAACAACTCTGGGAGGTAGGTATTCATTATTATCATTTTACAGAGTCTCAGAAAGGTTATGTAATTTGCCCAAGATCTCAAAGCCAGAAAGATCTAAGATACTAATCCAGATATGTCTGGCTTCAAGGCCTGTTATATCATACTGTTTCGCTGAGAAAGAATGCATTCACATATCTAAAGAGCTTCTTCCCTCTTATTTATAAGGTTTGACAGATAGATGCTTGGGTCTAGGACCTTGTTGTTTGGAAGCTTTGTTTATAATACTGGCTTTATCAAAGGATTCTGACAAAGTCTGCAGAATGATATCCTAATACCTTCTTTCTTTTGCGGTTCATAAGAGATTTTTAGAGGCTCTCCTTTTTGTTTTGGAGGCTTACATGCTATCATAATGTCTGAAAGGAGGAGGAAAATTATTGTTTCTTAACTAAGGTGTGGTTTATAGCCCAGGTAATGCCCACAATGTGCCAGGCACTTTGAATATTTCATTTGGTCCTTACCTGGGAGGTCAGCATTATTGTCCAACTACTGTATTCACAGATGAGGAAACTGAGGCTGAGAGAGAATAATGAATTTATAATGACACAGCTAGAACAGAATAGCTGGGATTGAAGCCAGGTCTGTTTAAATCTAAAGGTTTATTTTTGAACACACAATGCTGTCTTTTCCATCTCTGTTTATTATCTTTTTTTTTTTTTTTGGTGAGGTTTCAGAGATATAAATTGTTTTATTTTAGACCTTGGAGTTCTGAAGTCATAGCTTTTACTTCAGGGTCATCAAATACATATGTGCACGTAAACTCAACACACAAACTTTATAGAACAGGGATATTATCCATGTGATGGTTAATTTCATGTGTCATCTTGGCAAGGTTATGAGTGTCCAGTTTCTTTGTCAAGGAAATGCTTGCCTGATTATTACCATGAGGTTATTTTATGGATATAAATCATTAGTCAGTTGATTGCATATATGGCTGATTATACCTAAAATCAACAAAGGAGATTGCTTTCAGCAGTGAAAGAAGTCTTGTCTAATCAGTTGAAGGCTTAAAGGGAGAACTGATGATGTCAGCAGTCAGAAAGAAAAATTTCTGTCTCTACTTCAGCCAGCTTCTCCTGTGTAATTCATCAAAACCTTCACTGGAGTTTCTAACTTGCGGCCTGCCCTATGGAATTCGTACTTGTCAGTCTCCATGTTTGTGTGAGCCAATTCCTATAAGAAATCTCTGATATACATACATATGTAAATATATGTATATAGATCCTATCTGTTTTGTTGCTCTGGGGAATTCTGAGTAATACAGTCCATGTGCTATATATTTTTGATCTTTTAAAAACATTTAGTAACCTTGGGAGGTCTGGATTCTGACAACTGCCAGATGCACATTTGGATGCTTAAATTAATCAGTCAAGATATTAATGGTATGGCTAGTGAATGGTGCCAGATTAAAATCATTTCCATTATCAAAGAGTGAGAAACATGCTAGGTATCATTTTATTCAGTCTACTTATACTATGATAGTGCATGCAGACATGCAATATTAAAATATAGAATGTCAGAAAATGCTTCTAGTCCCCTGAGAAACTTTTCTGGTTCCTGCAGACAGAAGCATTTCTGTGATGACTGTGGCCTTTCATATATGGGTTCCTTTGTTACCTGCATGTCTTGCATTTGCATAAAGAAGCAGAAGTCATAATATAAAAATGCTCACTAATGAACTGTCCACATGTAAAATTAGTACCCCTTCAAACATTCATCCGTGATGACTACTGTCCCTCCCTATCCCTTTAGTTATAGGGTTGCACTGGTTGTTGGGCAGATGTAAAATAACTGTATCCAATTGCAAAGTCAAATAGCAGATTTTGCAAAAATACAGGAAATAAAGATTTCATGAAGTCAAGAAAAGTGATGTTGAAGAACTGTAGACTCACTTGCAAAACCTTGGCAAATGAAGTTCTGATAGAGGTAGACCACAGAATGATTGAAGAAGAGAAAATCCACCAAAGTGATGACATTAAAGGCATTTCGAAAGAAGGGTCTGACTATTAAACTATTAAGGGAAAATTGATGATGTCTGGGTATTTTTGTGGTAATATCCTTCACTATAATTATGCTGGGAAGGTTAGTCAGGAAATGTTAGAAAAACTAAACTAATAATTGCTTATTATTATTATTACTACTACTATTTTTGTTAGCACATAGTTGCGTTTATTTAAATTTTGTTAAATAGAAGATAAAAAACTTATATTTGATCTCTGATTTTTAAAAACATAATAAAACACTTTTTTTCCCACAATCACAGTGAAGTTTTTGTCTCTATTTTAAATGAATTTGCTTTAAATGTCCTTTTTCAGATAACTATTATCCTTGAATATTGAGACTCTCTTGTAATGGTTTATATGCTTGTCTTTATATTTATCTATGTCTTGCCTCTTCAGTTATACTGTTGTAACTGGAGAGGAATAGAACCTTTATGAACAATAGTCTCTTCTACAAGAATGGTTAACCAACAGACTACACTTTTAATTTTGGAGAAAGGACTTCAGGTCACTCATTAAATCTGCTTCATACAAATAAAACTAGGCTAGTTTGGGGATGTTCAAGGGGAATAAAATCATATTGTTTTTTAACACTTTGCTTCTATTCAGTAGCAAGGCCCATGTTTTTGATGTTACTCAGATTCCAAGATGAATACATTTTGGAGCTTCCTTATCCATTTGAAAAGAAAAATGTGTTTGTAACTTTACCAGCCCTACTTTGGCCAGCTGGTGGACTTGGCAGGCTCAGTTGTAATAGCAAGAGTGGAGTCTAATTTACCCTGCTGGCTGCTCTCAAGACAGCAAAGGTTCTGGAAGCCCCGTGTCATCTGAGGATGACATTCCTTTTTGGAATTTTCTTTTAAAAGTCTTGGAGTCTGTGGAATACCCCAAGATAGTGGTGGTGTCAGAAATCAGTCCTTTATTGCTTTTAAAACCTGTGTAAAGACCATCAGTTGAAAGTATAATGCATAGTTGATGATTTTCTAGTAACTTGCAGCAGATATGCAAGCTTTGCTCCAAGCAAGTATCAGAAGATTGTTTTTTTTTGAAACCTGCACAGTAAATGTATACCTTAAAGCCATTTTCCAAATTGAGCTCATTCATTATGACCTCCATTTACATTCTTCCCTTAAACTTAAGCCAGAATATTTATCTGTGCTATTTAAGTAGCAGCATGTTAGTTAAGTGCTTGATTTAAAGTAGCTGCCATTTCAATTTATTTTTCTTTTATTGGAAAAGTTCATTCCTCTGAGAGGGGTTGAGTTTATCATTGTGTGGTTTAGATAAGTCCCTTGATCTGGGGACAAAACATTTATGTGATTTGTGGAGTTGTCTATAGCACCTGTGTGACATGCATGTCATGAATCTCTTAGTAGTTGTGAGATTGCTTTTCACTGAAAAATGTGATGTGTGACTGGCTCCTTCTCCTCCATTTTATGGCAAATTATGTAGCTCATATATCATGCTAATCATAAATCTTAATTTATATTTGTCCAAGGTATTTCAGTCTGAGATTCACCTTCTTAGAAACTGAAAAGGTTCAATTCCATATGGTTTTTTTGTATCAGTATGATTAAGAATGTATTTTTGTTTAATGGTACCATCTGTTCATTATTTTTTAAAAAAAGATAAATACATTGATATATCTACTTGTATTTTTTTCCTTTTAACCTCCATCTAATTAGCTTTAAAGAGTATAAACCTCTTAGATTGGATTATTTAGAAAAATTTTAGAAGGTTAAAAATTGTATGTATTAAAGCAATATGCTTGTCAAGGACAGATTTTAGCCATCTTTTTTCCCCACATATACCTTACATTAAAATTTCAGAAAACTTGTTGAATTGAAGCAAAGTTATCTGTAACCATGGTGTTTTATGTTATATTGTAAAACTATGGAAATATATTATCCAGTTGGACTTAGAGTCAGCAGACTGAACAATTGATGATTTCTTGTTTGTAGTCCAGTGCCTATTCCAGTATTGGCGATTGATGACTATTGATTCAGCTAATTAATTAATTAATTGGATCCTGAGATAATTTAATCTGATCACTAAATGAGATTTAAGAATAGCAATGTAATCTTTATTTTAATAAAGTATTATAATCTTGCTAGAATAGGACTTGGATAAAATTTAATTTATGCTAAGTTTAGAGTACTTATAAGGGTTAGGAAATCTTACCAAAAACATGATTTATTTTTTCTTGTATTATTTAAACCTCTATCTAGTTTTGCTTTTTTGTTGTTGTTGTTATTCTTTCTTTTGAAGCTCACAGATAACATTTTTCCTGCCTAAGTTCTCTCATTTAACACCTTTAAAAATCTGGGATTGGATATTCCTTTTCATTTATTCATTGAGCATATATTTAGTGGGTCAGGCACTATGCTAGGCATTGGGCAGTCAAGGGCAAGCAAACAATGAGTTCCATTCTCATGGAGTTTATAGACGAGTCGGGGAGCCAGATAATCAAGCAAGCATTCAGATTAATGTAAAATTCTAACTGAAAAGTGTTATGGAAAAGAGATACACAGAGAGATTTGACAGCCTTGGGTATGGGGGTGAGGGTGTGAGACGCAAAGCAAGTTTCTAAAGTCTCTTCCCCACAGTGCTGCCATGCAGGTTTGCATCTTGGACATGTCTGTCTCTCATTGCCCAATCTTGTTGGTTCCGTTCCCCTCCAGGATTTCCCCTGGAACTTCCAAGTTCTCTCTCATTAGACAGACCAGCTCTGCTATCCCCAAGTCCTTTCCTCAAATTAATTAATTTCTATAAAACACTCAATGCTTCTGCCAAAATTTCACTCCCAGATAAGGAAATTATTCTAAGCCATACATTGGCAATGCCGTTCATTTATTTTTTTTTTCATTTATTCTTTCATCAAATATTTATTGAGTGCCTGTTATGTGCAAGTTGCTCTTCTATGGGTTGGGGATATAACGCTCACAGAATTTACAGTTCAGTGGGGGCTGCATGCCAAGGCATATCAGAGGTTTCAGAAAAACAAAGAGCACTCAGTTAACTCTACTTAGGAGACAGTTGGGCTTATGAATAGCAAAAATATTTTTCTGTCAGATATGAAAGGCATATCACACGTATCATAGAGGCATCAGAATGAAACACACCAAAAACTCTGACTTTCAATTAAAACACATCCTTATGTTTTGTTGTAAAGTAAAATTTTAAAAGTTATATGTAGTTTAATTTTCCATACTTCTAATCACCAACTTTGTTAGGTAATATATAAATTATTTTTTCTTTATTTATGTGTAAACATAATTCTTTTAAAGAAGACTTTACTAGATTTGTTGTTTGATCATTTCTGACCAATCAAAATCTAAAGGAAATTAGGCAACTGCTCGGTTTGCTAATGCTGCCGTTATGCAAAATACCAGAAATGGATTGGCTTTTATAAAGGGGGTTTATTTGGTTACAAAGTTACAGTCTTAAGACCATAAAGTGTCCAAGGTAAGGCATCAACAATAGGGTACCTTCACTGAAGGATGGCCATTGATGTCCAGAAAACCTCTGTTAGCTCAGAAGGCACGTGGCTGGAGTCCGATTGCTCCCAGGTTGCATTTCAAAATGGCGTTCTCCAAAATGTGGCTTTTGGGGTGCTTTATCCTCTCTTAGCTACAGCTCCTCTTCAAAATGTCACTCTCAGTTGCTTTGAGGTCCTTCTGTCTGTGAATTCCTTTATACGACTTCAGTGATCCAGTTAATACCCACCCTGAATGGGCGGGGTAACACCTCCATGGAAACAATCAAAGAATTCCAATCTAATCAACACTAATACATCTGCCCCCACAAGATTGCATCAAAGAACACGGTGTTTTGGGGGACATAATACATCCAAACTGGCACAGCAATTTTGTTATAATTGGAAAGGTTTTTACATTCCTCGTTTCTCTGAATTCTCTATGTTAGTAAATTCTCAGTTTGTTTGCTATTATATATTTTTATAGGCAGATAGGCTGTATTAAAATCATTAACCTACTTTAATCTAAAGACATACTTCCTTGATAAGACAAATGACTTTTTCCAGAGGGATCATTTGGTGTGAGTGGTGGAAGGGGTAAGCCTATATATCAGAAAATTTGCCACTTAAGACGACTAAACTAGTAAACATATTTTGTTGAATGTCTGCCATGTGTCCAGTTCTAAGAAAAGTATATAAATCCACTGTACCAGACTCTCCTAATCCCAATGGTTTAGTAAATCATTTAGCTAGATTTCTAATGGAAAGTCTTGCCACTGTTTCCATTTCTTCAAGGAGGAAGGATTATTTCTGTTGACTTTCATGTCAGACAGCATCCTACATTATCTAAAATCTTTAAAAAATATTTTTTTCCTTGATCTTTTGGAGAGACCATTTGTTCTACCCCTCAATTAATATTAGGGACAATGGTGCAAGGTATGTCTAGTTTTTCCTTTTCCAACATTCAAAATGTCAGCCTTAAAGGTGTTAGAATTAAGATAAGTCTAGCAGAGAAGGGAATGCTTTCTTCTTTGGTCTTTTTCGGTGACTGGCTTACCCCCTCCAAATCTATTCAATACTGGGTGAAAATTATAGCTCCTTCAGCACCATCTTTGCATTAATTTTACTTTCAAATTGACATACCATGGTGTGGTGAGCCTCTTTGCCTTTTGCCCTCTTCATTTTCATGAAGCTTAGTTTCTGATGGCTTTTTCTAATATGTTAGCATTATGCTACTAATCTAATTGGCTAGAGTCTAAGCCATTAGACTGTATTTACCAGTGAGTAAGTTTGGTGGGTATTAAATAATCATGCAACCTTGGAATATTCTCTCTCTCATTTCCTTTATCTTGGGGATTGGGCCAGCCTTGCCTTCTTATTTTTCCTCTTTAGAGTTTGCTGCCTCCATGAAATAAACAAGTTCTGTCATCACTTTCTCTCTCTTGACTGCTTTTATACTTCCTCCTTCCATGTAGTCAGCATAGTAAGTTGATTCAGAACACTTTTAGCAACCCCAGGTGTTCATCCTATGATCATATTCTCATTTTCTCTAAACACAAGCCTAATTGTGCTAGGCACTGCTTCAGATTCCTGTACTGTTTGGTTAGCCTGAAGGAGAAATTTCAAGATACAGAATTTGAAAGGAAAGATAGAGGCCCTAGTTACATCTTGATCCTAAGCTCTAATCCAGCTGTACTAGATTCCTGCTTTGTGGCATTGGGTGCTGAACCACTGAACCAACTAATGATATGGTGGTACTTTGATTTTTATTCAACTTTATATAATATATATATATGTGAATGTATACATATATATGTAATTATATTTTTAAATGTTTGTATATATATAAACTGTCTAGGGAACCTATGAGGAGGGGGGTAAATTGTAGTGCAGGAATTCCTGGGTCTTCAATTACAACACTATCAAAATCCCTAATAATTTCTACATTTTAGGCATTTCTAGAATCCACCCTCCCTTCCTTCTTCTCCTTTCCCTAAATCTTGCCTTCAGCATCTCTAGCTTGGACCTCACTAATCTCTCTGCCCTTCTTTAATCCATTCTGCACACTGCTGTCAGAGTCATCTTCCAAAAATGCAAACTAATCATCTGTTTCCCTGTGTAAAACCTTTCAGTGGTTTCTCCTTGTCTATACCGTGAAACCCAAGCTCTGTAGCACAGATGCAATACAGTGTAATGGTTAAGTCTTCAGTTCTAGGAAGTCTGACTTTTAAAATTTGACCTTAATTTACTAGTTGAGTGACTTCAGCCATGTCACTTAACCTCTTTTGCCTCAGTTTTCACACTTGTTAAATGGAGATAATAGTGGCTTCTTTGTAGGACGAGAAGGATTGTTACGAGGATTGAATTGCTTAAAAATAGTGTAAAGGTCTTTAATGAGCTCCTGGCACATACTTAGTAAGTGTTAGGCCTGTCTACTTTGCTTATCTCACTTCCTAAAGCTCCAGCAAAACCAAAGTGAAATCTTAAGCTCCAACTAAATCAAACTGCTTATAGCTTCCAAAGGTTTACACTATGCCAGTTCATTATTCTATGTCTTTAAACATGATAGGCCGTTGCTTGGAATGCCTCTCATCCCACCTGATCTGTCTTTCGCATAGCCTGAGCATCACCTTCCCTATGATGATTTCCTAGTCAATCTGAATGACCATTCTTTTAACAAATATTTATTGAGTATTGTATGCATTGAGGATTCAGCAGAGGACAGATTATGCAATAATGTCTGTCTTAATGGAAATTATGTTCTAATGGGGAGAGACAGGCAGACAGACAATAAACAAAACAAATAAAGCAAGGATGAGAGATTAGGGTATTTATGGGGTGGGGTTTGCATTTTTGAATAGTTTTACACAAGGCCTCCATATAAAGGTGACATCCGAGTAACGACCTGAAGAAGATTAGGGGAGATGCCCATGTGGGGAAAGAGTGTTCCAGGCTGAGAGACTAGAAATTAGCCCTGACCTGGGAATGTGACTGGTATGCTCTTGGAACAGTGAGGAAGCCACTAGGTTTGGAGCAGAAGGGAGGATAGTATAAGGCAATCTCAGAGCAGAAATTGGGGACATATTGCATAGAGCTTGATTGAGTGAGATGGGGAGCCAGTGGGGGGTTTTGAGTAGAGGAACCATGTGGGCAGACACAGTCTAGTGTATTTTAGAATAATTCAGATAAAAGATGGTGGTGGCTTGAACCAGAGTAGAAACTGTGGAGGTGGGGAAAATGCTTTGGATTCTGGATGTATTTAGAAGGTAGAGCCAGGAGCATTTACTGATGATTTGATATGGGGTAAGAAGGAAAGAAAGGAATTAAGGACTATGCCAAGGCTTTTGGCCTGAACAACTTAAAGGATGGAATTGCTGTGAACTGAGGTAAGGAGGACTGTGAAAAGTAGGTTTTGGAGTAGCTCAGTTTTAACATTTTAAATTTGAGATGCCTTTTGTTTGTCTGGGAGGAGGAGATGTTGAAGGGGGGTTGAATATATGTCTGGAGTCCAGGGGAGAAGTCTAGGCTAGATGTATACATTTAGGAGTTATCAGCATAATATGCTTTTTAAAGCTGCGAGAGTGGATGAGATCACCTGTGTTAATAGGTTGACAATAGGAGGAGGATCTGTCCCGCAGGACTGAGAAGGAGCTGCTAGTGAGGCAGGATCAAAGTCAAATGAGGAGGGAGCTTGGAATCCAAGGTATGAAGTGTTTCAGCAGGATGGAGTGATCAACTGTGGCATGCTGTTGAGAGGTCAAGAAAGATGAGGGCCAATAATTGACAATTGGATTTGGCAATATGGCAATCCCAAATGCCCTTTAGAAGCAGTTTTAGAGTGATGGGGGTGAAAGCCTGATTGGAGTGGGTTCAAAAGAGTAGAGAGGAGAAGAATTGGAAACAGCTTGTATAGACAACTTTTTTGAGAAGTTTATGAAAGAAAGGAAAGAAGTAGGATGGTGGTTCCCTAGTTTCTGGAGATTTAGTCACACAGTCACCTCTGATATCAGTTGTGTGAGAAAATTTATTTTTGGAGCAACCCTGTTATTACCACTATGATTTTTTTCTCTCCTGACAGCTATCATTTGGGGTTGCTTCCCTCCTTTACTCTGATAATGCCCAAGTTAAGACCCACTGAAATCTTCCTTTCTTTCTGATCCTCAAATAGGAAGCAGAAATACTGAGTCAGCCTCTGGGTACAAAGATGTTCCCCTCCAGAGCTGGTTAACAGAAGTGTCAGTTTGGAAGCATGACATTTCCTAAGACTTGGGCCCATGCTGTGTGCACAAAGAAGAATAACTAATATTAATTGAGTGCTTCTTCTGTGCCAATACAGTGCTGAGTGCTTTCCAAGCATTATCCATTTAACCTTAATAGCTGCTTGGGGTGATACAACTTCATAAAGAAAATATCACAGGTAAATAACTGAGGTTTGTAACAACCTTCTTAGCATTGTGATTTATCTTATCAACTTTGATTGCTCATTGGAATACCCAGGGATGTTTTATGAAGATCTGGAAGTACCAGGTACATTTATGGGACTAGGTGCAAAGACATTAAAAGAGTCGTATTGTTGGGTTACTTTTAAAAAATATTGTGAACATCTGTTTGAAAAGATAACCTTCATTTTTTTTTTAAATTGAGAGGTTAGATTTTAGAAAAAACACCCCAATCCATTGAAAATCTTCCCAAAGATCTTAAATCCTAGAATTTGTAGGTCCCTTGTACCCATGGGTTCTGTTGTTCCTGATCATAACCCTTTCTGCAGTTATTGATTTTTCCTGATTCCTTTTCTGTCTGTCTGGCCATATCCATTTCTTTATGGATTTATTGCTCATCTTTTTAGCTTTCTCTCTTTAAAAGAATACTATGTCAAACTTTTATCCCTTCTGTCAGATTACAACAATTTAAAGGTAGATTGTGCTCCTGGCCTAAATTTGTTGACAATGACCCTTAACAATATTTGAATTATAGTGTGGCTTTCAGGTAAACATCTTAGTGCACTGTTTTTTTCTAATGTATGAACCTTACTTCTTTACTTGTTTACATATCTCTAGGGAAAGATAAATGCCTGAGTTGAGCAAAAAAGGAAATTTTGCTTTGAAATTCCTCTGTTTCTTTTTTTCAAGATGCCGTCTGGGAATGCACTATTTAAAAATTTTGAACTTGGTAGGCACATTTTCATTTTTAAAAAAGAGGAAAAATGACTTTAAAAAATATGTTGGCAAAACCTGAAGAGAAAGATCTAAAAAAAGAAGTTAGCCTGACAAGAGAACTGGAAGAAATGATTACCGATGATTTCAATTTTCAGTGAATTACAAAGCATACGTAATAGGCTTCGAAGAGAGACGATTCCTATAGTATACTTCATGCTGCCTTCATAGATAAGTGTGTAAATGAAAAGGAAATGAATTGTTTCGGCCTGGCAAATCTATACCGTTTTGGTGGAGTGAAAATGAGTGAAATTGAAATAATTCTATCACTCCTTACTGAAAATAAAACATAAATGTTTTTGATATATGTCTAAAGCTATGCATAGGTTTGCTGTGAAGAAACAATTTTGAATCAGAGGTAACTAAATAAGTATCAAAAATAAGGGTATAATAGTGTTTTGTATAATTTACATGGCAAAATTTGAAATATTACATGTGGCTAGCAATAATTTTTAACTCCTTAGAACCTCACAGATTTTTCACAATGAGGAAGAAACTTCATTCATGTATTCATTTAACAAATATTTATTGAAAGCCTACAACAGCCAGGTTTATTAATAAAGCAGGAAATGCCCCTACCATTACAAAGCTTATATTCTAGAAGAGGGGCCAGATAATAAATAATCACATAGATAATTATATCATTTTACTTATCATGTGATAAGTGCCATGAAGGAAAAGTTTAGGGTTCTTTGAGAAGTCCTCCCTGAGAAAATAATGTTTAAGCTGAGATCTGAGGAATGACTGACCGGGAGTCAGGGAGTGGAAAAGGGGTATGGGGAGAAGGAACAGCAGGTACAAAGTCCCAAGGCTTTTAGCAGGTTTGCATTTTTTAAAGATCACTGTGTGTATCAGTTAGGAATGCATTTGGGTACAAATCACAGGAAACCCTATTAGCCAAAGCTTAAATAATTAGAGGTGGGCAGACTGGTACAGAGGCACAACATGCCTTTTAGGAGCAGACTATTTCTGACTTTCCACTCCAATATCCTTAGTATGTTGGTTTTCTGTCCTCATGCTTATCTCTGCAGGTCACCAAATGGCTGCTCCACCTCTAGCCCCTTGAAAGTATTTCAAGGCAGGATAAAGGAGGATTAGTAGGAAGATGCAGCACCCATATCAGGAAAGAAAAAGCTTAAAGGCTAGAATTTTGATGTCAACCTACATTCCTTTTCCTCATACACCATATGTGATCTATCAGCAAATCCTGTTGGCACTACCTTAAAATATATACAGAATTGGAACCACTTCTCACCGTATCCATTGCTACTACCCTTATCCAAGCCACCACCATTTTCCAGATTATTGCAGGGGCCTAATCCCTAATCCCTTGTCTCTCTGCTTCCACCCTTGCACCCCCAAAAAAAGTCTATTTTATTGAGACATAATTCACATACCATAAATTCACCCTTTTAAAGTGTACAACTTAGTGGTTTTTATGTATTCACAAGGTTGTGCAGTCATCCCCACTATTTAATTCCTTAGGGTATTCCTTTTTAAACATAAGGCAGAACTTTCTCTCAGAACCTTTCAGTGGCTCCTCATCTCACTAAAGGTAAAAGCCTAAGTTCTTGAGCGGTCTGAAAGGCCATATATGATCTCTCTCCCCAAAACCTCTTGGACCTCATTTCCTACAACCCTGCCCTCCTTACTCGGCTTCATTCACGTTGGCCTCCTTGCCATTCTACCACAGACAAGCTCCTACTTTGGGGCCTATGCGTTGCTGTTTTCTCTACTTGGAACGCTATTATTTTTCTGTGTCTTCTTCCCTTACCTCCTTCCATTTCCCTTAAACGTCATACTTCCAGTGGGAGCTTTCCTGACTACCCTATTTAAAATTGAAGCCCCCCCCCCCCATACCAGCTGACACACTTTCATACCCACTTTGTTTACTCCATTCCTCCTTTTTGCTAGTCTTTATCACCCTCCAGGTCTGGAGCTTGGAAAACAGGTCTTAATTAGAGATATAAATTGAAGTTACTGACATATAAGTGAGTGGAAACTATGGTAGTAGATGAGATCAACTAGCGTAAGGGTTGAGAGAGTAGAAAAGAGGGCCCTGTGTCCAGCTTTACAGACATATCTCTACTCTCTTGATAACCATATCTGCTCTTTTCCGTATATATTCTCTCTCTCTAAACTTGTGGGTTAACCATGTAGTTAAGTTTATGTTTCCTACCGGAGAAAATAAATATTATTTTATCTTTTTAGTAAGTGTGCCTGTGATACTAGAAACCTCAGGATTTCTAATTTATAAGTTACTCATATACAGCTAGAAACAATGGCTTGTTTTATACGGAACTTTCTAGAAGCAGCGGAAGAAAGCAGGGTATTAACCAATTGTGAGTAAAGATTTCAGGGTGTTCATAGTTTTTCTCTGTGTACATGTGCCAGTTACAAAGTTCCCTCCTATTTGAATTTTTCAATCCTTCCTGTCCTCCCTCCACCCTTCTTTCCTTCTTTCCTTCCTTCCCCAAATATTTGAGCACCTACTTTAATGCAAGGCACTGTGTAGCCTCTGGTGATATAATAGTAGGCAATCAAACAAACATTCTTGTTCATTTTCACTAATAATATATGTTCAAAAAGTCTATTATTCTGGCATCCATTTTGTAATTTTTAATGTTTTTTATTGGAGTGGTGGTGGTGGGAAGATTAAAAATAAAAATCAGAATAATAGAAAAATATGCCTTTCACTTTAGGAGTCTTTCACCTGAAACTACCAGAAATATTGTCATGAAGTTTCTATTTACTCTGTCACCTTTGTCCACCAGTAAGATGGCTATTGTGTTTTTTTGACTGTGCTTCTGATCAAGCTGTGAATATATGTGAAAGAGAAGGACCCTGCTCAGTACAGATCACATGAAGGTGATGCTGTTTGCAAAGTATTACCACTTGAGCATTTGGCATCATAGACACAGCATGGAATATGCCACAGCTCTGCTTTGCTTTGGAGTTAAATTCAGAGTAATGGTCTTATTTTAAAATTATATATATATATATATGTACACACACAAACTTAAACCTTTAGGCATCTTAATACTCTCTTCCAGTGAGGCACCCGGAGTGCACTGAGGCTTTTTTGCTAGTTGGCCCAAGTCTTTGGTGTCCAGAGACAGCAGTGTTTTCTTGAGATAGACTTTATTTTATAAATCTTTATAAAGTTGGCCTTTTGGGTTGACCTTCAGATATAAGATTTACTGCTTTTGTTTAGTGCATAAAAAAAGAACAAAAAGCTAATCTGAACAGAGCCAGTCTTTTCTTTTTGTTCGAATTTTGTATCTGCTTTTATACCATGTGAGTGCCTGGAGGCATCTTAGGACGGACGTGATTTTATAAGTCTTAAAAAATAAATGCTTTATGGGTTTGGGATTTGTAAATGTATAATACGCTGTAAGTCAGATGGTCCGTTTTAATACAACAAGGTTTATTATAGTTCAAACCAGTTTCTCAAAAATATACTCCTGGATTACTACTTAATCCATAAAATGGGCCCCCACTGTGGAGTATTTCATGTTCATTTATTATACCTCCAACATGTGTATTATTACTTAGCACTTACTAAATGCCAGAAATTTTGGGATCACTGAAGAAAATCAGAAGATGGAACTTGACCTAGGCTAAAAAGTTGTTAGATGGTCTGGCACAGGGGTAAGGTAGAAGAAAAGATCTTGCTTTCTATGTGCCTTTTTTTGGTGACTGTGCCCTAGTGTATCTTTGATTCTTAAACTATTTCAGTTCTGTTAAATTTGGAGGATATTTAAAAATGCTCATGATCCATGTGTTCTGTTCATTATAGGTATTAATAAAGAACCTTAATTTTTAAGAGGAAAAGCACAAATAACATCAGCTTCATACCTGTTATTCTCTGAGAAGCCTTTAAGATTGTAATCCAACCACCTTGGGTTTTTTTAGAAATATTTATTTCCTTTAGCTTGTAAACTCTACTAGGGCACAAAAATTTTCTTTAGTTGCATCTGTATGAGTCTAATTCCATTTAGAGCCTAATATAGAATCTTGTTTTAAAATACTTTATTGTTAGTACTTGTAGTCAGATCTCATTTATCTCTTATGAGTGATATGCTTTCCATTCTATTTGTGGGGATTTTTTTACCTAGTTAGATTGATCCAACTACTGGTTTTGCTTCCGTCATTTGGCTTGCACCCAGGTAACACAATTTATTTTTCTTCTTATCCCAAGAAAAAGATAATCAAATAAATCTCTTTTAAAAATTAATAGACATTTCAAAGCCAACTAGAAGTGATTTGCTGGCTGTTTTTGATCATCTATGGTTCTGCATTCAGTTAATATAAATAATCAAAAGTTGGCTATGGCACAGTATAATTCTTGAACAGAACAGTGGTCATCTGGTTATAAATATTTTCACATCCAGCTATTTCTCCTAGAGAAATACAGGCACCAAAGTCTTCGATTCTTGACTTGATTCCTACCCATCTTGGAAATCAGTGTTAACTCAGAGTTCATTTGGTTGGAGGAATAAATACATTTAAGTAAGGTTGATGTTGGTAATATTGGGTTGAACCTTGCTAAGTTCAAATCTACAAAGATTAGTTAATGTTATGTTAAGATGACATTAGTTGGTTATTTGTTAAATGTGGTATAATGATCAAAAATTTGAAAAACAAGGTGCTGTAGACAGTATATTTAGATTTAAAAAAAACTGATCTAGATAATAATTTTGAGCATCGAAATTACCCCTGCTTGTATATAAGAAATGTTCAAAGAAAATTATATAGATAACACTCACGACTCATAAAATGTGTTTGGATTTCAGAGTTAAAATCAAATGTATACTTTTATCATTCCTCCCATCCTTCCCACTCCCATTTGCTTTTTATTGCTAGTTTTGACAATGCATATGTTCCTCAGAAATCCCTTAATTTCCCCAGAGTAATTTACAGTTTTTATCTCTTGGGTTTAATACTATGGACTCAACCATTACTTTTTTTAACCTTAAAAAACTGATAAATTCCTTGGCATCAAGTATATAGGAATAGATTCGTATTGGGTAATTTTTTCTGCCTGATTGATATCTCAGGATTAAGAATTTTCAAAGAGTATGGATTCTAATATGCAGTCCTAGTGCTTAATTTTTATCAGTATCTGTATTAGTAATGGTACAGATTAAGCTATCGCATCAAGGAGATCCAGTGGCATTGACAAAAATAGATCTTTTTCTCCCACTTAACAGTCTAGGGCCAGTAGGCAAACTCTCCCTCACAACCTAATGCAGGGATTCATACTGGCAAGATGAGTGACTTCCATAGGTCCTCTTGTTGACTCCATGATAATGGAGTAGTGCATGCCCAACATATTAACACCTAGGCTTGGAAGTGTTATATAGCACTTACTCTCACATTTATTGGTGAGAACTTAGCCATTTGGCCACACCTACCAACAGGGGAGGCTGGGAAGTGTAGTCTCAAGTTGGGTAGCCATGTGCTAGCTAAAATTTACTGAAGAAGAAGGGAGAAAAAATTCTGAAGGGCAGCTAGCAATCTGCCTCTCCATCGTATATCTAATGTTTTCTTGTGTATAACATAAAAGTCATAAACATTTTGTGAGAACTTCAGAGACAAAATGAAGCACTTCCCTAAAACTCTCCTCCATCCCCACCTCTCAAAAAGAAATTATGAAAGAGTTATGCTTGCCCTTGTTTTTAAATGGGAGATTAACCCAATATATTAGATCTGTAAAATCAGCAGAAATTGAGAAAATTGCTCCCTGCCCTGCAAGAATCTGTATTTATTTACATATCCAAAAAATATGTCAATCAGAAGGCCTATTGGCCACTTCTGAAAGGATAGTGAAAGGAAATTCACTGAGATAAATTCTGGAAGAGTATATCCAAGCACTTTAAAAGGAAGTGTTTTTTTCTTGTCTCAATAGCAAGGCCACTGTAGCTGATGCATTTGTTCATTTGAATCATCTTAACTCTTTTTTGGATTACAGACTCCACAGGCATCCTCCTGATCCTCATGCAGTTCTCTGTACACAGAGAAAATGTACTGATCATACAAACCATAATTATTTCTGATACCTGTGAAAGTGGTTTCTCATGTTAAAGAAAAAAAAAGTAGTTGGGAATCATGGTGATGTATTCCTTCCTTCCCTGGGAAGTTAGCTTCTGATTATGATTTTGACTTCTCTTAGAGTACCTTAACTAGAGGGATAGACGGTGCTGATCATGCTAGCATGTATGTGTACTTTCACCCATGTGACAAAATATTTTTATTATAAATTAATAAATGATTCTAGTGCTTACGTTACTTAGGATGAGTCCATCTCTCAGGTCTTGGCAACCTGGGCATGAGGGCCAGATTGAGCTGACTTTCTCTTTAGCTGACTTTTCTGATTTAGCTGAATCAGAGAGCCAGAGCAAGAAAGGGAGGAAGAGGCAGACAGAGCATGTGAGAAGGAGAATGGGAATGAATGAGAATGAGAATGAGTTACTTTGATCGCTGTTGACTTCTTTATTTTGGATTTTGAAAAACTTAGGTAGAGGGCAAAGACTACCTATTTGTAGTTGTATTTTATAATGTTCATTAAGCAAGGATGCCTTTAAGAAGTAACTACATTTGTTGCTTAAATACTGCCAAAATGAATATCAGCTCTGCCAAAACTGAAACCAGTTTCTAAATGCATAGAACCACATAATCTCATGTTATTTAGTCAATGTGTACATTTTTCAGAGGACTCATAATATTGGATTTATTAGAATGCAGATCTGCATAAAAATTGCGTTCTACAGGAGATAGTGTAAATGATTTTGTGGTCAAGGTAGCTCATTCATTTATTAAATAAGCACTGATCTAATTCTTGCTATGTGCTCTCTGTTCTAATACTAATCCATTTCTCTACTTTCAGGCAAGACTACTTAATTTTTCCTGGGCACTTTTTATTCCTAGGGATTCTAAGGAGAAGAGAAATTGCATCTCACAACATTTCATAATATATAACCATTAAAATATTTGTTGCTGATATTCCATGTAAATTATTTGTAGTTATGTTCTGTCATCTAAAGTGGAAACATAGGTGATGACCAGCTTTCTTTAAATAAACCTCCTGTACTTGGAAATGATTTGAAATCACCTCCCAGATTTTTAAAATATTGGCTAGATACTCTTATTTCTGTCACTTAAAAATAATGTTTATTTAATAAATATATAGACTAATATTTGTTGATAGTTATTAGTAGCTTTGGAGAAATCAAAGTAGTTTAAGGTTCATTCCCTGCTTTCTAAGAAATTAATCTAGTTGGAGAGAAAAGATACAAGTATGTCATGTTATCTCATAATTGAGGAGGTTTCTTAAAGCAGCTAACTGTCGAATTATATAGCCACAAATGCTAAAGGATTCTGGACAGGGCAAGAGAACGCAGCAGTTTAAGAGCACAGAGTTTGGAGTCACACTGTGTGGCTGTGAATCATGTTCCTCTCACGACTGGGCAGTTACTTTTTTGCACCTCAGTTTCCTCATCTGTTAAATACAGGTATTACTAGTGCCCACCTCATAACATTGTTGTGAGATTTAGATTAAATTAGTTAATACATGTAAAGTGCTTAAAACAGTGCCTGGTACACAGTAAGCAACATGTGGGAATATTAATAGTACCAGAAAGGGGTAAAACACATTGTAGATTAAAATGCTGTTGGATGACTTCATGAGGGATTAAGCTGAATTTTGAGGGATGTATAGAATTTGAATAATCTTAGAGGAGGAAGATACCAGTCCAGGCGAAGCAGGGAGACTCAAGAAGGTAATGAGCAAACTGATAAGCTTGGGACAGGGTTGTCTGAAACATGAGCATTTGAAGGGTGGACAGAAAGCCAGACTTAGACCCAACTCTCAGAGATGTTCAATGCCATTGTCAGTTTACATTTAATCTTTATAGATGGTAGGATAAAAGCTTAGTTTTAATTTTTAGGTGAGGTAGTTTGCTAGATTAGTGGAGACAGGTGATAAGATTTGTGGCATCATGACTAGTTAGGATGTTACACCTGTGATCTGAATTGGATGGTACAGTAAAAATGGAGAGAAAGGTATCTGCAAGAGGCATTGTTATGGGAAATTGAAAGGATTTGCCTGCCTCTATGTTTGTCCTCCTGAGTATACAATTTCCCCTCATTTGATATCTTTAACTACAGAGGGAAAATCAGAATAGAGATCAGTTTGTGGGTGGAATATAAGATTTTTCAAACCTGCTTAGATTGAAAGAACAGTTGGAAATGCTGGGCAGACAGTTGGAAATGAAGGACTGAAAATCGGGAGAGATGTCAGGGATGGAGCTAGAGATATGACAGTCATCTTCTTAGAGCTAATATTTGAAGCCATGGGAAGAGTCAAGGTCTTCAAGAGAGAATAGGGAAGAGCATGGGCGTATTACTTGAGGAACATCTGCTTTGGGGGAATGTGACAAACAGTCAAAATATTGGGAGCAGAACCAAGATGGTGTTAACAGTACTTACGTTAAAGAAGAGTTTACAAGTAAAGTGCAGGGTTAGACACTGCAGAGAATGAGGCCTAAAAAAGTTGTTGGTTTTGGCAATAATGAGCCCATTAGTAATCTTGGTAAGAGAAGTTGCAGCCGAGTACAGGAAACCAAAACCGGATTGTGGGACTTTCATTTGAGAAGTATGGATGTGAAAGAAAGAAGAAATGTAGGATGGCTCCAGTAAATTCAAATTTAGATTTTTTTTAAAAATGATAGGCATGTACATTTTCAGGCATAGGGAAAGAAGCCAGTGGAGAGGGAGAAATTAAAGATTTGGGAGAGAGAGGTGGAATGAACTGGCAAGGAGATAGAGCAAATGGGAGGGATAAGTTGGAACCTGCAGATTTAGCCTCAGAAAGGAGGAGGCCACCTCTCTTGGGCAACTGGAATGGCTTCTTGTGCCTGGGACTGTGCTGTACACCTCACAGGTATTTGGAAATACAACTGAAAGGAAGGAGGCAGACTAAGTGTAAAAGACAGATATTGGAAGTAGAGAGGGAGTGCAAATGAGTGGGTTAATACCTGCTAAGTTAAATTTTGTTATTAAGGTACAAAGCAAGATAATCAGACAAGGTGTTGATGAGGATGTAATGATGATGGTTAACATCTACCGTTTGTCAAGCACCAGTCTAAGTGTTTTATATATGTTATCTCATTATTCTTCAAACTAATCTATAAGGTAAGTACTATTTCTCTCATGTATAGATGGAGAAATTAAGGCAAGAAAGATTAACTAATTTGCCCCAAATCATTACAGGGGCATAGTGGTGACTGGAACTGAGGTAGTCTGAATTCACAGGTTATCCTCTTAAGGATTGGGCTACTGCTTCTCAGGCACCAGGGAACAAATGGAAGATTTAGAATATGGTGGGAATGGTGCCTGGGAAGCAAGCCATAAGAAATTAAAAAAAAAATCTTTAATAGCAGTGACTTTTTAAAAGGTGACTTCTTTTTTGATTATTCTATAAGTAATGCATACTTACTGAAGAAAACTTAGGAAATAAAAGTATAAATTTTAAACGAAATCATCCTAAGCCCACGGATCATCAATATTGAGAATTTTGTATATTTTCATGTAATTTTTTCTATTTTTTCTTTTTACAAAATTGTGTGTATATATGTATGTATATGTTTTATATATAGCACATATATAACATTTGTAATATAGAATATTAATATATAATTTACACACATACATATACATACATAGTTCTATGAGAGTTTCATTTAAAATTTTATCAAGACTGTTACGTATTGCCATCTAAAATATACCATAACATTTTTGCTATTTCTTTTTTGTTGAACAATCAGGTGTTTTCTAGATTTTGCTCTTATGAATAATGCTACAGTGGCCATCTTTCTTTGTCTACAATGATTATAATTACCTTGGGCTAGTATATTAGTAAGGATTCTGGTTGTAAGCGATAGAAATCCACTTTGAACTATCTTAGGTGAAAAACAGAAATTTTCGGCTTATGTAACTATTGAAACGGCAGGGTTGCAGCTGGGCCTCAAGGGTAGTTGGAGCCAGAGGCAATTCAGATACTTCAAAACCCTTCCATTCCTCGTTCCTAGTTCTTTCTGCATGTTTGTTTTCTGAAACAAGTTTCCTCCATACCCTGCGGAACATGGCCATGGATAGCTCCTGACTCATAGCTCACAGCATTGCTATCAGAGTGGGACTGCAACTTGCTTCTACCCCCACCCCACCCCCAACATTTTATTATGAAAAAATTTCAAACAGAAAGCTATGGTGAAAGAATTTTAGTGACTACCCATTCCCTTTACTATCTAAGTATGTTACCACTGCTTTATCACGTATCTATCCATCTATCTATCCCTCTATCCCTCAGTGCATCTTTTAAAAATACATTTCAAACTAAATTGCAGACATAAGTGGACTTTCCTCTAAATATTTTAGCATGTATATCAATTTAGAGCTCAGTATTTTTTTCTTTCGATGTAAAATTTACATACAAAGAAATGAACAGATCTTAAGTATACATTTGCTGAATTTTGACAGGTTCGTAAACTTGTGAAACCCAGTCCCTTATGAAGCTCACTTTTTATGATCCCAAGTTAAAAAATCCCAGGAAATGTCTCTGGCTAGCCAACTTTGGGTCCAGTGCTCATTCTTGAGCTCACATAGTTGGAGTGAAGGAAACAGCATTTCCCATAAACAGGAGGATGCTCTACTGGACAAACAGAGTTATAGAGACCTGAAGGAGAGAGCTTCCAGGAAGTTGAATTACACTAATTGAATTTGGTCTGCATGCCTTTCTGGTCTACAAAAAGCATGTGTATTAGTTTCATCTCCTTTAGAAAGCCACCTCTAATGTTCCACACTGATGATTTCTTTATTCCATGTGCCAGTACTTCAACGTTTTTTTCTTTAATTGATATATCACTTTTTATTCTCAGCTTGTTTTATATGTCTTTAAAAGATAGATTATAAGTTCTTGAGGGCAAAGATCGGGTCTTTTAAAATCTGACCTTAACCCTTATACAGTGGGACGTGATGGTAGGTGTAGGTACTTAAACGCTTCTCCAACCAACAAGATGTATGTATCAGTTAAGGTGCTTTTAGTAAATCGTAACTAAAAGAGATGTAAATAATAAGGAAGTATGCTTTCTTACATAAAATTCCAGAATTTGTCCTAGTTTTGGAGTTTGTTAATTTGGTGGCTTAGTGCCATTGTCAAGGACCCAGGATTTCTATAATTAGGCTCTGCCCTCATTAGTATATCAGCTTTGCCCTCAGGCTGGTTCCTTTCATGGTCGCTAGATGACTGTTACAGGTGCAGGCATCACACCTCGATGCAATGACGTTTCCTCCTTTCTATCCCTCAAAAGAGCTAGGAAACCTTGCCCAGAAACCTCCTAATAGACCTCCATATATCATTGACTAGAACTGGTTGAAATGATCAATCCCAAATCACTGGTGATGACAGTGGAACCATGGTGATTACTGATTTATCTCTGGATAGGGAATCCCTCCCCTTTCCACATGTAAAAGGAGTAGACATTAATAAAATCAGTACTCTACCAGTAAAAGAGAAAGAAGAAATATTTTTAGGGAACAGATAGTGCCTGTTACACAGCATTATTCTTAAGGAAAACACCTGATCTTGTCCTCTGAAGTTGTTGTTGTGGGCTACATTTAAGAAATTCTATATTTGACTCTTGTTGCTGCCTGAATGCTTTCTCACTTGGTAACATTTGATACTGTGTTGGTTCTGGTCTTTTAGGTTTTAGGTGCTTAATATTTCTTCTACCTGTTTCCAGGATTTATCAGTCTTTGATTCCTATTGTATTTTGAAAATGTGCATTTTAATAGTTTCTTCTTAATATCATCTGGAATCAATTCCTCTAAACCTAGTGTCTAGGGTCTCTGGAAAACAGAGCCTGAGGCAAAGATTAAGATGCTTTATTTGGGAGGTGCAGGTCTAGGTCCATAAGGGTAAGGGAAAAGGAAAGATGCAAAGAAATCAATTTGATGTATTATAAAGCTAGCTTTTGTGTCACAACAAGCTGTGAAGACCCATCACTCAACAAGGATATTCACTTGCCTGCAAGATTTCTCTGAAAGGTTTCAAGGAGGTACTACACTTGGAGTCATCCTTGGAAAAGAAGGAAAGGAGGGAATTTATCTGTCTGGTTTCTTCCTGTTTTAGTTGATCCCTCCTGTTCCTAGTTGTTCAAGGTTTACCCCATGGGGTGCTAATTCCTCTGCACTCCCAACCTGTATCATCCAGATCCATTGTGTCTACTCTGGACACTAGATTCCATGCACTGCAGTATGGTGCTTCATCCAAGTCCAAAAGTGATTTGGATGGGACACCAAATGAGGAAGAGACAGAGAGAGATGTAGGTGGTTTTAGGTGTCTGAGAGCATGTACAAGGTTTGTGTCAAGTACATTTAAGAAGGTTGATGTTGAACTTTTTGAAAGTATCATTACTTGGTATTTAATTATTGGGAAAACATTAGTTTCAGAAAGTAAGCCAGCTACTGCTTGTTGTTATCCAATGTGTTAAAGTTTAAGATAATCACCTTACGAAATGTACTTTTCTCTGGTCTAGGAATCCCTTATAAGAAGTGTTGGCAGTGTTCCAGAGCTCACAAATCATGTTGGTTTTTGTGGATCTGGGTCAACATCTGCTCTGTCTTAGTCATCCTGAAATATGACCAAGGCTGAGTAGAGTGGCTCTGGGCACCCTTATATTGTCCAGGCTCACCAAGTTTATCAGGATTGATGGGCTCTTTGGAACTCCGGATACTTGGAAATCCTCTGAGTATTGGCTTTGAATTCTGAAAGTACTTACAATGCCAGCTTCCTTTCAAAAAGAGCAATTTTTGCTTATACAGAGTGCAAAGAGAAAATTGCTTTGAAATGGTGGCAAAACAGACACAATCTGTTGGAATGAAGGAAATAATGCCTTCTTTGCCTTCCTCAAATGTGTCTTCATTTTCTTGTGTTAAGTGTCTTTTTTTTTTTTTTCCATTGTGTACTTTGCTCTGATCACTATGACTGCTTAATAGATATTACAGAGTAATGGTAGCTGTTTTTGTGTGGGAGATTAAAGGATGAGCACGTAAGAGGCGAATGTTAATTGGGTACATCTAATATGCCTAAGGAGACTTCCTGCTTCTATGTTGTCATAGGAACTGAGGCAGAGCATTCGGGCATTCCCTGTGTCACCAGCCAAGAGCTCTTGTCTTGTTTTGAATTGCCTTCAGCAGGCAGCACTGGCATAACAGAGTGGGGGGCCGTGTTGTCCTTCTAGCTGCATTGGAGGCATGAGGATTCTTTGCCATTCTCTGGTTTGTGTTATTCAGATTTTTGGAAGTGTTCTAAAAGAATCTGTGTTCTTTCACTGAACTTTAGTTATGGGAATTAACCTAGGGACATAAAGTCACATTAGTTCCATTCTATTGGTGTTCAAACACACAGTTCTGCGTCTATCTGGTTAGTTGAGCCCTTCTCCCTATTTTTCTTTTCTTTTCTTTTCTTTTTTTTTTTTAGTTCAGGGAATGGCTGAATGTAATTTTATTTAAGGTAACCTTGAAAATAAAGACTGTCTGTCCCCTTCCTTTTCCTAGTCCAGTGAAGATGATCACCTTTCTCTTCCACTCACCTTGGGCTCTTGTCGTTACCTGCCCTGAGCTGTGAGGCTACTTATAGGGCTAATTTGAGTTGAGATCTTTTCTCCTTTATGAGGCTCTACTTATGAGCTAGAATCATAAAAATTCAAGAATTGTGCCAAATTTTCTTTTGTTGATGACTGTGATTTAGCCTGTTATGTAACTGTAATGTATAATTTACACATCCTGAAGATCATCAGTCTCTGTACAGAATGACTATATTTAACCCTCACTTCTTTTGGAAAAAGAGAACATTACCAATTATCTTTTAAACTGTATTTGTGAGACAATGAACATTGATCCACCCTCTTTCTTCATTTTTAATTTTTGGTGTGTCAAGTGGTACTTTATGATTTATTCCATGCTTTTCTTGTGTAAAAATCTCAGAGGAGAAAGAGAGACTTTAGTAGCTGATGATGACTAGATCTTGAGGCCTCCAGTTGCTTATATTGTCTAAACCAAGAGCAGTAGACATAATGTCTCTGACATCCCTATTAATGTGCAGGTCCAGGGAGAGCAAAAAGGTAAATCTCTTTCCACTGTTACCTTTGGTTGCAGAACGGGAGTGGAGGGAGAGGATATTGAAATAAATTATTTAATGGTAAACAGGTAAATATGCTTAGAATAAGAGAGTAATGTTTTCTTTTTCTATACTGCAATGCTAGTGGTTCTGTGTGATTTGAAGAGTTTTTGAGAAAGAAAATGGTTTGTGTTCATGTTCTCATATCTTAACCCTCCCTTTTTTAAGTCAACTCCAGTTTTAAGCTCAAATTCTACAATCATGTCTTTTAAACATATTCACTTATTTACCATCCAGTATTTTTTTCTCATTGCCCTGCCCGAGGCTTTGTTTATATGAAGTTGTCATTGTATAGGCAATGATGACTATGTTCATCATATAGGAAATATTCCCTAAAAAAAGAAAGTCTTGAATAAGAAAATGATATTCTCATTAAATCAGCTCTTTAAGAGTAGGTGGGAGGAATTGCTATCAGTCTAATGGACTTAATAGTTCATATACAAAGTCTGTGGAATAGAAGTATTATTCTGCAGCTGAGTAACTGTAGATTAATTCATCTTCAGACAGAATTGCGGAAGCATCTGTAATACTGGAAAATTACTTTTCTTTCCTTTTTTCAGGCACAACTGGACTAAATGTATTTCCCAAATACTTTAGAATTAAATTATATCCACCTAAGTAGGTTTACTAAAAATTAATATGAAAATTTGAAATAAGATATTAATACTAGGTTCTTCTTGGCTACATTCACTCTGGTGCCAATCTGTTTGGAAGAGCTTCAGTGTTGAAAGGTAACTAGAGGTCACTTGTAGAAGTGCTTTCTTTGTTAGGTGGTTCTCTAATAGCTGGTGGTTGTCCATTTTAGTTTTTAGTTGGGTGAAGTAGTCCTTTTAAAGGGGGAGTTTTAAGGTGGATGGTGAAGTCAGACAGTTATGCTTCTCTTCAAACTCTCCCTTTGTCCCTTGGAAAACGTTTTTATTTTATTCCACCCACTGACAGCATATCATGGAGCCCTCCTTCTTTTGTCAGAAAAGGCCAGCCATTCCCTTTCCCCTCTCTGCCTTAATCTTTAATATATGGTTAGTTCTGGGTGTGTGTAGGGGCTCCCAGGACATGTGAGAATTTTATGAGTGACATTCTACACCAGAGGCTAAGACTGTTCATGTTTCATTCTCCTATAAACTGCATATTCCATTCATGCTTCATACCTGCAGGATATTCAATTATGGGTAGCATAGACTGTTTGAAGGATCTTCAGGAAATAAAAAGTAAAATAATAATAATAATAGTGACAACAATAATATTAACAACCACAACTCTGTTTTTCAGAAATGAAAAAATGCAGAAGAAATTGGGCTTTTTATAAAGTTAAAACTAAAAGTATAGATCCATATTAGAAACAACAACAGTGCCATGTGTTTCTGTAGAGCATGGCAGTTTACAAAGCACTTTTTGCACACTGCACCTGAGTTTAGTGTGGCCTTATGTGATAGCAGGAGGGTGGATTGGTTGGATTCCTGTGGGTTTCTTTAGCCTTAAAATCTCTGGAACTAAACCTTCACACCAGCAATTTTAATTGGCATTTTTGCTGCATTGTATTATTAGACGGGTTGAATAGTCAGAGTCTGCTATTGGTGGCAGCTCTTCTTCTTCATGTTTAATTCTTTCCCTCCTCTGCTTCTCTCATCACTGTCACTTTCCAGTTTGAAAACTAGAGCATATGTAGCCATCTTTATTTACTTTTGTTCTATGCTAGCATTTGCCTTCTACTAAATGAGGTTGTCCTTTATGAGACAGCTGGCAATTTGTATCTACAGTCAAGGCTGATATACTGCATTTTGGAACCTGAGGTTTGTTAGTAAGGCTACAGAAATAAAACTATCCATCTGGGTGAGCACCACACGTGCTGGTGGACTACTGACAATCCTCCCAACCCCCTCCCCACACACCCAAAAAAAAACCTACCACCTGAACATGTCTAGACAAGGCATTCATTGGTACTTCTGCGTGTCTACCCCACCTTTCCTGATAGTTTTACAAATCAATAGTGGACTTTGAGAATAGTTATAAATAGATGTGTATGTGCATGCATGTCTGTGCCTTCTTATTAATCTCTTTCTCTAAAGCAGAATCATTTCTTGGGTTCATTTTTATCAGCAATATCCCTAATTTGATTTTAATATCAGCACAAGGAGCTGGATTGTTGAAAGCATCGTGGAACTTTTTAGCCAAGAATGGGTAAACTTCTTAAAATGTGTTTTAATTAAATAAACCTTATAGGATAAATTCTGTAAGCTAGATAAACCCTAGCATTCCCTGGAGCCTAATGGGATCCATGGTTAACACATTATATTTGGACTATATGGTCCAACCTAATTAAGAACCACTGTACTTACTAACAACAACTTTTTAACTTGGGTCTTGTTACACATTTGTTAATGTTGGTTATTTTTAGACTACATATATTTAAACACCTTATTGTTTTTATATTTTTTGTATCATAATGTTAAACTTTAACATTAGGCTACATGGAAATACCTAGGTCTCTACCACAAAATTCTATCAGTTTGGTAGTTAAACATCTTTATATAAAGAATAATTTATATGTGGCTTGATTTTTAAAATCCGATCCTTCTGAGTTAAAAGAGTGGTGACAATATTTCCTGAAATGTACCAAATTATAAAATAATTTTGGTTGTTAAATAAGAAGTTTCAATTGCTGAGTGTCTCTAAAAGGGTTCTTTGTTTCTTTTATGAAGGGTTAGGCAAAGTCGTTTACCTCCCAGCAACACAGTCTGTTCTGTTATGGAAGCTTATAAAGATTTTACAGAGTATGTTATGTAAAGGTGTTAAAGAAAAATTCAGTTCCGTTCAGTAAGCCAGCTCTCACCCTGTGCTAGGCATTGGAGTTACAGTGGTGAGTGAGCCCACATCTCTATTCTTAAACAGCTCACAGTTTACTGGAAGAGTGATTTTTACGCAGGTCATCTCAGTTATGACACCTAATTGACATTCGCTGAATGGTGTTTGGAATGCACATGTTCCATGGGCATCCATGATTAAATGGTGGTGCAAAGCATACCATCCCTTCCCTTCTTTAAAACTTAGTGGCAATTTTTTGTTGCCCCTGGATTATGTTCAGAATTCCCATTCTGAGCTTTGAAGAGTGCCCTAGACCATTCATTTCATTTCCCTTTCCTCTAATTGCACACATCTAAGGTTCTGTATTGAAGTTTTTTTCTGGAAGTGCACCTTAGGTTTGGAATGTCCTTCCTGTCACCTATCCAATCAATCTTTACTCTTTACCCCTCTGTGTGAAACTTTTCCAGATCTATGAGAGAAAAGTGGATGGTTTCCCCTCATACTTTGAATTGTGCATGATGAATATGCAACAGGCTATCAGTTAATCATTATAATTTAGATGGGATTCAAATGACACTAAAGGAATTTACAACATACTATAGGAGCAGACCACAGAGGAGGAAATGATTAATTTTCAGAGAATTCAGAGAATGTTTTATAAAGAAGATAATATTTATCTAGATCTTGAAGGTTGAGTAGGAGTTTTCCAGGTGGGATGGTTATCTCAGGCAGAAGGAACAGAATTACATGAAAATTTATGGTGTCATGAAAGAACATGACATGTTTAGAGAATGTAGCTGGACTGTAGGGTATGTACATTTATTTGTTGGTACTGGTGCTGGGAGACAGTGCCACCAATAGGATTTGTACAAAAAGCTGTGAAATGCAAAAGGCAAACCCATGTGATTCTTTTCATATGTTGTGTACTTGTACATTACCAGGTGAGTTTAGGTACTTGATAAATATTTTTTGATGAAACATGTGAAGCAAGGGGCGGCTGTTACTTTGATCTGGAGAGGAAAATGTGAATAATCCTTTAAGAACCATATTCTTTCATTGTTTATTCATTCAACAAATATATAATGAGGCCGCTGAACTCAGGGCAACGAGGGAAACATAAAGATGTTTCTCTCCTGTTTGTGCAATACCTCTTCCCCAAATTCAGGTTTTTATTAGTTTTTTTCTTTTGAGAAGTGTTAATTCTGTGCCATTTTATTATGTTTTATGCTTGCTACTAAAGCACTGTGTAGTTATTACTCTCTCTGAAAGTTTTGGAACCATTTTAACCCACTCCACTGCTTTGTTTCAGGATTTCTCACTCTTCATTTTGAGGAGGAGTCTGACATTTTTCTGTGTATTGTGCCTTTCTAGCCAGTATTTATACGGCCAAGAAGGTGTAGCGTGCAGTATTATAGATGTGAAAACTGATTGAGTCTGAATCTTTTAGTCCTAACAGATCTTAGCTGCCATTCTTTACTTATGGTATGATGCAAAGTGAACATAGTTTAAATGTAGCAAAGAAAAACTAAATAAAATTGAAAGCAAATAGAAGCTTTATTCTTAAAGATTGTACTCTTGGTAATATGTCCTTTTATATCAAATGTGGAAGAATATTCAAACCTATTCTTGAAGTGTATTTTAAATTCGTTCTTTCTTTTCCCTTCCCTTCCCACCCACTGCCCTCTTTCTTCTTTCCTTCATTATGTATTTATTGAGTAACTTCCATGTGTCAGCATTTTGTTGGGTATAGGATTACAACAGTAAACATTCTTGATCCTTGTCCTCAGGGAGAGTACAATAGTTAATTTCAATGGAGGCATCAGTTATACCTGTGAGCTTTTAAAAACATAGATCTATGCTAGGGTTCCTGCTGTAAAGATTCTGATTCAGTGGGTCTGAGGTGGGAGATAGTATTACCCAACAAGTTAATAGGCAATTACAATTCTCAATAGTCGGGCTATAGGGTAGTTTGTGAACATAAAGGAGGAGCATCTAGTGTTAGCTTTGAAAGATCAAGGTTAGTGGAGGGGTGGGGAGGTTATGGATGCGGAGTGGAAGGCAAAAGCTTACTCTGGGCTTTGAGAATGACATGTATGGACTGCAAGAAGAGAGAACATGAGGAATTGATAATTTATTGTGGTTGGAGCATAGAGGAACAGGCAAGGAATAGTGAGAGGTGAGACTGGAGAGGCAAGCAGGATCTACATCGTTTGGATCTTTGTGAGCCAGGTCAAGAAATTTTATCTTGAAGACAATTGGAAACATTGAAGGGTTTTAAGCAGTGGAATGATAAAAGATACAGTATGTTTTCATGTAATCACTCCTAATGCTCTATGGAGAATGCTTTGAGTGAGACAAGAATAAAATTTAAAGACTTTTGCAAGAAGTGGCAGTAGCTTGAATCAAGGTAGAGGCAGTGAAGAGGAAGAGAAGTGGACAATTTTAATAAATACTTAGAATATACTGGACTTGGTTAAAAGTAGATGTGTGTAGGGGTGTGTGAGGGACATGACTGTATCAAAGACAATGCTTAGGTTTCTGGCTTGGGCTAATGAGATGGATAGAGATACCATTCACTGCTTTGGAGACACAGGTAAAGGGACAGATTTGGCATGGAAAGCTTACAAATTCAGTTTAAATGTTGAATTTGAGGTGTCAGTGGAACATCCAAGCAGAGATATTAGCTGAGTAGTTGGGCAAATGGTCTGCAGTAGGGAAGTAGATTTGGGAGACATTTACATAAATAGTAACTGAGACTATATGAGTAGATAAGAGGACTCTGTATGTGAAAGAGAGAGGAAAGACTGGGATAGAACCCTTAGGCACACCAACATTTTAGAAAGGAGGAGAAAAGGGGGGAGCTTAGAAAGAGACTTAGAATGAGAGGTTAAGACAGGAGGAAAATCAAGAGGATAAATTCTTATATAAAGGAAGAGAACTTTTTTAAGAAGGAAGGGATCACTCATGGGTTAAATGTCATAAAGAATTCAGTAAGAAATGCCCATTTGCTTTAACAACAACAAGGATGTTGTTAAGGACAGAGGGAAAAGCAGCTGCATGGTTTGGAGAGAAGTAGCTTTAAGGGTGAGTATGAGGTAAAATAATATATTCAAGAGTAGACAGTTGTTTTAAGAAGTTTGTGACAACAGCGAGAAGATGGTTGAGTTGTAACTGGAGGTGGAGGGGCTGAGGGAGAATTTTTGAAATAGGAGAAATTTGACTGTTCAGAAGGACCCTCTGTGAGCCAGACTCAACTATATGCTGAGAATAGATCCTGGTCCTCATGGATCTTTATTCTGGTGGAAGAGCTACTTAATAAATAGCAAACAAATAAAAGTAATTTGAAGTTCTATGAAGGAAATAAGCAGGATTCTGGGGCCAAGAATAGTGTAGTCAGTGAAGGCTTCTTTGAGGAGGTGTCATTTTAAATTGAAATCTGAAGAATGTGAAGGAGGAGAGTTGTAAAGGGCCTGGGAAAGAGTATTTCATGCACAGAGAACATCAGATGCATAGGTCCTGGTATGGAAAGGAGCGTGTATTGTAGGAACTAGCAGGAACAGAGGGGTTTTGTGGCTGGAGTGAGGTGATTTGGGGAGAGTGGTATTAGATATGCTGGAGAGGTAGACAGTAATGAAATCAGTTGGGCCAGGTAGGCCATGGTATTAGTTTATATTTTGTTCAAGAACAGTGGAAACCATTGGAAGTTTTTAAGCAGAAGAATGACACAATCTTATTTAAGTTCCAAGAAAGTCAGTATGACTGCTTTGTGGAGAATACATTAGAAATGGAAGTGGGCAAGAAGAGAAGCAGGGAGATTAGTTAGAACCAGTGGTTGCTTAGATTAGAGTAGTCCCATTAGAGGTAGAGAGACGAGGATGGATAGTGAAATATATTGTGAAAATAGAATCAGCATGATTTGGTTGGCCATTGTCTGAGGGGTCAAGGGACATGGAATAGGGAAAGTTGGCTTTACAGTATCTGGTTTTAGTATCTACATAAATGGTGACATCATTTACTGAGGTGGGAAAAACTGGGACGGATCCAGATTTTCCGTGTGGGGCATGCCTGGGGCACAACATGCAGAATGGAGTTCACATTCTATATATGCTAAAATTGAGTTGCAGAAGAGATTTTAAGTTGGTCATTGAATGTAAATATGTGGAGGTCAGAAGGGAGGTTTGGTTTGTAGATAGACATACAATTTTTTGGCATATTGATGTGTGTAAAGCTATGAGAATGGATGAAGTCACTTGAGAAGAGCATGCCGGACAAAGCCCTGAGGGGATGTCAGTGTTTAAAAGTCAGGAAGTAGACACAGAGCTTACAAAGAAAACTGAGAAAGCAGCTAATGAGGAAGGAAGAAACCCATGAGAAAGTGGTATCATAGAAGCTGAGAGAAGGGTGTTTAAGGAATAAATGGCGTAAGCAACTCTACACTGAATGCTTCTAATGAGAACATGTGTTTGGCCTCATCTGAAAAGCATTTTCAGTGTTGTGGTGGGAACAGAAGGCAACAGGTCAAAGGAGGCGAAGAAGTAGAGTTAACATCATGAAAACCCTGTCAGTTGCACTGGTATAGATCTAGCTCATTTTTACAAGGGCCATGTGTGATGGTCCATGGTGTGGTTCTATTCAGCCTTTCACTAGTGATGAGCATTTACTTTGTTTTCATTTTTGCCACTGAAAATAGTACTGTAATGAACATTTCTGTGTATTTTGCATGTGTGTGTGTATGTGTATCCATCTTTACACACTGGTGAATGTATTTATATAGGAGAGATTCTAGGAATGGGATTACTGGGTTGAAGGATATATGTATTTTATGTAATTTTAGTTGGTGTTGCTGATTACGTTCCCAAAAGGCTGTAACAATTCACATTTCACCATTAGTTTATGAGGGATTGATGCAGGAGGAAAGGGTTTCGCTGAAAGTACAAAATACTTGAATAAGTAAAGGACACGCTGGGGGATTGGACTTTGATAGCAGGTTGGAGGCTTTCTGCATTATAATTGGGGTGGGGGCAATTGAGGAAAAGATTTTAGAGGCCTGTAGTTTTGTAACTTTTAGTGGTAGTAACGTGAGAAAGTTCTATATAGTGAAATAAGATGAAATCATCAGTTGAAAAGGAGGAAGTCGGGTCAAAGTATAAAATGGTTCTCAGAAAGTAGAAAAGAGAGTATAGTAGGATTACTGGGCTGTGTTGAATTTAAAAGGAAGTCTCTACCTATGTACAGTTACTTGGATTTGTCCATAGAGAAGGAGGGTAATTGAGGTCACCTAGGGCTGGAGTTCACAAGGGAAATATGATGAAGAGAGAGGGACAAGGGAAGTAAGGGTACTCTGCAATGATTATGCAATAAACCATGGAATCTAAGCTGAATAGAGGAGGAACATGAGGACAGAAAGGAATTGTGACATTGTGGTGGGATCATTAGATGAGAAGCCTCAATGAGGAGGAAGAATTTTAGCAGTGGGGGTACTAAAGCACATGAACAGGAAAGATGAGAAGGAATGTTGGAGAGTGGGATGTTTGAATTTAGAATTTTGGGTGGGTATGATTTCCTTAGCTAGTCAAGGAATTGTCCATAGAGTTGGATCACTGAGTTGTAGTGTAAGAAAGGGTCCCTGGAGATGAGCATATCAGGGACCTGGGAGGCCAAGTCTGCAGAGTGTACATTATCATTGTCATGTGATGACAGGAGCAGGAGGAGAGGGGAACTGTAAGCTAAGGGTACAAGTTTTCAGTTTGGTGAAATGAATGTGAAACTGGTAGATAATGATTGGGAGGTGGTGGAGCTTGAGCTTCAAAAGAGCAGGAAGATTTGCAGGCAGAAGAGGGGGAAGAAGTGGTTTGGAGTAGTGATGGGGAGCAAGGATGGTTGTCTCTCCTACCTCCGACCCTGGAGTTTCTGAGCCATTGAGAGAAAAAGACAGTCACTTCTTCAGAGGGCTGCTAGGGATGCATGTTTAAATGCTAGTGATAAGGAACCAAGACAGAGGGGAGGGTCTCGGGGAGTGGGGACAGACGACTGTAGATCCTTAAAGGAGAGATTAACCTTCGCCTCCTCCTGGTGGGAAAAGGAGGTATGGCAAACCTGTCTGTGATTTGGGTAGCCAGAGGCTGGTGTTCCTCCTCTTCTGTGCAGAAGACAAAAACAGCTACTGAGAGTAAGGCCATAGGGGTCTGGGTAAGAAATATGAAAGGAATGGAGGGGGCTTGAAATAGCTGTGGAGAATGGTAGTGACACATAGAAGAACTGTCAGGATATGATGAGGGCTCAGCTGAGATTGGAGATCCTTGAAGGTGTAAACTCCCTTCCTTCCCTTCCCATTATGTATGTAATCTCTCTTTTTCTTTATTCCACTAGGCTGGATTAATTGCTTTATCATCTGTGTTTCCATAGTATTAAACACCTACTTTTTCTAGCACTTACCACATTGTATTACAGTGATTTCGCTGTTTCTTCTTTTGGAGTATGAGTTCCTGGACACTGTGGCTTATGTCTCATTCATATATCGTCTCTTCAAGATCACCTAGAGTAATGACTGGAACATAACAGCCACTCAGTTAATGTTCATTGAATTGAATCCAATTAAACGAGCCTAGTCATTTTATTTTCTAATAGTTCTTTTCATTGATCTGGTGCCATATATTCTAAACAACTTATTGGTTTCTGTGGGTGCAGTATGCCCAGGAAGGGCAAGCCAATTTATTTCCATGCTATGCAAGAGCAGGGCCTATGCAGAAGACTAAGATACCCCACTCATGTCTACAAACTTGACATTAATTAGTTTGCCTTGGGAATTTCTGTCACCAGAATGTTTATTTGCCTTGTTATTGACCTATTATCATTTGGCATAAGGGCTTTCTTTGAGAATATGGTGAATACCCATATTCCTCTGAGCTTTCTTCCCCCAGCAGTCTTTTTCTTCAGAGTACATGGTACTGTGCTGTGTGATCTGAAAGCTGTAGGAGGCTGGACACTGACGAGAGTTTTTCTTATAAAAAGAACCCAGCAAGCAAAATTGAAAAGTCAGCGTGCTTCTAAAATGTTGGAAATGTTATACGAACATGAAGACCATACAACCATGGAGAAGTATTAATTTGTCCATTAATGTATTCATATTGTTTTGTAGGTAGTAATATGAAGGTACATTAGGTATTATTCATATTCCATGTCAGCACCACAGCTTTGAAAGGAGGCTTCCTTAGATTCCCTGTAAGGTGGAATTGTAGAATCTAATGCTAGAAGGGACCAAAGAGAGCTCTGATTCAGTCACCCAGTCCAATATTTGAATCTCTTCTACAGCAACCCTACCACATAGGTGTCCAGCATCTTTTTATATATTTCAGGGCTCAGCAGAGTTCCTGAGAACAGAAACCAGATTCTACCTTGATACTAGGACATTGCAGAGATTGCTATCCCTATAACAGTGGTTCTCAAAACTTTTTGTTCTCATGAGCCCTTAACACTTGGAAAAATTATTGAGGACCCTAAAGAGCTTTTGTTTATGTGGGTTTTACTTGTTGCTATTTTTTTGTTAATTAATTAAAAGATACAATAATAAACCCATAAAATGTTAGTTAAAAATAATTATTTTTTTCCCCAAACAAAATAAATTTAGAGAGGGAAGACAATCTCCTTAATGTCTGATACAGTAAGTAGAAGGCAGGTGGATTCTCGTATCTGTTTCTGCATTCCATCTGTTGTGATATCACAGGTCATGTAGCTTCTTGAAAACTCAACTGTATAAATGTTGGATAATAAGAGTGAAAAGGGCAAATAATTTCTTAGAATTATTATGAAAATAGTTTTGACCTCACAGGCCCCTTAAAAGTGTCTCAGGGATACATAGGAGTCCCCAGACCACACTTTGAGAACTACTTTTCTATAAGACACCAAAAGACGGGATGAATTGGTGAAGTAAACTGCTAAGGAGTGGAATGAAAGAAAGAAAAGATGCAAAAGTGGGCAAGTATGGTCAATAAATATGGAGTACCCACCATAATGTGCTAACATATACATAAAGTTCAATTGCTAAGCACTGAAAATATTAACACTCAAATCAGTTCCCTGTCTTCTTCAGTATGAGGACTCATTTTGACATTAAAATTGCTTCAGAGCTCTAAATTCACAGTTTTACTTACAGTATCCATTAATTGAGAAAATGACAAAAATCTATTCTGAATTTAACTGTGGTTTTAAATAAATTTACCTTTTATTCACTGCAATAGTATCTGGACATTAGGGAATGAATATCATGTCTCTGTTTTATGCAGGCAGTGCTTGGTGCCCATGGGGATTTATAGAACCCTTGCAAATAATTCTGTGCCTTGGCCTGTGTAACCTCCCTACCACATGTGACCCACAGGCTGGGAACTATGGTTCTATGTGTGATTTTTTTTTTTTTTTCCTTCAGAAGTCATTTGTCAGTTTTTCTCAGCATCGCTAAAGGTATTCAGTCTTTGAAGTTGTTTGGGGGTTGTTTTTAAGCCATTGTGACTCATGGTGCCTTCAACTGAGATAGCAAGATATTATAAAGAAAAGCCAAAGATTAATGTATGTGCTCCTGGACCTCCTGGTTCTCTTCACTTGTACTTCTCTTGCCAAGAACAATGGATGGGCACTTGGAGATTGAGCACATGTCGCCTTCACTATGAGATGTAGCTGAGAGTTAATGGGAGAGAATTGTATTGAGAGAGTTAATATTGAGTTAGAGAAAAGTGGAAGTGTGGTAAAAGTGCAAGGGGAGGAGTGAGAAATTAAATGGTATCTTTTTAGAAGTCTGCCTTATTGCAGTCTGCATTGCTCCTTGGGGATTTTTCTACGGAGTACAAGAAAATCAGCAAGCACTTCTTAAAAACCCAGATGAAATTACTGCCATAAATTTTAATTTTTTTCTCATGGTATAAAACCCTTAATTTAGATGGGGAGGGTTTATTACCAGTGTTTTCTTGGCATGGCTAAGTTCAATTAATTTCAGATGACAAGCTCCAGCACAGTACCCCCCCGCCCCTTCCCAATATGGGGAAACAACAATTTGTTATTGGTTTGCCTTTGGCTCTGGAGATCTCATTAAGGACCTGAGAAAGGAATTCTATCTCTCTTTCTTTGACACCTTTCTGTTTTCTGCTAGATTCAGACCATCTGCATTGTCACATGGATAGTATGTGCCTCTGTGAGGGAAGATTAGCAGATGAAAGTGATGATGTTTATACCTTTTAAATATTGATTTGAAATGACTATTTCAAATTAAGAAATCATTACTACAGAATTCAGCTAAGATACGGAACTCATCTTAAGAGACGAAGTCTCTGAAAAGGATGTGGGCACATTTAGACAGGAAAACTTATTTAGCTGTTCTGACAGTTCATATGTAACATACCTGGTTGTTTGAAAGCAGGAACAAGATGTTAACAGAATGTCGTGTTTACTCACACTCCTAAGATGTAACATGCTGTTCCTTCAAGTTGTTGTTCCTATCGGTATACTGTGAGCATATCTTGCAAACAAGGGAAATAATCTATGGTGTTTTGTTTTGTTTTCCTCTGCGTGGTAATATAGAATCCATTATAGTGTGAATAAAAGGAGTCGCAAGAGATTCATTACTGTTTGTGAATTGTACTGTCTGTGGCTTTCTGCATGTGATTCTTTATTTTACTTACAAAGCAGATATAAAAATTAGAATTGAGGTGATAGAGAATATATATTGCATAAATAAGCAGTTCAAACAATAAGTTCTACCATTATAACAAATAAATACCCTACTTCAGGGGTTGGAGATTAGAATCCTGTAACATTAAATGCTTGACAATTAATTAGCTATTGCCTATAAAGTTCCCGAGATGACAAGTTACTTAAATACTATTATTAGGAGTAGCTGGATTAGTAATAATAATGTTTAAATGCCATTGGCAACAATGAGGAGATTTAAAAAATAAAGATAAATGTGTGTGATCATAGTCAAAGTGATTTGTGTGCTGAATGCAGAGCAGGCGGTCCTTGTGCGCAGTTGTTTTCTGAGACTGCAGTGGGGGAAAGTGAAGCAGCATTTGGCATAGTGTTCTGAGGAGGATGAAACAAAAGTGCTTAATTTTTAAATATTTTTTCTCTGCTTTTTGTATATTGCTTAACCCTTTGTCAAAATAGTGTTCACTTAGCATAATTAAAGAGAAAATAAGAAAGCTGACAGAAAATATTTTCGGCAAAAGGCCAAATATAAAAGATAAACCTCTAGCAGTTGCTGACAGGCATTGTTTAGACTTCAAATATGCTAGAATATTCATTGGTGTGTTTTTCTAAAAAGTCACATAATTAATGTGTTGGAATTTCACTAGATTTTACAGATTTTTGTTCTGTAGAGTTGATATTTTTAGGGTCCCCATCCATTTTGTGAAAAAGTCAACATGGAATCAGTAACTGGCTCAGTATCAATAATGGAGGGAACTTACCAAAGTCCATGGTAAATGTGGATCCTTATGGAAAGTGAAGCTTGAAAGAGTGGAGCTTTTTGAGCTTTATAATAAAGGAATTTAAAAATAGGATGGTGTGCCAAAGCATTCGTGCTCCTCACAGATTTCCCATGTGTCCTCTTTCTGTGAATGTGGAATGTGGATGACAGAATAGTTTGGGGAGTGTGACTTGTTGGTGATACCTCATATGAGTTCTGGAGAAACCTTGTTCTAGAAATACCGGGATAGGTTGAATTTGGCTTTAAATATTTTATGCAGGTGCCTCAGGCAGTCAAATTCATTCAGTATACTACTTTTATAAATAATGAGATTTCTGTCTCTGATATTTTGTTGGGAATCACTCGAATGTGTGTCTTGCTAGAGATTTTAGAAAGTAATTTTATAGTTTGTGTTTCTATAAAGCCAACAAACAATGTTGAGACTAAGAGGCACCTCAGCCTTAAATCCAGTCATCTTCAGCATGCTTAACAAACGTTATTCTTACTATTAACCTACCTGGGTTGGTTGCTTGCAGTTTGACTCTAAACCAGCTGAAGACTTGAAAAAATTACCTTTAGTGGTGCCTGAGACTTGAGAGAATAACTAGATCTGACACCTTGGCTTGCTTTAATAGTTGCTCAGCCTGGTGGTTGGAGTTTTGTTGCAACAAGATTTAGAAATCCTCTGGCATACAATGATTTTCATTGTAACTGCTCTAGTTGTAAGGGGTAGCCATCTGTATTAATAACAGTTCTTTCTTGATAAATACTTTATTCTTTTTTCTTCTCCTCTACCCTCTCCTAGACTTGCTTTTCCTCTCTCCTTCCTACTGCACCCCCATCTTTCTTCTCGTATACATGAACTGAGGAACTTGAAGAAAGAGCTCCATACTCCTGCCACGTGTGGGGTCCAGAATCCCAATCTTTTGACGAGCTAACCAGCTGTAACACTGTACTTAGGAAACCTTTTACTTAATGTAGCATCTTTTGTGAACGGTGAGATGATAAAAGAGGGAGTATAATTTGGGGGGAGAAAAAAGAGCTCATATTCTTGAGAGCTACCTTAGAGAATATAAATCACAGATTAACATGAAGTTCAGGTAGTACTTTATCTAGAAATTGTATGTGACAACAATGAGAGGGGGTATATTTTTTGAGAAATACATTGTTTTTATTTGGTACAGTTGCATATTCATTTCTAACAGACTGCGTCTTAAAAAGATTGGACTTTTATTATAGAATCTATGAATATTCAGAGTCACCCAAACCATACTTTACTTTATGTATCTAGACACTTCTGTGAGATGTGCCCTAGTTGCTAGAAGATCCTAGTTCTATATTATGGTATACTTTTTGAGAAAAAGGTATTTCCCCTATTGATGAGGGGAGGGAGGTATGCTGGTGCTTTTGCTGCCCAGGTTGAAAGTTACCACCCTCAGGGTAATTTTGGAGGGTGTGTGTGTGTGACCAGGCCCTACCCATTTTGGGATCTGGCATCAGCTCTCTTAAGCTTTTAGGCAGTTGTTTAGGACACTGACGCAGCAAGGGACAGCATGATGGCTTTTGCCACTAGTAAGTCACCAGGGTACTTGGCAAGCTGGCAAAAGCCTAGAAGCCTTATCCATTTGCATTTTAATTGACATGACCATTAGCCTAAAGCCTGAATTTTAAAAGTTGTCCCATGAGTCCTTTATCCCTGTCTGCCCCCTCATTTTCTTGAAGCTGATTTGCATTAAAAAAAAGTGTTTTCAACATTTTAAAACTCATGCCCTTTTGATAAGCTTAGAAACCTTACACATCCTTTAATATTATTTAGAACATCGATATAAAGGTAAAGATTGCAACAAAAGAATCAAGGCTGCGACACTCTCAGAAGCATGCTTTTTTTACTTCAGTCATGAGAGATTAATGTGAAAGTGGGGTCTACTGGCTTGTCACAGCATTTTTCCTGTTCCTGCTAGTGTCAGAGCACAGCATAGGGCACTTTCACATCAAGCTGCTTTGTTTTCATGGTCACAAGGGCAGGAAGTGCTTTGCAAATATATATTTTATTGTAATTCTGAAAACGCATTTTCAGACTACACAAGCTCCCACCCCCAAAAACCATTTTGGTGTGACTCCCATACCTCACTGCTTTAAATACTTAACTATGAAGAGAGAAACAGATGAAAGTAATTAAGATTGGATAAGTAAGACATTCTTATTCGTGAGCACATCATGTCACTCTGCCACTGTCCCCAGGGGGTCGTCTGAGTTATTGCTCCTCCTCTTTACTGTCCTCACTCTCCAAATCTACATTCATGGTCATTTGGGCCCTGCCCTCCAGTCTTAATTGGACAAAAATAAGCCAGCATCACTGATTCCCATCACAGGAATAATTCTGCTTTGTAGACCTGTGTGGTACCTTAAGTAATAAAATAATGTATGGAAAGGCTTGGTGCAGTGTGTATCATGTGAAGCACAAAACAAGTGCTAGGCCGGTTCATTTCCTTTCCTTTCCAGAATCCACATGCTTCTGTTTCCAGAATCATCTTTGCGTCTTCTAATATGTGATAGTAAAAAGAGACAGGATTTTCATCAGTGAAATTCTAGTGGGTTTTATTGATTAATCCATGTGACTCCATATCTCCTAAATCAGGTTTCAATCCTCCCTCTGATGAGAATAGGTCCTCTGCATTCTTTCAGTGGTAGGAATAGGTCAGGAAGACAACTAATATTCCTTGAGGGTCTCCTATGTGAATGCCAGGCACAGGGGCCAAGTATTTTATATACATCATTACACTGAATCCTTGTAACATTCCCATGAGGTGGCAACCATTCTCTCCATTTCATAGATGAAAAAACAAAGGCACAGAGTTGTCATTTGCCTAAATTGCTTGTAGTGGTGGAGTCAAGATTCACACCCAGGTGTAACTAAAGGGCTTCCTTGGTTCCAGTGAATGAAAGGAATGATCCTTTCAAACATACTCAGGCTTTTCTGTTCTTTTGGTAGGCAGCAGAGTTTAAAAAAAAAAAAAAAAAAAAGTTAGATAATCGTTTATTCTTTTGAAAATAACTACCTTATTCTATCTAGTGTTTGTTTGGTGTAGGATCTGGAGCAATGCTTTCACACCTTGAAGTTTTTATTGAGTAGAAAACCAAGAATATAACCATTTGACCCTATTTTCACTTACTAGAAATAGAATTATGACTGGTTCCCTATTCATATGAGAAATCAAGATATTTTCAAGAACAGAGGTATTATAGATTGGTTTAAGAGAGCTTTTTGATAACCCATAAGAGTAAATAGCTTTCCCTACTTCTTGAGAATAATATTTGGAGCTCTTAACATTGGATCCATTTTAATAGGAGTTGTAGTGATGAAAAAATAATGTACATACAATGAATCTTCTTTACTGTTATCTTATAAACAAAATGTTCCCATATAGAAAAAAATGAATAAAAGTTATTTCTGTAATTTTGAACTTGCCATGTGTGCTTACCATGTGTATACAGGCAAAATAGTTTCATTTTTATAATCTCATTCTAGAGTTTAGATTTTTAACACTTAAAAATTAGTAATTACCATCATCCTGGACTTACAGAGAAGAATTCAGTCATCATTGCAACTGTGTCTATGTAAGGTTTTGTTATTGTTGTTGTGTTTTCTTTTTTTACTCTCCAGATCATTTCTTAGGAGAAACAAATCAGAATTGAATTAAAAAAATCTAAATTTGGTGAGGGAAATTTGGCACTGGAAGAGGATCTGATGTTGAAAATATGTGCTGAAATAAACCATTGTAATATTTTTTAAAAAAGGTGGGCATGGGGTTAGATGAATTACTATCATTCTATATGAAAAGACAATTTGCTACTCTGGCCTTTGGAAATTGCATTTTGAACCTTTGGGCACTTGAGGGCACTGTGCTACTGTACAGCACGTGTTCAAGTCAGAAGTCCTCAAATCTCTTCATTGGTTCTTCTCACTAAAAAGATAAAGGATTTATATTCTTGTAATGCCAAATCAGTTCATACTTAACATTCAGCCTTTAACTGTAGAAACTAGTGTGAATGACAGTAATGGCTTCATTTCAAGTTATTTAAATGTTTAATGCTGTGTAATTTACTAAAATATGTGTAATCCTTTATTTAACTAGATGAAAATAATATAATGTTAACATTGTTTTAGCATTAATTAATGTGGCTAATTAAAGTTAAAAACACTAAAACCAACTTTCCTGTTTTGTTGCATGATTAGACTGTGGAGAGGTGTCCCTCTGGCCCCGGCTGGTCTTGGTTCAGTACTCATTTCCCCTCAGCCCTGATCACTGCCCCACACAGATCCACCCTCTCCCTGCTATTTTTGTAGTTAATTTGATTTCAGTATACTGACAGCTATTATTGGTAGCAAAACTGATCAACTGTAGATCCTTATTGTAATGTCTTTGCAATACATTACAATAAGAACTTCCTAAAGTTTTAAAATTTGTTATTCCAGAATGAATGTAACAATGACTGAAGTCACTAAATTGCTATAAATGTATAAAAAGAGAGAGAAAAGATGGAAGTCCATGTTGACATCACTAGTCCTGGCAGTCTGTAAGTCCTCATTTTCAGTAGGAAAAGGTGGAACCTCAGGAGTCCTGTATTAAGACCCCATCAGCACAGCTATTGTTATCATTGACTCACAATGATAATAAAAAACAAAACCAAAGCCCGTGCTGTTTTCAAAAGCTTTAGTCGGTCTTCTAAGTCCAACCAAGTAACGCATCTCTCCTTGTACCGCTGTGATGTGTTATATTAAAACTGCCCATTACAATTGTCTTTTTGTAGTCATAAATAATTCTTTCTTTTTAAACATTGCTCCTCCGGAGTGCCAAAGAAAGGAACATTTTCACCCATTGTAATTGTTGATAATATTCTAAACTCTATGGAAGTTTTGTCCATAATGTGGACAATAATTTAAGGGTTAAAGATGCAAAATATTTCATTGTTTTTATATTAAATTTTAGATTAAAATTATTGCCTTAATTAAAAAAAAAATCTACAAACAGAATGTGTCAGTTCCTTTTTATAGTATTTTATATCATGATGTAATCTTTATATGTAGTGGCACTATTTTATTTTGTGGATAAATTCTTAAATTGAAAGTTTAAATTTAATTTCATTAGCAAAATGCAATCATTATTTTTTAGCATGCTGGCTCTGGTTTATTTGTTTATCAACAAATTTTTAAAAGAATTTGTATATAATATTTGTACCACACCATAATTTTCCTCATCATAAATTTAAACATATTTTGATTTTCACACGTTAGTTATCTCATTTGTGTTAAACAAAATAATTGAAATCAAAAATTATGCTCATTCTTAAAATATATGCCATATAGCACTTTTAGGAGATGAAGTTATGAAATTCATGAATGACAGAGTGATTCAAGTTTAAAAATCATTATTTTAGTTGTTTTATTCTTCTCTTCTAAATCTATGAATAACAGGAATGCCCAGCACTTTGCAAAGAGTCTGTCTTTCCATTTGACATTTGATCCTTGTAAACACTGTATTAGAGACTGAGTGCAAATATTATCCCTATTTTATAGTGAAGAAAACAGAGGTTTGGGAAGATTGAAAATACTTTTCCAAGATCACAGAAATAGTCTGCGGTAAAGCTGGGGCTGAATTCCAGTTTCTTGGCCCCTAGTCAGTTCTCTTTCCTCCAGCATCCTTTGTCCTTCATATATTCAAGGTGCAGTCCTGAAGGGGTGCTGTTGAATCCCTGCAGGGAGTCAATGAGCAGAACAAGGAAAGACCTTTGAGCATCAGGGCTGGTCTTTATTTACCTGTGTATTATAGACTTACTTCAGGTGTTCAGACATGTTACCTTGTGTCATTTTTCTCATCTCTAAAATGAGATCTGCTTAGCCTATTTCCAGTTTTATCCAAGGCGAAGGAAAAAAATAATGGAGTTTTAATTTATGGAGAAGTTAGATCCTGAGGATAAAAGCTATTTGCAGTGTCATTATCTTCTTTGGTTCTAGAAAGGTAGGGTGGCTCTTTTTCTCTTTACATGAAAGTCTTTAAACAGGTTTGAAAAATAAAGTATTGGAAGTAATCAGGTAGAAGAAGCATGTTGTGTCTCCCTCACAGAAACCCAGGGCTATGTGACTTTATTCTTAACACACCGTGTTGGACCAGGAGGAGGACTAAGGATTTGTTTTTCTTCTTTCATTGCTTCCTTGCTTTGCCATTTCTTGTCACTGGAGAATGAGGTCTTTTGTTGTTGTTGTTAATGTATTTGTTGCTGTGTGATAATAAGATAGGCTGATTTCTTTAAGAGATGCAGAGTTATCAGTGTTTGACTGCTAAGCTTAAATTAAAACATAAATTAGAACACAACATTTCCTAAAGATATTTTATGTTTAATCAGTGCTCAGATGAAAAAGATAACTACTAAAGTAGTAATAAAATGAAGAAAATGAACAGGTGTTCTTAATATTATGCAAGAAAAAATAATTACTTGTTAAATATACATAAATAAATACTAGTCAGGGATGATAAGGTAAGGGCTTTAGCTCATTAATGTGATTTCTCATGATACTGTGCAATCTGGACTTGGAATTTTGTTGGTGGCACCCACAATACAATGCTAATATTCCTTAACCAATGGTTTGCCTTTCTTGCTGGCATCTTATGATTTCAGAGCATTTATTAATATTTCACATTAAAGTATTTGCATATATTTCACATGAACAGAAGACATCATTTCCATATCTGCTATAACTCTGTCAGTCTGTTCTTGAGACCATTGGCTGTCATATGCTTGAGATTCACTGTCTTTTGCCACTTTTTGTCTCTGTATCTGCCTTCGAAGGACTCACTTTCCACGTGAGGACCCTCGTAACAGCTTTTCCCCTTCCCCTCAAAACTTCCACCATTGTTTCTCATCCAAATCCCCTTTTAGGTTTTTTTGTTCTGATTTTTATGCTCATATCCAACACTTACAATCTCCCAACTATTCAGAGGAAACCATGCTAAGGTTACCTGGTACCTTCCCTGGGAACAATCTGTGGACTACTGTTGAGCCCTTTTTCAGCTTTGGTTCTCTGTTGCCTTTGACCCTACAGATCCTGCTGATGTAGTTGAAATGGATTTATATAACTCAAATGTTAAAAAAATTACAAGTTCTGTCGTCTCAGACACTGTTGTTCCATTTCTCACCTTCACTCTTCTCATTGACAGGTCTCTCTGAGGTTGTAGATTCTAACTGACCTTGCTAGTAACTGGTACTAATAGCTAGAACTAACATCTGGTACTGAGTTTCCTTCTTTTAACTGTCAAATCAGAATGAGCCTTATAACTGGATGTGGGTTTAGAGATTGTAGTGTCCACATATCTTATTTTGTAGATGAGGTATGTGGTGCCCAGAAAGACTGTATGATTTGCCCAGCAATCTGGGAGCAGGTGAGCCTCACTTCAGGCCTCCAGGCTCTTAGTCCTTCCGATAGCATTTCCATTCCATCTGGCCACCACTGAGCAGAACCTCTTTTGGCTCTGCAGATTTGGGGGCCTTACAGTGGCTGCTTTTTAGAGACTGTCTCCAGCTCCAACAGGTCATCCCTACATGGCTCCACATCAGCATTGGGCTACTACTCATCTATCAAAATCTCAAACGACAGTCAGGAGCAAAAGACTGCTTTCAGGAGACTCGGGCAAGATGGCGGCATAGAGAGGAGTGGAAGCTAAGTAGTCCCCCTGGAACAACTACAAAAAACCAGGAACAACTAGTAAATAATACAGAATAACTGTGGGGGGACAAACGAGACCATCCACTCATCATACACCAACCTGAATTGGTAGGAATGCCCGAGAACACAGCATAAAATCTGTAAGTAAAACCTGCGGAACCAAGTCCTGAGACCCCCTCCCCCATAGCCCGAGCTGCAAAGCCTCATGGTGCCAGAGAGAAGCTCTCTCCCAGCAAGTGAATATAGCTCAGCTGAGCTCCAACTGGGGTTTTAAGTAGCGAGTGTGAACTGCTCACTATAGGTACGCATCCCCAAAAACAGAGGCTTTGGGTGATGACTGACCTGGGAGAGCCAGAGGGTCACCTTGGACTGGGTCTGAAGGAGACTATCTGTTTCTTTTTCGGCTCAGTGGAGAAAGCCCCAGTCATTTTCAGTTTCCAGGGCTGTGACTTGGGGAAGGGTGGAGACAGCACAAGCAGAGAGCGAGACCATTGAAATGCTAATGACCTCCACCTGGGGGGTCTGTCTTCTCTAGGAGGAAAGGGGTGGGGCCCTTTCCATTCAGAACCAGACCCCAGAGCCTGGGGGAACACCGCCATATCTCCTCACACCAGTCAAGAATTATAGGCTAACAGGTGCCACCTGCTGGGCAGAAAAGCACAGTGACCTGAGGCATCAAAAGGTGGAGCAATTTTCTAAAACACACCCGCAGGGAAACCAGGTACTGAATATTTCTTCCCTCTGGGACCTGAGCCTGTACTGGTCTGGGAAAACCTGATTTGGATAACCAAGGAAACCATGCCTAGACAACAGAAAATTAAAACCTACACTAAGAAAAACAAAGTTATGGCCCAGTCAAAGGAACAAACGTACACTTCAACTGAGATACAGGAATTTAAACAACTAATGCTAAATCAGTTCAAAAAGTTTAGAGAAGATATTGCAAAAGAGATAGAGGCTGTAAAGGAAGCACTGGACATGTATACGGCAGAAATCAAAAGTTCAAAAAAACAACTAGAAGAATCTGTGGAAATGAAAGGCACAACACAAGAGATGAAAGACACAATGGAAACATACAACAGCAGATCTCAAGAGGCAGAAGAAAACACCCAGGAACTGGAGAACAAAACACCTGAAAGCCTACACGCAAAGGAGCAGATGGAGAAAAGAATGAAAAAATATGAGCAACGTCTCCGGGAACTCAAGGATGAAACAAAGTACAATAATGTACGTATCATTGGTGTCCCAGAAGGAGAAGAGAAGGGAAAGGGGGCAGAAGCAATAATAGAGGAAATAATTAATGAAAATTTCCCGTCTCTTATGAAAGACATAAAATTACAGATCCAAGAAGCGCAGCGTACTCCAAACAGAAGAGATATGAATAGGCCTATGCCAAGACACTTAATAATCAGATTATCAAATGTCAAAGACAAAGAGAGAATCCTGAAAGCAGCAAGAGAAAAGCGATCCATTACATACAAAGGAAGCTTCATAAGACTATGTGCGGATCTCTCAGCAGAAACCATGGAGGCAAGAAGGAAGTGGTGTGATATATTTAAGATACTGAAAGGGAAAAACCGCCAACCAAGAATCCTGTATCCAGCAAAGCTGTCCTTCAAATATGAGGGAGATCTCAAAATATTTTCTGACAAACAGACAATGAGAGACTTTGTGAACAAGACACCTGTCCTACAGGAAATACTAAAGGGAGCACTACAGGGTGATAGAAGACAAGAGTGCGTGGTTTGGAACACAATTTTGGGAGATGGTAGCACAACAATGTAAGTACACTGAACAAAGGTAACGATGAATACGGTTGAGAGAGGAAGGTGGGGAGCATGTGAGACACCACAAGAAAGGAGGAAAGATAAAGACTGGGACTGTGTAACTTGGTGAAATCCAGAGTATTCAACAATTGTGATAAAATGTACAAATATGTTCTTTTACGAGGGAGAACAAGCAAATGTCAACGTTGCAAGGTGTTAAAAAATGGGGAGGCATTGGGAGAGGGATGCAATCAGCATAAACTAGAGACTGTAACTAATAGAATCATTGTATTATGCTTCGTTTAATGTAACAAAGGGGATATACCAAGGTGAATGCAGATAAGAGGGGGGGATAGGGGAGGCATGTTGGACACTTGACATTGGTGGTATTGTCTGATTCTTCTACTTTGATTTAAGGTTATTTTTCCTTTTGCTGCTTCCTAGCTGTCATTTTTTTTTTTTCCTCTTTCTTTTGCCTCCCTACCTTCTTTGACTCTCCCTCCTGCCTTGTGGAAGAAATGTAGATGCTCTTATATAGATAGTGGTGAAGGTGGTGAACACATAAATGTATGACCATGCAGAAAACTATCGATTATTTACTTGGGATGGAATGTATGGTGAGTGAACAAAACCATATTAAAAAAATAAATGGGTTGATGACAAAACCTCGAGGGCAATATACTGAGTGAAATAAGCCAGACACATTAGGACAATTATTACAGGGTCTCACTGACAGGAACTAATTATAATATGTAAACTCATAGACATGAAATATAAGGTACCAAGATATAGGATGAGGCTTAAGAATGGGGAGTGGTTGCTTAATATGAGGAGAATGTTGAATTAGGATGAACTCAAATGTTTGGAAATGAACAGGGGTGTTGGTAACAAGATGTGAGAATAACTAACAGCGCCGAATGGCGTGTGAATGAGGTGGAAAGGGGAAACTCAGAGTCATATATGTCACCAGAAGGAAAGTTGGAGGTCAAAAGATGGGAATGTATAAAACTGAATCCTATGGTGGGCAATGTCCATGATCAACTGTACAAATACTAGAAATCGCTTCCATGAACCAGAACAAATGTATGACAGTACAATTAGAAGTTAATAATAGAGGGGCATATAGGGAAGAACTATATACCTATTACAAACTATATACTACAGTTAGTAGTATTTCAACATTTTTTCATAAACAGTAACAAATGTACTATATCAATACTACAAGTCAACAATTGAGGGGGGTTGGTTAGGGATAGTGGAGGATTAGAGTTTCCTTTTCTTTTTTCTGAGGGTACCCAGGGGCAAGTGATTGTACACTTTGGATCTTTGGATAATTGTATGGTATCTGAACAATCTCAATAAAAATGAAAAAAAAAAAAAATCTTAAACAAGAAAGGCAGGAAATTCAACTAGATAGAAATGTTACTTTTCTGGAATCAGAAACAAGTTTAAAAAATATTAAAAGACAGATGGCAAAGTGGGAAAATACAATATTTTTGATAGAAAAAAGGTTAAAATCTTGACTATTTGATTCTTATAAATCAAAAAGGAAAAGATGAACACCTCAGAAGAAAAATGGGAGTAGGACATGAAGGAACAATTCACAAAAGACGACATAAATAAGTGCCCATGTGAAGAAAGGATCAACCTCATTGTGAAACAAAGAGAAACAGTTTTGTGCTTATCAAATGTGAAAATATTTTAAGCAGTGATGGTGGTCAGTGTTGGTGAGGGCAGGGTGAAATATTCTCCATTACATGCTGTTCCTGGAAGGATTAGTTAACGGAAATTACGATACACACAACAATGGAATTGTATAACTATAAAAGATGTTTTAGGAGACTTTTATGTGATACAGAAATGCTCACTACAAGTTAAGTGCAAAAGAAAGGATACTAAACTAAGCAATAATCTAATTTTTAAAATGACATATGTGTATACAATTTTTTTGAAAAGAAAACTGTTAGGAAATATACCAAATGTTAAAAATGTTTTTGTGATTGAATGGAGGGATTATGAATGATTATTTACTTCTTAAAATTTTTGCATATTCTATAATGAATATGTACTACTTTTGAAGGAGAAAAAATAAACATTATTAACAAAAAGAAACAAATTAAAAAAATGTTTATAATAGTATTAGGACCTCACTGTCAGCCCTCACATTCTTCGCAGAGCTGCTATTTCTTGTCTGACCTTTAAAAAAAGCTGTCTGTGGCGCTTAGGTTTGCAGAGCATGTCTCTAGTATGGTAAAGGCCACATGGCACAGTGAGAATAGTCCTGGCCTAGGAGCTGGAGACTTGCCTGTGCTGTGCTCACACACTGTGGCCTGAGGAAGTCACTGCCACTCCCCTGGGTGTTTTTCATTTACAAAGTAAGGGCATTGGTCTAGAGTTTCTCCAGGGTCCCTTGAAGCTCGAAAATTGGGTAATTCCGCTTTTCCCCCAAACTCTTTAACATCTTGCTTTCCTTTTTTATGACCCCTAATATCTCATTGACCCTGTGTTGGGAGACCAGAACGACTTTTAAAATTTGATTCCAGGAAGTTTGTTGTCCATGATAAAGAAAATATCCCTATGGACACTTTTGAAAAACCTTTAGGTAGTTGCTATTTCCAACCTGGAATTTTATCCTTTAATTGCAGTGATTTCTTATTTTCTTCGTCCATTTTTAAGTTTGAGACCAGGAGTAGGCAAACTTTTTTGGTAAATGTTTTAGGCCTTGTGGGCCACATAGAGTCTGTTGCTTTTTTCTTTCTTTCTTCTTTTCCTTAAAAAATCCGTTAAAAAATGTAAAATCCATTCTTACTCACAGGCCATATGCAGACTGTAGTTTGCTGACCCCTATTCAAAATCTTAGAGGAACAAGAAATTATTTTCTTATGACTGGTGATACTTGCACAATTGATTTCTTTTCTTACATTTCTAAGACAGGTCTTCAGACTATAAATAAAATAGTCTGTCAGGATGGCAGATGGAAGTTTATATAATGGGTAACCAAAAGCATATTATTTTGTCAGTTTGCCAAATGTCCATATAACCAAAAGTTTAAAGATGGAATCTGCATTCAAAGACTATCATATGCTGTCCTTTACTCCTGGAAATTTTTAGAATCCTAGATTTGGGTGAAAACTCATACTTTCAGCAGAGTTACATCCAGTGCTTTAAACGCTCCCTTCTAAACACAGTGGTTACAAGCATAGGTTTTAGAGGCAAAAAGACCTGGGTGTTTGGTCCCAGCCTGTTCATTTATCAACTGTGTGGCTTTTTCAAGTTAATTAGTCACATATCTTTAAAATGAGGATAATAGTACCTATCTCAGAAGATTGCTATGACTATCAAACGAGATCAGGCTTGTAAAACACTGAGCACAGCTCTTGGCACACTGTAGGCATTCAGCTGATGTAAGATTATTATTATTATCCCTTTTTTGTTTTAAAAGGATATTCAGTACTCTTTCTCAGGAATTGTTTATAACCTCAAACAATAGACAATCCCAGCAAGTGTTTTCATAACTCTAAACCACTTCTCATCTACTTAGAACTTATACCCAAGCTATTGAAATGAAGTAGTAGTCCATTTCTTTTTATTGTATCCTCATTAGCCATAAAAACCAACTAATGATGACCCTCTGAAGAATGAAAATAAGACAGTTCTCCACTAACTTCAGATTATATATTCTAGTTCCATTAACCTTGTGTCATGGGTCTGATTTCCCTATGCGCTAGTTATTTTTATTTCTCACCTTTACCTTTCCCATGTCCTTATGCAGCTGAAGAGCAAAGAGCTGAACATAGTATCCTAAACAACGATTTCATCATTATTTCATACATCCATTCAATAAATATTTGCAGAACACCTCTAAGATGCTAAGTACTGTGCCTGGAGCTGGACATACAGCAGAGAAAAAGGCCTAGTAGGAGAGAGAAAAATGAGATGTAAATGAATAAATAAGATGTTTGCTGGTAGTGTTTTGAAGAAATTGGAATGGGGTAATGAGCTAGCAGGTGATTAAGCACATGGAAGGGGCACTTTAGCAGGATGTTCAGAGAAGCCCTCTCTGAGGAAGTCAGTTGAGCTGAGACTTGAAGTTGGGCATGCAGAGTGCTAAGTAAAGCATGGTCCAGGCTAGTGAACAACCAGGCTAAAAGCTGTGAAGTGGGAACTAGCTTGGGATATGAGAGGTAAAAAAGGAAGGACATATGTATCAGAAATATGGTGATTGGATAGCCTGTGGGGTGTGGAGAGGGAGGTATGGCTAGAAATGAGGGTGGAGATGTAGGCTGGAGCCTTATCCTACAGGCTTTTGTAGTGTGGAATTTATTCTAAGGACAATGGGAAGCCATTGGAAGGTTTTAAGCAGAGAATGAAAAAAATAAATAAATAGAACAGTTTATATTTTTGAAAGCTGTCTCTCTCTCTGTGAGGAGAATGGACTGTAGGGTAGCTGAGAAGTCAGATCGGTAAGGAAAAGCAAGTAGAAAAGACTAGGAAGGAGCCACAAGTGAGATAGGAAGAAAAGGAGAGAATTGTCGTAGAAGCATAATGAAGACAGACTTTCCAAGTGGGAAGAGGAGAGATGGGAATAGATAGTAGATGCTACGGAGAGGTCAAGATAGGTAATAAAAGAAAATTGACTAATGAATCTAGCAGGATGGAGCTTATTGTTGATTTTGCTAAGGACATTTCAGGGGACTTGTAGGAAAAGTGAATGGGAGGTAAGGAAGTAAGAATAACGATAAACACTGAAGACAAAAGGCGAATCACTGGGAAAGGGAGCAGAGAAATGATGACGTGGCTAGAGGCGGACTCGGGGTCAAGGGAGGATGATATTAAGGTATGCTTGTAAGTGAATTGAAATGCTCCGGTAGGGAGAAGGAGTTTGATAATGCAGGAGGGTGGAAAATTGTGGGGATAAGTCTGTGATTATGGGAGTGGGACCAGGATCCCCAGCTGAAGTGGGAGATTGGCTTTGAGTAAGGACAAGCTTGCTTGTTCCCTTTAACAGGAGAAAAGGCAGAGTATGTAGAACGGATGCATATGGATAGGTTGGTTGAGGCAAAAGTGAAAGCTTTACATTCATGTTCACAATCCTTGTATTTTGCTGGGTCTTTGTGATGTATATTGGCCCTCTAGTTCCCTTTTTTTTTTTCTTTCCATTTTACTGATTTATTTGTGCAATTTATTTTTTCTCCCTAGCCAGGACATGTATCTCAGATAGAGATCTGTTTACAAGTCTGTCTCCCCCACTAAACTGGCATCTCTTCAAGAAGAGTGCTTATCTTTATATCTGCAGACACAGCTCAGTATTTGGCAAGAACTGAGTTGAAGACATGGCAGCTACATTAGTTCAAAGGACTCATAATAGCTACACAAACATGCAGTAGAAAGGAAAGTAATTTGAAAGCATGAATAAAATTAAGTATTTATATTAGTTAGAAGACTTAGTATGATTTCTCTTTTTTAAGTTGAAGGAATTGTTGCTGTTCACCAGAGCTAAGGAGTTGCTAAGGATAAAAAAGGGATCACCTCATTACTACTTTGAAGACGTGGGATTTTAACAGCCCCTTTGAATAGGGAAGAGTCAGTGCTTAACAAGCTATAATGGGAAAGCACATTTCTAGTTTCAAGGGAAAGTGAGAAACCAGTGTGTACAGGAAAGGCAAATCCCAGCATGGTCCACTTGCTTGTAGGAATCTCGGAGCAGCAGAGGAGGTAGAGTGTTCAGGGCAAGGCTTGGGCTGAAGTGGAGTGGGAACAACTTTATAGAATGCTTAATTTTGGTTTGCATAGCTCTTTCCCAAATGCTTTCTACTTGGATTGGGAAAAAAAAAACACACAACAAAACAAAGTAGTCACTTTCCCCTTCAACATCATACAGCATATCTTAAATGAAACATGGCTTTCTGAGTTACAAGCTGCCCCTGGCAAAGAGGCTGGTTATATGAGCATAACCTCAATACATACCTTGAAATTAATGTTCCATGGGCATTCCAGATTTGTTTGACGTACTATAAATTATATTCAATCCAACTGTCCTTTTAACTGCCTGCGTTAAGTATCACAAAATCAGTTATCCTGAAAGGAACCCTCTGAATAAAGAAGCTTTTATGCCTGTATAACTCCTTTCTGCATGACCCCAGGTCACTGCTGCTGATATTGGGGTCTTCCTCTCTCACTTTTCACTCTTGCCTTTGGATGGATGGCAGGTCTCCATACCAAGATTTCTTTTCTCTCTTCTGTCATGTGCTGGTGAATGGTACTGGCATTCCCAGTGGGCTCAGCACTGACCTCTCCATCATGTCTCTCCCCTTCCCGGAGGCCTAAGGGATACAAACTGAAGAAAGGTCACAGTCAGAGTGGTCCACCCGCCAGAGTTCATTTTCTCCAGACTCATTAAAATGCTCCCTTCATCCTTTCCCCAGATTTTTACGTTTTGAAATGCTTTCCACTGTGAGCCTCATTTTACTTTATATAAGGCTGACAACCTAACATCCCGCCACGTATCAACTGGAAATACAGTTCTGCATTCACTGTGCTGTGCCGTCTTGCTAAGTTTCATCTTTGTTACTCAGCTCTCATTCAGAAAGGAATTAATTTGAATTACATGATGCAATGGTTGTCTCCTTGAAGAAAGCTAGATTCTTCCATACCTTGGGAAGGTATCTATTTGAGTCTACTTGAGTCTTCCAGGTTATGTTCCATTCTCTTCTCTCTTCTTCCCCTTTCTCATCATCATATTGTCCCCTTAGGTTAGCATTAAATCTTCCTATTTTGCTGCTTCTTACTCAGTGGGATTTCCAACGGCCTATTACTTCTATGTTCACTCCCTTTTACCTGAGCAAAGCTGATACAGTAGAAAGGCATTTTTGAGTTTAAACATAAAGTTACTGCAGTAAGAGAAGAGGGTTTTTACATCACTGATGGTGCCCAGGGATTAGCTTACTTCCCCGGAAGGATTTTGAACAGAGCTCAGATTTATACCCATATATCTTACTGTAGATGCATTGTCTCTCCTGTATGATGGCTATTTGAGATCTACCAACAGTATAATCTGTTCAGAAAGCACCAAATCTTGGCTATGCATCCTAAAGCTGGCACTGGAATCACCTGCTCAGAGGAAGAAGAGATTTAGGGCAGGTGGGGAGTAAATTAGAATAGGCAAATTATCAGACTTCTGTATAGATGGATCTCAGAGTACACTGCCATTCCATAAATGAGTTTGTTGGGGTTTCTGGCCTGTTCTGAACCTTAATTCCAAGTGAAACTGGAGCTTTTTACCTTTGTACTATTTTGCATGGAGACAGTATCAGGGCATCATTTATAGAACTGATTTCCTGAAAGAAGGTCGATGTTTCCAGTCCATGCTTATTTTATTTTATTTTGTTTTATTTTAAAAGGTATCTCATGGTTTTGGTTTGCATTTTCCTAATGGCTAGTGATGTATGTTGAACATCTTTTCATGTGCTTTTTGGCCATTTGTAAATCTTCTTTGGAGAAATGTTTATTCAAGCCTTTGGTTCGTTTTTTAATTGGGTTACTTGTCTTTTTGTTGTTGAATTGTAGGAGTTCTTTGTGTGTTCTGGGTATTAGACCCTTACTAGATTTATGATGTCCAAATGTTTTCTCCTATTCTGTGGGTTGTCATTTCGTTTTCTTGATAAAACCTTTAAGGCACAAGTTTTTAATTTTGTTGTAGTCCCGTTTATCAATTGCAGTGTTAGCTAATCAGTACCTTCAGTATAGAACTGTAAGCTCTAATTCAGGGCCACTTTTTTCATCTTGGACATTGTAAAATTTTATTGCAAATTCCTTTCACTGATTTTCTTGCCATTGTTTGGAATCTTAAAACCCATTATAACCTTATCCTTCCAGAAGTAAGTTTTCTCTTCATTAAAGATGATTTCCTGTACATGTCTTTTGTTCTTCAGTAGTCAACTAACCTGCTTGAGGATATTTAAATTGGCAGGGTTGGGGGTGGGTGGGTGGAGGGGAAGGTTTATCTATGCAGATAGACCATGAAATGTATAACCTTATACATCAGATAAGGTTACATCAGATAACAGGTTAATCTAGGTTGTTTCATTGGACTATGGTGTTCTACTTATATTCAGTATTATGATACTTTTCTTGGTCTGTGTTTTATAAAATGTTGTTAATTGTGGTATAATTGACATTTAATAGGTTTTTTCTTTTTAATTTTGAAATAGTGTGCAGGCATGTCCCTAACTTAGAAACCAGTAATACGGTTCTTTGGTCAACCCATAAAAGCCTACCAATTTCCAACACAGCTGGTAGAAAAGTGGCTGAAACATAGGGCTGCCTCAGCCAGATCTGGTTGGCTTTTGTGGGCTGACCGGGAAATTTAACTTCCACCCATCACATTGTTGCTGTAAGAAATACATTCCAGGTTGGGTCTTGGGTCTTTGAACATGTTCTCCCCATGGTGGCCACTTGCTACCTTGCAAAATCAAAGCCCCCTCTCTCCACCACTAAACTACGATTGTAAGAGGGGAGAGGGGCAGAAAAGTTTATAGGACATTCCCTAGGTTAGGTGTGATTTTACTAATATCCATGTCAACTTTACTTTGGTATAAATGCTCTGTCAATTTAATAACATTAAAAGCTTTAAATTAAAACTATACATGCTATCTATGTGCTATTTTGAATCAGTAAATAAGCTTATGCTTGCCAGTTTTATGTACAATTATCAGTTATATGAAACTGACTTTTGACCATTTTTTGCACTGTTTCCTATCTGTTTTTATAAAGTCTTATGTAGATATTGGTATTAGTTGTGCATTGTTTATGTTCTCACTGCCCTTGTTATTGCTGTAAAATGTTTTATATGTACTTTTACAGATGTGAGGTCTTTATTGTAACCTTTATTGTAAAAAAAATCCTTAGATTTCCTTGTGCAGTAAACCATTTTTTACAGAGAAAAAAAATTAAGGAACAGTCTTGCTTTGGAGACTTCAGGGTGTATGTGAGGAGATAGCTGACACACAAATTGCAAATTGTAATTTCTTTTCTTGCTCGTGCTTTTGGTATAAAGTGTAAGGAACCACTGTCTAACACAAGACCATGAAGATGTTTTCTTATGGGAATTATATAGTTTTGGTTCTTACATTTAAGTCTTTGATCCATTTTGAGTTAGTTTTGTATATGGTGTGAGGTACGGTCCACCTTCATTCTTTTGCATATGACTATCCAGTTTTCTCAGCACCATTTGTTGAAGAGACTGTCCTTTCCCTATTGAGTGGCCTTGGTACCCTTGTCAAAAATCAATTGACCATACCATCCTGGTAGGCCTCCTTTGCCATTTACATTTTTTTTATTCTTTTCCCCCAAAAGCTGTGTGCAGGTAATTCCATGTGCCGTTGTTGAAAAAAACAAAAAACAAAAAACTACTTTTTAGACTGGTGCTGGTGTAAGTAGCCGCTTTTCTCTCTTGGGTGTATATTTTTACATTTTTTGTTTGTTTGGTTTTTTGAATTAATGCCAAAAAGGAAAAGCATTATAATTTATAAACTTAATTATGTCTTATGTCTTATTAGCTTAGTAGTTGGAACCACTTAGTCTTTAGGTGCAAGACTGTTGTTATAGTACTAAGAAAAAAATGTGGTATGTGTTGTGAGACTGTACATGGTTTAAAAAAATAGCAATATGCAATAAAGAGACAAATTCATTGGGTGTAAAAAAAAATCAGTTGGTCGTAGGTGTGAGGGTTTATTTCTGAACTCTCAGTTCGAGTCCACCCTGCTTAATTTAAATGGGAGGCTAATGCAGAGTATGTGAATCCATTAATGCCCACATGACAGACAGGATTTTTGGAAGCCTCATCTACACTTTCACAAAAGCTCCTAATAAAAGTCTTATAAGAATACATGCAGGTCTTCTACTTTACTGCAGGAATGATAGAAATCAGCTACCATTTACTGAATGCCAACAAAGGGCAAGAACTCTGCTAGATATTGGATATACATTGTCTCATCCCTGAAGAAACCCTACAGGGGAAGGCATTACTACCCCCATTTATAGATGAAGAGGCCAAGTATCAAAAACCTTGTGCAGAGTCAAACAGCTGTTAAGAGATAGGTCATGGTTTCAAAACTACACTTATCTTGTTCTAAAAATTCTGTTCTTTCCTCTCTTTCCTCTACTCCAAATGGTATTTCTCAGACAAATCTTGCCTTTTTCTCTTCTGTTTCCCTTAGCATTTCATAGAAAGGAGAATTCATTTAAAGATTTTAGTATATCTTTATCATAATTTAGGACTTAGTTGTGGAAATGAAAATTCTTGTTCTGGAGTGTGTTGATAGAGCACTAACAGCATCTATCAGTGTGGCTTGCTGGCCCAGTCACACAGAACTGGGCCACTGTATTATCTGGTAATAGCAGTGATTCACACCTGGGCCTGGATTTTTAAATGTTGAAAAAAAATGGAATAAATGGCATATTCTTTTTCTCCACCTATTGGAATTATTTTGCTATTACACTGTTAATCACTGCCTCACATTTGCCATGTAACCAATTTATATTTTGCTAACATTAGGGATAATGTTTTTATGTTTTCTCCTACAGTGTAGATTATCAGATAAACTTAAATAGGAAGGTCAATGCTGGGTTTACCTGGATTTAATAACATTGTGTGGGTGGGTAGTGGTCCAGGTGGGGAGCTGGTTGGACTGTGTGTCTGAAGTCCTGTCACATTGATATGTTCCACATTCTGTCCCTTGTTGGCCTCTACTCGCCTTTCATTGCGTGTTTGGAAACCTTATAGCCAGAGCAAAAGCCCAGGGAAATCTCTACTCTTGCATTTGTGGTTGAGTTCTTATGGTTTCTGTCTCATAACAAAATAGTTTATAAAAGACATTTCAAGCTTTTTTGAGAACCCCTGAGACTTCCTTTGTCTTCGCCTTGAAGCTAGGATAATTGAACTATTATCTATAGTCTATTTCAGGAGCACTTCTTCAGGTAGAATGTGATACTATTTGGGATGTTCGGATAGACCAAAGGGAACATAACTTGTAGCTCTTCCTGGAGCTATAATTTTGGTTCTATACATGAAAACAAAATGGAATTTCAGCACAAAAAAAGCACACCAAGGCAACTTGATCATTATCCAAAAGCAGCCCTTCTTGTAATTTCCAAAGTCTCCTCTGGTTTTCAGTCTGATGGTTATTCATGCCCTTCTTCAAGGAAAATGGGATTCCTTAGTCCCTTCCTGAGGTTGCCAGAATAGATTCACACTGAGTTTGAGGGCAAGTGAAGTAGGTCAGAGCCCATGCCAAAGCCAAGAATCCACATTTCTTATCTCCTTTAGTCTTCTGCTTTGTCTACCTGTCCATATTTCTTTGTGAAGACAGACTGAAGATGGCCCTCTGAGAAGAGCATGGGAAGGAATAAGGTCAGATTCAATGATGCAGAAAAGAGAGAAAGTGTTTGTAGATGAAGAAAGAAAATTGGTGCCATCCTCGTTGCCAGCCATACAAAACTCAAAAAAACAAAAAACAAAAAAACCCAAAAAAAACAGGGAGACAGGATAGGGATAGTCAAATCATACTAATAAACCTATTTGTCAACCATCCACATGCCCAGAGAAGCCTAAAGATCCATAAATGGAAGTGTCAGATGATGTATGTGGGTATATTAATATGACATTCAAATCAATAAAGTAAAAATGAAATATTTTAAAGGTGGTAAGGCTCATGAGAACACAGTACTTACAAATATATAACCTTTGTCTGCATGCAGCCTTCTCCCTCACATATACACACACAAGTAGAAACTGGTAGTAAAATTTGAACCTTTGACCCCTCCCTGGTAGAAAGCAGTAAGCATTTGAGATAACAGAGTGGAAACAGTATGTATTGCTCATATGCTAGTTCCTCTTAGGCACTTGCTGTTTTCATTTGCTAAAGCTGCCGGAATGCAGTATACCAGAAATGGATTGGCTTTTACAATGGGGATTTATTAATTTAAAATTTACAGTTCTAAGGCCATGAAATGTCCCAGTTAAGTCATCAACAGGATGATACCTGGACTCTGAAGACAGGCTGCTGGCATCTGGGACACCTCTGTCACATGGGAAGGTACATGGCAACATCTTCTGGTCCTTCTCTCTTGGGTTCTAGTTTCAATGGCTCTCTCAGCTCCTCTAGGGGCTTTTTCACTCAGCTCTCTCCAAACTTCTCTGGGCATTTCTCTCTGAGCTCTCTGGGCTTTTTCTGTCTTTTATCCTCATAAAGGACTCCAGTAAAGGATTAAGACCTACCTTGAATTGGGTGGGTCACATCTCAATTGAAATAACCTAATCAGAAGGTCTCACCCACAATGGTTCTGCACCCATAAGAATGGATTAAGAGAACATGGCATTTTCTAGGGTACATAACAGCTTCAAACCAGCACACTTGCATATCCTTTTTTTTTTTTCTTGTTCAGTGATGTTTATTGCAGCACCTTTCAAATAGCAAAAAATTGAGGACAACCTAAATGTGCATCAGTTGGGAAATGGCTGAATGAACTATGGTGTAACCATGATATGGAATAGCTTTATAGCTTCCTCTACCCACTTTTTGTTTTAATGACATAGATTTTCTTGTACTTAACATGGAAAAATATAGTGATTAAGGTCACAGGCTCTGTAGAGTATCTGCCTGAGTTCACATACTGGTGCTATGGCCTTGAGCAAGTTACTTAACCTCTTTGATCCTCAGTTTCCCCATCCATAACGTGGGTGATCATAAGAGAATCTACCTCATAGGATTGCTGTGAGGATTAAATAGTACAGGTAAAGTGCGTAGAACTATGCTGGCACATGGTAAGCCTCTACAAATGTTATTAATGGTATTATTATGGAAAGAACTCCCAGACATTATATTAAGTGGAAAAGGCAAGTTACGGAAAAATACATATAGCAAATTATCACATGTATACAAAATGTTAGACATGATCAGGTCTTTTCCCTATGGAGAAGAAAACTCCTCCCTCTATCCTGCATTCCCTGCCATGCTTCTAGAAGAAAATAGTTTCTTTTATACCTCTTTATCCTAGGGACTGTGGATAGTGGGATAGTGATAATAATAAAAATACCTAACATTTATTAAGCCAGAACCCATGCTAAGCTCGTTTCATGGATTCTTTCAATTATTCTTCCCAACAAACCTATAGGGTAGGTGCTACGATTGCCTCCATTTATAGATAGGGAAAATGAGCTCAGAGACCTTAGGTTTAGAGCTAGCAAGTAAGCAGTGGAGCCAGAATTCATACCCAGGCAGTTAGAACTCCCATAATCCTTTACCCAGATTCACCAAAATTTTAAAAATGTTTATTATGGTTAACATATATACAACAAGAGATTTCCCATTTTAAACTACTTTCATGTGTACAATTCATGGATACTAATTACAGTCAGAATTTTGTACTACTGTCATCACCATCCATTATCAAAAATTTTCATCACTCTACACAGAAACTCTGTACCCACTAAGCAGTAACTCTCCATTCCCTCTACACCCCAGCCCCTGATAACTACGAATCTACTTTCTGTCTCTAGGGAATGTGCTTATTCTGGATATTTCATATGAGTGAAATCATACAATATTTGTCCTTTTGTGTCTGGCTTGTTTCACACAACATGATGTCTTCAAGGTTCATTCAAGTTGCATGTATCAGAATCTCATTCCTTTTTATATCTGAGTAATATTCTATGGTATGTATTACCACTTTGTTTTTTCATTCAAAACAAACTGGATTGCTTCCACCTTTTGGCTGTTGTGAATAATGCCACATGAACATTGATATACAAATAGCTGTACGAATCCTTGTTTTCATGTCTTTTAGGTATTTACCTAGAAGTGGAATTGGTAGCTTATATGGTAGTTCTATATCTAGCTTTCTGAGAAATTGCCATACTGTTTTCCACAACAACTGCACCCTTTTACATTCCCACTAGCAATGAGAATAGTGTGAGGGTCCCTATTTCTCTGCTAGTGCTTGTTATTTTTCATTTTTTAATAATAGTCATCCTAGTGGGTATGAAGTGGTCTCTCACTGTGGTTTTTGATTTGCATTTCCCCAGTGACTAATGATGCTATATATCTTTTCATGTGCTTATTGGCCATTCATATCTTACACATACTTTTTGTCCCACCCAATCCTGCGCAGCATCCCTGTACAACAGGGATATTCTCATTTTTATAGATGAAAAAACTGAAATTCAGAGAGGTTGCACTGTTAAAAAAAAAAAAAAAAATTGGTGGGGTAAGATTTCAAAAGCAGGTGTGCCTGAGTCCCTGACCCTGTGTGGATTCTTTTTCCACTGAACCATACTGCCTCATCAGAGACCCACTGATGTCTTTACTTGACGTATTGGTAGCATCTTTGTTTGGCTTTGAGTCACGTTAGTGATTCCTAAATGTCTCCAGGATAAGAGGACTTCCTTTAGAGGCTTTACAAAAAACAAATATCACCAGTTAGTATTGCTTTCATCCTCACTTTCTTAACTATAATCAGCATTGATTCTTTCTTATTCCCTGGTAGCATTAAGTTATGGTAACATTAGAGTGACAGAAAATCAAATCGGCAAATATAGCAACGCTCAGTTGATCAGTAAAATGTGAGAATTGGCAACGGTTAAGGTAGTAGGTCTTACCTAAAAAGTATGGGCAGAAATACAAAGCACAGGCTTTAAAAGCATTTTAGATAAAGGTAACTTTGCTAAAAAGCTGTTTTTAGGAATAAAGGAAAATATAATCTTGCTTCTGAGCATCTTATTATAAACATGATTCTGCCCCAGGTATGTCCTAAAGACGAGAGTTTGCTCTTCTAAAATAAGCCACAACTATTTTATTTTAATTCACACATTACATCTGTCACGCAGTAGGTTCAAAGTAAAGTCTAGTTGAACTGAATCAATCTTAATCCTTAATAAAGTTTCCCACGTTTTAGCTAATTCATTTTGCTTCTGTCCTTTTACCTCTGGATTGCTTTGCTTTCCTCTGATTTTGGCTATCATCCCTAGTGATTAGAGAAAGAGTACAGATTAAGATGTCTCTTTGCCTTTGCTCAACTTCTGCCTCAGTGGTGTTCATGCATTTCAGGAGCTCTTCCATTTTAGGAAAGGCATCTGTCATTGTCATGTATCCCCTGGACCTCAGCCTTTATTAATCATCTTCAAAACACCACCCATCCAGGTGTCACCTCGCTGAAGCCTGGATGTCATTGGCAGACTCCTCATATGGTTGCTGCTGCCCCCGCTCCCCATGCACATTTAAAAAAATCAGTTAAGAGTCTCTATTTAAAAGCTCCAAGGGAAAATTAGGTGGAGTAATAACATTTTCACATGATTATTTGCCATATTGGCATTGAGGTAGAGAAATCTGTTAGAAAAACTGCTCTTTTCCCATGTGTCCATATTGAATAATGTAGAGCTGGATATGTTGTCTCTATTCTGAAACTGTCATGTGTTGTAATAACTGGTTTGACACTTATTATCTTTTTTAATGCAAAGAGGAAATTGTCAGAGTTCCCAGCAGTAAAATAGATCCTTTGTTATTTGAATTATTTTCACTTGAAAAGTATTTCCTACCCCTCTTTGCCTTGATAAAACTGAAGTTTATGTGGTAAAAGACAGTGGCATGACATGAAATGCCAGAATTTGAACAGTATCAGAGTAGAGCAGGATTCAAATGAATCATTAATTGGTATTTTTTAGAACCAATGTTTATAAACAAAACTGCCAACTCAAATCACAGCCTAACTTCATAGGATCTTGGTGTTTTATCAGAATAATTAATCATCTGTGATTTTAATATGTCTTCTTGGAGTTGTTAAAAGCATTATGAGCACGTATCACACACTCTGACTTCCCTCAGACTTGCATTCATTCATTCTAGGGGTGTATGGAGGGGAAGATGTAGCTCACAAGTACACTGAATTAGGCTTTTAATTTTATATAATGGGGAGGAATTTGTGATCAGATTATTCTTGCCTGTGTGCTGTGCTGCCTTGAAAACAGTTTTTAAAGTGCCTAATGGTTAAGTTTGAAACCTACTTTCATCTACTTTCAATGAACCTTTGATATTCAACAGTTAGATTACATAGAGTGAAAAAGACAATGGCAGTCCTATTCAGGAAATCTAATGGGCATTTCCAAATTTACTTGCCAGCTTGCATTCTTTGAAGAGTTAGGAAGAAGGGCTCCCAGAGTAGCTGCCATTGGTTGGACTTGTGATAAAACCAATGAATCTGGAGCCATCGTGTTTGCAGGCTGGCTTTGCCACTGCCACTGCCATCCTAACAATCCTCAGAGAGTCTCTCTGGACCTTAGGAACCCAGTTTTCTCTTTTATTGATTTCAGGAGTTGGGCTAGACTCTATCTCAGTTCTCTTCCCTGCCTTAATTAACTGTTTGTGATTCAAAGTGGGAAGTATGGCAGCAGCTTTTGGCCAAAAAATAGACAGGGCCCAGGAGATCCCAGCCAAATACCCCTATATTGGAATAACTTCTTCATTCTGAGCAGTCAATAAATATTAATTAAATCCCTGTATAAAAAATGCTTTACTTGGTACTGTGGGGTAGGACACAAAGGGGGAAAAATCATAGTTAATTTGATAGAGAAGATGAGACTCAAAGGCACAGAAAGGAAATTGATGAGTCAAGGCAGTGTATGCTATGCCAGATGAGTGCTTTGAGTAGTAAATGTTGAGAACAGGAATTGGAATGCTCCAGGAGGCCCTCACAAGACTCAACGCTACAGAGCAGTCGTAAACGATATGTAGGCAATGGCACAGGTCCGTGGGAAACAGGGCCTCACAGACTTCTGGGCAAGGATTGGGAGGGAAATATGGAACTAGGCTGAAGAAGGGTTTTCCTTTTAAATGGAACCATTACTGGAACATTTTTTTTTCTGAGAATAAAATATTATTGTAGAAAAATTGGAAAATAGAAAAACATGTTGAGAAAGAAAAAATCACTTTTAACCTCACAATCCATAGGTAACTGTTGTGATACTTTAATCTATTTCTTTTTGGTCATAATGTACATTCTTTTTAGAAATGATCTTGAAATCATATTTTATATGTGTCATATCCTTTTTTTTCCTTTAATTTCTATTGTGTTCCCTTACATTATAAAATATTCTTTGAAAACATTTTTCAAATCTGTGTAATATTTCATTAAGTAAAGTTACCATAATTTGACTTTTCCTATATTGAATGCACATAGTTTATTTCAGTTTTGCTATTATGAATAATGCTGTGTGTGATGGTTAGGTTTATGTGTCAATTTGGCCTGGTGATGGTGCCCAGTTGTCTGGTCAAAAAAGCACTGGCCTAACCTTACTGCAAGGATATTTGTGGCTAGTTAATAAACCAGAAGGCTGGTTTATTAAATCATCAGTCAATTGACTGCACCTGTGACTGATTACATCAACGAAGGGTGTGTCTTCCACAATGAGAGAATTCAATCAGCTGGATTTAATCCAATCAGTTGAAGACTTTTAAGGGAGAAAGGGAGAACCTTCATTTCTTCTTCGGCTAGCCAGCGTCTCCTGAGGAGTTCCTCGAACACCTTCATTGGAGTTGCCAGTTCGCTGCCTGCCCTACAGAATTTGGACTTGTGCATCCCCAAGTTGTGTGAGACACTTTTATAAAATGTCATATTTACAGATATCTCTTGTTGGTTTTGTTTCCCTAGAGAACTCTAACTAATACACTGTGATTGATATGTTTGTATATAAATTTTTGTTTACGTGTCTGATTGAGATTTCAAAATATTTTACTTCTACTTCATATAGAATTTAAAGTGTCATTTAAGGAATTTGAACTTTAAGTTATAAGCATTAGATAACATCTAAATTTTATCATGACTGACTAAAAATTTGACTCTAGAAAATAAATATAATTAATATATCAGTTGGACTGAAGGAAAACCCTGGAGGACATCTCTATGTTGGGAGAGGTAGGAGCAACATGAAAGAAGAGCTGCAACTCTTCTTTTCTTTTCTTTTCCCCCTTAACTAATCCCTCAACTAGTTTCCACTCTTGTTCCTCCCCAATTTCCACCCCAGCAGCCATTGTGTTCTTTTTAAGACATAAATCAAATCATGCACATAACCTTTTAGGCTTCTTCTTATACCCAGGATAAAACCCAACTCCTCCATATGTTCTACAGAGATCACTTTAATACCATTTATTATCTCCAGCTTTCTGCCCTTTTTTGCACTTCTTAAATATGCCAAGTTCTTTCCTACCCTCAATTTCCTACGTGTTTCCTCTCTCCCTAGAATACTCTTGCCCCAGTCTTCACCTGGCTACCTCATACTTATCCTTTAGTGTCCGCTTGAATGTCATTACCTGAGAAAAGCCTTTGTGACCAGCATTACCCTTATCTTAATTAAGTATCCCTTCATACTTTCTCTCATAGAACCCCAGTCCTTTTCCTTGAAACATTTATCACATTTGTAATTATACCTTTCTTTGTATATGTATTTAATGTCTATCTCCCCCACTATACTGTTAAGCTCCATTAGTACAGGAACCATGACTGGATTGTTCACTCATGCCCAGAACCTATCACTGTCCTTGTCATATGGTAGGGGTAAAAGAATAAATGAAAGATAAATAAAAGAGACATAATCCCATTCTTTTTAGTGTTTATAATCCTGTTGAGTTTCCATATTGGTTTGGAGAGTAAGAGAGGAGGAGGAATCAGAAATGATGAATGAAGGCTTTTACTTAGATGGTTGGTAGGATAATGATGTAATTGACAGAAATGGTTAGGCTAGGAGGTAAGTCAGCAGGACAGAAATCATGAGTCCAATTTTAGGCATGTGGAATTTAAGGATGAAAGTGGGAGAATCCGTTGGAAATATCCAGTAAGCCAATACCAATCTCTTGCTTTAACAAAACACAGTCCTAATCCAAACTTCTTCATTTTTTATTTTGGGACATTATTCTTGAATCAAAGAAAGAACTCATACTTTTTAGAATGAGGCCTTGGAGCTTTTTTTTTTTTTAGAATATTACATTTACCCTTCTGAATTGCAGATGAAGAAATAAAAAGAATAAAGCTAGTATTTTATTTTCACTTGAAGACACTGCATTCTGCTCTTTCCTTTACTGAGCCCTGACACCTCCCTATTCTGTTTGGAGTGAAAATGAATTGGAACTTTTCTTTGCTTCCCAACCCCAACCCCCATCACCATCAACCCCTACTTCAATTAATTTTGGGAAACTATCTAAATCACAAATTTGGGGAGCTTCTGTAGTGTTTTCACATATTTCTTGGAATCTAACCGTAAGTATCAGGCTTTCTGCATTAGATTTTGAATATAGTTTTTCAAGTTTTGATATTTTGCAGAAGTGGAAAGACAAATTCTAATTGGAAGCTGATTTTTTTCCAAGAAATAATAGAAATATTCTGTGCTCTGTGAAATGTAAGTAATGCAAGAGTGGACTTGATTATGACTTGAGCATGATTATAGATCTTAGAAAGCCAAACCTAGATATAAGCTCATCTTTTCACATTGTAGGCCTTGCATATTTTTAGAAAATGAATGAAAATCTGAACCAAAACCTGATCTCATATAGATGCCTTTTGGCCTTGTATCTATAGAAGTTATAAAATTTTATCCCTGGCCTGACTGGTTATTTTTACTTGTTTTCAAGATTTAGGTTACCTTTGATATGTTAGTAAGGTCCCAGGTGGAGTTCATGCATAAGTTTTAAAAAGTTGTAAAAACCAAGGAGTTGTCTTTTGCTGCTTGGGCACCTTTCTTTGACAGTGCTGAGCTCTCCTTTTCAGTAACTGACTCAGCCTGACACAGTTGTACTTGCTGCTTAACACTCTGTAAAATGTTATTTAAATATTTCTAACTTATTGTTTCATGCTGGGTTTTATGGAACATAAATTTCTATTTAGTCCACTAATTTACAGTAGACGTTTGTTACTAATATCACTGCAGGCTCCATTCATCTAAAAATATTGCTCATAACCTATGCTAAAAATATGTTATATATTTGCACTGTATGTAAACAGTGTTGTGTTTTATTAGTGTGCGGTGCTTTGTCTATGGAAATGTTGGTTTTGCAGCATATATTTAGAGGGAATAGGGACACAAGTAGAGTGGAAAGAGTACAGAAAAGTGAATTCCCTGCAGGATGGGATTTATGGAATTTTCAGCACCCTTTGCAGAAAATCTGCATAGAATGCCCACATTTTCTACAAAGGCAGAGTAGAATCCTTCAGAATGTTGTAGGCAGCTCAGTTATTTCATGCATTCTTCATATTTCTAACTGGGCTATAGAGAATTGAAACTGTAAATAGATTCATCTTGAAAGAGGCTGTCATTATTGCTTTAATGACCATGTTTTTACTTTAAAAAATAGTTATTAAATGGATCAGAAGTAACATAAGTTGGATCTTCTCTAGACAAAACAGTTAACATTTAAAGGATTTCCATGTATATCATTGCCATAGTTTTGATAGTTAGGAAACATAATCTAAGGAATGACATTTTGTTTTCTTTTTCTAAGTGACCTTGAACTTGAGATGATTTAGAGGATGAAAGGTTTAAGATTTAGAAAAAGTTTCTTTGGGTCATTTAGAGTGACCCTCAGTTACTACAAGTCACTTAGTCTGGGTACCTGAAAGTATTCAATTCTGAGTTTTAATCCTGTCCTTCGACAGTATAAATAAAGGAAAGAAAATAGATAAATTGTGACTTAATCCTTAGTTATGCAGGTTATCTGTGTTCATGTGGTCCCAATAAGTTTGATTCCTGGGTGAGGCAAGCTGTGTGTCATCTCCTGGCTTTCACAGGAGCATCACTTCTGGGCACCACCTGGTGAATTGAAAGGTGGTACTTACTGACCAGTGGAAGAGAAGATTGTGCCTCAACAATAGACTGATTTAATTTGCCAATTCAGCTACCCAGAGCTATCATTTTCAAGGGTATGTTGAGATTTGATAACCATGTTCATAATTTTAAAAACCTATGATTTATTTTAAATGCATATGCAGAAAATTAAGGCCATTGGTTCTGCTGCAAAAGTAGTGATGCTATGGTAAGTTTACCATCCTGTATTTGCATGGTTCCCCAGAGCTCCAAAAGCCATCATCTGTGATGAAGATTTTTACAAACAACTCCCAAAGAATTTTAATGTGGCAAATGAATCTTAGAAAACTCCTTTCTTTCTAATTTATTACATAGTTCAGTGCATGTTAAAGAAGCAGCAGTGACTCATATAATTAAATGTGATTTTTAAGGCCTTTGGGGTGGCACTTTGCAGTTGGTACTCAGAAGCATTTTGCTTGGCCTGTGGACTGAGGCAGGAGGTCTTCCAAAGCTCATCTCCTCTGAAAAGCAGACCAAGTGTGCAAGGGTGCTTTATAGTAGTTAGATGCTGATAATGTTTTTGTTATAATCTTGTTCTACATAGGCACAAACTCCCCCAGCTCTTCTCTTCTTAGTTGTCTTTTACTTTGAAACTTCAAAAATGTTCATATTAAAATCATAAAGTATTTTTCAACTGTTGACTATTAGTTCATTAGGACAAATGGAACAGAATTTAAGTAACAAAGGTTAAACAGGCCCTTTTCCTGAGTTCACAATAAAATGACCTCTCCATTATCAACATTTACGGACCACGGTTGTCCTTCCATCTGAATTTGACCAGATAATGCCTAGCCCTGCACTGGGCATGTTGATAAATGTGTAAATTGTACTGCATTTCAAGGCCAGATTCTCCACTTTGTCATTTTCCCTCCTCCCCTGGTTATTTCTTCTGTTCGTATAGAAAGGAAAACAAAGCCCATTTAACAAGTGCAAAGCACACAGTCTGCAGAGGCCTTAAAGATTACTGCCAACAAAACATATTTATGTCTTTAATAAGGAATTGGAATTTACCACTCACTAAATAAATTTTCTCTCTTTTTTCTCTGTTCTTTCTCTTTGGAAATTATCAGTGTTGGGTGAAACAGTTTCGTCTGCAGGATATCACATTAATGTCTTGTTTTCTGGGGAAATATTTTATAGTATTTCCTGCTGATAATGAAATTTTGAGGCAATTCTAAATTCTGGTGTATGTTGGCAGTTTTGATTTAAATATTAAAATATATTTAAATTGTATGTATGACTTCTAAGGGTCTAAAGAATAGAAGAGTATATCACATAATTAATGCAAGTGGGTGTGAGAATTTGTTGAAAGGGCAAAGATGTGGCTGTGTATTATAAGTTATATACTGTATTTTAAGGTGAAAATTGAGTGATCATTTGTAGAATCCAAATAAGAGTTACTCAGATGAAATGCCTGTGCTGCCTTACAATGGGCCTCTAATAAAGCCTCTTAAAAGACTAGATTATGATACCGCATATCAGGCAGAGTATTTTAAAAGTAGACTCCTAGCTCTCCCTTTTCCATATTCCTCAGTATACATGGCCAAGCAGGTTTCAAAGACCTTATTTGGAATTGAGTGATCTGGAATCATTGTTGAAATTCAGTGACATACAGTTAGCTGGGCCATCCACTACTTTTGTCTCATTCAGAATATTTGCTTGTTAGCTGCTCAACCAACATTTCTGAATGAGCTTCTTTTATGGGGGTGGGGGGGGGTAGTTTGCAACTTTAGATTTCTGTGAAGGAAAGTAGGCCTGATAAATTAATGTTTTATTTTCTTATTGAGGAAAGGAATTATTTTCTTGATTTTTTTCAAACTTTGATAATCTTCTGAGTCCCAAATCCATCCTCTTGTATCTCCTACACATTCAAAGTTAAATATTTTGGTTGATATTAGGGGTGAGACAAGGGTAAGATTTGCTCAGAAAGAGGGAGTCATATAACCTTTGAGGAGGAATATGGAAGCTATATTTCTACCTTTAACTGTTCTTTTATTATATGCATATCTATATTGTGATTTATTCATTGGCTCATTTGCCAGATGTTTGAATTATCTTTTCTGGGCCTCTCCATATAGCAGAGGGTTCAGTATCTTTTCAGTTGAATTTCAAAGCACTATTCTAGGGAAGTTAGGAAGTTACAGAGGAGAATAAAACATGATCCCTGCCTTCAAGGGGCTTATAATTTGATAAGTGCTAAGTAACTCTAATAAAGTAGTACATATTAAGTGAGAGAAGAGAACTACAAAATGCTCTGGGAGTTTAGAGGAATGAAACCAGTAATTTGCAGTAATAGTCAGGGAAGGTGTTTGAAAAAAATATTTACAGTAGGCCTTAAAAGATTTCTCTTGATACATAAGGCAGAGAAATGTATTCCTGGCAAAAGTTGTAGGGGTGGGAAATGACAACTGCATTAGTTTGACTGAAATATAAGGAATATGTAGGGGGGATAGTAGGAAATAAGGTTGATACATAGGTTGGGGTCAGACTATGGAGGGCTTTGAGTGCAAGGGGGTTGAATTTCCGTGGCAACTGTTCCTGAAGATTGAAAATCAAGAACCTACCCAGTCAGAACTGTGCTTTAGCAAGATGCACTGGGAAGCCATGAATAGAGGAGATTGGAATGAGAGTAGAGGATACAGAGAAATTGGAACTGAGAAAGCCTGTTTGGAATTAACTGTAGAAAACTATGGTTAATACACTTAAGTTCAGTTTATTTTATGTCAGTTGTACTTCAATAAAGTTATTTAAAGAATAACAAACTAAACCAGGATAATGAAGTTTGAACTTTGGAGTATAAAGGAAAGGTCAGCTTTGAAAGGCATTTTGGATATAGAATCTATGGATTTTTGGCAATTGTGATTAAGTAGAGGGGAATGGATAATGATGAAGTAGGAGTCAAAGATGATCAAGATTTTAAGCTTGGGTACTTTAGGAGAGTTGTGGAGCCAGAACAGAAATAGAGAAGTCAAGAAGAGGGAGGAGAGGTGGGGAGTGTTTGGGTGTTTTTTTTTACTTTTATTTCTTATTCTTATTCTGATTCTTTCTGGTGGAAGGAAAATGTTCAAAATAGGTTGGGGTGATGGATGCACAACTATATGATGGTATTATGAACAGTTGATTGTACACCATGGATGATTGTATAGTATGTGAATATATCTCAAAAAAACTGAATTTAATTTAAGAAAAAAAAAGAGGGAGGAGAAGGCTTCTTTGATAAGCTGAGTAATTTTTTGGACACTTTGAAACTGAAATTCCAACAAGACATCACAGTAGCTTTGTCCAGGAGGCATGCGAAAATGTGGAGTGGTGTTGCTTAGAGAAGGTTAGGTTTTCAGTTGGCCCTTGCACAAACTGAAGTTATGTGTATGGATGAAGAAATTGCCTAGGAATTCCTTGTAACTCTAATTTTCTGTGACCTGAGTTAAACTATCCCTAGCATTCTTGGGAGTATGGCCTGATACTCTGTTGTAAGGGTGGAGATAGTTTCCTGGATTTCCACACTGGATTTATACCTGAAGTATTTGTATAAAGAGATACTAACATTTAGAGTTGCAAAATTCAGAAAACGAAGTGTTGTATTTTTCATGTGAAAATGACAGGTATCTTCTTCCCTACATGTAAGGAAGAAACTTTGAGGAAAAGAAGGGCCTGACAGTTACTGGAAACCAAAACTGAAAGGGACAAAAGTAGAATGAGATCCTTTTCCATGACATGCACTCTCTGTGGGCTTGGGAAATGATCTTAATAACTTTTACTACTTCTGTAACCCTTTTTCTTTTTCTTATCTTATCTTTTCTTTCTTTTTTTTTACTCATGACCTCAAATAGGAAAAGCTGTCATTTGCATTTGGTTTAATCAACTCTTTCCTTAGCACATTCTAATGTAAATGTTCCCTGATACTGACTGAATGGCTCCTGTGTGTATTTTGGCTGTGCATAGATTTGTTGCTGCTGTTGCTCTTGAAATTTGGTGCTTTTATTTACCATTAATAAAGCTCATTTGGGCCTGAGGGGTATTCCAGATTCCAAATATTTTTTAGTTTTCTTAAAAATGTGATTTAAAATGTCAAAATTTTAAACGAGTGGCAGATATTTATTTCTAGCTTTATTCGTTCAGGGTCACCAGTCTTTGTTTTGGATATTTGCACTGTTTTAAACTCTTACCTCTGTCTTTGACTTTTCTACCTTGATTTTTGTGTTTTTAAAATATTAAGCCATTTATGGGTACAGTGCATACCCCAAATTAAAATATTTTATCAATTTTTACAACTAAACTATCCTTATAAAGAAATATTTTGATATTTTAGTTCAAAGTTCACTATCACAAATGAAACAAAAACCCACTTGGCCTTCTTCAAGAAGGAAAAATAAGTGTGGCACTCAGAATTTTAATCATCCTGTGAGGAGTTATCACTTCAGATTCTACAGATATTGAAAGAACAAAAGAATATTATGAACAACTTTATGCTAATCAATTAGGCAACTTAGATGAAATGGACAAATTTGTTGAAAGATAAAAACTACCTAAGCTCACTCAAGAAAAAATAAATAACCTGAATAGCCATATATCTACTTCAAAAAAAAAAAAAAAAAAAAATCACATTTACAGCTAAGAACCTTTCCACAAAGAAATCCCAGACCCAGAAGGCTTCATTGATGAACCAACCCTACCACATATTTAAGGAAGAATAGAATTGATTCTATACAAACTCTTCCAGAAAAATTGAAAGGGAAGGAGTATTCCTAATTCATTCTATAAGGCCAGCATTACCCTGATACCAAAATCAGACAAAGAAATTACAGAAAAAGAAAACTAGAGACAATATCCTTCATGGAACATATGAAAAAATTTTAAACATAATTTTAGCAAATTGAGTTATACAATCCCTAAAAAGGATAATACATCATAATCAGTTGGGGTTTGTCCAAGAGTTGCAAGGCTGGTATAACATTCAAAAATTAATCAGTATAACTCATCATATTGATGTACTAAAAAAGAAAAATCATGTGCTCATCTCAATAGATGCAAAAAACCATGCTACAAAATCTGACATTCAATCCTGGAATAAATATGCAGCAAAGTAAGAATAGAGAGAAACTTCCTCAACCTGATAAAGGGCATCTCTGAAAAGCCTACATCTAACATTATACTTAATGGTGAAACACTAACTGCTTTCCCCTTAATATCAGGGATAAGTCATTTCACTCATAACTGCCATTCAGCGTTGCAGTGGAAGCTCTGGCTAGTGCAATAAGGCAGGGAAAAGAAATAAAAGACATCCAAACTGGAAATGAAGCTTCTTTCATTCTTAGTCAACGTCATCATCTTTGTAGTATATTCAGAGGAATCTACAGAAAAGCTACTAGAACTAATGAATATGTTTAGCAGCATTGCAGGATACAAAATCAATATACAAAAATCAATTGTACTGCTGTATACTGGCCACAGACAATCAGCAATTGAAATTTTTAAAAATAATACCATTTACAGCATCAGAATATATGATGTAGGGAGAAATCTGATAAAAGATGTGTAAGAGACTGAAAACTACAAAACCATGCTGCGAGAAATTAAAGAAGGCCTAAATTGGAGAGATACACTGTGTTTATGGCTTGGAAGATTCATTATTGTTAGGATGTCAGTTTTCCCCCAGTTGATCTAAAGATTCAACACCCCCCCTCCAAAAAAAAAAACACAGAAAGCTATAGGCTAATATCCCTCACAGAACATGTGAAAAAAATTCTTAACAAAAAATTTTAAATCCCTGCAGGCATTTTTGAAGAAATGGACAAGCTGATTCTAAAATTCCCATGGAAACACAAAGAACCTCTGGATTGGTCAGCAGTTTTATTGAGATATAGTCACATACTATACAATCCATCCAAAGTGTACAATCAGTGAGTGGGTCACAGTATCTTCACATAGTTGTGCATTCTTCACCACAACCAATTTTAGAATAGCACTACCTAATTTTAAGATATAAAGCTACTTTAATCAAGACAGTGTAGTATCAGTATAAAAATGGGCAGGTAGATCCATGGAACAGAATAGGGTGTCTGGAAGTAGTCCCATACTTACGGATAATTGACTTTTGATAGAGGTGGAAAGGCAATTCAGTGGAGAAAGGAAAGTCTTTTCAACAAATGATGCTGGAACAAATGGATATCCACATGCAAAAAAAATGAACTTCAATCTATACTTTGTACCATAGATAAAATTTGGCTCAAAATGGATAATTCACCTAATATTTAGCTAAACTGTAAAAAATTATAAAACTAGAAGAAAACATAAGAGAAAACTTTTGTGACCTTGGCTTAGGCAAAGATTTTTTTAGATGTACCATCAAAAGCATGATTCATGAAAGAAAAAATTATAAATTGGACTTCATCAGATTAAAAACTTCTAAAGACACTGTTAAGAAATAAAAAATATAAGTCACAGACTGGGGGAAAATGCTTGCAAAACTTATGTTTGATGAAGGACTTATATTCAGAATATATAAAGAATTCTTAACAAATCAATAACAACAAAAAACAACAGTAAAAAATTAAAGGGGCAAAAAATTTCAGCAGATACTTAGCCTATAAAAATGGCAAATAAGCACATGAAAAGATGTTCAACATCATTAGTCATCAGGGAAATGCAAATTAAACCCAAAATAAGATACTTCTACATACCTATTTGATTAGCTAAAATTAAAAATTAACCATACCAAGTGTTGACAAGGATATGGAAGAACTATAACTCTCATACTCAGCTGGTGGAAATGAAAAATGGTATAATCTCTTTGGCAATTTCTTAAAAAGTTAATCACACATCTCCATATGATCTAGCTATTCCACTCCTAGATATTTACCAAGAAAAATGAAGAATGCAAGACTTATACATGAATGATCATGGAAGCTTCACTTGCAATACCAAAAACTGGAAACAGCACAAATATCCATCAACAAATTAATGAATAAATGGATTGTGATTTATCTATGTAATGAATGCTACTCAGCAAGAATGAACTATTGATACCTGCAACAGCATGGATGAACCTCAGAATAATTGTGTTGATTGAAATAACCAAGCAAAAAGAGTATGCTATACTGTATTACTGATTTACATAAAATTTTAGAAAATTCAAAGTATAGTGCAGAAAGCACTTAAGATTGGAGATAAGGGTGGCAGGTGGAGAGAGATGGGAAGGAAGGTTTACAAAGGGGCATGAGAAAACTTTTGGGGGGTGATAGGTTCATATATCTTAATTGTAGTGTTGGTTTCATATGTCAAAAATGATTAAATTGTACACTTCAAAATGTGCAGTTTATTTCAGTGAAACTTCAATCAAGTCATTAAAAACAAACAAAACCCACTTTACCGTCTTTAAGAAGGGAAATTTTAACCTTGGAAGAGTTTTCCAGAATTCAAGGGTTGGTCTGAGTTGTCTGAGCTTTTTGTGATGGAGACATTGAGGTCTGTGGCTCTCAAGCTTACTGTATCATTCCTTCAAGCCAGAGGATGAACAAGAGTGAGGGTGAAAACGCTAGTCATGACTAGGAAGGTGATTTTCTAAAGCACGATATTTAATTGCTTTTATAGTTAGGTGACAGAATTAAAGATTTCATGAATTATTGTTATCCAGCTTTTTAAAATGTCATGACTGTGAATTGGTAACAAATTCCATTGGTGACTATCTATATGATATTTGAAGAAATTATTCTTTTTATTTATTATAAATTTACTAGGTATTAGTTTAGAGTGTACCATAGTTTTTATATTGCACTAATAAATTCTTTTTTCTTTTCTCTTGGAAGGGGAAATAAATATGCAACTGCAGCATGCATAAATATGTTCAGAATAATGTTACCAACCAAAAAACAAATAGCAGTGTGTTGTCAGCTTCCTGCATAGAAATGGCATAAGTGGCAGATTGGTTTTATCATTTCTTGAATCCAACTGTTTGATGATTGCTGTGATATTACTAAGTTGGTAAAGAAAAGAAAAATACAAAGTTTAAATACAAAGAGAAACTCATGTAGAAATAAGATCTTTTGTATTTTTTTTACTGTATAAGATTTAAATGCAGAACCTTGGAAATTAAGTATTGTAACCAAGAAGTCTGTTAACTTATGTGTTAATGTGTAAGAAACAGATTCTCTCTCTGAAATATTTTTATTAGCATTGATTTGCCACTCTATTAAATAGACTTGTTTTGCTAGAATTTTCTAGGAAAATATCCATATCATAAGCTAGTTTGAGATGGTCCTCCAAAGAAGATGAAACAAATGAAAGAACACAAAGCTAAAACTCTGTTCAAGGAATGATGCAAACCAATTCAGGAGGTAATGATAAGAAATAAAAAAAGCTTAAAAAAAAAAGTCAAAGACTTCATGTTGACTTCTACTTTGAAAGGATTGGCCTATGCAAATAATTAGACTTGCAAATTAAGTGTATATTTGTGCAGTATGAGAGGTGTTCTTTGACCAAAAATTAGTCCCTAAACTTATCTCCTCCATAATTATAAACATGATTTTCTGTAATTATGAACAAACTATCAAAGCCTGTTATCCATGATAGGCTAAGCTGTGCTGTAACAACAACAAAAAACAAAATCTCAGTAATTTATCATAACGAAAGTCTGTTCCTGGTTCATACACATCTGTGATAGTTTGGGGACTTAGGCCAGTGGAAGCTCTGCTACCTTATAGCTATGCCATCTGGAGGATGTGGCCTCCTTGGTCCAGTGCAGCAGGGGGAGGTAGTATTGGAGAATCACTCACTAGCATTTAAATTCTTCACAATGAAAGTGTGATGTGTTCTTTCACAGCCCATTGGCCAGGACCAAAAACAAGGCTCCACCTAATTGCAAGATAGCTATAAAAGTAGGGGGGAGCCCATGGACTAAAAAAGTGGAAGAAAAGGGAATCCTCAGAAAAGTTCTGGGTGAAAACTGACTTCTTTTATTTACAAAGAAATATTTTAATTTGCTGTTTTGAAGAGCTCACCTTTTGTTTGAAATATTAGTTGCCCATCGTGGACACTAAAATCCGGCACTGGAAGCTTCTTGTCTGGGACTACAATCTCTTCAGAGTTGCACATCTTCACCACTCCAGTAGCTTTGGACATTTTGATGTCATCTTCCCTCACACCCCATACTTCTGTGAGTTCTACAAGCACTTATTGAGCTCTCATTAAGTATCGGGCACCACCTGGACTTACTAGATGTGGATTTGAAAATACGTGATTTGTGCACTTGAAGAAGTTATAGTCCAGTTGAGGGAGAGAGAAATTTATTAACTGATATTTCAGTATAGTATTGGAGTGCTTAAGAGCTTGATTCCGAACCCCCTGCTTTTCTCCACCTATACTCTTCTTTCTCATCCCTGTATATGCTTCTAGCTCTTAAATTTCTCTCTCTCTTCCAAGTCTCCCCAGCTATTTGAAATCTCTACTCAGATATCTCATAGGCATCTTAAACTTCGCATATTCAAATGGAACTCTTGATTTTCACTCCTCCAGTCTGTTCTTCTCTGTCCCAGAAAATGACACTATTATTTACCCCATTTTCTTAGACCCCAAATCTAGGTCATCCTGATCTTCCCCTTTCCTTACCCTCTCCATTTCAGCTCATCAGAGAATCCTATTGAATCAAACTCTAAAGTACATCTTGAATCTGTCCACTGAAGTTCATTTGCACTGATACCATTCATCATTTCTTGCCTGGGCTACAGTAGCCTCCTAACTGATATTCTCTCCAGTATTTCTTCTTGTGGAGCCAGACAAATCTTCGTAAAGAAGAATGAGTTACTCTCCTTCCTTAAAATTCATCAATGGCATCTGACCTCCAAACTCCTCAAAGGCTTGCAAGACTTTTTGGTCCCCTGCCTCTGCTTCTCCATCCTTTTCACATATTTCCTTCTGCCTCCCTCGCTAAGTTCCAACCACAATGGCCTACCCTCTCTTCTTTGAACTTGTCATTAGGGAAATCAAATTAAAGCCATGATGAGATATCAAAACCACTGAGATCCCCACACTTATTAGAATGGCTAAAAATAAATAAATAAAAACAAAACTGATTAGGAGCATCTGGAATTCTCATACATTACTGGTAGGAATGCAAAATGGTACAGCCATTTTAGAAAACAGTTTGTCAGTTTCTTATAAGTATACACTTACATTTGACCTAGCCATACTATTCTTAGGTATTTACCTTACAGAAATGAAAACTTAAGTTTGCACACAAACTTGAATAAGATTGTTTATAGCAACATTATTAATAAGTGACAAAAACTGTACTCCTTCCATTGGTAAATGGATGAACAAACTGTGGCACATCTATATTGTGGACTACTACTCAGCAATAAAATGGAATGGGCCACAGCATGGATGAATTTCAAATGTATTATGATAAGTGAAAGAAGCAGTTTTCAAAAAGCTGTATGATTGGATTTGTCATTATGTTTAAAAGCAAAACTAAAGCAATGGAAAACAGATCAGTGGTTGCCAGAAGTTAAGGATGGGGAGAGAATTTGACTGCAAAGAGACAGTACAAGGGTGTGTTTTGGGATGATAGAACTGTTCTGTGAATGAGTACATTTGTCACTCATAGAACTGTGTACCAAAAAGAGTGAATTTAACTGTATGTAAACTTTAAAAATAGACTTCCAGTGAAAAAGGTCATGGGCAGTGTTTTGTATGTATTAGGTAAAAACCTTGATTCTGTATTTTTGTTTCATCATATATTGCATTCCTACAGCAATGTATGAGAATTCCAGATTCTCCAGATCTGGTGATTGTGCTATCAGGCCAGCAGAATTCAGTTTTTATTCTTCTTCCTAGAAAAGAAGTATCTGGTTACAGGAAGTGTTGGTTTCCCTTGGGCAACCCAGATGACAATTGCATTCTTTATGCTGATAATGCTATATTGAGTCTCCTCATTTTTAAAATTAGTTTGAACGAGGTTTTATTTTCTTATCATGAACTTGCATTATTATTTCTACTATTTAATTTTAAATATGCTTTTAAAATGTACTTGTAAAAACATATTTTTTAAACTGGCGCTTTCTCAAGACCTAGCACTCCAAATGTGAACTTTAAACTCTTTACCCTCAAAAATAATTAGACTAATAAGGTATATAATAAAGTGTTTTCCCCTGCTTTTTAATACATTGTGCTCATCTCTAATAAAACAGCTGCATCCACCAGAGGACATGAACAGTGAGTTAACATTTCTCAGGCAGTGTTTTGTATTCTAACTTCATTATATTTTGTCGCATTCCATTGTGCAAGTGTTAGGTTAATTATTTGAAACCCAGAGCTGCTTGCTTGAAGAATTTTCATTTTGAAGTACATCAGAGTCATTATTCACTACACCTTTTGATCGCCTTTGAAAAACCTCCCAGCATTTATTTTTCTGTTATCTCGCTTAACAAAAGGGGACCATTTTTTGTCCTGCCAGTATGTGACCTGTTGTATTTAGCTCTGTTTCATGTGTGTATAGAATACAGGGTTGGATTTGGAATGTATCCTAAACATTCCTGCACCATTTGAAACTCATCCCATTTTCTGATGTGTTATTCCAAAAAGCATCTTGCTTTATTTATGTAGCAGTTACTGCTGTTGTAGCATTTTAATTCCTTCTGTCGTCTTCCCTTTCCATTTGGGATGATATGCAATATGGGGCGGGGGCGGGGGGAGGGGACATTTGATGTTCCTGTAGATATCATAAGACAATGTTGAAGAGCTAAGTAGGGAATATTCTTCATATGGAATCTGTCCAGTTAACAGGCTATCCTTAATCACAGGGGTGGTACTATAGCTACATCCCCATCTACCTCATAACATTTCTTTTAAAACTTGTCATTTAAAAACTATAAAACCAAATATTTAAAAGCACTCTGAATGTTTACTTTGCTGAGCCTTACTGTTGATTGTTGCTTTATGGAATGCTGTAGAGGAATCCATTGTTAATCATGTCCTAACCCTATAAAATATGTAACAAGCTGCTGAACAGAATGATAACAGCAGACAGATAACAAGAGTTTTATTTGAATTCATGCAAATGTAGAGGTTTCCCAGAAAGCCATTTTTAAAGTATGAGCTCCATTTTGAAAATAAAACAAAGAATAGCGCCTTGGAGTAGAAATCTGTAATGAAACCCATAATAGCTGAAAGAGTACAATAAATTCTTCAGGGAGAGCTTTCCATTTTCTGTTCTTTTTCAAATTCTAATACTAAACTCTATTAGTAGTCAGTATAAAATAATGAGACATGAAACCCTGCTGGTGTAAAACTATTACTACTCTGTTACTTCGCATAAATTTTCACTCAAATGATTGTCTGTGGTCTTCTTATGAAGGACCTGTTATACGCTTTCCAGCTAAACAGATGAGACCTATTAACCATCTCCTTTGAATGAATGGTTCCGGAATTTGCAGGCATTGCACTTTTTACAAGTTGGAAAAAAAAAGAGAGATAGCATGCAAGGAACATGAGTATTTACTCCAATCAGAGATTATTTATTCTTATGTGACTTGAAGTCCTTTCAATCAGTTTTAGTGTCATGTTAAGGAAAGGCAGAAAGGCATTATTTTTAAGATAAGTGGTTATCTTCCTATATCTAGGTCACATAGTTGTTTTACTTTCAATAATTATAACAAGAAATTTATCATTTCCTCCCCTACAAATTCTGATCTTGGCCTTGTCTTTCCTGTTTCGGTTTATGGTACCCTTTTTTTTTCTCTTGGTTACACAGGTTTGTAATTTAAGTCAGCTTTGATTCTTTTTCTCTTACTTCATATATTTATGCAGTTGCCATGTTCTTTTTTTTTTATTATTAAATTCAGTTTTATTGAAATACATTCACACACCATACAATCATCCATGATACACAATCCACTGTCCACAGTATGATAACATAGTTATGCGTTCATCACCACAATCTATCTCTGAACATTTTCCTTACATCAGAAAGAACCAGAACAAGAATGAAAAATAAAAGTGAAAAAAGAACACCCAAATCATCCCCCCATCCCACCCCATTTGTCCTTTAGTTTTTATCCCCATTCCTCCACTCATCCATACACTAGCTAAAGGGGGTGTGATCCACAAGGTCTTCACAATCACACTGTCACCCCTTGTAATCTACATTATTATATAATTGTCTTCAGGAGTCCAGACTGCTGGGTTGGAGTTTGGTAGCTTCAGGTATTTACTTCTAGCTGTTCCAATACATTAAAGCCTAAGAGGTGTTATCTATATAGTGCATAAGAATGTCCACCAGAGTGACCTCTCGACTCCATTTGGAATCTCTCAGCTACTGAAACTATTTAGTCTCATTTTGCATCCCCCTTTTGGTCAAGAAGATACTCTCAGTCCCACGATGCCAGGTCCACATTCATCCCTGGGAGTCATACTCTGCGTTGCCAGGGAGATTTACACCCCTGGGGGTCGGGTCCCACGTAGGGGGGAGGGCAGCGAGTTCACCTGTCAAGATGGCTCAGTTAGAGAGAGAGAGGGCCACATCTGAGCAACAAAGAGGTACTCAGGGGGAGACTCTTAGGCACCATTACATACAACTTTAGACTCTCCTTTGTGGTAATGAGCCTCATAAGGGCAAGTCCCATGCTCGAGGGCTCAGCACATCAAACTGCCAGTCCCGATGCTCGTGACAACATCAACACCAGTCCAGGTGAGGATGTCCAACACATCCGCACCTTCCCCCAGATCCTCGGGGCTGGGGAGGGGGAGGCTGTAAATATATTTTTTATTGTCTGCCCAAATTACTCTAGGATGTGTCACTGTTTCACTCCAGCCTATGCAAACCTACCGTATCTCACTTCCTATTCAAAGTTCCATGCAATTGTGGTGTCTGAACAAATCGACTGTAGAGTTGCACCGTTTAGAGAATTTAGATCCTGTACCAAATAGATATCTATTCCCTTGGTCTCATATGAAAGTTGAAGTTTTAAAACACAATCAGTTTCAACCTTTATCCTTTAGCCTGGCTTGCCCTGGTCTTAACCAGACCTGCTTCATTCATATCACTAATTGAAGTTTGGGCTCTTTTTCAGCTTTTTTTTTTCTTTTTTTTTTTTTTGACAGTGGCTGTATGCACTAATACTGACATTCATATCTGCTGAGCTCTAGCTCTGAGTTTCAGGTGTCTCAGAGATATGCATTGTTTCAGAGACCAATCAGGTTATACGCTAGGGGATCAGCATCTCAAAGTTTAGAGATAGGCCTTACAATTCAGCGATAGAGTTAACTGCTGTAAGAGCTTACAATCTAGGGACTATTACAATTATTGTGTCCACGTTAGGCTATGTTCTAAGATTCAATTCTGAGTTTACACATTGTAGTTAGTCCATATTGGTGAGGCATCATCCCTCTCACCATGTTTTCTCCAACACTTTTACTCCTATATATATATTTTCCTACAATTTTATAGAGTTATATTCACATACCATACATTTATCCACAGTGTACAATCAGTTGTTTGTGGTATCATCATAAAGTTGTACATTTATCACCACAATCACAGTTGCCATGTTCTTTTGATTTATCTTTTTAAATGTCTCTTAAATCCATCTCTTTTTCCATTCTCATTACCTGCATCCTAGATGAGGCCATTATGGCCTCATGCCTAAATTATTACATCTCTGGTTTCCCATTCTCCATATGATTTCTTTCCATTCCATCCTGTACACCACCACCTAATTTACCTAGCTAAAATATAACTTTTCTTAAATTTTACCAATTTGAAAGTTTGGAAGTGATTGCAATAATAACTGAAGCTATTAGTGTTATGAAGAGACAGCCTAGTGCAAGTAGTGCATTGGCTTTGGAACCAAATAGACACGGATCGGAATCCCAGATTAATCCCCTGGTAGAGGTATGACTTTACAAGAGTGAGTTACTTTACCTTTTTGAGTCTCAGGTTCCTCATCTGAAATAGTTGTTACGAGGAGTGATCACAATATGTAAAGTCCCTAGCTTAGCGGGTTCACTATTATTATTTTTTTATAGTATAGGACAAAATGGAGAAAGGGAACAAAGTAGAGAATGGAACCAGGGGCAGTGCCCCCAATTAGAAAGCTTAAGGAAAAAGAGCCCTGCTACACTGGCAGATGCTTCTAAGAGAATGAGAGTTTTAAAGCATTTGTATTTCCTGTAATGTTTATACTCTTTATATGTCTAGGTCATCTCTCTTCAAATAGACAATAGTTTTGAATACAGGAACTAGACTTCTTTGCAGGCCCAAGGATCAAATGCCATTTGTTTTGATGGTTAGGAATTTAATGCTGATTTTCCAGATGATAGTCTCATATACAGCAATAGGTGCCAGATAGAAATGAAAAAGAAGGATGAATGTAAGAGAAATTATCAAGGATGAATCAAGAGAACCTGGCAACAAATGCCAGGAGTAAATTATGATAAGAAAATTGAGGCAGAGAGTGGTAGACCTTTTATTTGATAAACTTAGGGTGAAAAGAAGGAATAAAGTGAGGCAAAAGATGGGAAGCAACAGGGATAAGGAAGGCTTTTTTTCCACAGGATGGAGACATAAAATATTTAACAGAGAGAAAGGAACTAATGTTGAGGATTAGGGTGGAAGAGAGGACCACTGTGAGTGGGAAGGACAGATGATACTGTTATATTCTTACGTGGCACTTGGGCTGCTTTTTGCCGCTGTTTTCTTCGTGTGTGGTCACCATCCCATGTACTGTAGAGGAAATGGAGCTTGCCACTCATTTGCCTCTTTCCACAGCTCTTGATCATTGTAATCTTTGAGGAATCTGGGTTAAACTGCCATTTGCAGAACATTTTTGATATATGCCTTTAAGGGTAGTGGGAGTTAAAAGAAGTGATGGTGGGCACTAGATGATTTGTAGTCTGGTAAAATGCCTTAGTGCCTGAAAACTCAGGAAGAAAATGGCCATTACTCAGTTTAATTCAAAGTTTATCAGATGTTCTCATCTGTGCTAGGACCACAATGATTAGATGTGAGCACCTGCCTTCAAAAAGCTTATGCTAAGTAAAGGTATAGTCTGGTGAGAGAGCACAAAATATCCACAATAAAAGATATTCAACAATTATTTCTTAAATTTATAATACAGTGTGTGCCAATTTCTGTGCTAGGCATCAGGGATACAGTCGGGGCATGGACACAGACCCTCCCCTCAAACTGTTTAGAGTCTACAAGTATTTATTATTAATTCCATTTTGCAATAACAAGTTCCACTGGTGTAGTAAAAAGTAGCCATACAGGGGTTAAGTGTACTGAAGGATCACATGTGGTTAGAAAACCAGGAAAGACATCATTTATCATTTATCTTAACTGGATCTTGAAGGGGTAGATAGACCTTCAACAGGCAGAGACAGGATTAGTGAAACTTGACTGAGGTTGTTCTCAGAGGCAACAAAAAATAGGGAAACTATTTGGACAGCCTAAGTGATATTAGAGAATGAGTGGAAATGAAACTTCAGAGGCCACCTAATCTAGTTCTCAAGCTCAAGTGAATATTAGAATCACCTGGGGAGCTTGTTTAAAATGCAGATCCCAGGCACTTCCCTTTTCTGAGTCATGAAACCTAGATGGTCCAGCAACTTGCATTATTTTCTGAACTTAGGTTTTGAATAAGCACCTTGAGTGGTTCTAATTCAGTTTGTAGTTGAGCTCTGTTTAGAGAAACATTGATTTGGTCCAAAACATTCAGTCACTATCTAAACCCCTTTATAAGCATCTCTGGTAAGTGGTTGTCTACCCTTTGCTCTGTCTTTGGAGGCAGTATTCTGTCTTTGAATAGCCCTCCTGGTTAGGAAGTTTTTTCCTAGTTACTGAGCTGAAATTTCTCTGTCTAGTGTAGCCATCAATTTGCCTCCCCCTTTGAGGCCACAATAACAGGTCTTTTCCCATGTGGCAGCCCTTCCAATATTAGAAGGCCTCTCCTGTAGGCTGAATACATCAAAGTCCTCATTTGGATTGGTTTTGAATTCTTTACCTGTCCTAGATATTCGCCGCTGAATGCAGTCCAGTTTTTCTGTGAGCTTTGTAAAGTGTAGCACCCAGAACCAAACACTGTTACTGCAAGGTCTCTGAATTGTGCATGAATAGTACCCAGGTGAGCCATGTCATTTTATCAATTATTTCCTCATATGGTCCTCATAAATATTATAATGGAAACATGAGGACAAAGGCTTGTTTAGAATAACCTTTTATTTAGAGATTATATGCCACTGAAAAGAGAAAGGGACAGTAGCTGGCTTGTAGTGTGCTTGGTAGTTGTCAGACATTAAGTTTTGGGATGGAATAGAATGAAGTAGAATACTTTCCTTATTCTCCCTTCTTCCCTGTTAGGGCTTTCTTGCTCCCCTCCCCTGCTCTCTCTTCCTTTTCTTTACTTATTAGGAATTTTGCATGTTTCACGACAAAGCAGTTATCTGCTTTTGTCTCGTTCTTGATACTTAAAAGTAGGGTGAAACATAATACAGTCCAGGAAAGTTTTGGTGTTGGAGGGGGAACTTTGACAGGCAAGCAGAGCAAAGTTGGCCATTTCCATCCCTTGACACATCATGATTGTTATAGCAAGTTCTTAGGCTTAGGCTCTGAGGTTAAGTTAACCAAAACTGCAGCAGAATAAGATGAATTTAAATCATCAGTTGCTTTTGTGGAGGGTTATGTAAATCTAGGTCTCTAGGTCTGTTTTAAAGTTATTGAACCAGGACCTAAAAATTTTCTTGCAGGCTCCTTTCCTCCTGTCGCTACAGTTTTAACTCAGTTTTTGCATCCTGCTGACTTGTTTGACTTTACCCTCAGACAAGCTGAAATATCAGTTGTTTCAAGATGGGGTGCTTTTCCAACATGATAGCTAAAACCATATCCTATATCTTTCCTCCAGAAAACGGACTGGTGGGTAAGGAAAAGGAGAGGAAAGAGAAAGTATTTTCTCCTTTTCCTGAGGCACTCTATAATAATTTTTCTTGTTTTATAATCCTAGTTACTCAGAAAAGATGTTTAATAATTAACTCTTTTGTGTCAAAGTTCAGTATGACTGGGCAAAGTCTGTACTCTAGCATCCTTGAAGTTTTCCACTTTCCTGCTCTTAGCAACATGCTAACTTTGTTGATGACTGTTATCGTTCTTGTTTCTTCTCCCATTGGTGTTTTTTTCCTAGAATAAGGATACCATTCGGCCTTACATGAACCCAGTCACAGTTTCCAAATATTAAAAACATTTAAGGTTATTTTTTACTTTGTTGAATGATTTGCTACATTTTTTGTTTGTTGCTTGTTACGTGGGGGAATTGAAAAATTCCTTGAGCCTCTTCCTATCTCTCTGATCCCAAAATTGACAGCTGAATTGTAACAAATTCCTATATACATTGACTCAAATTCTGTATCTTTAGTTGATGGGTTATACATCCTTTCATGAATGTTGACAAGGGAAGAGTTATTGTTAATTTTTTAAAACTAAGGAGTTTTTGAGGTCATTCCTTGCTTTCTAATTAACCAGGAGCATAGGAATTTTTGCCTGCCCTGGTTTAATTTGTCAAGATTTGTGTGCAGAGTTTGACTTTAGGATTTTGCTGTATGTGTTGGAGAGATTAATTCTACTCTGCCTAGCTATTTAGTATAGTGTAGTGAGCAGCTGCTTCCATCTCAAACAAACCTGAGTTCAGCTATATGACCTTGAGTAAGATACTTCTCTAAGCCTCAATTTCCTTATCTATAGAATATAGTTAATACTAGGCCTTGCCTCATATAATTACTGCTGGAACTAAATGAAATTCTAACTGTGAAGATTTTGCTCAATGTCTAGCATAGAGTTAGCACTCAGGGTTCAGTGGTGAACAAGACCATTCCATGAAAATATAGTTCACTTACATCTGTGATGGAGACAGACACTAAATAAATCCTTATAAAAATAGTTAGCTAATTATGATTACCTGTGTGATCTAAGAAAAGTACAGGGTGCATTTAAAGAGGTAGGGACTTCTCTATAGAGCATTGTGATGGTTTATGCTGCCTGAGTGTGTTCTGCTTTCAGCTAGAAAAATACTTTTCTGCTAGAAAGGAGACAAGTTCACTATTATTTGAGCCATGTGAGTGGACCCCTCACTGTTCTCGTTTTTTTATTCATTCTAATATGCTTTACCCTTGGGTTCAGTGAGAACTTTCTAGGGAGGACTAGGAAAGCCTTTGTCAAGATGTGTGTGTGGGTGAGTGGGGCGAGCGGATAGGGTTTGGAATTGCATTTTAGGTGTTTAAGATACTCTTCCAAGTACCTTCTAGAACTGAGTTTGTTTGTTGTTGTTGTTTTCCTTTCCTTCTCTTCATCAGTGCTTTGCATGGTTTTCCTTATATAGGATCTCAGTAAATTTTTATTAAGGAAGAGATAGGCACATGGAAATGTGTATGGGAAAAATCTACATGTTGCATACTGGGGACTATAATTAATAGGAATACCTTACTAGTGCTACACAAATATTAGGGACAGATAATTAAGGGCTGACAAGAGCTACTAGATGTTTTGGATCATGAGAATTGTTTAAAATGGAGAGTGATGAGGATTGTACAAATAAGTGATGATAATGTGAGATATGGTTGGATTATCACAGACATAACATATGTTATGTGAACTTAGGAACCCCCTACTTAAAAAAAAGAGAGAGAGAGTGAGAGAGAGATCTCTTGTCCCTCGCCCCTTATCCATCTTGCCAGATTATATGGTAACAGTATTTATATAAGTAACTTCTGGAACTGTAAATTTCATGCATTCATCTCAAGATCTGCTGATATTTTTTACTTCAACATGTAGTCATTCATTTATTTTTCTTTATCTATTCAAGTGTCTGCATTAATGAAGAAACCATTGATGCTACAAATATCCCAAAAAGAGGGTTTAAAATATTGTCTATTTTAAGAGGCTTTTCACAGATGGATAGACAGCAGAATCTCCAATGTGTTTTGAATTTATAATACTAAAAAGTAATCAAATGATACTACAAAGAATGACTTCAAGGAGCCAAGCTAGATCCCTCCTAAAACTCACTATCAGCTGACACATCTTACATTACATTTATACCTAACTGGTCAGGCAGTATCTTTCCTGGTAGACTTTCACTTCCTCTAGCCTTTTCTTGACCTCTTCAGCTTGACTGCTGGTCAAGTATGGGGACAGTCTATATATGGATTTAGGACCAAGAGTCCTATCCACGTTTCTTCTCCTGTGGATCATTTGAGAAGGCAATAGCCTGCAGATAGCATATCAGTCAGGATAGGTTAGGTTATATTGTAGTAACAAACAACTCCAAAATCTTAGTGCTTGTTTCATGTTCATACAGCATGTTCAGTGAGAGTTGGCAGGGGGCCTTTCTTAATTGTAGTCACCCTGGCTGATGGAGGCGCCATCTCATTACATGCTGCCATAATCACAGATGTGGGGAGAGAGTTCCAGAGGGTCTCACTCCAGCAATTAAACATTCCAATCCAGACATAATTCATGTCATTTCTGTTTACAACTCACATGGCCCCACCCAGCCACAAGAGGAATAGGAAACTCAATCTTTTGTATGTCCAGAGGAAGAGGACTGTGTATGGATATCAGTGAGTAGAAATAATGACTACAATTAGGAATGATTGAATGAATCTTCATTTAGTTATTGAAAAGTTTTCCTTTGTGTGTGTGGTTAGCTTTCAGTACCGTATTTGACAAGCCAGACTGTTTCTTTAAAGCTGTTTTAACATTTAAATTATGGCATACAGATTATACAAAATCTAGTCATAATAACAATGGCTAACACCAACATGTCACCTACTCTGTGTGAGGCCCTTTCTAAGCATTTTACATATTTTAATTAATTTAATCCTCACAACAATCCTGTAAAGAAGGTACCATTTTTATCCCATTTTATAGATGAGGAATCTGAAGCATAGAAAGGTTAAATAAGAAGCCCCGAATCACATGACTAGTAAGTAACAAAGCCACAACTTTAACTCAGGCAGTCTGGCTCCAGAGTCCAAACTCTTAACCACTAGGCTAGTTTTTAACCATATGGTACTCTAAAATTCTCACAGAACATTTTCTTCAGATAATTGATATCTTAAATAATTGTTCTATGTGCCATAAACAAGACTCCTAGGACTAGAATGGGAGAATTGAGCTTTTGGGTAGGGGGTTGGACTAGGTGACCAAGAAATTTCCTTTCAGCCATATGATTCTTTGGTGGTTCTGGAGCAAGTAAATCTGGAAATTTACTGTAGTGAATAAGAAAAACATAGTCCATGCTGTCATGGAGCTTTTAGTTACTGTGAAGTAGACAGTTACTGAGGGAAAGCACAAAAAGTCCAAAGGAAGCCTATAGCTGGGGGATTTAACCTCTTCTAGAAGGTCAGCAAAGACTCCTTGAGAGAGTGTCATTGGAGCTGAGACAGACAAGACCTAGAGAAAGACATTGCAGGTGCAAGGTAGGGCATGTGCAAAGAAGGCCCAGAGCTGAGTAAGTGGTGGCCATGTGAGGAACTGGAAGAAGTCTGGTATTAGCAGAGAACAAAGACCAGAGGCAGGAATGAATTAAGCCACAGGGAGGCAGACCATAGAAACAGGGAACTATTAAGCAGGGGAATGACAGGAGCAGACTTGGATGTTTAAAAGACATTGGCAAGATTCAGAATTTATTAGAGGGGAACAAGAGTGGATCAGAAGACTAGTAAGGAGACTGTTACCTTAATACTGGAGAGAGATGCTAGTTAGGGGAAGAGGGTGGTGACAGCAGGGATGGGAAATGTAAATAGATTTGACAGATTTTGAAGGAAGCCTGGTTAGGACTTGATGATTAATTGTATGTGTATATGGGGAGGGGAGTGGTAAAGAGAGAGAAGGAGAGAGAGATCAAGGTCAATAGCCTCATTTCTGGCTTGGGCAGCTGAGTACTATTCTCCACAATGAAGCAGAACGGTAGAGAAGCTGATTTGGAGGGTAAAATGAGGAGGTAGAGTGTGTGCCCCCTGTAGTGGGAAATAGGAGTGGACATGCTAAGACAGGGGCAAAGTGAGATAGGGATAGGGTATGCATTATTATATGCATGTGAAAGCACAGGAAAGAAGCAAAGGGGAATAGCTAGGTAGTGACACATCTAATAGGACAGGATTTGAGGCAGGAGAATGTTGAGCCACGAGAAAAACACTTTCTCATCCCTTCACTTAGAAGCAGGACCAACCTAAACTAATTTAAGGTGTTTATGTATTTACTTTTCTGGTCATAGACAGTATTTGTAGATAATGTCAGGGTTTCAGTCTCTGTTGATATCACTCACAGGAGTCTAAATTCTTTATCTCTGAGTCTGTATTAATGTACTGTCCAGTCTTATTTGGGAAATTGTTCGTGTGGTCTTTTGTATCGCAAAGTCATACCACCATGATATATTTGTTTGCCAAGTAACTGTTTGCTGGACAAACAAAGCTGAAATTGGGATGATTCTGTCTATCCAGCTTGACCTCCTTACAATGTTCTTTTTTTTAAAAAAAAAAAAAAAAAGCCTTGATTCACCATCACAGGTGGGACTGTTCTACATTACTTTCTCCAACTTCCCATCTTCATAAGAGAGGGTCATCTGTTGCTAAGCAGAGCAAATAGGGTGAAGCTTCTGATGGCATCATATTAGTTGGCTTCTTTGTGTTTCTTCTTTCTCTCTAGGTATTCAGTGCTTTTGTCTTTATTTTGTATGTAGATACAACAAGACTCTGTTAATATATGAATTCAGATCTATTATCTTCTAAATCTTGTCCCCATGAAATAATGGTTGAGACTAACAAAAATCTGCTTCCCAATACCAGCATTATGGAAGCACTAGACTAGCTGTAGATGATTCTCTTTTGTCATGGTTTTGCCTGCCCCTTATGTTAGGAACTTTTGGCCTCTCTGGGGAATTTGGGGGAGGAAGGCTTCATGCTTAAGAGAGTAGCTCTAGAACCATTCTGTCTGTGTTATTTTCCAACTCTGTATTTTGGGCTTTGTAACTATGTACCTTTAACATTTGTTTTGCCATGTATAAAATTGGGCTGCTGATACCTACTTCATAGGTTGTTGTCAGGAATAATGAGATAATATATGTGAAACACTTAAAATTTAACACCTGGCACATAGTAAAAGCTCAATAAATGTTACTATTATTGCCTTCCTTTTATCTCTCATGATCAAGGTAAAGGGTTTTCCCTCTCTATAACTTTCTGTAGCATCTAATACAGGATTCAGTATTTAGAAATCTTCTGCAACTCTCTGTCTCCCCCTCCCCCAAATATTGTGGGAATTCACAGAGAAGTGGCAAGGGGCTAGATGCATTTAAAAGAACCATTATTGGTGGGGAAAGAAGATGGCGGCATAGAGAGGAGTGAAAGCTAATTTGTCCCCCTGGAACAACTAATAAACAACCAGGAACAACTAGTAAATAATTTGGGATAATTGTGGGGGGACAGACGTGATTGTCCACCCATCATACACCAACCTGAATTGGGATAAATGCCTGAGATTGCAGCATAAAATCTGTAAGTAAAAACTGTGGATCCAAGCTGGGAGCCCCCTCCCCCCATGGCCCGAACTGCAAAACCTTGTGGTGCTATCCCAGCGAGTGAATGTAGGTCAGCTGAGCTCCAGCTGGGGTTTTAATTAACAAATGTGGTCTGCTCAATATAAGCTATGAATCCCCAACAAGCAGACAGAGGCTTTTGGTGACAACTGACTTTGGAGAGCCAGAGGGTGGCCATGGACTGGCCCTAAAGGGGGCTTTCTGTCCGTGTTTCGGCTCAGTTTGAGAAAGCTACAGCCATTTTCAGTTCCCAGTATTCTGACCCAGACAAGGGTGGAGATAGCACAGGCATAGAGTCTATTCAAATGCTAATGACCTCTCCCCAGGGGGGTTATTTTCCCTAAGAGGAGGAAGGTGGTGCTACTCTCTACTGCCTGCCTTCCATTCAGAACCAGAACCCAGAGCCTGGAGGAAAACAGCCATGGGCCACAACTCCTTACACCAGTCTGGAGTCACAGGCTGACAGGTGCCACCGGCCAGGCAGAAAAGCACAGTGACTTCAGGCCTCACAGGGTAGACCAATCTTACAAGATATCCTCAGGGAAACAGGATACTATTCCCTCCTTCCAAGACCTGAGCCCATTCTGGTCTGGGAAAACCTGATTGGGGTAACCAGGGAAACCAGATGCCTAGACGATAGAAAACTACAATCTATGCTAAGAAAAATGAAGTTATTGCCCAGTCAAAGAAACAAACTTACACTTCAACTGAGATACAGGAATTTAAACAACTAATACTAAATGAATTAAAAAAGTTTAGGGAAGATATGGCAAAAGAGATTAAGCATATGATGAAAACACTGGGCGTACATAAGGTAGAAATCGAAAGTTCGAGAAAACAACTGGCAGAATCTATGGAAATGAAAGGCACAACACGAGATGAAAGACGTAGTGGAGATATACAACAGCAGATCTCAAAAGGCAGAAGAAAACACTCAGGAACTGGAGAACAAGGCAACTGAAAGCCTACACACATAAGAACAGATAGAAAAAATAATGGAAAAATATGAGCAATGTCTCCGGGAACTTAAGGACAAAACGAAATGCAGGAATATACATGTCATTGGTGTCCCAGAAGGAGAAGAGAAGGAAAAAGGGGCAGAAGCAATAATAGAGGAAATAATCAATGAAAATTTCCCATCTCTTAAGAAAGACATAAAATTACGGATCCAAGAAGTGCAGCATACCCCAAACAGAATAGATCTGAGTAGGCCTACACCAAGACACTTAATAATCAGATTATCAAACGTCAAAGATAAAGAAAGAATCCTGAAAGCAGCAAGAGAAAAGCGATCCATCACTTTCAAAGGAAGCTTGATAAGACTATGTGCAGATTTCTCTATAGAAACCATGGAGACATGCAGGAAGTGGGATGATATGTTTAAAATACTGAAAGAGAAAAACCACCAACCAAGAATACTATATCCAGCAAAACTGTCCTTCAAATATGAGGGAGAGCTTAAAATATTCTCTGACAAACAGACAATGACAGAGTTTGTGAACAAGATACCTGCTCTACAGCATACACTAAAGGAAGCACTGCAGACAGAAAAGAAAAGACAGGAGTAAGAGGTTTGGAAAACAGTTTTGGGAGATAGTAGCACAGCAATGTAAATACACTGAACAAAGATGACTGTGTGCATGGTTGAAAGAGGAAGGTTAGGACCATGTGAGACACCAGAATGAAAGACGAAAGATAAAAGACTGGGACTCTAACTCAGTGAAACCTAGGGTGCTTAATGATTGTAATAAAAGGTACAAGTGTGTTTTTACATGAGGTAGAATAAATGAATGTCAGCATTGCAAGGTGTTAAAAATAGGGTGGGAGTGGGGAGAAAATACAATCAATACAAACTGGAGACTGTAATTAACAGAAACATTGTATTATGCTTCCTTTAATATAACAAAGGCTATATACCAAAGCTAAATGCATATGATGTGGGATACATTGGGGAAGGGGAAGGGACTCCTGGCATTGGTGATGTTGTCTGACTCTTTATTCTACTTTAGTTTAATGGTGTCTTTCCTTTTGTTGCTTTCTAGCTATCATGTTTTTATTTTCTCTCTTTCTTTTTTCTTTTCCTTTTGTTCCTCTACCTTCTTTGACTCTTCTTCCTTCTTTATGGAAGAAATGGAGATATTCTGATATAGATAGTGGCGATGGTGCTGAATACGTAAATACGTGACTATACAGGGAACCAATGATTGTTTACTTAGGACGAAATGTATGGTGTGTGAACAAAACTGTCTTAAAAAAAAATGGGTTGATGAAGAAGCCTTGAGTACACTATATTGAGTGAAATAAGACAGACACAGAAGGACAAATATTGCAAGGTCTCAATGATATGAACTTATTATAATACGTAAACTCATAGACATGAAATGTAAGTTACCAGGATGTAGAACGAGGCTAAAGAATGGGGAGTGGTTGCTTATTAGAAGCAGAGTGTTCAACTAGGGTGAACTTAAACGTTTGGAAATGGACAGAGGTGATGGTAGCACAGTGTGAGAATAACTAACAGTGCTGAATGGTGTGTGAAGGTGGTGGAAAGGGTAAGCTCAGAGTCATGTATGTCACCAGAAGGAAAGTTGGAAATTAAAATATGGGAATGTATAAAACAGTGAGTCTTGTGGTGGTAATTGTCCAATATTAGAAATCTCTCTCATGAACTAAAACAAATGTATGACACTATAACTAGACATTAATAATAGAGGGGCATATAGGAAAAAATATATATACCTCTTGCAAACTATGTACTACAGTTAGTAGTAGTATTTTAACATTCTTTCATCAACAGGAACAAATATACTATACCAAAACTATGAATCAATAATAGGGCAGGGGGTGGTTAGAGGTGTGGGAGGATTTGAGTTTCTTTTTTTTTTTTTTGTCTTTATTTCTTTTCTGGAGTAATGAAAATGTTCTAAAAATTGAAAAAAAAGTTAATTGTGGTGAGGGATGCACACCATGGGCAATTGATTGTACATTTTGGATCTTTGGATAATTGTAGGGTTTGTGAACAATCTCAATAAAAAATTAAAAAAAATAAAAAATAAAAAAAGAACCACTATTACCAAGAGAAGTGAACACCAGCCTCTAAACAGGCTTCTTTTGAGTTGTGGGCTACCCAGGCTGGGTTGTGCAGCACTTCCTTGCTCAGGAGGCTTCTCTCTTACCTTAGTGTTAGCTCTGAGTTCTATACAGTAGTGATATTTACCCTTGGGGTTATGGACCTTTTCATTGACAGCTTCTCTTCTCCAAAGGATTTGCCTGGGAATCATGTGATAAAGTGGATATTTTCCTATAGGGAAAATATAAGTGTAAATTACTTTCCTAACTTGGGACTCAGTATCAAATAAATTCCACCTTTGATCAACACTAAGTCGGAAAAGTAAAGACACAGCAAGTAAAACATCTTTAGGTCCTTAAAATTGTTAAAAGTCACATCATATTAAGATTGTAAGGGACTTAGAATGACTGGTCTAACCCACTCATTTAATAGATAATAAAAGAGGCCCAGAGGTGCTAAACAGTTTCTACAACTTATACATATAGTTAAAGGGACACCTAGGATTAGAATCCAGATCACTTGACTCCCTGACCAATGTCCTACTACTTTATTATTTTATCTCTTCTTTAAAAGTTTTAATAAAACATGCTGTGCTGGTTTGAGTCTATTATGTCCCCCACAAAAACCATGTTCTTTAATGTAATCTTTAGTCTTTTGATTTGGGTGGAACCTTTGATTGAGTATTTCCATGGAGATTTGACTCACCCAACTGTGGATGAGATATTTGATTAAATTATTTCCATGGAGGTGTGGACCTTGCCCATTCAGGGTGGGTCTTGATTATTTCACTGGAGTACTTAAGAGAGCTCAAGAGCTGACACAGATGCTGACACTTGGAGATGCAGACAGAAGGATGTTTGGAGATGCTAAGCTAAGAGGTGAAGCCCAGAGTTTGCCCCAGAGAAGCTAAGAGAAGACATCCCAGATGCTTAGAGAGAAACACCCTTTGAGAATAAGCAAGAATGCACAGGAGCTGAAAGAGAGAAGCTAAGAGAGTCAGAAGCCCGGAGATGTTTTGGAGAAAGCCATTTTGAAACCAGAACCCAGGAGCAGAGGACCAGCACATGCCTTCTCAGCTGGCAGAGAGGTTATGGACACTGTTGGCCTTTCTTCAGTGAAGGTATCCTCATGTTGATGCCTTAGTTTGGACACTTTTATGGCCTTTGAACTGTAAATTTGTGACCTAATAAATCCCCTTCATAAAAGCCAATTCATTTCTGGTATTTTGCATAATGGCAGCTTTAGCAAACTGAAACATATGCATAGTATATATGGTACAGAAGACCCTAATGTAGTGGACATTCATATTATGTCATAAATTTGACAAACCTAAAAGTAATGTTAGCTATAATATACATTAAACACTTAATACTTAAGTAATACAATTTGAAAGGGACTTAATGGGAAGAATTTGGAGAGCTTGTCTCAGAAAGTTTGGAACTGCCTAGAAATGTTAAGAAAGTTGTCCAAAAGTTGTCCTTTTTTCTCTTAAATCTACTTCAAACAGGCTTCTTCTTATACCACACTGTCAAACTGCTCCTGTCAACATCACCTATTTCCACATTGCCAAATCGAGTGCTCTCTTCTTATCCTGATCTTACTTGACCTATCAGCAGTGTTTGATTGAGGTGATCATACCCTCCTCCTTGAAACACTGCATTTACTTGATCTCCAGGACACCCCTCTCTTCTAGTTTTCCTCCTCCCTCCCTGACTGCTCCTATTTAGTGTGTTTTGTGATTTCTTCCTTATCTCCCTAACCTCTAAAATTGAAGTGCCCTTGACTCTGTCCATGACCCCTGTTCTTGGTGATCTCATCTAGTCTCAGAGTCTCTAAACCATGTCTATGCTGAAGACTCCCAAATTTATATATCCAGCCCGGACGTCTCCCTTGAACTCCAGATTCATAAATTCAACTGCCTACTCGACACCTTTACTTGAATGTCTAATAGGCATCGACGCTTAATATAACCAGAACCATTCTCCTGAGCTAGCGTCTAAAATCCCCCTCTGCCTGCGATCTTCCATAGTTTGGTAAATGGCAACACCTTTCTTTTGCTCAGGCCAGAAACCTTGGCATTGTCTTTCTGTCATAGCCCTCTTCTAGTCTGTCATTAAGTCCCTTTAGTTCTACCTTCAGAATATTTCCAGAACATGATCTTTTCTCACCATCTCAAGAACTCCCATCCTGATGTAATCCCTCCTTATTTCTTGCCTGGATTATTATAATAACCTACCAATCAAGTATCTTAGTTTCCTAGCTGCTAATTTCCATTCAGATGGGTTGGTATCACAATAAGAAATTAACTGGCTGAAATTAATTTCCTCTCCTCCTTCGGGTCTTTGCTCCTGTGTCCTTGTCTCAGTAAGACTCCCTGACTACACTATTTTAAAAATTACCAAAAATTACTAAATGCCTATTTTTCTTCTCTTTCTTTTCTGTTTTTTCTCTGTAGCATTGATCATCACATGACATATAGATGTTACTAATTTATTTCATCATACTTAATTTGTTTATTGTCTCTCTCTTTCCTCACTAAAATGAAGCTCTGTGCCTGACACACGATAAGTGCTCAATAAAAGTACTTGACAGATTGAACTCTTACTAGTCCTTTGTAGTTTTCAACGGAAAGGGATCTGTTCATCTCATTGAGGCGTGAATGAAAGGTTTATTTTGTACGAGTGTTTCTATTTGAAAATGTCAAATTGGTAGACACAGGAGATGTTTTGAGTAGTAATTTTTGCTTGTTCTCTTATGAACTCATACCCTGTGTCATCATTCCCATACCCCAGGCAGAATAATTGGAGTTATCTACTTGCCATCTTAGTTTTGAAAATCTGTTAGCTCCCAGTCTGTACTTTGTATAGTGATCATCATCTCTCCCCTTCAACTGTTTCTCTGCTGGCCAAGCATACACTGAGCATTCAAAGTATGTGAAAATAGTTTTTAATGTACTAAATTGACATACAGATTTAAGACCGTAGTAGCATTCTTAAAGCCAGATCCTTTTACAAATGTTTCACAACTTCAAAATCAGTACTGTCGATGTAGGTGAAAATGTCCTCCCTTCTCCCTTTTGTCTTCCCATCCACTACCCAGAGAAATGGCTTAACTGCTGGATTTTTCAAACCTTAAACCCAGAGGTCCCCGTTTGAACATCGTCCCCTACTTGAAGTTGTATTCTTGGTTAATCCTCTACATTTCGATATGCTCTTTTTCCCTTAATTATTATTAATGAAACCATCTTCTGTATGTGAACTTTGTACTGAGCTGAAAGAGTAGAATCTTTCACATTGCAAGCACTGCAAAGTAAGACAGATATGGCTGGGATATCAGATTAAAGATGATTGCTTCAGAAAACATGCGGAACGAGTATTACAGTTTTCACAGTCCTTCTCAAGATGTCATTCTTTTTCAAAGAAATAACAATAAACCCAGAAAAAGAACAGGTTTTTTTTCCACACTTCTTCTCTTCAGTGAATAGAAGTAAAAATTAAGAAAAATGAGAAAATGACATGAATCCAAATAAATTTGCATCTTTCTCAATTTCTTTTTCTCCAAGCTATTGTGAACTTAAAGTCCTGCAGTTTAATAAACCCCAGAGCCATAGAGGACAGGGGTAAAAGGAGTGACCAGGTGCTGTGAGCCTCCCATGGTGGCCCTGGGACACCAGGGCATGTCCAGGAGAGCTGTACCATTAGTATCCCTGTTGCCCCGCTTACTTTGTGTCATGTTGACCTTCCAATCCTAAACATATACTGGGTGCTCATAGTTGACTCTGCATTCATGTATTCATATTCCTTAAGTCTTGGATTTGTTGTAATTTGTAGTAATTAAATGTTTGACATACATTATCACCAACCCAGCCCTTATTTTGTTTTGTTTTGCTGCTTTTGAAAAAAAAAAAAAAAAACTTTTTATTTTTAAATATTTTGAAACTCACTGAATAGTTACAAAAATAATGCACATACCGTATCCAAAACTCCAACATACCCCCCTTCCGCAGAGACCCAGACCCACCAATTTTAAAATTTTGCCACATTTGCCATTCCTCCCTCCCTTTTTCTTCCTCCCTTCCTCCCTCCCTCCCTCCATCTATCTATCTATAGATGTTTCACAGCTTCAAAGTCAGTGCTGTCAATGTAGGTGAAAATGTCCTCCCGAATCCATTCTCCCTTTTCTCTTCCCATCCACTACCCAGAGAAGAGGCTTGACTGCTGGATTTTTCAGACCTTAAATACAGAGGTTTGAACATTTTCCATCTTCTGAACACTTGAGTATATGTTTTATACATCATGCTACCTGAACACTTAATACTACCATGTACATTTCCTAAGAACAAGGTTATCCACGAATGTAACCACCTTAAGTGCAGTTATCAACTTCAAGAAATTTTACATTGATATAAAACTTACAGTCTATACTCCAATTTTTTTCATATGTACCACTAATATCCCTTTGAGCCTTTTTTCCTCTTTTGCTAGATCCCACTCTGGATCATGTATCACCTTAAAATGTCATTGCCTCTTTAGTTGCCCTTTCTCCCTACCTCCCTTCGTAACATATATACACCATAAACTTCTCCATCTCAACCATTCCCAATCATACTATTCAATAGGATTAACCACGTTCACAATATTGCAGTACCCTCACCACCTTCTATTTCCAAAACTTTCCTTTCTTTCCAAACAGAAACCCTATACCCATTATGCATTAACTCCCCATTCTCCCTGCCCCTGGCCTCTGGCAATCTGTACTCTAATTTTTGTCTCCATGAGCTTGCTTATTTTCTCATTTTCTTTGTAGTTACTATGGGGCTTAAATTTAACATCCTATATCTATAACAATCTCATTTGCTTTCATACCAGCTTAACTTCAGTAGTATACATACACTATGTTCTTATTCCCCTCCATCCCCACACTTTTATATAGTTCTTGTTACAGATTACATATTTATACATTAAGAGTCCTAAACCTCTGATTTATCATTATATTTTATGCATTTGCCTTTTAGATTCTGTAGGAAGTGAAAAATGGAGTTATGTACAAAAATCCAATAGCATTGGTACTTACGTTTACTCATGTCATTACCCTCACCAGCAGTCTTTATTTATTCATGTGGCTTTGATTTATTGTCTATTGTCTTGTCTTTTCAACCTACAGTACTCTCTTTAGTATGTCTTGTTGTAGGGCAAGTCTGGTGGTGACAGAGTCCCTTCAGCTTTTGTTTATTTGGGAACATTTTAATCTCTCTCTTATTTTTGAAAGACTTGTTTTGCCAGATATAGAATTCTTGGTTGGCAGTTTTTGGCTTTCATCACTTTAAAAATGTCATCCCAACCACCTTCTTGGCCCTATGGTTTCCGATGAAAAATTGGCACTTAATCTTATCAAGACTCCTTTGAATGTGACTTGTTGCTTGTCTCTTGTGGCTTTCATAATTCTTTCTTTATCTTTGGCATTTGACAGTTTGATTATAATATGCTGCCTCATGGGCCTATTAGGGTTTATTCTGTTTGGAGTTTGTTGAACCTTTTGGATGTATATATTCATGTCTTCCATTAAATTTGGGAATATTTTAGCCATTATTTCTTTGACTATTCTCTCTGCCCCTTTCTCTCCTCCTCCTTCTTGGACTCCCACAATGCATATGTTGGTACACTTAATGTTGTCCCACTGATCCTCAGGCTCTGTTTAGTTTTCTTCATTCTTTCCTCTTTCTTACCCTCAGACTGAATGGTTTCAGTTGTCTTATCTTCAGGTTCTCTGAATCTTTCTTTTGATAGCTCTGATCTGCTGCTGAATCCCTGTAGGGAATTTTACGATTCTCTTACTGTGGTCTTCAGCTCTGTTTGGCTCCTTTTCATAATTCCCATCTCCCTATTCTCTTTGTGTTCATGCCATCATTCTCCTGATTTCCTTTAGTTATTTGTCTATATTTTCCTTTAGCTCCTTGAGCATATTTAGGACCATTTTATAAAAAGTCTCTGTCTGGTATATTGTGCATCTGGTCTTCCTTGATGGTTTCTAAGGCTTTAATTTTCTCCTTCTCATGGGCTATCGCTTCCTGTTTCTTTGTCTGTTTTGTACTCTTTTGTTGAAACTTGGAAATTTTGATATATTCATGTATTATCACTGGAATTTAGACTCTGAGGTGTCTGTTCCTTAAACTTAATCCAGCTGGTATTATGACAGAGCTTTCCTTGAATGCCTGGAGCTAACAAAAAAAAAAAAAAAGAGAGAGAGAGAGAGGCAGCAGCAGCAGCAGGTAAAAAAGAAAGCATCTTTCCCAGTCTTTTCAGATTGCCTTGTAAGTACTCTCCTTCAGGGCTTATCCATACAGTGAGTAGGAATTAGCCCTGGGCCAAAAAATAGGGGCCTACTTGGTCCTTTCTGTGTATGTGTCTTGTTTTGGGCATGTGCACGTGTGGCTCTAGGAACTCCCCTGTTTATACAGTTCTAAATGTCCCCTCTACCGTAGCAAACAGTTTCCTCATGGTCCTGGTCACTGCATTGTATGTCGTACAGCCAGGAATCCCTTAGTGCAGGCAGCAGAACTTGACTGCTCTCCCACAGCATCCTATAGGAGAACTCAGAGAGCTGCCTTCTACAGGCAGGGCAACTGCTGTGATGCCAAGTCCCTCAGGCCACTACCAGACAGATTGGGCCAAACATACATGCTCCCAGTATGTGCACAAGGGCCACTTTGCTACGTCTGGAACTGGGACCAGGGATCACGCACTGGGAGTGTGGGCCTTCTCCACGATGAGCCGATGACGGGTCGGGTGGGGCTAGCCAGGGTGCAGGAGATTGTGCCACTTTTAAAAATAGCCCTTTTCTTGATTCAGCACTCGCCCTGTTACTGCAGTCCTTTAACTTCTTTCTGCAGGTTTGAGATGTTTCAGCCAGTCCCTGTTGTTTGTTCTAAGCTTCTGTGGTGGAATGGAGCCCTGAAGCATCTTATTCTGCCATCTTGTTCCCTCAACTCTTTTTGATACCACATTTGATTCTGCATCTTTGGGAAGATAAGGAAAAACTGGCTTGCTTTAGGTATCATAGAAAGTCAGGGGAAAATCTGGGTACTTGAAGAGTAATGTACATATTCCTGTGACTACAACTGCCATCACTGCTGACTTGTACATTATGGTACTTCCTGTTTACAGATACTGAGAGGGTTTCACTCTGTGACTTAAATAATGTTGACAGCAGAGTCCAACAGTCAGAGATTTTGGTTCTTACTGAGGAAAAAGCCTAGGGCTAGGGAGCTCCAGTAAGGCATCCAAACCTGCCCCCCATGACAATCATTTTAAAAGGAAAAACTCCATGAGAGAGAATGTTGGTGTTAACATATATCCAAATTAGAATTTGGGAGGATATTTTTGCTTCTTTAGTTTCATTTGGAGAAGATTATTCAGCTTTTACTTGTAATATGGGACAATAAAACCTTTGGAGGGAAGTGAATGGGTGATTTGGATTTAAGACTGGAAATTGGAATGTCTCTTTTTTGGTGTTCCCCACTGTACTGCTTATTATGGCTATGGACAGTTATCGTCACCTCTTTGCTTCATTTTTTTCCTTCATTGAAATGGCACTTCTATTTATCTACTTATTGTTACCAGGCAGAGATTCTGTGTAACTTTCAGTTTCAAGATACTTAAGTGAGTTATGACATTTAATGATTTTGCTCAAAATTGTTAACTTTATACTCAAAAAGTTAATGTTGAACATCTCCTTAGATCTATGGCTATACCAAAATACTCTTATACCTCAGTCTATTATTAGAAAGATAGAGTCTGTGGAGAACTTCAGCTCTAAATGTTGATTGTCTTTTGTGTGTTCTAGCTACATTTTTAAGAGTAAATCTTTTATTGTGCTTTTTTGTAAGGTTAAATTTTAGTAGTCATCTGTGTCTCATGCTTGTGAATGGCTAAGAGGAAAACTGTGTACACCATGAGGTGATAGCATTTCTCTGGGCTAACAGTGAGCCAAAAGAACTTATCCACTTAGTTGAGACAAAATAATTCAAACCTATGTTAAGCAGTGTATACATTCCTAGAACTTTTGGGATACAGAAGGAATAAAAACCTTATTTCCTATTCTGTAAAAGTTCTACATGGAGAGATAAAAATGTACATACAGGAAACAAGTAAAACAAAATTTAGTGTATAATCACAAACTTTCTGAGTGTCAGATTACTGGGGAGAGAGCATAAGAGAAAGCTATTTGAATTTGGATTCACTCATTCAACAAGTACTGATTGAGCGCTAGGCACTGTTCCAATCCCTGAGCATACAGCAGTCAACCCAAGAGATATGGTTCCTGTTGTTGTGAGCTTTTATTTTATGGTAGAGTAAGGAGAAACAATAAATAGACAATTAAATAAGCATGGCACTTTTAGATATGAGTACAAGATGAAAATAAAACATTGTAGATGGATGGGCAACTTAAAATTGGGTAGTAAAAGAAAGTGAAATTTGCGCTGAGGCTTAAATAACATGAAGGAATCGTCCATGTAAAAATCTCAGAGGGAAGCATTCCAGGGAGAGGGAGTACTCTGTGAAGGCCACAAGGCTGGAATGAGCTTGGTGTCTTCAAGGACCAGAAGGAAAGCCATTAGCCAGAATGAGGTGAGGCTGGAGATATTGCCAGGAGACCAATAAGGTAGGCATACCCCTGTAGGCTACGTCAGGGACTTTGGATTGTATTTCAAGTGAAATGGGATGCCATCTGAAGATTTTAAACAACTTTTAAAAACTTATTTTAAAATTTTACTCTTGTTACAAAGGAGATGTAAACAGATGAGTAGAAGGAGAAAGACTAGTAATGGTGCAGAGGAGAAGTGATGGTGGCTGGGCTTTGGGTGTTAGTAGAAGACATAGAAATCTGTGGTCAGATTTAGGATATATTCAGCATTTGCTGATTAAGTAGATATAGAGAGGGGAGGAGAGAAAGTTTTGGTTTGGACAAGAGAGTGTGTGCTGGTGAGGAAGAGCATGAGAAGGAGCAAGTTTGAGGGCTAGGAATCAAGAGTTTCAGTTTTGTTTTGTCCATGTTATGATGTTGAAATGCATAGTTTTGAGTATTACTAGCTGGGCATTATTTCAGTTTCCTCATTTGTAATGTGGGGATGCTAATAGTTCCTGTTCCGGTTTGCTATTCTACCAGAATGCAAAATACCAGAGATGGATTGGCTTTTATAAAGGGGGTTTATTTGGTCACAAAGTTACAGTCTTAAGGCCATAAAATGTCCAAGGTAAGGCATCAGTAGAGTACCTTCTCTGAAGGATGGGCCATTGGCGTCTGGAAAACCTCTGTTATCTCAGAAGGCACGTGGCTGGCATCTGCTTACTCCCAGATTGCGTTTCAAAATGGCATTCTCCAAAATGTCAGTTTCAGCTTCCAGTGGCCATCTTCAAAATGTGTCTCAGCTGCAGCTACTCTCTCAGCTCCTGTGCATTCTTCAAAGTGTCCCTCTTGGCTATAGCAAGCTTGCTCCTTCTGTCTGAGCTTAGTAAGCGAATCAAGGTCCCATGCTGAATGGGTGGGGCCACACCTCCATGGAAATTATCCAATCAGAGTTATCACCCACAGCTGGGTGGGACACTTATCCATGGAAACAATCAAAGAATTACAATCTAATCAACACTAATATGTCTGCCCACACAAGATTGCATCAAAGATAATGGCGTTTTGGGGGACATAATACATTCAAACCTGCACAGTACCTATGCCATAAATTTGACGTGAAAATGAAATGATTTAATACCCCTGAAGTATTTAGTAAGTTCTCAGTAAATTTTTGCTTTTGCTGCGGCTACTGTTGTAGTTAATATTATTATTTTATCAGTATTTGTAGTAATAGCAGAATATATCTAAGGAAGATGTTGAATAGACAATGGAATATGTAAGTCTGGAGCTCAAGAGAGAACTCAGACTGGAGATCAACCTTGGTAGTTATTAGTATGTAGGTGGATATTTAAAAGCATAGGACTAGGTGAGATAGCCCATGGAGAGAATAGAGAGAGAAGAGAAAAGGAGCAAGGACTGAGCAATAGGGCCCACCAACATTTAAAGGTCTGGAAGAAGAGCCAGAGCCAGCAGAGAAGAACTGAGAAGATGCTGTCAGGGGACAGGAAGGAAACCTGAAGGATGTGGCATCATGGAAGCAAAGTGTAGAGAGTGGTACAAGACTGAAGTTGACCATATCAAATGATGCTGAGAAGAGCAAGAAGAAGACAGACCTGACCATTGGATTTGACAAAGGGTAAATTGACACAAGAGCCATTTTAGTGGAGTGGTGATGGGAATGAAAGCTTGTTGGAGTGATGGAGGGATGGGGGGGTGGGAGAGGGTATGTTTTTTGAAGATTATTTTAATATGAGAGTATTAAGACTTGTTTATATGCTAATGGGAATGCTTCAGTAGAGGGGGGAGAATTTTATGATACAAGAAAGGGGATAATTGTAAGAACAAAGTCCTTGAATAAGCAAGAAAGGATAGGATCCAGAATAGACTTCTTTTGTTATTGTTGTTAGAAAAATCATGCAGAAAATAGAGAGTTCCCATATACCTGCCCCTATTATTAACATTTTGTGTCAGTGTGGTAGCTTTGTTACATTTGTTGAGAGAATATTATTGTAATTGTCCATTAACTATAATCCATAGTTTACATTAAGGTTCACTTTGGTGTGTACTGTCCTATAGTTTTTCTTTCTTTTTTTTTTTTTAGCTTTCTAGCACCTATTTATCACCTAACATTCTCCTTTTAACCACATTCAGATACATAATTCAGTGGTGTTGATTACATTCACAGTGTGCTACATCACCACTATCCATTACCAAAACTTTTCCATCACCCCAAAGAGAAACCCTGTACCAATAAGCATTAACTCCCCATTCTCTATCCCTGTCTCCACCCCCTGCACCCTCACTCCCCAACCACCAGTCCTGGTAACCTGTTTTCTAGTTTGTGTCTCTATGAATTTACTTACTCTAATTATTTCAAATAAATGAGATTATATAATATTTGTCCTTTTGTGTCTGGCTCATTTCACTCCACATGATGTCTTCAGGGTTCATCCATGTTGTTACATGTATCAGAATTTTGTTCCTTTTAACAGCTGAATAATATTCTGTTGTAGGAATATACCATATTTTGTTTATCCATTCATCTATTGATGGAGACTTAGGTTGCTTCCATCTTTTCGCAATTGTGAATAATGCTACTATGAACACTGGTATGCAAATATCTGTTCAAGTCCCTACTTTCAATTCTTTTGAGTATATACCCAGAAGTGGAATTTCTGGGTCATATGATAATCCTATACTTAATTTTCTGAGGAACTGCCAAACTGTCTTCCACACCGGCTGCACCATTTTACATTCCCACCAATAAACAAGTGTTCCTATTTCTCCACATCCTCTCTAACACTTATTTTTGTTTTTTGAACAATAGCCATTCTAGTAGGTGTGAATGGTATCCCTTTATGGTTTTGATTTACATTCCCCAAATAGCTAATTATGTTAAGCTTCTTTGCATGTGCTTTTTGGCCATTTGTATATCTGCTTTAGTGACATGCCCAGTTGAGAAATCAAAGATGACTTACATAAATGGAAGGATATTCCATGCTCATGGATTGGAAGAGTAAATATTGTCAAGATGTCAGTTCTACTCAAAGTGATTTACAGATTCAGTGCAATTCTAATCAAAATTCCAGCAGTCTTCCTTGCAAAAATGGAAAAGCCAATCATCAAATTGATTGACTGAATAGCAAAAGCCATCTTAAAAAAGAAGAATGAAGTTGGAGGACTCACATTTCCTGATTTTAAAACTTACCGCAGAGCTACAGTTGTCAAAACAGCATGGTACTGGCACAAGGACACATTTATAGACCAGTGGAATTGAATTGAGAGTTCAGAAGTAGACCCTCACATCTTTGGCCTACAGATTTTTCACAAGGGTACCAAGACCACTCAATGGGGAAAGAGTAGTCTCTTCAACAAATGGTGCTAGGAAAACTGGATATCCATTTGCAAAAGAATGAAGGGTGACCCCTATCCCATACCATATGCAAAATTAGCTCCAATTTTGGATCAAAGACTTAAATATAAGAACCAAGACTATAAAACTCCTTGAAGAATATGTTGGGAAGCAGCTACAGGACCTTGTGTTAGGCAGTGCTTTCTTAGGCTTTACATCCAAAGTACCAGCAACAAAAGCAAAAATAGATAAATGGTACTTCATCCAAATTAAAAATTTTTGTGCATCAAAGGACTTCATCATGAAAGTAAAAAGAAAATCTACAGACTGGGAGAAAATAATAGGAAATCATATATATGATAAGGGTTTAATATCCAGAATTTATAAAGAAATCTTATCACTCAATAGCAGAAAGACAAACAACTCAATTTTTAAAATGGGCAGAATAGGCTTTGAAGGGGGAGCAGGGACACTTATTTCCATTGTAAATGGAGGGAAGGCAGCATATATGCCCAGCTACAGGTAAAATGGTGGGTTTGTTGAGGGAATTATGGTAATTTTTGATAATTGCATCCTCTTTTTAAAATGAAGTATAGGTGAAGTCATCAGAGAGTAAGGCATAGGAAAGAGGACTTAAGGTATTCATGGTAAGTTGAGGATCTTGAAAAAATGCTATAGGGAGTAAAATTGATTTTTTAACAATTTAAAAAATTTAAAGCTACATTCTTAAGGGAAAAAAAGGCGGGTCGGGAGATAGTCGTCACCTAGGAAAGATGAGCCAATATTATTAATTGTCATTGATAAAACAAAATTATTAAACTCCTGCCTTACTTAATTTTTCCCAGTAAGGCGTTTAACCTTCAAACAGGAAAGGTAAAGACAAACATTGTTGCAGAAGAATTAAAGCCCAGAGTGGATAAGAATGTAAAAGGGAGAGTAAAGGAATACCTGCTGCTTTAAATTAATTCTCATCTCTAGGTTCTGCTAAATAACATCCCTGGGGCCCAAAGAGCTTTCACATCTGATTTTGGAATTTTCATTTTCACCATGATTTCTGGCCAGAAAGCTAAATACCATATATGATTTTTTTGTTTCCCAAACAGGGGAAATTTTATATGCAGAAGTCAGTAGGCTTGGCTTTTATCCCTGCCAAAATTTTAGAACCAGCAATTAGCCTAATGGTTTACGAACATTTAGAAAAAAATATATAACACTAGTAGCCAATTTGAGTTCTCCTAAAATAAGTTAGTTATTCCCAAGTAAATAGATTTTTTTTTTTGTTTTAGGACTTTGGTGTTGGAAAATCAGAACAATGCTGTACATGTAGTGTATCTTGATTTCAGCAAAATGTTTGATGGAGTTTCTTTCTTATGACAGTTTTGTAGATAAGGGGAAGGGTGGACTAACATTTAAGTACTTCTGTGCACAGGGTACTTGATAATATGATGAAATTAAATTCATTACTGGCTGTTGAATCAGTAACCCCTGTAAGGTAAGGTCTTTAGTGGGTATCACAAGATTCTGTTCTTAACTTTGTTCTGACCAACAGTCTTTTCAGAAACCTAGAAATAAACATAATGAGCAAGTGGAGAGAACTATTGCAGTAGATGATGAGTTAAATGAAAAATTATTTCAATAACTGTGTAAGCTATATTATTTTACAATAATTTGAGAACCGTCTCATTCATTGATTTTTATTGAGAGTGTGTGTGTCAAATACTGTTCTTGGTGTTAGGAATACATGAGAAAACAGAGAAATAAGTCATGATCCCTTTAAGTCTCCTAACTAATTGCAGTCATATCATAGCAAGTGTTAACATAGAGATGCATACAAAAGTCTTTAGGTTCATAAAGGAAAGTGTCAGTTCAACCAGAGTATGCTGTTACATGTGGTGCTGCTTTGTCTTTCATGTTTCCAACTCCTGCAGAAATATCATCACTTCAGGCTCTTCTACCCCTTTTTAAAAAGTCTAATATGAAGCACCTCTTGATGTTTAAATATCGAGGATGTATTTCATTAACCTTTCACCCAGTTCTGCCTCACCCTCATCCCCACCACTCCAGACTAAGCATCCTTCCAGAACCTCTAACCTTGGGAATGTCTGTTCTTTGTTCCTCATACTTTTGAAGGGCCCTGGTTACCTTTTTTTTTTATGCAAATATAGAAAAGTACCATCACTTATGCAAATGTTCAGCATTAACACTTCCTAGTGCCTAGAAGCAATGTTCCCTCGAACATTACACTGCTCAAAAGTAACAAACTATGAAGGTTAATCTTGTAATCAAATAAAACTTACTCTAGTTAACCCAACACACGTCCTAAAGTACCTCATCATTATTGTGCTGCACTGTAATTAGTCAAATAGAGAATAGTTGAACTAAGAGAATGCAGTTAGTATTTCTTTTATACATTTCTTTTGTACAGTGGAAATTGATTTTTGTGGGTTTTCTCTTCATTTTGTTAGCTCTGTTAACTATAATTATCTTTATCTTGACTGTTTTTCTTGAGACCGTATGATTTAATCTTTTATCTTACACTCATAAACACACACACAGATACTTTGAGACACAGGTTAGAAAAACTTGAGCTGCTGGATTCCCTCTTCTCCTTTCCAAGGAGGTATCTTTTCTGTGCTTGGGTAACCCTTATAGTATATGCTTGCTCTTGCTCCCCTGCTGTGGGGTTTTCTCAACTCCCATTGTACAATGGAATCATCTGGGGAGCTTTAAAAAATGCCTAAATCCTACCTCCCAGAGATTCTGACTTAATTGGCCTGGGGTGGTCTTAACATCAGTATTTTTTTTGCAAACTCCTTAGATAATTTCAACATGCAGTCAGGAAGTAGCACAACTGCACATAAGGGATGGAGGTACAGCATTTCTTGGCAATTTGTCTGGGTAAGGACAATGTGAGTGTTCTAGTTTGCTAATGCTGCCAGAATGCAAAACACCAGAAATGGATTGGCTTTTATAAAGGGGGTTTATTTAGTTATACAGTTACAGTCTTAAGGCCATGAAGTGTCCAAGAATTGGGTACCTTCACTGGAGGATGGCCAACAGTGTCTGGAAAACCTTTGTTAGCTGGGAAGGCACGTGGCTGGCATCTGCTGCAAGTTCTGATTTCAAAATGGCTTTCTTCCAGGACATTCCTCTCTGGGCCACAGCTCCTCTCCACAATGTCGCTCTCAGTTGCTCTTGGGGTGTTTGTCCTCTCTTAGCTTCTCTGGAGCAAGAGTCTACTTTCAACGGTCATCTTCAAACTCTCATCTGCAGCTACTCTCTCAGCTTCTGTGCATTCTTCAAAGTGTCCCTCTTGGCTGTAGTAAGCTCACTCCTTCTATCTGAGCTTATGTAGTGCTCCAGTAATTTAATTCATACCCACCCTGAATGGGTGGGGCAACAGCTCCATGGAAATTATCCAACCAAAGGTCTTGTCCACAGTTGATTGAATCATATCTCCATGGAAACACCCAAAGGATTCCAAAATCTAATTAACACCAGATTGCATCAAAGATAATGGCGTTTTGGGGGACATAATACATCGAACTGGTGTAGTGAGCATCAAGGTGTTTAGGGGCAGAGAGGGCCTGCTGACTTGGGGTGCAGGGTGGAGAGCATAGAGTGTCAACCTTGGAATTTGTGGAGACAGGGAATTGAAACTTCATTCAGTTATTTAAGGGAGTGTTGGAGGCTGATTTGTTCTGTCTCTTAGTACCTGGTCAAACATTCATCATTATTTCCAGCAACCCCAAGGAATAGTCTTCAAATAGCTCTAGACAGCCTCTCCTCTCCTTCTGGGAGTCCATCCTGATCCTTCTTAAAAAGTCACCAAGAATTCTATCATATTTAGCTTCTGGACTGGACTTACCATTAAGTATGGCATGATTTTGTGGGGCAAACTGGAACCCTCTCTCCCATTCCCCACCTTGGATACACCTAACACATAGAATACTAGAGCTTGAAAGGAATCCTAAGTCAACTCTCTCATTTTTAGATGGAACATCAAAACCTGTAGAACTTAAGCATGCAGCCCAATGTCACACTAATGTTATAAATGCTACAGCCAGAATGAAAACCACCTTCTCTTGGCCACAAGTTCATTGACTTTTCTAACACAACATACTGTCTCTTAATATATTCTTCTGAATATTTCCAGTACAGTAAAATCCTCCATTTTTTGAACATAAATTTATCTTTTGGAAACTGTTTTAACTCATTTAGGATTGTCATGGAGCCAGTCATTGGATGATATTATATTATTTATATTTGACACAGAATTTCTCAGTTACTTCAGAATTTCTTCCTTATAAACTGAATCAAGAGTTTTACATTGTGGGAAAGAAGATGGCAGCATAGAGAGGAGTGGATGTTAGTTAGAAACAACTGGAAAATAATCTGGAATAACTGTGGGGGGACAAATGTGACCGTCTACTCATTATACTCCAGCCTGAATTGGGAGGAATGCCCGAGATCACAGCTTAAAATCTGTAAGTAAAAACTGTGGACCCGAGCCGGGAGCCTCCTTTCCCCACAGCCCAAACTGCAAAGCCTCGTGGTGCTAGAGAGCATGTCTCTCCCAAACTGCAAACCTTGCTGTGCTAGAGAGCAGCCCTCTCTGAGCAAGCGAATATAGCTCAGCTGAGCTTCAGCTGGGGTTTTAATTAGCACATGTGGACTGCTCAATAAAAGCTATGAATCCCCAACAAGCAGACAGAGGCTTTTGGTGAGGACTGACCTTGGAGAGCTGGAGGATCTCTCTGGAAGGGAGGCGGAGCCCAGAGGACCAGGTGCTGTCTCTGGCTGACAGGTAAAACTGAGGGGGGCTCCAGACTGACCCTGAGGGGGGGGTCTTTCTGTCCCTTTCTTGGCTCAGTGGAGACAGCTTCAGCCATTTTCAGTTCCCAGCACTCATATCCAGACAAGGGTGGAGACAGCAGAGTCAGAGACAATACAAATGCAAATGACCTCTCCCCAGGGGGTATATTTTCCCTAAGAGGAGAGAGGCAGTGCCAAGCTCTACTACCCACCTTCCACTCAGAACCAGACTGCAGAGCCTGGGGGAAAACAGCCACGGGCCACACCTCCTTACACCAGTCTGGAGCTACAGGCTCTCAGGTGCCACCTGCTGGGCAGAAAAGCACAGTGACTCGAGGCCTCACAGGGTGCATCAATCTTCTAAAACACCCTCAGAGAGACCTGAAACTATTGTCTCCTTTCAAGACTTGAGCCCATTCTGTTCTAGGAAAACCTGATTGGGGTAATCAAGGAGGCCAGATGCCTAGACAACAGAAAACTACAACCTACACTAGAAGGGGTTGAAGTTATGGCCCAGTCAAAGGAGCAAACTTACACTTCAACTGAGATACAGGAATTTAAGCAACTAGTGCTGGATCAATTCAGAAAGTTTAGGGAAGATATGGCAAAAGAGATGAAATGTATAAGGAAAACAATGGGCATACATAAGGTAGAAATCAAAAGTTCGAGAAAACAACTGACAGAATCTATGGAAATGAAAGTCACAACACACGAGATGAAGGACACAATGGAGACATACAATAGCAGATCTCAACAGGCAGAGGAAAACACTCAGGAACTGGAGAACAAATGAAAGCCTACACACAACAGATAGAGAAAAGAATGGAAAAATAAGAGCAACGTCTCCGGGAACTTAAGGACAAAATGAAATGCAAGAATATATATGTCATTGGTGTCCCAGGAGGAGAAGAGAAGGGAAAGGGGGCAGAAGCAATAAGAGAGGAAATAATCAATGAAAATTTCCCATCTCCTAAGAAAGACATAAAATTACTATCCAAGAAGCGCAGCGTACCCCAAACAGAATAGATCTGAATAGGCCTATGCCGAGACACTTAATAATCATATTATCAAACGTCAAAGATAAAGAGAGAATCCTGAAAGCAGCAAGAGAAAAGCGATTCATCACATACAAAGGAAGCTTGATAAGACTATGTGCAGATTTCTCAGTAGAATCCATGGAGGCAAGAAGGAAGTGGGGTGATATGTTTAAGATACTGAAAGAGAAAAACTACCAACCAAGAATCCTATATCCAGCAAAACTATCCTTCAAATATGAGGGAGAGCTTAAAATATTCTCTGACAAACAGACAATGACAGAGTTTGTGAACAAGATACCTGCTACCTTACAGGAAACACTAAAAGAAGCACTGCAGACCAAAAGGAAAAGACAGGAGTAAGAGGTTTGGAACAGAATTTTGGGAGATAGTAGCACAGCAATGTAAGTACACTGAACAAAGTTGGCTGTGAGTATGGTTGAAAGAGGAAGGTTGGGGTGTGTGGGACACCAGAAGGAAAGAAGAAAGATAAAGACTGGGACTGTATAACTCAGTGAAACCTAGGGTACTCAAGGATTGTGATGAGAGGTACAAATATGTTTTTACATGTGGTAGAACAAATGAATGTCAGCATTGCAAGGTGTTAAAAATGGGATGGGATTGGGGGGAAAATGCAATCAATGCAAACTAGAGACTACAGTTAACAGAAACATTATATTATGCTTCCTTTAATATAACAAAGGCAATATGCCAAAGCTAAATGCATTTGAGAGGGGGGTTTCATAGGGGAAGGGTATGGGACTCCTGGCATTGGTGATGTCTGACTCTTTCTTCTACTTTGGTTTAATGCTGTTTTTCCTTTTGTGGCTTCCTAGCTGTCATGTTTTATTTTTTTTTTTTTCTTCTCTTTCTTTTTTTCTTTTTCTCCTGTCTCTCTACCTTCTTTGACTCTTCTTCCTCCTTTGTAGAAGAAATGGAGATGTCCTTATACAGATAGTGGTGTTGGCGGTGAATACATAAATATGTGACTACAGGAAACCATCTCTTGTTTGCTTAGAATGGAATGTATGGTGTGTTAACAAAACAGTCTAAAAAAATGGGTTGATGAAGAAACCTTGAGGTCACTATATTGAGTGAAATAAGATAAGTACATAAGGACAAATATTGCAGAGTCTTACTGATATGAACTAATTATAATATGTAAACTCATAGACATGAAATGTAAGTTGTCAGGATATAGAACGAGGCTAAAGAATGGGGAGTGGTTGCTTATTTGAGCAGAATACTCACTAGGGTGAACTTAAATGTTTGGAAATGAACAGAGGTGATGGTAGCACATTGTGAGAATAACTAACAGTGCTGAGTGGTATGTGAATGTGGTGGAAAGGGTAAGCTCATACTCATGTATGTCACCAGAAGGAAAGTTGGAGGTTAAACAATGGGAATGTATAAAATAGTGAATCTTGTGGTGGACAATGTCCATGATTAACTGTACAAATATTAGAAATATCTCTCATGAACTAGAACAAATATATGACACTATAACTAGAAGTTAATAATAGAGGGGCATATAGGAAAAAATATATACCTATTGCAAAGTGTATACTACAGTTAGTAGTATTTTGACATACTTTCATCAACAGTAACAAATGTACTATACCAAAACTGAATCAATAATGAAAGGGGTGTGGTTAGGGATATGGGAGGATTTGAGTTTCCTTTTTTGCGTGTGTCTTTATTTCTTTTCTGGAGTAATGAAAATGTTCTAAAAATTGAAAAAAAAATTTGACTGTGGTGAAGGATGCACAGCTGTATTATGGTACCATGGGCAAGTGATTGTGCACTTTGGATCTTTGGATAATTATATGGTATGTAGACAATCTCAATTTAAAAAATGGAAAAAAAAAAGAGTTAAGCTGTGCTTTGAATTTTGAATGGACTGTGCCATCTGCTTGCTGCTTGATGTTCCTTTAAAAGACAACAATTTTCCTTCCACAATTAGAGGTAAAGCCTTAAGATGCAAATACCTCTGGGACATAACCTCTCGAAACTCATTTCACAGTAAATTGTAATTATTCAATGAGTGAGTATAAAACTGGTACTAATCACCATCACATATTTAATTCCTGTTCGGTACCTGGCTCCTTAGAGGATTTGCATACTTTTATCTCCAGTAATTCATATATAAAGTCAAAGGTCAGTATTATTATTTCCATTTCATGGATAAGGAAACCAGGTTTCTGAAAGGTAACTTGCCCAAGGGCATGTACCAGTAAGTATAATAGCTGAATATGGCATGGTTCCTCTCATGAACTATTTTAAAAATATAGTTATTTATCCATATTAAACCAGTAGGACTGGATTGAAGTTTTAGGATTCCAAAAACCTTTTAAACCATTTTGTTATCTGCGTTATCATTTTTTATTATATAATTTGACTACAGAATCCAATAATTTGACTTGGCAGATTTAAAGTTCTGTTGCCATTTTGGCTTTAACTGCCTAAACAAAAAGGAGGGGTTTATTAATTCTGACCTGTTTGGTATTAAGAGTGTGTCCCCTTGTCATCTCATAATAATATAAAAAGAGACTGGTAGATTTTGATAAAATTAGTTAGAGTCCTAAAGGATATCAAGACAAAAAGTGGGCAGGTCATGACATCCAAAAAAGGTTTTCAAATGGGCATATTCTCAGTGATCACCTGGAGTGAGTTTTATTGTTAACAGAAGATCTGGTCTTAGAATATCAGATCCCTGTTCAACAGGTGAGGGTCCCACATCCTTATTTCATTGAGAGCATTGCTGTCATCCCTGTCAGACCTTACATTTTCTTTTGTTAAGAAATATTATGAAATGCCCCTAACAATACTGAAGTAAAATTCATAGAAAATATAACCTACCCTCACATGTAATTTTTAAAAAAATATTAATATAACCCCAGTGGGTTTTAGGCAGAATATAATAAGCCAATTCTCAAATTTATAGATAAAGAAGTGTAAAAGGGCAAGAATAGCCAAGTCATTTATAAAATAGAAGAATATGAGGGGAAGACTTGTTCCACTAGCTATCAAGACTTATCAGGAGGAACACATGAGGGACTTGTGAGGTGTTGGGTAGGAGTTTATTTTAAAATTTGCTAAGTTGTACCTTTATACTTGATCCATTTTTTTCTGGGTTTGTTATATTGCAAAAAAGGGAGGTTGAATAAATCAATATAATGCTCTAGCTGTGTTTTAGTTTCCTAGGCTGCTCAAACAATAACATGAAATGGGGCTGGTTAAACAATGGGAACTTATTCACTCATGGTTTGGGCTGGGAAAAAGTCCAAATCAAGATGCCATTAAGGTGATGCTTTCTTCTCAAAGACTGTGGTGTTCTGGGGCTGGCTGCCAGCAATCCTTGGCTCCTTTCTCACATGGTAAGGTACTTGGCAGCATCTCCTGGTCTTTCCCTTCTCTTCTCGGTTCTGTCCTTGTCCAGCCTCTTATTTCCTGTGGCTTTTCTCTCTATTTGAATTTTACTCCACTTATAAAGGACTCCAGTAATAGGATTGAGATCTATCCTTATTGAGGTGGGCCATACCTTAGCTGAAGTAACCTCATCAAAAAGGTCCTACTCACAATGGGTTCACACCCACAGCAATGGATTAAATTTAAGAACATGCTTTTCTGAGGTACGTACACTTTTAAACCACCATGCTGTGACATAAAGTAGAAATAAAAGGAAAGGATTAGACTAGAAGACAAATGCACTGCCATGTATTTCCAGAATGCCCTCTAGGGTGTGACCATCACCCTTGGAAAACTCTTGATTTAGAAAATTAATTTGGTAGGTAGATTTTTACAATTGTGCTTGATGGTGCTGGTTTTTTGTTAACAAATTGGAGAGGTTTTTTTTTTTTTTTTTAAAGTTGTCCTAAAGCCTTCATGCTACATTCTGAGCCTGTTTTTGCTGATCCTTAATGGAAACTAAGAGCAACTGATCATTATTTTCATAGGCAGATATGCAGATTTTTGAGCAAGCTTTCTGTATTTTATATTTGTACTCTGTTTATTTTCCTTCTTTGCTTCTTTTACATTATAGATGTACTATTTTGTACTTGTAATTAATGAACTTAATTAATTGTATTCTAAACATTTGTCTATTTTTAGCTTTGATAAGAACTTTTAGCATTTGGTTAATGCCTTGCAGTTTGGTGTTATCGCAGAATTCAGCAGAGCTTGCTTCTGATCCATTTACCTGTCATGGATGAAAATGTTAAATATATAGCACTGTTATGACTGGTCATATTACTATGAATCATTTATATTCTCTGCTCTATGTACCTTCATTCTGAGGCCATAAGCAGAAGAGGACATCTTTGGCATGAGCTGTCCCATCTGTAAAGCCGCAGCCCAGGACAAATACATGTAGAAAGGAAAACTGAAGTCAAGTTTTAAAACAGTCAAGTTCTTAAAGGATAAGAATGAAATTTAAAAACAAAAGTGTTCAAAAACAAATGAATACAAATAGTCTTGCCTTCTAATACTATAAATGTTTTTTAAAACATTTTTATTATTAAATACACTTTAAGCCATAAAAGAAGATAGAATTTTTAAAGTTTCATCCAATCTTGTCACTGTGACATTAAAAATTTTTTTTATCTTAGTCGAGTTATATATAAAGGCTTTAAAATTTTTTGTGCTTTTCTTCTTCTTACTTAACATTATTTTTTAAACATTTTCCAGGTAGCCATCACAGGTACCAATTTTTAGCCAGTGATTGAGCATAGAACCCTGCCCAACATAAGCATTTGATTGTCATCGTGTTTTCTACTGGTCCTTGGGTGCACAGTAACTCTTATAAAGTGATTACAGAAAAATACTCTTGCAGTCATATAAGTTCCTGGATGTTCTCACCATAGTGATGATGCAGAATAGCGTTCATTTTAGTGGGTTTATTAGTCCTAGTCTTCTAAATTGCTGTAGTCTTCTACTTGTAGGTTAATTAAAAGCCTAAAAGTTTAAAATTTTTTCAGTTTTATTTATGTGTCAGACAAATGAGTTGTTGACAGTGGTTTTTTAAGAATTTATAGATTTATAAGTACCTTGGGATAGATCAGTTTTGACTATTTAGGTCTAGTTTAACCTACTTGAATTTCCTTTGTTGTTGGGCACTTAGTTTGTAGAGAAGGAATATTGCTTTGAGCACCATAAAAAGTGTTAAAATATTTTCTCTTAATATTTTTAAACCAATATGTTTTAGAGTCTTCCAATATTAACATTTTTTTTATCTTTTTGGACTAGATCATACTCATTGTTTTAGTCACAGTAAATTTGAAATTTCAAACCAAATAAAAGGGATTGATCAGAGGGGCTCATAAATTGATGTCCAAACAATATTGAATTATAAGTACTGCTTTCTTTTGGAATAGCTCTATTGAGAAATAATTCACATACCATACAATTCACACATTAAAAGTATTCAGGTTAGTGGTTTTTAGTACATTCAAAAAGTACGATCATCACCTCAGTTAATTTTAGAACAGTTTCATCTCCCCAAAAAGCCTGCCCTTTAGCTTTCACCTACCAAACTCCCCATCCCCACCGTCCTCAGCTCTAGGTACCACTAATCTTTCTGTCTCTATAGATTTGTCTATTCTGAACATTTCATATAAATGGAATCTTATAATATGTGGTATTTTGTGACTGGTTTCTTTCACTTAGCATAGTGTTTCCAAGGTTCCTCCATGTTGTAGTATATAGCAGTATTTCATTCCTTCTTGTGGCCAAATAATATTGTATTGTATGGATGTACCACATTTTGTTTGCCTATTCATCAGTTGAAAGTAGGATTCTTCAAAAGCTTGAAATCTCTGACTTTAGAACTGATGGGGCTTACTTGGTAATATGAATGGAGGTTTTGCTCATAACCAACCCCCAGAGAGGATAATCAGTACATGGAGAGAGTATCCTAACCTTTTTTTTTTATAGCCCTTCCTGGGATCAGAGATTGCAGGCAAAAAATTAAATCTACCTACAACCTCCGAAAATAGAATCCCCTTGGAACATCTGAATGGTGGGAGGGGGAGCAGAGGATGTAGGCCTCTACATCAAGAAGGTATAATCTCAGACCTTAAGTAAAAAGACAGAGCCACTGTATAAAAAGATTATAAAATATATACATTAAAAGAGTTAACTAGCAGTATTCCTAAATAAAGGTAAATTTCATGCTTGAAATTCATCTGTTTATTTTCCTTAAGTGCAAACATGCAGCTATTTTATAATGGGCTTAGTCATTGTTGGCCTACCTTGCTTACAAACAGCATTTATCATATTCATATCCTCTTGTCCATGCATTCTCATCAGGTGGGTGAAAATTGGTTCTTGGGGTAAAAAAGAGCTTATGCTTTTTATGAATAAAGCACAGATGTATATTGACAGATATACAATATGGTATACAAACTTCATTTGGGGGCAATTAGGGAAAAAATGTCTAAAAGTGTTCCTTAGGGAATGATAATGAAAAAAAAGGTTGAGGAATACTGCCTTAAGGAGGAAAAATCACTGCTCTAGAGGCACCTGGGAAATTTCAAACTCCGTTTGGGGATTTTCCTAAGGATACCCTATAGGGAGCAGGAAATTCACTTGCTCACTCATTCATACTCATATAACCATACACTCTCCTCTCCTACCCCTTTTTTCCTTCTTTAGTTGGAGGGAGGGGCTAGAAATGGGGAGGAAAAATGGACCAGAATACACTTGGGTAGATAGTCCAGACTGTCTGATTTCTAAAAGGACAACCTTACATACCATTAGGCCAATTTCTGCAACTGGGCCTTCACACATTTACATGTGTGGTTGTGCAACCCTAAACACATTTCTCCCTTTACTTAGAGTCAGAAAGAGTGATTTTGCATAATTTATTTCCCTTGGAAGGCGCATCTCATGCCAACAGTTTTGTTTCATCAAGATGCTTTATATGTTTCCCTTAAATTTTCAGTGCAGTTAAATCTGACTCTTTATGAGCCATAAGCAAAGACATAAATGATAATAGAAAAAATGTTCTTCAATTATAGGAAGCAAGGAATCTAGGGTACATTGTTCAGCTATTTTCTTTTCCTGTGGTAGAAAGCTGGTAACAAATGACTTTAAAATGGTTTTCCTTTTTTTTTTTTTTTTTTAAGCTTCCCCTTTGGGAAAAAGTTAAGCTGTAGTGATCACTTACCCAAAACAAATGTTACTCATATTATGCAAAAATGAAGAATCAACTAAGCTGATATTCAGACACTTACTTGTTTAACAAATGTTTGGATTCCAATTATATGTTAGAACCTTATTAGGTATTGGGCCACAGAAGTGAGTAAGACAAAGCCTCACCCTCAAGGAGGTTACATTCTAGGTGGGGGAAATGGATTAAAAACAATCAACATTTATAGTTCCATGAGATAACTATAACAATAGACAGTGCACCTGGAAACATAAGAGATAGAAGAGGACACCTAATTCAGCCAAATGGAGCTAATTCAAGTTCTAATCATAAAAGCTATACTTACAGATGGATGAGGTGCTTGGGCAAAGGGTGGAACCAGGGTAACTCAGAGCGAAAGCGGGTAAGAGAACATAGCTCCTAAGTCTTTGACAGACCAGTTATTTGGTACCCTTTCTAGAAATATTGTTTAATATTACCCAAGGACTGTAGAGGAGAAGGACCGAGCCTTCTGGTGATTGTGTTCCAAATTGTAGAGCCTCTCCAGCCATGCTCTGTGGTTGAATGCATGGTGTCTTAGATAGCAATTCAACAGCTGTCTGTGCCACTCAAGCATACCTCTTGGGACCTTCACTGCATCCCACCCCACCCATATCCCAGTGACTTATCAAAAGTGTTTTCCTCTAATCTCATACAGTGCTGGAATTCTGTTAAGTGTAGTTTTCCTCCATCACTTTACATTTCTAATAGTGCTTAGTGCCTCAACAATGTTTCAGAGCTAATCAAATGGTTCTGACCAATCTCTTTGTTTCTGATAGGGCCTTATAGGCTTTCCTGGGATGTTTGAACTTTATCCTGAAGTCAGTAGCCTTTGAGTATGAGCAGGGAAGGGATGCTGTTTTTTTTGTTTGGTTGGTTGGTTTTTTTTTTTTTGTTTTTTTTTTTGAGGTCTCCTCTGCTGGACCACAAGGATGGGCAGTCAATGGATAGGAATGAAGTTGGGTAAGGATGTCATACTAAAGACAGAAAAAATAAACTAGGAAACCAAATCATAGTCTAGACAAAATAGGATGAGGTTGTTGTGGTAAAGGGGATGAAGAATTTGATTTGAAAGTTATTTAGGAGATAAATGCAGCCTTTCTTAGAGAATAACTAAAAGTAAAGGCTAACTCCCAGCCTTGGGTGTTATATTAGTTTCCTATTGCTATGGTAACAAATTACCTCAAATTTAGTGGCTTAACACACAAATGTATTATCTTACAGTTCTAGAAGTCAGTAGTCTGAAATGGGTCTCACTGGGCTAAAATCAAGGTGTCAGTGGAGCTATGTTGCTGGAGTCGGTAGGGGAGAAACCATTTTCCTGCCTTTTCCAGCTTCTAGAGGCTGTCCCCATTCCTTGCCTCATGGCCCCCTTCCATGTTCAAAGCCAGCAATAACCAGCTGAATCTTTCTTACATTGTATGACTTTGATACTCTCTGTCTCCTTCTTCTACATTTAAGTACTCTTGTGATTGTGTGGGGCTCACCTATATACTACAGGACAATCTTCCCATCTCTAAGTCAACTAATTAGCAATCTTAATTCCAGCTGTAATCTAACCATTTGCCATGTGACTTAACATATTCACGGGTTCCAGGGTTAGGATGTGGACATCTTTGGGGGACTGTTATTCTACCTACCACAGGAACCTAGATAGATAGTGGTGCTATTTGCTAAAATAGAAAAGGAGGGAGAACAGTTTGAGGTGGGGGCATTGACACAAAGATTTCTATTTTAGTTTTTTGGAGTTAAAGTGCCTGTGAAACTTTCCAGGGGAGATGTCTTAGGCAGTTGAAAATGTGGGTCTGGAGCTTAGTAATTATTAATTTGGCTGTTGTTTTATGGGTAGCAGCTGAAGTCATGATTATGGATGAAATTGTCTAGGATGGGTACATAAAGTAAAAAGAGAAAGTCAGGGTGACACCTGGATAACATCCATGTTTAAGGGACAGAATAAAAGAAGAGGACCATGTATAAAAGAAAACAATACTGATGAAGAGCATAGAAAGAGGCAGGAAGAATAAAAGTAGAGAATGTCATGGAAGAATGGGGTAGCCAGTCACATTAAGAGTGCACAGCATTAAGTGGGACTGAAAAATATCTGAACAGGTCCAGGTGGATAGAAGACTGATGGCAGCATGGAGGAATAAATGGGAAGAGAGAACATGGAGATCAATGGGAAGAGAAAGAGAGAAAGGGCAGTGGCCAGAGGAAGGATATAGGTTTGAGAAAATGGTGGCTTTTGTTTGCTTGTTTGTTTTAATAAATGGTTGGGAAAAGATGATGAATTCACATCAGCAGGGCCCTGTGACTTGCATTCTCCATTATTCAAAAAATTAGTAAAACTTATTGATAGCACCACTATTAGCTATTATTTTTGAGATGCCATGGAGCATAAAAGACAACTATGAAAAGTAGAGAATAGCTTCTGGATGACCCCAGTAATTATGGATGTCTTCCTATTCCAGATAGCAGGGAGGATATTACTTGCAACATATCATCAAGCAATCCACTTAAAATAAGCACCTTGACAAGCATGAGGCACTGAATAGCAATGACTCTATTTTTACAAATGGCAAATTTTACCAGTTCTTTAGTCTCTTTTAGTGATAGACCATGAACAAAAAGAGAAAATAGTAAATGCTAACACCTGAACATTGGTGAAACTTTTGGGGGTATTCTGAATCGTACAAATGTTTAGTGCACATCTAACTGGCATAGTAGCTGCAAAAACAGTAATTGTAGCTTCATCTTGTAAGTGCTATCTTTCTGCCAGGCATTGTGCAGAACACATTACGTAGTTCAAATCGTTTAATCTTCACAACAACCCCAAGTCGATACTATTACATAATGAGGGAATTATGTCCCTTTTTGATCTCTTAATTTTGAAAAGTGATGAGTAACTAACTGGCTCTGTAGAGAACAACAACCCAGGTGATTAAGTGGTTAGAAAACCAATTTAAATCAGAGCTCTGAAGCTGGAGGTCTAAAGAGGGGCATTTTTATTTGGCCAGTACAATATAAGGATCTCTGAGTTAATTGCCAGCTCTTAAAAATTAGGAAATTTCACGTAAAAATCCAAATCATTGACTGCTCTTGAAGAATACGAAACTTTGTCAACACTACATCCACATTCACCCATGGCTGCAGTGGGTGTAAGCCTGTGTTCTCCAGTATGCTGAGGTCCTCTACCCATGCCCCCCGCCACTTGGGCATTTATTAAGCACTCCTGGTTTAAGTCATGTGGCTGGAGAAGAGTCTAACTTTGGGAAAGGATGCTTTTCAAAAGAGGGATATTATACTTTTCCATGAAAGACTAGTTAAGAAAAAAGAAGGAAGGGAGGAATGAGAGAAAGAGGAAGGGAGGATGACATGCCAGGGAGGGAACTTAATTTGCAAATAAGAGTTTGGTAGGAAGAACTTATTTCCTAAGGGTTAGGCAGTTGATAGCAGGGCCACACATTGAACAACTCCAGTAAGCACTGCTTTTTAGTCCATGTGAAAGTCACTCCCTTGGGTTGTACATATCTATCATACACAACTCTATGCACAAGCCGGTTTGGGAATTTCTAAAGCAGGTTACAAAATTTCCAACTGAATTTTTTTATACAGCCCAAATGGCTACTGGCTCCATAGTTCCCTGTCAGTAAGTAACAAGCCCCTCTCTCAAATGCCTTCTACTTCCTACCTAAGAGGGCCTGTTTCCCCACAACTTTGCCTACAGAGTATGTTTTTCAAGCTTTTAGGTTTTTGTAGATCTAGTAAGTGAGAGATCTTCATTTCTCTTATCAGGAAAGAAGTTGAACGTATTTTCAAATGTTTTTAGGACACTTGGCAATTCCTTTTTCTGTGAACTCTGCTCAATTCTCTCTCCCATTTTTCTGTCTGGGCTTTAGTTCTCTATTTTTAGGAATAATTAATATGTGATAGAAGTTGCATATTTTTTTTTCTCGGTTTGTTATTTGTGCTCTTGTTTTGCTTCTGGAATTTTTTACTCTGTAGAATTTTATTTGTTTTATATGTAGCCAAATTTACCAGTCTTTTCCCTTTTTGCATCTGGATTTTGAGTCATTTAGGAAAGGTTTTACCATTCTCAGAATATAGAGGAATTTACCTATGTTTTCCTAGTACTTTTTTTTCTTTTTTTTTTACATTTAAATCCTTGATTCACTTCAAGTTTATCATTTATGGTGTGAATAATGGATCCAATTTTACCTTTTTCCATATGGCTATCCAGTTAACCCAACACAGCTTATTAAAAATTTAGTTCATCTTTTCAAACCCTGATTTGAGATGTTGTATGTACGTCAGCATCATATATACATTGTGTAATAAATTTTCATATGCAGTTGGGTCTGTTCTTGGATTTTCTACTCTGTTTCATTGAGCTATAGGGTCATGAGCCAATACCACATTATTTTATTTATAGAGGTTTTGTAATTTGTTGCAATATCTGCTCTTCTTTTTCAGGATTTTTCTGGCTGCTCTTGCTTGATTGCCCTTCCAAATGAATCTTATAATCAACTTATCTTAAGACATAAAACTGGTGGTACTTTTATTGAGATGATATTAAGTTTAAAATTAGGGAATAGTGACATCCTATGATGTTGAGTCTTCCTCTTCAAGAAGATAGTATGCTTTCCATTTGTTCAAGTCTACTTTTATGCCATGTTCTTTCTTATGGATGTTACCCTTCAGTTTTGGTCAGGTTGAATTTAAAGAGTTGGTAAGGGTATCCAAGTAGAACTACCTAGCCAGCAGTCAGAATGTGGGGCAAGAAGTCACGACAGAGAGAGGTGAGACTGGAGATATATGCTGGGGACCATTTTCATTAATAATATACTATTTCATGCAATACCGTTTTCCTGGTTGCATATTTGGTATCTTTAAGTTAGTCATTCAATAGCATTTTCTAAAGAATCCCTCATTGAAGACATTTAATTCATAGTTGATATATGACTAGGTAACATTTTCATGTTTTCTTATCAGTGAAAATAATAATTTAGTGCTATTTGTTTTTAAATTGTGTAGCAGAATTCTTCAGTTTCATTGAATAAAAAAATTGTTTTTCAGGTTGTTTCAATGACTAAATTTTTTTATTCTAATTCTAAGATAAAAGAAGGATGTTTTGGACTTTATCAACTACATAAAAATATTCAAATAAAAACCCTTGATATTGTTTAAGCATCATTTTCTTAGAGCAAAGGAAGTGACTGTGTTTTTAAATGAAAACTCATTGATGGCTGTAGCCCAGAAAATGTAATGGTTTAGCGTCAGAACTTAATAACTAAAGAATTGGATTCACCATAAGGAGATGACTAGACGAAATAGTTTAAATTATGCCTTGCTTTTGGTGTTATACTTAGGAAATCACACATGGATGCAGCCACCCATAAGGGCACATATTCTAGATAGTGCCTTTTCAAGAAATCCTTAATCAGGAAATTAAACAAAGTTTATGAAAGCCTATTTTTCTATATTTTAGAAATATTTTTATAGATTTGAAAATAAGAATTAAAAATACAAAAACTGGCAAAAGCTACTATCTTATGCATTATCTTCTATTTCAAACGAGGTAACAGGTATTAAACCTTTATAGACCACCTCAGGAAAGTGATGCTATGGTGGTACAGACTAAGCTTGTTTAAGAAATTTAGGTAATTCACTTTAAATTGTAGACCACTAACCATTTCTCCACTGGAGAGTTATTTAGGTGAGGCAGTTAGAAGGGAAGGAGGAAGGGGGAAATGACCCTAAAACCCATAACAAGAAGTTCCTTTTGGTATTAGCACCACTAGACCTCACTCCGGTGGGCACCCAACAAGAACCAGTGAAAGGTGCAACTTGTCAGTCCCTCATTAGCATAACCAAAAGGGGAGGGGCCCGTCCAAGTCCTTGTAATACAGGAATCCCAACCCGGTGAGTGCTTCTCCTTCCTTGAGAAATGCCTTTGCTCATTCTTTTCTAGCATATACTTTTGCTACGCATTAAACTTTTCTTGGCTTTACACACTGACTAGTCCTTGAATTCTTTCCTGTGACTAAGTCAAGAACCCTCATAGTGTCCATCCCTGGTTGAGGTCTCTACCTCTCCGAGAACTCCCAGGGGCCTACGGCGTCATAGGTGTCTATGTATCTATTTTTCTGTAACACCAGTACCTGCAGTAATACTTAAAGTTCATACCTGCTTTGGGCTCTGTGTGTATTGAGAATGGACTTGGGGGAAGATGGTAGGAATGCTACTACCTTTCACCTTAGTTTCAGAGAAAGAGGGGCAAAGACAATTTATTTGGAAGTTTTATTGGGAAAACTTGAGAAATAATAAAAGCATGTTGCCTTTTCTTTGCTTAAATCTCTTTTTTCTCATCCATTCTACACAGCAGCTGTTTTCTTTGGAGTATTAATAGCTTATGTGTTGAATGGTTTTCCAGGGATTCTTCTTGTTAAGCCAATATGCAAACAAAATGATCTTAACTATATTTCTTGACACGGGGCTAACATGGATATAGTAGTCTTAGAATTATTCCAACTCAGGCAGAAGGAAAGCAAACTTTGGTGGGTCCATTTCCCTATCCACATTGCCAAGTTTGTATTAGTCAGTCTTGAAGGCATTTAACCTTTGGTCATTAGAATAAGAGGGCAAAAGGAAAAAGAGCCTTAGATAATCATTGGATAAAAGAAAAAAGCTGGAAAAAGAGATGGGGTATTGCAGTGTCACTCAGACTACTTCACAACTTTCAACTAAACAGTGCCCCATGCGAAGAGAAAGATGCCCAGGTGGCAGTGACAGAAGTTGGCTGCTAATCCTGTCTCATGGGGCCACTGCAGGGAATGTTCACTCGCTGCTTAGGTGCCACGATTTCGATTTTGTCCTTCATGTGGGAATAAGTGAAAAGCTTACTTTCAGGTTATATAATAACTGTTTCATTGGGACCGCTTTTCTGAAAATAAATCACTTATCTCCAAAAAAAAAAAGCAGCAAGCAGCTTTCCTTTGATCGTACATCAGAGTCAACCCATTCAGATCCTTGAACACAAGGGTGCTTCAGTCGATCTGCATGGGTAGACAAGCATTAGTCATTTGTTAGTTTTCTAATTTGTTAGTCTTCTAATTTTATCAGTTTTCGTAATTTATTTGCATAGTTTTTATCTGGGTTTTCTATTGATCATCTTTGTAGTCCTGAACATAAGAAAACATTGTGAAAATAACCTGAAAAATGAAGCGTTGTTTTACTTCTTGTTGAAAACAACCCTTTGATTAATTTTATTCTGCTTATTTCCTTAAATTTAACCTTTAACTATTTTAAAAATTACATACCTTTTTCTATGTTAGAACTGAAGTCTACTATGTTGAGGAAATGACTTTAAATGAATGACTAGAATTCTTCAAAGCTCTAGCCACACTACACAAGAGGATTCTGCAGTTTGCACATGGGAGAACTGTGGCTAGTTTGCTCTTAGTCCTGATTCAGGTATAGTCAGGCTTATGCATAGGCTCATTATCAGAAAGGGTAAACATACTTGATAATTAATTGTTATTGAACATGAAATTTCAAAGAACCAAAACTCAAAATTGATTCCCCACGAAAGAGCTTCCTTTCTTATTACTTTGAAATGATCTTTCAATTTGCACTCATTCTAAAAGCTGCCATTTGAATTGGACTGGGAACAAATGTTCAAATTTACTGAAACTAACTCATGGCTTAATCTCTGGCAGTTTCATTTTATTATGTGGTCAACAGATGTGTCACAGGTTGGATTCAAAATGAAGATAAAAGTTTAAAAAGTTAAACTGTGGTCATCAAATAATTTTTCAGACCTGTAGGAAAATAACATTTAAAATCTGTTTGTAAAATACTCAGCTGCAACACAGATTTTTATTCCTTTCTTTCCTTGTTCACTCCATCTCCTCCCTACCACTCCTTCACTACCAGCCCCTGCCCAATTATGTGTGTGCATTCATTTGCAAAAGGCTATCGAGTAGTGAAAACAGAATAAGGAATTTGGATTCTCAGATTGGTTACTTAGCTTCCATGGACAAGATGATAGAAGTACTTTTCCTACCTCCCTCACCAGGGCTATTGATTTCAAATGAAACAAAATATTTAGAAACTTTAATTCCCCTAATGTCATCATTCTTACTGAGATCACATATCCAGGATCTGCCCTTTCATCTTCTGACACTATTTTGGGAGGTAGAGGTATCAGAAAACTATTTTCCCAATCCTTCTACCATCACTGGACTCCCTGGAATTGGGAATGCCAAGTCCTTACTGTAAGAAAATTTAATTCCTTATTCTAAGAGGTCTTTTCAAGTGCCTGTGCTAACAAGGAATTTAATGGAGTGATAATGTATATATATTCCCATACAGTGTGATTTGGAACTTGCTTAAACTTGCTGATAGTAAGGGAATTTGGAGACTTTTATCAATTCTCAGGCTGTAGATCAAAATTCTCAATAGTACTTACAACATGGCAAGGAATTTTGCCTATGGCCTTCGCTGATGCTTCTTAAAGTTACCCTTTTTTAAGACTCTAAAATGTTAGAACTGTTAGAGCTATGTAGGGCTGTGATTTCTAAGAAGGTGCTTGATCCCCTTCCCACAGAGTTGCAAACTACCTCTTTCCTTATCTTCCCCAACTACTTACCTAAGGCCCTATGAATGCTTGTTGAATCTAAGCTCAGGTTCTGGCTTCAGAAGCCTATTATCTAGCCCATTTTGAAGGTTAGCTTACTAGTAAATCTCTCTGCTGGTCCCGTAGCTCTTTGAAATTCTCGACACTATTATTTAGCTCTGAAACACTCACACTTTACCACCTCCACCAACATCTTTGCAAAGCTCTTACTCTCTCAGAGACTATTTCCCACTACCATTAGTTCTTTTCTTAAAAAAAAAAAAAAAAAAAAAAAAATTATTTACTGAGGTGAAATTCACATAACATAAAATTAATCATTTTAAAGTGAACAAAGTCAGTGGCATTTAGTATTTTCAATATGTTATACAACCACCACCTCTAATTCCAAAACATTTCTGTCACTCCAAAATAAAACCACATATCCATTAAATAGCAATTTCTCCCCATTTCCCCAACCCATAGCCCCTGGCAACCGCCAGTCTGCATTCTAGTTCTACAGACTTATCTATTCCGGATATTTCTTATAAATGGAATTATCATAGAATATGTGACCTTTTGTGTCTGGCTTCTTTCACTTAGCATGAGGTTTGGCAGTTCATCCACATTATAGCATATATCAGTACTTCATTCTTTTTATGACTGAATAGTATTCCATTGTATTTATATACTGCAATTTGTTTCTCCAGTGTTCTGTTGGTGGACATTTGGGCTGTTTCCACTTTTTGACTTTTGTAAATGGTGCTGCTAGGAACATGCATGTACACGTATTTTTGAATCCCAGTCTTCGGTTCTTTGGGGTATTTATCTAGGAGTGGAATTGCAGGGTCATATGGTACTTCTGTGTTTAACTCTTTGCAGAACTGCCAGACTGTTTTCCACAGTGGCTGTGCCATTTTATATTCCTACCACCGCAGAGATTTTTTTTTAATTTAATTTTTAACTGTTACATACCCCCAACATGTAGACTATTCTAGGTGCTGAATTGTTCAGCATCTTAAAAATCACTAGAGTATTTATGATTAATATGTAAACTCAAATAGGTTTTATGATTGCTTTTACTGATGATTGCATTAACGTCTACTTATTTGGGGATATTTGGTTTTTTAGAGAGGTTGGAACAAATCTGGATAAAATAATTTTTACGGTGTAGTCATAAAACAATATATCATTTGCACTGGGAATGCAACATTGCTGTGTTTTGCCTTTTTTTTGAGAAAGGCTTCAAGTATTTAATGCCTTTTTTAAAAAAATAAAATGATTAATATGTGTTTTTACAGGAGATTATTTCTCATTATAGCTTCAATATTGGAATAGAGATTAAGTTTCTGAATTTGAATCTGATTTTTCAGACTTTTAATTTCTGTAAGATTTTCTGTGCTGATGCAGGGTTGCTGTTTTTAGGTCATGGCTATTTGACTTCTCTAGAAGCTATTCTTTTACTAAGTGACTGACAGGAATCATTACTCTCTATGGCAAGAAACCAGAAGTTGGCAGGAGCCCTACAATGACTGTCCAATTGGATTTATTTTTTTTAACCGTGGTGCCAGTTTCCAAATTATCCTCAGTTATAGGGCATCTGTTTTCTTAAAAAGGTTCAAAGAGGGTGATATACATACAGTGACAGCCCTGCCCAAGTCAGTTGTGAAGGGACAGGCCCTTCCTCAGGCACAGACTTTCTATTTAGCACTCTGGACAGAAGCCAGAGATCACAGTACCTTGTTAAAATTGCACAAGTCAAAGCCACAACCATCAGGCAATATTTGTATTTGCTCCTGAAACTCTCACATTGTGACTTTGATTCCTACTGATTGTTTAGAGGTACAAATCTGACAAGGATCACTTTGTAAAGATTGACAATAAGCACTAAAAGTCTCAGTGATTATAGCAATATTTTTTTGTCTCAACTGCTTCCTACTATGAATTTAAAACATAGAAAAGGACCATGTCTCTAATCTCAAGAGATTTCTGAATTTGTCTCTTTTCTGAGAGAATTGAGTAGAAAGTGTTTCAAGTAGAGGCCACTCTGGAGCTCAGATCTACCATTTCACCTGAGGTAAAACAGTCCTGCTTTTATCCCCTGCTTTGCTGTCCAGAGCCAATTTGATAATAACAAGCCCAGAATGAAACACATCTGTTTATTTTCCCTTATCTGCTGGTAACAACTAGAAATGCTTTTGCTTGCTTGAGCTTTGCCTCCCCAGAATCTTGGTGTTTGTTTTGAATTTTGTTTTTTGGCAGAATGAGAGCCCGTGCATGCCAGGCAGGCTCAGGGATGTGTGTTTAGCAGTTTGGGGTTTTGTTTTCTATTTTTATTGACTGGCTTTCAGATTTAAATGTCTGACTCTTCTATTGTCCTAGCTGTGCTGTCAGTAATGAATGCGTCCTCTATTTTGGAACCATGCTGGATAAAATGAAATTTGTCTATCTTATTCCTTTATCAGGTGAATTTACCCAACTGGGCCTACTACCATTTAAAAATATTGTTCAAAAGACTCTCAAAATTGTCCTTTGTTAAATGAAGCATATTTGTACTCTAAGTCTCCTAAGGGGAGAAAACAAGCTAGTGCTCTAAAGGAATGGATTTATATTAGCTGCCCTTTTTTTGACTTTTAAAAATTGAGATATAATTTATATATCAGAAATTTCATAATTTCTAAGTATACTGTTGAGAGCTTTTTAGTATATTCATAATGTTTTGCAACCATCATCATCATTATTTAATTCCGGAACATTTTCATCATCCCGAAAAGAAACCCTATATATCCAGAAGCGCAGTCACTCTCTATCCCTCCTCCCCCAGCCCCTGGCAACCACTTATCTACTTTATAACTCTGCATATTTGCCTGTTCTGAACATTTCGTATCAATGAAATTATGCAATATGTGGCCTTTTGTGTCTGGCTTCTGATACTTGCATAATGTTTTCAAGGTTCTCACATATTGTAGCATGCATCAATACTTCACTCCTTTTTATGGTTGAATAATAGTCCATTGTACGTACATACCACATTTTGTTTATCGATTCATCAGTTGACATATGTTTAGATTATTTCCTTTTTTTGGCTATTATGAAAAACGCTGCTATAAACATTTGTGTATGAGTTTTTGAGTGGACATATGTTTTTAATTCTCTTGATTATATACCTAGAAATAGGATTGCTAGGTCATTTGATAACTCTATGTTTATCTTTTCAAGTAATCGCCAAACTGTTTTGCAATGTGGCTATACCATTTTACATTGCCATAAGCAATGTGTGGTGGTTCCAGTTTTTCTACATCTTGGCCAACATTGTTATTGTCCATATTTGTTATAGCCCTCCTAATGGGTATGAAATAACATCTCATTGTGATTTTGATTTGCATTTACCTGTTGGATAATGAAATTGAGCATTTTTCACATGCTTATTGGCCATTTTTGTATCTTCTCTGGAGCAGTGTCTATTGAGATCCTTTGCCCATTTTTTCATTGGGTTATTTATTCCTAGGTAGTTTATTCTTTTTTGATACTACTGTAAATGGAATTATTTTAAGTCCATATGTAGTTTGTTCATTGCTAATGTATAGAAATACAACTGATTTTTGTATATTGATTATATTAGCTACTTTTAAGAATGTCTTCTTAATCCAATATCCAAATATCCAAGAATATTGGAACCAATTGATAAAGAAGATTGTAGTCTTCCTTGGGATTCTTTTAAAGAAGACAATATGTACACTAATATTTATTGAGCACTTTTGTGTCATGCACTAAGTTACATGTGTTAAATGATTCATAATTATTCTACCCTGGAAGTCAGGCAATAAATTAAATAACATAGAAATATTTTCTATTCTCTAATTCTAGGCTCTTATATGGCTTGATCATTTTACTTTGTACAATGGTGATTCTCTTCTTCTCTGAGAAATTTTAATTTCAAAGAGTTCTTCAGCAAAACTGTGTTCATGGATTGGAAGAGGTTATGTCTGATAGCCTCCATTTTCTAAATGAAGTAGGCAGAAGGATCACCTCGAGAGTGAATGGGGCAGGAGTTGGATGGAATGCTTTGGAGAGAGGTAAAGATTTACAGCAGTTCCATGATGAAGAGAAGCCTGAAGAAAAAAAGAATTGTTGAACACTCTAATGGCTTTGCAAAATTTGGTATAACTCGGGGATGTAATCATGTGGTTTTTCTCACTTATCTGGTAGTAATTCACATTTTTATAATACACTTAATAATTTACACAATGCTTTCACATAGACTGTCTTATTCTGTCCTCCAGCAGTCTTGTGAACCAGAGATGCCTAGATGCTTTGTCACATCTTGATTTGTCTTTTGTTCTTTCTCATTTTTCTGACTTAGTATCTTAGTTTCCTAGGCTGCTCAAGCTAATATCATGCAATGGGTTGGGTTAAACAATGGACATTTATTAGCTTATGGTTTTAAGGCTAAAGGAGAGTCCAATCAAGGCTTCATCAAGATGTTGCTTTCTTCTTGAAGACCAGCCTTCTAGGGCTGGCTGCTGGCGATATTTGGTCCTTGGCTTGTCACATGGCAAGGCACATGGCAGCGTTTCCTGGTCTCTCTGTTCTCTTCCAGATGTTCAGTTTCTTGCTTCTTGTGGCTTTCTGTCTGTCTGAATGTCACTCTGCTTATAAAGGACTACGGTAATAGGATTAAGACCCATCCTGATTGAGATGGGCTGTACCTTCTTAACTGAGGAACCTCATCATAAGGTCTTTTACTTACAATGGGTTCACACCCACAAGAATGGATTAAATTTAAGAACATGTTTTTCTGGGGTGCATACAGTTTCAAATCACCACACTGAGAAAGTAGTCATTCATTGTACAAGTATTTATTTAGTATCTCCTATGTGCCGGGCACTATAAATTCAACAGCAAATAAAATAAACACAGTGCTGCCCTCTCCAAAATTAGAATCTAGTTGTGGAAGCAGACAAGTAAACAAGCAATTATAGTACAGTATAGTAAGTATTATGATGGAAATACAGGGTTTTATGAGACTACATAAGAAGGATACTGTATCAGTTAGAACTAAGTTTGGTTGCATATAACAGAAAACCCTAATGGCTTAGACACTCATGGTTGGCTTAGACACATCAAGGTTGCCTCCTTGTCCAAGATGGCTGCTGGAACTCCTGCTGTCATGACAGAATTCCAGACAGCAGGAAAGAAGAAGGGAAGAAGTGCAAAAGAGTGCATTCACTTCCTAGCTGAGATAGCTCCTTTTAAGGAACCTTCCTGGTGGTTTCACACGAACTTTCTGCTTGCATCTCTTTGGTCAGAACATAGTCAAATAGCTACACCTAGCTGTAGGGGAGTTTAGGAAATGTAGTTTTCATTCCCGGCAGCTGTGTGTCCAGGCAGCTTTTTTTCAGGGGGAAAAAAGTTCACTCTGTTACTAAGGAAGAAGACAAGAATAAATTCTGGGATAGTCAGCTAGCAATCTCTGTCATAGATAACCAAACCCATCTAGGGTAGATGATGAGCATATTCAGGGACTTAAAATTCTTTACTACTCGGTAGTAGCTTTATTTTACTGACAAGTAAGCTAATGCTCAGATTAAGTTTCCCATGATTCACACAGTTGAGTAGGTAGCATAGCAGTAACTTGAGTCTTCTTACTCCCAAATCTGGTATTCTTCTCTTACATCATTGCCTTTTATATGAATTTGTGTGTGTGTGGTATTTGTAGTTCAACAAATAGACAATTTTAAGATATAGAGCCTTACTTTCTGATATTCTAAATATTCTAAATCTTGATAGCATTAGATGCGTTATTTATACATCTAGAAAGATTAAGAAGTCAGTGCAATTTAGATGTGGTCCAGTGAAAAGCTTTTTATAATGGGTCTAATTTAGTTTTGATTCAGAAACTCAGTTGGCTTTTGAAACACAGTCATTTCTCAGTTTTTTGCAAAGTGTTTGCAAATTCTTCCCACTATAGGACGTGCTATTATATCATAATGAATACTGGTGAAAGTGATTCCTGAACTCCATTTTTTTTTTTTTTTTTAATCATCATTTTATTGAGATATATTCACATACCACGCAGTCATACAAAACAAATTGTACTTTCGATTGTTTACAGTACCATTACATAGTTGTACATTCATCACCTAAATCAATCCCTGACACCTTCATTAGCACACACACAAAAATAACAAGAATAATAATTAGAGTGAAAAAGAGCAATTGAAGTAAAAAAGAACACTAGGTACCTTTGTCTGTTTGTTTGCTTCCCCTACTTTTCTACACATCGATCCATAAACTAGACAAAGTGGAGTTTGGTCCTTATGGCATTCCCAATCCCACTGTCACCCCTCATAAGCTACATTTTTATACAACTGTCTTCGAGATTCATGGGTTCTGGGTTGTAGTTTAATAGTTTCAGGTATCCACCACCAGCTACCCCAATTCTTTAGAACCTAAAAAAGGTTGTCTAAAGTGTGCGTAAGAGTGCCCACCAGAGTGATCTCTCGGCTCGTTTTGGAATCTCTCTGCCACTGAAGCTTATTTCATTTCCTTTCACATCCCCCTTTTGGTCAAGAAGATGTTCTCCATCCCACGATGCCGGGTCTACATTCCTCCCCGGGAGTCATATTCCACGTTGCCAGGGAGATTCACTTCCCTGGGTGTCTGATCCCACGTAGGGGGGAGGGCAGTGATTTCACCTTTCAAGTTGGCTTAGCCAGAGAGAGAGGGCCACATCTGAGCAACAAAGAGGCATTCAGGAGGAGACTCTTAGGCACAAATACAGGGAGGCCTAGCCTCTCCTTTGCAGCAACCGTCTTCCCAAGGGTAAAACTTATGGTAGAGGTCTCAACCCATCAAACCACCAGTCCCCTATGTCTGTGGTCATGTTAGCAACCATGGAGGTGGGGTAGGCGAATACCCCTGCATTCTCCACAGGCTCCTCAAGGGGGCACTACATCGTTTTTTTTTTTTTTTTTTTTTCCTTGTTTGTCTTTTTTCTTTTTTTTTTTTTTTAACTTTCCCTTCTTTTTTCAAATCAACTGTATGAAAAAAAAAGTCAAAAAGAAAACAAACATACAATAAAAGAACATTTCAAAGAGACCATAGCAAGGGAGTAAGAAAAAGACAACTAACCTAAGATAACTGCTTAACTTCCAACATGTTCCTACTTTACCCCAAGAAAGTTACATACTATAGCAACATTTCAGTGAACTTGTTCCTACTACATCCATCAGAAATTAACAGACCATAGTCATTTCTGGGCATCCCCAGAACGTTAAATAGCTTATCTGTTCTTCTTGGATTATTGTTCCCCCTTCCTTAATTGCTCTCTACTGCTAGTTCCCCTACATTCTACATTATAAACCATTTGTTTTACATTTTTCAAAGTTCACATTAGTGGTAGCATATAATATTTCTCTTTTTGTGCCTGGCTTATTTCGCTCAGCATTATGTCTTCAAGGTTCATCCATGTTGTCATATGTTTCACCAGATCATTCCTTCTTACTGCCGCGTAGTATTCCATCGTGTGTATATACCACATTTTATTTATCCACTCATCTGTTGATGGACATTTGGGTTGTTTCCATCTCTTGGCAATTGTGAATAATGCTGCTATGAACATTGGCGTGCAGATATCTGTTCGTGTCACTGCTTTCCGATCTTCCGGGTATATCCCGAGAAGTGCAATCGCTGGATCGAATGGTAGCTCTATCTCTACTTTTCTAAGGAACTGCCAGACTGACTTCCAGAGTGGCTGAACCATTATACAGTCCCACCAACAATGAATAAGAGTTCCAATTTCTCCACATCCCCTCCAGCATTTGTAGTTTCCTATTTGTTTAATGGCAGCCATTCTAACCGGTGTTAGATGGTATCTCATTGTGGTCTTAATTTGCATCTCTCTAATAGCTAGTGAAGCTGAACATTTTTTCATGTGTTTCTTGGCCATTTGTATTTCCTCTTCAGAGAACTGTCTTTTCATATCTTTTGCCCATTTTATAATTGGGCTGTCTGTACTATTGTCATTGAGTTGTAGGATTTCTTTGTATATGCAAGATATCAGTCTTTTGTCAGATACATGGTTTCCAAAAATTTTTTCCCATTGAGTTGGCTGCCTCTTTACCTTTTTGAGAAATTCCTTTGAGGTGCAGAAACTTCTAAGCTTGAGGAGTTCCCATTTATCTATTTTCTCTTTTGTTGCTTCTGCTTTGGGTGTAAAGTCTAGGAAGTGGCCTCCTAATACAAGGTCTTGAAGATGTTTTCCTACATTATCTTCTAGGAGTTTTATGGTACTTTCTTTTATATTGAGATCTTTGGTCCATTTTGAGTTAATTTTTGTGTAGGGGGTGAGGTAGGGGTCCTCTTTCCTTCTTTTGGATATGGATATCCAACTCTCCCAGCCCCATTTGTTGAAAAGACCATTATGGCTCAGTTCGGTGACTTTGGGGGCCTTATCAAAGATCAGTCGGCCATAGATCTGAGGGTCTATCTCTGAATTCTCAATTCGATTCCATTGATCTATATGTCTATCTTTGTGCCAGTACCATGCTGTTTTGGCAACTGTGGCTTTATAATAAGCTTCAAAGTCAGGGAGTGTAAGTCCTCCCACTTCGTTTTTCTTTTTTAAAGTGTCTTTAGCAATTCGAGGCATCTTCCCTTTCCAAATAAATTTGATAACTAGCTTTTCCAAGTCTGCAAAGTAGGTTGTTGGAATTTTGATTGGGATTGCATTGAATCTGTAGATGAGTTTGGGTAGAATTGACATCTTAATGACATTTAGCCTTCCTATCCATGAACATGGAATATTTTTCCATCTTTTAAGGTCCCCTTCTATTTCTTTTAGTAGAGTTATGTAGTTTTCTTTGTATAGGTCTTTTACATCTTTGGTTAAGTTTATTCCTAGGTACTTGATTTTTTTAGTTGCTATTGAAAATGGTATCTTTTTCTTGAGTGTCTCTTCAGTTTGTTCATTTCTAGCATATAGAAACATTACTGACTTATGTGCATTAATCTTGTATCCCGCTACTTTGCTAAATTTGTTTATTAGCTCTAGTAGGTGTATCGTTGATTTCTCAGGGTTTTCTAGATATAAGATCATATCATCTGCAAACAATGACAGTTTTACTTCTTCTTTTCCAATTTGGATGCCTTTTATTTCTTTGTCTTGCCGGATTGCCCTGGCTAGCACTTCCAGCACAATGTTGAATAACAGTGGTGACAGCGGGCATCCTTGTCTTGTTCCTGATCTTAGAGGGAAGGCTTTCAGTCTCTCACCATTGAGTACTATGCTGGCTGTGGGTTTTTCATATATGCTCTTTATCATGTTGAGGAAGTTTCCTTCAATTCCTACCTTTTGAAGTGTTTTTATCAAAAACGGATGTTGGATTTTGTCAAATGCTTTTTCAGCATCTATTGAGATGATCAATTGATTTTTCCCTTTCGAGTTTTTAATGTGTTGTAATACATTGATTGTTTTTCTTATGTTGAACCATCCTTGCATGCCTGGAATGAACCCCACTTGGTCATGGTGTATGATTTTTTTAATGTGTCTTTGGATTCGATTTGCAAGTATTTTGTTGAGGATTTTTGCATCTATATTCATTAGGGAGATTGGCCGGTAGTTTTCCTTTTTTGTAGCATCTTTGCCTGGTTTTGGTATTAGATTGATGTTAGCTTCATAAAATGAATTAGGTAGTGTTCCATTTTTTTCAATGTTTTGAAAGAGTTTGAGTAAGATTGGTGTCAGTTCTTTCTGGAAAGTTTGGTAGAATTCCCCTGTGAAGCCATCTGGCCCTGGGCATTTATTTGTGGGAAGATTTTTGATGACTGATTGGATCTCTTTGCTTGTGATGGGTTGGTTGAGGTCTTCTATTTCTTCTCTGGTCAGTCTAGGTTGTTCATATGTTTCCAGGAAATTGTCCATTTCTTCTACATTATCCAGTTTGTTGCCATACAGTTGTTCATAATATCCTCTTATAATTTTTTTAATTTCTTCAGGATCTGCAGTTATGTCACCTTTTTCATTCATTATTTTGTTTATATGGGTCTTCTCTCTTTTTGATTTTGTCAGTCTAGCTAGGGGCTTGTCAATCTTGTTGATCTTCTCAAAGAACCAACTTTTGGTGATATTTATCCTTTCTATTGTTTTTTTGTTCTCTATGTCATTTATTTCTGCTTTAATCCTTGTTATTTCTTTTCTTGTACTTGGTTTAGGATTGGTTTGCTGTTCATTTTCTAGCTTCTTCAGTTGATCCATTAGTTCTTTGATTTTGGCTCTTTCTTCCTTTTTAATATATGCGTTTAGTGCTATAAATTTCCCCCTTAGCACTGCTTTTGCTGCATCCCATAGGTTTTGGTATGTTGTGTTCTCATTTTCATTCGTCTCTATATATTTAGCAATTTCTCTTGCTATTTCTTCTTTAACCCACTGATTGTTTAGGAGTGTGTTGTTTAACCTCCAGGTATTTGTGAATTTTCTAAGTCTCTGATGGTTATTGACTTCTAATTGTATTCCATTGTGGTCAGAGAATGTGCTTTGAATAATTTCAATCTTTTTAAATTTATTGAGGCTTGTTTTATGTCCCAGCATATGATCTATTCTGGAGAAAGTTCCGTGAGCACTAGAAAAGTATGTGTATCCTGTTGATTTGGGATGTAATGTCCTGTAGATGTCTGTTAAATCTAATTCATTTATCAGATTGTTTAGGTTTTCAATTTCCTTATTGGTCTTCTGTCTGGTTGATCTATCTATAGGAGAGAGTGATGTGTTGAAGTCTCCCACAATTATTGTGGAAACATCAATTGCTTCCTTTAGTTTTGCCAATGTTTCTCTCATGTATTTTGTGGCACCTTGATTGGGTGCATAGACATTTACGATTGTTATTTCTTCTTGCTGAATTGCCCCTTTTATTAGTATGTAGTGGCCTTCTTTGTCTCTCAAAACATCCCTGCATTTGAAGTCTATTTTATCTGAGATTAATATTGCTACACCTGCTTTCTTTTGGCTGTAGCTTGCATGAAATATTTTTTTCCATCCTTTCACTTTCAGTTTCTTTGTGTCCCTGTGTCTAAGATGAGTCTCTTGTATGCAACATATTGATGGTTCATTTTTTTTGATCCATTCTGCGAATCTATATCTTTTAATTGGGGAGTTTAATCCATTTACATTCAACGTTAAAACCGTGAAGGCATTTCTTGAATCGGCCATCTTATCCTTTGGATTATGTTTGCCATAGTTTTCCCTCTCTCTATTAATATCCTTTATTGTACCCATACCGAATTTCTTTAGTACTGAACCTTTCTCCAAGTCTCTCTGTCCTGTCTTTGTTTCTCTGTCTGTAGGGCTCCCTTTAGTATCTCCAGTAGGGCAGGTCTCTTGTTAGCAAATTCTCTCAGCATTTCTTTGTCTGTGAAAAATTTAAGCTCTCCCTCAAATTTGAAGGAGAGCTTTGCTGGATAAAGTATTCTTGGCTGGAAATTCCTCTCACTCAGAATTTTAAATATATCGTGCCACTGCCTTCTCGCCTCCATGGTGGCTGCTGAGTAGTCACTACTTAGTCTTATGCTGTTTCCTTTGTATGTGGTGAATTGCTTTTCTCTTGCTGCTTTCAGAACTTGCTCCTTCTCTTCTATGTTTGACAGTGTGATCAGTATATGTCTCGGAGTGGGTTTTTTTGGATTTATTCTATTTGGAGTTCGCTGAGCATTTATGATTTGTGTATTTATGTTGTTTAGAAGATTTGGGAAGTTTTCCCCAACAATTTCTTTGAATACTCTTCCTAGACCTTTACCCTTTTCTTCCCCTTCTGGGACACCAATGAGTCTTATATTCGGACGTTTCATATTATCTATCATATCCCTGAGGTCCATTTCGAGTTTTTCAATTTTTTTCCCCATTCTTTCTTTTATGTTTTCATTTTCCATTCTGTCATCTTCCAGGTCACTGATTCGTTGTTCAACTTCCTCTAGTCTTGTACTATGAGTGTCCAGAATCTTTTTAATTTGGTCAACAGTTTCTTTAATTTCCATAAGATCATCCATTTTTTTATTTAGTCTTGCAATGTCTTCTTTATGCTCTTCTAGGGTCTTCTTGATTTCCTTCATATCCCGTACTAGGGTCTCATTGTTCATCTTTAGTTCTTTGAGTAGCTGCTCTAGGTGTGTCTCTTCTGGTCTTTTGATTTGGGTGCTTGGGCTTGGGTTATCCATATCGTCTGGTTTTTTCATATGCTTTATAATTTTCTGTTGTTTTTGGCCTCGTGGCATTTGCTGACCTTGATAGGGTTCTTTTAGGGTTTGTAGACCAGTTGAAGTCCTTATCTCTAATTTATCAGATCTACAGCTTCGTGGAGTACACTTTCTCTAACTAACCAGCAGGTGGCGTCCACGAGCCACCTGTTCTCCACAAGCCAGATCTCCCCTGCTTAGCCTTTTTGGTGAGTGGGGGAGTGAGTCTTGTGGGGCCCAATTGGTGTCCCAAGCTTGCGTGTGTAGTTGGTGTTGCCTGCCCTGTATGTGGGGCGTGTTTCTGGGCAGTCGGGGAGGGGGGGTGGCCCTAACAATCAAATCTCCCTGATGATCCTAGAGTTTTAAAGCTACTGCAATAGTCTAATCCTTCAGTTCAGTCCTGCCACAGTTTGTCTCTGCCACTGACCCACAAGTCTTTGGTATTGGCGTATGGCTCCTGAGACTTGCAAGTGGGCCCCTCTTCCAGGCTGTGCACCCCGGGTCCTCTGTTGAGGGATGACTGTGCTATGTCGCAGGTGAGTGCCGTCCCCCCAGGGCAGTTCTGGGCTGCTGGGCTGTGTTGGGAGGCTCCCAGTCTGCTCAAATGATGGCTGAATGGGGCTCTGTTAATTCACACTGCTCCCCCTTCCCAGCTCTGGGACATTCAGCTGAGTTTGCAGGGAAGGCTAATGTCCACGCCCAGTTTTGTGGTGTGTGCCTGTTATTTGAAGCACTTCCGTCACACTGGGTTGTCTGGGGCAGCTCTGGGCTATGGGGCTGGCGATGGGCAGGAGTGTTTCCTGTCCACCAGGATGGTGGCTGTGAGCGGACACCCCCCTTTTCTTGGGAAGTTGTGTTGTTTAGTGAATTTTCTCAGCCACTGGATTATTGCCTTTTGTCTCAGAGCTCTCTTAGTTCTGCTCTTGACTTGACGTGCCCAAATTTCAATTCTTTGAAGCTTTCTGTATTGAGCTTCTTAGAGTAATTGTTTTAGAAAAAGCAAAAAGGATTTAAAAAAAAAAAAAAAAAAAAACCGGCCCTCCTCAGAGATCTAATGGGTTATTGAAATGCTAATAGACAAAGCAACCAGGGCCATTAAGGAAAAGTGCCCAGGGCAGAGAGATCAGCCTTGCTTCGGGATTTGCATATGCGCCTCAAGGCCTGATCTCCGCCCTTCCCCTTTCTGTGTTCACCAGAATTCCAAAAATCCTCTGCTTTTATTTTGGAGTTTTTCGTGTTGTTTTTTTTCTATGCCTGTCTCCTCTCTGCTGGGCTGGCTGCTCTCAGAGTCTCTGGTGTCTGGCCTCAGTCTATCTATGGTTGGAGTTTGAATCAGTAGAATGAGTTTCCGGTAAGAGCAGCCACTGCAATTCTCCCTTCTCCTTCCTGGAGCTGACAGCCCCTCCTCCCCCGGGACTGAGCCTGGCAGGGAGGGGCGTGGGTCCCCTGGCCGCAAAAACTTACAGATTTCGCTGATCTCAGCAGTTCCACGTTTTCATGAGTGTTGTATGAAGTATGCCCAAAGACAGATTGCTCTGTGGTGTCCAGTCCACGCAGTTCCTGGCTTTTTACCTACTTTCCTGGAGGAGTAACTAAAACATACAGCTCACCAGTCTGCCATCTTGCCCCGCCCTCCATTTATTTTTAAAACAAACCTTTCCCTAGAAAAAAATAAATGTTTCCCCAGTGTTGTGATATGTTTCATCCTAGAAAACTGATGGTGGAATGAAAGTAGTGTGATAACAAAGAAAAGGCTCTGAACAGATAAGCAGGGAATATGTGACCCTGGACAAGTCCCTCTCCCTGCCATAGAATAAAGTAAGATAACTTTTTTTTTAAAGGGGAAAGAGATAAGAAAATAAATGAGGGAAAAAATGTAAAGTGCTTAGACTTGTGCAGTTGAAATAAACAGATAATGTTAAACTCTATTTCAGCCATAGCTTGCTTTTCTTTTCCTTGTTGTTGTAATTAACTTGCTTGGTGGTTTCCTTTTCCCGACCTGTGTACCCATATAGGGAGGGTAAATGGGCATTGAAATCACTAAAAGCTGAAGAGCAGGTGGATGGAGGATGATTAAAAGGCCAAGGGTAGATCATTGCTTGATAATCAGCGTGTGACTTTTATTGTCCCTATAGGACAGTATAGAGGGTATTTACTTCTTTCTTTGTGGACATTTTTTCCTGAAAATGTGATAGGTTGCTGCAAAATGCACATTGTTTCCTTTGGCATGGCCTCATATTCCTAACATTTAGGTGTGCCATGCATATAATTACCTAAGAGTTGAGTGAAAAAGAGAGAAGGGAAGGGAGGAGAAGAGAGAGGAGTAAAGGAGAGAGACTTGTGAAACTGGCATGAGTACAATTTTATACTTTTCTCACCAATCATTTATCACAGACTGTTTAAATTTTAAGGCCTAGAGAAGTCATCTAGTCCAGTGGTTTTCAGATTGTGCTTCATGGAACCCAGTGATATATCATGATGAAGCGGATAGAGACTCCTTAGAGAAGGATGTACCTTAAAGAAAGTTATAAAGATTAAATGAGATCATGTCCCTCCTACTTAAAACCTTTCAGAGTGCCTCTCTTCCTATGGCATAAAGCCCAAAGTCCTTACATTACAATAACAAAGCCCTTCATGATCTGCCCACTCGGAGCCCATTCTGTGCCCACTCAGTTTCTTCTGTTCAATTCTTCATACTTTACATTCCAACAGTACCAGATTCTGGCCCCTTCCCTGAACTTGCCAAGCTGTTTCACAGCTCTCTGTATTTGTACTTCATGCTGCTTCCTCTCTTTGTTTACCCAGCAAACAACCTTGCTCCAGTTACAGTTATCTCCAAACTAATAGCCACCCAGCCTTTTCCCATCACTGTCTTGATTCTAGTTTATTTTCTGTGTAATACCATCATGATCTAAAACGATGTCATTAATGTATTTGTTTATTTGTGTCTTCTGCTTCCCTCACTCTGCATACTCTCCCTGGACAATCGATCTGTTGGGCTCACGTGGCATCAGTCAATCCCAGATCTTCATCTCCTGCCTGGATCTTTCTCCTGCACTTCTCAGCAGCACACTGAAGTGACCACTGCATGACTTCAGTAGGGTGGTACATAAACACCTCAAATTCCCAACAAAATGCCTCAAGCCAGCTAAACCTACCCAACAAGTTCCTCTTCCTATGTTCTCATCTCAGTGAATGATACCTAGTCGCCTTATCAAGAAAGCTGGGCGTCATATTTCATTCGTCTCCCTACCTTAGCCAGTCATTTCAGTTTTGATGATTCTTCCTTCTTAAATTCCTTCTAGGACATCCTCTTCTCTACATCTCTATTGCAGCAACTAGTTGCCCTTTTTCTTGTCTAAATTACTATCTTAGTCCAGCTCCTCTAGAATAGCACTGTCCAATAAAAATATTTATGATTTTAATAAATTTTCTAGTAGCCATGTTAAAAAAAAGTAATAAGAAGCAGGTGACATGAATTTTAATAATCTATTTTATGTAAACCAATATATCCAAAATATCATTTTAACATGTAATCAACATAAAAACATATTAAGTGGGTATTTACAATTTTTCTTTTAATACTATATCTCCTAAATCCAGTATGTATTTTACACTTACAGCATATCTCCATTTGGACCAGCCACATTTCTACATCTGAGTAGGCATCTGTGCCTAGTTGGCCACCACATTTGGCATCAAAGCTATAGAATTGAGACAAGGATTAAAGTGATAACATTTTCTTTGGCAAGTTCCAAGCCAGTGGTGAGGGTAAAGGAAAAATGTGTTGCAGTACATTCCCACCTCACAGCCACTGCAAAGACATCAGCAGGCACAGCTCCTTCCCATCTTCTGTTTCCCTTTGATCATGGGGAGCTCTGTCTTCCTACAACTCTTTCACAACTATACAGAAAGACTATGACATTTTATCCATGTCTCCAAGTAAACGAATGACTCATCAGGGTTAAATCAGAAATTTCAAGGAGAATGAGGGAATCTTAGAGACATACTAGGTTTACATCCAATATGCTGATTGAGCCTTTTGACTCTGGTTTTCTCTCTCTCTCCAGTACATTTTTCACACAGTAGCCAGATGTTCTTTCTAAAATGCAAACCTGATTCTATCTTTCCTGTATTTCGAAACCGCCAATGACTCCCCTTTGTTCTCAGGATAAAGTTCAACCTCTCTATAGTTCAAAGCTTTGCTTGATGTGACCCTGCCTACGTCCCCAGCTTCTTGACTCAACTACCTCCCTCCCATCTTGAATGCTATGTGTGTTTGTTATCTATTGCTGCATAACAAATTACACCAAAAGCTTAAAACCAATAGCTTAAAACAGCAATAAACATCTGTTATCTCACAGTTTCTGTGGGATAGGAATTTAGGAGTGGCTTAACTGGGTAGTTCTGGCTTGAAGTCTTTTAAAGGGTCAACCAAGCTATAGTCATCTGAAGGCTTGCGTTGGCCTGAGGGACTCACTTTTTAACTGAAAGCCTTTCTTGGCAGAGGCCTAATTTTCTCTTCTTACTGGTCTCTCTAGAGGCTGCTGGAGTGTCCTCACAGCATGATGGCTGGCTTCCTCAGAGCAAGTGATCCCAGAGGGAGCAAGGCATAGGCCACAATGTTTTCCTAATGACCTAGCCTCAGAAGCCACACATTGTCATTTCCACAATATCCTACTGTTTACAAAGGTTAGCCCTTTGTAACCAATAGGATATTGGTAAGGGAGGGAACTACACAATGGCATGAATAACAGAAGACAGTTATTGGAGGCTATCATGGAGACTGGTACCACAGTATGAAGCATCTATAGAAGTTCTTTAAGCCTCTTTGATATCCCCTCACCAGCCTTTCGGCATTTCCACATTTGTTCTCTCATACCACAGAATAATTCTCTTTCTTTCTTCTCTTCTCTTCGCTTTCCTTTCTAACTCTTATTTATCCTTCATGTTTCAATTTGGACATCACTTATTGTGAGAAGTATTCTTTCAACATGCATAATCCTCCCCCAACCACCACCAGCCGTGACACCCTTACTCCATGATACCAGAATACCTTATTTTTCCCTTATCAGCAGCCCTTAACACATTTGATTATAATTGCCTGTTTCCTGGCCTATCTCCCCCATGAGACTATCAGTTCATAAGAGCAGGGACCAGGTCTTTCTGGCTCATTTGTTGTATCCTTATTGCCAAGCCAGTGCTTGGCAGCATATTGCAGGTTCTCAATAAATAGTTGTTGGAAAGATGAACGATTCAATCTTTCAGTGATTGGTGAATGATTGACCAGACATTTTGTCTCCCACTAGACTATGAACTCTCAGAAACAGTGTCCTGGTCTTTCTGTATTTCCCAAGGCATAACATAGTACCCAGCAATAATAGACCCCTAAAATAAATATCACTTTCTCCTTCCTTCTCTTCCTCCCTGCTCTTTTTTTTTTTTTTTTTTTAATTATATTTTCTATTTATTTCATTAACAAGTGCATAGTACAAGCCCTTTATCCCAATCCAAGTACTCGGTAAAAGATCAACAATAAACCCTGGATGACACAGACATGATTTGTTTGGCATGATTAAACATTTAAAAACAGCAGTTAACATTTGGTACATCATATGACCACTTTTGCTTTTAACAAAGTAATCAGACATGGTAAAAAATACTTTATGATTTTTCATTTAGAAATATTTTAATGCTAAGACTAAAACTACTATTGCAACAACAAAAATTTAATCCATTAACTGTAAACTCTTCAATTTTCCCTCTTCAGGTTGCTGTGTTGTGTGTTAAGCTGAGCTAGTCAAATTTTAGCACGATATTCATTTAGACTGACAGGCTTTCATTTAGAGTGATAGACTTCCAAAGTTTCTTTAAAAATATAAGATATCTATAATTCGATAAATACTATCATATCACGTACTACAAAGACACGAAAAGTAACATGGAATAGGTGTACTCTAAAATATGACTTACTGACCATAGGATTGTGGTTAGATAGAAATATGATAAAATTTTTTACTAAAAACATTTCCAGTGTTACCTTTTTCCATATGGAAAGCAAAAGAAAAAAAAATACTTTGCAGAAAAGAACACTGAATGATTCAAAAGCAAAATAAGCTCTCAATGGCATTTGTGGAATGTTTAAGAGCCAAAGGTGATTTTAAAATGTGGAGCTTTATCTTTTTTTTCCAGGTTATTTTTAAAGGATTTTTGCCACAGTTGAGGTGAATGTTTACAAAGCCAAGTAATGATTTAATAGTGTTCTCAATACAAAAGCAACATGTAGAAACTTTATGTGCAGCACACTGTCTTTTCAGAAATGCAGAGAAATTTTACAAGCAAAAAAACAAGACAGCTATGATAAGAACTTTTATCACTAATTAGGTAGATGGTCCATATAAGAAAAGGCTAAAATCCTAGAAGTAATTTCAATTAAGTGTATGTGACAGAAATGAAAGACTAGAAATAAGAATCCAGATTTCCAGGTATCTAGTGAACACTAGACATTCTGTTTTCAAGATACAGCTAGCTATTCCTTAAGCCAAAACCAATTCTCAATTATCTGTGAGCCATAAAACCCCAGTGTATACATCAGTATTTCTGCCAGGGATTGACTCTCAGGCAGCTTAGAGAACAGACTATTAGGTTATAAGGGCAAGCGTTCAAAGTTCAGTGGGCAGGAGCAGAAAAAGGAAATGCTATTGGATTTTTCTCCATCTTAAGTTCCTGCCCTTTCTGCTTTAAACACTTTACCAGTATAGAGCTGGGAAGGCTTCCAGTAGGTCACAGCAAGAGGAAAAACCTTTCATCTGTGATGTTCTGTTCATTTACCAGGACCTGTTACCCTTCTATTAGCACAGTTGAGAGTTGGTGATATTATTTCAAGAAGTTGAGCACAAAGCCAAGATGCACAAGGAGGAATGCAAGCAGTTAATATTGGATTATGTACTGAAATGATGCCCTTATGTTTGTGGCCTAGAATGTAATCATAGTGAAGGAAAAAAACCTCCATGAGTGTTACAACTGTATCAAAGACTCTATTAAAACGGTACAATGATATAAAGAAGTTTATTCAATTCATACAAGTAATGTTTCAGACCTGTACAATGAAAAGCTAGACTGAGCTAGGGGGAAAAAATCCTTATATTGATAACAAAATATTTTCTAGCCCACGTAAGTAACCTGCGATCACTTGCTAGGAAAAACTTCCATGGCCACACAGGTCATGCAGATGTTTTCTATGGTAATTGTATTAACTTTTTTTTTTTCAAACTGAGCAAAACAATGCAACTTTTATTTTTTCTTGTATTTCAAAACTACTTATGTTAATTCTTCTTCCCATCTCAATCCATCCCATTACCAAGACAGAAATGAGATAAGGAATGAGAAAAAGAGCCTTGATTGTTTCTCATTTTCCTCCTTTTCCCTTAGAGAAAACTAATAATTAATTTTAAAAAATGTTAAAGTCAGAAGGATAACGAGATTCAAAATTTTTCTTGAAAATAAAAAGAATAAATAAGTAAATGGGCATTCAGATGTCAATAATCAAACAACCCCCCAATACAGCTTTAAGGTAATTTCATTTTTTTTTCTTTTTAATTTTTATTGGGATTGTTCAGATACCATACAATTATCCAAAGATCCAAAGTATACAACCAGTTGCCCCTGGTACCCTCATACAGCTGTGCATCCATCAGTGCACTTAATTTTTGTTCAATTTTTAGAAACTTTTCATTACTCCAGACAAGAAATAAAGTGAGAGATGAAAAAAGAAAAAGAAAAAGAAAAAAAAAAAAAAAAAGAAAAGGGAACTTGAATCCTCCCATATCCCTAACCAACCCCCCTCAATCATTGACTCGTAGTGTTGGTATAGAACATTTGTTACTGTTTATGAAAGAATGTTGAAGTACTACTAACTGTAGTATATAGTTTGCAATAGGTATATATTTCTTCCATATATGTCCCTCTATTATTAACTTCTAATTGTATTGTCTTATATGTTCTGGTTCATGGAAGAGTTTTCTAATATTTGTACAGTTAATCATGGACATTGCCCACCATAGGATTCAGTTTTATACATTCCCATCTTTTGACCTCCAGCTTTCCTTCTGGTGACATATATGACTCTGAGCTTCCCCTTTCCACCTCATTCACACACCATTCGGCACTGTTAGCTATTCTCACATCTTGCTACTGACACCTCTGTTCATTTCCAAACATTTAAGTTCATCTTAGTTGAACATGCTGCTCATACTAAGCAACTGCTCCCCATTCTTAAGCCTTGTCCTATATTTTGATATAAAGTAATTTCATTTTAACAGGGAAGTGTTAGAATAGAAAAGAAGCTTCCTGAGAGACACTCGTTTTAACAATAGATTATAGCTTAAATTATTATTGTATCAATTTTACCTAGCAATGGCAGAGTTAATTTTTTTCTTCCTTTCATGAACCCTTATAAGGCTAAAGTACAGTGGTTCATAAATGTCATATAATGGGCTGGTAAACATCTACCGTATTGATCCATCATGTTTATTTAAAGTTTTCTTAACATTAGACACTTTTTAGTGGGTGTAAAAAACTTAGTAAACAACCATTTCATTTCTTCTCTTATCCTAGTCACAGAAGCCAGTTATAATAAATGATACAGATTTCAGCTGTAATTTATGAAATATTCAAGAGCTGCCACAGTCCCAAGAACAAGAGAAAACTTGAACCCACAAATAAACCATCAAGATAAATGTAAATACAGTATAGTTTTAATTTTCATTCATTCTATCTCAGACAACTCCAAGTAACTATAAATACCTTATGCAAGAAAGTAATTTTTAAACCTATCAAAACTATTTGAAATATTTAAATTCAGAGATCTCAAATTTCCTTCAGTCAGGCCAGAAATCATCCCAAAAATTATGATCACAGTTACAAATAGAATGAATGGAATGTTTATATTTAGGACAACCAAAAAAAGCCCCATGTAACTTTTTATAAATATCGTTTACTCAAATATACTGTAAATAGGAATGGTGATAACACAGGGAGCAAAAATAAGCTTGCAATTGAAATTTCTATAAGCTCATGAAAACAATACCATCTCATACTGTAAATGCAAAAGGAAAAACAGTTATAATGGGGTTAACAGTACTCTAGTCATCTTTGTTCATTTGGTCGTGCAAAGTGTTTAATTATTTTCACTTCCCATATCACAAAGTTAGTCCACAGGAGGGGGTGGTGGATCTTGTCCATTATAAGGGCCCTTTGGCTTTCCACGTAGGTTGGATCCTCTTAGATTAGGAGGTCTCAGTAAGAACAAGGTCACTGCAATAACCACCCAGACCATTAAGCTCATAGTAATACTGATGCCATTATCCCCAGAAGGTCCTGGTAATTCCTGAAGACATTCTGTGTCTGTGCAGTAGGACTGGGACTGCCTCAACAGATTGATCAGCCTTCTCATCGCATGTTCATAAGAGCAAATACACTCACAGGGATCAAATCCGCCTTCTGCCATGATTACTCAGCTTGATTTAACTTGACTGTTAAAATCTGCCCAGACAACAACTGATGGGGCAGGGAGATTGGGGACTGGGGCCAAGGCTCGACAGAAAGACGGCTTGGAGCCTCCAGAACGCTGTGGCCATTCCAGATGCCACTGCCACTGCTGCTGCTTCTTGGAGCTGCCTGCTCTGTTTTTGTTTTTGTTTTTTTAATCACTTTTTTTAATGCAGTTTTATTGAGATATATTCACACAGCATAGAAACCATCCAAAATATACAATCATTGGTTCACAGTATCATCACATAGTTGTGCATACACCACGATCAAATTTAGAGTGTTTTCATTACTCCAGAAAAGAAATAAAAATAAAAAAGAAAACCCTAATCCTCCCATACTCCTTATTCCCTCCCCTCATATTATTGACCCATAATATTGGTGTGGTACATTTGTTACTGTTGATGAAAGAATATTAAAATATTACTGTTAACTATAGTCCATAGTTGGCAATAAGTATGTTTTTTCCCCATATACCCCTTGTTCCAGTTTACTAATGCTGCCGTTATGCAAAATACCAGAAATGGATTGACTTTTATAAAGGGTATTTATTAAGTTACAAATTTACAGTTCTAAGGCCATAAAAGTGTCCAAACTAAGGCATCAACAAGAAGATACCTTCACTGAGAAAGGCTGATGGCATCTAGAACACCTCTGTCAGCTAGGAAGGCCTGTGGCTGGCATCTGCTTGTCCTTTGCTCCTGGGTTGCATTTCAAGATGGCTTTCTCCAAAATGTCTCTGGGCTTCTGTCTCTCTTAGCTTCTCTCTCTCAGCTGTGCATCCTTGCTTGTTCTCCCAGGGCATTTCTCTCTTAAGTGTCTAGGGATCCTCTCTTAGCTTCTCTGGGGCAAACTCTGGGCTTCATCTCTTAGCTTCATATCTCCAAACATTTTTCTGTCTGCATCTCCAAGTGTCTGGGTCTGTGTCGGCCCCTGAGCCCACTTAAGGACTCCAGTAAACTAATCAAGACCCACCTTGAATGGGCAGGGTCACGCCTCCATGGAAATAATCTAATCAAAAGGTCTCACCCACAGTTCGGTGGGTCATATCTCAATGGAAACAACCTAATCAAAAGATCCCACCCATAATAAGTATGTACTCACATGATTAGATTAAAAGAACTTGGCTTTTGTGGGGGACATAATAGATTCAAATTAGCACACCCTTCTATTATTAACTCCTTATGATAGTGTTGTGCACCTGTTCTAGTTCATGAAAGAACTTTTTTATATTTGTACAGTTAACCATGGACATTGTCCACCACAAGATTCACTGTGTTATACATTCCCATGTTTTAACCTTCAGCTTTCCTTCTGAAGACATACACGACTCTAAACTTCCCCTTTCCACCACACTACTCCCTGCTCTTTTTAATGGACTAAAGATTCCAGCGATTCAACATCTTTATGGGTCTCATTAGTTGTAAATCTGATTATTTATGAAAGTTCACCTCTCGATTGTTTCTTATTGTTAAACATAGCTGGCATTCCCCTTTAAGTCAACATTGAAATAAGATTTCAAATAATTTATATTTTTGATGATAGGGCTTAATAACCCTGGCACTGTTCATTTTATATTAAGTGAGTGCCTTGAAGGGTAAAGTGGTGAATGGTTAATAAATTTAACATATCAATAAGTGCTTTTTCCTGAGTAACTAACTATGGCCATGTTACAGGTTGTGTGAGAAATGAATACTTTTCCTTGGAGCTTGATTTTGTTAACACAAGGAATTACTTACCAGCATGTAAGTTGAAATAAGTTATTTCTGTTTCCAGATTATATATTTAGGAGAAAATTGACATACTCCTGTGGCATTCAATTGATTTTAAGGCCAGTTCTCTTCAGTACTCTGTCAGCCATGTAAAAAGGCAGCAAGTGAAAAGGAGGCTTGTTGTCAACAGAACTGGCCCTGCCTCCTCCTCTCAGGGGTCAATTACAATTTCTTCTCAGAATATGCTGGGATGAAAGCAATAAGGGGATAAATAAAACATGGCTATGTATTCCCACTCTTCTAATTCCTTTCAAAAAATAGTCTTATTTTATATTTTTTCTTTATTTTTTTTTATACCTTGTAAGTTACCTGTACATTTCTTTTGAAGTTTGTTTTGTTTTGTTTTGTTTTTGTTTTTCCAAATTCCCTGAGAGGTTTATGAGCTTAGGAATCGAAGAGAACTACATTCAAATTCTGGCTGTTCCCTCTTCCTGGCTATGTGTCTTTGGAAAAGTTATGTTATATCTCTGGATCTTATTTTTTTTTTTTTAGTGTGTAGAATGAGAATAAAAATGACCCCATCATAAGGTTGTTGTCAGACTCAGTAAGATACTGTGCGTAAAGTGCCTGGTGTGGTCTGTGGCATATAGTAGATGCTCAATTGAGGTTAGGTAGGTAACCCCTGGTATGGTTCTCTGGCTGCTAAAGCAAATACCATGCAATGGGTTGGCTTAAACAATGGGAATTTATTACCTCATGGTTTTGAGGATAGGAAAAGTCCAAATCACAGGGTCATCAAAGCAATGCTTCCTTCCTAAAAACTGGTGTTCTGGAGCTGGCAGCCAGTGAGCCTTGGTCCTGGGCTCCTCTTTCACATGACAATGCACATAACAGCCTCTCCCATCCTCTCCCTTCTCTTCTAGGTTCTGTTGACCTTCAGCTTCTTGCTTCCCATGACTTTCTCACTATCAGAATTTCATTCTGTTTATAAAGGACTCCAGTAATAGGATTAAGATCCGTCCTGATTGAGTTGGGCCACATCTTAATTGAACTAATTTCATCATAAGGCCCTACTTAAAATGGGTCCATACTCACGGAAATGGATTGAGTTTAAGAACATGTGTTTAGCTCCAAACCACCACAACCCCTTTTCCTAGGCTGTTTTGCTTATCTTGAAAAGGAGTTTGCGCTGTATCTGGTGGTGATCAGAGTCATTACCCCAGGAATGGGTCACCATCAGTTCTGGAAGAGAGGTAGTTTTCCTGGGCCATCTGATGAAACCCCTAGTATGCTCCTTCTTAGTTCACTTTTCTTCCCAACTAACCAGAGTAGTGTGATCTGAATATATTGTGTTTTTTCTTTGTGTGTTTTCCTTTCTCTCCTTCCTTGGATTCTTTGTCCCTCTTGGCCCTGTTTTCTTCTTCCTTCCTTCAGTGGTGACTGGTATTTTTAGATCCTTGCTTGCTTCCTTTTGCTAGTACCACCAAGACTAGTTCCTTACCCCACTTCCCTTTCCTGTGCTGCAGAGTTAAGACTCTGGGAGAAGGATCTTCCTTTGCTCCTAAGACTCATAGCAGGGATTCGCTCCCTGGGCTTTACTTGGTGCCCTGCCAAGAAGTGGCTATTTGGATGATGTGTCCTCCTTTTTCTTAATAGGATCTTCGGTAAGATCTGTCTGGGAAGAATGTAATGGGCCCCCACAAATAGACTATCTTGGGGTATCCAGATCTTGAGTTGAGTGTTAAAACAGGTCTGTGTCAAAAGTGATGAATACTTTTTGTGGATTTTGAGCAAGTTGCCGATCGATCAGCTGCTATTTAATGAGAAAGAGGCACTGTAAGAGGAGCAAAAGCCCAGCTGCCTGTTCGGGAGCCACCTGCCTTTTCTCTTTACTTCATTTTCTTGCTAATGAAGGAACCAATTGGTTTAGAGCGATCAATGCTGACCTATTAGGATCAGACATTGTTTTGGCATTGCCAAGGCAATTAATTCAGCAGGGTTAGGATTAGAGAGAAAGGCGGTGAAAAAAGAGAAACAAGAAACTTCTTATTCAGAAACAACAATTCTGGTGTTAGAGGTATAAAAAGGATTAGTTAAAAAAAGAATTAATCATTAGAGCATTTTCTTTCTTTGTAAAATGACAAAAAGATTTGTTGACATTAGTTCATAGATTTAGGGAGATGGAAAGCTCTGCTTCACAGATCTGACTTAAGGTGTACACTTTTTTTATTGTCCTTTTTTTCCTATTTAAAGCTGTGACTTAGCCAAATAGCCTTCTTTAAGAGCTGTGTATTGTATAATAGGTACTATGACCTGTATGTGCTAGATTTTCCAAAGCAGCTCTGATTTAAAATATCCTGGCCCCTCATCACTTCTTTAATGAATGAAGACTTGTCAGAGAGGATAGTATGGAAAAACCTTGAGAGTAGGATTCATAGGCTAATCATCTTTACATGTACCCCTCCCCCTAATGCCTTTGGCCCAGCCTGGTGCCTTCCATGTAGATGCTCAGTAAATATTTGACTGACGAACTGACTGACTGCCTAACTGACTGAATAAGAGTTTGAATGAATCGAGCCTTTAAAAATGGGTAGGCACTAAATAAATAAATAAATAAATAAATAAATAAATAAATAAGTAGGCATTACTAGGTATATACTTGGAAGAACTGTAAGCAGGGGCACGAATAGACGTCTACGCACTGATGTTTGCGGCAGCGTTATTTATGATTGCCAAAGAATGGAGGCAGCCCAAGTGTCCATCATTGTTGAGTAGAAGGGCAAACTGTGGTGTACACATATGATGGAATATTGTGCAGCTGTGGGAGGCAACAAAGTCATGATGCATGCAATGATATGGATGGACCTTGAGGATATTATGTTGAGCAAAATAAGCCAGAAACAGAAGGACAAATATTGTATGATCTCACTGTTATGAACTAACCGTAATGAGCAAATTCGGAGTTAAATTTGAGAGCATAGGTTATCAGGAGATAGAAAGAGGGTGGAGATTGGGCATTTGAGGCTTAAGGTTGATTGTAAAGTTCAGAAATGGGTAACAATACTGTGTGATGGTAGCATGATATTGTAAGTGTAAGTAACAAAGCTGATTGTGAGTATAGTTGAAACAGGAAGCTGGGGTCATGTATGTCACTAGAAGGAAAGCTAGAGGATGAAAACTGGGACTGTATAACTTAAGTGAAACTTAAGAGTGGACAATGACGGTGGTTAATTGTACAAACATGGGAAACTAGAACAAACATACATCACTATTACAAGGTGTGAATATGAGTGCATAAGGGAAGAAATGCAATTAATGCAAACTAAGGATTGTAATTAACAGTAACATTGTAATATTATTTCATTAAATGTAACAAAGGTATACTAAAGTTGAAGTTCAATAATAATGGGACATAGGGGTAAGGGATATTTTGTTTGTTTTGTTTATTTGTTTAGCAAAAGAAATGAGAATGTTGTCATGAAAAAAAATGGGTGGGATTTGAAGACTTGTTATTCCAGTGTTAGGGAAACAGCAGGAACAAGGATATAAAATCAGGAATGAGTAGGGTAAGTTAGAGAGACCATATGGTCTTTCTAGGGTGTAAGGTATGTACTAAAGCAGAAGTTCCCAGACTTTTGGACTTCACAGACTGCTACAGTTTCCAAAAATAATTTTGCTAGGTAAAGATGTTGACTGTCACTGTTGTTCCATAATAGCAAAACGTAGAGTAGAAATAATTTTGGCAAAAAAGAACACTTCTTTAAATTGATTGTATCTTGCCATATTAAAAAAAAAAATCTGTGTAGTTCTTTCAGTTCTGTACCATGAAGAACTGTTGACACTGACACAGGCACTGGCCTCCAATGACTTGGTCCTTGTGTAGTGCCTCCCTTCAGAGTTGTCACTAAATTTGCCTTTCATGAACTGCTAATGATGTGCCAAGGAAATGACTGAAGTGTTGCCTTTGCCACCTCTTTGTGGTAAGAGTGGAGGCATGCCTCAGTTTAAACAGTGGTGACAGTGTCATTGATACTCTCCATGTTCCTCAGAGTTATATAATGTCCTTGATTTTGAGATGGTATATAAATAGACATCCATGTCTGGTTGATCTTTATCTCCTACTAGTCTCCTGTGCTTTGGGACTTGATTTGATTTATATGATTACATAAATAGTACTCCTTTTTTCTTGTCCATGAAGAGCTAAGTGTCTTGAAAAGGTGCTATTTTTATTTCAGAATGCTCTCTGGGGCTTTCATTGGACAACTGTCCCTGAAATTGCCAGAAAATTTTACACCAGTAGTCTCACAACTTTTTCATTAAGCACCCCATTAATAAAATAATTTCACACATAAAAAGCTGATTAACATCATTTGTCATTAGGGAAATGCAAATCAAAATCACAATAAGGTAACCACATCACACCCTGTGGGATGGCTATAATCAAAGTCTGGTAACTAGTGTTGGCAATGATGTGGAGAATCAGAACCCTCAGATATTGCTGGTGGTAATATCAAGTGGTGAGCCATGTTGAAAAACAGTATGGTAGTTCCTCAAACAGTTAAACATAGACCCATCAGTTCTACTCCTAGGTATATAGTCAAGAGAAATAAAACCATACATTCACACAAAAACTTGTACATGAATGTTTATGGCAGCATTATTCTTAATAGGCCAAAGATGGAAATAATCCAAATGTCCATCACCTGATGAATGGGTAAAACAAAATGTGGTGTGTCCTTACAATACAGTATTATTTGGCCATAAGCAGGAAAGAAGCACTGATACATGCTAAAACATGGATGAACCTTGAAAGCATTATTCTAAATGGAAGAAGCCAGTTGCAAAAAACCGTGTATTATATGTTTCCATTTATATGAAACATCTAGAATAGGCAAGCATATAGAAACAGAAAGTAGGTTGGTGGTTGGTTGGGGCTGAAGAGGTGGGGAATAGAGGGGTGCTAGCTAAAGGGTACATAGTTTCTTTCTGAGGTGATGAAAATGTTCTAAAATTAATTGTTGTCATTGTTCTATTCAAAACCATTGAAATGTATACTTTGAATGGGTGAATTGTATGGTGTGTGAATTATATCTCAATAAAGCTGTTACAAAAAAATTTCGAGTAGGCACCTCTGATATATTTATTTATTTATAAATTATGTACATATACTCCTGCGTTATTATGTACATTATAAAACATACAAAAACAGATACTTTAAAAGGGTACAATAAAAGTAATGGCAATAGAAATTCTAGTCTTTTCTTTTTGTAACCACGAATCAGAATCTTGTCAACCTCTGGGGCACATGCATCCCACTTTGGGAACCACTCTTTTTCACCACATGATAGAGATTAATGTGTGAGACAAACTTGTTTAGGAAGGCTAGGTTTCCCAAGTTCAAAGAGCCTGATCCAACTGCACTGTGAAAATCTCTGGGAGTGTCTCTACATCTCAAGAAGAATGAACACCTTTTGTACTCTTATAGCTAGCCCAGTACAGTCTAAGATTTGTGATGACACCAGCAGAAAGATATTTCCAACCACTTCATTATACCATCAAAAAAAAGTTTGAGTGGCATATGACTACAATCAATGATGACTCTGTAACCTCATATTTCATAATTACTACCAGAATATATTCAATATGTAAGTGAGACTCTGCAGAGAGAGAAAGGAAAAATCCTATTCCCAACTGCATGATATAAAGCTGTATTTTTATTAAGAGCTTTGATTGACAATATAAATCATAAATCACCAGCATGAAGCTTGAGGCACCAGAAGCCAGTAAGAAAATATTACCTATAAAATGTACCATTCTGATATAGTTTCATATTAATAGTGCCCAAGATTTGAAAATAATCATATGCCAAATTACAGAATATATTATTTTATTCAGTATTTACTTTTTTCAAGTGAGTTAGTCTGCTTGATCCTTGAGCATCATTTCTTTTCACGTCAGCTGACACTGATCAGTATGAGTATTTCTGCATTTGAATAATTGGTTCTGGGAAGAGGTGGTGAATAATTACAGCGTATTTTTCATAAAATCTCTGTATACTATGAAACCACTTTAAAGCACAGTTGGTTGTAAATTAATGTGAATGCCTCATGACATCTAGCAAGGTGCTCTAACTGTAGTGCAACTGTTTAATACATGTTTATTGGTGGTGATATTGATATCGAAGGGTTAAAGGGAGAGTATTTTGAAATTTCCTGGCTCTATTTGAAGTGTACCAAGAACATGATATTGCATTTGCTTGTTTTTTTGGTGCAGTAATGTATCATTAGCAATTTATTGTGGTGTATCAAGCCATGAAACAAACCACATCTTGAGCATATATATTTCTCTGGCAGATAAAGGTGCAGATTTTATGTAATGAGTTAAAGGAAATGAAACTTGCCCAGCAAGGGTAAGCAGAAAGAAATTTGGCCCTAGATATAATATATGTCTTTAAAACGTGGTGAAAATAAATTTAAAAGATTCTTTATTAAATCCTCACCTGTATTAATTAATCTCTAGGCTATCAATTATCACAGATTTCCTGCTAGTTAAAGTCATTTAAAAGATCAGGCAGAGAGTTTGATACATTACATAGTCCTAAAAATAAATTATAATTGTAATCTTGCCATTTTCCCCCTTTGTTTAACAAGCTCTTTTGCTAGTATAAAACCTGTGATCTAACACAACTCAGATTTCATTCTTGGGAAAGGACAAGACAATGCATGATAAAACACAATTTATGTAACCTCTTTAAAAATGTAGCTTTTATGATGACATTTTAATATTTCAGAAGTCATGAAGGTTTAAGTTAAGTTCCAGTTTAAATTATTCTCAGGTTTTTGGTATCAGTATTTATTAGAAATGGAGTCATTTCAAGGTTGAAGTTTAGAAACAGAATAGGTGTTTTATGCATATACTAAAAACTCCTCAGGCCAAAGGATTGATGGGAACTGCCATTTTGACACACTTCATTTGGAAGGGACCATGTCAAATCTCTAAATACACTGAATTCAATTGGTATATTCCTTTTTGGTAAATATGTGCTCTGGTGATACAGTGAAGAGAAAGAGAAAAGTTAATACACCATGTGCAGAAAATACACAGATAGCTCACTATTGCACAGCACCTTTTCCCCCTTCTCAGTGAAAAACATAAAGTTTTAAAACTAATCAAAATCATTATAAAAGTCTAGGTAGGATGTAATCATAACAGCTAATACAGGTATTAAGTTATACCATCTTTTTTTTTTTCTTTTCTTACAAAACAAAACATACCAGCCCCTACTCTTGGAGAGCTGACATTGCTGTCATCGTATGAGTCAAATAGGAGAGAGCCCTGGTTACCATCAGCACGGGCTGGCTTTAGCCAATTGAACTGTGAACTTCAAAGCAGTTTTACTGAAGTACACTTTTTGTCAGGGGTAGTTTTACTGGAAACATTTTCTTGGCACAAAGTGCACATCTGAACAGTTAAACCCAAATATGCTAACAGATGTCTCTTGAGCAAGAGCATCATAAAACCAGATTTTACTTAAGTGAGGGAAATAGTTTTTCTGTCATTTTTTATTTTTCACTTGGAGATTACATTTCACTTTAGACGATAGCCCTATGGGCTGTGATTAGAAAGGGTATGTGAGAAGATAGAATTGGTACATCCTGTCAGTATGAGGTGAGCACATGCATTTCAAATCAAAGCAATGCTGCCTAGTTCTGAGAACATGGAATGCTAATGAAATGGTCCGTTATTTTACTCTCTTGGTTTTCAGGCCTCTTCCTACTACAGATGTCTGACACATTGTGAATTTGCTCTTCTCCTTTATTATTCTACATGAACGTATTTGGCATCTGAGCAAGTCCTTCTCCCAAGATTTTATTGGAATAGCTTATCCATTGGCTGATTTCTTTAGGCACAGATGGAACAAAATGAATGATACAGTTTTAGAAGGTTTCTCTCAAGTCCATATGTGATATCTTGTGGTCATTACTCATAATCTCTGCCACACTGACCAGCTCCTGAGTAATGCATATTAGGTACATAATCCTTTCATATGGCTTCTGTCTTATAATTCCAGATTTAATGTAATCTCTCCCTACAAATTTGCAAAGATTTTCATTCAAAAACAGTAGCTGAAAAAGAAGCATGATTTGATTAATTTGAATTTCCTAGGTAAAGTAAATGTCCAAGAGAAAATTCTTAATAGCTTTTTTATTAGTTCTATCTATAAGTATCCTTTCTTACTACACATTATAGAGTTGCATCAAATACATGATTCGGCCAACTGGAATATTGAAGCCAAAAATATCACCAATATAGAATGGACTTTTGGGAAACAAGAAAAAAGTAGTAGTAGTCAGGATTTCAAAATTTGATTTGATGCAAGAATTCTCAGCACCATCACTTGCTAAATTGATTCTGTGAACACTATATTGCACATTTGTGATATTAGACATTCACTTTCAGCTGCACTGTGAGGAAGAGCAAGATATTTGGGGACAACTCATTTTTTTCTCTAATCCTATATTCCTTTCTCCATTCTTTAGGTATTTTTTCCATGTAAATTGACAATTATTGATCATAGCTATTGTATGCTATTTTGGAGTTTTTCCTTCTTAGGAAATTCTGAGATGACAAAGTTGACATTCTAACTTATCTTCACATGATGTGAAGATTTCTCAAATAGAATTGCTTCTTGGAATCATAGCCTAAATGGAATGAAATAACTAGAATGAAAGTTACAGTTCTTTTTGTTTGTTATGAATAATAGTAGACAAAAATAATGCTAAAAAGATTGGAATTATGATATTATTTAATCTCTAATAGTCTGCCTGGTATTATTTTTATTTTATAGGCATATGTTATTTAAAAAGTATATAATATTCTTCCTAAGGTATCTAGCAAATCCATTGTACTCTTCATATTTGCTCTGTTAATCAGTCTTTCTGTGTTTTTGATCTTTCCAATTTTTGACAATTAATTTTGTACATAAAATTTATAATTTTCGCACAATGATCATTATCATTATAGCATTTTACTCTTGCAATAATAATTACATATTCAAACTTAAGCTGACTACGAAAATTTCAGCATCAAAAGTAAATAAGGAAAAAAAGTACATGAAAGGTTTGCACCAAGGTGCAACTAGGAAGCTTACCTTTATTTGAAAGTGAATAAAATTGTTAGTAAGTCCCAATGCATACCTTGTTCATATTATTGTGTTGTTATGCTGATTAGATATGATGGAAACCTATGTGATCTCATGATCACTGATGATGATTATGTTCAGGGATGCCAGAAGTGACACTGAAGAAGACCTTAGGTTTTTCAGCCTTCCAAAGACAGATGGAAACCAAATCTTAGATAGCTGAGGTCAAAGCCATTCTGGGAGTCATATCCCATGTAGGAGAAGAGTGTAGTAAGTTTATTTGCAGAGTTGGCCTGAAGAGAGAGGCCATATATGAGCAACACCTCTCTGGAAGTGACTCTTAGGCATAATTACATGCAGGCCTAGCTTTGTCAATGCAGAAATGAGTTTCGTTAAGGCAAGCTTCAAGAATGAGGGCTTGGCTTGATCAATTTTGAGTCCCTAGTGCCTGAGAGAATACTGGGAATTCTCCAGGTGGGGAATTTTAATGGTTCCACATTTTTCCTCACTCCCTCAAGTAGAGTCTGTAAATTCTTTTTTATTTTCTTTCAAAAATACTCTGGAAGGTATCCAGGTTTTACATTAACCTGTACAGAATAATAGGATCTCATTCCCTATTCTAGGTTCCATGTATTTGGGTTATTTAAATAAACTGACCAGACAGTTAAATTAGATGGTGAACTTGGCATCATGGAATTGAAAATGCCTTCTTTACCAAAAGGGGGGAAAGATATTGAACAAAATAAAAGTTTCAGTGGCTGCAAGATTTCAAGTAGAGTCAAGAGGTCATTTTGGAGGTTACTCTTATGCAACCTGTAGCAGATATTGCAAATTACCCCAGTATGTGAAGCCCCAACCAGCAGTATTCTTGAAAACCCTAGGGAGTGCCCTGGACTTTATCTAAGTTTCTATAAAAGTTTTTCTTAGTAAGTTTACTTTTTTAGAAACTTAAGGCCTCCAGATTGATCCTATGTCAGATAAGCCCTGAAACAGAGAGGTACCGGTTTCTCCAAGAACATCAACCAGTTTCATGCCTCTACCCCATAAGGTCAACACCCCTTTCCAGCACAGTTAAAATGGTCATTGCTCAGATATCCCTGAAGATTGAGAGAAAGATAAATTAGAGGAAGGAAGTGTAACTGAGAAATTTGAACTTAACAAATGACTGCGAATACTGACTCATTATATAGATATTTATTTTAGTTTCTAGTGTTTTGGAATAGCCAGAAAGAAATACCTGAAGTTGTTGTAGCCTTGATCTTTGATAATGATTGTCTAACTATACAGAAAAAAAAAGTTGCCCATGTTTGTAAGGCTCTACTTCTGAATGTTTTGTTCTGTTCCACTGATCTATATATCTATCTCTGTCAATACTGCACTGTTTTAGTTAAAGTTCCTCTATTGTAAGTCTTAAAATTGGATAGAGTGCAATACTAGAGATACATAAGAGAGAGGGGTAAAGAGTATGGGATGTTTGGGGTCTTCTTTTTCTTTTTATTTATTTTTCTGGAGTAATGCACATGTTCTAAAAATGATCCTGGTGATGAATACACAAATATGTGATGATACTGTGAACCATTGATGCTTTGGATGGATTGTATGGTGTGTCAATATGCCTCAATAAAATTACGTTAAAAAAAAAAAAGCCAAACTTGGGTATACCCCTACACTAGCAGTGGACAGGACTTGGTTTTCCTTTGTTCAGATTCATGCTAAAAGAATCCTGAATATTTAGGCTTGATGTAGAGCAAGTGTGTTTTTGTCATTATATTCCATGAAGATGAGACAAAATTCCCGTTGGAGCCTGGAAATCTTTTATCCTGGGACTGTTTTTCTATTGAATTGCCACCGTATGCAAGCATTATCTTCCTGTGAAGTTTAGGTCATTTAGGAGTTATCAAATATACCCCAATCAAACTGTTTTCCAGTCTTCTGGGACCTGAAAGCCCTGTGGTTTTCCTTATCAACTGTGGGACTGTTAGGAAATACTGCTAATGAATACCTTCTAATATGTGCCTTTTGGAGACGGGTTATTCCAGTTTGTAAATGCTAACTGATCTAACTTTTGTGTGAGGTAAACAGACCTTTGTTGGCAGGATGCATTTTGCATATCTAGAAGAACCATTTGCCAAAGGCCTAGGCTCAAAAAAAAGATGCAAAGGGATTTGTATCTGACAGCAGTCTTTGTCTCTTTTAATACCATTTTACTGAATTCTTCATAAAGTGAAAAACTATTCAGTAAGTCTAAAGATATACAAATTAGGCCTAGAGAATCAGGTGTATTTGATGTTATGGCAGAGAAGCAGTAAAACTTATATTATGCAATGTGCTTCATTTCTATATAGCCTAATTCACAGTATCACAAGATATTTTACAAAATCAATTGCAAGCTTAAAAGAAAACGGAAACTTTTAAGGTGAGATTTAAGGACACTTATCTTGCAACTGAATCAGTCACTTCATCTTATGTGTTGCCATTAAAGTTAGTTTTAAAGGGTTTCCCATTGAGTCCTATGCTGTCTGCCTGCCAAAGGGGAGTATTGTTTGTGTGAAGAGGGGCGTCATGTTCCTGTGCAGCTTACCAGTTGCACAGTACAAAAGGTGCTGTCCCTGCTACAGCTCACTCAGTCATCCCTGGACTTGGCAAAATTCTACCCAAAGTTCATGATGTGATTTATCTTCTCCGTTATCAACCCATACCTTCAGATGGATACCAACTTCTTTGTCATTGTCACCTTTGTACCTTCTGATTTTATTGCAGTCCCTCTGCTATCACTAATTAGTGTCATGTGTACACATGTGTGTATATGAGTTTTTTCCCAAAACATTTAATATAAGACTCATTCTTGAATTTTTTAAAAAGAAAACCTCTTTAAACTAAAAATATCCCTTTAAAAGTTTCTTAAAAACAGCATTACCTAAACTTTAAAATTCTTTTGAAATCTAGCATACATAAATTTAGGAGATCAAACATTAACAGTACTTTTGGCATCTTTACAATATTGAATATTCCTATCTGCAAACATGGTGCATCTCTTCATTTATTTTAGTCTTCTTTACTGTTGCTCAATAAAATTTTATAACTTTCCCTATGTCTTGCACATCTTTTGTTAGTTTTTTTCCTGGGTAACTTGTATTTTAGTTGCTATTGTAAACAATATCTTTTAATTCAAAGTATTTCTCCCATTATTTTACAAAATATGTCACAATGCAATTGACTTTTAGATTTTGATCTTGTAGCTGGCAACTTTCTAAACTCTGTTATTTATAATAATTATTTGTAGATTCTTTGGGGTTTTTTATGTAGATAATAATTTCATCTGTTTCATTTCCCCCTCCCCCCCTTCTTTTACCCTGATGGTAGGACCTCAGGATAATATTGAACAGAAGAAGTGATGATGGCCATCCTTCTCATGTCTTTTTTTAAAGGGAATGCTTCTTTCATTTTAGCATTCAAAAAGACACTTGCGCTAGGATTTTGATAGATGTTCTTTATCAGGTTTAGGAAATTGCCTTAAATCCCTGGGTTGCTAAGAGTTTTTAACATTTTTTAATAGTGGTTAAATTTTATCATCTGCTTTTTTGGAGCTATTGAGATGATCATATGGTTTATCTGAATTAAAGTTAATGTAGTTAATTACATTATAGTATTTTCTAATGTTGCACATGCCTGGCATTTCTGGAATAAACCTCATGTGGTCATGATGAATTATCTGCTTTATACATTATTGAATTGGTTTTGTTAAAATTTTAAGAGTTTTGCATCTGTATTTATGAGTAAGGTCAACTAAAATTTTCTTGTACTTTTCTTGTCTGATTTTCTTTTTGAGTTTATATTGGCCTCATTAAATGTGTGACAAGTATTACCACTTGTTCTATACCCTGTAGGAACTTCTGTAATTTTAAAATTATCTGTTTCTCCCATGTTTGATAGAACTCAGTTATTGGGCCTGCTGTGAAGACTATTAACTACTGGTTAAATATCTTAATACTTATAGGTCTATTCTGATTTTCCATATCTTGATGAGTCAGTTTTGTAATTTATTTATTTCTGGAAATGTATCCATTTTAACTAGGTCTTCAAATTGGTTGGCTTAAAGTTTTGATAATAATTTAATATCTTTTGAATCTCTTTAACATCTATAATTATATCCTCTCTCTTTCTTATGCCTAATATCATTGACTTTTCCCTTCACTCTTCCATCTTGCTTGAATTTTGTCAGTCAGCCTTTTCAAAGAACCAACTTCAGCTTTCTTGATTCTCTATACTGTATCATTGTTTTCTATTCCAGTGTTTTCTGCTCTTATCCTTATTATTGCTTCTTTTTACTTTCTACCACTGTTGTTTTACTAATTTCTTGGTTGAATGTCTCATTCAGTAATTTTCAGTCTTCTTTTCTAATATAAGCATTTGAGGCTATAAATTTCATACCAAGAACCACATTAGCTATAGCCCACAAGTTTTAAAGTCTTTGTCTAATAAGTCCAAGGTCTTGGTTTCCCCTGGACAGTTTCTATTAATTACTGGTTTTTTTTCTTTACATCCCTTGTAAATTTTTGTTGAAAACTGGACATTTTGAATATTATAAGGTGGCCATTCTGGAAATCAGATTCTCCCTCTTCCCTAGGGTTTGTTGCTACTGCTTGTTAGGGGTTGTTGTTGCTTGATTGTTTAGTGACTTTTCTAAATTATTTTTGTCAAGTCTGTGTTCTTTGTCATGTATAGCCACTGAAGTCCATCGGCTTAGTTGTCAGCTAGTTTTTTTTTTAACAGAGTTTCATTTAATGCCTGAAGCCAAAAGCATAACTTAAAAAAAGAAAAAAGAAAAGAAAGAAAAAAGGGGACGGAAAAAAATTCTCCCAGTCTTGGCAGATTGACTCTCTATTGAAGCTCTGCTTCAATGGTTAGCATAATGTTTACAGTCTGCCTTAGTCTTCACTTCCTTCTTGCAAGCCATTGGTGAGGGCCAGGCAAAGGTGAAATAATCAGGTCTTTTCATACTTTTCTGCTCATGCATCCAACCCTGGGCATGTGTGTGACCTTTGCAATTTCCTGGTATACAGGGGAGTTTTAAAAAGTCCTTATTCCCCTATGTTATTTCTTTTCAACTTCTTTCCAGGCATTTTTTTTTTAATACAATTTTATTGAGATGTAGTCACACACCATATAATCCATCCAAAGTATATAATCAGTGGCTCACAGTATCATCATATAGGTGTGCATTCATCACCACCATCAATTTAAAAATGTTTGCATTATTCCAAAATAAAGAAAAAAATGAAAATAAAAAAGAACACCCAAAACATCCCATACCCCTTACCCCCCCCATTATTTATATATTTTTTATCATCATTTTATTACTCATTTGCTGATACACTGGGTGTTCTAGTTTGCTAATGCTGCGGAATGCAAAACACCAGAGATGGATAGGCTTTTATAAAACGGGGGTTTATTTCGCTACACAGTTACAGTCTTAAGGCCACAAAGCATCCAAGGTAACACCTCAGCAATCAGGTACCTTCACCGGAGGATGGCCAATGGCGTCTGGAAAACCCCTGCTAGCTAGGAAGGCAGCTGGCGTCTGCTCCAAAGCTCTGGCCTCAAAATGGCTTTCTCCCAGGATGTTCCTCTCTAGCAGGCTTGCTCCTCTTCAGAACATCACTCACAGCTGCACTCAGTTCCCTCTCTTTGAGTCAGCTCATTTATATAGCTCCACTGATCAAGGCCCACCCTGAATGGGCAGGGCCATGCCTCCATGGGAACATCTCATCAGAATTATAACCCACAGCTGGGTGGGGCACACTCCAAGCAAATCTAACCAGCATCAAAACATCTCCTCCACAAAACCACAAAGATAATGGCATTTGGGGGACACAATACATTCAAACCGGCACACTGGGTAACAGGAGTGTCAGTCACAAGGTTTTCATAATCACATGATCACATGATAAAAGCTACATAGTTATACAGTCATCATCAAGAACCAAGTCTACTGGATTACAGTTCAATAGATTCAAGCATTTCCTTCTAGCTATTCTAATGCACAAGAAACTAAAAAGGAATATCTATATAATGCAAAAGAATAATCTCCAGAATGACTTCTCAACTCTATTTGAAATCTCTCAGCCACTGAAACTTTATTTTGTTTCATTTCTTCTCCCCTTTTGGTCAAGAAGGCATTTTCAATCTCATGATGCCAGGTCCAGGCTCATCCCTGGGAATCATGTCCCATGTTGCCAGGGAGACTTACAACCCTGGGAGTCATGTCCCACGTAGTGGGGAGGGTAGTGAGTTTATTTGCTTATTTGGCTGAGAGAAAGAGGCCACATTTGAGCAACAAAAGAGGTTCTAGGGGTGACTGTTAGGCGTAATTATAAGTAGATTTAGCTTCTCCTTTGCAGGAATAAGTTTCATAAGGGCAAGCCCCAATTTCCCAGGCTTTTTGATCTTTTGTTCCAGTGTTGACCCTAGACCTAGACTGCTGTGGCCAATAATTGTGCCTTTAAATGTTTTCAGCAAAAGCCACCAGGAAGTTGCCCCAGTCCTGGAATGCTCCAAATCAGGTGAAACAAAGGTAAGCCTTTGCACTGGTCCTTCAGGGTGCTGCCATCAGGTCAAAACCCACAACCACAGTTCTTTGAACCCAAGGTCCATTTTGCCACTTCTGGCATTAGAAACCTGCCCCAGGAGTGTGAGCTGATATATTCATGACTGCCACTGGTTGGAGTGTGGGAGACGGTAGGCAGGCAAAGCAGTAACTTCTTTTCTTCACCAAGCCTTTCTGTGGTCATGTAAAATTTTGAGTAGGTTCCAGAGTTCTGCAAAAATTGACTCTGACAGTTTTTGCAGAAGTTCATTTGTTGATTTCATGGAGGGACCAATTGATGTCATCCCACAAATTTTAGTGTTATTTTCATTGTTTTTCTCATCTAAATATTTTCTAATTTCCATTTCTTATTTCTTTTGTTTTTCATGGATTATTTAAAAGTACATTTAACTTGCAAACTTATGTTTTTTTTAAATATACTTTTTTTTAACCATAATACATTTCTTTGTTTCTTTTTATCTGTTTTGAGGCCAGTTTAGCAAATAGAGGAAGGGGGAAAATTCATAAGCCAGAATTCTATCAGAAGAGCATGATGATCAGGAAACAGTATTCTAATCATTTAATTTACTTTTGAGGTGTGTATGTGTGTGGTTGTTATTGTTTTCCAGTCAAATTTTGTGGTCAGAGAAAATGATTTATGTGACAGTGATCCTTTAAAAGGTATTGAAACATGCTTGCCTAGAATGTAATTTAAAAACATACAGGGGGAGAGATCTAAGATGGCGGCATAGAGAGGAGTGGAAGCTAAGTAGTCCACCTGGAACAACTAAAAAGAAAACCAGAAACAACTAGTATATAATCCAGAATAACTGCAGGAGGACAGATGTGAACGTCCAATCATCATACACCAACCTGATTTGGGAGGAATACCGAAGATCATAGCACAAAATCTGTAAGTAAGAACTGCGGATCCAAATCGGGAGACCCCTCCCCCATAGCCCAAGTTACAAAGCCTCGTAGTGCCAGAGAGAATCTTTCTCCCAGCAAGCGAATATAGCTCAGCTGAGCTCCAACTGGGGTTTTAATTAGTGAGTGTGAACTGCTCACTCTGAGTTGTGAATCCCCAACAAGTAGACAGAGGCTTTGGGTGATGACTAACCTTGGAAGGCCGGAGGGTCTCCTCGGACTAGCTCTGTTCCTTTTTCAACTCAGTGGAGAAAGCCTCGGCCATTTTGAGTTCCCAGTTCTGTGACCCAGACAAGGGTGTGGCACAGGCAGAGAGAGACCATTGAAATGCTAATAACCTCCTCCTAAGGCATCCATCTTCTCTAAAGAGGAAAGGGGTGGGGCCCAGCTTTACTGCCTGCCTTTCATTCAGAACTTACACCAGTCAAGAATTATAGGCTAATCTTTGCATCAGGCAGACAGCGTCCCTGCACGGCCTGGCGGCCCGGGGCTTAGCTTGAGGGACGACGTGCACAGCCTTCCCTCAGCAGAGGTCCTGGAAGATCACAGCTGAGATGAGGGGCCCGCTTGGAAAACCCAGGAACACTATGTCAATGCCAGTGGTATGTGGGTCAGTGACAGAAAATCTGGGGCAAAACTGAAATGAAGGCTTAGACTCTTGCTGCAGCCTTGAATCTCCGGGAACCTGGGGGATTTGAATATTAAAGCTGCCCTTCCTCTCTGGCCACCCATACACACGCCCCACATTCAGGGCAGACGGCTCCAGCAACACACCCAAACTGAGTTCTCCAACTGAACCCCACAAGAATCACTTCCCCACACACCGCGGGGACAAGGTGGAGAACTGACTTGAGGGATATAGGTGACTCACAAATGCCATCTGCTGGTTAGTTAGAGAAAGTGTACACCAACAAACTGTGTTTCTGAAAAATTAGATTGGTATCTTTTTTTTTACTACTTGAAAGAACCCCATCAAGCAAAGCAAATGTCAAGAGGCCAAAAACAACAGAAAATCTTAATGCATATGATAAAATCAGACAATATGGAGAATCCAACTCCAAACTCCCAAATCAAAATATCGGAAGAAACACAGTACTTAGCAAAATTAATCAAAGAACTACAATCAAGGAATGAAAACATGGCAAAGGATTTAAAGGACATCAAGAAGACCATGGCCCAGGATATAAGCGACATAAAGAAGACCCTAGAAGAGCATAAAGAAGACATTGCAAGAGTAAATAAAAAAATAGAAGATCTCATGGAAATAAAAGAAACTGTTGGCCAATTTAAAAAGACTCTGGATATTCACAATACAAGATTAGAGGAAGTTGAACAACGTCTCAGTGTCCTAGAAGTCCACAGAACAGAAAATGAAAGAACAGAAGAAAGAATGGAGAAAAAAATCAAAAAAATTGAAATGGATCTCAGTGATACAATAGATAAAATAAAACATCCAAACGTAAAACTCATTGGTGTCCCAGAAGGGGAAGAGAAGGGTAAAGGTCTAGAAAGAGTATTCAAAGAAATTGTTGGGGAAAACTTCCCCAACCTTGTACACAATATAAATACACAAAGCAGAAATGACCAGCGAACTCCAAATAGGATAAATCCAAATAAACCCACTCCGAGACATATTCTGATCAGACTCTCAAATACTGAAGAGAAGGAGCAAGTTCTGAAAGCAGCAAGAGAAAAGCAATTCACCACATACAAAGGAAACAACAGAAGACTAAGTAGTGACTACTCAGCGGCCACCATGGAGGTGAGAAGGCAGTGGCATGACATATTTAAAATTCTGAGAGAGAAAAATTTCCAACCAAGGATACTTTATCCAGCCAAACTCTCCTTCAGATTCGAGGGAGAGCTTAAATTTTTCACAGACAAACAAATGCTGAGAGACTTTGCCAATAAAAGACCTGCCCTACTTCAGATTCTAAAGGGAGCCCTACCAACACAGAAACAAAGAAAGGAGAAAGAGATATAGAGAATTTTAACAGACATATATACTACCTTACATCCCAAATCACCAGGACACTCATTTTTCTCTAGTGATCACGGATCTTTCTCCAGAAGGGACCATAAGCTGGGATATAAAACAAGCCTCAAGAAATTAAAAAAAAAAAAAATAAAATTGAATATACTCAAAGCACATTCTCCAACCACAATGGAATACAAATAGAAGTCAATAATTTTTGAACTGTAACTCCACTATTTACTTCCTACATGATATAAATTACATGAACTCTAATGACAAATCAGTGGTTTTGAACTCAGTGTAAAATATGTAATTATAGACAACTATATAAAGGTGGGGGAATGAAGGAGTATAGGAACATAGTTTATGTGTCCTATTGAAGTGAAGGTGGTATAAAAAAAAAAGATTGATATGGATTTAAGAGGTTAATTTTAACCCCCACAGCAAACACAAAGAAATTATCAGAGAATATAACCATAGAGATGAAATGTAGAGTTTGGGTTAAGAGAAATGGGGGAAGGGGCAATGGGGAGTTAAGAAAAGAGTGTGGAGTTGCTGTTTGAGGTGAAGGGAAATTTCTAGTAATGGATGGTGGGAAAGAGCATTACAACATTCTAAATGTAATTAATTCCACTAATGGAAGGCGAGGGAGGGGGTGGAATGGGAAGATTTAGGCAGTATATATGTTTCCACAACTGAAAAAAAAAAAAAAAGTCTAAATAGATGACAATTGAATGCCAAGGATGAACTTGGATGGGATTGGAGGATAGAGGACAGGTGGCTCAAAGGGACACAGTTGAGACATAAGGTAAAGGAAATATAGAATGTAAGCTTTGTATCATTGTTGAATCTCTTGTATTTTGTAGCAGCGCTTAATGGGATTGCATAAAAGAATGTTCTTGTTCATGGGAAGTGTATACGTGAATTATAGTGTATGTTCATGCAGCTAGCTCTCATATGTTCAGAAGACAGAGCAATAGATGATGGATGATAGATAGGGAGGGAGGGAAAGAAATAGCGATGTGACAGCATGTTAAAGTTGGTGGATTGAGCTATTGGGGGAGGGGGGGTCAGGGTATGATGGAATTCTTTGTATGGGGTTAGTACTGTTTTTGCAACTGTTCTATAACTTTGAATTTATTTCAAAATAAAAAGAATTAATAAAAAATAAAAAAAACAAAAAAAACATGCATATATAAATATATATATATATATATATATATATCTCCAGTATACATATATAAATATATATCCTTTGCATGCTTGAAAGGAATATGTATTTTCCAGTTATTGGAAACATTATTCTCTTCATATCCATGTTATTTTAATTGTGTTGTTCATATAGTCTATATTTTTTCTGACTTTTGGCCTGGTTCGTCAGTTGCTGAATAGTACTAATTTTAACAGAGGGCTGTTACAATCTGCCACAGATAATGGACATTTTTTCATAATTTGTCACTTTTGCTTTTTACATTTCAAAGCTATGTTATTAGATTCATCGTGTGAAATTTTTATTTCTGGTAAAATTAATCTTTTATCAGTATCTAGTTATTGTTTTTCTTCAGTAATGATTTTGTTATAATGTCTGTTTTGTCTGTTATTATTTTAACGTTTGTATATATGCCTGATATTTCTTTTTCCATACCTTTAGTTTCAAGATATCTTTGTCCTTTGTTTCTTAGAACAATATATCATTGGAATTTATTTTTTTCAGTTTGGCTATCTTTGTCTTGTAAACTACAGAATTTAATTTATCTACATTGATTATGATGCCTAATACATTTGCTCCATTTCTACTGTATTATTTTCTACTATTTGACCCATTATTTCCTTTTAAATGTTTTCTTTTATCCTTTCTTGCCTTCTCTTATATTGATTTTTGTTGTTGTTTTAATTTTGTTTTTTTCCCATACCAGTTTGGAATTTACATATTTTGTTTACATTTTAGTTATTGCACTTAGTTTAATTTATTAGTCTGAGGTTAGTCCAAATCCTTACCCTCTTTTTAGACTCTGTAAGGACCTTAGAATACATTTATCTCCCATCACCTCTGATCTGACTTATGTGCTGTTCTTTTCCATGATTTTATGTATATCTTGATTTTTAACTGCATAAATTTATGACAATATTATTGTTCTACACAGTAAATGTGTGTTTAGTATTATCCACAAATATTTCGTATTCTTGACTCACCGTTCCTTCCTGCATTCAGATCTTCCTTTTGGGATTATTGTGCTTCTTCCTGAAGTATATCTTTTAAAACATATTGTATTAGGAATCTGTTGGTAATGAATTCTTTTTGTTTTTGTTTTTCTTTTCTTTTCTTTCTTTTCTTTCTTTCTTTTTTTTTTTTGTCTTTCACCCTATTCTTGAAAATATTTTCATTTGGTATAAGTTTACAATTTTTTTAAATCAAAGTTCTACGTCCATGTAATCGCATCTCAATCTCCCAATCTTTATTTTGATTTTTAAATTTCTTCTATCCTGTTCTTAATTATCCTTCTTTTAAAAATTGTCTTAAAGTTTTCTTTAGAGTTTTTTCCCTCCAAATTGCTTTTTTTCTGCTTTTTGTTTGTTTGTTTTTGCTTCTCTCTTCTATTTTAGAGCCTTTTCTCAGAAATGCTTGGTAATCTTTGATTGTTCTCTTGTCAATAACAGTAGAAGACTAACAAACTCATTGAAAGCTTTGAACATGACTTTGTGCTTCACTGTAGAGCAGTGGTTCTTAACCATGGCTGCACATTAGACTCATCTAGGGAGCTTTTAAAATTCCCACCTCTTGGGCCACACTCAAGACTAATTAAATCAGACTTGGAAGTGGAACCCAGCTATCAGTAGTTTTTAAAACTTCCCGGGTGATTCTCATGGGAAGCCAGTTTTGCCAGCCATTACTGTAGGGTGCCCTGGGCAAGCCATGTGTTACAGAATCACAGGCGTCAGTATTTTACAGTTTTTTCTCCCATAGGCTAGTCAGATTCCCCAGAGAGGAATCCTCTGCTTGGAGCATAAAAGCTTAGCTGCCAGTGTTCTAGGATCTGAGTAGGGGAAGAAGATTGGGTATCTTAGCATTCCTCTGTCAGTATGTATGTGTATGGTCACTTAATCCCTTCAGGTCAGTAAGATACCCATGCCTTCTCCTCCTAGGTCAACTTCCAGTTCAAAGACTGTTTTACATTCTCTGAAGGATAAGCCTCTACATTTTCTGCTGGGATAGGAGATGAGTTTACCTAAGGGATTGAAATTCAAATACACTTAACTGCTTAATCATTTAATAGCTTTCACCCCATTCTCATCTATCCTTCACCTCCAGTCTAAAAGGCATCAAGGGCTGCTGTTTTCTGAGACTTTTCAAGATTCTGCAACCTAACTTAGACTGATTCTCACCTACCCCCATTACTAATTAGGCATCAGCTTTCTTAGGTATGCTAACCCAGTAGCCATTTGTCCATCTGCTTTCTAGCTTCCAAAATTTTATCTTTTCTCCTTTTGTTCCAGTCTTTTTGGCTGTAACTATTTTTTTAAATCTTTTTTTTTTTTAAAAATGTGATTTTGGAGGGATTCCATTTTTGGTCAATGTTTCTTTTCCCTTCAGCTCTTTGGTATTATTTCACTGTCTTCCATGAAGTCAGCTGTCAGTCTTGTTGTATAATAAGCTTCTGTAGATATAATCTGTTTTTTTCCCCTCTGGCTGCTCTTTAGATCTGCTTCTTGGCTTTGATGCTCTGCAATTTCACTATTGTGTTTAGGTATGGACTTTTTTTTATTCTTTTTTGGTTTTCTTTGTGATTTCTGAATCTGAGGATTGGTGTCAACAGTTGTTCTGGGAAAATGCACAGCTATTATCTCATGAAATAGTGTCTCTGTTTCATTTTTTATATTTGTTCTTTTAGAACCTTGATTAGATGTATGTTCAATTCCCTGACTTCATTCTTCATATCTCTTAATCTTTCTTTCATATTTTCCATTTCTTTGTGTCTCTGCATGGCATTCTGGGTAATTTATTTTTGTCTTCTATTTATTAGTTCGTTCCAACTGTCTTTGACCTTTTGGTTAACTCACTAGTTAGATTTTAATTGAAATTACAGTTTTGTTTCTATGAGTACTGTGTGGACTTTTCCTTATATATGCTTTGTCAACTTTGTTAGTCTTGTATTGCACTATCAAAATTTCAATCTCCTCTTTACTTCTTTAAATCTATGAAGCATATTCGTTTGTATTCTGTATCTGATAATTCTAGTATCTGCAGTATTTTCTGGTTTGATTCTGCAATTTGTTATTTCTGCTGACTTGCACTCATTGTGGCTTGTTTCCTCACATTTTTAGTGATTCGTTTTATTGTGAGTTCATGTTCCTTGGAATTTTGTGTGTGGGGGGTGGATTATCTGAGGCTTGTATGTGTGTTTCTCCATGTGATTTGGTTAGATTCTGTCAGGCACCAGAGGACAGACTGAAGAGCATTTAAAAGTTTAAAAAACCCAAAATTAAAAATTATTTCATGTTTTTCAGGCTAACCAGATAGTATGGATTCTGGCCTTAAACCTGAATGAGTATGGAATTCTCAAATGAATTTTTTTTTCTTTTCTTTTTCATGTATATTTTTGTCCTGTTCCATTCAGAGTCAAGCTCAAGTTAAAAAAGTCTGTCTCCTTTTACAAGGCAGATTTTTTTTTTTTTTTAAGTCAACCACCTTGGGGATTCTGGACTTTGTTCAGAGGTCTGTAATGCAGCATTCTACCCTGCTCAGATCACAGGACTTTTCTCCTTCCCCCATGTATGCATGCAGCCTGTTAAAATCCAGGTTACTACCAGGGATCCACAAATGACCTCAAGATAGGGTGACCATATATCTTGATGTGCCTCCAAAAATATGGGTTTGTCACAGTTTAATTACTCATATTCAAAAGTGTCCTGGTTTGGGTTATAAATTATTTGGTACCCCTACCTCAGGGCACATACCTGTTCCATAACTTACTCATCCCTGAGGAGTGGTTCTTTTTCAAAGATTTTTGCTCCGAATTATTTCCTGTACTTTACGGTCAGCTTTAAAATTATGTTTTTTTAGATGCTTCTCATGAGGAGGGGTTTCTCTGCACATATAATCAGCTATATTGCTGGAAATGGAAGTCCTGCCTTTATCTTTTTAAGATTTTTTCCAAGGAGTCAGAAGATTTATTTTTTAGGTAGAACTTGCTGTACTCCTACCCTATACCACCCTATTATATATTAATAACAATTTTCCTTCGCAAATAGTGTAACGAAATTCCCGGAAAAGGCCAGATGTGTATATATGAGTGTATGTGTGTGGGTATGTGTGTTAAAACTAATAGAAGATGTGTATATATGAGTGTATGTGTGTGGGTATGTGTGTTAAAACTAATAGAAGATGTGTATATATGAGTGTATGTGTGTGGGTATGTGTGGTGTGCATGTGTCCTTGATTTTATGAAACCCAGAATGAAATGCACAGTGAATTGAGAAACGAAAAGCCAAAGTAGAGGTTACATCTTATTCCACATCTTTGGACAATAGATTGCTTTGGCCTGAATTCTAAGAGTCGTTTACCATCATTGGTTTCTGATATTCTTAAAGGGTGTCATAATAAATAATGTCTCTCCCTTCATCCCTAAATAGAGAGGATGATTTCATTAGGTTGTAATTATTTCCAAGGCTACTAGTTCTAGCCCCGGAAAAGCTTGCTTGCTGTGCCTGACATGGTTTCTTTGGAGAAGAACATATTAGACAGCAGTATATAGTTACATACTAAAAAAAGGAATAGGAAAGCAATATGTAAAGTGTTTACTTTTCATTTACCTACATATCAAAATGACTAGCAAAAAGTTCAACCAAAAATTTATGTACTTTCTGAACAGAAAAGTATAGTTGTAAAATAAAAATATTAAATTTAGATAAGTGAACTGGTGAAATATTGGAGCCATCATCCATCAACTCAGGAAATTGGTTTAGTTAAAGCCAAACTTGAACTTATCTCTGCCTCAGAAAGTAGCCTTTGGGTGGGGGAGGGAGGTTGTCACTGAAACAATAATACTCTTAAAGAAAATTATGACATAGTATATTTAGATGGCAGTCATTGTGATTCTAATTATTCAGTCTGCTAAAAGTACTGGATAGCTTTTTATGATTATCACCACTCCACACTCCAAGAAGGACAAATATAAGGTAATAAGCCTACAGAAGTATTGAGTAGCCACAGTGGATAGACTGGATAAAATGAATGATATCAGAATACATTATTAGCTTGTCTCCAATTTTCTTTGTACACAATTGCAGTAAAATTTGATGTGCATTGCAGGGTGTTAGGAGGTTTCTTAGTGGTTAGTGATTTACATAATGATTTTCCTTTTATCAGCAAGTTAATACAGCCCTTGTTTCTGGATTTAGAATAATTTTGTTAGAGCTTTCATGCTATTTAATGTAAATATCCATCTGCATGCATGCCTTCATCATTTTAGATGTGTGCATTTTATACATTAACCTCCAAATATGGTATTTATGTAGATTGTGGAAAGGTTCTGGTATTTAGGATAAATTTTTACCCCTTAATTTCATTCTCATTTTTCCTCTCTTCCCTGTTTCCTAACATACCAGAAAATACTACTAAAACAACAACAAACAAACAAAAAACCAAAAGCCCTCTTATTCCTTCAACATTATTTGTAGAGAGCAGCCCTTAGTCAGCCCTTAGCCCATACAAACAGTATGTACTTAACGTGTGATTTTTCTTCTAAACTCATTCCCTCTGAGCTTTTCTTCACATGCATTGCTTTCCATCAATTATCTTCCCTTTCTATAACATCTTACTTTCATAAAGAAAAAAAAAAGCCATGTGGGGAACTTTTCCTTTGTGGCTTCCCATGCTCATTAAGCACCAAGGTATAAATTGGAATTTGCTTTTTGCCCCAAATTTTGGGTATATCTTCTGGTTGTATTGAATGAGACATATAAGATTGCAGGCTTGGCTTTATTTTGCTGTCATAGTTACCTCTGCACTTTTTTTTGTTGGCTCAAGGTTAATTGCTTTGGAAAAGCTTTTACGCTAAGTCCACATTTACATTTTTAGTAATAAACTGATGTCCAAGACATACTACTTGTATTTTCTAAGAACCAGAGTTACTGCGTATATGTGTGTCCATTCCAAGTAAGCATGACAGAATTTTCCAATTTGACCTTTCCTATAGACCTTGTCTTCCTTGAAGAAGTCTGTTCAATAATTCAAATTGTTAAATTCTTCTGAGCAAGGAAAGTTCTGATAATCTTGCCCGAGTTCAAATATCTGGTAGCCCTTGAGGCAGTGGTTAGTGGTACTAGAAAACCATCTTGAAGACACTGTAACCAGCCTCAGTTCTCTCACTTTAGCTGCATACCAACTTCGTATCCTCTGTAGTTCCTAGATGCAGTGATTGGCATTTGGTGCTGCTTGAACTTGCCTGGATGATTGTAAGCACCTTCAGGATACAGACTTTCTAACTTAGACTAAAACTTCTTAATGCCAAGCCCCTAGCACAATAGTATGTATTTTATGATTGTTCAGTAAATATGTGATGCTAATAAAAAGCAGTATGCAAACAGTTGTTAGCTTTTTCACAGTTCCTGTTGAACATAATTTTGACCAAGTTAATGTTTTATTATTACATTGATGTTCAGTGCTTTGCACTTTGAGAAAGAGCTCATGTGGACAGCTCAACAGTATTTCTTCCATTAACTTTCCTGGTAATTACGAGTCCTGGTACATCCTTCCTGACTTTTACAGTGCTGGTTTTAACCGGGGACTTAGACGCCTGTATATGGAAGGAATATTGAGAAGTGATTCAGTCCATACTGATGCCTAAAGACTGCCTGTGTTTTTTGGACATTGTGTTCCAAAGATCACTAAAATGTCGCTGCTAACTGAATTGCTTTCCTTGTCATTGTAGACGGGAGAAAAAGCCAATGACACTTTTCTAAGACACAGTAGGTATATCCATAGGTCTATCAGTGCTTTCAGAGCCACATAAAAGGTATTGATTTATGCTGATTTCTATGCAGGGTTAGTTCTCTCTGTAGGTCTCTATTGTGTGTGGAGAGGGGAGGGGATATGTCTGCATGCATGCAGAACCTTTTTTTTTTTTTTTCCAAAAGAATTTGTTTTAAATCAAAAGCATTACATTAATTGGTTCATTCATTCTGTTAATTATGCTAAAAATAAGAAGTCTCAGGAAAACAGTTCAAAACATAAAATAACTTATTTGATTTTCAAATAACAGTATTTATGGTTATCTAGAAATTTCTGAGTATTAATAAATCTAGCTCTGGAGTTTACAAAGTATCACTTTTCTATGCTAACTCCTTTACCCTATGTAGTTTGAATCTTGGCAATTTAAAAGCTTATTTTTTAGAATGTTCTGAAACATACTAGTCAGTGAAGCAGAGTTAAATGTTGTTTACCTTGATATCTGTATATTCCTTTTCCAGTTTTGATTCTTAATGATATTAACTTTGAAAACTTGAATGTTAAACCAATATTAACAAATTTGTCTATTACTCCCAACACTACTTATAGCAAAATGATTTCTGAAGTGTGTATTTTATGGTCTCATTAAAAAGGAAACTATTACAATAAGTTTCCTTCAATATATATTGGGTATATAAGTAATGTACTAATAATATGGGAACTAAAGAAATGATTTAATCATGAGTACTAAATTCAATGAACTTAAAATCTATTAATCCAGGTCCAATAGAGAGAAATAGATCATTGCACCAGAATAACCTGTCCAAAAAGCAACAGACAGACATGAATAGTTTATAAGTAATTATATATAATACTACCTGAATGTATGGTCAGTCTGTTAATCAGGGCTTAATCAGGAACTTCTTGAATACTAAGTAATTTCATCATGGTGTCAGGGCATCACTGGAAATAGAAAAACAACACATTTTACTCTTTTTATCTTTTGTGGATATGTGGCTCCTGGGGAGAGTAGTCACCAGGGACCAATACCATGGTCCTTGTAAAATGGTGGTCCCTATTCTTGGTGCTGGTCTCCACACAGACAGCCAGTAGCCCTCAAGCTTCAGAAAAGCTATTAGGAGATCTAAGTCTACCTGCTCCCCCCAAAGAAAAAGACACGTACAACACACATGCACATGTTGCAGGACACACGGAAAAACCTAGAGATTGTGGTGGAGAAAAACATGGAGAAAGAAACAGGTGAGGAGTTTTCATAGAGTCTGTCAGATCTTTGCTATACTTTCTTCATGGCAAGTATAAGATTCTGTGGCTAGAGGGGAAGGCTTTGGGAAATACAGAAATCATGTCAATTTGGGGAAAGTTGTTAGAAAGGAAGACTGGAAGGAGGCTCTTTTGGTCTGCATGCAGAGTACAGAGGGGAAGGCCAGGTAGTCTGAGCAGTATGTTCTAGGATTTTGTAGCATTGGATGGGTGGGCCATGATCTTAATGCTGAAAATGCTAAGAATGTATCCCCTAAAAAGGAAATCAAACATAGAAAAATGATAAATTAGTCATTCCAGAAAATATTGATGAGAAGGGTTTTATCCTTTTCTGCTTTGTACTTTGAACTATTATTTTTTTCTTGAAAGATCTATGGATTGATGGAACAGGATTTTCTTCTAGCTGCAGTAGCACTGCTTGATTTTTTAAAAATGGGTTATATCAGTCCACAACAATCGACTATAACCCCAACTCACAGCTGCAGAAGTAGCCTGAGGAAATAACAAATTAGTGTACCTCTTCATACTGTGATTAGTCTTAGTGTCGTTTAATAATGAGTATGACTATGCATGGTGAGAGAATAAACTGGCAGTTTTTACAAAGATATGATCTCTAGGGAACTTTGGTAATATTTAAATTTTATTCACTTTAGATTTTGGGTTATATGTAAGCTGAAGCTATGGCTGAAAATTCTGTTTCAAGACCCAGACACCCTTGTTTCACTGTTGACACTTGTGACTGGTGGCCCAACAGATAGTGAATGGTGTGCATTGCATGATTCCCATGGGGAGGACGTCTAATTGAGATGCTGTATTAATGTTGTTGTTATGGATAAAATCAAATTTTGTTTTATATTTATATTGTCCAAAACTATGTATAAATCTCCCCTTTGGTTATATAAAAATTAGAAATTGACATTGAGGCCATAAAAGGTTCAAGGATTTTTAAATTTTATTAATTTTCACAATTGTAATTGCAAGTTCGATATTGATAAAACAGTTTGGAGACATTAAAGAAGAACAGCTATATCATATTTACTAGATTAACCATGGGTACATGCCTTATTTTGTGAGCTTACCTTGTTTACATTATTTTCAATATGCTGGTGTGCAGATTACAGAAAGATTGGGAAGCTGAGAGATTTATTATTTACAGAAGGTGGACAGTAGAGTCTATTGCTCTAGGAAAACACAAAGCTCAGAGCAGCCTGTTCAACATTAATGAATCATGGTGATAGCAGTGACCTTGAGAAGTCATCTGTCTCATTCTCCCCGTGCTTCTGCACAAGGCTGTGTCTCACACACACCCTGGGCAGAAAGGGTCTGTCATGTGCTGGGCAAGATCCCGAAAAGGAGGGCCCACAATCTCCCCCAGTCCTCCTGGCCAGTGATCATCTGGTAATCCTAAGTGTTCTTAATCTATCACAATCACACTGATTTTATTCCTTGCTGCCTGATTATTAGAACACTTTCAGAGTTAACTTTCCTTGCCTTTTGGAAAGATTGCCACGGTTAAACTCTAAGAAAATAAAAGGTCTCATCTGTGTGCGGTCGCAGTTGATTCATCTGAGGGGGGGGGGGGGGCGGCCGGTTGCTGAACCCTCGGCTATCGGCGTTGCTTGGAGGGTACCGGCGGCGGGGGCTCTTTCCCGGAGGCGAGGGCGAGGCGGGGGACTTGGCCAGGTCCCCGGCGGGAGGCGTGCAAGGTGTGGAGGGCGGCGAGAAGGGAAAGATAAGACACTCTTCCTCCAGTAAGGGTAGAACAAAAGGACTTTTATTCCGGGGTGAGCACAGGTTATATGGGCTGGCATAGAGGGCGGGGGTTGTTACAAGCCAATGCTGAGGGGATAAAGGCTAGGATTGGTTCTGAGAGGGTGCGGAGGTTAGGATTGGTTCTAAGAGGGCACGGAGGTTGTTCCAAAAGGTGCAGGAGTTGCTCTGGCAACGGTGTCTGGCAACAATGTATGCGCACTGGTGGTGATGGGAGTTGCATTGGCAACGGGGAGTGTACGGGCAAGATAAGGAAGTGGGGGAAAGGGCGGTTGGGGGAAGGGCAGTTTCCTCCGGCAAGCCTCCCCCACCGGTGGTATTTTGGGTGAGGAAATGGGGCCTGCCTTCGACCTCGCTTCCTTAGGTCCGGGGGGCTGTGGAGGACACTGACCGCCCGTACCCACTACCCTCCCTAGGGGTTGCGCAGGTCCCCTAGCCCAGACCTGGTAAGTCGAGGTATATGCTCAGTAACCCGCAATTCCCCTTTCTTTTCTAATTTAAAGGAAGAGGCTTACCGGAGAAGTCCGCTAAGGGTGAGGGAAGGGGGAGGTCGGGGAAGGGAAAAAGGGGTTGACGGTGGCTCAGCGAGGCTGGAGCTCAGTGTTGGTGTGGTGCTCGGGCGCTCGACAAGGGCTTTGCTGCAGCGGGCTGGGCGAAGGTGAGGGGTTTAAAGTTCAGGGGTTCAGAGAAGCTGGAACTCGAGGCGAGAGCGATGTTCAGGTGATTGAGAAGGGCCTCGCGGTCGGCGGGTTGACCGGTGGCGTTGAGGTCGCGGAGGGTTGGTTGTCATCTCGGAGTGGGGAGCGTCAGAGGTGGCGAGTCGCTGATACTGGATTTGCACGAACGAGGAAAAAATGGCATCCGTTTGTTTCCTTACAAGCTGGACAATTCTGCGGATGAGGCAGGGTCCTAAGGTGAGAGCTAGAATAATCATTAGTAGAGGGCCGAGGAGAGGGAGGAGGTATGGGAGGAGGGGGGTAAAGATGTGGGACCAATAGCTGGTGGCTTTACGGTCTTTTTTGCGTTGTTCCAGTCCCTCTCGGACCTTCTTTAGGCTGTCCTCGGCGAGACCTGTGGAATTGGCATATACACAGCACTCTTCTCCTAGGGCGGCGCAGAGGGCTCCTTCTTTGAGGAGGAGAAGGTCGAGACCTCGGCGGTTTTGGAGCACTACCTCAGAGAGGGAATTGACAGAATCTTTTAGATGGGAAATAGCGTTTTGTAGGTGACGAATGTCCTCGTCAACAGCCGCCCTGAGGTGAGTTAGGGCGGAGCCTTGACTGGCTAGTGCAGCGATTCCGGTGCCAGCGCCGGCAAGACCTAGGAGGGAGGCAATTGTGAGGGCGGTGATGGGCTCTCGCTTTTGCAGAAGGGCAGGAACTGCAGTTTTTTCCAGACGGAGGAAGAAGTCTTCTTCGCTGTGGTATAAGACCCTAGGGATAAGGACAATTAGGAGGCAAGTTTCTTTAAATTCACTGATGATATTTGTGCTGAGACAGGGGGTAAGTCCTGTAGAGGAGCAGAGCCATTGGGAGGAGTTATGAGGAATGAGAAATTTTGCCGAGCTGCTGGGAGATGAGTAGCTGGCACAGGCAGTGAGGTCGGGAGAGTTACTGGAGCGAGGGCGGACGCACTTTCCTGTATAGGAGACTGAATGAAAGGTCAGGGGGACGGCAGAGGTATTCCAATTGCATTCCAAGGGGCTGTCCTCTGTGTTTTCTGAAAAGGAGAGGTTGGAGGCAACGGGCTCGTACAGGGAGGAGGCGGTGGAGAGGCAGAGCCAGCAGGAGGAGGTAATATTGGGGTTGGAGGAGTTTACTGAGGTGAAGGCTGCTTGAATGAGGCTGAGGAGGGGAGAGGAATAACGAGAGGGGGGTAGAGGAGGCTGGGGTGGTGGGGTTTGCGATATAGCTGAGGTGCGGCTGGTTGGAGCTGAGGTGCGGCTGGAGGGTTGTGGAAAAAGAGGGTTTACTCGGACTGGGGTCTAGGCCCAGGTGTACTGTTGTCATCTGGTGCGTCACGCTGCGGAGCTGGCGGCGTTCTCGTCTCGTTGGACGCGTGGTTGCTGGTGGCGGGCCGGATTGCCCTTCCTGGGATCCATATTGGTTGTGCTGCATCATCTGGGAAAACACAAGCAAACCCGCGCCCCTGGACGAGAAGTGGGGAGGGACCTTTCCAGGTATTATTCTCCGGGTCCTTCCAGTAAACCATCGGGGCCTGGGTGGGCCTATACGAGGGCCCCCAATGTTTATGTAGGGGCGAAAGCCCTTCCTTATTGAATGTGAGTAGATTAAGGTGAATAAGGGCTGATATAACAAGGTCCCCTGGAGTTGCCTGGGGGAGCATTGCCCTTTCTTTTTCAATTTGTATTTTTAAGCGGCGATGGACTGCTTCCACAATGGCTTGCCCCTGTGGATTATAGGGGATGTTGAAATGATGGGTGATGTTATATAACTGAAGAAAAGCCGGAAAGGAGGCACCGCGATAGGCAGGCCCATTGTTCGTTTTTAGGTTCCAGGGGACTCCCATGAAGAGAATTCCTTGTCTCAGGGCCTTGATACAGTGTTTGGCCGTTTCCCCGGCGAGGGGGAGCGCATAACACATAGCTGAAAAGGTGTCAATTATTACATGTACATACTTAAGGTGCCCAAAGGACGGAACATGAGTTACATCCATTTGCCATCTAGAATTTGGTTTTAGGCCTCGTGGGTTGACTCCCTGAGGTTGCAGGGGGCCAAGCAGCGCAAAGGGCGCACAAGTTGTACAATTGCGGACAAGATGTTTACAGGTGTCTAGGGGAAGGCTACATAGATGATGCAATGACGTAGCCGAAAAGTGAAATTTAGAATGCAATAATTTAGCCTGGTTAACAGCGTCCCCCGGAGGGGCCGCTGTGTGAGTTAGCATAGCTTGGGTAGTTTGAGCTGAGACTGCTTGGTCTACTATACTGTTGCCATTAGCCAAGGGCCCCGGAAGGCCTGAGTGACTACGAATGTGGCCAATGAACCAAGGATCCTGTCGATGCTCCAGGATGCTTCTGAGGTTAGAAAGTGCTTTATTAATGGCCGAGTCTCCCGGGGAAAAAGGTGGAAAATGCAAGGACTCGGCAGACCTGATACGTGTAGAGGCTGTTAGTGAAAATGTTCACTGGGTGGTTGCAGTGGGCGTTTAGCGCGTATGACACCGCCAGAATTTCCCCCACTTGGACTGAATGAAGGTTGACATAACTGAATAGGCGGGGTTCTGGATGGTCCTGCGAATAAGAGAGGAAGGCGAAACGGGTTTTGGAGGCGTCAGTAAAGACGGTAGTGGCACCCGGAATGGGTGCAGAGGAGGGGAAAGGATGGAAGGGGCTGCGGAAGGGAAGCTTGGTGAGTCCCTGTAACAGCCGATGGCTGGGATAGTGGCAGCTGAATTCCCCTTGAAATCCTTCTAAAAGGATTTGCATGTCCGGGTTGTCACGTATAAGCAGGCGGGTTTGGCCTGTGTCTAGGGGCCAAACAATTTTTTCTGGCGGCTCTCCGAATACATGAACAGCCAAGGTAACTAGATCTGAAGCTAGGCTGATCCAGAGCCGCACTGCAGGGCAAATCTTCCTAAGTCGACTTTTAGCGGGATGCGCCCAAAGTAGAGGGCCCTCCTGCCACAGGCAGCCCATAGGTGTGCCGGGCGTAGGGAGGATGAGTGCTATAAGATTGCCCTCTTTAGTGCTGAACCTGTTGAGACAGCAGGCAGCGAGTGCCTTGTTAATTGCGGCAATGGCTTCCTTTGCCTCCTGGGTGAGCTTAATGCGCCGGGAGATTGCTAGCGGCGGGGCTTCGGGGACACTCAGTAGCATAAAGAGTGGTTGTAGCTGTGCTGTGGTGATCGGCAACGCAGAGCGGAGCCAATTGATCTGACCGCAGAGCTGTTGAAGCTCAGTGATAGTGACCCGGTTCGGTATGTCTAGCTGGGGAGCGGACGGAGCAATGGTTTTATCAATACTAAACCTTAAGAAGGCTAATGGTGGCACAATTTGAACTTTATCGGGTTGAATCGTAAGGCCGAGGTTAGCTAAATTAGTAGTAAGGTCTTTTAGGATTAGAGGAAGAGCCTCGGCGTCTTTAGAGGCCACTAAGATGTCATCCATGTAATGGATGAGCATGGCCCGCTTTCACAGGGGGGCCACTGCGTGATCAACATACATCTGGCAGATGGCCGGACTGTTACGCATCCCTTGAGGGAGGACTTTCCATTGGTACTTGCTAGTTGCGCCCGCGTGGTTTGGGACGGGGACTGTAAAGGTAAAGCGCGGGCGATCTCGCTCATGTAGCGGGATGGAAAAGAAACAGTCTTTGATGTCAATAGTGGCTACATGATAGTGAGCCGGGATGGCTATTGGATGGGGAAGGCCAGGCTGCGGGGAACCCATGGGAAGAATATGCTTATTGATTTCCCGCAAATCATTGAGGAGCCTAAATTTCCCTGTGGTTTTTTTATGAATAACAAATACTGGCGAATTATTGGGACTAGTAGAAGGTTCTATGTGGCCAGCATCCAATTGTTCTTGTACAAGGGCTTGGAGTACTACCAATTTATGCGTGGGAAGGGGCCACTGCTCCACCCATATAGGTTTCTCAGTATCCCACTGTAGAGGAACGGGTGCTGGAGGTGTTAAACGAGCAGTGGCGCTCATTATTGGGGGGGGCTGCGTGGTAAGCACTGCCCCAGAGGCGGCGAGGATGTCACGGTCCCATAAAATTTGGTCTATGGTGTGTAGAAATAACGGGCGGAAGGTACCTGAGTGGCCTTCTCCATCCTCCCACTTAATGGGTCTTATGGCCTGAAGAGAAGTAGAGGTACCAGTGGCTCCTACTACCGAGGGACCATCAAGAACCATGCACATGGTGGTATACTGAGCGGGCATGCAAGAGACTTCTGCCCCTGAATCGAGCGTGCCTGTGTACCATTGCCCCTCTATTCTTAACTTACGAGTAGGTTTTTCTGGAATGATGGGGACTGTCCAGAGAAGCGTTTTACTGCCGGTGAAGTGATTAGTTTTATTAGAACCGGCCGGCACGCTGCCTCTTAGGGGCGGGGCTGAGGCTTGCCCCACTTGGAGTTTAAAGCTTGCTCAGTGCTCTGGCGCTGACTGCCATCAGGGCACCAGGGATAGCAGAATTTTTTTAAATCTTTCTCGTTAAGGTCTCTGTGGCTGCTTTTGCAATCGCGCGCCCAGTGATAACCACGTTGGCAGCGCGGGCATGGAGTGGGAGGGGGGCGCCCATTGCGTTGCATGGGAGGCGGGCGTTTGACCTCTGTATTGGGGCACTCCTGGGCAAAATGACCGCTCTGCCCGCACTTAAAACAACCGGTGGTGGCGGCTAAGGTGGCAGTGACAGCGCCAGAGACAGCCTGGGCTAGGGACGCGGCAGCTGGGTCAAAGGCGCTGCAAGCGAGAACCCAGTCGTTTAGACTTTTTTCCCGCAATGGGAGAATGGCTTGCTTATAGGGGGGGTTAGTCCCTTCTAGAATGAGTTTCCGGGTGAGCGCTAGCTGGGCTTGGGGGTTAGTAACTTTTCTAGCACAGGCCTCTTCAACCCTGGAAACGAAGGTGGCAAAGGGTTCGTTTGGCTCCTGGAGGAGCTTGGTAAATTTGTCAGGTCGACGGGCAGAGCAGTTGGCAAACGCGCGTAAGGCGATGCCTCTGAGGACAGTCCAGAAGGTAGCAGGGACATTAATATAAGCAGACGCACTTAGAAACGCTCCAGTGCCCAAATAGGCTTCGGGGGGATGATAGACTCCAATGGCTGCGTTTTGCTCACTTTGCTTAGCTGCTTCCGCCTGGAAGTGAGCACGCCAGTTAACAAACTGACCGGGGTTAAGAATGGAACGGGCAAGCGAGGCCCAGTCTTGGGGGATGCAATAGTCCATGCCGAGATCCTGCAGTATTTGGGAAGCGTATGGGCTACCTAACCCGTCCTCCTTGACGGCCCTGCGAAGCTGCTTGATAGTATCTGAGTCAATGGGATACCAGTCATACGGTTTCTGTGGTGTGGGGGTAAGGTTAAGAGGAAAGCAGCGAAAAGCACGAGAGAAAGGAGGACGCGCTTGTAGAGGGCTTGGCGCGGGAGTGGGGGTAGGGGGAGCGTTGCCCCAAGGGTTGCCTTGAGGTGTAGAAGGCAGCCAGGGGTTGTTAGTCGGCAGGGTGGGAGGAGCGGCGGCAGTTGCCGGTAGCGGCTCCGAGGGGGAGCTTGTCGAAGGGGAAGGCGGAAATGGGAGGCCCCAAGCGTCGCAAGATGGCGGCGCGGTAGGCGTGGCCAAGACACAAGATGGCGGACCAGCCCCGCCCTGTGAAAGGGCGGGGTTCAAGGCACAAGATGGTGGACTAGCTCCGCCCCACGAAAGGGCAGGGCCCAAGGCACAAGATGGCGGACTAGCTCCGCCCTGTGAAAGGGCGGGGTAAAGCGCATGCGGTTTCCGGCAGGGCTTAGGGCTGATGTCATCACTAGAGCACTTCCTCCCCTCGATGGAAGAAGAAGGAGGAAGTTCGCCATCTTGGAGCAGTCTGGGGGGGCGGTTGCAAAGAGGCACAGGGCGCCAAACAAAGAAACAAAGACACAAAGGACTACAGCAAAGTAATGGAGGGGAAGAGGGAGAGCTACTGGAGGAAGAGTGTCAGGAGGAATGGGGGACATAGAAGAAAAGGACGAGAGGCAGCCGGGATAATTGGGGAAGGGAGGAGCGGCTCCGGAGCGGCGAGGGAGAGGCGGCCCCTGACACGGAGCGGCGAGGGAGGAGCGGCTCCGGGAGCAGCGAGGGAGAGGCGGCCCTTACCTTGCAGGCGAGGAGAAGGGAAGCTGGAGAGGCGTCCGGGCGAGCGGGTGGTTTTACTGGACCGCTGCGTGGAGAGGACTTTTAATTCCAGGGGCCCCACGTTGGGCGCCAGTTGCGGTCGCAGTTGATTCGTCTGAGGGGGGGGGGGCGGCCGGTTGCTGAACCCTCGGCTATCGGCGTTGCTTGGAGGGTACCGGCGGCAGGGGCTCTTTCCCGGAGGCGAGGGCGAGGCGGGGGACTTGGCCAGGTCCCCGGCGGGAGGCGTGCAAGGTGTGGAGGGCGGCGAGAAGGGAAAGATAAGACACTCTTCCTCCAGTAAGGGTAGAACAAAAGGACTTTTATTCCGGGGTGAGCACAGGTTATATGGGCTGGCATAGAGGGCGGGGGTTGTTACAAGCCAATGCTGAGGGGATAAAGGCTAGGATTGGTTCTGAGAGGGTGCGGAGGTTAGGATTGGTTCTAAGAGGGCACGGAGGTTGTTCCAAAAGGTGCAGGAGTTGCTCTGGCAACGGTGTCTGGCAACAATGTATGCGCACTGGTGGTGATGGGAGTTGCATTGGCAACGGGGAGTGTACGGGCAAGATAAGGAAATGGGGAAAAGGGCGGTTGGGGGAAGGGCGGTTTCCTCCGGCAAGCCTCCCCCACCAGTGGTATTTTGGGTGAGGAAATGGGGCCTGCCTTCGACCTCGCTTCCTTAGGTCCAGGGGGCTGTGGAGGACACTGACCGCCCGTACCCACTACCCTCCCTAGGAGTTGCGCAGGTCCCCTAGCCCAGACCTGGTAAGTCGAGGTATATGCTCAGTAACCCGCATCTGTGCACAGTATACAGAATGGTAAATTGTCCCAGGCATACTGGATCTCCTTTCAGTAAACTGATACTGCTGAGATCCATTAAAGCAGTGGGGGGCTGCCAAGTATTCACACCCTAGACTCATCAGGTTGCTTTTTTGCTGACCACTCCATCAGTCAGCAAGAACAATGCGATAAGTCTTGGATGATAACCGTGATTCTGTTGCAGACACAAAATGGATCACAGTAGAGAAGAAAAAATGTTTCAGATGAGAAAAATAAATGCCAGAAGCAAGTCCTTTTAGATTAGAGCAGGTCCTTTCTGATCCAAGAGAGTCTCGTTCCCTATATGGAAACTGGAAGAAAAAATATTTTTTAAAAATGTCCCACACCACCAGGTTCTCAACCTCAGACACCTGCAAGTCTGCAGAACATCCCAGGGAAACCCTTGACTCCATGGCATAAAGGCAAATTTCAGTACTTGCTTAATAGAGTAGAAACATTTGTTGCAATAAAATGCAGATCTGCTGTTAGTGTGAATTTATTGTGCTGCTAAAGCATCTTTATTATTTCCTATAAAATACAATTTGATTTAAAAATAACTGGTCCTATGACACTTACAAGGTTGAATCTGATGGGATGTCCATTTCAGATGAATAGCCCTATAAATAATTTATGCATTTTGTCACTTGTGTGTGAATTCTCTTAGATCTGCAGTAATTAGCAGTAAGTTCTGGAGTAAACTAGAGAGTGAAAGTACCAGAAAGTCATGTAGGTTAGTGAGTTGTATTGATTAGTTAAAATAATTCTATAGTAACGACCATGAGAAAGAGGCCAGTGTTTTTCCAGGTCTGATTAATAGCAGGTTTAATTCATAAGCCTTAAAGCCCAGAGCAAAGATTTATTTGTTTTCAATCCTGTTTTATGTTTTTTGGAGCATTGAAGCTTGGATAGTTTATTTAAATGAGGTACATTTATGACTTTTAATATGATTGCTCTCCAATTTACACAGAAAGTAATATATTATACTCAAAGAGGCAGAATGAGTGAGTAGTACTGGCTGTGAAACAAAAGATGACAGTCTGGATTCCATACTGGATACCACTTCCCCATAAAGCTGATATAATCAAGTCCTTTATATTGCAAGGAACAGAAATCTGCTCAGATCAGCTGAAACAAATAAGGGATTTTCAATTAGGATACAGGAATAATAAGTGGAACCATGGAGAGGACTGTGGTCAGGCCTTATTAGAGGCCAGAATAGGGACTGAAAAGTGGTCATGAGCTGATGTTACTTTTGCTGTCCTTCCAGGGCTGTACTCCTGCTCTCACCACTGCTTCCACCTGCAAACAGACTGTTACCTTCAGTGAGAACACCTAGCCAACCATGGTTGCTTTCATGTTGGAATTAATATCACTTCCCAATTCAAGAAATACAAACTGACTAGCCAAAATCCTCATTCCTAATTCCAAATTCCTGGAAATAGATTACCATTGGCCCAACTTGGTCAGGTACCCAAAGGAGTATGGCCAAGAGGACAATGTTACCCAAGCACTAGAAGAGCAGCAGAGCTAAAGCTCCAGTGTAACCCAAGGTGTTTCTTGTTATACCTCCTCCTTTTTCACCTCTCTTCTTCCTTGAGTGTTACAAACATTTTTAGAGTAACTACTTTGCAAGGTGCAGAAGGGGAGAAAAGGTGCAGGAGTTGTTTCAGGCAGAGGAAACAGCAGGAATGTGAAACTGTACAATATGCTGAGTGAACTGCACACAGTTTGATAGTAAAGCATCGAGTGGAGAATGGGAATGGCATGAAAATGAGACTCCAGGGGATGGTGATTTGGAGACTGTGTTAGGAATGTAGGACTTTATCTTGAAGGCCTTTTAGTTATTTGTGTTTTAGAGGATTGGTCATCAAAGGATTTTAAGCAGAAACTGAGAGATTTTGTATTCTCAGAAGTGTACTTGGACAGAAGTTTGAAGAATGGGTTGGAGAGAGGAGGGCTAGAGGAGAGGGAGAGATATTTGACTGTATCAAATGGGAGATGATAAGGGCCTGAACTAAGTGGAAGAAGGACAAATTTGAGAAATATTAAGGAGATACAATGGACCGGACTTGTTGATTGGATGTGAAGTGAGGAGAAAGGAATCAAAGAAAATCCAAATTCCTGTTTGGATAACTGGGAAGTTATGATGGCATGAACTGAGTTGGAATCCAGAAGCAGGTTTGAGTGGAAGCTGATGAGTTAGATTTGGACAAATTGAGGTTGAAGTACCTGTGGGACAGCTAAATGGCTGTGTCTAGCACCTTAAGCATCTGAGTCTGAGACTTGAAAGTCAATCCTCAGGCTATGATTGGGATTCAAGAAAACTTAGATGGTAGTTAGAGGAATGAAAATGTCTGTAGTCACCACAGGAGATGCTTTGACTGGGGTCCATAGATGGGCTCCAGAACTTCCAGTGAATGCTGTAGTTACATATAAAATTTTATAGAGCTTGCATTCTCCTTGTTGGTGATATTACCCCCCTAGGGGGCAAAAATTCATTTGTGGGTGTCGGTGGAAAAAACTCTTGCATTTTTTATGTATAAAGTACAGATATACCTGTAGTTCATTAACAGATATTCAATATGTCTTTGGTATTAAAATTTCATTTAAGGGGGCAGTAGATGAGCAGTGGGTTCTCATCTATTTTACTATCAGTGTCTAAAAGCTGAGGGAAAACAGAATCTATAGTTTTTATAGCTCATGTTAATATTGCTATACTAAAACTTTCCTCCTTTCTATTATTGCATCACCATCACCACCACCATCCACACACGTATCTACATACACCTTTTGAAAAGTTACATTATAGTGAGTTTAGTTTACTGAGGATACAGGGAGTAAAAAGAACAGAAACTGAAAACACTGCACTTTTCAATAAGGGTTTTGCTTTTTATTTTTTGCCATTTCTGGTACAAGATGATGCACACAATAGCTGTTACAATTTTCTAGAGGTAGCTCAATTTTTAACCAATCTTCCACATTAATAGATGTGTTTAGCTGTCCTGTCTGCTGACAGATAAAGAAAATACAATTTGTGGTCTGGGGGAACTAGAAGCTTCCAGGAATTGTACTCCCTTGGGCCTCTTCTCCACCTCCTCTTCTAGAGCTAATACTGTGTGCAAGACACCAGATCTAAATGAAGAGTAGCTTTACAGAATTCAGAGTGGATATGGTCCTGTCCTAGAGGAGCTTTTCTTTCCCCCCAAAGTAAAAACAGCAATTTATTTCAAGGCAAGCTTTTGCTGCAGTGTAATTGTCAGAAATCATGCTCTGAGTCCTTCTTCTAAAGAAAACCTTAAGTGTCTATTAAGGCTGCCACTTATACTGTGTAATGTACTATGCCTATTTCTAATTGTAATTCTTTTATAAGTTGCTTATGAAAAAAGATGGGCAAATTAACCAAATTTTACTAACCTTTCCATTATTTTATTTTAATATAAATTATTGGCCACTGTTGGGGCCAGAGCTGAGAGCAGCAGGTTTTGGAAGGGGAAAGCAAGATCAGCAAGTTTCTTACCACTGTGGTTCATTAAGTAAGAAATTGTTTATCTGCATTAACCCTTATTTTAAAGTGTTCACATTTTTAAGCATATGTGGGTGAGGGTTTTCGTAGAATAAGTGTGTCTACTTATGCACTTCAAGAAAAACATCTCAGCCCTCAGAACCTGTATTCATCTTGAAGCCTTCTTAGCAAATGGAGGTATCATCAGACCTCTGCTGTTAGGACATTGAAAGCATACTTTCTGTGCTTGCCTAACCTAACCAAGAACCAACTGCTGCCAAATTGCAATAGCAACAATACAGGAATGTTAGAAAAAACTGAGCATAAATCATTGGAAGGAAAGATCATTCTTCTTTCCACTCCTAGTTAATAGTCATGAGGCTCAAAGTCTTCTTTTTTCAGTCCTCCAAAAAGGCCCCTTAAGAGAGATCACCATTCATTTATCATTCTTTTCCACTTTCCTTCAGGGCATCAATCACAATTTTGTGCTTGAAAATGTTTAGAAACATTTCTGTGTTTAGCAGCTTCCAAAATATTTAAGTACATCTTTTGGTCTTAATTCATAAACCAACAATTTTGTTTTGTTAAGGAAGATCAGGCCTGTTTTACATAGTACTCTTTGGATCTGTCCAGTAATGAAGTGTACAGTATATACATGCTTTGTGTGACGTGCTTTGGGGACAGCTTTTCTTTCCAGAACCCGCTACGTATGTCAACTGACTGGCACCTGCAGTGCTGGGGAAATGGAGTGGTTCTTGGTGTTTCTATATAGCTGTCAGAATTAACCTGTAGACAGGAAAAGATTTTCCTTGAAAGGAAGCTGGGGAAACTACAGAGCAATGCCTGCAAATCATTCTAAGGATGCACTCATGCCACCATGGAGGGGAAGGAAGGGGTTACTTTTTGCAACTAGAACTGTGATCTTATTTTCTAAACAAGTGAAAATCAGAGTCAGTGCTTTTAAAAAATATTTAACTTACAAGTTCTTTACATTTTGATAAATCAACCATGTCCACTTATAAAGCATATCATACTCTTTTAATTCTGAAGAATTAAAAGCTGGCATTTTCTCACCCTTAAGCACTAGAGAACCAGATAGTTTAAGGAAGCTAAGAGCTGAAGTTCAATGCCATCTCTTCCTTTTGAGTGAGAAGTATCCAGTTAAGACAGAAATAAAAATCTGTGTTCTATTGTTCCTTCTGAACCTTGTTTCTGGAAATCTGCAATTGTCTAATTTGTGAACAGTCTTCCCATTTTTCTAAATACAGAAATTATTTTTTCCGTACTTTATGCTCAAATTACTCATTATGCAGCATACAAAAATGTTATAGATTGACTTGGCCAGAAGATTTGTAGAGTCAATTGTAGTAGCCTGTCACTCTTGCTAGTATAGTTAGCATAATTATAAGTGTGTCAGGTTTTCATTTTGTTTCAGTTCAGTTCTCATAGCCATGCCAATTAGATCAGGTCCATGGCCTGGGACTTTTGAACAAATGCAAGTTTAAGTTTAAAAAAAGAACCCTACTACTATTCTGTCCTGGCCATTCAGTTATAATATGTTGAAACATATGTCCCTTGCTGTTCAAGTGGGCTCAGAGCATAGCTCTTCATTTCCAAGCTTGTGAACTTGAACAAGTTAAACACTGCAATTGTGCTTCAGTTTATTCATCTGTAAAACGGCGATAGTGGTAGCACCTACCTCATAGGTTATGAGGATTTAATGAAATAAAACATAGAAAGTGCTTAGCATAGTGTCTGGCATAGACCAAGCACTCAATAAAGTTAACTTCTTTACTTGTCATATTATGACTACTTTTGCTTGTCATATTATCATAATGTTAGCATTTTGAGCCATTCAACATTAGCTTTGAGGTTAAAGTGTTTCGATTTAGCACATTGCTGAAAACATCATTGGAAGCTGGATTCTCACAGTCTTCCTCAAGTACTTTGGAATTTCTCTTGTCATAGGATTCAGATATGCTAGGGTTTGTTTCATTTACACAAAAGCAGTACCTTGTTGAATGATGTTAAGGACTTTCTGGGGGACGTCTTGAAGAAAAGAAAATCTTACTCCTCTCAAAATCTACAGGACCTTGTCTCATTCATCAGCCTATTTGACCTAGTTTTTCTCTAGTCTCTGTAGGTCAGTATTTTCCATTTCATCCTGTTAGAAGAGCTGAAAAAGAGTAAAGTTAAAGGATTTGCTTTTGGTTACCTTGGTATAATAGCAGAACTAGGTACAAAATCATTTTAACTGCTATTTGTGGATGTGATTTATTATATAAAGTCTTTCCACAGCTAAGGTAACATGCCATATCACATCAGCTGCTAAGGTCAGGCAAAGGAATATTGCAGTTTTTTATCTTGTGGATTAAATCACTTAAATGTTATTTCTAGACATTTTATCATAAATATTTAAAGCAAATAACCAATTTCCACTTAATCATAAAGCACAACTCTTGCTAGTCAAAGCATTTGCATGGAAAATTACACATCACTTTAATGTATTTTCTATCTGTTTTTGTGTCCCTATAAAAATAACAAACCACAGATGGATGATGACATCATCACTGAACCAAAGAAGGAAGAAAAGGAAATCATTTTCTGAGCTGGAGATTTAAACTATTCCCTGTCAGGTTATCTTAGGGTTTGTATTTAATACTAAATACAATATTTAATATTGTGCTTAATATTTTGGGAGGGAGTGCCTGTGTATAGAGTCACCTGCAAAACCAAGGACTGTTGACACTCATTCCTGCAAAATGAGCCCCAAATTTAAACAGTGTCCTCCAGATGTCCCTTGGCACCAATGAATGTGTGATTATTTTTAATGCTACATTGGGTTCTTTAGTTCATCCCATTCAGCTCCATTGCATATTCTCTAATGTTGTGTCCAATTTTAAATGACTTGAGTGATAGCTCTTCCATCTTTTACCTGGCCAGTGTAACCCCTGAGTACCCAGGATTCATAAGCCCCTATTCCCCTATGACAGCCCTACTGCAGCAGAACTGAGAAAGGGGTGGCAGAGCTCACAAGATTTTAACTGCTGCCTAATAGGCTATAGCAACCTGGACATTTTAATAAGGGGGCATTTAAAATTAGCATTATTATTCCAGAAGATGTTTTCACACTACAGTAAAAATCATGCTGAGAAAATGTCTGATATGCAACCAAATTTCACCATTTTCTTAATTTTTTCCCACTATTGCTAGTAGTGTACCACTCAAGCCATTTTGTTTTTTCTCTTTTTACTTTTCTGATTACCTAAATAATTTTTCCTCATCCCTTTGCCAATAGAATTGGAATGTATTACATGTAGACTTTTCAGAGTTACTCTTTTTAAAGTACTTGTTGATTAATCCCATAGAGGTAGGCAATATACACCTTCTCATAGCAGCAATCAGGATAGTTTTGATTTTTAAACATTTTTCCTTCTTCTCTTGGATCATTTAGTTCTATCATTTCTGGGCCACTCTCTCTTATTACTAAGACTCCCATGAGTGAAAGCCGGATTTCACTCTTCTTCTTCTAGAGGGGAATTTTTACCTCTCCTATGTGATGATATTTGAGTAACTCAGCCATCATATCCCATGGTTATTTAATTCTGTTGTATTTATAAGAAATTCTCCAACCTGCTGATGGTTGTCACTTAGAAACCTTACTGGTGGTGTTTTCCTTTACTCTCTTCTATACTCATCAAATCCTGCTGCCTCATTCCTGAAGCTGTACATTGTGATGTTATCCCCACAAGTATATGGCTACCTTATAAAATTGATTTTTTTTAAAGAAACACTTTCTAACTGAGATTTTTTAAAAATTATTGAGATGAAATTCATATAACATAAAATTATACATTTTATACATATACAATAATGTCTAGATGAATTATACCAAAATGCCTGTGAGTAGCTGTTTGGGGGTAGCAGGATTATGAAATTTCTTTTTGTAGTTTCTACTTCTCTGAACTTTTCAACTCATCTACAGTATGCCAATATGTAAAATACTTTGATAACAATAAAAAAATTAACCATTTTAAAGTGAAAAATTCATTTCATTCACAAAGTTAAGCAAAGACCATCTCTATCTAATTTCAAAACATGTCCATCACCTCAAAAGGAAACCGCATAGCAACTATAATATGCCAATTCTGTTGACATATTATATTTACGTATACTCTGAGGAAACATACTCCATTTCTTCTTCCCCCTTGCCCCTGAGAGCCACCAATATGCTTTGTCTCTGTGGATTTACCTAGTCTAGATATTTCATATAAATGGATTCATACAATCTGTGACTTTTTCTGTCTGGCTTTTTTCATTTAGCATAATGTTTTGGAGGTTCACCCCCAATATAGCATGTATCAGTACTTCATTCCTTTTTATGGCTGAATATACCACAATTTGTTTACCCATTCATCCATTGGTGGGCATCTGGGTGGTTTCTGCCTTTTGACTATTGTGAGTAATGCTGCGATGAACTTGCATGTATGTGTATTTGTTTGAGTACCTATTTTCAGTTATTTTGGTTATATACCTAGGAGTGGAATTCCAGGGTCATATGGTAATTCTCTGTTTAGCTCTGCAAAACCATCAAATTGTTTTCCACCATGGCTGAAACATTTTATATTGCCACCAGCAATGTACTAGGGTCTTGTTTCTCCACATCTTAACCAAACAATTGTTATTTTCTGTTTTGTGTGTGATTGTGTTTGTGTTTTAAAACTATTATAGCCATCTTAATCGAGGTGAAGTGGTATCTGTGGTTTCTGTTTGCATTTCCCTAATATCTAATGATGTTGAGTATCTTTACATGTGTTTTTTGGCCATTTGTATATCCTTTTTTGTGAAATATCTATTCAAATCTGTGCCCATGTTTTAATTAGGTTGTTTGTTTTTTTGTTGTTGAGGTATATGAATTCTTTTCAAGTTCTGGATAATAGATCTTTATCCAATATATGATTTGCAAATGTTTTCTCCCATTCTGTAGGTTTCCTTTTCACTTTCTTGATACACAAATGTTTTTTACTTTTGATCAAGTCCAATTTATGTATTTTTTCTTTTGTTACTCGTACTTTTTTAAAAATTAAATTCAGTTTTATTGAAATATATTCACATACCATACAGTCATCTGTGGCGTACAGTCATCTGTTGACAGTACCATCATATAGTTGTGCCTTCATCACCCCAATCTATTTTTTAACGTTTTCCTTACATTGGGATGAATCAGAATAAGAATAAAAAATAACAGTAAAAAAGAACACCCAAATCATCCCCCCATCCCACCCTATTTTTCATTTAGTTTTTGTCCCCATTTTTCTACTCATCCATCCATACACTAGATAAAGGGAGAGTGATCCACAAAGCTTTCACAAACACACTGTCACCCCTTGTAATCAAGATTGTTATATAATCGCCTTCAGGAGTCCAGACTATTGGATTAGAGTTTGATAGTTTCATGTATTTACTTTTAGCTATTTCAGTACATTAAAATCTACGAGGTGTTATCTATATAGTGCATAAGAATGTCCACCAGAGTGATCTTGCGACTCCATTTGAAATCTCTCAGCCACTGAAACTTTATTTCGTTTTATTTGGCATCCCCCTTTTGGTCAAGAAGATATTCTCAATCAAGATTCATTCCCAGGAGTCATATCATGCATTTCCAGGGAGATTTACACCCCTGGGAGTCAGGTCCCATGTAGGGGGGAGGGCAGTGAGTTCACCTGCCGAGGTGGCTTAGTTAAAGTGAGAGAGAGGGCCACATCTGATGTTTCTCATACTTTTTGATATCAAATCTAAGAATCTATTGCCAAATCCAAGCTTATGAATGTTTATGTTTTTCTTCTTTATGGTTTTAGCTCTTACATTTAGGTCATTATATTTAACTCTATATTTAGTGTGATCCATTTTTTTTTTCATATATATATATGTGGTGTGAGGTAGGGCTCCAAATTCATTCTTTTATATGTGGAAATCCAGTTATCCCAGCACCATTTGTTAAAAAGACTGTTCCTTCCTATTGAATAGTCTTGGCACCCTTATTGAAAAGCAGTTGGCCCTTGATGTATGACTTTATTTCTGGATTCTTAATTCTATTCCGTTGTTCTATATGTCTGTCCTTATCCCAGTTTCACACCGTTTTGATTAATATAGCTTTGTAGTAAGTTTTGAAATTGGGAAGTGTGAGTTCTCAAATTTGTTTTTCTTTGTCAGTATTGTTTTGGCTATTAAATGAGATCTATATGTAATAAGCCACTGCTGGAAAAATCTTTGTCTTTGTTCTATGAGAGTAAATTTATACTCCTTCAAGGAATAATTTCAGATAACTATTGTTTGTTTTGATGAATTTTAATATGTTAAAATTCTTAAATTCTTAAAAGTAGTTTTTATAATGAGTACCCTTTTTTATCCACATTGATTCGTTCATTCAGCAAACATTTGAGTGTATTCAATGGACTGGACACATACTGTATACTCTGAACAGGAAAATACAAGGTATGTTCTCTGCTTTCAGAGAGATCAGAGTCCAGTAGGAGAGGCAGCAAAGTGGACATATAATTATCATACAGTGTGAGACACACTATAATAGAAGTTATATGAGTACTGATGAGGGAGAAAAGAATACTTCTTGAGATGAATCCATACTCACAGGAAATTACATAAGGTATATGACATTTGAGCTGACCTTTACAGGGGAAGTAAGGCTTCACAAATAGAGTAAGGAGCAGAAACAACGTGAATAAGTCATGGACATCTAAAAGTGTGTTGTAGAATGATCCATGATTCAAACAGAGGACATATGATAGAAACACCTAGTAATAGAGCCAGAAAAGTAAGCAGAGGTCCGGTGAAAAAGTAATCAGCAGTCCAGTAATCCAAGAGAACACTAACCCCAAAGTAATTAATCTTTGCTTTTGGACTGTGTGTTTTTAATTACCTATAACTGTAGGTGTTCGTTATGATTTAGACTAATGATTCCCATCCCTGGCTGCACATTAGAATCTCTGCATCATTCCAATTAAATCAAAATCTCTAAGGGTAGGGCATAGGGATTCATAAGTTTTAAAGTTCCACAGGTGATTCCAGGGGCAGCCAGGATTGAAACCATTGATCCAGACTGTCTCCATACTTCACCACGTTATGGAGGCATCCAAGGAGGCACTGACTCATTACTGTTGGAAGGAGTGCCCTTAGAACCCACTCTACCCTTAGACTGGTTGGAAGCAGCAGCCTCTATTCTCTACTCACTGGTTCTTCCCCTGCAGCATTTAAACTTGCTCAAATCACTTCTATTTATTAATATATATTTTTTTAAATCCTTCTCTTGACTTTTTTTTTATTTTTTATTTTGAAATAAATTCAAAGTTATATGAATAGTTGGAAAAACAATACTAGCCCCATACACAGAATTCCATCATACCCTGACCCCCCTCCCCTGATAGCTCAATCCACCAACTTTAACATACTGTCACATTGCTATTTCTTTCCCTCCCTCCCTATCATCCATCATCTGTTGCTCTGTCTTCTGAACATATGAGAGCTAGCTGCACACATCCTTGAACATACACTATAATTCACGTATACGCTTCCCATGAACAGGAACATTCTTTTATGCAATCCCATTAAGCGCAGCTAAGAAGTACAATAGATTCAACAATGATACAAAGCTTACATTCTATATTTCCTTTTCCTTATGTCTCAGCTGTGTCCCTTTGGGCCACCTGTCCTCTATCCTCCAGTCCCATCCAAGTTCATCCTTAGCATTCAATTGTCATCTAGTTAGACTGTCTTTTTTTTTTTTTTCAGTTGTGGAAACATATATACAGCCTAAATCTTCCCATTCCACTCCCTCCCTAGCCTTTCATTAGTGGGATTAATCACGTTTAGAATGTTGTAATGCTCTTTCCAACCATCCATTACTAGAAATTTCCCTTCACCTCAAACAGCAACCCTACACTCATTTCTTAACTCCCCATTGCCCCTTCCCCCATTTCTCTTAACCCAAACTCTACTTTTCATCTCTATGGTTATATTCTCTGATAATTTCTTTGTGTTTACTGTGGGGCTTAAAATTAACCTCTTAAATCCATATCAATCTTGTTTTTCTTTGATACCACCTTCACTTCAAAAGGACACATAAACTATGTTCCTATACTCCTTCATTCCCCCACCTTTATATAGTTGTCTAAAATTACATATTTTACATTGAGTTCAGAACCACTGATTTTTCCTTAGAGTTTGTGTATTTTATATCATGTAGGAAGTAAATAGTGGAATTACAGTTCAAAAATTGTTGACTCCTATTCGTATTCCATTGTGGTTGGAGAATGTGCTTTGAGTATATTCAATTTTTTTTTTTTTTTTTTCTTGAGACTTGGTTTTATGTCCCAGCTTATGGTCCCTTCTGGAGAAAGATCTGTGATCACTAGAGAAAAATGAATGCCTGGTGATTTGGGATGTAAGGTACTATACATGTCTGTTAAAATTCTCTGTATCTCTTTCTCCTTTCCCTGTCTCTCTGCCGGCAGGGCTCCCTTTAGAATCTGAAGTAGGGCAGGTCTTTCATCGGCAAAGTCTCAGCATTTGTTTGTCTGTGAAAAATTTAAGCTCTCCCTCGAATCTGAAGGAGAGTTTTGCTGGATAAAGTATTCTTGGTTGGAAATTTTTCTCTCTCAGAATTTTAAATATGTCATGCCACTGCCTTCTCACCTCCATGGTGGCCGCTGAGTAGTCACTACTTAGTCTTCTGTTGTTTCCTTTGTATGTGGTGAATTGCTTTTCTCTTGCTGCTTTCAGAACTTGCTCCTTCTCTTCAGTATTTGAGAGTCTGATCAGAATATGTCTCGGAGTGGGTTTATTTGGATTTATTCTATTTGCAGTTCGCTGGTCATTTCTGCTTTGTGTATTTATATTGTCTAGAAGGTTGGGGAAGTTTTCCCCAACAATTTCTTTGAATACTCTTTCTAGACCTTTACCCTTCTCTTCCCCTTCTGGGATACCAATGAGTCTTAAGTTTGGACGTTTTATTTTATCTATTGTATCCCTGAGATCCATTTTGATTTTTTTTTTTCTCCATTCTTTCTTTTGTTCTTTCATTTTCTGTTCTGTGGGCTTCTAGGACACTGAGATGTTGTTCAGCTTCCTCTAATCTTGTATTGTGAATATCCAGAGTCTTTTTAACTTGGCCAACAGTTTCTTTTATTTCCATAAGATCTTCTAATTTTTTATTTACTCTTGCAATGTCTTCTTTATGCTCTTCTAGGATCTTCTTTATGTCACTTATATCCTGGGCCATGGTCTTCTTGATGTCCTTTAAATCCTTTGCCATGTTTTCGTTCCTTGATTGTACTTCTTTGATTAATTTTGTTAGGTACAGTGTATCTTCCGATATTTTGATTTGGGAGTTTGGAGTTGGATTCTCCATATCGTCTGGTTTTATCATATGCATTAAGATTTTCTGTTTTTTTTGGCCTCTTGGCATTTGTTTTGCTTGATAGGGTTCTTTCAAGTTGTAAAGAAAAAGGGATATCGATCTAATTTTTCAGGAACACAGTTTGGTGACATTCACTTTCTCTAACCAGCAGATGGCGTCTGTGAGTCACCTATATCCCTCAAGTCAGTTCTCAACCTCGTTCCCGTGGTGTGTGGGGAATGATTCTTGTGGGTTCAGTTGGAGACCTCAGTTTGGGTGTGCTGCTGGAGCCGTCCGCCCTGAATGTGGGGCATGAGTATGGGTGGCCAGGGAGGAAGGGCAGTTTTAGTGTTCAAATCCCCCAGGTTCCCAGAGATTCAAGGCTGCTGCAAGAGTCTAAGCCTTCATTTAAGTTCAGCCCCAGACCCTCTCTCTCGCTGATCCACAAACCACCGGACTTGGCATAGCGTCCCTGGGTTCTCCAAGTGGATCCCTCCTCCCAGCCATGCTCCTCCAGGAGCTCAGCTGAGGGAATGCTGTGCTACGTCACCAGTGCACGCCATCCCTCAAGGGAAGCCCCAGGCCGCTGGGCCATGCGGCAGCACGCTCTCAGCCTGAGGCAAAAATGGCCAAACGGGGTGTCTCAGCCCCCTCCTCCTCGCACAGTTCCTCCTCCCCAGCTCCGGGACAATTGGCAGGGCTCTGGGCTGTGGACACGGCACTGGGCAGGAGTTTATGCAGCCCTCCGGGGGGGCCAGCTGCTAGCTGCAGGGTTTCTTTCTGCTTCCGGCTCTCCCCTGTTCCCCCGGACCCACGGGTATCTGCTGCAGGCTATCTTCCCGGCCAGACACCGAGAGGCTGGCCCAGCCCCCTCTTGCTGTGTTTTACTGCGTGGTTCCCACAGTCGCAGCAGCTGGAGCTGCTCCTGGGTTTTTCCCCCCTTTTTTTTTTTTTTTTGAAAAGAGCCAGCCGGTCTCCAAACGCTGAACCCTGGCTTCCCCAGCCTGCTGCGCGGCTGCGGGTCTTCCAGCCAGCTTACTCACTCATTTCAGAATGCTAACTCCCGGTTTCACCAAGTATATGGCCCCTCTGGAGCTAGGAGCCCTCATCCAGCTGGCGCATCGCTGTAACCGGTATTCTAGGTCATTTTCTGGTTTTTAGCTAGTGTTTTTCACGGAGGCGTTTTTTTTCGTCCTGTCTCAGCTAGCCATCTTAGTTTCTTCTCTCTTGACTTTATACTCTCCCTCTAGCTATCATCCTGTGGTTCTCTTCATAGCTGCCCTATTTGCAGTTTCACTTTCTGCTCCAGTACAGCTCCATTTTCCCCACATTGCCCAAAGTCCTAGCCTTTAGGGTCTCACATTCCCAGATTTTGCACATTCTACTTTTCTGTCTGGATTTTCCTTCCCCACACATTTTTTCCTGGCATCCCTTCACTTATCCATCAGTAATCAGCAATGACATCTGAAAAGCCTTTCCTGGTCCTCCCGGTCTTAGTTATCTGCCATTCTTATATGCTACCACATTAATTTGTATATAATTTTTATAACAACATTTATCAATATTTGTTACAATTACCTGTCTGTATTAAAAGAGTGGGACTCTTAGTGCAATTGACTTACTCATATTTATTTCCATATCTAGTGCCTAGCAGTGTTTGGTATATAGTAGTTGCTTAATTTTAAAAATGCTGAATAAATTATGTTAAAAATATTAATTCACCATTTTTGAGCAACTCCTATATGTTAGCTACCATTTATTGAGCACTCTATATGTGACTGGTGAACTACTGAAGCCTTGATGTTCATATTTTAGTTTTCCAGCTGCTAAAACAAATACCATACATTGGGTTGGCTTAAATAAATGGAATTTATTGGCTCACAGTTTTGAGGCTAGGATAAGTTCCAAAATTGAGGCATCAGTGAGGTGATGCTTTCTCCCCAGTGACTGTGGCATTCTGTGGCTGGCTGCTCATGATCCTTGGAATTCCTTGGCTTTTCTGTCACATGGCAGGGCACATGGTGTCATCTTCTCTTTCTCTTCAGGTTCTGTTGACTTCCAGCTTCTGGCTGCTCCCCATGGCTTCTCCTCTTTTGTGTCTCATTTCTTTTGCTTATAAGGACTTAAGCCTTATTGGATTAAGGCCCACCCTCATTCAGTTTGGGCACACCTGAACTAATAACACCATGAAAGGTCCTGTTTACAAATGGACCACACCCACAGTACCAGGTGTTGGGACCTGAACATGCCTTTTGTGGGGGACATGATTCAGTCCCCAATGGCACATATTGTTTAATCCTATAACCACCACCACCCACATTAGGTACTATTATTTCTCCCTTTACAGATGAGGAAACTAAGGCTTAGAGAAATTAAGTGAATAAAGGCTTAGAGAAATTAAGTGAATAAATTAAAACTAAGTTGCTCTTTTCCAGTATCTTTCCCAAATTGGTATTTCACACTTAATCTAAATTGGGGGGTGGAGAGGGACTTCTTTCATTTAGGATGTAAAAATTTGAAAGTATAAAATATAGTCATTCAGGTATATTTATCTTGCATATTGGCAGCATTACCAGTTGTCTCTGGTGTTTGCAAGTGACTTTTTTTTTTTAGTCTAACATTAATTTTGCTAGCCTTCTGATGAAAATAGAGAGCCAGCAATTCATTCTATTTGATAATTAAATGAGACCAAAATGATTAAAATCCACAGCACCACCACCCCCAATTCCCAACTCTCTTTCCCCACCAGAGAACCTCTTAAACCAATAGTTTGAACATCCTCCCTAGAAAATCTGCTCGTATAAAGAAAATTGGTTAGTTCGACTTTCCCTCCTCCTTTCCTTTCTCCTGCTCCCTGCTAATGAGCAGTAAAGTGGCGTAATGACTGGTACAAGAGGAAGGGGAGACCGAGTAAAGAGCCTGAATAATCCACATACTGAAATATCAGCCCCTGTGTAATTGATTTTTTTTTTTTTTTGCTTCCTTCTTTCCACCGTTCAGCATTTTAAAGTTATTGAGGGATGCACTAGTTTATACAGGCACTGAGATGAGCCATGTTTTCAGTTTCTGCCATGATCATTTTTATTAAACAGTGTGTGCTACCAGGCCTGTGATTCTAACAGGACTCCAGAAAGGACTCTTGGAGAATTCCAAATGGCACAGTTCCCTCTCCCACTGAGAGTCAAACACAGAGTGGCCTTTTAATGCCCTTGTCTGTTGGACTGTACTTGATATAGGCTGAAGAGCGGCTATGGGGCAGGAGTGGCGCTGGAGGGTAAGGAAGGTGCTGAGAGGAAAATGAATGTAGTCCAGCTTCACATAGGCCCAGAACGGGAACTGGCTGCTAGCGGCCTAGGGTGACCAACTGTCCTGGTTTGCCCGAGACTGAGAGGGTTCGTGGCCTGTGCGTCTTTCCGTGCTAAACCCTGGACAGTCCTGGCAAACATGGATGGTCGGTCACCCCATGTGCTGTGCTTAACTCTCCTTAGCTTAACAAAAAGGTCGCAATCAGTTTTGAAATCATTTCCTATTGTCTTAAATCCTGTCTGACTCATTGAATGGCCCAGGATAACAAACAAACCAAAAACCTGAGAGTTTCTTTGGAGTAAGTAGTAAAATTGAATGGACCCTTGTTGAAAGCTTTCTTTCTACTCTGCCTTCATCTTGCCCTCCACTTGTCTGATTTAGAACCTTTGGCTGGCCTGCTCCCCCATGCCTATGAGGTATTTCTCCGTTCCTCCTGCCCCTCTATTTTTTTCTTTTCTTTTTTTTTTTTTTTTGCTGCGTCTGCTACTGCTGCAATAACTCCAAGGATTAAAGAGGATGTACAGTATGTACTTTCTCCTACTTCGGCACTAGCTTTCCATGGCTCTGCTTAGATGCAGCTGGCTGAGCTGGGGCTTTAGGAAGCCTCCAGGGGACCCACAGCTGAATCTATCAGGTCTGGCACAGCAGCTGTTATCTGAACCAACTGGGTTATACCGACAGCAGCAAAAGAAGAGTGCAGTGTGAGTGTGCAGGAAGAACACCAGACAAGCCTGTCTCTGCTCCAGAGGGTCTAAATCACCCATCTGCATGTGGAGCATGCTGATTGTTCTGAACAGAGCTGGAAGGGGAGGAGACGGCGTTTTTCCACAGACATCAAGATAAACAGAGCAGCCAATGCTGCCTCTGCAGCTGATTCAGTGTGAGGATGAGCTAAATTATTTTATTTTTACTCAGTGGGAACTAATGCCCACTCCCCTTTCTTTTGGAGAGAGGGAGACTGTAGCTAACAAAATCACTAGATGATTTGAATCTTTCTGCAGAATGATGGTAATTTATGGGATTGTCTAGACACATCTCTGTTTGTATATTTAATCAGTGAAAAACTCATCCAGAAGATAAAATAACTACATAATCTGAGACAACTGTGTGAAGACCAGGTTGAAGGAATGGGACAAGGAGGGGGATAGAAGAGCAGCAACAAGGTACTGAAGATGGAGAAGGAAATTAAGAAGAAAGGTTATTATCTCCTGTATTATTGTACCAAGCCAGACCATTGTAGAGGTTGTATCCTTGTGGTCTTTGCAGCTTGGAAGACCCAAGGTCTCAGACTCAGTGAGTACGTCCAGTAAAGATCTCTGCTTGAACCTTTATCCTTTCAGGAATAACCTACAGGGACAGATGGACTCTTGTGAAAAATTGTTAAGATTCAGGTAAAGATGGCAGATTGAACCCACAATGATTCTCACTACATTCAGAACAAAACCACTCTAAAATGACAGTAAAGGGATTTTCTTTTTGGCACAAAACCCACAAGGATAAAGAAAATGGGAGAGGAGGCAAAAACATGGGACAGGTAGCTGTAAAGCACCTGACTATATGATAATGATTTAATAGGCCCAAGAAAATGGGATCCTAAGCCACAGAATTTTCAAAAGCTTAGGAATTAGAGGCACCAGGCACTTCTAAAGCTGTGATGAATGAGGTGGGGAGAAAGGGGCTACAATGAAGAGGATTGGTTAACTGTGTGTTTATGAAAAAATTAAGAGCTCTGGGTCCTGTCCCCCACGTCACTCAACTTAGACTTCTTCTCTCCCACCCTAATGGAAAACTGGAAGTTTATTCTCGAATGAAGGTAAAACAAAGAGTCTCTAAACTGGGAGATACTATGTGCAGTTGAAGAAAGTAATACCAAACCACAGTAGGATTAAATGTTCAGATTCTGAGATCTACCTCTCAGTACTTATGCCCCCCCCCAACAACAACAACACACAGGCATCCCTGCCCTGTTTTGCCCCTTATGTTCTAGAACTCTGGAGTCGACCCATATTTTTCATGCACAGAACTAGAAAATCTTCCTAGGTAATCTGACCAGCCTAAGAAAAAAGAGGAAAGATTGTAAAAGTGGGGGTTTCCTGAGAGTTGACCCAAAGTGAAACTAAAAGCCTCACTGTATGCTCAGTTTCCAATCATATTTCTAGTTTTTTTCCCAATAACCTTCTTGATGACTAGTTTCTCTGGAAACTAACATAAAACATAAAGACCGAAACAATAGGAGAAAAAAACTATATAGGGAGAGGAAAACATTTTAAAACAATCATTGCTATCTTCAGAGGGATTAGAGCAAGTATAGCAATCCTAGACCAAGAAGATGATGCTATAAAAAAGGAATAATCAGAGAACAAAAAGAATAGTTGGAAATTTATGTTATAGCAGAAAGTAAAAACTCAGTAGAAAGCATAGATGATAAAGTTAAGTAACTCTTCCAGAAGTTATGACAAAATGACAAAACAGTGGCAAATAGAGAAAATATAAAGTTACAGATCAAGATAAGGAGGTCCAGAAAATGTTCAAAAATTGATTAGGGTGATGAATGCATAGCTATATGATGGTACTGTGAACAGTTGATTGTACACCATGGATGATTATATGGTATATGAATATATCTCAATTAAAATGAATTTTTTAAAAAAAGATAAGGAAGTCCAATGTCCAAAACTAAAGTTTCATAAAGAAAGAATAAAGAAAATCTAGGGGAATAAATCACTAACAATTATTCAAGAAAATTTACCAAAACTCAAGTACACGGATTTCCAGATTGTAAGGGCTTTGGAGTATGCAGTCCAGTGGAATAAAGTAGACTCACAGCAAGGGACATCATCTTTTCAGAATACCAGGAATGTAGAGAAAATCTGCATACTTCCATATCAGGACATGGTAAAAAATAAATAAATAAAGAAGATCACATGCCAAGTCAAGTATAATGGCAACGCATTTGAAGTTCTGAAGGAAAACTATTTCTAAATTAAAACTCTATACCCAGCCAAACTACCCATCAAATATTGAGACTGATAAGATATGTTACAAGAGACAAGGTCTTAAGAATTTAACCTCCCAGATTCCTTTTCTAAGGATGTTGGGAGATGTACTCCCCCAAAATGAGAATAAATCAAGAAGGAAGAAAGCATGAGATACAGGAGAGAGATGAAGGGAATCCCTAAAATGATGGTGAAGGGAGATCCTCAGCCTTAGAGGGCAACCAGACTTGATTGAAGCCAGACAGCCTGGAAAAACTGTTTCAAGAAGAATTTGCTGGGCTTGATGTATCTGAATGTCTCAAGAGGAGTGTTAGTCAATTAATGGAGAGTTGCAGTGGGGGTGAATAGTGTTGAGCTCTTACAAAACTAAGCAAAACAAAAGTAAAGACTATTTTTAACTTTAGGAAAAACAAGTTTTAAAAAAATGTATAAGAAAGGAAAATACTGTGTGGCTTAGTTTTGACTCACGTTTACATAATAGTAAAATAAATACTGAACAGAGTTACAATGCAAACTAAATGGGGGGGGGGATGGGAAGGTGCATGTAAAGAGAGGGGAGAGCTAAATCCTTGTCTTCCATGGTAGTAGATTGGTAGATAAGGGCTAAAACTGATATATCAAGAAATGCATTTGAAGCATGTTAATTTTAGATGTGAGAGAAATCCTAAAATAATGAACTAAAAGAGGTGAAAATAGTTGCCTCTGGAGAGGGGAGGAAATGGAACATGGTGGTGGTGGGGGGGCTGTTTTTTCATAATAAAACTTATTATCAAATAAATAAGACTATTTGACTTTTAAATAATATACATATGTGACTGTGATATTTTTCTAAAATGTAAAAGAAAAAAACAAAATAATTAAGCCACTTTTGTTTGTTTTTGCCGAAGAGGCCAAATACCACAGCAGTGGTAGTGGCTGTTGGTAATACAAAGAAATAAAGTAATAAAAGAGAATCTTCTCTTACAAAGTACACATTTTACTTTATGTCTGTTCCACTCATAAGTTTTTCTTTTCTTGAATTTCTGAAACAAGGGTAAGGATTGACATTTTCTCTCTGATTACTGCTTAGCACTAATGCCCTACCAGTAAAGTCTAGGTCGTGAACAGTTGAGCTCTCAAGAAGTTTGGGGAGGAGAAGAAACAACAGCAACAACAAAAATAAACTTTGCCCAGCTATTCTGCCGCCTAAGCTGCTTGATGCAAATCCACCAGAAATATGGACTGGGGACAGGCTTCAAAACTGAACTTCAGTAGTGCATAGGGCTCTTGACCCATAAGGTTTGGGTATAGGGAAATGTCTTTTAAACTGATTGGGCAGGCTGTTAGGTTTGAACCTGTCCCATGTCTGCCCAGCCCCTACTATAAGCTGTAGACTCTGCATACCACCAATTATGTCACTTGGAACAGCTTGCTTTTTTTTTTCCCCCTCTTGTGTCAGTTCTAACACGTGGACAGAGTTTAGCAGTAAAATCTCTTACACCAGTAATGCTGAAATTAGTGATCCTTCATAAACTATTTGAAAACTTGAATATAGGCTTCTGCTGTGAAATCAGTCATACACTACCAGCTTTAACAATCCCTGAGATAGTGTGTCATACTTATCCATAACAGATTTGGCACCCAGGACAAAGATACTTGTCTTCTTTCTCCTTTGTTATTGCTTCTATTTCCTGTGCTGTGGGTAGTGAGTTTCTATAGCAATGTTATTATTTACTTTAACCTGGTTGGTAACTTTGTACATAGTAATACTGATGCTTGAATTATATGCTAAGTAAATCTCTGGATCTTTTTTTTTTTTTTTTTTTTAAATCCATTCTCTAGTAGATGTCTAGAATTTCCCAAAGGGAAAAAGAGGATTCATGAAATTTTCCGTGAGCATTGAAGCAGTCTGGGGATAATACATGACATTTATATGTGAAACCTTTATGGGCTGGGCTTGTTTTCCCCAAATACATTTCAGTTAATTCTCTGAGGAGCTGTTAACCAAAATCTAGATTTCTTTATATAGCTTGCAATTAAAAGAGAGGCTTTGAGGGCCAAACTGAATTTCCAGCTTAACGATCAAGCTATATTACTATTTAATTGGTTGATTGGCAAGTTATGAGTTTTCCATTAAAGGAAATAATGCATGAAAGTTTCTCAGATTGTACCAGTAGTTATTTGAGTTTGTTCATGTTATACCTGTTGTTATTTGAGTTTGTTTAGATTATACAGTTTCCAAATTAGTTCTGGGACTGACTGTTCCAGAGATGATGGAGAAAAAGTGCACAAATGCTTGTCTCAGAGTTTTGAATACCTGCCCCACTGTTGTCTGGGGCAATGGAAATGGACTCCTAGGTCATGTGAACACCCTCTCTGAAGATTTGCAGTTGCCTAGAATAAAATTTGTTACCAGCTGAAGAATATTCCATTGTGTATATATACCACATTTTATTTTTTCATTCATCAGTTGATGGACATTTGGGTTGTTTCCATCTTTTGGCAAATTGTGAATAATGTCACTATGAACCTTAGTGTGAAAATATCTGTTTGAGTTCTTGGTTTCAATTCTTTTACCTATATACCTAGCAGTGGGATTGCTGGGTCATATGATAGTTCTATACTTAGCTTTCTGAGGAACCGCCAAACTGTCTTCCACAGTGGCTGCACCATTTTACATTGCTACCAGTAATGAATGTGTGTTCCCGTTTCTGCACATCCTCTTCAACAGTTGTTATTTTCCATTTCTTTTAAATGCAGCCGTTCTAATGGGTGTGAAATGGTATTTCATTGTGGTTTTGATTTGCATTTCCCTGATGGCTAATGATGTTGAACATCTTTTCAGGTGCTTTCTGGCCATTTGTATATCTTCTTTGTAGAGATGTCTGTACAAGTTTTTTTGCCCATTTTTAAATTGGGTTGCTTGTTTTTTTGTTGTTAAGTTGAAGAATTTTTTATATATATATTGGATATTAATCCGTTATCGGGTATGTGGTTTCCAAATATTTTCTCCCATTGTGTAAGTTGTCTTTTTACTTTCATGATAAAGTCCTTTAGGAAAAAAAAGTTTTAATTTTGATGAGGTCCCATTTATCTATTTTTTCTTTTATTGCTTGTGGTTTTTAATGGTTAAGACACCATTGCCTACACAAGGTCCTGAAGATTCTTCCCTACTTTTTCTTCTAGGAGTTTGATAGTTTTAGCTGTTATATTTAGGTCTTTAATCCATTTTGAGTTGATTTTTATGTGGTTTGAGGTATATGGTTTGAGGTAGGGGTCCTCCTCCTTTTTTTTTTTTTTTTTTTTTTTTTTTTTTTCCACAATTGGAGAGCCAATTTTCCCAACACCATTTGTTGAACATAGTATTCTTTTCTAATTGGCTGGTCTTTGCCACCTTGTCAAAAATCAGTTGGCCATACTCTCTCTCTAGCTAAGCCACCTCGGCAGGTGAACTCACTGCCCTCCCCCTATGTGGGACCTGACTCCCAGGGTTGGAAATCTCCCTGGCAACGCAGGCATATGACTGCCGGGGATGAATCTGAACCCGGCATCATGGGGTTGAGAACACCTTCTTTACCAAAAGGAGGATGCAGAATGAACTGAAGTGAAGCTTTGGTGGCTGAGAGATTTCAAATGGAGTCAAGAGGTCACTGTGGTGGACATTCTTTACACACTATGTAGATAACCCTCTTTAGGTTTTGATGTGTTGGAGTGGCTAGAAGTAAATACCTGAAACTATCAAACTCCAACCCAGTAGCCTTGACTCTTAAAGACAGTTGTATAGCTTACAGGGGGTGTAATGTAGCTTACAGGGGGTGATGGTGTGATTGTGAAAACTTTGTGGATCACACTCCCTTTGTCCAGTGTGTGGATGGATAGGTGGAAAAATGGGGCCAAAACTAAATGAAAAATAGGGTGGGATGGGGGGATGATTTGGGTGTTCTTTTTTACTTTTATTTTTTATTCTTGTTCTGATTCTTTCTGGTGTAGGGAAAATATTCGGGGATAGATTGAGGTGATGAGTGCATAGCTATGTGGTGGTGCTGTGAACAGTTGATTGTGCACCGTGGATGATTGTTTGGTATGTGAATATATCTCAATAAAACTGAATTTAAAAAAAATCAGTTGGCCATAAATGTGAGGGTTGACTTCTAGCTCTCAATTCTATTCCATTTGTCTATATGTCTGTCCTTATGCATGCTGTTTTGATTACTGTGGCTTTGTAATAAGTTTTAAGATCAGGAAGGGTAAGTTTTCTAACTTCATTCTTGTTTTCAAAGATGGCTTTAGCTATTCAAGGCCCCTTACCCTTCCCATATAAATTTGGTGATTGTCTTTTCCATTTCTGCAAAGAAGGTTGTTAGAATTTTTATTGGGATTGCATTGAATCTGTAAATTGCTTTGAGTAGAATTGACACCTTAATGATATTTAGTCTTCTAATCCACACATACAGAATATCCTTCCATTTATTTAGGTCTTCTTTAATTTCTTTTCGCCATGTTTTGTAGTTTTCTGTGTACAAGTCCTTTGCAACCTTGGTTAGATTTATTCCTAGATACGTGATTCTTTTAGTTGCTATTGTAAATGGAGTTTTTTTTTTTTTTTTCTTTCTTTATTTCCTTCTCAGATTGTTCATTGCTTGTGTATAGAAATATTACTGATTTGGGGGTGTGTCTTTTACCCCACCAGTTTGCTTAATTCGTTTATTAGCTCTAGGAGCTTTGTTGTGGATTTTTCAAGATTTTCTGTACATAGTGTTATAGTATCTGCATATAGGGAAAGTTTTACTTCTTCCTTTCAAATATGGATGCCTTTTCTTTCTTTCTTTCTTTTTTTTTTTTTTTTGCCTAATTGCTCTGGCAAGAATTTCCATTACAATGTTGAATAACAGTGGTGACATTGGGCATCCTTGTCTTGTTCCTAATCTCAGAGGGAAAGCTTTCAATCTTTCACTGTTAAGTAGGATGTTAGCTGTGGACTTTTCATATATGCCCTTCCTCATGTTGAAGAAGTTTCCTTCTATTACTAATGTTCTAAGTGTTTTTATCAAGAGAGGATGCTGTGTTTTGTCATATGCCTTTTCTGCATCAGTTGAGATGACCATGTGATTTTTCCCCTTCATTCTGTTAAAGTGGTTTATTACAGTAATTGATTTTCTTATGTTAAATCAACCTTACATACCAGGGATAAATCCCACTTGCTCATGGTGTATAATTTTTTTAATATGCTATTGGATTCTGTTTGCTAGTATTTTGCTGAGGATTTTTGCATGTATATTTATAAGACATATTGATGTGTAATTTTCTTTTCTTATGATATCTTTATCTGGCTTTGATGTCTATATCATTTATCCTCACTCTAATATTTATTATTCCCTTCCTTCTGCTTACCTTGGATTTAGTTTGCTCTTCTTTTTCTAGTTCTTTCAGTTTTGAGGTAAGGTCTCTGATTTGAAATCCTTCTCCTTTTTTAATGTAAGCATTTAGACCTATGACTTGCCCTCTCAGCACTGCCTTTTCTGTATCCCATAAATTTTGTGATGTTGTAGTTTCATTTTCATTCACCTCAAGATATTCCCTAATTTTGCTTCTGTTTTCCTCTTTAACCCATTGGTTGTTTAAGAGTAGTTGTTTAATTTCCACATATTTTAAAAATTTCCATTTCTCCCTCTGTTGTTGATTTCTAGCTTCAGTCCATTGTGGTTGGAGAATACACATTGTATGATTTCAATATTTTTAAATTTATTGATAATTGTTTTGTGACCCAACATATGGTCAATCCTGGAAAATGATCCATCTGCACTCAAAAAGAATGTGTATTCTGTTTTCATTTGGTTCAGTGTTCTATATATGTCTTTAGGTCTACTTGGTTTAGTGTATCATTCAAGTCCTTTACTTCCTCATTGATCTTCTGACTAGATGTTCTTTACATTACTGAGAGTGGCATGTTAAAGTTTCCCATAATTAAGGTAGAACCATCAATTTCTGCCTTCAAATCTGTCAGTATTTGCTTCATATATTTGAGGGGCTCTGCTTGGGTTACATCTTCCCATTGAATTGCCTCCTTTATCAATATGTAATGTCCATCTTTGTCCCTCGTAACTATTTTTTACTTCAAGTCTATTTTTTTTTAATCATCATTTTATTGAGATATATTCACATACCACGCAGTCATACAAAACAAATTGTACTTTCGATTGTTTACAGTACCATTACATAGTTGTACATTCATCACCTAAATCAATCCCTGACACCTTCATTAGCACACACACAAAAATAACAAGAATAATAATTAGAGTGAAAAAGAGCAATTGAAGTAAAAAAGAACACTGGGTACCTTTGTCTGTTTGTTTCCTTCCCCTACTTTTCTACACATCCATCCATAAACTAGACAAAGTGGAGTTTGGTCCTTATGGCATTCCCAATCCCATTGTCACCCCTCATAAGCTACATTTTTATACAACTGTCTTCGAGATTCATGGGTTCTGGGTTGTAGTTTAATAGTTTCAGGTATCCACCACCAGCTACCCCAATTCTTTAGAACCTAAAAAAGGTTGTCTAAAGTGTGCGTAAGAGTGCCCACCAGAGTGATCTCTTGGCTTGTTTTGGAATCTCTCTGCCACTGAAGCTTATTTCATTTCCTTTCACATCCCCCTTTTGGTCAAGAAGATGTTCTCCATCCCACGATGCCGGGTCTACATTCCTCCCCGGGAGTCATATTCCACGTTGCCAGGGAGATTCACTTCCCTGGGTGTCTGATCCCACGTAGCGGGGAGGGCAGTGATTTCACCTTTCAAGTTGGCTTAGCCAGAGAGAGAGGGCCACATCTGAGCAACAAAGAGGCATTCAGGAGGAGACTCTTAGGCACAAATACAGGGAGGCCTAGCCTCTCCTTTGCAGCAACCGTCTTCCCAAGGGTAAAACTTATGGTAGAGGGCTCAACCCATCAAACCACCAGTCCCCTATGTCTGTGGTCATGTTAGCAACCATGGAGGTGGGGTAGGCGAATACCCCTGCATTCTCCACAGGCTCCTCAAGGGGGCACTACATCTTTTTTTTTTTTTTTCCTTGTTTGTCTTTTTTCTTTTTTTTTTTTTTTTAACTTTCCCTTCTTTTTTAAATCAACTGTATGAAAAAAAAAGTTAAAAGAAAACAAACATACAATAAAAGAACATTTCAAAGAGACCATAACAAGGGAGTAAGAAAAAGACAACTAACCTAAGATTACTGCTTAACTTCCAACATGTTCCTACTTTACCCCAAGAAAGTTACATAATATAGCAACATTTCAGTGAACTTGTTCCTACTACATCCATCAGAAATTAACAGACCATAGTCATTTCTGGGCATCCCCAGAACGTTAAATAGCTTATCTGTTCTTCTTGGATTATTGTTCCCCCTTCCTTAATTGCTCTCTACTGCTAGTTCCCCTACATTCTACATTATAAACCATTTGTTTTACATTTTTCAAAGTTCACATTAGTGGTAGCATATAATATTTCTCTTTTTGTGCCTGGCTTATTTCGCTCAGCATTATGTCTTCAAGGTTCATCCATGTTGTCATATGTTTCACCAGCTCGTTCCTTCTTACTGCCGCGTAGTATTCCATTGTGTGTATATACCACATTTTATTTATCCACTCATCTGTTGAAGGACATTTGGGTTGTTTCCATCTCTTGGCAATTGTGAATAATGCTGCTGTGAACATTGGCGTGCAGATATCTGTTCGTGTCACTGCTTTCCGATCTTCCGGGTATATACCGAGAAGTGCAATCGCTGGATCGAATGGTAGCTCTATATCTAGTTTTCTAAGGAACCGCCAGACTGACTTCCAGAGTGGCTGAACCATTATACAGTCCCACCAACAATGAATAAGAGTTCAAATTTCTCCACATCCCCTCCAGCATTTGTAGTTTCCTGTTTGTTTAATGGCAGCCATTCTAACCGGTGTTAGATGGTATCTCATTGTGGTCTTAATTTGCATCTCTCTAATAGCTAGTGAAGCTGAACATTTTTTCATGTGTTTCTTGGCCATTTGTATTTCCTCTTCAGAGAACTGTCTTTTCATATCTTTTGCCCATTTTATAATTGGGCTGTCTGTACTATTGTCATTGAGTTGTAGGATTTCTTTGTATATGCAAGATATCAGTCTTTTGTCAGCTACATGGTTTCCAAAAATTTTTTCCCATTGAGTTGGCTGCCTCTTTACCTTTTTGAGAAATTCCTTTGAGGTGCAGAAACTTCTAAGCTTGAGGAGTTCCCATTTATCTATTTTCTCTTTTGTTGCTTGTGCTTTGGGTGTAAAGTCTAGGAAGTGGCCTCCTAATACAAGGTCTTGAAGATGTTTTCCTACATTATCTTCTAGGAGTTTTATGGTACTTTCTTTTATATTGAGATCTTTGGTCCATTTTGAGTTAATTTTTGTGTAGGGGGTGAGGTAGGGGTCCTCTTTCATTCTTTTGGATATGGATATCCAACTCTCCCAGCCCCATTTGTTGAAAAGACCATTATGGCTCAGTTCGGTGACTTTGGGGGCCTTATCAAAGATCAGTCGGCCATAGATCTGAGGGTCTATCTCTGAATTCTCAATTCGATTCCATTGATCTATATGTCTATCTTTGTGCCAGTACCATGCTGTTTTGGCAACTGTGGCTTTATAATAAGCTTCAAAGTCAGGGAGTGTAAGTCCTCCCACTTCGTTTTTCTTTTTTAGAGTGTCTTTAGCAATTCGAGGCATCTTCCCTTTCCAAATAAATTTGATAACTAGCTTTTCCAAGTCTGCAAAGTAGGTTGTTGGAATTTTGATTGGGATTGCATTGAATCTGTAGATGAGTTTGGGTAGAATTGACATCTTAATGACATTTAGCCTTCCTATCCATGAACATGGAATATTTTTCCATCTTTTAAGGTCCCCTTCTATTTCTTTTAGTAGAGTTATGTAGTTTTCTTTGTATAGGTCTTTTACATCTTTGGTTAAGTTGATTCCTAGGTACTTGATTTTTTTAGTTGCTATTGAAAATGGTATCTTTTTCTTGAGTGTCTCTTCAGTTTGTTCATTTCTAGCATATAGAAACATTACTGACTTATGTGCATTAACCTTGTATCCCGCTACTTTGCTAAATTTGTTTATTAGCTCTAGTAGGTGTATCGTTGATTTCTCAGGGTTTTCTAGATATAAGATCATATCATCTGCAAACAATGACAGTTTTACTTCTTCTTTTCCAATTTGGATGCCTTTTATTTCTTTGTCTTGCCGGATTGCCCTGGCTAGCACTTCCAGCACAATGTTGAATAACAGTGGTGACAGCGGGCATCCTTGTCTTGTTCCTGATCTTAGAGGGAAGGCTTTCAGTCTCTCACCATTGAGTACTATGCTGGCTGTGGGTTTTTCATATATGCTCTTTATCATGTTGAGGAAGTTTCCTTCAATTCCTACCTTTTGAAGTGTTTTTATCAAAAAGGGATGTTGGATTTTGTCAAATGCTTTTTCAGCATCTATTGAGATGATCAATTGATTTTTCCCTTTCGAGTTTTTAATGTGTTGTAATACATTGATTGTTTTTCTTATGTTGAACCATCCTTGCATGCCTGGAATGAACCCCACTTGGTCATGGTGTATGATTTTTTTAATGTGTCTTTGGATTCGATTTGCAAGTATTTTGTTGAGGATTTTTGCATCTATATTCATTAGAGAGATTGGCCGGTAGTTTTCCTTTTTTGTAGCATCTTTGCCTGGTTTTGGTATTAGATTGATGTTAGCTTCATAAAATGAGTTAGGTAGTGTTCCATTTTTTTCAATGTTTTGAAAGAGTTTGAGTAAGATTGGTGTCAGTTCTTTCTGGAAAGTTTGGTAGAATTCCCCTGTGAAGCCATCTGGCCCTGGGCATTTATTTGTGGGAAGATTTTTGATGACTGATTGGATCTCTTTGCTTGTGATGGGTTGGTTGAGGTCTTCTATTTCTTCTCTGGTCAGTCTAGGTTGTTCATATGTTTCCAGGAAATTGTCCATTTCTTCTACATTATCCAGTTTGTTGCCATACAGTTGTTCATAATATCCTCTTATAATTTTTTTAATTTCTTCAGGATCTGCAGTTATGTCACCTTTTTCATTCATTATTTTGTTTATATGGGTCTTCTCTCTTTTTGATTTTGTCAGTCTAGCTAGGGGCTTGTCAATCTTGTTGATCTTCTCAAAGAACCAACTTTTGGTGATATTTATCCTTTCTATTGTTTTTTTGTTCTCTATGTCATTTATTTCTGCTTTAATCCTTGTTATTTCTTTTCTTGTACTTGGTTTAGGATTGGTTTGCTGTTCATTTTCTAGCTTCTTCAGTTGATCCATTAGTTCTTTGATTTTGGCTCTTTCTTCCTTTTTAATATATGCGTTTAGTGCTATAAATTTCCCCCTTAGCACTGCTTTTGCTGCATCCCATAGGTTTTGGTATGTTGTGTTCTCATTTTCATTCGTCTCTATATATTTAGCAATTTCTCTTGCTATTTCTTCTTTAACCCACTGATTGTTTAGGAGTGTGTTGTTTAACCTCCAGGTATTTGTGAATTTTCTAAGTCTCTGATGGTTATTGACTTCTAATTGTATTCCATTGTGGTCAGAGAATGTGCTTTGAATAATTTCAATCTTTTTAAATTTATTGAGGCTTGTTTTATGTCCCAGCATATGATCTATTCTGGAGAAAGTTCCGTGAGCACTAGAAAAGTATGTGTATCCTGGTGATTTGGGATGTAATGTCCTGTATATGTCTGTTAAATCTAATTCATTTATCAGATTGTTTAGGTTTTCAATTTCCTTATTGGTCTTCTGTCTGGTTGATCTATCTATAGGAGAGAGTGATGTGTTGAAGTCTCCCACAATTATTGTGGAAACATCAATTGCTTCCTTTAGTTTTGCCAGTGTTTCTCTCATGTATTTTGTGGCACCTTGATTGGGTGCATAGACATTTACGATTGTTATTTCTTCTTGCTGAATTGCCCCTTTTATTAGTAGGTAGTGGCCTTCTTTGTCTCTCGAAACATCCCTGCATTTGAAGTCTATTTTATCTGAGATTAATATTGCTACACCTGCTTTCTTTTGGCTGTAGCTTGCATGAAATATTTTTTTCCCATCCTTTCACTTTCAGTTTCTTTGTGTCCCTGTGTCTAAGATGAGTCTCTTGTATGCAACATATTGATGGTTCATTTTTTTTGATCCATTCTGCGAATCTATATCTTTTAATTGGGGAGTTTAATCCATTTACATTCAACGTTAAAACCGTGAAGGCATTTCTTGAATCAGCCATCTTATCCTTTGGTTTATGTTTGCCATATTTTTCCCTCTCTCTATTAATATCCTTTATTGTACCCATACCGAATCTCTTTAGTACTGAACCTTTCTCCAAGTCTCTCTGTCCTGTCTTTGTTTCTCTGTCTGTATGGCTCCGTTTAGTATCTCCAGTAGGGCAGGTCTCTTGTTAGCAAATTCTCTCAGCATTTCTTTGTCTGTGAAAAATTTAAGCTCTCCCTCAAATTTGAAGGAGAGCTTTGCTGGATAAAGTATTCTTGGCTGGAAATTCCTCTCACTCAGAATTTTAAATATATCGTGCCACTGCCTTCTTGCCTCCATGGTGGCTGCTGAGTAGTCACTACTTAGTCTTATGCTGTTTCCTTTGTATGTGGTGAATTGCTTTTCTCTTGCTGCTTTCAGAACTTGCTCCTTCTCTTCTATGTTTGACAGTGTGATCAGTATATGTCTCGGAGTGGGTTTTTTTTGGATTTATTCTATTTGGAGTTCGCTGAGCATTTATGATTTGTGTATTTATGTTGTTTAGAAGATTTGGGAAGTTTTCCCCAACAATTTCTTTGAATACTCTTCCTAGACCTTTACCCTTTTCTTCCCCTTCTGGGACACCAATGAGTCTTATATTTGGACGTTTCATATTATCTATCATATCCCTGAGGTCCATTTCGAGTTTTTCAATTTTTTCCCCCATTCTTTCTTTTATGCTTTCATTTTCCATTCTGTCATCTTCCAGGTCACTGATTCGTTGTTCAACTTCCTCTAGTCTTGTACTATGAGTGTCCAGAATCTTTTTAATTTGGTCAACAGTTTCTTTAATTTCCATAAGATCATACATTTTTTTATTTAGTCTTGCAATGTCTTCTTTATGCTCTTCTAGGGTCTTCTTGATTTCCTTTATATCCCGTACTATGGTCTCATTGTTCATCTTTAGTTCTTTGAGTAGCTGCTCTAGGTGCTGTGTCTCTTCTGGTCTTTTGATTTGGGTGCTTGGGCTTGGGTTATCCATATCGTCTGGTTTTTTCATATGCTTTATAATTTTCTGTTGTTTTTGGCCTCGTGGGATTTGCTGAACTTGATAGGGTTCTTTTAGGGTTTGTAGACCTATTGAAGTCCTTATCTCTAATTTATCAGATCTACAGCTTCGTGGAGTACACTTTCTCTAACTAACCAGCAGGTGGCGTCCACGAGCCACCTGTTCTCCACAAGCCAGTTCTCCCCTGCTTAGCCTTTTTGGTGAGTGGGGGAGTGAGTCTTGTTGGGCCCAATTGGTGTACCAAGCTTGCGTGTGTAGTTGGTGTTGCCTGCCCTGTATGTGGGGCATGTTTCTGGGCAGTCGGGGAGGGGGGGTGGCCCTAACAATCAAATCTCCCTGATGATCCTAGAGTTTTAAAGCTGCTGCAATAGTCTAATCCTTCAGTTCAGTCCTGCCACAGTTTGTCTCTGCCACTGACCCACAAGTCTTTGGTATTGGCGTATGGCTCCTGAGACTTGCAAGTGGGCCCCTCTTCCAGGCTGTGCACCCCGGGTCTTCTGTTGAGGGATGACTGTGCTATGTCACAGGTGAGTGCCGTCCCCCCAGGGCAGTTCTGGGCTGCTGGGCTGTGTAGGGAGGCTCCCAGTCTGCTCAAATGATGGCTGAATGGGGCTTTGTTAATTCACACTGCTCCACCTTCCCAGCTCTGGGACATTCAGCTGAGGTTGCAGGGAAGGCTAATGTCCACGCCCAGTTTTATGGTGTGTGCCTGTTATTTGAAGCACTTCCGTCACACTGGGTTGTCTGGGGCAGCTCTGGGCTATGGGGCTGGCGATGGGCAGGAGTGTTTCCTGTCCACCAGGATGGTGGCTGTGAGCGGACACCCCCCTTTTCTTGGGAAGTTGTGTTGTTTAGTGAATTTTCTCAGCCACTGGATTATTGCCTTTTGTCTCAGAGCTCTCTTAGTTCTGCTCTTGACTTGACGTGCCCAAATTGCAATTCTTTGAAGCTTTCTGTATTGGGCTTCTTAGAGTAATTGTTTTAGAAAAAGAAAAAAGGATTTAAAAAAAAAAAAAAAAAAAAAAAACGGCCCTCCTCAGAGATCTAATGGGTTATTGAAATGCTAATAGACAAAGCAACCAGGGCCATTAAGGAAAGGTCCACAGGGCAGAGAGATCAGCTTTGCTTCGGGATTTGCATATGCGCCTCAATGCCTGAGCTCCGCCCTTCCCCTTTCTGTGTTCACCAGAACTCCAAAAATCCTCTGCTTTTATTTTGGAGTTTTTCGTGTTGTTTTTTTTCTATGCCTGTCTCCTCTCTGCTGGGCTGGCTGCTCTCAGAGTCTCTGGTGTCTGGTCTCAGTCTATCTATGGTTGGAGTTTGAATCAGTAGAATGAGTTTCCGATAAGAGCAGCCACTGCAGTTCTCCCTTCTCCTTCCCGGAGCTGACAGCCCCTCCTCCCCCGGGACTGAGCCTGGCAGGGAGGGGCGCGGGTCCCCTGGCCGCAAAAACTTACAGATTTCGCTGATCTCAGCAGTTCCACGTTTTCATGAGTGTTGTATGAAGTATGCCCAAAGACAGATTACTCTGTGGTGTCCAGTCCACGCAGTTCCTGGCTTTTTACCTACTTTCCTGGAGGAGTAACTAAAACTTACAGCTCACCAGTCTGCCATCTTGCCCCGCCTCCACTTCAAGTCTATTTTATCCGATGCCAGTATAGCTACTCAAACTCTCGGTTACTGCTTGCAGACAGCATATAGTTGGGTCATGCTTTTTTATCCATTCTGCCAGTCTCTTCCTTTTGACTGGAGAAACTAATCCATTTACATTTAAAGTCATTACTGATAATACCAGACTTTCTTCTGCCGTTTTGCTATTTAGCCTTTATGTGTTTTATACCTTTTTTGTCTCTCACTTCTTTTAAAGCCTACTTGTATATTTATTTGTTTTCTTGTGTTGTACTATTTTGAGTGCCTTTTCATTTCTATCTGGTAATGTTTTTCTTATATTTTCCTTATGATTACCATGGGGTTAAAATTTAGCGTCCTAAATGTATAACAATTATATTTGGTTTGATACCAACTTAACTTCAGTAGCATTCACATATACTTTTTTTATATTTCCTCTGTCCCCCCACTGTTTTCTTTGTACTTGTTACCACTTATATCTTTGTACATTATATGCCCCCAAACCTAGATTTATCATTATTTTTATGCATTTGCATTTTAGCACCTGTAGGAAGTAAGAAGTGGAGTTACATACCTAACAATACAATACGATAATACTGGCATTTATAATTACCCAAATGGTTACCTTTACCACAGATCTTTATTTCTTTATGCTGCTTTGAACCACTTATACCCACTCATTTTTCATTATATATCCTCTACCTCTCATTTTCTCTATATATAATCCCTTCACAATTACAGTCTGAAGAAAAGCAAAGTTAAAAAGAAAACTAAACCATGAAATAAGTCATTTTTTTCTGTGAATTCAAATCAGTTCCTCTTTCCAGATCCTAAGAGTCCATTAATTAGATTTTTGCATATGTCTTATTCAGTATCTATAAGCAGTTGTACTTATATACTACTCTTTATCTATGTTCCTAGAAAGTGCTAGTTGTGCCTTCCCATTTGGCCCTTTTATTCTTTCAGGTGGAGATTTTATAACATTATACTCCAGTTTAGCAAGTGTGTCCATAAAGTTCTGCTTTAAGTAGGTTAGCTACCAACCAGTGGATGTTTTTTTGATTTTTTTAATTCATTGTCTATTTTCCCAACTGAAATGTAAGTTCCATGGATACCATTCAATCCCTTATCACCAGCACCCAGCATCAGTAGCTGTCACGAAGTAAGTGCTCAGTTAGTATTTGTTGAATTAGTGATCAATTGTGCATGGAAAGGGGGAGGGCTGGGGAAAACAGTTATTTCTCTTTTAGCCTGGTTTGTTTTCTTTTGGACGTTGAAGCAAGAGCAGCTCACAGGGAGGTCTTTTAATATTCATATTACTAAATTCAATGTTTTAAAGTTACACTACCATATGTAAATAGGTAATGAGCTATCAAGTAACTTTTCCTCCCCACTACTAACAATGAGGAGACTGAGAATGAGAGAAATCAAGGAACTTGCCCCCAGTTTTATATCTAATGCTTTGTGAAGCTCTGTCCAGACTTAGGTCTTTCTTTTGACTCATTTCTGTTGAGTTCAAAAGAACTCAAGTTTCTTTGGTTCATTTCTGTCAAGAACCATATAGCTTGATGTGTTTTAGCCTTGTCTTCCCTGCACTATAACCTTCTCTGGATCAAGGTTTATGTCCTGCCTTTCTGGAACTTTCCTCACAGTGCTTAGCACAATTTCCTTTCCCAAGTAGGCATTTGGTAAATCTTGATTAGTAACTGATTAACCCATTATACCTACTAAGGCTATTGACTGGTAAATGTACAACCAGGAAATTTAAATGAATTAAATAAATTTTAGAGCTTATATAATTTTTGTATGGTTTATATAAATATTATAATTAAGTCTTTTTGTGATATCAATTCCAAATATAATTTCATAAGTTGAAGGCATATTATTATGGCAGTTTTTAGCCCATATTTGAAACAGAAAAATATCCTACTGTTCAACATTCACTTTTCCCTCAAATAAAAAACAACACAAATATTTATGTCTAATGTTGGAATGGCTTTCTGTGAATTCTATTTTGGGTAGCATTGGGTTATTATGCATTAGTAATTATTTACCCATCTTTTCCCCTCCACAAACTTGTTTCTCTGAAATACACGATGACTTCTCCTTTCGTTTGCCCTTCAGATTGAATAGTGCAGGTGCTGGAAAGTGAGTACTCCCTCTGCAGGGCTAACGGTCAGGCAGCATTGGGGCTGTTCATTGAGACAGTGGCCCCTAGTTAGTCTAACTCTGCACACAGTATTTAACCTTTTAATAATTCTTCCGCTCCCAAATAAGCAAATGCTGCTGGGGCCCTTTGCTGAAGTCAGTAGAGGAGAATCTATGGCACCACAGATCAACCAGAGGGAAGGTTTTCTAAGAGTAACAAATCTTTTCTGTTGCAACATGCTTTTTAGAGAAGCTTTTTGTCATTCTGGCAGTAAACTGTTTTCCACTTGCTGCCTTAGCAACAAGACCTGAAGTCACTCCCCTTCTAGTCTGGGGTTTGATTGTAAGAACACTAACATTGTACTGGAACCAGAGGAAAATATCCTACCGGGGAAGCCTGCAGACACTATCTGCTACTTGGGTTAGAAAATTATTTATGTACATTCTTAGTATCCCCTTGGGGAAAGGTCAAATAGGAAATTGTGAATCCAAACCCCAGGTGGCCCCATGTCTGTAGTGAATGCTATTGCTAAAGTTCTTGTTAGGTGACTGCCTCTGGCCACAGCAAAGAATAGTTTTTCTCTTTAAATTTCTCTATGGCTACCTCTCAGGAAGAGCAAAAATATTGAGGATCTCTGCTTGTGCACCAGTCTTATGGTAACTATAATTTTTCAAGATTCTTTATTTAACCCAAAAATATAAAGTTCAATTTGAGAATAAAATTTTGTTTACCAAAGAATATGATTCTGATGGATTTTGGCGTTAGTTGTACCCTTGAGAGCTCATTTAAATATTTCTTACTCTTTGATTTTATCTTATAGTAGAATCTTTTCAAAAACTTTTACAAAAGTTAACTGGTCACATAACTGGAGGCAAAGGTATGGATTACCTATAACCACAAGTAAGCTTGTAATTTGCCAGAACTAAAGACTAGTGAGTACCAGGGGGTTAAAATGTGAATATACAAGTGGCTGTTTTTCTGAATTTTCTTTAATATATTAAAAATGTATTATATGTGACTTAGAAATAAAATATGGTAGCATCTTGACAAGAAATGGTGGAAAAATAGGTTAAGAATCAGGATTTGTACCTTCCCAGAACAATCAGGGAATGCAGTGAAATCTGCAAAGCATAATCTCTAGATCATAGCACTATGATGCCTCTCTATAAGGAAATGCTATTTTTTCTTAAGTTAAAATTCCAAACTTCCAGGGTTTGCACAAAAATGAAACTTCTGTTGAGTATGGCCCTGACCACTCTACCTGGACTTCCCTTTCTCCTCCTTGCTACTTATGATGCCTCTGCCAAGGAAGAAAGCTTGGGGCGGCGGGTGAAGGGCAAAGATATGGGCAAAAGATTCTTTCCTTGTTACCTCATGCATAGTTGAGACAGGTCAAAAACATTTTATAAATACTAGAGGCTTAAAACAGGAAATACCATAGTGCCAGGTAATCTACATTCAGAATATGGATTGCTTTCTTTGGACCACAGTGTCTTTACTGTGGTGCCCTAAGAGGAAGGATGAGACCCTGCATGGGTCCTCTGAAGTCTGTCAAAAAGTGAAAAAGAAAAAAAAACTTTCCCAAAGTGACACAGCTAATAAGTGATGGGGCCGGTCTACACACCTGGTTCTGTTGGATTCTAAAACCTATGACCTTCCATAATTCTATAGTACCTTTCCATTTTAGAGGGCTAGCCTTGGAGAGTTTAGGTTTTATTTTATTAAAGAAGATGGTCTCTTTTCACACAAGATTATTGCTCCTAGAAACTTCTGTATTAAAACATCCTCTTCTGAACAGTGTTCAGGAACCAGTCTTTGCCAGCAGCAAGAAGACAGCTAACATAGGGAAGAGAGGAGAATGTGGGAAACAGGCTATAACTAGGGCTCATCCTCATCAGAAATGGCCAGTCTGTTGCCTATCTGCCTTCCTCAGCACTGTTTAAGTTTTAATTATCTTCCAACTGTCTGAGCTGCTGTTGGGGACCTCAGAGAGAACAGAGGATATCTGTTGTATTTTTCAGCAGTGTCCCTTTCTACACACTGATGAAGTCACTAACTGGCACTGACTGCCATTATTATCAGATTAAATCCAAGTCTATGCATTTGAGAGGTGATGCTGAAAAGGAAAAGTATTAATAATAATAATAAATCTTAAGCTTTGCCTCTTATTCAAAATCTCCTGTGACAGAGACAATATGATATCTATTTCTCCTATTCAGGTGTTGTGACCAAGAATCAGGTTTGCTTTGTTTTGCAAAAGGTAGAGAAGACTCTCCTCTGTTCCCATCCCTTGGATTTTCAGTAGCTTGGGTAGTAATATCTTCTACCTCTGATATGTTCCATTTTGAGCTCCATCAAGAAAATATGCTCATAATCATTGGTGGTACCTGTGCTGCCTCCCTCCTTCCAGACAGTGCTCACGGGTCGGGACATTCCTTCCCCTGAGCTGGACAAGGCCTCTGAATTCTTAACCCAGAGCTCCAGGCTGCCACCAGACATCCATGTTGGGACATTAGTTGAAGCCTATCTGCCATTTCTGATCTAGATTTTTGGTACAGCAAAGAGGCCAGGCTATCTACATCTTGGCTTGAGAAAACGGAACTTCTTTCTTTTGACTTTGTTTACCATTTTTTTCAATGTATATTTGAGTAAGGACTTTATGCCATTTTTATACATTATGCTGTAATTTTGTGGAGACTTAGAACGTATTATAGAAATAGGATAATTAGACTTGTTTTGAGCATTACATACAACAGGCTATTCAAGATGTGTGATACACAGTGGGGAATTGCTAATTTGACCTCAGGATTATGCAGCACAGATAACATTATCTTCATTTATTTAGAGTTTCTTTATCTGGAGGCCTCTCTCAGTGCTTTTACAACCATATATATTATCTTGTTTGTTATCACAAACACTAGCATGAGGCTTTAAAATTCCGGTATTCCAGTACAACTTATTTTCAATTGCTTAGAATTTGGGGGTAGGGTCTTTATTTGTGCACATTTCTTCCATTCCTGATATTTTTACCAGGGTAAAATTTGGGAAATGATGTTATCGAAACTTGAAAAGCCGAGTTCCATATTGTGTTTAAAAAAGAAAGAAAGGCAGGAAAGAATAAGAGACGGAGGGAAGGAGGGATCATTACTGCATCCTCTTATGTCAGCTGGGCTATTAACCTGAAGAGCAGAAAACAGGGAAAGGCCCTTCAGTCACTCCCTGACCCCTCTACCCTTCACAGCAGCCTGAGAGCTGTCTCTCCTTTGGTAGACACTCGACCTAGAGAATGAGAAAATGATCTGATCAAATTCCACCAAACCGCATTCCCTCCATTCCCTCCAAGGTTGCAGACAGCAACATTCTGGCTGTCATTGCCACGTGTAGTTGAAAATGCTATGCTGGTTGAGTTCCTGTGGGTTTAAGGAAATTGACAAAATTAGATTCAGGCCAAGCTGCCAGGTTTAACACACCCCTTCCCTTCCAGAAAGCACCAGGGAGATTGTCACCACCAATAGTAAAGGACAACACAATCTGTTCTACCCAGATCATTAAGATCTTATTTTAAATGACTCCCCTTGCCCAAACTGAATAAAATCAGCACCTTTTCTTTGCCTTGTGGGCACAAGAGAACAGATCGTGGCCAACTTCCTGCCTAACCAGAGGGCTTTGGTGAGTCCAGCAGTTTTCTGGTCTCTCCACATAAGAAGAGTGGGTTTGAGCACACTGAACAGCCAGTCCAGGAGATTGCATTAATATTGGTTATGAAGATGAGTGATCAGCTCATGTCAAGGAGGAGATGGCTAAATGAAGTGCACAGGGAATGCCATGAGATTCAGGCTTGAAGAAGCAGGAGAGAAAGCAGCCCATAATATAAAAACCCCCAATATAGTCTCCTTAATGTGAATTTTTAAAATCAGCGTTTACATTGTTAACTTGGAGTGATGAGAAATGTAAGGAAATTACCAAGTTAGTGAACAGAGATTAACACAGAAGTAAAATTATATCATCTAAGTCAAAGGATGTTTTACACAGCAGAGGGAGGATATTACTAAAACCTTGCCCAGTCTGTCTCTCCTAATTGAAATCTGTTCATTTAATATGCCCCATCCTTCAGTGTGCATAGTTCATAATTTTGGAGAGTGTTATTAGTTAATCTAGTTATTATTCCTGGTTCTTCCTTTGAATTCCAGTAAGATGGTGTGTGGCACATTTCCTGTGGAATTTTGTAATGCCTCAGAAGAGTGAGTTTGTCTGTTCATTAACCTGTGACCTGTCAGGTCCCTTTGGAGAATGAAAGGGGCAAGTCGCTCCAAGGTTAATGCTTATTTGTCGGAGGTACAGCCTCCAGGGAGATAAAAAGAGTAAAAGGTCGAGATGCTCAAGACCTGCCTGGTGAGACTCTGTGCTGTGTGCAGATGCCAGATCCGTGTGGCGAGGAGGGAGGCTGCAGAGCAGGCTGGGTCATCTCCACAGATCACTTCCTCTGGTCAGGAGAAGGCTTCCCAGCAGTCAAGTGGGTGACTGGCGTAAGTATATAGGGTTAACTTCCTAACAAAGATTTAGGAACAACACTAAAGTAAAATAAACTGTGGAGTGGTTGTTCAGTAGTTTCTGAGGATTTTTTTTTTTTTGAACAAGAAAGCAATATTGATTTCATGGTTTGTCTCCAATAGATGAAATCTTTCATTGAGTTGAAAAGCATTTGATTTTATGTGTGTATGTGCAGATGTGTACAGGAACATTCCTAACCACAAGGTGAGGGTGGAAGCTGTTTGTTACTCTCTAGTATAAATGTCTCATGGACATATAATTATACTGACATTCAGGGACTGAACAGTGCCTGGTTTGATTTTCTAGGTAAATCACATCTAAGTTCTACTTAACTCCCCGGAAAGTGGCATCTCCCTAATTTTGTTGTAATTCTTCTAGGCTCAGTTGCAGCTATTCCTCAGGAACAAATACAGGGTCTGAAATCAAGGTCAAAGTTTCTTTTAGTCCATGACTTAGTACACTGTAGGTTTAAAATACATGGTGTATTTTATTCTTTTATCCTTGGATTGGTTGGGATGGAAGCTCATTTTCTTCATTAGATTTTCTTTACTTTTCACCCACAGATATATTCGAATAGTTGGGACTCACAACACAGTGAACAAGATTTTTCACATCGTGGCTTTTGAATGTATGTTTACAAACAAAACCTTTACTCTCGAGGAGGGGCTGATAGGTAAGTATTACAATATATTTTTGTATATATAATTAGCTATTTTATCTTCAAACCTTTTGTTTTTCCATCAGCTCATTGTAATTCATCTTATAACCAGTTTTGACTAAGAACTCTGATTGACTTGAATGCCTTAGGCTGAGTGACACAGGGGATGATTTATATTTTTATAAGTAGTCAAAATAATAATTCCAGTAAGCGTAAAAGAGTACAAGCATTTTGCTAGTAGTTAAGAATTGAAAATATTTTAGTGATTCATTCAGTCTTGCCCCATGGGGAATGCTTGTGGTAGTTGGGCAAAGCCTTTTCTTCCAGAGGTTTTTCTATATTTAATGATAGGTAAGATCAGGGAGGAAGTCTGTATAATATTGATCCAATGCTCATGCTTTCCAAGGCTGTGTCTGTATTTTGGGTTTTGATTTGATATGGTTTGCTCAGTTGTGAGAGTGTGTTCTTTTCATGGACTCATCAGTCCATATTTGCTCTGTTTAGCCAAGTTCACCTCAGGAAAGTGGCTGAAAATAATTTAAGTAAGACCAGAGTGACTGAATTGTCATTGCAGAAGTCAGTTTAAATATTGCCTGGGAAACACTTTCTAATGTCTTGAAAGATGATTCTTGATTTTGGTTTATTTGTTTGTTTTGTTTGCTTTTGTGATGTTCTATTTTTTATTTTTGTTTTTGCTAATGTTTAGCCTGAGTATTGTGTACCACCCATCCCAGACCTTGACTTACTAGTTATCTTGGGTGGCTTTTCTCACCCAGACTGCTCATTCCTCTTCTCTTTTTCCCAGGCCCACAGGTTTTTACCCACCTTCTACAAAGATCATAGACTAAGTAGATCCTTAAATCTGACTTTACTGCAGCTTCCTTTGTTAGGGACTCCAGATGTTCAGCTGTGGGGGGATAGGATGCCCTTTTCATGCTCAACCTAAAATAGAATTCTGTGTCTCTACAAAGGGACTTGTTTCTCCTCTCCTTTTCAAGTCCTGTTTGTTCTGGTACACATAAAATATTGACACATAAAAATGTGGTAATGACTAGAATGGGAAAGATGAATGTAACTTGCAGTTGTTTACAAATTTTTTGAATGGCTAGAAGGCTAAGTTTCCTCATACCTGCTCAGTTCTAAACATTATCCTTTACTTAGGGAAATTTAGGAGAGTAATATTAATAAAGTATCAGGAGAAATCATTCTAATGTATAGAAAGCTTTTAAAGCTCAACTAAAATACATACTTTGGTTTTAACTTTTGTTATGGATATAATTTTTAATATTAAATATAAATGTTAATCATTTTTGTGACTTTTACATAATTTGGAAGTTAAGAATGCTGAAGCATTACCTGATACCATCAAGTTTTTTAATTCTGTAGGATCTATAGGATTATTGGATGGAGGGGTATGGGAAGAGCATGCCTTTTCACCTGCTGCCCAGGTTCTTCTGTAACCTTAGGCCTTGCTGTATAAATGATTTTGTAGCTGGAAAACTGTTTCTGAGGATCTCAGAAACTAACCACCTTCCTATTCATAAAGTATGTAACATTTGGCTGCTCATTTCAGCATTCTGGAACATAGTGCATAGAAGGCACCATCTACTTAAATCACTTCCCCCTCCTCATTGGAAGAACGGTCTTGTGAAAACTGTAATTATCAAAGAAACAAGCCTATCTTGCATGAAAGTCCATTACAGGAATGAAACTCAGGATTAGTTTCAGTGAGGGATGTTGTTGTTGGTCTGCATGTTTTGTCCAAACTGAACTAGTCAGCATTATCACAAGCCAAGATAGTCTGGGACACGTCAGGGAATGAAAGAAGATTGCAGAGATACAAGAAGTGTTTTTGGTGTCTGCTCAAACACTTTTCCTCCAGCCCTTTTCTGTAATGCTCACAATTTTGACTGCAAATAGCATCACATCATCTTCCTGTCATCATCCCTCAACCAAATGGGAACAGTAGTGCAGGTAGTCAGTTATGTGTAGGCACTTGCCAGCAGATGGCCTGTGGTGGGATCTCTTCTGGCCCTCCTGGAAACTGTCTTCACAGCTCAGAGCTCCCCCATGCTGTGGGCAGATAGAGAGGTGGTGTGAGTAGTAAAGGAGCACAGGGGGCTTTCATTATCCTCTATCAGAAATTGCAGCTCTGCTCAGGTTAAAGGGGAGTTTGAAAGCTTGAACTGACCCACAAAGCTATAGCAATGGCCAGCTTTCCATCTTAGGTGCTTTACAGTTGCCCCCAGACCTTCAGGCAGCCTACAGAAACCACCCTGAAAGGGGTGGATACCTGTTTCCCCTGTTTCCCATTCATTCCTGTATCCTGTCAAATATATACTACCTGCTTGAGAACCACTGATATAAACTCCAGATTTTCATGAAAGGAAAAAGAAACTTAAATAATATCATCATGAATAAATAGTAGCCTATCAAGCCTACTTTTCTGATTTTACATATTCAGAACTCCTTTCTTTCACAGTTCCTGATCTTCCTTTCCCAGTTCAGGCTACTCTATTTATTCTCCTTCTAGGCCTTAAAAAATTATTTGAAAATATTTGTATTTTTTTAATTGGAAAAGTTGTGGGTTTATAGACCACTCACACATCAAATATAGGATTCCCATATGCCACCCTATTATTAATACCTTGCTTTAGTGTGGTATATCTGTTACAATTAATGAAAGCACGTTCTTATAATTGTATTATTAACTACAGTCCGTGGTTTAACCTAGGGTTCACTGTGGTGTGCAGTTGCATAGATTTAAAATTTTTTTTTGTTCTAACATTTTTAACCTAACATTTTCCCTTTTAACTATATTCAAATCTAATTCCTTGCTATTAATTATGTTCACAATGTGCTACCATTACCACCATCCATCACCAAAACTTTTCCATCATTCCAAATAGAAACTCTACATTTTAAGACTTAATATGCCTATCTTTGTGCCAGTACCATCCTGTTTTGATTACTGTTGCTTTGTAATAAGTTCTAAGATTGAGAAACGTGAGTCCTCCAACATTTTTCTTCTTTTTCAGGATGGCTTTGGCTATTCAGGGCCCCTTACCCTTCTGTATAAATTTTATGATTGGCTTTTCCATTCCTGAAAAGAAAGTTTTTGGAATTTTTATTTGGATTGCATTGAATCTGTAAATCACTTCAGGTAGAATTGACATCTTAACAATATTTAGTCTTCCAGTTCATGAACACAGAATATCCTTCCATTTATTTATGTCTTCTTTAATGTCTTTTCATGCAATTGTTTGTCACTTTCTATGTGTAAGCCCTTTACATGTTTGGTGAGATTTATTCCTGGATATGTGATTCTTTAGTTGCTATTGTAAATAGAATTTTTTCCTTGATTTCTTCTTCAGATTGTTCGTTATTAGTGTATAGAAACACTACTGGGTTTTGGATGTTGATCTTGGACCCCACCACTTTGCTCAAGTCATTTATTACCTCTAGGAACACTGTCTCAGATTTTTGAGGATTTTCTGTACATAGGATCATGTCATCTGCAAATAGGTAGTTATACTTCTTCCTTTCCAATTTGGATGTCTTTTATTTCTTTCTCTTGCCTAATTGCTCTGGCTAGAACTTACAGTACAGTGTTGAATAACGATGGTGACAGTGGGGCATCCTTGTTTTGTTCCTAATCTTAGAGAAATCTTAGAACTCTCTTACTCACCATTGATTATAATGTTAGCTGTGGGTGTTTCATGTATGCCCCTTGTCATGTTGAGGAAGTTTCCTTCTCTTCCTATCTTTCAAAGTGTTTTTATCAAAAAGGGGTGCTGGATTTATCAAATGCCTTTTCTGCATAAATTGAGATGATCATGTGGGTTTTTTCCCCCTTCGTTCTGTTAATGTGGTATATTACATTAATTGGTTTTTCTTATGTTGAACCACTGTTGCATACCTGGAATGAAACCAACCTGATCAGCGTGTGTAATTCTTTTAATGTATTGTTGGATTTGATTTGCAAGTATTTTGTTGAGGATTTTTGCATTTATATTCGTAAGAGTTATTGGTTTGTAATTTTCTCTTCTTGTAGTTTCTTTATCTGGCTTTGCCATTAGGGTGATGTTTTCTTCATAGAATGAGTTAGGTAGTGTTCCCTCATCTTCAACTTTTTGGAAGAGGTTGAGCAGGGTTGGTATTAATTGTTCTTGGAATGATTGGCAGAATTCATCTGTGAAGCCATTTGGTCCTGGGCTTTTCTTTGTTGGGAGGTTTTAGATTACTGATTCAATCTCTTTACTTGTAATTGGTCTGTTGAGGCCTTCTTTTTATTCTAGAATCAGTGTAGGTTGTTTGTGTGTTTCTAGGAATTGGTCCATTTCATTTAGTTTGTCTAATTTGTTGGCATATAGTTGTTCATAATATCCCTGTGGGGTCAGTAGTAATGTCCCCCCTCTCATTTCTGATTTTATTTATTTGCCTCTTCTCTCCTTTTTTCTTTGTCAGTCCAGCTAAGGGATCCAACTTTTGGTTTTGTTAATTCTCTTTATTGATTTTTATTCTCAATCTCATTTATTTCTGCTCTTTCTTTTTTTTTTTTTTTTTTTTTAAATTTCTGTCCTTTTTTTTTTGCTTTGGGATTAATTTGCTGTTCTTTTTCTCGTTCCTCCAGGTATGCAGTTAGGTCTTTGATTTTAGCTCGTTCTTCTTTTGTAATGTAGGCATTTAGGGTATAAACTTCCCTCTCAGCACTACCTTTGCTGCATCCCATAAGTTTTGATGTAGTGTTCTTGTTTTCATTCATCTCGAGATATTTACTGATTTATTTTGCAATTTTTTCTTTGACCCACTGATTATTTAGGAGTGTATTGTTTAACTTCCCATGTATTTGTGAATTTTCCAGTTCCCTGCTTGTTGTTGATTTCCAGCTTCATTCCACTGTGGTCAGAGTAAGTGCTTTATATAATTTCAGTCTTTTAGAATTTATTTAGACTCATTTTGCGACCCAACATGTAGTCTATCCAGGAGAGTGATCCAGGGACCTTGAGAAGATTGTATATCCTGCTGTTTTGGAGTTCAGTGTTCTGGATATGTCTGTTAGCTCTAGTTCATTTATCATATTATTCAAGTTCTCTGTATCCTTACTGATTCTCTGTCTAGATATTCTGTCTGTTGATGAGAATAGTGTATCGAAGTCTCCAACTGTTATGGTAGAGGTGTCTGTTTCTCTCTTCAGTGTTGCCAGTGTTTGCCTCATGTATTTTGGGGCATCCTGGTTAGATGCATAAATATTTATCATTGTTATTTCTTCTTGATTGATTGCCCCTTCTATTACTATATAATGTCCTTCTTTGAATCATAACATTTTTTCACTTAAAGTTTATTTTGTCTAATATTAGTATAGCTATGCCAGCTCTTTTTTGGTTACTGTTTGTGTGGAATATCTTTTTCCAACCTTTCACTTTTAACCTATTTTATACATTCTGTCAATCTGTCTTTTGACTGGGGTATTTAATCCACTAACATTCAATGTTATTACTGTAAAGGCAGTACTTAACTTCAATCATTTTATCCTTTCATTTTCACAAGTCATATCTTATCTTTGTCTCTCTTTTTACCTTTTTAGTTACCCTTACTGACAATCTTCATTTCTACACTGTCCTCCAAGTCTCTCTCTCCTGTCTTTTCCTTTCAGCCTGCAAAACTTTCTTTAATATTTCTTGTAGGGGGCAGGTCTCTTGTTGATGAATTCTCTGTTTCTGTTCATGTATGAATATTTCAAACCTACCCTCATTTTTGAAGGACAGTGCTCTAGTTTGCTAATGCTGCCAGAATGCAAAACACCAGAGATGGACTGGCTTTTATAAAAGGGGGTTTATTTGATTACACAGTTACAGTCTTAAGGCCATAAAATGTCCAAGGTAACACATCAGCAATCGAGTACCTTCACTGGAGGATGGCCAACGGTGTCTGGAAAACCTCTGTTAGTTGGGAAGGCACGTGGCTGGTATCTGCTCCAAAGTTCTGGTTTCAAAACGGCTTTCTCCCAGGATGTTCCTCTCTAGGCTGCAGTTCCTCAAAACTGTCACTCTTAGTTGCACTTGAAGTATTTGTCCTCTCTTAGCTTCTCTGGAGCAAGAGTCTGCTTTCAATGGCCATCTTCAAAATGTCTCTCATCTGCAGCTCCTGTGCTTTCTTCAAAGTGTCCCTCTTGGCTGTAGCTGCTTGCTCCTTCTCTCTGATCTTATAGAGTGCTCCAGTAATTTAATTCAGACCCACCCTGAATGGGCGAGTCAACACCTCCATGGAAATTATCCAATCAAAGTCATCACCCACAGTTGGGTGGGGCATATCTCCATGGAAACACTCAAAGAATTACGATCTAATTAACACTGACAGGTCTGCCCACACAAGATTACATCAAAGATTATGGAGTTTGGGGGGGGACATAATACATTCAAACTGGCACAGACAGTTTTGCCAGATAAAGAATTCTTAGCTGGCAGTTTTTCTCTTTCAGTGCCATAAATATATCTTACCACAGCCTTCTGACCTCCATGATTTCTGATGAGAAATCAGCATTTAATCTTACTGTGGTTCCCTTGTATGTGAAGAATCGCTTTTCTCTTGCTGCTTTCAGAATTCTCTCTTTATCTTTGGCAGTTGATATTCTGATTAGTATGTGTCTCAGAGTAGGCCTATAGGGTTTATTCTGTTTCGAATTTATTGCACTGCTTAGACATGTATATTTGTATCTTTGGGTCATCATTTCTTCCAATATTCTTTCCCTTTTCCCTTCTGTTCTCCTTCTGGAACACCCTTGACATGTGTATTTGTGCATTTTGTGTTGTCATTCAACTCCCTGAGACCCTACTCAACTTTTTCCATTCTTTTCTCTACCTGTTCTTCTGTCTGTAAGATTGCGATTGTCCTATCATATAGTTCACTGATTCTTCTGCCTCTTCAAATCAGCTGTTGTATGCCTCTAGTGTATTTTCATCTCTTCTATTGTGCCTTTCATTCCCATAAATTCTGTTATGTTTCTTTTCATACTTTCAAATTGTTCTTTATGCTCTCCCGGTGTCTTTTTAATATCCTTTATCTCTTTAACCATGTTTTCCTTCATATCTTTGAATTGTTTTGGGAGATTTGATTAAACATCTTTAGTTGTTCCAAATTCTGTGTCTCCTCTAAAATTTTAATTTATTCCTTTGATTGGGCTATATCTTCCTGTTTGTTAGTATGGCTTGTAATTTTTTGCTGTTATCTAGGCATCTGATTATCCTGGTGATTTTTCTGTGAAGATCAGTTTCTCTCTTCTTGCTTGGGGTTTTATTATTGATTGACTTTGTGTTAAGGCTCTTCTTTGACACTTGATTCAACTTATTCTAGACCATTTGAATTGCCCATTTTTAACTGATGGTTTTTTTTCCAGCTCTTCTTCATCTTATTCTTGCCTTGAGTATGCAGTACAGTTTTTAAGATTGCACTGTGCAATTGTTTCATTGCCAGGAAAAGCTTCGTTTCCTTTGTACCTTCTCTGGGAATCTTGATCTTTTTTGTTTGTTTTTGTTTTACATATATATATATATATATTTTTTTTTTTTTTTAATTAAAAAAATTTTTTTTTTACTCTCCTTTCATTGCGCTTAGCTTCTTTTGTCTGGAGGACAAATTCTGGGAGAATGATTAACCTGGAGAAGACTTTCCCAAGTCAGTATTTCCCACCCAAAATAGGGTCAGGATCCCATGAAGGGATGTAGAGCTGTTCCAAAGAGCTGTGGGGAAAGGGTCAGGAAAGACACCAAAAAGTCTTTTTGATGGTTCCCTGAAGCTGCACTGTCCTAACCTGTCCAGCAGATGGCACTCTTTAGCAAACTGTTCTTTGCAGCCCTAAACATGTCCTGCATCTTTAAACCTCCACTACCTTCGCTCTGTCAGGCAGGTGGGGGATGGGTTGGAACAATGGCTGTCCTCAGAGCTAGATCCCCAGTGATCCAAAGCAGCTGTTCATGATCAGCAATTGACCCGTGCCCGCTCTGGATCTTGGTGAGGCAGATTTTTATGTCCCTTTTTGACACCAGCAAGCTATACCAAGAGTTGGATCCCACTGCTGCTGGCCATGAGAGTGGGGTTGGTTAACCAGTAACCACAGCAGAGAGAGTAATTTACCAATACTTACTGTGGTTTACCAGCCTCTTCCTCCTGCTCTTGCCTGGATGCTGTACCATGTTGTACTGGATTCCAGAGTTTCGAATTGGTTGATTATGGTAGTTGTTGCCTGTTTAATAGTTGGTCTGACAGAAGGACTGATTCCTGGGGCTTCTTATTCTACCATCTTCCCACAGTTCCTCTCTGTATTATTTTTTTTAAATCAGATTTTAATGTTATTACTTAAGGTGTATAATGATGCCGGAGAATAACATAAATAAAAATAACCACATCAGCCTCTGGTTTTGCATTTTTGTTGACAGTATATCACTCTTCATGCTGCTTAATGTGCTCAGAATCACAGAGAAGCTTTGGAGTCCTTCAGGTTCATATGTCCATGGAAATAAGCTCCAGTTTGACCACAAGACCCAGAGCCGGGCTTCAGATTTTACCCACAGCACTTTTTCCACCTTAGTTGCTTCTGCCCTGCCCCCCACAGTCACTTTGCAGTTGGTGGTTGCTTCTGGATTTTGTTGTGATGTATTCTCTCCTTGGAGAGTTGCCGATGATGATGGCTTCCTCTGGTGGGAGGCATTTGTAGGAAATCCTAACCCATCTTAGTGAATTGTAGAAAGAATAATTAGATGTGACTGGTATTTTATAGGCATTTAACCTCTCCAAAATGTGTTTGCTTTGCCTTGGGACTCCACTTTGTGGTATATACATAGTATTTGCCAAGTCCTTCCACTTTTAATAATTGCAAAAATCCTTCTTTTCATTTAATCTTGTGTTTAAATTTACCTCTTTGAATACCATACTGGTTATTTACATAGAGAAAATAGTACCCATCACGCTGTTTAAAGAACTGTCAACTCATAGACAACCTAGTTTTATCTGTATATGACCTACTTCCTCCCATCAGAGTATTTTGAAGCTAATCCCAGACATTTTATCATTTCATCCATAAATATATCAATATGTATTGCTAAAAATAAGACCTCTTTTTTGTAGCTATAATACCATTAAAATACTCCCAAACTTGAACAGTAATTCATTAACGGTCAGTGTTCAAATATCTAATCAGTGTTCATATTTCCCTAATTGGCTCCAAGTTTGGAGTGAGTATGTGTGTTTTTTGCAGATTGTTTAAATCAGATTCAGATAAGCTCCATACTTTGCAAATATTGCCATGACCCTTAAATCTCCTTAAACCTATAGGTTTCCATCCTTGTGTTTCTCTATCTCTGTCTCTCTTTTTCTCTCACTCTCTCTAATTACAATTTATTTGTTCAAGAAACTGAGTTGTTTTCCCTGTAGGGTTTCTTACAGTTTGAATTTTGGTGATTGAATCCTTGAGGTAGCATTTAACATGTTCCTCTTTTGTATTTCTTGTAACTTGGTTATTAGATGCTTAATCTGATTCAAGTTGTTTTTTTGTAAGAATGCTTCATAGGTGGTGTTATGTGTGTCTGTCAAGAAGCACAGAAAATCTCTGGAGACTCTCTCTTTTGGATGTTCACATCCATAGATTGTTTCCTAGATCCGTTATTTTATTTGGAATTACAAAATGGTGATATATTAATTCTGTCATTCCTTCTTCATTTAGTAGCTCGAAAATTTCCTGCATCATATGATATAATGAACATTTGACTGGCCTTTGTCCTCAGTTTCTACAGAATCAACCTCTTAATCCTTGAAATTTCCTGTGATAGGAGTGTCTTTTGTTCTTCACGGTGGGCCCAGTACCAAACCTGAGAGTTACAGGACAGGGCCAGTCACAACTTCAGTCTTAAGGTAGGGGACTGGCCTCACCAGAGAGACCGACCGTTTGATTAGAATGTTGGGGCATTAAGCTATGTCACGTCAGCCCATGTTAGCCCACATCAGTCCACCTCCCCAACATTTGGAGATTGATTTGGAGTTTGGAGTTTGGGTTTGGAGATTAAATTTAACCACATGGGCATAATTCTATCAGTCATGCCTACATAATGAGACTCCGTGTAATGTCAGGACACTCAAAGAGCCTGTGAGCTTCCATGATTGATACGAAACATGTCTGTGCCAGAAAGGTGATGCTTTCTGACTCCACGTGGAGTGAACATGGAAGCTTGTGTTTGAGATTCTCCCTGACCTCACCCTGTACATCTCTTCTTTTGGCTCCTTATTTTTATCCTTTTACTATAAATAAACTATAATTCTAAATATAGCATTTTCTGTGAGTTCTGTGATTTGTTTTAGCCAATTATCAAACCCAAGAGGGTGGTGGGACCCCCCTAAATTTTGTAACCAGTTTGTCAGAAAAGTAGTGGCCTGGCCTCCCAACCTTGCAACTGGTAACTGAAGGACAATCTTGTAGAGGATTGTACCTTTAACCTGCAGAGTCTGGCCTAACTCCGGGTATTAAGAGTCAGGATTGAATTGATTGAGTTACTGCAGTATTTGCAGTTGGTGTCAGAAGCTGGTGTGGAAATTGCAGAGTTATTGATAACCTTTACAACCTTCAACATGTATTTTATAATCTTTTGATGTAATTTGTCTAGGAAAAGCAGTCTCAGTGAAGATTTCTTTCCTTTATTTACCAGTTTTCAAAATAAAGGCTTGGTTCTCTAGAATCCTGCAAAGGTGACCAATGAGTTTGGTTTGTAGATTTCATTTTGGGGGCGTTGGGGCGGGGGGAGTATGCATCATTATGAATTCATCGGTTTGACACATTTGACATCTTGTAATCACTTGCAGTTCTAACTACTGATATTCAAATTGTCCCCATCTTTAGCTAGTAGGAACCTTTTCATATTGGCTTTTCAGTTCTTTTTGACATGACCTCAGTAGTCTTCAATAGTTCTTTGTTTACTGGCATGATCAGGTGTGCGAGGTTCATCTCGTATATTTCCTGCCATTGATCTGGAATCGTACTTTCTTCAAGTAGCCCTGGTTCCATTTAAAGGGACATGACATTTGGAAATAAATAATCTTTGTGACTGGGTTGGTCACTGTTTCTAGGATTTTCAGTGAATAAAACTAGGAAATATGTACTCATATATTTAATTTATTTTGTATATCATGTATTTAACAGATAAAATATTGTATGAGTCCATGCTGACACTTGTAATTCAAATTCAGTTCTATAAGTTTTGTTTAATCTTTCAATCTTTCATCTCCTTTTTCTTCACTAAAAATCTTGTTTCCCAGTGATGCAACACAATGATTCATTTGTTGTATCTGGTAGTACATTCAAAATAGCCTCAGAATAACAGTACCAATGCTACCATGAATCATATGATTACTGAAAATAGTCTAAGGTTATTTTTTCTATTTTCTTGGGGTCTTTAGGACATATTCCACCAGAGATGAGCAGTAAAATTACTGTTTTTTAAAGTCATTCAAATAATTATCTCTGTATGGTTTTGCCACCAATTCAGTATACAGTTAGGTTCATTTGTTGCATTTTGATTTCAATTTTTAGAGATTATTTTTAAAAATTTTTAGTTTTATAATTATGTAAAATATATACATGGTTCCAAAAGAACTATATTCAGATTGTATCCCCCCCAATCTTCTTAAATAATTGGCAGTATATTTTACATTATATATTCATTTCTTCACCTTGCTTTTTTGTTCCAACACTTAGCTATACAGAGAAATATTATTCTTTTTTACAGCTGCATGGTACTTATTAGTCTAGATATACCATACTTTATTCAACCATTTCTATACTGATGAATCATTTGGGTTGGTTTTGGTCTTACGCTGTTACAAATAGTACTGTTGCCTTGTGCACAATTCTTTTCCTCCTTTTTGCCAATAGGTCTTTGGGATGGATTCCTAGAAGAGGGATTGCATGGTCAAGGGGTAAATGCACGTATAATTTTGCTACATATTGCCAAATTCACCTCCATAGAGATTTTTATTCCTACTGGCAATATATGATAATGCCTTGCCGATGGACCATATTGTCAAACTTGTGAATTTTTGCAAATTTATTGAGAAATGGTGTCTCACTGTTATTTTAACTCAACTTCTCTTATTATGAGAGAAGTTTAGTATCTTTTCATATGTTTAAGGATCATTTACATGTCTTTTTTTTTTTTTCTTTAAGTAGCTCCTCTCTTATGAGTCTGCTACATTGAGAATATGCCTTTAGTAAACCTTGGTGGAGCAGTAAACACTTTTAACACTGACGTGCGAATGTAGCCTTTAGTGTGACAATACTAGACAGTAGTCTAGTGTCCCTTCTTAAAGTCTACTTATTCTTCCGGCAAACATAAGCTCTCATAAGTCCCTCTCCATCCTTACCCATAGCTTTACTTCTCTACTTAAGAGACAGTAACTAGAGCATGGAGCGTGAGGCTCAAAGATCAAGGTTCTTTAACCCTTTCAAAGAATGGGAAGAAGATTCCATTATCAGCTTTAGGCCTTTAAGTGTTACTTCTTTGTCTGCCAGGAAGATTGGTGGCCTTTTTGTTCTAATTTCTTATTAGTAATTGATCTAGGGCAACTGAAGTAGGCAGCAGTAAGCATAGGAATTCTGTGTTGGCGAATCTGTGGTAACCCTTACTGCTGTGTCCTCCACTGAAACTGCTGTTTGAGCAGGAGCCCTGGATCCCATATTCATCTGCTGCTGCTGTTACCTGCAATACCACCAGGAACAGATAGAAAAGAAAACTGCTTTGTTTCTTCTTCCCATCTTCCAGTCTCCCACCAGTTTCTTCTGTTGGTAGAATCTCACCAGGAGGCAAGCTGGCAAGGGGGATCTGGGAGTGTAGTTTGGAGAGTTTTAACCTCTAAGATACACTATAGAGCAAGGGAGGGCATGGAGCTGAAAGCAGACAGATGACCAGTACAAAGGCAGAAAGATAGGTAATGTGAAAGGGGCTCCTGCCATGGGGAAACTTCACATCTGATTCAAGGTTGCTGGATAAGCAAATTGGCAAAACATGGAAGTATGTGGACAGGAGAGCAATACACTAAGGCACAAACAAAGTGGGGGGAAGGTTAAAAGTTTAGATGGACTATGAAGGAACCCATTGTATTTTCCTACCTGGTGAAATAAGGCTTAATGAAGAATGATGTTTTGAGCTGGCCTTGAAGCATTCAGTAAATATTATAGAACATTACAAAAGTACTAATTTAGATAGCAATAAAAATGGATGACACTTGCTCCCTTAGGAGGAGCTGGAGGGAGGAAATAGAAATAGAAATATGGTTGCTTTGTCATTTAAAAGTATTTTGAAATTGTAATAATATGTTAGAATTTTGTAAAACTTCTCAGAAAGTAAACAGAGTTGGAAATCTGAGCTGTGAAGAACTTCTGGCTGGCATCCACTAAAGTAGGGATATAATGTGACTGTGCTTGTTAAAGAAACAAACTTGCTGCCTTTGTAAGAAGGGCCCTGAAGGCCTTAATGCATGCAACTTCCTAAGACACTCCTGGTGAGTCTGGACTAGTCTAGACCAGGAGAGTATGCTTTTCCAGACCTATTTCTCTAACTAGATGTTAAGACTGGATCTAATTGTCAGTGACGTTTAGTTTCTTTATTCACTGTAAATTATTTGGCATTAAGCAGACTTGTACTAAGAGGCTGCCAAGTGTATGTTAGGCACTGGGGATAGAAAGATACATGCGTGTAGTTTCTGCCTTGAAGGATCGAATGGGCTAATGGAGGAGAAAGTCACTTAAACAGAAGGTGACAATTCAGTAAAATAAGTTGTGTGTTGGGGGGATTTCAGCAGATGCCGTAGGGATGTTGGAACAGGGAGTCTTACCTCAGTTGGGGGAATGGTATCAGGAACGGTTTCCCAATGGAGGTGATGAATGGGCCAGTAATTAAGGAGGGGGATGCTGGAGGGTCAGGAGAGAATCACAGAAATGGTATGTGCAAGGCTTATCTCGCACTCCAAAGCCAGTGACCCTTCCAGTGGACCAAGTTGCATCTAGTAAAGGTACTGGAGCCAGAGTTATAGGTATTTTTAGTTGCTTACTCTTCTGTTTCCTCCCTGGAGAAGATTAAGCTTTATTTTCTCCCAAGATCTTAAAGAGTTCAACAGAATTCAAGTAAATACCTTATAATAATGCATACATGAATATAATACAATTGATGTGTGATTGTTTGGCTCCCACTCTAGGGAGCCCCTGTTGTCAAACTAGAAAAGGCTACAGTTCTTATGTGGACTATAGGTTGGTGGAATAGTTAGAAAGTGACTTGCTCACAATTGTTTGAGATTCCCAGTTTACTGTGTGGTTAGTTGTGTACATTTAAGTTTAACTATTCTTTATGCTTTTTTTTTTTTTTTGAGAGTAAAGCTGAAAAATGTTTTTACTACTTTCAATAATGCATCCCTATATTTAATGTTATTGAATTTTTTGGACCTTGCTTACAAATTCTATGCCCTCCCCATTATGACAGGGATATACGAATATAGTTATGTGTGTTTATGTATATCTAGGCAAATGTAAATGTGCACAGCTTATTTTTAAATGGGGCATCTTGAAGTATATCCGCAATATTATATGATAGTAATGCTTTCTCACAAACCATGGTTCTGCCTCAAACTGGCATAATGAATAGCCAGGTTGTAAATGGCAAAATCTGACACATACTGTAGAAAAGATATTCTGGTGGTCAAGGGGATGTAAAATCTAATTTTCTTGGTCCAGTCTCTAATCCAGTAACCCCCAATCCTCCAACCCAAAGCCTGCTAGGTAAATTTTTAATTTATTATTTTTAATACATTCACATGATTCAAAAATAAAATATATATATGAATATATAACATAAATACTATTATTATGTATCCTTGAAGATATATCTTATATATCCTTGAAGAGTTTGATATATGCATATACGAATACAAATATACATGCTTATTTAAACTTTTTATTAAAAAATATCACATTCACACGTTCCATATCTTTTTTCAATTAACAATGTTTCTTGGAGATCTTTCCTTATCAGTGCATACAGAGCTTTCTCCTTTTCTTCATGTGTTCAGTATTCCATTGAATGCAAGTACCATAACTTATTTAACCAATCCTCTTTGCTGGACATGTAGGTGTTTCCAGTCTTCTTCTGTGTATCAGTAACCGTTCTGTGATGATCCATTGTATAAATAGTGAGGTTTAATTAGAGGCAGTTCTAACAAAGCCTAAAACAAAAACCCATACCCATATGACCCCCAGGGCCAGCTACATATTTTGTGGGACCCAGTGCAAAATGAAAACATAGGATCTCTTGTTCAAAATGCAGGGGAAAATGCCAGTAAGGGTTCTAACATATAAGCTTTTTTCTTCCTTTCTCTTGACTTGGCCTGGTGTTTTTTATTTGCTATTTAATGTCATTCTAAGAAGAAAAAATTCAATTTTTAAATTATTAGCATGGATTTTACCATTCATCTTTATATTAGGCAATGGCAGTTTAAAATGCAAATATAAGAGCATTTATCTCATATGCAGAATCATCAAAATTACACAGTTTTCACTTTGTAGCTCATTCATATATAGTATTTCACTCTTACCAGGGGAGTGGGAAATGCTGCAAGAAACTAACTCAACTGTTTTATTTCACTTCTTGATACACCTATACTCTACCAGTATGCTCTAGCTTTGGTTTACTGAATAAGTAAGGAAGGATTAAAAAGAAAAGGAACCATGGGTTGTTCTGTCTTTCCTTTTTCTTCTATGCCATCATTTTCAGCATAAGATGTTGGCTAATACAGGGAAATAACGTAAGTTTAAAAGGGTATGATATAATTCCCTGGTCATTCGTGTTTTTTAGAACACCATTGCATTCCTCCTGCAAAACAAGTTCTGATTTGAATGGCAAGTGTGGCTTCTCCAGGCTGTCAGCCCCTTGCTTACTCTGTCATGGACATAACACGGTTACCTTATACTTGCTTTGAGTCTCATTCAACTCCCACACATTGTGGGTCCACTGGAATTCTGTGCTTCTGGGCATTGTGAATGCTATTTGCAAATTGGGGGTGGAGGGCGGGGTGGGCAGCAAGAGGTGGAGGACACAAATATTTTGCATCTCTCCTCTGCTCACAGCTTGCTCCATTGTCCTGTTGGGCTTTACTTGCAGAACATGAGTTCAAGGATAAAATTCTTAAGAATTTTAATACAAGAACAACAAGATATGAAACCAAGGGCATGTCTCTTCTAAGTGTAGGGCCCTGTGTGACTACACAGGTAATATGCCCATGAAGCATGATCAGATTACCAAGTTCTATGGGAAAACTTCAAATAGTGAAGATGTTGGTTCTTCCTATCTTAATCTACAAATTTAACGCAGGACTACTCTGAATCCTATGTGTGGGTGTATGTTTTAACTTTGACTAATTTATTTTTAAAAATTTCCCAGGAGAATAAATAAATGGAAACCCCCCCCCCCCCAAAAAAAAAAGAGTAAAGAAAGAAAGAAAATGAAATGACGGGCCTCGTACCACCAGGTATTGAAATTGGCACTACCTACCAAAGTAGTACTACACACCAAAGTAGTATGATATTAATGCAGAAATTAACTGCAGAGTCTAAACTCTGATTTAGATCCAAATATATGTAAGACTATAGTGCAAGATGAAGATGACATTTCACATCATTTGAGAACGAAAAATAATACAGCAAGCAAATGGTGCTGAGATAGTTGACAATTGAAACCAATTATATGAGATTCTTTCCTCATACTGCATACCAAAATAGTTTCCTGTTAAAGAGTTAGATTTTAAAATGTTACTCCAAAAGAACTGTAGAGAACTATTAATTAGTCTTTATCTGTTCTGAAGGTAGGGAATGATTCCCTCAGCATAAAAGCATAGGCAGAAACCATAAACAGAATTCAAAGGTGTTTGACAAACTGATAAAAAAATAATTGCAACGTACATGACAATGAGTTACTGTTTTTAATATATATGTAGTACTTGCAAATACAAATGGATCCCCAGTAGAAAATGTATACAAACAGCAATTTATTTTAAAAAAAAAAGAGAAGAAAAGAAACAACTAGTCAGGAAACTTGGAAAGAGTTTTGCCTCATTAATCGGAGAAACACAAATTGAAACAAGATACCAGTTTTTTACCTATTTTGTTGGCAAATATTTTTAATTTTAAATTTTTTATTTCACGAGTAATTCAACAGTAATACTTGTCAAAAAATAAATAATATGGAAGCACATACAGTCAAATAAAATGTTGCTGTTTTAACTTGCATTAGCCTAGTTATTATTAAAATAGAATGTCTTCTTTCTCGATGTTTTCTTAGCCCATTCTGTTTTTTATCAGTTATCTTATTTTTTGCCAGATTTTCTTTCCAATTGCTTGCCATTTTTATTATTAATTTGTAAATTATGGTTATTCTTTCTTTAATCTCTTCTCCCAGGCTGTTAGTTACCTTTTTCGTTTTTCCAATCTGTCTCACATGAGGAAATAGCTTTTTTATTTTTTAATTTTTATTTTGAAATAAATTCAAACTTACAGTAATAGTTGCAAAAATAATACAAACCCCATACACAGAACTCCACCATACCCCAACCTCCTTCCACCGATACCCTAATCTACCAACTTTAATATTTTGTCACTTTACCATTTCTTTCTTTCCCTCCCTCCCTGTCTGTCATCCATCATCTATTGCTCTGTCTTCTGAACATATGAGAGCAAGTTGTACACATCCTTGAACAAATAATATATTTCACATATACATTTCCTATGAACAAGAATATTCATTTATGTAATCACATTAAGTGTAGTTAAGAAATTCAAGAAATTTAACATTGATATAAAGCCTACGTTCTATATTTCATTTTTTTCTTATATCCCAATTGTGTCCTTTTGAGCCTTTTCTCCTCTATTCTTGGATCTCATCCAGGATCATCTATGGCATTTAATTGTCATTATCTATTTAGACTCTCTTTTTTTTTTCAATTGTGGAAACATATATATAGCATAAATCTTCCCATTCTAACCCCTCCCAGGCATTCCATTTAGTAGGGATTAATCACATTCACAATGTTGCATTGCCATCACCTTCCCACCATCCATTACTAGAAATTTCCCTTCACCCCAAACAGAAACCCTACATTCATTTCTTATTAACTCCCCATTGCCCTTTCCCCCACTTCTTGTAACCCATACTCTTCATCTCTATGATCATATTCTCTGATACTTTCTTTGTGTTTACCGTGGGGCTTAAATTTAACATCTTAAGTCTATAGTAATCTTGTTTTCTTTGATACCAACTTAACTTCAATAGGACACATAAACTCTGTTCCTGTACTCCTCCGTTCCCCCACCTTTATGTAGTTCTTGTCAAAAATTACATATTTTACATTGAGTTCAAAACCACTGATTTATCATTACACTTTATGTATTTTAGATCCTGTAGGAAGTAAAAAGTGGAGTTACAAATAAAAAATACAGTAGTATTGGTATTTATATTTACCATATGCTCTTTACTGGAAATCTTTATTTCTTCGTATGGTTTCAGTCAATTGTTTAGTGTCTCTTCCTTTCAGCCTGCACAATTCCCTTTAGCATTTCTTATAGGATTGATCTACTGGTGATGAAGTCCCTCAGCTTTTGATTATTCAGGAATGTTTTCATCTCCTCCTCATTTTTAACCTCCAGGTATTTGGGAATTTTCTAAGTCTCTGATGAATATTGACTTCTATATGTATTCCATTGGGATCAGAGAATGTGCTTTGAATAATTTCAATTTTTTTAAATTTATTGAGGCTTGTTTTATGTCCCAGCCTATGGTCTATTCTGGAGAAAGTTCCGTGATCACTAGAGAAGAATGTGTATCCTGGTGATTTGAGTTGTATGTTCTATATATCTGTTAAATTTCTCTCTCTCTCTCTCTCTTTTCTTTGTTTCTCTGTCAGTAGGGCTCCCTTTAGTATCTGAAGTAGGGCAGGTCTTTTATTAGCAAAATCTCTCAGCATTTGTTTGTCTGTGAAAAATTTAAGCTCTCTCTCAAATTTGAAGGAAAGTTTTGCTGGATAAAGAATTCTTGGTTGAAAATTTTTCTCTCTCAAGATTTTAAATATGTTATGCCACTGCCTTCTCGCCTCCATGGTGGCCGCTGAATAGTCACTACTTAGTCTTATATTGTTTCCTTCATATGTGATGAATTGCTTTTCTCTTGCTGCTTTCAGAACTTGCTCCTTCTCTTCAGTATTTGACAGTCTGATCAGAATATGTCTTGGAGTGGGTTTATTTACATTTATTCTATTTGGAGTTCACTGGGCAGTTATGCTTTGTGTATTTATATTGTTTAGAAGGTTTGGGAAGTTTTCCCAACAATTCTTTGAATACTCTTTCTAGACCTTTTTACCCTTCTCTTCCCCTTCTGGGACACCAATGAGTCTTATATTTGGATGTTTTATTTTATCTATCATATCCCTGAGATCCATTTTGATTTTTTCCCCATTCTTTCTTTTGTTATTTCGTTTTCCGTTCTGTGGTTCTCGAGATTGCTGAGACATTGTTCACCTTCCTCTAATCTTGTGCTATGAGTATCCAGAATCTTTTTAATTTGGTCATCAGTTTCTTTTATTTCCATAAGATCTTCTATTTTTTTATTTACTCTTGCAATTTCTTTTTTATGCTCTTCTAGGGTCTTCTTCATGTCCTTTATATCCTGTGCCATGCTCTTCATGTCCTTTATATCCTGTGCCATGCTCTCGTTGTTTGTCTTTAGTTCTTTGATTAATTGCTCCAAGTATTGTGTATCCTCTGATCTTTTGATTTGGGTATTTGGGTTTGGGTTATCCATATCGTCTGGTTTTTCCATATGCTTTAAAATTTTTCTGTTGTTTTTGGGCTCTTGGCATTTGCTTTACTTGAGAGGGATCTTCTAGGATATGAAGGATTATTCAAACACCAGTTTCTAATTTGTCAGATCCACAGCTTGGTGGAGTACACTTTCTCTAACTAACCAGCAGATGGCATCTGTGAGTCACTTATTCCCTTCAAGTCAGTTCTCCCCAACTTTGTCTTTGTGTTGTGTGGGGTCTGGTTCTTATGGGGTCCAATTGGTGCACCAAGTTTGGGTGTGTTGTTGGTGCTGCCCGCCCTGAATGTGGGGCGTGTGTCTGAGCAGTTAGGGAGGTAGGGCAGCTTTAATAATCAAACCTCCCAGGTGTTCCAGGAGATTTAAGGCTGTTGCAAGAGTCTAAACCTTCATTTTAGTCTGGCCACAGATTGTGTCTGCCACTGACCCACAAGTCCTTGGTATTGGCATAGGGTCCCTGGGTTTTCCAGGTGGGTTCCTCTTCCCAGCTGTGCCCTTCTAGGGCCTTTGCTGAGGGAAGGCTGTACTACATCACAAGTGTGCGCCATCCCTCAAGGGAAGCCCTGGGCTGCCGGGCCGTGCAGGGGCGTTCCCAGGCTGCTGTGAAGATGGCTGAATGCGGCATGTTAATTTCCCCTTTTTCACACAGCTCTGCCTTCCCAGCTTTGGGACAATTAGCTGTGGGTGCACGAAAGGCTATTGTCCATGCCCGATATTGTGGTGTGTGCGCGGTGTTGCTGGAAACACTTCCCGTCACACTGGGTCCCTTGGTGCGGCTCTGGGCTGTGGCTCTAGAGCCGGGCAGGTGTGTTCCCAGCCCGCGGGGAAGATGGCTGCAAGGGGGCATGGTTTTTTCCCCCTTTTGACTCAACTCTGCCCTCCTTGCTCCAAGACAACTAGCAGTGGGGCGGTGGGTGTGTGAAAGGCTATCTTCCATGCCAGATATTGAGGCGTTTGCACAGCCCCTTCCTGCTGTGCTTCACTGTGTGGTTCTCGCTGCCATATCTGCAGTCGCTTTTGGGTTTTTTTAAAAAAAGAACTAGTCTGCCTCCAAATGCCAACCCACAGTTTCCCCACACCGCAGTGTGGCTGCTGAACATTCAGCCAACTTACTCACTCATTTCAGAACGCAGACTCCCGGTTTCACCAAGTGCACAGTCCCTGTGGATTTAGCAGACCTTGTCCGGTTGGTGCATCGCTGGAACTGGTGTTCTGGGTCACTTTCTGGCCTCTATCTAGTATTTTTCATGGAGGTGTTTTTTTGCCCTGTCTTTCCTAGCCACCATCTTAGTTTCTCCCTGTTAGTTACCTTTCAGCTTTGTTTATGGTATTTTTGTTGTACAGAAATTTTTCATTTAGTCATGTCAGTTATTTCTTTTCTTTGCTTCTACGTTTTGTGACTTGCTTGGAAACTTCCCACCCAGCACAAAATTTAAAATTTACTTTATGTTTGGTCTGAGATAGGAGTTTTACTTAATTTTTTTCTAAAAATACACGGCCAATTGTCTTGAAATTCTTTATTCAATTATTTCATCCTTTCCCTCACTGATTTAAACTGTTATATATCATGGATTTAATCTTTTCCAGCTTCTGTATCACATTATTTATTTTGTGTGTGTGTCATATCATTTAAATCACTACAGCTTTATAATCTATTTTGCTATCTAGGACTGCAGATACCCACATAGTTATTCTTCTAAATTTTCTAGACTATTCTTTCAAATATTCTTTTCCAGTGAACTCGAAAATCAGCTTGTCACATTTCATTTTAAAATCCTGTTGACAAAGATGCTTTAAATAACAATACTTAGTATTGATGAGGCTAGCAGGAAGCGGTCAGTCTCAAACACTGCTGTAAGTACAAGTTTTCACGATGGTTGTTTGACAATATGTATTAAGAATCTTAAAAATACCTTTTAATCTACTACTTCCGTCTTTAGTAATTTAACCTAAAGAAACACTCAGAGAGCAATAGCACTTTTTCTTCATGAATGTTCAGCATGTTATTATTTATGATAGCAAAAAAGGGAAGGGACTGAAAATATCCAGTGATAGGGGCCTAATGGAGTAAATTATGGCAAATTCACACATCAAAATTTCTGTGTAGTCGTTCATAAGAAAATGCCCATAATTTACTGTGTGGTATGAGTAGTCAGATAGCATCTTTATAGCCAGGGGGTTATCCCGTTTTTTTTTTAATTAAAAATTATGTATATGTTTATATATGCACATAAAAAAGCTATGAAGAAGAACATTAAAATTTTAACAGAGGCTTTGTGGATGGTGGAATTACTAGTGATTTTTACTTTTTCAGTTGTATGTTTTCTGCATTTTATATATTTTCTTCAGTGGACATAAGTTACTTTATATTAAAAAAAAATTAGATCTTTTTCAAATACAGGTGTTTCTACATTGCCTGACTGTCCTAAGTGAGAGATAAGGTGGAGAGGGCAGGAGCAGCAGCTGTGCCCTCATGTGCTTCAGCACTCCATTAGCTCCCCAGTTCAGCCCACTAAATTAAGAAAAGTTTTACTTCCAGGTTAGGTAGAGGAGTTTCTTCATGAAATACAGTTATTCACCTGATGATTCCATTGAATAAACCAAGAGCCTTGGGGTATCTGGATGAAAGATGAGAGACACAAAAGAATATGTATACTGTATAATTCTATTTATAAACAGTTCTAGAAAGTGCAAACTGATCTATAGTGACAGAAGCAGATCCATGGTTGTCTGGGACCAGAAGTGAATAGAAAAAGGGATTACTAAGGAGCATGATGGAACTTTGGGAGGTGGATGGAAAGGTTCATTATCATGCTTATGGTGATGGTTTCACAAGTATATACATATGTCAAAACTCATCAAATTGTATGCTTTAAATATATGCAGTTTACCGTATGCCAACTATGTCTCAAGAAAGATGTTATAAAATGGGAGGTGTGGGGGGGGGCAAGACTGAAAAGAAAGATTCGAATAACCTTTGGGGCATTACAATATTATACATTTATTAAAATAGTGATTTAGGGGCTATGATTTTGTGAATTGAATGAACCTTTTAAGATTTGGTGACTGTATGAGCAGACTGATATATGAAACATTTGGGAGGAGGCCCTTAACCTGATAGCCCCTTCCAGTCTCATGATCCAGTATAATAGGGCTTGGGGTCATCACTGATTTGAATGAAATGAAGTGATTGTTTGATAGTGGATGCCTGGTAGGTGAGCCAGTCTGGGATGCAGCAATCTTTTTGAGTTTTATTGGCTCATTAATATTGTGAAGAGAGGTATGTTTCTTTTATAGCTGCATTAGATACTTACCTTTTTAAAGATAGGAATCAGTACAGTGCTACAAGACAAAATGTACTTCAAAATCCCAACATTATCTTTGGTAAAATTATCATAAAAACTACCTAGTTCTCAAGCAGGGAATTATTTCAATTCTCCCCTTGTAATGACAGGAAATGGTTGTCGGGGAGGTTGTTTTCCATGAAGCTGTGATGAAATCAACTAAAATGGTAATAAAATGGAGTGTAAAAGTAAGGGACTCAAGTGAGATGTAAAAGTGCTGCAGAAGGTGTTAAAACATTCGAATTGGAACCTTCAGGAAATTATTCTGTAAAATATCAAATATGAATCGATTGAGTTCACTGTCAGCAGTGAAGGTAGGTCCCATGGCAGAGGAGGTGGGCCTTCCCCCTCCACCCCAGGTGGGCAACTACCATTTTGCCAAGGAGCCAGAAGACAGAGAAATGATCTTTGGTGGCACGTAACAGTTTAGGAAAGGGCTTAGAGCCCTATTTATTTTCCCTTTTTGCCCAAGCCAGGAAACTAGTCCCCTTGGGAGCCTTATCATACTTTTTTCAAATGATCCTTTGATATATTATTGTTCAGTAAATGCCTGTTATAAAAAAATTGGAAGCATACCACAGAAACCCTCAGTGAGCTGTGGAAGCATACTAAAATATTCATGATCAAAGATTTTTATATTATGGGAATAATTTTTATTTTGATATTATATTCCAAATGACAGATCTGTCCCCTTTTGCCACCCCTGCTGCTACTGCCAAAGTACATGTCAATACCATCTCTCCTGCACTGGTGACATAATTTGTCTACTCACTGTTCTCTCTGTTTGTCCACTCACTATTCTCTTGGCCTTCTCTTAAGCTCTTTTAATTGTTCTCCGCACTCCAGCCAGAGTAATCCTCCTTTCTCAGAATCACTCAAAGGCTTTCTGCTGTTTTTTTTTCTTTGTTTGTTTTTTTTAATTAAATTCAGTTTTATTGAAATATATTCACATACCATAAAATCATCCATGGTGTGCAATCAGCTGTTCACAGTATCATCAGATAGTTATGCATTCATCACTCCAATCTATTTTTGAACAATTTTCCTTACATCAGAAAGAATCAGAATAAAAAATAAAAGTAAAAAAGAACGTCAAAATCATCCCCCCCATCCCACCCTATTTTTCATTTAGGTTTTGTCCCCATTTTTCTACTCATCCATCCATACACTGGATAAACGGAGTGTGATCCACAAGGTTTTCACAATCACACTGTCTGTCACCTGTTGTAAGCTACATTGTTATACAATCGTTTTCAAGAGTCAGGGCCACTGGGTTGCAGTTTGATAGTTTTGGGTATTTACTTCTAGCTATTCCAATACATTAAAACCTAAAATGGGTTATCTATATAGTGCATAAGAATGTCCACCAGAGTGACCTCTCGACTCCATTTGAAATCTCTCAGCCACTGATACTCTATTTCGTTTCATTTCGCATCCCCCTCTTGGTCAAGAAGATGTTATCAATCCCATGGTGCCGGGTCCAGATGCATCCCGGGAGTCATATCCTGCGTTGCCAGAGAGATTTACACCCCTGGGAGTCAGGTCCCACGTAGGGGGGAGGGCAGTGAGTTCACCTGCTGAGGTGGCTTAACTAGAGGGAGATTTCCACTGTTTTTAAAATAAAGTTCAAAGTCTTCACTGTGGTCCTCAAGGCCCAGCATGGTCTTGTGCCTGCATACTTGCCTCATCTTATACTAATATCCACCTAGCTTTTTTGGTTAGGACCACCAGGCCTTCTTGCAGTTCCTAGAATGTACTGTGCATTGAGGGCTTTGCTTTTGCTGTTCTGGAATGCCCCCTACCCTTGCCTCATCCTTACTCTCACCTTATCACACTCCACCCCCTTTGTCTAGATAACCTCCTGGTGAGCCTTTAAATGTCACTCCTTCAGAAAAGCCTTCCCTGACCTCTCCTCCCAGTCTAGGTCAAGTTTCTTCGCATGATACTCATAGATCTGGGTTCTTTTCCTTCAGAGCTCTTAATTTCATTTGTAACTATGCACTTATTAGCATGGTTTCATTATAGAAGCCATGGAAACAGGGGGGTTGCATCTGTTTTGTTCACTGCACTTGGAATCCTGACATCCCATACCTGTTTACTGAATGAATGAATGAATGAATGACTAAATGAATGAAATAATGTGTTGCATTCTGAGAACCAGATGTTCAAGCCAGTTTCTGATTCACATTCTGCTGTTGATTTACTGTGTAATAGATAAGATACAACCTCTTTGAGCCTCACCTTTCCCATCTATAAAAAGAAAAAACTAACCTAATAATCTATTTGTTTGTTTTTATAAATAAATATCCCTTAGGTGTAGAGAATTGTATTAATCATATATCTAAGGTCACGGTACACTCCGAGTCTCAATCTCAGTGCTAGAAAGAAATTAGAACATGTGACATTGCTATTCAGATATCTCCCGTTCTTGTTAGTAGTGCATATTACTTTAAAGTATAATAGTAATTTTCATATCATATTGTTTTTATTTTGCAATTGGCCTGGAATACAGTACCCACAGAGAAGATTATTTGTCAGACAGTAACTACCTGGCATGCAGTGTACATAATGGCGGTTAAACTGACATCCAGAGACTGACAAACAACCTATAAAAGCTAAAAGGCATGATTTCTTGTGGTTGATAGGTTATAATAATTTTATGTCTCAGTGTTTTACTTATGTGACATTTTGTGTAATAAACAATTAACTGCCTGCTTTTGACATTTGAAAGTTAATGTGAAGAGAGTTATAAAACAGGCACTGTAAACATCACCTCCCAAATTGAAGTGGTAAATGGCTCTCAGCCTCCGAGAGGGTAAGACCTAATTATTCCTCACAGTGCACTCTGTACCCTTTTCCTACTGGCTTGTGTTTCATTGTCTTTGATAAACAAGATAATTGATATAAATGAAAGTGATCCTGTGAAACGGTTCCCCAATTGCAGATTCTCATCCTGGAGGTATAATTTTCCTTCTGGCACATTACTGTTAATCTTTAAATGGGTAGGTTGCTTAATATGCCTTCCACAAGAAGACTTATTGAGTCACCCCTTCTCAGAGCTGACAAAAACATTGAGTGTAACTAGGACACATGAAGAGATGACTAATGGTCGCATTAATGCGCAAGAGTGTGGATTTTTGAATGGGAGGTTTCAAGTTGGAAATACAAGAAAAGTGTCTTGGAGATAGAGATGCACTCCCCTTCAGGAAGAGGACAAAGGCAGTGATTGTGTGGTGAAAAGGAAGGTCTTGCCACATTCTACTTTCTCCTCTCCTTCCCCATTCCCAGCTCTTACAGCCAAAGCATTTTAAACAAGGAAGCCTTAATTTGCTTCCTTCTTGTTCGGTGGAAAAGGGCTAGGGCTTTGCAGAACTGCCATACCTTAGTCCTAATAGTACTCAGCATCCTCGATCCTCTCTAGGAGGGTTCTCTTCAGAGAAAATGTCAAGGACATTTTAAGTTTGCACCCAGTTGGGAAGGCTGGGTTGAAATCATTGGCAGTCTGCTTTGAAGAACCTGTTTCTCTTTATATGTAAGTTACAGCTAAGAAGAAAGAATACACAAGAAAGTGGGTGAAGACTAGAAGAGTATAAAATGGCATTTTCATGACTTCCCTCAGGGGAGTGTCACGCTACCTAGCACTTGGCATCACAGTGGTTAAAAAAAGTGATAATTGTTAATCATTTACTTATCTAGGGGACTCTAATAGTTATAAAGTCTAATCTAAACACATGGCAAGGAAAGACATAGTGAAATGTGATTTCTCCCAAGACAGTTCTTTCTGTCAGTGTTATCACACAGCCTTTCAAAGATCCAGCAAGCTAAGAGTGGTTTGCTGACCAGTTTAATGTCATCTCTTCACTGAAGGGATGAGCTGCCTCCCTCCCCCTCGCCCACTCTTGAAAGGTTAGCCTTTCTTCAGAAGAGTACAGGTTTTTCCAGCAACATCTGTCAGCTTGGCAACGAGTACACCCTAAGGAAATTATGAACATTTGAAGACCATCTGAATACTGTAGGGAACTTTCGTCTCTCTCTTCCTCTCCCTCCCTCCCTCCCACCCTCCCTCTCTTACCTCTTCTCCCTCCTGCCTTCCCCCAAGAAGGAATAGGACAGTGACATGGCATTTACCACGGTCAGTTTCATGGATAAATTATAAGCCCATTTGTGTCTGTGATTTTTTAAAAAATGTGTTTTGATTTGTTCGTTCCATTTTGATAGCTCAGGAAGCTCCAAAGCAGTGTGACTGTACTAGAAGGCAGGCTGTGGGCAGACCTCTTTGTGTAATGAAAAGAGACCCCTAGCGACTGTACTGTTAGCACAAAGGCTTCTTTGGTCTAATGACTCAGATGATCTTGATCTGATTCAGTAGATCAGAAATTGCTGTCCCCAGCAAGTATCGACCAGAAGGAACTGCTTTCTCTGTTAATCTGAAACTGCCAGCTGCATATTACACTTGCAGGTGCTCATAGTTTTCTGCAAGTCAGTAGAGTTGTTTTTTGTTCTTCCTTTCCTTGCCCCTATCCTTTTACAGTTGCAAGGTAGCCGGTGAGAAAAAAAGTCTTCTATCTTTGTGTCCCACCCAGATATCTGAAAAGCTGCTCCCACCTACCCACTTCACATGAAGAAAAACCTGGGTCTTCATAGCTGGAGAAGGTTTCTCTGAAAATCTCAATATTCTGTCAATGTTCATAAGGAGGTAGGAAGAAGAAGGGATTATTCTCTTTATTTTACATGCCAAGAAACTGAGTCATGGGGAAGTTAAATAGCTTGCTCGATACTGCCTAGTAAATCAATGACAGAACTGAGGTCAGTTCTTGGGTGCCTGCTTTCCAGTCCACTACCTTGTCCAGTGGTCTTTAGAGCTGGAGGCAGGAGGGGGAGAGTGAACATTTCCCCCCTCAGAATTAGAATTTGTAGACATGATGGAAAAAGAGCTAGAACTCAGAAATACAATACTTCTTAAACAACAGATATGAAACTATTTATAATAAAGTACCATTTAAAAATACTTATATCCATTTTTCATTTCCCAAAACACTAAGTGTAAACCATCAAAAGAATAATTAATTGAAAATAGTAGCAAAAGATTCTTTTAATTACCCTTTATTGTATTTTAGATGGGACTTTTCTCATCAAACTCGATAAGTCTATTGAAAACAGCATGATTCTACTTCATCAGTCTAGATTAACTTCAGTCTTCAGAAGGTAGTGTAAATTGTATGTTTTTGCTGAGCTTTTTTTCTAACTACAATCACTTCAGAAGTATGAGTAGAGTTGTTCCATACAGCTACTTGTTGGAAGGCTCTGGCTGTCCGTCTTTGAAGCTGGGTAGCCAAATTTCCCCAGGTACCCCGAATTCACCCCTCAGGAGGCACCACCTCCATCACACACAGGAGATTATTTGACTCACCCTCTGCCAGGGACCGGTTCCACGGAGTGTGAACATGCTCAGGGAGGCGGGCTTTTTCCCTCAGGCATCCCGTGTGGTTTGGTTAAGGATCTCACTCTGCCATGCCACTCTTCAGATGTTAAGATTCATCTTGACCTATATGTTTCTTCTAAAGTCTAGTTTTGCTTCCTTGAGATCCTTAGGGAGTCCTTCCTTCTCACACCACTCAAATAGGATGATTTGTGGGGGCTAGCACACAGGGAAATTTGGTGTCATCTCTAACCTTCTCCTTTCTGCTCCAAAGGCTGTGGCAGGAAGATGCTACCAAAGTGCAGTTGTGCGAGCATATTCACCACCCACAGATCTGATTGAGACATTTTCTGTCCAGTGTACACAGCTCCATTTAATGTGTGGACACCTCACTATCAATACTGCTTTTAGTAAAAACTCCAATTTTATAGTTATTGATGCATTTTAAAGAAATATTATTCAAGGTCTTAAGACTCAAGGGTTATCCATGATCCCAGAATCAATCTGACTTAACATCATTAAAGATTGGTTCAGATGCTTCCAGCTTAAAAAAGAAAAGAAAAAAAGAAAAAAAAAAAAACTTCCTTGCAAAAAAATATTAAATAAATCCACTACTTCTTTAGTGGTACTTTTAACAGCCTTTTACACATATTTTGTTCTATGTGAAACATGAATAAGAAATATCCCTGAAATTACGGTGACTTCTCTGCTGTAGGGTCACAAAATTTTTGTGGCCTAAACTGACAAGACCTTTAAGACAGTAGAGTGGAACAAAAATAACTCTGTTGATTTCAAACCTCTTTCAGGACATAATGGAAAAATAAATCCATGTAAAACTCTTAGGATTCTGCTGATAGAAAAAGATGCTCTGTACATCATAACTTTTTCCTTTTTTGAGTTTCCAAAATTTGTAAACCCAGTTTCAGTGACCGTATGTTAGGTTTTTGTTTTTTGTTTTTTGTTTTTTCTCTCCTGTATTAACATGAATTTGTCAGTATGTGTTTAGGGGATAGTTGTAGTGTCTCTTTCTCTGAGAAAAGAAAAAGAAAAGAAAAAAGAGAAAAGAAAAAAATCACCTCATTGAGATATTGTCTGTTGGTTCAAACACAGATATCTTTTTTCTTAAACCTGGAAATGCCTTGTCCTAAGTTTCAAGGCTTGCCTACGGTGAATCCTTCATTTATACATTGCAGTGGTTACTGCTATTAAACATCTGATCTTAATTGTTTGACGCCTTTTTGAATTGAAGGTTTTCTCAGCTAAAACCTCCAGCATTCCAACTGCAGTATTGCTGAGCTACATATAAGAGGGTAATCCACATAGTTAGTTCTGGGAAATGCTTTCCTTCAAAGGCCCTAGTGTAAGGCAAAGAAGTCACTGATCCTGATGAACTTTCTAGAAAGAGGGCCATTTCCTTTGAAGTTGTTTCGGAGCTGTAGCTTCATGAGGTTTGCCTATATTTGGAAGGGGAGAGAACAAGCACTGGAAGTTTGGGAAAGCGTGAGCTTTTGCTATCACTGGCTAAATAGAGCCCAGTGTGATTGTCAAAGTCTCAGGTGGGGTATGATTTGGACAACCTTGGTGATACCAGAATTGGAGTAGAACAGAAATGTTCAGAACCCTGAGATTAATATGAATTAAAACAGACGATAAACTAAAAGCAAAGAAAGAAAGAAAAGAAGCCCAGGGGAAAAGGTCAGCATTCAAAAGACATGGTCTGTTTTCTGTGTTGGGTTTCCCCAGTAGGGACAGAGAGGTGGTCATGACTGAACCCTTCGGAATTCTATTAGGAAGCAGCCCTCATACAGAGGTTGGAACTGGGGAAAGCTTTTGGGAAGGAATAGTTTAAAAGTTGTATTCATATATAGTCGATGGGTTTTCTTCAATGATGTGATGTAATATAAGACTGAAAAGTGATTTTTCTACTTACCTGATAGATAAAACTAGGAATTAATGTAACTTTGTGCCTATGTTATATAATACATTCTTGCAGCTTTTTGATAGTTTCCATGAAAGATGGGCTTGTGCTCTAATTAGCTATTGTTCTTTTACAGCTGTTAAGATCTAACAGCTGTGGGTATTTTTTTTCCTTTAGAATGACTTGACAGAGATTGGATTGCAATTGGGTTGGAAGCTTGCCTGGTAAGTAGCAAGCTCACATGTAGGCCTGGGGTTAGTCCCTAAAGTGCTTCTTTCTTTTAAAACAAACAAACAAAAAATAAATAAAACAGCTGTGTAGGTCTTTGGGAGAATATCCAGGTTTGATCTTAAGTTAATAGTCCTAACTGTCTTTGTGAAGGCAATACTGTTTCTCTTTGAAAATCTTGGCAATAAAGAAGAAAGTGCTCCAACAGTTAATAGTAATAATTTAGTAGATAATAGTTTAGTAGTAATAGTTTAAGTGGACTTAACCACTGTGCTGTTAGAACCACTGTGCTGTTAGAAACCAATTTTGTGATTAAAAACAACCAGGGAAGCATTGAAGAAAGCCCAAAACAAGCACACTCAGTTTTGAAGATGCCAGTCCTCTGTAAGTGCTAAGTGTCATTTCATTTTTAAAAATCTGCTTCAAGTGGTTTTTTTCCCTACCTCTCAAAGGTGATCTCTGGAGACATTTAAATAACATGTCAGTCTTATCTTTAAGTATAGCTGGTACAGGTGGCCCTCAGGTCATGTCCTAGTGAAGTAATACCATCTTTTTAAAAATGTATTGTTCCTGAATTAAATTTACTGGTAAGTTATTGGCCACTTCTGGTATAGCATAAGAATGGAGGAACGGAGAGCAGTAAAATTGTTTTCGGATCACTTTTTTTTTGCAGTTCCCACAGTTTGAGTCATCTCAATGATCATATACTTGCAAAATGTATACACTGTGTTAACATGCAACTTTTGCATTCAGAAGCAGCAAATTAGATTTGTCTGAGCAGAACTGCTATGTGCACAGAGGGGAAAAAGTAATTTCTGCCCAGGCAGTTTCCCTTTGCCTTTTGCTCATAGCACATGCCGTTTAATAGGTATGTGGTTGAAGAATAGCAAATGAAAACCAGAAAAAGACAGACGTGAGATGCTGGCAGTATGCTTTTGTAAACAAAGTGACACAAATTGGGGTAGAAATTCCAGTGGGATAAGAGAGGAAACTCTGGAAGACTGGAAATACAGCATAAAGCTGAGTCCCATCCAGATGGTGTTTTTAATAAATTTATCAGATGCATATGAAAGACCATAATGAACATTCAAAATGGGGAGTGGCCCAGTCCCTATGGGGAGTAAAACAGTATGGCACCTTCTGTGCATTGTAGTCAGTTAAAATCACTTTCTAATTTTTCCCAGTGAAAAGACCACAGAAATTATTCAAACCGTTGAGCAATTATTAGACAGTCCAATTAGGCATGTTTGTGTTTCTAGGAAAAAGAATTAATAACTGAATTATTTCCTGCTGAAATGAAGAAAGTGGCCTATATGTGTTAGCAAACCCAGTGGTGACATTTAGGACAAACCTCTTCCATCAGAACTCCTGAAATGTGACTAAAGCAGATAGATATAAGATAGCTTTTTATGTTCTTTAAAGTCCCATTGTCATCTATATTCTCTACCCTCCTCTGTCCCCCCAAATGGTTTCTCTGTCAAAAAATATTTTAGTCCACCATGAGTGACCAAACTTTGTATAAGTGGTACATACTTTTAGCAAGAAGTTCAGAGAGTAGAGGTTGTATGCAGTGCTTATGTAGCAGCTCTTTTGCTGTGGGCATATTTGTTTTCTTTTTAATGTTTAGGTCAAGACCCAGAGATTGATCATATTTTAGTTTTCCAAGAAAACTTTTCACCAAGAAAGCAATTTTTTTTCTGCTTTATTCAGTACTTCTAGATTCTCCAGCTTTTGGTAAGGAACTGTTCTAAGCAAGGTTACATGTCACAACCTGCAGAGGCATCATTTTCCAGCTCTGACTCATTTATTAATTCAGCAGATATTTATTGAGCACCTGCTATGTACTAGGCCATTTCTTGGTGACAGGAATACTGCAGTGAACAAAAGAAACAAAAGTTCCTACCTTCATTAAACTCACATTCTAAATCTCTCATTGCTTGTTTAGATCAGATTGAAATACTGATTTGGATATTAAGAATTGACACAGTACTGGAATAATTTTCTCATCTTCTTATTTACAGAAAGTCATTTGATCCATTGGGTTTGTGTCCAGGTCTCTGTCTTCTCTTCTTTCTGCTTGTTGGTATCATTTGATCAGTATAGGAATTGACTGATAGGAAATACTTAGAATAAGCAAACTTACGGAGTCAGAATCTAGAATATAGGTTACCAGAGGATGGGGTGGGGGTTGGGAATAGGGGGTTAAAGCTTTAAATGCACAGTTTCTATTTGGGACAATGGAAGAGTTTTGGTAGTAGATGGTGGGGATGGTAGCATAACATTGTGAATGTAATTAAAAGCATGGAATTATATATTTGAATGTGGTTAAAAGAGAAAATTTTAGGTCGTATAAAAAAAATCAGAATGAAAATTGAGAAAGGTGATAATCTTTTGACATTGCATCTTATTAGTAGAGTTCTAGAAAAGGCTATTCCTTGAAAGGAAGTTTGGGATTTGGGGTGGATTTCACTGTTATAGTACATCTCTGTGCATGTGTGGTGTGTGTGTGTGCATACCATGTGTGGATATGTGCTAGGGCAACCTTTGTAGATCCAGACTTGGAATAATAAATATTAATGAACAATACGTCAAGATTAAAGTAAAAACCATGCTATGCTTTTCTTCAGCACATAGATATAATATTCCTTATGAAGAAGGCTAAATGCTTTAATGTAGCAAATATTTTAGACTACCTCAAGACTCCATTGAGTCAGAGGGTGATATTACTAGGGCAGTTTTACTTAGAGAAAATGTTAGCAACTGAAATAATTGCCTTTAATAAACCTTTTTGTAAAGTTGTTCGTAGAAAAGGAATTGTGAGCACTTATCCCAGCCTTGTTTGCCGAGGAGGTTGGAACCCTATCATTAATGATTTTGTGATAGTCTCTTATGATGCTATGTTGCACTAAATGACCGCTAGTTAAAACCAAATTCTCTAAGGATAAAGCTGTGAAGATGTAAGATAGCTTAGGTAGAAATTGACAAACTCAGCAAGAGTCAACAAAGAAACCTTTTAAGACCAGTAGATGCTACAGAGGCTATCAGTGTCAAAAATAATCATAAAATGTTTTATCCTTTCAGAGGACTACCATCTTTCTGGTTTTCATAAAAACAATGCTAAAAATTTGTGAAAACTTATAAAAAACCCCAGCATTCCATATATGCAAAAGAACCTAAATAACAAATAGGTGAAGTTTGGAGAGTAATACTAAAATGAACACTTGCCTGCCCACCGCCAAGCTTTAAGAAAGAGAACATTACCAAACCTTTGAAGCATTTTGTATTTCTCCCCCTAGTTGCATCCTGCTATCTTGCTACCCAGAAGTAACCACTAACCTGAATTTTGTGTTTACTGCTCCTTAGCTTTCCTTTATGTTTTTCACCACACATGTATGTATCATTAAACAATATAAATGGTATCATAATTATATATTTTTCTGTGACTTGATTTGCTTACCCAACTGTCTTTATGAGATTGGTCCTCATTGATACATATATATAGCCCTAGTTTATTTTCAAAACTGTATATTTTTTGTTTAGTAATGAAATAAATAAAAAATCAGTGAACAAGGTAAACAGCAGATTAAACATACCTAAAGAGAATTAATAAACACAAATAATGATCTTAAGAAATTACCCAGAATGCTTCAATGAGAGATAAAGAAAAAACTAAAGGAAGATTAAGATAAATGGAGGATGGAATGAAAATGAGTCTAAAAGGAATTCTAGTAGGAGTGAAGACAGAGAATGAGGGAGAATTAATAGTCAAAGAAGCAATAGCCAACATTTTCTAGAACTGATGAAAGCTGTAAATCCTCACATTCAGGAATCTTAGTCTCTGAGCAGGATGAATTTAGATATATCATAGTAAAATTGCCTAACACCCATGCCAAGGAGAAAAACCTTAAAATTAACTGGAGAGAAAAAACAATCACAACACATGCTACAATATAGATGAACCTTGAAGATGTCATGTTGAATAAAATAAGCCAGATACAAAAGGACAAATACTATATTATGGCACTTACAGGAAATATGCATATTCATGAAGTCAGAAACTAGAATACAGGTTACCAGGTCCAAGTTGGGGAGGGGAATGGGGAGTTAATTTTAATTGATATGGCGTTTCTGTTTGGGGTGGTGGAAGAGTTTTGGCAATGGATGATGGGGATGTAGGCACAACTTTGGGTATGTAATTAACACCATTGAACTGTGTATTCAAAAGGGGGAAAAAAGGAAATTTTGGATTGTATATAAATTACCACACACACACACAAACCCCTAGAACTGTATAACATAATGAGTGAACTCTAATGTAAACAGTGTGCTAGAGTTAATAGCATAATTATAATAATGTTGTTTCCTGAATTGTAACAAAGGAATCACACTAATGCAAAATGTTAATAATAGGGAAAACTGTGTGTGAGAGAGGAGGGGGATCTCTGTACTTCCTGTATGTCTCTGTAACCTACAACTGCTCTAATAAAAAATAATAATAAACAATCACAACAGTTAGTGGTATAGCAGACTTTAGCAGATATAACAGTAGAGGCCAGAAGACTATGGAATAATATCTTTTAAGTGCTTTAGAAAATTAACTTTTAACTTTGAATTCTCTACACAATTACATTATTTTTCGAGAGTGGTGGCAAAATAAAGATACTTTCAGACAAAGACTTTTCTGATTACAAACAAATGTGTCTTCGAAATAAGGACATTGAACCAAGAAGAAAGGAGAATATTTATTTATTTATTTATTTATTTATTTATTTATTTATTTATAAAGTAAGGATGAACCATAAAACTCCTATAAGAAATGTAGGGAGACATCTTCAAGATCTAGTGATAAGCAGTATTTTCTTAGATTTTACACCCAAAGCACAAGCAAAGAAAGGAAAAAATGGGTAAATGGGAACTCTTTAAAATCAAATACTTCAGTGCTTGTGACTTTGTCAAAAGGGTGAAAAGGCAACCAACTCAGTGGGAGAAAATATTTGGTAACCACATATATGATAGGGGTTTGATATCCAGAATATATAAAGACTCCTACAACTCAACAAAAAAGACAACGAACCCAGTTTAAAAATAGGTGAAAGACATGAATAGACATTTTTCCGAAGAAGAAGTACAAATGGTTAAAAAGCACATGAAAAGATGTTCACCTTCACTAGCTCTTAGGGAAATGCAAATCAAAACCACGATGAGATATCATCTCACGCCTACTAGAATGGCTGCTGTTAAACAAACAGGGAACTACAAGGATTGGAGAGGATGTGGAGAATTAGGAACACTCTTTCACTCCTTATGGGAATGTAAAATGGTACAGCTGCTGTGGAGGATGGTTTGGCAGTTCCTCAGAAGCTAAGTATAGAGTTGCCTTATGACCCAACAATCCGGCTACTCAGGATTTCAGAAGATCTGAAAGCAACGACACAAACAGACATTTGCACACTGATGGTCATAGTGGCATTATTCAAAATTGCCAAGAAGATGGAAACAACCCAAGTGTCCATCAACTGTGAATGGATAAACAAAATGTGGTTTATACATCCAACGGAATATTATTCAGCAGTGAGAAGGAATGAAGTCCTGCAGCATGCAACAACATGAGTGAATCTGGAGGACATTATGTTAAGTGAAGTAAGTCAGACACAAAAGGGCAAATATTGTATAATCTCACTGACATGAACTAATTATAATATGTAAACTTATAAACATAAAATATAGAGTATAGATTACCAGGATATAGAATGAGACTACAGAATGAGGAATAGTTGCTTAATCTGTGCAGAATGTTTTACTCGGTTGAACTTAAAAGTTTGGGAATGGACAGAGGTGATAGTAGAACATTAATGTGAGAATAATTAATAGTGTTGAATGGTGTGTGAATATGGTAGAAAGGGCAAGTTTAGAGTCATGTATGTCACCAAAGGAAAGTTGGAGGTTAAAATATGGGAACGTATAACACAGTGAATTTTGTGGTGGACAATGTCCATGATTAACCATATAGATAATAAAAAGGTCTGCAATGAAATAGAACAAATGTATGACACTATTTTTATAAGAAGTTAATAATAGAGGGGCATATGGAAAAAATGTACCTATTGCAAACTATGGACTATAGTTAACAGTAATATTTTAATAATCATTCCTCAGTGGTAACAAATGTACTACACCAATACTATATGTCAATAATGGGGTGGGAGCTAATGGGTGTGGAAGAATTTGGGTTTCCTTTTTATTTTTATTTCTTTTATGGAGTAATGAAAATGTGCTAAAATCAATCATGGGGTTTATACACAACTATGTAATGATACTGTGAGCCAGTGATTGTATACTTCAGATGGTTTATATGTTATGTGAAGATATGTCAATCAAATGTCATTAAAATTTTTTTTAAATAGACTAGAGTCAATTTAAGGTAAGGAATATAAGGTAAAATGTAAGAGAATATCTTTTTTCTTAGGAAATGAAATGAAAGCATTATGTGTTCAAGGAGCATGATGTATACGAAGTAGATAGGTAGATCGATGGATTAATAGATGATAGATACAGAAAATGTGTCAAAATGTTAAAACTGGTGGATCTGGGTATGGGGGGGTATACTGGAGTTCACTCTATAGGTTTTATATTATTTTTGCAGCCATTCTGTGAATTTGAAATTATTTCAAAATAAAAAGTTTAAGGAAAAAAAGTAATGGTGAACAAACAAAATTGGTGAATGCAAATAAATAAGTCTTGACTGTTTGAAATAATAATAATGATAACTGATTTAGAGAATGTAAAACAAGGTGTAATTAAAATGTTAGATAACAATATCAAATAAGATAGGAGGTGATTGTATTAAAAAATGTTGTCTTTAATTGGAAATATGTAATTTTTAATTTTAGACCATGTTAAGTCTGGTGTACATGTAGAAGAGTAAAAGAGTACAGATAGAATATATATTTCCACATCAACTCAAAAGTGGTGGGATAGCCAGTGGTGGGAAAAAAGGAAACTGTCAGTCTGTTAAAAAACAGGAGCAAGGTGAAAAGAGAAGTGGGGAAAGCAGCAAAGAAAACACTTGTAAATAGAAAGTAAAAATTAATCCAAATATATTAGTAATAACAACTAATGTAAGTTGGATAAATCTACCAATTAAAAGACAGAAGACACTGAAGTTTTAAAATTTTGGTTATATGTCATTTACAAGAGACCAGACAAATGAAAAGTAGAGTGACACTAAGGAAACAGCTTATTGAAATAATTATTTGAATATCAGACAATATACCCTTTAGGGTAAAGACATTTTTAGGGATAAAGAAGGACACTACATAATGGTAAAAGAGTCACTCCACCAGGAAGATATAATAATTCTAAAATGATACATATGAAATGGCATCATTTCAAACCAGATAAAGCAAAAATAGAATTATAGTGAGAAATTAACAAATCTACAATAATAGTGGAAGATTTTAACAAATCTCTCCCATAGTGAGTAGGTATATAAGTGATTTGAATAACACAGTTATAAAAGTTCGATATGATAAACATATATAGAACCATACATTCCCAAACTAGTACACGTCTTCAGGCACATGTAAAATATTAATAAAAAATTGACCATGTACTAAGTCCCAGAAAAAATCAGTATCATACAGACCATACTTTTTAAAATCTACATTGCAATATAATTAAAAAACAGTAACAAAAAGATAACTTAAAAAGCTGTATTTGGAAAGTTAAAAATATACTTCTACATAATTTATGGGTCAAATAAAAGAAATTATAATGAAATTTAAAAATATTTAGAAGTCATCAACTTTTAAAATACTATATATCAGACAAACCCAAATTGAAGGATATTATAGACACTAAAGATCAAAACTTGAGAATAAAGTTAAAGTAGACTTACAGATAAAAACATTAGCTTTAAACCATTTATTAGAAAAGGAGGATTAAGTATTTGCTTCAAGTAGTTAGGAGAAAAAAAGAGTAAAGCCAAGGAATAAAAGGAAGAAAATAAAAAGAAGAGCAGAATTTAGTGCAATAGGAAATAAAAGAAAATCAACAAAACCAGAAGTTTTGGTTTTGAAAACACTAATAAAATAGACAAACCTGTATAAGACTGATCAAGAAAGAAAGAAAAGGCACAAATGAACAATATTTGGAATGAAAAAGAGGACATAAGGACATACTGTGAAAAATCTTATGCCAGTATATTGGAAGATTAAACAGAATGAAAAAATTCCTGGAAAGTGCCAAGAATATCTAAGACAATTTTGAAAAAGAAGAAAAAAGGGAGGTGTTCACTTTATCAGATTTTAAGATAACTGAAAAATTACAGTAATAGAACAGCATGATAAAGGCACACCACTAGGAAAATCAATCAGTGAAACAATGCAGATTTTTTTAAAAGATGCAAATACATATATGAAAACTTTACATGTGGCTAAAGTAACAAATTAGTGGGGGAAAGGATGGACTTGTTCTTTAAATGGTCCTGGGGAAATTGGCCATCCTTATGAATAAGAGATGAAACTAAAACTCTGTCTCACAGTAATGCAAAAATAAATTCTAAATAGATTAAAGGATGAAACAGGAAAAGCAAAATTTGAGAACTTTTAGAGGAAAATAAATTTTTGTGTGTGTGAGGTCAGAGTAGGAAAGAATTTAGCAACACAGGGAAAGCACAAATCATTAAAGAAAAGATTAACTATTTCAGCTGAATACATTGACCAACAAAGGATTGGCACCCAGAATATTTAAAGAACTCCTACAAATAAATTAGAAAGACAGTAGAAAAATGGGCAAAAGATAAGGATAGGCAGTTTCTTCTTTTCAGAAGGAAGATGGAGAATGGTTCCAAAGGAAAAAAAGAAAGAAAAAAAATGTTCAACTTCACCCAACAAGAAAATGAAAACTAAAACCCGCTTGAGATACCTTTCACACTCATCTGTCTGACATTTCCAGCAGTTGGTGAGGATGTGGAGCAGTGACATGGGAGTGTAAATTTTTACAACTGCTTTGATGAATAATTTGGCAATATTTAGGAAAGTTGAAGATAACTAGTAACTAGTAGCCATGAGTGTAATTCCATATCTCTATCTATCTATCTATCTCTCTGCCCCCAGACCCCCCCCGCCCACCTCTCCTTTAAGAAACTGTTACCAATAGATGATTAAGACTGGGACTGTATAACGTGGCAAAAACTGGAGTGGCCAATGACTGTTACTAAATATACAAATATAAAAATGGTTTTGCATGTGGGAAAGCAAATAAATGTCAACCATGTAGAAATTTGAAAAGGGGATGGTATTCAGGAAAAAACATAATCAAAGCAAACTGGAGTCTATGGTCAACAGTAACATTGTAATATACCTCCTTTAAATGTAACAAAGGCAATATGCCAATGCTAAATGTATATGAGGGGGATATAGGGAAGGAATATGGGATTCTTGGTAGTGGTGTTATTTGCTGTCCTTACTAGTGTATTGTATGTATGACATGTTATTTTTCTTTTGATCATTTTTTTCTTATTGCTAAAAAAAGAAAACAATTTTTCTTGTAGTAATCAGTATGTTCAAGTGCTGATTGTGGTGATAAATGTACAACTTTATGATGATACCATGAAAAACTGATTGTACACTGTGGATAAATGTATGGTATGAGAATATAACTCTATAAAATTGTAGGAAAAAATATATATAGGAGTAAAATTGTTGGAGAAAACATGGTGAGAGGGATGATGCCTCACCAATATGGACTAACTACAATGTGTAAACTCAGAATTGAATCTTAGAACATAGCCTAACGTGGACATAATAATTGTAATAGTCCCTAGATTGTAAGCTCTTACAGCAGTTAACTCTATCCCTGAATTGTAATGCCTGTCTCTAAACTTTGAGATGCTGATCCGCTAGCATATAACTTGATTGGTCTCTGGAACAATGCATATCTCTGAGACACCTGAAACTCAGAGCTAGAGCTCAGCAGATATGAATGTCAGTATTAGTGCATACAGCCACTGTCAAAAAAAAAAAAAAAAAAAAAAAAAGCTGAAAAAGAGCCCAGACTTCAATTAGTGATATAAATGAAGCAGATCTGGTTAAGACCAGGGCAAGCCAGGCCAAAGGGTAAAGGTTGAAACTGATTGTGTTTTAAAACTTCAACTTCCATATGAGACCAAGGGAATAGATATCTATTTGGTACAGGATCTAAATTTTCTAAATGGTACAACTCTACAGTCGATTTGTTCAAACACCACAATTGCATGGAACTTTGAATAGGAAGTGAGATACGGTAGGTTAGTATTGGCTGGAGTGAAACAGTGACACATCCCAGAGTAATTTGGGCAGATAATAAAAAATATATTTACAGCCTCCCCTCCCCAGCCCCGAGGATCTGGGGGAAGGTGCGGATGTGTTGGACATCCTCACCTGGACTGGTGTTGATGTTGTCACAAACATTGGGACTGGCGGTTTGATGTGCTGAGCCCTTGAGCATGGGACTTGCCCTTATGAAGCTCATTACCACAAAGGAGAGTCTAAACTTGCATGTAATGGTGCCTAAGAGCCTCCCCCTGAGTACCTCTTTGTTGCTCAGATGTGGCCCTCTCTCTCTCTAACTGAGCCATCTTGACAGGTGAACTCGCTGCCCTCCCCCCTACGTGGGACCCGACTCCCAGGGGTGTAAATCTCCCTGGCAATGCAGAATATGACTCCTGGGGATGAATGTGGACCCGGCATCGTGGGACTGAGAGTATCTTCTTGACCAAAAGGGGGATGCAAAATGAGACGAAATAGTTTCAGTGGCTGAGAGATTTCAAATGGAGTCGAGAGGTCACTCTGGTGGACATTGTTATGCACTATATAGATAACACCTCTTAGGCTTTAATGTATTGGAATAGCTAGAAGTAAATACCTGAAACTACCAAATTCCAACCCAGCAGTCTGGACTTCTGAAGACAATTATATAATAATGTAGATTACAAGGGGTGACAGTGTGATTGTGAAGACCTTGTGCATCACACCCACTTTATCTAGTGTATGGATGAGTAGAAAAATGGGGATAAAAACTAAAGGACAAATGGGATGGGACAGGGGGATGATTTGGGTGTTCTTTTTTCACTTTTATTTTTTATCCTTGTTCTGGTTCTTTCTGATGTAAGGAAAATGTTCAGAGATAGATTGTGGTGATGAACGCATAACTATGTTATCATATTGTGGACAGTGGATTATATACCATGGATGATTGTATGGTGTGTGAATGTATTTCAATAAAACTGAATTTAATTTAAAAAAAAAAGAAACTGTTACCCATGTACATAAGAAGATATGTGTGAGAATGTCTGTAGCACATTTGCAACAGCAAAGCAGAAAAAAATGGTAACAATCTAATCTAAATGTCCCTCAGGGCACTATATATATAACTTTTGGTATATCGTACCTGGAAATACGTTATGTGACTGAACTAGATTTGTCTGTCTATTGAATATTCCTTCACCTTGGTTTAATATTTGTGGTAGATGTTCATATTGTTCACCAGATGTTTCATGGCTTTTGCCCAGCACTTTTCCCAGCACATAGTGGAATTGCAACTTTCCCACCCCCTTTGAAATTAGGTAGGACCATGTGACTTGCCCTGGTCAATAAAATGTGAGCAAAATGATGTGTGTTACTTTTGGGGGAGAGTTTTAAGAGCCAGTGCCCAGCTCCCTCTCTTCCCACTGCTGCAGTGATTGTGGAAGCTCATGTCAATGTCTGTCCCCTGGGTCGGTCGTTAAGTGATACAAGGAGCAGAGCTGCTTACCTATCGTCACTGAATACGTAGAGTAAGCGAAAAATTGTGTGTGCTTTGTTAAGCCACTAAGAGAATCAGGGGCTGTTTCTGCAGCATAAATTATCCTACAGTATTTTTTAATGTCTCAACTCTGTTTACGTACACCTTGTGCCACTTCCTTAAGTTCTCTCTCCCAAATCATGGAATACTTCCCTATTCCGTAACAAGAGAGAGAGATACCATAACTTGCCCTCTAAATATAGTACTTTCATCTGTCTGTTTCTAAAGTCATGGGAAACTTCTCTCTGAGCTCCTTCTCTGCCAGGAGACTGTCGTTAGAGTTTATTTCCCCAGTGTTTTTGCTTGTTGCTTTGGAATTAAGCTTCGGAGTCAAGAGATTCAAGACCAAAAGGTCTGTCCATCCTCCCTCCCTCCCTCTCTTCCTTTCTTCCCTCCTTGTTGACTTCTTTCCTCATGTGCAGAAAGCAGAACGATTAGTGAAGTTATATAACAAGGGCTCAAGTACAGGCATGTCCAACTTTGGAAAATAAATTCATTGCTTGGAAGATGCAAATAAGATTTTTTCCTTCATATTGGATCTTACTTATGTTTTTACAGACCTTCATTATAAAGTTAGAAATGTTTTGGCATGGATGGTAGTATTGCTCACCTTCTCCCTTTCAGAGTATAATGTTATACTGAAAAGAACAGGTCTATATATATAGTGAGAAATTGTCTCCATCGCCCTATCTGTTTTTAGATTAAGCAACCATAAACTACAGATTTTGAATGTAAGTAGCTAGGGTTAATTTTAGATTTGGGCTAAATAGTTTAAATATCTGAAGAAAACCCCAGTACTAGTAAGTAAACAGAAGAGGTCCCTGGGGACTTAAAAGGCTCTCACCTTTTATCATTCTCTTCTCATTGTTTAGAGAATCTACATCATTTTTTGACAGCCATGATTTTGTGGAAGCCCTTGACTCTTATAAATGAGCAGCTTGGTATGGGCTTGAAGTATAGAGAAAGACTCAGAATTAAAACAGAGCTGGTGTTCAAAATATAGCAGTTAATGAACAAAGGGAAGCGCATATGCATTGAAATGCATATAATAGTCAACCAAAATAAAAAAAAAGGAAGGAAATTAGTTATGGCTTAGGGCCACAGTGTATTTTGAAAAGGAATTGGTACCATATCCTAAGTTACTTTCCTGCTTTATGAATTCTAGAATACTAAATTTATGTTACTTTAAGCAAATTTTCTGAATAGCAATGTAGTAAATATTAGTAAATATGTATTGTACAGTTTAGAGAATGCCAGTAGAATAACTGCCTATGTACCCATCACCTAGCTTAAGATACAAAACGAGACCAGTACTTTTTTTTTTAATATGTGTGTTGTCATTTTTTTTAAATTCAGTTTTATTGCGATATATTCACATACCATACAGTCATCCATGGTGTACAATCAACTGTTCACAGTACCATCATATAGTTGTGCATTCATCACCCCAATCTATTTTTGAACGTTTTCCTTACACTCGAAATAATCAGAATCAGAATAAAAAAATAAAAAGAAAAAAAGAACACCTAAATCACAACCCCCCCCCACACATCTCACCCTATTTTTCATTTAGGTTTTGTCCCCATTTTTCTACTCATCCATCCATACTTTGGATAAAGGGAGTGCAAACCATAGGGTTTTCACAATCGCACTGTCACCCCTTGTAAGCTACATTGTTTTACAATAGTCTTCAAGAGTCAAGGTACTGGGTTGGAGTTTGGTAGTTTCAGGTATTTACTTCTAGCTATTCCAATATATTAAAACCTAAAAAGTGTTATCTATATAGTGCGTAAGAATATCCACTGGAGTGACCTCTCAACTCCATTTGTACTCTCTCTTCCACTGAAGCTTTATTTCCTTTCATTTCGCATCCCCCTTTTGGTCAAGAAGATATTCTCAATTCCGCGATGCGGGGTCCAGATTCATCCCCGGGAGTCATATCCTGCATTGCCAGGGAGATTTACACCCCTGGGAGTCAGGTCCCACGTAGGGGAGAGGGCAGCGAGATCACCTGCCAAGGTGGCTTATTTAGAGAGAGGGGGCCACATCTGAGTAACAAAGAGGCACTCGGGGGGAGACTCTTAGGCACAATTATAAGCAGGTTTAGCCTCTCCTTGCAGCAACAAGCTTCACAGGGGCCAGCCCCAAGACAGAGGGCTCAGCATATCAAGCCATCAGTCCCCAATGTTTGTGAGAACATCAGCAACAATCCAGGTGAGGAAGTCCAACACCTCTGCATTCTCCCCCAGCTCTTCAGGGGGGCCCCGAATATATATTTTTATTCTCCACCCAAATTACTTTAAGATGTCTTGCTATTTCATTCTAATCTATACAGACCTACTATAGCTCACTTCCTAGTCAAAGTTCCATGTAATTGTGATGTTTGAACAAACTGACTGTAGAAGTTATATTGTTAGAAAATACAGATCCTACACCAAATAAACATCTCTTCCCTTGGTCTCACAGGGAAGTCAAAGTTTGAACAGAGTCAGTTTCAACCTTTACCCTTTGGCCCCATTTGCTCTAGTCTTAACCAGATCCGCTTTATTCATATCTCTAATTGAAGTCTGGGCTCTATTTCAGCCTTTTTTTTTTTTTTTTTTTTTTTTGACAGTTGCTGTATGCGTTGATACTGATACTCATATCTGCCGAGCTTTAGCTCTGAGTTTCAGGTGTAACACAGATACCCAATGTTCCAGAGACCAATCAGGTTATACATTAAGGGTTCAACATCTCAGAGTTGGAGATAGCCATTAGAATTCAGGAATAGATTTGACTGCTGTAACATTGTAGTTAGTCCATATTGGTGAGACATTGTAGTGTTTGCCTTGGTTTCTGGCATACGTCACTGAACATGCTGTCTTCAGGATCCATTCATCTCATTGCGTGTCTCACAGCTTCACACCTTCTCGTAGTTGCTCAATATTCCATTGCATGCATACACCACAGTTCACCATTCTGTTCCTCACTCAGTGTACCCTTAGGTCACTTCCACCCATTGCAAATCATGAATACTGCCTCTATAAACACCAGTATGCAAATGTCCATTCATGTCTCTGCTCTTGGATCTTCCAAATACATACCCCATAATGAGGTTGCAGGACCTTATGGCCCCACATACTTAACTTCTTATGGAGCCACCTCAGTGACCTCCAGAAAGGCTATACCATTCTGCCTCCTTGTCAACAGTAAATAGATACATCCCTCTCTCCATCTTTTCTCCAGCACTTTTACCTCTATTTATATTTTTTCTTACAATTTTATAGAGATATATTCACCTAACATCCAACCATCCACAGTGTACATCAGTTGTTCACGGCATCATCACATAGTTGTATATTTATCACCACAGTCAGCACTTAAACATATTATTATGAAAAAAAATTTTTTTCAGTGAATAATAAAAAAGATAATAAAAAGAAAAATAAAAGTGTCATATAGTATAATAGTAAAGACAGAAAACACCACCACCACCAAGAGTCCCACATCCCTCCCCCATATCACCCTCTCATACACATTTAACTTTGATACATTGCCTTTGTTATGTTTAATGGAAGCGTATTGGAATGTTACTGTTGACCATGCACTCCAGTTTGCTTTGATTATGTTTTTTCCCAAATACCATCCATTTTTCAACACTCTGCATGTTTGACATTCATTTGTTCTCCCGCATGTGAGAACATTTTTATATTTGTACACTTAGTAACAGTCAGTGGCCACTCCAGTTTTTGCCAAGTTATACTGTCCCAGTCTTCATCATCTATCTTTACCTCTGGTGTCATATATTCCCCTATCCCACCTCTTTCAACTTTACTCACGGACATCTTTGTTTTGTGTACTTACAGTATTGTGCTACCATTACACAGTGTTATGCTATCTATTTCTGGAGCTATACAGTCAATCCTGCTGAACATTTCTGTAATCTTTCAGCATCAAATGCCTGATCTCTACCCTCTTTCTATCTCCTGGTAGCCTGTGTTATCAGCTTTTAACTCTCATAGTTTGCTCATTAATGTTAGTTCTTATTAGTGAGCCCATACAGTATTTGTCCTTTTGTTTCTGGCTGACTTCACTCAACATAATGTCCTCAAGGTTCATCCACATTATTATATGTTCCATGTCTTTGTTCTGTCTTACAGCTGCATAATATTCCATCATGTGTATATACCATAGTTTGTTTATCCACTCGTCCGTTGATGGACATTTATGCTGCTTCCATCTCTTGGCAATTGTGAATAATGCTGCAATAAACATCGGTTTACAAATGTCCATTTGTGTCTTAGCTTTCAGTTCCTTTGAGTATATACCTAGCAATGGAATAGCTGGGTCATATGGCAAATCTATACTTAGCTTCCTGAGGAACCTCCACACTGCCTTCCAGAGTGGTTGCACCATTCACATTCCCACCAGCGATGAATAAATGTGCCTTTTTCTCCACATCCTCTCCAGCACTTGTAATTTTCTGTTTTTTTGGATAATGGCTGTTCTGGTAGGTGTGAGATGGTATCTCTTTGTGGTTTTGATTTGCGTTTCCCTAATAGTCAGTGAAGTTGGACATTTTTTCATGTTTTTGGGCCATTTATATTTCCTCTTCAGAAAAGTGTCTGTCCATGTCTTTTGCCCATTTTTTAATTGGGTTGTGTGTCTTTCTGTTGTTGAGTTGTAGGATTGCTTTATATATTCGGGATATTAAACCTTTATCTGATATGTGGTTTCCAAATATTGTCTCCCATTGTGTAGGCTGCCTTTTTACTTTTCCAACAAAGTCCTTTGATGTACAAAAGTGTTTGATTTTGAGGAGATCCCATTTGTCTGTTTGTTCTTTGGTTACTTGCGCTTTGGGTGTAAGGTCTAGGAAACCACTCCTATCACAAGATCTTTAAGATAGTTCCCTGTGTTTTCTTCTAAGAGTCTTATGGTCTTAGTGCTTATGTTTAGGTCTTTGATCCAATTAGAGTTAATTTTTGTATAAGGTGTGAGGTGGGAGTCCTCTTTCATTCTTTTGGAAATGGATATCCAGTTCTCCAAACACCATTTATTGAAGAGGCTGCTCTGTTCCAGTTGATTTGGCTTGACTGCCTTATCAAAGATCAATTGTCCGTAGATGTGAGAGTCTCTTTCTAAACACTCAGTTCAATTCCATTGGTTGGTATATCTGTCCTTATGCCAGTACCATGCTGTTTTGAGCATTGTAGCTTTGTAATAGGCTTCAAAGTCAGGTAGTGTGATACTTCCCACTTGTTCCTCTTTCTCAAGATATTTTTGGCTATTCGGGGCACCTTGCCCTTCCAAATAAATTTGGTTATTGGTTTTTCTATTTCTGCAAAGTAAGTTGTTGGGATTTTAATTGGTATTGCATTGAATCTATGTATCAGTTTAGGTAGAGTTGACATCTGAATTATATTTAGTCTTCCAATCCATGAACACAGTATGTTCTTCCATTTTTTTAGGTCCTGTTTGATTTCTTTTAGCAGTTTCTTATAATTTTCTTTGTATAGGTCTTTTGTGGCCTTCGTTAAGTTTATTCCTAAATACTTGATTCTTTTGGTTGCTATTGTAAATGGAATTTTTTTTTAAATTTCTGCCTCTTGTTGCACATTACTTGTGTATAACAACACTACAGATTTTTGCATGTTGATCTTGTAGCCTGCCACTTTGCTGTGTTCATTGATTAGCTCTGATAGCTTTGCTGTAGATTTTTCTGGATTTTCTACATATAGAATCATGTCATCTGCAAACAGTGAAAGTTTTACCTCTTCCTTTACAATTTGGGTGCCTTTTATTTCTTTTTCTTGCCTGATTGCTCTAGCTAGAACTTCCAGCACAATGTTAAATAACAATGGTGACAGTGGGCATCCCTGTCTTGTTCCAGATCTTAGAGGGAAAGCTTTCAGTCTCTCCCCATTGAGTACAATGTTAGCTGTGGGTTTTTCCTATATTGCCTTTATCATATTGAGAAAATTCCCTTCTATTCCTATCCTTTGAAGTGTTTTCATCAAGAAAGGATGTTAAATTTTGTCAAGTGCCTTTTCTGCATTGATCGAGATGATCATGTGGTTCTTTTGCTTTGATTTATTGATGTGATATATTACATTAATTGATTTTCTTATGTTGAACCAGCCTTGCATACCTGGAATAAACCCCACTTAAGACCAGTACTTTTGAAGCCCCCAGAGGGAGATTTCATGTCTCATCTCCGCAGACAGAACCGTAGTACATTTGGTGCAGTAATTCCATGGGATTCCTTTTTAGGTTTTGTGTTTTTTTTTTTTACATTTATATATCCCTAAACAAAGTGTATTTTTAGTTTTGCCCTTTTTTAAACTTTGTGTAAATTAAGTCATACTCTTTATGTTTTTCTGTACCTTCCTTTTTTCCCTCAACATATTTTTGAGATTCAGTTGCATTAGCTGTTATTCATTTATCTCAATTGCTACATAATTTCCCAATGTAATAATATTCCACAATATCTTTATCTGTACTATACTTTATGGGGTGTCATATTTCTTTATAATAAAATGCATTAAGGTTAATTGCTACATGTGGCTTGATTTGCTCTAACTTTAGGTTCAACCTTTTTAAAATTATTACTTAGCTATTTGGCATGGAAAATATATTCACGTCTTAAGATAATCAAAATGTTCTAATTTCCCTTTTATTGTTGAATTGAGATAGTGATTAATTTTGTTCTAAGCATACTATGGGGATATATTTGGCTTCTCTTATCCTGATGTTAAACTTTGTGTTGGGATTCACAGTTCCCATGGAGAATGTTGCAACAATTGCTGATTGTGCCAGTGTGATTGAAGGCGTCAGTCGGAGTCGAAACGCTTTGCTGAATGGAGACACCAAGAATTATGATTGGGATTCTGGCTACACGTGTCACCAGCTAGGAAGTGGTGCAATTGTGGTTCAACTGGCACAACCATACATGATCGGGTCAATACGGTAAGAAGATCCCTTTTCATTCATTACTTTTAGAATGGAAGACATAACTGCAAATTATATCTTGGTAATATGATGATCCCAATAACTTCAGCAATGAAACTGCACATATTCTTTGCTTTAGACACCATTAGAGGAGGAGAGAAAGAGAGGCAAAGAGACATAGGAAGCTCATTTGGATTTTCCAGTGGGGAGCTCATCAAAATTGGACTTGTGGAGGGACTAAATTACAAGCCTTTCTCTATATATGGCTTACCACCTTCCAAAGTCTCCATTGGATTGGTTAGAGGCTTACAGGATAAGTCAAGAGAGGTTTTATGGAATGAAAATTCCTTTTCAACATTAATAAATGGCTTTATATAAGAACCAAACAGATCTGAACATGAAACCTGGTTCTAAAAGATCTTCTTATTGATCTTTATGGCTTAGTTTTTGTTTGTTTTGTTTTAAGATTGGAACTTTAACCCAATGTTGCTTGATTTATAGGATTATATAATTTTTAAATGTATTACTGGTAGTGACATTCCCTAGAGGATATACTTTTAGTTCAAAACAGCAGCTGGGTCTTGAGTACACTGATTTTGTTGTTGTTGTTGTTGTTGTTGTTTAAAGGTTCTAAGAAGGCTTCTGAAGGGCTAATGTTAAAAAAAAAAGACAAAAACCTTAGCCTGCCAGGGATAGAGGTGTTGGAAGTATATGGCTGCCTTCCCCTCATCATGCTTGACCATATTTGCTTTGTTGCTTCCTGTTCTGATTTTAAATAGTCAGTATGTATACAGAAAGAAGTAGCAGAAAATATAAGATAATACTATTCCTATAAAAGAGTTTATTGATATTTAGGCTAATGACCACAGAGCTTAATACTGCTTGCTGGTTCCCTAGGACACCCTGAGGAGTTGATACTGAATTTCTTGAAGAATTCAGACTGTGGAAGTTTTCATTTAAATTATCAACCCCTTTTCTTAAAGGGCTGTATTGCAGGCCAAGAATCACAGGCAACAAATCACAGCCAGAGAAGCCTTGAGTTCATTCTGCAGACTAGACAACTCACTGTGTTTAGGAAAGGGGAAGAGAGAAGCCGTAATCAGTCTGGACAAGCTACCTGTACAGATAAACTTACACCAAATAGTGCGTGCAGACACACACACACACCCCTTTCCTTTTTCTGAACTGCATGCTTTAATTAAAGCACTCATAAACCATCTATTTAATAAGCCATTCTAACATTTTTGTCATAGGTGGTAAAAAATTTATCTGCATATTATGATCTATCCCTCTTTGTGTTAAAAATCTGGTGAACAGTTTTCCTTCTTTTGTCTTTTGACACTCCTTATAGTCCCCACAACTTCTTGAAGATTACCAATCGTGTCTCTGAGATTACATCTACAATTTCTTTCAGCAGGCTTTGGGGTGTAACTCATCTGAGCCAGGAGACTTGAAATCATTTAAATTGACTAGATACTCTATTTCACTTCACCTATTTGGGTCTTCAGTTTTCTCTTTATTATGTTTGTTCTGCTGTTTCTAATTTGAAGACCAGTCTTCTTACCAATGAAGATGGAAGCAAACTGGCAACTCTATAGCTCTGCCCACTCTCTTTTAATATTTCCTATATTCTGTCTGCTCATGTGGGCTTCTACACCCCCCCACCCCCACCACTAAATGGTGTTCCTCAAACCAAGATGTCTGAAATGGAATTCCATTATCTTCCCCCTCTCCTGTCTAAATTGCCTCACTTTATGATTCCCCCATCTCATTTAGTCATACCACCTGGGCCAAAAACAACAACAATTCCTAAATTCCTTCCTTTCCCTCACCTCCCCCGTTAACCAGTCAGCCATAAAGTTCTGTCAGTACCACTTCCTAAATGTCTCACAAATCCAGCCCCTTTCCTCTATCCCCACTGCTATTACCATAGTTTCACCTTTGTGGTTTCTCTTTTCTAACTGATCTTCCAGACTGCAATCTGTCCCTTCCTTCCCCACCTCCATCCTCCACACTGTTACCACAAATCTGGTGAGGTCAAGCCTCTTCCTCATAGGATTCATGGCTACTGCTTGCCTCCAGGAGAAAGTTTAGAGTTAGCCATTTACAAAGGATTTGTCTATAAATCCTTGTGTCCTGCTTGTCCTCCCCCTCCTCATGCCAGCCACACAAACACATACTCCGTCCAGCCTATGCAGTTACTTAGAGTTTTGCACATGGGCCGCTCCCACTTTTACCCCCATACCTTTAAATCTTTGAATGTGTTGTTCTCCTTGCTTATGTCTCTCACTACCCTACTCACTATCCCCCTTTTCACCTGGTTCTTATTCCCCGTGCAAGACTCCACTCCTTTGGGTATCCTTCCCTCGTCCTCCATCATCTCCCAGGCTGATTTAGACAACCCTGTATGTAATGCCTATCAGAGCATTTATCACACTTGTATTATAATTGTTTACATGCTGCCTCTTCCCAGCTTCACCTGATATGTAAAGCCTGTGGCAACTCAGAATAAGCTTCCCTTGGCCAACTGACTGTGGAGATGAAGTGGTCTGTCAAAATAGAAGGGGAAATTATAGTGGCTACAGTTTAAGATCTAGAATTTTAGATCCAGCAGGGACCTCATGAGGTTGTTGCCAAGGTGACAACTCAGAAAGAGACCAACAGGCTGTTCGTGTGGCAAGGCCACATTAGCGTCTTACTCTACCCAAAAATCAGAGATGTTGAATCCGACTCCAGAATAAAAGGTGTCATTGGGGCTTAAAGCAAGGGAGAATAGTAGCCATTTGGTTTTCTTTGAATGAGGAATGAAAATGGTTCCCCCACACAATTTTTCTTTTCCTGACTCAGAGGGGAGATGATGAGCATGAACACAACCTAAGGCAGAAATATGTATCTCAGCACAGTGTGACGCCTTCAGCTTCCTTAAGCCCAGCTATTGTTTTTGTGATTAAAAAAAAAAAAAATCCATGCAATTGAAGCCCCTGTGTAACTGGCTGAGTGTTCAAAGAGACACGTTTCTGTGAAACTAACATTATGTTGTCAGGAACTGCATTTGCCTCTTCTGTGACATGATTAAGAGGAAAGGGAGAGAGATTTCTTAAACACCAATGGCTGTGGATGATGCTGGATAGCTTGGCAGGCTGTGGTTAGCAGCAGCTGATGTGCCCAGATAGACATTTATTGATAGGAAACTAGATCAGTGGCACCTCTTCATGGGGATGGGTAATTGACCAATGACATGTTGATTAGTCGGTGACATTTGACCTGCAGCTTCTATTGCTTGTGATGACTGACTTGCTTTCCTAGTCACTGAATCTGAAGAAGCCCAGTGATTCTGAATCGACACCTAGAGGGAGAGCATTACAGAGACGAGTGACTAACACATTTCGGAGAGCATTACGGAGACGAGTGACTAACACATTTCCCAGCCAAGGGGGAGGAGATGTAGACAATCTGGAAACTCTTCCTCTTTCCCTGTCTGAGGTGGGGTCTAATCATGTGGAGTACTGGTTTTTAAAAATCAGGTTTCTTTGTAGTTGGTGACTACAAAAGCAAACATTTCAAACATGAACTGATTTATCTTGGTCATTGCATTCTTTATTCCTAAAAGAAGACATAATTGTTTAGTGGATGGGGGTTTCTTTTGTTGGTCTGTTTTGTTTTCATCCCCAGAAATCATTTCTTCCTTTCCTGAGAGTTACCTGCAGCTGGATAGGTGAGCAGAACCTTCTTTCTTGACAAAAAATGCTGGATCGGAATCGTAGCCAGCAGGAGCCTAATCCTCCTTGTGTGTGTGGTGCCAAAGCCCTCATAGTGTCCTGTATCCTGGAGAAGCTGGGCTTGGAACATGATCTCCGACTCCCCCACTCCCTCTCCTACCCCCCATTTTCTTTCATCCATTCAACAAATATTTACTGAGCCTTTTACTCGGTGCCAAGCACTGTTCTAGGCACTGGGGATACAGCAGTGAATAAACAAAACAACAATTGGTGCCCTCGTGGGACTGACATTTTAGTCTGGGAGATAAACAGTAAACAGTATTTGTAAGATATTTTGATGTGCTATGGGAAAAAATAAATCAAGGAGGGAAGACTGGGGCTGGAGAAACAATACAATTTTAGATTGTGTCATCAGGGAAGGTTTCACTAGAAAGGTGACTTTCGAGCAGAGCCTGAAGGATGGGAAGAGCAGGCCATTCAGGAACCTGGGGGATGAGCCTCACGGGCAGAGTTCCAAGGCCCTGAGGTGGGAGTGTGCCTGGCAGGTTGCAGACACAGCGAGGGGACCAGTGTGGTGGGGGCGGAGTGAAGGAGGGCCAAGTAAGGGGCATGGCCAGAGAGGCAACTTTGAGAGGTGACAGACCTGAGATGTTTTGTTATTGTCTCTATATTCAATCATCAGTTCCCCCAAACCGTCCTCCCCCTCACCACAACCCTCATCCCGGTGTTTCTTTAGCGCCATAGAGGAGAGTTTTCTTTCCTGAGGGTAGGGTACTGGTGCAGGAAGGAGGAATGGGGATGGGGGAGCCAACATGCCTTTAGAAGCCACCTTCTCTCTGCTCCTGACCTGACTTGATCCATCCAGCCCCTGGAAAAGAAACAGCAGGAAACACCTTAGTCCTTGCAGATTAATAGGAAACTCGCCATCTTTTGCTTTTTTTTCTTTTACCAGAGCAGGCAGCATAACTGGGAAACAAGGAGTTTGTTCTTGTTGTTGCTATTTTTACAGGTACAGCAAAAGTTATTTATTTTATTTGAGAGAAACTACCTGGAATGTGCCTTAAAAGTGGGTAGTTGAGTGGAATATGACTCCCGGGGAGGAATGTAGACCCGGCATCGTGGGATGGAGAACATCTTCTTGACCAAAAGGGGGATGTGAAAGGAAATGAAATAAGCTTCAGTGGCAGAGAGATTCCAAAACGAGCCGAGAGATCACTCTGGTGGGCACTCTTACGCACACTTTAGACAACCTTTTTTAGGTTCTAAAGAATTGGGGTAGCTGGTGGTGGATACCTGAAACTATTAAACTACAACCCAGAACCCATGAATCTCGAAGACAGTTGTATAAAAATGTAGCTTATGAGGGGTGACAGTGGGATTGGGAATGCCATAAGGACCAAACTCCACTTTGTCTAGTTTATGGATGGATGTGTAGAAAAGTAGGGGAAGCAAACAAACAGATAAAGGTACCCAGTGTTCTTTTTTACTTCAATTGCTCTTTTTCACTCTAATTATTATTCTTGTTATTTTTGTGTGTGTGCTAATGAAGGTGTCAGGGATTGATTTAGGTGATGAATGTACAACTATGTAATGGTACTGTAAACAATCGAAAGTACAATTTGTTTTGTATGACTGCGTGGTATGTGAATATATCTCAATAAAATGATGATTAAAAAAAAAAAGTGGGTAGTTGAATAGCAATTATATCATTTTTATGCCATTTTGATTTAAATAACAAGAAATCTTTAGAGGCCTGACCACATAAAAAGACCAGGGTAGAGTCATAATAACTAGCCAAATTTACCTAATGTCTTCGTTTGTAGTCTCTCTGTCGCCTTAGTTTAGGACTTACTATCATTCTACTTGCTAATCACAATATCCTTTTAAGTGTTTTCAGGTTAGTATGAAAAATCAAATATGCTATGCTTTAAGTGTGCCTGTCACCCAGTCTTTTTCAGCTAATAAATGACAGCACTTTGTTGAATCCCTAATTATAAGATAATCAATTAGATTAACTTTTTTATATTAGCTTGAAAATGATGGTTTTGTAATTGATATGTGCAGTATTGTAAATAAAATACCCATAATGCTTTAACTAACAAACCTAATTGTAAATAAGTCAGCCGTCCAAAGATGAATCAGTGCAGATATGATACGGCTAATTAAACCCATAGTCTCTCTGGGTGTGATGAGGCTTGAGTTAATGACGCAAAAATATTTTGAATTCCTCCTCTGGAAAACATATGAATACAATATGTTAGAACAAAATGGGTTTTACTCCAAAGTATGTTCTTGATGTGTATCCATAATCTCTTTAATGTGTAGATATGAAGCTCTTTTTATTTTACAGTAGAAAAAGAACAATTCTACCACTTAAAAAAGTTAATGTGGCACAGAATTCCTGAACTGCAAATCAGTTTGTCTTGCAGTTATTAAACAGAAAAAAAGGAAGCAATAGTAAGTTTATTCTTAAAAAACAAACATAAAAAAAAAAAGAATTAGATATGCCACTGTGGTCCTTAGTCATCCCAGCATATTTTTCTTTCTCTGGGAGCTGTCAAGCCCAGGCCGGGTTAGTTGCTCTTTCACCATTTTGTGGCTACAACCAACTCAAGATTGTCTCTTCAGTGTGTAAATTACCAAGCTCCTTTTTGACGGCTATTTTTCCTTCTTCCTGCTGCTTACCACCCTGCTAAACTATTGTTCATCCACTTCCTTCCCAAAGGATAGGCACAGAAAAGGAAGAGGAATCACAAACCGTTCAATTTTGTTTCCTATTTAATAGCTCTAAAGGAAGATTTCATCAATAAGGGTGGGGAAATGAATTGAAGCTAATGACTCAAAGGGTTTTTTGTAATTGTTTGAGTATTTTTTACATCTGGGCTGCCTTCAATCTCTGGTAGAACTACAGATAATCTCAGGTTAAAGATAGTGATTTTGCAGTATTGAGCTGGATTTAGGTCTTTGCAGAGGTTTCCAGGTGCTAGTACAAGATTCTACTCTATGAGTACTCAATAAACACTCATTGACTGAACTGACAACATAGTATGTTTGTGCAACTAAAGGGAGTTCTATCTATCAACTAAATTGAAGGTTATATTTGTTCAGTGTGTCTGATCTAAGCATATGTGAGGAAACTGTTAAAGATCTTGGCATCCCCATCAAATGACTGAGATTAAGCTCTGGAGTTAGACGCTGACAGTAACAGAGATGGGGTGCTTGCCTCACGTGTTCCGTGCCACTTCCATTTCATTCTGTCTGAGTGCTGCACAGGCAAGCAGTACATCTATTTACATTAAGAAAGCCTTCTTTTCAATCTAAAGAGCCAGAAATTCCTTTTTACTGTCTAAAGAATACAGCAAACATCTAAATATATGACTCCTCTGGCTTGGATTAAGATTGCCTATAATTCTAGTCAAAATCGGAAAGATATTTTACAAAATTTGCTGCACATCATATCATGCTGAGTGTCTTCTGTCACAGCCCTGAGCCAAGGAATTCTTCCTTGTCTCATGGATCCATGATTTATTTACTAAGTGTTGTTTCTCTTTTGAGCCTATCTGCATCACACTGAAGTTTTCTCTTATCACCCTCAGACCTCAGAGCTCTGGTTCCCAGAAAAATCGTAGAATAAAAAATCCATATCCTTTGTTTCCAGTAGACCCTGGAGTCTGAGCTGTGTGAATGCTAAAGGGGCCAGAAATCCTGGAGCCTAGAAACAGATAGCAGAGTTGGGGGGCATGGTAAATACGCTGCAGCCAGTTTCATCCTAGGGGTATTTCAAGACCAGAAAGTATTGCTATGGCAACTAAATTGTGTGTTAAAAATACAGGAGAGGTGCTAGAATTCAGATGTTCTTCAGAAAAACAGGAAAGATTAAATGCCAAAAAAAAAAAAGAAAGAAGGAGAGAAAAAAATTTGTTCATGTGTTTGTGTGTGTGATTTACCTCACATGTCAACCATTTATTTTTCCTGAGTGATTGGGGAACTTGGCAACTAGTCATCATAAAATATAGCTGGATACATGAAAAGAAAAATCCTTGTCACTTTCAAAGATTAACTCACCATGAAGGCATTTTTACATAGAAGATCAGCCTCATTTGACCCAGTATTTCACACACAAAAGTATATACTTAGTGATTATCCATAATTGTTATATAAGAACACTCTAAAACAAATACTCAATTCACCAATAGTGATTTAAACAATAATTTTAAAAATCAGAGTCATTCACCTTGGAAGCGCAAATGAATGGAACGCATCAGCCTACTCTGGTTTTTACTTTGGCAAATGTTTTACACACTGCTGCCCCCGGGGTAGGCCAAAACAAGGTCTGAGAAATGTAGCTGTTCTCATGAAGGCTAAAAGAAGCATTGTACTTTCAGCAAAGTGACTGAAATATCTACAACTTTGGTACATCAAATTGCTTTAATATGTCTTTTGAGTATTAAGTGAATAAAGTTATTCTGAAAACTGATTAAAAATCAGTCATTTAAATTTAATCCTTGAATTAAGCCAAAGCAATAATCTACTTTTGAAAATCTTCAGATTCCCCAGCTACCCTTAAATCAGAGATATTTTTTCCCCTGGGAGCCCAATTTTATTATCTTTTTAAGGTGCTTTTGGTACATCTTAGTAGCACCTGATATCTATCTGTCTGTCTGTCTCTCTCCCTCTTTTTCTCTCTTTAAGATTCTCCCTTAATAAACTGGTAATCACAGGCACTTGACCAATACATTCTTGTATATCTAGTTAAGAGCAAGCAGTAGCACTGAGATCAAGAAAACACTCTTCTGCCTCCCCTTTACGCCCATCCCCTCCATCCACTTCCGTTTCTGCATCCTTCCTCTAGAAAAAATGTTTATGATGACCGGCTAGCTGATGCCCCTCAAGGACTTCTTTCAGCCACTTGACACTTAGGGGCTTAGCTCTAGCTGAGGAATCATTTTTTTTCTGCTGTGCTGCCTCTTTCCACAATGTATCAGATTCAGTAGAAGGCGTATTGGTTACATAGCTAAATGCCAAGTATGCTTTTACTTCTCCCTGAGTTGTCTTTCCTTGTAGCTGATAAGACCTAATGGTAAGGATCCTCTTTAGTTTTACCTTAATGATGCCTGAAACCCTGTCCCTCAATGATTATGCCATTACCAACCTTGCCACATTATTCTTTTCCTGTAACCAAATACCAGTCAAGACTGTTGAGATTTTCCATACAGTGACTAATGGTCCTTTTAGTTGCCACATCTTACAGTAGTTCTGGGGCTTTTATTGCTCCCACTATCTTAATTTCAGAAATAAAGAAAGAAAAGTATAATTTGAGTTCCTTCTTTTGCTCTCCACCATGAACACACCGATGGAACCAGCTTAAATTCCAGCTCCAAGGATTCCAAGTTATAGCATGATCCTACAGAGCCTCCTATGGACTTAAACCCACCTTTTTTTCCTAAAGCCATTGATTATAGAAACTTTTGTTAAATGCTGCAACTAAGACATGACAACATAACTCTTATTTTTGTTACCAGCACTCATTTGCTCCACAGGAAACTATCAAAGTTGCATTTGACTGCAAATAAACAAAAGGCCTGACTAAGAAAGACGTTTTCTACGGTTTTATTTTATTTTATTTTTTTGGTCTCACATAACAAAAAGTCCACAGGTGGGTGGTTGTCAATATTGGTTTTGCAATTCAGTGCAGTTCAGAGCTCTGCAATTTTCTTGGTCTTTTCCACATGTATTTCTTCCTCAGAGTAACAAGATGGCTGCTACAGCTCTACCATGTCTGCATTTTAGGCAGGAAGAAGGGAGAAGGGCAAAGAGGTAAAAGGGTTAAGAGCCCTGCCAGCTATGTCTGTCCCTTTCTATTAGGAAAAGCCAAAGCTACACTCAAAATTCTACCCAGCAGACTTCCACTCACAATTATTAGGGAGATCCACGTCATACAGTCACCCCTAGCAAGGTTGGCTGAGAAATTGAGGGCTGTGGTAAGGGTTTGGGCCAGCCAGCCAACAGCATCTGCTACAGTGCCCTCCTTTTTGTTTGACATTTCACATCTGCTTTAGAATTTTTATAGATTTCCATATTTCATTTACATTCCATTTATTCTTAAATGATACCCTTTAAGCCTACAGCAATGTGATATATTTTATGTTATTCTCAGCTTCAAAAATGTTCAGTAAATAAATCTATGTCTGCTTATTGAGCCATTCTGACCCCAAATGGGAGGTATTACTGATTATATGTGTTTGATTTCTTATTCATGAAATTTAGTTCTTTGAAAAAATCTGTAGGTTTCTGTCACAACCTGTTACCTAGCATTTAAGTTGTTGGTATTCTGTAACTAGTCTTCTGTGCTTTACCAGAACAGTGATAATCGATGTGCAGAAGGAATTTAAGAGTCGGGGAAAGATTTGAAGTACCTTCTGACAGATCAAAGACAGAATAAATTTTATCTGATATACTTTTACTATAGTTAAGTTTATCACACGAATTCTTTTAAAATTGGCAAACCATATGGACCACCTGTTAACCAGAATTATTTGATAAACCAAAGTATCTCATTACCTACCAGGTTATAGAGAGTTGGCTATTCTTCTATACTTATAAAATCCCAATATCAGAAGCTTCACTACATATCCATATTATTTTGTAGTAGCAGATTAATTATGTCAAAGGCCAGCTAGAAATAACATTCTCAGTCCTTAAGATCTGCAGTTAAAACAATCATGTCTATCTGCCCTTAAGTGAAATGACATAAAAAGACCTCTACATTTCAAAGGGATATTGGCCAATGACATTTTCATATCACCTCCAGTCTTTTCCTCCTTTAAGTTCTTGTATAATGTGGTGTTTTGTTTTGTAGTATTAACAGTGAGCATTTCCAGCAAGAGCTTTTGGGACACTTGAAATGAGACAGTGATTTGAAGGGTGGGTAATTATAATAATAGCATGACTTTAAACCTTGGGAGAAGAAATTCAAATACTCTCTGCTTTTCCTTCCAGCATTTCTTTGTGCTTTCCACTACTTCCATTTTCACTTCTCCCCAAAATGGTAGCATGGTCAAAGCATTTAGTTCTTCTCCAAGGGAGATGTTGAGCAGTTTGGTCATTTTGCAGGACTCAGAGTGGCCACAGTTCAGTGGAATCAGCTCTCATGTCTCTTTTCTCCCACTCGGCCCTAAGTGGCACGGACCAAGACCACAAATGCTTAGGAGGAAACCCTGCCAGATTTCTTCCCTCCTCAGTCCTACCTTTCCCCCCATCTATCCCCTCCTCTTCTTTCTTCTGTCCTTCCAGAAAGCAGACCCATCCTTTTCTCTCCTTGAACATTCTCACTTCCTCTTTTATCTTTTGGAGCAGGAGGCTAAGGTTATTGTCTCAGCCCAGGGCCAGCTCAGTGCTTGGCACTAGGAGGGGACAATATGTTCTCCCATAGTCACTGTGTTTCTCTTGCACTGGAATGTGCATTGAATTCAGCCTTCCTTAAATTATACTGGAAAAACCAGGTAAGTTTTAGGTGTTGGAGAAGTGATAGAGTAGGTCTCTTGGCTTGCTTTGGTCTGATGCTGTTAATGCATTACCAGTTTGGAATAAGGGAGTGCCCCGTATGCTATGGCCTTTTGCATTATGGTTTTGAATTAAAAATTCTGCTAGTAATAAAGGGTCCTTTTGCTTCTTATTTTCTGGGATTTTCTTCAGGATATACTTATCTCAAGAGCCTTGTGAGAAGATGGTTGTGATCTAGAGTGATATACCTTGGGTATTCCTAAGTCCCTTCAGCATATACCATCTATATACACAATATCCCCTGATTTTTAATGCAAGCCCTCATCGTTCCTTTTCTTGATGTCTAACTCCTCTGTATTCACTTCTTCCATAAGTTCAAAAATTAATAAAGCACATATTATCATGTACTGTCTTCACTGGAAAGTACATAGTAATCTTGCTAGATACAAAAAAGCATTAGCTGTAGAGAATTGTTTGAGACTTGGTGGCAACCAGAAAACCAGTATTTGTTGATTTGGTCTTCCTGGTACAATAGGAAAATGGTTTTGTGATTATTTTGTTCACTATAGTAAGAGTTTAGCTATACATGTTAGACTCAGAGCCAAGTAGAGAATTCCTGAAGGAGGTTAGTTGGAACTATTTGGGAGGAAAATGTTACAAAGAGTCATTCATATAAAATTAAAGCTTAATTTTAGGATCACTTAAATTTTAGAATTTTAGAATCACTTAAAAATTCTAAATGAGTAGTTCTCCTAAAATGCCAAGTACTATGAGGTTTTTTTTTTCCTTCTGAGAGTTTTATGGGTTTTTTTTTTTACTTTTATTATTTTTTTATTCTATTTTGAAATAAATTCAAAATTATAGGAACAGTTGCAAAAACAATACTAACCCCATACACAGAATTCCATCATACCCTGACCCCCCTCCCCCGATAGCTCAATCCACCAACTTTAACATGCTGTCACATCGCTATTTCTTTCCCTCCCTCCCTATCATCCATCATCTATTGCTCTGTCTTCTGAACATATGAGAGTTAGCTGCGCACATTCTTGAACATACACTATAATTCACGTATACACTTCCCATGAACAAGAACATTCTTTTATGCAATTCCATTAATCGCAGCTAAGAAGTACAAGAGATTCAACAATGATACGAAGCTTACATTCTATATTTCCTTTTCCTTATGTCTCAGCTGTGTCCCTTTGAGCCACCTGTCCTCTATCCTCCAATCCCATCCAAGTTCATCCTTGGCATTCAATTGTCATCTTGTTAGACTGTCCTTTTTTTTTTTTTTTTTTTTTTTTTAATTTTCAGTTGTGGAAACATATATACAGCCTTAATCTTCCCATTCCACCCCCTCCCTAGCCTTCCATTAGTGGGATTAATCACATTTAGAATGTTGTAATGCTCTTTCCCACCATCCATTACTAGAAATTTCCCTTCACCTCAAACAGCAACCCTACACTCATTTCTTAACTCCCCATTGCCCCTTCCCCCATTTCTCTTAATCCAAACTCTACTTTTCGTCTCTATGGTTATATTCTCTGATAATTTCTTTGTGTTTACTGTGGGGCTTAAAATTAACCTCTTAAATTCATATCAATTTTGTTTTTCTTTGATACCACCTTCACTTCAATAGGACACATAAACTATGTTCCTATACTCCTTCATTCCCCCACCTTTATATAGTTGTCTAAAATTACATATTTTACATTGAGTTCAAAACCACTGATTTGTCATTAGAGTTTGTGTATTTTATATCCTGTAGGAAGTAAATAGTGGAGTTACAGTTCAAAAATTATTGAGTTCTATTTGTATTCCATTGTGGTTGGAGAATGTGCTTTGAATATATTCAATTTTTTTTTTTTTCAATTTCTTGAGGCTTGTTTTATGTCCCAGCTTACGGTCCCTTCTGGAGAAAGATCTGTGATCACTAGAGAAAAATGAGTGTCCTGGTGATTTGAAATGTAAGGTACTATATATGTCTGTTAAAATTCTCTTTATCTCTTTCTCCTTTCTTTGTTTCTCTGTTGGTAGGACTCCCTTTAGAATCTGAAGTAGGGCAGGTCTTTTATTGGCAAAGTCTCTCAGCATTTGTTTGTCTGTGAAAAATTTAAGCTCTCCCTCAAATTTGAAGGACAGTTTTGCTGGATAAAGTATTCTTGGTTGGAAATTTTTCTCTCTCAGAATTTTAAATATGTCATGCCACTGCCTTCTCACCTCCATGGTGGCCGCTGAGTAGTCATAACTTAGTCTTATGTTGCTTCCTTTGTATGTGGTGAATTGCTTTTCTCTCGCTGCTTTCAGAACTTGCTCCTTCTCTTCAGTATTTGAGAGTCTGATCAGAATATGTCTCAGAGTGGGTCTATTTGGATTTATTCTATTTGGAGTTTGCTGGTCATTTCTGCTTTGTGTATTTATATTGTGTAGACGGTTGGGGAAGTTTTCCCCAACAATTTCTTTGAATACTCTTTCTAGACCTTCACCCTTCTCTTCCCCTGCTGGGACACCAATGAGTCTTAAGGTTGGACGTTATTTTATCTATGGTATCCCTGAGATCCATTTTGATTTTTTTGATTTTTTTCTCCATTCTTTCTTTTGTTCTTTCATTTTCTGTTCTGTGGGCTTCTAGAACACTGAGATGTTGTTCAGCTTCCTCTAGTCTTGTATTGTGAATATCCAGAGTCTTTTTAATTTGGCCAACAGTTTCTTTAATTTCCATAAGATCTTCTATTTTTTTATTTACTCTTGCAATGTCTTCTTTATGCTCTTCGAGGGTCTTCTTTATGTCACTTATATCCTGGGCCATGGTCTTCTTGATGTCCTTTAAATCCTTTGCCATGTTTTCGTTCCTCGATTGTAGTTCTTTGATTAATTGTGCGAGGTACTGTGTTTCTTCCGATATCTTGATTTGTGTGTTTGGAGTTGGATTCTCCATATCGTCTGATTTTATCATATGCATTAAGATTTTCTGTTGTTTTTGGCCTCTTGGCATTTGTTTTGCTTGATAGGGTTCTTTCAAGTTGTTAAAAAAAAAAAAAAAGGATGTCGATCTAATTTTTCAGAAACACAGTTTGGTGACATACACTTGCTCTAACTAACCAGCAGATGGCATCTGTGAGTCACCTGTATCCCTCAAGTCAGTTCTCAACCTTGTTCCCGTGGTGTGTGGGGAAATGATTCTTGTGGGGTTCAGTTGGAGACCTCAGTTTGGGTGTGTTGCTGGAGCCATCCGCCCTGAATGTGGGGCATGTGTACAGGCGGCCAGGGAGGAAGGGCGGTTTTAATATTCAAATCCCTCAGGTTCCTGGAGATTCAAGGCTGTCGCAAGAGTCTAAACCTTCATTTCAGTTCAGCCTCAGACCCTCTCTCTCGCTGACCCACAAACCACCAGGCTTGGCGTAGCATCCCTGGGTTCTCCGAGCGAGTCCCCCTGCCCAGCCGCGATCCTCCAGGAGCTCAGCTGAGGGAATGCCGTGCTGTGTCACCAGTGCGCACCGTCCCTCAAGGGAAGCCCTGGGCTGCCGGGCCGTGGCGGCGCACTCTCAGCCTGAAGCAAAAATGGCTGAACAGGGCATCTCAACCCCCTCCTCCTCGCACAGTTCCTCCTTCCCAGCTCCGGGACAACTGGCGGGGCTCTGGACTGTGGGCACGGCCCCGGGCAGGAGTTTATCCAGCCCTCTGGGGAACCAGCTGCTAGCCACGGGATTTCTTTCTGCTTCCGGCTCTCCCCTCCGTTCCCCCGTCCCCAAGGGTATCTGCAGCAGGCTATCTTCCCAGCCAGACATGGAGAGGCTGGCCCAGCCCCCTTTTGCTGTGTTTTACTGCATGGTTCCCACTATTGCAGCTGCAGCCGCTCCTGGGTTTTTCCCTTTTTTTTTTTTTGTAAAAGAGCCAGCCGGTCTCCAAATGCCAAACCCTGGCTTCCCCAGACTGTTGTGCAGCTGTGGGTCTTCCAGCCGGCTTACTCACTCGTTTCAGAATGCAGACTCCCAGTTTCACCAAGTATGCGGCCCCTCTGGAACTAGGAGACCTCGTCCAGCTGGCGCATCGCTGTAACCGGTATTCTGGGTCACTTTCTGGTTTTTAGCTAGTGTTTTTCACGGAGGTGTTTTTTCACCCTGTCTCACCTAGCCACCATCTTAGTTTCTCCACTATGAGGTTTTTAATTGTTCTGTGGTCATATACTGCCCTGGCCAGCTATCTTGTAAAATGTTTTTTTATAATCACAATAGACAGAGTTGGAGAGATGGCAAGAGGATAGATCCATACAAATCCATTTTTTTCCTGGTGACCAGTAAACACTGTCTGCCTATCAGTGTGATTTAGTCTGTGGTGTTATCTTCCTTTATAACTGATGTATTATAATTCTGCTGTCATATTAGCTGCCTTATCAATGACTATATGGCCTTTTTTATGGCTGTATTGTTTACTGACTTTAAAAGTCTCTATAACTTCTTCACCCTACCCTGTTACTGCCATCCCCTTTAGTAGTGATCTGGGACGTGGAGGTCAGTGACTATCCTATTTGCACATGTCTTCAATCCGAGAGTCTAACCCCTGAGCACTTCATCAGTTCAGAGAATAGGATGGGTTTGGAGATGGTTTTCATTTTTAATTGGAGTATTTTTCTTTTGGGTCCCATTCCCTTTCTAGCTCTTCCACTCCTAGGGGAAATACCATAATTTGGGGTGAAAGGCAAGCTAAGAATTGTCAGTACAGTTGTCACAGAAACAAAGATGGGACTATAACTATAGCAGAATCTAAAAACTCCATTTGGAATTTGCTACGTGAAAATCTGTAGAAACACATTCAACAGAAGAGAGAGATTTTAGACATTTCTAGGCTAAGCTCAGCCCTAGTTTAAACCTTACCTTTATTTCTTACCTTGGTGCTGTAACACTTTACTGCTCAGTAAGAGCAACTTTCATTTCTGTCTGTACCAGGGGTCAGCAAAGTTTTTCTGTAAAGAGCCAGCTGTAAATATTTTAGGCTTTGCAGGCCAAAGTCTCTGGTGCAGCTACTCAACTCTGCCAAATGAGCATGACTGAATTCCAATAAAACTTTATTTACAACAACAGACAGCAATGGGGCATGGTTTATCAATCCTGATCTATTGCTCCTTTCCACACTCCAGTCTGTATACATTTTCGAAAGTGAAGAGTTAAGGAAATCTAATTTGCCTTTCACAGTTCCAGAAAATGTAATTGAATAATACTTGTAGGCCTGTTACTAAAAGATGGTATTGAAAATCAGCATTTCGTTTGGGGACAAGATACATACCATGACCTAGTGGTTTTTCCTAAAGTGTTTTCTGGTGGATGAGCCTCGGGGGCTGCCATAAGGAGTGGCCAGTAGGAAGTCCTAACAAATGGTGCTTCAGCCCCGAATTCTGACCTCAAATAGAGCAGGTCTACTTTTATCTGTTAAATATGAGGCTCTTGTAAGATGTTGTTTGTAAAAAGGGTTCTGCTATTAAAGAACACACTGGTTTACATTTTTTGCAGTTACTGATGCCTTTTCATAATGGACACTTTATAAGAAGTACCGTGTATTGCTTTGTAATTAATAGGAAAAAAACAGGTGAAATGTTTAAAAAGGAACTACAAATCAGCTAAATTAAAATTCATGTCCCTTTGTTTCTCTACTTCACTCCCCCTATCATACCCCCTTTAACAGATTATAACTCTGAGGGTATAAGGTACAAAGCAAGACAGAGGCAGAGTCCTGTTTCTCATATGATGCCGCTGCTGGTCATTACACCACATTACCTTGAAATGTCCTTGTGACCTTCGGAAGCTGAAGGAGTCTTTGGAGCCCCTACTGGTTTGATAACCTCATCCATCAGAATGTCACTGAAGCCTCAACATTTTCTTCTTCACCTGCTCATGTTCCCTCTTCCCTTGGCTCCACTCTTGAATGCCCCCAAGCTATTAGGGTCTGAGCTGTGCTTGAAGTTGGAACAGTTCTAGGAGTGGCTCCCTGGAGGTTACCTCAGGGAGGTTTCCCAGCCCCTGACACCCAAACATTGGCTCTCTCAATAGTGTTGGCTACAAGTCTTAGATGTAACCCAGACAGGCTGTTCTGGTTCCTGAAGAAGGTGCCATTAGGCAAGTCCTCTTCTGTACATCAGTATAAAGCTCGGTGTTGGCTCTTGGGGATTCAGTGCCAGAGTGGGAGGATTCAGAGAAATCTGAGTTCTTACCCAGCTTGGGCATGATTCCTTCCCTGGCTTGTGAAAATTCATAATCTTTTCTGTCTGTACCTTTCAGAATGTGAATTAAAGCAGAGGGGTGTAGTGTGTGTGTGTGTGTGTGTGTGTGTGTGTGTGTGTGTGCGTGTGCGTGTACACGTTGGATTCCTGCATGGAGGCAGGATGCCCATGTAGATTTATCAGCCAAAATAAGGACATAAAAAGGAGTCCCAGCACATGGGGTAATGGGCATAGGGGAGATAAATGTTGTTTTTCTTGATAGAGAAGGGAGAGCCAGCTGAACAAAAGAAACCGTTTAATTCACAGAGTGAAGTATTCTAATGAAGTCTTATTTTGTACCTCTCATTCTGTACTGAGTTGATGTGGAAAGGTCTAGCCTGCAGCAGTGCCTTAGCCAGATACGAGTGATTTATTCATCACTGCCTCCTTCACTCAGATTTTCTCCTTTCAGCCATCCAATATCCATCACCAGAAAGCCTAGTTTCTGTATAGGAGTTTACCCTGGTAGCTGGCCTGGAATACATTTTGAAGGATTAGTGTACATGGCATGGAGACTGGCCCCCGTGCCCAGCACGCTCTGGTGAATATTCATGTCGGCACCTGAGAGGGTTGTTTCTGAAAAGGCAGCTTGGGCAGAATGTGTTCCAAAGAGGGAGTGTTTTTCTCTTGCCTGACAATCCTACAGCCAAACAAATGTGGGAGGAAGGGGAAGCTACTCTGCAATTGTGAGTATTCATGAGACGGAAACTGCATCCTCACATATTCTGCAGCAGTGGGGAGAATTATGACCCTCCAGGGAGAATAGTATAGGTGATTCCAGAAGGAAAAAAAAAAAAGGCAACTTCCTATTTAGCCTTTGGTCCTATAACCCACACAAGTTTAGTTTAATTATGGCCATTTAGCAGTTAGGAAAGTTAAGAGTTATTAATGTTCAGCTGAAAACGTTTGAATTAAAACTTGTGATCTCAGCTTTGAAGACCTGGATCAAGAAAACTGTATTGAATGGCCAGTGATCAAAAGAATTCCATTGAAAAACATAATTAGCCATTTTTCCCTCTGTTACCAAAAGTTACATAAAACCTTGCTTTTTTCACTTGCTTTGCACCATTCTTCAAAAGATTTATCACACAGTTACATATTAAATTGATTAATTATCTTTAATTTATAAGAACTTATCATAGTTAGGATTTTCACCTTTTATATTTGTGGTGAAAATGTTGCTATAATTATTCTCAATGTTGTCTTTATTTTAAAGGTAAGCTATGTATTATATGGAGGATTAGGATTTGTCAGTCACTTTACACTTCAAATAGAATAATCTACTCCAAGAGTCTAAATTTTATGGCACTTGCAATTTATTATAGTTTTATTTTTCTGTTTTAGAGGTTGATTGTTATGTGAAAGCCTTCATAGAAGAATTTCCTGAAGCAAGATCATTGGAGAAGGGACGAAATTTAACACCAGGTAGATAACAAACAGACAGACGGATAGACTAAATTTCATGTACAAGAATGCAAGGGAAGGAGGCAGTAACTCAGTAAAGAGAGAACCCAAAGAAGGAATGAGCGATAGGTAGCACAGATCGTACTGCTGAAGGAGGATGAGGTCTGAATTGGATGGGTAAATGTGTTAGAATCATTTTCAGCAAGAGTTGAGGACTTTGTAGATTGTGCCCTGTGGGGAAAAGAAGATGATTCAAAGCTGGAGCAAAAGTTGAAACCCAGATCTGATTTGGGTGAAAAGGTCAGGCCTATAAGAAAGAGAAGGAGGTGTAGGAAAATCATACTGGCTGTGTTAAGAGAGACCGGAGAAGAGATTTGGTAGGAACAAAAATAGAGATTACGCGATTGAATAGGAAGAGTTTTGCCTTGTAGTTCATCCCTGCTGGAATGTTCTCTTGCCTGTAACATTCAGAGTTGAGCCTTCTCACCTTGTTTTGCCCTTCCATTCTCTCCCTTTTTCATCAGGTTGATAGAATACAAAGATCTGCCTGTAGCTAAATTGTGAATTCTCCCACAGTCACAGATTCCTATGAAACTTGACCCAGGGGAATAGAAGGGAACTGTGGAGCTTATTAAATTTCTCTTTGGCTCTGCTTCTTGGTGCTTTGTAGGCTGTGTGCATGTGGGCACATATTGGTATGTGGTCAAAGGAGGAGCAGGAGAATAAACTCAAGAAGAAATGGTGGTCAAAGTTGATTCATTTCATAAATTATCAAAATCATGTGTGAGACGGGGTTGGAAGACTAGCTGGATAGTATTTTTGGATTGAAGCGTAGTTGAGTCTACGGAGCATAAAGATGCTGTACTGGGATGAGCTACCTGGGTTTTGTGAGACAGGTGGTCCCCTCTCCACTTTACATCATCTTCTCTTGTTCTGCTCCCCATGTCTCCCTCAGTTCAACTCAGTAGAGTTAGTTTATGGTGTGTAAGGCATTGTGCTGGGGCCATGAGGAATACCAAGACCCTCAGCCCATGGTCCCTGCACTCTGCTTGGTCAGGGTGGCCCCTTCTTACTGAACTTGATCTTGAAAGCTGAAGGAACGGATCACTGGAGGGTCTTAGGCAGGGAACCTGCAGCCAGGTGACTTTACTCCCCCAACCTATTTGATGAAGGCCCACATTGGGGCCATTTTGTTCTGTTGGAGTCATAAATGTATATAAATGTATTTAGAGACCCAAGAAGTAAAATTCCTAACCCTGAGCTTATCTATTAGTGACCTCTGAGCTCTTTAACACATCTTCTCACCCTCCTTATAATTTCATAAAATTGGGGGAAACAGAAAAGCTCATGCAAATGCATATTGCTATCTGCTGTTAACAGAAGAAAGAAATTCTGGTCTTTTTCTAATCACAGCAACCCCTAATTGCATTCCTAGCAAATGAAGCTGAAAGTGAGCTGGGCTTGATACCTAAGGAGCTAAGCCCTGTGGTCTGGGCAGGACCTCACCATTTCTGCTTCTTACGCATCCTTTACTGATCCTGCTGGCAAGGGCCGGTCTCACTGATTGTGTGTACGCATCATGGTGAGGGAGCTGCTGAGATCAAGGAAGATAGCCTTGCTGCGGAGAGGGGAATTGATGATGCCAAATTTAAACACAGGGAAAGATCAGTAAAACCTGGCATACCTGCTTTGTGTGTCACTGCTGAAAAGGTCCGTAAGATAATGAGACTTTACCTTTTAAAATATAACAAGACCATTTGAATGGTTCCCAATATTTTTGATGCCAACATTTTGCTTAAGGTAGGGGCTATATTGGAAAGAGTCACCTTGAAAAATATAAGAAAGCTGCTTTTCTTCTGAAAGGCTCTTTGGCCTGGACAAAATTTTCTCATACATCTACATCAAATGCATAAAATGAAAGAATTTTCATCAAATTCAACTGCATAATATGAAATCTAGATTATAAACTGGGCCAAAACTTATTTGTTAAAAAAGCATATGCCAAGTGATTGAATAATCTGTAAAAGATTGCTTGGGCAGTGAGTGCTTAGCCCAAGTAAGAAGATTTGGTAAGTAACTTAGAAAAATAAATTTGCATTGAAAGCAGGAAATGTACTGATTATAAATTGTTGTTTTTTTTTTTTTTCCAAATGTGATAATGTATGCAAGAACATTTGGAAACAGTAAGGTCTTGTGAATGTGAGATAGGATTATGACTAGTTGTTCACCATTCATTCCATACTTGGTGTTTATCGAATATTGTGCCAACACCCATGCCATTTGGTACCATGGTGTTAGCTTTTATGTGATCACATAAAACTTGAAATGAAAAACTTGATCCCTTTAAGGAGTGAAAAGATGGCCTCAGTTAACTGTTAAAAGTTGATAGTTTTGTATTGTCTCAAAGTTTTGGAAAGTTTTGTCCTATCCAGCTGACCATAGTTTATCCTGCAGGCATGTTCTCCATGGACATATTTTCACATTCAGATAACTTACCTGGATTATATTGTACCAAATGTGATGAAGAGAGAAAACACCTCTTTTTCTTCATGCCCCCTTTCTCAATAAGGCAGCCTACACAGTGGAGCTCAAGTTTATACCTTGCCATCTTCTTACTTTTTTTCCACCTTATGTTTTAGTGACTGAATACGGAACCTACACATTCCAGACAACTGAGAGCTTGAGCTTGCCTTTTCCCTGGTCAGCTGGAAAAGAGTATTGTTAACCAGTGCCATTGTTTCTTCCCTCTTAGGGAAATCACCCTCTATGTCCTAGATATGGGAGATTAACAAATATCAGACAGTATGTATACTTTCTGATGTCCTCTAACATATTTCTCAAGAACCCATTCCATCTGGTGAGCAGCCTGTATTTCCCTGCTGGAAGAAGGCTGGCATTCCTTTGTGCTGAAAGGTTATGGCCCACTTAGAGGAAGGGCTCCTGTGGTGGCAGCTCCTTGGGAGATCTCATGTCTGGAATCTTCAGGGCAGCCACCTGGTCCACTTTACAACCTAAATAAAACAATGTTACCTGATTCCAGTCTCCTGCTGAGCAACTCATTTTGCGCTTGCAGTTCTTAGTTTGACCTTGCTTCTGACCTGAGAATGAAGCTACGTAATTGAACCCTGTGACAGCTGGTGATAAGCATCCTTCTCATCTGGGAAAATCCCAGTTTCTCACCAGTGAAGTTGTTTCTCTAAAGCTGTATTAATTCCTTCTGGCTGCTGTTAGGGTCCCTCCTGCCTCCTGATAGCTGAGATTAGAACATAGCCTCTAACATGTTGTTTGTCTTTCTGCTCCTCATTTAGCAAAGTGAGAACTGGACAGGCACAGAAATCTCCCTTCCTGACCCCAACTTCTTACCTTTCTTCCTCACATTCATGTCTATCAAGTCTGTTCCTTTGCTTCATGACCCTTGCTCCTTCCTCTCTATTCCGAGAGTTAGTCAGCCCCTCTCTGAACCCACTTAACTTCTCACCAGCCTACAACTGGCCAAGAAGGGGCCCCTTCTTGCTCCCAAGGTGTCCCTGCTGTGGAGAGTTGTGAACTATGCTGATTGTTTCATCTCTGCATGGCCCCCTCCCAGCAGCTGAGCAGGTCCCATTGAGCCTATTCCAAGGCCTGTTTTGTCTTTCCATCCCCACATTGCATTACTGCCACTCTCAGCTTCTAGGAAGAATCTTCTTTCATATGTGAACAAAAAGATTGCCTTCCAGAATGGGCTCCCTCACCATCCCTGTTCTCCACCTCACTGTTTCTCTGGTCCTGTAACTATCACATTGCCATTGCCGTCCTTACTCATCATCGTTCTAGCTACTCTTTGTTGAGTGCCTTCTCTGTCTCATGCTGCTAGGAGCTTGTTGTAGGCCCTTTTGCTCCAAGTGGCAGAAGCCAAGTAAATATGGCTTCAGCCATAAATAGTGACTTTATCGAAATAATTGAGAGACTTCTGACAGAACACTAGGGCAGAAACTCTGGTGGCCCTAGTCTGATGAGACTGAAACCAGAGGTTAGAATCCTGTCAGGGTCCCAGGCAGTCCTCTCTAGGGCCACACCATCTGTCTTTTCTGCTTCTTACTACAGGTGACTTCCGTTGCTACTTTGCGCCTATCATGAAAGAGGATATGTCCAGAAAGCCTATATTTCATCATCTCATTTTAAATGAACAGGGCCAATTAAGCTGGACGCACTCATAATTCTAAGTGTTTGAGACAAAAATCTGATCAGCCCAGCATGGAACATGTGTTTTCCTTGAATGCACTCAGGTCTGCAGGACAGAGAGCAGGAATCTCCCACCTCCACTTTGAGAATAGGCCAAGAAACAGTTCTCAAATGGTGTTACTGTGTAATGGACAGAGACTCCAAGAAAACCTCTACTGCATATGTTGTCGCAGAGAATTATAAGATGTTAGAACTGGAAGAGCCCTTAGAAATCATCAAATCGAGACCTTTAATTTCACGAGGGATGTAACAGGTACAAGTAAATTAAGTGACTTGCCTAATGTCACTCAGTAGGGTCTCAGTAAATATTTGTGAACTGTTGAATGGAAGAACAATTATTTCTGAAGAGCTGAAAGATTTTTAACACCGAACAGTCTATACAAATTTTTGAGGTCAACAGTATCTTTGATTTGACTGAGATATTAGAAATGGATTTGATAATAAATTATTACTATATTACTAATATCCTGGCAGTTGGTCTTCCTTTAGTTGTCTGTTTTCACCCAAATGAGAAAGCAGTTAGTCACAGCAGCAGTTGTGGCCCCAGGCCTTCCAGTGGAGTCTCCCACAAACCATGGACAGTTAGAAACCAGCAAAACAGACACTTACTCCTGGTCTAAAAGGCACCGTTCAGTGGAGAAGCTGTTGATCTCAACTGTTAAGCCTCGGCCATTGTTCACAATCCAGCACAGAATTAATCCCTTAAGAAAGGGATGAGAAAAATGCCATTCAGCACAACATAGTTTGTCATCGCATGCATAATGCAGACTTTCCAATTAGAATGCTACAATTTGGAAACTTTCTTCACAGACTGATGAGAGAGCAATTATTTTAGAGAAGGGAAAACAGTCCACAGGGTTTGCCTCAAGTCACTTCTGACTCAAGCCACATAGATGAGAGTTTTGAAAACATATTTGCTATTGAATTTTGTATCAAAACACCAGCAAGGAGAGCAATTAGTTGCTGTAAACCGAACCCCTGGTAATCAATGGTATGCAGCCAGCCAGAGCATTTATGGAAGATGTAAGCAAAATCACATCTGCTAATCAATTTTAAAATATCAACACTTCACTGCTTCTAAGGGAAACTCCACAATGAGGGTAAGGGAAGATGGAGGAGACAACATCACCAGGCATTTCGTGCAGGGTTCATTAGGTAGAGGGGTTTGTGGCAACAACCAAACACAGACTGGCTCTGCATCACTAGATCTTGGCCAGCAGCTTCCTTTATTCAGCCCCTTTTGAGAATGGCTTCTGATGTACTGATGGAGGTGTGGAGGTGTGGAAGTCAGAGGGAGTGCATCTGTCCTGGGCAAGCTCACTGGGCAAACATTCCCAGCCAGGCTGAAAATCATAAATATCCCTGTGCTGTTGCAGGTGCAAAGACATAGGAACATGCTTTGCTGACACAGAAAGAAGTGAAGGAATTGGTGGGTTTTTTGGTTGCACCTGATTAGAACAAAATTCTTCTCTGGGGGCAAGGGAGGTGGGGAGAAGATTGAACCAGTTTTTTCTTTAGTTTCCTTCAGTGGCACTTGCTTTTCCTAGTTGCACCAACAAAGGGATTTTCATTCCAGCCTATCTAAATTCCAAGCAAATATGCATCCTGGCACATAAATTAGAATCCCTCTTAAAAACACTGAAGTGTTGGTGAGTCTGAGCCCTAGGCTTGATAACTTGAGATCTATCAGTGTCCCTTTTCCACTCAGGAGTCACCACGATCCCACATTTCAATGCCCTGGGGGCCCTTAAGAAGAAAAATAAAGAGGAAATGTCTCAACCAGTATGCATACTTGGCTGCTAGTCAGAAATAAATTCAGGCCAGGAGAAATTATTGAGGTAAAGATCAATAGACTAAGCTAATAAAAATTAATATCTTCAGCATGCAAACTATGATAGACAGTGGATTAATATCCTTTAACATAGAGGGCATTTTGTAAGTCATTAACAAAAGAATAAATATACTAGGAGAAAATAAATGAAATGTTCACATTCAATGATGAATAAAAGACTTCAAATTACAGCAATGAGATTTATTTCATCTGTCAAATTGGTATTATTTTTAAAGATGGTACACAGTATTGGTGATGCACAGAAACAGGCATTCTTATACTGATGGTGGTCTGAGTATAAAATGGTACAGACTTTTGTGGAGGCAATGGTGTACAACTATTTGGCAATGCATATCAAAGCCAAACAATGTTTATATGTTCTGCTCCAGAAGGACATGTAAACTTTCTAAACTTTAGAAACTTTATAAAGCAGTAGTCATAGAGTTAGCTTAAGAATGTTCATCGCAGAGTTCGTAATAATGAAAGATTATTAACTACCTACATTTCCAATAATAAGAGATTGATTAAATAAATTAAGGGACATTCATACAGTGAAATACTGTGAAAAACATTTGATGATACAAAAAGACATTCATAATAGATACTAATCAAAAGAAGCAAGTTACAAACCATGCACCTATATATGTGTTTACAAAATTACTAGTATAGGTGATTTTCATTTTAAAATAATAATTTGTGTTAAAACAAATTGGTTGACTATATAGAATTAACTACTATAAAGTATGATGTGCACAACTTTACAAATTCTTTTAGTATCTTATCACTCCAAGAATCTCTACTAGAGTGTTTATGATACTCATTATTGGTCTTCCTCTTTCATCTTCTCCTTATCACAGATCTTCAGGGAATTATTTTTCCATGAAATATTTTGAGATATAGTAGAGTTCTATCCCAAAAGGGATTGTTTATTTTCATTTGGATACGCTGGTAGAAACAATAATTCATGATTATCCAGAAGGAAAAAGGGGTCTGAGAAACCTGGCTCTCTACAAATAATCCAAAATCCTGTTGGGGGAAGAGCCTCAACATTGTTTCACAACACACCTGCTACCAGACCTGTTAAACGAAGAGAATAGTTAAGTTTTTCCTGGTTTTAATCTATTCTGGGAGAGTTATGAATAATTTCAGCCCAGAACATATACAGAACATATACCATGAACAAAGCCCACATGTTTGAAGTAGAATTTTGAAAAAGATAAAGAGCAAAGGTCTTTCTCAGAAGGCTTATAATCAAACTGACAGCAAGCCCATAGCACAAGCAAAAAATACATTTTTGAAAGTCACTCATAATAAGTATAAATTAGCATAGGATAACTGCATAATAATGCTGAAAGGCTCTAGAATAATAAAGAAATGACTAATGAGGGAAGTGATTCACTTTCTTGTCAAGCAAGCTGGTATAATCTAAGAATATTATTATTGAACACTAAAAAACAATAGGGCAGAATCCTGTCTGTTCATTCAGAGCAGTTTGAGAGATTAAATACTCAGTGAATAAAAGGACAGGTGTACTCTACTTATGCTTTCCAAAAACTTTTAGCAATTCTCTCTATTCTGCTCTACTTAAATGATGAATCTTCAAAATATTAGGTATTGTGGGTTTAGTCACTGAAAGCAAACAAGATTACAGTTGAAAACAAAGGAACAAAGGGTAAGAGGATAGGGGAACACAGGGTGGCATAGGTGTATAGGTGATACTAACTTGAACTTGTGCAAAGGATTTTCATTGATAACAATTGCAAGATTAAGAGAAAATAATACAAACTACTTTTATGGAGCAATAGGTTACAGGCTGTAAATTATGGCCAAGGTCATGAACTGGGAGTAAAGGAAACATTTGGCAGAGCAAGTACATGAATGGGCTCTGGGTCAGGATACCAGAGTTGGAATCTTATGTCTGCCACTCATTAGTTGAATGAGTTTAAGCAAGTTACTTAATAGCTTTAAGTTTAACCTTCTCATCTGTAATTTTCTGGGAATTATAGTGCTCCCTAAGAGGAGACTTGGACTTAATAAGATAAATTATATAGAGTACTTAACACAGGGCCTGGTACACAGTGAGCATTAAAAAAAAATGTGGACCACCATCATCATTGTATCTGCTCAGCAAACATTCATTTGAATGTCGGATCTGTGTGAGACACAATGCCAAGTACTGGCTGTATTAAGATCAAGAAACACATAGGCACTGCCTTCACAGAGTTCACTATCTATTCTAGCAGATGTAGGAAGCAAGTGCTCACAGCCAACTATAAAACAATAACATAGTTATCTGGTATGGGAAGGACTTCAGAGGCTGAAATCATAGTATACAGTGACTTGTCTTCCCTGTGGCCTTGTCAGAAGTAAAGCACTGGCGTATTTAAATCACAAGTCTGATCCTGTATTACAGTGCTTAGATTTATTATTATTATTAAAATTGAAGGATAATATACCTATAGTGCACAAATCTTAAATGTATAGCTCAATGAATATTTACATGTGTTTATACCCATGTAATTGCTACACAGACCAAAATTAGAACATTTTCAGCATCCTCATACCACTTCCCAATCAATACCTCCCTCAGCAGTAACCGCTATTCGTATTCCTTCACCATAGATAAATTTGTCTGTTTTTAACTTCATGATGGAATCATACAGTCAATGCTTAGGTTCTTATCTGGGCAGCAAAAGGGGAGAAGAACAGCATCAAAGAAAAGGATCAAGGTAATAAATCCCTAATAATGAATAAGAAAGTTTGAGTAATGAATATATGTTTACCTGTATATCCAAATCAAATCATCTTACCAAAGTTACGTAAAAATTCTGGTGAAAATGAAAAGGAGCCAAAAACATGATGATAAAGGTCGTGGGACATGTAGTTATCACCAGTAGAAAGCACAGATTCCCCTATGAACAGTGGGCCCAAGGATGGTACCTTTGGTGAGCCCAGCCAACTGGAGATGAGAGCCAGAAGAATCAGGTATAAGGATTTGGAGACAGAGGGTGCCTGGGATTGGGTGACTTGTGAAATAAGCACCTAAAGAAACAAGCCTCCCACTGCAGCCTAACACCACCTGTCCTTTGTACCCTTCTTGGGGATTCACTTTCGTTGTCTGGTACTAGAAGTGTTGTGGGACAAAGAAGGCAAGTGGGAGAAGTAGAGTAGGTAAGAGTCACTCAAATCTACAGCCTCATGAAACAGCCAGTTGGAACATTTTACAGCATTCTTATGTTTTTCTCTTTGGTCAGGTTATTACTTTGGGACTGTGATGATCGAAGCTATAGCTACTACATTGAGGTTTCTACCAACCAGCAGCAGTGGACCATGGTGGCTGACAGAACTAAAGTCTCCTGCAAGTAAGTTACTTCCTTTCAGGAACTTATCCCAGTTGAAAAGACAAAGTCTTTCCTATGGCTTCAGAAGATTCCAGTAAATATTCATGCAATCACCAAATTATATATTTGGAGGTTGAAAATACAGTCTTATGATCTTTTCCTTTCAGTTTTGACTATTATTTAGTTGAGAATGTACTTCATGTGACCAAACAAGCTTTCCCTATCTCGTGGTTTGAACTTGAACTTGAACTTTTGAAAATGACCTCTGTACCTAAGCATGGGAAAAAGATGCTTTCCTTATATGGTCCTCTCTTGGGCAACCTCCCCTGAATCCCACACTACCCTTTACGACTTTTCTCTTCCTTAGAGAAATCTGCTTAAGTGATACATACTGTAGTAGTTATTCTAGGACTCTATCCTACTTCCCACTCTCAGGTAATTCTCAGAATTAGCTTTAAATATTTATCTCATCTCAGTGGTTAGCCAATCTGTTACCTAAATTAAGGAAATGCTTTGTGCCTTAGATTCTCTACAAGCAAGCAGAGACAGTTAATGCATATGGCATTGGGCCTCTGGTTGAGCTCACCTTGTTACAGGGGAAGCTAGGAGGAAGATTCTGTGGGTTCTGACCGGCTTAGGATGATGATATATGAAAAGAGCTCTGTGTCTTTTGTGTAGAGCTAGATTCTCTGGTGGGCAAGATTATAGCAAATAGCCAAGATTTCTTAATAGCGTTGATGGTGGCTTGTTTAATGCAATGTCTGGCACCATCAACAGAAGGAGCCACCTACTATTAGTATAGTAATTATCATTTGGCATATTTATATTGGTTAAGATAAAATTAGCTGCTGGAACAAATAAGCCCCAACATTTCAGTGGCTTAACATAATAGCTTATCTCTCAGTCATGTAACAGTCTAGCATGGGTATTCCTGGTTATTAGGAGGCTCTTATCTACAGGTAGATAGGAACCGGAACCCGGGCATCTTCTTTTCTGTGATTCTGCCATTGCCTGGGACCTCTCCTTCTCATCATCTGCAACCAGCTGGCAGATGGGAAAGAACATGGTGAAAGTGTACCTGCTTCTGAAAAGCCTCAGCCTGGGTTTGGTGCACATCCCTTCCACTCACATTCCACTGGAAATAACTAGTTATGTTGTCACACGTAGATGCTAGCAGGGCTGGAAAATGGATACTCCCTGGCTGGGAAGCTGCTTCCCAGTGGAGCACAAATCTTATGGCCATTTCTGCCTTAGCATGTAAGAAAACTAACAATTATTCAGTAACTAGTATTTTAGTAGTTTTACATATTTTATCTCATTTTGTCTTGAATATAAAACACCTTGTGGGATATTATACTCGTTATATAAAACAGAAAATGATACTCAGGTTAAGTATCTTTTTTAAGGAGCAGAGTAAGATTTAAACCAAGGGCTCTTTCCCCTGTATAGGCATGCCTCATTTTATTGTGCTGCACTTTATTGTGCTTCGCAGATACTGCTTTCCTTTTTTTTTTTTCAGTGCCATTTTTTTCGACAGCATGTGCTCGCTTTGTGTTTCTTGTCGCTTTGTGTTTCTCTGTCACATTTTGATAATTCTCTCAATACTTCATACTCTTTAATTATTATTATATCTGTTATGGTTATCTGTGATCAGTGATCTTTTATGTTACTATTGTAATTGTGTTGGGGCACTACGAACTACACCCATATAAGACAGCAAACTTAATCGATACATGTATGTGTTCTGACCGCTCTGCCAACTAGTCATTCCCCCATCTCTCTCCTGCTCCTCAGGCCTCCCTATTCCCTGAGAGGCAACAATATTGAAATTGAGCCAATTAATAACCTTACAATGGCCTCTAAGTGTTCAAGTAAAAGGAAGAGTCGCATGTCTCTCACTTTAACTCCAAAGCTAGAAATGATTCAGCCTACTGAGGAAGGCATGTCAAAAGCTGAGATAGGCTGGGCTGGGCCTCTTACGCCAAACAGTGAGCCAAGTTGTGAATGCAAAGGAGGAGTTCTTGAAGGAAATTAAAAGTGCTACTCCAGAGAACACATGGATGATAAGAATGTGAAACAGCCTTATTGCCGATATGGAGTAAATTTGAGTGGTCTGGATAGAAGATCAAACCAGCCACAACATTCCATTAAGCCAAAGCCTAATCCAGAACAAGGCCCTAACTCTTCAATTCTATGAAGGCTGAGAGAGGTGAGGAAGCTACAGAAGAAAATTTTGAAGCTAGCAATGGTTGGTTCATGAGGTTTAAGGAAAGAAGCTGTCTCCACAGAATAAAAGTGAAGTGGCAAGGGCTGATGTAGAAATTGCAGCTAGTTCTCCAGAATATCTAACTGAGATAACCGATGAAGGTAGCTACACTAAACCAGATTCTCGAGGTAGACACAATAGCCTTATGTTGGAAGAAGATGCCATCTAGGTCTTTCATAGCAGAAAGGGGAAGTCAATGCCTGGCTTCCAAGCCTCAAAGAACAGACTGATTCTCTTGTTCAGGGCTAATGCAGCTGGTGACTTTAAGTTGAAGCCATTTGCTCATTTGCCATTCCAAAAATCCGAGGGCCTTAAGAATTTTGTTAAATCTGCTCTGCCTGTGCTCTCTAAATGGAACAACAAAGCCTAGATGACAGCACATCTGTTTATAACATGGTTTACTGAATATTTTAAGCCTACTGTTAACACCTACTGCTCAGAGAAAAAGATTTCTTTAAAAAATATTACTGCTAACTGACAATGCACTCAAGAGCTCTGATGGAGATGTACAAGATTAATGTTGTTTTCATGCCTGCTAACTCAACATCCATTCTACAGCCCATGAATCAAGGAGTAATTTCAACTTTCAAGTCTTATTATTTAAGAAAGATATTTCATAAGGCTATAGCTGCCATAGTGATTCCTCTGATAGATTCTGATAGATCTGGGCAAAGTCAACTGGAAAATCCTTTTTTGAAAAGATTCACCATTCTAGATGCCATTAAGAATATTTGTGATTCATGGGAGGAAATCAGAATATCAAGATTTTTAACGAGTTTGGAAGAGATTGATTCCAACCCTCATGGATGACTTTGAAGGGTTTAAGACTTCAGAGAAGGAAGTAACTGCAGATGTGGTAGAAATAGCAAGAGAACTAGAATTAAAAGTGGAGCTTGAAGATGTGACTGAATTGCTGCAACTTCATGATAAAACTTGAACAGATGAGTTGCTTCTTATAGATAAGCAAAGAAAGTATTTTCTTGAGATGAAATCTACTCCTAGTGAAGATGCTGTGAACATTGTTGAAATGACAACAAAGGATTTGGAATATTACATAAATATAGTTGATAAAGCAGTGGCAGGGTTTGAGAAGATTGACTCCAATTTTGAAAGACATTCTGCTGTGGGTAAAATGCTGTCAAACAACTTCACATGCTACAGAGAAATCTTTTGTGAAAGGAAGAGTCCATTGATGCTACAAACTTCATTGTTGTCTTTGTTTAAGAAATTGCCACAGCCACCCCAACTTCAGCTACCACCACCCTGATCAATCAGCAGCCATCAGCATCGAGGCAAGACCCTCCAAGGGCAAAAAGATTACGACTTGCTGAAGGCTCAGGTGATTGTTAGTATTTTTTTAAATAAAGGTATGTACATAGTTTGCTTAGACATAATGCTATTGCACACTTAATAGACTACAGTATAGTGTAAACATAACTTTTATATGCACTGGGAAACCAAAAATTTTGTGCAACTTGCTTTTTTATGATGTTCACTTTATTTTGGTGGTCTGGAACTGATCCTGCAGTATCTCCATGGTGTGTCTGTACCACATTACCTCCTAGCATCCAATGCATTGCTAAAGAAGGCTAAACCACGCTAGAGGATGAAGAGGGGAAAATGAAGGGCTAACTTATTTCCAAGTTCCTGGGATACTTTTTATACAATAGGAAGGCCTTCACAGCCCATAAACAGCCACCCATTTGTCTTTCCAGAGTCTTTTCTTGGGTATACATCTCACACACCCTCTGCTTCCTCAGAGTTCATTATCTCTTACACATATTACTGTTCCCCACCACCCATCTTTTCTGTCATTTCATATGTATGAACTGGATTGTAAACTCCTTCAAGAAAAGACTGGATCCTCCTTGTCTCTTTTATTTTCCCTCTGTTGAAGGTGCTGTACAGTGTGGGTTTTTAACAAGAGCTGGTTGACTAACTATTGACATATAATAATGACTTTGCATTTAGTTAAATGAGTTTTTTTTCTCTATTAAAAAACCCATTCAGTCATGGATCCTCTTCCAGGTGATTAAGTCATCAATACCTTTTTTCCCCTCTTTTTAATTTTTGTTTCTTTTAACTGGTAGATTTAAATAATTTGTGTGTTTTTAACTTTGTATTTTAGCACTTAGATGTTGTAGCAGTGTTTTACAAATTAATAAATATAACACATTAGAAGTACAAGAAGGCAAGTAAGTGCCTGTTAATCTCTAAGAATCAATGGAACAAAATGTTATGATTTCGTGTTTACAGGAATAACCTGAATATGTCATGCCCCCCATTTTCTAGATAGGTCTTGAGAAATATAATAGAAGATATGCAGATGATAAAAGAAGAACACTTTTCTTTTTTAACTAATATACTGCAGAGCAGACCACAAGAGAGAATTCTATTAACTTTGAGAATTGTTGCCTGTTCTTTATTGAAATAAAGTATGTGAGTCATATTATAAATGAAATTATGTAGGCTCTTTAAAGAGCACAGCTCTGCCTCTTGACAGCATTCTACCTAACCAAGACATCAGAGGACAGATTCTTGCTGTCCTCTGAAAAAGCTCTAGGGAATGAGATTTTCTGGTGTCTCCCTGTAAATCTGCTCCAGCGGAGGGATGTTTTCCTTTATATCTATCCTGAGTCCTGAGCTATTGTTGGAGCGTCTTTTGTTTTACCTTCAGAGAAAAGGGTAATTTTCTATTGTAGATAACCCTGTTGTTTTATTTATTCATTTAAAAAAATCTTTTTGCCTCTCTTTATGCACATAAAGTAATCCTGTATCCTTTACCCATAGTTAAAAAGATGTCACTTGAAATAAACTATGTGGATACTGTTTTTATATTAAAAAAAAAAAGACCTCACTTTACAATCATGCTTTTTTAATATGAAAGTAAAACATGCAAATGGAAAATTAATTTAGGCAATACAGGAAGACATGTAATTCAAAGTAAAATATTACCTTCCTATCTTTGTTCCACTCCTTTGAGATTACTACTTTTGACTTTTTGTTTTAGTTTTCCTAAACTTCTCAACTATAAATAATATTTTATGCCTTTATTAATTTATCAACTTTACTAACTCTTTGCATAAGGAATTTAGCTCACTTAATCATTCCCATTGTTTGCTTTTTTTTTTCTTTTGGTTCTTTTATTTACCTTTACAAATGAACAATTTTTCATTTAATTTTTGATACTTCTTTTGTGGCCAGTATTTATTTATTTATTATTATTATTTTTTTTTTAAAGCAATAGCTTTTTTTTTACTTCATCAAAAACTAAAAAAAAAATTCAAACAAAACAAAGGATTAAGAAAAACAGATAACCTAAAATAACTGCATTGCTTCCAACATGTCCCTACCATACCCCAAGAAAATTAACAGACCTTAACAAAACAAAGAAATAAGAAAAACAAATAACCTAAAACAACCACATTGCTTCCAACATGGTCCTACCATACCCAAGAAAGTTTGCAGACCATAATCATTCCTGAGCATTCCCATAACATTATTACCCTTAGTGGCTTATCTGTTCTTATTGGATTATCATTACTCCTTCACTAGTTGATGTCTATCTCTATGTCCCCTACATTCTACAATGTAAAATATTTATTTTACATTTTCCACAGAGTTTACATTTAGTGGTAACATACAATATCTCTCTTTTTGTGTCTGGCTTTCTTCACTCAGCATTATGTCTTCAAGGTTAATCCATGTTGTCATATGTTTCATGACCTCGTTCTTTTTTTACTGCTGCATAGTATTCCATCGTGTGTATATGCCACATTTTGTTTATCCACTCGTTTGTTGAAGGACATTTGGGTTGTTTCCATCTTTTGGCAATTGTGAATAATGCCGCTATGAACATTGGTGTGCAAACACCTGTTTGAGTCACTGCTTTCAGATCTTCTGGGTATATACCGAGAAGTGAAATTGCTGGATTGAAGGGTAACTCGATATCTAGTTTCCTAAGGAACCACCAGACTGTCTTCCAGAGTGACTGTACTATTATACAGCCCCACCAACAATGAATAAGAGTTCCAATTTCTCCACATCCTCTCCAGCATTTGTAGTTTCCTGTTTGTTTAATGGCAGACATTCTAATTGGTGTGAGAGATCTCATTGTGGTTTTAATTTGCATCTCCCTAATAGCTAGTGAAGCTGAACATTTTTTCATGTATTTTTTGGCCATTTGTATTTCCTCTTCAGAGAACTGTCTTTTCATATCTTTTGCCCATTTTATAATTTGGCTGTCTGTATTATTGTCGTTGAGTTGTTGTGGTCAGTATTTCTTGATTTCTACTATGTTAGTGAAGAAATTACCACTCCTTACCTTCTCCTCTATCTTTGTCCTTTCTTCTTCCCATCTTCTGTTAGCTGTCCCACTACATTGCCATTGTTAAGATTTATGATACTTCTGTTCAGTTCTGTGACTTATAATTGCTTTTTTCATGCGTTAATTATAAATCGATCTTGAAAAGGGAAACCACTTAGAACTTATTATAATATTATGGTTATATAAACATTGTTTACTCCAGATTCAATAATTTGTTGGCTCTGAAGTGAAGGAAATGTTATTCCATGTCACTAAACTTGTACCCCACTTCAAAGAATTGTGCAGTGTCAGATCCAAATACATTAGATTTTCTCATCAGTACTCAAAATCATTCCACACATTAAATAGCTTTGTATTAGCCAGCTTTTGGGGTTTCCCAGAATTATTAGTTGCCTCTTATTCCCGTTAGAGAAGTGTCTAAAGAATCCTGTTGGTTCATTGATTAATATGGAACAGACTGCTCCCAAGGTCTACTCTATAGCTGGGTTCCTAAAATTTGTTTTTCTTTCCTGTCTAGGTTGGTTCCATTATTTCTTGGATTTCTTTTTCTTTTTTATGGGATATAGCTAAAAAGTTAACAAAATCCTTTCTCTTTGTGTGAGAAATTGATTTCAGGCTGTTACCTTTATAGACCTGTTCTCTTCTCAGCTGTGCTTTAGGCAACATGGCTTATGGTAAAATTTGGTAAATTGCATATGGCCTGGACGGATTATTAATAAACTGTAAATGCCTGGTGGGACACCATAGCTTTGGACTTCCCTAAGTACAATGACTTCTGTAACTGGTCATGTTCCTTGTGAAGACTCTAAAAGCTATGCTTATGGAGCTGTTACAAGAAATATTAGTTTCTTTTTGGGATGTCTGGCTTCTAAGCCAGAATGACTTCACACCTGCCAGTGTGTGAGTCTTGTATGCTCACATAATAGCTGTCACCTAGGGAGCAAAAAGAGTAGCTTCTGAATGGTTATATAGACTGCTGTAAGAACTCCCACTGAGGAGAAATGCCTGATGGGTGAATCTGAAACAAAGTATGGCTTAGTTGGGTCTTTTGAGTTTGAACACTTAGTTAAAAAGATCCCTGGTGGGCATTGCACAGAGTAAATCTCTAAGGGATTTTTTTTTTTCAGAAAAGGTTTGTAGAATGCAATTTTACAGAATTCTTACATGTCTGAGTCATAGTTTGGCTGTAGAATTCAGTTACTTCAGAATTTTTTAAGGTTGGATCTAGATCTAGTGTCTCTGATGAGAAGTCTAATATTGATCTGTTTCTTATTCTTTGTAATCATTTATTTTTCTCTATAGAAGCCTTTAGGATCTTCTCTTCATCTTTGGTGGTCTAAACTTTCCCAAAGGTATAGCTAGGAGGAGTGGATTTTTTTTTTTTTTTTTTTTGTCCTGCTCGATTTGTTTCACTATGAAAATCTGCCCAGTTCCCCTCATATTTGTGAATGAGTAATATTTCATCTGCCTCCCACTTTCTAGAAATTCACCAAAATCTGTGATTTGTTAATGTCCTTCCCTCCAGTTTGCAAGACTTAATAAATGGATTCCCCTTTGTACATGTTTGATGTCACATCAGTAGTTACCAGGAAAGGAGAGAGGTAAATATGCTTACAGCATCTGCCATCTTGAACTTGAATTCCCGAAAACACTACTGTATGGGCTGACTGGTAGTCAGCTATTGATAATCTTCACTGACCCTCAAGTCATTTTCCATTCCTTCCTTGAGCCTTCCTGTGCTTCTTCTATGTTATATAGCTATCTTATTTCCTTCCAGACTATACTTCCTAGTGTATTGATCTCTTCCTATTCATTTTTTGAACCATTTCTTCATTTTGCAGGGTCTCATTGAATAATGATGTTAGTGAACTTGACCATCATCTGTCCAAGATTGTGCCCTTGGCAAACATTTTGACAAATGCAAATGATAAGATATAAAAAATTGGATGATACTGCAAATTTTATTTTTCCACTTGAGAACTCTTTGGTCATAATCTAGAACCTAGTATTTTTGGCTTTTAGCTTCTGATTTTCTCACAACTTTCTATGTGCCAGCCAGATATATCATCCAGATTCCCTTCTGAATAAGTTTTTTCTCCAACCTAAGTATTTGTTTCAAAAGGCATTGGGAAAAAAAAAAAAAAAAGACATTGCAAAGTATTTTTAATAACTTAAGAAAATGCTTATATAATACAATTTTTAAAAGCAGGATACAAAATTTTAGAAGTATTATCACAAGTACGAAAAATGTTAAGGAAGAAGGAAATATGCCAAAATGTTAATACTAGTTGCTTTTGTGTTGTAGAGTTATGGAAATATTTTCTCATTTTCTACATTTTTCACCAATTTACTTGCATTCCTTTTAAAATAGGAAAGAAAACTATTTGAAAAGTTTTCTTTCTTGCTGCAGCCATAAATATCTTGTGGATGTTTGTCCTTGCCATTATTTGCTGGCAGAATGGCATGGTTTACTCACTGCCAACAATAAATCAAAGAAATTAAATAAGTGCTGTACATAGCAATATCCCAGTAGCTTTTCAAAACCTTGATGCCACTTACCCCAAACACAAATTGCATTTCCTTGAAAAGGACACCTGAGCTACATTTTCCTTGTACCTTCTCCCCCAGGGCCCCTTAAAGCTCTATAGCACTTATTCATTTTGCCTTCCCCCAGGACCTCAAAAGTCCTTTTCCATCTGGATTTCCTATCTCAGAGCATCCTGGCCTACTTGAGAGCTTGGATCACCACCTTGGAGCAGGGAATTTCTAAAGCATTCCAACTTTAAAAAGGTTCTCTCCATGCCTTCCCTGAGAAGCACTTTGACAATCTCCATGTCTCCTGAAGAGGCCTCTGTGGGGTCACCTGTCTGCTCCCTGGTCTTCAGCCTGGCTGTATTCATACCTGAGAAGCGCTGTGTGCCCCCTTGCTGAATATAGTGTCATTTAATCCTGGATAAGGACAGTGTTCTACTCTGAGGTCTGTTTCTGTAATTGGTGCTATTTTTTCACCAGGAGTCTTAGAATGAGGACATGTATCTTATTTCTAAGTGCTGCAGTGGCTGAGGACAACAGGATAAATTAAAGGTGGAGAGTTACAGCCTCAGTAAACTCTTCCAAAGTATAGCAAGATTGAAAAATGGGACATTTAAACCTAGACAATTTACTTTGCCTCTGATTCTGTGCATCTTCTTTGCCATTGTTAAGTGATAAGGTTGAGAAAGCTTTCTTTCTGCTGGCATTGTTTCTTAACCTGACACTTAACAAAACTAAAACCTTGGGTCAGTCACAGGGCTTGAGATCACTAATGTGATGTACCAGAAATAAAGTGGGGTTCAAAGGAGGAAATTTATTCACCATTAATACTATTGAAGGTGAAGTTCATATGTAGTGTCAAGTTTTAGTTTCCAGGGAAGGATTGTAGCTCTTGAATGTCCCATAGATCCTGTATCAAAAAAAACTTACTATTTCTTGCAGTTCTGCTTAGGTAACATACCATGCTGCTGTCCTCAGACTTCCCTTTCCTGTGAGGTTGGAGGAACATGCTTGCTTGTTCCGTCTCAAAGTGTGAGCCAATTAGTAGGCTCTGGTTGTGTAATTGTCACTTTTTAAATGCCCAATGATTTTATTTTTCTCTTTTCATATTTAATTCCATTTTTCTACATGGCATTTGACAGTAATGGAAAAACCAGCCGTGTTCTTTCCTGTTTTATTTTTTTAAGGGCAAACGTTGGTGTTAAGTTTGTCAAGAGTTTTAGAATTTGAATGATAAAGAAACATGTACCTGTAAGAGGAATGGCAAAAAAGAAACAGAAAAAAGTAACAGAATTCAAATAACACACACACACATGCACACACACAAAGGGGTCAAGTCTGATAAAGGCAGATCCCTGTGTTAATGATGAGATATCAGAGTTTTCCCAGTAGAAGGCTTCTATATGTTGGGCCAGACTTGGAGACAACTATTAACTCAAACTGCTCTTTATGGGGCTGTGAAGTACCATGAGTAAATGAATATTCTGGAGTAGAAAACTTCAATTGGGAATCAGTTGTATCTTTTGTATTGAAGAAAGTTTTTAATGCAAAAATGTGCCCCTATGGTGGAAGCCATGTGTAAAGTAGATTTTGATACTAAGAATGTGAACTGAGTTCTAAATTTATCAAGTATCAGCAGGTTCTGTAGACCACCAGTGGAAATGGCTCCTCTCTACCCAGAACATTTGACAGATGCAGAAGCTGGAAGAAAATGAAGTCCCTGTGAGTAGTAAATGATCAGGAGAGAGCAGCTCCCATTTCCCTCTTCCTTGCTTAACCCAGGCACCAAGTTACTCTGTGAGCATAACAACTTTTTCTACGGCTATTATTGAAAAAAAAAAAAAAAAAAGAAGCAGCGGCATACCTCAATAAAACTTTCTCAGTGAAGTATGTGAGCACACTTAAACTGCACATGGTCAGAAAGATTTTTCTTTTATGGAAACAACTTTCATATTAATGTCATATTCCAATGACATAAATCTGTGAAGATCACACTAGTCTAACTACAGTCATCTCTCTCCCTCTCTACCCAACTCTAACTGGCCTCTCCATATTCTCTCTGTACTCTCCCTCAAAAGTTTACTTTCCCTGCTATAGCCAGAGTGCCATTTTTCAGGCACAGCCCTGGTATTTTCCCTGCTTAGAGTCCTTCACTGGCTTCTCTTTGCTCTCTGGATAAAGACCAGAATTCTTAATATGACCTAGAGTGTCCTATACAATTTGGGCCCCTCCTGCCTCTGCAGACTTATCTTGTATCTCTCTCCCCGTGCTCTCCATTTTCACATCACCCTGTCTTTCTCTCATTTGCCACCATGCATTATGCTCCGTTCCCTCAAAGAGCCTTTGTCCATGCTTTGGCCTCTGTCTGGTTAACCCTATGGTCCTTGAGTTCTCAGCTCAAGGGCCACTTTCTTAGGAAAGTCTGGCCTGACTCCCTTCTCAATCAGATCCCTTTATTATTTCCTCTCATAGAACCAAACTTCTCATCTTCACAGCCCATATTGCAGTTTGTAATGCCTCATCCTTAGTGTGGTTATTAAATTACTGTCATTCCTCCTCTACTAGACTGAAGTCCCATGAGAGCAGGGATTCAGTCTGTTGTCTGTAGTAGCCTAGCAAGTACCTAGAACTTTAACAGGTGCTCAGGATCTACTTGTTGTCTGAATGAATGGATGGATAGGTGCAATCACTGTCTCCAGTCATGCATACATATTGGCTTCATTTGTTATGCTTCTGTTTGTTCTAGAGCTTTCATCATCACTGGAGTCAATCAGGAAGTCTGTTCATCCTAGCTCAGATTTTGTCACATGGAGCAAGGAAGAGTTTGTGAGAGAGAGAAAAAGAGGTGACCTGGATGACCCAATCCTTGTGCACTAGGAATATATCTTCCCAAGTTCCCTTTATTCATCCATTATAGATTTGTCATCCTTGATTCATTTGAAGCTTTAGTCCATAGTTTTGGATTTATTCATTGCCAGAGGTTCTGTCTTTCCTGGTCTTTGTATCTGTCCTTGCCCCTCAAGGTGTAATGACTTTGATTCCCCAGTAGCAGTTTATCATTTAAGGCTGGTTTCTGGCTGGAAGTCCATTACCTTTATTTTTAACACTCTTTGAGAGTAAAGTTTCCTTTATGGAGGGGCCAAGTGCTATAAAAACTGTTTGCCAGCTGTGCCCCTTTCACTTCGGAAACTGATTTGATTTAAAATCCCAAGTTTGTCAGGTTAATATGTTTCCATTGCTTCTCTGAATTTTCAAAGTAGAAGATTAAAAAAAAAAATCTGGCCTTAATCTTTGGTGGGGAACTCTAAACCACTTGCCAAGGCATTCCCTGTGCCTCTCCTAGTAGGGCAGAGTCTGTCCAGCAGAACAGCTCTCACTGTGGATTTCTGGTACTCTGAATTCCTCCCTCAGTCTCAGGCTGGCTGCAGGAGTCTGGCTCCAGCACTGTCCCGAGAGGTACTCAGTGGGCATCTCTTAACCACGACCAAGCCTTGACTGACTTGTCTGAAATGGGCATGGCTGATCAAGCATTGCAGACATGGGACCTGCCCCTCAGGCAGCCTCTAGAGGGTGTCACATAACCTGAAGGTAGGTAAGTAAACAGAAGACTTAGAGCCAGAATGATGATTGTCATAGCAATCCATTTTTAAAAACGAATAGTCAGCATGAGCATCTGCAAAAAATGAAGGCAAAACTTACTTGTTGATCAGTGAACAGAGGCAGCAGGAAGGAGAGACATTGTGGTTTAGATCATGTCTTCCTAAAGTGACCTGCCTCAGTTTACCAAAATTACAGCGAAGAGTCAGCAGCCGGTCTCTGGTCTCTAATGAGAAGTATCCTGCTCTCTTTCAGTCTGTCCCAATTACTATTGTCAAATGAGGTCATGCTTTAAATCAGCTAATTATCTCTATTCCCACTGGCTCATCTTTAAATCTCTACCCATTCTATCTTCCCTTCCAGACACAGCTAAATGCTCTATGAGTTCTTCCTTGATTTTTCTCCACCCAAATACAAGTGACTACTCCTTTGTCTTTATGCCCACTGTGATTTGTTTACATATAATTCAATTACATTCACTGTTTCTTGGGTCTTTTTCAGAGATGGGAAGAAATAAGAGGCTAGGCTGCCAGCAGGCCTGTTTTTAAAAATCTAGACATTTTTTTCAAGGTACACTGGGACTTACCCCTTGGAAGAATGAGGCCAGATTGTCCCCGAATAGCCTCTAGCAGGTAGTGGGTGTGTAACCACATGCACAGCCCAAACAACTTTGATTCAATTAATACTTGAGTCGAGCGGCCCTAGTTGGTGGAACCTCATGCTACTTTTGAAGAGAAAATACCAAGGAGACAGGAAGGCATTTTTCCCCACAAGGAATTTTTAGGTAACGCACAACCTCTAAACATTTGGGAACCTTTACACAAGAGGTATAAAATACAAACTAGGATCCTAGAATCATAAAGTTCTATAACCTGAAGTGTCTTGGAAATCATAGTTCAGGCCCCTCATTTCACAGATGAGAACAAATTCTCCAGCAGGAAGATCAACTGCCTTTCTCAAGCTCTCATCTAATGGCAGGGCCCAGATGAGAACCCCAGTCTCCTGATTCTGAGTCCCCTTTTCCCAGAATCCTTCCTGGTCTGTAATAGTATAATGAAAAGTTGACATATAAGTGCTATAAGAGTATAGACAAGACTAGAATGTGGCATGGAGTTAATTAGAGACATTTTTCTGAAAAGATGCATTTTGAACCTGGCCACCTGCTACTGGTCCACATCATAACTGGGAAAACTGGTAATTTTTCAACCAAAGAAACCTATGAACTTCAGATTTAAAAATCACACAGAGGTACAGGTCAGAAATAGACTCACCTTCCAGAAGGTATGATGAAGTCTTTGGATTTCAGAGAAATCCAGTTATATTTTAATATAATTTCCTACCTTGCTATCACTATTACTTTCTCCACAGAATATTAATTTGTCCAGGCTTTTAGAAATATAATAACTCATACTTTAAAAATTGGTTTTAAAAGTACGGCCTCTACATCAGTGGTAAGTCTGGATTCTCTAGGGGTTCATTATCCAGGTTGTAGAGTATATTAGCCTCTGTTTTTCTTCCTTTTAAAAAAATCATTATGCTGTTCATTAGACCATTTATTAGACTATTTCCTTCCACCAGAAAAGACATGCATGTGTGTGTGTGTGTGTTTCTGTTTTAAACCCAAGATCCAGAAAACAATATTTTCTCCCCAGTTGACATTTTCTTCTCGCAATCCCTTGAAATGGAATGTAAGTGAATTTTACATGGTGTTGTAAATTATGTCCTGAGTATCAGCAGTAAACATTTCTTACAAAGTTTTAAAGTGTAGTTTCAGAGTGGTGATCATCTGGAATTGCACACATTTACCAGCTGCTTTAAAGGAAGTTACTGAGTGCTTTCTGCTCATACACTTTTCAACTTTTTATCCAAATTTATACAGCAGTACCATGCTGATGTAATAAACAAACCAAGACAGGAATGTTCATACTCTTAGTAATGTGGCCTTAGCAATCCTGATCTGAAAAGGGTGGTGAGAGAGAAACTATGTTCATCCTTCTGCCTCCAGGCAGAGTTGAACATTAAAATTGTCGCAGAGAACTCGTGGTTTTTCTTCTGGTAAAGAAGACTTGCTTCCTCATGTCTGGTCCTCAGAGCCTTTAGTGTAAGTTTCTGATGTGTGGGTGATGCTCAGGGAAAGGAGGACAGTGCTTATCTGTACTGTTGCTTTTGGATGAGAGTAACTTGTTTATACTGTTCTTTTTCCTTCTTTATTCTCTAGGAAGTTACTGAGCTCTCTGTAGGATTTGGAGTGGATATATAGGCTTAATAGAAATTCTGGCTGCTGGCACTTTGAAATGGATAGTCTTTTCTCCAGGATATACTGTCGGTAAGGGAAGGAGGGGCTCATGGAAGCGTGTTTGTTTCACATTTCTTAATCTTCTGAATTCATTTTTGTTTGTTTCACATTTCTTAATCTTCTGAATTCATTTTTTTTAAATTAAAACAAAAACCCAAGCCTATGCTAATCTAGTGTTGAGATCACAGATTAAAGTAACAAGGGGCCATAACCCCCAAGTTCAAGTTCTTACAATACCATTGAGTCCCTCACATGGCAGCCTCTGCCTGTTTAAAGGTGCTTTGGGTAGGCTAACTGAAATCCCCAAGTGGCACAGAGATGTTATTACACTGCCCTGTGAGGAAGGGAGCTGCATGTCCTATGTGTTCACTGGCTGGGGCTATCAGTCAAGTTTTTAGTAACACATGACATATACTGTGCATCTGCAATTACAAATGCATTCATTTTTGGATTTCTAGTCTGATTTCAAATTTATACCTTCACATTGCACTAACTAACATCAATATTAGTTATGTGATAAATATTCTCAGGAGATGAGAAGGAAACACAGGGCACAGTCTTCCAAGCCTTTCGTATTTTGAGGATAGAAATACTGATACTCTCAGGCACAATTTTCTCCTTTAGTCACTTTCTTAATTAAGTTTTTCATTCAAATATTGATTCATTGCCCTGCCAGGAACCAGTTTGTGGGGCACAGACCTACATTAACTAAAAAATGTGTTGTTCATCCATTCATTCGTTTAGCAGACATGTGAGCAACTGCTCTGTGTCAGGTGCTATGCTGGGCACTTCCCCACTTGCATGAGCTCACTAGTTAAGCTTTTCCCGTCGACCCAGGGCCAGTTGTAACTAAGGGGACTTGATCCATATATAAATTGAGACAACTATGGATTCTGATATGCTGGACCAAATCGTCTCTGAGTGAATCAGTAGGGATAACAATTATGGAAGCAAACAGCTTGCTAAATTTGGAAGCACACTTTACTTAAATGGGAGGAGGCTTGGCCTTGATGGATAAATCTCCCTTCAGCCTGCTGGAGGCAAGATCAAGCGTGCCTTTGGGCTCGGAAGATCTTCCTGGAGATGGCTGGATTGCAGCCTGCACACTCATCAGTCAACTTCTTTATTACCTTTTGTGTTGGAAACAATAACCTCAGCCTTAGAGAGGCTTAGTGAATTGATTGTGTTTTGTTGCATTCCTGTGGCGGTATCCTGGCCACCCTCCCTGATGATAAGTGTGATGTGCAGTTTGTAATGAGCACTTGCAGTTTCTATAAACTGTGTAATACTATATAAAAAGCAGTAATTTTCCACTTATCCTTGATAATGGGAGGTTTCTGCTTAGCTTTTATCGATAGCCAAAATGTGGGGGTTTTTTTGTTTTTGTTTTTTTTTTCTTTCTCCTCCTCTCACCAATATGATGACTTTTCAGAGATATATTTGTTTTTCACAAGATAGTTAGACAAGCAGTTTCCAGAGTTTGTCTAAAATGTTTAATGGCTAATTTTGCCTTAAAGAAAAGTCAAAGTCAAATAAAATGGGTCTAAAGTAGCCATTTATAATAAAAGAACTATATTTATTCTTAAGCTCTTTTTAGCTGTCTCCTTGCTGTGCTTTTCCTCAAGGGATTAGTATCTTGAAGCTTAGCTCGATAGCTTGGATGATAAAACTGCCAGGATCTCAAGTTATTGTTTTAAATTTCCTATAAAAGATTATATCTTAAGTATAAAGTGAACTCGCCCTAGATGGATATAGAACACCTTGGGATATTCATTATGAAATCATTGGCACAATGAAAAATACCCCATAAGGATACAAATAACTCTGGATTTTATACTTAGTAAAATTTATTTTCAAGTGTGGTCACGCTGATTTCTTCTCTTTCACAATAGACTTAATAAAGATTCTCTGAACTAGATCCAGAATTTTCCTCACCTCCGCCCCTAAAAAAAACAATTCGATGTTTTTGCTTTCTCATCAGATTGTCTTTCCCCCTTTCCAGGACATGCCTTGAGCTGTCTATTCATTCTTCCATTTCTGAAGGCCTCTTGATAACCACTTACCCTTAGCAGTCAACTAGCAGCTGTTGACTTTGGGCTATCACAAAGTCTCATGAATCATGATGATGGGAGCCTGGTACTTCCATGATTGCTGGACACTGACGTTTATCTGCCACAGAGCCAGCCTTCCCACAGACTTCCTCCCTGGCACTTCAGTGCCTCTGATGTGCTACAACCAGGGTTTTAGTGAACTATGGCATTTAAAGTGGTGCAGAAGTTGTTTGAGCCGACCTCACATCTAAGAGATGACTTTGCTTTTTTTGGCATGAAAGGTTGGATTTGTTCATCATAATGATAGATTGAGCTCTGTGGGTGGAGCTCTGTGTAGGGTTATGAAGAAAAGACAAGACAGACTCCTTGCTATCAGGGAGCCGGTTGTCAGGTTTGAAAACAAGATATATGCTTCAAAAAAAGACTCTCGCATCAGCTGACTGTTTCTAAGCAATCTGGAGTCGAATGATTGCTTTCTGTGTCTACTTAAAAATTCTTCCACATCGCAAAAGGACAAGTATTCATTTTATGAAAACAGTTTATCAGATTCAAAAGGAAAGTAAGTCACACCTTTACAAAGTTAGACTGCTGGTCAGTGAGGCATGATGAATATGTGCTTGGGTGGAGACAGGTTTCCCATGGACCCTAGCATTTACAGTGTTGTCTAAGAAAGTGCTTCCCATACATTTGACACATCATCTTTTTGTGGCCCTTTGTTTCCCAGATCCAAATCTGGATACACCGTCTCAATTACTCTGGGGTTTTGGGAGCTATTGTTTCTTCTTCCTCCAGCATTTTCCATTGAAAATGCTATTCTGTGTGTAGAACTGAATCCACTCTACACACGAAATGCTCTGACCAAGGTAGAAGCAGATTTTTAATCAAATGCCAATGGGACAACCCATTTGCTTATAAAATCTCCAGAATCTCAGTATCAGTGGTGCCCTCATTTTCCAGTTTACTGGGATTTGATTTCTAGCCCAGCATTGTTGTCTTTTGGGTTTACTTAAATCATTTAATGAATTTAGGATATATAGTTCTTGTGGTTCTTGCAATTAGGAATTTCACATAATCTCCTGCTATTGATATAACATTGCATGTTGGCAGATAGTTATAATCAGAATGAGGGCCTTTCCTTCAAAGCTGAAGTTGTAGGCCTTATGTTTGATTTGGGTGTTATTGTTTCACCTCTGTTAGGATATTGAGTATTTAGATTTCAAGTTTGGGGGTTGCTTTCCAAATTGTTTGAAATGATGTCACAGACCAATGTTCTTCTTTAGAAATGATTTGTTAATTTCACTGCAATCAAAAATAAAGTGGGGCGGGCGGGGGTGGCCATGGAAGAATTCAGTATTCTGTTTTCAAAGAAGGGACCTAAAAATCTATACCAGAGTTTCCAATTCCTGTTCTCTATTTCGTTTGGGAAGGGGGCTGAAGAGGAAAATCATATAACAGAGATAAGAGATGGGGAAGAGGATGTGGTGGAGTGATGTAAAAGCCATTGTTGCCATAGTTATTTTTATTATTTTGTTAACGGAGACACTCCTTTCCTATATAAAAACATCTAACTTAACATTTTGTTGAGAAATAAGGATTCTGTCTAGAAAGAGTTCAAAAGTCTCAGGTTCCTGACTCTGAAGTCCTGCTCCATGCAGCACTGTTACCCAAATGACGAGGTCTGTCCTTTTTCCCTCAGGCCAGGTATTTTTCAGTATCATTATGTCCGATGAGTCTGTGGATAGAACTGTACTTCAGTGTCTTTGCTTTCTTGGTAATCCTGTGTATTTTATTTTGTGCATTTGTAAAGGCTATTCTGAGAAGATCCAGATTCACGGAGATCCGTGAACAAAAAAAGGAAAGATTTAAGAGTCAGATTAATACTCATTTAATAAAACCTTTGGCTAAAGCAGACATTTCTGTAAAAATAGGAAGTATCAGTTATGGATGCCTTTGTTATTGTGTTATTCCCTTACCTGGTTTCTAGTTGATTTCCTGTGACCTTTTCCATCTGGCTTGCACCAATAGTCTGGGCCGTTTGCGCTAAAATGAGTACGTCAGGCTCATGTCATGACCTCTCCATGTTAAACCTTGAAATGTGGTGATCGCATTTGTCACACGTCAGCCCGCAGTGTAGGAGCCAAATGGAGTTAATGGTGAAACCCAAACCCTCCTCACCAGGCTAAGATTTCAGAATCATTTCTCTCCTTAGAGCTGCTTTTGGGCTTCATTCTGCAAGCTTGTTCTAAAAGACCAGGGCTGGAGAGATGTGGCCAGCCCTCAGCTTCCCTTTAGCTTCTTGTTCCAGCCCTTGGGTCCTGCCTACTTTTTTCAGGACTCCCTTTTTGCCAGCAGGAGAATACAGTATCTCCCTGTAGGAAGCATGCGCAGACCTTTATCCATTCAGTCAACCCATTTTTATGAAGTACCTACTATGAGGTCAGTTTGTATCAGGAAAATGTCTGCCTGACCACAAAATTAAAGAGCCCATGGGAGCAGGCTGCCCTGGGTGACTGCCAAGAGTGGAAAGGGCAGGCTCACTGTGGAAGAACTGCAAATCCCCTGTGGTTCAGCAGGAGTTGACTGTGCATCTCCTGTGTTCAAGGTGCTTACCTAACAGAATTTCAGAGCTGTGGAAGTCTTGGTCCCACCCCAGAAAAGTATGGACTAGTTGATAAGAAAAAGCATACACATAAAGTAGAAATCCACATAGGAATTGTTTATGTTTAATGTAAAATTATTTGATCTTAGCCTGTATATTAGAGATTACGTTCTTGAAGTATGTACCAGTATCTTGCCACCAGAAAGAAAAGTATGAAATACAGCAGCATTAACTGCACATCAATGAAGTAAAACAAGTAAAATCAGGAGGCCTTGATACTGCCACTGACTGACTGGGCATCCTTGGATTGGTCCTTTATTTTCCCTGTGCCTCTGTCACCCCATTTGTAAAATGTCATTCCTATAACAAGGCTTGATACTAGGTTCTGAGAGGGTATTTTTATTAAAATATTACAGTGTAATGTTATGTTACCAATGAAAACGTTCCATAGGTCAAACATAAAATATAAGAGATTTACCTCTAACCTCCTTCTAATGTTTATGTACCATGGTTCTAATGTGCTAGATAGCATGTTAGCTAGAGAGATGTACAGATACCCACATATATGTATGCTATATATGTAAAATATATATGTAAGCTTTTAACTCTTACACATGAGATAAAACCAGCCTCTATACCTGCTTCTCTCCATCTCTTTGACCTCTTAAAACTACTGTTAACTGTCATGTACTGGGTCCAAGCAGATACAGGATGATAACTGTACCCCCAGAAAGAAGCATGCTACCTTAGATATTCTAATTAGGAAACTAAAAAAGAAGAAAGAAAGAAAGGAGAGGGGGGAGGGAGGAGAAAAACTGAAATATATTGAACACCTTGAGCATCCTGAGGATGAAGCCTATAACATACATAGTTATAAATTTGAAAGAAAAAGTCTTATAGAACAACAAGTTAAGATGCTAAAGCACAAGGATAGATTATTTTGTATTTAAAGAAGGATCAGGAAGTTAGCCTTTTCCTTCTAAGATTACAAAGTGCATATCTCATGACTGGAAGCCTTTTCCTAATGAAATATTAACATCCATTAGATGTTGGCATTAAGAATGTTGCATTACGAATGTCTTAGCATTTGTGTTTTTAGCATGGACACAGTAGTATCAGTTAAAATAATTAGCCCTAGTCTGTAATCTAAAAACCTTATCTCTTTACTCTTACTTTTTTAGAAGGCAGATGTTTTAAAACTGATTTGAAAATCAAATTTGCCCTTCAGTGATTTCATTTGGAAGAAACAGAGAAGTAAACATTATAAAGAAGGCCTTTTGGCACATTATGCATGCAAATGTGGTAGCTGATTTCAGGTTCACAAGTGGAGGTGGATGACTGTTCTGGTTGAGAAAGGTTAAGTTGTTAAATGAATACAAAGGTCATCGACCCTCAGATTGTGCTCTCCTGTCATTTAGTAGCAGAGCTATTGCTTCATGTTAAATTCTCCCTGACAAAAGGTAAAAATTGAAAGGCTCTGGCAGGCACAAGGAGGCCATAATAACTGTGCTTTGGCTGTATTTAAAGAGTGAGTCCGTAATACACTTTTATTGAGTCTTTGCTCTCTCTAAACCTGTGCTGGATGCAGTAGAATTGGGGTGGAGGGCCGGGGGGAGGTTCCAGAAAGGATGTTATGTACTTTCCAGAATACTACATTGAGGTTGAGAATCTGAAGGCCATAGTCACAGAAATTAAATGTTTGCTATAAAGAATCTCTCTGATATATTTTATTTTCAAGTTTGTCGAATATCCCCTTAAGGGTCAGAGACCACGTCTTGTTCATCTTTGAATCACCAAACCTCAGCACAGAGCCTGAAATGTGGTAGAAGCTTAAAAATGACTTTGTGGACAAATGAATGAATGAGATTACATATGAGTGAATGGTTATATTTTGGAGACAATTTATTTCATTTTTAAATAGAATTATGATAGATTTTCTCAGATTTATAGTGAGTTAGGTAAAGGTTATTACTATAGAAGAGCAGAAAATGAGATTTAAACTAATCCAAGCCAAATTCTTGATGTCTGTCCTGAAGATTAAAAACTTGAGCCCTCTTCTAGAGGTTCCTAAAAGAAGAAGTGTCCCTCCAAGGAGGTGTGACTACCCTGCCTAAAATTTGAATTAAAAACCCATTTGGTGGACTAGTACTTTCCTTCTCCCTCAATTCTCACACCCTTCCTTTCCAACCTGATCCTGGCACAATGGCTCCCACAAAGAAGGGTGGTGAGAGGAAGAACTGTTTTTGCCATTGATGAGGTGGTGACCAGAGAGTACACCCTCAACATTCCACACACACATCCATGGAATGGGCTTCAAAAAGTGTGCCCATTAGGCACTCAAGGAGATGCAGAAATTTGCCATGAAATGTGTAATGACACCAGGCTAAACAGAGTTTGTCTGGGCCCAAGAAATAGGGAAAGTCCCATATTATATCTATGTATTGTTGTCCAGAAAATGTAATGTGGATGAAGAGTCGCCAAATAAGCTCTATACATTAGTTATCCATGTGCCTGTCACCACTTTCAAAAACCTACATAGAGTCAATGTGGATGAAAGCTAACAGCTGATTATTAAAAAAAATTGTAAAATAACAATAACAAAAACCCAGTTTGTTGTTCTGGCCAATAAATATATGGAATATTGCTTGGCATCATTAGCCACTAGGGAAATGCAAGTCAAAACCACAATGAGATACCATCTAACACCCACTAGAATAGCTATTATTAAAAATAAACAACCAACTATATAGACAGATAGATAGATGGGTAGATAAAGAGTACTAGTGAGGATTTGGAGAAATAGGAACTTCAGTACATTATTATACATGGTGTGGCCATTGTGGAAGACAGTTTGGCAGTTCCTCAAAAAGTTAAACAGAGAACTACCACATGACCTAGCAATCTCCCCCTCAATATACCCAAAAGAATTGCGAGCAGGGAGACTCAACCAGATATTTGTACACCAATGTTCATAGCAGCATTATTCATAGTAGCCAAAAACTGGAATCAGCCCAAGTGCCAGCAGATGAATGGATAAGCAAAATGTGGTATATAAATACAATGTAATATTATTCAGCCATAAAAAGGAGTGAAGTTCTGAAGCATGGTACTACATGCATAAACTTTGAAGACATCACGTTGAGTGAGATTAGTTAGACACACAGATATTGTATGATTCCACTTACATGAAATAACTAGAAAATACAAATTAATAGAGACAGAAAGCAGAATGCAGGTTACCAGGGGCAGTGGGAAGGGGAATGAGGAATTAATGCATAGTGGGTAAGTAGTTTCTGTTTGGGGTGATAGGAAGGTTCTGGTAATGGATGGTGGTAAGAGTAACACAACATTGTGAATGTTATTAATCCTACTGAATTGTATACTTGGGAGTGGTTGAGATGGGAATGTTTATGTTGTATATATGCTTCCACAATTAAAAAAAGAGAAAGACTAAAGAACAATGGCAATTAAATGCAGTACATGATTGTGGATTGGATCTAATAATGGAGGAGAAATGCCCAAAAGTACGTAATTGAGACATAAGAAAAAATTGGAATGTAGACTGTAAGCTTTCAATGTTACATTCTTGAACTTGATAACTGTACTTTAAGATGGTTACGTAAGTGAATATCCTTTGTCTTAGGAAATGTACATGGAAATATTTGATGTTCAAGGAGCATGATGTATACAACCTACTCTCAGATGTTTAGGGAATAGATTGATGGATGTATGGACAGAGGGATAGATGGACGAGCTGTGGGAAGGCAGGCAGATAAATAGATGGATAGAATGATATGGCAAATGTGGCAAAATGTTAAAAGTTGATGGATCTGGGTGTTTTGGAGTTCTCTGCATGGGTTTTTGTACTGTTTTTGCAACTATCCTGTAAGTTTTCAAAGTGAAAAACGAAAACAAAGAAGAAAACAGTTGGCCTAGCTCCTCTCCTCAGTGGGTGGATTCATGAAATGGACGGTTCCCAGGGCAAGCAGAGCATCTTCCAGGAATGGCTTGCTGCCTTGGGCTGGATTCAGCCTGGGCTTTAGGAGGAAGCCTGACCTCTTTATGTGATATCAGTCCTTTATCCAGAAAGGCTCATTTAAAGAGGCTTCATTAAATGAACTGCAGCTAAAAAGTCTAAAGACAATCCTGAACCTTTTGGGAAGAGCATTATGCTACGCTACCTTTCTTGTATCTTTTATCTGTTTTCTGTTTGAGGTTTCTTAGGGAATGTGAGGAAACTTTTCTGGGCCCTTCTCGCCTAGTTTCTACACCCCTTTCCTGTTTGTTCCATTCAGATTGGGTGAGAGGCTTGTTGCATTTGGAGCTCATATTCCTTCACTGTTGGCTCCTTGGAGTGTACTCATGCACCTGGGCAGGCAAGATTGCTGTCGCCTCTGGTTTTGAACTGCTGCTGATGGATGGCTCACAGACTTTTTCTTACTACATCTAACTAAAGCCATTTATGTATCTCTAATCACTGGAGGTTATAAAAGGGCGATGGTTGGACAACGTTGTGCATATAATTAACATCACTGAATTGTACACTTAAAAATGGTAGCAAAGGGATATTTTGTGTTAATAAAAGTTTTAATTAAAAGCCAGAGGGAACTTCACAACAAGTATTTGAGCACCCTCTGGATGTGAGGCACTGAGCCCGTCACACATTTGTACTGTTCCCTTGATTGGGTTGAGGATTCAGCTGAACTCTCTCCTGTGTCCTGGAAAGTGATTTTCTACCTCCCAGGCCTTCCTGGGAAGCCTTTGGTAGGCAAGACGCTGAGCAGCCTGTTAATAAATGAACAATAATGTCAGATTTCACAAAAATAGTAAGAGTTCCTCTCTGGCTTTCCTAAAATCCTAACCATTCAGGAAAGAAAAGGAGGAGGGAGAGTTTGGGGGTGCCTGCCAGATGCATGGATGAGGAAGTAGAAACTATGCTCTGTGTCTCTCAGGATCTGGAGTGTATAGAGAGATGGTGAAGAATACCTCACATGGTTTCCTTTAAGATTGAGTCACTCTGGGGAGTATGCTCCAAGAGAGGTGACACCAGTCTTCTCCATGTTACCCTTGTCTATGAAAGGTGCCCCCATCACCCAGGGACAGTGGCAGCCTGTGGGGTACTTTAATTCCAGAGAGAGGGGATCAGTAAACCTCTGTGGCTAGCTTCACAAGATGACCCATAGTATCTCCTAACAAGAAGCTGTCTTACAGACCCCTCAGACTCAATTCTTCCTAATCCCCTTCTCCTCCACCACATGCACAAGTTAATGCCTTTTTCTGTATTCACATCTGTTGGGGACTGAATTGTGTACCCCATTTTGCACATGTTCTTGGTCTTGGTCCATGTTATGATGGGTGTGGACCCACTGTAAATAACATCTCTTTGGGATGTTACTTCAGTTAAGTTGTGACCTGACTGAATCAGGTCAGGCTTTAGTCTGGATTACTGAAGTCCTTTACAAGCAGAGTGAGAGTCAGGCAGAGAGAGAAGCCATGGGAAGCAGCAAAAAGTTGGAAATCACCAGAACCCAGAAGAAAAAGAAGATGCCACTCTGTGCATTACTATATGACAGAAAAGCCAAGGACGAGGGATCACCAGCAGCCAGCCCCAGAATGCCACAGTCTTCTGGGAGAAAGCACTGTCTTGCTGACATCTTTACTTTGGACTTCTCCTAGCTTCAAAACCATGAGCCAATAAGTTCCTGTTGTTTAAGCCAACCCATTATGGTATTTTAGCAGGTAGGAAACTAAAGCAACATCCAGTCATCTAGTCATTCTCAACAGTTTTCCTCCATTATTTAATTCCAGTCATTTTGCTTCTGTCCTCTCCACTGCTCCTGCCTTCAGTCTCTGTTCCTTGGATTACTATGATTAACTCTCAGCTGGTCTCCCTTCAGCCTCTTCCTCTACCTCCAGTCTCTCTTCCATTCTGCCTCTAGCGTTAGTTATAAATCAGACGTATTATGTACACAGTCCAGATACCTCAGCCTGCCATGCAAGGTCTTAGACACAGTCCAGCTTCAAGCTCTGTATCTACCACATCTCTTCTTGCTTTTGTATCTGCTTTCACTATTGTGGATTACTTTTTCTCAGGATACAGACTCTGCTTTCTCATCTTTGTGAACTAATGCCCCCACGTAGAATACTGGTCTCTGTTGTCCATCCCACTCTCTGCCTCTTCTCTGACTGGTGAATTCTAGGTCATCCTTTAAGCCCAACTCTAATGTCACCTTCTCTATGAATATCATCCTGACCTCTGTAGAATAAACTTGGAATAGCTGGAATTCCCAACTCAGGCTAAATATGGAGAAGACCTTCTGATCATCCCTGATCCTTCTAGAACCTGGACTCATGGACTTGGAGGGCTTTTCAGGGCCTGGATAAAGGACAAAACCACTTATAGTTTCAAGATAGGGGAAGCATTTCAATTGCACATCTCTTCTCTGGTGATCAATTACACACCTCTTTTCTGGGGGCAAAGTTGGAATTGGTTCTGTTTGTTCACCACTATATTCCTGCTGTTTGGTTTGAAGCTCAGTGCATATTAATGTGCATGAGTGATGGTGAGCCAAGAGATCATCTGTTTCCTAATCCAGAACTTCAGATTCACAACTGGAACTTGAGGAATTCATGAATAACAATCAGTAAAAAGAAACTGTAGGACCTAGCAATTCTACTTCCAGGTATATACCCAAGAGAGATGAAAACATATGTCCTCACAAAAACTTGTACATGAATGTTCATAGTAACATTATTTATAATAACCAAAATTGGAAACATCCCAAATGCCCATCAACTGATGAGTGGATAAACAAAATATGGTATATCCATACAATGGAATTTTATTTGGCAGTAAAAAGAAATTAAGTACTGATGCAAGCCATGATATGGATGAACCTTGAAAACATTATGCCAAGTGAGAGAAGTCAGACACAAAAGGCCACATAGTGTATGATTCCATTTATATGAAAAGTCCAGAATAGACAAATCCATAGAGAGAGAAAGTAGATCATTGGTTTTCTAGGGCTGAGGGAGGTTGGGGGAAATGGGGAGACTAGTGGGTAGAATGGTTTCAGTTTGAGGGGATGAAGATATTCTAAACTTGGTGAGTGATGGTTATACAACTCTGTAAGTATACTAAAAAATTGAATTGTACACTTTAAAATGGTGAATTTTATGGTACAATATATGAATTATATCCTTATAAAGCTGTTATTTAAAAAAAAGAAATGAAAAATGAAACTATGGGGCATTGCCAGACCAGGGCTGAGAAGGACTCTCCATGTCAGGGACCAGGAACAGCTCTGTGCAATAGAAAGTTATTTTGTCCTGTTTTGTTAATATTTTGTGACTGCTCCAGATTACAGACCCTCTGCAGCTTCTGGCTCACAGAAGAGCCCCATTGCTACTGGTGGTGTTCTTAGCTGTTGAGGAAGAGGCTAGGCTAAAACTTTTCTCTTCACTACGTTTGCTCTGTCTTTTCCTTACGATTCCTTTGAGAGAGAGGAAGAGAGACATGGTTAACAGATTGACTTTTCTCTTCTCCCTTGTTTCCTTCCCTTACCTCACCTATTCCTCATTTCTCATGGCTCTCTCTCCACAATTGTGTGGCTGGACCAGGGATTTAATGCATTTTTGATTGATTGGTAAAATATACATAATATAAAAATAATTTAAATCATTTTGAGTGTACAATTGTGACATTAAGTATGTTGAAAATGTTGTGTAACTTTCATTAAGCAATAACCTGCCATGCTCCCTTCCCTCCGTCCCCTCAGAACTACTATTCTGCTTTCTGTCTCAGAATTTTCATATTCTAAGTATGTCATATAAGAGAAATCATACAATATTTGTCCTTTTATGTCTGGATAATTTCACTCTACATTATTTTAATTCCAAGTCCAAAAATTTACATTTACATTTCCAAATCCAAAAATTTCCTTCTGGGGATTTTGAATGACGGGAGGGGGGCAAAACAGACCAGAATGTCCTACTGTCATGTAGTAAAAAGAATGGTCCTGTCTTCCTCATGTGTGGCCAGGCTGCAGCAGGCCGTTGGGAGCCACTGCAGGCTCCAGGGAGTCAGCTCAGTGCATTGGGGTTGATGAGCTGCTGGGCCCTTGATGGGCGCTTCCATCCCCTTTCATAGCCCACTTTATGTGCTCACCACTAGGTCAACAGCATGAGTTCTTACTGTAAATAGAGACTTACACTGAGCATTGTAATGAGATTTTAAGTCAATAAAATTCTGATTTTGAGTCAGAATAGCTCATGTCCTTATTGTTAAAATGTTCATAAGTAAAAGTTAAATGTAGAAGTTAAAGACATTTGCATGAATTTGACCTAATTGAGCCACAGCTCTCAAATATATCTCCTTTAATATGAAAACAATCTAATATTGTAGCCACAAAGCTGCATTTTAGCTGCTAGTTCTGCTCTAGCATCATGGAGCTCTGTTATAGGTCCGTGGATTTTAAGTAGTTTGTCCAGGTTTTCCCACATCATGTATTTTTACTACCAATTATTGTCTGACCTAACTCGATGCTGGTAATTCAGTTTGATTCTTTGATGACACCATAAAATGTTGATAACAAAGTATTTCATAATAATGGTATAAGAATGGAAACAATATCCATTTTAATAATGCAAGTGAAGTCATAGCAAATATATTTGATTTCTCCTGATTCTATATTGCTCATCGTTGCTCATTTATGAGCAAATAATAATTGAGCACCTACTAAGTGTCAGGTACTGAGGCTATACTATTTAATAAGGCAGGCAAGATCCCTACTTTAAATCAAGTTTACTTCCTAGAAATAGACAGTAACAGAATAGATAAATAAGAACACTTCAACTATGATATGAAAACAAAAAAGGCTAGTAGGTAGAGGGTGATTAGTTTGTGATGTATATGAAGCAACTGCTTTAGCTTACAAAGACTTCTCTGAGGAAGTAACATTTGAGCTGAGGTAAGTGATAGAAGCCAGTCTTACTAAGGCTTAGGGAAAAAGTTTCAGGAAGAGTTAACTGCCATTGAAAAGGCCCTGTGTGCGCAGAACAGAAAGATGGTTAGTGCTGCTGAGGTTTGGTGAAGGAGGCAGAGAGTGGTACAAGATGAGACAGAGAGGCCAGTAGATCTCAGATTATATATCACCTTTAGGTCGTGGTAAGGTGTGTGAATTTTGTTCCAAGAGCAATAGAAGTTATTGGAGTGTTTTAAGCAAGGAAGTTGTATGAACTGATTCTGCTTTGTAAAGAACACTCCAACTTCTCCTTGGAGAATGAATTGTAGGGGATTAATATGGAACTGGGAGATCATTAAGGAGGCTCCTGCTATAGCTAAGAGATGACAGGGACTTGGACTAGGATGGTGACAGTGGAGATGGTGAGGAGTGGTTGTCTGTGAACTGAGTTGGGGGCCAGGGTAGGGCTAGGGAGGGCAGCGGGAGGAGGAGAGAGGTCTTGATACTACCTGCCTGGCTTTGTACTTGGTCCTGGAAATAGCAACATTTTGACATTGTTATTAATGGCCTGAAAGAAAACGTAGAAGGCATGCTTCTCAAGTTTCTGGATGAGAACAAAACTAGGAGGAGTAACTAATGTGATAGATGACAGACATGAGATTCAAAATGATCTCTCCAGTCTCTAATGTGGGACCAAAACCAACAGGATGGGATTTAATGGGAATAAATGTGGTATGCTCCATTTAGGTTCAGAAAATCAATTGTACAAGGATAAGATGGGGGCAGTCAAGCTTGAAACAAGTTTATGTGAAAAAGAGCTGTGGTTTTAGTTGACCACAATTCAATACAACCTAATAGCTAGGATGGGACTGCTACAAATCTTGGGCAGTCTTAATCTACACTGGTTTCATAGGGTCCATATGCCCATGTGAACTTCCTTTTGTGCTCTGTATTGGTCAGGCCATGTGTGGGCTCGTGTCCATACTTCAAGAGATACATTGAAGGTGACCAAATAGAGTTCAGGAGGCTGGGGGTGGAGGTGGGGGTGATTAAAGGAACTAGGAATAAAACAAGACCCAGGTAAGATAATACCAAGATAATGGGGTCATGATATTTTTTTTAAATATGTGTGGAGCTGTCTTGTGCAGAAGACCCTAAGTCTGTTAGCTCCAGAGATTGGCACTAATAAATGTTTTATTCATACTTTCAATACACATTAATGAGCACCTACTTGGTACCAGTTACCATAAAAAATGGTCCCTAAACTTATGGTCCATATATATAATAAATAATATATGATATGTATATAATAGATAATATATATGCTGCTATAGAAGTTTGTACTGAGTACAGTGAGAACACAGTGCAGGGAGTGACCATTCTACCTGAGAAGGTTTGAGAAAGGCCTCACCACTTATGCTGAGCTTTGAAAGATGAATAGGTGTTGGTCAGGACATGGGTTGGGTAAGGAAGGCATTTGAAGGCTCTTCAGGCAGAAAGAGCAGCATGTGCAAAGACATGGAGGAGTGAAACACCTTGGTACATTAGGATAACTAAGCATAATTTGACATGACTGGAGAGCTGGTGGGAGGTCCAGGGACCATCCATTCTTGGTTTCAGGGTGAGGAGAATTTGTCCAACAGTGTGTCCTGGGCAGCTCATGAGATATAGTGTGCCAAAGAGGAAGGGGCAGGAAGGAAGGCTAGAGGGGCAAACTGGGACCAGATAGTAGAAATCCCTCCATGCTATGTCAGGAAGTTTAACCTTCTTTAGGCAGGGAAGAGGAGTGATAAAGCTGTGCTTTATATAGTTAGATTGTTCTGGCAATGATAAGTAGGATGAATTGGTGGTTAGAGATTAGAGACAGGAAAACTAGGGAGAAGTTGTAGCTGAGAGGTAATGAGGGTCTAATCTAAAGCCAGGGCAATTGGAATATAAAGTATTTCCAGGTGAGACACCAAAGTGGGTGGCCCGCTACTAGGAGGGTAGGAGAAACTCGGTATAACTCTGGGGACAGATAGATGAGTTGAGTAGGGGCAACCCAGCTGCAGGCTGAACAGTGGAAGGCAAAATGATCAGAGATAGAGGGGTTTCTTCTGAGGAAAGTACCACATGTCATTCAGGAAGTGCCAATTGCAACAGAATCCACTGATCTCAAGTCTTCTGCTAATTAGAGCACAAGGTGACTGCATTCTCAGCATGGAAAGACTGGCAGCCCCACACTAGTTTTCTCCATTATACTCTCACTCAGAGCTCTGTCAGCAGTGCAATCAGCAAGCGCTAAGGAAAACATTACCTCTTTTTATCTTCAACATGGAACTGCAACTTTCTGAAGACATCTTTTTGGCCTGTTGTGAAGCACTCTTGAACCTATTTTTCAACCAGCTAACTCAGCCTGTGAATTGGGCCAGCTAGCCCTACTTGTCTTGGCTGCCTTCTGCTGTTGGATCACTCTCCTTCCCTGCCACATCAGAGCAGAGGGGACAAGGACAGTAACCTGACATGTTTATCTGGGGCTTGGTAGCATTCAGCCAAACTTCATTGTGTGGCTCTTTATTCTTCAGCTATTTTTGAGAGGCTCATTGTTCAGGCTTTCAAGAATCCTTCGGTTAAAATCTGAGAATTTTGAAGCCAAGATATGAAAGAGTGTAAGCTATGAACCACATAAGAAATATGTGCCCTTTAAGCAACGTTAAGTGACAGCACTAATGACTACAGCCAAGACTTCAAAATACAAACCCCAAACACAGAAATTTCATGTGGAGAGAAATCAGAACCCCAGAATTGTCTGAAAACTTAAAGAAAGGACATGTCCACCCCTCTTCTCTAGATGATGTTCTGCATCTCCTTGCAGCATAGCATTGGATTTCTGTTAGTGACTATTAAATGACTTTGCAGTGGGGGCAACTTGAAACACACCCTGGATGAGAAAGCCACTCCAGGACACATTTGTTAAGTAACAGGTAACCCTCACACTGCCCAGATCTCTGTCTGTCTCAGCTGAGAACTCTTGGGTTAAACTGTGGTTATAAAGTCAAAGGCTTCCAAAGCAGACCTCCTGCTTTTGGGTGTTTGTTTTATTCAGGGATGCTCTGTCAGCTGCAGGCCTACCTTTGATGGGCCACAGCAGTATTTTTCATGTCTACCTAGTGTTTTAATGTTTTTGAGAAACAGTGGTTAATTGGATCCCGATGGTACCACAATTGGATTTAGAAGCCTCATGTCAGGAAAGGTAACTCTGACTCTGTGTGTGTTTGTATACATTTGAGCTCACTCTTGAATAAGCACCTTGAGATTTAAGTGTTTTTTTGGCCCAGATTTCAGGTTTGAGGGGTTTAATACTAGTTTTTCCAAAGTAAAAATCTTGGCATCACCCCTAGATTCTTAACCCATCTCCTCACCCACTCTTTTGTTGTATGTGTTGTTCTGGGGCCAGTGGGAGCTGCATAGCCAGATTGGTCTTGATCAGTGTCTAATCCACATTCTTGGATCAGCCATGAACCTCTACCATCTTGTTGACTGCTTTATGCCCTCCAGTCCATTTTTGCTAACTCTCCTTTTGCATGGTTGCAGCAGCAGCAAGAATCTCCCTCACATCTCACTGAGCTCTGCTTAGTCACTATGAAGGCTTCCGAGTGTCTACCACTTCCGTTGTTCCATCCTGGGAAGGGTGGCCATGCTTTGAACTGTGCAGTCCAACCACCTTGGCAAGTGATGAGCATTTTATTAGTTCTCCACAAAACAGATGGATTTGCACTCTCAGTCCCCTTTCTGAAACCAGAGGAAACCTATTCCAAGTATCCTGAAAAAGCCTAACCAACATTCCTCTGGATGGAGCAGATTGTAGATTAGGGCAGGTGTTTTTCTAAGTGAATAGTCAAGGCACAGAAGTAGCCAAGTACTTTGGGAGCAAAACAGACTAGTGTGCCTTAGGATTTGGGGCCCAGGAAATAGAAGCTAATCCACATCTAGTCTTTAGCCTCATATTCTGACCTAATGTTCTGTCCTAACTCGTTGAGCACTACTGTTGTTAGTCTTTTCTTTATGTGTGTGTCATTTCTTCCTCAAGGGAATTGGTGCACAAGGAATTAATTTCTAAGTGGCAAAACTATACAATATGTCATTTCACACCCATTCAAATGGCTGCTGTTAATAAAACAGAAAATAACAAGTGTTGGAGAAGAGGCAGGGAAATCAGAACACTCATTCATTGCTGGTGGCGATGTAAAATGGTGCAGCTGCTCTGAAAGACAGTCTGGCAGTTCCTCAGAAAGCTAAGTATGGAATTACTGTATGACCTAGCAATCTCACTACTAAATATATACCCCAAAAGAATTGAAAGCAGGGACTTGACCAGATATTTGCACACTGATATTCATAGCAGTGTTATTTACAATTGCCAAAAGATGGAAGCAGCTCAAGTGCCCATCAACTGATGAATGGATACATAAAATATAGATTATATGTAAAATGGAATATTTTTCAGCCCTAAAAGGGAATGAAGTCATGATACATGTGACAACATGGATGAACCTTGAAGACATCATGTTGAGTGAAATAAACCAGACACAAAAGGACAAATATTATATGATCTCACTGTTTTGAAACAATTAGAATAAGCAAACTCATACAGAATCTGGAATATAGGTTATCAGGGGATGGGTTGGGGATAGGAAATGGAAAGTTAAGGCTTAAAATGTAGATGGCTCCTTTTTGGAATGATGGAAATGTTTTGGTAATGGATGGTGGTGATGATAATACAACATTTTTAATGCAATTAACAGTACTGAAATATATATCTGAATATGATTAAAAGGGAAAATGTTAGATTGCATATATGATAACAATAAAAAAATTTTAAAAACCCATACAATGTAAGACATCATTAGATCTCTTCAACTAAAGAGTAGGTACCTTGCAGTCACAGATTGTACCTGATGCTTCTTTGTACCCTCATAGGTAATCCCTAGTAATGCTGTCCCCCTAGGAGGTTCCCAATGACTGTTTATTGATGGATTCATTGGCCTGTGCTTTTCTCCATTCCAGGTAATTACCCGACTCAACTGCAGCCTTGTTCTTCCTCTGAAGGGTGATTTGATCATGGCTTCATATGCCAGGAGGATTAGGTCCTTCTTTTATAGAAGTTTCTCTGCTTCCTTTTCCTTCTTGTGACAATTTCTGAATGGGCAAAATTCTCCAGGTTATTGCAGTATACATCAGACTAAAATACCCAACTGCATCACCCACTCCTCAAAGCTTCTCCTTTTCTAATGGAGATGATCATTTGATTTGAGAGGTCAAAGTAATTTATCGGAGATCACAAAGTTAGAAAGAGGCAAAAACAAACTTAAACTGACACCAAAGCCCATGAGTATTGTTCACTTCTAGAAAAAGCCCCCATCCTGAGTTTCACATCTATATATTCACCTGCCTAGATGACATATCCACTTATACATTTCATAGACATCTCAAATTGAATGTGTCTATAAAAGAACGAATTCTTGAACTTCTATCTGAAAACTGGTTCCCCCATCCCAGGTATCCCCACTTCTACTGACCTCATCACCCACCCAATATCTTAAACCAAAAATTCTCGAGTCATCTTGACTTCATCCCTTCTTTTCTCCCTTCCCCCACCCATATCCAACCCCTCTCCTAGTCCTACCTCCCACCTTTTGATTCTCATCAAAAATAGGTCTCAAATCCACCTACTTCTCTCTGCCTCCATTGCCACCACCCTAACCTCACCCAGCCCTAACACCACCTCTTATCTGCACTACTGCAATCGTCTCCTGACTGGTTTTCCACTTCCACTTGACTCCCACCACTCCATCTTCCTTCCAGCAGCCAGCGAGATCTTTTAAAATGTAAGTCAGCCCTCTTAATGTTCTCCCATTTCACTGGGTATGAAACCGCATCAACTCCTTGCCACCTTGTGAGGAGGCACCATGTGGTCTGGCCCTGCCTCCGTCCCTAGCTCCATTGCTCACTACTCACCCCTGGGTGGCACACACTGTCCTTTTTTCAGTTATCTGATGAGCTACTTCCCATCTCAGAGCCTTAGAGCTTTCATATGTGTTGATCTTTCTCTTTGGCTGGCTGATGACTGTTCATCCTTCAGACATCAGTTTAAATGACCCTTTCCAACCAGTTTATAGTTGGCTTCTCCTGCTGTTCTCTCTCATATCACTGTGTACTTTTTTTTTAAACACCTGTCATAATTTGTAATGGTATATTTATTTGTGTTTACCTATTTATGTTATGTATTTCTCACTAGATTTTTAAGTTCTGTGAAAGTAGGGACCATGTCTGCTTCATTCATATCTCCATTCCAACACTCATATTATTGCCTGGTACATATTGATATGTTTTGATTCGCTAAAGAAATGGTTCCCCAGGAGGAAATTAGAAATTAGGTAAGTTTAGGGCCAGACAATGTCCCTGTCCTCATAGATCTTACCAACAGGAAGCCATTGGCTTTCACCTTCAAGTTCTGCTGCACTCGTTTCCAGACACGTCCTTGTGCCTTCTGCCTCTTCCCATTACCTGTGAATTTGCTGGTGACTTGGTTCAAATGACAGTCTCAGAGCCTCTGTGCCACATCACTGGCAAGAGGTGGCCATTATCTTAGCTGATTTGTTCCTGTTCCATTTGTGCATGGTGTTGTAAGACAATATGGGAACGAATGCCAAGGTTGCCCTGGGAGGGACCCAGAGAGAAAGCATGGCCTGTCCCAGCTTTCTGTTCATGGGATGATGTGTGCTTCTCTCATAGGGGAGCTCTCTAAGCTCCCAGGTGCCAGCAAGAATTCCATCAGAGATTAGTTACCTTTAACTAAATGTGATTTTCTGACCCACTTTATGGATTTACCCTAATTATATTGTGGAAACGCAGTATCACGTTTCATTGTTACCTTGACACTACAACTTCATTCTGAATGACCAAGCCATGTTTACATTACAAAGCAATGTAAACACCACCGAAATAAACTCTGAAATAAACTCTGTGTTAAGCTGTAGGTTTGTAATGGGTGATATTTGGATAACTCTGATTAAATATAAAATATGAAAATCGGTGTTGGGAAAAAAGTCAGTTCTGTGCTTGAACCAGCTACATTCTAGTCTTTGGCTCAATAATGGATTATCTGGAGTTCTCTTTCTTGGAGATCTTGGTCTTAAATAAACTTTTTCTGTTTTGTTTTTACCTTTCTTATATGCTACTCCCTTCCCCTGTTCAGACCTTCCAGTAGACAGAACTTCTCCATTTCTCTGTTTACACCTTGTGTGTGCTGTGGTTGGTAATCTCTAAAAGGCTTTGTTTGAGGTTTTTAAGTATTTTTTAGTCCAATATTGGATTTGCCCCAAGGATCCTATTCCTCCAAGCAGTGGCATTGGATTTGGACAATTCTTTTCTTTCTCATCACTGTGAGATGGCCCATGTCCAAAAGTATACTCATGGCCACACCCAAGATAGGAATATTGCTCAGAAGGCCAGGAGTTTGCCAGCTGAGCCAGACAGATAATTCCAAGAAGAGGAATGACAGCATAGAAAAAGAGGAGACTAAAATAAATCTTATTACTGAGTAAGTAAGAATTCATACCTCAGAATTTCAAAGAATCTCCAATCACTCCAAAAGATTGTAGGAAGAAATAAGCCCAGGGTAGGAAATTCCAAAGCTAGATGAGAAATCGAGAGAGTTTGGGGATGATGTAGTGCTGGATGTAACTGATTAAAAAAGGGAATTAACAAAAACAAAGGAAGAAGAAGATAATGTTTGGCAAAAGTGATAAAACTGAGCAGGACTAGTGTGACAAGGGTGAGAGCAGACCTGCGAATGGATGAGGAATTAGATAGGAAGGAAGAAGACTGAATATCAAAATTCAGAATTCCTGTGTGGGAAAACCTTCCACGTTTAGAAGGACGATTATTTGGTGCTGTAGTTCTTGGGATTCATTCTTTTTTTTTTTTTTCCCTTTTTTTTTTTTAAATTCAGTTTTATTGAGATATATTCACATACCATACAGTCATTCATGGTGTACAATCAACTGTTCACTGTACCATCATATAGTTGTGCATTCATCACCCCAATCTATTTGTTTGAACAGTTTCCTTGTACCAGAAAAAGTAAAAATAAGAATAAAAAATAAAAGTAAAAAAGAACACCCAAATCATCCCCCCATCCCACCCTATTTTTCGTTAGTTTTTGTCCCCATTTTTCAACTCATGCATCCATACACTGGATAAAGGGAGTGCGATCCACAAGGTTTTCACAATCACACTGTCACCCCTTGTAATCTGCATTGTTATACAAATCATCTTCAAGAGTCAAGGCTACTGGGTTGGAGTTTGGTAGTTTCAGGTATTTACTTCTAGCTATTCCAATACATTAAAACCTAAAAAGTGTTATCTATATAGTGCATAAGAATGTCCACCAGAGTGACTCCATTTGAAATCTCTCAGCCACTGAAGCTTTATTTCACTTCATTTTGCATCCCCCTTTTGGTCAAGAAGATGTTCTCTGTCCCGGCCCGCGGGACTTTCAGCCGAGGCTCTAACTCCTGCTAGGGAAGAATGGTATAGGACAAGAGACACGAAGAATGATAGCAAGACAGGTTTCTGATCAAGCTGCAAAACTTTATTGAAGAGGCAGGGTATATATGCCCTGGAGGGAGAGGGGGTGGCTAATAAGGACAGGTAGCGGTCTGGGATTGGTGATTGCTGTTGCTAGGGTGGATGGCCAATGGGTGGCTACTGTTTAGGCGCGAACTAGCTACTGCTTAGGCGGGAACTACTGTTACTTCCTTGAAGAAGGCTAATTATAGCTTAAGCTGTTCTTGCATCAGCCCTGGCGGCCATGTTGCATGTTACCGGTATCGCTGAAGGTGAATATTATATATGCTACCTTAATTGTCCCCAACAGTTCTCGATCCCACAATGCTGGGTCCAGATTCAACCCTGGGAGTCATATCCTGTGTTGCCAGGGAGATTTGCACCCCTGGGAGTCAGGTCCCACGTGGGGAGAAGGCAGTGAGATCACCTGCCTAGGTGGCTTAGCTAGAGAGAGAGAGAGAGAGGGACACATCTGAGCAACAAAGAGGCACTCGGGGGGATACTCTTAGGCACAATTATAAGCAGGTTTAGCCTCTCCTTTGCAGTAACGAGTTTCATAGGTGCAGCCCCAAGATGGAGGGCTCAGCATGTCAAGCCATCAGTCCTTCTTGGGACTGATTCTTAGCATGCTGTTAAATTGTTTGTTTTGAAAATCTGCAGCTCTTCCCTCAAACTCAAAATTAGAACTTCATTTCTGCTGGTTTACCACATCAGATCTTTAAAAAAGAAAACACGTACACACAACTAGCAAAGGAAAAATAAGCAAAGAAAGCAAGGGGAGGAAAGCTAGAATGGAACACTGGAAAGAGCACGTGTGGCCACACGCCTGTTCACGTGTTTGGAAGGTGTGGAGGTGTAAATGTGTATTTTACATGTCTACCTGTCTTCCTTTACATTTGATATATGTGGGTATTTCTATTTTTGAAAGACGGAGATGAGTGTTATATATTCTTCACCTGGAACTTTTACATGTTCAGGGTGGTGTCCCACTGTATTAAATAATACATCTCATTTTGTCCATTATTAAAATCAGGCTTTTTTGTTAAGTAAATAAACTGAATGAATTCTCAATGCTAATTTAGCCCTTTCTCCCTTTATCAGTGTGACTTTTGAGCATTTTTATTAACACTTTTTAGCGGTAGTGGTACAGTTGAGTGGCTAAGAGCCCTGTTTTTTAAACAAACCTTATATTTATATCAGATGCGTCTGATTCATAGTATATGCTCAGCCGGGCTTTTACCTTCTCTGGGCTTCGTTTCTTCTTCCAAACAAGTAATTGCTCCAGCTCCTTCCTACTCTCTAGGGATATTTGAAAGGTAAATGGGACCACATCTCTGACGGCATTGCCTGTTCTTTGGAGGAGATTTGCAATATTGTTATTAGGTTGTTTTTATTGTTTTCTTCCAAATTGCACCCCATTTGATGCTGGTGGCACCCAGTGTCTGGCTGTGCTTTCACTGATACAATGGTTTAAATGCAGTGGCCTGTCGTGGCTGAGCTCCGTGTGCACTGTGACGTGTGGTGTGGGCAGGAATTTAGCAGTGCTTTTGGCCTGCATTATCTGAGCCCCCGGGACACTGGGTTGTCTGAAACTGGAGAGAATTGGTGGCAGTGGCTTCCGGGGAAGGGGTGGCTTTGGAGTGGAGGTGGCCAGGTGATTACAGGAAGGCAGGTAGGTGCTGATTTACCTTTTTTCCAGTTTATTTTCTTTTGGGAGGTGGTGTTTCAATTTACTGCATTCCTTGGAGGTTTGACATGTCAATTAGATGTTATCGACAGTAATAGAGGGGCAGTTGCTGTAAATGTGAAGTTTTTACTGGTAGGCCATGAAATGACACCCCAAGGGACTGTAACAGAGTGGCGTGATAAAAATCATGTTACCTGCACACAGGCAGAGGGACTGATTAATAGGGAAGGATGATTCTGTCTCCTGCACTAAAATGTTATTTATTCATTTGCTGTCAATCAAACCTTCTGTTCTAATTGGCTGAAATATGAAATCATCAAGATCTGCTCATAAACCAGGTTAAGGTAGGAAGAAAAGCAGTGCTAAATCACAATCAGCAGCTTGTTTATTTACTGCATTACTGCATCCATATGACCTTGGAAAGCCTCTCTACCCTTTGGTTGCAGTAACAGCCCTGAGCACAGGATTCCCGCATGGGTGGAGGGAGCTGGAGGGAGGTGTTTGCCATGCCTGGTGGCGTGGCCGGAATGTGAAGAAGGCATTGATAAGCTTGGTATGACATTGCCTTAGCATATTTAGACCACTGCTGCTGTTTTTGCTGCATTTCTTAATGCATGGCTCTTATATTGCCCAGCACTTGTAAAAAGAATAATTCTTTTTGAAATGACAAATGTATTTCCACACTAACAGTTTTATCAAGATGTCACCAAATATAGACATGATTAAATCACATTTTAAAGGCAGACTTCTCAGTGTGATAAATCTGCGTTATCAAGTCTCATTTCTGAAATGAATCATGCATTGTAAAACTTTATGAGAGTTGAGTAAAAGATCCCTTGTTGGCCAGTACAAGTGTATATTGTCAAACTACGCAGAAAGGACAGCTTCAAATTGCAGTGAAAACACTGATAGGGTTACACCCCTTTCTTAGGAGCAGTATTTCAAGTGCAGGCTACAATTGGGTGGTAAGGAGCTTTTCTTGCTGCCAAAACAGTTTATTCAGAGAAAGCCAAGAGTAAACTCCCATTCAAAGAAGGGTCTTTTTACTTAGCTTAGAGCTGTGAGAACAAAGCTTGCTCTTCAGTGGTACTGGTAAAGGTTAGTACCACAGAGCTGTGGTGCTGAGGAAGGAGGGGCCATTCCCTGACAGGGTGTACTCCCTGACTAGGATAATTTCCCCGCCACACATACTACCTCCTGCCCCATGCTCACAGATGCCCACCTCCCACCCCAGGGAGGCAAAACACTTCAGCCTAATAAGTGGGCTGCTTTTTTTATAATCTTGATTTTTAATAAATTTGCTCCCTAGGTTTTTTATTTGAGGACTTTAAGCATAGGCAACCACACCAACTCATGAATCTGATATACATATATAAAATAAATTAGCCAAAGAGGATCTATCTAATTGCTGGCTCTTTGCAGAGCATCTCTTTGAGGTAAGATGGCATAAACGGCCGAATGCCTTCCTGGTGTTTGAAATTATTTGAATTTTTGTATTTATTTTACGTCATTACCAGGAATGAAGTAAGAGCCAGTTCCTAGGACCCAAGTACACAACCAGAGCAGCATCCAGAGCAAGGCTCACCAACTGCGGGGTTATTTCCTGTTTCCCCTTACCAGGGACGAAATTGAACCTGGGTCTCCGGGTAGAGGCAGCCTGCGACGGGGGAAGGTCGAATGAGTCCTGGAACAAGTAGGAAATCCTCAGGGACATGAGTGGTGCCCAGGGTGAATACCTTCCATTTAGTGCTAGAGTTAGAGTTAACAGAGTGCTTTCATGGTCCTCACCTCATTTGACCTTTACAGCTACCTACAGGATAGGCGTTTTGCAGAAATGAAACAAAAACTCTAGAGATCAAGTGACTTGTCCAAGGGCACACACCTAGTGAGTAGCAGAAACTGGGCCAAAACACAGATGACATGCTTTCTGGTCCTCTGGATTCCTGTCTCCACCGCTCCTCTCCCATAGTGGTCATCTGAGACCGGCACACCTCTCCACTGGAACAGAATAGCTGTATTTGGAATCTTCCTGCCAGCAGTATCATCTCCACATCAGTGCCTCATCCTCACTGCCACTAAAATTATCTTCCTAAGTCTTCTTGATTCCCTTGTTCTAAAGGAATCATCCCTGATTTTTCTGACTTGCTGCCTTCTACCTAGTGGGTCACAGGCTTGTCCTGTTTGTTACAGCATAGAACAGCGGTTCTCAAAGTGTGGTCCCTGGGCCAACAGCATCACCTGGGAACTTGTTAGAAATGCAGATTCTCAGGCCTAATTCCAGACCTTCCGACTCAGGAACTCTGGGGGTTGGGCCTAGCAGTCTGTGTTGAACCTGTCCTCCAGGCCATGCTGATGTGCTCAAGTTTGAGCTCCTTGGGAATAGAGCATCAGAATTTGTTTCAGGCTCACTTTTGAACACAGATCTCCCATGTAGCCCTGGATTAGAGCATCACCTCTGTTCTCTCTGGAAGGTGGTACTGTCTTCTTCCCTGACTATAAAGGTGTTAGTGACAGCCACAGAGCAGTTTGTTGTATACTGGGGTTCTGTTATGAGGACCACTGAGAATTTCACTGTGATGGCAAATTCTTCAGATGCTGTCACCAGCTGCTAAGCACTCCTATATTAGAGGGAAATAATAGACCTTTAGGAGTATGGGCCATAAACCTGCCATGATACATGCAGAAAAACAACTTATCCAGGCACAGGGGAGTTCCATCATCTAAGATCTTCAGAGGGAACCTAGGGTCCCCAAATGCCCACATTTCTGTAGAATACATAATACTGCATCTAACTAGACTTACCTCACTGCAATAAGAGGTGCTAGACCAGGACTGTCAGCAGTGCTCTGCAGAGCCTATGCCAGTACTCTGGTTCCCAAATCACCTGCCAACCATGATGTTTTGACCCAAAGTTGACAACGATGATCTTTCCCACAGAGTTTATAAAATTGAAGGTGATATAAAACTAAAATGGAGATCCTAATGACTTAGCCATTCTTCCATTAGAGTAAAGCCCCAGTCACATGCTGAGTCAACAAACTGTACAATGTCCAAGTTACAGTCTCAGTTTAGAGTGGTTTTCCTTCATGATGTGTTGTCACAACCTGAAGAAATGGTTCCAAAAGACATGTCATCTTTAGTTATAGACTAGAACAATGGTTCTTAACAAGGGATTTAAAACAGGTGACAACTGACATGAGGCCCCTAACCCTAGGGCAAGGGATGGAATTGTTAGTAGTGGTGGTGGTGGTAGTGATAGTTTGTATGTGTGTTTTTAAAAAAACTAATCTCTAGTTTAAAGGCTCCTCAGTGCAGAGTTACAGATCTAGAGTTCTGCTATCTTGATGGGGAAAACAAAACAAAACAAAAACAGCTGAATGATAGAACAGCTGAAATTTCATCCTTTTCTACATCTCACACCCCACAGTCCTTCAGACTGCCTGGCAGAACACCAGTGCACTGCTGATGGCAGCAGGGCCATAACAAAGGGAAAAATCATGTAGCGTGTAGCAACTTTAGGAAAACCTACTTTGTACTCTCACACACTTGGTTGAACTTTTCAAAAATATTGAATAAACAACCTGCCAGCTGTGGTTTCCAACAGCTCTATTTGGCAACCTTTGACAGAAAGCTAATGGGCAGGTGCAACGTCCTCTAGCACTAACAGGGCCTTCGTTAGAGGCCTGTGAGGGGCTGAGCACTTTCCAGAGCCCGGAGTGTGGTTTCTGTCCCCTGGGGCTATTCTTTCTGCCATGGTAAACTGCTGGCCTAGTGAGCCCAGAGGCAGACAAGAAGCCTGCCCATACTTCTCTGTCACTCTGAGGGTTTTTATGTTCCGATCTCCAGGAACACAAATAATGTTCTTTCTAAGCTGCTCCAAAATACAAGTGATAGAAAATATCATGGAAAAGGTGAATTGCCAGACAGTAAGCCCTCATGACCGAGAGCTTATTCATAAAATGATGACAAATTTATTGCACACATTCACTGCTTGACTTTCTGAGATTAATAGCTGATCTATCCGATTTTAAAGCCTGACAATGGAATCAGAAGGAGTTACTGGTCAGTTTTCACTCCCAGCTCCTCCATCCAGCAACCCCCCACACCAAGAAATAATACAGGAAAATAAGCTGATTTAGCTTCAGCAGCAGCCTTACAGTACTTTACTGCAGGAGATTTTCAGGTGCCAAGGATAACTTTTAACCTTGTTGAATGCAATTTGACTTCTTGACATCTGCCTTCAACTCTGCAAAACCCTCGGGGCAGATGACCAGGGTGAACAACTAGGGGTAGATTGAAACACAACCTGAAAGGAAGTCACATTTTCCTGCTGTTTCCTGGCTTCTTGCTTGCTGTAAAGTAGTAAAGTCATTGTTTGATGTCTTAGCCTTGGGGCCATGAACCAGATTCAAAGCAGTTGTTAAGAAATACATGGCATCAAATCTGGGGCACACAAACACACATACATTAGAAGCCTAGGTTCACAAACTATGGGTAAGAAGCTCTGGGGTTGCTGACCTGAGAGGAATGAGGATTCTTCACAAAGAATGCACCTGTGCCTCCCATACAGCCTCTTTCTCCCTGTTTTTGTTCCTATGACTAATTAAAATGACCTGATGATTCCTCCACTAGCCATACCTCCAGCCTCTCCCAGTGCCCATTACCTTTACCTGTCTTGGCATCTGAGTTTTGTGTCATAAATTATTTAAATTATTTCACTTCCTTTACGGATTGAACACATGCGCTTGTTGTCACCTGCCCTGTCCGCCTTGCTTTGTGAGCTTGGTGAGCCTCCTGCCACCCCTGTCCTTCCTGCCCTGTGGCGCCAGCCTGGTGCCGAGCAGCACCCTGGCCAGAAGCCCTGAGGTGTTGCGCAGAAGCAGAGTTCCTTGAAGGAAGCTGGTTCCTGGTCTGCCTCTGGGCCAGCCACTGCAAGATCAGGGGAAAGGGCCAGAGAGTAACTAGATACTAGGAGATGATGATGTTTCGTGAAACCCAGCCGTGAAGAGTGAGGGGCCTGCAAGAAAACACAGTCCTTAGTAAGTCCTAACAGAGGGCTGGGCCAACAAGGTGGGCCCAGAAAGCCATTGACACCAAGGTGGGTGGTGAGGGGGTGGGGTTTAAAAGAAGTGCTTGAAATGAGGAAGAAACGGTCTTTTTAAAATTTACCTTTATTGACAGAAAATGTCCCAAAAGGGAAATTGTTACATGCAAAGTACTTCCAGAAATCAGCTTGTAGATCATTCACTGTCTTGAGTGTTCCTATCGAGTGCAGTGTTTTAATTGTGTTGAATGTGGCAGTTAATGCAAATTCTGGAAAGGGCCTTTATGGGGCCTGCCTTTTTATTACAGAACTCCTATTCAGAGATTCCTGTGCGTTAAATGGCTCTAGGCTAATTTTGGGTGGCCCCACATTAAGAGTGATAGTTTTCATCATAGAGAAACATTTTTTTGGACTCTGGAGATTTTTAAAGCTCCTCCAGTGCCCCCAATTTCTTTTCTGTTCAGCTGCAAATACCAGTCCCTTAATGGCTGAGGAGGAAGACTCTATTTTTAAAGTTTATACTGAACATCTCCCCGGTGTTAGGTGCTGAATGGACCTGGCATGTCATCAGAACTGGAATACCCGCAGGGGCTTTGTGTAATTTTTAGGTATGAAATTGGTTAGGTTTGATTCACAGAACGTTCGGTGGTCTTTCTGGAAGGCTACTTGCTTGCTTAGCTGTGTGTGCTGTCGTCCATTTCTGAGGTCAGGGCCAGGTTTTGTCGTGCATTGGCTTTTGGCATACATTTTCATAAAAGCAAGCTTTTTTCCTAAAACCTGAAATTCAGGGGGCATTTAGTCCTCATTGTGTTCTAGGTCCTTGGTATTTAAAACACCAGGAAATGAAATTGCCAAGTTCTTAACATTTGAAAATTGGCTTCTGCACATGCCTAGTCCTCACATTTTCAGCATGCATCTCTGAGGTAGTGTGCCTCCTGGGGAGAAAAGGAGGTGGTATTGGACAGTCATGTGGAACCAAAGAGGAGGAGTCTCTGTCTTTGGAGGTGACGGTCTTGTCAGAGTGAGCCTGTTCTTACAGACTGAAGGGAGTCACTTAGTCATTAAATCAAAAATTCTGTTGAGCATCGTGCTTGCTGGGGACAAGGAATCCTCTGGGTAATGGCAAACTGAGTTTGCCCTCTCCCCTCACCAGCCTCCAGAGGCTGCCTGTTGTCAGAGAGTGGGCTGAGCTGCTGGCTCTTCCATTGCTATTAAGTGGAGACCTAGACCCAGGTTATAATTGTGTTTCAGGCAAATATCTGCAAAATTCCCAAACTCCTGGACTAGGCACTGAGAGATCAAAAGTGGAAACATCCCTAATGAACAACACAGAGGAAATCAAGGTATTTTGGAGACTGTGCAGGGCCGTATCCCATAGCTTCCTTCACCCCTTCTCAAACCCTGCACTCCTACCACGGGCCTAGCCTATAGTAGCCCAGTCTGCTCTGAATTGGAACGCCACAACCTGTGAGGCCACAGCACGATGGGCCCTTCAGCATTGACGTGTCCAGTGCAGTGGTCCAGACCCTTGTGCCCAGCTGCCGTCACTGAGGGAGGTGAACCCACACCCCATGCCATAAACTGAGAGCCCTTGCTCTGAAGTCATCTTGTTGAGGCTTCTTCCACTCTCCTTGGCTCTGAGGGAGGCTTGGGCCTGCACTCTTCTCTGACCTCACCAACGCAGGGCTCCACAGCCTCCCCTCCTCACCAAGTGGAGTGATTTGATTCCTCTGGTGGGCCAAGAGGTTACTACCTGGTTGCCAGGATTGATGAGTTGCTGGCTTCCCTTGTGCACATCAGTCAGTTGGGGGCCCCAGTCACGTCAGAAGGGTCAGCTGGTTCACTCACAAGGTGGTAGCAAAATGTTGGTGTAGACACTCTGCCTAGTCTGGTCTGAGAGTTTATTTCCAGGGACAGCTAGGAATTTTGACTTTCCAAACAAGTGGCAACAAAAGTCCCTTTATTTGTTAACAACAGAAACAAACCCCCTGTTCAACTTCTTCCTGCCTATTCCACGCTAGTGCAGGGACTCCTTGGTGGTATTTATTCTTCAAGGAAAAAAGGGAAGGATTTTTGTCTCTGATATGGTCCTAGACCATCTGAGTAATTAATTTTGTTTGAAGAGGATGAATCATCTTCAGCCAGTGGATGATCTTCAATATCAGACAAGATGGAGCCAAAGTGTACTTTTTTATAGAGTAAAATTCCTATTTACTGGAGCTTTTGAGAGTGCCAAGGACATGGACAGAACCTGGGGAATTTGGGGGTGCGGGTTCCCCAGCCTGCCATCTCCAGACTCTACCCTGTGAAATGGCTTGTTGAGAGAGCTGTTAGGTTAGGGACTCAGACGGCAGGTGGCCCGGTTGGTGTTTGGGAGGGTCTTTAGGGACCCCAGACAGCGTGCAGCAGCATTCGTGAGACTCACTTTCCCTCAGAAGAGCCCTGGGTTTCTCTCTGGTATCAGATGGTCTCTTGGAGGAGGCAGATAATAGGTGAGGGTAAAGGTCATTAATTATAAGATCCAAGTGTGACAGAAACCCTATTAGAATGAGCACAGCTCTTTAGAAGACTTACCAGACATTTAGAGCTATTTCAACAGAGCTTAAATTTGTGAGGGAAACTATTAAACCTTGTAAGAGATAAATGCCAGAGCAAGAAGGGGCTTTATAGACACTAATTTGATTGGGCCTCCCTTGTTTCTACACCACACAAAAGCTCTTGCCCAGCTGCAGACCTACATACACACACACCAAACCAACTCCCACTACCAGCTGTGTGCAAACATAAATACACAGACAGGAAGAAACATGAATTCTCTCTTTTTTTGCCCGATACTCAAAACCATCGCACTTCTAGCACAGCTGTTGCTACAGGAGAGGGAAAAGCACTTGGCCCTGGAGTCTGTTTATGTGTTTGAGCCGAGAAAGCGATTTTTGTTGCAAGGAGCTCTAAATGAGACAGACAGAGTCAGAGAATAAGAGAGAGAGAGATAATTATCTAAATTATGTTCGTGCTATTATCGAAGACGAATATAGTTAAAATGTAATTAAATATGACTGGCTAGCAGGATGTAAGCCAAGCTTTAGAATGCTAATCATCAATTACTGCATCCCCTTAGGGGAATCAAGGAGCTCTATACGGCAAGAGTGGGAGCAGGGAGCTTGGGGATGAGAGGACTGAGGGAGGTGCGGAGCATTAAAGCAGCCCCCCCTTCTCCTTCTGTCTCCCCCACATACTTATTCAAACCCTCAGCGAATCTCCCCGGGACAGATCCCTTTCTCAAGCTGCCACAGGGGTTAGACACTTTCAGCTCAACTCATACGAGGTGCAGGCGGGAGGGTCCTGACCTTCTCTTTGAGAGGAAACTCCTGTAAAAGGGAAAATTATGCTGTGAGCTGGGAAGATAAAACACAAGGCCAGCCCATATTAGAGCAATAAATGCATGTTCATTTGCTCTGCCAGAAAGTGTAAAATACCCACCTAGATCCGGAGATCACCCAGACAGGGATGTACTAGGGGGATTGAGGAGGGGAGGCTACTCTGGACTGTAGTTAGGACAGAAGACGACACATGTTCCCCCCAGTCCATCTGCAGCCCAACTCTGGCTGCACTTTGGAAACACCTGAGGAGTTTAAGAAGTCCTCATGCCGGGGCTCCACCCCCAGAGATTGTGAGATTCGTGGCCTGGGCATTGGAATTTTTTAAAGCTCCACAGACAATTCTGATGTGCTGCCAGTGTTGAGAACCACTGGTCTAGCTAGAACTAGACTTCTCTTAACCATAGCCAAAGGGAAGGCAGTGGCAGCAACTGCAGGCTGGATCAGCTGTTCCGGCCTTCCATGCACCTCGGCCGTACCCTTCTCAAGGCATGAGGGCCAAGAAGGAAGCAGTGGAAGAATACTTTAAAGCATAATTTGTGTATCAGTTCGGGTGTTTGATCCCCAAAGAATTTTTTAAGGTTGGGGGATTCCTGTGTAGGGGATTCCTGTATAAAAAGATTAAAATTTTAAATCATTCCATTTTAACGCCCATGAGCCCTGTCTGGGCTGGGCTAGGAATGTGGTCACCTCCTTGGATGAGGGAGTGAGCGAAGCAGGCCAGAGCAGGCTCCAGGAAGTGATGGAGATCACCAGAAGCTAGAGGGCCTGGGTCTGTAGCCTTCTCCTTGGTTCTAGCTAGCAGTGCCTTAAAGGAAAGGGGGTCCAAGGACACTAGATCTTCTGATATTCAAGAGAAGCCAGAAATCTACATTTTTACATGAAACATCCAAATTTTTAAATGGCAGTAACTCAAATTAAAAAAAAATAATAAACCAGCAAAATACGTCTCTGAGCCTTCCATTTGCAACCTTTGATCTCCATAAGCATTCAGTGGTACATGACCAAATGATTACTAATACTCATGGCCCCTACCAAGCTGTTTTCCTACTGTCTCCAGTATGCAGTAGGTTAGACAACCCTGGCGCCATTTTTCCTAAGCCTGGCACACGGAGGCCTCTCAATGAACAGTTGTTGAATGGACAGACAGGGTGAATGGAGCAAGCCCAGAATTCCCTGTAAGTCAGGGCAGTGAGGCAGCTATAAAATCCAGTTCATCCTGCAGAACAAAAGAACTTATTCCTGGCTTGTCAGATTAGACACTGAGACCTGCATGCCTAGGCTTCAGTTTAGACTGCATCAGAGATCTGGGGGCAAGGGAGCTTTTGGGAAGGGCACAAACAGTGTCTCTGCCAACCGTGTCTGCTGCATGGGACACCCTCTCTAGCTCAGCCTCCAGGCAAGTGAGGGGGAGTCCCAGAGTGTGGCAGACTGAAAGCCAGACCAGGAGGGACAAGCAGAGCCCAGCTGAAGAGCTGTTACAACCCAGCGTGGTGGAAGACACCCTCTTCCTCGCACCCCGGTCCATAGATCATCTTTAGCTATGATTAAAACAATGAATGTGGTCCTTGGACCATCACAACAAGGAGGCAGACAATGAGAACAGCATGCTTCAAGGGCCAGCAGGCGGCTGCGGTGTCAGCGTGAGAGGTGCACTCATAAAGAACTGTCAAGAGGGATCGTCAGGCAAGTCTCAGTGCTCACTCAAGGCCTTTAATACCTGACACGTCTCAGTGCCACACAGCTCAGAAAGGGCGCCACCGTCACTGCTGTAAGCTCAATTGACAGGGGACTGCCTTTATTATTTCCTCCCTTTTCAGGAATCTTTTCCAAAGGTTCATGTCTGCCTTTTAGTCCTGCTCCCAAAGACTGAATAAATATGTCCCCCACGTGCCCTTTCCAGTCCTAGACACCACAGGTCTCTCTCCCTTTCTTGGCTCTGCTTACTTGCTTGCTTTTTTTAAACTTTAAAGGTTTTTGGGTTTGTTTGTTTGTTTTTTCCATTTTTATCAAAGTTGTATATGTGCATAGTTTTAAAAGTCAAGGAGAATCACAAGGCTGGTAATGAAAAGAAGCGCCCCCCTGCTTCACCCTGCCCTATCCCAAGTCCCCCTCCCCACTGGCAACCACTGTCTTTTTTTAAAAAATAATAAATATTTTGAAAAGATAATGTATCAAAAATAACATATTCCATATGGTGTAAAAATTGAAAGCTATAAATAGATATAGAAATGTCTCCCTCCAACCTTCGTCATACTTCTTCCTTCAGATATTTTATGCGTAAAGAAATGTGTGTGTATTCTCCTTCTGTTTTCTTCCTTTTTTTACATACAGATTTTTCTATACCTTGGAGTCTCCTGAGTCTCTCTCTCTCTGACAACTGCATAGTCTTTTATCACAGAGAGAGGGATATCCCATAATTTACTTAACCAGTCCCCTAGAGAGGAGCATTAGGTTGTTTCTATTCTTTTGCTGTTTGAACCATTCTGCAATGCAACCCTTGTTCCTGCTGCTTTCCCGTGCTGTGAGTATATTGTAAGCTAAATTAGTATAGGAGGAATTGCTGGTTCTAAGGGGGTATACATTTAAAATTTTGCTAGTTAGGGAGTATGTCAGTTTACACACCCTCCAGCAGTGTGTGAAAGTGTCATGTCCCCTTACCATGTCCAAAATAACCTGTGAGCAAACTTTTAGATCTTGAGGCAAACACATTGTCTTTATCTTCATATTTCAAAACCATATGCTTATCTGCTATTTCTTATTTCCATTACTAAATTATTAGGTGACTATTTTTCTTTGAGTCAGTATTTATTGTTGGCATTATCATGACTATATCAGTACTTTTCAGCACTAAGCCATGTATATACTGTGATTACCTTTCTTTTTACTATCATTTGTTTTTCCTGGAGATAAAAATTATTTAGTTTTCTATATACTTTTCATTCATTTAATTTTCTATGTGCTTATCACTAATTCTTCCCACTAACTTTTGTCAATGCCACCCAAATTCTCTAACATCTGGTAAATCAGTTTCTTTTTTTCCTTTGAGACATCCTTCTTGGAGCTGCCAGCCCCCTTCTCCAATCCAGACTGGTTGCTTTCTAGGCCTTTTGCACAGTTGTCATCCCGGATCTCTTCTCATCATCCTGGAATTCTCCTTGTCTTTACTCTGTATCAGACCCTCTGTTTTCTGGATCTCACAATTTCCTTTTTCTTAGTTTAGTTTCTATTTTTGGTGGAGGACATTTTCTGATAGTTGCCTTTGAATGCATGGAGGTAAATTTTTTACGGTTTTTGCCTGAATGAAAGTTTCTTTATTTTGCCCTCACCTGGTTGGTAGTTTGGCTGGGTATAGTACTCCAGGTAGAAACTAATTTTTCCCTCAGAGTTCGTAAGGAAGTGCTCCATTATCTTCTAGCTTCCATGGTTGCTTTTGAAAAATCTGAGGTCTTTCATATCTTTGTGTTGAACTGCTTCCCTACCCACTCACCCACCCCCTCAGAAGCATTTAAGATCTTCTCGATTTTCTCAATAATATGTTTTGGTGGGGGTCTTCTCTCATTTACTGTGCTGGGCACTCAGTGGGCCCTTTAATGTGGAAACTTGTATTCTTCATATCTGGGAAACTTACCGTGCAACTTTGGTAATTTCCTAGCTCGTGTTTTCTCTGCTCTTTCTTTCTGGAACATCTATTAATTGGATATTGGGCCTTCTAGTTTGAGCCTCTAATTCCCTTACCCTTTTTCTTCTATTTTCTATCTTTGTCTTTTTGTTTGACATTCTGGGAAATATCTTCAACTTAAACTTCTAGCTCTTTTGCTGAATTTTAAACTTTAGCTCTCATAATTTTAATTTCCAAGAGTTCTTTCTTGTTATCCAATATTCTTTTTTATATCTTCTTATTTTGAGGGTGTAATAATACTTTCTTTTGCCTCTCTGAAGATAGTATACTTTTGTTTTTTCCTTTCCTGAAGTTGTATTCTGCTTACTGAATTATATTTATTTTCTCTGAGTTATTTTTCTTTTCTACTTGCTTTTGGTCTCTGTCTTTCATGTTAGAAGCTTACTTGGGCATCCCTTCACTGACTATTCACCTTTAAATGTTGGCATTAAGAAAACTGGCTGAAAGCTCTTTGTACATAGCCGGGTTTATGGGCTTCACTGAAGGTTATCAGGAAAGGATTAGGCCGTTTCATTGGGAACCCTGACTACTCCTGATCCAGCCACCCTGGCTGGCTTCTGTTCCTTCTCACTGTATCAGCACGGCCTGTGTCCCCCATTCATGTGGGTCTTAGCTCAGCTGTCACTTTACCAGAGAGGCCCTCTTTAAATCTGTTTTCTAAAGAAACATGTTCCTCTCTCTCTACTTACACTGCTTTATTTTTCTTCATAGCCCTTCTTTCAATCTGATAAGTGTGCTTAGTTTGTCTCTCCCACTAGAACATAAGTTTCCTGAGGGGAAGGACTTTGTTCTCTGCTCTGTCCTCAGGATCTAAAACAAGTCTATTCCATGGTAGGCACTTGAGAAATATTTATGAAAGGACAGAGGGAGGGATAAAAAAAAAAAAACAGATCAGTATCTCTAGGTTTTTTCTCTAGGGCTGGTCAGATTCTCCAGCGATTGGCAGCCTCTGATCTCCTGCCTGGGAGTTGAGGCTGGAGCACAGTGGTCTGAAAGCTGAGGGAGGAAGCCACTGAGAGTCTCACCATCTGAGTTATTCACTTCCATGTAATCCCTCTGCTCTCAGCCCTTGCAGTATCCCCTACTCCTCTGGGCTTGGTGCCCCCAGAATCTAGAGATTCTCTAGTTCTACTTCTTCTCCAGAATGAAATCCATGTCCCCTGCCAAAGTGGAAGAGGACTAGCCCCTGGCTGCCCAGGAAGAAGGGGAGGGGATTTGGGGAGTCTACCAGCTCCTTTTACCTGCTTTCCACCAGTCTTCTTAGTTCAGCCCTCTGCAAACCCCCACCTTCAGAGGTAGCTGGTGACTCAAGGCCCTGAGCCTTTCTAGGGATCTGCAGTATAAATCTGCTTGCTTCCTCTTTGTATGCTCTCTGCAGTGTGGATACAGAAATGACAACATCTCTTCATCCTTTCTCTTTGTTTTGTGGTTATATGTATATGTGTTTATGTGTATACATATATAATGTTTAATATGAAACATATATTACATTTCTTTACTGCCTTTTTAATGGCGGGAGCACATATTAACCCACCCATGTTTAAATGTCAATCTAGCCCTGGCCAAATACTTTGTAGTCTCCATCTCCAGGGTTCAAGAGGTCTGGTACAGAAAGGTTCTGGCCTTTCTGTTCTCTATATAGCACTTGCGGTGGTCACATAGTTTCTGGAGCTGAAAAGACCGGGCATCCTCAACATTGGATCCATATCCCTCCCCAGCAGGGAGAGGCTTAGGATGGAAAGCTGTTCTCAGCTGAGCTCTGTTGTCTTCCTTTCTCCCTTCATGCTTAGGGCCTGTGTGGTGGTCTTTGTCAATTCAGAGCCACTTTGCAAACCTGCCCAAACAAATGGCGATTGCACACCACCTTCCTCCCCCACCCAGGGCTGCTGTCCTATCTTCTATTGGCATAGACAAAAGACACAATCGACCTAAGCCAGCAGCGCCACCAAGCAAATCAACATCCCCTCTGTGCAACTAACTCCACCTTTTTGCTAATTTTTACATTTGCAGTTTAGTTAAGTCCACCTCCAACAAATTATTTCTCACATAATTAGACACTGTTTTAACCTCCTTCTTCTCTTTTCTGTTTATTTCAATAAGTGTTTAAAATACAGAAAAGAATAAGAAGGAATATAACATTCACTCACATATTTACCCTCTGGAATTGACCCTAGTTAATATTTTTCCTATACACTTAAAAGTCTTTTTATTTTAATCAAAGAAACACAACAGTTAATGTTTGAAGTCTCCTTTGTTCCCAGCACCTGTTCCATTCCTCTCCCTCCCCCCAGAGACAACCACTGTCATAAATTTAGCATTTATCCTTCCAGAACATAGTTTAAATATTTTACAAGCATACATGTTTTCATGAATAACACGTGTACTGTTCTGTGTGTATACATAGTCCTCCATTGTGTATCTTGTCCTGTGACTTGCTTTAGCAGCCTTATTTTTTTGTTTTGTTTTGTTTGTTTTTTTATCTTTCTCCATATTGATCTTTGAGGAGAGAGAGAGCAACTGCTGGGCCTCTTCTTTTTTCTAGTTTACCATATGTGTACATCAAAAGATACCCTCAACATATAATTATGGTAGCCAGCAGCTACCGTGCTTTTACCATGTGCCAAGTTGTGTTTTCTCATTTAATCCTCACAATCCTAAAAGGGAAGTGCTAAGCTTTTCTCACCCCCATTTCACATGGGAACCTGAGACCCGGGGCTATCATTTGCCAGAGGTCAGCTCGTGATCCACATGTGTATGTGATCCCCATGTTTCTGGCCACTGTGCTCTCCCCAGTCATAACAGAAACATATAAGTGAGGTGTTAGTGATATTCTAGGACTCAGGCAAATGGAAACCCGTGTGACAGTGAATACTTAGTGCCCCAGCCTCCAAATCATTTGACAGTTCCTCGCTGTGCCTGTTGGTGGAAAAAGCACAAACTAACAGTCATTAAATGTGGCTTCTGTTGTTGACTACACCTGGAAGCTCTGGGATGTTTCACAAATTGCCTGTGTTCTCTCTGCCACAATTTCCTCAACTCTGCAATGGGACTGGAATCGACTCCCTACCTTACCTGACAGATTGTGTGTGGAACCAAATGAGATAGATCAGGATTGTGAAGCACTTTGTAAACCACACAGTGGCCCACAAATGGAAGAGGCTTTTAGGATGACAAGTCGTGGCCCACTGTTTTACTCTCCTTATTAACAGACCACCTACCATGCTCCAGCTACAGTGCCATGATTTTATATGCATCTTCAGTCCTTAAGCAGCAGCTTGAGAGAGATTGTTTTAAATCTCTTGTTTTTCTGATTTGTTTAATTACTACTATGGCAACAGCATGATTTTTTTCTTCCTTTCTTTTAATTTCACATATATAGCATTTCAGCCTCATTATGGGTTAAATTGAGTTTTATGGGGGAGCAGAGCTTGGAACCCAGCCAAAATTTATAGCTTTAATTCTCTTGAAGAATTGTTTCCAAGCTTCAGCCAACCAATTGTGAGGGAAGTTCTGGAGCATCAGTTGTAAGTGGGGGCTGCTGTACTGTTTGCATTGTTCACTAATTGGCTCGTAGATGGAGAGCTCATCTCCCCATTGAGATTATAGACTTCTGAAGGGTGAAGGGTGGCACCACATCTTGCTTGGATCTCCCATTTGCAGCAGGTGCCAGGCTTGTATGTATATTCCACAAATACCTGTTTAATTCCTTCAAAGTTCAGCAGCCCATTGACCTCAACGAAGTGGCTGCTGATGGGAGTGCCTTGGTTGCCCCTGGAAACCTCTACCTTAGTAAGTCATCCAGCGGCAGGTTTGAAGGCACCTGGAGATGATGTGGTCCAGCTTCCTCCTCTCCCAGGTGAGGCCCAGAGAGGCACAGGTCTTGCCTGGGTTCAACCGGCTGAGTGGTAATAGTGGTAACTACAATAACAGTTCATTTTTTTAGCACTTAGTATGTGTCAGCACTGTTACAGGTGTTTTACATTTGTTAATCTATACAAAAAAATTTAGTTATTTTTATTATTCCCATTTTACAGATGAGGAGACTGAGGCCCGGAGAGGTTAAGCAACTTGCCAGAGTCACACAGTTGGTAAAAGTGGCAAAACTGAGAGTCAAACCCAGGCAGCATGGCTCCAGAGCCCATGCTGTCAGCCACTGTGCAAACCGCACCCAGTCAGTGAAACAGCAGGATTAAAGCCTGTTGTCTTGGCTGTCATCCCAGTGTAGCAGTCCTAGAATCCAGTGATCCCCACAACACAGCAGGAAACAGTTTGTATAATAATATCCTAGTGCTGGCATTTTCATTGCTTCATCTCATATGATCTGTATTAAATCCTTGGATGGTAGGCAAGATAGGTAGCTTTTTAAAATGCTTATATAGACATCATACTAAATTCAAACAGTACAGAAAAGCACAAAAGTAAATAAATGTCTTTTGAAATTCTTCCACTCAACACTAAAATCTCTGTCAACATTTTGGCAAAGGTTCTTAGAGACATCTCTCTCCCAGTACATATTTACAGGTGACATAATTGGGCCCTATCCGGGTGTATTTCTCTACCAAGGAAGGTGGTGGTATACCTGCCGGCAGTGGACAGTGAAGGGGGCACACCTCAGGAGAGGGCACTGAGAAGCGCAGTGCAGGGCCAGCGAGTGCCAGGACTGGGGCTTAGATCCTGAGTGCGGTGTTTTGGTTGTGTTTTGTTTTGTTTTGTTTTGTTTTATTAAGCTCTCGGAGCAAAGCACCCATTTGTCTTTTGGCACCCATTGCTCGTCCTGGCTCATCCTGGCTCTGAGCTGACTGGGCTGCCAGGCCTCTGATGCTCCATTTTCTTTCCAGCAAGTTTGGCCTCCTGAAGAAGAGGTTCTAGATACTTGGGGAGTCGGAACATTTATTGTGGCTACTGATGAAGCTCAACAGAAATGGCCATGAGCTTTTGCATAGACTGTGTGACGGTGGTGGTTTCCTGGCTGTGTGAAATCTCTCCTGAGGCTGAGCCCCTGGAGGGTGCCCAGTGATTGCAGATGTGGTTGGTGCCCCTGCCACCTCATCATTTCTCCCTCGAGCAGCACTTAGAGCTGTTTTCAGGAAGGTCAGGGCAAATGGAATCTGATATCTGGGGAGGGAGAGATAGATGTTCATTATCTTGTTCCAACCAACTTTCCTTCATCCTGATACTTCAGTCTGAGGGTTGGTATCCAGTTTTGCTGAAAATGAAATCATATATTCCAACTCTCAGGCTGCGTTAGTGAAAATGAACTCTAATGTGATTAGATATTAATGCCATATAATGGAAGATTGGTATTAAATTGAGACCTTCTGATCTTATTACCTCACAAATGCTCCCTCCTGCTTGGGCGCCACACTGCCAGCCCTGCGTCCCCAAGCGGGCTTGAGCTCCCTGTGGAAGGCCTGGGCTGGGGATGGCAGGAGAGGAGCAGAGGGGGAGGTGGCGAGAGAGTGAAATGAAAGATGGGAGTGTGGGGTTCAGGCCCCAGCTTTGCGCAGGACATCCCCCAGTGAGGACCTCACATCCTCTGCTGCCTTGAGTCTCCTAATTCAGGGGCCCCCTGCGCTTCAGAGCTGCGAGTGTGGTGTTGCAGAATGTGCGCTTACGAGTATACATTTTTACCTTTATGTCCAGAATCACTTAAAGACTTGTTTTTTTTTGTTTATTTGTTTTTGTTGTTTGTTTGTTTTTTGGACAGGCATCAGGCTAGAAAGCTAAGAAGAGCAAAATCTTTGAACTATATCTCTTCCACTACCCCCCTCTTCACTCCAAACCTCTTTGTGACTTGAACCTAATGATTGTCTCTGGGTGTTGTCACTTATTATTTCTGTTTCCCTTTCCTGGAAGGGGCCTGAGCAGTGGGCTGTGGACGAGGCCAGCTTTGTGTGTGCTTTGGCTTCTGGTGGGAGCAGAGCTGGGCCTGCTGCACACACAGTGTGAACCCCGGCGGGAGACAGCTCCCCGCACTCCCCTACCTGCTGGAGGCAGGACGGGGTCTGTCCTCAGTTACCCGCTTAGCCTGGACGTGGTATCCAGGTCTGTGGAAGCCCCCGGGGCCTTGAGGACTCCCCCGGCCCACAGGCTATGTTTCATCCCACAGACCCAGGGTGCTTGGGTGGGTCTGGGCAGAAAACCATCCCCACAGGAAAAATGGGCCGAGAGCGCAGGCTCCATGGGTGCTCAGATGGCCTCGCCCTTGTGAAGGAATAATAGCATTTTAATAAAGGGAGTGATTTTTCTTATTCTCTTTCCGGAAAACTGCCTTCAGAGGCACAGAGTTTGCACAAAGGCTGGTAACGAGTTTTTAATGACCTTAAGGGGACTGGTGTCCAGCAGCAGCGGTGACTTGCTCTCAGTGGGGGGTACATCGAGAGAGAGAAGATGGAACACCTGAAACCAAAGGGGGAAAAACAAACCACAAATGCATATATTTTCTTTGGTAGCATTGCTTGGTAATTAGACAATTACAGGAAACAGCTTCCCAGCAGCTGGCATTTCACTGTGTGAGCGGAGGAGGGATGGCAGCAACTGTGAACTCCTCACATTTATTATAGAAAATATTATTGGAGTTTACAGTCGCGGGTGCCGTGCACTCCTCCGGCGCATCCTGATGAGCTGCTGAGCAGTAAACCAAGAGTGGCGCCCCTCCTCGCAGGGCTGCTTTAGGGCCTGCTCCGCCGGGTTTTAAATGAGCCAGCCCAGCCCGTGCCCATCGACGAGGAATCACCTTTAAAACATTTGGGGCTGCTCTGGAGCCCGCTAGTGACTGGCTGGTCCTGGAACAGACCGTGTGGGTGGGTGTATCTGGAAGCAGGAGAGGGAGGGACACAGCCTGTGGGGAAACAGCCTCTCCTTCCCAGGGTGTTACCACTTGCAGGGGGCACAGGGAAGGGCTGGGCTCTAGGCCTGGAGACCCTGGGGTGCAGGCCACAGTGAGTGGACCCCGCTTCTCCAAAGGCAGCCCCCCCAGCCCTGCCCAGCCCACCTTCCTGCCCTACTTCCAGAGCTCCTCCTGCAGAAGCCCCCGTACACACGTCCCCTGGGTGATGTCGTTCATTCGTCCCCACGGCCCTCATGCGGGGGGGGGGGGGTGGTTGTTTTATAGATGAGAAAATGTATTTTATGCACTCTAGGCAACCCTGATTACTTTTGTATTTAGCCACACTCTTGTCAATGTGAAGCTAGTCTGAACTTTGTGCTGGTTCATTGAGGGCTTTATAAGAATCTGAAGTCACTCTCAGGCAGGTGGGAGTGCCTTCTCTGTGAGCGTGTAGGCTCCTACATGGGGACTCTGGATATTTCCTGTCTCCCTCAGTCACCTCTGGGGAGAACCTGGCTCCCACCCCGTCCCTCCAGGGTACCTCCCCAGCTGTGTCCCTGGGGCAGGGGGCCCCCTCCTCAGTGAACACAGCTCCCCAGGGCTGCGCTGTCAGCGGGGGCTGTACTGCTAACCTGCAAACGGTTGTGCTTCCCTCACAGGTCCTGGCAATCGGTGACTTTTCAAAGACAGCCTGCCTCCTTCATCCGCGTCGTTGGAACACACAACACAGCAAATGAGGTAAGGCTCTCCTTTGAGAAGAGTTGCTGTGGTATTTCATGAAGTACAGGTAAATGCTACATCCCGAGTTAAGTGGAACTTTGTTTGACCTGCTAATGGTCTGTTGTTCAGACAGCTTGCTACAGAAGAAAGTCCTGCTCTTGCACAGTGGGGATATCATTATCATTTCTGGATGTTTCTTCACTAGCGAATGAAAGCCAACCCTTACTGCTTTGCTCATTCCTACCAGCCTCTCTATGGAATCAGAGACCACGGAGACCTTGAGAGGTCAAGCTCCCTGCCCCTCGTCCCTTTGGCAGAGTCCCAGCCCTCCCAGATGAAGCTGTTTCCAAGGTTCCTCAGCCCTCTGGGTGTGCTGTGTAAGGACCCAGCCCACAGGTGTGGCTGTGCTGCATGGTGGGTGGTGGGCTCCGTCTGCCCAGGCACAATCCTGGGCCAGCCTGCACGTAACTATGTGAGGGAGCCACCTCCTCCCAGGCCCAGCTCCCCAGGGCAGCAGTCAGCCGACTGCACAGTGTTGTTGGTACAAGTTCCTTCACCTTGGGTTTCAACAAGGGAATCGGGGGAGGCATTTTCCCAGCTCTGTTGGTAGCACGTGTGAGACCAGGCACCCAGGGGCAGGGCGGCTGTCACGGGAGCTGCTCAGTCCTCACACGTCGCCGTGCTGCTGTCTGAGGGACAGAAATGGCTCTGAGGGAACGCACTGGGTTCTTGTGGATCAGAAAAGGGAAGAGGAGAGAAACCGAGTTTACTGTCCAGACCAGGACACCTTTGCGTGGGAAGGAGGGTGCTGCTAGTCACTGCCCAGGACTGTGCCAGGCAAGCCTGGACGCGCCGTCCCCTGGACAGCCCCGACCCGCACTAGGCTCACAGAAGCCTCTCAGGGTCCATGCCCATCATTTAAGGCAAGAATAGCATCTGCTTCAATTTTGAGTTTTAAAAAAAATCAATCCATTAGTTATTTGCCTTTTTTGTTCTTCCAGTAGCTCTTGAGTAAGCACTAGTGGTGCAGGGCTGGAGAGGCGTGGATGGCCATGCTTGGACTTAGCTCATCTCTCTCTGGCTTGTGTAGTGTCACACTCTGTGCCCCTGAAGGACCACTGGTTCAATACAGGAGACGCAAGGAGCAGTAAGGGTGAAATTCAACAGGCAAATGAGAAGCATAAAAACAGTAACAATTTCATGATCTTTCTCAGCTGTGCAGGGCCTGCTCTGTGGACGGGTGCTCAAAGCACTGCAGGGGGCCCCGCACCAGGGAGGGGGCCCTGCACTTGGGATTTAATGCTCTGTGATCACCATCTTGAAGTTCTTAATAATTTTGTCTTTGAAGTGCATTTTATAAGTGAAGCCCCATGTGGTTTCCGCTCCTGCCACCACCTCCTTGCTTCCTGGGACAGGCTCTCAGTCACCCACTCCCAGACCCCTGGTGCCCCCGCCCTGCCTGGCCTCCCGTTCTCACCCTCCCCACCAGCCGGGGCCCGCGTACTGGGGAGGAAGGTGTGGAGTGTGCACCCCCGTGCCAAGTCTTGGGCCTCAGGAGCATCTGCACCTGCCTGGGGAGTATACCTGTGCTGAGGGAGCAGCACCTTAAGTTGCAAATAAAAAGCACCATGACAAGTCGAGAGAGTGTGGGAGAAGGGGACAGGTTTTTTCCTGCTTTTTAACGGGAGCTCCACAGGTTCAGTTCGCACCGGGCCCTGCACGTTCTGTAGCTGGCCCTGGAGTCATATGTGTATTTGTCTGATCAGAATTTTTGGAACATAGCCAGGTATTTCTGGTGTTGATCAGATTTTACCAAGTGAAAATTTTGTAATGATTTATATTTATTTGCCTCTTTATTTAGAATAAAAATGAGCCACACCCACAATGTGTTTCTTGAAGAGATTTTCTTAAACAGAAGCCTGAAACTTTTTCTCTTATCTCCTCATTTCAAAACAAACCTGAAAATTGTAAAAGTAAACCAACTGATTCTTTTAAAGGACAAAATTCAAGAATTCTAAACATCAGGGCATAAAAGCATTTTTTCTTTTTCTTTTTTTTGATTATGAAATGTAAGTACATTTAAATCGGCATTTTAGTATACATTTCATCTCCAAACCAAACAGCCTATTTTTTTATTTTGCCAATAAATTCCAATTGTTCCTACCACTTAAACTACCTTTAATTAATTATATATGTACTACTTACTAAATTGGAAAACAATTAAAATTTATCTTTATATAATATATTGAGCTAAAATTTAATATCTATCATTTATAGTCAATTATTTCTTTTATAATGCATCAAAAAAAGATTGTTGTTTTTTAAAATTTCTAAATGGGATTCTGAAATTGTTTATTACAACAAAAGTAATTCTTGAGTCAGAGAAGGTTGAGATGTGCTGCAGTGAGTGTGTTCGGGCCCTGCTCCCAGGCCTACTCTCATTCCCAGCCCCCAGTGACCAAATGATGAAAGGAAGAGATCCGACATTTTATTTCAAAAGCTATTTTAGACATAGACTAATTTCCCACTATGGAACTTTAAAGCTGGAGTGCAAGGTCTCTCTCTCCCTGACAAGTTTCCCAAAAATGTCCTCAAGGAGCCCCAGCCACTGTGGTGGAGATCGGACCAGCCAGATTGACTGGCTTGGCTCGTAGGTCACTGATTAACTGGTGATCTGTTGCATTTGGCTGACTAGCAACTTGATCAGCTGCCTTACTGGATCAGTTATTCATCAGGCATTTTAAAAAGCCCCAATGTAGTGTTGTCAACTGGGAAACATCTTAAATTGTAAGATAAATAATGAACAGCATTATAAGGCAAGATCCATAAACCATATAATTCTCAGAGCATACAAGAAGGCATAAAAAGTTGAATTTCACTGGATGTGAAGAATGTAGCCACCCTGCAAAGAGAATGTTCTTTACTGCAGATTGTAACGGGTCCCAGCACATCATTTGGAAAAAGCAGCATCACCTGTCTTAGCGTGTGGTGTGTGTGCACTGTGGAAATGTACAGCACAGTGTAGGGGGTGGAGGGACAGGGGTCACGTTATGGGAAGGAGGGTGACTCGGATGTGTTGGGCAGAACTCCTGGGGAGGCAGCTCTTGAGAACCGTGGTAGGACAGAGCGCAGGGTGCTTGCCACTTCGTGTGTAGGTGGCAGCCAGAGAAAGGAGCTGGGGCTGAGAGTCAGGAAACCAAGACAGCTGGCAAGTCATAAGACACTCCCCAGGAGCCAGAACTGTGTGTCAGGAACAGGGGTCAGGACACCTGTTCCTCACAAAAGGAGGAGGGCAGGGTGGAGAGCATGGCTGGCAGGGGGATCCCTCAGGCTTTCCCTGCTTGCCCAGGGACATTAGTAGCCTTCATGTTAGTCAGAGTCAGGGCCTGTTTCCCTTTGGCTACTGAATGTTAGCATACCCAGAGACCTTTTGCTAATTTCTAGAAGCATGGAGGAAATTGGTTTTTAGCATGGAAAGGTGAAAATGTCTGTGTATATAACAGCAATAGAAATTTGGATGAATGAACTCTTTAGTCACACCTCCCAGGTAAGACTTGTCTGCAGGTGCTGGCCCAACAGTAGAAGGGAGGTTAGAGCGGATGAGAGTGGGGAAAGTTGGCTTAGAGGGGCTTCTGCGAGTTTGAAGAAGGCTTCAGGGGAGTTAGTGGCTGCTCTATTTTGGCAAAAGGTGGAAAGTAGCTTGGACGGTGTGTGAGCAGCCAGAGCTGCGGAATATTGAGAGCCTTTAGTGAGTCGCCGCGCCAGCAGCCAAGTGAATTGACAGCTATGCAGCCGTGGCAGTGAGAAACAGCCCCGACCTTCAAGCATCCTGGCAGACATCCCTGCTGCTCTTTGAATAGCAGAGGGTGGGAAACAAGGCAACAAACGAAAGCAGGGCCTCCCAAGCTTAACAGATTCAGGTTTCTTTCCCACTGTAGCTATGTATCTTTCTTCAGTCTGCCAGGCAACCCTGCATCTAAAAGGCTCAGCAGCTGTGCTGCATGTTAATTTTCCCCGCTTCTCTCTGATTTGGGCCAGCTCTCAGGTGATGGCTGCCTCGGCGGTCTGTGGAGGTTCAGATTTCTTGATCACCTGCTTCGGCACGCTTCTCATTTCCTGCGGCGTTTCATCCCTCTCCTCTGGGAAGCGGATGTCTGCTGCTGGCATCTGTCTCTCATCTTCCTCTATGAGCACCTCAGCAATGAATTCATTTAATTTTTTAGCTACGATTACAACTTCTGTCAATAAATTCCCCTCATGCTTACCTCTTAAAGACCCCATCACTTCCTTCAGTGACCTCCAGCTCCTCGTGTACCTGGCATCCTCCTTACCGTTTATCTTAACTTCTTAAGAACATTTTCCTTTCGTTTCCCACCAGTGTGTGTTTTGTCATTCTGGATCCCTCCTCTCTTTGCTCAGTGGGCTCCCCTGTGCTTGGCGTGATTTTCACACGTCTCATGTTTCTCTCCTTTACCCTTGGACACTTTTTCACATCCTCTCCCTGCCCACTCACAGGACTTGCTTTGTCTTCCTCTCATGCTTATCACTAGATGGCAGACATAGTCAGTTTGTCTTTAAGCACATCCAGCCTCGCGTCTTGCTCTCCTTCAATTGTTTGCATTCATCTCATGCTCCCCAGTGCCTTAGCCAAAGAGGTCCATCTCCAGGGCTCCTTCCTCCGTCTCTCTGTGGTGGTCACAGTGGCCGACTTAGCTCACTTGTGGTGGTTCTGTCGTGGTGGCTCCCTGAGCCCCTGTGAGGCAGACACTGCTCCCCTTTCTAAGCTGCTCTTGCCTGAAAAGGGTTAGAAATGGCCTCGTCGACAAGACTGCAGATGTCAGCCACTTTATTTCCCTGCCGGATCTTAACTTTCGACTCCATGACTGTGCTGCCCAGCTGTTCTGGTTCTGATGCGGCCTCTCGCATGCACTTGTCTGCGTGTTCCCTCATCACCTGTTATTTTTTCACACCAGTAGCATCCTGGGCCTTCGTTACTTTGCTAAGATAATTAACAAAAATAAACACACACCTAAACCCTTGAAGAATTCAAGTTGGTCTAAATGAGACCATGTCTGTGGACTTATGAAAATCAGTGCTATTAAAAGAAATAAAAGTTGTGCTTGCTTCTTTTTATGGTTTTTATGAAAACCTGGGTTTGAGGGAAAGTTCTGGAATGGTTTTTCAGTGGGCACGGAGCTCAGGGGCAGAAGCAGTCCCAGGTTTAAAAAGGACTTTAGAAAAATGAACTGTCTGCAATATGGAAAGACCGGGTCCTGCTCATGAAAACCTGCATTAAAGTTTTTGCCAAGTCAATGACACAGACCAAGAATGGCATCGACAGTCTGTAGGCAGCTCTCAGGACTGCATTTTACTTACTGAATTTATGTAGTTGAGAAGAGGCTGCATCTTACTTGTGGTTGTATCCCCTGCGCCTGGCATGGTGCTGGCACCTTTGAGTATGGACTACTTGCTGGCTGAATGAATGAACCATTCAGTCTGTCCATCCATCCCTCCCTAGTCAGTCAATCAAGTGAATAAAGGACAAGATTTAATAAAATAACTTTTCATCATGGAGAGACCATGGCATTCCAAGGCAGAGCTACTGTAATCTATTCAAGAGTTTCTTAAGCCAGAACCCAGAGGGTTTTGAAAATGGAAAAGCATGTTTACCATATGTCTCAGCGTCTCCTAGCTGCGGACCCTTATAATAACAACTTACTGTTATAAATGATAATAGCAGCTAATATTTGCTGAGCACTTCCTGTATGTCAGGCCCTATTCTAAGTCTTTATTATGCCATTTACTCCTCACATATGAAGTAGGTTCTACTCTTACCCTTATTTTAAAGATGAGGAAACTCAATACCAAGTGTTGGCGAAGAGGTGGAGCAATGGGCGGCTCTCATCGTCTGCTGCGGAAGTATAACCCGACACGGTCCCTTTGGAGACAGGTGGCATTTTCTGCAGACACCTGCACATGTCTGCCCCACGATGAAGCACTTCCACCCCCGTGTGTTCCCTGAAGACACTCTCGCAGGAGGCCAGGCTGCAGGAGCGGGAATGTCCACAGCAGCACTGCCCATAACAGACCCAGACGGGAAGCCCACACCAGTCCATCCACAGGGACGGAGCAGCAAAGCGCGAGGGCATCCCACGCACACCACGGTCAGCACGGACAGATGCCAGAGCACGCTGAAGGATCGGAGCCAGACGCAAAGGAACACAGAGTAGATTCCAGAACAGGCAAAACTAAACTGTGATGTTTAAGGATGCATACAAGAGTGGTAAACTACTAAAAAATGAAACAAAACAAAAAGCAAGGGAATGCTTATGATTAAAGCCAGAGCGGTAGTTTCCGAGGGGTGGGTGTCAGGTCGGGAAGAGACCATAGAGGGGCACCGGCACCGGCCGTGTTCCTGGTTTACGTGGGTGTCGGCTTTTTAATTATTCAGCAAGTTGTACATTTATATTTTATGTACCTTTTAGTGTATAGTTTTCACAATAAAAATGTGGTTTTTTTTGAGTAAAAAGGAAAAAATAATGAAACAGAAGCTGAGAGACATTAATTTGCCCTAGGCCAGTTCACTGTTGAATGGCAGAGCTGGGATTTGAATGCAGGCAAACGGGGCTCTTATCTTCCAGGCTGCTATGGAAGACATAGTAAATAGTAACACCACAGATTTCAGCCCAGTTCCACCCTGGCCCAGTCATCTGAGTCAGACCTTGAGGAGCAGATGGTTCCTGTGGGCTTCGTGCACTGGCCCGTGCTCGATGCTGAGAGAGAAGCCAAGGCCAGTCCCTTCCCTTCAAGGCACTGCAGCTCCACTGCCTGATGGGAATCAGCCCACATGAAAAGAGATTCAACTGTATGTAACATTTCGAATAGCTGTGCCAAATCGATCGTAGAGACATAAGTGCAGTGGAGTGAACAGAAGCGGCACGTGATGTGGATGGATGCAGGGGCTGGGCCCAGCAAGAGAGCGCAAGCTTTCCTCATCTACAAAATGGATCAAATGATCCTGGACTCTTGGGATTGGGCAGAGATTAATGAGTTGATGTTGTGGAGGTTTGGGGGTGGGGGGTTGCAGATCACGGTGCACACCTGATACTTGCCGAGTTGGGAATAGTAATTGGCCCCTGTGTTTGCCTCAGGAGGGTGTGCGCAGCCTGCACCAGCAGGACAGAAAGTCTCCAAGTGGCTGCTTGAGCTGCCCTCCAGGACCACTCAGTGCGGGGCCCGGAGTGAAACAGAATTTATTTACAGGCTTCTGGCAGGCCAGTGAGTGGCTGTGGGCTCCTAGTGCCATCCTCGTTCCCATAGCAACATGTGGCTCTAGTGAAAGAAAAAAACAGGGGAAAAGACTCTGTAAAAACTAAATAAATACTCATTCCTGGCATGGTGATAATTATTTCCCAGGTTTGCTCCCTCAGGCCAGATCACACCCTCTGGTTCCCTGAGGATTTTCCCTGCAGCATCCTCTGGAGGATCATCATCCAAGCCCAGAATATGCACCTCAAGGCTGTCAAATGCTGGCTCCCAAGGCCCAGAACTCCCTGTCAGTTACAGTTAGCTCCAGGGATGAAGCACATCTCCAGGGGCAGAGCCACAGAGAGAAACAGCAAACGGGGAGGCATGGCCTCCGTCTGAGAGCTCATCAGAGGAGGAGAGGGACACAGTCCCAGTCTCAGAGCTCCCACTTTTACTGGGAGAGAGAACCCCACCGTGCAGGGGTTTCCCATCCCAGGATTGGGAATGGGAGACACATAAATAAAACCTTCACAAGAAGTTAAATAACTGCAATGATCCTGGTTTCACATGGCACCACAGATGACCCATGTAGTATTCATGAGGCAGAGGTAGCATTCACAGGGGGCAGGACTAGGTCCTAGGCCCTGGAGAAGGTAAACACAGGAGCAGCAGGGACCTGGGACCTGGGGACAGTTGTGCCTGCAGGCAGCCTGCCCTCTTCTCCGTGTGTAGTAACAGTCCTAGCAGGACGCTTTGCTCTGGGGCCTCCACTGCCCTGAAGTGCTCGAGGGCAGAGACCACCACGTGGTTCATCTTTGCGTCCCCAGCAGCACCCAGCCCAGCGCCTGGCATACAGTAGCACCTCCATAAATCAGACCAAGGACCAGAGCTTTGGTGCAGGGTTTTGAAGGAAGTCACCTCTCAGGACTCACTTGTGACAACCCAGATTTGGGGAACAAGGGAGAACTGAAGATGGCACCAGGACTGTAAACTCCATGTCCTTGGAGATGGGTAGAACTGGTGATGGTTAGGAAAAAGTCTGGAGTATTTATTTGCAAGAAAATATAGGCCAGGCAGGAGGAAAGCTGAATTATCCAAGCTTATGGATTTCAGGGTTACATAAGCAGATAGTGATCAAGGCCAAGTGCCTCCGAAGAGTCAGGCAATTGGGAAGAAGGGGTGAAAGGCTCTAGAAGTAAGCTCTGAGGTAGAGCCATAATGCATGCAGCAGCGAGGTGGGGAATGAATGGAGGAGGACGGAGAAGTGAGCTGAAGGATGAGTCGGGCCTCGTCACGTGCAGACCAGAAGCCCCAGCCGGGGAGGCAGGCGGCCTCGGCATTGGTGCCAGCTTCACCCCCAAACAGCCGTGCGACCCCCCAGCAAATCACTTACCTCCCAGCTCTCAGGATATTTGTTTTAAAATAAGGAGAATAAACTAAAACTTCCCAGTGAGACAGGAAAAAAGCAGGAAAATATTTAATTTGTCACCTAATTGTAAAAGAAGATCTTTTTATGGGCATCTTTATGCTTAACTGTCTATTATGAAGGATTTTATTGGAAAGAAGAGAGGGAAAGTGACACCACATTGAGCACAAGTCATTGTTTCAAACACTCCCCAATCTTTATACCTGTTTTACTGGAGCGGCACCAAGCAGCTGGCTGGGAGAAGCATCCACGGAACCTGAGCAGGGGCGCCCAGGAGCCGTCGAGCAGGGAAAGGAACAGAAATGTCCAGCTGTTGAGGATAATCGCAGACGGTGTCCCATTGCTAAACTCGTCAAGACACAGCACACACCCACTGAGCCTGGACGAAGTGAAGAAATAGCCAGGGCAGCCGGGCCACACGGGTACTGCGGGGAGAGCAGGGCCACAGCCAGGCTCGCTTGGTGCCTGTCCAGTGGGGAAGGGGCATTGGGTAAAGCCACACCCTTCAGTAGGGGAGATTCAGGCACCCCAGAAATCTTGAAACGGAAACATTTTTCCTTTGTGTGTTTCTTTCTTTTTTTGAATAACTGAAAGATACCTTTTATTCTAGGGCCAAATTAAAATGAGAGTGTGACTCACTCTCTGGATTTCTGGAGTGCACACATAAAAAGCAGCAGTCAGGAATTCCAGCGCTGTCTGGGGTGATACACAGCAGAAAGGCTGTTTTTCCAGAACCTCCCAGGCAATGATGGTTCAGTTATTTTGGGGTACTGGACCTACATGGATATGAGAAAGTGAAAGTGAAATTGTATTTGACGTTGGAAAGTTAAAAACTTGCCATATATAATCACTTTTACCAGGAAACTTACTTCTGTCCCTACTAGGGGTAAGTACTTGTAGAAGACTATTTGGCTATCATATCGTCCCTACAGTAATACTGAAAAATTATTGCTGAAAATTGGGAACTGTCGCCCTGGCTTCCTTACCTGAAAACAATGTTTCAGGCTGTTCGGATGCACATATATTAAAACCTTGGTTTATAAAAAGGAACATTTTCCTGGAAGCAGTCCTTGTTTTTAAGGAAACACAAATACAACATTTCCGTAGTCTGTGGATGAACTGTTAACTCTTTGCTCCTGAGATGAACATAAGAGAGATGTTAATTGTCCCCATTGTCGGGACCAGTTAATATGTATTGAACACTGAGTGGGTGTGTGATGCTACCACACCAGACACTGTGAACGAAAAACAGGAACTCTTCGGAGCCATATGATTTAGAAGCCATGTCTTTGTGTCTAACTCACGGGCAGATCAGTGAGAGGTGGGCATCTATTCTATAAAGATGCGTCACCTTGTAAATGTAAGTTGAAAGCTTGGCTGAGAATTCCTGTTTGTATTGGTTGGCACAGAAGCAGTTGGTGAAAATTAGGAGAAACCAGGAAAGCAAGGTAAAGTCATTGATCAACATTTATTAAATTTTCCCAATTTCTGGTACAATTCGTGGTGGACTCTCATGCCAACTTGGGAAAATTAGCAGAGGCTGCTGCTTTTAAAAACCTTGAAGATAGTCGAGCAAATAGTGCTTGGGGAATCCTTCTAATGAGAGGTGGCAGCAGCAGCCAGCTGAGGCATTAGGCTGATCATGGAAAAAAGGCTGGCATGTTTGCTTGTGTCCTTTCCAGGGATCAGGGAGAAAAGAACATCCCAGACTGTCTCAAACATGTCAAACATTATGGCTCCCAGAGAGGAAAGGCAAAGTGACAATAAACAGCAGCTACAAAAAAGGACACCCGGATTGTGAATAAGGCTGCATGGGATTTGTGTACACGACAACACTCCAAATTAGCCAGTTCCTCTCGGGGGAAAGATCCAGAGGCCATTGAAGATGGTTGAGCGAAGGTGCCCCTTTGTGAGCAGTGGCAATCAAACCAGCTAATGGGATACATGATTGCTGAAAAGGGGAAGGGAAAATGAGGCGGCGACTGTGGTAATGGTTTTGCATAAATCAGCGGTACGTCTCTGCCCTGTATGCCTCTTTCACTTTTGGTCACATCCTTTCCGAGGAGTATTGCAGTCTTGGGAAGATTCTGAGGAAAGAAATTGAATTACCCAAGCTTCTGAGCAAACAGGAAACTCTGGGCTTGGCTGTTTCAACTAGAGCCAAGGTAGACAAGGGAAGTGGGCTGATGAGCTTGGAGGTGTGGTGGGGCAAATTCGTTACACTTCCAGATGGCCACACTCCCCTGGGGTGTTGATAATGTGTACAAGCAAAATGAGCCAGTGACATTCCCCAGTTTCTATGTGAAAAGAGCAGAGACATCACCCTTACACACCTCTCCAAGGGTTGGAAGGCAACTTCAAGCCAGTCCCAACAACATGGCACCAGGGAAGGAGCCAGATTCCCCAAGACAGGCTCGCTTCTCACCCGTGATCCAGAACAGTGTCATGCCCATCTACAGGCCCCTCTCTGGATGCCCTTTTGCAGCCTCAGGTACTGTTCTAGTTTGCTAATGCTGCTGGAATACAAAACACCAGAGATGGACTGGCTTTTATAAAAGGGGGTTTATTTGGTTGCACAGTTACAGTCTTAAGGCAATAAAGTGTCCAAGGTAACACATCAACAATCGGGTACCTTCACTGGAGGATGGCCAATGATGTCTGGAAAACCTTTGTTAGCTGGGAAGGCACGTGGCTGGCGTCTGCTCCAAAGTTCTGGTTTCAAAATGGCTTTCTCCCAGGATGTTCCTCTCTAGGCTGCAGTTCCTCAACGGCTGTCTTCAAACTGTCTCTCATCTGCAGCTCCTGTGCATTCCTTCAAAGAGTCCCTCTTGACTGTGACTCTTCTTCAAAACATCACTCACAGCTGCACTGAGTTCCTTCTGTATGTCAGCTCATTTACATGGCTCCAAGTGACTCAACTTAGACCCACCTCAAATGGGCGGAGCACCACCTCCATGGAATTATCCAGAGTCATCACCCACAGCTGAGTGGGCACATTCCAAAGAAACACTCAAAGAATTACAATCTAATCAACACTGATAATGTCTGCCCACACAAGATTACATCAAAGATAATGGCGTTTGGGGGACACAATATATTCAAACTGCCACAGGTACATTTGCAAGTGCCCTGGGTCCCAAGCAGAGAAATCCTAGCCTTGCACATGATGACAATGGTGAGGTACTAACAACAATGGTATTTATTAAGCGCTTGCTATGGTTCAGAAACCGGGCTACATGCTGGCTTTGCATTATTGCCATGTTAGGTTCAAGATGGGTGTGCTTGGATTCTCAGTGAGATGATTGAGCCGGGCACTGTTCTATGAAGGGGTGACGCCAGGAGGGAGCTACCAGGGCCCAGACCTTTACCTGGAAGTCTTCCCTGTGTCCCCTCTGCTGGGAAGACCACTCCTCACCCTGTCTGTGTCTCAACTCTTCAAGCCCAGGTTATGTGTACCTTCTTCTCTGTAGCTTCCCCTAACATCTCCCATCCAGACAAAATTAATGTATCACACACCTCAGACATAGTGCTGACCACAGGCTGTTATATAATTATGAGGGATGGAATGCCTGTGAAGCAGGCGTTGGGATACCGTGGAAGTTGGAAAGTGTCCCGGCTTCAGAGCTGATGAGCCCTGAAGTTGGATCCCAGCTTCACCATTCTCTGGCCCCAGGCAAGCCCTTTTCTCCATCTGTTGAAAAGCAAATACCAACATGTGCACACACAGCACCCAGCACAGCGCCTGGCTTTTGGGGTGTGTCAGTAGCTGCAGCTGGCCCCTGCTCGGCTGTGAGGTCCAGACAGTGGGGACCGTGTGGTAAACACACCTGGCAAATATTTGTACTCGGTGAGTTTGCTGATGTTAAAACAAGCAAACAAACAAACAACAGAAACAGTGCAAGGCCCTATGAGGAATCCTTGGCAGAAGTGCAGGGCCCTGGGTGGGACTTCGTGGCTGCAGCTGAGTCACCCGTGCCCGGAGCCCACGTGGACCCTACTTCCACCACCTTCCTGTAACCCACAGTCTGTCTGCCTCCCTTTCTTCCCAAGAATCCTTAGAGTCCTGGTGGATCCTTTTCTTCATCAGTCTTGATCAAGTCTGTTATCAAGTTCTGTTGTCTTTTTCTTTAAAAATGACGCCTTCACATTTATTCCATACTGCTAACAGTTTTAACTAAGAGATTTCAAGGTTTTAATAGTTTATCTTCTTCTTCTTTCTTTAGACATTTGTATTATTTGTATTTGTCACCACAAGCACATGACCTTTGGTAGTAATTTTTAATTTAAGAAAGAATAATTTTTAAGAGTGTCTTCTGTCCCGACATCCCGGCTCCCTGCCCTGTCCTGGCCCTCACCGCTCCCCACGGGGGCCTGGCCTCTGGCCTCTGGCCCTTCCCCAGCTCACCTTTCTTTGCCATCACTCTTTGGCTTGAGAATCTACAGGGTCCTCCCCTCTTTCCTTCTACAGCAAGTCCTCACTCTTGTCTGGCCCCTTCTTGCCTGGCAGCCTCACCCTTCCAGACTTGGCTTGGCATCTCCTCCCCAGAAAGCACCCCCTCCTCCGTCCCTCACGGCTCCCTGAATACCCGGAACCCTTTGGCATGTGCCACGCTGTCCATTTATGTGACTGCTGACCTCACGGGATGTTGGGCAGGGAGGGTTGCCAGAACCTTGCACTTGGGGCCTGTAGGAGGTGCCTGGTAAATGTTTGTGGAATGAATGAATGAATGAATGAATGAGGGCATCGTGCATGCACGCGTGGAGGTAACTCAGAACTTGAACCCTCCTCACACAGTCAGCCTCTTGTCCCCAGTTCCTCTGCCGATGCCTACTGCCTGCCTTTCCCAACTTCCACGGCCCTGGGCTGCACCCTGCACAGCCGACTCACTCTGACACCCAGTGTGTGCTCCGTCCCATCACTGACTCCAGGCCTCACCCAGTTTTCTCTCTGAAAAACACTCCTGTTCCACTAGAATCTTCACCACAGTTTGTGACTTACAGTTAACTGTTTCCTGTGTGTTGCCTTAGAATCTGCCAAGTCTTCTTGGCTCTTTGGAGATGCTTAGAGAACTCACATTAAATTTAGTTGGTCCTTGGGACTTCGGGGTCACAGATGGAAGCCCAGCTCCAAGCCACAGGACGCCAGGTCCTTGGTGTTGTCACTGTGCCCTGGCCACAGCTCCTTCCCCTCTCCCTGGAGCCACGGAGGAAGCTCAGGCAGGCAGTTAGCAGCCGCGACTTCCAGGGCTTCCAGTTTTGCCTTAACTTAGATGGAAAACTCTGCCATGATTTCCGTGGTGTCAGGGAGAATAATATTTATGATTTCTCCAGAAGTATCCATAGAAGAACATGGGAAACAACCAGGTGAGAGTCAGTCAGTATCGTTGGGTGTGTTGGAATTGCCAGCCAGTTGCATTGTTCTTTAAAAACAGATTGGTTGATGGGCTGAAGAGGGCTGGATGGTTAACACCATCTGTTCTAGTTTGCTAATGCTGCGGAATGCAAAACACCAGAGGATTGGCTTTTATAAAAAGGGGGTTTATTTGGCTACACAGTTACAGTCTTAAGGCCATAAAGTGTCGAAGGTAACATATCAGTAATCGGGTACCTTCACTGGAGGATGGCCAATGGCGTCCAGAAAACCTCTGTTAGCTGGGAAGGCACGTGGCTGGCGTCTGCTCCAAAGTTCTGGTTTCAAAATGGCTTTCTCCCAGGACGTTCCTCTCTAGCAAGCTTGCTCCTCTTCAAAACGTCACTCACAGCTGCACTCAGTTACTTCTCTCTGAGTCAGCTCATTTATATGGTTCCACTGATCAAGGCCCACCCTGAATGGGTGGGGCCATGCCTCCATGGGAGTATCCCACCAGAGTCACCTCCCACAGCTGGGTGGGGCGCATTCCAAAGAGACACTCAAAGAAATCTAATCGAAACTGATAACGTCTGCCCACACAAGATTACATCAAAGATAATGGCCTTTGGGGGACACAATACATGCAAACTGACATACATACAAAAGCAAGTTAGAGAAGAGATGAGTTCAGGCTGGAAGTGGGAATAACAGTGGGAATGAAAACAAGAGGAGGCACCAGTCAGGTCAGCGAACACTTTTCTGTGGCCTGAGTGTATCTTCCCAGCTTCTTACCAGCCCAGTCTGAGCCAAAATCCCCCTCTGCCTGCCCGGGGCACGACCTCGGGGCCCTTCCTTAGGTCAGAGGCAAGTTCTGAAAAACAAGCCACTTGTCGACACCTGACCACACTGAGGTCTTTTTAACTTTACTTTTCAATCCAGGATTTTTATTGATTCGTTTATTGTTGTGAAGAATCTAAGAGGGGGAAAGGATGACAGACTTGGTCCTTGATTCAGATCGGAACTGATGGGTCACTTGACAGGGGTGGGGGCCGAGGGGCCCAGGGGAGGGGCCTCCTGGAGGCTGGAAGAGCTGGGTAGAAATTATGGGGACAGAAGAATGAACCTTGCAAGAGCAAAGGGAGAGAAAAAACATTCAATACAGGAGGGGGAAAGCTTGAGAAAGGGTAATAAGAAGTAGGACAAATGTAAGTCAATTCAGGGTTTAGTATCAATCTGGGGCTCTGAGGAGCGGCCTCCCGAGATATTGACAGGGAAAGAGGAGAGCAGGATTACACAAATAACCGATTAAAGAACATGATAGGGCAGGATAAAGAGCTCAAGTGTCAAGAACGAGGAAAGGTGGCAGTAAAATCCAGCATGTTCTGAAAATTCTTTGTTCAAAGAAGATGGAGACACGGGCAGTGGGAACAAAGAATGACTTTGGGCCATACTGAGAAAGAGAATAGAATATTCAGTTATAGGAAGTTTGGGGGAATCTTGAGTGAAGGAAGTGGAGTTGTGTTTTCTTGGGCTTGCCCTGGCCACTTAGCAAAAGCCTGCCAGGCACGCCTGCCTGTGGGGGTCCTGAGTGACCCCATCCTGGAGAAAGGGGCACTGCTGCCGCTGTGAGCAGCACACGCCCAGAGCTTGGAAAGAGGAGGGTTCATGAAGCAAAATAAACTAAATGGTTAACCCACCAGAAGATGTTTTTTTGTTTTGTTTTGTTTTGTTTTTTACTTAAAAAGCTCAAAAAAATGTTAAGCTGATAGAGAAAAGGAGATTAACTGTGGCCACTTAGAAGGATTTTCAAATTTACCATTTGGCTTAGGTCAGAGCCAATGGCCCAGGTGGTTTTTTAATCTCTACCAAAAGCCTCCCGTCTAACCGCGCCCCTTCAGGACACAGGTAAGTGCCTGCGGACAGGCCCCAAGAGGCAGATTTCCTATAAAAAGAAGGGAGGAAGGAAAGGAAAATGAAGGCTCTGCAGGGGGCTGACAGTGCTACAGCTGCGGCCCTGACGCCTGTGGCAGCAAGAGGTCCCAGGAAGCCTCGGAGGCGGGGGTGGCGCCCAGCCCCTGGCTGCAAGGAGAGGCAGCAGCTCACTCAGGCTGATGGCCCCCGCCAGAGTGGAAGAGGGTGGGCCGGGAAAATGCATGGTCTCAGTTAGTCTTCATATTAGAGTTTGAAATGTGAAATTTGAAACAGTGGTAGATAAATGAACAGAAGTGGGAATACGGGAAAAACAGTGTTGCAGGAAGGTAAGCATGGAATTTATACTTGAAATATAATTCCAAAGTTGTTACTGCATTTGTCGTCTTCTCTGTGAGCTTGATTCTGAAGTAGAAGGGGGTACGTGCATGTGTATGTGGGTGGGGGTGGAGGAGTGGGCTCCTCTGGAAGAAAGCAAGCCAGCACCTCCACCCCCAGGGGCTCCCGGCCACAGCCGCAGCCGCAGCCGCACCCCTGAGCCACCGCCGCCTGGTCTTCCTCCAGGAGAGTGGTGGGTGGCCAGAGGCCCACACCTGGGAACAGACTCACCAAACATGAGCAAGTCAAAGCCCTGGCCAGCGGGCCCCTCCCCAGGGGAGCGCCGGGGAGGCCAGGGGAGGCCAGCAGAGTGTCCCAGGAGCACAGGCTGCTCCGCAGAAAGGACCAGAGGCCCCTGCCTTGTGGCGCTGAGCATGGCCATGCTCCGGGGCAGCGTGGCCTGCTGTGCTCATCCACTCAGGCTCCTTCCCAAGCCCATCACTACAGATCAGTTACATGCTTGTGATTTAACCTCAGCATTTAACCCAAGTTCAGTGATGGTTTTGCAACATGTTACTTCATCTTACTTACAATCTAGGGCCTTTGACTAATTTAGGAGAGGTCCCGAGAACAAAGGGAGAAGGCCCTGGGACAAGGCACATTGTCTGGAGAGCCCAGCTCTGCTGGGGTGCTCAGAATCCAGCCCTCCTGGTCACTGGTGGTCACCTGGTCCCCCACCCACTCCCTCCCAGTTTCTGTCACATCACCGACCCAGCACACCCGTTTCTCTGAGACCATCTTGCACCATCAGAGCCCTCAGGAACCGAAGCCCACCCTAAATCCACTCCAGCAGAGGCCCATCTGCTCTCTCTCTGCCGCCAACCTTATGACCTTAGCCCGTGCTGGAGCTTCACCCTCTCGCTGGAATCCACCAATGCCAGGCCTCTCCAGAGCCCACAGTCAGCCTGTGCAGCCGCCCCCCAGCCAACATGTCTCAGCCTGCAGCTCTTGAGCTCTCTTGGATTTGCCCCACTTCTTTACACTGCACCTCTAGCCAAGGTCCATATAATTTTCTCTTTGAGCACGTCATGCAGCATTACTTCCTCTTGGTCTCTGTGGCCATCCTGTCAAGGCTGTCAGCCCCTCTCCCACATGACAGTGTTGGCCTAAGTTGATCGCCTCCATCCAGGGCCCTCTGTCCCCAATTCCCCTGGCATCTTCTTGCCAGATTAATTTCCCCAGGAGCCTGCTACCACCCATTCATGCCAGCGCCGTGGGGCCAGGATCTTAGTTGTTCATCTGATGTGCAGGCGGGGGAGCAATTGGGGGGAGCACTCGCATCGTTTAGTGAATGAGCAGATCCTTTGTGCTCCTGCCCAAAGCCCTCACTGGCCCCCTCCACTGGCCTGCCCTTTTCTCCTGGCTCTCAGACCCACTCCCAGCTCCTTGCTTTGTTGGTGTTGTGCCCCTCCCCCCTCCTCAGACCCAGTCTTTCGGCCCCAGGGTCTTCTCTTCTATTATTCCTCTTGCCTGGGACACTTCTTTAACCCCAAAATGTCCTCCCTTCAAACATTTTTTGTTTGCATAGCCCCTAAAAGAGCTTTGAGGAAAAAAACTTAATCCTTTGAACATTTTAAGTTGAGATGTAAAATTTTTCATAAGTTTAAGTACAATTTTTTTTAATATGACATGACAAAAGAAAATAAACATTTTACAAGGTGGAAGAAGATAAGAATTGACTAATTATTAGAAATAAATTTTATGACATGTTTTGGTGAAATAGATTTTAACTACTTCATTGAATACGGCACACCAAAACTTAAAGTAACTATGGAACAATTTTGTCCACAGGTTTTAGACAGTGTATCTTGCAAATTTTTGATAATTCTGGAACAATTATAAAGAATCCACATCATTTCTACAGTTAAAAAAAAGAAATTAAAGAGATAACAATTAAATGTAATACATGATACTGGATAGGATCTAAGAATGGAGAGGATAAGGCTCAAAAGGACATTATTGCAACATAAAAAAATTGGAATATAGACTGTAAGCTTTATACCAATGTTAAATTTCTTGTACTTGATAACTGCACTTAAGATGGTTATGTAAGTGAATATCCTTGTCTGTAGGAAGTGTACATGGAAGTATTAGGTGCCCAAGGAGTATGATGTGTGCAACTTGCTCTCAAATGTTCAGAAGATAGATAGATACATAGATAGATAGATAGATAGATAGATAGATAGATAGAGGATAGAATGATATGACAGAGGTGGCAAAATCTTCAAGTTGGTGGACCTCGGTGTCTGGGAGGGATGGTATGTTGGAATTCTCTGTATAGGGTTCGTATTATTCTTGCAACTGTTCTGTAAGTTTGAAATTATCTCAAAATAAAAAGTTAAAAAAAAAATCAGCATCAATCATCCACTCCAGGTATTCTCAATTCAGAACCTCTCACTCTGGCCCAAGCCTCACGCTAACGGAAGTGTGTAAAATACAGGCCAGCGAACCATTTTGGGTGGGCCCCAGATCTTGGCATGAGGGAGTCTGTATGCTCCAGAGCCACACACTGTGGCAAAAGGGGGAGACGGGTGAGGCATCTTCCTTTTGTGAAGTGGGAGGAGGCTGTTGTGAATTCAGGCATGTTCTTGGACTGAAAATACAGAAAATACAGAATTTGAGGATCTGGAAGTCGATTCCCTTAGAACTGCCAGCTCCTTGGAAAGATGTGCACACCCCAGACAGACCACCCCTGCAGAGGATGTGATTCTCCCATCAAAGAACTGACAGGCACCCAGCTTGAGGGAGCACCGGGCTGTTACTCAGCAGGGGGGGGCTCCCCATGTGTGCACCGGGAGGGGTGTGGACCGGGTCCCTGAAATCCTGCCTCCAACACAGGCTTCGATGAGCCCTTCTCTTCTGAACCCCCACAGCTCACAGCTCAACAGTCACCTTCTGTTTGGTGCCATGCGTGTTAGTCTCACCTCCCCCAGCCATATGGGGTGTTCCTAAGGTCAGGGCCAGGGCTTGCCCATATTTGCTGCTTCTGGTCAGTGTTGGGCTATATCTGCCTGGTGGCAGCACTGTACTGAGCGTCCACATTTACCTGGCTGGGGGCAGGGTGGGGATGCCTCCTCCAGGCTGGTCCGAGCTGTATTTGGTTGCAGGCCCCGCCCCAGCACTGCTGCCCAGTGGGGTCTAGGAGGACCCTGAGGGCCAGAGGGAGGAAAGTAACCCTCAGGAGCTCCTTTTCCTTCCTCCTTCCTGACCTGAGCGCACAGGAAGGCTGGAAGGGAGCTCTTTTGGACCCCGTTGACAAGCCTGGGTCCTTGAGGGAACATTTTTAAGATGTTCCTCTCCTGGGGTAATACCCTGTTGTCTTTTTAAAAATACAAAACAGCTTTATTGAGAAATAACTCACATAGCATACAATTCACCCATTTAAAGCATACAATGTTGTTTAGTATATTCATAGAATTGTGCAACCATCACCACAGTCATTCCCTGTTGACTCTTACCCCAACTGCCAAATGGAAAAATAAAATCTTAAAGAAAAAAAATGTCCATGGGATAAAAATAACAAAAAATAGAATAATCCAGTGAGAACATTTCACAGGAATCCATGTCATGTTATCTGTAACTTTCAGCTTATCATCCCATCTATCTTTATTCTGACTGATCAAAAATGTTTACAACCTTCTAGATGCCATGACAGGCAGGGAGGGGACGCGGGAGGGACTTTCTCTCGTGTGGTACCCCCACCCCAAAGCAGGGCCAGACAGTGTCCTCTAACGCGTGGCAGCTCCTGGGTCGCACGCTGACCTGTTGTCACTCACTGGGTCTCCTCCTTCTCTCCCAGGTGTTCCACTGTGTCCACTTTGAGTGTCCGGAGCAGCAGAGCGGCCAGAAGGAGGAAAATGGCGAGGAATTAGGGGACCCCACACTGGCCGGTCAGCCGCTCGACCCACGTGCCCTGCAGGCCCCCAGCGGCAGCTCATTTCCACCCAGCCCAGCGTCCTCCTCGCGCCCCCCAGGCCGGCAGCACCAATAAAGGAGGCGGCAGATGTGGAGGGACTTGGGTGGACCCCATGGCAGCAGGATGTTGTGTTTTTCTTGAGCAGGGATCTTTGTTGGCCACCCTCTCCCCCCACTTCCAGAGTGGAGCAGGCCTGGCTGAGAGAAACAGACACAGAACAGGTTTTCTCCCAAGGACAGAAAGGGACTGCTTCGTTCTCCTCCATTTGTTCAAATCAGGCTGGTCTCCAGGGGGAGAAAATGGGTCTTCAGTCTTCATCAAGTCCACCATTAACACCCTACCTCTCTAATCTAACCCAGGCCAAGGGAGCAGAAGGAAGTAATAGGCCCGCGCTGGAATACAAAAGTGGCCTGTGAACACTAGCATGGAAGGAGATACATTAGGCCTTTATTACCAGGAGGCTCCCTTTAGGAAATGGGTTTCGGTAGAGTGTTTACTTTTATGGAACATATTGCCCTGGCAACTAAATGATTTTTTATTTCTTTTAGTTATTCTCCATTTGCTGAATCATAGGTGTTCCAGGTCTTTTTGAAATGCTCAAATGGCAAATCACTTGTTTTAATCCCTTTTGACGCTGTAATTCTTCCTTCGCTGTGAGCGGTTAAGCATGGGGTAGAGGGTGGCTGCTAAACGAGACACAGATGCAGCTCATCATGGCACCTGGTCTGACACAGAAACTCCTGTGAGGAAGTTCAGCAAAACACACAAGCAAATCAGTCTGTGGACACTGGAGTTAATAATCACTCGAGTTGCTGAGTTATTAACCTGTCATTCTTGAAATGTATCCAGAATGGGCAGGTGCTTTTAAGTTTGGGAGGCTGATGAGGAAATCCTTAGGCCACCTGCTAAGTCACTGTTCAGAAGTAGGTGGATACAGGTGTTTGCAGTTCACTGCCCGGGCACCGCCCTTGTCCACCCCAGGCAGAGCAGGGCCTCCCCCCGCGCAGGTCGCGGGTGCGAAGTGGGCCTTACGGGTCGCTGGGTTTTCTCTCGGACCATGGTACTTAACTGGGGATTGAAAAACATGCAGTTATAAGAAGCTTTTCTCCTACTCATCATCAAAATGATCTCATTTGACTATTGTAGCTTGATGTGGCTCTGTTTTTATCTCCTTAGTAATTTCCATTCCGGTATCAGCTACCCTTTGTAACTTAATCAGATTACTGTCTGCATTTTTTGCTTATCTCTTGACTTCTCCCACTGCCCTAATCAGCCTTCCTGAGCCTTCCTGAGCCTTCCTGAGCGGCACAGCAGCTGCTAGTCATTGTTGCTGGAGTATCTGCTTGGAGAGAAGTCATTTCGAGACTCTGCCAGTCATATGACCCCACTTAGAGGAGGGGTGTGGGGTTAGGGAGCTCTCTTTCTGGTGTCTTAAAAACATCAGTTGGGGGTGTTGAAGGAGCCAGTGGGTCAGCTAGCCGTGCTCCACCAGTATTGAAATAGGAGGATAGTAGGGTAGGAGCAGTTTCATGACATGGGAAAACAGGTCAGCAGAAGCAGAGGGTCCCCAAGGCAGAGACATGGATTGTGCCAGGGGCAGAGAAGCCACTGGGTCCCAGCAGTGGTGGTCTGGACGGAGGCCAGCAGTTCTCACTGCCGATTCCCGTCACCTCGGCGAGGCCTGTGTCTGGCCCCTCTCCGCCCACTCCTGGGCCCAGCCCCTGATCTCCATTCACTTTCCTGTTGTTTGGTGCATGTGGAGCCCTGAGGAGGTGCCAGGCGGTTCAGAACATGAGACTCCTCAGCAAACGGTGCTGCTGCTCCCCCACGGTGCTGGCCGCCCCCTGCCTGGGCTCCTGCCTCCACCGCCCCAGGTGCCAGTTCGCACAGGCACTTCCCGTCCACTCAGCACTGCATCAACAGTGCATCCACTGCCTAGATGGGGGACAGAAGTCACCCAGAGAAGTCACTTCAAGAGTGGAGTCCAAAGATTTTGAAAGTATCTACATAAGGGCCTCTTTTGAAACATTAACCTGTCCAGAGAGAAGCCCCTGGGCCTGGACTTGAGGAAATGGGAGGTGGGCCAGTAAAGAAGCTAGATGGGAAGAGATGATGCCACCAGGCCTGTCAGCCCCACAAGCCACATACGGCCCTCCCAGGCAGGGGTGAAATGCGGGGTCAGCGGCTGGCTTTCACGCTTTCACATCTGAAGGAAGCATCAAGACCAGCTCTGCGCTGGAGTTGGATGGCGTCCTCCTCCCTCCCCTTTCCCTGTGAATTTTCTTTAGTTTATGCACCTTCCAGATCTCTGCCCTGATGTCTGGCCTGAGAAAATGGGGTTTCTCTCCCTTCCTCTCCTCCAGCTTTCTAGATGTCATTTATCAGATAAAACAAAAAGAACAGGAAAATAGGGCAGTGATCAAAACAAATGTCAGCGTGGAGGGCTGAGGGCAGGGGTCTTGCACCATGGGCTTTCCCGTGCCCCTCCCCCAGCACAGCTGTGGGCAGCGCTGCCCTCCTGGCCATCCGGCCGTCCCAACCCTGCTGGGTGCCCTGGGGCGGCCTCCCCTGGCTAGAAGTCACTCGGCGAAACCTGGTGTGGTTACCTCCGGTTCCGAGACCCTGGCTGCTCCTGCAGAGGACTTCTTCCCCGGGGCCACGTGAACTGGGTGGGACCAACAGAGCTAAAGGTGAGTGCAGGTAAGACGGGCTGGCAGGCAGCCAGGGGGCCACTGTGTGGCGAGGGGGGGGAGACAGGGGACCACCTCCCACTACTGGAACAGCCCTGGGGGTGACACAGTGAAGACCCAGCCCCTGCTCATGGATGGTCTGCTCTGAGGTGAGGCCTGTGTCCCCTGGCCCTCCAGGTGAAACACCTGTGTAACCACCACCATGGTCAAGACACAGAGCAGTGCCAGAGCCCCCGCCCTTCACTTCAGAGCAGGTTGGGAGAGTGGAAAGAAAACTTGACTGGTCAGGGCTTTTGTGAAAAACCTTCAAAGTCACCTTCCAGCATCTCCTGGGCAAAGCCAGGGGAGGCCACCCTGCCCACGGCAACCCTAAAAGGTGGGGCTGGCTGCCGAGCACTTTGGACTTGAAACAGCCATAAGAACAAAATGCCCCCCCCCCCACACACACACATAGGTTTCCCCTATTCTCTGTGCTTTTTCTGTTTTTCTTCTGATTTTAGTTAGAACTGCGAGCCCATGATGGATGTGGAACTCTTCTCAATTGCTCTTTTAAATTGTCACTTTTTTAATCTTATTAAATGAAGTGTCAATTCCCGGCAAATACATTAAAAGTCTTTCATTCCTAGAAGAGTTGAGAAAAGAAATTATTTTCAGCAGAGTTGGGATGTGTTTGTTAGACTGATTCCTCAAACAAAAAAAAAAAATGAGTTTTCGAATTGTGCAAAAAATTGCTCAGTAGTTAAGCTGTCACCCCAGTTGTCACACTGCTCTGCAAACGGCTCCAACCCAGTCAACTTCACCTTTTTTTTTAATTTAGAAGATAACAAAATTGTAATGCCAGAGGGGAAAAAAAGGAAGGTATAATCTACGATAAAAAGCAGAGCATCCTTTGTGCCAAGGCCACTTGGTAATAAAGAAATGGCACATTCCCCATCATGGACTTCAATTAAAGGAAAGAAAGGTGTCAAAAAGAGGAAAAGAAAATTAAATTTGTCTCCTTCCAGGAGTTTTTCCTCGTTAGGGTTTGCTTTTCAGTGTTATTTTAATCTTGTCTTCTGTGCGGGTGGCAACTTCCTCTGATGCAGTGGTGGACAGATTAGCAGGCCAGGCAGCTGTGGCTGTAGCAGGCCTAGGCCATGCTCCATTTATTTTTGCGGCTGCAGCCATCGATTCTGTATATCTATCCTGACAACAGTTCCAGCAGGAGTTCAGTACTCATTAGTGGCCCTAGGAATTTAAAATGCAGTTCGTGGTTCTGAACCACCATGGTTTTTATTATTATAATATTAAATTAAAAGTCATCCTGTGCCTGGTGTTTGCTCAGGAGTTTCTGGAAGAGGGGAAGGAACAAGGTTTGGATGGCAAGCAGGTTAACTAGAGCTGTTCCCATTTCTCCTTGAAGTTGATCCATTCATACCTGGATCATGGATCATGAGGTCCTGGCTGTTCAGAGAAGTGATAAAGGTGACCAGAAGGGTTTGACTGTGAGGTGGACCAGCTTCCAATTGTATCCCAGCCCCACCCAGAGCAGGGTTTTGGGGGGCTGAGAGAGGCCTTGGCGATTCTGCTGCTTCCCACTTGGCTGGCACGAGAAGCTGAGACACCGGGCCCTCCCAAGCTCCTGGGCTTCACCCCTGCAGACATGGGAAATTGCTCAGATGACTGGAGCGCCCCCATCCTGTGCCTATGAGGGCAGCTCCAAAGACTTTCTGCTGGTCTAATGCAGCTGGGACCTCTTGCCTCCATTGTATGGGTGCAGATTGTGTGGGGGCAGGTGCATAGAAAAGCCTGGAAGAGCCCCCAGATGATTCTGCTCTAGCACACCTACACCCCCACTTGTTTAAAAATCGCTATTCTGTCTTTAGTCTTTTTTTTTTTTTTTTTTTTTTTTTTTAAGTATAAAAGTCACACCTGCTCATGGACTAATGCTCCAACCTAGCAGGGGGGCAGAGTTTCCTCTGAGTCACTCCTGACATGGAGCCTGGGTGGTGGTAGTGGCTTCCTCTGTGGCTCGGCCATCATGCCTGGCCCCTCCTCACCCTGCAGGAGGACCCCAGCTCCAGGGCCCCATGCCCACCTCTGCCTGACACCCCGGCCTCTCCCAGGGCGCCCAGCACACTCCCAGCCAAGCCAGGCCATAAAGGGGCCCAACCGCCCTGTCAGGTTACTTTCTTTTAAAGAACTGTAATATTCCCCCAGAGGCCTCATGGCCTAGAGACTCACAATCATCCTCCTGTAATTTATGATAAATGTCTTGGAGCATTTACATTTGCATCCGTTGAGTATTTATAGCCCTGGAGCAGAGAGGGTGGAGGAGGCAGGACCAGAGCCCCACATCTGTCTCCCTGTGGTCTCTGCTGGGCAGAGGACCTCAGGGTTCTTCCCAGAGGCCGTCACTGCAGCTCTGACAGCTGAAGAATGCCACCTTTGGAAGCCAGTGAACAAATGGTCTGTCCTACCTGGAGCAGAGGCCCCATGGACCCCAGCGCAGAGAGCCATGCTGCCTTGTGGCCTGGGTTTCCATGGACACTGGAACTTCGTGACATAGACTATTACATTCTGCCCTTCTGGTCACCAAATACTTAGCCTCCTCCTCTCCACATGAGCCCCAGAGGGGTATGGCCCCGGGATACTGAGAGCACGAGTCCTGCGTAGCTTCAGGTTAGATCCTGCCCCGACAAGGCTGGCAGCCCCAGCCTGTCCAAGGTCGCCTGTCTTTGGGGGAAGCTGGCATCTGCTTACTGCCTGGGAGGCAGGGGCCGGCTTGTCCTCCACCGGTCCCCCCAGAGTTCCTGGGTTTATCAGCTCCACCTCCTCCCACCAGGGTCTGATGGTGGGGACAGCGCCCCAGCCCTGGCTTTTACAGGCCATGTTTCCCGTACCTGCCCAAGCCAACGATCTTTCCGGGCCCCTTACCACTGCCACAGCTACCTGAAGGGTGGTTGGGGCAGGGCACTGGATGGTGAGTGCTGAGAAGTGGCCTGTAGGAGATGAGAGCTGGGAGGACACAGCCCCACTGACCAGGCTAGGACCACTCAGGCCTTCTCCAAGTGCAAAATGAATCAATGCTCTTTCTGCCAGGTGGCCTGGGGGTGAGGTTACATTACATCCTCTAGGCCTAGGAACCCAGGGCTTCGTGGTCTGGCCTCTCACCAAGGACTTCTCCCAGCCTCCCTCCCAGAGGCGACTCCAGTTCCCGGAGTCCCGCTCCAGAAGGGACCATCTAAGAGGCAGCACCTGCCGAGAAAAGCCATGAATCTCCCCATGCAGTGCTTGGAAAAGCAGGAGAGGAGAGTGGGCTGGGCAGGGGTGACAGGAGCGCTTCAGGGCTGGCCATGGTGCATGGGTCTTAGCCCACGAGCTGCCTGAGTTGCCCTTGCCAAGCGTGTGTATTTCCCGAATTCACCAGAGAACTTGAACCTTCTCCGCCTTTGGGGTTTCTGGACCTGTAAATAGTTGGTAGACCCTCCCACTTTTCTTTCTGGCCTCTTGGCTGTAGAAGGGTGGGGACCATGCCAGGCCTGGGTGGGGATAGCGCTTTTAAGACATCTGTGGAGTCTAGGAGCTTTTTCCAAAACTCTGAAGCCCAAAGGGTAGTGTTACTATTTGAAATGTGTATTCATTTCTGAACAGGACATGGCTCTTTCCTCATTTTGCAGAGCAACCTAAGTGGGCAAATATACGGTGTTCAAAACCAACCCTTGAATCCATGTTTGTGAGAATGCTGTGGGTTTCCTTTTAGAAATAAAGAGCTGCCTTCCTGTGCCTGTGTTTGAGCGCCACTCTCTCCACAGCTGCCCCCCCCCACCACACAGCCCCTTTCCCGGGATAAACACAGGAAGCCGAGGCTGGGGTCAGCCACCCAGTCCCCAGTTCTCATATGCACACTGGACCATCTAGCTTGCTCTCTGCAGGCCCCGGGGCTACAGAGGAAGTATTTAGCCGGCCTCTGTCTAGCTTTCTCTACCTCTCTGTTGGAGGAAACATCATGCAAACTAGCACTGGCTCTTTTAATCCCTACAGGTCCTGACAGTGTGGGTCCAGTTACAGCTGCGGTTACGCGCGTAGACGCCAGGCCTGGAGAGGCCAACTTGCTGTAGGACGCTGGGTCAGGAGGAGGAATCTTGGTCCATGCTGTCACCACAGCTCCATGGTGCTTTCTTGGAGTGGAGGGCCCTTTGAGGTCTTCCCAGCATTCCGTGCACTGAAGACCCCTCCTGTCACAACCCTCATCTGGTGTCATTTTTGGTGGGAAGAAAATCTGTCACCTTGAACCCAGGTCCACTTCCCTTTTCATTTCTCCTGCTCTTAGCTCTGTCCCGGTGACTTTCTTCTACTACACAGCAAGCCCACTCATACATGAATGTGGGTGTCATAACCCCTCAGTCTCCTCCGATTTGCGCACACCCCCCTCAGCTGCCCACACTTGCCTGGCCACCCTCATCCAGCACCTGCACCACCGCCCATCACCCCAGCATGATCTGACACCCACAACGGTGCCTCGGCCCCCAGGTGGACTCTGACAGTGGTGTGTAGGGCCTGAGACTCTATGAGCTGAACACTGAAGACAGCACTCTAAGGGTCCTTCACCACCTCAGGCCTTGGCTTCATATTGAGCTTGTTGACACTTAAAAATCAGGGAGATGTGTGTTCCCATTCAACAGTATTTCTTTTCTGAACTTAAACTCAGAACTTTACATTTATCTTTGTTAACTTCCATCGGTTGGTTTTCACCCAGCATCTGTGCTTAATATCAAGGCCATTATGAAACTTGACTTAGGTATTGTCATGTTAGCTAACCCTCCCAGCTTTGGATCATCTAGAACTGACAACTTGTTTTCAACAATTTGTTGATATAAATGTTGAACAAGATAAAACCAAATATAGAGAGAGCTGAGGTTTACCTGACGTTTCCCTCCAGGTGGATACAAACCACCCACCTAGCCCATCCCACATTCCTGCATTGCTCTCATCTTTAATATGCATGGGTATAGCACCTGCTTTTCTAAGTGCTGGGGACATAGCAACGATCAAAAAGAACAAAACAGACACACATCCAGGCCTCAAGGAGCTGAGATTCCAGAAAACATAAACGAGTGATAGGTGGGCCTGGGGTGCCTGGGATGTGCCCGTGGAGGAGGCCGAGAGTGGCAGGCAGGACATGCAGGGTGGAATGGGGGGCCAGGAAAGCTTCCCAGAGGGGGTAAGGGACAGAGACCGTGGCTCCCGAGTTGCAGCATGGCTGGGTGTTGGAGTAGCACGAGGAGGGAGCCTTGTGTGAGCAGACTGAACAAGGGAAGGGGTATTGAGGTGGGGGTGGGGGACACTGTGGATCATTACAGAACTTTGGGCTTTTCTCCGAGTGAGATGGACCCCTGGGGCAGCAGTGGTTAGAACCTGGGGGTGAGGAGTTGGCTGAAGTGGCTGAGAACACCCCCTTCCCCAGGAGGGCAGGATGCACTGATGGCCAAGGAAGATGAGGGAAGGTGGAGAACGGACCTGGGACTTCCAGTGCCTGATTCTGGGGAACCATCAAGCAGGTTTCTGGAACTGACCACTTTTGGGAAAGTCCCTGAGGCTGCTAGTGAACTTGTGTGAGCACCTGGGACGACCACTTTCCCTTCTCAATGCCGGACGTCCTGCTAACACACTCTTCTTTCACTGTGCTAGGGATTGACGGCAAACTTCAAGGATAGCCTCTGCCTGCCTCTAGAGTCTCAGTATTTCTTCCATTGACAAGATTTTTCCACCAGTTACCGATAGTTGTCTTGCCCTTGTTCTGTTGGTGCTCACTTCTTACTTGGGCAACATGTGGCTTCACTCTGAGCCTCAGTTTTCTCATCTGTCAAATGGAACTAACAGTAGTATTTCCTAGAACCGTGAGGATTAATAATTATGATAATGTGTGAAAAGCCCCAGAGACAGGGCCTGGCTCTTGGTAGGTGGGTAATAAACACCAGCGATCCGTGTGGAAACGAATTCATTCCTTTGTGGCTTTTCATATCTCACTTTTCACGATCGCTCAAATGGGGCCACAAAAGTCCCAGCAATCCTAGGGCATCTCCTGTTTCAGTTTTCCACTGCTGCAGAACAAACTACCCCAAAACTTACTGGCATCAAACAACATCTACTTTGCTCACACATCTGCAATTTGGTCAGGGCTCGGTGGGGACAGCTCATCTCTGTTCCACTGGGCGTCAGCATCAGCTCCGAGGCTGGAGGCTGGGTGGTACTCACTCATGCATCTGGTACGTGGGCTGGGAAGACTCCAACAGCTGGGCTCCCATGCCTCTCTGTGCCTCAGTGCCTCAGTCTGGTCTCTCCACATGGCCTCTCCAGGATGGTGGCTTAAGGTAGCCAGACTTCTTACACGCTGGCCCTGGACTCTCGAGGCCCGAGTCACAAGAGAGAGCGAGGAGGAAGTCATCACCTTTTAGATCTAGCCTCAGAGTTGCAAAGCATCACTTCTTCATTAGAAGCAAGTTACCAAGTCTGGCTGGTACTCACAGTGCTCACAGGGAGGGGCCTCCACATTTTGATGGGAGGAGTGTCAAAGAACTTGCAGAGATGCTTTAAAATCATGACCCCTCCCTTGTCCATTTCTCATCCATTCTCTCAGGCCAGTGCTCTGCTGTTCAAAGTGCCAGGTGGTGACAAGGTAAGCAGTTAGCACCAGAATATAAATCAGGACACCTCTTCCTTTATCAAGAAAGTGTTGTCAGCTGACCCAAACAGGGTGCTTGGCTGCATAGTTGATTTACACTGGGAGACAAGTGCCCCTCCTCAGCCGGGGAACTCAGCTCGTGGGTGCACGGCCTCCTTGGACCAACACCGTGACCCCAACTGATCACTTCACACCCCCACTGCTCCCACGTTTTATGGGGCCTGAGGCTTATACGATTTAAGAATAAGAATAAATGAGAATAAACAGTTTAAGAAAACGAATAAAAATTATGACTACAAAATTAGGTTCAAAAGTGAATATGAAGAATGAGAAATCACGAGAAATCACACATTTTAAAAATCTTGACAAATACTCAAACATCACAAAAATCCACATCAAAAACATGATAATTTCACTGATTCTGACACACCTTTGCACCACTCTGTTCCTACATTTTTTGGCTGTGTAGTCTTTGATCACCCTTTCACATGATAATGATTTTAGTGTATGAGAATAGAAAAATTAATCTTTCCTCTAGTATAGTTTTGAATTATTGATATTTTAGAAAGTTTCTTTCATCTTTACAACTCATTACTGGTGCAATCATGTAAATTTTTAGAACTGTTGTCAAGTGTGGGGTAAACGTTTTCAAGCTTCTTTCCTGTACGAGCTGCCAGATTCCAGAAAATGTCAAGCCTTCCTAAACTAATCTTAAATACTCTTTGCACTGAACAGAGAATGGTGCATTTATAATTGTACATGCTGCACTGCTGAGCATATTCCTGACAAGAGCAAACTTCTGTTTTGAGCAGGCACTGATGAGAACGGATCCTCCTCTTACAGGTTCACACCTTTGATGACTGAAAAACTTTTCCACAGATTAGCTTCTGGCTCCATGCATTCCAAACTGAGCTTCTCCTCCACGACCCACATCCTGCCTGTGCCAGGTTCTGCAGGACATGCTCGTATGGCAACACAGCCTTGGCCCTGCACCTTAAGTCATGGCACTGGGTGACTGGCAAAGTGGGCAGGATGACCAGCAATAACCTAAACATGGATGTGACTGTGAACCACGCAAATATACCCCACTAAACCCAATCTAAATGTGTCCTCAACTCAACACCCCCTCAGTCAGATCCCCAAAATGCCCAGCAGTCTCAGCACCACTCTACAGGAAAGGAAGTATGATGGAAGGGAGGCTGGAATGGAAAGAGGGCACAGTTTTAACCAAATGCTGTTAAAGGATCTTACTTTAACAACTTTTATAAAATTTAGGAACATGAGAACATATTGCCAATGCCCATCACAGGAACCTGGAAGAGGTCTCAAACTTAAATTTCATTAGCTTCGTGGTAAATCCACCTCAGCGCTCACAAATCTTTAATACTCCTTTATCCAACCTCATATGCAGCGGATGACCTTACTTCCTATTTTCATGAATAAACAGATCAGGGAGACCTTCCACCAGCTCCCACCCACATGCCCGGCCTGCCCCGTGTGCCAGCCCCATCATGGACGGTGCTCTGGCATTGATCCCCTCAAACTCCTGCATCATCCATTCTCCCTCTCTCCTGGTCTTTCCATCATCATAAAAACAAAGTAATTTCTCCCTGGTTTAAAAAAAACTCTTTTGCCCCACAACCCCCTCCACTACTGCCCTATTTCTCTGCTTCTATACAGCAAAACTGCTTGAGGTATTATGTAACTAGGCTTCCCAGTTTCTCCTCCCCTCCCTACAGCCAGTGCCCAGGCCAGTCCCCTTCCTGCTTGGCCCTGAGACACTTTTCACACAGGTGGCCACTCCCTCCCAGCCACCTAGTCAGGGTCTGGGCTGGAAGGTCCCCTGATGGGGCTCGCAAGGTGTGAACAAGGAGCTCCCACCACTGGGGCCTATGCCCTGGTTGCTGCCCCTTCCCAACCTGGGCCCATGTCCCACCAAACAGCTCCCTCTCCTCCCACTCACCCCTCAGCGCACTTGCTGTCTGGCGGAGCTGGTATGTGGACTCCGAAGATTACTCCAGCTCCCCCCTGCCCTGCTCCCCCTCCCCAAGGGGTAATCATATTCTCACACCTGCCGCTGTGGCCCTCCTGCTCCCAAACCCTTCAACCCAGCCCACCCATCAAGTCCACCCTCAGTGCAACAGCCCAGCTCTTCCCACCTCACAGCCCTTCTTGCCCACCCTCACCCCTCACCCCCCACCCCCAACCCCAGGCCTTTGCTCAGCCTCCTGGCTTCACCAGCCTGGGACACACAGGTGTCACCTCCTCCATGAAGCACACCCAACAACCCCCAGGACCCAGGCACACCCAAACATGCCCACCCCTGTTCCCAAATTGAGTATAATGACAAAGGGTTCCCCCTGGAGACACACCTCCACCCTGGGGCCAAGCCAAGGAGCAAGTCTCTGGCAGAGTCAGTACCCGGCAACTCGAGTTCCAGACCTGATGGCCTCGCAGGGCAGAACCACCCAACAGAAACCAGGGAAGCAGTCGTTTAGCCTGGACACTTCCTGGATAAGTCATTCCCAGAGGTATCTCCCCACACAGAGTCGCATCCCTTTCAAGCCCTGGCCAGGGACACATTTTAGTATTTTTTCAGTTACCCAGGTAGACTGATACTTGGGAGAACCAGTGTTAACAGAGAAATCCAAACTTTCATACGATTGGTTTAATTTTTTTTTTCAGCAGGAGAAAAAAGAATAAAGTTACAAGATTCTTTTAATATTTTCACAATGTTAAAACTAAAACTGAGCTCCAGGCTATGTGTGTTAAGTAAATCTAGAACACAAAAGGGTTAAATAAGATTTTCTCTTTTAAAGATATGAGGATTTAAGCTTTCCGTAGGTTTAACAAACTTCACAGAACAGATACCGCGGGGAACTAGCCCTTCCTCCCCTGCCTCCCCCAGCTCTACCATCAGCAAGTGAACCTGGGCTGTGATCCCCGTGTGCCACCCGGCTTCCTGGAGAGCCTTCCCTTCACCGCCCTTGCAGCAATCGCCTGTGGGGCTGGAGGAGGGCCAGGAAGGGCTGGGGGTGGCCTCTTCAGGATCAGAGCTTGGCAGGGTCCTAGGTGGGGCCCTGGCCAAAGGGCCATGAGTGGTAAATGTGGGGCACACATGGCCCCTCTGCCCTGGGCTATCCTAGAGCGAGACACCAGTCTGGGTCCTCAAGCAAGAATTAAGGCTGGAGATTTTGCAGCGGATTCCACTCTGGTGGGGGGTGGGGGGTGGGGTGGGAGGAGGTTGGAAAGAGCATGATTTCCTATTTCAGTATTTCAGATCAAAAAATATTTGTAATTGCAGGTGTTCAGCTGTTAGTTTGCAGACAGAGTGGAACTTTTGTTGTTTTATAAAAAGGAAAGTTGCTAAGCTAAGTAATTCCAACAGCCTAGGTGTGGGCAAGATCCAAAACTGCCTCTGCAGGAGCCTCTTACCCTTACCTACCTAGATCAGATGGGGGCTTGGGTGGTGGAACCTCTCGCCCCAGTTTAGGCTTTCAAGATTAAGGGAATCCCAGTCCTGTCTAGCCCACCTCCTACCTTACTGTCAAGGATTTGCTAACATGGGAAACTGACCCATCTCCACCCTTCCCTGGCTGGCCTGTACTACTGCAGCTCCTGAATCCTCTCTCCCCACATGAAGCACAGACTGAGAACTATGCCCTCCCTACCCTGGCCAGAGAAATATCACTCTGGGAGGTGGCCATGAGCCACTCCCACTGTCCCGGTGAAATATGCTGCCTTCCCTTACTAAACTTGCTGCGACAGCTGTGGGCGAGCTGTTCCTGAACTAGGGGCTGCACAGTTGCATGAGGTGGAAGCCACAGCATCATCCTCCAAGCCCCTGGGAAGGGCTGAGCAGGCTCCGGCTGGAAAGGGCAGAATCTGTGGCAGCAGCTTCCCCAGTTGCTCCCCAGTACTTCTGATTCCTGTGGGCTATGAAACGTCTTGTTAAAAAATTCCCAATATAGAAATCTAGCTGCAGAGGCCAGTGTGTAGACCCCAGCTGCAGCCGTTGTGCTGCAATTAGCCTTATCTGATCAATTGCCAGATCCCTGCACGTGGAAAATGGCAAACCAAGCCCGTGGGGTCAGGGTGTGCTCCTGGTCGCTTCTCATGGTCACGGATCCTGTGTAGAAAAGGTGGGTGTCATTCGTGGACTAGTCTTGAGTGCAGCTAATTTTCGAAGTGAGGTTATTGTTTGTCTTCTGGCATGATGAGAGAGTTTTTTCATAGCAAGTCAGATAAAAAATTTTCATAAGAATCTTCCCTCCCACCCCACCCCGTTTCCAGCTCTGTGGCAGAGCGAGGCCACCACCCCAGCCCAGCCCCATGGCCAATCTCAACAGTCTCCTGTGGCCAAGGCACACGTGGCCATCAGGTATCCTGGCTACTGGGACTAAGGATAAGTGAAGAGGTGAAAGGCTGAACATTAAACAGAGTTTCTGGCAAAGCCAAGTGCGTCGTGGGAACTAACACCAGCTTCCACTCCTCCATTAACTCAGAGTCTCCGTCTGGAACACCATCCGCTTAAGGCTTTTTATAAGTTTGACTCCAGCAGTGACAGGTATGTGTTTTAAATCCACTAGCCATGCTCAAAAAAATATTCTTCATGTTTTAATTTTATACAATGGCTAGCAGGCACCTTAATAACCAGCCAGAAATCAATTTCAACCACCATCAACCCCTAAACTACAGTACCAGGATGGCTGGCTAAAGAAAGGAAACGGACTGGCTGTAGTCTGACGCGTGCCCAGTACAAGGTGTCTGGCTGACTTTGTCCTAAATAAGGCTAACATTAGTGAACTAAGAACAGCGTCATGTGGTGGCCGCACCTGGCCTTCAGGAGCACCCCTCCCCAATGCGCTGGCAGGAGCGCCCCACTTTCCGGTCCAGTTTCACCATTTTCATGATGGCTTCCTCTCGGCCGCGGCCCATGTGGTCAAACGTACAGTCATGCTGCTCAGGGAGGCGGTGTAACATACAGAACACGTAACCTGCAGCAGCGGGGAGAAGCAGAGGAGACAGGCTGTTAGGGTGGCCTCCAAATGCCCAAAGCCTGCTCTCACCCCTCCAGAGAATAGAGGTGGGCATCTCCGTGGCTGGAAAATAGTCATAGAAAAAGCTCCTGCTGCTGAAAAGAACTTATTGCAACAGCCCCCGACCCCTTAGTAAGAGGGGCCATCGCTTCACATTCCACAGTTCCTCCTCACCCCAGCTGTCTGACATCCTCTGAACAAGAGCTTGTCCCTGCCAAGGGTTGTTGTTCATAAACATTCCATGCTGCTCCTTCCTGGCCTCCTGAAGGATGGAATCCCAAGCTGACCACTGCAGCAAGACACACTCCTTCCCTCAGAAATGAGCAGACTTTGAGTCCCTTCTCCCCAAGTCACCATGTGGGTGGGGAGTGCAGAGCTGCCAGCTCAGCGCTTTCCCTGGCTATGGCAAACAATAATATCTACCGCAGGACACACCATTCTAGGAGGCAGAGGAGGGAAGAGAAATGATTATGGCTGAAGTTACATTCCCCCTCCTGTATAGCCAGAACTGGTGGATGGCGGGAGTGATCAAACTACAACCCACAAGTGTGTGGGGGCTCTCAAAGGAAAATGGATTACCTGAAGTGCTGGAAAAGGGTATCACATATAAATACCGGGAAGAACAGGCATGTTGAGCTCTAATCGCTATCCCAAAGGAATCTGATGCCTCTAACTCCACCTGGCAGTGGGAGGTTGAGGTCCCCAAACTCAGGCCCTGCCCTCCCAGAAGTGGAGGAGGCTACAGGGTTGGTCCTCCCTTGTTGCAGAGAAGACCAAGGGAAACACTGATCTGGCAAAGAGAAAAAGACCAGTGAGGATGCTACAGACACCTGAAGTCTGCTGGGGCTGTGTGGCCCTCTCTCCTTTCAGGTAAAGTGGAAGAAGGTCTGGGCTAGGACAACTGGCAAGGCTGGCTGAGGACTGGCCACACCTCCAGGCCCACAAGATCAAGCCTTTAGATTAATCCCAAACCTTTCCTAAACCTCTCCCTGTGTACTGGAGGAGTCAAGAGCAGGAGTCCCCATGGCAGGCCTGCCAACTCAATGCTGTCCTCACTCATTATCTAAGCAAACAGCATGTCTGCTCAGAGACATTTCTTTCAAGCCCAGATCCAGGAAGCCAGAATGAATGGGCTGTCACCTTTGCAAGCTGTGACTCATACATCCCCACATCCTAATTTCTTTTCTTTTGGGAGATAAGGGGTAGAGGTTGTGATTTTAATAGCAGAACTTGAAGCAAGGACCAAGTAGCAACAGAAAGTTTCAATAGCCTTAACTTTTAAGATTAACTTCACCCAAAGAAGACTACATACAGCATAGAGATCCAGGGGAGTCTAAATTCCTGAGAGCACTGGCCTCAAGGGCTGGGCTGACATTTGTGGCCCCCTGGTCCTGATGCCCTGAGCTCTGGCTGTGTGCGAGGCCTGTGCTCACAGCAGGGGTGGGGAGTGGGGGTGTGGGGCTGGGAAACTAAGCTAAGTGAAGACCATCCGTGTTGTGAGAAAACACATTATTAACTGTTTCCCAGGGAGAGCAGGCCAATATTTTTTACTCTAAATTGGGATTGGGTTTAAGGAAAAGAACAGAGGTGAAATTTTTGTCTCCGAGAAGCCAAGCTCCCACTTGGTCCGAAAGCAAAGTTAAGATTAATGAGCTCATGTGTGTTTTATTTACTAATAAGTTCATTACTCGGCGATATGGGACACCAGTTGTCTTTTTCCTAAAGGATTTCACAGCAGAAGCATGGATAGCCTCAATATGCATCTTCCATCTAACAAGCAAAATCTTTTCAGAGCAAAGCCCACATGGCAAGAGAGAACCTACCTGCCAGGTAGGAGCTTGGGGTGAGGGCAGCAGCAGTATGGCATTGAGATTTGTCTGCAGTCATTTTTGGCACCAACTCCTGACCTATTTCCGTACCTTCAGAGTCTGTAATAAGGGGTGGGAGGACCCGTGCTGCCCCTTCCCTTCCCTTTCTTGAAGATACTGGGATGATTCAGCAGAGAAGGTCCCAGGGGCTCTTCTCTACTTCTGCTGAACGTGCTAGCTGAATAAAAGCAGCAGGAAATGGATTACGGCTCCTGGCTCACCTTAACACCTCATTAGTCAAAGGCAGACTGGGGTGGAAGGGGTAGCTCCAGTCTTGTCCTCTCCATACCCCCTCACCAACTTTTCTTAGCCTGCCTTCCATCAGCCAGGGGGCAGCCATTTAGACGGATTTGAGAGACCCCAACCCTGTCTGAAAAAGGAAGCAGGAGTGACAACCATAGCAACTCATCAATATTCAGTTCACCACCCCCAAGGATTCTCCAGTCAGCCCCAAACACCTTTTTTCTCTACCCAAGTTCTATACATTTCTGTTAAACACACCTTCACACATGGCTTTGATATTTGAAAGATGAAAACAACAGCTAGATTTCCAGAGTAGCATTGGTAACAATTAGAATATACAGAATTGTTATTCACTAGGGAAAATTTTGGGGGGAATTTTGGAAGGTTAACTTCCCAAGTTGCTGCACTGAGGTTATTAGATGGCATAAATTAAGCTCAATTCCCTCTCCTGTCAGAATCACTCACCAAAAGGAAGTTACATGCTGGAACTTGTCCCAGCTGCTGAGTAGGTATTATACACTGACAGCAGCCAGTGGCTAAATGCATTTCAGTGTCAGTAGTCAGGAGTAGTCCTGGATACCGAGGCCGGTGGGAATGATTGGTGGGTGGGATGAGTCTTTATCCTCTTTTCTTGGTACCCACAGATCTATTTTCAAAAACCACTGCAAATATCATGAATTTTGAATTACTCTGATTGAATTCTAGAAGCCAAACTGGATATGGAGAGAGATGAGTTCAGGCTGCTGGGGAGGATGATTGTTCATTTCAATGATGAACAAAGTTTTAAAGCACAAGGGGATTTATAGACTCCTCCTCGGCTACGCTAGTCTCAACACTTCCACCCCACCATTCATTAGAAACCAGGCAGGGAGGGGCTTTCCAGAAAGGGCCAAACAAGGAGCCCAGAAGGGATGAAAGTTCAAAGGACACAAAGATGATGAATGGAGCTGTATGTAATACCTGGCTCTAGTATGACTCACCCAGGGTACCATGCAATTTTTTTTCCCTCCTAATTCTAAAAAGAGTTATATATTAAAATCAAATTCACTCACCCATTTACTTACATATAAACCCATGCCTATACTCTCCTTACAGCCCTGTAGTTCAGCATCATGTAACTTTCAAAACAATTTCCACGTACTTTTGTTTACTATACCATAGATGCTTTAGAGGGATAAGGGGTAGAGGAATATGATTAAAAGGATGCTGATCCCCAACAGAGAGGAAAACACCTAAGGCAAAAGCTTTTGAAAATATGATCTGCCTGCTAAATGTGATTTAACTTCAGCCCTTTCCTCTGCCAAGTCACATGACTGGTTGCCTTGCTCCTTGGAGCCCTGGATTACTGGATTTCCATGAAATACTAGCCCAGGAGGAAGCCACAGACCTCCTTTAAGGCTGCTTGAGTTGTTTTCAGTAAATCTGCACAAAATGCTCAAGAACTTATGTGGGTGTTTCTTTGCTTACCGACACTAAAGAGCAATTTAGAACGAGCCCTTGATTAAAAAAGGAGAGTGAAGAAGCAGCTTTTTAAGAACTTTGTCCCAAGCCCCACCTTCCATGCCCCATGGGAATGGAACCTTTCTTTACCTACCACCAACTGTCTGGGCATGGGAAAGGGAGAGGAGGCACCAGGGAGGGGACCTGACCACATCATACAATACCAGTCACCACCCCGTGAGCTGAGCTGGAAGGTCTCCAGAGGGTCTCCGCAGCTACTCCCTCAGTTTGAAAAGACCTTCTTCAACTGAGTAGGCAGCATCAGGAGGGGGCACCCAGAACAGCAAGGGAAGAAGATGATGCCGCCCCACACAGCCACGGTGGCTGAACCACCTGGGTATGTCACAGCCTGCGGCTGTGGACAGCAAGTGGGGGAGAAGCATGGGGAAGCAGCTTCCTAGACTCTGCCCACAACCAGAGATGCAATATTATGGCATAAGGCAAAAAAAACATAAGTTAAGACTTATCTAAACCTCTGCCCCTAAAGAGTACCACACAAATGAGGAATGCAGAAGGCAGCATTCTGGTCACCCACCCTGAATAGAAAAGCCTGAGGGTGCTTCATTGTGGAAATGGATATTTTCAATGGAGGCCATTCATGGGTATTAAACCAGGACATGTGGACTCAGCCCTCCTGATGTCGACATGGGGCCTGGGGCCCCAGTGAGCCATATGTCTCCCTTGAACCACAGAGCCTTGAAGACACTGAACATATGAAGGGTCCTGGAAACACACTCCCAGCAGATAACTGAATTGAGGCTCATTCTTCTAAGACTCAAATATCTGACATGCAGATTTCTAAAACTGCTCATTTGGTGGGAAAAGAACTTTGGAGCTGACCCTACAGGTTTTCACACAATTTATTCAGATACTCTCATTCACAGCTAAACCTTATCTCTACTTAATACAGGGAGGGATGTGGGTATTTTGAGACTAAACCCCCATAATTGAGAAGAATTTACATAAATGCCATCATTAGTCAAAAAAGACAAAACACCCAATACCAAGCTCCAAAAAACTTCTAACAATATTTCCTGTTTCACTAAAAACAAACAAACAAAACCAACAATCACTGCCCAAGAGGAACTCTCAGAGGCCTCACACCTCATGCTGAGGAGACAGGGTCTGTACTCTGTCCCACTCAGAGTGTGGGCAGAAGGGCAGTTGAGCCTGGCTACCAGTTCCCTTCCCTCCAACTGCTCCCAGGGCCCACATGCCATGGGGAATGGTCACCTTATTGGGGGGTGGGATGGGGAGTGGAGCAGGGAGCTGGAGGGCACAGGGAAGGATCCCACTTTCCATACTTGGCTGAGGCCCCCAGGCCAGCACTTCCCTCCAGGCCCTAAGAACTGAGCAGTGGTTGGTTCTGGTTGGCCCTTTCCTTGAAATTTCCTGAGGGATATAATGCAAGTGATGCCAAAATTCACAAAGTCTCTGTCCTTGACATTTTTATTCAACCCCTGCCAGACAGAAATATTTCTTATCAGCTAGGGAGTAAAAAGTACCACTTAAAGTCGGCAAAACTGGGCAGGCTCTGGATACTTTTGGACTTTAATTAAAAATTTTTTTGCAGAGCCCCCACTTAGAGGCTCCCCAAAAGTGTCATTTTTATTAAAGCCACAGCCCTCTGTACCAGGGCAAGCCTCAGCTCCAGCTGCTTGGGTGTTTTTACCTCAGTTACATGAAATGTTTTACACTTTCTTGCTCATTTGAATTTCAAATTCTCAAACGTTCAAGCAGAACTTAAAAATACTGACAAGCCTTGGGGACTGAGGTACTGTAAAAAGGCTCAGTTGGTATACAGTCTTGAGATGATGGTGCATGTGTGCATGCTGGCTTCTGCACAGACATATCTGTCCTTGCACACCTGCTCACAAACCCTCCAATCCTGTGCTGCTGAAGCATGGCGATAAGGCCCACGCAGATATATCCAGTTATAAGGGAAATTGGAAACTGTTCCTACAGATGCACCTGGGCTCCAGGAAAGAGAATCTACCCTAGATCAACCAAAGCTTACTGGGATACCTCAGGTAACTGATACTCTAAATCTCAACTTATCAATAGCTATCATTTGGTATCTAAAGTGTCTATTTTAAAAATAAATGACATAAAAAAAAAAAAAGAATAGGACAAGCTCCTACGAAAAAAATTGAAGAATATGAAAAAAAAAAAAAAAATGACAAATATGCCAACCCTTTTATCTGAAAATACCAGGCTAGCTCACTCAAAAAGAGAATCACATTTTTTCAGTGAGGTACAAGTTTCTTAAGGCTCAGGACAGTTAACTGACCTCATAGCTCATTTGTAACTACATGTTGGGAACAGCAGGTGGTTACAGGAAAGCTTGTTGGAAAGCATTAGCCATTTATACTCCCACCAGCAGCAATCCCTAGATTACACCATATCCACTGACCCAACGCCCAAGGCAGAATTTGTAGCACAGAAAGTATTAAAGGATCTTAATGCATTTTATTTCATCAGGCCACAGTATAGGCAAAGCAGCTGCAGGTGTTTCAGGAATGAAATGTGTCTGCTTTACATTCTCCTCCATCCCTGGCTTCACTTGGTAGAGGGAAAATCATTCCACTCCAAGAAATAGACTGTATCCCCTGTATCCCTGGTTCACGGAGTTGTCAGACATGGAGCTATGCTGGGCTGGGGGCAAAGAACCGGTGATGGACAGAGCTCAGCTGCCCAGGACACCCTGGAGCCAAAGCCACAGTGAATCACCAAGCTGGGAACCTGTTTGCCTGTTTTCCAAAAGGAAGGAGAATTTGTGATTTAGAAAAACCTGCTCAACATCTTAATAAAAACCACTAAATCATACAGAGACAATTCTAAAACAGAAGCAATCATTTTTGCCCAAATCAATTAAAATATCAGTTAGATAGAAACTAAATGTTGGAACAAAAAGCAATGTGATAGATGGCAAAGAAACAAGTTTTGTGCAAAGAACTTTAAAAGTAACTATAGATTCATCTGTGATCTAGAGCTTTCCCTTGGTGTGTGCCATCAAACTGCTCTGAGAGAGCAGTCAGCAGCGAAGGGAAATAAAATCGTGTCACAGCCCAGCTTAATGAAGCTCCCAATGCAGTTTGCACACACATCATTTTAAGAGTATTAAAAATTCACTACTGTTGATATCCTTCATCATAGTCTCTTCAGACAGCCCCGCTCTTGCAACAACTCTAATGACCTCCTTCCTCTCCTCTATGGCAAATGTTTGCTCTGTCCCAGTAATGTCTCCTTCTGTCACCCAACTCAAGCAGCTCTCACTTTACAGCTCTCACAGAACAAGTCTTCACACCCTTCATTTTTGCTTTCACCTGAGAAAAAAAATCTATTTTTGCAAATGCGGTAGTGTGTGGGTGGAGGTAGGCAGGGTGCCCACACCACAAAGGACAGAACTACTGTGTGGTCAAATCTGACTTGTGAGAGCTCTTTAACCCCAAGCAAGCCCTTTAACCCCCAGTGCATAAAGAAGAGGGGATTGACTGCAGGTTCATATTATACTAGATGAACATATTTTTAAAACTAAGAGAAAATGGCTCAAGGCAGTTTTGCCACAGGAATAATGACTTGCTCTGTCAAACATCATTTCATTTCAGTGGCTGAACGCAAGAAGCATTAACCCATTGATACCTGGGGCAGTTTTTAGTATACAAAAAAACCCTAAGAGGTACTTGCACTCCTGGCCTTTTCTCTGCACGCTCACACCCCTCCTACCTCTGTACGGGTCTCAAGAGAATAATGGTTTGCTAGCAGGAAACTTAGATGAACTTATTGTCTTTTCAGCAAGCTCCTGATAAGTTTGGCTTTCTCTTTTAGCATTTCCTTGTCCTTTAAAAGATTATCTTCTCAAACTGAGCAGTCTCTTAGAAATCCAGCTCCAAAGCTGCAGTGGAGGCGAGGCAAGAAGCCACACTCATCCCACCCAAGAGTTGTCAAGGTCATGGCCTGGGTCCATGTAGCATCTCAGCTGCCAGGCTCCTGGCACGTGGCTCCCCAGGAACTGTGGCCTGTGTAGCCATCCCTGAAAGTACCTTTGCAAGCAAGGGCCAGTTCTTTCAAGTCAAAGAATGTCCAAGTGGCATTATAGTCAGGGGGAAGCAGGCTATAAATGCCACACCACACATCTCTCTCCAGAGCAGCAACTGGAAAAGAAAGGAGTGCTCTGCCCACCTTCCTCTGCTGGTCTTTTGATCCACACGCTGGGACAGCAGGGGGATACAAAGACCAGAGACCAGGATCAGGAGAGACTTGTCACTCAGACCCACTCCTGCAATTGCAGGTCCCATAACAAGTGACTATCAAGTTCTCTTTCAGGATAATCCAGTGAGGAGCAAATACTTAGGAGCCCAATTACTGGATTCAAATTCTGGCTTCACCACATTGACGGTTGTATGGTCTACGGTAAGTCATTTAACCTCTCAGAGCTTCAATTGTCTCTCCTGTAAAATGGGGTTGTTGCAGGCATTAAAGAAAATAACGCACATGAAACACAGGCACATGCTCAAGGAAGAGATGCTGTTACTGGACACTTTTAGGTATTGGCATCCTTTTTGCCCTCAAAGTAAAACAAACACAATTGGTTTCAAGGCTGTGATCCCCTCTTCCTCAGTCAGGTTTCCTCAGGTTTCTTCACCCTCTACCCGTATGTCTTTCTTTCTGTTCTACCCTCTTTTACCTCTCAGTGTAGACTTGGACTCCCTTCTCTTTTGGTGGTCTCACAAAATCCGTTCTCCTTCAAGAAGTCACTTCTAGACACAAGGAGAATGAACATGGAAATCTCTTTCCCCTGAACATGTCATGCACAGGTTTCTCTCTCCACAAATCTGTTTGTATGGACTATAAATGCATGCTAAGTGACAAGCTCAGTTACGACTTCTGTTGAAGATACACAAATTCTAGAGAAATCTGATTTAAATATCAGAAGACTGCACAGGGGAGGCTGGTAAGTACTCAGTGGCTAGGGACGCTGTGAAACGAACATGGGAACTTTCCAAGGATAGCAGAGAACGACTTCTCTCCTCCTGTGGGGCTTCTCCACAGGTACAGTTGAGACTTCTGCAAGCTTCTCTCACAAGCAGAGGCAGAGAATACATGTTTACAAATTTGGTCACGTACTGACAGGTTTCAAAGTGTCTTGTGTCTATTTCCCTGAGACACTCTGGGAGTTGCAGTGAAAGGAAAAGCAAAAGAAAGGAATGAGTTGTAGACATTCCGCAAACAATCAATGTTTTTACCCAAAATATGCTAGCATCAGGTGCAATTGCTTTATGTGCTTCTTTTATGAACAAAAAGTCTTCCTACATGCTTCTTGTTTTCACCACAATAACTCAAAGATCATTCTGAAGAGCTTAGGAGTAAACGCATGCTGTTCTCTATGTCCACAAAAGTGAGCTCTGAGGTCACAAGTCCCGCAGCTTCTGCTGTCCACTGTTGCATGTGTGTATGTGTATGTGTATGTGTGTTTACCCAAAGAAGCTGTCTTCCTGGTTCTCCATGTTTCAAGTTTGTTTATTTAAACATCTCTACTAGAGAGGAAGAGACTTAATTCAGTGACAGAATAATGTTCTTGCCGCAGACCTGAGTTCAAATTTGAAGTCAGACTAGAAATAGTGAAACTCCCCAATGAATGGACAGTTCAAACTTCCTGTCTGGATAGGAGAGGAACTAACCCCGTAACTCAGTGAGTTTTATTTAGGGGGTTGGTGGGGAGGGGGCTCAGACATGAGGACTTCACCAAATGATTGCAGACTGGGTATAAAAACCACCCCTTGAATGGAGCCTGCAAATTGCTAAATCCAATAGACCCATTTCAGTTCTCATTTACAGCATCTGGAACAGCTGGTCACTCCTGGAGACTCTGACACCTACTCTCCCCATTTTCCTTCTCCTTCTCTGGTAGTTCCTCCTTTAAATATTAGAATAACTCCGTGTTAGACCTTCTTTATGTTTCACCCTGTACTCTCCCCCAAGGTTTAAAATTCTAACCATACATACTAACAACTCTGAAATTTCTCTCTCTGGCCCAGATTCCTCTTTGAAGCACCATGCTTATATAGTCAATTACCTACCTAGTTGGTATCTGGGGTAGCTCAAACATAGGACGACCAAAATGGTGTTGCTATTTCTCCATCAACCTCCTTCTCCTTCACTGTTCCCCATTCTACAAGAACGAGGCTACCTTGCAGCCAGTGGCTGATGACAGCCTGGAGTCATCAGTTATCATCCTCACTCTTCACCTTCAATTACCAAGTCCTGTTGATCCCATTTCCAAAAATGAAATCCATCCTCTTCTTTGCATCTCGACCACAGAAGCTACTGCAAATAGCCTTCTCTAGGTAGTCACCCCACAGCAAACCCATCTTCCTCATACCAAAGTGCCTTAGTTACACACCCATCTGTGATCACCTCACTCTTTACTTAAACCTCTAATGGTTTCCCACAGACTACAATAACAACTTCACCATCCTTAGTATGATTCACTCCCTAGCACTCAAACTCAGCTCTCAACGAAATTCTTTCATATTCTCCACCCTCAGCTTCAATGTCTCTTCCTCAGGGAAAACTTCCTAGGCCCTCAGACGACACGAGGGCTTTCATCTCGGACTCTTCCTTCACAGCATTCATCACAACTGTAATTTAAGGTCATTTATATAATTTTTATTTAACTTGACTCCCTGACTAGATCTCATGAAGGGAAGGACCATGTTTCTGTAATTTACTTCATATCTTTTATGCCTAGAACAGTGTTTGATTCAAAGTAAGCAGGTACTCAAAATATTTTGGTTGAGTGAATGAATGAGAGGTTAATTACAGACTGTTCTCTGAACCTCAGAGGACAAGTAGGGGTCAATCAAGAGCTCAAGTGGCCAAATCCAATATCTTCCCCCTACCCTCTCAGCAGCATTTACCCACTTCTCCCTCTTTCTTGGAATACTTAACTGATTTGCTGCCCACCTTACTGGCTGCTGCTCCTTGGAATCCTTCACTGGTTTCTCCTCTAAAAATCACATTAGAATGCAGTCCTCCTGCATTTTCTCCTTTTATATTCTCTACTTTAGACCCAAGGCTTTAAGTAGAATCTAAATGCTAATGCCTCTCAAATTTATATTTCCATCCATGAATTCTTCCCATAAGCTCCAAACTCTTATATTCAATTGCCTACTTGACACCTCTGCTTGACTGGCTAACAGGAATCTCAACCACAACATGTTCAAAACAGAACTTTTAATCCTTTTGACCCTAATTACATTAGTTAATCTCCTAATCTACCCTGATTCAGTAAATGGCCCCATAGTCACCAACCTGCTCAAGCCAAAGCCTGCACTCATTCTTGATTCCTTTCTTTCCCTAACTCCTCACAATGACTTTATTAGTGGTCTTGTTAGATTTAACCTGTAAATGGTATCTTGAATTCCCCCTGATTTTCTCCATCTCCATGCAAAAGTCCTCTAGCAGGAATGAGGTGAAACAGAAAGAAGGCCAGCATGGCTGGAACACAGTGGGGCCAACCTTTCATCATTTCTTGCTAGAGCAAGAAATGAGTCACTCTGCTTCTGCTTTTGCCACTTGGAATAGGTAATACATAAATATAATAAAAATTCAAATTATACAAAAGGATATTCAGCAAAAAATAAGTCTCTCTTCCATTCCATTCTCTCAGTAACCCTGCCCAGAGGGCAAAGTAACCATCACTATCAATTTTTATGTATTCTTGACAGTCTATGCATATACAAGCATTCATGTTTATTGCTCAGAGGGACATTTCAAAAATGTAAATCAGATCATGTCACTCCTTTGCTTAAAACCCTCATATGCCTTCCCACTATGCTTAGAATAATATTCAAACTTCGTGCAAAAACCGACAAGCCCTCATCCCAACAAGTCCCCATTTGGTCCTTGCCAGCCTCTCCACTATCCTCAAGCCCCGTGCTCGAGCCACACTGGCCAGCTCCCGATTTCCCAGTTATGCCAGAGCTTCTTTCTATCCTAGCTCTCTGAATGGCTGGATCTCTCAACTTCCACATCTTAGTTCAGCTTCCACCTCCAAATTAAAGGCCTTCCCTGACCATCACATCTACAGCAGCCCAGATGCCGGCCTCCCCAGCCTCGCATCATTCTCTGTCGTTCTATTACATTGTGGCAGTTACTCCTATCAGAAATTATCTTGTTCATTGCATCTCTCCCCCAAAGAATAAAAGCACCATGAGGTCAGGGACTTTGTCAGTTTTATTCCCTGCTGTTTCTCTAGAACTCAATAAAGATTAGTAGAATACACAAATAAGTACTTTGAGTCTACATTTGATTCAAAATAGAATAAAATTATTTCTAGCAATAAAAGAATGTTTAATGCTGATAACTCTTTTTGTCCCTCACCCCCACCAGTCTATTGGAGAGGATCACCACCAGTTTACTTGCAATTACTTGGGCAAGCAGGGGGCATCAAAACCAATCTAAAAACAATTACTGCCTGGCTACAGATGTATCTTGCTTTCTGTAGTAGCATGTTTACTTTCCTAATTGTGCTTTCTATTGCCATGATTAATATGAGCCCATCTTCACTGAGCTCACTCTGAGAAGCAACCCAGAAATGTCCAAGATGGCATGAGATGCTCTTCTGGAATTAGAACTTTGCTGTACCTCATGATTACAAATGACCTGAGTACAGATAATGAAGAATTGAACACAATCACACAGGTTCCCACTGATATTCATTTCCTACTCTACCCTGGTATTTCATCAGTTACTCCAGATTCCATGAAAAATCAATCCTGGAGTAACAGTTCAGCTCAAGGGAAGAACAATTTAACTGATGCAAGAGTGTTAGCACAAACTTGGCCCTTTAATTTGTAAATCCGGAGTTTCCCCCTCCCTTTCTGGAGTAAATATGTTAACACTGCACTGCATAGCCCAAGAGAGAACATGTCATCCTATATATTAATCACAAGAACATGCAAAACCCATTGTGTGCTGATGCATGGCACTTCTCTCACCTCGTCCATCTCCTGGGGTTACCAGGCAAACATGATTCGAGAAGGAAGAGTTTGAATGTGTGCAGAGCAGTGGCCTGCTGCTATACAGCAGGTGCCCTTATAATCCAGAGAGGAAGAGGCTGGGGCTCATCTCCTTGAGACACAAACAGGGCTATTGCTAGACTAAGCCTCCTTGACTCACAGGACTTGTCTTTAATGGCAGTAGCCACTGCCTGCCACCTGCCATCCCATGCCCTAAGAAAAATCCATTTCCTGGGCATCAAAAGCAAATATCTTGACTAATACCTAACAGAAAATGTTAGCCAGAGGAGAGCATGTAACATCTGCATGGTACAGTCTCCCAAGTTTCCTTGCAGTTGCAAAGTACTTTTTTGGAGAACCCGTCAGAAGTGCAGTGATTTCTGTAAATAAGGCAGGCCTGTCTTTGATGACGTGAAGCTGGAGGCCACTGTGGAAGACAGCCATCAGGTGGAGTTCACCACAAGTCAGTGTCAGCTGTCTTCCAGGCATCACCAGACACTGTTCATATCAGCATGTGCGACAGCTGGTGAGGCCCATGATCATGTACAAGGAGGGAACCAAGGTAAAGAAGGCCGTCACTATCACCCCCTCCTTCCTTCACTGAACCAATGCTTACTTGATACTGACCATGACCCAGGCCCTGTGCCAGGGGTATGGCAATAAACTAGACAGTACAGGTGGTTTACCTCTCAACTCCACAGGAGGGGCACAGAAAAAGAGAACACCCTTTGGATCTCACAAGGGAATAAGCAGTTCAGGGACTGACAGCCATACCCGAATGTCACCACTGGACAAATGCTGGTGGACTTCCCATACTCCACGATCATGCCTCTGTTTTTACCCTCCTCCCATTTCCTTGTATTATTAGACCTTCTCTACTTTATTCCCTTTCCCTTTGTCTTCAACTCTTTTATTCCCATAGCCTTAGTAGCTATGGCTGCCTTAACTCTTGATCCAACAGTGGAGGGCATCTTCTGTGATTGCAGGCTCACGAGCAGGCCAAGTTTAGTAATGCTATTGCATATCCACACCAAGCAGCTTTTATGTGTGCACCTCTCAACTGTCTGCCAAGCTCACAGGCCAAGCTCTGCCTACCCATGAATGGGAGGTGAGGGGAATAATGTCTGCACAAACAAGGAGACAGAGAAAAGTGAGAAATTTCCTAGAGGAGCCAGCTAATCCAATTATTTTAGGCACATCTCCAAAGAATTACAGAGTTGGCTCATTCACCATTTCCAGTTTTTTGAACTTTGCTCCAGTATTTCACAGTGCTGACTACCCAGATGTGAAGTATGGTATATCTTTTCCCATTAGGTAGGAGAGGCCTCACTCAGCACCTGCCTTCAGCCTGCCCAGGGCTTGCTCCTTTTGAGACTCCAGGGATTGACCACTTGTCATGTCCTTTGTGGGTCCTGCTAGGGACTCAGCTCCCTTGGAGAATAGTTTTGACTGGGCAATTCCAGTGCCCCCTGACACCAGGTAATGTGTGACAGTTGACAACCCATGAATGTTTTGTGCATGGGGGTCCCATTAGTGGGCCGATTATGTTGAGCTCTAAGGCATCCTTCTCCACATCTGCCTTCCAAGAGATGGCAGTGCCCCTTAAGTGCAAGTCCTGTTTTTGGAAAACTAGCTACAGCATCAGCCAACACCGTCACAGTCTTATTCAGGGGCTCACTGCTGGCAACAAGATAGCATAACTTAAAGTGGAGAGGCTTTTTTTATAGTGTCTATCTCCAGGTCCCACGAGTTGAGGAATAAGGTCTACTTAGGTAGACCTTTCCAGAAGCAGAAACAAACCAGATTGATATGATCTCTTCAGAGGAAAGGTGCTACAGAAATCTCATCTAATAAACAAAGGATTCAGGCTCCAGCATTGGGCTGTCAGTCCAGCAGGGGAAAGAAGCTATTAGGCTCAAGGAGTCAAAAGTATTTATTGGTCATCAGTGCAGTATTTACAGAGCTCTATGCTAGGGGAAGGGTGGGGGAGAAAGAAAGGAAAGAAGTCACTGATTCCTTCTGTTAGAGACAGCTGGAGATGCACAGAGAAGAAAATAGGTGAGCGACCCAAAAAGCAAAGCAAGAAATCAACTTTTAATAAAATCAATACAGTCCAGCTACATGTAATAAATTGGGGGCACAAAGGAGAGGACAACTGCATAAAGTATCCAGGAGGATGTAAGTGTTCAAGGAAACTGAGGACATGATTACCAGTCAGGAGAAAACGGAATGTATATGTCACTAAGAATGAAGTGCCACTGTGTCCCACATTAACCAGGCACAGTGGGAAACAAGAAGGTGGCAATGCTGTGGACCCTGACCTCTTGAAGCTTCTTGTCTACATGGGGTGACAAGTGGCACATGGAACATAACTAGAAACAGTTATTAATGGGGGACTCATTAACACCATCTCTAGCGGTTTTCACACAGTAAGTCACATAAATGTTTATCATCAAATGTTCAATAAAAAGTACTTCCAGAGGAGGCAGGGCAAGATGGCAGACTGGTGAGCTGTATGTTTTAGTTACTCCTCCAGGAAAGTAGGTAGAAAGCCAGGAACTGCATGGACTGGACACCACAGAGCAATCTGACTTTGGGCATACTTCATACAACACTCATGAAAACGTGGAACTGCTGAGATCAGCGAAATCTGTAAGTTTTTGCAGCCAGGGGACCCGTGCCCCTCCCTGCCAGGCTCAGTCCCGGGGGAAGAGGGGCTGTCATCTCCGGGAAGGAGAAGGGAGAACTGCAGTGGCAGCCCTTATCGGAAACTCATTCTATTGCTCCAAACTCCAACCATAAATAGACTGAGACCAGACACCAGAGAATCTGAGAGCAGCCAGCCCAGCAGAGAGGAGACAGGCATAGAAAAAAAACAACACGAAAAACTCCAAAATAAAAGCGGAGGATTTTTGGAGTTCTGGTGAACGTAGAAAGGGGAAGGGCCCTGAGGCACATATGCAAATCCCGAAGAAAAGCTGATCTCTCTGCCCTGTGGACCTTTCCTTAATGGCCCTGGTTGCTTTGTCTCTTAGCATTTCAATAACCCATTAGATCTCTGAGGAGGGCCCGTTTTTTTTGTTTTTTTTTTTTGTTTTTTGTTTTTTGTTTTTTGTTTTTTTTTAATCCTTTTTTCTTTTTCTAAAACTATTACTCTAAGAAGCCCAATACAGAAAGCTTCAAAGACTTGCAATTTGGGCAGGTCAAGTCAAGAGCAGAACTAGGAGAGCTCTGAGACAAAACGCAATAATCCAGTGGCTGAGAAAATTCACTAAACACCACAACTTCCCAAGAAAAGGGGGGTGTCCGCTCACAGCCATCATCCTGGTGGACAGGAAACACTCCTGCCCATCGCCAGCCCCATAGCCCAGAACTGCCCCAGACAACCCAGTGTGACGGAAGTGCTTCAAATAACAGGCACACACCACAAAACTGGGCGTGGACATTAGCCTTCCCTGCAACCTCAGCTGATTGTCCCAGAGTTGGGAAGGTAGAGCAGTGTGAATAAACAAAGCCCCATTCAGCCATCATTTCAGCAGACTGGGAGCCTCCGTACACAGCCCAGCAGCCCAGAACTGACCTGGGGGGACGGCACTCACCTGTGACATAGCACAGTCATCCCTCAACAGAGGACCCGGGGTGCACGGCCTGGAAGAGGGGCCCACTTGCAAGTCTCAGGAGCCATACGCCAATACCAAGGACTTGTGGGTCAGTGGCAGAGACAAACTGTGGCAGGACTGAACTGAAGGATTAGACTATTGCAGCAGCTTTAAAACTCTAGGATCACCAGGGAGATTTGATTGTTAGAGCCACCCCCCCTCCCTGACTGCCCAGAAACACGCCCCATATACAGGGCAGGCAACACCAACTACACACGCAAGCTCGGTACACCAATTGGACCCCACAAGACTCACTCCCCCACTCACCAAAAAGGCTAAGCAGGGGAGAACTGGCTTGTGGAGAACAGGTGGCTCGTGGACGCCACCTGCTGGTTAGTTAGAGAAAGTGTACTCCACGAAGCTGTAGATCTGATAAATTAGAGATAAGGACTTCAATTGGTCTACACATCCTAAAAGAACCCTATCAAGTTCAAGTTCAGTTAAAAAATTGAAAAAAAATCAGTAGAAAAATGGGAGTAAAAACTAAATGACAAATAGGGTGGGATGGGGGGATGGTTTGGGTATTCTCTTTTTACTTTTATTTTTTATTCTTATTCTGATTCTTTCTGATGTAAGGAAAATGTTCAGAAATAGATTGTGGTGATGAACGCGTAACTATATGATCATACTGTGAACAGTTGATTGTATACCATGGATGACTGTATGGTTTGTGAATATATTTCAATAAAACTGAATTAAAAAAAAAAAAAAAAAAAAAAAAAGTACTTCCAAAATGGGGAAGTGGTTTAAAAATGGGCTAAGTACTATATGGCTGGAAATATGGACAAACCATGCTGTAGACACCTCCTCATGTGTTTCTTCCGTTAACTGCACAGTGTTGCCCCCAGATTTGGGGACAGGAGAAAAAAGCAGTGGGATTCTGAGAGCTCAACATTAACACTTAGCTCAAAGCTTGAGTTTTCTCCTCTGTGAAAATGGAGGTACCATTTACTCAAAAATGCCTTTATAAATGCTATAAGAGAAGTGTAGACACCCAGCAGAGTCTGGTATATAGTAGGTACTCAACAAAGCTGGGTTTTTGTTTTTGTTTTCCTTTACCCTGAGGATCACAACTCCAATGGTACAGGGTTCACACATTCATTCAAAGGTTTACTAAGCAACAGTGCATATCAGGTACTGCAGCAGGAGCTGAGAACCCCCAAAGGATACAATATGGTCTCTGCACTTTGGTCCTCATGATCTGGGAGGAAGGACAAACATGTGGAGAGAAAATTTCAGTATGTTCTGAGAAATATATCAACAGAGGTCAATCATAGACCTCACAGAAGACTTCTAAGCAGTCTTGGAAGAAGACCAACAGGTAAAGAGTTTTGTTAAGAAAGACACCAGTTTGGTGACAGCCCCTGATGAGGAAAAGTATGGAAACAAATACAGAGCCCAGCCTAGCATTTTTGTACTTCGCCCTGTCCTTGATGTTCCAATATCAGTTCTTTAGTCCCTGTGAATGGACTGGAGGAAATGGGGTACTAGAAAGCCAAAGCCACTGTGTTCAAATATCTGAAAACTGGCTTGCAGAAGAGAAAGATTTGTGACGAGTTGCTCTGAAAGGGCAAGGCAAGGAGGAAGGAGTATGTTATATAAACAGGAAGGTTTTGGTTTGATGTCAGTCCAGCAACAGACAGATACCATACTCCCTCCATGCTGGAAAAGCACACAGTGGTAAGACTACTCGCCAGGGAGGCTGCTGATATGGTTTCTGTACTGGTTCAAGGGGCTGGACTGGCACCAGATAGACGACTTCTGAGGTCCCTTAAGTACTTGTATTCTACATCAAAGAGTAACAGGTTTGTTAGGCAGGAATGAGAGGCTGGTGATGATGAGGGTTGTGTGGTCAAACAGTCTGTGGACCCAGTAGCTTCTGTGACCTCCAAAGAGCCCTATTTATTTATGCTCAAGATGAAACACAGGCCTTATCTATGCAAATACAACCATCCCCAGAGTTAAGAAATTAATTAAAACCATAAGCATGTCAAATAATTTTAATTAAATCAGGCAATCAATGCTACCCTATCTGATGTAGTATACATGTCTTGTCTGATTTTTCCCCCTCACCAATAAAAATTCAAGGCAGACAAAAGTATGTAAACATAAATAAATAATGCTACAGTTCCCTATCTAGACATTATTCCTTCTGCCAAATCTTCCATTGGGATACCCTGAAGTTGTACATGTACCTTGAGACTAAAGAATTTATCCAGGGATTGGCCCAGACATGGTCCTACTAACCTGGTTGGGCCTGTCCTCAAATGCTGCGCCACAAGGGCTTTCTCCTAATGGTAGCCAGCAGCCTCACCAAAACATTGCATTTGTTTTAACTTTCAATTTTTTCTTGTACATTTTTTCTTGTACATTATTAGTCAACATTGACTGGGTACCCATTATAGGCATATACACAGGCCATGTACACTATTAGTGTCTGTGGGAAGTTACAGAACCACAGCAGGTCCTAGCCCCTGGGGGTGTTCTAGTCTAGCAGGGGAGAGGAGTGGAAGAAGGCATATATTAGGCACTCACAAGATGTAATCTCCAAGTAAAAGAGAATGGAGTTGATTAGAACTGATATAAAAGTTCATTGAATTGGATCCTACTCACCTGAAATTTCTAATGATCCTATTTGATCTCAACATTAGCTTTTGTGTTTCCTATGAAAAAAAAATCTATTACGAGTAAAGAATATTTCCAACAGTTTATCAAACTTTGAGGTACACTAGAATCACCCAGGAAACTGCATTTTTACTTTCTAAAGAAGGAGCATCTCTTTTGTCCAGAGACTCTGAAGTGCTGGTCTGAGGCCCACACTTTTTAGAAGCACCGCTAAAGAGGGAATCACAGTAAGAATCAATTAGGAACAGACAAAGACTGCCTAGTATAGCAGATGTTTGCATACAATGTGTCAAAGCAAATTAGTTTTAAATATTCATTAAAGCCATGGAAAAGAAATCTCTGGCAAAAATTTGGGAGCAATTTGTCATTAATTTGAAAGAAAAACTTTTTTAAAAGTCTACTTTTCTGGGTCTTAGTTTCCTCATTTATAAAAAATAGGTTTGGGCTAAATGATTGTTAAGCACCTTATAATCTGATGGTATATGATTCTATCGTCTATCCTCAGATTTTTATGAATTTGTCTCAAGGTAACAGCATTTAATTAAAAAACAAAACAAAACAAAACAAAACCTGGAATTGCATCTTTGGTGTCTGTTGTGATGCTGGTCTAGGAGAAAAGAGGGCCATTCTCAGGTCACGGGCTTACCATTCCATCTAGATAGACATATTACATATGACTATGAACTAACAGAACATGTTTCAACCATAAACAGAAACAAATCGATTGGATGGCAAAGCTCATTAAAATCACAGCTCTGCTGACCTGTTATAGGCTACAGAGTAGCTTATATGGAGAATGTACTTGAACATTTCCCATGTTTTCCTAGGTACATCAGGTACAGCTATTAAAACTTGCCGGGGGATGGAAGGTGGGGTGGGAGTCAGCTATGAAAAACTTAACACTAAATCATACATAATGGTAAAAGACTGAATGCTTTCTACCAAAGATCAAGGAAAAAGCAAAGGTATCTACTCTCAACACTTCTATTCAACACCATGCTGGAGGTCCCAGCCAGTGCAATAAAGCAAGGAAAAGAAATAAAAGGCATACAGATCGAAGAGGAATAAAACTGTCTTTGTTTGCAGATGACATGATTATATAGAAAACCCTAAAGAATCTAGAACTAATATGTGACTTTAGCAAGGTTGAAGGAAGAAAGATCGTAACACAAAAAAGCAATTGTACTTCTAAGAGGCTGCAAAGAACAATCTGAAAAATCTAAAAATTCCATTCACAATACCATCAAAAAATTAATAAAATAGGAATAAATTTAATAAAAGATACACACTGAAAAGAACAAAATACTGATGAGAGAAATCAAAGAAGACCTAAATAAATGGAGAGACATTGTACTTATGTATTGGAGGACTTCATATTGCTAAGATGGCATTTATGTAAATCTTTTTTAAAAATGGGCAAAATATTTAAAGTATGAACAGACCCCCTCATAAAAGAAGATATACAAGCAGCCAAAAAGCATATGAAAAAGATGGTCAACATCACTGGTCATTACGGAAATGCAAATTAATATACCACAATGAGTTACTGCCACACACCCACTAGGATAGCTAAAGTTAAAAAGATTGACAATATTAAGGACATGGAGGAACCAACACTAATACCCTGCTGGCGGGAATGCAAAATGATACAAGCCACACAATGAAATGCTACTCAGCAATAAAGTCGAATGAACTACTGATATGTAATGTTATGGATGAATTTCATGCTAAGTGAAAGAAGCTAGACACAAAAGACTCTATACTGTAATAAGCCATTGACACTAAAATTCTAGAAAAGGCAAAACTATAGGAACAGAAAGCAGATCAGTGGCTGCCTGGGGCAGGCACCAGGGAGAATGGGGCTAATTTCTTTGGTTTTAGACTAGAACTTATATATACTAAAGATTAAATGGGAAATACAAATAGCACACTCTTGTTTAGGGAAAAGTACAGTGAGAGTGAAAGAAAGACAGTACCCAAAGAGGAAAATTTTCTAAGAACATGCCTCCAATTACCCTCATCTCTCACACACATAATAATCTCATCAAAGGGCTTTTGCTTTGGGGAGGGTTGGCAGGACACCTGCCTTTTCCTTCTCTTGAGTCACAGGTAACATGCATCCCTAAAAAGAGTCAACAGCCTCCTTGGCTTCTCTGCCTGCTTAATTAAAAAAAAAAAAAAAAGATCATGTTGCTCCTATTCAAAATCACTGATGGCTTACTGCTGCAAATCAATGTCCAAACTCCTCATCCTGAAATCTGGAATCCCTTTCTTCCCTTTCTAGCAATCTCTCTGGCACCTGACACCAAGGCACCAACCAGCTGCACAGAAGTTGTCTCCAGAATGCGAGCTTTGTCTAAGCATTCTCTCTTCTACCACATCGTCCTAAGTCCCACCCTTCCTTTAAAGTTGCAATTGCAGAAGCACATCCTCTAGGGCAAATTGTGAGAAAGCAATGCTCCAAGAAGCCTTTCTAGATTCTTCTAGTTGGTATTAATCTCTCCCTCCACATATTGCAATAAAATATGGCTTGTACTTCAATAAAACTCTTTCTTACGGTAGGCTGCCCTGGATGCCAGTTATTTTATGCAGGTGTCTGTATTCCCCTCAGATCCAATAAATCCCACATTTTGGCCACACATTAAAAACGTGTAGAGATCCTTGAAGAAGTGGCTGATTCCAAGACTGGGGCAAAATTAAGTACAAAACATATCTGTACATGTTGTTATATCAGAAAGTAAGAAAATGTTCCAAAAAAGAAAAAGAAAGATGGAGAACAAGTCATAAGGACACAGGAGGCAGACTGAACATACCTTCCACTAGCCAAACCCAGGACAATTTGAGCAACAAAATAATTACATACAGTAATGAATTATAAAACACTGAAAAAAACTAAGAGCCTGTAAGTCCATACCAATAATAAACAAACAAACAAATGTACATATGTGTGAGTGGGTGAAAGACTGAATGAATAAATAAATGGGGAAGATGGGAGACAAATGGTAAATGTGGTAGGACATCATTTTGCAATCATCATAGTAAAAATTGGTTCAGGCAAGAATCATCAATGGATGCTAAATCTAGGCAGAAATTTTGCTGAGTAGGATATATGCACATGTTTTCCACAGATTCCTTCTTAGTTGCAAGGGAAAAAAACAGTAATTATATAGTGGAAAAACTGGCCAACATCCTAGTGGGTGATCAAAATTAACATCAGCAAGGAGGGACTGATGGAGATCTGCACTTTCTGATGTGAAATCCTGAGAAGGATCAACACCAGTTATGTAGCATTCTGGCCAGGAACATATAACCTGATTTTAACCATGAAGAAATACCAGACAAACCCAAAATGAGTATTCTATTAAAAAAAAAAAAATTGTGTTTGGGGAGGGGTTAGAGGGGCTGTATTCTTCAAAATTGTCAATATCATACAAGACAAAGAAAGGCTGTAAAAATTTCCAGATTAGAAGTATCTAAAGAGACATGACAACTAAATGCAATACCTGATATGGACTGGATCCTGGACTGGAGGGGGAAAAAAGGCTTTCATAAAGGACATTGTTGGATCAACTGACAAAATAGGAATATAGACAGATTTGGTATCTGTAATGTAGTTATATAAAATAATATTCCTATTCTTAAGAAACATGCACTGAAGTATATAAGGGTAAAGGGTTAAGATGTTTGCAACTTATTCTCAAGTGGTTCAGGTTAAAAAAATATTTCCAAATAAAAAGTTAAAAACTGGGGACTTTTTCTGATGTAATTATTTAAGGAAGGGGCCTAGACATCCTAGTTTTAAAAAGCTTCCCAGGATTGAGAACTGCCTAGAGCAATGGTTCTCAAAGTGTGGTGCTTGGGCCAACAGCAGCAACATCACCTGGGAATTTGTTAGGCACGCACATACTTGGACCCCCTCCTGACCTACTGCATCAGAATCTCTGGGAGGTGTGATCCAGCAATTCCTGTTTTAACAAATCCTCCAGGTGATTCTGATGCCAATGAAGAGAACCACTGACCTAAACTACGAGCTCCTAGAGGAGCTTTCATCTATATTCCTCAAAAAAACTAGCAAAATGCTTTGTGCATTGTCTTATCTCAATAAATGCTTGCTGGATTTGATTTAACAGTGAATGATAAAAGAGAAGTGACTACTGAGGCATTTGGGGATGATAAACTACTCCAAAGGCCCCAGCTAATGCATCATTCTGATTTTTTAAACTGAAGAGAAAATTTATTTTGAAAGCATTAAAAAAAGTCAGAGTATTCAGGAAGTTAGTAAAAGCACTGTTGTCCCAAAAGGGAGCATGTCTGTGTACAGTTTAAGTCACTGCCAATTGAAAAAATGCAGCAACTTATGCAAGGTCTCAGACTAGTGTTTTAAAAATTAATTCTGTGGCTCTGGAAAGCAATGCACAGTGACTAAGAGGCCATGCTATGTGTATCAAGCAAGATCTGCTTAGAGAACACAGCATTCACGTGGCTTTGATGTGGCCCCGAGCTGATATGGAGAGCCAGATTTTAGAAGAACATCCTCTAGATGGCATTTGGGGAGACAAGGCTCCTGCAATGAGAATGAACTGATTGATTTGATTTGCCTACTGAGTAGAAAATGAAACAAATCTATTTTTATGCAACTGTTTTCTATTTTGAGACATTAAACTGCTGAAGATGCTCTAGGATACAGAGTACCATCCCAGCCTTACCACACACCTTTTCTAATTGGTACCCTTAAAGATTTCACAGGAAACAGGTATTACTTTGGTATTGTTGATTTAAAGGTTATCCAATCATAGTAAAGCAGTGGGGAATTCATCTTCAAAATTCACTGCCATATTGAAAGCCCATGGAGTGTCTTTGCAATTAATTCCTATCACCTCTAGCCGTTCTCTATGTAAGAAGGCTCAGAACTTGCCTAACAAATTGCTCTTTTGAAGATCAAAGGAAAGCTGAATGTGTCTGTGTGTGCTCTCAATGAGACTGCAATTTAATGGAATTTTTAGAGAGGGCTTCACTGGCAGCAGTTGGATGACAGCCCCAGGGCGGAGGATTCAGGAGGGCTTGGCCACTCTTCCCTTTGGAGCATCTTCCCTGCCTTTAATTGACACCTCATTAGAAATTAATGAAAATGACATCCTCTGTTCTTCCTGCTCTAGGCATCAAATGCTACAAAAAGGCCCATCACAATTCATAACACATTCAATTTATATAGCAATAGCTCTTAAGCATTATTTATGAGATATGAATTTCTTGTCAGCAGTTAATAACCTATATGGAGTGGAAGGGGAATGGAAAAAAAGATTGTGGATATATATATATATATATATATATAAAGATTTTCTGCAGTGGAGAAATGTTCCGTTTCAGTAGTAAATTACTGCTCCCCCCCCCAAAAAAAAACCTTTCAGGGCAGTTAAATGTCTCTGTAACACCATGCATCCTCAAGGAAACAGGCTACACAATTCACTCTTTCCTACAGATACAAGCAGACAGGCAGGAGGAACACAAGAGCTATTTGTCAAAGACAGTCCCAGAGGTGTAGTCCTATTGCTGTCCTTCATCTTTTAAAGTGTGGCGGGTGACTCAGTCATTTTTTTTCTGCATACACAGGTGTAATGCTTTCAGTGGGCCAAAGTGAACTTCCAGCTCTATGAAGCTTACCTCTGGATTGACTATAGAAAGCTCAGGGCTTTCTTATCTTCCCCAGTGAAAAAGTCAAATCTCCTACAAGTAGACTCTCAGAATTGGGCACAAGCCAAGGAACTACATGTCATATCATTTAAAAAGAATGTACACCTGTGGCAAACCCAATGTAATAAGCATCTAGAAATCCAGCCTTCTACCCAAGAGGGTGAAGAGCATAGCAGAATAATCTGCACTTCACAAAGAAGGTCAAGTTAGACTCACTGAGGAGTGCATGAAGTCATCTAACACGTCTCCAGATTTTTTCAGCTGGGTACTTAAGACCCTAGGAAATTAGGTAGTTTGCACCAAAGCTGAAGGGTAAACTGGGAGACTTGGTTACAATACCTCTGCATCTCTCAGTGCTAAACTGAGAATTTACATTGCTTGCCTGACAAGGAGAAGAGGTATTAGGCACTGCAAGAGGCAAGACAGATATTTGATGGACCAATTGCTTGATTCACTATTCACTATGGCAAATCCCGTATTAACACCCAGGATTCAGGTACTCTCAAGATGGAAACAAGAACATAAGGTAGCGGAAAATCCCACAATTCTAATTTAGCAGCAACCAAAGGAATGCATTGTAGAAGTGACAGGCAAAACATCCAGGGAGGATTCACAACAAAGGTAACAAAGTGAACTGCTGTAATCCCCCAATAGTGCATGGAAGACTAAAGCAAGAATTTGTGAACCACAAAAGACGAGACAAATCATTCAGTCTAGGACAAGGCTGGTCAGCCATCAGACCTCAGAGTTTCGTTGGCTAAGCATAGTATTCCTATCTACCTCAACAAAAATTCCAAATTACCCTGAAGGGTTCTACTGATCAAAACACAGCCTAAGAATAAGGTTCTGGGTTCATCTGGTCAATCCCCCACATGCACAAATACAACTGAAGTCTGAAAACTCTGTTAACAGCTCTTCTCCCACCTCTTATTCCTAACTCTCTTCCCACTTTCCCACAAGCACTTCATAGTATAACTAAGGCCAAGCTAAAAAAATGAAAATTTCTCAGTGACATGTGGACTCCCTATGCTAGTATCCATTTCTGCAGTTGAATATAAACTTCTAATTTTGCTGAGTACCATACACACAGTGTGTGCAACAAATAGGTATCTGGTCATGACAGGAACAGGAGTTCCAACATAGTTTCCAAGAGAAGCTGATACTCCCTCCATTCCTTCTTATTTCCAACAGGACAGATTCTTCAAGGATATGTGCAGCCAAGGCTGTCTCTTCTGAAGATAGAGGACTTCCAGTGACTACAACTTTACAACTGCTGAGTGAACTAGATTATCTACTCTTGACTGCCAGTAACAGTACTTGTAGGATATCTATAACTATCCCAGAGGCAAAAGGGGGAGTCCACAGCTGACTCCTCAGTGAGGACAAAGGATATAGGATTCTCAGAAGCTAGAGCCAGGCCTCAAAGTCTCTCTGATGATGGCTCTGTCCCACAGAACAATTTTAAAATACTAAGCTTTAAAATCAAGAAAAGAAAACAGGAACAGGAAAATATAAGTCAGCCTAAAATAATGCAGTTATACAACTTTTATCTTATGTGATATGATCTATGGTCAAGGGGAGAGAAAGGATTGGTCTAAGTTTTATTCTGCTGTGCATAGGCATAAAGTTTTTAAAAATACATCTCTGTGCAGCAATTTCTAAAAGTTGATATTACACTGGAGAATAAAGAAGAAAAGGTTACTTTTAAGGTGTTAACTGAATGGATTACGGTTCAAAGAAAATAAATTTCTAATCAAATTTTAATTTAAAAGGGATATGGGGAGAAATCTTTCATGTATCATAAAGAGTAAAAGGCTCATTCCAAATTAATTTAATATCTGAATTCAGCTGGTTTGGTTAATTTCTACATAAGTCATCAATGGGAGGGAACCAGAGTAATAGGCAGTCGGGAGACATTGAGAGCAGTGACAAATGACAATGTAACTCTAGAAATGTGTATAAGAGTATTTGGGGATGTTTTTGTCTCTTTTGTATGTGTGAGAAGAAATAAAGGGTGTTAGAGCAAAAATCCTCTACTCCAGATTTCTCAGGCTCAAAATATACAGCTTTGCAGTGAAGTATTCAGGAAAAAGAATAAAGGATTTCAGACTCTTAGGAATAATTTACAAAGCTATGCTATGGGTGAGATGCTTACCGCAGCGACATGATCCCAGTTCCTGTTGCACAAGCTCCAGTTTGGTTTGGCACTGGTAGCACCGACGTCGACTCTTCTGTTTAGATCGATTGGTTTCCTCAGACCGTTCAGTAGTCTCCAGTAGTCGTGGTCGTTTCACTGGTGAGGCCTCATTCTCAGACTGTAAATCTGACCAAAACAACATATTTGGGGATCAGGGTTAGTACTTGGCCTGGCAAGCAGAGATGATCAACATACTGCCAGGCATTCTCCCACTGGGCTGCTGCCATTTTCCAGGAACTGAACTTGGGTGAACAAGAGAACAAGTCTGACTCCCCTGGTTTATACTGCACCAACTGTGACAAGTGTGTACCTTTAGGTCTGACTTCTAACAAGTGAGGCCCGAACTTGGAAAAGAGGGTGAGGGTGGCTCAACAAAAATCAGTTCCATGTTGTTGCTTTCAAAAATAGCTAAGTCTCCTTGAGGACACCATCCAAGCTACAAACAAGATCCTGGCTTTCTCTGTACATTCCACTAGGCCCTAACTGTTTACTATTTACAGTGGTTATTTACCTCTTCTTGGGTATTTTCTTGTCCTCAAGTAAACTGTAACTCTTTAGAGAAGGGACTATGTCCAACGTTTCTTTACATTACCATGGTCAGGACAATTCCACATCCAAAGCCAGTGTTTGCTGACTAATCCATAATCTTTCCTAATAAAATACTTATGTTTCTACTCCGAAACACAATTAAATACATGAAAATCAGTTATAAAGTGGAAAATTCTTTCAAAAGTGAAGGAGTATTTGCTTGTTCACAGCAAGCTGCCCCACTGGCCTCCACAGAGGCAGCACTTGGCACGACATGCCCTAGAGATGGCACCAAACTGGCAGGTAGTAGGAGGTATAGTGTGTGACAACCAGTGTTTTTCATAACCTTATAAAAATAACGAAAGTCCACATTACAAGCAGGCTGTAAATAACTCTTGCTTAAACAAAACAAAAAAGGCAGGACTTGGGGGCTCTGTATTTCTGGAATAGCAACCATTGCATACTGAGAATGCACCCTCTGATTAACCAAGGCTACACCAAGATTTCAAAGTGGTTTGTGCCCCCTGAAAGGGATCTCTCAAACAATCTTCAAAATAAATCCAGGATTCCACCACTTCTCACCACCTCCACCATTACTTACCTTGGTCCAAGCCATCACCATCTCATCTAGCCTAGTACAAAACCCTTTCAATTGGTCTCCCTGCTTCCCCGACCCCTTGCCCCTACGGTCTGTTCTCCACGTGGCAGCCCAAGTGATCCTGTTAAAAATCAAGTTAGAATCATGTCACATATCTGTTCAAAACCTTCCAATAGCTCCCCATCTCAGAATAAAACTCCAAATACTATGACCCTCAAAAGTCCCTGAATGATTTGCGCTCCACCCCCAACCCCATCTCTCTCACCTCAACTTCTACTACTTTCTCCCCACTGCTCTATTCATCCTAGCCTCTTCCTTACTGTTTCTTGACTCAGGACCTTTGCACCTTCTGTTCTCTCTGCCCAGAGCACTCTTCATCCAGAGCTAGATGGGATCTCATCTCTTTTAAGCCTTTGCTCCAAAGTCACATTTTCTTCCCTGACCATCCTATCCAGACCACCACTCCTTCCCATTCCTCTAGCCCATCCCTTCTTCTGCTCGTTTTCCTGCTTTATATTCTTCCACACCACTTATCTTTTAACATTATCCTCTAGGAGAATGTAAGCACCAAGAGGGAGGGAAGTTTCATCTGCCTGTAAGTCAATGAATATTTCTCAAATGAATGAACCTTCTCCTAGGCAGTCCTGATTTTCTACTTAAAGTGGCTGTAATGATAATCCACTCTGTTGGATGTATTTTAGTGAAGGCTGTTTTCCCAGCCTCCCTTTGTGTGAGGAAGATGATGCACTTCACCCAAGAGTATCCAGGGGTCCCAAGAGTGATGCAGGAAGGAGAGGCTAGGCCTCCCTATAATTGTGCCTAAGAGCCTCCTCCCGAATGCCTCTTTGTTGCTCAGATGTGGCCCTGTCTCTCTGGCTAAGCCAACTTGAAAGGTGAAATCACTGCCCTCCCCCCTACGTGGGATCAGACACCCAGGGGAGTGAATCTCCCTGGCAACGTGGAATATGACTCCCGGGGAGGAATGTAGACCTGGCATCGTGGGACGGAGAACATCTTCTTGACCAAAAGAGGGATGTGAAAGGAAATGAAATAAGCTTCAGTGGCAGAGAGATTCCAAAAGGAGCCGAGAGGTCACTCTGGTGGGCACTCTTACTCACAATTTAGACAACCCTTTTTAGGTTCTAAAGAATTGGGGTAGCTGGTGGTGGATACCTGAAACTATCAAACTACAACCCAGAACCCATGAATCTTGAAGACAGTTGTATAAAAATGTAGTTTATGAGGGGTGACAATGGGATTGGGAAAGCCATAAGGACCACACTCCACTTTGTCTAGTTTATGGATGGATGAGTAGGAAAATAGGGGAAGGAAACAAACAGACAAAGGTACCCAGTGTTCTTTTTTATTTCAATTGCTCTTTTTCACTCTAATTATTATTCTTGTTATTTTTGTGTGTGTGCTAATGAAGGTGTCAGGGATTGATTTAGGTGATGAATGTACAACTATGTAATGGTACTGTGAACAATCGAAAGTGCGATTTGTTTTGTATGACTGCGTGGTATGTGAATATATCTCAATAAAATGAAGATATAAAAAAAAAAAAAAAAAAGTGATGCAGGAACAGTTGCTAACTGTTCCCCCGTCCCATAAAATTGTGCACTGACATACAGAAGGCATGCACCATTCTCAGCAACTGCAAACTTCATTTTTCATCTCATTTAATTCTTCCAGTCCTACATGACATCTTCCCCCAATACGACCAACTAAACAAGGACTTTGATGAAAACGATTGAAAGCAAGTTCAGCTTATCTCCCAGCTCTACAAGTGAAGCTACCCACTTGTAGCTACCCACTTGTGGTGACTGAGGTAGCCACAGACATGCTAGGCCTCCTCCCTCTTCCTTTACAGGAGCCAACAATCTAAATGTAAATGATTACAAAGCAGCCAGCCAAAGGAACATGCCTTGTGTGAGCCACATTGCTCTCTGGGGGTCCTGTTTTACAAACCAGCTATGGCACTGTTTGTATTAATCACCCTATTTAGATATACTTTTTTTAAAATTTTGTAACAAAAAGAGAAAAATTCTAGAATAAAAGTCATAACAAAAAACAATATTTGATCTCAGACAAGGTCTTAAATTTGGAGCATCCTTGTAAGATATAACTCCCCTTCTGGGGGAGGGGAGGGGAGGGTGGGAGGGTTCCACACAAGTTGAAGAGGCAATTGAAGTCTTTTCGTTACTAATATTGTTAAAATCTGGAGAATCCTAACATGATGCTAGCACAGTTCTAAGGTAAAAGAGGACTACTCAGACCCTGAGCCTCTTTCATTCATACCACTAGGCTAACAGATGTGAGTGTGTGTCTGGAAATGCAGAGTTCACATTCAAAGCTCTTTTCCATAAGTCTGTCACAAACTCTTCAACATGCTGTCTACCTGCGTAGTACCCACCCGTTTCCAAAACAAACCTTTACTACGAGGAAAAAACAATTTAATTTCAGTGTGGCAATGCTACCAATAACTAATTATTCTCAAATAAGAAAGGGGGTGATATATTAAGAAAACATTTTAATGTATCATTGGGAAATAGCATTCATATTTATGTACTCATAACCATTATTGTTGATCTTGGGAACCACAAGAAGTTAGGAGGCCAGTCCAACCATGACCTCTTTTTCTCTAATTCCCATCTTATCTGATATATCAGTATTCAATAACAACACTAAAGAATAGGTCTACATGGTCCCATACTGAGGGTTTTTTCTTTATCCATTCTACGTTTTATATAGAATTTATATATATATATATATATATATATGCCACTGAATTCTCTGTTCTGGTAGGAAGTAGGCATGGGCCATTCCTGGAATAATGGTTTCTAAGGGAGGTTTCTGATGCTACCCACAGCTTCTGGCTGCACTACACTAGTCATCCTAAAAGAACCCAACTCAGTCCTCCAAGAGTCAATGTCCTGGCATCTGTATAAGTTGAAGCCCAAAGGCATCCATATACAGAATATCTGAGCCCCAAGAAGCAGTCTTAGACAATTCTAAAGCAAGACAGACAAAACGTCTAATGGAATGTGTTACTTTTAGAATCAAGAAACTGTTCTCAGACATTAAGGGATCTACAAGTTTTTAAGTCTGGAATATGCCCACTTAACCCTCACACAGTTAATGGTGTAGTAGAAGGAAAGCAATCCTTTGTGCCCTCTAATGCCCTCTACTACAAAGAGGGAAGGGAAATGAGTTCCCTAAACTCATGTTGCCATCCAGGAGGATGACTGTTATAAATATCTTACAGTGAAGCAAACCATTCTTTGCCATTTTATCACAAGTCAACTTAGTGTTTTAATTAGAAGCTAATGAAATAGCATTCTGTGGGATCATCATCATGTCTGCATAAGAAATTTACATCTCCTCTGCTAATTGCTTAATGAAAGCTTGTGCCATTGGGTAAGTTGCCTGAATAAGAGAAACAGATGTCCAGGGCAGGGATTCTAATGGCGTAATAATGAACTAAATAATTCAATTATTCAATTATAAATTTTATGTCAATTAGAATAAGACTATCAAAAAGAAAAGACCAAAACATGACAAATGCTAAAGGATCCCTCATTTACTGTCCATTTTTAAATAAATTAAAGTTTGATTATTTACTTTTTGTTCACAAATATCATTCATCATTACCCCAAGGCATTTTCAACTTCCTAAACAGTGATGAGAAACACTTAACAGTCTACTTGCATAATCTGATCTTGGGAAGTAAGGGTTAAATGAGGAGAGAAAGGAGAAATGAAATAATTCTTACATGCAGCTTTAACTGTCAAAAGAAACAAGTCCTTGCAAGGAGCACGCTCATTAGCAGCAGGAGAAACTGTAGTGGCAAGCTAGAAACTGTTCCCACCCCAGGAGTTAAAAGTGACTTCTAATTAAGGTCCTTCATAAAGGGCCAACGAAGCAGATTTTTTTCAGGTATGCTTTTTCTTGATAACATGCTCTAGCCTGGATATACCCACACTTCCATGCCAGGTTCACAATTCTTGGTACCCACCAGACCCTTCTCCCTTCCCCTGCTAATATTTAATAGAATGAGAAACATATTACATGAGATCTTTTAGTCAAAGGGAAATCAAGAATAATATATGATTAAATGAGGAAGGGAAGTAATAAGAAAAAATATTTTACCTCTCAGCAACCTGTGTTTGAGGGTAACCTCTGCTTAATTTGTGACTCAAGAAACTAATTTTAAAAACATATAATCTTATGAAGATAGAAATTCTCCTAATTGTACTTTTCTAGTCAATCTCAGAAAGTAGTAGTAGGACTTTCAATTTGGGACAGAGTTTAACTGGAAAGCTTAACTGGAGACAACAAACATAGCTACTTCTTTTAAAATTCTTTTTTGTCTATGACAGAAATTCACATTTGTTCTTACTGTCACTGTTCTTGTCTTTATTACTCATGTCTCTCCTGAAGATTTCCAAATAAATTGTGTCAGGCCTGTCAGAGCTGAATCCCAACCTCTCTTAATCTCCCGTCACTGTGGAGTTGGCAGCCTCTAAACCCTAGAGCTGCTAACCATGACTGTGGCCTTCTGACATCTCAGGCAGGCCCTCAGTCCTCTGTAGAAGCCTACACTCAATTTAGAATAGGAAAGCGGGAGAAGCAAAGTGGCATCAAAGAGAAGGAAGCCTTTTTTTATTCCCTTCACCCACACCTTTCCTTACTTCGAAGAAAAAAAGATGAATCTGTTTAATCTCAGGCTCTGTGACAGCTTTTGAGGTACTCAATCAGTTTTTTTAGAACATATCACAGATTTCTGACAGACTGACATTTATGATCCCAACAGCCAGTGCAAACTTCAGTAAGAGCAATAATTAATGAATCCTCATACATCACTGTTGTCTCTCTTTTGACCATTTAAAAGGAGCTTAAGCTGCTAAAACCTCTGTCCACAAAAAAAAAAAAAAAAAAAAAAAAAACCCACAACCTCACTGGAAAAACTGATAGCAGAGACGTGAAGAAATCTGTTTCACAGGCACTTGCTCTCAGTGTTTCTCCCCATGCTTTGCTTTCAGAATGTATGCAGGGATTACAGTCACCCTCTCCTGGCATTTTACTCTCTGTGCCACGAAAGACTTCAGGAGAGAAAACTCCTTCACTACCAATTTTAAAAAATGGCTACCCACTTTCCTTGACCTCCTCTCTTAACTTGCTAAGGCTCTAGAACAATTTTGGAAAGACCTATCTGTTAAAAAGAGATTACGCAGAGAAAGAAGTTCAAGTCTTTGGTAGAGGCTGATTGTTAAAATTATGTGGAGAATATTGTATTTTCATTTGATATATGACAAGCAGATGAATCTAGCTTGAAATACTGGTAATTATACCTAAGGCACCATGGTTTAGATCATAACCATCTTAAAGATATTAGTTGCTCTCAATTGCCAGGTACTACTACTCTTAAGGATTAGTCATCCCTTCTTGTTCCCCCCTCCCCTCCCAGTTCATTTTCTCTGGCTCTCCTTTGCTATTCGAGATATCTCAGGGCAGTCTCCTTCTCCATCCAAAACTCAAAACTTAAATAAGCACTTGTTTAAATTCCATTTAGATTCAGTAATTGTTAACATCTGCCACACTGCTTCTCTCTCCTTCCATATTTATGCATCCCCCGCCCCAAATCAACCGAAAATAAGTTGCAAATATCAAAATACTTCGCCTGAGAACATAGACATCTCCTGAAAATAAGAGCATTTCCCCCAAATGACCAGAATATTACACCCAATATAATGAAGACTAATTACTCAATGGCATCTAATGTTCAGTCCATATTCAATCATCACCATTGTCCTCAAAGGCACATCAATTTAAGTTTCATAAGTTACATTTGGCTAATTCTTTAACCTGGAACAGTATGTCCCTCAAAGTGTTCATTTTTTCATTCACTCATTCATTCATTAATTTAAATGACATGGACTTTCTGAACAGTTCTGGTTAGTCTTCCTGTAGAATGTAACAAATCCTAGATTTTACTGTTTTGTTACGGTATCATTTAACTTGTAAAGTAGGGAATTTTTAATCATCTATCTCTTCTGTTACACATTCAGGACCAGTAATGTAAAACTTCCAGCAGGCCCAAATGGTTGGAGGGTTGGCACAAGTAAAGGCAGGTGAAGGGCAAGTACTGTGGAATCAACCCAGTTTCTACTGCTTGTAGGCAGTGCGGATAGGAATGTTCTTCCTCTTAACTGCTCTTACTGCATCTCGGCCAGATATTGTCAAAGAGTGTATACACAGGCAAACATTAAGAGATGAGCTAGCTACTAGTACGTAAACCCCATGATTTCTTATAGTCTGATGGCATTCCCTGTGACTCAGGTTGGTCTCAGAAGGCCAGATAAGTCATTCCTCCAATCATCTCCTTTCCAGTGGCCTTTTGGCCTTTGTCTAATTGCCCTTCCTCTTCTAACTGATTCTATACTATTGTTAACAGTTGCTATAAGGAACCTCTTCATTGCTGAATCAATCAGTTAACTCTAAAATTTGTCCTTATTTTAAACCTAAGGAAAATATTCACCAGATTAAAAAAACCAAAGCAAAAGCCCAGGAAGTTTTATTTGCAAAAATAATCACAAACTCAAATAAAATAACATTCTCAGTTTACTTGATCTCTTTAATTATATGGGCCCCTAGACTAACAAGCACTCTGTTCAGGGCCATGACAGCAGTCACTATTTTCAGTAATTATTTTTCAAGTGCTTACTGTGTGCCAGGCACTGGTCTTTGCACTGGCAAGTCAGAACTGAATATGGCAGTGATCTCTCCCCTCAAGAAGGCCACAATCCAGAAGAAAAGACAAATAAACTAATAAACCTACAGCATAGTAAGTGGCATAATAGTGAAATGAGCAGAGTGCTATGAACACAAAACACAGGAAGTGATAAATTCTGCTGGAAGGGTGGTTAAGAAGCAGAAAAGGAAAAGGTCTGAAAAGGCTTGAGGAAAGGTACATCCTGATCTTAAGAACTATATGCAATGTAGACACAGATGATTTCTAGCTCATGTTTGTCATCCCCACATTCTTTTTTCTTGGGCCTGTTTTTTCAAAATCTATCTGTATATGAGTTTTTGCTCATCTACCTTCTTCTCTTTATTAAAAACGGTTATCAACTAAAAGACCATTTCACAGTCTGGGGACCAAAGACACTTGCAGGACACCAGTTTGATGGGCTTGGGAGGAAATAGAGCTGCTGTTTATGTTTCCCTTCTCTGATCCCAACTGGTTCAATTTTTTCCCTGGGGGTTCACGAATATGTCACTAAAATGCCAATGGTCAGTTTAGTTTTCCTTCTATCATGTTCAGTAAACTTAATATTGGTCCATCTGTTTACTATGGCATATACGTGGCTTTCACTGTCAATTTTTCTCTATTATTGAAAGCAATCAAGTCAGTAAGGAATCTTACAAGCCCATTTTCTTTTGTTTCTGGTGTTTTGAGCCACCATGTTTGTGGTAATTTGTTACAGCAGCCCTAGGAAACTAATACAGATTTTTGGTACTGGGAAATGAGGTACAGAAAAAGCCTAGATTGCCCTGAAGAGATGGTTGGTGGAAATATAACATTAAAGGCAATCAGGCAGGGCTTAGACAGAAGTGAGGAGCCTGACAGAGAAAGCTTCTATTGTCCTACATAATACATACATCATCATGAAAAGAATATGGTAGAAATATGAACATTAAATGTACTTCTGGTGAGGTTTCAGAAATAGACAAAGGACAGTGGAGGAAAGGCAATACATTTTATAAAGTGGCAGAAAACATGGCTGAATTGTATTCTACTGTTGGGTGGAAAGCAGAGCTTGTAAGTGAGGAACTTAGATATTTCACTGAGGAGATTTCCAAGCAAAGTGTTGAGAGCGTGGCCTGGTTCTCCTTGATGCTTATAGTAAAGTGTGAGAGGAAAGAGGGAAACTGAGGAAGGAATTGTTAAGCAAAAAGCAGCCACCACTTGATTTGGGAGATTCTTGGCTTATCCAGGTTGCAAAGGATAGGTATGTGACTCAATCCAATCAACCATCTCAGCAGAAGCAAGAGATCCAGATGGGGTTATCCAAGAAGGATCTGTGGAGAACCCTTTCATTTAATGGCATGGATCCCCTTGACATACACTGGAGACACACAAGGTTTTTGAGAATGTTATACCAGCACAAACACTGCCACCTTGGACTGAAAGGGACAAAAACAGTACAAAATGAAAGAAGGCTGTCACTCTTCTGGGATTCTACAGGCAGGAAACAGGCTGATAGAACTACTTGGTTACAAACACGTACTATCCACTGCCCTTCAAAGAAGAGAAAGAATGACTCTGAGGGAAGAGCCATGGATGCAGAGGCAGAGGCCAGAGAATCAAGCAATAAAGGATTATTCTCTAGCCTTGAAACTTAATGGAATTTTCCCTGCTGGGTTTCAGACTTTGTTCAGGACCAGTGACCCCTTTATTCCTTCCAATTTCTCCCTTTGGGAATGGGAATGTCTATCCAATGACTGTCCTGCCATTATATTTTGGTAGCAGAGAAATAATTTCACAGGTCCACAGATGGAGAAGAATTTTATCTTAGGATGAATTATACCAACAGAGTCTCACCCATATCTGATTTAGAGGATTTATATGACGAGATCTGAGTATTTGTGAGTTGATGATATTTAGATGAGACTTTGGATTTCAGAGTTGATTCTGGAATGAGTTAAGATCTGGAGGAATGTTGGGATAGAGTGAAGGTATTCTGCATGTGGGAAGGATGTGAAGTTTGGGGGGCCAGAGGTGCACTACAGTGAATTGAATAGTGTCCTCCCCAATTTCACATCTGTCTGAAACTCAGAAATGTGACCTTCTTTGGAAACAGAGTCTTCGCAGACATAATTAGTTAAAGACCTTGAGATGAAATCATTCTGGTGATCTTACAGGTGGAGAGGACACAGAGATGGACACAGAGCAAAAGGCCATGAGAAGACAGAGACAGAGACTGGAGTGATGCAGCAAACAGCCAAAGATCACGAGCCACCAGGAGCTGGAAGAAGCAAGGAAGGCTTTCTCCTAGAGCCTTCAGAGGGAGCGTGGCTGTGCTGACGTCTTGATTTCAAACTTTTAGCCTTCAGAACTTTGAAAGAATAAATTTCAGTTGTTTTAAGCCACCCAGTTTGTGATACTTTGTTAAGGTAGACCTATGAAATGCAGTAATATTTTGAGATACCTGTTAAGTTCATAAGTAGTTTTAAGAAATAATACAGACTGAACTCTTTTACCCTTCACCTAGTGATAAGATCTGGCAAATCTAGTATGGTATCTCAACCAGGATATTGATACTGATATAGTCAAGATACAAAGCATTTCCATCACACCACTCTCATGTTGCCTTTTACATCCATACCTAATTCCCTCCCCCCACTACTCTCATCCTCCCTGGCAACTTCCATTTCTATAATTTTACCATTTCAAAAATGTCACAGAAGTGGAATCATACAATGGGGAACATCTTTTCCAAGCCCATTTTTAAGGCCACTCATCACAGCAGGTAGATATGACAAAATCTTAAGTTTCAATAATATTAACAATGAGCACTAATGCAAAGCACTTATTCTACACCACACACTTTCTAAATGCTCTTACACGTTAACTCATTTAGCTTTCATAACAAGGCTCAGAGGACAATACTTCTACTATCCTCATTTTACAGATGAGGACACTAGAGCACAGGTTAAGTGAATTGATACAGCTAGTAAAGTAGGTAAGCTGGAATTTGAACCCAGGCAGCTTGGCTTAGAGTCCTTGCTCTTAACCACTATGCTATTCTGCCTTCAATGGCTGTTACGCTTAAAAATTCCACTTCTGCTCTTTCACTAGAGCACCTGATCATGAAGAAAAGCTAATGCTACTTTTCATGTATACAGAGACACAACTTGTCTCTGAGGTAAGAGTGGGAGTGAGATCCTGGGCCAAGTATAAAAATGAAAACAAGCACCAAAGAGTTTGTTTCACATGGAATCCTCTTGTCCAAATATGACTGTGCAATTTCTCTAGGACATATCTCTGTTGACTAAATCTCAATCTGTCCTCTGCTCTTACAATTTGATTTATAAGACTTACTCCTCACACCGTTTTCTTCCCACTCCTGATAACTCTGGATTTCTGTGGACTGTAATCATACTGTAGCTAATTTATATAAAAATCAGCTTTTTAAAAAACTTTCTTTTTTGATGTGCTAACTTTGTTCCATGCTGTCATATCTTGGGCTTAATCTTCAATTTAGATACTCTCATGCAATTTAAAAAAAATCTGTCTACACAAAACACTAAAGTTTTTTTACTTTTTGCAAGATGACACATAAAATAGGTGTTTTTTCTCCCAATAGAAAAAAGAAAAGTTAGGTATTTTCCACTAGAAACTTTAATTCCTTTAATGGTCAAAAAGGCAAAACATGTACATGGGACCCCATAGGAAGAAGGTAGAATTTCCCTGATAGCTGTCTACAGCTCATATAACAGATCTCTTTTAAAAAGGCACAGACAAGGGTGGGTAGCCCATGTGAAAAACTGCAGCCACTATCTCCGTTTCTTAAGTGCTATTTCTACTGAACTATTTACTAAAAGGGCATCATCTAGAGCTAAATTCCAGGGAGAAACAGCTGGTCAGTGGAACCTGTCTGGCCAACAATACAGCAGTCATCCTTTGAGGCTGGTACTTTGCCTGGCACCACTACCCTGTTTTAGCTTCTCCATTAAGACCTGTCCACCTGCCCAATTAACCCATATTACTTTTTCCAAAAGACTTTGCTGTTACTCATTATAAATGACAAATTACCTTCAATAGGTGATCTTGGGTGTTTTAGAGTTCAATAACATTACATTTATAGCTTCTGTAGAGGACAGAATAAGCTAGAACTATTAAGGTGAGACAAAACGGAGAGAAGCAAGATTATGACACCTAAGAGAAAGATCTCCGTCTCAAAGACCACATGCCCAAGTCCTCTAATTTCTGTTAACTGACCATAAGTCATCATCTACGACCATGAGAGTTCAAAGACTCTTACAGTGCTAAGACGAGTCCTGAACTTTTCTTCTACTACCTTTTCCAGTATTACCAAAAAGTTGGGATCAGACATGATTTATTGTCATCTATCCAAAGAAAGAGAAGTTTGAGAGTCCATGAAATATCTGTGTATCCAGATTTATCTTCACATACCTCTATAAAACATGGACAATATTATTTTATTTAGTTTCTTAGAGCACTCATTTAAAAGTTAAACTGCCTATAAAGATACAGAATAAATCTTCTATTTGCTATTATCTAGTCTTCACCTAGTACTGTGAACCTAGATGCTCAACGATGACTAGTAAAGTTTTCAAAATTAAGCTTTACATAATAATGCAACTGCTTTGAACTACTGGGTACTACATGTGACTATGATGGAGAAACCATTGCAAATCAACAGTCTCTCACAGTTTTTCCAACTATTGAGTGATATGTGAAGAGGCCTGAAGGGAAGAGCCAGGCCAGAAGTCTTCAAATAATGTGGGACTCCAATATATTATGCTCCAGCACATAAATGACTTGCCCAGGGGTTAAAATGATCTGGTTCTGGATCCTTTGCCAAGAAGATTGTGCTGGTTTGAAACTGTTATGTACCCCAGAAAAGCCATGCTCGTGTGTGTGTGTGTGTGTGTGTGTGTGTGTGTGTATTTAAATGCAATTTTATTGAGATACAGTCACATACCAAATAATTATCCAGTGTATAATTACTTGTTCACAGTACCATCATGTAGTTGTGTATTCATCACCACAATCAACTTCTGAACATTTTCATTATTCCAAAAATAAAAATAAAAATAAAAGTAAAAAAGAACATCCCCAAACATCCCATCCTCCCGTTATTCATTTACTTCCTTGTCCCAATTCTTCTACTCATGTGTCCATACACTAGATAAAGGGAGTGTGAGCCACAAGGTTTCCACAATCACATGTTCACATTGTATAAACTACACATCTTTGTGGGTATTTTTTAATACTTCATTTATCAAAAATTAAAAAAAAAACAATTCAAACAAAACAACACAAAGGAATAAAACAAATAACCTAAAATAACTACACTGATTCCAACATGTTCCTACTATACCCCAAGAAAATTAACAAACCATAGTCATTCCTGAGCATTCCCATATCATTAAGATTACTCTCCATATCTTATCTGCTTTTATTAGATTATCATTTCCCCTTCACTAGTTGCTATCTCTAGGTCCCCAACATTCTACAATATAAAACATTTATTTTACATTTTTCACAGAGTTCACATTAGTGGTAACATACAATATCTCTTTTTTTGTGCCTGCCTTATTTCACTCAGCATTATGTCTTCAAGGTTCATCCATGCTGTCATACATTTCACGACCTCATTCTTTCTTAACTGCCGCACAGTATTCCATCATGTGAATATACCACATTTCGTTTATCCACTTATTTGTTGAAGGACATCTGGATAATTTCTATCTCTTGGCAATTGTGAATAATGCCGCTACGAACACTGCTGTGCAAATATCTGTCCATGTCACCGCTTTCAGATCTTCTAGGTATATACTGAGAAGTGAAACTGCTGGATCGTAAGGTAACTCAATATCTAGTTTTCTAAGGAACCGCCAGACTGTCCTCCAGAGTGACTGTACCATTATACAGTCCCACCAGCAATGAATAAGAGTTCCTGTTTCTCTGCATCCCTCCACCATCTGTAGTTTCCCATTTGTTTAATGGCAGCCATTCTAATTGGTGTGAGATGATATCTCATTGTAGTCTTAATTTGCATCTCCCAAATAGCTAGTGAAGATGAACATTTTTTCATGTGTTTTTTAGCCATCTGTATGTCTTCTTCAGAGAAATGTCTTTTCATATCTTTTGCCCATTTTATAATTGGGTTGTTTGTACTACTGTCATTGAGTTGTAAGATTTCTTTATATATGCAAGATATCAATCTTTTATCAGATACATGGTTTCCAAATATTTTTCTACATTGAGTTGGATGCCTCTTCAAATTTTTGATGAATTCCTTTGAGGTACAAAAGCTTTTAATTTGGAGACATCTCCATTTATCTATTTTTCTTTTGTTGCTCGTACTTTGGGTTTAAGGTCTAAGAAGCAACCTCCTAATACAAGGTCTTGAAGATGTTTCCCTACATTATCTTCTGGGAATTTTATTGTATTATCTCTTATATTGAGGTCTTCAATCCACTTTGAGTTAATTTTTGTGTAGGGTGTGAGGTAGGGGTCCTCTTTCATTCTCTTGGATATGGATATCCAGTTTTCCCAGCCCCATTTATTGAAGAGACTGTTATGTCCCCCCAGTTCAGTGGGTTTGGGGGTCTTATCAAAGATGAGTCAATCATAGATCTAGGGGTCTATTTCCAAATTCTCAATTCGATTTCATTGATCAGTAAGTCTATCTATGTGCCAATACCATGCTGTTTTGACTACTGTGGCTTTAGAGTAAGTTTCAAAGTCAGAAAGTATAAGTCCCCACACTTCGTATTTCTTTTTTAGAATGTTTTTAGCAATTCAAGGCATTTTTCCCTTCCAAATAAATTTGATAACTAGCATTTCCAAGTCTGTAAAGTAGGTTGTTGGAATTTTGATTGGAGTTGCATTGAATTTGTAGAGGACTTTGGGTAGAATTGACATCTTAACAACATTTAGCCTTCCTATCCATGAACACAGAATATTTTTCCATCTTTTTAGGTACCCTTCTATTTCTTTTAGTGAAGTTATGTAATTTTCTATGTATAGGTCTTTTACATCTTTGGTTAAGTTTATTCCTAGGTACCTGATTTTCTTAGTTGCTATTGAGAATGGAATCTTTTTCTTGAGTGCCTCTTCAGTTAGGTCATTTCTAGTGTATATGAACAATACTGACTTATGTGCATTAATCTTGTAACCCACTACTTTGCTAAATTCGTTTATTAGCTCAAGTAACTGTGTCGTTGATTTTTCAGGGTTTTCCAAATATAAAATCATATCATCTGCAAATAATGACAGTTTTACTTCTTCCTTCCCAATTTGGATGCCTTTTATTTCTTTGTCTTGCTGAACTGCTCTGGCTAGCACTTCTAGCACAATGTTGAATAACAGTGGTAACAGTGCGCATCCCTGTCTCATTCCTGATCTTAGAGGGAAGGCTTTCGGTCTCTTGCCATTGAGTACTATGCTGGTGGTGGGTTTTTCATATATGTCCTTTATCATATTGAGGAAGTTTCCTTCAATTCTTACCTTTTGAAGTGTTTTTATCAAAAAAGGATGCTGGATTTTGTTGAATGCTTTTTCAGCATCTATTAAGATGATCATTTGATTTTTCCCTTTTGATTTGTTACTGTGTTGTATTACATTGATTGATTTTCTTATGTTGAACCATCCTTGCATGTATGGAATGAACCCCACTTGGTCATGGTGTATGATTTTTTAAATGTGTCTTTGGATTCGACTTGCAAGTATGTTGTTGAGAATTTTTGCGCCTATATTCATGAGGGAGATTGGCCTGTAGTTTTCCTTGCTTGTAGCATCTTTACCTGGTTTTTGTATTAGAGTGATGCTAGCTTCATAAAATGAGTTAGGTAGTATTCCACTGTCTTCAATGTTTTGAAAGAGTTTAAGTAAGATTGATGTCAGTTCTTTTTGGAAAGTTTGGTGGAATTCCCCTGTGAAGCTATCTGGCCCTGGGCTTTTATTTGTGGGAAACTTTTTGATGACCAAATGGATCTCTTTGCTTGTGACTGGTCTGTTGAGGTATTCTATTTCTTCTCTGGTCAGTCTAGGTTGTACATGTGTTTCCAAGAAATTGACCACTTCCTCTAAATTATCTAGTTTGTTGCCATATAGTTGTTCATAGTATCCACTTACAATTTTTAAAATTTCTTCAGGACCCGCAGTAATGTCCCTCTCTCATTTATTATTTTATTTGGGTCTTCTCTCTTTTTGATTTTGTCAGTCTAGCTAAGGGCTTGTCAATCTTGTCGATCTTCTCAAAGAACCAACTTTTGGTTTTATTTACTCTAACTTTTTTGTTCTCTATATCATTTATTTCTGCTTTAATCCTTGTTATTTCTTTTCTTATACTTGGTTTAGGATTAGTTTGCTGTTCCTTTTCTAGCTTCTTCAGTTGTTCCATTAGCTCTCTGATTTTAACTCTTTCTTCCTTTTTAATGTATGCATTTAGAGCTATAAATTTCCTCCTTAATACCTCTTCACTGCATCCCATAAGTTTTGATATGTTGTGTTCTCATTTTCATTTGTCTCTAGATATTTAGCAATTTCTCTTGCAATTTCTTCTTTACTCCACTGATTGTGTAGGAGTGTGCTGTTTAACCTCCAGTATTTGTGATGTTCTAGATCTTTGATGGTTATTAACTTTTAGTTGTATTCCATTGTGATCAGAGAATGTGCTTTGAATAATTTCAATCTTTTTAAATTTATTGGGGCTTGTTTTATACCCCAGCATATGATCTACCTGGAGAAAGTTCCATGAGCACTAGGGAGGAATGTGTATTCTGGCAATTTGGGATGTAATGCTCTCTATATATCCGTTAAGTCAAATTCATTTATCACATTGTTTAGTTCTTCAATTTCCTTATTGGTCCTCTGCCTAATTGATCTATCTATAGGAGAGAGTGATATATTGAAGTCTTCCATGTTTACTGTAGAAACATTTATTGCTTCTTTCAGTTTTGCCAATGTTTGTTTCATGTACTTTGGGGCACCTTAATTGGGTACATAGGCATTTATGATTGTTATTTCTTCTCGTTGAATTGTCCGTTTCATTAGTATATAGTGTCCTTCTTTGTCTCTTATGATATCCTTGCATGTCAAGTCTATTTTATCTGAGATTAATATTGCTATCCCTGCTTTCTTTTGGCTGTAGCTTGCATGGAATATTTTTTTCCATCTGTGCCAGTTTCAATGTATTATGTCCCCCAAAGCGCCACTATCTTTGAAGTAATCTTGTGTGGGCAGATGTATCAGTGTTGATTAGATTGTAATTCTCTGAATGTTTCTGTGGAGATGTGCCCCACCCAACTGTGGGTGATGACTCTGATTGGATAATTTCCACAGAGATGTTACCCCACCCATTCAGGGTGGGTCTAAATTAAATCAGTGGAGCCATATAAATGAGCTGACAAACAGAAGGAACTCAGTGCAGCTGAGAGTGACATTTTGAAGAGGAGCTACAGCCAAGAGGGACACTTTGAAGAATGCACAGAAGCTGAGAGGGTAGCTGCAGATAAGAGACAGTTTGAAGACGGCTTTTGAAAGTAGACTCTTGCTACAGAGAAGCTGAGAGGACAAACGCGCCAAGAGCAACTAAGAGTGACATTTTTGAGGAACTGCAGCCTAGAGAGGAATGTCCTGGGAGAAAGCCATTTTGAAGCCAGAACTTTGGAGCAGATGCCCACCACATGCCTTCCCAGCTAACAGAGGTTTTCCGGACACCACTGGCCATCCTCCAGTGAAGGTACCCTACTGTTGATGCATTACCTTGGATACTTTATGGCCTTAAGACTGTAACTTTGTAACCAAATAAACCCCCTTTTATAAAAGCCAATCCATCTCCAGTGTTTTGCATTCTGGCAGCATTAGCAAACTAGAACACCATCCTTTCACTGTCAATTTCTTTGTGTTTCTGGGTCTAAGATGAGTCTCTTGTAGGCAACATATTGATGGTTCATATTTTTTAATTCATTCTGCTAATCTATATCTTTTAATTAGGGAGTTTAATCTATTCACATTCAATGTTATTACTGTGCAGGCAGTTCTTGAATCAGTCACCATATCCTTTGGTTTTATTTGTTAGATGTATTTTTTCATCTCTCTATTTCCTTTAAGGTACCCTTACTAAAACTCCTCAGTTCTGTGCCCTTCTCCAGACTCTCTCTCCTTCCTTTTTTTCTCAGTCAGTAGAGCTCCCTTTAGTATTTCTTGCAGAGCAGGTTTCTTGTTGGCAAATTCTCTCAGCATTTGTTTGTGAAAATTGTAAGTTTTCGCTAAAATTTGAAGGAGAGCTTTGCTGGATAAAGAATTCTTGGCTAGCAATTTTTCTCTTTCAGAATTTTAAATATGTCATACCACTGCCTTCTTGCCTCCATGGTGGCCGCTGAGTAGTCACTACTTAGTCTTCTGTTGTTTCCCTTGTATGTGGTGAATTCCATCTCTCTTGCTGCTTTCAGAAGTTGCTCCTTCTCATCAGCATTTGATAATCTGATCAGAATATGTCTCAGAGTGGGTTTACTTGGATTTATTCTATTTCAAGTTTGTTGGGCACCTATGATTTGCATATTTATGTCATTTAGAAGAGTTGGGAAGTTATCCCCAAGAATGTCTTTGAATACTCTTCCTAGCCCTTTATTCTTTTCTTCCCCTTCTGGAATGCTGATGATTCTTATATTTGTGCGCTTCACATTGTCCATTATTTCCCTGCGATCTACTTCAAATTTTTTTTATTTTTTTCACCATTTATTCTTTTCTGCATTCACTTTCCATCATGCTATCTTCAAGTTCACTAATTCTTTCCTCTACCTCTTCAAATCTGGTCTTACATGACTCAAGAATCTTTTTAATTTGATCAACTTTTATTTTCATAAGATCCGCAATTTTTTAATTTACTCTTGCAAATTCTTCTTTATGCTCTTCTAGGCTCTTCTTCATATCTTTTATATCCTGAGCCATGGTATTGATGTTGGTTGGTGAGTTATTTCTTTGACTAGTTGCTCCAAATTCTGTGTCTCCTCTGGCTTTGTAACTTGGGCATTTGGATTATCCAGATCTTCTGGTGCCTTCATATGCATTATAATTTTCTGTTGTTTTTGACCTCTTGGCATTTGCTTATCTTGATAGGGTTATTTTAGGATATGTCAGCTTAAGTGAATGCTCATCTATGATTTGACAGAGCTACAGCTTGGTGGAGTGCACTTTCCCTGAGCTATCAGCAGATGGCACTCCTGAGCCACCTCTTACCCTCAAGCCAGTAGTCCCAACTTCATCTATGCACTAAGTGAGGGTCCAAACCACGTGGAAGTCCTATCAGTGCACCAATTTTCCATGTGCAGTGGGGACTGCCAGTCCTGTGGGTGGGGGGCGTGCCCTAAGCAATTTGGCAGGGAGACCACTTCATGACACCGTGATCCCAGCCTTTCCCGGGGCTGCAGGTGGCGTACCCTGGGGCTGCAAAACTGTATGTCTCCCCCTCCAGTTCAAATGCCCTGCAGTCCCTCTCTATGGTGTGCCCAAGAGTCCCAGGGATTGGGGGAGGATTCCTGGCACTTCCGTGCAGCACCCCTGCCTCTAGGCTGTACAAACCATAGGCTCCCGCAGAGGAAGCGTGGATGCTGTCACAAGCCCAACATATCCTGAATTCCCTTAAGGAGGCTTTCGGCTGTGGTGCTGTGCAGGAGTGTCTCCCAACTAGCTGCAAAGATGGTTGCAGGGGGAGTGGAGGGCTACCCTCTTCCACTCTCCTCTGCCTGCTGCAATGGCCTGTCCCTGGCATGGGGGTTCTTGGCCATGGGTCCACTCATCTGGGGCTTGGCTGCCAGTTCCCCTGGTGGCTTTCCAGGCCGGATCCTCACCCACTCATCTATGGCTCAGCTCCCCACTCCCCTGCTCGTCTGTGGCTCGGCTCCCCACTCCCCTGCTCATCTGTGGCTCGGCTCCCCACTCCCAGGCAGCATTCTAGGCCAGACACTCACTTGCTTGTCTCCCTGCTGATATTTCTTCTCTTTCTTCAATTTGGCTTTTGCAGGGTCTTTTTCCATTCTATATCCTCCTCTAGAGTTTCAAACAATTCAGAATTGCCCTTTTTTTGTTGTTGAATCTCTGGAGAGAAGGCTTCAGTAGCTGTTTACATTGCCATGTTGATGACATTACCCCAGCCATGCTCTTCTAATCCAATCTTGTGGGTGTAAGACTTACTGTGGGTGGGATCTTTTGATTAGGTTGTTTCCATGGAGATGTGACCCTGCCCATTCAAGGCAGGTCTTAATTAGTTTACTGGAGTCCTTAAGAGAGCCCAGGGAGAGAAAGAGAGAGCTCAGAGCAGACAGACCCAGATGCTTGGAGATGCAGACAGAAAGATGTTTGGAGATGCTAAGAGATAAAGCCCAGAGTGTACCCCAGAGAAGCTAAATGAGAACCCACAGATGCTTAAAGAGAAAGCCACTGGAATCAGAAGCTGAAAGCAATGCAACCCAGGAGCAAAGGATCTCTTCCTAGCTAATAGGGGTGTTCCGGACACCATCGGCCTTTCTTTAGTGAAGGTATCCCCTTGTTGATGTCTTAGTTTGGATGCTTCTATAGCGTTAGAATTGTAATTTGTAACCTAATAAATCCCCTTTATAAAAACCAATCCATTTCTGGTATATTACATTCTGGCAGCTTTAGCAAACCAAAACAAAGACTGAAGGAAATGTCTTTTATGAACAAACAGTGAGTTATTGGGATGATGGGTGTGCCAGTTTGAATGTATTATGTCCCCCAGAAAAAGCCATATTCTTTGATGCAATCTTGTGGGGCAGATGTTATACTGCTGATTAGACTGGAATCCTTTGAGCGTTTCCATGGAGATGTGACCCACCCAACTGTAGGTGATAACTCTGATGAGCTAATTTCCATGGAGGCATGGCCCCACCCATTCAGCGTGGGTCTTGATTACTGGAGCAGTATATAAGCTCAGACAGAAGGAGCAAGCTTGCCACAGCCAAGATGGACACTGAAAAATGCACTGGAACTGAGAGACGAGCTTCAGCTTACAGAGACATTTTGGAGACGGCCTTTGAAAGCAGACTTTTGCTCCAGAGAAGCTAAGAGAGGACAAACGCCCCAAGAGCAACTAAGAGTGACATTTTTGAGGAGCTGAGGCCTAGAGAAGAAAGTCCTGGGAGAAAGCCATTTTGAAACCAGAACTTGGAGCAGACACTGGCCAAATGCCTTCCCAGCTAACAGAGGTTTTCCAGACGCCATTGGCCATCCTCCAGTGAAGGTACCCGATTGTTGATGCCTTACCTTGGACATTTTATGGCCTTAAGACTGTAACTGAATAACCAAATAAACTCCCTTTATAAAAGCCGATCCATTTCTGGTGTTTTGCATTCTGGCAGCATTAGCAAACTAGAACAATCCGTAAGGAAGAATGAGACACTAATTGAGTAATGTTTCTGGCTTTTTGAGTTAAAAACATACATACAGACAAAAAGTCAAATATTTCCAGGCAAATCATCTCACCCTTATGAAGCTTAGCTAGTCTCCCCTGTGGGTGTTTTTAATCTTCCAATGGTTTTGTCAGTCTTATTTATAATGCAAGCCTCTAGAGCAAGGGCAGAATCAACTATTTAGTACTTCAGTGGTGCGCAACAAAGTAATAGTAATAATAACAATAAATACCTCTATAACAAGTGACAAGTTCCTAACGATGGTAATCTTTCAATGAGAGACTGTCACTCTGTAAGCTCTGCATTAGATTTAACGTAAGGAAAAAAATGTTTGAATGTTTATATTTTGTTATTTTAAAAATCAGTATGAATGTGTAACAGAGTAGAAAATAAATAGCCGTTTTGTTTTATCCTATCACTTAGTTTCTTCCACCCAAAATCTTAATCTTCTGACTCATTACTCCCTAGGCATACCCTTAAGCTTATAAATAAACACTTTTGTTCCTCATTTTAGCTCCTTCTGATAGGAGGCTAAACGAATCTAAAGTTAGAAAGATGTCTTCAAGCATATGATGACCAAGAATGCCTAGAGAAAGACTTGTATTTTATATTTTTCTTCTGAATGAGTAAGGTGTTCCTTACTCAGGGATGTATCAATGCTGATGTATGTACTACCAAGTACCAAGAGGGGGTAGGAGGGCTGAAGGAGGCTGCCTTAAGAAAATGGCTTATGAAGGAGAGAAATAACCCCCATTTACAAAATGAGCTGCTGGAAAATCAGAGGCAATGACTTCTGCATATGAATTTTTTTATGAAAATTGTCTTCATTCCTATTTGAAACATGAGAAGAGTGAGTACCTAAGATTTTAACCTTAATTCAACCCATTTTGTTCAACTCTCTTCTCCAAAAGAATTATTATCAAGATGTTCATGCTATAAAACAACTATACTCAAAAATCAACTATACATTGTATCAATGTTAAGTTCTCAATTTTGAAAATTATACTGTAGTTATGTAAGATAATTCCTTGATTTTAAGAATTACATACTGAAGTATTTACTATAAAGGGGCATCCTGTTTATATCTTATTCAAATGGTTTAGGGTTATGGATTTAACATACATAGATCCAGACAGAGAGATAAAGCTAGTGTGGTAAACATTAACATTTGGGGAATCTGGGTGAAGAGTACCTGAGAATTCTGTGTAATAATCTTGCAATTTTTCTGTAAGTCTGGAGTTTTGTTTTTGTAAAAAATTAACTATATACCAGAACAGATATACTTGGAGATGACTGGCAAGAGGTCTGCTTAATTCTTTCCCAGAAATGCTGACACTACTTAGGTCTGATGGGGAAAGGTATGATGAAATGGTGTAGCAGGTAATTGACTATAAGGTCGGAGATCTTGCTTATCCAGGTCTGTAGAGTAAACTGAACACTTAAAACATTTAAGAAGTGATTTTAATCTTCAGAAATGGATTTATCAACAGGATGCCAAGGAAAAAGTGGACTTTATCATTTACAGAAACTGTCAGTTAAAATAAATGCCAAGCTAGAAAAACTCTGCTGCAGACCAACCCCTCCTAATCAAAATGGTAACACATAGGTTCAAAAGCCATCCTGCATATTCAGATATATAATTCAAGCTATAATGTAACAACACTGTCTATGGAGAAGAGTTTTTCAGTTTCCATAGAAAACAAGAGGCACCTATTATATCTTTTCAAGTAAATATTGGCCCACATTCAAGGTAAAAATCTTACAGATTCTCTGCTTTAAAGATGGTCTGTTGTATTCTCTTTGTTTATCCCTTGATAAATTAACAGAAAAATTAACACAATCTGAGTTAAATGCTTTATTTTCTTACATATATATGTATACACTTTTAATAAGTTTTGAAAGGGGGCATAGATGTGGGAAATGCATGGCCTATAAATAATGCCCTTGTCCATTGAACTAATAGAGATGTGGTTTATTTAAAATTCTGAGCTGTGGTTTTGCTATTTGGGAATGGCATTCTGAAACTGTGGGTGGATACTGGTAATGAAACAGAGAATTCAGAACAGCAAGGAGTGTAAGGCCAAATAAGCTTTTATAGGAAAGTGTGTGTATGCCCTAAAAATAATTATACATATGTAGTGGAAGGCTGATTAACTGAGCCCACAGAGGCACTTGACTGTTCAGATAACTAATCACAATATGAAGTCCCTCATGAAAAAAATGCTTCCAAGGTTAAACTGGCTGATTTTTAATCATAAAGAAGTGAATTTATTAGCTAATGTGTCTCCTTATGTTGTTGGTTTGGATGCAACAGCCAGTCTTTTTTACCAAGATTTTAACCACAAGAAAACAATTAACCTATGAGGCCCCTAAATTGTGATTTGCCTCTGAAAAAAAGAGTTCTCAATTACAGGTATAAAAGTTAGAAAGGAGCTCAGGAAATAAGAGTATTTATTTTTGTAAAAGGCAAGCTTGTGACACCTCTGTAAGAATTATTTTCCACCAACATGCACAGCAAGATTTTACTTTTAAAACAAGGCCAAAAACAAACAAAAACAAAAACAAACCAAAAAACCACACACACAGAAGTTTGATTTCCCTGGTTCTGGTGCCCAATCTTCTCAAAAAAGAGCAGAGGGCTGAGCTTCCTCTTGTCCTTCACAGCTCTCACCTGTTCAAACACGGGTTGCTAACAGCTCCCTCTTCTTGACTCCACTGATGTCGACCTCCTTTCCATGTAATCTGCTTGGCCTTGGGTTCTTATTACCAGTTTCCAATTCCATCTCTTTTTCCAACCAGAATATCTGGGTGAGATCTTTCTCAGTTTCCTTGACACTCCCTCAAGCTTTCATTTGGATCATCAGATACCATCTCTGTCCACATTTCTATTATTTATTGAGCATTTACTAATCATTATGTTAGGTACTTTAAATGCATTAGCTCATTTCCTCTTAACAACACCATACAGTAGTTGGGTATATTAAGTCCTTTTTACAGAAAAGAACATCAAGGATCATAGGAGAGGGTCAACAACTTCCAGTTATGTGACTGGTAAAAGATAGCAAGAGAATGTGAACCCAGGCAACCTGGCCTCTATAGCCCACACTTCCAACCACACTCTACTTCAGTCCCTCCAGGATTAGGGGTTTTAACTAGGTGGGTATATTCTCACCCCCTCAATTTCCCAAGAACCACATCTTCCCTTCGAGGCTATCCTTTTGTCTTTCACCATTGATTAAATCAGAAATCACAGTCCTTTGCCCCAAACAACTTTTAGTTCACTTACATTTTCCTGATTCCTCCCCAAGTCCCACTGAAATGAAAGCACAAAAATAACATGAAGACTGAACCCAATGTAATAAAAATAATTGTTTGTGTGGCACACTTTTAACATAATAAACAAGAGATTTTTAAACAAATTTCTAAAAGCTGACAGTGGTTATGAGTGGGTTGAAGCTGAGACCTGGAGGCTACAGAAGTCACAGCGAGTGTGTGTAGAAGCAGAATGAGAAGCAGGACAGAAAACAGGAGGATCCACCAAAGGTGTATTTGTAGAGTAAGTGCACTAGACTGCACCTCCCACCCTTGGTAGCTAGCCCGTATTTACCTGGTAAAAATTTGGATAGCTCTTCTCTAAAGAAACTGAATCATCTGTTTAGGCAAGGCTGTTTCTATGGTCCCTAATAGTCAAGTATTCATTCTGAATTGGAGAGGTCTGACATCAGGCTCCCCACCTCCTCACAACAAATTCGGCCAATCAACACCTCTACCCTTCTCCATCCCATACAAAGCCCCTTGTAAAAGTTTCCATTCAAGAAAGGGACATGGTAGAAAACAGTCCTACCCTCCCCAATCATCCAACAGAAAAATCAAGCTTCTAGAGGCAAACGAGGAGTACCAGAAGCATGAAGACAATGATTAAGATAACCAAAAAAACTGGCCCCAAGGCAATCACAGATAATTCAGCAAACAGAAGAGCACAACAAATCTCACCACTAATTAATATACTCAGAGAAGATATCACCGTATTATTATTATACGTATACACAGAATAGGATACTATGTAAAAGAAATCTTCGGAGAATAAAAGTGAGTTCAATGAAAGTATGATTGTTGAAATAAAATCAAAAGAAAGTTTGGAAGACAAAGTCAACAAAAACACCCAGAAAATAAAAAAGGGATAGAAAATCTAAGAAAGGAGTTAAAAAAAAAACAGTATCATCTAGCAAGTCTAACACCAGAGTAATAGCCAGAAAAAGAAAGAAAATTCGGTTGAGGACTATCAAAGACCTTCTGAGTTGAAAGAGGGCACCTTCCAGCATCTTGAAATAAAAGGGAAATAAAAGGATGCCCACTAGACACTTCACTATAAAATTTCAGAACACCCAGGATAAAAAATATGATCCTAGGAGTTCTATGTATGGGGTGGGGTGGGGGTGGAGAACCAAACACCTAGATACATTACTTATAAAAGAATGAAGATCAGTGGCAACTGATTTCTCAGTAACAACACTGAATGCTAGAAGACAAGGGAGCAGCGATTTTAATTCAAGAACTCTATACTCAGCCAAGCTTTCTATCAAGCTGAGGACAAAAAGACATTTTCAGAGATGTGAGAACTTTGACATTTCTTCTCATAGGCAGTTACTTGGGGGTGTATTCCAGAAAAATGGAGTAAAAGAAAGAGAGGGCAAGGAAGGGAAATTATGGGGTGACAGCATTGGTTGTGAACCAACATGGAAACACAAAAAACACACATTAGACAATAAATTATATAATATTACACCTTTAAAAAAAGTCACAATCCAAATAGAAAGTAAACTAAAATGCAGCATGATTTTTGAGCATTGATAGACTATCACAAGAACTAATTTGGCTTTGATGCAGAAACATTCTACTTCAATGGCCCATGGACTGTGACATCAGACTCATAGAAAAAGAAATATATTCCTTGCTTATGACTTGGTAGTCTGGCATGGAACAACATTTACAGAGCCATAATAATATAAATGCTATCTACTGGCTTTCAATTTTCAGAAACAACCTATGCGTACGACATGGAAAAATTGTTTGTGGTTGTAAGCCCAAGTGCACATAGTTAACAACTGTGACAACATAAAAAGTTCAAGTGTAGCTGACAGGAGGTACGATAACGAAAGTGAAAGAAATATTAGAGGTGCTAATATCCTCATCAACAGATGGTGCTGCGTGTTGATTGATCAGGAAAGGGAAGAACGAAAACCAATAATATAAATACTGAAATGAAGAAGAGCTAAGTCTTCATATTTCATACTAGTCCAAAAAGTAGGGATACAGTTACAAAGGCAAACTATAGAATGAAAGTGCTAAAACAGAAACTGTCAAGAAAGGCTGGCTAGTTCTGTGGAGTGGGACTGTCTCTAAGACATAGCCTTTTCTCATACCACTCTTCCGTGGTATGATGTGCTACCATGGATTACTGTTGCAAAATGAAAATTCATTAATAAAGAAATGAGCACCACTTGTTCCTTCTCTCTATTTTTTTTTTTTCTGGACTAAAGGGCAGCCAGAGAAAGTCTCACTTTGGCCCATCATCAATTTAAACTATTTAATGACATCTTGGATTGGCTACTTGGTAATCTTAATTTTCCCTCTTCAGTCTACAATAATTCTTTTTACAACCTCAGTTTTCTGCAACTAATAGCTCATAGTATCATCTACTTCTTTATTCAGAAAATGGTGACCTTCTAAAATGAACTCATTTTGCTCAGCTAACTATCTATTCATTAAAAGAGAAGAAAATCTATGTCTGTATCCCTTTCCTTACCCTCTTGGGGGAACTAATGCTTCTGGGGTACTACCACTTTCTTCCCCTAAAGGATCTTGTTTCTGTACCTTTCCCATTTCTCCTCTAATATTTTCATTTTTATTCTCTTTGCAGGCTCCTTTCCTTTGTTTACACACCTTAATGACTCCCACACCATAAAGTACACTAAACTTGTTTCTTCTGGAACCACCACTACTTAATGGTTTTTAATGACTCAACTAATTCCTTAGCTGAATGATTTCTGTCTGCCGCCCTCATTTCCTTGCTATCAAGCACCTCTATAATGACCAGCCATCAAAGCTTTGGTTTTCCATCACATTACAGAAACTCCTTTCACATTTTCTAATGACCTTCTGCTACCCTTGGTCCTTGTATTTCCTGAACCCTCTTCTCAGGCATATCATGATCCTGTATGAAACAGTCTCCTTTCTTTAGCTTCCCCAATACACTGGTTCCTTTCTCTTTCCTGACCCCCTAAGGTACAGTCCTTCTGTATTCACTACTTTAACCACTTGCATAGCTTTAATCATTGCTTCTAGATTGATGATTTCCAAACAAGGTCAATTTTTCTGATTTTCTAAAAGGCTATCTAAAGAAACCTAAAATTTAGCTCATCAGAAACTGAAAATAGTTTCAACCAAGTTTTCTTCCCACTCCTTCCATGCCATCAGTCACATGTCGTCCCTCAGTTTCCCAGCTAAATCTAATCAGTCATCAAATTCTGTCAACTACTCTTTTAAAACATCTTTCTCTCTTCATCCATTTCACTGGCCCCTACACACAGAACACTCTCTGAATAAAGGGGATACACAGAATTGAATTTTTGGTAAGTCAAGTATTACATTATATGCAAAAGAAAAATCTACTTACATTAACCCAATGGCAAGACAATTTACAACTGAAAGATCCTTCAATAACATTAATTCTTAGTTTATCTGGTTTGTATACATTAGGATTATGATGTATCAGGCATCCTTAAAGTGAGGCACACCTATGCATAACTTAAGGTATCAAAGAACTCTCTAGAAAAGTACAATTCTCTAACAGCAGGAAATCTCCTGATAAGTGAGTTTTGAAGGCACTGTATAAAGAAGTGTATTCATTTAAAGGCACAAGTGACAAACAACTGAACTACCGGTGTGCTCATAAACTCCTGGATTAGACTGGTAAGCCCTTTTCAAAAGCAATCCCCTGTGGCTCTGCTAGAGATTTCTCCTATCTCAAAGGTCTAATTATGCCAAGTTAGTGAAGTTGACTGAACAAAGTTGAATAGGGCTGTATCTCAAATTCCCAAGTATTAGCTTATGTGCTACTCTAAGGCATTGCCAAATCATACAACTTTCCAGCCCTACTGCTAAGACTTTTCTTCCACATTCCAGTATCTCTCATCAGTCTTATTAATTCCAAAGAACTAAATACAAGACAGTTCACCAGGAAGATAATTCTTTAAAAGAAAAAGGCCATATTACATTCCTAACGATCAGTCTAGTTTGTTCTCCCTGCCCCAACTTTTTGAAATAAACATTACTTATGTTTCTTGCTCTCTAAAGCTGGTATTAGTTGTATTTATGTTTGTAGACTTGTTCTTTCTCTTTATGATATAAGCTCCCAGTGGGCAAGAAGCATGTTTATTACTTCTTTTGCATGTTCCTATAGCATCTACTACAGGACTCCATCACAGTAATTTTTTTTTTATTAAATTCAGTTTTACTGAAATACATTCACACACCATACAATCATCCATGGCATACAATCCACTGTCCACAGTATGATAACATAGTTATGCGTTCATCACCACAATCTATCTCTGAACATTTTCCTTACATCAGAAAGAACCAGAACAAGAATAAAAAATAAAAGTGAAAAAAGAACACCCAAATCATCCCCCCATCCCACCCCATTTGTCCTTTAGTTTTTATCCCCATTTTTCTACTCATCCATACACTAGATAAAAGGGGTGTGATCCACAAGGTCTTCACAATCACACTGTCACCCCTTGTAATCTACATTATTATATAATTGTCTTCAGGAGTCCAAACTGCTGGGTTGGAGTTTGGTAGTTTCAGGTATTTACTTCTAGCTATTCCAATACATTAAAACCTAAGAGGTGTTATCTATATAGTGCATAAGAATGTCCACCAGAGTGACCTCTCGACTCCATTTGAAATCTCTCAGCCACTGAAACTATTTCGTCTCATTTTGCATCCCCCTTTTGGTCAAGAAGATACTCTCAGTCCCACGATGCTGGGTCCACATTCGTCCCCGGGAGTCATATTCTGCATTGCCAGGGAGATTTACACTCCTGGGAGTCAGGTCCCACGTAGGGGGGAGGGCAGCGAGTTCACCTGTTGAGATGGCTCAGTTAGAGAGAGAGAGGGCCACATCTGAGCAACAAAGAGGTACTCAGGGGGAGACTCTTAGGTACCATTACACTCTCCTTTGTGGTAATGAGCTTCATAAGGGCAAGTCCCATGCTCGAGGGCTCAGCACATCAAACCGCCAGTCCCAATGTTTGTGACAACATCAACACCAGTCCAGGTGAGGATGTCCAACACATCCGCACCTTCCCCCAGATCCTCGGGGCTGGGGAGGGGGAGGCTGTAAATATATTTTTTATTATCTGCCCAAATTACTCTGGGATGTGTCACTATTTCACTCCAGCCTATACTAACCTACCATATCTCACTTCCTATTCAAAGTCATCACAGTAATTTTTTAATAGAACGCTGGACTGGGTGACCAACCACAGTGTCTTAGCTGGTCCTATATTCCACCTAAGCAATCATTTCTGAAAATCTGTGATCTACAGCCATGACAACGGTAAAACAATAAGATTATGGCTTTAATCGGCCATAATTATGAAATATTTCTGAAGACCCTTCATGAGTGGAGTGTCTTGGAAGCAGACACAGGTATGAGGAATAAATGCCTGCCTACCTACTGGCAGGAGAGGCAATGGGACGGTCTTTTCAGATAGATGAGCAAGCAGGAAAACAGATAACATGACTTGTCTTGGAAGCAAGCAGCAAGATGAGGCAGTAAAAACCCATCAGCATATATCATCCTATCATGGCCTAGTGTCATCCCCAGCCTCTATTAGCCTTCGCTGCATCAGCGCAAGTCCCAGACACTTTATCCTGTTTATAATTGCTGATGAGCAGCAATAAGGCCTCCATGCCTCAGCTCCGTCCGTTCCACTTCAGCACCCACCTATTAGGTAATAACTTTTATTTACAGCCTTGCTTGATGCGCTGTTCTATTAGTACAGCCAGAAACTGAGTAGGGCAGAAAAAAAAGTCTCCTTAATGGGCAGTATCATTGCAAGGCTCAGATGATTTATAGCGGAGCTTTGTGGCTGTTCTATCTTGCTCCTTTTGGTAACTCTGCTTTGGGAAGGCTACATTTCTAACACACTGCCCTCCAACAGGCACAAACATGCCTTAGAGCAGCACCTGAAAGGCACCCCCAGATCTACCAAATACACACACACACACACACACACACACACACACACACATCCAAAAGTTTCAAAGGAGGAGAGGGATATTAAATCCCTTGGTAACCTTTTTAAATAGTGTTGGCTTAGGCATTTTGCCCCAATGGGAGCAATAGAACAGCTAATTAATGGAAGATGAGGGCTCTTTCTCCATGGTAAGTGTGCAAGCTATGATAACACAAAGGCAAAAAAGAAAAAAAAGAAAAAAAAAAAAAAGCTGTAACTGCAATCAAAGATCCAAGCAAACTGAATTTGCACAAAGTGTGGTCCATGGGCAGCCCAACACCAAAGCCTAGGCTTCTCTGCCTCTCTTGTTCTCACTCACACACACACATTCACAATAGCAACAAACCACCTTATATTTCCCTTTTCTTTTAATACTGGGGTGCATTTTTATCTTTCATGTGCAAAAATTCCTCTTGATAAGACTGGCACCTTGGCTTGATATTCATTTATCTGAGCCTTTTCTCAGAGGGGAGCTCCTGCTTCTCATAAGTAAAACCCAAACGAGGCCTTTGAAACAAGCCTCTGACTGCAAGTCCAGCAACCTTAAAAATTATAAGTCTTGCTGGCCTGTAGTGCAAACACAGTGATTGGTAGTAACAGTACCTAACTTTCATTTACAGATACAATTAAAAAGAATAGTAAGCTTTCCCTGACCTTTTCTGAGATCGCTACATTGGATAAAATGCTTTTCAACTCACCTGCTTTATTTACATATTGAATACCAAATCATCTAATTATATAGTGCCTGACCCCATCATTTCTATTCTTAAACATAAACAACAGTTCAGGAAGACTGATAACATTTTTGCAGAAAAATATCACCCACTGAATGGCCAAAAATACAAGTACTGTCAGTAAACAGCCATTATGGCACACCATGATAACTTGTGGTGAGAACTACTTTTTTTCTTTTGTAAAACATGGCAAGATGGCACCTCAAAGATAGGAGAAAATTCTGCAATCTTGCCAAATATTCGGTATTCATTTTGTCCCTCATCCTGGGAATCAAATGAACTCCTTCAGGGCCCATTTTTTTAATACTTTTTTCCTTGCCATGACAGATTTAGTGTTTTGATCTTTCTTCAATGGTTACATTAAATGCTAATAAAAAATGAAAGGTTTATATCTTCCCTAATACTCTCCTGATGGGAACTTGCATATTACATAAGTAGGTCAAATTTCTAATTTTCTGTCTCAAATGCTAATACTGCAGACTTGAGAGAAAGGGTACACCTGAAGGACCAAAAAGAAGGAAAGAAAGAAGGAAAGAGAACCCAATTACACAGTTGAACTCACACCCAAAGCCACCTTCCTTTAAACCTCCAAAGCAGGCGAGTAAGCGAAATCCTTACAAGAGTCACCTATGGTGTGTAATACTGACCAAGAGTTTGTAGTCACTGATGCAACTCTATAGGTTTAAACATGCTGGTTGGAATGTTTCCATGAATATCAACTCTTCCAGGAGATAAAACTCACAACTGTAGATATTTCTAAGATTTACAGGGCCACTTCTGATTTAACACAACCACCCTTTAGTTTATGAATCAATTCAAAAGATCTCTTTCATGTTGGTAACACAACAGCAATGAAACATTTCCCTTTAACTAGTTTCTGAACACTGAAGTGGAAGGTGTTTAGCCCATCAATCTCTTAACTCCCAGGTGAAAGGGGGTTTCTTCTCTATTCTTTGTAAGAACAGACAATACCTTCATCAGCAGGCTACCCAAGAGGAGTCAAGAAAAGGTTTGGGAGGTTAGAAAAAAACAAAGGAAACAATGAACAATACAAGGCTATTCTAGTACATGTCACTGTTCTGTTCATCACATTTAAAGGAAAATAGGTGACCTAAAAGAATAAACATATGCTTTTCTTCCTTCCTCCCTCCCTCTCTTTGTAAAAAAAAAAATCTCATTAAAGAAAACATAGCAGGTACCAGATATACCAATAAACTGAATTAACATGCTTCTTAGAGTGGAAAGATGACACTTTCTGGAAAAACCACCTTGATGTTTAATGGGACAGTTTCTAGTCCCGCCTCCTTTAATTTCAGGCAGTACTACAGGTCCCATATGTTCCCATGAATGGTTATTTTACTTGCTACTCTACAAATTATAATCACATTTTAAACACACACACAGCATTTTTTAACCAATCTTTTTCAAGTCTATCAAAGAGACTTACTCGCATTTCTTAAACGCTGTAACTTTGCAAATAAATCTTTTGGAGAAAGGTCACATAAACATGTCTTTTAAAAAGAAATCCTGAAAAAAGGCAACAAACTTCCCTCCTTTCCCACAAGGTACTTTAAACATAAAAACCTCACGAAGATATCCAGATACTCACCAAAATATCCAAATACCTTCCAAATAACAGAAATGTCTAAAGGAGATGACCACAGATCAGATCACAATATTCTGGCTTAAGGTGTAACTGGATGTTTAGGAAAAATGAAGGACAAAGGGAATGTTCTGGTGGTTTGTTGCCAAGGAAAGTAAATTCTTTTCTTCACGATATATTTGTTCTTGGCAGGAATGTTGTATTAACAAGAGAACACGTGTAAAACATTCTGACCTCTTTGAAGAAATACAAGCACTCTCTAGTAATGTGAAGGTGTGATATGCTTTAACTCTTACATTCTAACCAAAAGCACCTGGGACTTCACAGAGCTTTTCAACTCTTTACTGATTGTAGACATCAGGGAGGTCTAAAAAAGGGCTGAGGGTGGGGAGCAGAGGGTGGAATGGGAACAACCAAACACAACTTCACTAAGTTTTTCTCTGCCTTAAATTCCAAAATGAATGTGGTGCTGCCATTTTTATTCTATCTAAAGACTGCACTGAATTTGTTAATATTTCTTTGTAGCTAAAAGCCAGCATCTAAAGTCTTTCCCGCCTAGTTCACAAATTGTAAATGACCTTCCATTTACCACTGCAACTACTTTCGGCAATTCTGCTTCTTAGACTCACAGTTATCACAAAGCAATGTCTTCAAAAGAGCTCCCCCTCTCATGTTGATAAGCTACAGACCAAACCCTCTATACTGCTGACCACCTTTCTGAATTAAGACAAAATCCCCTTCCTGATCAAAACAGTAGTGCATTGAAATATAAATGCAGACTTATTGATCAACCACTCAGGCATACAATCAGACCTCTAAAGTCACATAATATTGTGTCTAATGCTAATCTTTGATATATTTTTCAAAGTTCTAAAAAGAAAATGACTTGGATACTGAAGATTACAAAAACAGTCACTAACTGTTTTTGATTGCAAATAAAAAACTGATCAATAAAAAATTAAGCCATAAACCTTTAATATATATTACACATATATGCTATTTATAAACTTTATGTACGAGCTAATATGTAGTATATATTATGAAATGAATCTGTAAAACAGAAATTCTAAAAGACTGAGATAAACAGCTTTTAATGTTTTCTCCCCCTATCTCATAGACTATACATTGCCTTCTTCAGGGACCACTGACTAAAAGAACCATATCATTCTAGTCTATTTATCCTTTTTCTAACACACATAATTATTAAGCTCAAGGCTGCCTTGTACAGATAAGGTCCAACCTCCTATGGATAAATTGGCTGGGAGGGAATCAGTAAACTCTTATTCAGAGGGGCATTAAGTCTCCTAAGAAATGACACTATGTAACATAATAATTTATTGATCATCTATGCCTGAAGCCCTGTGCTCTGGAGATCCTCAGAAGAGCTATTATTGAAGAGCCTCTCATGTTAGAAGCATCACAGAACAGTGTTAGAGGCAAGGGTCTATTCTTGCTGAACCTAGACATAAAGACCACAAGGAACACTCCAGCAATGTAACAATAATTGGTGACAATTCATAAGAAAAATGCTCAGAATTCCCACCATGGGTAACCTGCTGATTCCAGAGCAGAGAGAAGTACAGAGATACAGCACTGTGGTTCTCAAAGTAAGCCATTTCTCTCTCAAAATGAGGAAGCTCTCCTATAAGGTCAGGACCATTCTTCAAGTTGAGGATGTCTGGCTAGCCCAAGGAGCCTGAGGGGGTACAGAACAGGTTTCTTAAAAAGAAGTACAGCAGGCTGAACTTGATGAACTTTAATGTCCAGGCTGAGAAATCTCAGCTTTCCTTCAGGCTTTTTAGAAGCTGGCCTGCAAAATGCATTCATTTCCTTCCAAGCTAGGAATTCTTAATCTTTTTCTAGTTAAAAAGTACATACACATATTCACTTAAATGAAGGCCTGGAAATGTGTGAATGAGAGCATCAATGCCTCTCATCATTTCACCGGCATAGACCTAAAACGTTATAATCAGTTCTTACTGCAACACTGCCATGCAAGAGAAGACATGATTAATATAAAATCAAATTAATGAAATTCAGTAGGCGATAAGTTCTGGCATTTCTAATTTACCCTTCCTTTCCCCTAAAACCCCTACTGATGTATTTACTGACACCCATTTAATTGGTGCACTCCATACACACATAACCTTTAGTAATAAGATTATAATATAATAGCTACCATTTATCAAGAGTCTATTATGTGAACTTCATGTATATTATTTCTTTTCTTATATATAAAACCTATGAGAGTTAGATTTATTATTCCATTTTACAGATGAAGAACAAATTTGAGATGTTAATTTATTTGCTTAAAACCACATAATTTGAAAGCAGATCTGATTCTAAAACCCACATTTTTAAAACTTCTTCACTACATGCTGTATTTCCAAATCTGTTTCTTTTTCTCCATATTTCATTCAATTCTTTTCCACTGTCTGATTAGGAGTAGAAATAATTACAATAAAATGTGATAAGCAGTAACATGTATAGTGGAAAAGAATATAGGCTTTAGCATCTGAATGATCTGTCTTCTAGCAATATTACCTCAGAAAATATGATGTTATTATTTTTAGATACACAAATAGCATGGGAGCAGAAAGGAGGAAACAGATATGCCTAGAAGACAAAAGACATGAGTAAAGGATACTCAGGAGAATCTCCTGCTAGTTTCAGTGCCTAAATTGAGCACACGAGTCCATTTCCCAAACCTCTCAGAATGACCTGAGAATCTGCTTAAGAGGCTCACTTCTTGACTGCTTGCTACCTGCACACATTGGTAGTGCTAAGAGTAAATAAACCTGCCCTGCAGGCCAAGGCTGGAAGAAAAGAAGAAAGACTAAAGCTCACTGTCCATGTGAGGTGTTGGACCTGAAATCAAATGGCTCTGAAGGTTTTCAAGCTTCTGGTTGGAACGGGTAGCAACTTGCTCTCAAATTCCCATTGGCTAATCAGGACAGTCTGATGACTCTGGAGCATGGTTGTCTTGTGCCTAAATCAGAAACTACCTACTGGAACTTGAGTACTGGGCACAGAAGCGAGGTTAGCATTATAGGACTCTCTCATACACTCCTGCCTCAAAGTCGGTCATTTGGGATAGAAGAGTAAAATTAAGTTCCTTAGAAATCAATGCCTGGACTTTACTCTGAAACTGTGCAAAGGCAGGCCTATTCAGGTTTAACATCAAAATATGAGCATTTAAATGGACTGGTATTTCAGTGAAAGTCTATACATGGAAACAGTTTTGTGCTATTTCTACTGGGGAGTTAAAAGGATTTTTTAAGTTATGAAAAATACTTTGACTGTGACCTTTAGAAAAACAATATAATTATTTTGACTCTACCAAATATAATCCTTGAGATATTTTAAATAGCAGGGAACATTATTAGAAAAGGCAAATATTGTTTAAAATAAATTAAGCTATAGGCTAAGGGAGCAATGGGCATTCTGACTGCTATTTAGAGAGCTACAAGATTCATGACTTCATGTTTAATAAAAATGTCACAGATGAACAAAGATGTTTTTGGAACTCCATAGATTTGAAAAGAATGATTTCAGCATACCCTATAGCTTTAAGACAAATGAGACAAAATAATTTTCTGAAACTACTAGAACATTACAGCAGTCAAGTTAGAACACTGATTATCTGAACTATAAGATCTTTCACCCTCCAGACTCTATAAAAGATTTTTTTCAGTGGGTCCAAGACTTTGACAAATTAGCCACATGTTAGAAAGTGGGCAATGGTCTGTGTTTTCTGTGCGCTTCATAGCTTAATATTCTTCAGGCATTACAGAGCAGGTAAGTTTTATTTAATATCCACCTCCTCAGTTCCAGCTGCCAGCCAGCATTCAGTCAGTCAAGCTGACCTCCAAGAACACCACTCTGACATCTGCTCACTCTCTCCCCAACGCTAAGTACATAATACACAACAGTTCACAACTGATGAAAGAAATTAGAGAGTACCCTGGCAAGGATGCCAAGTTAGAACCAGTTACTAATTTCTGTGAAGAATTCAGGTAAGAATGAATTCAGATAAGGATGATGTACGTACCTGCACCACAGGATCTTTTGGTTGGTGTGATTAACGAGACATGAGCTGCGTCTGTGCATGGCCCACCTAGAAACAGAAAGGCAGGCTCATCAGTATGGACATATCCTCTACACGCCCACAGTTCCTATCTTGATACAGAAAAACCTAAAAAAGGGTCACCCTGCAAATATGCATGAAAGAGGGTAGTGGGAAAGGTGGTGGTGGTGGTGGTGGTGGTGGTGTTAATTCTAAGGACCTAATTTTAGTTCAGCAATTTAGTCTATAGCTCCACAGTCTTTCTACATTATAATATGATTTTCATTAAAAAAAAAAAAACAAGAGTCTCACATAATGTTAAGAAGTTAAACGATACAACTTTACTAGAATTCAGATCCAGGTGACAGAAATTTACCTGTAAGTTTAGGGAAATGAGTTTCTCCACAGAGCAATAAGCAGGACTGATATCTCTACAGTTGACCTCAGTGATCACCCTATCTTTGAATTTATTGCAAAACTCTAGGCAACAGAGTCCCCGAGGGGACAACAAACTACTTGACAGAAGAAAAAAAAGATCATTTTAATACAGAAGAAAGTGTTGCTGACCAAGGAAGAATATCTAAGTTTAATGATAAGAAGTATGATTTGAAGAGGACCTTCATGGAATCTTGGTGGGGCCAGAAATCTGATGAACAGGCATAATTCAAGAGTTTGCAAGAGATAAAATTAGTCAATGGAAGGAGGCTTTACAAGCAATAATTAAATTCTGCAGAAACTGGGTGATCAACAATTCTGAAGTTGATATTGATACACACCCCCATACCCTCTACTGGCCATGCCTTACCCTCTGAAATAGGAAGTTACTCTATAAATAAGAAAACTAGCAGTTCTCAACATGTGCCTGGGAGGGGCAGTGGTGATGGTAAGAAAGGAAGTATAACACAGACAAATGGTTTGCATGCATTTGCAAAGACTCCACAGGTGACTATGACTAGCAAGGGGGGAGCACAGTTATTTGGCAGAACTATATATCACCTATAACAAGGCTTCATATCATTGAAGTTATTCACTGAAAAAGAAGGTAAGATGAAAGTGCCCTGGACCTTTCCCTAGAGTTTATGCTGCTGAGATACATGGATTCAGAGACCTGGAGATTCCACCTAAGAAATTCACCATTAGCCCACTCTTTCCCATGCCAAGGCCATAACGGCAGAACCCTCAATTAGTGTAGGAAGACAGAGAGAGGAAGAAAAAGGAAAAGGAGGAGAAACCAAGTAAGTACACCGTTAAACTTCAAAGAGCACTTAGTAAATACTGTGTGCCATAAGTGTTGGTCCCACACTCAGGCAGCTTATAATTTTGTTAGGAAGACAAAATTTAGGTACATAGGAATACCACACGACAGCAAAAAAAGAACTACATGGAAAACAATCAAGTGACAAAGAATATGGTACAGGTAATAAATGCTAAATGTAATCAGGAAGAAGGAAGTTCATCATTGGCTGGCATTACTTGAAAATGCTTCACAAGAATTTCAAGATGAGGCAGGAATAAATTGGGGAGCTCAGAAAGTCAGGAAAGAAAAGCAGGACACTTCAACTGAAAATTTTTCTACAAATGTCACATTTACCAGAGAAAGCTTAACATGCTAAAAAAAATGGGCAACCATGATATGGGAATACGCAACATACAGGCTTTACAGAAGACGCCATTTAAGCCCTGATACCACTCCCTACTTTCTAAGTAATTCTGGATAAGTGATCTTCAGTTTCTTTAACAAAAATGGGGATAGTAAAAATGCCCAGAGGTCACAGGGTTGATGAAATCACCTATACAAAGAGGCTTCAGAAAGTATAAAGCTTTATGTTATGTATCATTATCATCTTCTCTTCCACCAGATTCTATGCTTCCAGGAATCAAGACCCACATTTTCATCTATTTCTGGGTAATGGCTGTATAGACTATAGGTCCTTAATAATGTTCACTTAATAAGTTACCACTGCAAACTGTTTAAATGAATCCGGAGAGTAATGTATGTTTAAGTTTGTGTTTGTGTGTGTGTGTGTGTGTGTGTGGTTTAACATACAATAGAATGAATTACTAGAACAAAGTGCCCAAATTTAAATGCACACCTTGAGGGATTTTAACATACATGTATACTTGTGTAACCACCATCAGATCAAAATATTAGACATTTACAGCACCCAGAAAGTTCAGGGGAGCATTTTAAAAATACATATCCCCTGGCCTGCCTCTTGAAATTTTGAGGCAATATTTTGGGGTGGGGAATAGAAAGAGAATAGTGTGAATTTTTAAACTAGCATTTTTCAAACCACAATGTAAGTATCAACAGCCCAGTTAATTCCAATCTCTAATAACATTTTCTTTAACCTCCAGCTCAATATCTGGCCGATATCACTGAGTTCCCACATCATAGTTAAACACACAGAGCATGAAAGTCAGTAACAGCTTAACTACCAGAATCTTTTTTTAAAAGGACAAAAAATAATTCATCCAGTAAAATTTTGAGTAGGGAGAAATCATCAAACCCCCTAAAGAAATCTGACTGGGACTCATGAATTACCATTCTCATGTTTGTAAATGTCCTAGGTGATAACTAAATAAGAGAATATTTATCTCAACCATAGGTTGAGAATTTATGCTTTAACTCCTAGTGAATGGATTTCTGTAGGTTTTGGCAAATACGCAAATAACTTTAAGGCTACCTAGCATATCTCAACATGCATCATCACCAAAGTGTTCCCCAGAGATCTTGTTAAACTAACAATCCAATCCAATGTATTCAATACATTATAGTAAAGTACAAATAGAACCATAGTTGAGCCAAGACAAATTGACAGCAAGAGTAACTGGCAGTGATAATATATCCTAGCTTTGATAATTGGGCAATATTATAAACAGAGAGCTTGGAATTAAGTTTGGTCTGGCAGACTATACACTACAAACCATTTTAAAATCCAGGACAGAAGCATGCAAGCATAGCACATAAATTCTACACTAATTGCTCTGTCATCCAAAACTCCTATACTCTCAAATAAAAGGAATAGCCACAGAAGATTATAATATCTACTCTTATACAATTCCAAATCAACCCCATTAAAATGAATGCAGGAAACTAAGGAACACTCAAGGGGAACTTTTTTAGGTTTCTGTCCAAAACTTAATAAAAATATTGCATGGATCCCATGTGGTTATAGCAAATAAAATAATTTTGAGAGCTGATGGTAAGGGTCAAAGTCAGAACATCCGCTTCATCAAAGAAATGAGGTTGGCTTTTCTTTTCTTTACTACCTTAAGTCATGTGGGATCTGAGAGAGGAGTTATACATATGAACCCATAAACCATTGTAAACTCTGTTCCCATTTTTGGCTTTTCTTTCCCTTCTTTCCAAGCAGCAGGGCAGAGCTGAGAATAACTGGAGAGTGAAGAGAGGGAGACTCCCATAGGTGAACGTAGTATGGGGTGGGAGGGGATCAGATTGGGAAAATAAATGTTTCAAAGCACAGAACAATTCAAACCATTACCCTCTAGTCTACATTAGTAGCAACAATACATTTTGGGTTTTTAGATACATTTTTAAAAAATCATAGTTAAAGTTCCTTGCTCAATATGACAGGCTCTCTAGGGATTCTGAAGCAGATGATATCAAGATTAACCAACCTGAACTAATTTTCAGTCAATTATCATAAGTACTTTTTGCTTTCTTTTGCTAAAGCAAATTAAGTGCCTGTACTCCGCCCCCCCATTGGTTCTTCATTATTTGGAGATATTTAATAACAGACTATGATCTTGCATTTGATATTACATTCAAAGGGCTTTTTCCTGAAATAATGTCAAGTTTCAGTAATTTAGAGTTTGGAATCTGCAAGCAAATAATGCCTGTGGTTGCTTGTGCTTTGTGACCAGAGAAGTCTGCATACCCTACCTTTTCTTCTTGGAATGTCTCTATTTTTGTATTATTGGCGTCACACATAATGCAACTCTATGGATCACACGTGCATTTCCACATGAGAGCCATAAAATGAAATTTTTCAACTCTATTCCCAAAAACTGTTATTCTTTATAGCGTTTGCAATTAGATCATGGAATTTCCCAAGAATCACTGATTTCAGCCCTGTGAAGTTGAAGACGGGTCAAATTTGCATACTAATTTCACTGTAATCTGTAAAAAAGAGAAGACTAAATAAAGGTATCTCATTAACCATCAACACTCACATTTCAAGCCTACGTACAGAATTCTTAAGTTTTCTTTTTCAATTGAGTTACTGAGCATGTCAAAAAAACTCAGAACTACCCATGAAGTAGACAACCCCATAGGCTGGTTGGAGACTATGACTCAAGGAAAAAGTAGAGAACACTGATTCGGAGGACAGCTGCATTTAGGCGGGCAATCATTCCAGGCACTCAAAACCTAAGACTGTGTAAATATAGAAAAACAGTATTTACCCTTAATCTTGAAAATAGAGATCAATAATCTACTCAGAAGGGTTTTGTTAGAACATCTGTGATGACCAGTTATTTTTGGCTTCTTATTCCACTAGCCCTCAGTGGCTGCAGTTACATCATGTACTAAAATCCATCAATAAGGAAAAAACAGATTGTCAAGGAGTCAGTCAGCTACAAATTTCCAGAAGCTCAGTAATAAAATAAATATTCTACTATCAGCCCTTTGGTAACTGCAAAACATTAATACACAAAAATAGCCATTCCTTTTTCAGATTTATAACACTTCAATAATTTTGCTTAATTAACATGACATTTACATAATAGCATCTAATTAATTTCCAACTAAAGGGACTGTGGGCTAATTAGAAATGCATCGTCCTTTTTTAACCAGCTTGTCAATTATATACCATCACAATCTGTACATTGTTTACCTTTGCAGCATCTCACTTTTCCAGGATCACCATTCTAATGATTTCGGAAACAGATTCAAAAGGTACAATTCTCCTCTCTTGCTAGAGAATAAAAATATCCTATCAAGAGTTTCTTAATGAGGCTTCTTAAAAAAAAAAAAATCTATGCAATGGAGATCATGAAATAAACTCCACACTGTCTTCTGATACGGCCTTGCTAAGAATGTAAAATGATCTTTCAAAAATATTCAAAGAATCTCTATTTCCTCAGCAGTAACTTTCTCCTTCTTTAAAAGTCATCAACATACATGTGGAGGGGATTTAAAAGAACAAAGCATTAACAACAATAAATGAATATCAGGGACAGATCAGAATGCATAAAAAAAAAAGTCATCTCTTCAGAAAAGAAAACCCTATCCCTCCAACCTCACCCTAAACCTGCAATTTATGAAATGATTTATTCAGAAAGAGCACACCTAATCTGTCTACATAATTAAATTTGAAAAGTACCATTGATTAAAAACAAAAATACATAAAGATATAATGAGTGGGAATCTAAATCTACAGGAAATCTTCAGCACAGGTAGCAGCCTTCCCATTTCTCCAAATGAAACTTCCAAATTAACCTGTTTACAAAGCCTGTCACGGAATATAATAACATTATTCTCTTAGTTTAGCAGCTCTAATCCTAACTCACTATATGATCTCACACCATTTAGATCAAATTAGAGAGTCATGAGAAGGGGGTATACAAAGTAGGTCAAAACTTGCTATTTTACTCATTAAGTCCTTCTCTACAAAATTTTATTACCTTCACTCCCCTAAGTAAATAGAGTGATGGGCAGCTGTGCAAATATTATGGTTATACGTGTGTATGTATATGCTTATTAGCCCATTTGCTCAACAGAAATAAAATATAAATTGTCCCAAATCACCTCCCCTGGTAAACAACACTAAGAGCAAAATGAAATCAGGAACGCTTTCCTTTTGCCCTCACTGACGGATTCTGTATTCTTTTAAGGTCTACGATGATATTCCTGCTGGGGCAAGGGGATGTGTTTTGGAAGAAATGCTTTCTCCTCACCTAGCAATGGCATTAATGGAATGAACTCTGAGGACAGGGACAAAATCTTACTCATTTTGGTAACTTAGTACATTAGAGTGTTCAAAATATGTTTTTCACTATTGAATGAAAATGATCAAAGCAACCTTGAGGCCAAAAGCAATTACTGGACATACCTAGTATATCTAGTATCTCTAGAAAGGAAATGAAACGATGAATAAGTACAGGTGATTATCATCATATTTAGAGGGTGCTAAAAGCACAGCAGTTTTTATACTTTTTTACACTTAAAAATTATTGAGGACACTAAAGAGCTTTTGTTTGTGGGCTAAATCTATTGATATTTAGCCTACCTGAAATTTAAACTGTCGAAATTTTAAAATATTTATTCATTTCAAATTAACAAAATAGTTACATGTCAACATAAAAATAAATCCTGTTAGGAAAATTAACTGTAATTAAAAACAAAAACAGCAAGAGTGGACTGGCTTAAAAGATGACATCTGGATTCTCTTATCTGCATCTGCATTCAATCTGTTAAAAAGTGTTGTTTATATGAAGAACATCAAGAAAAAAACAGCTTCATACAGATACGTAGGTGGAAAAGGACCTTACAGACCCTTCTAAATGTAACTTGGGGACGCTGATGTGTCCTTGGACCACAGTTGAGAACCATTGGTACAGATCAAAACAGTGAACCTAAAAGTTTATGCAATTTCCAATTTTCCCATACTTTCCTCACAGCTCAAATAGCTTATTCAGGTCTCACAGAGACCAAATGATGCACTAGTATAAGTAATGGTAGAAGGTTTACCCACTCTCAACAAAATATTAATATTCAAGTAAATGAAGTCAAGGGATAGTGGCCTAAACTCTACAATCATAATTTCAAACAAAGACATTCTATTTTTGTTACTTAATATTAAACACATGCTTCATGGAACTCATGATTCTGGGCAAGCAGCTAAATTTGTTTGATTTTAGTTTTTCAAACATAATCTCTCACCTGGAGCCCTTATCACCAAAACAAAGCTTCTGTATATTAAGACGCTGAAAAACATCCACCACCAAACTCTAAAATGTGATAAAGCCCAACAGCAATTAACAGTGAAATTCTAAGACATCACCATGTTGGGGATTAAAACTGGAACCCTTTCTGAGGAAGTCAAAATATCATCTGTCTGCAAGGTGTTAATAATAGGGTGGTATATGGGAACTCTATTTTATGCATGATTGTTCCATAAACCCGCAACTTCTCTAATTAAAAAAATAATTTTAAAAAGTTGTTCAAATCATCTAATTAAGGCAGCTCTATTTTCAGACACTATTTTGTTTCTCTCTTGTGACAAAGCATATTAAATATGGATATGAAATCAGTAGCTGTCACTTCTTTAATTCATACTTCAGTTCTATTTACAGCCTTAACTAAGTACTAACTTAGATTTCTGTATTTGCATTTTATCATCAACACGAGCATGAGTCTCCTAACATTAATGGAAAACCACTCAGCATTGGAAGAGCTTTTCTCTTTTGACATGCCAAATTTCAGGTATGAAGAGCATTCTCATAAATCTTGGCCCATGTAAACTACTGAAAGAAGGCTGCAATGCTTTCCTCAGAAAGGTAGGTAGTTTGCACCTGCCCTTCATGAGAGCTTCAGAGAAAATGGAGACAGAAAAAAAAAATTTTAAAAAGACATCTATTTAGGCAATAGATACTGTCTTCTGGTCTTTTAAAAAGAATTTTGAACATAGGTGCCCTTTTTCGGTGCCTCTTTGCTGAGCCTCTCCTAAAGGTAGCCGCACCACAGCTGGCAACATATTCAGAGTTGACACTGAATAGAAGGTACCTCAGCCCAACCTTCTTGTTTTACGGAAGTAAACATTGGCACATTTTACTAATAGAACCTCTCTTTGCAACTAATAGTTGAAAATGTCATAATTTGAATAATGTAGTGAAGGGTTTATATTGGTATTTTGGAATTTAAAAGATCCCTTACCAAGGCAGCATTCTATTGTATTTATTAAATCCAAAGAATCTTTTTTTTGATGGATCGAAGAGTGAAATGGTATATGAAATACTAGAGCACATGAATACAGAATGGAAAGTTATATACAGTCATTTTTTTTGGTATTGACAGCTCTGCCTTTTCAGAGAAGTTCACAAACACAATTAAAATATATTCATGTAATGTTAAACTGACTACTTCTAAGACACTCAAATAGATGCCCCTATTATAATGATTTTTTTCAGCCAAACACTTCTGTCATCATAAAGTTGAGATATAGTTTATAATCAGCACAGTGTCACCCATTACCCATATCTACACTAAATAAAAACAATATGACAACTGCAAAGGGCTAAAGCTGTGTAAAGTGAAGTTGTTCACTCTGACCTTTACTTTCACAGCCACGTACATAGCATTAAATATAATAAGAACATTTAAAAAAAAATCTCATTTGCAAGGTGAGGGGAAAGGATGATGTTGCCTCAAAGCCTAGTCTGAATATCAAAAATTCCATATTTTCAAAGGTGCCTTTATCTGTCAAGGTTCTCCAGAAAAACAGAACCATCAGGATATATGTGTATGTATATATGTGGGTGTGTATTTCTAGAACTGGCTTAAACAATTATAGGTCCTAGCATGTCTAAATTCTGTAGGACAGGCCAGAAGCTGGAAATTCTAGTAACAGTGATACTGAAGTGTTGAGTTCAAATTCCTTAGAATGGAAAAGGAGTGGAGGATGCAATCTTGAGGTAGATTTTTTTCTTCCACTCCCATTACAAGGATGATCTTTAAAAGTCAAATTATTAAAAATGCTAATCCCACCAATAAAATATCTCCACAGAAACACCCACCAACAAACATCTAGGCCAGTGTTTTACAAAACAACTGGACACTATAACCTAGACAAGTTATCATATAAAATTAACCACTGTAGAGCTGGGGAAAATCTTTATAGGAAACCAATCTTTCCTATGTGCAGACTTTTTAAAGGACCCTTGAAAATGAGTGCTAAAAGTTTGCTAGTCTTTTCTCTTGTCCCAGGGGAAATTCAGGTGATAAAAGAACTATTTATGAGCAAAACTTATTTCAAAATAGGAAGTGGCCACTTGAAAGGTGGAAGGAAGGGAGTCGGAGAGAAGGAGGGAAGAGGAAGGAAGGGAGGAGGGGCAGAAAGGAGGGAGGGAAGGAGGGAGGAAAAAAGAAAAAGAAAAAAGCAGTAGCCAATCATTCCAAAGGTTCTATCAAAAAAGCTAAGTTTCACCACATCAAGACAACCAAATTTCAAAATTTGGTAGGAACACTGCCTTCTTTAGTTCCTTCATCTTGGGATCACTGTATGTCACAGAAAATAATGAAAAACATCAAGTAATTGCTCAAAATCAGGAATAGGCAATGAGAAGCCCCTATTTAATTTATCAAAATATATGAAGTGGGTTTGCAAAAAAGAGAAATTAGAGATGAAACTTTTCTGAGTATTTAATTCAGTAAGCATTTACTGAGTATTGCCTTGCCAAGCACTGTGCTGGGTGCTCTGGGCAGGGCAAAACAGCATAAAATGAAGCCTCTGTTAATTTGGGATTAGCCTCAAAATGGGTACAAAGGAAAGATGACATTCTCATGTCAAAGAGGTAACCAATACAAGACAATATGTGCTTAGATGTTACAGGTAAGAAGTATAGGAATTCCTTGGAGGAAGCAATTGGTTTTGAGCAGCTGGGCCTCCAGAGGAATGAATAAAGATGGTAATAAGAGTGCCACTGTGCCTTCTGGGGACAGCAAGGGTCTGGTTTGGTTCAGAGCAGAGCATCAGTGCTGGGAGGAACAGGCAGGTCAGACACAAGAATCCATAAGGAGGATGTCTAACACAAGACTAGGAATAGGAATCCGGCTGACCAAACAGGCAATGATGAGTGAAGGGAAGAATTTCCTTTTTTGTCAGCAGGGTATTACTGGGAGAGTCATCTGATAGGTTTATGGAGTGAGAAGTGATAATGTGGATACTATGGCTATAATCCTGTGAAAATACAGTGAAATGGTACTGACAACTTTCCAGGTCTTTAATATTTTTCCACTGAGCTAACTAAAGGATCATGAACAAAGACAAATTAGGAAATACAAATAAGTCAGAGTAACTAAGAATGAGTTTCAGTTTAGTCTATTTGGTACAATATATATTCTGAAGTTAAGGGCACATTTAAAGGAAGAAATTTAAGAAATATGAACACTAAGTATTATTTTATTCCAATAAATTTAGAAATCAAGATGAAATGGATGTCTTTGTAATAAATATTAATTGACATGATTAACTTAAAATAAGGTATAAATATGAATAATCCAAAAATTATATAGGAAACCAAAAAGGTTTTTACAAGATTTATGTGGAAAAACTATATTGGGATAGTCAGTTTTATGAATAAGTTCTTAAAACTTCAAAGAATAGTTATATTACATAAACAATGTCAGGGCAAAAGAGGAAAAGCTGTCAGAGCACAGAAAAAGATGAAACACCTTCTATGAGATTAATCTAACTGATACAAAACTAGACCAGTAATAGCATGCCCCCCCCCAAGTAAACATACACATAGTACACAAAATTAACTCTCACTTGAATCCAGCAATATACTGATAGAATTAATAGGGTTTATTCAAGGAATACAAAGATGGTTTAATACTAGAAAGCTATTAAGATAAGAGATTACATATTAAAGGAGAAATACCATGATAATTTCAATAGATACTGAAAAGGCATTTGATAAAACTCAACTAGCAGAATTTGATTAAAAACAAATCTGTAAGCTAGAAATGAGAGTTTTCTTAACCTGATAAAGAACATAAACAAGAAACCTATAGCAAATATTGTACTTATGAAATACTAGAAGTAGTCGAGAGTCAGGAATAAGAAAAGGAAAAAAAACTATTAAGCAAGAAATGTTTAAGGCCTACATTAATGATCCATCTATTTTTAGTCAAGACTATATAAGAAGGTTTGAATAAATGAAGACAATCTATATTCCTATGGGAAGTCTCAATAGTATAAAAAATGTCAGTATTCTCAAATAAATTTATATATTCAATATAATCGTAGTCAAAATCAAATAGCAATTTTTAATAGAACTTGACAAGCTGAATATAAAAATAACCAAGAAGAGAAAACACATAAGAACAGTCAACAAAATTTAGAAAAAGGCAAGCTAAGGGGGACTAGCTCTATGAGATATCAATATAGACCATGAAGTAATATTCCAGATCAGGAATATACAAACAGGTCAAGAGCTTAGAAAAAGACCTATGTTTACATAATAACAGTGGAATTTCAAATCGTTGGAATATTCAATGAACGGTACTGAGATAACTGGTTATCCGTTTAGAAAAAAATAAAGGTAGATCCCTATACCTTATATTATATACCAAATAAATTCCACATGGATTCATGAGTTAATGGAGAAAAAGTTAAACTAGAAAAGTATAAAACAAAATGGAGAAATATTTTTATAATCCTGTGATGAAGAAAGCCTTCTTTCTAGGAAGACACAAGTCTAGAAGCTAAAAGGCCAATAAATTTGCACACACAACAATTTAAAACTTCTAATGGAAAACAAGATACCAAATCAAAGTTAAAAGCAAAGTGACATACCAGAAGAAAATACTTGCAATATATATAACAGACTTATTATACAGGATATATAAAAAATATAACAATATACAAAACAATAAAACAAAACAATACAAAAAAAGACAGTTAACAATAAAAACAGTAAGTGAAGAAAATGGATAGGCAAATCACCAGAACCTATAAACAGCTAACAGATACATGAAACAGTATGCAATTTCACTATCAGCTATGTAAGGAAAATGCAAGTTAAAATGAGCTATTCTTTTGCCCAAGTTGTGGAAAAAAAGGAGAGAGACAGAGACAGAGAAAGAGAACACCTAACCTTAGTAAAGGAATGGGAAACAGTCACTCTTAAACACCATTCTTAGAAGCATAAAGTGGTACAATCATTTTGAAGAGTAATTTGGCCATGTATATAAAAAAATTAAAATAAGCACATTTTGACTTATTAATTCCTCTTCTATGCATTTATCATGGAAAAATAACATGCATCATTAGTCAGGTGAAGAAATGCTCATTTGACATGCTTTGTAGCAGTAAAACATGAGAATATCCTGAAGAAGAAAAAGTTTAAAAAATAAAAAAAATAAATAAACCACAATGTGGAATACTATGCAACAGTTTAAAAAGAATTAGGCAGATCTCTGTGTGCTGACCTAGAAAGATCTCTAAAATATATTGAGTAAAATAGCAAGTTATACAGCAATGTGTCTAAAATGCTTTCATTTATATGAAAATAAATAAAACCTTATATGTACGTAAACATGTACATAACTGCATGGAAAAAGAGATAAACCCCAAAATGAATAAACAGTGGTTATCTCTAGAAAGAGTGGGAATTTGGTGGTGGTAGTTGGAGGGTGGTGTTGAAGGAGTATTTTTTACCTTTTATTCCATATAATCTACATTTATTTGTATTAAAATATATAATGTAGTCACGCTTTACTTGTGTACTTAAAAATTGGATTAAAAACTGAGAAAAAGAAAAAAAAGTAAACCAAAAAATGAATAATTAAAAAATTATGGTTTTGCTTTTTCCTGATCCTTCTTTTGACTACAAGTTGAAGGTCAGGTGACACTACAAGTGCTTGAACAAGTTCCTACCCAAATAACATAATGGAACAGAAATAATTTCTGTTATGAAAACAATGTTGAAGCACTCAAGTCCTTCTGCATTTTCACAGGGATTAACTAATGTTCCCATACATTGATTCCTGGTGAATTTACAACCATTCAATTCAATGCAGTATGTAACCCTATATCTTTATACTATACATAGCAAAATATCTATCTTTTTAGCATATGGCCCTAATAAAAGCAATATGATTTACAGATGAGCTTCAAGATAAATAAAGGCACTTTAAAAAAAGGGGGGGGGGCTTTACATTAAAATCTAAAGAGACATTTAAAGTTTGGGCATTCTTCATCATAGGAACAAATCTTCCACTTTGAGACTATTATATATCAGAAAAGCTCTATCTGTTGTATAATTATCTCTGATAAACGACCTGATGCTTTGAGCTTCATTAGAGAAGAGAAAAAAGAAAGACACTCACACGGAGAGAACTGTAAATAAATCTCCACACCATATTTCACTTTCAACCAGCCCAGCAGGAAGTCATAAAATATGGTTTGAATAGGTAATATTTTCTAAATGCTCAACTAAAAGGGGCCACTTATTGTGTCCAAACTCTGGTCTCCTGAGGCAGGCATAGTCTTAAAAAGAGAAAACAAATTTCTAATAATCCTTAAATGAAACTAAATTGATACAAACAAACAAAAAGTTTAGCTACTTGGTGGCAGTGATGTTAATTTTCTAGGGGACAGAGAAGGACTTGTCAGAAAGGAATGAAGTCTTGTAGCCATGAAGACCAATGCATGTTCAAAGACTCAAGGACATTCCAGCAAGAATATTAAAATATGCTACGAATTTTTTTTAAAAATCCCTGGGGGAGTTAGGGTATAACCAGGAACCAGTTTCCAAGGAAACAATGGAAATCTATTTGTTCAACCAAATTAACCACAGATAAAGGAGGCTCGAAATTTCTGTTTTGGAAATCACTGACACAGTAAAGAAAAACCCAGTCAACACTAAGAAATGAAGTTTAAATCATTAAAAATGTTCACTAACATTGTTGTTAGTATGGTTCTCCCCTTTTCTTCAAATTTCCTTTTTACTAAAACAAAAGCATCTCTTGGGTAGATGCAGCAGAGAAGAGTAGGAGAAAAACACAAGAATTATTAATGAAAAAGGTCTAACTGAATTCTAGCCCTGCCATGCGACTCAAGGCAGGTCACCACCCAAACCTCCTTTTTTCTCCTCTATACCTATCTCATTGTCAGGGTGATTGCAGGAACATAACATTGGTCAAACTGCTTTGTAAAAAACGGGCTGACAATTTTTTTTTTTTTTTTTGTATAGGGCCATTTCAGTCTCTGTCTCATCTACTCAATTCTGCTGTTATAACACAGAAGCAGCCATAGACAATACGTAATGAACGAGGGTGGCTGTATTCCAATAAAACTTTATTTATGGACACTGAAATTTGAATTTCATAAAATTTTCACATCACAAAATATCACTCCTTTTGATTTTTTTCAACTATTTAAATATATAAAAACTATTCTTAGTCCATGGGCCATACAAAAAGAGGTGATAGGTTACATTTGCCTCACAGGCTGTAGTTTGCCAAACCCTGTCCTAAGTTGCTATTTATTTCTAAGTATGCGCTCCACAGGCTCAGAAGAATGTTCTGTATGAGGTAGGCCTTTTGTAACTGCTTGATTAGAATTTCGGAATAAGTGAAAACAAGCCCACTTCCTAGCATTAATCTTCTCTAGTAGCAGGTAGAGGTTCTTTCCTTCTCTTGCCCAGAAAGAAACACACCAACCAACTCCCCTCTAGCACTGTAATTTCCACCCAATTTGCTACTGGTATTGGGAAAAAAAAACAACCTGGGTAGGCATGCACATCATATAACTCCCAAAAAAAAGCATGGTTAGGAATGCCCAGGCCTTTAAAAGCACAACAGGAAATCTGACATAAGAGATGAAGAAGAGGAAATTTTCTCATCTTTTAAGACCAATCTGAAAGGAAACAGAAGATGGCGGACTGGTGAGCTACACACGCAAGCTTGGTACACCAATTGGACCCCACAAGACTCACTCCCCCACTCACCAAAAAGGCTAAGCAGGGGAGAACTGGCTTGTGGAGAACAGGTGGCTTATGAATGCTACCTGCTGGTTAGTTAGAGAAAGTGTACTCCACGAAGCTGTAGATCTGATAAATTAGAGATAAGGACTTCAACTGGTCTACAAATCCTAAAAGAACCCTATCAAGTTCAGCAAATGCCACAAGGCCAAAAACAACAGAAAATTATAAAGCATATGAAAAAACCAGACGATATGGATAACCCAAGCCCAAGCACCCAAATCAAAAGATCAGAAGAGACACAGCACCTAGAGCAGCTATTCAAGAACTAAAGATGAACAATGAGACCATAGTACGGGATACAAAGGAGATCAAGAAGACTCTAGAATAGCATAAAGAAGACATTGCAAGACTAAATAAAAAAATGGATGATCTTATGGAAATTAAAGAAACTGTTGAACAAATTAAAAAGATTCTGGACACTCATAGTACAAGAATAGAGGAAGTTGAACAATGAATCAGTGACCTGGAAGATGACAGAATGGAAAATGAAAGCATAAAAGAAAGAATGGGGAAAAAATTTGAAAAAATCGAAATGGACCTCAGGGATATGATAGATAATATGAAACGTCCAAATATAAGACTCATTGGTGTTCCAGAAGGGGAAGAAAAGGGTAAAGGTCTAGGAAGAGTATTCAAAGAAATTGTTGGGGAAAACTTTCCAAATCTTCTAAACAACATAAATACACCAATCATAAATGCTCAGCGAACTCCAAATAGAATAAATCCAAATAAACCCACTCTGAGACATATTCTGATCACACTGTCAAACACAGAAGAGAAGGAGCAAGTTCTGAAAGCAGCAAGAGAAAAGCAATTTACCACATACAAAGGAAACAGCATAAGACTAAGTAGTGACTACTCAGCAGCCACCATGGAGGCAAGAAGGCAGTGGCACGATATATTTAAAATTCTGAGTGAGAAAAATTAACAGCCAAGAATACTTTATCCAGCAAAGCTCTCCTTCAAATTTGAGGGAGAGCTTAAATTTTTCACAGACAAACAAATGCTGAGAGAATTTGCTAACAAGAGACCTGCCCTACTGGAGATACTCAAGGGAGCCCTACAAGACAGAGAAACAAAGACAGGACAGAGAGACTTGGAGAAAGGTTCAGTACTAAAGAGATTCGGTATGGGTACAATAAAGGATATTAATAGAGAGAGGGGAAAAATATGACAAACATAAACCAAAGGATAGGTGGCTGATTCAAGAAATGCCTTCACGGTTATAACGTTGAATGTAAATGGATTAAACTCCCCAATTAAAAGATATAGATTCGCAGAATGGATCAAAAAAAATGAACCATCAATATGTTGCATACAAGAGACTCATCTTAGACACAGGGACACAAAGAAACTGAAAGTGAAAGCATGGAAAAAATATTTCATGCAAGCTACAGCCAAAACAAAGCACGTGTAGCAATATTAATCTCAGATAAAGTAGACTTTAAATGCAGGGATGTTTTGAGAGACAAAGAAGGCCACTACATACTAATAAAAGGGGCAATTCAACAAGAAGAAATAACAATCGTAAATGTCTATGTACCCAATCAAGGTGCCACAAAATACATGAGAGAAACACTGGCAAAACTAAAGGAAGCAATTGATGTTTCCACAATAATTGTGGGAGACTTCAACACATCACTCTCTCCTATAAATAGATCAACCAGACAGAAGACCAATAAGGAAATTGAAAACCTAAACAATCTGATAAATGAATTAGACTTAACAGACATATAAAGGACATTACATCCCAAATCACCAGGATACACACACTTTTCTAGTGCTCATGGAACTTCCTCCAGAATAGATCATATGCTGGGACATAAAACAAGCCTCAATAAATTTAAAAAGATTGAAATTATTCAAAGCACATTCTCTGACCACAATGGAATACAATTAGAAGTCAATAACCATCAGAGACTTAGAAAATTCACAAATACCTGGAGGTTAAACAACACACTCCTAAACAATCAGTGGGTTAAAAAGAAATAGCAAGAGAAATTGCTAAATATATAGAGACGAATGAAAATGAGAACACAACATACCAAAACCTATGGGATGCAGCAAAAGCAGTGCTGAGGGGGAAATTTATAGCACTAAACGCATATATTAAAAAGGAAGAAAGAGCCAAAATCAAAGAACTAATGGATCAACTGAAGAAGCTAGAAAATGAACAGCAAACCAATCCTAAACCAAGTACAAGAAAAGAAATAACAAGGATTAAAGCAGAAATAAATGACATAGAGAAGAAAAAAACAATAGAGAGGATAAATATCACCAAAAGTTGGTTCTTTGAGAAGATCAACAAGATTGACAAGCCCCTAGCTAGACTGACAAAATCAAAAAGAGAGAAGACCCATATAAACAAAATAATGAATGAAAAAGGTGACATAACTGCAGATCCTGAAGAAATTAAAAAAATTATAAGAGGATACTATGAACAACTGTATGGCAACAAACTGGATAATGTAGAGGAAATGGACAATTTCCTGGAAACATATGAACAACCTAGACTGACCAGAGAAGAAATAGAAGACCTCAACCAACCCATCACAAGCAAAGAGATCCAATCAGCCATCAAAAATCTCCCCACAAATAAATGCCCAGGGCCAGATGGCTCCACAGGGGAATTCTACCAAACTTTCCAGAAAGAACTGACACCAATCTTACTCAAACTCTTTCAAAGCACTGAAGAAAATGGAACACTACCTAACTCATTTTATGAAGCTAACATCAATCTAATACCAAAACCAGGCAAAGATGCTACAAAAAAGGAAAACTACCGGCCAATCTCCCTAATGAATATAGATGCAAAAATCCTCAACAAAATACTTGCAAATCGAATCCAAAGACACATTAAAAAAATCATACACCGTGACCAAGTGGGGTTCATTCCAGGCATGCAACGATGGTTCAACATAAGAAAATCAATCAATGTAATACAACACAGTAACAAGTCAAAAGGGAAAAATCAATTGATCATCTCAATAGATGCTGAAAAAGCATTTGACAAAATCCAACATCCCTTTTTGATAAAAACACTTCAAAAGGTGGGAATTGAAGGAAACTTCCTCAACATGATAAAGAGCATATATGAAAAACCCACAGCCAGCATAGTACTCAATGGTGAGAGACTGAAAGCCTTCCCTCTAAGATCAGGAACAAGACAAGGATGCCCGCTGTCACCACTGTTATTCAACATTGTGCTGGAAGTGCTAGCCAGGGCAATCCGGCAAGACAAAGAAATAAAAGGCATCCAAATTGGAAAAGAAGAAGTAAAACTGTCATTGTTTGCAGATGATATGATCTTATATCTGGAAAACCCTGAGAAATCGACGATACAGCTACTAGAGCTAATAAACAAATTTAGCAAAGTAGCGGGATACAAGATTAATGCACATAAGTCAGTAATGTTTCTATATGCTAGAAATGAACAAACTGAAGAGACACTCAAGAAAAAGATACCATTTTCAATAGCAACTAAAAAAATCAAGTACCTAGGAATCAACTTAACCAAAGATGTAAAAGACCTATACAAAGAAAACTACACAACTCTACTAAAAGAAATAGAAGGGGACCTTAAAAGATGGAAAAATATTCCATGTTCATGGATAGGAAGGCTAAATGTCATTAAGATGTCAATTCTACCCAAACTCATCTACGGATTCAATGCAATCCCAATCAAAATTCCAACAACCTACGTTGCAGACTTGGAAAAGCTAGTTATCAAATTTATTTGGAAAGGGAAGATGCCTCGAATTGCTAAAGACACTCTAAAAAAGAAAAACGAAGTGGGAGGACTTACACTCCCTGACTTTGAAGCTTATTATAAAGCCACAGTTGCCAAAACAGCATGGTACTGGCACAAAGATAGACATATAGATCAATGGAATCGAATTGAGAATTCAGAGATAGACCCTCAGATCTATGGCCGACTGATCTTTGATAAGGCCCCCAAAGTCACCGAACTGAGTCCTAATGGTCTTTTCAACAAATGGGGCTGGGAGAGTTGGATATCCATATCCAAAAGAATGAAAGAGGACCCCTACTTCACCCCCTACACAAAAATTAACTCAAAATGGACCAAAGATCTCAATATAAAAGAAAGTACCATAAAACTCCTAGAAGATAATGTAGGAAAACATCTTCAAGACCTTGTATTAGGCGGCCACTTCCTAGACTTTACACCCAAAGCACAAGCAACAAAAGAGAAAATAGATAAATGGGAACTCCTCAAGCTTAGAAGTTTCTGCACCTCAAAGGAATTTCTCAAAAAGGTAAAGAGGCAGCCAACTCAATGGGAAAAAATTTTTGGAAACCATGTATCTGACAAAAGACTGATATCTTGCATATACAAAGAAATCCTACAACTCAATGACAATAGTACAGTCGGCCCAATTATAAAATGGGCAAAAGATATGAAAAGACAGTTCTCTGAAGAGGAAATACAAATGGCCAAGAAACACATGAAAAAATGTTCAGCTTCACTAGCTATTAGAGAGATGCAAATTAAGACCACAATGAGATACCATCTAACACCGGTTAGAATGGCTGCCATTAAACAAACAGGAAACTACAAATGCTGGAGGGGATGTGGAGAAATTGGAACTCTTATTCATTGTTGGTGGGACTGTATAATGGTTCAGCCACTCTGGAAGTCAGTCTGGCAGTTCCTTAGAAAACTAGATATAGAGTTACCATTCGATCCAGCGATTGCACTTCTTGGTATATACCTGGAAAATCGGAAAGCAGTGACACAAACAGATATCTGCACGCCAATGTTCATAGCAGCATTATTCACAATTGCCAAGACATGGAAACAACCCAAATGTCCTTCAACAGATGAGTGGATAAAGAAAATGTGGTATATACACACGATGGAATACTACGCGGCAGTAAGAAGGACCGATCTCGTGAAACATATGACAACATGGATGAACCTTGAAGACATAATGCTGAGCGAAATAAGCCAGGCACAAAACGAGAAATATTATATGCTACCACTAATGTGAACTTTGAAAAATGTAAAACAAATGGTTTATAATGTAGAATGTAGGGGAACTAGCAATAGAGAGCAATTAAGGAAGGGGGAACAATAATCCAAGAAGAACAGATAAGCTATTTAACGTTCTCGGGATGCCCAGGAATGACTACGGTCTGTTAATTTCTGATGGATATAGTAGGAACAAGTTCACAGAAATGTTGCTATATTAGGTAACTTTCTTGGGGTGAAGTAGGAACATGTTGGAAGTTAAGCAGTTATCTTAGGTTAGTTGTCTTTTTCTTACTCCCTTATTATGGTCTCTTTGAAATGTTCTTTTATTGTATGTTTGTTTTCTTTTTAACTATTTTTTCATACAGTTGATTTAAAAAAGAAGGGAAATTTAAAAAAAAAAAAAGGAAAAAAAGATGTAGTGCCCCCTTGAGGAGCCTGTGGAGAATGCAGGGGTATTGGGCTACCCCACCTCGATGGTTGCTAACGTGACCACAGACATAGGGGACTGGTGGTTTGATGGGTTGAGCCCTCTACCATAGGTTTTACCCTTGGGAAGACGGTTGCTGCAAAGGAGAGGCTAGGCCTCCCTATAACTGTGCCTAAGAGCCTCCTCCCGAATGCCTCTTTGTTGCTCAGATGTGGCCCTCTCTCTCTAGCTAAGCCAACTTGAAAGGTGAAATCACTGCCCTCCCCCCTACGTGGGATCGGACACCCAGGGGAGTGAATCTCCCTGGCAACGTGGAATATGACTCCCGGGGAGGAATGTAGACCCGGCATCGTGGGATGGAGAACATCTTCTTGACCAAAAGGGGGATGTGAAAGGAAATGAAATAAGCTTCAGTGGCAGAGAGATTCCAAAAGGAGCCGAGAGGTCACTCTGGTGGGCACTCTTACTCACAATTTAGACAACCCTTTTAGGTTCTAAAGAATTGGGGTACCTGGTGGTGGATACCTGAAACTATCAAACTACAACCCAGAACCCATGAATCTTAAAGACAGTTGTATAAAAATGTAGCTTATGAGGGGTGACAATGGGATTGGGAAAGCCATAAGGACCACACTCCACTTTGTCTAGTTTATGGACGGATGAGTAGAAAAATAGGGGAAGGAAACAAACAGACAAAGGTACGCAGTGTTCTTTTTTACTTCAATTGCTCTTTTTCACTCTAATTATTATTCTTGTTATTTTTGTGTGTGTGCTACTGAAGATGTCAGGGATTGATTTAGGTGATGAATGTACAACTATGTAATGGTACTGTGAACAATCGAAAGTACGATTTGTTTTGTATGACTGCGTGGTATGTGAATATATCTCAATATAATGAAGATAAAAAAAATTAAAAAAAATTAAAAAAAATTAAAAAAAAAAAGACCAATCTGATAAGCATGTGACTAAAGGTGACCAATCATCTAATATCATTTAAAAACAACAAAACTGACTCTAGTGTTTTAACTACAACTTGAAGAAAGTTGGGTCAAGAAACTAACTACAAATCATACTTTACAGCTCCCCTAGGAAAAACCTGGACATGGGGAGAACAGTTAAATAAATAGCAAAACCAGAAAGAAATGTTTTGTTCCATTTAAGTATTTGTCCAACGGCTCTTCCTCTGTATAGTGTATATTTGCATGCAATGTTCTTTAGACTGTAAATCACTATACAGGTAGGCAGCTATGATGTGGTAGCAAAGAGCCAGCTCAGGAGCCAGGCTGCTCTGTGATCCTGGATAAGATACTGGCTCACTCTGTTTCCATTTCCACATCTGTGAAATGTGTAATGGATACAATAATCTGTGAAACTGACACGATACATACCATTAATACAGTATTTAAATGCTGTAATAAGTTCTTTAGTTACTACTTGAACTTTGTTCACATTTTATTTTTTAATTTCTTTCATTTTTAATTGTGGTAAAATATCCATCTAATAAAAATCATTTTAACCATTTTAAGTAACAATTCTTTGACAGTAAGAACACTGATAATAGTAACTTTCATTACTATCTATTTCCAGACTATTTTTATCAACCCAAACCAAAATTCATACACATTTAGAAATAACCCCCCATTTCCCTCTCCTCCCACCCCTGGTAATCATTACTCTGCTTTCTCTCTCTATGAATTTGCTTATTCTAAGTATTTCATACTTGTCCTTAAGGGTCAGACTTACTTCACTACATGGTGTCTACAAGGTTCATCTATGTTGCAGCATGTCCCAGCACGTCATTTCCTTTTACGGTTGAATAATATTCCACTGTATGGATATATCACATTTTGTTCATCCATTCTAGAGTTGATGGACACTTCTGTTGCTTCCACCTTTTGGTTACTGTGAATAATGCTGCGATGAACAATCTGTGTAAGTTTCTACTTCCAATTCTTTTGGGTATATACCTAGGAGTGGAACTGCTGGGTCATGTGGTAATTCTATACTTAACTTTCTGAGAAACCACCAAACATTTTTCATAGCAAATGCACCATTCTACTTTCCTACTAACAATATACAAGGGTTCCAATTTCTCTGCATACTCACCAACACTTATTTTCAACTATTTTTTTAACAATAGCCATCCTAGTGGGTATGAAGGGTATCTTGTAGTTTTAATTTGCATTTCTCAAGTAGCTAATGCTGATGAGCATCTTTTCATATATTTTATTGGCCATCTGAATATCTTCTTTGGAGAAATGTGCATACAAATCCTTGGTCCATTTGTTAACTGTTGTCTTTTTGTGGTTGAGTTGTAATTCTATATATATTCTGGATATTAAACCCTTGCCAGATACACGGTTTCTAAATATTTTCTCCCATTCTACAAGCCATCTTTTCACTTTCTTGATAATATTCTTTGATGCACAAGAGTTTTTAATTTTGATAAAGTATATTTCATTCAGTTTTTCCTTTTGTTGCTTCTGCTTTTGGTGTAACATCTAAAAATCCATTGCCTACTATAAAGTCCTGAAGATATATCCCTATATTTTTCTACAAGAATTTTATAGCATTAGATCTTAAATTCAGATCATTAATCCATTTTAAATTAATTTTTGTACATGGTGAGAAGTAGGGGTCCACATTCATTCTTTTATATGTGGATTTTCAATTGTCCCAGCAACATTTGTTGAAAAGATTATTTCCCCACTGATTGGACTTGGCATCCTTGTCAAAAATAAAACGGCCATAGATGGGTGGATTTCTCTCTTAACTCTAAATTAACTCTAAATACCAATGGTCCATCTGTTTATCCTTAAGCCAGTAGCAAACTGTTTTTTTTTTCCACTTGTAGGAATTTTATTCAACAGTGAATCCTTTTGTAAAAATTTCATTGTATAAGTACACACACACACACACAATATGACTGAACAAGGCTAATAGTGTCAATAACAAGAAATATTTCACTGTTTACCCTTAAGCACCTTTTGAATATTATGAATGTATTATACACACATAAAAATGTTTAAAGGAGCAAAAACATATTCTATATAGCAACATAATGTTAAAATATTTCTTGATACTTTTTCTGTAACGGAACTCTAATAGTAATTTATATGGAATCAATACATAAAGGAACATTTTAATTGGAATGGATGGGAAAACCTCTTCTTAAACCCAACTCATAAAAATTAGCAGCAGCAGCCACTTTTTTGGGAAACCCAAAGCCCAGAATCCAGAAATTCCCATTTATATTCAAGAAAGCAGGCAGCACTGAGGTTGATTAGGAAACAACACAGCAATCATTGGGATGCAAGTCAATTTAGCTACGGGCTCTTGACCATTTGCTGTTTATTAAAACAACGCCCATTCAAAAAGAGAGACGTTGGTGTGTTCAAAACAGATCACTTCTCCTTCCCCATTAGAATCTTTTCATTAACTTCTTATTCATCTTCACATATTCAGGGCACAACATATTATCTTCCTCATCTGCAAATGCAGAAGTACAGGGTGAAGAGAGAGATCATCCTGTTGGGAGCATCAAGTACCAACGCCTGTCCTGCACGGAACTACAGATGAACCCAACCCTTTGTGTCTGCAGGGAGAACTCTGCCATGGACCAGACACCATCTGGCATTAGAGGCTTGCAGCAAAATGTCTCAACAGAAGTAGGAATGGGACATGAATTAACAGTCTTAAGCTGAGCTGCTCTTGCAGCAATTCTTGTCCATGATGCCAATATTGCCTCCTGAGCTGAAGTTATCACTTCAAATCTATTAGTCATTTCTTCTCTCTCCCTTCTCTTACCACTTTTCTGATCCTTTGCTATCTTGGTCATCGTCTTGCATTTCTTTGAACACGACTGCACCTTGGCTCCCATGGTGTGTCAGGAATATCCTGTTCTTACTCAGGGTAAGCATGTTGCTGGAGCCTTAGTTAAACCTCTATTTTCAGGCCATCGGTTCTCAAATAAAAATGCTAGCATCACTTCCAAAAAGTGTTCCCAGTGTACTTTATTAACTGGAGGCAAAATGGTCTCCAAAGAAATCATTGGTACTTTAGGTTTTGTGCAAGCTTTGAATTGCTCATTCATTTGAGGAAGATGAAATTACTCAACTTACCTCCAGCTTTTCATTATTTATTTCATCTTGAAGTCCTCATTATTGGCCCAGGTAATAAAATCATTCTAAAAATACTTATTCAATGCCTTGATACTAAATACTTTATACTTTTTCCTAGACTTCTTTGGTTTAGCTTGTGCAGTTGAAGTACCTGGTTCCATTTGATGCTCCTCTTGAGGTTCCTCTTTTATTGGAACTATGTGATTATCACATGTTCCTCCTCTAATTCCTCCTTTCAAAGACATTCTTTTTCATTCAAACCTAAGGGTGAAGAAACCCCGTTCCAGTCCTCACCACATTGTTTTAAATACTATTGTTTAGTAGTAAGTTTTGAAATGACAACGTGTGCATCCTCCAACTCTGTTGTTGTACTTCAAGGTTGTTTTGGCCATTTGGGGCCACTTGTGATTCCATATGAATTTCTGAAAAAAAGCTGCTGGATTTTGATAGGAACTGCATTGACTTTGTAGACCACTTAGGCAGTACTGACATCTTAACATTAAGTCTTACAATCCATGAACATGAGATGTCTTTCCACTTATTTGGGTCTTTAATTTCTTTCAGCAATGTTTTCTGGTTCTCAGGATCTAAGGTGAAATATATTAAATATATTCATAGGTATTTATTCTTTTCTATACCATTATAAATTGAATTGTTTTCTTGACTACATTTTCAGGTTGCTCATTACTGTGTATAGAAACTGAACTGAGTTCTGTGTATTTATTTTGTATCCTGCAAATTTGCTGAATTCATTTATTAATTCTAGTAGCTTTCTTGTGGATGTTTTAGGATATTTTACATATAGGATCATAGCATCAGCAAATAGGGACAATATGACTTCTTCTTTTTCAATTTGGATGCCGTTTATTTCTTTCTCTTGCCTGACTGCTTTGGCTAGAACTTCTAGCACAATGTCGAATAACAGTTGTGACAGCAATGGCATCCTTGTCTTGTTGCTTATCTTAGGGGGAAGGCTTTCAATCTTTCACTATTCATTATAATATTTGTTGTGGGTTTTTTATAAATGCACTTTATCATATTGAGACTATTCCCTCCTATTCCTACTTTTCAGAGTGTTTTTATCATGAATCAATGTTAGATTTTATCAAATGGTTTTTCTAGATCAATTTAGAGAATCATGCGAGTTTTTTCCTTCATGCTATATGTGGTGTATTACATTGATTTTCTTATGTTGAACCATCCTTGCATACCTAGAATAGATCCCACTGGGTCATGGTGTTTAATGATAGTGTTGGCTTCAATTTTCCAGGTAATTTTTTTTTTAGAATTTTTTCATCTATATTTATAAGGGATATTAGTCAGTAATTTTCTTTTTCTTGTGCTGTCATCAGGCTTTGGTGTAAGGATAGCACTGGCCTCATAGTACAAGTTAGGAAGTAATCCCTCCTCTTCTATTTTGTGAAAAAGTTTGAGAAGAATTGGAGTTAGGTTCTTTAAATGTGTGGAAGAGTTCAGCAGTAAAACCTGGTCCTGGACTTCTTTTTTGGGGAGGTTTTCTGTTTTGCTTTTTTTTAAATTCAGTTTTATTGAGGTATATTCACATATCATACAATCATTTGTGGTATACAATCTACTGTTCACAGTACCATCATACAGCTGTGCATTCATTACCCCAGACTATTTTTTTAACATTTTCCTTATGCCAGAAAAAGTAAAAGAATAAAAAATAAAAGTAAAAAAGAACACCCAAATAACCACCCCCACCCTATTTTTCATTTAGTTTTTGTCCCCATTTTTCTACTCATCCATCCACACACTGGATAAAGGGAGTGTGAGCCACAAGGCTTTCACAATCACACTGTCACCCCTTGTAAGCTACATTGCTATACAATCGTCTTCAAGAGTCAAGGCTACTGGGTTGCAGTTTGACAGTTTCAGTTATTTACTTCCAGCTATTCCAATACATTAAAACCTAAAAAGGGTTATCCATACAGTGCTTGAGAATGCCCACCAGAGTGACCTCTCCACTCCATTTGGAATCTCTTAGCCACTGAAACGTTATTTTGTTTCATTTAGCATTCTCCTTTTGGTCAAGAAGATGTTCTCAATCCCACGATGTTGGGTCCAGATTCATCCTCAGGAGTCAAATCCTGCGTTGCCAGGGAGATTTACACCCCTGATAGTCAGATCCTATGTAGGGAGGAGGGCAGTGAGTTCACCTGCTGAGTTGGGTTAGCTAGAGAGAGACAAACACATCTGAGCAACAAAGAGGTACTCAGGGGGAGACTCTTAGGTACAATTATAAGCAGGTTTAGCCTCTCCTTTGCAGTAATGAGCTTCATAAGGGCAAGCCCCAAGACAGAGGACTCGGCATACCAAACTGCAGGTCCTCAGTGTTTGCCAGAACATCAGCAACAATCCAGGTGAGGAAGTACAACACTTTTGCATTTCCCCCCAGCTCCACAGGGGGGCTCTGCATATATATTTTTATTCTCTACCCAAATTACTTTGGCATGTGTTGCTATTTCACATTAACCTATACAAATGTACCAGGTCTCACTTCCTATTCAAAGTTCCAGTTAACTATAGTATTTGAACAAACTGTACAAGTTAAATTGTTTAGGAAATATAGATCCTGCACCAAATAAACATCTCTTCCCTTGGTCTCATATGGAAGTTGAAGTTTTAAAACACAGTATCATCCTTTACCCTTTGGCCCAATTTGCCCTAGTCCTAACCAGATCTGCTTCATTCATATCTCTAGTTGAAGTCCAGACTCTTTTCCAACTTTTTTAACAGTTGCTGTATGTATTAATACTGACATTCATATCTGCTAGCTCTAGCTCTGAGTTTCAGGTGTCACACAGATACCCAAAGTTCCAGGGATCCATCAGGTTATACACAAAGGGATCAGCATCTCAGAATCTGGAGACAGCCATTACAATTCAGGAACAGATGTGACTGCTTTAAGAGCTTACAATCTAGGAACCATTACAATAAGCAATCCCCTGATAAGCTGTGCTCTAAGATTCAATTCTGAGTTTATACACTGTAGTTAGTCCATATTGGTGAGGCATTGTAGCATGTGCCTTTGCTTCTGGTGTACTTCACTCAAAATGCTGTCTACAGGATCCACTCACCTTGTGAATCTCACAGCTTCACTCCTTCTCGCAGTTGCTCAATATTCCTACATATTGGATGCACGCACTATAGTTCACCATCCTGTTCCTCAGTCAATGTACCCTTTGGCCACCTCCACCCATGGCAAATCATGCATACTGCCTCCATAAACACCAGTGTGCAAATGTCTTTGGGAGGTTTTTGATTATTGATTCAATTTCTTGTTACAGGTCTGCTGAGGTCTTCTATTCTCTTCTTCCATCAGATTAGATGATTTGTATGTTTCTAGAAATTTGTCCATTTCATTTTAAAATTTATTGGCAATTAATTGTTCATATTACCCTCCTGTAATCCTTCTTATTTCTGTAAAGTTGTTATGCCCCACTTTCATTACTGATTTTACTTATTTGTGTACTCTCTCTCTTTTTGTCAGTCTGACTAAAGGTTTGTCTATTTTACTGATCTTAAAACAAAAAATTCTTCTAGTTTCATTGAGTCTATTGTTTTGTTTTTTCCTCTATTTCACTTATCTCTTCTCTAACCTTTACTATTTCCTTCCTTCTACCAACTTTAGGTTTAATTTGCTCTTCTTGTTCTAGTTTCTTAAGGTGTGAAGTTAGCATATTGATTTATGATCTCTTCTTTTGAAATATAGGCAATTAGAGCTACAAATTTCCCTAGGCACTGTCTTCACTGTATCCCATAAGTTGTGTTATGTTGTGTTTTCATTTACATTCATCTCAAGATTATTTCCTAATTTGCCTGACGATTTCTTTCCTTCTTTGACCATTGGGTGTTTAATGGTGCGTTGTTTAATTTCCACATCTTTGTAAATTTTCCAGTTTTCCTTCTGTTACTGATTTCTAGCTATATTCCACTGTGGTCCATGAACATTTTAAAATCTATTAAGATTTTATTTGTGGCCTAACGTGGTCTATCCTGGAAAATGTCCCATGTACACTTGAGAAGAATGTGTATTCTGCTGCTAAGAGCGTTCTAGATTTGTCCCTTAGGTCTAATTGGTTAATAGCGTTGTTCAAGTCTCTATTTCCTCATTGATCTTCTGTTTAGATGTTCTACCAATTACTGTAAGTGGTGTATTGAAGTCTACAACTATTACTGTAGGACTATCTATTTCTCCCTTCAAATCTGCCAATTTTTATGTCATATATTCTGGGGTTCTGTTGAGGGAATATATGTTTATAATTGTTCTTCATACTGGATTGAACCTGTTATCAATACATAATACCCTTCTTTGTCTCTTAAAAGACTTGAACTCTATTTCATCTGAAAAAATTATAATCCTTTCTTTTCATTACTTTTTGCATGGGATATCTTTTTCCACCCTTTAACTTTTAACCTCTCTGCGTCTTTGTACCTGAAGTGATTCTATTGAAAACAGCATGTGTATAGAGCACACTTTTCCACCCAATCTGCTAATCTCTGTCATGTAATGAGGGAGGAGTTACTGAGAAGGAAGAATTTAATTCTGCCAATTAACTACTTGTTTTCTGTATGCTTAAATATTTTTGTTCCTCAAATACTCTATTACTTGCTTTGTATTTAGTTGCTTTTTTGAAAATATCATTTTGATTCCCTTCTTCTTTCCTTTTCTCTGTATTTTTTTGTTATTTTCTTATTAGTTACCTTGGTAATTACAATTAACATCTTAGATTACTAACAGCCTAGCTTGACTAGTACCAATATAGATTCAGTATACACAAACCCTATACTGTTACATATCTCCATCCCTCCTCATTTATATTACTGTCTCAGACTGTATCTTTATACATTGCATGCCAATTAACTAAGATTTTAAATATTATTTTACACATTTGCCTAATAAGTCAACTGAGTTACCAGCCAAAATTACAATGATACAGGACTTAATGTTTATCTACGTAACTACCTTTTCTAATGTTACTTATTTATTCATGTGGCTTCAAGTTATTGTCCAATGTCCTTTTATTTCAGCCTGTAGGACTCCGTTTACAATTTCTTGTAGAGCAGGTCTTCCAGTAATGAATTCTATCAGCTTTTGAGTATCTATTAAATGCCTTAATTTCTCCTTTATTTTTGAAAGATAATTTTGCCAAATACAGAACTCTTAGTTGACAGTTCTTTAGGAACTTTTAAAAAAGGCCATCCCACTGTCTCCTGGCTTCCATGGTTTCTGATGAGAAATATATGATTAATCTTATTGGGGATCCCCTGTAAGTGAAATGTCCCTCTCTCTTGCTGCTTTCAAAATCCTCTTTCATTAGATTTTAACATTTGTGCTACAATGTGTACTGGTAATCTCTTACTTGTCTTCAAGTTTGCTGATCCTTTCTTCTCCCTGTCCAAATCTGCTGTTGAATCTAATGAGTTTTGCATTGCAATTACTGGACTTCACAGCTCCAAAATTTGTTTGGCTCATTTTCATAACTTTCATCTCTTTATTTTCTTCACTCTTTTCCTGATTTCCATTAGGAAATGGAATGTATATGGATTCCTTTAGCTCACTAAACATATTTAAACAGTCGGTTTAAAGTCTTTGACTAATACCTCCATTGTATGAATTTCTTCAGGGATAGTTTCTAGCAAATTCTTTTTCCTGTGAATGGGCCATCATTTCATGTTTCTTTGTGTATTTTATAATTTTTTGTTGAGAAGCGCACATTCTGAGAATTCTGTTGTTACAACACTGGATATAGAGTTCTCCCACTTCTCTGGGGTTGCAAGGCTTCTGTTGTTGTGGGCTGAAGTAGTCAATTTGTGACTTTTCCCAAACTATTTCTGCTCCCAAATGGGGAAGGGAAAGAGAGAAGGGGGATGGGGGGCGTACTGCCTCTTAAGAATCCTCTGCCACTTTTGCCAGGGTGGTGGGGAGGGTGGTGGTGCAGAAAAGTGGCTGCCCTCAGCAATCTGAAGTAACTGACTGTCCCCTGCCCCCTCTGCCCTCCCCACCCCCAGCAATCTGAAATAACTGGTTAAAACCAGTGATCAGCAATCAGGCCACACACCTGCAATTTTGGAGGGCTAGGTTCTTATAGCCCACCCTGGCACCAGCAAGCTGCACCAGGAACCTGGACTACAGTCCCCACTGATGCCCACCACATGGTTGTGGGAAGGGGGATAATAGCCGCTTCACTGAGGGTGTATTGGAAGGTGAAATTCTCTTTTATTTACCACACTTTTCCAGTCTCTTCCTCCAGGTCATCCCTAGATGCTGTACAGTGTTCCACAAGACTCCAAAGCTTCAAAATATTAATTCAGACAGTTCCTGCCAGTTTATTAGCTGTTTTGGTGGCGAGACTGACTCCTGAGCTTCCTACTCCACCATTATCCCCAATCCTCCTCTACAGAGTTGTTTTTTAATCACTTAAAGTTTTATTCCAAGAGCCTACTTGTTATTTCAAGCATTGTGTTCCATTTGACGTAGCATTTCCATTCACCACCTAGGACACCTTCCCTTTTATTTGAAAGTAACATTTATTTACAATAAGAAGACTAATGACTAATGCTTTCGTTTGCACTCATGCAAGTCCAGTTCTAACATCTGTGGATGTATGAAATTTTAAGTATTTACATGGGGTGCATTCTGGTATAAAAGGTATAGTGGTTAGAATGGTACACAGTAGACAATTAAATCCTTCTTTAATTTGCTGTGAATGTTGCCTGACAGATTGTAGAAAAGAGCCATAAAGTACTATTAACTTTCAGGTTACCTACTCACAAATGTTTTATCCTTTATCTCTTGATGCATAGTATTCCCATTCATCTTGTCTGTCTGACAAGTGCATTTCCTCAAAATACCAAAGATCCATTATATATTACTTAGGGTAAGAATGGATTTATCACATCTAATTTTTTATGGGTTTTTTTTTCTCTATAGTTTATCAGAGAAATGGTTATAAATCATTTTCTAGGATAGACCACATGTTGGGTCACAAAGTAGTTCTCAATAAATTAAAAAAGATTGAAATTATACAAAACATTTCTTGGACCATAATGGGATGAAGCTGGAAATCAATAACAGGTGGAGGGCTGGAAAATTCACAAATACATGGAGGTGAAACAATACACTCGTAAAACAACCAGTGGGTCAACGAAGAAATCATAAGAGAACTCAGTAAATATCTCAAGGCAAAATGAAAATGAGAACACAACACATCAAAACTTATGGCTGCAGTGAAGGAAGGGCTGAGAGGGAAATGTATTGCCTTAAACACCTATGTTAAAAAAGAAGAAACAGCAAAAATTGAGGATGTAATTGCTCACCTGGAGGAACAAGAAGAATAATAAACTAACCCCAAAGCAAACAGAAGGAAAGAAATAGAGATTAGAGCAGAAATAAATGCAATTGGGAACATGAAAACAACAGAGAGGATAAACAAAATGAGAAGTTTGTTCTCTGAGAAAACCAATGCATTTGATGCACCATTACCTATGTTGACAAATTAAAAAAGAGAGTGGATGCAAATAAGTAAAATCAGAAATGGGAGGGGGTACATTACTACTAACCCTGTGGAAATAAAAGAGATAATGGGAGGATACTATGAGCAATGTATACTAACAAATGAAACAACTTAGACAACTTCCTGGAAACACACCAACAACCAACAATGACTTGGGAAGAAATGGAAGACCGCAACAGCAAATCACAAGTAAAGAGATTGAATCAGTCATCAAGAACCTCCCAAGAAAGAAAAGCCCAAGACCAGATGGCTTCTCATGTGAATTCTACCAAGCATTCAAGGAAGAATTAGTTTCAATCCTGCTCAAACTCTTCAAAAAAAATGAAGAGGAGGGAAACTACCTAACTCATTCTATGAAGTCAACATCACCCTAATACCAAAGCCAAACAAAGATACTACAAGAAAATTACAAACCATTCTCTCTAATGAATATAGATGTAAAAATCCTCAACAAAATATTTGCAAATCAAATCCAGAAGCACATTAAAAGAATTCTACATCATGACCAAGTGGATGTTATTCCAGATATGCAAGGCTGGTTCAACACAAGAAAATCAATTAATTTAATGCACCACATCAACAAATCAAAGGGGAAAAAACCACATGATCATCTTGATTGATGAAATTCAGCATTCTTTCTTGATGTAAACTCTTCCAAGGATAGGAATAGAAGGAAACTTCTCAACATGATAAAAGGAATATATTAGAAGCCTACAGCTAACATAATACTCAATGGTAAAAGACAGAAAGACTTCCCACTAAGATTTTGAACAAGACAAGGATGCCCACTGTAACCACTGCTATTCAACATTGTGCTGGAAGTTCTACATGGAGCAATTAGGCAAGAAAAAGAAATAAGAGGCATTCAAATTGGAATGGAAGAAGTAAAATTTTCACTGTTTGCTGATGACATGATCCTATAGATAGGAAACCCAAAAAATCTACAGCAAAGCTATTAGAGCTAATAAACGAGTTCAGCAAGTGGCGGCATACAAGTTCACCATTCAAAAAATCAGTAATGTTTCTGTACACTAGTAATGAGCAATCTGTGGTGGAATTCAAGAAAAAAAATTCCATTTACAATAGAAGCTAAAATAATCAAATATTTAAAAATAAATTTAATCAAGGACATAAAAGACCTATACACAGAAAACTACAAAACATTGCTAAAAGAAATCAAGGAGGAGCTAAATACATGGCAGGACATACCAAGTTCATGGATTGGAAGACTAAGCATAGTAAGAGGTCAGTTCTCCCCAAAATGATTTATAGATATAATGCAATACAAAACAAAATACCAGCAACTTACTTTGCAGAAATAGGAAAACCAACCGTCAAGTTTATTTGGAAGGACAGGGTGCCCCGAATGGCTAAAAACATCTTGAGAAAGAAAAATGAAGCTGAAGGTCCAACACTATCTGACTTTAAAGCATACTGCAAAACTATGGTGGTGAAAACAGGATGGTACTGGCATGAAGATAGACATATTGATCAATGAAATCAAATGAGAGCTCAGAAACAGATCCTCTCGTCTACGGACAACTGATTGTTGACAAGGTGACCAAGACTACTCAACTAGGACAGAACAGCATCTTCAACAAATGGTGCTTTGAGAACCAGATATCCATATTGCAAAGAATGAAAGAGGAATCCTATCTCACACCTTACACTAAAATTAACTCAAAATGGATCAAAGACCTAAACACTAAAAAACTCTTAGAAGAAAATATAGGCAAACATCTTAAATATTTTGTGGCATGAGATGGTTTCCTAGACCTTACCCCAAAGTATGAGCAACACTTCAAATGCATCAAATGACCTTTGTCAGGAAAGTGAAAAGACAGCCTACTCAATGGGAGACAATATTTTGCAAAAAAATTTCCAATAAGGGTTTAAAATCCAGAATACATAAAGAGATCCTACAATCAACAAAAATAGAAACTACCCAATTTAAAAAACTGGGCAAAAGAAGAAATACAAATGACTCAAAAGCATATGAAAAGATGTTTAACTTCACTAGCTATCAGGGAAATACAAACAAAAACCACAAGGAGATACCATCTCACAGCTACTATAGTGGTCATTATCAAAAAAATATATAGAAAACTATAAGTGCTATAGAAGATGTGGAGAAATAGGTACATGTATTCAATGTTGGTGGTAATATAGAATGGCGCAGCCTCTCTGGAAGGCAGTCTGGCAGTTCCTCAAGAAGCTAAGTATAGAATTGCCATAGGTTCTGGTTTGCCAAAGCTGCCAACCCGCAAAATACCAGAAATAGATTGGCTTTTTTTTTTCAATTTTATTGAGATATATTCAAGTACCATACAATCATCCATAGTGTACAATCAATTGTTCACAGTACCGTTATATAGTTGTGCACTCATCACCACAATTTTTGAACATTTTCATTACCACACACAAAAAATAATAATAAAAGTTAAAGTAAACAAGAACATTCAAAACTTCCCATACTCCCTCTCTATAATTCATATACTTTTTGTCAACACTTTTCTATTCCTCTGTCCATACACTGGATACAGGGAGTGTGAGCCACAAGGTTTTCACAATCACACAGTCACACAGTATAAGATATATAGTTATACAGTCATCTTCAAGATGACTACTGCGTTGCAGTTCAACAGTTACAGGTATTTCCTTCTAGCTATTCCAATACACTAAAAACTAAAAAGGGATATCTATATAATGAATAAGAATACGTCCAGAATTACCTCTTGACTCTGTTTGAGATCTCTCAGCCACTGAAACTTTGTTTCATTTCTCCTCCTCCCCGAAACTATATATGTCTACAGAGAAGTCTACGGAATTTTAATCATTAGAAACATTTTCAAAAAACAGTGTAGGAGAGAAAATGGCAGCATAGGGAGGTGTAGGATTTAGTCCATCCTTCAGGGCAGCTAGTAAATAGCCAGATGACACAACTGGGGGACTTCTAAGACCAGATGCACATCAGACACGAGCCAGGAATGACTGAAGAGGAGGACTGATAAATTGCAGCAAAGAGCTGTAAGCAAATCCTTCCGCACTGTGAAGGCTGGTGCCCCTCTCCCACTGGCACAGCAGGCTGACTTCGAATCACTCCCTGGTGGGGAAACAGAAGCCCTCCCTACTAAGGAAAGGGGGCTCAGCCAGGCTCCAACTGCAAATTTGATTAACAAATTCAGACAACTGAATATCAGCTCCACACACAGATAAAACTACAACTCAAACAAGAAACAAGGAGTTTTTGTTTCAGTACCATTCTCAGTAGGGAGGAAGCAGGGATGAAGAAAGAAAGAAAGAGGAAAAAAAAAGACAAAAAAAACAGATTTCTGGAGTTGGCTGAGCTCACATTGCTGAAAAAGGGCTGTGACCCAAGAAAAGGGGCACACAGAGCCGGGTACCAACTGTAGCTGTTGACTGGCAAACCTGGGGGGGGGGGGGCAGGGTCTAAGAACAGAATTTGTTTTAAACAGCCCATTAAAGAAAGCAGCCAGCATTCTCTGTTTTCATCCCCTGAGCAGCGGTGGAAGTAGGGTTGAATGAGAGACAAAGTAACTGTGGAGGAGATAGTTCCCTAAAGGGTGTATCTTCCCCAAGAAAAGGGGAGCAGGGCCCAGCACAAGTGGTTACTCTCACTCAGAGAATTTACACCCCAGACACCAGGATAACAGCAACAGTTTCGCCCTACAAAAGGTGGAGCCCAGAGTGACTCAAACAGGCTGCAACAGGTGCATAAGTGGGGCTGCTTGAGAGCCCTGTAGCTTTTCCAGCATGCAGGGAACGGGGGCTGAAGAGTGGCTTCTCCCCAAGAACACAGGGGGCAAGGCCCTATACAGTGATGACTGTTATTTACAGAATTTAGATGCCAGGTGCTGGAAAAATAAAAATAGTTTAAGCCTTCCCCTCAGCCTCTGTCTCAACCATCCCCTGGCAGTACCACTTTAGGCCTATAGGGAGCAGTGGGCTGACAAGCACCATCTGCTGGGCAGGACAGGAAAAGCACAGAATCAGGAACTTCACAGGAAAGATGGACACCCTGCTGAGTCTCATCCCCAGGGAACCTCGATACTGATCTACACCCGTTTCATGAGTCCAGGATCTGTCTTGTCTGGGAAAAACGAACTGGAGTAGAGTCAATCTGGGGGGACCCTCCTCCCAGAAACAGCCATCCAGGTAAAATATGCTAGAATTAATGAAAGGAGTGTTAAAAACAAGGAGGCAAAACAAAACAAAAAGCAGCAGAGCAACATTCCCTGAGGAGGAAAAGGAAAGAGAAAGCCTTTTCCTAGGGGTGAAACAACTGCACAAAAAAGGGCAATCTCAAAACACATTCCACATACGCAGGGCAAGAATCAGAAAAATAAGAGCAGAAACAATTCTGATCAGTCAAACTGAAGCTATGCTAGAGGTCTAGAATAAATTGAACCAAATGTCAAAGAACACTTAAAGCACAAAGCCAACCACAAAGAAAACCCCAGGCAAAAGAGAGAAAATCTCCTCCAGAATAAACTAATCTAGAAAATCTGATGCCTAGACACCAGCAAAAAACCATAATCCATACTTGGAAGCAAGAAGATATGGCCTAGTCAAAGGAAAAAAGTAAAAGAAGACTCTGGGTGACCATAAAGAAGAACTTGGAAGCTTGCATTAAAAAAAAAAAAAAAAAAAAGTCAGCACTTATGGGAATGAAAAGCACAATAGAAGAATGAAAAACACAATGGAGACATACAACAGCAGATTTGAAGAGGCAGAGGAAAGGATTAGTGAACTAGAGGACAGATCATCTGAAATCCTACACATAAAAGAACAGATAGAGAAAAGAATGGAAAAATATGAGCAGGGTCTCAGGGAACTGAATGACAATATGAAGTACATGAATATATGTGTTATGGGTGTCCCAGAAGGAGAAGGGAAAAGGGACAGAAAGAATAATTGAGGAAATAATTGCTGAAAATTTCCCAACTCTTAAGACATAAAATTACAGGTCCAAGAAGTGCAACGTACCCCAAACAGAATAGATCCAGACAGACCTACTCCAAGACACTTACTAATCAGATTGTCAAATGCTAAAGACAAAGAGAGAATTCTGAAAGCAGCAAGAGGAAAGCAATCCATCACAGACAAGAGAAGCTTGATAAGGCTAAGTGCAGATTTCTCAGCAGAAACCATTTAGGTAAGAAGGCAATAGTATGACATATTTAAGATTCTGAAAGAGAAAAACTGCCAGCCAAGAATTCTATATCTGGCAAAACTGCCCTTCAAAAAAGAGAGAGTTCAAAATATTTACAGATAAATAGACATTGAGAGAGTTCATTAACAAGTGACCTGCTCTACAAGAAATTCTAAAGGGGATGCTACAGGCTGATAAGAAGAGACAGGAGAGAGACGTTTAGAGGAGTGTAGAAATGAAGATTATCAGTAAGGGTAATTAACATGGTCAAGAGAGAGAAAAAATATGATGTGACATATAAAACCCAAAGGACAAAATGATTGAAGAAAGTGCTCCCTTTACAGTAATAATATTGAATGTTAGTGGAATAAACTCCCCGATCAAAAGATATAGACTGGCTGAATGGATTTAAAAACAAACAAACAAACAAAAAAACAGGATCCAGCTATATGTTATCTACAAGAGATTCACTTTACATCCAAGGACAAAAAATGACTGAAAGTGAAAGAATGGAAAAAGATATTCCATGTAACCACCAACCAGGAAAGAGTGGGGATAGCTATACTAATATCAGACAAATTGGACTTTAAATGTAAAACAGGTAAAAGAGACAAAGAAGGACACTATGTATTAATAAAAGGAACAATTCATCAAGAAGATATAATAATCATAAATATTTATGCACCTGGTGAGAGTGCCCAAAATACATGAGGCAAACAATGGTAACACTGAAGGGAGCAATAGACACCTCTACAATAAGAGTTGGAGACTTCAATATATCACTCTCATCAATGGATAGAACATCAAGACAGATCAATAAGGAAACACAGCTCTTGAATAACAATAAATGAACAAGACTTAACATTTACAGAACAGTGCACCCCAGTGCATTCTCATGTGCAACCAGGGCCAAGACTTCCTAGACTGGTTCAAATCTCACCTACCTTGACAGTTAATATAAAAGACAAGCCCAAGACAAGCCATATGCTTACAAAAGACAAGGGAGGCCCCTATCCTTTGGCCCTGAGCTATTCTAAATTCAATGTATTGATAACCCTGAAAGAGAGCTCTTGCACAGATCAATCTGAAAAGAATGGGAAAGGTGTTTTCTTTCTTTCCTTTTTTTTTTTTTTAACTTAGCTCCTGACATTCTAAGAAAGCTCTGTCATAACAATAGCTGTCCACAACTTTCAAGAATGGATGACTCACAGACTAAATTCAAGCACTAACATATTAAAGTATCAAAATGTCCAGGTTTTAACAAAAGATTACAAAACATACAAAAACACAGGAAGTGGTGGTCCAGGCAAAGGAGTTGATTAAAACATTAGAAACCACCAATGAGGAAGGACGATACCTAAGATATGTGAGACAAAGACTTTTAACAAAAAAGGTCTTAAATATGCTCAAAGATCTAAAGGAAAACAAAAGCATGAAGGGTGACCCCATCTCATACCTTATACTAAAATTAATTCAAAGTGGACCAAGACCTAAATATAAGAACCAAAACTATAAACTCATAGAAAAAAATATAGGGAAGTATCTTCAGGACCTTGTGTTAGGCAACAGTTTCTTAGATTTTACATTAAAAACACAAACAACTAAAGAAAAAAAAAAAAACAGATAAATGGGATTTCATCAAAATTAAAAACTTTTCTGCATCAAAGAATTCATCATGAAAGTAAAAAGACAACCTACAGAATGGAAGAAAATATTTGGAAATTATATATCTGATAAGGGTTTAATATCCAAAATTTATAAAGAAATCTTACAACTCAACAACAAAAAGACAATCCAAATAAAAAGTAGCAAAAAGACTCTAATATTTCTCCAAAGAAGATAAACAAATGGTCAATAAGGATATGAAAAGATGCTCAACATCATTAGCCATGAGAGAGATGCAAATCAAAACCACAATGAGATATTATGTGGCTACTAGAATGGCTACTATTCAAAAAAAAAAAAAAGAAAGAAAACAGAAAATTACAAGTATCAGAGAAAGAGAGAGAGGATGTGCAGAAATAGGAATTCTCATTCATTGTTGGTGGGAACGTAAAATGGTGCAGCCACAGTTGAAAACAGTAGTTTGGTAGTTCTTCTGAAAATTAAATATAGAATGACTATACAAACTGGCAATCCCACTTCTAGGTATAAACCCAAAAGAACTGAAAGCAGGGACTCAAACAAATATTTGCACACTGACATTCACAGCAGCATTATTCATAAGTGCTAAAAGATGGAAGCAATCCAAGTGTCCATTAACTGAGGAATGAATAAATAAATGAGGTATATCCATATAATGTAATATTATTCAGCTGCAAAAAGAAATGAAGTGCTGGTACATGCTAAAACATGGATGAAACTGGAAGACATCATGTTTCATGAAATAAGCCAGATACAAATGGGCAAATATTGTATGATCTTACTGATAAGAAATAATCAGAATAAGAAAATTAATAGAGTCAGAAACTAGAATACAGGTTACCGACATCCAGGATGGGTGTATGGAATGGGGAATTAATGTTTAATTGGAAAGAATTTTTGTTTAGGGTGATGGAAAAGTTTTGGTAATGGATGGTGGTGATGGTAACACAACATTGTGAATATAACTGACACCACTAAATTATATATCTGAATATGGTTAAAAGGGGAAATTTTAGATTGTATATATGTTACTACAATAAAAATTAATAAAAAACAAAAACAAAACACAGGCCTAACAGTGAACCCTAATGTAAACTATCAGCTACAGTTAATAGTACAATTACAATAATATTCTCATCAGTTGTAACAAAGGTACCAAACTAATGCAACATGTTAATAATAAGAATCAATATATGAGAATTCCGTATTTCCTTCTTGATTTTTCTGTAAACCTACAACTTCTCTAATAAAAAATTTAAAAATGAATAAAAAAGAAATGCTGAAGGGAGTTCTACAGGTTGAGGGGAAAGGAAACTACACAATTAACTGAAGCCATATGGAGAAATAAAGATCTCTGGTAAAGATAAAGAGATGGGTAAATATGAATACCAGTACTATTTTTTTCTTAATTTGTAAACCCAATTTTTCTTCCTACAGGATATAAAGTACAAATGCACAATGCAATGAGAAATCAGTAGTTTTGGACTCAAATTATAATCACGTAATTTGTGAGAACTACATAAATGTGGGAGGATGGAGTGGTATAGGAACACAGTGTGTGTGTACTACTGAAGTGAAGGTGGTTTTCAAAGCAAATGAGATTGTCATAGATTTAGGATGTTAAATTTAAGCCCCATAGTAACTACAAAGAAAATATGAGAGAATATGCAAACTTACAAAACACAAAGTAGAGTACAGGTTACCAGGAGTTGGGTTCAAGGGTAATGGGGAGTTAATGTCAGATCAGTGTAGAGTTTCTGTATGGGGTAAAAGGAAGTTTTAGTGGTGAGGGTTCTACATCATCGTGAATGTGATTAATTCCAACAAATGGTATGTTTGGAAAGGGGTGGGATGGGAAGATTTATGTCGCATATATGTTTCCACAATTTAAAGAAAAAGGAGAGAAGCTAAAGAGCTAATGACAATTAAATGCAACACCTGATAGTGGATGGGATCTAAGAATGGAAGAGAAAAGGATGAAAAGGACATTATTGGGACATAAAAAAAATTGGAATAAGAAATGTAAGCTTTATATCAATATTAAATTTCTTGAACTTGATAACTGCATTTAAGGTGATTATATAAGGGAATATCCTTGCTCTTGGAAAATGTTCATGGCAGCATCAAGGGTTCAAGGAACATGATGTATACAGCCCTACATTCAATTTTCAGAAAATAGACATACAGGGAGGGAGGGAGAAAGGGGAAAAAAGGGAGGAGGGAGGGAGGGAAAGAAACAGCAAATATTTGGTTTCTGGTGGATCTGGGTACCTGGGGGGATAGGGGTATGCTGGAGCTCTCTGTATAGGGTTTGTTTTATTTTGTAAGTTTAAAAGTATTTCAAGATGGAAGAACATGGTGGCATAAAGAGGAGTGGATGCTTGTTTGTCCCCCTGGAACAACTAGTAAACAACCAGGAACAACTAGTAAATAATCTGGAATAACTGCAGGGGGACAAACGTGACCACCCACTCATCATACACCAACCTGAATTGGGAGGAATGCCCAAGATCACAGCATAAAATCTGTAAGTAAAAACTACGGATCCAAGCCGGGAGCCCCCTCTCCCCATGGCCTGAACTGCAAAGCCTTGTGGTGCTAGAGAGCAGCACTCTCTGAGCAAGCAAATATAGCTCAGCTGAGCTTCAAATGGGGTTTTAATTTAAAAATGTGGACTGCTCAATACAAGCCATGAATCCCCAACAGGCAGACAGAGGCTTTTGGTGACGACTGACCTGTGTTATCTGACTGGGGTAACCAAGGAAACCAGATGCCTAGACAACAGAAAACTACAACCTACACTAAGAAACTAGAACTACACTAAGAAAAGGAAGTTATGGCCCAGTCAAAGGAACAAACTTCCACTTCAACTGAGATACAGGAATTTAAACAACTAGTGCTGGATCAATTCAGAAATTTTAGGGAAGATATGGCAAAAGAGACGAAGCGTATAATGAAAACACTGAGCGTACATAAGATAGAAATCGAAAAGTTCGAAAACACAACTGGAAGAATCTATGGAAATGAAAGGCAAAACACAAGAGATGAAAGACACAATGGAAACATACAACAGCAAATCTCAAGAGGCAGAAGAAAACACTTAGGAACTGGAGAACAAAAGCCTACACTCTAAAGAACAGATAGAGAAAAGAATAGAAAAATATAAGCAACATCTCTGGGAATTGAAGGACAACATGAAATGAAGGAATCTACATGTCACTGGTGTCCCAGAAGGAAAAGAGAAGGGAAAAGGGGCAGAAGCAATAATAGAGGAAATAATCAATGAAAATTTCCCTTCTCTTATGAAAGATATAAAAATTACGGCTCCAAGAAGCACAGTGTACCCCAAACAGACTAGATGTGAATAGGCCTACGCCAAGACATTTAATAGTCAAATTATCAAACTTCAAAGATAAAGAGAGAATCCTGAAAGCAGCAAGAGAAAAACGATCCACCACAAACAAAGGAAGCTTGACAAAACTGTGTGGATTTCTCATTAGAAACCACAGATGCAAGAAGGAAGTGGGGTGATATAATTAAGATACTGAAGGAGAAAAACCACCAACCAAGAATCCTATATCCGGCAAAGCTGTCCCTCAAATATGAGGGAGAGCTTATAATATTCTCTGACAAACAGACAATGACAGAGTTTGGGAACAAGATACCTGCTCTACAGGAAACACTAAAGGAAGCACTACAGACAGAAAGGAAAAGACAGGAGAAGTCTGGAACACAGTTTTGGGAGATAGTAGCACAGCAATCTAAATACACTGAACAAAGATGTCTGTAAGTATGGTTGAAAGAGGAAGATTAGAACCATGTGGGACACCAGAACGAAAGACAAAAGATAAAGACTGGGACTGTATAACTCAGTGAAACCTATGGCGCTCAACGATTGTAATAAAAGGCACAAATATGTTTTTACATGAGGTAGAACAAATGAATGTCAACATTGCAAGGTGTTAAAAATGGGGCGGGATTGGGGAGAAAATACAATCAATGCAAATTAGAGACTATAATTAACAGAAACACTGTATTATGCTTCCTTTCAGATAACAAAGGCAATATACCAAAGCTAAATGCATATGGGAGGGGTCGAGGGCACAGGGGAAAGGTATGGGACTCTTGGCATTGGTACAGTTGTCTGACTATTCTATTTTAGTTCAATGCTATTCTTCCTTTTGCTGCTTTCTAGCTGTCACGTGTTGTTTGTCTCTCTCTCTCTTTTTTCCTTTTCTCCTGTCTCTCTACCTTCTTTGACTCTTCCTCCTTTGTGGAAGAAATGGAGATGTCCTTATATAGATAGTGGCGATGGTGCTGAATACATAAATACATCACCATACAGGGAACCATCAACTGTTTACTTAGGATGGAATGTATGGTATGTGAACAAAACCATCTTAAAAAAAAAATGGGTTGATGAAGAAAGCCTGAGGGCACTATATTAAGTGAAATAAGACAGACACATAAGGACAAAATATTGCACGGTCTCACTGATATGAACTAATTATAATATGTAAACTCATAGACGTGAAATATAAGTTACCAGGATATAGAAAGAGGCTAAAGAATGGGGAGCAGTTGCTTATTATGAGCAGAATGTTCAACTAGGGTGAACGTAATTTGGAAATGGGCAGAGGTGATGGTAGCACGTTGCGAGAATAACTAACAGCGCTGAATGGTGTGTGAAGGTGGTGGAAAGGGGAAGTTCAGAGTCACGTATGTCACCAGAAGGAAAGTTGGAGGTGAAAAGATGGGAATTATAAAACAGTGAATCTTATGGTAGACAATGTCCATGATTAACGTACAAATATCAGAAATCTCTCTAGATTTCTGAACAAATGTATGACACTACAACTAGAATTGAATAATAGAGGAGCATATAAGAAAAAATATATATACCTATTGCAAACTATATCCCCCAGTTAGTAGTATTTTAACATTCTTTCATCAACAGTGACAAATGTACTATACCAATACTATGAATCAAGAATGGAGGGGGGTGGTTAGGGTACGGGAGGATTGGAGTTTCTTTTCCGTGTGTGTCTTTATTTCTTTTCTGGAGTAATGAAAATGTTCTAAAAATTGAAAAAAAAAATTAATTGTGGTGATGGATGTACAGCTGTATAATGGTACCATGGGCTTGATCGTACACTTTGGATCTTTAGATAATTGTATGGTATGTGAACAATCTCAATTAAAAAATAAATAAAAAGTATTTCAAAATAAAAGGTATATATATATATATGACTACCTCCTTGGAAGACCTTAAACTCCATGGAATGGCTGAAACTTGTTATCCAATTTGCTAAGCCTGAATCCTTTATGTGAACACTTATCCTAAATTAAAAGAGTGGCTATCTTTTTTTCTGGGACTAGACATCACCAAGAACTCGTGATATTGTCTTGGGCTGCTTTCCCTATCACCTCACAGGATCTGGGCACTTACATTCCTCTTTACTTGGCGAAGTTACATTCAGTTCTGTCAGAAGTGGCTGCTGGCTGGGACTAAGAGTTGGCGTGGTTATCGAGGTATTATTGTTGTCATTGGTGGTCTCTTCAGAAAACAAATCTGATTGGCTGTCACTTGTACTCGGAGCAGAATCATCATCTGGTTGTTTCTTTTGAAAATCTAAAGAAAGAGTGAGAAAACCAGTTTAATAATTAAGGCGCTTACTTCCTCACTTATTAGAAAACAATGTAAGTCAGAATAAAAATTAAATGCAACACCAGTAATAATAAAGATTAATGGATGATTAAAAAAAGGAGATGAAAGTAAAACAATGGTCAAAAACATATGACCCATTAACAGAGCTTCAAAATATGTAAAGCGAAAATGGTGGTATTTGTGGAAAACCAATAAATTTACTATCCTATTACAGATTTTAATATATTTGTCTCAGACAAAGTTATTAGTAAAATCAGAGACAGTTAAAAAGCATACATAGATCTCTGTACCCAACAATTAGAAAGTGAATTCTAATTGGGATATTTGTAAAAATTCATTAGATTCTGGCTAAATCTTGACCACATAAAGGCAAGTCTCAACAAAAGCCAAAGAATGAGTAAAATACAAAAAAAAAAAAAAAAAAAAAAAAAAAATCTGAGCATAGAGCAATTAAGTTAAAATTGATAAAAATTTTTTGTATTTGGAAACTTAAAAAGTGCACTTTAAATTTATGGGTCAAATCAGAAAGTAGAAAATATTTATAATTAAATGATCCAACAACACAACTACATGTCAATATCCAGCAAAGATAAAGATGCACATGTACTTCCTACAATCCAGTCATTTCATTCCTAGGCATATACCTGAAAGAAACTTAATACATACATTTAAGGTGACATGTATAAGGATGTTAATTATATTACTGTTTGTAATAATGGAAAAATCAGAAACAAACTAGAGGTCCATAAATTGTGATACATTCAAACAATGGAATAACATACAAAATGAAAACAAATAACTACAGCCACATACACCAATATGTATGAACCTCAAAAGCATAATGTTGAATACAAAAAGCAAGTCACTAAATAATATAGTAAGATTGTACTTATATAAACCTTCAGAATCTTAATATATTGTTTAGGAACATGTATATTTAAACCATAACAAAAGTTAAACACAATTCAGGATGGTGGTTACCTATTAGGTTAAGAGAGACAGACATGATGGTAAGAGGCATACAGAGATATTCAAAGGTACAGGTAATGTCCATTGGCAGAAAATGATAAAAACTCTATGTTCACTCACATGCTGTATGAAGTAAATGAACCAGAGTTACAAACCTAACAGATAAATCACAAAAACAGTGTTGAGAGAAAAGCAAGCTACAAAAGGACACATATCAATACAATAACATTTATGTAAAATTTTTAAAATGTAAAATACCATATACAGTTTATGGATACTTAATTTCAGTACAAAAATATGGTATAGAAATGATACACCGAATTCAGAGTAGTGGTTACTCTAGGGGGTTGTGGGAAGAAAGGAACAGGTGTCTTCAAGTCTATCCAACTATTTATTTCTTCAGCTGGTGGTAGGTATATGAGTGTCAATATTATTATCTATATTCTCTTTATACCTTAAATATTTCATTTTAAAAATCTAATGCTAGTCTGTGAGATACAGATTACATGCTTTACAATATCAATATAGAGAAGGAAAACACGATTCTGACAACTCCACATTCTGAACCACAAAGAAGCTGTTGCTATTATGCTCTTTAACCTCATCAGAATCATTGTATTTTGACACACTACAAATAATAGCTGCATTTATGATGCATTCACCACATGTCACTTGCTGAACTAAATGTTTTATATATATACAACTCATTTATTTTAATTCTCAGGACACAAATCTAATAAGGCAAGTATAATTAACATCATTTTATTGAAGAAGAAACTGAGGCTCAGAAAGCTTACGTAATTTGTTCCAAGTCAACAGCTAGTAAGCAGCAAGGTCAGGATTTAAATACAGGTCCATCTGACACCAAAACCATGGTTTTCAATCAAAACTATGGGGAGAAGAATGGTGAAGCACTGACTGGCCCAAGGGAGAGGCCTCAGTGCCAAGCCTCTTCCCATTTCCAGCGCCACTGATGAATGAATGGATGGAACCAGTCACTAACCTGCTGGGCAGATCAGTAATCTAAAGTACAGATCAGTAATCCAAAGTAAAATCTGAGTACTTTTTTTTTCTGTGTATTTATTCCTCCTACTCACTTTCTTATTCTTCAGTGTTTTGACATTTTAAAATTGCTTACTATCTCAGTGTTATTTGTACTGCACCTTCAGAGAAAAAGGTACTATATAAATGGAATGAAAATACTGCAATAATGCTTTTTTTAATGTCATGTCATCTCATTAGCTCTCCTATGTCAATAATCATTATATCCCTCCGGTAACCATCTGTCTAACCTTTAATTGAAAATGTTCTGAGGTCCTAAAAGAACTGAAACTGAATCATCATTGTACCATCTAGCACAATTTCCCATGCCTTGAGACAGACACATACAAACTCAGTAGGCACAGTAACTCTTTTTGAAGCTAAATGTTCGTGTTGAAAGACAATTACCAACCAAGTCCCATCCACACAATCTCCAGCCTATGCTTGCCATGCTCCTTTGATGCTCAGGTGACTTTTTTTTTACCGTTTCTTTTGTGAATTTGTGGTTGATACAATGTACGTTCTTTTAACCCATCTTCCACTATACCTTTTCTACACCTCCACTAGGTAATTGTTTTATAAAATCATCAGGCTATCAGTATTCATTACAACTGAACTGGCTAAACACAAAGAGAACAAGCAGAAGTTCTAAACTTTCTCTGCTTGAATTCCATAAAGAACCCAGGAGTCACAGAATTTTATAACCAGAAGTGACTTTAAAATCCAGCTCAATTCTTTCACCTCACAGTTAAAACAGGAGCCAAGAAAGTTAACATAAACTTACAATTCATGCAGTTAGTCCTAACAATTTCTAACTCCCAGGTCAAAGTTAGTAGCTTGCACAGTACAAGCTTTACAATTAGAACCAGATTTTGATATTTACTGGGCATATGGCTAAAAGCAAATTATTTAATCTTTTGGGGCTTTGCCTGCAAAACAAAGGGAAGGGATGATTGCTACCTCTCAGGATGATGTGGCTTAAGTAAGACAGTGTACCTAAGTATGTAGTACATAGGTACTCAACAAATGACAGTCATTAAAAATAAAAGGTATTTTGCTAGTTTAAAGAAAGGGTCACTAAATAAGAGCTATCTCTTCCTTCTGGCCGATGTTTCTGTATCATTAGTTCTTTCTCTCTTGTCCCGTCCTTTGTGAATCATTCAGCATTCATCTTTTGACAACTGCCATCCACTGCTCCCCCCCCCCCAAAATCCCAGATCTCTATTCCAAGGATGAAAGGGGGGTGGGGCAAATTTATATCACACATAAAAATGTAAAGGAGAAAGTATGAGGCAGAAAGACTGCTTCCCATCACTCTAGAAAGCAGTGAATATAAAGGGTCCAGAAACTTTCACTTCATTTGATCCAGACCTACTTGTTATTGTATAGTTCTCAAACAAAAGGGAAAACTAGCAATCTCCAGGCTTAACCATGTCTATAAATGAGGAAAAAAATTAAAATAATGAGCTGTTTTTATAAATTGGTAGAATTAATGGTATATACAAAGGTATAAAAACTCTTCTTTGAATAATGTTGTGAGTCTGACAGAGGTTTATGTGAATAAAGTTTTCAAAAACAAACTTAGGTGTAAAACCTGAGTAAAAACCTTTGAACTTTATTGGGATTACTGCTCAAGAGTGAACAGCACACAAGACCTTGACAGCTTACCTTATTATCAACTAAGGAGGAAAACAATTTTTCAACAAACTTACTCTTGGAACCTGAAATATCCAGAAATGGGATGTTTCCACAGGGTAGAGAAAGTGACCTGATGGTGCCAGCTGAGTCAAAATGGCCAGGGAAGACCATCAGGCTAGCTGCCCACATACCCACTGGACATATTTTTCTCTGCTTTTCAGAGTGATTCTTCCCAGGTCAATCTTCTTTCTACCAAATCACCTCAAAAGGCTCAGAGCACCAAGAAAACACCTTTCCCTGCTCCTGCTGCAGCCCACTCCTTAGGGCAGCCTCATTGAGACCATGCTCTGCTCAAAAATCACCTTTGATATGCATATGCCCCATTCTTTATTTCTTCAGTATACTATATACAGTTTGGCAAGATTAAACATTAAGCTCACTTTCTTTCTCTTTGAAAATAAATTAAGTCATCATTTTAACCCTGTTGAGTAATCTGGCTTTTTTCTTAGCAATGCATCAAGAATATTTTTCTTTGTCAAATACAGATCTCTGTGATCACTGATGGCTATGAAGTTTGTCCACTTACAGATATGTCACTGAACTTCTTTAACTTATTTCTTAGCAATATATCAACAGGGTAAGAGAGGGTACACATTTTTAAAGCACTGTTTAAATATTGTCATATTCTTTTGGCACAACACCCTGTGATTTCCTAAACCACAGGAATTAAGAATTAATTAAGTGTTTAAGAATTATCTTTCACTTCCCAATCTCCCACATTTTACAGTGGCCAGGACAAACACAGTCTCAGTAAATGTTAATTGGATGAATAAGTGGCCAAATATTTTTCTGTAGAAAGCGCATCACTGGATAACATTTAAAAGTACTATCAACTGTTATTTTAAATCTTTCACAAATTAGTTTGTGTGTCATTAAGGGCATGCGCCGGTTTGCTAATGCTGCCCTTGCACAAAACACCAGAAATGGATTGGCTTTTATAAAGGGGGTTTATTTGGTTACACAGTTGCAGTCTTAAAGTCTTAAAGTGTCCAAGGAAAAGCATCAACAATCAGGTACCTTCACTGGAGAAAGGCCGCTGGCATCCAGAAAACCTCTGTAAGCTGGGAGGGTACATACCTGGCGTCTGCTTGATCCTGGGTTGCATTTCAAAATAGCGTTCTCCAAAGAAACAGCTTTCAACAGCCATCTTCAAAATGTCTCTGTGAGCTACAGCAGCTCCTTCTGTCTGTGAACACTCACTCTCCAGTGATTCAATTAAGACCCATCCTGAATGGGTGGGATAACACCTCCATGGAAATTATCCAATCAAAGGTCTCGCCCATAGTTGATTGAGTCACATCTCCATGGAAACATCCAATCAAAAGGTCACATCCTAATCAAACAAGATTAATCAATCTGCCCCCACAAGATTGCATCAAAGAACATGGCTTTTTCTGGGGGACATAATATATACAAACCGGCACAGGGCACCTGGGTTGGCATTTCTAAAACATGAAGTACTCAATACCTCTGAATTTCTACTTTCACAATCAAAAAGCAGATAAGAAGTTCAACTGCACTTATTCCAACACTCATTAAATCCATTCAGCTCATTAACAAGGTTTCTACATATTTATTAGAGATATTGAAGTTATGTATAAAGAAAACCATATTGTTTCATCAACTGTAACAGTTAACACACTAATGAAAAGTGCTAATAATAGGAAAAACTGTGTGTGTGTGCATGTGTGTGTGAGTATAGGGCATATGGCATGATTTTTCTGTAAACCTACAACTTCTCTAATAAATAATTTAGAAAAAACAAGAAAGAAAATCAAATGGGAAATGAAAGGGCAAACTAAGAGATGTTAAGCACCTACTATGAGCAGGGTAAATTTATTAGGGACTTCACAGTCATTATATCATTTAATTCTCAAAATAAACTGGATAATACACGTCATCCGCACATTTCAGCAGAGGACAATGCGGCATGGCGAGGCTGGACAACCCATCCCCCTCCTAACAAGAGCCAGTGTGGGGATTTGACACCTAGGTTTATCTGACACTAATATATGAGCTTTTCCCACTGTGGAATGTACCACTGAAGCAACCCACCCAGCGTGCCAAAAAGAAAACGCTTGCAGCCTGCAGGTGGTACTTTTCCAGTCCCCACATTCCCATTTTCAGTCTCCAAACCCTACCTAACTTTATATCACAGATTACAACTCTATGTTGCCAATGGAAGCTTTAATTCAGTATTTCACTTAATTAAAATACTTCATGTTTCAAGTAGTCAAAGTAAAATGTAAAAGTTGCCAAGGCTTTTGATTTTTAACCCATTTATCAATAAAAACTCAATTCCAATATCAGAGTTTGGTTCATGCAAGGCACTTTATAAGGTCTCCTTTAAAACAACAGGATTCTCTCTCCTGTTCTTTATTCCTGCTACTCCCAATTTAAGTCCATAATAGGCTACAGGCTTCATTTATGGCTATTTCTAGGTTTACTGAGCTCTCCCATCCCCTCACCCCCTGAAAAATCACAAACCTTGGTTTATTTTTAAAAGCTACAAAGCCATTAGCAAAGGCCAGCCAATTCATAAACTGGACTTTTAGCCTCCTGGTTAAAATCTTAATAAAATTCTAGTAGTTGAATGTTAACCTGGGTTAATAGCCTCAGTAAGAATGAACTGGTTTAAACAAGAGTTAGCAGGTACTATTAAAACTTTAAAATACATTCACCCTGGATCCTAGCTTATGAGAAAAACCGATCTACTCATTGTGGCTCACTGTGACTTTTTTTAAGTGGCTGGGTACATTTAAACTTCCTTTCACATTTAATCTCTCCCCCTCCCCCTCCCCCTCTCCCCCTCCTCCTCCTCCTCTTTCTTCTTCTTCTTTTAATGGAAAACTTCATGAATTTGCATGTCATCCTTGTACAGGGGCCATACTCATCTTATCTGTATTATTCCAATTTTAGTATATGTGCTGCCAAAGCAAGCACTGCTCTAGCTTCTAACTTTAAAGAACAAATACTCTACCAGATTTTCACCTATTGTCTTACGATGATGTACCTATTCTTTAAAAACTAGACTGTATTCGCTAATCTCAGATAGACTGAATGACCCTGTTTTTGCTATTTTCTTTCATACATTTAAAATACATACATTATATACACACACAAACACACATACCACATATGTACATTCAAAGAATGAAAAATGACAAATTACTCCTGTCCTGTATTCCCTATCTATGTCTAGAAATCTGTGCACTTTGAGGTATACATAAAAAATTAAAATAAACTTCATCTTCTGTCCTATCCACACCAAGGTTTGTGCTGGTTTGAATCTATTATGTACTCCATAAAAGGCTGTGTATTTTTAATCCAGTCTTGTGGGAGAAGACCTATTGTAGATAGGACCATTTGATTTGATTAGATTGTTTCCATGGAGTTGTGACCCCACCCATTCAAGATGGGTCTTAATCCTTTACTGGAGTCCTTTAAGAGAGCTCATGGAGAGAGCAAGCTCAGGGAAGCTGAAAGAGACATTTTGGAGAGAAGGTAAGGTATGTAACCCAGAGTTTGTCCGTGGGAGAAATTAAGGGAAAGGCTAAGACGGAAGCCCAGAGAAATTCTGAAGAAAGCCATGGAAATCAGCAGCTGAACCTAGGAGAGGACCAGGTGCCTTCCCATGCGACAGAGGAACCCCAGATGCCATAGGCCTTTCCTCAGAGAAGGTATCTTACTCTTGATGCCTTAACTGGAACATTTTCATGGCCCTAGAACTGAAAATTTGTAAACTAATAAACCTCCATTATAAAAGCCAATGCAATTCTGGTATATTGCATTTTGGCAGCTTTAGCAAACCAAAACAGGGTTTGATACCAACATCCAGCCAGAGGCCGAAGCCTGAAAGTCATCTCGGACTCTGTAACCATCCCTTCCTTAATTCTACATCTAAAAAATCACCATGCCTCTGAATCCATTCACTTCTCCATTACCTGGTCACGACTCTAGTCTAAACCATGATCATTGTCAGATTCCTTCACAGCATCCTAACTGATTTTTTTGAATTCTCTCATCTCACTCCAACCTGTTCTCCACACAGCAATCAGAGTTACGGCATAAAAACAAATTTTGACACCAGCAAGGAAAAATTCCAAAAGGAAACTAAGCCAACAATTTCATTTATAATAGCAACTAAAAAAAAAAAAAAAAAAAAAATCAGAATAAATTTAAACCAAGGATGTAAAGGGCTTGAACACAGAAAACTATAAAACATTACTGATAGAAATTAAAGAAATACTAAATAAATAAAAAGATATTCCATGCCTATGGACTGGAAGACTTAATATTGTTAATATGTCAGTAATACAGATTAAACACAATATCAATCAAAATTCCAACAGCCTTCTTCGCAGAAATGCCAAAGTTAATCATCAAATTCATCTGGAAGGACAAGGGACCACAAACACCAAAACCATCATGAAAAAGAACAGAGTTGGAGGACTTACCATTTCCCTATTTTAAAACTTATTACAGTAATCAAAACAGTGTGGTACTGGCGTAAGAACAGATACATGAATATGGAATAGAACTGAGAGTGCAGAAATAAATCCACACATCTATGGCCAACTGATTTTTGACAAGGTAGTCATGTCTACTCAAAGGGGAAATAATCTCTTCAATAAATGATGCTGGGAAAATTTGATATCCACATGCAAAAGAATGAAAATGGACTCCTACCTTATACCATATACAAATATTAACTCAAAACAGACTAATGATCTAAATATAAGAGCTAAATCCATAAAACTCTTAGAAAACAGGAATATTTTCAGGACTTCATAATAGGCAATGGATGTTTAAACTTTACACTGAAAATCACGAATAACAAAAGAAAAAAACAGATAAATTGAATTTCATCAAAATAAAAACCATATATCTGAAAAGGGTTTAATAACAGAATATATAAAGAACTGCTACAACTCAACAACACAAAGACAAACAACCCAATTTAAAAATGGGCAGAAGATTTGAACTCACATTTTTCAAAAAAAGATATACAGATGGCCAGTAAGCACACAGAAAGATACTCAACATCATTAGTCATTAGGAAAATTGAAATTAAAACCACAATGAGAAATCACTTCATTCCCACTAGGATGGCTATTATTAAAAATACAGAAAATAACTCTGTTGATGAGGATGTGGAGAAACAGGAACTCTCACACTTTGCTGGTGGGAATGTAAAATGGACAGCACTGTGGAAAACAGCTTGGTGATTCTTCAGAAGGTTAAACACAGAATTACCATATGAACTGGCAATCCCACTTCTAAGTACATACCAAAAGAACTGAAGGCAGAGGCTCAGGTAAGTATCTGTACACCAATGTTCACAGCAGCATTATTCACAATAGACAAAAGGTAGAAACAACCAATTGTCCATCAAAAGCTGAATGGATAAACAAAATGTGATATATACATACACTAGAATACCAATCAGCCATAAAAAAGAATGAAGTTCTGATATATCTACAATATGGGTGAGCCTTAGAAACATTATGCTAGCCAGACACAAAAGAACAAATATTGTATGATTCCATTTGAATCATAATATTTCAGTTTTATGAAATACCTACACTAAGCAAATTCAAAACACAAAAGAACAAATATTGTATGATTCCATTTGAATCATAATATTTCAGTTTTATGAAATATCTACACTAAGCAAATTCAAAGAGACAGAAAGTAGGTAAGAGATTGCCAGGGGCTGGGGGAATGAATAATTATTCCTTAAGGGGTAAACTGTTTTTGTTTTAGGTGAAGAAAAAATTTCTGATAATGGATGGTGGTGATCGTAGTACATCACTGTACATGTAATTAATGCCACTGAATTGTAAAACATGGGTAAAATGGCAAATTTTGTTCTACATATATTGCCACAATAAAATAAAATTTAAAAATTCTAATGTCACTTGCCTGCCTAAACCCTTGAATGGCCTCCCATTGCCATTTTGATGAAATCCAAATACTTAAATAAGGTTTTGACATTATAGAAGTCCCTCTAAAAACTGTCTCCTAGCTATCTCTTCAATCTCATCTTAAGCCACTGCTCCTGTCCCTCTTTCCCTGTTTCAGCCATTTGGGGACCTTTTTGGTCTCTCAAACAACTCCATGGTCTTTCTCAACCTGGGGGACTCTTTGATCATGGCACACGGGACACTATTTGTCTTTATACTGATATTTACTTTGGTAACTCCTACTCAACTCTGAAGTCTTAATGTAAGCACTACTTCCTCAGGGAAGGCCCTTAAGAATATCCATAAAAAACATTTAATACAAACTTGTTAGATGAAAAGATGTCTTATTCATTGTATATCCCAGCTTCTAGCAAAATGCCTGCCATGTATTAGACAATACTAATTTGTTAAATTTAACTTACTAGATACTGGCTAGAACTTACTAGATACTGGTTAGATAACTTTTAAGAACTTATGTTCTTTCTTAAGATATTAATAAGCTTTAAATTCTTGTAACATTTATTTATAGGCAGCAAGAGTACTTTTACATACAGTATAAAATTAAGTAGTCCTGTCAATAAGTGGATGTTTGAATTTTATAAATTACTCCTGCATATATTAAAAATTTTCTTCCTATTTTACCACAGGTAACTGTTCTTGATAGCACTCAAAAGCTCTCTCAGGTCACTCACTATTTGCTTAGATTCTGACCACAAAGCTGTAAGCTTTTATATGAGACTAGAGATAATATTAACAAACCAGATTGTCTCCCAAAAGCCTGTCCTCAAATGCTTCTTGCAAAAATAGTCAAGGGAATACATGAAGCTGACAAGCTTACAGCAAAACACTTAACAGTTAATTAAGCTTATTTTATAATCGGGTTTATCACTGAAATTATACAGTCTCTAGATTCTTCACACCTATAGAGCCTACTCCTCAGAAGTGTGAACTAGCAAAAAAGTTATTTGGAGGAAGGCTTGTTTCTTATGTAGCATTTATTGTGCAGACTACACAGTATTCCCAGTAATAGTGTCTCATATTCATTTACAGGGCATAAATTAATGTGTTAACATTATAGCAATTATCTAACCAACCATTAGCACTACAATAATATGCACAAGAGACATATTTACCTCATTTCAGTCTAACCACAAAATGTGCCAAAATTTTTAAAAATTGAAAACATGGAGAAGTTTTCTGAATGTTGTGACGTTAATCTAGTTTGAACAAAATGAGCATTTGATTATGCTCAACACACAGCTCAACCATCAAAATTACGAAGGTTAAGAGTCTTGTGGCAAAATTAGACAAAGCTAACAAAATAAAATACCAGGCAAGTTAGAAACTAATAACAAAACAAAACAAAACAAAAACCTCTGACCTATATTTACAGCTGATCTCTGGTACCATTTAAAGACTCCCCCTTTAAGTCATCAGTTCTTAACACTACTCATGAAATCACTGAATCATTCCAAAGGCACTGGTGCCATACAAAGGTTAATTGCTAAAGAAGCTGGGGCCTGGTAGATTTTTTTCAGCCCATATCCAAGATTTTAAATGCCCCTCTTCAATGACAACAGAATAGAGAATTAGAAAAGTTTTTATGAATAAACTAGAAAAAAATAGCCAAATTACCCCCTCTTTAAGTCACCGATTGGTTTTATAGATACATCCACAGGCTTCATGCTACTTAGGCCTACATATTATCATGTAGAAGTGATCAGAGAAAAGACACCACCACCCCACCCCACCTCAAAAAAAGCTCCAACTGGCATCTCTCTTTTTTAGAGGGAGAGGAAAGGGCAACATTCCTAACTGCCCACTGATAACCTTGCAACTTTCCCTACTTTGCCCTTGCTTCCCTCTCTATATGAGGTCAGCACTTGTCTTTAATGAGCTGTCTCCAACCCTGATACTCCATTTCCACTCAGTTCTCAAGCTCACTGCTTCATACCAGGATCATACACAATCAGTCTTCAGTCCTCCTGCATATAAGCCCTGTTGCCAAGATGACCATTTCATTTCTTTCAAAAATTCAACTTGGGATGGTGGTGTTCCCTTTTTTTTTTTTTTTTTAATGTATAACTCTGCAACATTACGTATATTGACAATGTATAATTTTCTATTACCAGAACACTTCCATCACCCCAAACAGAAATTCATACCCATTAAGCAGTAACTCTCCATTCCCCCCTCCCCCGCAGTCCCTGGTAACCACTATTCTGCTTTCTTTCTTCATGAATACTTATTCTAAGTATTTCACATATGAGAAATCATCAATATTTGTCCTTTACTATCTGGCCTGTTTCACTCAAAATGATGTCATCACAATTCATCCATGTTATGTCATGTGCCAATACTTCATTTCTTTTTATAGCTGAATAATATTCCACTGTATGTATATACCACAGTTTGCTTATCCACTCATTTCTTGTTTGGCACTTCAGCTGCTTCCACTTGTCAGCTATTGTGAATAATGCTGCTAGAAACATTGGTATACAAACATCTGTTCATGTCCCTGCACTCAATTCTTTTGGTTATATACCTAGAAGTGGGATCGCTGGACCAAAGTTTAACTTTCTGAGGAACCAATAACCTGTTTCTCACAGTGCTGTACTATTCACATCCCCATCAGCAATGCACAAGGTTTCCTATTTCTCCACACCCTAACAGTTAATTCTAGCTTTTGGGGGTGGGGGTGGAGAGAGAGGGTAGGGGTGGGAATTAATAGCCAACCAGTGGGTGTGAAGTAATAACATGTAGTTTTGACTTGCATTTTCCTAATGACTAATGATGTTGAGAATCTTTTCATGTGCTTACTGGCCATTTGTATGTCTTCTTTGGAGAAATATCTAATTCAAGTCGTTTCCCCCTTTTTTTAATAGTCTCTTCAACAAATGGTGCTGGAACAATTGGAAACAAACCACATGCGAAACAATGAATGTAGACCTCTCTCTCTCACCATATACAAAAATTAATTCGTAACAGTCAGTGATTTAAATATAAAAGCTAATATTTTATAACTGTTACAAGAAAGCAGAGATATATCTTCAGGACCTTGTAGTAGGCAGCGGATTTCCAGATTTTACACCAAAAGCACCAAAAGAAGAAATAGATAAAATGGACTTCATCAAAATTTAAAACTTGCGCAAAGTACATTATCAAGAAAGTGAAAAAGACAGCCTGCAGAATAGGGAAAAATATTTGGAAACCATATATCTGATAAGGGCTGAATATCCAGAATATATACAGAACTCCTACAACTCAACAACAAAAAGACAAACAACCCAATTTAAAAACAAGCCAAAGATTTGGATAGACATTTCTCCAAAGAAGATATTCAAAAGGCCAACAAGCATAGCAAAAATACTCAGTATCATTAGCCATCAGGGAAATATAAAAATTAAAATTACAAGATATGACTTCACACTCACTAAGATGGTTATTTTTTTTTCATTTTTTTATTGTGGAATATAACATATATACATAAAAGTGATAACTTTCCAAGTGCAATTTAACAAGTATTTGGAGAGCAAATTTCAAAGAATGTTATGGGTTATAGTTCCACAGATTCAGATATTTCCTTATTGTGAAATATACCATACATGCAAAAAAGGTGGCAACTTTTAAAGTATGATTTAACAAATAGTTACATAGGAAATTTCAAAGAATGTTATGGGTTACACTTCTACCATTTCAGTTCTTTCCTTCTAGCTATTCTAATACCCTAGCAACTAAGAAAAAGAAAATTATATAGGTTTCAGTGTTCATAATCCTTTGTTGAATTCTATTTTGTCTGTTGCTACCCCTTCCTCTGGTTTAATCACTTTCCCGATCTTCAGGGATGTTTAGGCAGTGACCACCCTATTGTCTATTATTTTAAAAACTGAAAATAACAAGTGTTGGCAAGGATGTGGAGAAATGGGAACCCTCTTATATTGTTGGTGGAATGGAAAATGGTGCAGCAGCCACTGTGAAAAGCAGTTTGGTAGTTCCCCAGAAAGTTAAATACAGAATACCATATGATCCACCAATTCTACTTCCAGATATATAACCAAAAGAATTGAGTGCAGTGACTTGAACCAATATTTGTACAGCAATGTTTATCACAGTATTATTCACAATAGACAAAAGGTAGAAGCAACCCAAGTGCCTATCAATCAATGAATGGATAGATGAACACAATTTTCACAAGATCCAAGGATCAGGCCTAATTAACTAAATTTTATCCAACAAACACAAGGCAGAAGAATATTTGGGGTTTATATATTCCTAATACATAAAAAGCATCTTCCTAATAGCAGAAAGAGTATTCTTTTTGAAGAGCACTATGACCACTATAGAAAAGCAATGCAACAATATAAGAAAAAATGTCTTTTTCACATAAGTTATGGATATAAGAGATTTCCCCTCTGGTGAGAAAAGTTTGTGCACAGGTTCTCCAGGGAAACAGAACTGACAGCAGTTAGATATACATAATGTAATATTATGATATTTATTATAGGAATTGGCTCACATGATTGTGGGGATGGGCAAGTCCAAATTTGGTAGGGCAGGCCGCAAAAGCCAAGAACACCTATGAAGGTTTATGATTCATTCCCTAGGAAAAGCAGGCTTACTGAAGCAGAGATGGAAATTCTCTCTTCTGACTGCTGAAATCATCAGCCCTCTCTTTAAGGCCTTCAACTGATTGGATGAGACTCCTCTCATTGTTGAAGGCAATCTCCTTAGTTGATTGTAGACATAATCTGCCATAGTTGCAGTCAACTAACTGATAATTTAAATCCACAAGATATCCTCACAGTAACAATCAAACCACTGCTTGCCTGACCAAACAACTGGACACCATAACCTAGCCAAGTTGATACATGAACTTAAACCATCACAAGGAGTGTGGAATCAGACTTCCTAAATTCAAGTAATGGCACTACCTCTCAATAGCTCTAAAAATGAGGATAATAACAGTATCCACCTCAAAGTTATCGTGTGGAATATATTAGATAATACATTTCAATGTCTTAGAACAGTGCCTCGCATGTAGTAATTCTCAAGTTAACCAGGATCGTTACTGATTCTTCTTTGTTCTCCTTGCACACAATCATAAAATTTGCTAGCTTTAGTCTGTGGCAATGAAAAATAATTTCTCTGGTGTCAATAAATGGGAATTACATCTAAGTCCTTGGCTTCATTAAAAATGTGCATTAATAAACCAATCCTGGGATTACAAACAGAAAAAAATTTCAGGGACCATGCAGGTATTATGAAAGTGTGAAGTCAGCTAGCGTAAGACAATAGGGAGTGTTGTTTATTGAGGCTAACTAGCAAGTGCATGCCTCTAAATTTCCAATTTAAAAGCAAAAATGAAAACCTTCAAATATAACACATCTGTGCCCTGTAAGCCAATACTGTAAGACCCCTGATTTAACCCAAGGCAGAAATATTTTTGTACATTAATTATGCAAAACAATAAAGAAATGATTCATCAGATATATGTGAAATGGATGTAAAGAGTAAATAGGAAAGTACAGTGATATAATACAAACAAGAATCAGACAGTACTGTTTGAATCCTTGCTATGCTACTTATAAGCTATGTGACCTTAGAAAAGTCAATTTACATTTCAGTTTTCTCATCAGTAAAAATGGTAATACCTACATTCTAGGGTGGTTGTAAAGATGCGAGATAATGTAAAACCATATTAAGCTGATACTGGCTTATTGAAAGTAAAATGTTATCTAAAACAACTGTGACTCCCAGGCAACTCAAGATCCTACTCTATAAAATACCAGATAACCTGACCTTAATTCAAAATTTTGTGCTTTAAATTAATGTTTATTTATCTTTTACTGATTCCAACTCCTGAGCCTGAGAATCAGGCTTACTCCTAATTCTCAAATGGACACAGGCTACTAAGTCTATTTTTGCTTTGACTCCTAGGAAGCCCAGATCTCAATCTGTACTCCACTTTTAATGATTATTTATAGATATTTAAATAGTATCTATTTAAATATCTTGAATTCCCCTTGTCTTCATACTAATCATCCTGAGTTTTTTCTCTGTCCTCATATTTTCATTTAAAAAGAAAAGGCTTACTGTAGTCTACTTGTTATTTAACTAAACTACCATTTTTTTTGAAAGATGTAGTAATGATCAAATAAAATAAATGCCATAATGTTATTTTGTATGTGGGGATTTCATAAAGATAAACATTTGTAAACACTATATATTTATATTAGTATATTTAAGTGAAGGCTACTGATATAATCAAAAGAGAGGAAAATTACTAGTAAAATGTATGAATATATCAATTTAGGAATAAAATTCTACATGAACTGCATTAGAATTTCTATATGAGAAGACCATATTTATGGATATATATTTTTTTTTCATTTTACCTTTCAGGGCAAAGAATTCATGCAGAAGAAATATCAACTAAATAGAACCAAACAGGTTTTAAGGCAAGAATGCCAAGTCTAAATAACAGATCTAAAAATGTGAAGAGGTGAAAAGTAATGGACAAACAAAAATGAACAGAGAATGCTTATAAGGTTAGCTACAATATCGCAAAGGCAGTATAACAATTTCCCCTGCAGTTTATATTTGAATTGTCTCAGCACAAATCTTATAAACCTAAAAGAACCTGCTCAGAAAAGAATAATTATGTTTGCATCTTCGAATATGCTTTATCAAGAGTATAACATCACCCCAACACAAAGTTCCCATTTCACCAAATGATTCACCACTTCACTTGGTCTATACATGAATAAAACTGTAGTGCAAACTCAAAGGAAAAAGGCTGGCATATTAAGGAAGGTTGTAGCACATTCCCAATTTGTTTTAATACTCTATTTATCAATTTGATCGATGTTAAATTGCATTTTTTCTCCTGAAAACTAAAAATGAGACTGACAAGGAAAATTACATTCTCTTAAGCAAAGTTCTTGCTGAAGCATTAAAGATGAAAACACATCTAATCAAGAGTGAACTGTGACTCTAGCTCTCAGGAGCTCAAGTTCTTTTGCAAGATGTCTAAAGGATGAGCTTTTGTTTTACTTTTCATTTCAGATGAGGAAAATATTACAGCAACATTATTCAGCCACAAAGATAATGTTACCTCTCACAAATGTAAAAATGAATGCCAACCATCCATCCTTATTTTCAATCAAATTAAAATCTAGCAATAAGATTTTCTCATCTTTTTTTTTCCATTAACCAGTTAGTCATGGCCAGAAATAAAAGCACCACAGGTAGTGATTACTGTATTGCTATGGGGAGTGGGGGTAGGGGTGGGGGGGGTGCTGAGGGCCAATTTAAGGGGAAAAAGATAGCAAAACTGGTTTATACTAGCAATGATTATAATGAAAGGGACAGAGTAAGGATTTTAGATGTGTTTTTTACTGTATTGGTTCTTGTTGAACTGGTCACATCTATACAGGAGGAGCTTTAGAAGAGCTTGTTCTTTGTGACTACACCCGACAGACCTTGCCCCAAATCAGTATTATTTTTCAATCAGTCATTTAAAAATAATTTCATAGAATACACACATATAACTTCAGAGCTGACAAGCTTTTAGAAATAATCCACTACATGGTTTTTTGATTTAAAATCAGTTTCACAGGCACCACTAGCATTTTAAAGTAATAGAATAGAGAAGAAAATGGAGTACACTAAACATAGTATGGTTAAATTTTGTTTTATAAAACTTTTAATTTCACTATATATATTTATTACATACATGCATATGTGTATGTTGGATCACAATGTAAAATGTGTTTCTTATTGTGGGTTGTAAACAAAAGGTTACAATACTAATGATCTAGTACAATACCTTGATTTTAAACACAAGGAAACTCAGGCACAGAAAAGGGAAGAAACTGACTTGATCTAGGCATCTCAATCACTATGGCAGGAATATGAGAGGGAAACATACAGAAACGTCCGATCCTAGGTGGAAAATGCCCTCCACCATGGATGCTAATCCATAACATTCCCAAGTAGGCTTTTATTACTTAATATAATATATATTCTGTTCATCATCTATTCTTTAAAATATACCCTAAAAGCCTGGTTCCACCATTCAGATAGTTTTGAACTATTAGTCGTGAAGGGCACTGAAAGAAAGATAACCTCTTCATCTTCAACTCCCCTTCTTGTAGATGTTTCTTGTAACTGGGAGTTAATAATGACAATCTCTCCATATGCTTCTTTAAAAAGCAGCTCAGGAAATATATATCAAGTTAAAATGTGAATTTTTTTTTCTACTGGCCCAGAGGTGAGATTTGTTTAGTTCACCAAGTATTTCAAACACACATATTTTTTTATCCAGCAATTCTACTTTAAGAAAATTGTTTTAAGGAAAACATAAAACAAGTACAAAAACATATATTAAAAAAAGGAGACATAACAAAAACACACAGAAATCACCTTGAAAGGAGTTCCAGTGGCCAAATCTGGGACAATTTCAGCATCAAAAGAAATATATAGTACTGGATTATAACTTATTGAATAAAATAGGAACCTATGGGTTCATACTGATATAATTAAAAAATGGGAGAGGGGAAAGCGTTTCATTACATTGCAAAGCAAACAATAAATACAGAAGAAATGATACGGTTGATAAAAAATCAATGAATGCTAAAACCAGTGGGTGAAATTCTGATGAGGAACAGGCTATTTATACCAGTTTCAAAGCATCTCCCCACAAATTCTTTAGTAATTACTAAAGAAATATAGTAGTTTTACAGTGGAGTCCTGGAGACACCACTTTAATCACGTGCCTCCTAATATTATGTAACAAGGACACAACATCATTTTGGTAATTTTTCTCTCAAAAATGTGAAATTTGAATCTAATCACGAGGAAACACCAGACAAACACTAACTGAGAGACATTCTATAAAATAAATGGTCTGTTCACTTTACCAATGTCAAGGTCCAGAAAAGCAAACAAACAAACAAACAAATGCTGAGGGACTATTTCAGGCCAAGGGAGACCAAAGAGACCTAACAACTAAAAGCAATGCATGAATTAGACCCTGATTCAGAGGGGTGTGGGAAGAGCTATCAAGGATATTACTAGGGAAAGTGATGAAATTTGAATACGGACTATGGATTAGATAATAGAATTGTATGAATATTAGGTTTTCTGATTTTGATAATTGCACTGTGGTTATATAAAGAATGCCCTTATTCTTAAAGACATACACACAAAAGGGTGCAATGTCTCCAACTTATGCTCAAATTGTTCAGGCAAAGATGCACCTGTGTGTATGTATACATGTGTGTACATACATACAGAGAATGATAAATCAAATGGGGAAAAAGGTAAACCATAGATGGAGCTGTATAAAAGGTAACGACATTCCTGGTATTATTTTTTGCAACTTTTCTTCGTTTGAAATTATATCAAATAAAAAGTTTTAAAAGACATGTACACAGGAAATATTACAGTCTTTTCTAGAACAGAGTGTTAACAAACAGAATGTCCTTTAAGAGGGAATGAGGCAGACCTTTATGTACACAGTAAGAAAAAGTGAAAGAAAAACAAGCTACAAACTATGTTTAATACACATTTGTGTATTAAAATAAAGTTTTTTCATTCTTTTATTCATTCCCCCTCCCCTCAAAGTCTCAATAAAGATGTACCATAAGTTCAAGAATGGTATTATCTATGTGATGGAATGAGGAAGGCAAATACTGTTTTCTATATTTGTGTTACGATTTGCTTTGTTTTTTTATAATAAGCATGTACTTTTGAAAATATTACAAACAAAAGGATTACAAATTTTTTTAAAATACTTTTAAAACAGAGGATTGTGGGAACATGGCCAAGTAGGAAGGTCCAGGAATCTGTCTCTCCACTAAAGTAACTACTGAACTGGCAGGAGCTTTCTGAATCGACCACTTTGAAACGTCAGAGTCTTAGGGAACACCGTGCAGAATCCAGGGAAGAACAGGAAGAAGAGGCTGTAAATTGGAAAAAGACCAGTGTGTTACACCCTCCCTGTGGCAGCTTGCATCCCCTTTTCCCCAGCCTCCTAGCAGGCATTAGTGAAGAACAGAGCTCAGGCTCTTGATACAGCTAGCTGGTACCAGAGTAAGACATAAAGAATAGTCCTCCAAACTCCGAAGATGTCTGATTCCAGATCTCTATCTTTGATCAGATACTTCAGATCGCTGGGGGCCAGCTGTGAGGAAGCCATTGTTCCAAACCCAGTGAGGCAAAGGCTGCAGAGGAATCATAAAGACAGTAACCTTCCTGAAAACTATGGAAAACAGTTAAAGAACTGCATTAATAGGCAAGATGCACCTGGAGCCACTGCTAGCCCCTCCCCCACCCATCCACAGTATAGGGCAGGGCCAGCTTGCACTCACATTATGGGTCCCTGGCCATGTTACAGAGGGAGCAGTGTGGCCCCAGCGTGCATACTGGGGTGCATGTATGCCAGTGCCAATCTACTGGGTAGAAGTTTGAGAGAAGGAGCCAGGGAACTTGTCTCTGGGCTCACCTTCCTCGAGTTTAACCTAAGGGCAGGGAAGTCCCTTACAGGCAGTGTGAGAAACAAGTTGAAATGGCCTGGGGCAAACAACTATCTGCATTAAGTCACACAAGAGAGCACTGAGGGGTGGGAGGAGGTCTATTTCAAAGGTAGTAGACGGATTGTTCACAACAACTCCTGTAAAAGGTAAAAAGCAAGCACAGGCCAGGAAAAGAAGTTGGTTTCCAGGCTCCAGCTCCAGAGGGTCAGATAAGACAGAAAGGACCCCACACTCTGCATTTGACTCAGTCTGATTTTGATAGGAGGGCTAAGCTCTGAAGGACACCACCAGTCAAAGCAGAGACAATTTGCAAAGACAATGAAAGGTGCTTTTTGCATTGGTTGGTTGTTTTGATTAGCTACTGTAATTGAAGAAAATCTCTGTCATATCACTAGTTGGATTCAAACTTAAGGGACAGCCCAAGGACTAAATCCCAGAGTTAAAACCTAAAATACTAAAATGTACAGGGTGCAACAAAAGATTACCAAACAAAAAAAGGGGCAATATTGGCCCATCCAAAGGAACAAGATAAAAATCCAGAAACCATCAATGAAGAGGAGGACCAGACTTTGGAATTACTGAAGAGAGACTTTAAAATAATGATCCTCAATATGCTCAAGGAGATCAGGGAAAACTGGAGAGAGAACTAAAGGACATGAGGAAAACAATGAATCAATAATATGGGAATCTCTCCAGAGAAACAACAGAGTTGAAGAACACAATAACTGAAATGAAAAATTCCCTAGATAATTTCAATAGCAGATTGGAGTTGGAAGAAAGAATAAGTGAACCTGAGCAAGAAAACTGAAATGATTCAGGCTGAAAAACAGAAAAATAAAAGATTAAAAAAGAATGAGTAGAGCCTAAGAGACCTGTGGAGCACTATCTATCATATGCATTACGGGAGTCCCAGAAGGAAAAAGAAAGAGAAAAGGGTGCAGAAGGAATATTCAAAAAAAAAAAAAAGGCAGAAAATTTACAAATTTAACAAAAGACATGAGTATGCACATTTGAGAAGTTCACCTAACCCCAAACAGGATAAACTCAAAAAGAACCATGCCCAGATACATAGTAATCAAATTGCCAATGCCAAGGACAAGGAGAGAGTTCTGAAAGTTGGAAGAGAAAAGCAACAAGTTATGTACAAGGGAATCCCAATAAGATTAAGTCTGATTCTTCATTGAAAACCATGGAGACAAGAAGGTAATGGTACAAAATATTTAGTGTTGAAAGAAAACAATGACAAGCAAGGATTTTATATCTGCCAAGAATTTCTTTCAAAAATGAGAAAGAGATTAAGACATTCCCAGATAAATAAAAGCTGAGGAAATCTGTTACCAATAGACCTGCCCTAAAAACAATGCAAAAGGGAGTCCTTCAGACTGAAAGGAAAGGACGTTAGACAGTGGATCAAAGCAGCATACAGAAATAAAGACCTTGATAAAGGTAACTATATGGATAGTTATAAATGCCAGCACTACTGAATTGGATTATTTGTTACGAAACTCCAGTTCTTGCTTCTTAAAGGTGCTAAAATGCATATGCATTAAAAATTTGATATATCGATGATTTTGGACATACAACATGCAAATACATAATTGGTAACAAAAACAAAAAAAGGTTGGGGGGGTGGAGGGACAGAACAGTGTATGTATATGGTATTGAAGACAAGTTGGTATCAAATCAAACATGATTGTTATAGATTTAGGATGTTGAATTTAACCCAATGGTAACCACAAACAAAATACATGAAAAATATATTCAGAAAGAAATGAGAAGGGACTCAAAATGGTACAATACAAAAAGCCAAATAAACATGGAATTAGGCATTAACAGAAGAACTGAGGGCCAAAAAAGTTATGCAACTTACAAACACAAAACAGCAAAACAGGCAGAAGAAAACCCAGCATTATCAGTAGTGACTTTAAATGTGAATGGATTAAACTCCCCAGTGAAAAGGCAGAGCTTGGCAGAAAAGGACAAAAAAGCATGACAGAACTACACACTGTTTATAAGAGACTCACATTTAATTCAAAGATGTAAGTAGGTGGAAAGTGAAAGGATGGAAAAAAATATTCCATTCAAGTATACTCAAAAGATAGCTGAGATAGCCATACTAGTATCAGATAAAATAGATTTTAAGTAAAAAAAACTGTTACAAGGGACAAAGATGGTCATTATATACAGATAAAGAAGTCAAACCAACAAGAAGATATAGCAATTAAAAATATGTATGCGCCCAACAGCAGAGCCCATAAATATATGAAGCAAAAACTGACAGATTTGAAGGGAAAAATAGATGGTTCCAAATTAATATTGGAGATTTCAACACATCACTTTCAAGAATGCATAGAAATATTCTAAAAATGATCGTGGTGATGAATGCACAACTATATGATGATACTGTGAACCACTGTTTGTATACTGTTCCGGTTTGCCAATGCTGCCATTATGCAAAATATCAGAAATGGATTGGCTTTTATAAAGGGGGTTTATTTGGTTACAAAGCTCCAGTCTGAAGACCATGAAAATGTCCAAATTAAGGCACCAACACAAGTAAGTACACCTTCACCAAAGGAAGGCTAATGGCATCCAGAAAACCTCTGTTAGCTGGGAAGGCACGTGGCTGGTGTCTGATGATCCCAGGTTGTGTTCCAGCTCCTCTCTCAGCTTCTGTGCATTCTTCAAAATGTTGCTCTTGGGGCATTTTGTCCTCTCTTAGTTTCTCCAGAGCAAATTCTGGGTTAGCATAAGTCTGCTTTCAATGGCCAACTCCAAAATATCTCTCTCAGTTGCTCTCCAAAATGTCACTCACAGCTGCTCCGAGGTCCTTCTATTCATGAGCTCTTTTATGGGACTCCAGTGATTAAATCAAGACCCATCCTGAATTGGTGGGGTCCATATCTCCAGGAAATAATCCAATCAAACATTCACTCACAGTTGATTGAGTCACATCTCCATGGAAACAATCAAAGCATTCCAACCTAACCAACACTAATACATCTAAACCAGTTAGACTTAACAGACATATATAGAACACTTCATCCAACAGCAGCAGAACACGTATTCTTCTGTAGTGCACCAGGATCATTCCCCAGGATTGACTATAGGTTAGGTCACAAAACAAGTCTCGGTAAATTCAGAAATATTGAAATCATACAATATATCTTCTCCAACCACAATGGAATGAAACTAGAAATCAATAACGAGGAAGAAATAGAAAATTCACATATATCTGGAAATTAAATAACATATTCTCAAACAACAAATAGGTAAAAGAGGAAATAACAAGTGAAATTAGAAAATTTCTTGAGGCAAATGAAAATAAAACCATAACATACAAAACTTATTAGAAGCAGCAAAGACAGTGCTGAGAGGGAAATTTATAGCTCTAATTTAAAAAGCAGAAAGATCTCAAATCAAAGACCTTACCTCAAAATTAGAAGATCTAGGAAAAGAAGAACTAAGCCCAAAACAAGCAGAAGGAGGACAATTACAAAGATTAGAGCAGAAATAAATGAAATTGAGAATTAAAAAACAGAATCAACAAAACCAAAAGTTGCTTCTTTGAAAAGATCAATATAACCAACAAAATTTTAGCTAGGCTGACAAAGAAAAAAGAGAGTATACAAATAACTAAAAGCAGAAATAAAAACAGGGACATTACTACTGATGATACAGAAATACAAAGGACTTTAAAAGGATACTATGAACAACTGTACGCCAACAAATTGGATAAACTAGATGAAATCATCAAATTCTTAGAAACACACAAACTACCTATACTGACTCAAGAAGAAACAGAAGATCTCAACAAACCAATAACTAGTAAAGAGATTAAATCAGTAAACACCTAACAGAAAAGCCCAGGACCAGATGGCTGCACAGGGGAATTTTACCAAACATTACAAGAAGAATTAACAGTCGTCCTACTTTGAGTCTTCCAAAAAATTGAACAGGAAGGAACACTCCCCAACTCATTCTACGAGGCCAACATTACCTTCATACCAAAGTCAGATAAAGATACCACAAGAAAACTACAGATCAATATCCCTTATGAATATAGATGCAAAAATCCTCAATAAAACAGTAGCAAACTAAATTCAACAATACATCAAAATAATTATATACCATGATTAAGGAAAATTTATCCCAGGTATGCAAGGGTGGTTCAACATAAGAAAGCCAATAAATGTAATGCATTACATATTAACAAAACAAAGGAGGAAAAAAAACACATGATCATCTCAATTGATGCAGATAAGGCATTTGACAAAATTCAGCATCCCTTCTTGGTAAAAACACTTAGGATACTGGGAAAAGACATAGGGCATATATGAAAAACCCACATCTAACATCCTACTTAATGGTGAAAGACTGAAAGCTTTCCCTCTGAGATGAGAAACAAGACAAGCATGCCCACTGTCACCACTGTTCTTTAACATTGTACTGTAAGTTCTACCTAGAAAAATTAGGAAAGAGAAAGAAATAAAAGGCATCCAAATTAGGAAAGAAGAAATAAAACTTTTACTCTTTACAGATAACATGATCCTATATACAGAAAATCCTGAACAGTTTACAACAAAGCTACTGAAAGTAATAAATTCAGCAAAACAGCAGGGTACAATATCAACATAAAAAAATCAAGTGTTTCTATGCACTACTAATGAATAAACTGAAGAAGAAATCAAAAAAAGAATTCCATTCACAATAACAACTAAAAGAATCCAATACCTAGGGATAAGTCTAACCAAGGATGTAAAAGACTTGTAAATGGAAGACTACAAAACATTGCTAAAAGAAATCAAGAGGATCTAAATACATGGAAGGGCAGTCCATGTTCATGGATTAGAAGATGAAATATTGTTAAGATGTCAATTCTACACAAAGCGATTTACAGATTCAACATAATGCCAATCAACAATCCAATAGCCTACTTTGCAGAAATGGTAAAGCCAATCAAATTTATATGGAAGGGTAAGGGGCCCCAAATAGTCAAAAACATCTTTAAAAAGAAGAATGAAGTTGGAGGACTCACACTTCCTGATCGTAAACCTTATTACAAAGCTACAGTAAGCAAAACAGCATGGTACTGGCACAAGGACAGACACACAGACAAATGGGCTCAAACTGAGAGTTCAGTAATCAACCCTCATATCTATGGCCAACTGATTTTTGACAAAGGTGTCAAATCCACTCAATGGGAAAAAGTCTCTTCAACAAATAGTGCTGGGAAAACTGGATGTCCATGTGCAAAAGAATGAAGTGTACTCTTACCTCACACCACATACAAAAATCAACTCAAAACAGATCAAAGACCTAAATATAAGAGCTAGAAATATCAAGCTCTGAGAAGAAAATACGGGAAGCATCTTCAGGATCTTGTGTTAGGCAATGGTTTCTTAGACTTTAGACCCAAAGCACAAGCAACAAAAGAAAAAACAGATAAATGGGACCTCATCAAAATTAAAAACTTTTTGTGCAAAGAACTTTATCATGAAAGTAAAAAGACAACCTACTCAATTGGAGAAAATAGTTGGAAACCAAATATCTGATATAAGGGTTTAATATCCAGGATACATAAAGAAATCCTACAACTGAACAATACAACAACCCAATTTAAAAATGGGCAAAAGACTTGAATAGACATTTTTCTGAAGAAGATACACGAATGGCCAAAAAACACATGAAAAGATGCTCAACATCATTAGCCATTACAGAAATGTAAATCAAAACCACAATGAGATACCTCTTCACGCCCACTGGAATGGCTATTATTAAAAAAAAAACAGAAAAGTTTTGGAGAGGACATGGAAAAATAAGATACTCATTCACTGCTGGTAGGAATATAAACTGGTGTACCCCTGTGTAAGACAGTTTGGCAGTTCCTCAGAAAGTTAACTACCGAATTACCATTTGACCCAGCAATCAAACTTCTAGGTATATACTGAAAAGAACTGAAAGTGGGGACTTGAACAGATATTTTCACACTGATGTTCACAGCAGCATTATTCACAATTGCTAAAAGATGGAAGCGACTGAAGTACCCATCGATTGTTGAATGGATACATAAAATGTAGTCTGTACAAACATTTCAGGAATAAAGTTCTGATACATTCAACAACATGAATCAAACTCGAAGAAATCATGTTGAGTGAAATAAGCTAGGCACAAAAGGACAAGCATTGTATGATCTCACAGATATGAAATAATTGGAAAAAGCAAATGATAGAGTCAGAAGCTAGAATATAGATTACCAAGGGCTCAGATGGGGCTAGGCAGTGAGGAGTTAATGCTTAAATTGCACAGAGTTTCTAGTTGGGTTGTTCATAATGTTTCAGTAATAGTGGTGACAGTAGCACAAAAGGGGAAATTTTAGGTTGAATATATGTTACTAGAATAAAAATTTTAAAAAAAATTAACATAGGAGTGTAGAACACAAACAGTGAACCCTACTGCAAACAATGGACTACAGTTAATAGTACAATTATAAAAATGTTCTTTCCTGAATTGTAACAAATGTACCAAACCAATGCAAGGTGTTAATAATATGGTGGGAATTCGGAACTCTATTTTATGGATGTGATTTTTCTGTAAACCTACAACTTCTGTAATGAACAAAAAAGAGGGTGGGGAATGAAGCACAGAGAGAGAAAGACAAATACCTTCATTTTCACCACCCAGAATTAACTGTTATATTTGTCATATTTGGGTTGTGTATACGTATAAATTTTTTTTTAATTTTATTTTGAAATAAATTCAAAGTTACAGGAACAGTTGCAAAAACAATACAAACCTCATACACAGAACTCCAGCATTCCCTGATCCCCCTCTCCCAATATCCCAATCCACTAACTATAACATGTTGTCACACCACTATTTCTTTCCCTCCTTCCCTCCCTCCCCCCATCTATCATCCACCATCTATTGCTCTGTCTTCTGAACATATGAGAGCTAGCTGCAGACTTCCTTGAAAAAACACTATATTTCACATATACAATTCCCATGAACAAGAACATTCTTTTATGCAATCCCATTAAGCGCAGCTAAGAAGTACAAGAGACTCAATAATGATACAAAGCTTACATTCTATATTTCCTTTTCCTTATGTCTCAACTGTGTCCCTTTAAGCCTCTTGTCCTCCATCCTCAGATCCCATCCAGGGTCATCCCTGGCATTCAAGTGTCATCTATTTAGACTTTTTTTTTTCCTAAACTGTGGAAACATATATACACCCTAAATCTTCCCATTCCATCCCCTCCCTAGCATTCCATTAGTGGGATTAATTACATTTAGAATGTTGTAATGCTATCACCTTCCCACCATCCATTACTAGAAATTTCCCTTCACCTCAAACAGCAATCCTACACTCATTTCTTAACTCCTTGTTGCCCCTTCCCCCATTTCTCTTAACCCATACTCTACTTTTCATATCTATGGTCATATTCTCTGATAATTTCTTTGTGTTTACTGTGGGGCTTAAAATTAAACTTTTAAATCTATAACAATCTTGTTTTTCTTTGATACCAACTTAATTTCAATAGGACACATAAACTATGTACCTATACTCCTCCATTCCCCCACCTATACACAGTTCTTGTCAAAAATTACATATTTTACATTGATTTCAAAACCACTGATTTGTCATTAGAGTTTGTGTACTTTATATCACATACGAAGTAAATAGTGGAGTTACTTCACTATTCAAAATTTAAAATTCAAAAATTATTGACTTCTATTTGTATTCCATTGTGGTCAGAGATTGTGCTTTGAATGTGTTCAATCATTTTTTGTTGTTTTTTTTTTTCATTTATTGAGGCTTGTTTTATGTCCCAGCATACAGTCCATTCTGGAGAAAGATCTGTGATCACTAGACAAAAATGAGTGTCCTGGTGATCTAGATGTAAGGTTCCATACATGTCTGTTAAAATTCTCTTTATCTCTTTCTCCTTTCTTTGTTTCTCTGTTGGTAGGGCTCCCTTCAGTATCTGAAGTAGGGCAGGTCTTTTATAGGCAAACTCTCTCAGCATTTGTCTGTGAAAAATTTAAGCTCTCCCTCAAATGTGAAGGAGAGTTTTGCTGGATAAAGTATTCTTGGTTGGAAATTTTTGTCTCTCAGAGTTTTAAATATGTCATGCCACTGCTTCCTCGCCTCCATGGTGGCCGCTGAGTAGTTACAACTTAGTCTTCTGTTGTTTCGTTTGTATGTGGTGAATTGCTTTTCTCTTGCTGCTTTCAGAACTTGTTCCTTCTCTTCAGTACTTGAGAGTCTGATCAGAATATGTCTTGGAGTGGGTTTATTTGGATTTATTCTATTTGGAGCTCACTGGGCATTTATGCTTTGTGTATTTATATTGTGTAGAAGGTTGGGGAAGTTTTCCCCAACAATTTCTTTGAATACTCTTTCTAGACCTTTACCCTTCTCCTCCCCTTCTGGGACACCAATGAGTCTTACATTTGGATGTTTTATTTTATCTATTGTATCCCTGAGATCCTTTTTGATTTTTTCGATTTTTTCCTCTATTCTGTCTTTTGTTCTTTCATTTTCTGTTCTGTGGACCTCTAGGACACTGAGTCGTTGTTCAGCTTCCTCTAATCTTGTATTATGAGTATCCAGAGTCTTTTTAATTTGGCCAACAATTTCTTTTATTTCCATAAGATCTTCTATTTTTTAATTTAATCTTTCATTTCTTCTTTATGCTCTTCTAGGGTCTTCTTTATGTCCCTTTTATCCTGTTCCATGGTCTTCTTCATGTCTTTTTTATCCCATGCCATGTTTTCGTTCCTCGATTGTAATTGTTTGATTACTTGTGCCAAGTACTGTGTCTCTTCTGATATTTTGATTTGGGTGTTTGGGATCGGGTTCTCCATATTGTCTGGTTTTATCATATGCATTAAGATTTTCTGTTGCTTTTGGCCACTTGGCGTTTGCTTTGCTTCATAGGGTTCTTTCAAGTTGTAAAAAAAAAAAAAAATACTAATCTAATTTTTCAGAAATACAAGTTGGTGGCATACACTTTCTCCAACTAACCAGCAGATGGCGTCTGCAAGTCACCTATATCCCTCAAGTCGGTTCTCCCCAACTCTGTCTCTGTGGTATGTGGGGAAATGATTTTTGTGGGGTTCAGTTGGTGAACTCAGTTTGGGTTTGTTGTTGGAGCTGTTCGCCCTGAACATGGGGTGTGTGTTTGGGTGGTCAGGGAGGCAGGGCAGCTTTAATATTCAAACCTCCCAGATGTTCCCGGAGATTCAAGGCTGTTGCAAGAGTCTAAGCCTTCATTTCAGTTTTGCCCCAGATTTTCTCTGTTGCTAACCCACAAACCACCGGCATTAATGTAGTGTCCCTGGGTTTTCCGAGCAGGCCCCCCTTCTCAGCTGTGATCTTCCAGGACCTCTGCTGAGGGAAGGCTGTGCTACGTCACTAGTACGTGTCATCCCTCAAGGGAAGCCCCGGGCCGCCGGGCCGTGCAGGGGCGCTCTCTGCCGATGCAAAGATTAGCCTATAATTCTTGGCTGGTGTAAGTTCTGAATGAAACGCAGGTAGCAGAGCTGGGCCCCACCCCTTTCCTCTTAGAGAAGATAGACACCTTAGGGGGAGGTCATTAGCATTTCAATGTTCTCTCTCTTCCTGTGCTATACCCTTGTCTGGGTCACAGAACTGGGAACTGAAAATGGCTAAGGCTTTCTCCACTGAGTCAAAAAAGGAACAGAGCTAGTCTGAGGCGACCCTCAGGCTCTCCAAGGTCAGTCGTCACCCAACGCCTCTGTCTACTTGTTGGGGATTCGTACCTCCTAGTGAGCAGTTCACACTAGCTAATTAAAACCCCAGTTGTAGCTCAGCTGAGCTATATTCGCTTGCTGGGAGAAAGCTTCTCTCTGGAACCACGAGGCTTTGTAGCTCAGGCTGTGGGAGGAGGGGTCTCCCGATTTAGATCCACAGTTTTTACTTACAGATTTTATGCTGTGATCTCGGGCATTCCTCCCAATTCAGGTTAGTGTATGATGAGTAGATGGTCACGTTTGTCCCCCTGCAGTTATTCCGGATTATTTACTAGTTGTTTCTGGTTTTTTTTAGTTGTTGCAGGGGGACTACTTAGCTTCCACTCCTCTCTATGCCGCCATCTTAGATCTTCCTTCTAAAATTTTTAAAAGTATCATCAGCAAAGTTGCAGTCCTCCCTAGTCCCATTCTGCTCTGTAGATAAAACCATTATTTTGAATTTAGAATGTCTCCTTGTAGGGCATGAATTGATACTTTTCGTACCCCCAAGAAATATATAGTATAGTTATAGTATTTTACATAAATGGTCTTATACTGCATGTCTCATACTGTAACTAGTGTTTTCCTCAATGTTAGTTTTTGCAAATATCCATGATTTATTCATTTTAACTTCTACTACTACTTCTTTTCTACCTCCTTCTGGAGCAAATTCCTGGAAAAATTCTATAAACCCTTGACAAAGTTAGCATGAAAGTATGTATGGAGAAAGTTAAAGAAGGAGAGTAGCCAATTAAGCTCTTCCATATGTGTTCTGAAGCTAGCTATGGACATTTTTTAACCAAGTTGCTAGGAATCACTGGCATTAGATAAAACCCTGGAATTCTATACACCCATGGATGTTCTCATTCTTCTCAAATCACCTTTATAGTCTGATAAGATTGTCCTTTCCTAAGTGTTCTAGTTTGCTAATACTGCCAGAATGCAAAACACCAGAAATGGATTGGCTTTTATAAAAGGGGGTTTATTTGGTTACACAGTTATAGTCTTAAAGCCATAAAGTGTCCAAGGTAACACATCAGCAATCGGGTACCTTCACTGGAGGATGGCCAACGGTGTCTGGAAAACCTCTGTTAGCTGGGAAGGCACGTGACTGGCGTCTGCTCCAAAGTTCTGGTTTCAAAATTGCTTCCTCCCAGGACATTCCCCTCTAGCCTGCAGTTCCTCAAAAATGTCACTCTTAGTTGCACTTGGGATATTTGTCCTCTCTCAGCTTCTCTGGAGCAAGAGTCTGCTTTCAACGGCCGTCTTCAAAATGTTTCTCATCTGCAGCTCCTGTGCTTTCTTCAAAGTGTCCCTCTTAGCTGTAGCTCCTCTTCAAAACATCACTCACAGCTGCACTGAGTTCCCTCTGCTTGTCAGCTCATTTATATAGCTCCACTGATCAACTTAGACCCACCCTGAATGGGCGGAGCAACACCTCCATGGAAATTATCCAATCAGAGTCATCACCCACAGCTGGGTGGGGCACATTCCAAAGAAACACTCAAAGAATTACAATCTAATCAACACTGATAACGTTGCTCACACAAGATTGCATCAAAGATGATGGCGATTGGGGGACATAATACATTCAAACCGGCACATTAAGGAAGCAAATTTTAAATTGTATAAGATACTAACTTGTAGAACTAAGGCCCCCACATCTTACTTTATTAACAAAATACTAGGAACACTAAGAGAAGGGGACAACTGGCAAACTCCTTTAGGGAAGGGTTTCTCAAACTTGTTAAATTTTTGGAACACCGACAATAGTCTTGTTGATCTCAGATTGATATCTTTGTTCTAGGTTTTATTTCTACCCTATCTTACCAAAAATAAAAAACAAACAAACAAAAAAAGCAGTACTATAATGTATGTAGTTCTACTTCTATCTCAAAAGTAAAAGCAGCCAGACACAAGTCAGCTGTAGCTTCAAACCAACCAGCCTTCAGGATACTAGCCAACAGCTTCAGGAGAAAATGTTGTCCCAATCAGATTACACAGTAGAGTACTTTCAGCTCCTTTTTGGTGTGCCTTGCTTTAAAAGATTTTTGAAACCTTTCCATGTAGAATGACATCTGAACATCTGAGACTAATATTTAACCAAGACAACTGATGATGAAATTCTATAGACACTGAGAAGGTACAAGTGACAATCCTAAATCTTCTAAGTCTTGTCAAAATCACTTTTTTTTTCCTTTTAACATAAAAAAATTAACAGCAGCCAGTGGAAGGAAACGACTTTCAGCTGACTTCTGTATGAATGGTCTTTAGAGACGCTACCTCAAAATATCCTCCTGGAGGCCTAGGATAAACCTCGCCATTTAAAAAATATCCCATTCTACTTATAAGGTAAGTAAAATCTCCTTGATTGCACTCTAAACGCTGCACTACATTATCACCTCTGCCTTTACTGTACAGGAGAACGGTAACAGCCTAGATAGAAGATAGTAAAGCTTTCTGGGAGAGCTATTTCCACTTCTAGGTTCTTCTATAGAGCAATAGAGGAGAACAATACAGGATGAGATAAAGGCCAGAGGACTCTTACCAGCTGATAGACGGCAACTGGTCGAAGCTCTGCTTGGTTAGGCTACAGAGCAGCTCTGGAACCCCCTCCCTCATGTGCGGACTCCCATGGGGAAGCAGAGTGTGGCCCAGTCTGCTTTTACTCCCGACCCTCTCCATTCTTTGGCACATGCATTAATCAGCTCACACCCTTCCACACAACCCCCTCATAGGTAATGCATATCAAGATCATGCAAAGGAAAAGTCACTTCCTGCAAGAAACGATTAAGGATGTGTAGCCTGTGAAATTAATCTTTAATTCACTCAATTTGGCAGTAAACATTCAGGAATCTGCTGGCGTTGGTATCAGTTATTTGCACTTGGTGAACAGGCAGCCACTTGGCTGGTCTCCAGAACAGGTGGGAGGGGATATGAGAGTATAACTTTCACATCCTTCTTCTATACACCTTCTTAAAGGACCCAAGGAGTCTTCATCTAATTAAGGATTATTGGAATGAGGAGGTGGGTCCCTTGTGGTACCCTGTGTGGCCCCTCCCCAATTAAAGTGCTACTGTGGCCCCTGCTGTGAGCATGGATAATTTGTTTTCTTTATTTACATTAAAGCATATGTCCCTCTTGACAGTCAGCTGATGCCTTTCAGTCAACTATGTTATCAATTTCATCCAACTACATGGGCAACTTGGATTGTGGAAAAATTCTTATCAAGAAGTTATTTAAGCACCCACCTCTACAATGGTGATGGGTTGTTGGTTATAATGTTTATTAAACAAGTACCGTCACACTCCTCTTAGAACCAAATTATCTGAAATTTAGAACTGAATAGCGTACAATCACGACATACTCTAAATTCTTCTGGGAGATGAATGAATATTGAGCCAGTTTAAAGGAAAATATAAATTATTACACTAATCTAAGGATGAAAACGTCAGGACACAGTTCACCTATGAGACCAGGACACAGAGGGGGAAGAAAGACTTTAAAGGATATGCCTTTCCTCTTTAATTAGCTGGAGTACCCCAATCACAGTTATTGTGGTCAGAATATTATACTTCATGATTTGAAAAACCTTAGATAAGAAGGTGGTAAGAAAACCAGTGTTTACTGACAACCTAGGAGTTAAGTTCCACTCAACTATCCTTGCCAGAAATTCTATTCTACTGAAACCCAGCTGGCCCATCTGGCTTCCTTGTCAGATATCAGGCAGACCACAGCAGGCAGTCTACACCAAGGTGTGGCTACCACTCAGATAATACGGAAAACAATTTCTACTCATTTCCAGATATTTTATGTAGTGTGCACTTACCCATTACTCCTAACATCCTTTCAAGAGATTTCTAACTTAGAAATGTTATGGGACACCTATTATCTGTTTGCTAAAAGATCAAGTAGCTCAATGATAAACATGTTTAGCAGGATATCATAAAGCTGAATTTAGGTCCTGCTCCTTAGATTAAAAAACCATATTTTGTTTTGCGCAAGCTCTGAAACAACTTAATGTCCTATGGAATAAGCAGAATTAAATTGAAAAGATTTCTCTGACCAAGTACACATTATACAGAAGATGAATCCTGGTTACACAGTTTCTAGGTATCTCATCAGATAGTTTAACTTTTAAAAATATATTCATATATTCAAATTTTACATGTCAAAATTTGCTTAGTAGCCTAATTTCTAAACTTTCTATTTCTATTTGACTCATTTTTATACTTTCTATCTCTTCATTAATAGTTTATTTGATGAGTCATTGTTATCATACCTTTCCTTAATTCTTTAAAATGGTTTCCTTCAGTTCTTTAAACATATTTATAATAGCTGTTAAATGTCTTCATCTGTTAAGTCCATCATCTGGGCCCCACAAAGGCAATTTCTATTGCCTACTTTTCTCCCTGTGTATGGGTCACATTTCCCAGTTTCTTTCCAGGTCTTGTAACTTCTTGTTGAAAACTAGACATTTTAGATAATATATTGTGTTTCTGAGAGTGATGTTATTATTTGGTCATTTGGTCATTTGTTTATTTGGTGACTTGACTGGACTATTACCCCACAGTGTACAGCCTTTGATGTACCAGCTCAGATTTTTCCCCTTGTTTTTATCTTTTAACCTGGCATCCTAGAGGCTGCCCCTAGGTCCATATAAACTTTTGCTTATTGGTTAAAGGTTGTGTTCACCCTTTACAGTTGAACATGTGTGTGGCTTGGAGACTACAAAATTTTGCCCCACATTTAGTCAGGGACTAGTAGTTGAAGGTTTTCTCTCTGGTCACTCCTGAAAAGGCACAACCTTGGGCATGCACATAGTCTTTCAGACCACCAGGGATGAATGCGACTTTATTTTTCAAGCAGGGCTTCCTAGGAGTCACCCTGGGTCACAGTAGGTTATTGTTCAGTGTTTGTTCACAGACTGTACTTAAATCCCTTGAGCCACTAAGACATTTTGCTAATAGATTTGTGTGTGGCTTGGAAAATGCTTTCAAGTTTGCCTCACTTCCTGCTCTAATTACTCCTGAGTGGGTACAGCCTAGCAAATGTGCATAACCTTCCAGACCCCCAGGGAAGGGAATGATCCTAGAAGGGCTCATACTAGTTGTCTTCCTGGTTTTCTGTTAAATTTCTGAATTCACTACTATTATCAAGGAGTCACCAGTCCCCTCTTACTGCTCACTCCCAGATCTCCCATTTTCAACAAGGCCCTTGGGCACAAACTTCTCCAGGGTCTATTTCAAATAAAGTCAGTATCTTCAGAACTATTGTACACTGCAGTGGCACTGAGGGTAAGGAAAGCTGCTTGCTTCTCTCCTAGTTACACTCTGGTTCTCCTGAGCTTGCCCCTCCCAGCATAGAACCTCTGCACTGCGAGCAAGCTAGGGCAAGGGTAATTGGGCCCCAGTCCTTGCCCTACAAGTGGGAGGTGGCTCAGGGAAGGAAGCCCCAATTCTCTCACCAACCATGCCAAAAACAGTGCTTCTGTAATACAGGGGTAGAGGTGGGCGGTGAGGGGACAAATATAAGATGCTCTCAGTTCCTGGGGCGAAATTATACTCCTACACTAGGAACTGGGAGGAAAGAAAGACTAGTATTCCTGGCCACACCTGCCTTGAGTAGACCTTCCTTTACAAAGAGCTGGGAGGGAGAGTGAATAGGAACACTTCAAGATTCAAATATCACAAGCATTTGCTGTTCTTACTAAGATTTAGATTTTCTTGACTGTTTCTCCATTTGTTGTGTGCCCTTAGGACAATCTCCAGAGACTTTAAATGGCTGGTCTGTTTTGTTTATAACTTTCACCAGTTAACTGGTTGCTTCACTGGGGAGAAGGTCTACCAAGCTCCTTCACATACTGCCATTCCAGAAATCCCTATCCTGAACTCTAGAAAATTAAAACATGGATATGAGATGACAAAATCTGTACATATCTTTTCTAGATTAGAAATGTCTTTTTTGCGTTCTTGAATGATTCAACACTGCTTGTACGATAGTGTATAACACAGCTAAAGAAAATGAAGAAATCCCTGCAAAGAGAATTATATTAATAATAAACTCTCCTATGCTAATAAGCAATGTAAGTTTAATGCTTTGTTTGTGTCTAAATATAAATATTATGTAAAATGCAGGATGTGGGTACATTAGAAAAAGCACCAGCCTCCCCTTTTTGAGGATTGTTTTTAAGGATTTTCAAGATAAAATTCACTATCACTTAAATGTTGGACATATATGCCCAGCCATGACCACCTTGGTTGCTCAGAAACCAAGGAGGCATGTGGCCTGTATAAGCAAAATTAAATCAGGAGACAGAAGGGACCCTTTGTTAAAAAAGATGTTCAGAGAAAAATCCCTTGGCTATGATCACATATTTTGAAAATGAAACTGCAAAGTAAACAAACATAACTGGAGGTTTAGGATATCACACGTGATGACGTCTTTTCAAGCAAAAACACTTCAATTCTTACTGCTCTTGAGTTGTAATTCACCAAGGAAAAAGGACTTTAATGCATGTACAAAATTTCCATAATCCCATACATCAAAGTGTCAAAAAACCATCAAGAAAGAAAAACTGACCTATATTTATGAACCCCCAAAGGTCAATGTGAAACCAACTTTTCATTAGACTCAGGAGAAGTAAAAACTTGAGTCCACTCAATTCTGACTATTTAATAGCATGAATCACACATAGGCAACCCATCAACAACCCTGTTTCTTTAATAGGAAATCTTAAACCTGATTATATTAAAAATGACAAAAGAAAAACCGCAAAGAATGAAGTGCTTCTAAGCACATAGAGAAGGCATTTACTTGGGTCGGCTCCAGTTTATATTATCCATGAAATACCTACCACATTTAAATTTGATTTTTTTATCTATGCAAAGAGTGATCTTTGATAATTAAATTAATTCAAATTCTGATTGTTAGTATTCATTCGCTCATTCATTCATCCTGTTAGAATCATTCTCCTTTCAAAAGATATACATACAAAACAAAGAAAAAAAAGAAAAAAAGAAAATAAAAAAAAATAAAATAAAAGATATACATGTGGCCAGGTTTAAGGGTTTAACATCCTCTGAAATAAAACATAATGAAAAATAAATTGCAAGAGCAAATCGCCAAAGCAAGGATTCCTCACTATTATCTATTCTGTTCTATTGTAAAAGGAGAGGGGTAAATGATTTTTAAAGTTATCAACAGTTACAGTTTCTGTAGTTGATAGGAAAATTATTTTAGAAACCAGTAGAAAATATATACAATTCAAAAATTCCTAAGCATAGTCTCTCAGAGATTTTTATGGTTCAGTTGTTTGTGGGCTACAAATCTTGGGAGAAGTATAAAATTTGCAAATGAGGACCAGTTTCCTAGATGTACAGAGATCAAACAACAGGAGACTTCTGGATGTTCTAAAGGTCAGGAGAAAGACCTGTGTGCTTTCTTTGTGGATAAAAGTGCTGTCTTCATACTATAATTTCTACTTATATTTCTTGATCATTTTTAAAAATACATGAATCTGAAATTCCTGAGAAAATGAAACACTTCCTTTAAAAGATTCTCTTCTATTTTAACCTAATTCTAGAGCTAGAGAAGTTGTAATTAGGGTCCAATCTGGCTTCCTGTTGAGTTAACACATGTAAGGCACATAAAACAGTGCCTAATACACAGTAAGCCCAATGCATGGGAGCTGTTATCCTCATCCTGCAGACAACCTCCCAAACGAAAAAGTCACCAAAGACCTTCACCTTACTTCAATTGACATTTACCCTCCATTTCACTTCAGCTACCTGTTCCCAAGGGCATAACCTGGCTCTCAGGACCCCAAACATCCCTATTTCAGGAAATCATAAACTCACCATCCCATACTCTAACCACAACCTACCTTCCTTCCATTGTCTGTACTCTCTATTTCTACTCTTCTTGCTTTTCTTCCCTCAGTTCCTCTCAAGTGATCAGCCCCCAATCTTAATTCCTTATCATATCCAGCTCAGCCTCCTATGGTCATTATTTCAACGACTGTCATCAATCCCCTCAACTCCCTTGACAGGCATGTCTCGTGTTCTATAAGCCTTACAAACAAACCCCAACCCTGGACCAATCCCACAATATGCTCCTAATCCAGACTACCAAATCCTGTTGGACAGACTCATACAATAAGGTATATACTAGGGTCACTTCAAACCAATCACCCCTCTTCAACTCTATGTGCTGTTTCCTTACCCTCAGAATATAAATATGCTAGAATCTATTCCCTGACATGCCAAAAAACAAACAAAACAAAAGCCCTCTTTTGACCTTTGACCCGACAGCTATCACTCTCTCCCTTTCCCTTCTAATTCAAGATTATCAAGACATATATTCTTGCTTGATCTAATCTAAGGAAGAGTATACACAGTGTAACAACAATATCAGAACAAGTAATGCCTACATGATGATGATGAACAACTCAAAATAACCTCTATCAACTGTTCACTGAGTAATTAATTACTGAGATTCAAGCACCGTAACTAGTGGCTTTACCCTATTTTACAGATAAGCAAACTGAGGCTCACAGAGATTAAGTAATTTGCCTAAATCATATAGCCATTAAGTGGCAGAAACAAGATAGTCTCCAGGAAGCAAATAAGGACTGAAAGAAATAATACAGGAAACAATACTGGGAAGGGAAGCATTCATACAATCCTCAGAGAGCTGAAGTTCCTCATTGTGAGAAACTGGCTTGGTAACACTGGTGAAGAGAGGTAAAATTTCTTCTCTTAGTCAGTGCCATGCTTAACTTACAAGGTTTGGTTTTAAGTGAATTTAGCAATAAATATGAAGTATTGCAAAGGCAGTTGTTTTCCTTTAAGAATCAAGATACTAAATTGTAATCTGTCTTGTTACAGATTGTGTGTTACACTCAGACACACAATTTAAAGATTAAATTCTTAGTTAAACCATGTTCATTATTCCATAATACTTTTATAAAAACTATTTTTAACGGAGTGGTATAAAGGCAATTGTATTTATCAAATTAAATGCTTTAACAGTAAAGTAAATATCATTTAGTGAACAAACTACAATTCTTGGTGGTTGTTCCAACTTAATTCCTCCTTAAAAAAAAGTCTAGATCAATTTTGAAAAATACCTATCACAGTCATTCTATTTTGAGAACCATTCTTTATAACTGATAGTTTTTAATATTCTTGAAGTCAGTCCCACCTGGGGGAGAAGACCCATTATCAACTTTTGAAAGAAATTTATTTTTTCTTCTGGTTTTGTTTGATATCAATTTTGAAACCACAATGAAAAAATGATATTGTTGTTTACTTTTATTTACTTTGGCCAAAAATCTTTTAAACGCCACTGCATATTTCTCAGGACAATCTCAACACACACAGAATGTGCTCCCTCTGCTGGTTTTACAATTCTTTCTTAAACCTTACCAACTTTAAGTAGAAATGCAAAATACCCTTTTCCCCCTAATAAAATGTCTAGAAAAGGGTGGCAAATGCCATTATATTATATCAAGTGCTCTTCCAGCAAACCAGATTTAGCAACAGTCTATTAAACCAATCCCATGGACTTTCCCCTTTCCTATTCTGGGTTATTTTCTTGGGTTATTTAACATCTCCATTTCTCACATGGGCTAGACAGGGTTTAAGGCCTCATACAAAGAGAACGGAAGAAACTAGTTTACTCCAGCAAACAAAAACATTGAAGCATGCAATTTGACACATTTGGTTTCACACAGAAGCTGAAACTGATGCAAAACAGAACAGGTAAATGCAAATCTGTAAAAAAAAAAAGGAAGAAATGAGGAAATCATTGCTTCATTAACAAGCCCAACTTTGTATTAATGTCTTTTCAAATACCAAAGGAGAAGGAAAGGTTAGAAAATTGATGCACAAACTAGAAAATATTCATTATAAGTTATATTTTTTAATTCCTAGAATTTTAACATTTATTTGCAAAATACTTTAAAATTTATTTCAAAACAGTATCTGAAAGTGCCCTTTTAAACAAAGGCTTTAACTCCACTTGCTTAACTATCTAAGCTGTTCATTTTAATTGTTTTGCCAAGTGCCATTAGATGAATGTCACTAGAGTTGTTATAGAAATGTTCTGCGGTTTGACTGATTGAACCATCCCTGAAAGGCTTCTAAGGAAAACATGAAAATCTACCTTTTCTTGGCAATCAGTAAAATAAAAGATAAAAAAACTTTCAACTTAAGGCACAGTTGCTAATTGTGTAATGAGTATAGTGAATTACAAGCATTTCCAACTGTGGATTGCCATGTAAAATTCAGTACAAATAGAGAAATGTGAGTAAATGAAAGGGTGAAAAATCCTTCCAGACAGAGCTGAATTACTGCTTTAAGCTACTGGCTGTCAAACACATGCTGTTCTAACAACCTGAGTAAAGCAACCTGCAGACCATTCCTGTAAGCTATGACAAGCTTGGTCTCACAATAAAGGAAGGAAGGAATACTGCAATAAATACACATTCCATTAACTAGATCAAACAGGCGGCTGGTGTAATGACATCAACTCTAGCTAGGAAAACATTTCAACTTGATTTACATATAGAAAGGAAATATTTCCACCTTTAAAAAAAAAATGAAGACTGGAAATGTTGGATTAATAGTTTCTCACTTATCCCCGATACCTAATGGTTATATGGCAAGGTTTTCTAGGAAATTCTCTTTTTACCCTAATCTGTGTCCCTTCTCATTATGGATGAGTCTACATTACATGAAGTTTAGTTTCTATAACAGTAAACTTAAGCAAAGTTCTTTCCTATCTTGTCATATCAGATCCAAATAAATTATTACAAACAGTTTTCAGGAATTTAGCTTTTGGGTAAGTGTTCACTTGGAGCCATTTTTGGCTAAAATGCTTAAATTTTAGGTTACCAAGCTTCCGTGTCTTTTTAGAACGTTTCTCATTGGCTTTATACCAAAAGGACACAACATTCGCCAACAAAGTAACTATAATAGAACAGCCTCTGTGTTAGCATTTTGAGGTGACAATCAAGGCTTAAATCTTCAAAGAACACCAACATGGTCTCTGCATAGCAATTCATATTTACAAAACAAGGGGTGATCTTCACTTTCTAGTTTCTAATTTGAATAATAATAATTCAATTCAGAACATACATGTCAAATGTTGACTATAAGCAAATTAGTTTGCTAGGTACTAGGAGCACGCACAGCTCCTGCTTTGCATGTACACTTGAGCTCAACAAAGTTCAGGGACTCTTATGGGCTTTGCCTGGTCACCTTTTTCTTCCACAGTTACTAGAAAGGCAACTGCTCTCAGTTGCCCTTAACTGTAACCTTTAAAAGAAATGCAGATATTTATCAGTCACCTTTTGAAAACAACACAGACCTCTTCTTTACCCAGTAAATTTTAGGAGAAGTGGGTAGTCAGAGTACAGATCTTCTCTTTTGGGTCCATGTCTCCTCACAAGTTATTCTACCACTTATGGCCATTTCCATCATACTTCTGTGGCCACTGAGAAGAGGCCAAACATTTCTAAAACAACTTAACTGTTACAAAGATATTTTGACAAAGATGTTTCCCCACAGGATTATTCCTATTAGTGAAACTTCAAACAACTTTTTTGCTAAATAACAAAATGATTAAATTAGAGCACATCCACAGCCTTAATACCTATACCTCCATTAAGAACATTTTCAAAGATTATCTTTGCTATAAAAAGAAAATGTTATAGCTATTATACTGGTTATATTAGAATATAATCTGTAATAGAACTATAATAACACGGATAATGCCCATGGTACGTTACATCAAAAAAAATGCAGGATACAAAGTGTAAGTAGGATTCCAATTATTTAAAATATACATGCAAAACAAAGGAGATAAATTAAAATGTTAATTATGATATCTATAGGTAGGAACTATATTGAGCAACTAAATATTTTCTCAATTACCAACAGCTCCTTGAAGTTGATATAATTATCTTCATTCACAATTGGAGAAACCGAGGCTCCTAGAGGTTAGGAAACTTGCTCAGAGTCACAAAGTGAGGAAGTGGCCAAGTCATGATACAAGTATCCAAGTCTGTTGGATTCCACACACCAAGGAAAGATTCCAGAATTGACATAGGTTTGCTACTGGACCTTGAAATGAGAACAGGATTGAACATGCTAAGGAGTTTATGGTGATTCTGGAAGGGCGAGATTAAAAAAAGATGGGGCCAACCACGATGGGATCAAAAGACAGAAGTTAGGTTTGAGGCATAAAACACAGATCCACTGAAGAGTAGGACAACAGCTTGTTAAGTGTGCTGGCTTGGAGTGGTTATGTACCCCAGAAAATACCATGTTCTTGTGGGGGCAGATCTTTTGTGAGTGGGACCTTCTGATAAGATTGTTTCAATTGAGATGGGACCCAGCCCATTTAAGATGGGTCTTAATCCTTTACTGGGGTCCTCTGTGAGAGGATAAAAGACAGAGACATTTGGAGACAGAGCAGAGAGAGAGAGAGAGAGAAATGCCCAGAAAAGCAAGAAGAACCCACAGGAGCTGAGAGAGAGAGCCACTGAAACCAGAATCCAGGAGAGAAGGACAAGCAGATGTCATCATGTGCCTTCCCATGTGACAGAAGAACCCCGGATGTCAGCAACCTTTCTTCAGAGAAGGTATCCGCTTGTTGATGCCTTAATCTGTACATTTTCCATGGCCCTAGAACTGCAAATTGTAACTTAATAAATTCCCATTGTAAAAGCCAACCCATTTTCTGGTATACTGCATGGTGACAGCTTTAGCAATCCGAAACAATAAGAATAGTAGTTACGAAAGATAAATCTGAAATTATAATATTGAGGTGAGTCAAAATGTGCGCAAGAGTTGTGGTAAAATCAAGGTATGTGATTACAGAGCAAACTCATATCATTTTTAGGTTGCACCAATAATGGAGAAGAAGAAAGAAAGGGGAAAAAGCAGGGGGGGGGGGTGTCAAATAGATCTCTAAGCAGTGAAAAAAAGCATCAACTACAATATGGAAAGACCTAGGTTCTGTTCTGGCTATATAACCTTGGGGAAGAAAGCTCTTTGCCTTGACTGCACCCCTCACCTATTATATCCTTATTCAAATTATTCTTTTCACCCAATTTCAGCTACTGTTAGAACCTTAGAAGGCTTTTTATTCCATTTACAGTAACTGTCATCCATTTTGTCCTATATCTATTTTAAACTCTAGAAGACACTAGAATTATTAGTTTTTTAGAGTTGATACTCTTTTTTGTGTCTGGCATTTTCCCCCTATCTACCTGAAAATCAGGTTTTTTATACTTCTTTTAATGAAGGTATGCTGGTGACAGACTCAATTGGATTTTGTTTGCCTGAAAATGTCTTCTCATCTTTATTTTGGATTAATAAATTTGATTTTTTTGTATTTGAATAATAATTTGACAATGATTTTCTTTCTGCCCTTTTAAAGAAACTACTGAATCCCCCTGCTTTCTGGATTTCACTATTTCTGTTCAGGAATCAGACACTGATCTTAATCTTATTATTTCTTCTTTGAAATGTGCCCTTTTCTCTGGGTATGTTGGTTTTTAGCAGTTTTACCATAGTTGTTCCCTAATTCTCTGTGGTTCCACAAAATCAATTTTACTATGATGAACACTGGTGTGGCTTTCTCTGTATTTAATGTTTTGACAACAGATCTATAGAAATAACCCAGATTGAAACACAATGAGGAAAGAGTGGAAAATAAAGAACAGAGCAAGCATGGGCAATGCAACAACATTAAACAATCTTACATGTGTGTAACTGTAATACCATAAAGACAAGAGAAAATGGGGCACCAAAAATTTAAAAAAAAAAAAAAAGTCTAAATAAATAATGGTTAAGAATTTGCCAAAATTGATGGACCACAAATCCCAGTTGCAAGAAATTCAGAGAACACAAAGAAAGATAAACAACATGCACACATATACAACCTAGGCATAAGTTATTCAAAGTTATGAAAACCTAAGATAAAAATAAAATCTTGAAGTCAGAGGAAAAAAGACATTAAAGAGTAAGACAAGAAATAGGGCAGACTTGTCTTCAGAAACTATGAAAGTCAGGAGAAAATGGAGGGCTACGTTTAAAGTGCTGAAAGAAAAAAAAGAAACATAACAAAACTCAACACTCAATATTCTATACCCAGATAAAATATATTATAAACACTAAGGGTGAATAAGGGCTTTCTCAAACAAACAAAAACAGGGGAGAAAATTTACTATAAGCAGAATTACATGACAAGACATGTTGAAGGAAGTTTTACATGCAGAAGGAATTTGATACCAGAAAGGAACTTGTATTTGCATACAGAAATCAAGAGCACTAAATATAGAATAATTTAAGGTAAATATAAATTTCATGTTTTTATTACTGTATTTGCTCTAATAAATGACTCCTTAAAGCAAAAACAATAGCAATATATTGTTTATAGCATATGTAAAAATCAAATGTGACAACAGTTCACATTCCTACCAGAAATGCATGAGGATTCCTGTTGCTCCACATCCTCACGAACACTTCATATTTTCTTTGCATCCCCCTGATGACTAACTCATCTTTACTGACCAGATGGATATCCTTTGTAAATTTTTGCCCATTAACCTATGGCATTGTTGTTTTTTTTTTTTTGGAAGGGTGGGTCTCTTCTTTTTTATCAATATGTAGGATTCTTTATATAATCTTGATATGAGTCCTTACTTTAGTTATTGCAGCAGAAATTACAACAATAATTGTGGCTTCTATTTCATTGGAATTAAAAAGATCCAAATAGTACTTTAAGAGCAAGGGACAAAAACGTCAGAAAGATATTTCATTACAATCATTTTAGCACTCTACTTGTTTCACATTTAGCAACAAAGAAACTAATAAAGTAGAGGTAAAGGCAAAAGGCAAAATTAAAATCAGAATTACTACCCTTCCTAAGATCCAGAGGTTAAAAATTCTTAAGTATACAGGATGACTGTCAGCCCAGGCACCCTGAGCTCCGCTATCAGAAAGAGAGCCACCACCTGCAATAATCTATGGCTGTTCTGGTTTGCTAGAGCTGCTATTATGCAAAATACCAGAAATAGATTGGCTTTTATAGAGGGGATTTATTGGGTTCTAAACATCAACAAGAAGATACCTTCACTGAAGAAAGGCCGATGGTGTCCAGAACACCTCTGTCAGCTGGAAAGGCATGTGGTTGGTGTCTGCTGGTTCTTTGCTCCCAAGTTCTGGTTTCAAGTTGGCTTTCTCAAAAACGTCTCTGGGCTTCTGTCTCTCTTGGTTTCTCTCTCTCAGCTCCTGTACATCCCTGTTTGTTCTCCCAGGGCATTTCTCTCTAAGGGAGGTTCTCTGTTAGCTTCTCTGGGGCAAACTCTGAGCTTCATCTCTTAGCTTACCATCTCCAAACATCTCTCTGTCTGCATCTCCAAGTACCTGGGTCTGTGTCAGCCCCTGAGCTCTCTTAAGGGCTCCAGTAAACTAATCAAGACCTGCCTTGAATGCGTGGGGTCACACCTCCATGGAAATAATGTAATCAAAAGGGCTCACTCACAGCTGGTTGAGTCACATCGCCATGGAAACAACCTAATCAAAAGATCCCACCCATAATAAGTCTGCCCTCAAAAGACTGCATTAAAGAACATAGTCCTTCCTGAGGTACATAACTGTTTCAAACCAGCAAAGTGGGTCTATATTTTCAAAATAACTTTAAAAACCATACTGTTTAAAGATGAGTTCAGAAGCCTGAAAAAACTTTAATGGCTTCTTCTAGAAGCCCCAATTTTCTCAAGCTAGGAGTTCAGAACAGAAATAACTAGCCAAGTCCAAGACTAGAGAGTTCAGTCCTACTGACTTCCTAGTTCCTCTACTGGCTATTAAGCAAGGCTCAATCAAGCCCTGTCAAGAGAAAATAATGTGTCTGTGCTAAGAGTCAAGGCCTAGCTCACTGAAAACACATTTAATCAGAGATCATTAAAACAAGTCCTTAGAAGTAGAAAAAAGAGCTTGATTTGGAATGAGCTGTTCTGCTCCATGCTGTCCCCATAAAGAAAGGAAAAAGCCACAAGTCATCTCTGTAATGGGATTCTGTATTGGACATATGAACTCTACCATGATAAACCAGAAGCCAGGACAAGATCCCACAGTATCAGTTAAAGCCGAGATGAAAAGGTACAACTCAGAATTTAATCACTGACACATTAACTTTGACCTTATTGTGTTGCCACAAAGAGGACGTCAGTCAATGGATTCTTTGCTACTGTACTATCCTAAGTCAGAGGAGCTTTAGTTGCAATGGTACATCACCTTTCTCAACCTAATCAAACACACCTGCAGTTACCTGAGGACAATAACTCCCAAAAAGGTCATCTTACATAAATAGTAAATACAAACTTAGAATACAGACCATTGTACTTTCAAATAAATAGTTTAAGGCTATCCTAGAATTATGTAAAAAGGGGGAAATAGGGATAAAGCAAGAGAGGAAAAAATGGGGTTGTTTCTTTTTTAAAAAACTGTAATGCAATACAGAAAATCTGGTGTACTATTTACCTAAAGCTCTTTATAATATCTCTACCACACAGATACTTAGGTCCTAAACCCTACTGAAAATTTCTAACAGAGTCTAGAAACCTATGTTCTCTGATTCACATATATCATTATCTTGTAAAAGACTGCAATATATCTGTGCTGTTAAACCTAAATTTCAATACGAGGCACAAATTACAGAACAGAGAAAAAGAAAGGAAACATCTCAGCCTATTGTTGGGCTTGGTGGTCTTTCTAGGATACTGGCTAAAGGAAGACTTTATGTCTCTGTGCATAAAAACTGAGGACAAATTCCAAACACTCTGGTAGCAAATGTGCTCTCCTAAAAGAAGTGACAACTTGGGAAGAGCAAACAATGCCCAGGGGAATGCTGGCTAACAACCTTTAAGGCTGGCCTTGGAAAAAGCAATGTCTTCCCAGTTCCTGCAACAAGAAGCCTGTATGAGTCATGGAAAAAAAACAAAGGAAAGTCCCAAGACAGGAACAGCCATGAGTTTCAGGAGTACTGGCACTGAGATGCGGTGCTCTAACGGTGAACTAGTGTCAAAGGGTTCCCTGAGATGTTTTGCTGAGTTGGTCTTCCACTAATCTAACACACCTCCCACCATCCTAAAATATCCAGCTTGGTTTCAAAGCCTTTGCTGAGAGCATCAGCCTTTTGTACAAATATTAATATTTTATACCTACCAAGGCAGCCAGCCGTGAAGAACAGTTTTTCTTCAAAATTTTGCTTTGATTCCTTGCTACTCTTTCTGAGGTACTGAAAGCTAGATAAGTTACACACACACTGCTGGGTTTTTCAAGCCTTAGTACATTCATTAATATTTTATAGACTTAATTCCAAAGCAGCTAAACAATATATTCTATTAAAAATGCTCTATTAAAAATGAGGTAACTTCAGAAGGGTGCGGTCGCGGTTACTGCTTCTGGGGGGAGTGGCGGCCGGTAGCGGAGCCCTCAGCTCTCGGGGCTGCTTAAAGGGTACCGGCGGCGGGGGCTCTTTCCCGGAGGCGAGGGCGAGGCGGAGGACTTGGCCAGGTCCTCGGCGGGAGGCGTACAAGGTGTGGAGGGCGGCGATAAGGATAAAACACTCTTCATCCAGTAGGAGTATGCGCCAAAGAGAAGGATTTATTCAGGGGTGATTACAGGTTATATAGGCTGGTAAGAAGGGCAGGGCTGGAAAAGAGGTGAAGTAGCCTTAAATGGCAATACTGAAGGGAGAGGGGCTAGGATTGGTTCTGAGAGGACGCAGGAGCCGTTGCAGCGGGAGGGAGTTGTTCTGGCCACGGTGCATGCGCGCTGGCGGTGGCAGGAGTTGCCTTGGCACAGGGGAGTGTGCGGGCAAGATAAGGAAGTGAGGAAAGGGCGGTTGGGAGAAAGGCGGTTTCCTCCGGCAAGCCTCCCCTGCCAGTGGCATTTTGGGTGAGGAAAAGGGAGCTGCCTTGACCTCGCTCCTCAGGCTCGGGGGGGCTGCAGAGGGCACTAACGCCCGTACCTACTACCCTCCCCAGGGGGTGATATCAGGTCCCCTGGCCCAGGCCTGGTAAGTCGAGGTACAAGCTCAGTCACCCGCAGAAGGGCAAGATGCTTCCTAAAATATACTTACAAAAGGAAAAGTTAACCTTGAAAAATATATTTCCATGTGCAGTTTAAAGCTCCTTTGCTCTTTGAGGAGACCTTAAAGATGCCATGAAAATCCAGCATGGAGCTTCTGACTACTTGTCAACCATGAAGCCTTTAAAAACGATTGCCAAATTCATATTTGAGAGAAATATTCAGAAAGCAGGAGGTAGAATGACATAGAAGAAAATCACTATAATCTGCTCTAACTCTCCCTTATCAAGGGAAGAACAGATGTTTGTATCCACATGACAACACCCTTTGGCTTGAGCTAATTATTCATTATCCATCACTAATCCATGTCCTTAGAGCCCTACAGGTTCTTGAAGGCCTCCTCCTTCCAAACAGTGAGGACTGGGGAAATATTTATGAAATGGGATAGACATTTACTTGCTTTCAAAAGAAAAAAAAGTCAGTAAATCCATTCCTTATTTAGCAAACACCAATCAATTAACAAAAAACTTGGACCTTGAATTTCATCTGTAAGAGCACTAACTAGCTAATGGGCAAACAGGAACTGAAACTAAACGTGTTTCCCAAATAGAGTGCCCATCTTCCGACAGATGTCTAGTATGTGTGTGTGTGTGCACGCGTGCGCGAATTGATTTATATCATTAGAATGTAAAGAGCCATCACACTCACCACTCATGTTGTATAGAGAAGTTCACTGTCAAATTTAAAAAGCATTTTAACCTCACCTGAAGATAGATCCTAAAATAATAAAAATAATAAATGCTAATAGAATCCATTATGCAATACAGAACTTGAAAGCAGAGTAAGCTGCCTCTGAGTTCTTATGTAGTTACTAAGTATTTCCTGATGGCTTCCGTAGGTAAACAAAGCCCCTGACCACAGTGGTAAAATAGCGTACAAAAGAAGTCCTGGGACTTGAACTGGAGAAGCAAGATTCATAAGAAAAATTATAAAATGTATCAAGTATAAAATGATACAGTATAAATTGGATATATGAGTGTTTAAGGCACTAGAGATTAGATGGTTTCCTGGAAGAACTGAGATTTGAAATGGAACCAGAAAAGTATTTATCAATAATTTATCATTAAGGGGTTGCTTTGGGGAGTAACAGCTTTATTGACATATAATTCACATACTATAAGAGTTAACCCATTTAAAATACATAATTCAATGGTTTTTAGAAAATTCACATAGTTGTGCAACCATCAATACAATTAATGTTAGAATATTTTCATCGCCCATTTCTCTCCAATCCCCCCAGCCCTAGGCAACCACCAACCTACTTTTTGTCTCTGGAGACTTGCCTATTCTGGATATTCCATATAAATGTGATCAAACAATATGTGGTCTTTTGTTGGCTTCTATCAGGCAACATCAATGTTTTTAAGGTTCATCCTCGTTATAGCATATATCAGTACTTCATTCCTTTTTGTAGCTAAATAATAACATTCCACTATACGGATATACCACATTTTGTTTATCTGTCAATCAGCATTTGTTTTTTTTCCATTTTTGGCTATTACGAAGAATTCTGCTATGGATATTCATGTACAAATCTTAAACAGATGTGTGTTTTCATTTCTCTTGGGGATATACCCAGGTGTGGAATTACTGGGTCATATGCTAACTGCATGTTTAACCTTTTCAGGAACTATTAGACTGTTTTCCAAAGAGATTGAACCATTTTACATTCCCAGCAGCAGTATATGAGGGTACCGATGTCTCTACATCCTTGTTAACACTTATTATTGCCCATTTTTTTTATTATACCCATCCTATTAAGTATGAAATTGTATATCATTGTAGTTTTGATTGGCACTTCCCTGACAGCTAGTTAATGATATTGAGCATTTTTTCATGTGCTTATTGGTCATCTGTACATCTTCTTTAGAGAAATGTCTATTGAGGTCCTTTGCCCATTTTTAAATTGGGTCATGTCTTTTTATTGTTGAGTTGTAAGAGCTCCTTATGTATATCAAAAATAGGATACTAGTGCCTTATCAGATATGACTGAAAGTATTTTCTCCCATTCTGTGGGATGTCTTTTCACATTCTTGATAGTGTCCTTTGAGGCACAAAAGTTTGTAATTTTGATGAAGTCCAATTTATCTTTTTTCCGTTGGTGGTTATGTTTTTTGTGTCATATCTAAGAAACCATAGCCTCATACAAGACCTAAAGATTTCCCTCCTATGTCTTCTTCTGAGTTTTATAGTCTAGCTCTTCTCTTAATTATAGGTCCATTTTGAGTTAATTTTGTGTGTGGTGTGAAGAAGGGATCCAACTTCATTCTTGCATGTGAATATCCAGTTGGCCCCAAATTATTTGTTGAAAAGACTATTCTTTTCTCCATGGAATTGTTTTGGAACCCAGTCGAAAATCAACTGATTGTAATGAGGGTTTCTGGACTCTCAATTCTACTCCATTCATCCATCTATCCTTATATCACTACCACATTATCTTGATTACTGTAACTTTGTATAGTAAGTTTTGAAATTGGGAAATGTGAATCCTCAAATTTTGTTCTTCCTTTTCAAGACTGTTTTGGTTTTTCTGGGTCCTCTGGATTTCCAAATGAATTTTCAAATCATCTTGGCAATTTCTACAAAGAAGCCTGTTGGAATTTTGATAGGGACTGCACTGAATCTGTAGATCAGTTTGGGGGATACTGCCATCTTAGTATTAAGTCTTTGAACCCTTAAACATGGGATGTCTTTTAACCGTACTTTTAACCATACTTCATTTCAATTTAAATGTGGTATTTCAGTCCTATACATGTAATATACTGGGTTTTTAATTTGATATCAGGATATTTTGTACTTTAAAGCTTTATTTTTGAAAGACACTATCAGTGAAGTAGAACACAGTGACAAGATAATGTTCTTTTGCTCCAGTCCTGAGGTATATGGCCCCCTCCCTTTAGGCCCACAACTCCATTTCTTGTCCAATGGGGTCAGAAAGAAACCTGCAATTCTCTTTTGGCTTGTGTTATAATGTCTGTAGAAAGGAGATGAAGCCAGAATTGTTTTGGTGTTTTGTTTTTTTTTTAAACTAGAAAAACTTAGCTTGGAATAGTATCTAATTCACATAGTCTCTTCATCACTCCAAGCCCTTTCTACTGGACTTTTCATAAATAAAAATTTAGCCCCTCCTGTTTGAATCTTCACATTCTGTAAACAATTCCCAGAGTCCCTGACAAGTCATCAACCTCTGCTCAATATTACATTATGACTTTCTCGGATTATGTCATCACACAACTGTATAAGAATTGTGTCTGAGAATGTTCAAATCACTAACATACTTTTGAGATTGGCTAAAAGATGAATAGCAAAGTTATTTGTCAGACTAATCTTCTCTTTAAATGCTAAAGTGTTTGTAGTCATACATACCATTAATTAGGCATAGCTAAATATTTCATAAGAGCAAAAGAGACAAGAATGATGAGTTCACAAGAAAGAGGCAATGATATTTACATGTATATTTTTTGTAACTTGACCTCAATGTTAATTCTAGTTTTAAAAGATAAAATAATATATTCAGAGAAAAATTCTCTCCATTTGATGTGTATTACTACCATTTTTCTTCCTTGACTTCGATATTTTGCCCACTGAAAGGGAGATGAAAACAAATCACTTCTACTTAAGACATAAAAGCTTCACAAGTAATTATGAAAAATGAATCCATGTGACCAAAGGAAGTCCTCTAACTCTCCTTAATAATGTCCACTCCTAAAAGTGTGTGAACTGTGGATTCTTGGAGGGCAAAACATTTTTAAATGCTGCCATTTTTACAGCACTCAATTAATCCCCAAGCTAGAAAATGGAAACATTTCTAAAAAGATTTCTAAAAAGCAAAAGAATGTAATGAGTGGGGTCCAATATTAAAATGTACTAATTCAATATGTGAAATCTGATAAGGGCATCTCAGAACATCATGTGACATGTGAACGCATACCAGATACACTAAAGGATTCACCCAAGGGAGAGATAATGAATAATATGCTTTTGAGGAAAGGAATACCGAATACAAACAGTGAGTTTTACAATTGGCCCATATCATTAACCTGGGGGTAGGGGGATGGATTCTGTCCCCTCCCCCCAATAATGGAGTAGCTTAAACAGTGAGAAAAAAAATACCAGAGACTAAACTGAACAGCTTGCCTCTGAAAGCCCCTTCTAGTTTTAGTCATGGTTAGAGATTGTTGAAAGGTATTACCAATCACTCACCACCCCCACCCCCCAGTAAATTGCTAGTTGAGGAATTCACAAAAGATAGTACATTCTTGTAAGCAGCAAATTTGATTTTACTTACCACCCTTAATAAACATATCTGCTCCTTAAAGTTTACAAGGGAGAAAACAAGGCCACAAAAATAAAAGATATGTCATTGAGACAGTTAAAGGCAAAGCTGTACTAGAATTCAAATCTCCCAAATCCTGGTCTAAAGCTGTTAACGTTGAGTTGTGTTGTGCCCTATAAAATCAAAAGAATACTAATCCTAAAGTCAAGTATTACAAATTAGTAAAATCTACACATTTCACCTACCTGCTCTTAGATAAATTCTTACCAAATGGCAGGAGGACAGAATAGCACGCTGGCCCAAGGCTTTGGACTCAAACAAATTCAGGACTGAACCCCAGGCATTAGTATTTAGAAGCTACGTGACCTGAGCAAGTCAGTCACATTAACATTCTCTAAGCCTATTTTTTCACTTTAAAAAAAGGAGAGGATGGGGAGTATGATGTGTGCAATGTGCTCTCAAACGTTCAGAAGAAAGAAAGACAGATATACAGATGGACTGATAGAATGATGAGGCAAATGTGGCAAAACGTTAAAATTGGTGGGTGGGTTACTGGAGGGAGGCATGCTGGAGTTCTCTGCATGGGTATTATTGTAAATTTAAGTTTGAAATCATTCTAAAACTAAAAGTTTAAAGAAAAAAAGGTGGGGGCAGGAAAGTGTTGCAAGGATTAAGTCAAGTAACTTTATAAATTTAGTATAGTGCATGAAACACAGAAAACAATAAAAACCTAGTTTGGACAAAGTGAAAAGTACAGTAGATGCTGATGTGATGAGGATGTTGCTGGTCTGGAGACCACACTTTGACGAGCAAAGTTTACAGGATACCACATTAAAAAATAACAACAACCAAACAATCTAACTTTGAACCTGATATTTGATACTTGATTTTCAAACCACAGGATTAAAATGTTGGTGATGCCATCATAAGTCTGCAATGGACCTATGTACCTAAATAGTGATGGTTTCTTAAATACTCATCTAAATCAGCCTTTCCCTACCAGGATACTACTTCAAACTGCTTCATAACAGGTGCTAATACTACTCTCCCTGCCTCACACAGAAGGTCTCAGAAAACAGAAGCACTAGAGGCAGAGTGAGGATGGCAGGGCCTTTCTTGGGCAGCACTAATGAAGCAGGGAATCGAAGATTATAACAGCAGCCAGTCTGATCTGATCTTCAATGATACACATAAGGAGTAAAGAATGGTATTTCCTGTACCACCACTAATTTTTCACCCATTCACCTCCAAACATTTGCCCCAAGAAAATAGACTGTGGTACTACAACTTGTCCAGAGAAACGGGAAGAAGAAAACTATATCACCAACAGGAAAAAAGAAATGATAAACTTGATTATATAAGGAAGGTGTTTTATCAATCCCTCCTTCTTTCAGGTTCCACCCTATTTTTCCCTAGTCATTGAAGAATCCTAGTCCTTGGGGATATAATTGAAATTTAAAACTTCCTTGATTTTCTCAAGGGAAAAAGAGCTAGAGAATCACTAATTCAAATAAAGAAGATAAGCATTTGGCTGTGAAAAGCATGGGTCTTTTCTTCTTCCCCCTCACCTTTCTAAACCCCACCCCTTTAAAAAAAACATCCCAGTAACGAACTTAATGCTCACTGGCTTTCACTGACAAATCATTAATCTTCTCCACTTTACTTATAACCAGGACTAGGATAATGTTTGCTCTAATCTAACAGATTTTCATTTCAAAACCAATTGTAAAGCTCAGCAGGGTGCCATAACAACTTTTAATGAGAGCTTCTTACCTAGACTCAGCCGATACGTGCTTGTTCAGAGTTCTTGAATTTTACTGGTAGAGGTTGTAGAATGAAGCAAAGGAAAGGTTAACCAAGAAATAGAATTTTAAAATTGAAACTCATTTCTTTTCATAGCTTTTCTTTACATATAATTGTACAATACAAATAAATTTGACCCAACTGATGACAAGATTTATGTTTAACTTTACTGTGCTAGCTAAACCAGCTCTATGTAATTCCTGTATAAACAGACCCTTTTGCAGTGCACCCAGCAGCTCCCTACAATTAATGCAGAGCAAGGGAGTAGCTCCTTAACCTGCTGACAACTGTTAACAGGAGAGGGAGAAAGTAGTGGCTGTATGAGCACTTAATGGATACACAAACACCACAGTCATCAGCCTGAAGTGATTCTGGCAGAAAATTAACTTAGAGATACAAAACTCATTTGGTGAGAAGACCCACAGCAATCTGGACAATATTGGACTCTTTAATGGAGAAAGGGGCAAAATAAGATGTGTTTTCTTAATTTCCCTTTAAGGAGGAAGAAGCATTACAAAAAAATTATTTTCACATGCCACTGTGTAGCATTCTTGCTTTAACATATAAACCAGCAAATGTCTCCTCTTTAGGAAGCAAATGCTATTTAATTATAAATGATGCAGTAGACAGAGTATGTCAGAGACTTGTTAATACCAAAGTCTCACTAAACTATACCATTTTATGTGATAATCTAGAACATGCTTTTATCAACAACTGATTCTACTTTTAAAAAAATTTTTCCATCACTGTGACTTTCAGGTCAGAGGAAAGAAGAGAACTAATATTTATTGGCCTACAAATGGCAAAACCCTGCTCTAAGAATATAATTAATACACATATATCTTTTTCAATTTTTATAACTACTCAACAGGGAAGTACAAAATTATCTTCATTTTACATTAAGAGAAAACAAGAGACTTAGATACATTACTCTTTCTGCCTCACATAGCAGCAGTTAAGTAGCACAGAGCTATGATTTGACTATTATTTGGATCTATAGTCTATGTCATATGTGCCTTCCTACAATGAAATAGCAAAGGCCATTATAAGAAAACCAAAAATGGTGTTTTCATGTTAGCATTTGAGATGTCTTATATTGTTAAAGATGAATCTATTTAAACATAAAAAACAAAATAATAAAAGTACTCAAAGAAAACATTATTTAAAAATTTCAGAGTAGGGACAGCCATTCTAGCACAAAACCCAGAAGCCTTAAAAGCAAAGACTGATCATCTGACTACTTAAACATTTTCTACATTTCAACATATTCCATAAATGCTCAAATGACAAATAACTAACTGGGAAAACAGTATAACACATGATACAGAAAAAGAACTCATATCCTTAATATGGAAGGATTCCCCAAATAAAAAGGAAAAGTCCCAAAGTCAAATAGAAAACAGGCAAAGGATATGAACAGACAATTCACAGAAATAAAACCTGTGTCACTGTTAAGTGTGTGAAAAGATGTTCATCCTCAGGACATACAAACTAAAGCAAAATAAAATATCATTTAAAAAATGTATTAGATTGACCAAGATCAGAAAGTTTGCTCTCTGCTGCCAAAAGAGCACTGCTAGTGGGAATATAAATTGTTACAACCTCAACCTCTATGGAAAGCAAATTGGCAATGGCAAAACAGAAAGTGTATATACCCTTTGACCTGTCAATTCTAATTCTAGGAATTCATTTTATAGATATAATCTGACATATGCAAAAGGACCTATGTATACACATAACTGTAAAGTTGTTTTATTAAAAGCCTGGGGGAAATCTAAATATCCAGTAATAGGAAACTCATTAAATAAATTGTACTATAATGTAAAACTAGGCTGCCACAAAAAAGAAGTCAACTCTATTTGCACTGATATGAAATGACCACCAGCATATATTGAGTGGAAACAACAAGGAATATTAGAATATGTAAATATGAAAAGCAACATGAGTATACACAGGAGGAAACAAACTGTGTGGAGTTAGGAGTGGGAGAGGTACTTTTCACAATACACTCTCTTGTACTGTTTTTTTTTAATTTTGTAGAATGCGTGTGTCTCCTATTCAAAATTTAATTAAATAAGCTTTTATATTAAAATCATTTAAAACAGCAATGCTTTGAAAAGATAGTGAAAAAAAGAGAAACATTATTTGAGATAGCTTAATTGCAAACATTTTTGAGGTGTTTTAAGACGTGATAGTTTAACATTCTTTGTACTTCACTTCAAAATACAAAATAAACTCAATCATTTTTTCATTTATTCATACTTCATATAAGGATATATTAAAAGAATATTTAATGTCCCTGGATCCCTTTTATAACAGTGATGGTTTATGACAAGACAACCAACTACCTTATAACTGCTACACTGTTTCGATTTATTAAGGAGTCAGGTTACAGGGGACATTGCCTGACTTATTTTATTTCAAAAGCCACCTATAAACATGCTAAATTAATATTATATTAAGATAATTGGCTCCAGAGACTGTCTTTCCTCAGCTGTGATAGTGAAATGTCTGAGACCAGCAACAATTCTCCAAGTTTGCAAAAGGGTAAGAGAAAATAAATAATTACAGATAGTTTTCTAGATAGAAAAGCACATTTTGGAGAATAAAGGGACAAAACCCCAAACCAGATCTCAAAGAATTCAACCTATTATTTTGTAACTATGGTCTGAGAAAATATACTCAGTTAAAGACTATTCCATAAAGCAAATGCACAGATGGGGAAAAACAAAACAAAACAAAAGCAAAAACAAAAAAAAAACAAACAAACAAAAAAAAACAGGGGCATTATCTTTGGCTAGGAAGGTAGAATATGAAGGGACTTCCCAGAAGACAGAAACATATACGCAGAAATACACTGTGCTTTTCTTACGGGTGGAGGGGTATCCATCTTCAGTAAAACGCAAAATACACACGTCTTCCCCCTTTCCCAACCCTTAAAGTGTCAAATACAAAAATTCTAAAATGTATATTCGCTTTGAGAGTGCAGCTTACTTGCAGTTTAATATTCACAAAATGAAAAGACAAAGCTCTGCAGAAGTGCCATCAGAAAAAAAAATATGAATGGTAGTTTAGTGGAACTAAGCAAATCAGGCTTTCTGACTTGATTTTAAAAAACACTGAGCTTCCTTATGAATGCATGGCTCACTGGGTACACTAATAACTAGTTTCAAATACCAGTTGAAGTCATCGTGGAATGGAAAGGCAGTACTCCTAACTGAATGCCAAACAGCCAGTCGTCCCTCCACTGCTCTTTCCTACTATGCTTTATCTTAACACTTCCTGATTCTCTGGGTGACTTACTTCTTGGGCTGGTGCTTCCGGAAATGATCAACCCACTGGGAGAAACTGGTTATTAGGAAGCTGTTCTATTCTACCTTTTGGCTGGGCTCAAAAACAGCATTCCTTCACTCCCCTGGCTATGGGCCAAACATCCACAACACTAAAATACCTATAATTCTTTCATTGGGGGCACTCCTAAGATGAAATAAATTTTCTCAGATATCAATATTATGGGAAAATTACAAGCAACTCATTTCTTTTTAGGAGCCTTTTCTTTTTAAAAAGTAAGGTTACCCAAGAGGAAAGCACAATAACAAAGTTAACCTCAATGATTTTTCATAAATAAATCTGTAGGTGAGACTCAATACAGAAATACAACTTTAATGTGTTCTATAGGTTCTGGCATGAATTTTGTATTTCAGAAACTTCTGATTATGACAGTCATATAGGAAACAAGCAATACCGCCGCATAAGTGATACACTGGACTCCTTGAAACCAGACAAACTTAATTTAGGTGGTTAAATCGAAGTGTAGCTATCAAGTATAGAGTGCTTACTATCTGTGGCAAACTTTTTTTTCCTCTTTTAAAACCTACCCCTAGGAGCTAATTTGATTGTCACTACAAGGATAAGCCTAAGGTTGGACAGCTAACAAGTGGATAAGCTGGGGTTTTAACCCAGATGTATTTGACTTCAAAACCTAAGATCTTATCCATTGCATTTAGTCTCAGGGTTACATTCCAACAGGTGATCTGCTGTTCTACATTATTACTGATGACTGAATCTGTGGCATCTTACAAATATACTACTCTGAATGTATCTAGTCACATATATTTTAAATTATAGAGAATACCACAATGAACTGTACCTACTATCTACCTTTGTCTAATCTTAACATTTCACTATATCTACTCCAGAATCTTTAAAAGAAATAAATTATTACAGGTCATGCTGAAGATCCATGTGTACTCCTCCTCCAGTCTCAATCCCTTCTCTCAGTCTCTATCCTAAATTTGGTTCAGGATTTGTGTTCCTGTGTAATTTTTTATACAAATTATACAAATAAGTATCCCTAAATAAATGGCATGATTTTGGATGTTTTTCAAACTTTGTATATGATGTATCATACATATACATCATTCAAAAACTTGCTTTTTTACTCAGCCATGTTTTTGAGATGTATTCCATTAGTGATAGCTGCACAGCGTTCCAGTGTATGAACAAATCACAATCAATCTAATTCACCTGCTGCTGGATAGTTAGTGTGTTTCTAATTTTTTGCTACTACAAACACTGCTACAATGAATATTCTTATAACTGTCTCTTTTGCACGAGCATTAGAGTGTTTCCATGGTTTAGACTTAGAAGTGGAATTTCCAAGCCAAAAAGAATGCTACTTTTACCAAATGTTGCAGAGTTGCTTATGCAGGTGATATTCAATTCCTATTTCCACCAACAGCATACCTGTGGCATAAACATTCTCATCAATACTTGGTATTTCCAGACATTTTAATTTTTGCCAATAAAACGGTTGTGAAATTATATCATTTTAATCTGCATTTCTCTGATTAATAATGAGATTGAATATGTTTTCATAATTACTTGCCACAATCTTTAAAAAAGATGCTAAAACAAAAAGAAGCTAAAATAGTACAATTAACTGAATAAGCATCAAGGGCACAGATTGGATGCAATAAAAAATGTTTTTCCAAAAGTAAATATTCAAATGTTGAGTTCTAGATAAGAGACGCTGTGAAATACACACTCCCTGTCCCTATGTAGGCCTTACATAAAGTATAAGTTTTCATTCATCAGTCTTGGTTTAGTCACTGTATGGTAAAAAAACAGGAGGTTAAATTAAATGATCTCTTTAAGGTACGTTCCAACTAAAAATGTAATTTAAAATGTCACACCCTTTTATGGGATAACCATGTAACTGGATGGATGGATGGATGGATGGATGGACAGACGGACAGACAGACAGGCGGACGGATGGATGAAAGATACAGACAGCAACCAGCAAATTGTTTTGTGTTTTGAAAACCTCAATAATTATTTCCTGAATTTTCAGAATTGTATCTCTATTTAAGGATCTTAGAGTAAACAGTATTTTGTGTCTCTGAAGCAGGAAGAAGAAGGCAGAAGGAAGAAACAGAAAGAAAAGTGGTTTCATGTTCAATTAGATACCATCTTCCCTGTATCCTAGAGATGATAAAGGAAATATCTCCTTCCTTCAGGAAATGGGGCCTTAGAATTTCAGACATATGACAAAATGAAAAAGAGATGAATGAAGCCCAAAGAAAAAAGCTAGCTGCATTCTGCCCTCCCCAGTGTTTTTTAAAATTAGTGTAAAAATCTCTAATTAAATATTCTGCCAACTAGAGATTTATCAAGTTAAACTCCCTTTTAATAACTTTTTATTTTAGTATAATTTCCAACTTACAAAAAAGTTGAAAGATTGATACAAGAACTCCAATATAACCTTTACAAAATTAGCCAATTGTTTACATTTTGGCCCCTTTGCTTTATCATTCTCTCCCTCCCTCTTTCTGCAAATTCTTTGAAACCACTTGAGAGTTAAGTTGGACAAACGCCTCTATTAACAGCAAATTTCTCCCGAGGGAAGTTAAGCCTGTTAGTTATATTACTTATTTATAGGTCACTACTTGCTCCTGGCTTGGGAAAGTTATTTTCCCATAAAAGGCAAAGTTTTAAATGGCAGGAATTAAGTTTAACACCTATGCATTGTAGTTTAAATAGGGCAGTGGTTAATAAACTTTGTTGCACATTGGAATCATTTAATCACTTGGGAGATGTTTTTTAAAATGCTGATGCCTGGTTCCTATACCAAGCACTTTAACTGGTATAGGGTAAGATCTGGGCTTTGGGATTTTTTAAAAACTCCCCATTTTAAAATGTGCAGCACAGTTTAGGAAACTAACATCTTAGGGACTAGGTACTTATATACCATTTAAAGTACTATTTGTAGGAAATGTGTTAACAGTGCCAAGCAACTGATTAAAATGAACAAGGAAATCACAATCATCTTGCAAACTGAGGCAAGCAGAAACTCTCAATATATGGTTTCAGACAAAATGTTTATTGAGTGCTTTCCATGTGCTGTTCTGGGGCTATGGGATATAAAGAGACACAGCAAAACTGGGAAATAGGCAACACACATAAATACAGCAGAAGGCAGAAACGACTATATTAAAATATTTTAAGAATAATAGAAACACAGAATATAATTACTTTGGAGGCTCACGGGAATGGTGAGGGGTCCAGAAAGAAGGTGACATTTGAGATGGTCACTTGAAGGATGAAGCAGACTTGACCAGGCAATATGGCAATAGAGTGGAAGAACATTCTGGGAAGCAGCATCAGCAAGAACTGCATCACAGAAATGTTAAGAGAACGAGCAGTATTCCATGAAAACCCCAAACAGGGTTATTTGAGTGAAATACAGGACATACCAGATAACTCTTCCATATGGAAATCAAAGTAACTCAAATCTGTATTTTAAGGATTAGGGACTGATCTATATATCACAGCCTCATACATAGCAGATACACAGTAAATGGAGCTTTCCTGCCTCCAAGTCCCCTTTAAATTCTCTGGCTTAAAACAAACAAAACAAGAATTTAACTGAAATACAGGGAAAATACAGGGAAGAATAAACATGAAAATAAAGTCATCCATAATCGTATCCCTGAAGAGAATCAATGTTGATACTTAAGGTAACACCTTACACTGAAGTTATTTGTCAGTCCAGATTTTTTTATTCTATAACACAAAAAAAGAATTCTGTAGGAACAATGAAGAGCCCCACAGCTAATTAATAACTCTCCTAAAGAATACCAAAAGAGGATCAGTTAAAGTTGCAAAATTGCCAGAACAGCCACTAGAGGGTAGCCAAGTCTGATGCATCTATCATCTTCTCCCACTTTCTCAGTCAAAGACCCTTACTTGACACTCTAGTTATGATTCCTGGGTCCTAACATCTGATTACACAAAGATTTAAAATTACTAACAAACAGAAAGGAGAGACTCCCTCAGGGCAATGAAGTGTTAACAGGATATCAAATTTGGCTGCTCAGATATTTTTACCAAATTTCTCCCTCTAGTTCTTGGGAACAAGATGCAATTTCTCAATAGGGATGGGATTGCTTGTGCTACACAGCAAGCAGCAGCAGCATTCTACATTTCACCACTGCCTCCTTCTCCCCTCCCACCCCCACCATTTAATAAACTGCAGCACATTAGGCTAAAAGTCTCCATTCTAACTACTATTAGGGAATTTTTTTCAAAGTACCATACCAATGTCAACTATCAAATGTCAAAACTTAAGTACATCTTCTCATTTATATTTTAAACTTTCACATTATAGTTTTCACCCAAAAAAGTGGGGGGGGGGGGGATAACTTATGAAATGCAGCCATGCAGCGTTTTGTTAACTGAGAAACAGGTTAAAACCATTTTGGAAAGATTTACATAACATTTTATCTCTCCTAATTGATAGGTACAATCACAAAGAATTATTCTAATAATATAATCATTTACAGTATTTGATCACGTTTTAGGTATAATAGATTTCCAGACGACCAGGGAACCAGTTATACAAAAATAAGTATGCTGCTGCCTGTGGAGAATCATACAATGTTTTGAGAACATAAAGGTTACAATGCAAGATGGCAATAGAATCTAAAGGGAAAAAAAACACATCTTCCTATTTGGTGCTTTTAACACAAATGACACAAGTATAAAACCATATCCATTAAAAACAAACCTTAAAGAAATGCAAGTTAAAATCAAGAGATCACCACACACCAGCTGGAATGGATAATATTTTTTAAATGATTGATAATGCAAAGTGTTGACAAGGATGTGGAGCAACTGGAACTATCATATATTACTGGTGGGAGGGCAAAATAGCATAGCCATTTTGGAATACGATTTGGCAGTTTCTTATAAAATTAAGCCATATGCTTCCTATAACAATCCAGAAATTCCACTCCTGTGTATTTATGCAAGAAAAATGAAAACATATGTCCGCACAAAGACCTGCAGCTTTACTCAAAATAGCCCAAAACCCAAATGTCATCAACACAACAAATCATGGTAAACTCATACAATGGAATACTATTTGGCAATAAAAAGGAACTATTGATACATGGAACAACATAAATGAGTTGCAAAAGCATTATGTTAAGTGAAAGATGCCACATACAAAAATCAATATAGTGTATGATTCCATTTATATGCATTTTCAGAAAAGGTAAAACTATAGAGAATATAGAGATAGAAAGCAGATCAGTGGGGCTGGGGGGGAGGGGATTCACTACAAAGGGGTATAAGGATACTTTGTGGGGTGATGCAAATGCTGTATATATCAAAACTGTGTCACATGATTATACAACTATATACATTTACCCAACCTCATTGAATTATGTCTTTAAAATCAAAAGATTTTATTTTATTTTATTTTTTTTGTTTTTTTTTAATCATCATTTTATTGAGATATATTCACATACCACGCAGTCATACAAAACAAATTGTACTTTCGATTGTTTACAGTACCATTACATAGTTGTACATTCATCACCTAAATCAATCCCTGACACCTTCATTAGCACACACACAAAAATAACAAGAATAATAATTAGAGTGAAAAAGAGCAATTGAAGTAAAAAAGAACACTAGGTACCTTTGTCTGTTTGTTTGCTTCCCCTACTTTTCTACACATCCATCCATAAACTAGACAAAGTGGAGTTTGGTAAAAGATTTTATTTTATATGTTACATCTCAAAAAGCTGATTTAAAATTTCAAAACATCTGCAAAATAAACTGATTCTAAGACTTAATAGGTAAAAACAATAATCAAAAGAGGAAAGAAAAGAATGGTCAAACTGAAAACATACATAAAGGGAAATATTTTTCTCCTTTAAAGGATCCATAGTGAATGTTTACAGATTCCTTCATGTAAAGATATATGCATGCAAGACCCTTTTAGATGTGGTGATTAAATTACTGACTACAACATATTGCTTACCACATTAAGTCTGGAACATGTTTCCTTATAACATGGTCAGCACTACACTGGTCAGTCATGAAAACCTCAGGAACAAGTCCAACTTTCCTGCAAACTTTGGGTCCTAATCATAAGTAAAATACAAATGAGGGAGTGCATTCAATCCATCTCCAGGAACCGCCCTGATTACTGGGCAAAGCAACAGGGTACGGGAAGTACCAAAATGACCTGTTTTCCTACACGCTATCACAGTGCTTAAACCTTCACAACTAAAGCCACTCTTTTCTTTTTTTTTTTTTTTTTTAATTCAGTTTTATTGAAATATATTCACAAACCATACAGTCATCCATGGTATACAATCAACTGTTCACAGTATGATCATATAGTTATGCGTTCATCACCACAATCTATTTCTGAACATTTTCCTTACATCAGAAAGAATCAGAATCAGAATAAAAAATAAAAGTGAAAAGAGAATACCCAAACCATCCCCCCATCCCACCCTATTTGTCATTTAGTTTTTACTCCCATTTTTCTACTGATTTTTTTTCAATTTTTTAACTTTGTTTATCAAAAAATTAAAAACAAACAGGCAAACAACAACCAAAAAAACCCCACAACATTTCAAACAAAGCAATGGATTAAGGAAAACAAATAACCTAAAATAACTACTTTGCTTCCAATATGTTCCTACCATACCCCAAGAAAATTAATAAACCATGTCCAAACAGAGGAGTAAGAAAAACAAATAATCTAAAATAACTACATTGCTTCCAACATGTTCCTACCATACCCCAAGAAAATTAACAACCCCTAAGAAAACAAAGGAATAAGAGAAAAAAAAAAAAAAACCTAAAATAACTTTATTGCTTCCAACATGATCTTACTATATCCAAGAAAGTTTACAAACCATAATCATTCCTGAGCATTCCCGTAACATTGAGATTACCCTCCATAGTTTATCTGTTCTTATTAGATTATCATTCCCCCTCCACTAATTGGTATCTCTAGGTCCCCTACATTCTACAGTATAAAACATTGTACATTTTTCACAGAATTCACATTAGTGGTAACATACAATATCTCTCTTTTTGTGCCTGGCTTATTTTGCTCAGCATTATGTCTTTTTTTTTTTTTTTTTTTTTAATCTTCATTTTATTGAGATATATTCATATACCACGCAGTCATACAAAACAAATCGTACTTTCGATTGTTCACAGTACCATTACATAGTTGTACATTCATCACCCAAATCAATCCCTGACACCTTCATTAGCACACACACAAGAATAACAAGAATAATAATTAGAGTGAAATAGAGCAATTGAAGTAAAAAAGAACACTGGGTACCTTTGTCTGTTTATTTCCTTCCCCTATTTTTCTACTCATCCATCCATAAACTAGACAAAGTGGAGTGTGGTCCTTATGGCTTTCCCAATCCCCTTGTCACCCCTCATAAGCTACATTTTTATACAACTGTCTTCGAGATTCATGGGTTCTGGGTTGTAGTTTGATAGTTTCAGGTATCCACCACCAGCTACCCCAATTCTTTAGAACCTAAAGCCACTCTTTAGTGTTATTAAATGGTCTTCAAAAAGACCTCAACTATTGTGCAAATATGTGGTTAAGGATCCATGTTAACTATGATCAAATCAATATGGTCTAAGGGCATGGTGGTTTCTTTTGAGGGTCATGAAATGTAATAATTAGACTGTGACAATGGCTGCACAACTCTGTGAATATACTAAAAAACACTGAATTGTACACTTTAAATGGATGAAATTTTATGGCATGTGAATTAGATCTCAATAAAGCTGTTTTTTTAGATCAACATAGATTATCATGTCAGCTTAGAACTGGACATTGGAACCAGAAATTTTGGGAAACAAGTTTTTAATACAGCATAAAGGCACGGGTAAGGGTATATGGGTTAGTGAGTGAGAACAAGACAGATGTCACGGGTGCCTCAGTGAGCAGTGGAATAGGAAAATGAAGGAGCAGAAAGGAGAAAGCATGTATTCTCAGGGTTGGGAGGGTGGGCCTCAGGAAGGAAGGCTGAATAGATGCCTAAAGGTATTCCAGATCTGGTCCTGAACATCGTTGTCCTTAATACAAATCTGTTGCCTTTCTACAAAGTATTATTACCATTAAAGTTGTTTTTCCTTCTTCCCTTTCTAATTTCATAATTATCATCAGTTTCATTCTTTTCAATTAATCACCTACTGAAAATCTTCATTAATTTACTTCTTGATCAATGAAATTGCCCTGAACTATATGCAATAAAATTACAAGATCACATAATATTAAGGAACCTTAGATATCACATAGCCAACTTTCCTATTTTTACAGAAGAGGTATTTAATGCACAAAAGAATTGACTTGTCCAAGTTTATCAGCTAAAAACAGAGTAAAGACGAGAGCCATATTTCTAATAAAATGCTGCTAATATATACCATCGTATCACACCTATCTTAGAATTTCAGAGTGTAATAATTTCTTAAAATCACATAATCATGTACATAATGTATAAGAATTCTTTATACATGTAGTAAATGGGTTTTTATCTACCCCAAAAGAACTAAAAGATAAGTCAAATATAATCTTAGGCATATTCAATAGGCCAGTGTTGTCACTCCACTTAATTCAATTGGAAAAAGAGGACTTTGCTATCCAGTTGAAGACTCAACCACAGTGGAGCAATAAATTATAGGTCCATATTATTTCAGGATTCAGGGATGATCACAAACTATTATGTAAATATGTAAAGCATAGCCCAGAGTGTCTATCTTCAAATGTGGCCTTGTAACTAAGCATTTGCCAACTATCTTTTATATTCTGCATAAAAAGTATTTAGAGAAAAATTCAGATAAATTAAAATAAAACTGAGAAGTTAAAGAGCTTTTCAAAATCTATCGTTACTACATTCCCTCTGAAGCCCTAACAAAGGTATGAAAAGACTAACAGCTGCAGATGAAAGCACAAGGCACACCACCAAACCTGAATTAGTTTAATCAAGATGATGTTGTTACACATAAACTTTAAATTCCCAGTTCAAGTCCTGTACTGAGAGTCTGAGCTCTCAGGTAGCCTGCACTCTCCCGGCCAGCCATTTGATAGAAATGAAGCAAAGTAAATACTTTTAATCCACACATACACCCTCCAATATTCTCATTTCATCAGCAAGGCCAAAACAAGCGATCATTTACCAAATAAACTTTAATTTTACAGAAGAAAACAAAATTGTAACCTATTGTTATTCTGCCAACCTATTATACACTGTTTGCAACTTAAAAGGCAGTGGTAACTACCAGTCAAAACATCTGCTCCCTAATATGTGCACAAGTCAAAGCAAAAAGAGGTATGTATGTTGGTGTTGGCAATACAGGTTGAAGGACGAGACCTAATGTGACCCAGGAATTTCCTGGGAAACTCCCTACACAAAAGAAACTAAAACACTCCCACATTCAAAATGAAGTCTGAATGGTGTCTACATACTACAGGTTCATGGAAAATTCCTACAAAAGTTCAGAATACAATTTTCGCAGACTTGCACACTAACAGATGTATGAGAGAGACCCTTTCCTCTCTCCTGATATAAACCATTTTCATATATTTACACAAAGACTGCAAGGGGGGAGATAAATACTAGCTCTTTCAACTCCATATCCAGCAGTATTGGGGAAGTTTTTTGCTCTGGAGGGAGTAAGAGAAGAAATTTACCACCAAAACCGAAGAATGTCACTGGGAAATGAAGCCAAAAGCACTCATTCCTGGCAAAGACACCAATGAAACTTGTATTTTCTCCCTTTGTACAAACAGTGCCTGGCATCAGAGATCACACACATATTCTTAGTTGAGAAGCTTAGAAATTGTTTCTTTAAATTTAAATTATATTTTGTTTATTTAGTTAATATTTTCAGAGTTAGAAATTCCAAAGGTATCAAAACGTACATAATGAAGTCTCTCTCATAGTTAGGACCCCCAATCGTTCAGTTTCCATCCCCAGAAGTAATGAGGTACTTATATTTATAACAGAGGTATAAAGAAACCAATTCTAATAGAGGAGGAGAAGTGGGTCTTTGAATAATAAGCTTGCAGGCAAACATCCTTAAGGGGAGTCTTACTTACCAGGAGACCAAAAGCTATGAACCCTGTGTGCAAGCATAAAAGGAATGATTATATAGTTAAATATCTATTATTAGACATTCTTTTGTGATTCTTACAGATGATATTGCACTGAGCCAGTCTAAACCTGTGCCCTTTAACTCGACCTTGAAAGTGAGCTACACTCTTTAAGTACTAAGGAAGCAAGCCCTCAAGAAGCTTAAATTTAAGCCATCTAATGGGAAAACTATCCGAGGTGGAGGTGGGGAAAAGGAGGAGAGAAAGAAAAACTAGGGGTGGGGAAGCAGGGGAGGAGGATGGTAGGACAGAGGTGGGGAAGAAGGAGACGGGGTAAGGGGGACAGGATAGGGGGAAGAGAAAGAGAGAGACAGGAGGCATGGAGGGAGGAGAGAGGGATCTCTGATGCTCCACACTCCATAGTCCTCATGTTCAAACATCTCATTGCAAACCAGCTGGGCTGGGAATAGAGTGGAGTGGAGTAGATGACTTCTAAGGGGTTGTGATGGTTAGGTTCATGTGTCAACTCGGCCAGGTGATGGTGTCCAGTTGTTTGGTTAAGCGAGCACTGGCCTGATTGTTACTCTGAGGGCATTTCATGGACTCAAATCATCAGTAAATCACTTGCATCTATGGCTGATTACATCAACAATCAACAGAGGAGACTGAATTCAACAACGAGAGAAAGCTTATCCAATCAGTTGAAGGCTTTAAAAGAAGTGATTTCAGCAGTCAGAAGACAGAACGTCCATCTCTACTTCAACCAGCCAGCTTCTCCTGGGTTCATGTATTTGTGAATAATTCAGTATGGCAATACACACCGTCCAACTTTGTCAGAACCCACTGAAAATGAGTTGCTTTGTCAGTTGTATTCAAGTTTTTTATAAAGCTTCTAAGTTGTTGAACCTGAAATTATTTAAAATATCATTCTGCAAGAATGACCTTACAGCTTCTATAAGCTAACATAGTTTTTAAATTTTAATTCTTATGTTATTGTTCAAGATATGATCACAACAAAAAATTCCTAAATACTGGGCCATGGGACAAATGATGAAATTTTTCATTGTTAAATGAGAAGAGTGAGGACTTGAGTTTTTCATAAAGCTAAATATAATCAACACTGTTATATATTATGATTTACTTGTAACTCCATGTTGGTGATTTTACTTTTAAGTGCTCAGCTGAATAAAGCAGAAGGTAGCAATCCTAAGCTGGCTGCTCTTTTTTTAAACTGCTTAATGAGAACCACAAAATTCAAATGACTTCTCCATAACTTTCCCTTCTGTGAAAACTGGGTTGGGGATGCTGGACTGAAGCACTACTCTCAATAGTGTGTACATATGTGTGTGTACATTGGAACCACCTGTGGCATTTTCTCAACCCATCCAGCAACCCCCAGGTTAAGACTTAATTTACTAATAGAGCTGTGCTGTCTCTCTAAAGTGAGTCTGGATTCAGAGAGGTGGGGTGGTGGGAACAGTAATTTAAGATATTTAGACTCTATTGAAAAGGCAATTCTTAGGGCTCCTGGAACTTTGACAGCCTATGATTTCAAGGAACCCACACATTCTCTTCCTCCCTCCTCTCTGAACAGTCAAGAACTCAAGACATAAAACCATCAGTCAAACAAACCTCATCCTCTGCCCAGTAGTCTCAGCAAATTTCAGTGTTATCAGAAAGTTTTTCTCTTGAAAACAAGCATGTGGTTGAGTTTTGTACCCTGTGTCCTTAACAGAAAGAAGCTATGCTTTAGCTAAGTGCAGGTAGGTTACCTTGCATTAACAACACTGAATGAGGACTAATCACTCAGACCAGAAGACCTCCTAAATAAAGTCAAATTTATATTTAGTTTAGGAAGGACAGTCTTTTAATAAGGCAAATTTCACATATTCCAAATAAAAAAGAAACAATCAAAATTATATAGTGTGAAACAAAATCAAAGTGTGAAATTTCTCACCATCCCACATTCTATTACAGCAAATACAGAGACACAAAATAGCTGGTCAATTTAACTTAGGTCTTCTGTTATTAAACATCACCTCAGGTCCATTAAACTCACTCTCTTCCCCAAACCCTTAAAAAGACCACATATATAAATTGTATACTGTGTGTTATATTGAGAAGATGATGACCTTTCTCTGGGCCCTGATGCATCCTGAAGCTTTTGCTACAGGAAAATGAAAAAAAAACTAACCCATGTTCAGGATCTTCAATATAAGTCTCAGAGCTACACCACGCAAAGGAGAGTTGCTGAAACTGCTGGCTCTGACTTCATCTGAGTTCATTTTGCACACTATGAAAATACTATTCTGTCTCAATTATCTGTATTACCTAAATAGTAACTTTTAAAAGAGACTTCAAAAGACCAAAATTACAGGGTTAATAAAGCTGCCAAATGTCCATATATGTGCTCATGTGCCCTCAACATTATGTTTAGTGTAGTCTGGTAACACACAAGTAGTCTATTTTACCTCATATATAGTAAAAAACTATAAAACCAATACAAACTTTAATACAATTTTATTCAGATATATTCACATACCAGCTAATCATCCAAAGTGTACAATCAGTTTTTCATGGTATCATCATATACTTGTGCATTCATCACCACAATCAATTTTTGAACATTTTCATTACTCCAAAAAAAAGAATAAAAATAAAAATAAAGAACACTCAAAATATCTCATATCCCTTATCCTTCTCCCATATTATTTATTCATTTGTTGTCTTTGTTTTCTTACTCATCTGTCCATACACTGGATATAAAGGGAGTGTTAGCTGCAAAGTTTTCACAATTACACAGTCACACCATATAAGCTATATAGTTAAACAATTATCTTCAAGTATCGAGGCTACTGGATTACAGTTCAACAGTTTCAGGTATTTCCTTTTAGCTATTCTAATACACTAAAAACCAAAAAAGGATATTGATACAATGCATAAGAATAATCTCCAGAACGACCTCTCGACTTTATTTGAAATCTCTCAGCCAATGAAACTTTTTTTTTTTGTTTCATTTCTTTTCCCCCTTTTGTTGCAAGAAGGCTTTCTCAATCCCACAATTAGTGGCAGCTTCTTGAACCTTCCTTGGTCTCCATAGTCTCTAGGTTCAGGGTTAAGGGGGCAGCTGCGGCTTTGGTAGCAACTTTCTGTACTTTCCTGATTTCTGGGTGGGATTCTCCATCCTTGAACTTTGCTCCCCTACCCCTTAAAATGATTTTTTAATGCATTTTTTATTGTGAACTTTAACATATACACATAATAGAGATAACTTTTAAAGTACGATTTAACAAGTAATTAGAGAGCAAATTTCAAAGAATGTCATGGACACAGTTCCACAACTTCCGCTATTGCCATTATTGTAAAATATAACATACATATAGAATGGTGTTGACTTTCAATGTACAGCTCAACAAGTGGTTATCACATAATTTCAAGAATTGTTATGGGCTACAGTTCCACAGTTTCAGTTCTTTCCTTATTATGCAATATAGGGTATACACAGAAAGGTGGAGACTTTCAAAGCACAATTCAACAAGTAACAATAGGGCAAATTTCAAAGGATGTTATAGGTCACAGTTCCTCCATGTCATTTACCTCCTTCCAGCTATTCCAACAACCCAGCATCTAAAATAAAATGTATATTATATAAAGTTTCACTATTCATGGACCGTTATTAAATCTTATGTTGTTTGTTGTTACCCTTTTCTCTCAATCTCTTTCTTCATCTTCAGGGGTGTTTAGATAGTGAGCACGCTAACTTGTTCATATTGAAATGAGGTGTTGACAGTATGCGAAAAGGGGTTGCATCTGATTGCTGTTCTCAAAGAGGTGGTTGCCTCCCTCTGGGTTTTAGGACTTGTCTGGCACAGGAACACTTGGGAGGATTTAAGTTTCTGAGAGATACAACTTAGTGAGTGAAACCTTTATAGAATCTCAGGTAGGGACCTAGGTATTTGGGGACTACTTTTGGTAAGGAAATGGCATACTGTGGCCATTTGGGATGTCTAGCTGGAGCTTCTGTAAGAGATACCTCCAGGACAGCCTCTTGACTCTATTTGGGATCTCTCAGCCACTGTGACCTCAGCTTGTCACCTTTCTTTTTTGCCCCTGTTGGTCAAGTGGGCATTTTCAACCTCGCTGCCAGGGCCAGGCTCATTCCCGGGAGTCACGTCTCACGTCACCAGGGAGATTCACTCCCCTGGGAGTCATGTCCCTTGTGGACTTAAGAGAGAGAAAGGCCACATCTGACCAACCAAAGAGGTTCCCTGGAGGTGCCTCTTAGGCATAATTTTTATAGGAGACCTCAGCCTCCCATTGACAACCCTAAGTTCCACAAGTGTAAGCCTCAAGTTGAGGGCCTCATTTATTAACTAGAGGTTCCTAATTGCACTTAATATATATTCTACCCCAAGATAAACGGTCAGTTTCTCACATTATCTTCACTTAGTGGAATAATCATCATCACTGTCAACTTTAAAGAATTATCATAACATAATACATCCCAGAGCTCTTAACAACTGCTAATTATTCATCCCAAGTATTAGTGTAGTATTGGTAAGATACTCTTATCAAATATAATCTTTAATACGTAATGGGTAGTTTATCCATATGCCACTCTGTTGTTGAACCTCTACACCACTGTCATACCCTATATCATACTAACACTTAGAGGTTTGTGATGCAACTCTGTGGGTTACATGCTTTTAAACAACCATTTACAAACTTGTTCGCCCTCAATATGTCACCGATATTTATAATTCTACTAATGAACCATGGTCACACCTAACCATTCCCATACCATTAAGTTCACCTTCACTATCATATCTGCACATATTAGATTATCATTCCCCCTTCACTAGCTTCTGTCAATCTCTAGGTTCCCTATATTCCACATTATAAGACACTTATTTTACATTTTTCATGGAGTTCAAATTAGTGGTAACATACAATATCTCTCCTTTTGTGTCTCGCTTATTTCACTCAGCACTGTGTCTTCAAGGTTCATCCACGTTGTCATTTGTTTCATGACTTCGTTCCTTTTTACTACTGCATAGTATTCCATTGTATGCATATACCACATTTTGTTCGTCCATTCATCTGTTGAAGGACATCTAGATTGTTTCCATCTCTTGGCAATTGTGAACAATGAAGTTATGAACATTGGTGTGCAAATATCTGTTCTGTCATTGGTCTGAGATCTTCTGGGTATGTACCAAGAAGTGAAATTGCCGGATCATAGGGTAACTTGATATCTAGTTTGCTGAGAAACCGCCAAACTGTCCTCCAGAGTGGCTGTACAATTATACAGTTCCACCAGCAATGAATAAGAGTTACAATTTCTCCACATCCTCTCCAACATTTGTAGTTTTCTGTTTGTTTAATGGCAGCCATTCTTATTGGTGTGAGATGGTATCTCATTGTGGTCTTGATTTTCATCTCCTTAAAAGCTTGTGAAGATAAAACGTTTTTTCATGTGCTTTTTAGCCATTTGTATTTCCTCCTCAGAGAAATGTCTTTTCATATCTTTTGCCCATTTTATAACTGGGCTGTTTGTACTACTGTTGTTGGGTTATTGGATTTCTTTATATATGCAAGATATCAGTCTCTTAACAGATACATGGTTTCCAAATATTTTCTACCATTGCATTGGCTGCCTTTTCACCTTTTTGATGAATTCCTTTGAGGTACAGAAGCTTTTGATTTTGAGGAGTTCCCCTTTACCCATTTTTTCTTTTGTTGCTTGTGCTTTGGGTGTAAGGACTAAGAAGCGACCTCCTAATACTAGGTCTTGAAGATATTTCATAACATTATCTTCTAGGAGTTCTATGGTACTGTTTCTTATATTGAGGTCTCTGATCCACTTTGAGTTAATTTTTGTATAGGGTGTGAGTTAGGGATCCTCTTTCATCTTTTTAGATATGGATATCCAGTTCTCCCAGCACCATTTGTTGAACAGACTGTTCTGTTCCAGTTCAGTAGATTTGGGGACCTTATCAAAAATCAGTTGACTGTAGATCTGGGGGTCTATTTCCAAATTCTCAATTCAATTTGATTGATCAGTATGTCTACCTTTGTGTCAATACCATGCTGTTTTGACTACTGTGGCTTTATAGTAGCCTGCAAAGTCAGGAAGTATAAGTCCTCCCACTTCATTTTTCTGTTTTAGAATGTTTTTAGCAATTTGAGGCCCCTTTCCTTTCCAAATAAATTTTATAACTAGCTTTTCCACGTCTGCAAAGTAGGTTGTTGGGATTTTGATTGGAATTGTATTGAATCTGTAGATCACTGTGGGTAGGACTGACATCTTATCAATGTTCAGCCTTCCTATCCATGAACACGGAATATCTTTCCATCTCTTTAGGTCCCCTTTTATTTCTTTTAGTAAAGTTATGTGATTTTCTTTGTAGAGCTCTTTTACATCCTTAGTTATGTTTATTCCTAGGTACTTGATTTTTTTTAGTTGCTATTGTGAATGAAATCTTTTTCTTATATGTCTCTTCAGTTAGGTCATTTCTAATGTATAGAAACATTATTAACTTACATGCATTAATCTTGTAATCCGCCACTATGGGGAATTTGTTTATTAGTTCAAGTAGCTGTGTCGTCAAAATATATGATCATAAACTGCAAATAAGGACAGTTTTACTTCTTCCTTTCCAATTTGGATGTGTTTTACTTCTTTGTCTTGCCTGATTTCTCTGCTTAGATTTCAAGCAAAATGTTGAATAACAGTGGTGACGGAGCATATGCTTGTCTCATTCCTGATGTTAGGGGAAAGGCTTTCAGTCTCTCACCATGGAATACTATGCTGGCTGTGGGTTTTTCACACATGCCCTTTATCATATTAAGGAAGTTTCCTTCAATTACTACTTTAGAAGTGTTTTTATCAAAAAAGGATGCTGAACATGAAAGGAGTCAAGCAGATACAACAACAAAAAGATGCTGAATTTTGTCCAATGCTTTTTCAGCATCTATTGAGATGATTTGATTTTTCTCTTTTGATTTGTTAATGTGTTGTACTACATCGATTGATTTTCTTATGTTGAACTTTCCTTGCATGCCTGGGATGAACCCCACTTCGTCATGGTGTATGATTTTTTTAAAATTTGTTTTTTGATTTGATTTGCAAGTATTTTGTTGAGAATTTTTGCATCTATATTCATGAGGGAGACTGGCCTGTAGTTTTCTTTTCTTGTAGCATCTTTATCTATTTTTGGTATTAGAGTGTTGCTGGCATCATAAAATGAGTTAGGTAGTATTCAGTTTTCTTCAATTTTCTCAAAGAGTTTGAGTCGGAATGCTGTCAGTTCTGTTTTGGAAAGTTTGGTAAAATTCCCCCAAGAAGCCTTCTGGTGCTGAGCTTTTATTTGTAAGAAGCTTTCTGATGACTGATTGGATCTCTTTGCTTGTGATTGGTTCACTGAGGTCTTATATTTCTTCTCTGGTCAGTCTACATTGTTCATGTGTTTCCATGAAATTATTCATCTCCTCTAAATTGTCTAGTTTGTTGGCATATAGTTACGATTTTTTTAAATTTCTTTGGGATCTGCATAATGTCCCCCCCTCTCATTTATTATTTTGTTTACTGGGTATTCTCTCTTTTTGACTTTGTCAGTCTAGCTAAGAGTTTGTCAATCTTGTTGCTCTTCTCAAAGAATCAACTTTTGGTTTTATTTATTCTCTCTATTGATTTTTTGTTCTCCATATCATTTATTTCTGCTTTAATCCTTGTTATTTCTTTTCTTCTACTTGCTTTAGGATTACTTTGTGGTCATTTTCTAGCTTCTTCAGTTGTTCTGTTAGCTCTTTGATTTTAGCTCTTTCTTGCTTTTTGATATATGCATTTAGAGCTATAAATTTCCCCCTCAATACTGCCTTCACTGCATCCCATAAGTTTTCATATGTTGTGTTCTCATTTTCATTCATCTGTAGATATTTAGCAATTTCTCTTGCAATTTCTTCTTTGACCCACTGATTGTTCAGGAGTCTGTTGTTTAACCTCCAGATATTTGTTAATGTTCTAGATCTTTGATGGTTATTGATTTCTAGTTGCATTCCATGTGGCCAGAGCATGTGATTAGAATAATTTCAACCTTTTAAGATTTATTTTGCCTTGTTTTATGCCCCAGCATACGATCTGTCCTGGAGAAAGTTCCATGAGCACTAGAGAAGAATGTATATCCTGGTAATTTGGGATGTAATGCTCTATATATGTCTAAGTCTAACTCATTCATCACATTGTTTAGGTTCTCAATTTCCTGATTGGTCCTCTGTCTTGTTAATCTTTCTATAGATTCCACGATTACTGTGGAACAACTATTGCATCCTTCAGTTTTCCCAATGTTTGTCTCATGTACTTTGGAACACCTTGATTGGGTGCATAAACATTTATGATTGTTACTTCTTCTCAGTGAATTGTTCCTTTTATTAGTATATAGTAGCTTTCTTTGTCTCTTATGACATCCTTGCATTTAATGTCTATTTTATCTGAAATTAGTATTGCTACTCCTGCTTTCTTTTGGCTGTAGCTTGTAGGGAATATATTTTTTTCCATCCTTTCACTTTCAATCTCTGTGTCGCTGGGTCTAAAATGAGTCTCTTGTAAGCAGTATATTGATGCTGTATCTTCTAATTGGGAGTTTAATCTATTCATGTTCAATGTTATTACTGTGAATGCAGTTCTTGAATCAACCATCTTATCATTTGGTTTTCAGTGGTCAGATCTATTTTTGCCCCCACTCTATTTCCTTTCACTTACCCTTAATAATACTCTGTAGTCCTGTGCCCTTCTCCAGGCCTCTCTCTATCGTCTTCTTTTTTTCTCAGCCAGTAGAACTCCCTTCAGTATATCTTGCAGGGCAGGTCTCTTGTTAATAAATTCTCTCAGCATTTGTCTGTCTGTGAAAATGTTAAGTTCCCTGTCAATTATTCCCCGTCAATTTTTGAAGGAGAGCTTTGCTGGGATCAACAATTCCTGGCTGGCAATTTTTCTCTTTCAGAATTTTAAATACATCATTCCACTCACTGACTTCTCACCTCCATGGTGTCCGCAGAGTAGTCAGTATGTAGTCTTATGCTGTTTACCTTGTATGCGGTGAATTGCTTCTCCCTTGCTGCTTTCAGAACTTTCTCCTTCTCTTTAGCATCTGACAATCTGATCAGAATATGTCTTGGAGTGGGTTTATTTGGATTTAATCTATTTGGAGCTCATTGGGCATCTCTGATTTGCATATTTATGTCATTTAGAAGGGTTGGGAAGTTTTCCCCAACAATGTCTAATATTCTTCCTAGCCCTTTACTTGTCTCTTCGCTTTCTGCAACACCAATGATTCTTGTCTTTGTACACTTTATGTTGTCCATCATTTCCCTGAGATCTGTTTCAAATTTTTTTATTTTTTTCACCATTTGTTCTTTTGTGCTTTTGCATTCCATCATCCTGTCCTCGAGTTTGTTAATTCATTCCTCTGCCTCTTCAAATCTGCTGTTCTGTGTCTCAAGAATATTTTTAATTTGATCCACAGTATTGTTTATTTCCATAAGATCTCCCACTTATTATTTACTCTTTCAAATTCTTCTTCATACTATTCTAGGGTCTGCTTTATATCCTGAGCCATGACAATGATGTTTGTATGTACTTCTTTGATTAATTGCTCCAAGTTCTGTGTCTCCCTCTGGCTTTTTAATTTGGACGCTTGTGTTATTCATATCGTCTGATTTCTTCATACGCTTTATAATTTTCTATTGTTTTTGGCCTCTTGGCATTTGCTTATCTGGATAGGCTTCTTTTAGGATATACAGGATTATTTGAACATTTACCTACAGCTTGGTGGCGTGCACTTTCCCTGACCTACCAGCAGACGGCACTCTTGAGCCAACTCTTACCTTCAAGCCAGTTCTACCCCAACTTTGTCTATGCACTGAGTAGGAGTCCAAACCATGTGGAAGTCCAATCAGTGCACCAATTTTTCATGTACACTGTGCACTGCCAGCCCTTGGGCGGGGTGGGGCACCCTGCACAGTTTGGCAGGAAGTCTACTCCAGGACACAGTGGTCCCGGCTGTTCCTGGGCTGTGGGTTGAGTACTCTGTGCTCCAGAACTGCACTTCTCACCTTCGAGTTCAAATCTCCCACAGTCCCTGTCTGCTGTGTGCCTGTGAGTCCCTGGGATTGGGGAAGGGCTCCTGGCACTTCAGTGTGGCATCCTTGCCTCAAGCCTGTGTAAACCATACACCACAGGCTTCTGTGGAGGAAAAGTGCATGCAGTCACAAGCTCACCAAATCCCAAATTCCCTCAAGGAAGCTCTCGGCCATGGGGCTGTGAAGGGTTATCTCCCCAGACAACTGCAAAGATGGCTGCATGGAGCATAGAAAGCTGCCCTCTTCCACGCTCATCTGCCTGCTAGAACTGCCCGTCCCTGGCACGGGGTCTCTTGGCTGCAGGTCTGCGAAGGTTTGTCACTCAAGCCAAGTGCTGAGGAGCGTACCCAGAGCATGGAAGGCTGCTCCCCTCCATGCTCATCAGCCAGCTCCCACTGCCCATTCCCCGGTGGCGTTCCAAACTGAACACTCATGGTCTTAAATGCAGTCTCTTGGCTTCTTCAAGTATGTACTTACTTGGTGTAGAAATCCCTGCCCAGCCAGTGGAACCCTGGAACTGCTGTTCTAGAGAACTTTCTGTTCTTTATTTAGTGTTTTTCAAGGAGGAAAATTTTGCTCTGTCTCTCCTAATCTGCCATCTTTCCGGAAGTCCATAATAATATTTTGAATATTATTTTTTAACTGTTTTAAAACCTGGCAAACTAAGTTGTTCAGCTGCAATATTCTCTTGGCAAATCACACTTTATTAGATATGTAGGATTTAATAACAGTATAATAATTACAGTGATTTTTAAAACATCCATCATTACAAAAGTGATTATTTGATTGAATATATTCAGGTTCTTTTATAAAATTGTATAAATGGAAAGTGATTTGTCATAACTGGCAAAGGAAGCAAAATTATTCTGATTTCAACAGTTTCTGGAGAAAGGTAACTTATGTTGACACTTTTCTGCTTCTTACAATAAATAATTCTGCCACATATGCTGAAAACATACATAACCATGACTTATTTAGCATCAAGTAAAAAGGAACACAGTAGGTAACAGATGCCATACATAACCCTAAAATGATCCTAGCCTTAAGAAACTTCCAGCATGAGAGAACAGTTCCACAGAGAATCCAATTAGTCAAACAGGTACATTAACTTTTAAAATCTAGAATATAACTTTGACTTCACTGTAGATCCTTCCAGAAACCTATTTTAAATGCTTTTGGCTAAAAAGGATATAAGGGTGCCAAACCTGTTTATGCTTTCCTTTCCTTTCCTTTTTTCTCCTTTTCTGTCCTTTTATTTTTTCTTTCTTTTTTTTAAGAGAAAGAAGACACTGAGAAGCACATGACTAATTTTGAATCTAAAGGGAAAAAAACAACAGAATCAACATGGTATCTAGAAGAAAAAATAACACGGACTGGAACTCAGGAGACATGAGTTACACAGTCCTGAACCTGCCACTTACTAGCTATGCAAGACAGGTCTTGGGTTTTTTAGAATTCTAACATAAAAGAGTAGATAAACTGTTTATACAACTAATTTTAAACTACAGGATTTTTTTCCCTCCTCAGTCAGAAAATGGCCTTGGGACATCACCATGATCACAACTTCTTTAAATACTTAAATACTACTTTCAGAGTGCTTTAATATACACCTATATCATTTGATTTCCACAAGAATTCTATAATACAGACAGAATAGATGATATTGTCATCATTTTAAAAAAGAAATTATCTCTGAGTGATTAAAGGACTTGCCCAAGACCTCAAAACTAAGAGAAAAGGACAGAGACTTGTTGCTTAAGAGCTTCTTCTACTAGAGTACGTGACTCTCATCTAGAAAGTTGGGTGTGATTACAAGTATATTTTTGGCAATCAAGTGTTAGTTCTTTTTGGTAACAGAATAATACATGCATATATTCTTTCTATATACTGGCCCTATAAAGAAATTGAGGTTAGATTGCAAGAAATTATCCTATAAAGCATCTGTCAGTGACTGTCATCTTTTGACAAAGATATTAAATCCCATCTTTAAGACTTCAGATTCTCTTTCAAATCGTGCTTATATAAGTCTATCCAGTGGGAATAGATAAATACAATATGTCCATAATAGAGCCCAAAATAAAACCATCTTATGTGGAGCTCTTGGGGTTTGGAATGGCACTGAAGAAATTTATCAGAAATTCTTTGGAAATCTACCGAGTAGACTCTCATTTTCAATCTTGCTCATATGAAAATTTCAAAGGAACTACTCTTTCAGATGTTGATTAGCTCATTGAAGATTGTCCATCTCTTCTTGTTAAGGGCTTACCTCTTACACTTACCTCTTACACTTACCTCTACTAATTTGTGGGGCCAAGAAAATCACCAACTTTTAAAATTAGAAGGAACCATAATGATTTTCTAGTTCAAGACCTGCTCATAGGTGTTAGGTAAGCCTTGGGTGGTTAGTGACCAAGACCCCAACGGCAACAGGCACTCTCTTCCCAATCTGGTATACCTCCTACCATGTGATGCTGATCTGGTTTATAGCTAGACATTTAATGGTAGAGACAAAAGTTTTAACTTTAAATGGTTAAAAATAAAGATTGAAGATTATATCTGGATTTCATTTTTCCATACCATTCCTGTTCTATAGTAGAATAAAAAGCGAGGAGCTAAAAATTCAAGTTTTAAGGTTGTGAAGTTACTTATGTTGTACATCTAAATATTCAAAATTTTAAAATTATAGAATTAAGTTTTAAATTATAGTGAAAAAATTGTTACACTAAGTATTGTTCAGTTTCCTCTGAATGAACACCTACATATTCTTATCAAAGAGATAAAGCTTTTGCATGTACAGCAATGTACTGTCTTTATGAAGACACTGCTCCTCTAAAGCAGCCCTATCAAGTGCAAAAACAAACCAAACACAGAGGACAATATAACAGGCACTATAATACCAAGAGCAGATGTGTTGGAAATCAGATCCCTCCTTTGCTACAAGATTCTACTGTATAATCATTATCAGAAACCATCCTCATAATACACAAAAGTTTTCTATAAACCCAAGATCTCAAACTGAATATATCCACGTTCTACTTATATTAAATTGAAGCCCCTACCATAACCCCTGCCTATATTCTACACTCAACACTATCAATATTTCAAAACCAGAACTCCGAAATTCCTCCAAGAAACAGTGTAAAACCTAGAAAGCTGACCCCAGAAAGGCAGATGATAAAACTTGTACATTCCTTAGTCCAACGTGAACCACAAAAAAACTGAGGAAAGGTGAGAGAAAGAAAAAGTGAGATGCCACCCAAACGAGATACTGCTTATTGAACAACCAAAATGTAATGCCTACTAGGCACTATGTTAGATAATCCAGCATCTCACCTTCCAGGAAATTTCAATTTAGCAAACAAGTCAAATACAATCAAACTATTTCCTTCTGATTGTTGAACAATTTTATCTTTCAGTAAGTTTTGTTTTCACATTAATATGTCAATGATTTTAAATGGGAAAATAGAAATACCAGAAAATCAGCAGAATTTTAGCCATTTTAAATCAAATCTGAAAGATCCTGAGCCCTAAAATTTCAGTGAGTTTGAGAACTGTTCTTATCCAAATTTCAAATATGGAAAACTAAACATAAAAACTGGAGAGGCAAGCATAAACTTGCTCCGAAGTTTTAATCTGTTCCATTGTCAGAGGAGACAGAATTTGGGGCAACTAATCAAAGAAGTTCAAACAAATCTCTTAAGTAAATTCAAGGAGAGAAAGGAAAATATGGATACAGAGCTATAGGATATTAAGAAGACAATGTGTGAGCATAAAGAAGTTTGAAAGCATAAAAAGAAACATAACAGAAATTATGGGAATGAAAGGCACAATAGAAGAGATTAAAAATATACTAGGGGCATACAACAGCAGATGTGAACAGGCAGAAGAAAGAATCCATGAACTAGAAGACAGAACAATTGAGATCATACAGTCATAAAAACAGAGAAAAGAATAAAAAACTTGAGCAGTGACTCAGGGAATTGAGTGCCAGCAGGAAGCACACAAACATGTATCATGGATGTTCCAGGAGAAGAGGAGGGAACACCACCTAACTCATTCTATGAGGCCAACATCACCTTAATATCAAAGCCAAACAACAATACTATAAGAAAAGAAAATTACAGACCAATTTCTCTTATGAATATAGATGCAAAAATCCTTAACAACATACTTGAAAATTGAATCCAACAGCACTTTAAAAGAATTATACACCATGATCAAATGAGTTTATCCCAGGTACACAAGGTTTGTTCAACATTAAGAAAATTAACTGATGGAATATACCACATTAACAAAAGGAAGAAGAAAAACCACATGATAATCTCAATTGACACAGAAAAGGCATTTGACAAAATCCAGCATCCTTTCTTGATAAAAAATACTTCAAAAATTAGGAATATAAAGAAACTTCTTGACATGATAAAGGGCATACATGAAAAACCCACAGCTAAAATCATACTCAATGATGAAAGACTGAAAGCTTTCCCTCTACAATCTGGAACAAGACAAGGATGCCCACAGTCACCAGTGTTATTCAACACTGTACCTGAAGTTCCAGCCAGAGCAACAAAAAAGAAATAACAGGAATCCAAACTGGAAAGGAAGAAGTAAAACTTGCACTATTTTCAGATGACATGATACTACATATAGAAAGTCCCAAAAAAATCTTCAACAAAGCTACTAGAGCTAATAAATGAATTCATCAGTGGCAGGGCCCAAGATCCCCATGCAAGAAATCAGTAGTGTTACTGTACACTAGTAATGAACAAACTGAAGAGGAAATCAAGAAAAATATTCCATTTACAATAGCAACTAAAATAACCAGATATCTAAGAATAAATTTAACAAAGGATGTAAAAGAATTATACACCATTAGTTTTTAGAAAACTAAAAAAACATTGCTAAAATAAATCAAGGAAAACCTAAATAAATGGAAGGAAATTTCGTGTTCATGGATTGGAAGACTAAATGTCATTAAGATATCAATTCTACCCAAAATGATTTACAGAATCAACACAATCCCAATCAAAATTCCAAAAGCCTACTTTGCAGAAATGTAAAGGCCAAACACCAAATTTATTTGGAAGGGTAACGAGTCCTGAAGAACCAAAACCATCTTGAAAAAGAAGAACGAAGTTGGAGGACTCACACTTCCTGATTTTAAAGCTTATTACAAAGCTACAGTGGTCAAAACAGCATGGTACTGGCACAAGGACAGATATACTGATCAATGCAATCGAATAGAGAGTTCAGAAATAGACCCTCTCATCTAAGGGCAACTGATTTGGGAGGGGGTATGGGGGTTAAAAGTTTATTTCAACATAACTGTGCTTCCAGAAACAAACTCATATCGGGTAATAAAATGCAATTTAAATTTAACTTATGGTACACAATTTGAACTAAAAACTTGCTACGTGGTTTAAGATTTTTTAAAAAAGGAGGGATTTGCAATCAAGGTTGTTTTCATCTATTACAAATGTATAAAAGATTCCATTCTCACTCAAATGCTGCTGTAACAGATAGTAAGAACCATGAGAAATTTACCTTTGGTTTGCTTCAGAAAAATAACACATATTGCACTGTCAAAGTTTTAAAAATTCTTGTAATGTTTCATTGCCATCTTACAAAAATGGATGAATACGGGGGAAGGGGAGCAGATATCCTGTGCATACACGGTAAAACTGTAAAAAAAGGGGAGCAGATATCCTGTGCATACACGGTAAAACTGTAAAAGCTATCTGATTTTGCTAATGTTGTATATGGATTGCAAATCCACACAAACCAAGATTCAGTTAATTCCTTGAATCTGAATTAACACTATCAGCTCAGTTTATCTGCTGAGGTCAACAAGGAAACTTGGCACACTGACTGCCAAGTATTACTGATTAATACAAAGACAAAACAAAACAAAACAAAAAACAGGATTAAATTTCATCCCCAGCTTTTCAGTCCAGAACTGAAACTATTACTACAAGAAAAGTATTCCCTGCAGAATTGGGTGACATGCCATGGATCTACTTAAGTTCAAATTCCTATCAGCACTGATAATGCAAAGTAGTCCCCAACATTCCAAGATCACATGATTTCAGAAGTGACTCAAAAATTAATGGGCCTCTGTGCAAGGGCGGGGCAAGATGGCGGAGTGGTGGGGAGCAGAATTTTGTCTGTCCCCTAGAGCAGCTGGCAATTACCCAAGAACTATATGAAACAGTGTTTTCGGGGTCTCCAGTAACCAGTCACACATTGGACGCAAGGTTGGAATTGGAGGAAAAGCTGAGATCACAGCGAACATTGTAAGTTCCCCGGACCAGGGGTCTGGCGCCCCTCCCCATCCAGACCTCACAGACTGTCTTGCCTGCCGGCTCCCTGAAAGGGGGGGGGGGGAACAGCAGTCTCCTGAGGGCAAGAAGGGAGGCTCAACCCAGCCTCAACTGCAGAATTAATTAATAAATTAATTAACTAATTTTGGGAGCTGGGGTGATAAAGAAGGGCTCGGCTCCAAGAACTGGGGGCACGCAAAAGCGGGCACCCATTCCTAGACTCCAAAAAAGCCATTTTTTTTTCCCCTACATTTTGTCCCTTCCGGCTTCTGACTGATCCCTTATCTTTTTGCATGTCAGTAGCCCCCCCCAGGGGTGGAACTGAAGCTGTTGGAGAGTACTTATCAGACAATAGCCCAAAGCATGTCTTTAAATGCTCTATTCTCACACTGACAAAACTTCCACACTGAGGAAAGACTTTTAAAAGAGACTCTTTTTTTTTTTCTTTTTTCTTTTTCTTGTTTTTCTTTTCTATTTTTTTTTTAATCTAAAAGTAATATATGTGATTATTTTCTATTACAAAGCCCAGGTTGAGGGACTAGGCTGGGCTTGGGGGAGACAGAGTACCCACAGCGTCTTTGAGTTCCGTATTCACTACTGAAGGCCTCCACCCTGGACTTTAATTGGCAACTCAGGCTGACCAAGGAATCTACCTGGAGAGGCCCCAAAGAGGAGAGGGGAGAAGGGAATAGTGCCCCTGAGAGACAACTGGAGTTCTGAGGATTGGGAGAGTGGAGGGAGGTCCAGCTCAACTGGCAGTCCTCCTTCTGGGAACTCAGACCCCAGGGGCTGGAATTCAGATTCCCGCTTCAGTCAGCCACGCCCCCAACAGGATCAGAGTCACCAGGAGAACTAAAGTCCCCATACCCCCTTACACTGGTGGGGGAGCTGCGGGCTGGCAAGCACCACCTGCTGGACAGGAGAGGAAAAGCACCAAGTCTAAAGGCCTCATAGGAGGGTCTCATTCTCAGGAAAACTCCATACCCTCCCAATGAGACCTGGGCCTCACTACACTGGGAAAATCTGACTAGGGTCGACCATATCTGAGGAGACTCACTCACAAAAAGGTTACATACAGGCAGAGCAAGAAACAGAAAAAACAAGAGGGGAAAAATTCTGATCAACTAAATAGAACCTAACTTAGAGGTCTAGAATAAGTTGAACTGAATAACAGAGGCCAGAGAACAAAGCCAACCAACAAGAAAACCACAAGGTAAAAGACAGAAAACAAGCTCCAAAATAAACTAATCAAGAAAATCAGATGCCTAAACAACTTAAGATAACAAGCCATAGCAGGAAACACGAAAACATGGACCAGCCAACGGGAACAAACTAATAGCTCAGCTGAGACACAGGAGTGGAGGCAACTAATGCTAAATAAATTCGATAAACTGAAGGAAGATATGGCAAAAGAGCTGAATGATATAAAGAAGACACTGGATGACCATAAGGAAGAATTCATAAACTTAAAAAAACAAATGGCAAAACTCATGGGAATGAAGGCCACAATGGAGGAGATGAAAAACACAATGAAGGGACACAACAGTAGATTTGAACAGGCAGAAGAAAGGATAAGTGAACTGGAAGACAGGTCATTTGAATTCACAAGCAAAAAAGAACAGATGGTGAAAAAAATGGAGAAATATGAGCAGGGTATTAGGGAGCTGAGTGACAACATGAAACGCACAAATATACGTGTTATGGGTATCCCAGAAGGAGAAGAGAGGGGAAAACGGGCAGAAAGAGTAATAGAAGACATATTCACCAAAAATTTCCCAACTCTTATAAAAGACAGAAAATTAAGAGATTCAAGAAGTACAACGTACCCCAAATAGAATAGATCCCAACAGACCTACTCCAAGACACTTACTGGTCAGATTGTCCAATGTCAAAGACAAAGAGAGGATTCTGAAAGCAGCAAGAGAAAAGCTATCCATCACATACAAGGGAAGGTCAATAAGACTATGTACACATTTCTCTGCAGAAACCATGGAGACAAGAAGACAGTGGCATGATATATTTAAGATACTGAGAGAGAAAAACTGCCAACCAAGAATTCTATATCCAGCAAAACTTCCCTTCAAAAATGAGGGAGAGATTAAAACATTTTCAGACAAACAGACACAGAGAGAGTTTGTGAATAAGAGACCAGCACTACAAGAAATACTAAAGGGAGTGCTACAGGCTGATAGGAAAAGACAGGAGAGAGAGAGTTGGAGAAGAGTGCAGAAATGAAGATTATCAGGAAAGGTAAAAGGAGAGGAAAAAATAAGATATGACATATAAATTCCAAAAAACAAAATGGTAGAAAGTACTGCCCTTACAGTAATAACACTGAACGTAAATGGATTAAACTCCCCAATAACAAGACACAGACTGGCAGAATGGATTAAAAAACAGGACCCATCTATATGCTGTCTACAAGAAACTCACTTTAGACACAAGGACAAACATAGACTGAAAGTGACAGGTTGGAAAAATATTTCATGAAAACAACAAACAGAAAAAAAGCGGGAGTAGCTATATTAATATCAGACAAGTTAGACTTCAAAAGCGAAACAATTAAAAGAGACAAAGAAGGACACTATATATTAATAAAAGAGTCAATTCATCAAGAAAACAAAACAGTCATAAATATTTATGCACCAAGCCAGAATGCCCCAAAATTCATGAGGCAAACACTGCGATCACTGAAAGGAGAAGTAGATACCTCTACAATATTAGTTGGAGACTTCAATACACCACTCTCATCAATGGATAGAACATCTAGACAGAGGATCACTAAAGAAACAGAGATGTTGAATTGTATGATAAATGAACTAGACTTGACAGACATTTATAGAACACTACATCCAACAACAGCAGGATACACTTTTTTCTCAAGTGCTCACGGAACATTCTCTAGGATAGACCACATGTTGGGTCACAAAGCAAGTCTCAACAAATTTAAAAATATTGATATTATACAAAACACTTTCTCAGACCACAACGGAATGAAGTTGGAAATAAATAAAAGGCAGAAGGTCATAAAATTCACAAACATACGGAGGCTAAACAACACCCTCTTAGAAAACCAGTGGGTAAAGGAAGAAATTACAAGAGAAATTAGTAAATACCTCGAGGCAAATGACAACGAAAACACAACTTATCAAAACTTATGGGATGCAGCAAAGGCGGTGCTGAGAGGGAAATTTATTGCCCTAAATGCCTATATTAAAAGAGAAGAGAGAGCAAAAATTGAAGAGTTAACTGCTCACCTGGAGGAATTAGAGAAAGAACAGCAAACTAACCCCAAAGCAAGCGGAAGGGAAGAAATAACAAAGATTAGAGCAGAAATAAATGCAATTGAGAACAGGAAAACAATAGAGAGAATCAACAAAACCAGAAGTTGGTTCTTTGAGAAAATCAATAAAATTGATGGACCACTGGCTAGGCTAACAAAAAAAAAGAGAGAGCAGATGCAAATAAATGCAAGCAGAAATGGGAAAGGAAATATAACTACCAACCCTGCAGAAATTAAGGAGATAATGAGAAGATACTATGAGCAACTGTATGCTAATAAACTTGACTCCTTAGATGAAATGGACAACTTACTAGAAAAGCATAAACAACCAACATTAACTCAAGAAGAAATAGATGACCTCAACAAACCAATCACAAGTAAAGAGACTGAGTCAGTCATCAAAAAGCTCCCAAAAAGGAAAAGCCCAGGACCAGATGGTTTCACATGTGAATTCTACCAAGCATTCAAGAACGAATTAGTACCAATCCTGCTCAATCTCTTCAAAAATATTGAAGAGGGAAAGCTACCTAACTCTTTCTATGAAGCCATCATCACCCTAATACCAAAACCAGGCAAAGATACCACAAAAAAAGAAAATTATAGACCAATCTCTTTAATGAATATAGATGCAAAAATCCTCAACAAAATACTCGCAAATCGAATCCAGCAGCACATTAGAAGAATTATACACCACGACCAGGTGGGATTTATTCCAGGTATGCAAGGCTGGTTCAACACAAGAAAATCAATTAATGTAATACACCACATCAATAAATCAAAGCAGAAGAACCACATGATCATCTCAATTGATGCAGGAAAGGCATTTGACAAAATTTAACATTCTTTCCTGACGAGAACACTTCAAAGGATAGGAATAGGAGGGAACTTTTTCAACATGATAAAGGTAATATATGAAAAACCCACAGCTAACATCATACTCAATGGGGAGAGACTGAAAGCTTTTCCTCTAAGATCAGGAACAAGACAGGGATGCCCACTATCACCATTGTTATTCAACATTGTGCTGGAAGTTCTAGCTAGAGCAATTAGGCAAGAAAAAGAAACAAAAGGCATCCAAATTGGAGAGGAAGAAGTAAAACTTTCACTATTTGCAGATGACATGATTCTATATGTAGGAAATCCAGAAAAATCTACAGCAAAGCTACTAGAACTAGTCAATGAATACAGCAAAGTAGCAGGCTACAAGATCAACACGCAAAAATCTGTAGTGTTCCTATACACAAGTAATGTGCAACAAGAGGAGGAAATCAAGAAAAAAATCCCATTTACAATAGCAACCAAAAGAATCAAGTATTTAGGAATAAACTTAACCAAGGACACAAAAGACCTTTACATAGAAAACTATAAGAAACTGCTAAAAGATATTGAACAAGACCTGAAAAAATGGAAGAACATACCATGTTCATGGATTGGAAGACTAAATATAGTTCAGATGGCAATTTTACCTAAACTGATTTACAGATTCAATGCAATACCAATTCAAATCCCAACAACTTACTTTACAGAAATAGAAAAACCAATAACTAAATTTATTTGGAAGGGTAAGGTGCCCTGAATAGCCAAAAATATCTTGAGAAAGAGGAATGAAGTGGGAGGTCCCACACTACCTGACTTTGAAGCATATTACAAAGCTACAGTGCTCAAAACAGCATGGTACTGGCATAAAGACAGATACACTGATCAATGGAATCGAATTCAGTGTTCAAAAGTAGACCCTCACATCTACGGACAACTGATCTTTGATAAGGCAGTAAAGCCGAAGCAACTGGGAAATAGCAGCCTGTTCAATAAATGGTGTTTGGAGAAATGGATATCCATTTCCAAAAGAATGAAAGAGGATGTCCATCTCACACCTTATACCAAAATTAACTCAAAGTGGATCAAAGACCTAAACATTAGCACCAAGACCATAAAACTCTTAGAAGAAAATGTAGGGCAATATCTTAAAGATCTTGTGATAGGAGGTGGTTTCTTAGACCTCACACCCAAGGCACGAGCAACCAAAGAACAAATAGACAAATGGGATCTCCTCAAAATTAAACACTTTTGTACATCAAAGGACTTTGTCAGAAAAGTAAAAAGGCAACCTACACAATGGGAGATGATATTTCGAAACCACAGCGGGGTAGCTGGTGGTGGATACCTGAAACTATCAAACTACAACCCAGAACCCATGAATCTCAAAGACAGTTGTATAAAAATGTAGCTTATGAGGGGTGACAATGGGATTGGGAAAGCCATAAGGACCACACTCCACTTTGTCTAGTTTATGGATGGATGAGTAGAAAAATAGGGGAAGGAAACAAACAGACAAAGGTACCCAGTGTTCTTTTTTACTTCAATTGCTCTTTTTCACACTAATTATTATTCTTGTTATTTTTGTGTGTGTGCTAATGAAGGTGTCAGGGATTGATTTAGGTGATGAATGTACAACTATGTAATGGTACTGTAAACAATCGAAAGTACGATTTGTTTTGTATGACTGCGTGGTATGTGAATATATCTCAACAAAATGATGATTAAAAAAAAAAAGCTAAAGGACAAATGGGGTGGGATGGGGGGATGACTTGGGTGTTCTTTTTTCACTTTCATTTTTTATTCTTGCTCTGGTTCTTTCTGATGTAAGGAAAATGTTCAGAGATAGACTGTGGTGATGAACACATAACTATGTTATCATACTGTGGACAGTGGATTGTATACCATGGATGATTGTATGGTATGTGAATGTATTTCAATAAAACTGAATTTAATAATAAAAAAAAAATGGGCAAAAGACATGAACAGACATTTTTCTGAAGAGGAAATACAAATGGCTCAAAAGTGTATGAAAAAATGCTCAACTTCACTGGCTATTAAGGAAATGCAAATCAAAACCACAATGAGATATCATCTCACACCTACCAGAATGGCCATTATCCAAAAAACAGAAAATGACAAATGCTGGAGAGGTTGTGGAGAAAGAGGCACACTTATTCATTGTTGGTGGGAATGTAGAATGGTGCAACCACTCTGGAAGACAGTATGGAGGTTCCTCAGGAAGCTAAATATAGATCTGCCATATGACCCAGCTATTCCATTGCTGGGTATATACTCAGAGGAACTGAAACTTAAGACACAAACAGACATTTGTAAACCAATGTTTACTGCAGCATTATTCACAATTGTCAAGAGATGGAAACAGCCCAAATGTCCATCAAAGGAAGAGTGGATAAACAAATTGTGGTATACACACATGATGGAATATTATGCAACTGTAAGACAGAACAAAGACATGGATCATGTAATAATGTGGATGAACCTTGAGGACATTATGTTGAGTGAAGTTAGCCAGAAACAAAAGGACAGATTCTGTATGGTCTCACTAATATGAACAGACATTAATGAACAAACTTTGGGAGTTAAAAGCTGACAACACAGGTGACCAGGAGATAGAAAGAGGGCAGAAATCAGCCATTTGATGCTGAAGGACTACAGAATGTTTAGGATTGATTGCATAGATACAGAAATAGATAGCATAATACTGTGTGATGGTAGCACGGTATTGTAAGTACACTGAACAAAGATGTCTGTGAGTAAAGCTGAAAGAGGTGGGATAGGAGAATGTATGACACCAGAGGTAAAGATAGATGATAAAAACTGGGACTGTATAATGTGGCAAAAGCTGGAGTGGCCAATGACTGTTACTAAATAAACAAATATAAAAATGTTTTTGCATGTGGGAAAGCAAATGAATGTCAACCATGTAGAAATTTGAAAAGGGGATGGTACTCAGGAAAAAACATAATCAAAGCAAACTGGAGTCTATGGTCAACAGTAACATTGTAATATACCTCCATTAAATGTAACAAAGGCAATATGCCAATGCTAAATGTATATGAGAGGGGGATATAGGGGAGGAATATGGGATTCTTGGTAGTGGTGTTATTTGCTGTCCTTAGTAGTATATTGTATTGTATGACATGTTATTTTTCTTTTTATCATTTTTTTCTTATTGCTAAAAAAACAATTTTTCTTGTAGTAATCAGTATGTTCAAGTGCTGATTGTGGTGATAAATGTACAACTTTATGATGATACCATGAACAACTGATTGTACACTGTGGATAAATGTATGGTATGTGAATATAACTCTATAAAATTGTAGGAAAAAATATATATAGGACTAAAAGTGTCGGAGAAAACATGGTGAGAGGGATGATGCCTCACCAATATGGACTAACTACAATGTGTAAACTCAGAATTGAATCTTAGAACATAGCCTAACGTGGACATAATAATTGTAATAGTCCCTAGATGGTAAGCTCTTACAGCAGTTAACTCTATCCCTGAATTGTAATGCTTATCTCTAAACTTTGAGATGCTGATCCCCTAGCGTATAACCTGATTGGTCTCTGGAACAATGCATATCTCTGAGACACCTGAAACTCAGAGCTAGAGCTCGGCAGATATGAATGTCAGTATTAGTGCATACAGCCACTGTCAAAAAAAAAAAAAAAGCTGAAAAAGAGCCCAGACTTCAATTAGTGATATGAATGAAGCAGCTCTGGTTAAGACCAGGGCAAGCCAGGCCAAAGGGTAAAGGCTGAAACTGATTGTGTTTTAAAACTTCAACTTCCATATGAGACCAAGGGAATAGATATCTATTTGGTACAGGATCTAAATTTTCTAAATGGTACAACTCTACAGTCGATTTGTTCAAACACCACAATTGCATGGAACTTTGAATAGGAAGTGAGATACGGTAGGTTAGTATAGGCTGGAGTGAAATAGTGACACATCCCAGAGTAATTTGGGCAGATAATAATAAATCTATTTACAGCCTCCCCCTCCCCAGCCCTGAGGATCTGGGGGAAGGTGCGGATGTGTTGGACATCCTCACCTGGACTGGTGTTGATGTTGTCACAAACACTGGGACTGGCGGTTTGATGTGCTGAGCCCTCGAGCATGGGACTTGCCCTTATGAAGCTCATTACCACAAAGGAGAGTCTGAACTTGCAGGTAATGGTGCCTAAGAGTCTCCCCCTGAGTACCTCTTTGTTGCTCATATGTGGCCCTCTCTCTCTCTAATTGAGCCATCTCGACAGGTGAACTCGCTGCCCTCCCCCCTACGTGGGACCCGACTCCCAGAGGTGTAAATCTCCCTGGCAATGCAGAGTATGACTCCCGGGGATGAATGTGGACCCGGCATTGTGGGACTGAGAGTATCTTCTTGACCAAAAGGGGGATGCAAAATGAGACGAAATACTTTCAGTGGCTGAGAGATTTCAAATGGAGTCAAGAGGTCACTCTGGTGGACATTCTTATGCACTATATAGATAACACCTCTTAGGCTTTAATGTATTGGAATAGCTAGAAGTAAATACCTGAAACTACCAAACTCCAACCCAGCAGTCTGGACTCCTGAAGACAATTATATAATAATGTAGATTACAAGGGGTGACAGTGTGATTGTGAAGACCTTGTGGATCACACCCCCTTTATCTAGTGTATGGATGAGTGGAGGAATGGGGATAAAAATTAAAGGACAAATGGGGTGGGATGGGGGATGATTTGGGTGTTCTTTTTTCACTTTTATTTTTTATTCTTGTTCTGGTTCTTTCTGATGTAAGGAAAATGTTCAGAGACAGATTGTGGTGATGAACGCATAACTATATTATCATACTGTGGACAGTGGATTGTATACCATGGATGATTGTATGGTGTGTGAATGTATTTCAATAAAACTGAATTTAATGAAAATAAATAAATAAATAAATGGGCCTTTCTTATATTACAGCAGTATATCCACCCAGTTATAAGAAGACTTATCAAAAACAACTATCCCCTTTTGAATTTCAGCTCAAAAAAAAAAAAAAAAAGCCCCAAAGGAAGAAGCTCTGAAAAAGAGAAAAACACATGACTTAAAATATCTTGAAAAGCAATGGGAATATATGCTCAAAAAGTGGGTAAAAGAGACACATTTTGATAAAACTTAGGGTTATAATGTATTCTAATGTTTCAAGTTCTTGCTAGTTACTAAACATCAATTTACAAGCAACATGTTCATTTTTTTTGCTCTTTTATAAAAAAGGAAAATTCGGGCTTCAATTCTATGAGAGGGGAACTGAGAAAATTAAAACTTCCATACAAACATCGCATTTTTCAAATGGAAGAACCCCCAACTGGAACAGAAAGTTCATATTACCAATATACTTTTCATTGATACAATTTTCAGTTAAGTACAAATACACGGCATTAAGATCCAGAACCTAATATAGGCCTGACAATCAAGTCCTTATGTTCTGGAAGAAAGGCCTGAAGTCCTGCTCAATTTCCAGTAACAATGTTGTAACACATCAGTAATAAAGGGCTTGGTTTCCTGCATATTTTTATGTTTAACATCCTAGTCTAAATCTGGATTAGAAATTTGTCACATTCTTTGGCATTTCCCAGGAGCCAACATTTAAAATTCTGAAAATCATCCATAAAAACCTCTTCCCCAAACTGTGATTCCCAATCTCCAATCTATACATAAGATTAATCTTTTTATATATACTATACAAGGTAACTTAAGTAAAATGTACCCATTAACATCTAAACTAGTTGTTAGAAAGATTAAACTAGCTTTACAATTTTCATCTTTTAATATAAATATCTGCAGCTTGATCTTCCATTGGCAATGATTATCAGACCCTAGAACTCAAAATCATTTAATTCCCATTCAAACACGCAAAACACACACTATACCATGCAACTTAATCCTCATGTCTTTAGAACCTTCTGTTCCCTTAAATTTTTGGCCTCCCAATCAATTAAATTCAAACTAATCTTTTAACTAGAACTTCACTTTCAGATGTTTAACAGAAGTTTCTTGCCCATATTTCATCAATCCTTTTCCTAATCTTTCAAGTTGTACCGCCAAAATCAGAAATCTGTATCAAAGAGATCACCAAATTAAAAAGAAAGAAAAAAGAAAAGATAAATGAAATATTAAGGTGGCTATTCCAGAATAGGACATGGGAACTTAGAATTATTCAAAATTCCCTATTGGAATCATACTTTATGTCAATGAATGGCAAGAATTGCCAAAAACTCCTATGGTAGAGTCTTTCATATTCTTTGGTGACTGACTAAGGACCTTACAAAAAAGTTGAGAAATACAAACACTTTTTCATACAAAGTCCCCCTTAGAACACCGGAATAGTTGTAATTCATTTGAGGCCTCACCTGAAGAAAAAGGCTGTTATAGTTAGGAACAACCAGGATATCCACTAATTTGAGGAGAACCCTGAGAAAGTGTGATTTTTAAAATCTGAACTGTACTTTAAGATTCACCAGCCTTTTTCACTGTATTCATAGGAAACTGCAGTTGGTCTGCCAGCACTCATACTACCTCTCTCTCTTACCCTAGGCTTGACATGTAATAGCCATGGCTTTGGAATTGCAAAGGAGATATTATGTATAACTTGGAGGAATGATTATGTCTCCTAATTTCAGGTTTGCAGTTTTCAAGTATCACTTGCAGTCCCTTTCAGTTGAGTAGCCATATGGACACCAATCATCTATAAAAAAAGATTTACCTCAAAGATACGATTTAGCATTGTACAGTTGGAAGTAGCTGTACCATAAAAAGCAAAAAAAAAAAAAAAAAAAAAAATACTGATGGTTGGTATTTAAGATAAAAGTTCATTCAAAAAGAAAATATCCATTCAATATAGAGCCTAGTGGTTTATTTATTGCAAAATCAAAATCCAGAGTTGTAAGTTTACTACATCCATTCAAAATATATAAATTATATGATATACAGATTCTAGCACAGATATGTGAAAATCAAACCAATGGACTGAACCTGCAATGGCCAACTGATTTTTTTCAAAGCTCAACTAGGAAAGAATCATCTCTTCAACAAATGGTGCTGGGAGAATTGGATATCCACATGTAAGAGAATGAAAGAGGACCCTATCTGACACCAAATACAAAAATTCACTAAAAATGGATCAAATATCTAAATATAAGAATCAGAACTATAAAATTCCTAGAGAAAAATATAGGGAAGCATCTACAGGATTTTGTGTTAGGCAATGGTTTCTCAGACTCTACAGGCAAAGTACAAGCAATGAAAGAAAAACTAGATAAATGGTACCTCATCAAAATTAAAAAATTTTGTGCAGAAGACTTTGTTACAAAAGTGAAAAGACAACCTACTCAATGGGAGAAAATATTTGGAAACCACATAACCGATAAAGGTTTAATATCCAGGATACATAAAGAAACCCTACAACTGAATAAAAAAGACAGACAACCCAATTTAAAAATGGGCAAAAGACTTGAATAGACATTTCTCCAAAGAAAACATACAAATTTAAAATTAAAAAAAAAAAATGAAAAAATACTCAACATCACTAGCGATTAGGGAAATGCAAATCAAACCACAATGAGATATCATTTCACAACCCCTAGAATGGCTACTATTAAAAAACAGAAAATAACAAGTGTTGGAGAGGATGTGGAAAAATAGGAACACTCATTCATTGCTGGCAGGAATGTAAAATGGTGCAGCCACTGTGGAAATTAGTTGGGCGGTTCCTCAAGAAGCTAGTATATAACTACCACATGACCCGGTAATTACATTCAGCTACTTGGTATATACCCAGAAGAATTAAAGCAGGGATTCGAACAGATACTTGCATGCTAATGTTCATAGAGGCATTATTCACAATTGCCAAAAGACGGAAGCAACCCAAGCACCCATTAACCAATGAATGGTGTATTTAGTTAGGGTTCTCTAGGGAAACAGAATCAAAAGAGATATCTAAATATAAGATTTTATAAAAGTGTCTCACACAACTGTGGGAATGCATGAGTCCAAATTCTGTAGGGCAGGAAGCAAACCGGCAACTCTGGTGAAGGCATTTAATGAAATCCTCAAGAAACACTTTGCTAGCTAGCCAAAGAAGAAGAAGTCCTCTATATGTCTTGCTTAAAAGTCTTCAACTGATTGGATTAAATACAGCTGACTGAATTCTCATTGTGGAAGACACACCTTTGTTGATGTAATCAGTCACAGCTGCAGACAACTGACTGACGATTTAATAAACCAGCCTTCTCGTTTATTAGCCAGCTACAAATGTCCTTACAGTAATAGTTAGGCCAGTGCTTGCTTGACCAGACACCTGGGCACCATCACCTGGCCAAGTTGACACATGAACCTAACCATCACAAATGGATAAACCAAATGTGGAACACACATACAATGAAAACATTCAACAGCATGGATGAACCTTGAGGACATTACACCGAGTAAAATAAGCCAGACACAAAAAGACAAATATTGTATGATCTCACTGATATAAACTAATTATAATAAGCAAACTCATAGAGTTAGAATCTAGAAAAAGGTTACCAGGCAATGGACTGTGGGTAGAGAATGGGGAGTTGATGCTTAATTTGTACAGAATTTCTGTTTAGGTTAAGTGTCAAGTTTTGGAACTGGATGGTGGTGGTGGTAGCACATTATTGTGAGTGTAATTAAAGTACTGAGTTATATACGTGAATGTGGTTCAAAGGGGAAAATTTAGGCCATATATGTTACTAGAATAAAAATTAAAAGATAAAACATAGGACCCTAACTAATACACTATTCATTGGTTAATGGGTGCTTGGGTTGCTTCCATCTCTTGGCAACCTAGTGTAGACAACAGAGTATAGTTAATCATACAAGTGTAAGAATATTCTTTCATGAATTATAGCAAATGTATGATATTAATAGGAACTGTTAATAACAGTGTGGTACATGGGGAAAAAATACACCTAATGTGAACAATGGACTATAGTTTACAGTACAAGTTTAATATTCTTTCATCAATTTTAACAAAGGTACGCCACAAATTCAAAGTGTCAACAATATGAGGCAGGATAAATGGGAACACTGTATTTTTTAAATGATTTTTCTGTAAATGTACAACTTCTCTAAATAAAAAAAAAACGTAAAAAGGAAAAAGGAAGGGAAGGGGAGGGAAAGGGAAGCGAAGGAAAGAAAAGGGATAAGAACAATGCAGGCAAAAGCAACGCTTCAATTCTTTTGTGCTCAACTAGTTTTTATTCCCAGGAATAAAGAAGTTATCTTTAACTTTTATTCCACTGAGCTTCTCTAGAACTTGCTGGAAGCTATGGGAATGTACGAATATTACAAGTTTTAGCCATACTTCAAAAAAAGCTTTCAAAAACTGGACAAATCAGGTATCTTGCTATACCAGTTACATCATTAAAAATTTAAGATTGTTACACCTTCCTCCATGGGATGAATTAATGAATGAAAAAGAACAAGTGCTAATATTAAATCCTGTGATTTTATGGAGTGAAAAAATAATGCTATTGGAACTTTGAATAGGGAGTGAGATCTTGTTGGTTTGTACAGGTTAGTGTGAAACCCCGCTACATCCCAAAGTAATTGGAGCAGAGAATAAAAATGTATTTGCAAAGCCCCTCCCTGAGGGACAGGTGGGAAATGTAGAAATACTAAACTTCCCCACCTGGAGAAATTACTGATATTCTCACAAGCACAGGAGACTACCAATTTAGAACACTGAGCCCTCGATCTTGGGGAACGCCCTTATGAAACTTGTTACTAAAGAGGAAAAGCTAAGTGTTCTGGTTTGCTAATGCCGCCGTTATGCAAAATACCAGAAATGGATTTTATAAAGGGGGTTTATTTGGTTACAAATTTACAGTATGAAGGCCATGAAAATGTCCAAATTAAGGCATCAACACAAGTATACCTTCACCAAAGGAAGGCCAATGGCATCTGGTAAACTGTTAGCTGGAAAGCCACGTGGCTGTCATCTGCTGTTCCAGCTCCTCTCTCAGCTCCTGTGCATTCTTCAAAATGTTGCTCTTGAGGTATTTTGCCCTCTCTTAGCTTCTCCAGAGCAAAGTGTCAGCAAATTTCACTTTCAATGGCCATCTACAAAATGTCTCTCTTGGCTGTAGCTGTTCTGAGTTCCTTCTGTCTGTGAACTCTTTTATAGGACTTCAGTGATTTAATTAAGACCCACCCTAAATGGGTGGGAGAACACCTCCATGGAAATTATCCAATCAAAGGTCTCATCCACAGTTGACTGAGTCACATCTCCATGTAAACACTCAATCAAAGGATTCGAACCTAATCAACATTAATACATCTGCCCCCACAAGACTGCATCAAAGAACATGGCATTTTGGGGGACATATGACATCCAAACAGGCACACTAAGCCTACTTATAATTGTGCCTAAGAGTCACCCCCAGAGAACTTCTTTTGTTGCTCACATGTGGTCTCTCTAAGTCCACTCGGCAGGTAAACTCACTGCCCTCCTCCCTACCCTCTATGTGGGACATGACTCCCAGGGGTGTACATCTCCCTGGCAACATGGGACATGATACCTGGGGATGAGCCTGGACCTGGCACCATGGGTTTGATAAAGTCTTCCTAATCAAAAGGGGGAAGAGAAATGAAACGAAGTTTCAGTGAGTGAGAGATTTCAAAAGGAGAGGTCACACTGGAGGTTATTCTTATCCGTTATATAGATACCCCTTTTTAGTTTTTAGTGTATTGGAATAGCTAGAAGGAAATACCTGAAACTGTTGAACTGCAACCCAGTAGCCTTGATTCTTGAAGATGACTGTAAAACTATATAGCTTACATGGTGTGTCTGTGATTATGAAAACCTTGTGGCTCACACTCCCTTTATCAAGTGTATGGACAAATGAGTAGAAAAATGGGAACAAAAATTAAATGAATAATAGGGAGGGGATGGAATGTTGTGAGTGTTCTTTTTTACTGGTATTTTTTTTATTTTTATTTTTTATTTATTTATTTTTTGGGAGAGTAATGAAATTATTCAAAAATTGTAGTGATGAATTTACAACTATATGATGGTACTGTGAAAAACTGATGGTACACTGTGGATGAACTGTAGGGTATGTGACTTTATCTCAAAATTGAATTTTAAAATTCATATGAATAAGCAAACCTCAATATAAAAAAAAATAGTGCTATACTTTCTAAAATCTAGAGCTCTGAACCTCTGGCCAAAGACCACTAAAAAGTAAGACTCTAATATAGTTTATGGTACTATGTTCTGTGGACAAATCCAGGAACACAAAATAAAGCAGGAGAGAACACCAGGATGGAGATCACTTAGAACAAATACCACCTCGTGAGATACATTTGCATCAGTCCTTCAGTTCTCAGACAACTATAATTTCACGGGCACCTTGTACCTTCCAGAAGGTTGAATACTAGTGATAATGGACTTATGAACAGTGTGCCAGTTTTAGGATTAACTGAACTTTGTTTCTAGGGGGAATAAAGATATTATTCAACTTCAAGGTTGGTATTATCCTTCTCCAGGTCAAGAGTGTGTGATTTATTTAGGAAGAATGAATAAAAATGAATCAGAATGCTTTCCACATTAAGGCTCTGAGTTTACACTGGAGATTTAAAAACAAAAAACAAAAAAAAAACTCCCTTGCAAGGGATACATGAGCATTCTTGCATTCCGAAATTACACTGTCTTCTTCAACCTGCTCTTCTTTGAGTAGAATTACAGCAAACTTTGAGCTTTATCCAATGAATCAGAGGAAAATTCAGTGACCACAATTTCTCATTCACAAATAGAAGGTAAGTATGAGACCCAGAGTGAAAATCTAAGGACTTTCAGCTCTTTCACAAATTTGTTTGGGGGGCATGAGAAAACCAGTTTGTTTCTAGATTTCACAATTAGAAAAGAAGAATTTATAACTAATTAAGAAAGGTGCTTGGGTCTTAAAAGTGATAAATATGAGAATCTAGATCTCTCTCTTATTCAAAACCTCAAGAGCACCACAGGTAGATTTTGTTTGTTTGAGATCTGAGTTGGCCAGCTGGAGAGAGAGAGAGAGAGAGAGAGAGAGAGAGAGAGAGAGAGAGAGTGTGTGTGTGTGTGTGTGTGTGCGTGTGCGTGTGTGCGTGTGTGCGCGCGCGCGTGCGTGCAATATACATATCTCCATCTCCTTTCTCTGTTCCAAGATCCCATCCAGGATACCACACGATGTTTTAGTCTTCATATCTTCTAAGACTCCTTTTGCTATGACAGATTTTCATACTTTTCTTATTTTTGATGACCTTAACAGTTCTGAGGAGTATTTGTCTGGTATTTTGTAGAATGTCCATCAATTTGGGTTTTTCTGATGTTTTTCTCATGGTTAGACTTGGGTTACATCGGTTTTGGGGAGGAAGACCATGGAGATAAAGTGCCATTCTCATCACATCATATCAACGGTACTTACTATCAACATGACTTAACATTGATGATGTTAATTTTGATTGCTTGGCATATTACAAACATATGAAACAACCTCAATGAAGGGGTGGGTGGAAAAGTGCTAACCTCAGTAATTCTGAAAATGAGTGGAATCTCTAAGACTAGAAGCAAAAGAAATTCGACGTAAGTGCTGTACTCTAGTTGATAAAGTCGTTTCTCAGGAAGGTTCCAATTAGCAATTTTGATACCGCTACACATGTATACTGGACTTCAACAATTAAGTAAATGGCTGATGGGTGATGGGAACCAAGTTTCTCACTGACAAAGTGGAAGCTGACAGATAAGCAAGGGGAGGAGGCTAGAATGATTCATGTGGTAATGGATTAGAGTTGGAGACACCAGAAAGAACACATGTTCAGCATAATATAGATACAGATGAATATGGTTCAAAGAGGAAGGGTGGGATCATGTGGGACACCAGAACAAAAGACGAACGATAAAGACTGGGACTGTGTAACTCAGGGAAACCTAGGATGCTCAAAGATTGTAAAAAAAGGTACAAATATGTTTTTACATGAGGTAGAACGAATGAATGTCAACATTGCAAGGTGTTAAAAATAGGGTGGGATTGGGGGGAAATACAATCAATGCAAACTAGAGGCAAGAATTAACAGAAACATTGTATTATGCTTCCTTTAATGTAACAAAAGCAATATACCAAAGCTAAATGCATATGGCGGGGGTGGGGAATAGGGGAAGGGTATGGGACTCCAGGCATTGGTGGTGTTATCTGACTCTTTATTCTACTTTAGGTTAATGATATCTTTCCTTTTGTCACCTTCTAGATATCAAGTTTTTTTGTTTGTTTGTTTGTTTTTCTCTCTTTCACTTGCCTTTTTCTTTTGCCTCTCTGCCTTCTTTGACTCTTCCTCCGTCTTTGTGGAAGAAATGTCCTTATATCGAGAGTGGTGACAGTGCTCAATACATAAATACGTGACTATACAGGGAACCACCGATTGTTTACTTAGGATGGAATGTATAGTGTTTGAACAAAACCATCTTAAAAGAAATAGGTTGATGAAGAAACCGTGAGGGCACTATATTGAGTAAAATAAGACAGACACATAAAGGCAAATATTGCAGGGTCTCACTGATATGAACTAATTATATGTAAACTCATAGACATGAAATATAAGTTACCAGGATATAGAACGAGGCTAAAGAATGGGGAGCGGTTGCTTATTATGAGCAGAATGTTTAACTAGGGTGAACTTAAAAGTCTGGAAATGGACAGGGGTGATGGTAGCATGTAACGAGAATAACTAACAGTGCTAAAAGGTGTGTGAAAGTGGTGGAAAGGGTAAGCTCAGAGTCATGCATGTCACCAGAAGGAAAGCTGGAGGTTAAAAGATGGGAATGTGTAAAACAGTGAATCTTTTGGTGGACAATGTCCATGATTAACTATACAAATATTAGAAATCTCTCTCACGAACTAGAACAAATGTATGTCACTATAACTACAGGTTAATAATAGAGAGGCATATAGGAAAAAAATATATACCTACTGCAAACTACATACTACACTTAGTAGTATTTTAACATTCTTTCATCAACAGTAACAAATGTACTACACCAAAACTACGAATCAATAATGGAGGGGGGGGCCATGGTTAGGGGTATGGGAGGATGTAAGTTTCCTTTTTTTTTTTTTTTCTTTGTTTCTTTTCTGGAGTAGTGAAAATGTTCTAAAAATTGAAAAAAAAAATAATTATATTGATGGATGCACAGCTGTATGGTGGTGCCGTGGGCAAATGATTGCATACTTTGGATCTTTGGATAGCTGTATGGTATCTGAACAATCTCAATAAAAAAATGGTTACAAATAGATGGCTAAAAATAGATATATTTGTAGAAATGAGCCTATATGCAGGCTAGTATGCACACATATATTTCCTTGTTCTCTCACCTGAAAGGGCCTAGAAGCAACAACATCCCAGTTATAATGAGTATACCTAGAGTCTAGATATTGGTTTCTAATACCATTCTCCAATAAAAGGAACCAGGGCTCCTGAGAGAAATGGCTGATTCTAGTACTGGGGCAGGAAATATACAAGATGAGCCTGGAACATCTTGTAGTGCCAGAAAGGAAGAGGAAGAACTTTAAATAAACACCTCACAATATGTCAGAGAAGCAAAGGAACCAACTGAAAGAGCTCCCAGTGGCCAAAGATGGAACAATTCAAGCAACAGAATAAATGAAGTAGTAATGGATTATAACCAGTAGTATAAAATAAATATTCATGAGTCCAAATTTATATAAATAAATGACTGAATAAGTAAATGATGGACAAGAGACATACCTCCCATGCAGAAGAATTCTAAATGATCTATGTAGATCCTCCAACCTCAAGGAGGGATAGCTTAACTTCTTACTCCTTGAGTGTGAGCTGCACACAAGGACTTCATGCCAAAGAAGTATTGAACGGGGAAAAACAGAGTAACTTAATCGTGGAGAAATGTGACTCTAGTTAGCTAGTACAACTTTTCACGGCACACCAGCTAGCCACTATTTTCGGAGCTCTCCTAGAAATTTAATTCTAACAAATAAGCATTTACTAAGGGCCTCTAAGTTAGCTAGTACAATTTTTCACTGCCCACCTACTAGTTACTCTTCTCAAAAGTCTCCTGTAGATTCAACTCTATCAAATAAGCATTTACTAAGGGCCTAATATGTGCCTCACTTTTTTTTATGTTCTGAAATGTTTATTGCTCAAAAATACAAACGTGTTTCAGTAAGATAATTAAAAATAAATGCAAGATTCCAAAGTTCAATATGGCAAAGAGAACACTCTAATTCCTTTCAATGCCAGTAAGCAAGTATATCTTTGAGGAAAACAAAAGAAAACTGGGGACAATTAATTGGAATTTTTTGTTCATTTGTTTATAGAAGCTTAAACAATGCAGAAGTTTATTTTTCTGTCACGTTAAATCTGGATCCCAGGCTGAATGGTAACTCTACAATCACCATGGTTTCAGGCTCCTTTATATTCATGCTGTATTTTCCCTATATACCCCTCTATTATTAACTTTTAGTTACAGTATTATACATTTGTTTTAGTTCATGAGAGAAATTTCTAATGTTTGTACAGTTAATCATGGACATTGTCCACCACAAGTTACACTGTTTCATACATTCCCATATTTTAACCTCCAACTTTCCTTTTGGTGACATACATGACTCTAAATTTCCCCTTTCCACCACAATCACACACCATTCAGCACTGTTAAGTTGTTCCCACAGTAGTGTCCTACCATTACCTCTGTCCATTTCCAAACACTTAAGTTCAATCCAGCCATACATCCTGCTTATAATAAGCAACCGCTACCCATTCTTTAGCCTTGTTCTATATCCTGGTAACCTCTATTTCATATATATGAGTATACATATTATAATTAGTTCATCATCATTGAGATCACACAATATTTGGCCTCCTGTGTCTGACCCACTAGATCAGACACAGGAGGATTCAAATGACAAATGAAACAGTGGTCTTGGCCCTCAAAGACAGGTAGAGCACAAGGCACCACAGGAGAGCTTCACAGTGTACCCAAGCTTGCCCCAACAGCTAACTCTCCTGAGAATATGAATTGCCTATATATTTTTGAGTCTCTCCTCTTCTCCTGCCACTATGCACCCGAGGTGGCCTTTATTTGAAGCTGTCTGCAGTTATTAAATAAAACCACTATCATTTTTATCATCAAAGTCAAAAGGCATTCCTGAATCTTCTCCACCAAAGTAATATCATTTTTTTCTCCACCTCCGTTTTCATTATAGGGCCCAGAACCATATGCCAGCTATATTCCTGAAAATATAAAAATTACAAGACCACAGAGTGGCAGGATTTTTCCTCTATACTAAAGCTCTTCTAAGTACTACCCATACCTCTGCAACCTCTGCTTTCTCCAATGGAAGTAAGAAATAGCATAAATGGCTCAACCCCTTGTATTGTTTATATGCACACTAACTGGGTAATACCAAATGCCTTTATATAATGACTCTAATACATTTTTTTTCTGCAAATTTGTCTCAACCTAATCCTAGGCATGAGGATCAAGAATATCTCTGACCCACTTCTGGGAATTTATCCTGCAAATTCAACAACAGGAAAATACTCTATGCAGAAAAACATTCATTACTATACTATTCATAACAGTGGAAAAACTGAAAACAACCAGAACAACCCCAAAGTAGGGGAATAGATAAGTAAATGGATATTAGGTTAACGGCATAAAATTTAACAATTCAAAATAATTTCAGAAAAAAAGGAACTATGGGAAATATTTGATACAATGGCAAATGAAACAGAATATAGGACTGCCAATATATTTAAACTCTTCAAATATTATATACCTATGGAAAGACTGAAAGGAAATATACAGAAAATTATTTAGATAGGGGAATTAAAATTGGGAATTAACCAAATTTTCCCCAATTTTCTATTACAATAAAATTTGAAGAAAAAAAGTTAATGTATTTCTTTACAGCTCTGCAGGTTCTCCCAAACTATACTCAGCAGAAAAAAATTGAACCTACTGAGGGATAGTTGAGCCCAAGAAATAAACGAAACTAAAACATCTGACTGTCTTCTTTGAATCCAGGCTCTGACAGCTATTAGCTGTTAACTGTGGGGCAGTGACTAATCTCTGTGAGTTAGTCTGCTTATCTATAAAATGGGGACACTTACACTTGCTCTTAAAATTTTGTAATAAAAAAGATAAATGTATAACAAGTATATGATAAATATGTTTATTTCATTCCATTCATATATGTATTGATCAGATAAGAGTATTCAAGAAAAATATTGTGAAATTTTCAATATAATTTTAAAGCAGCTTATATTTTGTACTATTTGGTGCTGGCAAGACTATAACTTTTGAAAATCTGCTTTTAAAATTAAGTTTATTCTGAATGATAAGAACCCCACTGTTTAAAATTTTATGTTTAAAAATTTTGTTTAGGACAATTTATTTGATAGCAGTCTGTTAAAAAAAAAAAAAAAAAGAACCACGTACTGACTTTACTTGTAATTTTATTTTATTTTTTGTGCTCATTAAAATGCCTTTTAAAAAATAAACTTTCATTCAGGAAGAGGCTCTGCATTAGTCATCTTCATGTTTCACCAATACCAGGTACAGTACACAACATATGTAATCAACACTCAATATATTTGTCAACTGAATGCTTTAAACATTTTTTTATTCCACTGCAGAATTAAAGTATGCAACAAATTGTCTAAGGACTAGTTATAACTGCACATTCCTAATGTAATCTTCCAGAAGGAATTCCTATTTTATTCTAGATCCTTCATTAACAAAAAACCAGAAACAATGCACACAAGAAAGCAAGAGGATGGGGCTTTCTAGAATGTATTGAATTGCTAAAGTTAATTCAGGTTGAGAATTTAATGCTTGAAGACCTTAAGTACTCCTAAAACCTCTTCCCCTACAATTAAGAAAGGGACTAACACCCAGGATAAGTGTTTCCCTCAGCTTTTAAGAAACAGGTTGTCACCACTACCAGCAACAAATGTAGTTAGAACCGCTAACTGGAAACCACAGCTGGAGACCACATACTAGAACATGATTATTAGGATCACTCCTCCTTTTTGTATGAGACTTTTTTTGGGCAGGCCTTTACTGTACCAGTCCACTTGGTGAACCTGCTTGAAGACTATTCACTAAAGATGAATGCTTACAAAGCACAGAATAGCATCTGCAAAAAAACCAGCCTTATAATCTTGGCAAATCTTCACCGTTTCAAATTTCTCTAGTGAGCTACAAACTTAAGTAACAAACTGCTTAATCCAGACTGATTTGTAACCAAGAAGCTGTTTTATTGATGGAAATTGTAAATTAAGAGTTACAAATCACATATTTAATTTTATAAGGGCACCTACATTGTATTTGATAAATACAGGCATCCTGAAGAAGTAAAGAAGTACCTTACACCCTGCCAAACGCACAATGTCAAAACAGTGAAAATTTAAGACTCCAGCTCATAATTAGTCATTCTACCACTAGGGAGGTGATGGCAGGCAATTTCTGGGGGAAAAGTAATGTCTAAGCTTGCAATAAGCAGTGTCTCTCTATTGAAGAAGTGGACACTTAAGTACTGTTTAGCATGTTCATAAATATTACCATTCACTCAGAGACAAACACCAGGTATTCTACCCAATCTAACTGTGAGTAGAAGCCAACTTTAGAAAAATAAAACCAAAGAAAGAATAAAATGTTTTCTCAGTTCTAGGCTTCACCATGGGTAGTGAGCTGCATGTCCTCTGAGGACATTTCAGGATTTTTTTCTCCAGTGATTCAAATCTCTTTGTTTCACCTTTGGGATCATAACATCATAATCTTTGTAACAGAAGCCAACACACACATACAAACACACACACACAAATATGCATCATGAACTTGTTCTCTGAACCACAACCTCAATTCTACTAGGTAAATGTAAAAGTACAAGAAATTAGAAATTAAATTCTCTCACTGGTTAAATGACATAACATGTTTGAGCAGTAGTTTTATAATGATTTATCTTTACTGGTGCCATGCACTCTTTCAAGGGAAGATTTCAGTAGCTTTGCACAAAAAGTAAAATATCACAGCGAGCCACGTAAGTTGAATTCGATGCTAAATAAACATAGCAGAACAGTGTTATATCGTGCTCTGTGATGAAAATATATTTAAACTAATCATTACTGTGACTATTTTAATTTGGTTATGGTTGAAGGCAAGCTATAAAATATTTCAGAAAACTTTTTTTAAGTTAAATTCCTGAATTTTTAAAGGAAACTGACAGATCTGCACCAACTCGTAATTTTATCAGTAACAACAAACATCTCATATTACCAATAATCTTGGAAAGAAAGCCTCTTTAAAAATTAATTTTTTTTAAAGAATAACAGAAGTGAGCAAAGGCTGTATTTCTATATCTACAGTTTGATTATGCTCACAGTCACCGAACTGAAACAAACAAACAAAAAAGTGTCTTAAACCAAGCAGGGTTTTTAAACTAGATTGAAAAGATATTTCTTGACCACAAAAAATTTAATCCAAAAGCAAGCTTAGATCCCACAGATTAGATTACAGATAGGAAAATGTACACATACAGTAGAGATTCAGTAGTCAATAACTTTAAGTGATCAAATTTAACAGTAGCAAAAGTAGGACAATCTGACATGGAACTCCTGACATGATGCAATAAAAAGTACATGTCATATATAAAGTATTCTTGCCAACATAGTTTAAGCTGAACTTAATAATGAGGAAACCAATCAGATGAATCCAGAAAATGGGAGATTCCATAAAATTTAGACTTTTGACCAATGGTTAGACTCTTCAAAAAAAAAAAAAAAATCAGAATCAGGAAAAAACAAGGAATAAAGAAACATAATTAAATGCTAGAACCTTGACTGGACCCTAGATTTAAAATAACAATTAAAAAAAAAAAACTATAAAAGACATTTTAGAGGCAATTAGAGAAATCTGGAAAGGGTCTATATATCAGATATTATGGAATTGTTGATACTTTTCTTAGGTATGATCATGGTATTGTGTTTAAGTAAAAGAATATCCTTATTCTTAGGAGGTGTATGCTAAAGGACTTATGACTGAACTGTCAGGATGTCTGCAACCTGCAGCAATGCAGCAAAAAAGCAGAGGGAGGGAAAGCAAGGGAATGCAAATGTGGGAAAATAATAGTAATTGGCCCATCTAAGTGAAGGCTGTACAGATATCCACTGATCTAGTCTTTTAACTTTTTTATAAGATTTGAAATTTTTAAACTAAAAAGGTAGGGTTGGGGATGAGTGTGGGAACCCTACTTTTTTCACCCACTTGCAGTACCCTGGCTTTGCTTCTTACCCCCCAAAAACACTGAAGTCACCATTACTTTTCTCTCAGCAGCCAAAGATATTAAATTAAATGCTAGTAAATGATGGGTAGCACAGATATAAACTTCTTTTTTATTCTAAGCATAGGAAATACTGTATAGAAAAACAAATTCAGGGGAGAGTCCTTTAAGGGTAAGTGAATTTAAAAGCTTAGTCTAAGAAATAACACAGTTCCCAAACCTTATTACATAAGTTACAAGAAAAGCCCCAATCAATTTAAAGAAAGCCAGTCAGCAAGAATAGTAAAATATTTTTTTAACATGAAAATCATATTGCCCATTTATAAATTTAAAGGTATGAACAAACACGATTTATCACCATGGGCAAGGAAATCTTCACATTTCATTTGTTTATCTTAAGATAAATGGGCTGAGTGCAAAATGTATGCTGAATGAATATAAAAAGTTTAATAACCCGAAATTTTTTTCTAGTGGAATTTCATTATGCTGAAAAACTGAGAGCAATCTCTGAAAAAATATGAAACCAAAAAGAACTGTAAAAAATAAGAAAATGACAACAGGCACATAGTGAGAGCTCAAATATTTGCTAAATGAATACATACTTACATGCCTTTAAAATATGCTACTGTCCAGCAACATAGTGGCATGTGAAAAATTTCCCCTAATTAACATTACAATAATCTGATATACATATTATATACCACGGCAAAAATCTCAGCCAAACAAAAAAGTTACAGTGGCTGTTTGAAGAAACATATTTATTGAAAAATAATCACAATCACTGTTTCAGGAAAGCCATTTGGAAATCATTACTGACCTTGGAGATAAATTTCAAGTGAATACATTTATACACCATTCATCAAACTTGTGTGAAGGTTTAGGAAACACTACTGACACCTTATCAGTAAAGTTGTGTTGACTTCTGGTTAAAGATTCATTGTTTCTGTCCCTGGTCATTTGAGTTTCTCAACCATGTCCAGGAACAGATCCTCTCTCTAGGCCTTCCTCCATGGGAAGGATGTAGTCATCTGGTTTTAAATCCCACTATCTGTACTTATCACCAACTATAAGGGCAAAGCTTGATTTGCCACTGTGTTGTCCTTCTGTTTCTCATTTCTATAGGTACCTATGCACAGATTGGTCAAATGAACAAACAGCAACCATGCATGGTACTCTGTGGGATATAAATTATCCTTGGCTGTAATAAATTTTATAGTGAAGATCTCAAGGACTTGGTAATTTGTGGACCAAATCTCAGTCCAGATGATAAAAGTACCTTCAGTACCATTGGATGTATAGTACACTAGGTGTTTTCTTAAAGACCTTCTGGATCTGAGAACCAACTTCTGACCAGATGTCACACAAATACTGGGTATTCTGTGATGGGTGCAGAAAACTGCTTCCATATTTGAGTATCTCAGTTTGATGTCTTGACAGGAAAATGTTGAGATTCTTGGTTTTTTTCAAGGTCTCCTGGCTCTGCTCTCTTGCCATCTCTGAGAAGCACAAGTAATTGTGTGAATGCTAGGCTGCCTGAGTAGGAGACGCTGCTGGGACTAAAGGGAACAAATGTTATATGACAGCCATGCATATTGGCTCAAATGGCACTGTGATAGGGTTCAACTGTGACATGCCATCTGGGAGAGGTTTCTAGAGGCTAAGACCAGAAACTACTGCCCCCTTGCATGTTACTCTTGAAAACAAATCTTCAGGTGTGGATGAGATGGAAGAGACCTTGAAGATCCTGGTTGTATTTATATTTAGGTTGATCCCCCACTTTCTTGCCCAGGATATGTCAAGTTAATCACAAGTCCTTCTTAGATGTTCTGTAGAATTACGAGTCACATGCACATTAATTGAGATTTCAACTACTAAGCATCTGAGTGCAATGTCCTCTCTACCTTTTTTAGAAAGTAAGTAAGGCAAAATTGCAGGTGCATCTAGGGGAATGGGCTTTTTGCAGCTCACTGAAACTGAGGAAAGGTCCCAGTGATATATTGTTATTTTTATGCAGTAAATGTGGAACTCATATTTCTTTCCAGTTTCTGATTTGTTAAGCTCTCAAACATATCCCATTCTGTGCATAACCTTGCAATCTTATTCTAACATTATTTCCTATAATCCAGCTGCACATGATCTGAGCCATGTTTAATGGTTCCTTCGCTAATTTGAGCTGAATGTCATGTTTTTAAAAAATAATAATAATAATCAAAATTCTAAGGGAATTCCCCTTCACAACAAAGAGTCTCCACAGACACACAGGAGGGAATGCTCTTCTATGATCTTCTCTGGCCACACTACCTAAAATTGTACCCTCCTCTCCATGGTCTTGATACTTAATACACTGCTTTGAAGGCTTCCCTTTATTGGTTCATAGCATCCAATGTTGTTAACAAAGTCTGGTTATCTGATTCTCCTTTTGTCAGGAACCTGGTATGATATTTGCTCTGGGAGCTTGCTTGTTTTTTTGTGTGTTTTTTTTTTGCCTGTTATGAAATTTTATCAGATTGTATCTTGGTATGGGGTCTTACCCTATTTATCTATTTTGCTTATTACTTCCTTTGGATCTACTGACTTTGAACAGTTTAGTCTTTACCACTGGGAATTTCTGTTCCATTATTATTTTGACATTCTCCTCCCATTTTTTCCTTTCTGGAAATCCTGTTAGACAAAGTGTTTGAGGGAAAATAATTTTGAATCTAGATCTTTATACCCAAACAGGATTTACATCAAAGGGCAAAACACTGAAATTTTCAAACACGGAGGCTCTCAAACTTACCTCTTTGATCAAATTTTTGATGGCAATACCACCGGATGTTCAAAAAAAGTCAACCCCAGCAAAAGGAAGATGTGAGATATAAGAAAAAGGTGTGAGAAAAGAAAAAAGTTAAACTTACGGTTATGTCTAAATAATGGCTGCTACACAATATGAAAGAAAAAATATATATGAAATAGTCCCTGTATAGATATTGCTGATGTTTGTTTTGTAACCAAGATAACAGCTAACACCAAAGAAAGATGATTAATCAAAGATTTTTAGGGAACCATCTCCAGCCTAAAAGAATCTCAAATCTAACATATCTGAAACCAAACTCCTCATGTTCCCATCAAAACTGCCCTCTGGCAGTCTTCTTAGTAAAAGGAATATCCATCCTTCCAGTTGCTTAGGCCAAAAATCTTGAAGTCACCCTTGACTCTTCTTTTTTCTCATCCCATCTATCAGTAAATCTTGTTGGATCTACTTTCAAAGTATACACAAAATTCTAACAATTCTTACCAAATCCAAAGTCCTGGTCCAAGACACCACAATCTAGAACTTGAATTACTGCAATAGTCTCCTAAACGGTCTTTCTGCATCCTCCCTTGCCCCCATACAGGAGCCAAAGCAGCAATCCTTTTAAAATTAAGTCTGATCACATCACCCTTTTGCTCAAAACCCTGCACTGACTTCCCCTTTCATACAGAGTAAAAGCTAAAGATCTTAATGAAGTCTATAAGGGCCTGAATGACCCAAGTCTCTTGTTACTTCTGACACTATCTCTTACCAGTCTCTTGGTCTTTCACTCTGTACCAGCAATACTGGCTTATTGGCTGTTTCTGGAACACATTTTGGAGCATTCCAGTCTGAGAGCCTTCACACTTGTTCTTCTTTACCTGGACATTCTTCCCCCATATATCCGCATGGCTTTATTTTTATTTCCCGAACTTCCCACATGAAAAAGGAAAGCTGCACATATTCACATACTCTTTCCCTAGCACACTCTCTCCCCCTGAATTATGTTTTATTTTTCTTCATAGCCCTCATCACCAAATAATGTAGTATATATTATTTATTATATTATATAGTAGTATATTATTATATATATATATATATATATATATATATCCTTGTACATCTCTCCTCCCATAAGAATATAAGGTCCCTGAAGACAGGGACTTTACCAGTCTCATATTCTGCTGTATCTCTAGTGCTAGAATAGTACCTGATACACATTAGGTGTTCAGAAAACACCTTTAGAATGAAAACTAGATACTTAAAACACATGCAAACAAGCACACTCTTCAGGAGGTTGTTCATTACTCTATTTCCAGAGTATAAAAGGGTATCTGACACAGAGTAGATACACAAAAAATATCTGATGAAGGAAGGAAGGAAAGGAGAGAAAGAAGGAGAGAAGGAGGGTGAGTGGGTGGGAGGGCAGGCAGGCGACAACAATCCTAAATTAAGGCCTTAAATGAGGAAGAGAAACAAGAGCAGTTGTTAGAAGAAATATGCAGAAAAATCAGAGTCGAATATTTGTTTTATCTCAAAATAAGGCTGGCTTCTAAAGAAGAAAGGGGCTGAGAAAAAAGCATTTAGAAAGTAGTATATTTTAATTTTACAAACTAACAAAAGACCGTTAAGCTTATAGATGGAAACTGCATTGAGAGAGAATAAACAACTTGAATTACATGGGGACAACAAGGTAGAATGTCAGGAACAGAGAGACAAAATGACAAAATAAACTAATTTCAGAGCAATGACATTTCTGGCAGGGAGTGGGGAATATGAAACAGTTTGCAACAGATGTAGCAAGATACCACAGCAAGGACAAAGTTTGGCAGGCATAGAAAGCATGAAGGTCATAGACCACATATTTACACTGCTTACTGGGAAAGCAACATTGAAGTTCATACCCAGTGATACAGAAGGAATCCTATGTGCTTCTAAGATTATCTGGAAAAAGCATTAATCATACAGTACAAAGGGGTAATAATGCAGTTGTGTGAAGGCAAAGATAACGTTACTATGGGAACTCTGTTTCCAGTTTCTTCTATTTATTGGGAAAATTAATATTTTAATTTTAATGTAGCATTAAAAAATTTTACAAAAAAATTAACTTGTATGTTTTTTTCTCCCAACTCTAATAACCTTAGAAACTATTAGTTTTCGAACATACTCTATAAGGGCAAGAATATGCAAGTAATTAGAACAATCCCAAACTTGCCTAAGGAACTCAGAATTTCTTCTCCCAAAATAAAAAATCTATTTAAACGACATTATTTTAAAGGCATATCACGTGTCCAATAGTAATAATATTCCCTATTTAAAACAGACAGTTGAGATCAAACAAATTATGATTGAGGGACACTAGAAACAGCCAGTTTCCAGGGAGAAGAGTTAGAAAGTCACCCACGCTGATTGACTATCTGGCTCTTGCTCCTATCCTCCTCTCCTAACCCTTCAACAAAGTGGTAACAAATGAACTCTGAAGTTTTGTTTCAGAACAGTAGTGCTTACATAGGGGTTAAGATTTAGATTCAGTAAGTCTGGAGCAGGGTCTATGTATTTAAGAGTTTACTAAGATTCTGCAGTTAACTTTGAAGATACCATTTGAGAGTAATTTCTTCATTGAGAATGCTTACTCTTTTGTTAGGGTTTTAGGATTAGACTTTCAGGTTGTGTCTGCAGTCCCACTACCACACATGAATACAGATATCCTCATTTTTCTCAGGAGAATGCACTCCGGGTCATATTTTACATTTCAATAAAATGAATTCTATTTTTCTAACAAACATCCCACAATGGGAAGGATTCCCGTTTGATTATAAACTTTTTGGCAATGAAGATAGTTACCAATTGGAAGAAATGCTAAGTATTGTTCCTGGGAGAGCTTCTAGAGCAAATTCAAAACTCTGAACTATTTTTTCAAAATCTAGAAACTTCTCTGAACATCACCACCTGCAATCTCTGATTCCTCATATCCCAGAAATGAATTTCTCTCATGCTGAGAGGTCCACTGGCTACTCATTTCAAACTTCCCTCCTTTGTTCTGAGTGTTTACAATGTCTCCTAGAGGTGGAGTGAAATTTCAAACTTTGCCAGATGCCATAATCAGATGCCATAATCTGATTCAAAATAAAGCCTAAGTATTCTTGAATTCCAAGGCCACTGGTTCTCAGAGACAAACCACTACCTTAGATCCAGAAACGTTAAGTTTTAAACCTGATAAATCATGGGAAGATGGCGGCTAGGTGAGACGGGCAAAAAAACACCTCCGTGAAAAACACTAGATAAAAACCAGAGGGTGATCCAGAATACCGGTTACAGCGATGCGCCAGCTGGACGAGATCTTCTAGTTCCAAAGGGGCTGTATACTTGGTGAAACTGGGAGTCTGCATTCTGAAACGAGTGAGTGAGCTGGCTGGAAAACCCGCAGCCACATGGCGGTCTGGGGAAACCAGGGTTTAGCATTTGGAGACCAACGGGCTCTTATTTAAAAAAAAAAAAAAAAAAAAAAACGGAAAAACCCCGGAGCGGCTGCAGCAGCGATACTGGGAACCGCGCGGTAAAACACAGCAAGAGGGGGCTGGGCCGGCCTCTCAGTGTCTGGCCTGGAAGATAGCCCGCTGCAGATACCCTTGGGGCCAGGGGAACAGAGGGGAGAGCCGGAAGCCGAAAGAAACCCCCCGCAGCTAGCAGCTCACTCCTGGGAGGGCTGGATAAACTCCTGACCAGGGCCATGCCCACAGCCCACAGCCCAGCCAATTGTCCTGGAGCTGGGAAGGAGGAACTGTGCGAGGAGGGGGGTGTGGAGACACCCCCGTTCGGCCATCTTTGCATCAGGCTGAAAGCGAGCCGGCACGGCACGGCAGCCCAGGGCTTCCCTTGAGGGACGGCGCATACTGGTGACGTAGCACGGAATTCCCTCGGCAGAGGTCCTGGAGGATCGCGGCTGGGCGGGGGGACCCGCTCAGAGAACCCAGGGACACTACGCCAAGTCTGGTGGTTTGTGGGACAGTGAGAGAGAGGGTCTGGGGCTGAAATGAAATGAAGGCTTAGACTCTTGCGGCGGCCTTGAATCTCTGGGAACCTGGGAGATTTGAATATTAAAACTGTCCTTCCTCCCTGGCCACCCGTACACACGCCCCACATTCAGGGCGGACAGCTCCAGCAACACATCAAAACTGAGGTCTCCAGCTGAACCCCACAAGAATCGTTTCCCCAAACACCGCGGGGACAAGGTGGAGAACTGACTTGAGGGGTATAGGTGACTCACAGGCGCCATCTACTGGTTAGTTAGCGAAAGTGTACGCCAACAAACTGTGTTTCTGAAAAATCAGATAGGTATTTTTTTTTCCAACTTGAAAGAATCCTATCAAGCAAAGCAAATGCCAAGAGGCCAAAAACAACAGAAAATCTCAATGCATATGATAAAACCAGATGATATGGAGAATCCAACTCCAAACACACAGATCAAGATATCAGAAGAAACACTGTACCTCGCACAATTAATCAAAGACCTAGAATCGAGGAACGAAAACATGGCAAAGGATTTAAAGGACATCAAGAAGACCATGGTTCAGGATATAAGTGACATAAAGAAGACCCTAGAAGAGCATAAGAAGACATTGCAAGAGTAAATAAAAAAAAAAATAGAAGATCTTATGGAAATAAAAGAAACTGTTGGCCAAATTAAAAAGACTCTGGATATTCACAATACAAGCCTAGAGGAAGCTGAACAACATCTCAGTGTCCTAGAAGTCCACAGAACAGAAAATGAAAGAACAAAAGAAAGAATGGAGAAAAAAATGGAAAAAATCGAAATGGATCTCAGGGATACGATAGATAAAATAAAACGTCCAAACTTAAGACTCATTGGTGTCCCAGAAGGGGAAGAGAAGGGTAAAGGTCTAGAAAGAGTATTCAAAGAAATTGTTGGGGAAAACTTCCCCAACCTTCTACACAATATAAATACACAAAGCAGAAATGCCCAGTGAACTCCAAATAGAATAAATCCAAATAAACCCACTCTGAGACATATTCTGATCAGACTCTCAAATACTGAAGAGAAAGGAGCAAGTTCTGAAAAGCAGCAAGAGAAAAGCAATTTATCACATACAAGGAAACAACAGAGGACTAAGTTGTGACTACTCAGCGGCCACCATGGAGGTGAGAAGGCAGTGGCATGACATATTTAAATTCTGAGAGAGAAAAATTTCCAACCAAGAATACTTTATCCAGCAAAACTCTCCTTCAAATTTGAGGGAGAGCTTAAATTTTCACAAAACAAATGCTGAGGAGACTTTGCCAATAAAAGACCTGCCCATCTTCATATACTAGAGGGACCCCTACCAACAGAAAACCAAAGAAAAGAGAAGAGATATAGAGAATTTTACTGACATATATACTACCTTACATCCCAAATCACCAGGACATTCATTTTCTCCAGTGATCACGGATCTTTCTCCAGAAGGAAACATAAGCTGGGACATAAAACAAGCCTCAAGAAATTGAAAAAAAAAAAAAAAAAAAAAAAAAAATTGAATATACTCAAAGCACATTCTCTCAACCACAATGGAATACAAATAGAACTCAATAATTTTGAACTGTAACTCCACTATTTACTTCCTACATGATAGAAAATACACAAACTCTAATGACAAATCAGAGGTTTGAACTCAACATATGTAATTTTAGACAACTATAAAGGTGGGGGAATGGAGGAGTATAGGAACATAGTTTATGTGTCCTATTCAAGTGAAGGTGGTATCAAAGAAAACAAGATTGATATGAATTTAAGAGGTTAATTTTAAGCCCCACAGTAAACACAAAGAAATTATCACAGAATATACCATAGAGATGACAAGTAGAGTTTGGGTTAAGAGAAATGGGGGGAAGAGGCGATGGGGAGTTAAGAAATGAGTGTAGGGTTGCTGTTTGAGGTGAAGGGAAATTTCTAGTAATGGATGGTGGGAAAGAGCGTTACAACAGTCTAAATGTGATTAATCTCACTAATGGAAGGCTAGGGAGGGGGCAGAATGGAAGATTTAGCTGTATATATGTTTCCGCAATTGGAAAAAAAAAAAAAAAAAAAAGACAGTCAGAAATAGATGACATCGAATGCCAAGGATAAACTTGGATAAAATTAGAGGATAGAGGACAGGTGGCTCAAAGAGACACAGTTGAGACATAAGGAAAAGGAAATATAGAATGTAAGCTTCGTATCATTGTTGAATCTCTTGTACTTCTTAGCTGCGCTTAATGGGATTGCATAAAAGAATATTCTTGTTCGTGGGAAGTGTATACGTGAATTATAGTGTATGTTCAAGGATGTGTACAGCTAGCTCTCATATGTTCAGAACACAGAGCAACAGATGATAGATGATAGGGAGGGAGGGAGGGAGGGAGGGAAAGAAATAGCGATGTGACAGCATGTTAAAGTTGGTGGATTGAGCTATCGGGGGAGGGGGGTCCGGGTATGATGGAATTCTGTGTATGGGGTTAGTATTGTTTTTGCAACTGTTCCTATAACTTTGAATTTATTTCAAAAGAAAAAACTGAAAAATCACGGGCTATCTGAATGAGACAATGTCTTGCTCATCTTTCTATTCCCTGTGCCTGAAACATTTAGTAAACATTCTGAATTTTTTTTACTGACATAGTTGTGACCTAATTAGGTTTCTTAATCAAGTGTTGTGCATGAAACAAAATTTGCTTCTAACCATATAATAAAGGAATAAAGAACAATGAAGAAAAAAATATTCTCTTTTCTGGTTAAGTAACATTCCTGTTTCTTCAGTGTTGCTCTAATGATTAAACCTTCTTGGACAGAGACAGAAACGATTTGCCAAAATGCTAGACAAGATAGGTCAACGTAAAGCTGGACAGAGAATTCAGAGGTTTCTACTGATTAAAACACTTCTTAAAAATCCACTAATCTAAGGCTAAAAAATCTACATCTAAGCAATAGCCACTAGACATAATTTAGAGAAATTGGTAGAGTTCTTCACTCCCCCAAAAATCTTATGACAACTTACTAAACCTAATTTCTGATGCCTACAATGACACGTAACCACTGCCATCACCACGAAATCCCTTTAAATTCTCTCTTAGCTAGTAGCTGATGAACCTCATCAGAGCTCAATATTTAAGGGAACAGGTCATAAAAACAAATGTTTTTATGGACAGGTTGCTTATATGAACAAAGAGAACCAGGTTCAGGACAATATGGAGTGGTTGGCCTGTGGCAATCTCAAGGATGCCTACCAGTCTAAAGGAGCAACATCGATTCAACTCCAGCCAAGCAGAGCCATAGAAAAATTTTAAAAGAAAAAAAAAGGTACATTTTTCAAAAGAGAAGCCAAACATTTAGAATTTATATGAAATATCCCCTAGTTTTAAAACACTGCAGGCCAACTGGAGAGGCTGAGCCTACTTATAATTGTGCCTAAGAGTCTCCCCCAGAGAGCCTCTCTGTTGCTCAGATGTGGCCTCTCTAAGCCCATGCAGCAGGTAAACTCACTGCCCTCCTCCCTACGTGGGACATGACTCCCAGGGATATAAATCTCCCTGGCAATGCAGGATATGACTCCCGGGGATAAGCCTGACCCAGCATCGGGGATTGAGAAAATATTCTTGACCAAAAGGGGGAAGCAAAATGAAACAAAGCTTCAGGGGCTGAGAGATTTCAAATGGAGTCGAGAGGTCACTCTGGAGGGTACTCTTATGCTTTGTATAGATACCCCTCTTTAGTTTTTAGTATATTGGAATAGCTAGAAGGAAATACCTGAAACTTTGAACTACAACAGAAGGAAATACCTGAAACTGTTGAACTATAACCCAGTATCCGTGATTCTTGAAGATGACTGCTTAACTACGTGGCTTACATGGTGTAACTGTGTGATTGTGAAAACCTCGTGGCTCACACTCCCTTTGTCCAGTGTACAGACAGATGAGTAGAAAGACAGGGATAAAAACTAAATGAAAAATACGGTGGCTGGGTGGATGGAATATTTTGGGTGTTCCTTTTTACTTTCATTTATTTTGGGGGTGGTGGTAAGGAAAATGGTCAAAAGTTCATTCTGGTGATGAATGCACAACTATATGATGGTACTGTGAATGGCTGATTTGCACACTGTGGATGACTGTAGGGTATGTGAATATATCTTAATAAAACTGCATTAAAAAAAAAAAAACAACACTGCAGGGCAAAACAACACATTTGCACATAACTTCTACTTCTGTGTTTCCTTTCAAAATACAAATGCCCCTGGGAGAGTTATCCATTTCTAAGGTTTCTAAGGCTATACCAATGCCTAAGGATATCAACGCAATGAATTTAGCACCATAGGTAACTCAATAAAGGTTTGTTACATGGATGGATATATCTGAAATTACAAAATAATTCTGGCGTGTTAATACAGCCTAAAGAATAAAAAGCAAATTTCACATAGCTTCACAATTTGCACAGAGTTGCCTCTTCTGTCTTATATTCTTATACTCTATAGGAATATGTATCATCCTTTATATTTCCTGTATATTTTCCTATATCTTTTGCTTATACTTTGCTGTGTTGGTGGCAAGATGACCTAAGTACTAACAAACAATCTAAACTGATTTTTTTTCTTCATAATGTATATTATTATTGAAGTGTTAGAATAAGGGTTTCAAAATTAAGTTTCAAGATTTTTAGGGCCAGGATTGTGATAGTCATGTATGTATTTTCCAACTCCCACTTACCTACTCCTGGCTTCACCTAGGTTCTTAATAAATAAATATTTGCTAAACTGAGTTAGTTTCATTACAAAGATTCTAATATTTACAAAAGGAATTCCCTTGAGTATCATGTTTCTTTAGTAGCACCTTGCATTTGGCTGGTACTCAATAAATACTTGTTGCATAGTTTACAGATCTTTATTTACTAAGATTGAAGCTGAGGGAGATAAAATTAAAGCACTGGAAGTCTTACACAATTGAACAATAAGAAATGATACATTCCTTTTCAATTAATTTTCATTTGCAGCTTTTTGAAACTATGTTAAAAAAGAAAAACTGCTGCACCAGCCCTATAAAACACATATACCAAAGTCCTTCTGTGATAAATAATATAGATTAAGTTTAAGCTTCCATATCTTCAAAAGGAAGATGTGCTAACAGCAACTACAACCAGCTCACTGTCTCAGATGGGTTTTGCTAGACTTCATTTTAGCTTCAGCAAGAGCAGCTCATACAGGCTGGAGTTGTGCTGGATACCTGGATGCTGGGATGTGGAAGTCAACAGGACTTTAATAGAAGTTTTAAACTAATCACTCTTTAAGTCACACGTTTCTGCCAATTCTTCTTCAATATATCAGGGATAGCACTGTTGTTTTGATATTATGTAATCAAACACAATTTCAAAGTTGACAAAAAGTGAGCCCATAAGGAGACCATCAACTTTTAGTTTGTTTTCTGGCACCACCTGGGGGGAACACGGAAGCTAACGCTGCCCAAACCTGACCCTCCATTCCAATCCATAGTCCTGCCACTTACAATCCAATTGTATTTCACAATGGAAGACTTGGACAGTTTTACTTCAAGAACTCTAACTCTCAGTTCATCGGACCTGATGTTAGTTTTGAGATAAGTTTCTCAGCACAATACTATTTGTAAGGGTTGATATTTCATGTTTTTATTCTTTCTTTGAAGTCTTTGAAAGAAACTTCACACTCCATCTTACAATTACCATATGAGTATGTTGGACCCATTTATAAGTCAAAGATACATTATAGAAGCTAAGTGATCCACAGTTTCCCTATATCTTGAAACATTTTGCCATTTCATCATCCTGGGAATTATTTTATCATTATTCACCAATTATATCTAACCATGCTTAAAAAAAGACTGCAATAACAGGAGAAAGGAAAAATGATGGAATTGTCTACAAGGAAAGATGATGCAATGGGTGAAATAAATCATTAACCTACAATTTTCTCATTGCATTGCCCAAAGTATTTATATCATCTTTCAAGAAGAAATGAAAGACTGGAGAGACCATCTTTGTAGTCTGCTTTAAGCTTCCAAAGAACATTTTTGAGAATTCAGAACTTCTCATTTTCTGTCCATGATGGCAAACAGAAGAAAATTAACAGAGTAAGATGGTTCCCAATTATTACCCAAATCAAATGATGAATGCATAGAGATGGAAAGCAGCACTCTAAACTCAAAGAATTTAGTTCTAGAGACAAAAAGGAAATATGATATTCTCATCTAGTTAGTCATTTATCAAAGACTTTATCACCCAATATTTTACAAGAACACAGAACACCCCATTTTGCTAAAAGTACATGTGACAATATTCTCTCACGTTTTATGACATTCATGTGCCAAAATTGACTTGATAAAGTGATGTGTTTTATATCAACACTTATTAGGAGTTCTAGTAAAGTTGTTTTTCACTATCCTTTTGCTCTATAAAACAACTTAAAATATAAAAAATAAAAAGATACACTGCACGTAGATGGTAAATGGTGATTATTTTTCCAACTTACCAGAAGGTTCAACATCAACTTTCTCCATCCTACCTTCTATACTCATCCTCTTGAAAGGTGCTACACTGTTATCATTTACAAATACAAAAATGTATATAATTGGCTAAATTTGTAATATAACCCATATTGACTGTAGAAAAAAATCTAGAAAAGACAAAGAAAAAAATGTTTTAATAAAGTTATTTGCCCATAATTTCACCATGCAGACTCAATTTCTATACACATTTTGGTGTTTCACATCAGAAATACACACACACACAATATGTATGATGTTACATGTCACAATGTTTATGTGTGCATATATAGTTTTCTACAAAACAGAAACATTGAGCATGCTACAATACAGCTTGCTTCCTTCACTGAAAAATATAAACAAATATTTAAAAATACATTAAATTTGACAATTATTAAAACCTCTTAGAAATTCCATGATTCCTCCTTCAATAACAATTAGTTTTCCAGGACATCTACCTAACCATGAGCAGAAATCACCACAACACCCTGAGATCTCATTACTTAGGATACAGACATGAGACTGTTATCTGCTTCCATAGGAATGAAAATAACAAACAAAAAATTCACAGAAAAGCATAATTTAGTCCGAATTTTGGAAACAATAAGACCGCTCTTATTCCTGAGTCCTAATTATGATAGTAGCCTGATTCGTAAGTGCTGACTTCATCATGTTGAAGTGCCCCTAATTTCTCAGAATATGAGAGATGAGGTATTCCTACAAACATAATAAGAGTGAAAGTCAGCCCAAATTCTTCTACCCATACATTAATCACCACCAGCATTTCTATCACCCTCTAGGCTGGAAGCACAAGTTGGGTGTAATTCCCCCAGGCCTGGGCCCTGATTTTCTTATTTCCCTTTTTAGCAAGTCTGTGTACTTTAAATGTACCCCTTGTTATGCTCTCTTGGTATCCTTAAAAGTATATTCCAATTGTGCCTTCTTTTGTACAGAACAAGTAGAAAGCAGAGAAATAAATTCAGGTTATAATTTTTCCAGGAGGATTCTACTTCACCAAGCAAGGTACTACTTACCCTACAATTAATTTTAATACTGTAGCAGGTAAGATTTTTTTCTTTATGTTTTAATCTGGGAACTAGAACAAATTCAGCAATATAATGTCAACATTAATTTGAGGGGAGATGAAAAATGACTTAATAACACTGCAGCAGGATTAATATTGTATGATAGATCATAGAGCCATAAAACTCTTGACAAATTCATTTTTGTATCACTGTATATTCTTGCTAATAGGGCAGGGCATATCTGAAAGTTGTTAATACCTTACTGTACATTAAAATGTCAATCAAATTGCACTGAAAGGGGTTGTACTTTGCAGGAGGTGGGAGAAAAAGAATTGTCCTCATCCATCTGCAACTTGCATTTAAGTACAACATGTAGAACAATAAAAGCAGAGTGATTGCAAGCAGAAAGCTAATGCTTGCCTGAAATCAAGTGGTACAATTCAGAAAATGAGTTTACAGTTATCAGGAAATCTGCTTCCACTTCAAGACTCTCAGGCTGACGAAGTAGAGAACAGGTCAGCAAATGATACAAGAGATATTTTACCCCTAACACCTATAAACAAGGTGCCAATCTAATAGATGATATAGGGGAATCCTAGTAATGGTACCAAAACGCTAACAGTCCTTAAACAAAAGGAACAGGAAAAATATTTTCTGCTTCTGGCCAAGATGGAATAACAGGGACTGGATTTACCTTCCTGTCCGAAACAACAAACTACTCAGACAAAAATACATGAAACAAAGTTTTTCCAGACCCTGAGCATCAGGCAACAAACAAGGAAAATGATCCCTGAGAGAGGAGAATCTAGGGAGACAAGCCCTTCAATTACCTAAGCTTACTGCCTTGAAGACAGTTTCTAGACCACGAAAACAGGGAAGGGAATTTGAAGTAGAGCTCAGCTGTAGCACTGGCCTCACGGCCATCCAACCCAGGTAGTTGCAGCTCAGAAGGGCCTCGTGCTTGCAGGCTGTGTCGCCATCTTAAAATTCTAAAATAATTTTTGAGCAAAGGGCTTTGCATTTTCATTTTACACTGGACCCCACAAATTATATATCTGGTCCTCCCAGGCAGATGCTATGAGTTGAGGAAATGAGCTGAGAGTCCAGTGAGACTAACGCAGCTAGAATTCATAGGACAAAACAGCAGAGGCAAGAGCTGCAGAGAGAGAATACTGGAGATTGGCAGAGGGTTCCCCTTGAGTATTCAGCAGAGTACAGATCATCATATGAAAAAAAAAAAAAACTATGCACCACCAAGAAAAGAATTATCTGAACAAATTAGAGGGAACAGTGCCTGGCATGCACGCAGAGCTGATAACAATGCCTGTTCCCACAAGTCAGACCAGAAAAACACATAATTCAGAAGCATTGGGTAGAGTATCCGAGAAGGTCTTGCGCCTCAGGAGTGAGAATAATTAAGACTAGACTGAGCACCTCTCTGGATTCATCCAAGAATTCATAAGAGCAAGACTCCAAAAGATCAAATTGTTTCCAAGTAACTTTACTTCATCCCAAAACAAAGCTCCAGATGATTTGTATGTGTATAAAAACTTCCACCATCCAACAAGGCAAAACTGACAATACCTGGCATCCAAGTAAGTATCAGGCATATGAAGAAACAAGAAAACACAATCCATAATAAGGAAAATATCAATCAACCACAAATGACCCAGAACTGACACAGATGTTAGAATTAGATAAGAACATTAAAACAACATCAAAATTTATAGGGTGCCATCAAAGCAGTAATAAAATAGAAATTTATAGTATTAAACACCTTTATTAGAAAAGAAGGTCTCAAATCAATAAACTAAGCTTCCACCTTAAGAAATTAAAAAAAGAACAAATTAAACTCAAAGTAAGCAAAAGAAAAGAAATAATAAAGACCAAAGTGGAAAGCCATGAAATAGAAAACAGAAAAACAAGAGAGAAAAGCAATGAAACTAAAATGTGGTTCTTTGAGAAGGTGAATATAATTGATAAACCTTTAGCCAGACTGATCAGAAAAAAATAGAGGACACAAATTACCAATATCAGGAATAAGAGAGGTATCATCACTACAGTTTCTATAGATGTTAAAAGCATAAGGGAATTGTATTGAAGGAAATAAGCTGGACACAAAGGGACAAATATTCTATGATCTCACTGATATAAAAACAATTAGGATTAAGCAAACTCACAGAATCATAATCTAGAATAGAAGTTATTAGGGGAGAAGGAGTGGAGGAGGGAAGAGGGTGTTAATGCTTAAAATGTAGAGTTTCTACTTAGGATAATGGAAAAGTTTTGGTATTGGACAGTGATGATGGTAGCACAACACTGTGAATGCAATTAACAGCACTGAATTATATACTTGAATGTAGTTAAAAGGAAAAATTTTAGGCTGTTAATCTTAATAGACCTGTATCTACTAAAAGTAATTGCATTTGTAATTAAAAACCCTCCCACAAAGAAAACTCGAGACCCAGATGGTTTCAATGGTAACTTCTCCCAAACATTTAATGAAGAAATAATACCAATTCTAAACAAACTCTTACAGAGAATTGGAGGGAATACTTATCAATTCATTCTATGAGGTCACCATTACCCTGAAACCAAAACCAGGAAAAACCATTACAAGATAAAACTACAGACCAATAACCATCAGGAATATAGATGTAAAGGAGGTAGTGACAAAGACGGGAGATCAGTACCTACAAGAATAATTACCATTAAATAAATGGAATAATGGAAAGATAATGGAAGGATAATGGAAGACAGGTTACTCACTGTAAGAAAGGAACATTAAAAATTAGAAAGGGAGAAAAAATAAATACTGCAGTATTAGATTGGAATTATCAGCATAAATTCACAATGTTCAATATACTTAAGATATATAGAGAAGTAAATTGTGTGTATATGTACCCACTGAGAGGGTGACGAAGCAGCAACACCCCAAACAGCAATGAGCACACTAATCACCCAAATCTTGACTTCTAAATACCATTTTCCACTAAAAAGCACCAGAGCTCCTTGGAGAAATGACTGATTCCAGGACTGGGGAAGGAAAATTGTAAGATGAGCCTGGAACATCCTGCTGTGCCAGAAAGCAAGAAAATGTTCAAGAGTGATGGGACCATGCCAAAGAAGACAGAGAAGTCAGCCTGATGGGGCTTCCCATGGCCAAATCCAGAAAAATTTGAGCATCAAAATGACAGTTAACAGATTATATAACACACTGAATAAACAGGAAACTGAATACATACAGACATAAATTAAATAATTAAGTAAATAGAAAGTGTGATAGGAATAAAATATTTACAGTTTTCAATTTTTTAAAAAAATGTTTATAAAAAAACATTTAGTAATACAAAGGCAAGAAAAGTAACTCTACAGTGTCCAGCAGACATCATCTTAATAAAGCAAAGTAATCATCATTAGTAAATGGCCAAACTGAAATTGTATGCCAATTGACAGGGCACAGTGAGAAGGTAGCATCATTCTGTGACATTCCTCCAAAGGTGCATAACATAAATCATGAGGAAACATCAGACAAACCCAAATTAAGGGACATTCTAGAAAAAAGAGACAGTATGGGCACATACGCTATAAAAGACATTACTAAGACAACTGGTGAAATTTGAATCGGGTCTGAGGATTCGATTGTAGTAATGCATCGATGTTAATTTCCCAATTTTGAGCATTGTATTTTAGTTATATAGGAAAATGTTCTTGTTTTCGTAAGATAAATACTAAATTTTGGGGAACCATGGAGCATCCATCATCAGGTCAGCAAATTACTCTCAAATGGCTCTAGAAAAAAAGTTCTTTGCAATTTTTTTCTTAACTTTAAAAAAAAGAGGGGGCCGGGGAAGGGTTTCCCTGGACGAGCCGGCCCCTTTCATCCATGAAGTGAAAGCGACGTTGGGGTCAATGAAAACAAACACGGAGCCCGGTGGAAAGGCAAGCAGGCGAGGAGGACAGAAAGCCAGGGCGCGGACACGCAAGCTGGAGATCAGCCTCGGCTGCGTTGGAGTCATCGCCGCTGTCGCTGCGGCTCGCCTGGAGATGCCCGAGCTGGCACTTAGCAGCCCCCATACTCCACGCGGTGACCGCCATCCCGGCCTCTAAGGGCCACCACATCCCAGCAGTGCGAGCAGGCTGAGGGCAACTTGGTGCCGGCCAGGGGCGCCCAGGGAGGTACCTGGGTGGGTCTGGAAAGGCTGGCCTAGGCTCTGCGCCTTCATCATCACCGAGGCCGGAGCCGGGTCAGGAGGATGCGCAGCACCAGGCTCTGAAGCCTGGAGGGGGTTCTGTACAAGTGGACTAACTATCTCACAGGTTGGTAGCCTCATTGGTTTGTTTTAGATAATGGAATCCTGTACTAATATGATTCACAAGATGATGTTTGCAAAGGGAGCAAAGGAAGTATAAAGATGGCAGTTTGTGAAATTAAAGTCCATTCAGCAGACAACACAAGAATGGAATTAATCATTCCAGGAAAGAAGCATTTCTACATGAAAGCAGTGAATGCAGCTGAAAGACAGAGGTGGCTGGTTGCTCTGGGGAGCTCCAAAGCCTGTTTGACAGATACTAAGACTAAAACAGAAAAAGAAATAAGTGAAACCAATGAATCTCTGAAAACCAAAATGTCTGAACTCCACCTGTACTGGCATCTCCTAATGAAACAAGTTCATACAATTCAAGAATTTGTTCAACATGATGAGAGTCATTCATCTTCCATTGTGGAAAACATGAATGAAGCCTCCTCTTCGCTTAGTGCCACCATCATCACAACACTTGAGGAATGTGTGAAAATAGCGAATGCCAAGTTTAAACCTGAGATGTTTCAACTGTCCCATCCAGATCCCTTCGTTTCTCCTGTCACCTTCTCCTGTTCAAATGATGAAGTGTTCTGTCAGCCCCCCTGGTTCTTGCAGTTCAGAGAGGAGTAGCCACTCTATAAAAGAACCAGGATCTACACATCACCAATTATCCCAGCGATGCTGAAGAACCTACGCAGATACAGACTCTTGTAATGATATTCCCCTTGAAGACCCAGATAGAACTGTTCACTGTTCAAGAAATACACTTAATGGAGATTTTGCATATGTTAACATTCCTGAAGAAAGAGGATTAATGGCCCAAAAAAAATCTGATTCAAAAGATCCTCTTCCATCCTTCTCTTCCTGAGGAAACTGAAGTGCCCAACTTCCTCTAAGTATTGCTATGCAAAAGCTGGTATAACTAAACTATTGTTATAGGGAGTAGTTTTTCCCTTTACTTAGAATTTCTCCGCACTTTACAGACTATTGTAAAACAAACAATCCACATACCTTTGAAGTGTATTTTATCTTTATATAATTTTCAAGAGTATTTTCCTAATAACTTCACTGTGTGAATATGCATCTTTCTTTTCTTTTCTTTTCTTTTTTTAAACAAATGATGATGTAACATTTTGACTCCCTAAGGACAAATGTAGATATTTTTCTAAAAAACTGTGAGGGACTGACAACTTAGTCAGTGTGTATTTTAGCTTTTAAACATGAAATTGTATAAGGTTTCAGTTTGACAGAGTGTGATATATATAACTTGTGCCATGGACCAAATAAATGGTCACTCTACCCCAGCTAAAAGTGAGTTACAATAGCAGCCTGATGGAGATTGTATTGTGTTCCTTTAAGGAAAGAGGAATACTTAATGTTCTAAATATTTTAAACCCAAATAACATGACACATTGAGGAGTTTTTAAAAACCAGATCATGCTGTCTTTCATATATGAAGTTGACACTACTGATTTGTCAATATCAAATGTTGGGTTAAGGTATTTAATTTTTTTTTTATTTTTCTGTTGCATCAAAAAATGATTGCGTTCTAACTTTTGTAACCTACCAAATTTAAGATGTGCAGACACTGTTACTTACATTGTTTTAGAAAAGAGGTCAACGTGGTAGTGACCTTGCTCACTTACACCAGAAAAATAAATGACTTTAATGGAAAAGGATTTTAGTGCTTTTTTTTTTCTACAATAGATATTAAGCTGCTGTTGTAAGGTATTAATGTTTGCAGCTCTTTAGACTATCTAGAGACTTTTAAAAATAATTATTAATATTTAAACAAAAAAGAAATTGTTAAAGTGATTGCTCTTCATCACTTTAGAAAATGGCATAATTTAATGAAAGAACAAACAGCATTTTTTAGTAGTGTCTGCCCTTATCTGTTGTCAGTGTTTGCCTTGTACATTTTTTAATTCACTTTGGAGTGATGGTTTTGTCCAAGTTCTTGGATGAGGAGCACTCTAAAACAAAGTGGTTTGGTGTTTCTAAGTTAATCAGATGATTAATAAATATATGGTTTCTGCACTCAAAAAAAAGGGGGGGGGGGGTGCAGTGAGAAAAGAAAGAAAATCCACTTAACGGTCATGCAACCCTAGATACAAAATCACGTTCAGCCACTAACTAATCACAAGGACTTGGACAAGTTGCTTAATTTCTCTAATCCTTGTTTTTGCACTTAAAAAAAAATGGGAATCTACCTCATGATCTGTGAAGTGAGATATGTTTATAAAACACCTTAGCACAATACCTGTCATTTAATATGTAGTCTTTAACTGACAGTTAAAATTTCTTTGAAGATAAAACCTAATAATGCTTGGTTTGCTCTAAAATGTTTGGAAGAAAATACCCAATCCTGACTGCATCCTGCATTTTACAGATTTTTGGTTGCCAAACACAGTTGCTGTTTGTAGAGCCTGCTGTTTGCAATTCTGTACCACAGACCGATGGTAGGTCACCGCCTTTGCAGAGAAGGAAAATGTAAATGCCAAGTTCCTCTACTGCTCCCCATTTGTCCACAAGCATTCGGTCTGGTTTGAGGTGCCTTTTTTTTTTTTTTTTTTTAAAGAGAATTTGGGGTTACAGAACAATCACCCATAAGATACAGAATTCCCATATATCATCCCATTATTATCACCTTGCATTGGTGTGGAACATTTGTTACAATTGATGAAAGCACATTTTTATAACTGCACTATTAACTATCGTATTTGGTTTAACTTAGGGTTCACTATTTGTGCTGTGCAGTTCCATGGCTTTTTTTTTTAAATGCAATTCTACTCAGATATATACACATACCAGATAATCATCCGAAGTGTACAATCAATGGCTCATGGCATCATCATATAGTTGCACATTCATCACAATTTTTTAATATTTTCATTACTCAAAAAAATAAAAATAAAGAACACCCAAAACATCCCAAACCCCTCTTCCCCCATTATTTATTTATTTGTTGTCATTATTTTCTTACTCATCTGTCCATACACTGGATAAAGGGAATCTCAGTCACAAGGTTTTCATAATTACAGTCACACTGTAAAAAGCTACACGGTTATACAATCTTCAAGAATCAAGGATACTGGATTACAGTTCAGCAGCTTTAGGTATTTCCTTCTAGCTATTCTAATACACTAAAAATTAAAAAGGGATATCTATATAATGCATAAGAATAACCTTCAAATGACCTCTTTATTCTATTTGAATTCTCTCAGCCCCTGAAACTTAATTTTGTTTCATTTCTCTTTGCCCTTTTGGTCCACGAAGGCTTTCTCAATCCCAAAATGCCAGGGCCAGGCTTATCCCCGGGAGTCATGTCCCATGCTGCCAGGGAGATTTATACCCCTGGGAGTCATGTCCCATGTAGGGAGCCATAGATTTTTAAAAAAATTTTTATTCTAGTAGAAGTTGTTCTTTAGGGGATCCTTAACTTACAAGTTAAAGTGATTACTCCATCTCAGCACACAATGTAGCAGCAATACTGAGCATCCTACTTTTACCCACTTAGCAGAGCTGATTTGTCTAAGATAACGCATGCTTATCTGGCCTTCAGGGAATAGTATTCTTCTTTTGAAGATGAAGAGCAACTAGGGCAAAATTACATAGAGCAGAAGAAAAGAAAAGAATGACCACTACATCACATGTGAAGGCACAGAGTAACACTCACATCTGGAAAGCATACAAGAGGCTTCACATGGCACTCATAAACTACCCACATCAAGAAATGAATTTTAACTGCCAGCTCCTCACTATAAATGTCATACGAATGATTCTGTTTTGTTCCTACATATTGTTGTATACATATTCTGCCTTCTTTGAGATTGTCCATACACACTAAGACCATGCTACTAGAAGTATGATGCACAGACCAGTGCCAGTCTAAAAATTGTTACTGATCTATAATGAGATAAGTACAGAAATTAAGAATGAGCACTTTGAAAAATTTATAATAATTTGATAAAATAACTTTATGTCTGTTGAATATATCCATAAAAAAATGGGGGACATATTTTATGTCTTTGTTGATGGGATTTTTTAATCTAGTCATTCATTCTTATTGCACTTTGGATTTTGGATTGTGACAGATTTTGGATTGTGACAGATTTTGGATTGTGACAGATTGGGGAAAACGAACTGGTCTTTCATCATAGACAGTTTGAAAAGCAATGCACTAAGACTTTCACATCCTTCATTTGTACATTATAAGCTAACATTTATTAAGCACTTAGATGCCAAGTACTGTGTGCTTTACACATATTACCTATTAAATCCTCACAGCAAGCTAAATCCTTATTACTGCCTTTTCCAGATGACAAAAATCAAGGCTCAGAGAGGTTATGCAACTTCCCAAAGTTCCAGACTAACTGATACAACTAACTTCTGTGGGGTCTTGGAAACCATATAAAGCAGGAAGAGAAAATGGTCATCTTTCTTAGAAATCATGGAAAAAGAAATTCTTCAGCAGTTTGGGCCTAGGCTCCAATGTAAGAGAGTAATCCAATCAACTTACCTCAAGTAAAGGTGGGGTAGATGGTCACAAGAATACATACATTTCACAAGGATCTAATGGCAGGAACAGAGTCACTGTCAGAACCCAAAGCTAACCGGCTGAGACATTTCTCTCGGAGACTGTGCAGTCATCGGATAACGTGTGCTTCTGCTTTGTTCTCTCTGCCAAGGGCATCCTCTACTTCAACTGCACGTGATAAAAGATGGGCCAGCCCAAGCATCCCCACACATTACTAGTTTAAAATGTCCCTCTGCCTCTCTCAGAAATTCAGATTTCCCTGAAGAGGCACACAAACCAGAAGTTACTGGCCAGCGAGCTCATGAATCAGTAGGTTCTGGTCAAGTACCCTGGGCAGGGTAGTCAAGTAACACAGAATCTGGGTGAATCCACCCACCATAGCTACAATCAGGACAGCTTCCCTAATAAGATGGTGTATGCTCTCTCTTGTATGTTGGGCTGCCAGAGGAGGCTAGATAGGAACAGAAGAAATCTACTGGAGAGCAGGTAGATGACAAGTCAGGTATCCCAAAAGACCTAATGAAGGGCCTTAAGATCACAAAGAAGACCCTTATTCTATATACTGTAATAGTACCTTACTGAAACCCATTATGTACAGATGTGATAAGACTGTGATATTCAGGCCACATTTGGAAGAATAGTACTAGGGGAAGTGGTCAAATAGAAGGGATTCATATTAGGGCTTTTCTATGCTAGCCTCTTTTATAAACAACATCTCATATGCTTGGGAGAGATATATTACCACCATTACACAGATAAGAAAACTTGTTCAGAGAGGCAAAGAAGTTTCCAAAAATTCAAGTTAAAAGGCAACAGAAATGATCTGACTTCAAGGCCCATATTCTACCATATAATATTAGCTGGTCTTTGAGAAGATAGTAATAGATCATAAGGACTGCGGAAAGATTTGGACTCAAGGTAGTTTTTTTTTAAATATAGTTTACTGAGATACATTCACATACCCTACAATCATCCACAGTGTACAATCAACTATTCGTAGTACCATCATATAGCTATGCCTTCATCACCAGAAAGAACTTTCGAACATTGTTCTTACTCCAAAAAATAAAAATAAAAATAAAAAAAAACACCCAAAGCATTCCATCCCACCTTATTTTTCATTTAGTCTTTGTCCCCATTTTTCTACTCATCTGTCCGTACACTGGACAAAGGGAGTGTGAACCACAAGGTTTTCAAATCACACAGTCACACCCTATAAGCCACATAGTTATGCAATTGTCTTCAAGAACCAAGGCTACTGGGCTGCAGTTTGACATTTCAAGTATTTCCTTCCAGCTATTCCAATACACTAAAAACTAAAATGGGATATCTATATAGCACATAAGAATGCCTGCCAGAGAGACCTGTCAACTCTATTTGAAATCTCTCAGCCACTGAAACTTTGTTTCATTTTGCTTTCCCCCTTTGGTCAAGAAGATTTTCTCAATCCCATGATGCCACATCCAGGCTCATCCCCAGGAGTCCTATCCCTTGTTGCCAGGGAGATTTACACCCCTGGGAGTCAAGCCCCACGTAGCAGGGAAAGCAGTGAGTTCACCTGCCACATGGGCTTAGAGAGAGAGAGGCCACATCTGAGCAACAAACAGGTTCTTGGGGGAGACTCTTAGGCACAATTGTAAGTAGTCTCAGCCTTTCCTTTGCAGCAACAAGCTTCACAAGATTGAGGGCTCATCCTATGAAACTGTCAGTCCTCAATGTTTGCGAGAATATCAGTAATAACCCAGGTGGGGAAGTCCAACATTTCCACATTTCAAGGGTTTGTTTTATTTTGACAGACCTGGGAGGCAGGGTAAGGCATTGAAAAAAAAGAATGGAACAGAAGGAAGAACAGAATTGCTCAGGAACAAACAAGATTTGGAAAATCCAGGTCCAGAATTAAATGGAGTCCAAATGGAGGCAAGTTCTTCAGGCTTCCAATTTAAAATCAAAGCTAAAAACAGCTGACAATTCTTCCAGAAAAGGATTAGAAAGATAACAGAACTAACAGGAAAACATATAGTTATATACACACAGCAGTTATATACCTTGCATTACTGATGAATCCTGTTGCAGTACAGTAAGTAGAGTGCTATATACCCAGTACGGAGATCTTAGATAACAAGGTTTGACACCTGGATCAATAGGACAAGGCCATTAAGTTCCAGATTCAGAGGGAAAAAAGCAGAAAGTCAAAGAAAGAAAGGACTTGAGAGGGAAGGGGAGGCCTTTCCACATTCAGAAGCACATTAGACACCTTCATAGGAAAAACTTTCAGTAGTCTTGGTGAGGCAGGAAGGAAACCTAAGAATGAAAAAACAGCCACAACCTACACTTTTTTTTTACAAGAGAAGGGGATGGAGAAACTTTCATGACAGATGACTGTCATTTAATCTGGAGACCAATAACTTTGATAAAGGAGATTTCTGTAGCTAAAATGAGTCAACAAATAAGTGAACATGGCAGCCTTTTCTTATCTTCTAAAAAAGGGAAAGCATGCACATAGGAAGGTAGTCACAAGGTTCTGAGATCACTGTTTGAATATTAGTAGTGTGTACATGCTAAGCGGATGTAACTAGTGGAGAATGAGCACTTCCACAAAAGGAAAGAAGCTACGATGCTCAGGCGAATGTCACTGGTAGCACTCCCCATCGCCTTCTGTCCAAAGAGTGGAAAACACAGGACAACATGCTGGCAACAGAGACCCAAAACGTTTGTTACACTAAACATATGGCATTCAAGGATTTAACAATTGGTTTCAAGGTTCATTGCATGTCATAAATGATTTTGTTAAATATGAATTTGAATTGTCTGTGCTGCAGGACAGTTGTGCAGGCATGATTATCCAGCAGTCAGTGAGTTTAAGCAGATCAGGTCAGTGCGGTTTTACTGTTTTTATTTAACATACAACGTCAATTAATTCTTAAAACTGTTAGCGGTAAGGTATTATCACCCCATTTTATAGCTGAGAAAACTGAGAAAAATATATGTTACACTGGTATCTTGAAGGTTTCAGAACATATCACCCACAAATATCAAGGTTTTATTGTACTGCTATTTCAGTGTTTATGCCTGATCCTTCCAATTAGACTAAATTTGAGAGTAGGAACTATATACTGACTTCTCCCTACAGTGCCTAATGCTGGACAATAAACATGGCAATATTCAAGAAAATTATCTTTGAACAAATGTAATTTCCTTCCATATAGTATTCCTTTCAAGTTTCAGAGGCCCAAGTTACAGGAGTTCTCCTTAAGAATGGAATGATAGTTTAAGCTTAAATTAGGAAACCTGAAGAACTTGCTTCTATGTCATTAAAATATATAAAATAACTATGTTCTATAGATTCAAAAATGTAAGTAAAGATACAGAAGATATAAAAGACCCAAAATGAACTTATAGAGATGAAAACTGTAATACCTGAGATGAAAAATATACTGGATGAAATTAACAGGAAATTAGACATTGCAGTAGAAAAGATAACTTCAAGATGCAATAGACAGTATCCGAAATGAAACACAGAAAACAAGAACATTTCAGCAGTTAGCTGTGGGACAACTTCAAGCAGCTTAATATATGTGTAATTGCAGCCCCCAAAAGGGGACACGTGAAAAATATTTGAAGAAATATGGCCAAACTACTTCAAATTTAATGAAATTTATAAACCTGCAGATCCAAGAATTTCAATGAACCCAAGTATAAGAAACACAGAAAATTACATAAATGTATAGCATAATCAAATTACTTAAAATCAGTGATAAAGAGAAAATCTTAAAAGCTTCCAGAGGAAAAGAGGCACATTATATATGGAGGAACAAAGATGAAGATAACAGATTTCTTGTTAGAAAGAATGCAAGTGAGGAAACAGTGGATCAATATCTTTAATGTACTGAAAAAAGTTCAACCTAGAATTCTACACCCAGTGAAAACACCTTTCAATATATCTTTCAAAACAAAGTCTAAATAATTGTTCAAAGATGCAAATTGTACAAAGATTTAAAAATACAAAAGCTAAAAGAATTCATCACCAGATTACCCATACCAAAAGAAAAGTTAAAGGAAGTCCTTCAGAAAATGAAAATGATTAACAGATACAAATATGGATCTACTCAAAGGAATGAAGAGTACTAGAAATGGTAATTACATGAGTAAACAAGTTTTCTCACTTAAATCTCTTTACATGTAAATAGTTTAAATACCCTGATTAAAAGGCAGAGACTGTCAAGCTGATAAAAAAAGCAGAGCTCAACAACAGGCTTCTAACAAAAAACACATTTTAAATATAAAGACACAAATTGGTTAAAAAGTAAAGAATGGGAAAAGATATGCCATACTAACACTAATCAAAAGAACCCAAAGTGGCTAAATTAATCTCAAAGTATATTTCAGAACATTTACTACTATGCAGTAAAGACAGTCATTTTTATAACGATAGAGGGATCAATTCATCCAGAAGATAAAGAAATCCTAAATGTTTATGCATCTAATAACAGAGCTTCAAAATCCATGAAATAAAATCTGACAAAACTATAAGAAAAAATATAAAAAGCCATAATTATAGTGAAATATTTCAATATCTTTTTCTCAGTAATTGACAGAACAAGTAGGTAGAATATCAACAAAGACATAAGCTTGAACAACACTATCAACAAACATGAACCAATTGACATTTATAGAAACACCACCAAACAGCAGCAGAATGCATGTTCTTTTCAAGTGCACACAAGACATCATATTCTGGACCATAAAACAACACTCAATAATTTTAAAAGGACTGAAATGGTAGAAAGTACATTTTCTGAACACAATGGAATTAAGTTAGAAATCAATAACAGAACAGAATATTCCCAACAGAGGGGGGAATATTTACACAGCCATAATAATGCAAATACCGAAGAATTATTCAATCAAAAACTGGCCCATAAATATACTGGCAGGAGAGGATGGTATATGATAGCAAACACTTTATAAAAGGAATTCAAAATGGGTCTAAAAGTAATAAATCAAAAAGGAGCAGTATATGTATATCAATCATAAATTTGGAGATGCATAAATTCAGAAGAAACAGCCAAAAGAATTTTAAGTGGATGATTCTGAGGAAAATTGAGGAAGTAAGGATGAATGGAGTAGGAGTCTACTGTATTTTGTTACAACATATGCATTTTGGTTTTTTAAATTAAGTGTTTGTAGAAGTTTGACAAAACAAATATTTGTAAAAGAGACTATGTTACCTCATCATTTGATTCCCAAAGAGGGAGGTATGAATATCCCCCTTTGACAAATGAAGAAACATATTTGAGGTTAAGTACCTTATCAAAAGTCAAAGCCACTAACCCTTCTTTGCTTTAAATATACAGCATTTATCATTGCATCATTTACACAGATGATTAAAGAAGGAAAACAAAAACATTAAAAATTATTTTCAGCTCTCATTTTTATTTCTGGGAATATTTTCAGATTGTTTCCTCCTCTACTGAAGACTAGATTACCTTGTCACACAGGACAAAAAGGAATATTCACACTTAACCTTCAGTTAATAATGGATTATTAAAAACAATATGAAAAAGGAAAAAATCCTTGGCAAATATGGAGAACAAACTTGTACTCAAAATACAAAACCCAGGACCAAACACTAACACAACTCTTCATTTTAAGCTAGTTTCCAAAAAAGTGAAAACCAATTCCTTGATAATGCTGTGAGAAACTAAATACTAGTGAATTTCAGAGATACTAGTTTAAAAAAATGCCTTCCCCTCCTCACAACCATGATCTGGGCACAAATGAATAAAAAGAATAGGTCACAATTTTAAACTACTGAGCAAAGGTACCTTGGCACTATAAAAGTGCACAAAGGAAGGAAAATACCCTACTTTTGTTTTTGTTTTGTTTTGTTTTGAAAAATCCAAACAATTACTTCTCTTCTAAGGTTGGTGCTCTTTTATGTTGTGCAGCAAAGATCTATAAGGGAGGGCTTCTGTAAATGTAGACTGGGTCTTTATTTTCTGTTTTAAAGGAGGGGCTACACAAAGGACAAAAATGCTAACTAACAAAGTTGAATATTCACCAAATACTAAGTCATGGTAAATATCTTATAAATCAAAAGCAAAATAGCCTCCATTGAGCCATACAGAACTCAAGTAGGAAATAAATGAAACCTGACCTTTACAATATATTTTGAAAAGGTTCCCTTGGTTGCAGTTAAAAAATAGAAATAAATAAATAAATAGAAGGCTTGTTGTATGCATCTAAGTTCCCTACCATTCTCTCACTCTGAATCGCCACCCTGAAATCCTGCATTTATTTCCACTTAAAATGCACAAAGGGGTCCCAAAAAGCCTTAAAATGGGGCCTCTAAACACAAAGTGCACCAGCCCTTTGAGATACCAATAACAGCTCTCTGATTTTAGTATGGAGTTTGTTCTGCAAATTTTGATTTATAAAGCATCTCCTAAGCAACTGGAGTCACCCCCAGAATTTTAAGAAGACTGGTAACCAGCAATGCCTCAGGTATCCAGGTGTCTGACAAACTCTTAAGAAAGAACTGTGCTTTTCACAGGCTCAGAATATTAATGCCAAAAAAAAAAAAAGTCAGCTGAAAACAAAGTCAGGTATTTTAAATGACAATATGTATATAAAGAGTTTATGCAAGACATCCATGTTTTATAAAGGTTATATGCTATATTACTGTTTGGTGCGTCCAAAAATAAGTGATTACCACTGATAACTCAAATAAGACTATTTCAATAATCTTCCAATGCAAAATGTCTCATTGTTCAGAATTACCTGCATCTACTTGCTTTTTTCCTAGATACCAAATATTGGGGGGGGGGGGAGGGGGGACTTGAGTAGCCAGCATTGTCATTACGTAAGTTCTTAAACTGCTACCTAAGAATCTTCACTGCAAGCTTTAAGTGGCATCATCCACTGCAGGTCAAAATGTACTACAGCCATAGCCAAAGAGAAGAGAAATGGATTTATTACTTTTAATTTTCCTAAATGAAGACCAATTTTGTCCTGAGGGAAGCATACAATGTTTTTTTGTTTTTTGTTTTTTTTTTTTTTAGGGTTCTCCTCCAATAGGGTGTTTGGTGTTTTAAGAAACTTGAGAAAAGAATTTAGTCTGGTTTGTGATCTTTTAGAAACCCAGGCTACATGACAGAGTGATACCATCAAAGAAAATATCCACTTTCAGAGAGTATGTAGCTTTAAGACATGAACCATTTTATCTTGACTTGAAAAAATGTCATAATAAAGACTTTTTTCAAATCCAGGGGAATTACATTAAGGAACTAATGATATAGAACATTTTTAGGACATTTTGGTGCTTCTTTGGTTTAACTGTTATAAGGAATAAAATCCCATATAAAATGCAAGCAGCTTCTAGCTCAGAAAAAATTTTAAGTTAAAAAAAACTGTAATCAATATATTTTATAGGATACATACATACAGTTGACAAATGTACCAACTCTACTGAATAATGTTTATTAAATAACTTTGTAAAACAATCAGCAAATGAATTAACAATAAGCAGAAAAGAGCATATAACCCCCTAAAGCAGTAACCGCAAATAAGTGTTGCTGTCACTGTAATAGATTTCTTTCTAGTCTTCAAGATTACTATCATAGCACAGTCATAGAGCAAGGAAAAAGGAAACTGAGGTTGAAATAAACTAATAAAAAGTGAATAAAGACAAACCAATTTACCCCCATCACCTCAATGTACTTTGAAACTCGTGAATTCAGTAGACATTTGGAATATGCACTAGTGTGTTTGAACAGGAGAGCTCTAAGAATCCTTCTAGTTCAATATTCTATGATCTCCACTTCCTAAAAGTATCACCTGAAAATGAGACTCAAAACATTTCTAGACTTCCTAAAAAGTAACAACAAAAAAAAAAACGCACTGAGTAATTGTACGGGCATAGGAGAAATGAACAATCCAGTTTTCAGTTGTCAGTAGAAGCCTAGAACCTGTGTTAAAAGTTGTTTCCGACAATTTGTGCTTCAAGCATGAAGATTAACAACTACTAGATCCTAAACCATAAGAGTTAAAGAAAACACCACTGCCATTTTATACAATGGTGGCAAATTCAGTGATTCCTGAAGATATTGAATATTTTCAAACAAAATTATATGTCCTGGTCAATTAACTCAAGTAACAGGTTAGAACGATGTTAAGGAGAAGACAGCAGCAGATTTAAGCCTTAATTACCTTAATGCAGAAAACTGCTTTAAAACACACACACACACACACACACACACACACACACACACACAACTTGTACTGCAAGTCTGAACTATATGTTCTTCAGTTTACATACCACCAGATGAAGCATGAGGTGATCTAACACCCCCCACTCCCCATCTCTACCTCTAGAAAAAACAACACATATTCCCTATTGAACTTGAAGTACTATCAACTTGGGTATTCAGAAAAGGAATATGGGGCATTTAATAATAATATTATAATGACTATTTCTTCAAACCATCAATAGGGCTTCCAAGACTTTCATAGCACAGCATTGGAAATGTTTATGTTTAGTATAATTTAGTTCAATTAACCCAGCATCCTCTAAACCAGAGCTCGTTTTTCAAGAAATATTTTTTTCAATAGGGTATCCTTACACAATTTTTTATTGAACTATTACAGAGAAAAATATTCCCCTTATTCTCTATTGTTCTCACAGGTTAATAAATGCTAAAATGTGGACTAAACCCACTACCAAATCTTTATATGTGTTAACTTTCCTCTTGATGTCTTTATTTCAAGGCTTTTGACAGAGAACTATTTTTTTCTTCAAACTAAGTCCTGTGGAAAACAGAAAAAACACAAGCAACTTCCTGCTTCCTTGTGCCAACATGTCAGGATCTCCCTACAGAGCAAATTAGTAAATTGTTATCCTAAAAAGATCTACTGGAAAACATCTGTATTTAAATGCTTGATGAAAGTGAAGCTGAACTTCCAACTAGTCTTAAGTCATTGATGGCTCCAAAGTTTATCATCTGAAAATAAAATAATATCCACACAAGATGGCAAAACCTTACATTCTTCCTCATAACAATTTTCAGACTTTTGGAGATATTGATTTACATTTGTTCCTCACAACAACTTCCTGAGGTTGGTGATTTTATATTCTCCACTTTACAGACAAGGAAATTAAGACTCAAATGGATTAATTTCTCAGGAGTAAATAAATTTTAAAGTGAAGAACTGAGATTTGCTCTTAGGTGTTTAGACTGTTATTCTCCCATTATTCAGTGTTACTAGGAGTGAAGAGACACTTAGATGGGACTGAACTGCCCTGTGAGGATGTAGCAGTAGTGCTACTTTGCATTCATGGGTAGGTTAGGTGTATACACTTTTCTTGTTCTTTCTTCTTTTAGTTCAATTGCAGTTGGTCTTTAGATCTTGAGGGAAAATCTGACGAATAGTGCTGGAAGCCACACAGAGTAATTTGGGGAAAGGTGTGTGTATGTGGTGGTGGGCGTGTTTTGGTCTAATGCATTTTCTACTTTGGTGGTGAGCTCTTCATTTCTTAACATCTTTTTTTGTTCTTGTTCACATAACTTTTAGCTCATTAACCTTGGTCTCTGCATTGCATATTTAAGCACCATTTCTAATTTAGTCTCCTGTGTTTAGCTTCGCAAAAGGTTTTTTAAAAAAAAATGCTTGGAAGTGTGATTTAATTGCAGGGCTGTTTTTGCATTGTTAGTGTGAAGGCAAAGATGAATTACGTATTTAGACAGTGCAACCTATGGGTTTCATTTGTTAAACCTGCTTGTTGGTACTCCCATTCTTTCATACATGTGTGCATAATAGTGTTGAAGAAAGTCTTCTGTTTTGTTGTATCCATATTTAGCAATCTGGTTGAGTTATAGAAAAGCCTGTCCTCTGCCTTGGGCTGTATTTGCTCATTTGGAAACCTTGCACAGTTATAGAGACACTAGTGATTTGTTCCCTAGCCTCCCTGTGGATTTTGTTCCATATTACAATCTAATTCCACCTCCCTATCCCAAACTCCTGAGCCATTAATTTGTACATTTCAATGCAGTTTGTTTCATTGTGTGTTTTGTAATCCAAACTGAATGTAGCAAGCTTTGTGCTTTAGGGACCTGGCTTTGCCTTGCCAATTAGAACAAAGTGGTTAGTGAAAAAGAGCATGTTTTAAATAAAACATGGCACCTCTGAGTGAGACTACACTCATTTGGGAACAAAAGGGATGGCTTTACTCTTTCACTTACAAAGACTAGCCATTACTAAAGAGCAGCATTGATTTTGGGGGGAAAAGAGGGTAAAGGCATTTGTTTACCTCCATAAAATACAGTTCTGTAAAATTTCCTCATGTGATTAAATAAATTTATAAGTTTTTCATTTCCAGTCTATTATTTCCTTCATGATCATTTGAGGCATGTGTGAACAAAACTTCTCTTAAATTCTTGGGTGTTTAACCAATGGCTGCTACTGTTACTAAATTTTGAACTATTCATGTTTAGGAAGGTGAAGGTATACAAATCCAACAGCTTTGTTAGCCTCTTTTTATTTGTTTTAAATGTAGCTATATATACCAATAAGATTAGGTACATTATAAAAATTAACAAAAATGTTTAAAGGATGATAAAAAGAAAAATAAGTAGAAATTCTAACATTTTCTGTCCATGCCCCAATGTATGATCTTATGTACCCTCAGGAGACCACAGCTTTAGATCAACATGTGGGCAGAAATAAAGCCAAGTGATAGAGCCAAACTATTTAAAGGACTTACTGAATATTAAATTTCTTCCACATCACTTATAATACTCTGACACATGGTGGCAATTTTCTACTAAAAGCCTAAAAGAAGATGCGTTTTTGCTACTTACAGCACTTGAGCATTTTGTTTCACATTAAAAATGCAGGAATTATTTTTCACAATTTCCATAACAACATCATCTTCAACATGTTGTTCCATTTATCTTGACTAGCATAATAATTAACCACACTATTTAAGGATGCTTATTAGTAAGAAAGCAAACTGCTATAAATTAATAGGTCAGAAGAGGCTGCCAGAGTCCAGCACTGCTAATCAGTTAAGAATCTGCTGTCCTGGTCTTGATTTCATTTGAAAGCAAGCAGGCTACATCACAAAGAATAGGGTTTCTAACACAAAAACAGTGGGGGAGAGAGGGAGAGAGAGAGACAGCGCAAGAGAGCGAGAGAGGGAGTGTGCACACAAGCAGTTGTGGTATTAAAAAAAGTCATTGAAACAATATACAGGTCCATCAACAGCGAAATGGATAAACTGGAATATATTATAATGAGGATGGCCATATAATTTATCAACCAAACTGAGACTGTGAGGAGTACAAAGAGACACTATTACACATCCGTTCATAATAAAAAGGATAAATACATGGATAAGTAGGTTAACGGTTGTCTCTGAAGCAGGAAGAGGATGACTGGGGTAAAAGAGAACTCAACCTGTGAGATTCTAATTCCCTTTTTAATTTTATAAAGCAAAAAAAGAGGAAGGGGAGGGCAAACATTAACATTTTTACTTCTGTGTGGGCATGTAGATGTTTTTGATATTACTCTTTGTAATATTCTGAATTTCAGATATCCTCCAACAGACACAAGATGGCTAAAGAGAGAGTCCAATGAACTGAACTGTACCCTTCTTAACAAATACATGGCCAATGTGTGTATTATACTTGAGAAATCTTTCTTGGGTTTTTAGCTTTAAAGAAATCAAAGAATATACAACAGTAAACAAGTTAAAGTCAACAGCACTACAAAGGCAGGAATTTACCCTATTCAGACACATCCTTATAAGAGCATCAGCTGCCTTTCATTTGGGAAAAGGTGATTTGAAAAATGAAAGTCTGACAAGCTTACAAATTCTACTAGCCTACCAAAACCTCACCATGCTAAAATGACTTATTGGCATGAGTATTTTGTTTTACACTATTGTACTGATGGGTACAGGGTGCCCAAAATGAAACATACATAAAAGTTTTACATTTTTCAGATTCACTGTTTCTCCTACTGCAGATCCTCATTTTCAGCTATAACATACAAATCTTTCCTTTCAAAAGTGACTGGTATCAGGCCACTTCTACTCTAACATTCTAAGAGGGAATGGAAGCAGAAAAGAGATGAGAGTATAACTGTAAGAGTTGCAGGTTCATGAAAAAACAGTTTTATTTTACTCGCTATAAAATGGGAATTTTTTACCCTGTTCTAGAAATTACCTAGAAACTCAAGTTACTTAAAAGAAAAGTGCTGGCATTTTGGTTTGCCTACCATTTTACCCTATGCTTGGCATTACTGAAGCACTTACTTTGGATGTCAATATTTATGCTGCAAGCTATAGCCAGCTTTACTTTGCTCATTCCAGAAAGAAACTAATCACTATTGGAGTCTTCCAAACATAAATAAAATGCACTTTACTTTTTAAAAATTTGTAATTTTTACAATTACACTAATAATACATAAATCTGAAAACACAGATAAAACTAAAATTAATTAAAATGCCCCCATAACACCCCTAACAGGGGACTGCCAAAATTAGGTTTTCCATGTTTCTTCTTCCAGCTTTCTCCCGTGCAACTGTATACATATAAATTATGTTTAATCTAATTTAAAATTTGATATTACACATACTGCTCTATAGCCTTTTCTCAGTCAGCATTTAATACATGTCCTTATATTTAAAGTAGAAAAAAGATCCCAAACAAACTAATGGTATGTTAAAGAGTATAAATTATGGACTGTTAGTTCATAATCACTTAAGATTTAGACAGAAAATTTGACAGCAAATAAACAAACTTGGCAATTTTCAGATCGGGCTACAAATTATACACGCAGCTATGGGGAAAATGGAACTCTAATACTGTCTATCTTAATCCTTAAGCCTTCCCTAAAGTCCATTTTGAATGTAAAACAATAATTGCACAGTAATATGCAATAATAAAAGCAAAAATGAAATTACTATATAGAATTAATAGTTTTTGCCCAGCTGACAAGGGCTAGTAGCACAGACATATTAATTATAACCTAATATTTTCTCCAAAGTGAAATATCAGAGCCCAGTATCTAAAACTGATCATTTCAACAGATACCCGAAAACAGACTTCTACAAAAATAAACACATGGCTGGCTCTAGAGTCATACTAGGATATGCTTTTATATGACATATTATTTTCTTTATTGACAGCAATACTCTTCGTCAATTACAGGGCACACTAATTATGAAACAAAGATAAGCTTGCCTAACATTCTTCCCACTGAGAAAAATATATATTGATAGTTATATAATTGATTATTTATATATTTGAATTTATATATGAATTTAAATACATTTAACTGTATTTGAAAGTTACATTAAAACTAATTTCAGGAAATAGAATTAACTTTACCATTAGCTTATAACTTGAGAGGTTTTACTTGAATTTTTAATTAATCTTCAACTGACAAGAGACCCCTTTACACTTTAGTTTTTCTAGCCTTGTCTCTTTCTGAAATCAACACAGCAACAAATTAAAAGTATTCTGTTTTAAAGGAACTATTCTGTAAGGGGGGGAGGCTTCATGTACTGTAAATAATCATCTCTCCCCATGTGTCCAATTTTATGTGACTTGTGGAATATCAAATTTCTTAAAAGTCTTCTTAAATGGAACAATATGCTCAAATCATGAAATTGCATACTTAGGTTTCTCAAAGAAGTATTTTTGTCTAAGTCTATAAATGGTGGATATATTATTATCACATTTTTTTAAAAAGACATTACTGTTAAAAATTAAGTACATACAGGTAGTCCAAAGGACCAACTAGTTCTTTGTACTCTGAGCAATACTAGGTTTATCTTCTGATAAGCATAAGCTATCATTACTACTCAGAGACTATTTCACCACTTGGGACAAAGCTGCACACTTTTATACTCTTATCAAGTATAAAAGTGGTCAATGGATTAAAGCAGCTTCTCAGTCACAACATCATTTGTGGAAGATGATGCCACAATGCTGGAGTTTACCTTAGTCAATTCTTTAAAAATTTATTTTGCCTTTCCCACTTGCAAACATCCTATTTGAAGTTTCTGTCTGTCATCCACACTTCTTATTTAGGAGGGTAGCAAAACTATTTTGTGAAGAGCATGCTCTAATGACAACTGGGCTTCAATATGGTAGTACAGGAGGTCTTTGCTAATTAGGCACTTACTGTCTCTAAACATCAAACATTAGTTAATATCTGAGGAAGAACAACTCACAAATTCATGACTTGAATTTATACTTAAACAGAAAACAATACCATAAGCACTATCCTTTCTACCTTTGTAAGAGGCAAGACTACATGGTGGATGCTATGCTTGACCATTCATGTAAATTTTTTTTAACACAGCAATAGGAAATTCAGTTTTGTTCATGATTTCACGTAGAAAATCATGTAATTTAAATTAGTCAAGACCTAGCTACCCCTTGCCTTAAAACAAAAAGGAAATATTCTCTATTTTACAAAGAAAATGAGATCCCAAGTAATTCACTGACTTTCCAAAGTTACACTTCTGCAATAACGCAGTGGTTTTCAAACATTTTAACTAACATTCCACAGTAATAAATATTTACATCACAAATTACTACACCTTATTTATATATATGTGTATATATACATACATATACATATCTATATGTATATATTTTGTATATATGTATATATTTTATATATATATAAAACTCAAAGTTTTCAAAAACATTACCAACTCTTACTTTTTGCAATGCACAGTTATTTTTTCTATTCCACTCAGTTTTTTAAATGTTGATTATGACCCTTTAAATTAATTTCTCTACCCATTAATGAGTCACAACACCCCAGTTTGAAAAACTGCATTCAAAGGCAGACTTTCAACCAATTATCAATATTTATTCATCATATCAGAACTATAAACACCATGCCATGAAATTTTGTTGTTTTCTACTACAGGTATTTACTGACTCTTTTAGTAAAGTCATACACAAAACAATATAAAAATGGTTAATGACACTACTTCAACCCTACAGACTTCAGAGGGGGCACCCTGATTCAGACTTGTAGCCTCCAGAACTGTGAGACAATAAATTTCGATCATTTAAAAAAAAAAAAAAAAAAAAAAGGTTAATGAAAGAAAAGAATACTATGACAAACAGAATATTATCAAGAAGATAAAAAAAAGTTAAAAGTAGGCCAAAAGAAACCCTCAGACTAACTTTAGGAATCAGAAAGATCTGTGTGCATGCTCAATTGATATGTACAAGGGTGCTTTAAATGCCAGGCTTTTCAACAGTTTAGGCATTCTTTCCATAAATTCATATAAACTAAAAATGTGTTAAGCAAATCCTTTCTCTAGTAATAATACAAAAATAAGTAACAGTCTCAACAGGGAGGAATAAAATATCAACTCAACAGTAGAGGGATCCTTACCCAAACTGCACGTTTCTGGTTTCTGCTCAAAGAATAATTTTAGTCATGAGAGAAATACCCCTAAATTTCCAGACAAATGTATAGAATTTTGATTTGAGAAAAAAAAAAAAAAACAGAGCATGTGAAAGGGGGATCAATAGGGAAGATTAGGAAATACATACTTACAGAAATGGAGAAAAAAATAGTACGGTAAAATTAATTCTTGCATAGGCGGAGACTAAATACTACACATTTGTAAAGAAAATTTCAAACAGTCCTAAGTGATTTTAGCATTTAAAGGTAAGAGGTCAAATCAGAGGTCTTCCATGATAAGAGAGTTATTAAAAATAATAATAATAAATACCCTGTTTCAGAGAGAGGGATTTTAGTTTAACTAGAGCCTGCCTTTAGGAATAGCAAATCCAGCCAGGGTTGGACACATTCCTGCATGCATATAAATGGCCAAAACAGACAATTCTTATTCTAACAATATAGAGGGACACTGTATTTGGCATATAATTTACTAGCAACTAACATTTCAATGTTTTTTCCAGTAACTTGCCATGAACTAATTTTTCTACTTATTCCCTTCCTTTGACCTCAAAAAAACCAGGAATCTTTTATAAAGAGGAGGAAAATATCTGAAGTGACAGTGGCTTTAGAAGAGCTTGTGATCTCCATTTAGCAGAACATTTCATCAGAGGCAAACCAGCTAACAAAGTTAACCTTAAACGAGCACTCACAGCACTAACTCTGTACCCTACTATCTCAACAAGGCTTTAAAAACCTTCTTCTCATTTTATTCAATTTAACCTAAATAAGCTACAACAAACTCACTTGTTTACAACAGATTTATTTCCAAAGGGAATCTTTTAAAAAATTTCTTTAACCTAACAGTACACACTCTTCTAAAAGTAATTTTCCTTCTTGTATATTGAATATTTTGCAATATGCTTTAAAAGAGCATTTAAAATCACAATAGCTGTGGCCAAAGTAACTTTCATGTGGTCTGGCATATCTCAGTTCTGCAATAATGCATTTTCTATACTCTCTCTACCTTAATAAGGGGACAAAATCCACAAATAGATCTTTAATGTTCAATGATGCTCTTTTTTCCTTCAAATTATTACTAGAAGAACATAAAATGTCGCTTCAGCAAGCATGGGTGATACTAGTCATTTTACACAATTGCTGGAGGGAAAATTAGGTATCTAGCAACGCTGGAGGGAAAATTAGGTATCTAGATGTAAAGATTAAAAGGAAAGAAGGAGAGTATTTTCTTTATAAACTCAAAAAATTCCCTTAATATTTTTCAAAGCATAAATGGCAAAGCTGTATAAAGAGTAAATGCTTTAAAAAAAAAAAAAATGGACATAGATTGCCAAAGAGAAAATAAATAATTACAACCATGTAAAGTAAAACTTTAACAAATCCAAAGAAGCACAGAGACCATGGCTGAACTTTGGCTTCACTGGTAATTCTGAAAACTTTATATCCATTTAGAAACGAGACACTTCTTTATGAGAATTTGATGTGAGCCACCTTACTCAAAGATGTCTGGCCTTCTTCCAAAGCCATTTTTTATTGAACAACGAGGCTCTCTACATGGAGAAAGACATACACAATCTAACATATAAATATTGTCTCGCAGCCCCTTTTATCTCTATTATAAAGTTAAACTCTCATCAGTGAGGAAGCATTTCTTCATATCTATAACTGTAAATATGCAGAGTAAAAAAAGCAAAACTCATTCTTTTAGCATAGCAAAAATGTGTTAACAGTTGAATCAAAACCAAATTTATCCTTTTTTTTTTTTCTTTTAAAAATCTATTTGGAATTGTAACAAATATACCATACTAATGCTAGGTGATAATAATAGGGTGATACATGGAACACTGTATTTTATTTATTTTATGCATGTCTTTTCTGTAAACCTACAACTTCTCTAATAAAAAAAACAATTATAAATAAATACCCATTTGACAAATACCAAATTTTTAAAAGATACAAATTGCCAGCTTCCCCAACCCTTTCAATTCCTTCCCACCCATTCCGTAATTCAGGCATAAATGTAAAGTTCTACAACTTAAACTTTGATTATTTCCTTGCCCAAATAACATAATCAGTAGATTAAAATGAAGTAACAAAAAAGAAAGTTAAAAATATCCTAATGGGTAAAGTCTTAGCTTTTTAAGGAAGATCACTACATATAAAGTTTTAAAAATAACTGAAGGTTTCCACTTCACGAAGGAGTAATTTAAGGAGACAACCAATCAGCATTTTGGGGCTAGAAAGTACAAACATGGAGCCAAAATCCTTCATTTTACAAATGATAAATCTAAGATCCAAAGGAATTAAGTGATTTGACATGATTTCCAATGAGGAATTGGATTAGAAAGGCTAAGTCATCATGATTCTCTTCCTGACTCCACCATGAAAATATTCTTTCTCTTGTATTCTCATTGGTAAAAGCAACACTCACCATTAATCATTCAAATCAGGATCAGATATGTATATATATTACTCTACTAAAACAAGAGTTTTTTACAATTCCAGAGCACACCAACAACTGAAATTGAGGAAAGTGTGTTTAGTGCAAGTACACGAGACTACATTTCACGGTTTGAAGACTGTTTCAATAATCCCAAGCAAATATATGGATCCCCTTAGTGAGGAAAAAACTGCTTTCACACTTAAGCTAAGAAAATGAAACCCCATGCATAAACCCAAAGGAGGGCCAAATGATTCTGATAGTCTAAAAAGATAACCAAAAGAGGAAAAATAAAAATAAAAAAAGAAATAACCCTTTTTCTGCACTTACCAGCAAAGCATTTCGAACAGAGATTCATAGTCTTGCTGGACCTGGGGCAAAAAAAAAAAAAGAAACAAAAAGAAAAAAGAAAGAAAGAAGAGCTAAAAATTCAGTATTCACTCTAATCAAAACATAAGATATGTGAAATATAGGCAAAGACTTTCTTGGCCAGGCAACTAAACTAAACTAATGAACTAATGACAAGTCACTAGCCAGGTGTAACCCCCACCCCCAATAAAACAAAAACAAATAAAACACTTTTTTTTTTTTAATCCGTGTGTTAGCTAATACTTTCTTTATGGTGATGAGCAGCTTATTTAGCAACAAGTTCAAAGCAGTTACCTACAAATATTGTAATATGCCCAGAAGATGACACAGGAATCAATTTAACCCACATGATTACCACATTCTCTCTGCTCACTTGAGAATACACACCACAGTTATTACTATAAATGACAAAAAATTTTTCTCTAAATGGGGTAAAAACCTTCTCCTGGTATATACATTCATCTTTATAACATTACTTGAACTTATCTTTTCTTCTTTCTCCTCACATTTTATGACTTCAAATCATTTTTCATGTCCTTTCATCTGTTAATAACAACTACAATTCACTGAATACTAACTTGGATGGACACTTAACATTTATTATCTTATTAATCTCTCCAAAATCCCTGAAATGGCTAAAACCACATTGCTTTGTTTCTAAGATGCACTTTTTTAAAAATCACATCAACACTTCTGTAACCAGGAAATCTTACAATTGGCTACAAATGATGAATACTTTGATGAGGAAAAGCCTCATCATTCCAAGCAGCCTTAGAAATTAAGGACATACACTTTCAACCCCGTTTGATAGGTGAGCAGCTTGCCCCAGGTCTGCTAGGTAATCTGAGAGGAAGTATCTGGCGTCCAGTCTGTCTGAGATAACTCCAAAGGCCATTCTGCCACCTTTTGTTCACAACACAGCACCTGATACCACACAACAGCCCAGGTACAACATGGCAGGCAATCAATAACGACTTGTTTAAGTGAATCTCACTGCTGTCTGCCTTCCCGATCCTCTCCCAAGTGAACTCTTTCTTAGAGATCTTTCTTCCAAAAATCTCCTAGAATACTTCTTGTTGGGCAAATTGACCTATTTACAGCCTCATACCCTGAGCAACTATCCTCCCAGTATCTGAGCCTTTGTCCACTGCTGCTGTTACATATGGAATAGGCCAAACTTTCTTCTGCCCTCCTTACTAAATCTCACAAAATAAGCCTCTCTCAGGAAATATTCCCTGATGACTATCACTGTTTTCCAATGTATTAGAATCCAAGACCTAGTGGTTAGTAATTGTTACAGGGTGACAAGATGAGAATTGGAAGAGTCATTATTTCCCTTTCCCTAAAGAGATGTCCCATCAACAAGTGGATCTTCCTACAGGACTCTATGTTTAAAATGAACTTGCCACAGGTAATCAGGAAGCTTAAGTATCAATAAATGGATAAAAATGAATGAATAAACAGATGAAGAGATGTATAACAGTGGCATCTAATGCTCATGAAATGCCTACTATGTGGTTGGCATAAACACTAGATGTTTTCATCCCCATTTACCAATGAGGAAACAGAAGCTCCGAGAGGGTATGTAATTTGCCGAAGGTAAAAAAACTAGTGAGTGGACGAACCTGGTTTAATTAACTCCAAATTCTGTGTCTTTCCACTATGCCAAGCAATACAGAAGCTGAGAGGAATACACAAACCCTGAGTCAGCACTCTGGTAGTTAGGGAGAATGTTCCCAAAACCAAAGATGTAATGAAGATTAGGGAAGATTCTTTTATCTGTGGTAATCAAGTCAGCTCCCTGAAAAAAGAAACCCTCTATCTGGAGGGAGCACAATCCCCATCATCCCCTCCAAAACATATACACATATACACACACACACACACACACACACACACACACACACACACACACACACACAGAAAAACCCAAGTCTCCCAGCACTTTGGTCATAACTCAAGGGAGAAATGGAGAACTCCTTTGTTACTAGAAACCACTGCTTACAAGAAGCAGGTCCCCTTCTGATATGGTTGTTATCCCTTGTTTATGCAGTGTCATAGAGAGCAAGAGGTAACTGGTTTATCACCTCTGTTGCACCCCATTGTTTTGTCCAACAGAAATCATGGAAAGTACATAGAGAATAACTGAAGGCAGCTCAGTACTATACGTGCCAGTTTTAATATCTTTGTTTCATAAAGATGGTAAGAAAAAAAATGGCAAATCAGCTTTTTTCTCTGCAATCCCTTGACCTGTCTTCACATAGTATATGTATTTGAAATGCCCACTATACCTATAGATTATCTAATTGACAACCATTCCACATTCTGAAAAGGAATTTTTCAGCAACATGGTTATCAAACAGATTTCAAAAGAAATAATTCAGTTATTGATATTATTAATCAAAATAGATAGTAAGAGAAATAAACCAGATTTCAGCTATAGAATATAAGTCACTGCCAAACAATGCTAATGTGGATCATGTGGGTTAACAATACGGAAGCTGAAGGAACTGGCAGAGGCTTCTGAAAACTTTGTTCCTTTCTCATGGCCAGCATGTAAAACTCAAAATTAACCATAGGTACACAACTACTGATTGCCTAGGGAAAGGAAGTGAGCTCAATTTGCACAGTCTTGGGCAGGTAACCATTCTCTGCATTGTAGAAAGTATGAAAGGTAGACATGATTTTCTTATGTTAACCAGTGAAACTGATCTTATTGAGGTCCCCAATGACTACCATGTTCCTAAAACCAAGATGAATAATGGCCGTCCAAAAATACCAAGTCCTAATACCTGTAACATGCTAAGTGCTACCTTATTTGGAAAAAGAATCTTTGCAGATTAATTAAATTAAGGAATTGAAATAAGGAAATTACCCTGGATTATCCAGGTAGGCCCTAAGTGCCATTATAAGTGTCCCTATAAAAGAGGCAAAGTGAGTTTTGAGAGAACAGACAGAAAGTGATGTGAAGACAGAAACAGAAAATAAGAGTGACACAGCCACAGCCCAGGAATGCCAGAGAACCAGGAGAAGCTGGAAGATGGATCTCTTAGAGACCCCAGAGAGAGGCTAGCCCTGCTGTATTTTGTATAGAATTCTAACCTTCCAATTGTGAGAGAATAAATTTCTGTTGTTTTCAAGCCATCAAATTTGTTATAGCATCCTCAGAAAACTAATATGCAAGGTTTATGTCTCTGATATCATCTTACTCTGCCTCTTAGCAGTATTCAACCCAGATAACTACCCTTGAAACTCTTCCTTTTACCTTCTTTTCACTCTGGTCCTAAATCAAAACTAAACCCACCCACCACCCACTATTCCTCTCACCTAACCACCCCGTCTTAGCCACTTCTGCTGGCTTCCTCCTCCACTGCAAGACTGGAGGTCCCAGGACTCAGTCCTCAATCCTCTACTTCTCCCTTAGTGATTACATACCTTAAATACTAAATCTATACATCAAAGACCAGCAAGGCTTAACCTTCAGCCAAAACACCTTCACCTTGCTCCAAACTCATACATCTGACTATCTGACCTCTCAACATTCTACTCAACTTATCATTTCAAATTAGAGCTCTCAATATTCTCTTCAAATTTGCCATCCAATCTTCTCTACCTTATAAATGGCAACATTATCTTTTCAGTTGCTCAAGCCAAAATCCTAGGAACCATTTCTGATTCCCTTCTTTCCTGCATACAAAATAAAGGCATATCGTGTTTTATTGCATTTCACTTCACTGCACTTCACAGACATTGTGTTTTGTTGTGTTTTGTTTTGTTTTTTACAAATTGAGGGTTTGTGGCAACTCTGTATGAAGCAAGTCTAACATCATTTTTCCAACAGCATGTGCTTACTTTGTGTCTCTGTATCACATTTTAATTAAGACACGTACATTGTTTTTTTAGACATATGCTATTGCACACTTAAACTACAGAGGAGTAAAAATAAAACTTTTAGATGCACTGGGAAACAAAATATTCATGTGACTCGCTTTATTGTGATATATGCTTTACCACAGTGGTCTGGAACCAAACCCATAATATCTCCAAGGTATGCCTCTACTTAGCAGGATCCAGTAGCCCTACTTCCAAATTATTTAGACCTCAAATTTACCCACTTTCTCCCTCTCCACCTCTTCCATTCTGACCACAATTAACTCTCACCTAGACCAATGTGAATGACTTTTAACTGTTGTTCTCCCCACACTCACTCCTGATCCCTTACCATGATTTTCCACACAGCAACCACAATCTTTAAAAAAAATAAAAATTAAAAAAAAAAAAACATTTCATGCTCTTTCTTGCTTAATGTCATCCAACAATTTCCTATTGCATTTAGTATAAAATTCAAACTTCTTACCAAAGCCTCAAAGCACACTTGCGATCTGGCTCTGCCAATGTCCCCTCTTCATCTCTTACCATTTTGCCTCTCTCACCACATTCCAATCACAGTGGCCTTTCTTCTGCTCCCAGAATATGTTGTAGAGCTCTTCCATGCTGTTCCCTCTATCTCCAAACCACAGTTAAGACTGAATCTTTGTCACTCAGGTGCTGGATCAAACCTCCTCAACAGGCTATCCCCTAACCATCCAATTTAAATCAGTACTTTTCCTATTTTAATTTCTTCACAATACATCATTCTCTGTTTTCTCACATGTATAACAGTTACCTCCCATCACTAGAAGGTAACTGTCATAAGAGCAAAGACCTTCTGGTCATTCTTGTTTGGTGCTTATTAAGCACCAAATAAGTATTTGTTTAATGAAGAAATGAATCCTCTCTTAGAGTCATGAACCACGAAAAATCTAAACAGGTTTTCAAAATATATTTTGTAAAGGTCATTCAAATGCCACCTAGAGGACAGGACATTTCAGCTTGACACCTCTTAGGAGCTCTGTCATACTGTACCACCTACAACTGAAGACAATGCCATCCTGGATACCTGGACATGCACTGTCACTCAGAAGATAACAGGTAGTAGAAAACTGTCAGAAGTTTCTTTCCAATGGGATGGAATTAGGAAAAATTTAAATTTTTTTCTTCATTTACTATTTTCTGATTTTGAAAATACATGTTCCTCATATAGAATTTAGAAAAATAAAAGCAGCACTTAAGCAAAAACTAGACCATTTATAGTCTTACCTCCCCCAAATAAGAATTGTTAACATTTTGAAATTCTTCCTTCTCATGAATAGATATACATAATTAAGAATTTATTATATTTAACTGCATTGGTAAAGTTGTATGATAGGTTCACAAGTGTTCATTCTATATGCCTCATAACTTATACATTATGTATTTTCTTTTGTACATAGCCAATAGTTCCTAAATAAATGCAAAATAAAAATATATATATTTCCTATTTTTCACTTTACATTTAATGACATTTCCCATGACATTAAATAGTCTTCAAAAACACTTTTGTTTCTCTGTGATAGTCCATTACACATAATATTATAGTCACTTTTACTATCAGTCTTTTTCCTAGGATTTTTCTATTATAAATAATGCTATTATGAGCATATCGGGACATAAATATTTGTTCATAAATCTTTTTCTAAATGACTTTCTTTAAACCTAACTCTGAGAAGGGGAATTGCTACATGTTTTTGTAAATATTGGTTAAGAACTTCCAAATTACTTTCCAGATAAGTTCTACCAGGGTACAACTCTCACCAGAGGCATCTGAAAGTACTTTCTTCAATACAGCCTCACCAACAATGAGTATTTTATGACTTTTAAATCTGTGGTTGATGGGGGAAAAAGTTATTTTGCTTTAATTATGTGTTGCATCCTGGCTAATTCTAAAAACTTCTTATTTATAATATATTACTGACTACAAATCATCTCCCTCCCCCACCCAGGGAAAGTGGATGAACATATATACCACCCACCCCACACAAACACAGAAGCCAAGCCCCAAAAACCATTTTAATACTAATATGAAATACAACCCACCCCTGTCACCATATCAATGCTCCTCAACATTTTTTTCCCTACAATGAGGAAGAGCCTGGGACATAAGAAAAAGAAGAGGAGAACAAAGAAAACCAATACACAAATATGACAAGCCCTTCCAGTCTAATGGTTCCTAAAACTTCTCTAGGTTAGGCAAGGATCATAAAACCAAGAAATCTATTCTTAAAGAGGGAACCAATCTGTAAAAAGAGACTACTCACAGTTTCTAAATCAAGCTCCTTTACTAACTGTCCTAGTTGGCTAATGCTGCAGAATGCAAAACACCAGAGATGGACAGGCTTTTATAAAACGGGGGTTTATTTCACTACACAGTTACAGTCTTAAGGCCACAAAGCATCCAAGGAAACACCTCAGCAATCGGGTACCTTCACCGGAGGATGGCCAGTGATGTCCGGAAAACCTGTTAGCTAGGAAGGCAGCTGGCGTCTGCTCCAAAGCTCCGGCCTCAAAACGGCTTTCTCCCAGGACGTTCCTTTCTAGCAAGCTTGCTTCTCTTCAAAACATCACTCCCAGCTGCACTCAGTTAGTCTCCTCTCTCTGAGTCAGCTCATTTATATAGCTCCACTGATAAGGGCCCACCCTGAATGGGCAGGGCCACGCCTCCATGAGAACATCTCATCAGAATCATCTCCCACAGCTGGGTGGGGCACATTCGAAGCAAATCCAACCAGCACCAAAAACGTCTGCCCCACACAAGACCACAAAGATAATGGCATTTGGGGAACACAATACATTCAAACTGGCACACTAACCTAGAGGAAAAAAAGAGAAGGAAGAAAGAGAGGGAGGGACGGAGGAAGGGGAAACGACATGCTTCCTCCACTGTAAAAATAATCACAGTTGCCTTAAAGGTAAGATTAAGGCAATTTACTTAGATAAGCTAAGTAACAATCTGCCTGCCACCATTTACCCTTAAAACCAGGAAGTTTAACTTCTACAACAGCTAGGAAGCAACAAATAGTTCTACTAAATCATCACTCCCTGCTCACCCCAGGCAAACAAGAAAAAGGCCAGTTCAAATGCATTACATGCCAGATGGCAATGACAAAGGAAGCATTCAACAATACATCCAGCCTGTCTGAACAGTTACACATCACTCTAAATCATTGAGACAATGTCTTAATGTTTTCTTTTTAAGGAAATATTACAAAGGAAAAGATGGAGCTTTTAATAAAGATTATTTTCTAGAACGAAGTAACACGGGTTGCGCTCACTTTTTAAAATAACTTCAATGTAACGATTTAGATTCAGGTGAGGTATTTGAATTACTAGTGTCTTAACATTTTATAACCAAACTTAAGGACAGCCAAGGACACAGTATATATCTCTGATTTTCTTGTTTTAAGTCCCTGAACTAAAAAGACACACAGACGTAAAAAGTCACATTATCAACTGAGGCCCTGTACACATTAGTAAAAGCTTAGGCCAGCTCTATCTAACAATTAAAAAGAAGATGAGGCATGGTCATCTGTAAATCTGTCAAAAGAAGGAAAACAAAAATCAAAAGGTCAAAGGCCTTGTAGAAAACAAGAGAAAAAAAAAAATAACTGAATTATAATGTCAAATAGCTTTTCCACATGTGAAACTTGACACACTGTATATACAGTGGTTGCAGCTGTCTTACCATATATGCCCAAATACAAGTGGGGAATTACTTCCCCAAAATTATCCTTCAGAAAGAAGGAATTGCTTTACAATTGAAACTTTCATTTTGAGGTAGACGTCAATTATTTTACACTAAATATGAAAAAAAAAAAAGTGTCACAAACACTGAAAGTGAAAAATTCAATATCAAAAGAAGACGACAGTGTCAATGGAATCACTGTAAAGGAACATTTGTCTAATCAGTCTATCAAAGGTATTATTAGACAGTGAGCTCTTATCAATGGGCAGAAACACGGAGATCTAAAAGAAGCTCAAGCAGCACTAGTATTGGAAGCTCTGTCAAAATTTTTAACCAAAACAGGCTTTTTAAAAAAAGAGGAAAAATAAACAAAGATTTACCATTTAATTCTGAAGTATGATCTAGCAATTAAAAGAGATAGATGACACTGACAAAGGGCTTCTGAAGATCATTCAGAAATCACCATAAAAGACTTGGAATGGTAGAGACATTGCAAATGAAATCAAAATTGGTGCCAATTCTTCAAATGTTAAATGAATGAAAAATTGTGGCTTGGGATAAAATTTCCAGTAATAGCAACATTCACAGATTTTTAAAGTGCACAGCATTACACATCTCAAACAATGTGTAAGGAAGTGACTACAATGTCTTCTGAAAACCATGGCCAATAACAGAGAAGTTAAAAGCAACTAATAAAAACCCAAGCTAACTTCAAACTCAATGGTGAGAAACTGACGCTTTCCCTCTAAGATCAGGAACAAGACAAGGATGACCATTGTCACCACTGCTATTAAACATGGGGCTAGAAGTACTAACTAAAGCAATAAGGCAAAACAAAGAAATAAAAGGCATCCAATTTAGAAAGACAGAAATAAAACTTTCATCTCTTGCAGATGACATGATCCTGTACTTAGAAAATCCAGAATAAATGACAGCAAAGCTATTTAAGCTAATAAGCAAGTTCTGGGACCCAAGATTAACATGTAAAAATCAATAATGTTTCTATTCAATAGTAATGAGCAATCTGAAGAGGAAATCAAGAAATAAAAAATGTTTACAATAGCACCTAAAAGAATCAAATATCTAAGAATAAACCTAACCAAGGTTGTAAAAGACTTGTACACAGAAAACTACAAAACACTCCTAAAAGAAATCAAAGAAGACTTGAATAAACGGAAAGACATCTGTGTTCATGGATTCTAAATGTCATTAAGATGTCAACTCTACCCAAATTGACCTACAGATTCAATGTAATACCAATAAAAATTTCAACAGACTACTTGGCAGAAATGGAGATGCTAATGATCAATTTTCTTTGGAAAGGTAATGGGCCTTGAATAGCCAAAAACATCTTGAAAAAGAAGAATGAAGTGTGAGGTAACATGCTTCCTGACTTCAAAAGCATATTATAAAGCGGAAGTGCTCAAAAGTATGTGGTCAAAACTGGCATAAAGATAGGCATATTGATAGATGGCATCAAACTGACAGAAACAGACCCTCAGATCCACAATCAGTTGATTTCTCATAAGGCTTTCAAGTCCATTCAACTGAGGCAGAACAGTCTTTTCAATAAACGGTGTTGAGAGAACTGTATATCCATAACCAAAAGAATGAAAGAAGACCCCTATCTCACATCTTATTCAGAAATTAACTGGAAATGGATCAAAGGCACAAATACAAGATCCAGTATCATAAAACTCCTAGAAGAAAATGTAGGGAAACATCTTCAAGATCCAGTAATGGGCAGTAGTTTCTTAGACTTTACATCCAAGACACAAGCAACGAAAGAAAAAATAGATAAACTGGAAATCCTCAAAATTAAATACTTCTGTGCTACAAAGGACTCTGTCAAAAGGGTGAAAAGGCAGTCAACTGAAGGGAGAAAATATCTGGAAACCATGTATCTGGTAAGGGTTTGATATCCAGTACGTATAAAGAAATCCTACAACTCAACAATCAAAAGACAACCTAGATGCCAGTGTATGGCCCCATCCAGATGGCAGAATAGGAGAGGCTTCTCCTGTGTGGAAGAACTAGAGAAAAGGCAGACAACGACCGGGACAGTGGTTCCAGGGTACAAGAAGCCAGAGAAGGACCTCTACAATATATAGTGAGGGCTTGGATGAAACAGTGGAGAAATTAAGTCTGAATGGACGTGGTGAGTTTATTCAACTGGGACCGCTGCTGATGCTGGCAACTGCAAACTGGCTGGCCAAGCAGGGGAGGGAGGAGCTGTCCACTCCCAAACACCCATCTCAGCAATTAGCTGGGAAGATAATCTTTCTCAGCCTTGTGGCCTGGCGCTCCCATGACAGAAGTCAGGAACCAAGGGACCTGTACTGGCTGTACACAGAAAACTTGGTGCATTTACTCTTCCTCGGGATATACCCAGAAGATCTGAAAGCAGGGAAACGAATAGACATTTGCACATAGATGTTCACAGCAGCAATATTCACAATTGCCACAAGATGGAAACAACCCAAGTGTCCATCAACTGCTGAATGGATAAACAAAATGTCGTGTATATATATATAGGATGGAATATTATTCAGCAGTGAGATGGACTGCTGAAGCATGCAACAGGGATGAACCTTGAGGACACTATGTTAAGTGAAATATGTCAGACACAAAAGGACAAATACTTTATGATCTTAACTGATATGAATTAATTATAATATGTAAATTCACAGACATAAAATATAGAATATAGGTTAGCAGGATATAGAATGAGGATAAGGATTGGGAAGTGGTTGCATAATATCTGCAGAATGTTTAACTAGGGTGAACTTACACATTTGAAATGGACAGAGGTGACTGTAACATGTTATTTTGGGAATAATTAATAGTGTTGAATGGTGTGTGAGTGTGGCAGAAAGGAGAAGTTTAAAGTCATGTATGTCTCCAGAAGGAAAGCTGGAAGTTAAAATACGGGAATCTCTAACACAGTGAATCTTGTGGTGGACAATTCCATGATTAACTATACAAACATAAAAGAGTTCTTTCATGTCCTAGAGCAGATGTACAACACTATCACAAGGAGTAATAATAGGGGAGTAAATGGGGGGAAAATGTACCTAATGCAAACTATGGACTATAGTTAACAGTAGTATTTTAATACTCTTTCATAAACAGTATTATTCCACACCAATAATATGGGTCAATAATAGGGGGAGTAGGTGGGACAAGATTTCCAGGGATGTTAAGTCTCCCTAGAAATATGAGACATGACTCCCAGGGATGAGCCTGGCCCTTGCACTGTAGGATTATTTTCCCAAAAAGGGAAATAAAATTGCAGGGGCTAAGAAATTTCAAATAGCATTGAGAATCATTCTAGATGTTATTCTTATGCAAATTTCAGTCAGATATTGCAAACTGCCACAGTATGCCAAGCCCCAAACAACAGTGTTCCTGAAAACTCTAAGAAAAAAATACCCTGAGGTCAGTCTTGCTCCTGCTTCTGTTTAGACCATGTGTACTAAAATTTCTCATCCAGTTTGGTTATTTTTTTTCAGAGTAGAAGCCTTTCACAACAAATTCTTCCTTGCTAGAAGCTACACTCCTGTTCCCTAGACTCAACCAGCCACCCTCAATAGATTAGTCAGAGACTTCTATGCTCTCACAAGTAGGGCCTGCAACCCAGTGAGAGCTTGAAGCAGCTACAAATGGCGGACCATCAGTCCAAATTCCCTTAAGATTAAGGGGAGCTAGAGCTCTTTAAGAGGAAGTTGAGGCAGGCTTGAAATTAGGGCATGGCCGACTGATAAGCCAAGGGCAAATTTCAAGAAGCAATCAGGCAGCAAGGAGAAAAATATCTCTGAGAAGAGCAGCAATAAACAGCAACTAGGAACAATGGAACCCATGTGAGCCAGTCATCTATGATCCAGCAACAACAAAGGAGGGAGAAGGGTGGGCCAACAGACCCCACTGAGTAAGTCATCTAAGATCAAGCATCAAGTAAGGAGGAGAATGGGGAGAGTCATAAAATAGTTAATAAAAATTACAAAATTAAAAAAAATCTATAAAAGCAGATTGTCCCACAGTGCCAGGGCCTCTTGCCTCTTGCCTCTATCTTCTTGTGGGGATGCCCACGTGTTCTTTCACATCATGCATACTGCACTTAATGAACTTTCTGTCTGCTTACTAGAAAAAAATAATAATAATAATAATGGGGGGATAAGGAGTATAGGAGGATTAGGGTTTTCTTTTTATTTCTTTAATGGAGTAATGAGAATGTTCTAAATTTGACTGGGGGATGTATGCACAACTATGTGATGATACTGTGAGCCAGTGACTGTATGTACTCATCACATGGTTTATATAGCATGTGAATATATATGAATAAAATACATTTTTTTAAGAATGTAAGTTCCAAAGACATTGATACCTGATAAGATGTATAGGAAGCTGAATAAATCTGTTTGATAAAATGAGTGTGGAAAAGTAATATTTCTGAATTTATATTAGAAATTTATACAAATAAACATTTCTAATAATCAGTGATCTTAACCATGCATGTGTGGTTACTGTTGGGAGAAAATGGATGAAGGATATTCAAGAGCTCTCTGTATTATTTTCTTCACACAACCACAAGTGAATCTACAGTTATCTTAAAATAAAAAGATTTTTTTTAAATATGCATGTGCATTTAATTAGACATTTGACAATTTTATCTACACTCCTACATGTCTATATTTAAGTTGACAAAAACACCTTTCTTTTCCTTATTTAGAGATGGAGAATTGCCTGCTTTCTACAACTACTCAGATGCAAATATGTATGATATTTTAGGAAATTCAAACTATACATTAGACTGATGCTCAGCCAAATTCACTTTAGGAGTAGAGAAAATACAGGAAAAATAAAAGACTAGGTTCACTGTTTTCTACCTACCTAGAGAAATTTTATACAAGTTAATAATTAAATGATTATTAAATTTCTCATAAATTTCCCATTCTTTTTTTAAAAATATTTTTTTCAGAATTCTACATCAATGTAGGGCACTTTCTGGGGTGACGAAAATGTTCTACATCTGATCTGGGTAAAAATTACATAGGGTGTACCTTTGTCAAAATTTATTAAGTTATACACTGAAATTCATGTGTTTTACTATATGTAAATTATACCTCAATAAAGCAATGTTGGAATAAAAAACAAATTTTTAAAATTCCATACTACAATAAGTATTACCATTGGTCCATTAAAAAGTCATTGTCCTTTTCCCAGGAAAGCAACACACAGAAGATTCACCAACCATTTGGTACCATAAGAAAAGCCCAAAAACTAAACTCAGAACAAATAAGTTTCATGGAGAGACCACTGAGACATTACATGTCCTAACTTTACTCCTGGCTATCATGCTGCTGTTACAAAGGGGTAGGGGTAAAGGGATACTACCATTTATGGAAGTCAGTTTTTTTCACCAAATAGTGATCAAAATAATTAAATGGCTATGAAACCTCTGTAATGGGTTAACAATTCTTCTAAAGAACCACTTCTACTAAGGCAAAATACTGAGCTTTGCATTTTACACCATTTTTGCAACCATCATTACATACAAAATGTTGAGGAATTACATATGCACCTATCGAAAAAGTAGGAAATATTTCTGCTTCATCCTGGTAAAGTGTACATTCATCTCTTTTCATTATTAAGAATTTAGGCTTCCAGGCAGATGCATTCACTTATCCATATTTATGGAAAATCAGATGGAATATAGGATAATTTTAATGAAAGATGATAAGTAAACCTAGGGTATATCACTAGATCTTTCTTCATCAGAAATGACTCACGAAACTGGGAAATGATAGTTACTAAAGTTCAAGCTACAAGATTAACAGGCAAGCAAGGACAGCTATATGATTAGAAAGAAAATCACAAGGTACTTAATGATAGCTGGAAAACAGCCAAGAAAAAATAAAAGTACAAGATGCAACCTGTCTGTCAGGGATTGATTTAGGTGATGAATGTACAACTATGTAATGGTACTGTGAACAATCGAATGTACGATTTGTTTTGTATGACTGCATAGTATGTGAATGTATCTCAATAAAATGAAGATAAAAAAAAAAAAGGATGCAACCTGTCAGTTCTTGACACTCAGTTAAGATGCAAGTACCAACAAAACATCTACAAATCATGTAGGAGGTGTGGCAGCCCAGAGCCCCTTCAGGAAAGTAAACACTCCTCCCCCCGGGGGGATGAATGTTACAAAAGAATTGATTATATCTTAGTTTTAAACACTAATCTTAGTAAAACATCAGGTTTTATGCCCTTTTAATGATTATTCTAGAGATCTGTTTTCCTCATACTATACAGAATGTCTTTATCCTAAAACCACAAATTACTGCTCCCCAACACCACCCCACAATCCTATTCCTCACAGAGTACTAAACATCCAGATTGGCTACCACCAGAGAACCTGTTCTTAAGTCCCAAAAATCAATGTCTACTTCTGTGCCTGGTGTTAGATTCCAGAATAAGAAACTAACATGTAGAAGGAGTTTCTAACCCAAGGGCCCCGCAGCTTATCTCACAGAAAACAGGTGTCCCATATATTAAAGAATGAAGGCTGTTCAAAGCTGTTCAAGGCTGTTCCAGCCACAGTGGCCCCTCAAAGGGGGGTAAGGCAAGGTCAGATATGTCTATAAGATGAAAAACCAAAAAGGCCTCCTCTCCCTAGTTAGATAACGCAGCCGCTTTCCTAAAAAGAATATTGTCTCCGAACTCTACCAACCAATTAGCCCAAAACTAGATACACACTTACCCAATCGAGGCACAGAACATCACAGCAGATACCCTACCCAACGTGGGTTCCTTTTTTTCGTTAAAAAATGCTGCTCTCAGATAGAGAGCTGGAGCCATTTCTCTTTTCTTTCTTTTCTGCTGGCTCCCACCTGCTTTCTCTTCCTCTAATAAACCTTAAACTCTCTACTTAAACCATGACTCGCCGCATTGTATGGATTCTTGAACGGCTCCAGACCTATCATCTGGCATGTTTTTTGGACTCATAACAGCCCCAGCCTGTGCTCAGCACAAACTCGATATGGGCCCGAACAGAAGGAGAAGCCAATATCTAGTAAGATACAAAAACAAGAAAAATAAAGATGTGCAGGTAAAGTTACTGGAGAAGCCAATATCTAGCAAGATACAAATACAAGAAAAATAAAGATGTGCAGGTAAAGTTACTGATATTAAAAAACAAACATTGTTTGGCCCCACCTTCATCAAGACTGCAGAGTGAGAAGCTGATCAAGACAGGAGAGAAGCTTCAGGGTTCCTTCCCGCCATAGAGGCTTTGAAAAAAAGAAACAAGAACTAGCAGGAATTATCTTTCTCAAGGTTATAGAAAACAATCAAAGGATTGCAGCAACAAGGCTAGTATTGAAACAAATACAAAAAGCCACATAACAGAACCATGGTCTACCAGTGACATCATCAACATGGTGACGTAAACAGCTACTGAAAACCTCTCCCCAGAGATTCAGCAAAAAAAAAAAAAGAGGACAATTCGCACTTGTTCAAAACTCTGGAGGAAGGGATAAACTGAGAAGGATCCCACAAATGGTGAATCAAAGAAAGAGAAAAACATCAGGTAGGAAACTTTTGTTGCAAACTGGATGGTACACTCCCCTCCCTCTCAATGAGTCCCACCCAGCCTGGTCAAAGAGGCAGCAGCAGGATCCCTCCCACTTCCCACCAGGCACACAGACTATAAAATCTCTCAAAGCCATGAGACAGATCCCCAGCCATATCCAGACTCTAAGACACCAGCCCACAGAGACCCATGGAGAAACCTGAGCAACAAGGAACAGCAAAATACAAAAGGGCAGTAAGGAAAAGCTTTCAAAATGGAGGTATCAGGGAAGGGACTACAAAATCTTCCCTAAAAGCAGAAAAGAGCCAGGCAGAAACTATCCAAATCAACTGACCCAGGGGACAGGGGAAGACATTTCAAGGCCCAGATCAGTAAGGTATGAAGAGTCGGAGAAAACGTGGACAGAGACTGTGTGCATCTGGGTGCCACAAACCCACCCATGAGGGAAATAACAGCGGGAGGCCCAATCCTTGCCTGGTGGACAGCTGCAGACTGGGGCACTGAGGGAATCCTCCACTGCAAGTAAAGTGAGGGGCACAACCCCACACTGAACAAGATTTTGGCCTGCGAAGTGAAGGCACAAGAACCCCTGCCCAGACAGACGGGGCAAGAGCTCCAGGAGGTACACATCTTCTCAGGACAACTGAATCACAAAGCAGAGCCACCTGCTGGGCAGGCCAGAGAGCGCAGGGGAACTGCAGAACTTTTCTGAGCCTCTCCAGACCCTATCCCAGGCCCACTGGAGATGGTCTACATACACCCCTGCAGGGGTAACTGGCCCTGCAGTGGCTGAGAAATATGGACACCACAACTATCAAAGCAGTGCACTAATACAAACCCCAACAACTACTAAACCCAAGTCAAGAAAGAGAAATCATTCTTCAGAATAGAGCATCAAGATAATAAGATTACCAAATAACAGCAAAAAACCACAAGGCATACTGCAATCAAGAAGAAATGGCCCAGTCAAAGGAACAAATCAAAATGTCAGAAAAGATACAGAATCTGGAACAACTAATCAAAGATGTGCAAAAATTTCTCATTAATCAAGTCAAGTAAATGAAGGAAAATATACAAAAAGAAATAAAGGATATTAAGATGACACTAGAAGAGCATAAAAGAGAATTTGAAAGGATAAACAGAAAAATAACAGATGATGGAAATAAAAGACACTGTACATAAACTTAAAAATATACTGGAAACACACAATAGCAGATTTGAAGAATCAGGAGAAAGAATCAGCTAGCTAGAAGACAGATCAACCAAGTCTGAAGAGATAAAACAACAAATGGACAAAAAAGAGAAAACTTTGAGCAGTGTCTCAGGGAAGTGATTGACAACACCAAGTGCACAAATATATGCATCATCAGTGTCCCAGAAGTAGAAGGGAAAAGGGCCAGGAAAAATATTCAAAGAAATAACTGCTAACAATTTCCCTTAAAAAAAAAAACATAAATATGAAAATTCAAGATCAATGTATACTAAACAGAATAAATCTGAATAGACCTACTACAAGAATCATGGTAATCAGACAGTCAAATGCCAAAGAGAAGGAGAAAATTCAGAACGCAGCAAGAGAAAAGTGACTCACCACACACAAAGGAAGCCAAATAAGACTAAGTGCTAATTTCTCATCAAACACCATGGAGGAGAGAAGGCAGTAGTATGATATATTTAAGATACTGAAAGAGAAAAACTGCCAAAAAAGAACTCTCTAGCCAGCAAAACCTGATATGGAAAACATCCTCCTCCTGAGATCTGGGCCTTGTCTGGACTGGGAAAATCTGATTGGAGTTGATCATTTCTGGGGAGAGCCCCTTACAGAAAGGTTACATAGAGGCAAGGCAAGAACCAGAAAAACAAGAGCTGAAAAAACCTGGTCAACTGAACAAAAGCTATGTTAGAGGTCTAGAATAAGTTGAACTGAATACCAAACAACAGATAGAGAAAAAAGCCAACCAATAAGACAACCCTACGTAAAAGAGTGAAAACAAGCTGCAGAATAAGCCAATAAAGAAAATCAGATGCCTAAACAGCTAAAAGTCACAAGCCATACTAGGAAACATGAAAATATGGGCGAGTCAAAGGAACAAACTAACACTTCAACTGAGATACAGGAGTTGAAACAACTAATGAAAGATGTTCAAACAATTCTTCCAAATCAAATCAAGAAACAAAGGAAAATGTGGGGGGAAAAAAGGTGAAGAACATAAAGACACTGAATGACCATAAAGAAGAAGTCATAAGCTTGAAAAAGCAAATGGCAGAACCCACAGGAATGAAAGGTACAACAGAAGAGATGAAAAATAAAATGGAGACATAAAATAGTAGATTCGAAGAGGGAGAAGAAAGGATCAGTGAACTACAAGACAGATACTCTGAAATCATATGCACAAAAGAACAGAAAAGAGAAAAATGGAAAAATACAAGCAGGGTCTTAGGGAACTGAATGAAAAGATGAAGTGCATGAATATACATGTTATGGGTGTCCCAGAAGGAGAAGAGAAGGGAAAAGGGGCAGAAAGAATAATAAAAGAAGTAATCACTGAAAATTTCCCAACTTTTATGAAAGACATAAAATTAAAGATTCAAGAAGTACAACGAGCGACAAACAGAATAGTTCTGAATAGACCAACTCCAAGACACTTACATACATTTTATTTCCATACATTTTATGGAAAATGTATGGGAAGTCTAGTTCATTTACTGTACAACAGGATACACATTTCTCCAAAGTGCTCATGATCATTCTCTAGGATAGACTCATGTTTGGTCACAAAGCAAGTCTCAACAAATTTAGAAATACTGATATTACACAAAACACTTTCTCAGATCATAATGGAGTGAAGCTGGAAAACAGTAACAGGCAGAAGATCAGAAAATTCACAAATATATAGAGGCTAAACAACACACTCTGTGTTTAACCCAGTGCATAGGGGACGAAATTACAAGAGAAATTAGTAAATATCTTGAGGCAACTGAAAATGAAAACACAAAATATCAAAACTTATGGGATGCAGCCAAGACAGTGCTGAGGGGGAAATTTATTGCCCTAAACACCTGCATTTTAAAAAGAAGAGCAAAAATCAAGGAATTAACAGCTCACCTGGAGGAGCTAGAGAGAAAACAGCAAACTGACCCCAGCGCAAACAAAAGGAAGGAAATAACAAAGACTAGAGCAGAAATAAATGAAATTGAGAACATGAAAACAATAGAGATAATCAACAGAAACAGAAGTTGGTTCTTGGAGAAAATAAAAAAAAATCAATGGACCCTGTTCTGGCTTTCAAAATTGCTTTCTCCCAGGACATTTCTCTCTAGGCATCCGGGGTGTTCTCTTAGTTTCTCCCAGGCAAACTCTGGGCTAGTCTCCAAAGTGTCAGCAAAAATCTGTTTTGAGCAGCTGTCTCCAAAATGTCTCTCAGCTGCTCTCCAAAATGTTACTTTCAGCTGCTCTGACGTCCTTCTGTTTGTGAGCTCTTTTACAGGACTCCAGTGATTAAATCAAGACCCACCCTGAACGGGCAGGGTCCATATCTCCTTGGAAATTATCAAATCAAACATTTCACTCACAGTTGATTGAGTCATCTCCATGGAAACACTCAATCAAAGGATTTCAACCTAATCAACACTGAAAGGTCACCCTCACAAGATGGCATTCAAGAACATGGTGTTGGGGATATAACACATCCAAACCGGCACAGTCCCTTAGCTAGGCTAACAACAACAACGACAACCAAAAAAAGTGATGGAAATAAATAAAATCAGAAATGGGAAAGGGGACATAATTACTGACCACACAGAAATAAAGGAGGTAATGACAGGATACTATGAGCAACCATATGCTAATAAACTAGACAACTCAGATAAAATGATCAACTTCCTCAAAAAGCATGAACAACTAACACTGACTTGAGAAGAAACAGACAACCTCAACAACCCAATCACAAGTATTGAGATTGAATCAGTCATCAAAAATTTCCAAAAAAGAAAAGTTCAGGACCAGATGCTTCACATGTAAATTCTAACAAGCAATCTAGAAAGAATTAGTACCAATCCTGCTCCAACTCTTCAAAAAAACTGAACAAGAGGGAAAGCTACCTAACTCATTCTATGAAGCCAACATCAGACTAATACAAATGTCAAAAAATGTTACTAAAAAAGAAAATTAGAGACCAACTCTTTAATGAATATAGATGCAAAAATCATCAACAAAATACTTGCAAATTAAATCCAGCAGCACATTGAGAGAATTATACACCACGACCATGTGGGACTTATTATGCAAGGCTGGTTCAACACAACAATTAATGTAATACACCACATCAATAAATCAAAGCAGAAAAATGACATGATTGATGCAGAAAAGGCATTTGACAAAATTCAACATCCTTTCTTGATGAAAACACTCAAAAGGATAGGAATAGAAGGGACCTTTCTGAATATGATAAAGGCAATATACAAAAAACTCACAGCTAACATCATACTCAATGGGGAAAGACTGAAAGCTTTCCCTCTAAGATCAGGAGCAAGACAGGGATGCCCACTGTCACCATTGTTATTCAACAATGAGCTGGAAGTTCTAGCTAAAGCAACAAGGCAAGAAAAGTAAATGGCATCTAAATTGGAGAGGAAGAAGTAAAACTTTCACTGTTAGCATATCACATGATCCTATATGTAGAAAGTACAGAAAATTCTACAGCAAAGCTACTACAGCTATTAAATGAAAGCAAAGTGTAAGGGTACAAGATTAACATGCAAAAATCATCAGTGTTCCCATACACCAGTAATGAGCAACATGAGGAGGAAATCAAGAAAAAAATACCATTAACCATAGCAATAAAAAGAATCAAGTATTTAGGAATAAATGTAACCAAGGCCACAAAAGACCTATACACAGACACTTTTCTCAAGAGGAAATACAAATGGCTAAAAAACATATGAAAAGATGCTCAACTTCCCTGGCTATGAGAGAAATGCAAGGCAAAGCCACAATGAGATATCATCTCACACCTATACCTACCAGAATGGCCACTATTTAAAAAAACAAACAAACAAAAATTACAAGTGCTGGAGAGGATGTGAGCGAAGAGGCTTATCCACGGTTGGTGGGAATGTAGAATGGTACAGCCACTCTGGAAGGCAGTGTGGCAATTCCTCAAGAATTACGTATAGAACTGCCATATGAGCCAGCAATTCCATTACTAGGTATATACTCAGAGCAACTGAAAGCTGAGACACAAACAGACATTTGTAAACCAATGTTTACAGCGGCATTATTCATGAATGACTGTTGGAATCAGCCAATTAGCCACCGACAGATGAGTGGATAAACAAACTGTGGTATATACATATGATGGAATATTATGCAGCAGTAAGACAGAATAAAGTCACAACATAGATGAACCTTGAGGACATTATGTTGAATGAAATTAGCCAGAAACAAATGGACAAATACTGTGTGGTCTCACTAATATGAACTAACATTAATAATCAAACTTTGAGAGTTAAAGCTAAGAACAGCGGTTATCAGGAGACAGAAAGAGGGTAGAGATTGGGCATTTGATGCTAAAGGGGTTAAGAATGTTCAACAGAATTGATTGTATAGATTCAGAAATGGATACACAATGAAGTGTGATGGTAACAATATTTTAAGTACACTGAACAAAGATTACTATGAGTAAAGTTGAAAGAGGAAGGCTAGGGACATGTATGACACCAGAAGGAAAGATAGAAAATAAAGACTGGGACTATATAACATAGTAAAATACAGAGTAGTCAATGATGGTGATGAAACATACAAATATAAAAATGTTTTTACATGTCAGAAAACAAATGAATGTCAACTTTGGAAGGTGTTAAAAATGGGACGGTATTGGTGAAAGAAACATAGTCAACGAACACCAGAGTCTACAGTTAACAGTAACATTGTAATATTCTTCCATTAATTCTAACAAAAGTAATATACCAATGCATAACAGGGGGATATAACGGAGGGATGTGGGAGTTTTGGCAGTGGTGTTGTCTGACCATTTTATTTGATTTTTTTTTCTATTTTATTTTATTTTCACTTTTTATTTTTTTAATTATTCTTATTTTAATTTTTGTTTTTGGAGTAATGAATGTGTTCAAAGACTGATGCATAACTATATGATGGTATGGTGAACAACTGATTGTACATCATGGATGACTGTATGCTATGTGAATATATCTCTATATAATTGCAGAGGAAAAAATAAACAGATACAAGTATTGGAGAAGAGGTGGAGAGAGGGATGTACCTATTCACTATTGGGGGAAAGTAGATGGTGTAGCCCATCTGGAGGGTAGCGTGGGTTCTAGAAGAAGCTAAGTATCACACTGCCATAAGATCCTGCAATCTCATTATTGAGTACAGACTTACAAGAACTGAGAGCAGAGATACGAATGGACATTTGCACACTGGTGTTTTTGGCAGGAGAATTCATGATTTGCAATGGATGGAGGTGGCCTAAGACTATATCAGCTGATGAAGAGAATGGTGAACTGTGGGGTATGCATACAATAGAACATAGTGCGATTGCGAGAAGGAATGGAAGTTGTGAAGGCATCCAACTAGGTGAACGGATCTTGAGGACACCATTTTGAGAGAAATAAGCAAGAAACAAAAAGACAAACAATTTGGCGGGGCAAGATGGCGGAGTGGTGAGGAGCAGAATTTCGTCTCTCCCCTAGAGCAGCTGGCAATTCCCAAGAACTATATGAAACAGTGTTTTCGGGGTCTCCAGTAACCAGTCACACATTGGACACAAGTATGGAATTGGAGGAAAAGCTGAGATCGCAGCGAACATTGTAAGTTCCCCGGACCAGGGGTCTGGCGCCCCTCCCCACCCAGACGTCACAGACTGTCTTGCCTGCCGGCTCACTGAAAGGGGGGGAAAAAAAAACAAAAAAACAGCAATGTGCTGAGGGCAAGAAGGGAGGCTCAACCCAGCCTCATCTGCAGAATTAATTAACAAATTAATTAACTAACTTTGGGAGCTTGGGGTGCTAAAGAAGGGCTGGGCTCCGAGAAGTGGGGGCACGTAAAAGCGGGCACCCATTCCCAGACTCCAAAAAAGCCATTTTTTTTTCCCCTACATTTTGTCCCTTCTGGCTTCTCACTGATCCCTTATCTTTTTGCATTTCAATAGCCCCCAGCAGGGGTGGAACTGAAGCCATTGGAGAGTAATTATCAGACAACAGCCCAAAGCATATCTTTAAATGCTCTATTCTGACACTGACAAAACTTCCAGGCTGGGGAAAGACTTTTAAAAAAGACTCTTTTTTTTTTTTTTTTTTTTCCTTTTTTCTTTTTCTTGATTTCTTTTTGGCATTTTTTTTTCTTTTAAATATAAAAGTAACATATGTGGTTATTTTCTATCAGAAAGCCCAGGTTGAGGTACTAGGCTGGGCTTGGGGGGAGACAGAGTACCCACAGTTCCGTATTCATTACTGAAGGTCTCCACCCCCGTCTTTAATTGGCAACTCAGGCTGACCAAGGAATCTACCTGGAGAGGCCCCAAAGAGGACAGAGGAGAAGGGAATAGTGCCCCTGAGAGACAACTGGAGTTCTAAGGATTGGGAGAGTAGAGGGAGGTCCAGCTCAACTGGCAGTCCTCCTTCTGGGAATTCAGACCCCAGGGGCTGGAATTCAGATTCCCGCTTCAGTCAGCCACGCTCCTGACAGGATCAGAGTCACCAGGAGAACTAAAGGCTCCATATCTCCTTACAGTGGTGGGGGAGCTGCGGGCTGGCCAGCACCACCTGCTGGACAGGAGAGGAAAAGCACCAATTCTAAAGGCCTCATAGGAGGGTCTCATTCTCAGGAAAACTCCATAACCTCCCAGTGAGACCTGGGCCTCACTACACTGGGAAAATCTGACTAGGGTCAACCATATCTGAGGAGACCCATTCACAAAAAGGTTACATAGAGGCAGAGCAAGAAACAGAAAAAACAAGAGGGGAAAAATTCTGATCAACTAAATAGAACCTAACTTAGAGGTCTAGAATAAGTTGAACTGAATAACAGAGGCCAGAGAACAAAGCCAACCAACAAGAAAACCACTAGGTAAAAGACAGAAAACAAGCTCCAAAATAAACTAATCAAGAAAATCAGATGCCTAGACAACTTAAGATAACAAGCCATACCAGGAAACACGAAAACATGGACCAGCCAAAGGAACAAACTAATAGCTCAGCTAAGACACAGGAGTGGAGGCAACTAATGCTAAATAAATTTGATGAAATGAAGGAAGATATAGCAAAAGAGCTGAAGGATATAAAGAAGACACTGGCTGACCATAAAGAAGAATTCATAAACTTAAAAAAACAAATGGCAGAACTCATGGGAATGAAGGCCACAATGGAGGAGATGAAAAACACAATGAAGGGATACAACAGTAGATTTGAACAGGCACAAGAAAGGATCAGTGAACTGGAAGACAGGTCATTTGAATTCATACACACAAAAGAACAGATGGTGAAAAAAATGGAAAAATATGAGCAGGGTCTTAGGGAGCTGAGTGACAACATGAAACGCACAAATATACGTGTTATGGGTATCCCAGAAGGAGAAGAGAGGGGAAAACAGGCAGAAAGAGTAATAGAAGACATATTCACCAAAAATTTCCCAACTCTTATAAAAGACAGAAAATTAGAGATTCAAGAAGTACAACGTACCCCAAATAGAATAGATCCCAACAGACCTACTCCAAGACACTTACTGGTCAGATTGTCCAATGTCAAAGACAAAGAGAGGATTCTGAAAGCAGCAAGAGAAAAGCTATCCATCACATACAAGGGAAGGTCAATAAGACTATGTACACATTTCTCTGCAGAAACCATGGAGACAAGAAGACAGTGGCATGATATATTTAAGATACTGAAAGAGAAAAACTGCCAACCAAGAATTCTATATCCAGCAAAACTTCCCTTCAAAAATGAGGGAGAGATTAAAACATTTTCAGACAAACAGACACAGAGAGAGTTTGTGAATAAGAGACCGGCACTACAAGAAATACTAAAGGGAGTGCTACAGGCTGATAGGAAAAGACAGGAGAGAGAGAGTTGGAGAAGAGTGCAGAAATGAAGATTATCAGGAAAGGTAAAAGGAGAGGAAAAAATAAGATATGACATATAAATTCCAAAAAACAAAATGGTAGAAAGTACTGCCCTTACAGTAATAACACTGAACGTAAATGGATTAAACTCCCCAATAAAAAGACACAGACTGGCAGAATGGATTAAAAAACAGGACCCATCTATATGCTGTCTACAAGAAACTCACTTTAGACACAATGACAAACATAGACTGAAAGTGAAAGGTTGGAAAAAGATATTTCATGCAAACAACAAACAGAAAAAAGCGGGAGTAGCTATATTGATATCAGACAAGTTAGACTTCAAAAGCGAAACAATTAAGAGAGACAAAGAAGGACACTATATATTAATAAAAGGGTCAATTCATCAAGAAAACATAACAGTCATAAATATTTAGGCACCAAGCCAGAATGCCCCAAAATTCATGAGGCAAACACTGCGATCACTGAAAGGAGAAGTAGATACCTCTACAATAATAGTTGGAGACTTCAATACACCACTCTCATCAATGGATAGAACATCTAGACAGAGGATCACTAAAGAAACAGAGATGTTGAATTGTATGATAAATGAACTAGACTTGACAGATATTTATAGAACACTACATCCAACAACAGCAGGATACACTTTTTTCTCAAGTGCTCACGGAACATTCTCTAGGATAGACCACATGTTGGGTCACAAAGCAAATCTCAACAAATTTAAAAATATTGATATTATACAAAACACTTTCTCAGACCACAACGGAATGAAGTTGGAAATAAATAAAAGGCAGAAGGTCATAAAATTCACAAACATACGGAGGCTAAACAACACCCTCTTAGAAAACCAGTGGGTAAAGGAAGAAATTACAAGAGAAATTAGTAAATACCTCGAGGCAAATGACAACGAAAACACAACTTATCAAAACTTATGGGATGCAGCAAAGGCGGTGCTGAGAGGGAAATTTATTGCCCTAAATGCCTATATTAAAAGAGAAGAGAGAGCAAAAATTGAAGAGTTAACTGCTCACCTGGAGGAATTAGAGAAAGAACAGCAAACTAACCCCAAAGCAAGCGGAAGGGAAGAAATAACAAAGATTAGAGCAGAAATAAATGCAATTGAGAACAGGAAAACAATAGAGAGAATCAACAAAACCAGAAGTTGGTTCTTTGAGAAAATCAATAAAATCGATGGAGCACTGGCTAGGCTAACAAAAAAAAAGGAGAGAGCAGATGCAAATAAATGCAAGCAGAAATGGGAAAGGAAATATAACTACCGACCCTACAGAAATTAAGGAGATAATGAGAAGATACTATGAGCAACTGTATGCTAATAAACTTGACTGCTTAGATGAAACGGACAACTTCCTAGAAAAGCATAAACAATCAACATTAACTCAAGAAGAAATAGATGACCTCAACAAACCAATCACAAGTAAAGAGATTGAGTCAGTCATAAAATAGCTCCCAAAAAGGAAAAGCCCAGGACCAGATGGTTTCACATGTGAATTCTACCAAGCATTCAAGAACAAATTAGTACCAATCCTGCTCAATCTCTTCAAAAATATTGAAGAGGGAAAGCTACCTAACTCTTTCTATGAAGCCATCATCACCCTAATACCAAAACCAGGCAAAGATACCACAAAAAAAGAAAATTATAGACCAATCTCTTTAATGAATATAGATGCAAAAATCCTCAACAAAATACTCGCAAATCGAATCCAGCAGCACATTAGAAGAATTATACACCACGACCAGGTGGGATTTATTCCAGGTATGCAAGGCTGGTTCAACACAAGAAAATCAATTAATGTAATACACCACATCAATAAATCAAAGCAGAAGAACCACATGATCATCTCAATTGATGCAGGAAAGGCATTTGACAAAATTTAACATTCTTTCCTGACGAGAACACTTCAAAGGATAGGAATAGGAGGGAACTTTTTCAACATGATAAAGGTAATATATGAAAAACCCACAGCTAACATCATACTCAATGGGGAGAGACTGAAAGCTTTTCCTCTAAGATCAGGAACAAGACAGGGATGCCCACTATCACCATTGTTATTCAACATTGTGCTGGAAGTTCTAGCTAGAGCAATTAGGCAAGAAAAAGAAACAAAAGGCATCCAAATTGGAGAGGAAGAAGTAAAACTTTCACTATTTGCAGATGACATGATTCTATATGTAGGAAATCCAGAAAAATCTACAGCAAAGCTACTAGAACTAGTCAATGAATACAGCAAAGTAGCAGGCTACAAGATCAACACGCAAAAATCTGTAGTGTTCCTATACACAAGTAATGTGCAACAAGAGGAGGAAATCAAGAAAAAAATCCCATTTACAATAGCAACCAAAAGAATCAAGTATTTAGGAATAAACTTAACCAAGGACACAAAAGACCTTTACATAGAAAACTATAAGAAACTGCTAAAAGATATTGAACAAGACCTGAAAAAATGGAAGAACATACCATGTTCATGGATTGGAAGACTAAATATAGTTCAGATGGCAATTTTACCTAAACTGATTTACAGATTCAATGCAATACCAATTCAAATCCCAACAACTTACTTTACAGAAATAGAAAAACCAATAACTAAATTTATTTGGAAGGGTAAGGTGCCCCGAATAGCCAAAAATGTCTTGAGAAAGAGGACTGAAGTGGGAGGTCTCACACTACCTGACTTTGAAGCACATTACAAAGCTACAGTGCTCAAAACAGCATGGTACTGGCATAAAGACAGATATACTGATCAATGGAATCGAATTGAGTGTTCAGAAGTAGACCCTTACATCTATGGACAACTGATCTCTGATAAGGCAGTGAAGCCAAAGCAACTGGGAAATAGCAGCCTGTTCAATAAATGGTGTTTGGAGAAATGGATATCCATTTCCAAAAGAATGAAAGAGGATGTCCATCTCACACCTTATACCAAAATTAACTCAAAGTGGATCAAAGACCTAAACATTAGCACCAAGACCATAAAACTCTTAGAAGAAAATGTAGGGCAATATCTTAAAGATCTTGTGAAAGGAGGTGGTTTCTTAGACCTCACACCCAAGGCACAAGCAACCAAAGAACAAATAGACAAATGGGATCTCCTCAAAATTAAACACTTTTGTACATCAAAGGACTTTGCCAGAAAAGTAAAAAGGCAACCTACACAATGGGAGATGATATTTAGAAACCACATATCAGATAAGGGTTTAATATCCCAAATATATAAAGGAATCCTGCATCTCAATAACAGAAAGACAAACAATCCAATTAAAAAATGGGCAAAAGACATGAACAGACATTTTTCTGAAGAGGAAATACAAATGGCTCAAAAGCATATGAAAAAATGCTCAACTTCACTGGCTATTAAGGAAATGCAAATCAAAACCAAAATGAGATATCATCTCACACCTACCAGAATGGCCATTATCCAAAAAAACAGAAAATGACAAGAGCTGGAGAGGATGTGGAGAAAGAGGCACACATTCATTGTTGGTGGGAATGTAGAATGGTGCAACCACTCTGGAAGACAGTATGGAGGTTCCTCAGGAAGCTAAATATAGATCTGCCATATGAGCCAGCTATTCCATTGCTGGGTATATACTCAGAGGAACTGAAACTTAAGACACAAACAGACATTTGTAAACCGATGTTTACTGCAGCATTATTCACAATTGCCAAGAGATGGAAACAGCCCAAATGTCCATCAAAGGAAGAGTGGATAAACAAACTGTGGTATATACACATGATGGAATATTATGCAGCTGTAAGACAGAACAAAGACACGGATCATGTAATAATGTGGATGAACCTTGAGGACATTATGTTGAGTGAAGTTAGCCAGAAACAAAAGGACAGATTCTGTATGGTCTCACTAATATGAACAGACATTAATGAACAAACTTTGGGAGTTAAAAGCTGACAACACAGGTGACCAGAGATAGAAAGAGGGCAGAGATCAGCTATTTGATGCTGAAGGACTACAGAATGTTTAGGATTGATTGCATAGATCCAGAAATAGATAGCATAATACTGTGTGATGGTAGCACGGTATTTTAAGTACACTGAACAAAGATGTCTGTGAGTAAAGCTGAAAGAGGTGGGATAGGAGAATGTATGACACCAGAGGTAAAGATAGATGATAAAGACGGGGACTGTATAACATGGCAAAAGCTGGAGTGGCCAATGACTGTTACTAAATATACAAATATAAAAATGTTTTTGCATGTGGGAAAGCAAATGAATGTCAACTATGTAGAAATTTGAAAAAGGGATGGTATTCAGGAAAAAACATAATCAAAGCAAACTGGAGTCTATGGTCAACAATAACATTGTAATATACCTCCATTAAATGTAACAAAGGCAATATGCCAATGCTAAATGTATATGAGAGGGGGATATAGGGGAGGAATATGGGATTCTTGGTAGTGGTGTTATTTGCTGTCCTTAGTAGTATATTGTATTGTATGACATGTTATTTTTCTTTTTATCATTTTTTCTTATTGCTTAAAAAAAAAAAAATTTTCTTGTAGTAATCAGTATGTTCAAGTGCTGATTGTGGTGATAAATGTACAACTTTATGATGATACCATGAACAACTGATTGTACACTGTGGATAAATGTATGGTATGTGAATATAACTCTATAAAATTGTAGGAAAAAAAAAAAAAGACAAACATTATAATGCCTCGCTAATATGGACTAACTACAACATGCAAACTCTGAGAACTGAATCTGAGAGCACAGGTTATCAGGGGAAGGCTTATTGTAAAGGTCCCTAGATTGTAAGCTCTTACAGCAGTCACATCTATTCCTCAGTTGTAATGGTTATCTCTGAACTCTGAGATGCTGAGTTCTTTGTATATATCCTGGTCAGTCCCTGGTACTTCAGGAATCTGTGTGACACCTGAGACTCAGAACTAGAGTTTGGCAGCTATGAAGTCAGTATTACCCCATACAGCAACTGTTAAAAAAAAAAAAAGGCCTGAAAACAAGTTCAGAGTTCAATTAGGGATATTAATAAAGAGATTCTGGTTAGGACTAAGGCAAATCAAGTGGGTAAAGGTTGATGCTGACTGTGTTTTAAAACTTCAACTTCTGTGTGAGACCAAAGGAAGAGATTATTTGGTGCAAAAATCTGTATTTTCCAAAGAACACTAAATAGTTTAACTTGTATGGTCAGTTTATTCAAACACCATAATTACATGGAACTTTGAATAGGGAGTGAGATCTGGTTGGTTTGTACAGGTTCGTGTGAAACCCTGATACATCTCAAAGTAATTTGAGCAGAGAAAAAAATGTATTTTCAAAACCCCTCTGAGGAACTGGGGGAAAATGTGGAAATATTAAATTAGCAATAGTCTCGCACTGGGGACTAACAATTTAGAAGGCAGAGCCCTCAATCTTGGGGTTTGCCCTTATGAAGCTTGATACTGCAAAGGAGAGGCTAAGCCTACTTATAATTGTGCCTAAAAGTCACCCCCAGAGAACCTCTTTTGTTGCTCAGATGTGGCATCTCCCTCTAAGCCCACTCAGGAGATACATTCACTGCCCTCTCCAGGGCTCCCGGGGGTATAAATTTCCCTCACAATATGGGACATGAATTCTGGGGATGAGCCTGGACCCAGCATCATGGGATTGAGAAAGTCTTCTTGACCACAAGGGGGAAGAAAAATGAAATAAAATAAAGTTTCAGTGGCTGAGAGATTTAAATGGAGTTGAGAGGTCATTCTGAAGAATATTCTTAGGATAGATACCCCTTTTTAGTTTTAGTATATTGGAATAGTTAGAAGGAAATACCTGAAACTACAGAACTGTAATGCAGTAGCCTTGATTCTTGAAGACGATTGTGTAACTATGTAGCTTACATGGTCTAAGTGATTGTGAAAACCTTGTAGCTCACACTCCCTTTATCCAGTGCACAGACAGTTGAATAGAAAAATGGGGACAAAAATTAAATGGAAAATAGGTTCGGATGAAGGGGATCGGATGTTTTAGATGTTCTTTCTTACATTTATTTTTATCCTTTTTTTTTTTGAGTAACGAAAATGTTCAAAAATTGATTGTGGTGATGAATGCACAACCGTATGATGGTATTATGAACAACCGATTGTACACTGTGGATGACTGTATGGTATGTTAATATAGCTCAATAATACTGAATTTAAAAAAACTGAATTGAAAAAGAATGCAAGAAAAAAAATGAGGGAGAATTTAAAATATTTACAGATAAACAGAAGCTGAGAGAGTCTGTTAATAAGAGACTGGCCCTATGAGAACTACTAAAGGGAGTCCTGCCGGATGAAAACAAAAGACAGAAAAGAGAAGTCTAAAGGATGATATAGAATTGAAGAATATTAGTAAAGGTAACTTAAAAGATAGAGAGAGAAAGAAAAAACAGTTCTGACAAATAAAATCCAAAGGATAAGATGGTGGAATCAAGAACTGCCTTTACAGTAATAATTTTGAATGTTAACAGATTAAACTGACCAATGAAAAGACACAGATTGGCAGAATGTATTTACACATATGATTCTTCTCTATGCTGTTTATAAGTGACTCACCTTAGATGCAAAGATGCAAACAGGCTGAAAGTGAAAGGATAGAAAAACATATTACACCCAAGGAGTAACCAAAAGAAAGCTGGGGTAGCTATAGAAATATCAGACAAAATAGACTTTAAATGCAAAACATTATAAGAGATAAAGAACACTATACAATAATAAAAGGGGCAATTCAACAAGAAGAAATAACAATCATAAATATCTATGCTCCTGATCAAGGTGCCACAAAGTACATGAGGCAAACAATGGCAAAGCTGAAGGGAGTAATAGATTACTCTACCATAATACTGGGAGACTTCAACACACCACTCTCTCAACAGGTAGAACAACTAAACAGAGGATCAATAAAGAAACAGAGAATCTGAATGACATGATAAATGAACTAGACTCAACAGACATTTATAGAACATTGCAACCCCAAATAGCAGGATACACATTCTTCTCAACTGCTCACAGAACATTCTCTAGGATAAACCACATGCTGAGGCACAAAACATGTCTTTTAATAAATTTAAAAATATTAAAATTATGCAGAGTACTTCCAGATTCAATGCAATACCAATTAAAATTCTAACGGACTACTTTGCTGAAATGGAGAAGCTAATTATCAACTTTATTTGGAAGGGAAAGGGGCGTCGAATAGCCAAAAACATCTTGAAAAAGAAGAACAAGATGGGAGGTAATACACTTCCTGACTTTAAACCATACTATAAAGTCACAGTGATCAAAATAGCACGGCACTGGCATAAAGACAGACATGTTGATCAATGGAATTGTACCGAGAGATCAGAAACAGACCCTCAGACCAATGATCAGTTGATTTTTGATAAGCCTCCCAAGCCCATCAACTGGGACAGAACAGTCTCTTCAATAAATGGTGTTGAGAGAACTGGATATTCATAATCAAAAGAATGAAAGAGGGCCCCTATCTCAGACCTCATTCAAAAATTAACTCAAAATGGGTCAAAGACCTAAATATAAGAACCAAATACCATAAAATCCTAGAAGAAAATATAGGGAAACATCTTCAAGATCTAGAGATAGGCAATACTTTTTTGGACTTTACACCCAAAGCAAAAGCAAGTAAAGAGAAAAAAAATAAATTGCAACACCTCAAAATCGAATTACTTCAGTGCTACAAAAGAATTGTTCAAAAGGGTGAAATGGCAGCTGACTCAATGGGAAAAAATATTTGGAAACCACATATGTGATAAGGGTTTGGTTACTAGCATATATAAAGAAACCCTATAACTCAACAATAAAAAGACAACTCAATTGTAAAATGGACAAAATAGATGAACAGATATTTTTTCCAATGAAAAAAAATAACAAATGGCTAAAAAGCACATGAAAAGACGCTCAGCTTCACTAGCTATTAAGGACATGCAAATCAAAATGACAATGAAATATCAACTCACACCTACTAGAATAGCTGCTATTAAACAAACAGGCAACTGTAAGTGCTGGAGAGGATGTGGAGAAATTGGAACACTTATTCACTGACGGCAGGAATGTAAAATGGTACAGACATTGTAGAGGATGGTTTCTCAGTTCCTCAGGAAGCTAAATACAAAATTGCCTAATGACCTGGCAATCCCGCTACTCAGAATACACCCAGAAGATGTGAAAGCAGGAAAACAGACATATGCACACTGATGTTCATTCAACAGTAAGAAGGAATGAAGTCCTGAAGCATGCGACAACACAGATGAACCAATCTTAAAGACATTACGGTAAGTGAAATAAGTCAGTCATAAAAGGACAAATAATTTATGATCTGATATGAACAAATTATAATATGTAAACTCATAGAAATAAAATATAGAATTCAGGTTACCAGGATATAGAATGAGGCTAAAGAATGGAAAGTGGTTACCTAACATGTGCAGAATGTTTAACTGGAGTGAACTTAAACATTTGGAAATTGTACCAAGTTTCTATCTGAATTGAATGTAAAGTTTTGGTAATACATGGTGGTGATGATTATACAACATTGTGAATGTAATTAATGGCACTGAATTATATATTTGAATATCGTTAAAAGGGAAATTTTTAGCTTGTGTATATGTTAGAATAAAATTAAAAAAAAAAAGCCACATAGAACTGTGCAACCAAGAAGCCTATTGTCAACAATACACTATAGTTAATAGTAAACTTATTATAAAATGCACTTTCACAAAGTGTTAACAAATGTACCACCCTAAAGCAATGTGTTAAAAATAGGGTAATATATGGAAACTCTGTATTCTATGCATGATTTTTCTGTAAACATACAACTTCTCTAATAAAAAAAAGAAAGAAAAAAAAACAGGCACATTAGTTTCCCAAGAAAGGAAAAATTAATGTAAATTATTAAAAATCAAAACCATTTAAGCACCAACACCACCAAGCCCGCCAAAAGAAATTTTTTTAAAGCAGTAGCATCTTGTAGCACCCTGGCTGGCCCTTCTCCCACCCCTTATTGGCATAGAGCTGGCCCCACTCCCAGTGCAGGTCCCGGGTCCTGGTTTCAGAGGGATCAGAGTAACCTTTGTGTACACATTGGGAGCAAGTATGTCTGGCCCAATCTGTCTAGTGGTGGACTGAGGCTATTCATCACTGGATCACCATTCCAGAACTTGCCCTGCATATAGAAGGCTGCTCAAAGAGTTCTCCTACAGAATGCAGTGGGAGAACAGTCAAGTCATGGCTGCCTGGGGCAAGAGATTGCTGGATGTAGGATAGTTTATGTCCAGGACTGTGAGGAAATTGTTTCGTAGGGAAAAGGGAAATTCCTATCCATGTATCCTTGGGCCCCATGCACCTGCCGAAGACAAGACATATGCACAGAAAGGATTAGGGAGGCCCCTATCTTTGGCCTTTAGATATTCTTTAAATTCATTGTATGGATAAACCCTAATAAAAGAGAGCACTCTGCAAAGACCGCAAAAGGTGTTTTTTTCCTTCTATTTTTGTATTAGCTCCTGGCATTTAAGGACAGCTCTGTGATAAGAGATGTCAGAGCCTAAATTCTAGCAGTAACACTTTAAAAAAATCAAAATGTTCAGGTTTCAACAAAAGATTACAAAACATACAAAGATGAAACAATGGCCCAGGCAAAGGAGAAGATGAAAACATTAGAAACCATCAATACGGAGGATCAGATGAAGACTTTTATAAAAACTGTCCTAAATATACTCAAGGACCTAAGGGAAAACATGGACAAAGAACTAAAAGAAATCAGGAAAACGATAAATGAACACAAACAGAATATCAATATAGAGAGAAAAATTATGAAAAGAAACCAAACAAAGCTGAAGAACACAGTAATAAATTTAAAACTCCCTAGAGAGATTCAATAGCAGACTGGAGCTAGCAGAAGAATCAGAAAATAAGACAATTGAAAGTATCCAGTCTGGGAAACAGAAGGAAAAAAGAGTGAAGAAAAGTTAGCAGGGTCTGTGGAACCTATGAGACACCATCAAGTGTACCAGTATATGAATTGTGGGAGTCCCAGAAGGAGAGAAAAAAAAAAGAAAAAGAAAGAAAGAAAAGGGGTTGAAGAGATTATTCAAAGAAATAATGGCTGAAAACTTCCCAAATTTAAAAAAGACATGACTATACTTACCCAAGACACTTAACAAACTTCAAACAGGATAAACCCAAATAGATCCAAACCATACATATTATAATTGAATTGTCAAATGCCAAAGATAAAGAGGGAAATACAAAAGAAAGCCATATGTGACAAGTAACATGTCACATGCAAGGGTGCCTCAATAAGATTAAATGTTGATTTCCCATCAGAGACCATGGAGGAAAGAAGGCAGTAGAACGACATATCTAAATGCTGAAAGCAAAACAAACCAAAAAAAAAAGAGTCAACCAAGAATCTGCATCAGGCAAAACTCTTTCAAAAATGAAGAAGAGATTATGACATTTCCAGATAAACAAAAGCTGAGCAATTCTCACCACTAGATCAGCCCTACAAGAGATGCTAGAGGGTTCTGTAGATTGAATTAAAAGAACAATAGAAAAGAGATCAAAAATCACAAGAAGAATTAAAGCTCTCCAGTAAGGGTAACGACATGGGTAAATATAAATGCCAGTACCATTGTATTTCTGGTTTGTAACTGCACTTTTTATTTCCTACAAGTTCTAAAAAGCAAATGCATAAAGTGGAATGATAAAGCAATGGTTCTGGACTCTTAATATATAAACACATAATTTGTGACATGAACTACATAAAAGCAGAGGGATAGAGGGGTACGGAAAATGGTTTGTGTATGCTATTGAAGTCAAGCTGTATCAAAGATTGTTATAGATTTAGGATGTTAAATTTAAGCTCCATGGTAACTATAAAGAAAAGATCAGAAAACATGCCAGCTCATAGAGACAGAAATAAAGCATAGGCTGCCAAGGGTGGGGGTGGGGTGGGGGGGTGGGGGGAGGTGGGCAGGGGAAATGGGGAGCTAATACATGACAGACAGGCATAGGGTTTCTCTTTGGGGAGATGAGAAAATTTTAGTAGTGAAAGGTGGTGAAGGTACTACAACAATGTGAGTATGACTAATGTCACTGAATGTTACGCTTGGGAGTGAGTGGGATGGGAAAATGTACATTATGTACATGTAGCCACAATTAAAAAAAAAAAGAGCAACCAAAGAGACAATGACAATTAAATGCAATACATAATCTTGCATAGGATCTAATAAGGGAAGAGAAAAGGCTCAAAAGGACAAAATAGGAACAGATGGGGGGGGATAGAATGTAAGCTTTATATCAATGTTACATTTCTTGAAGTTGATAACCGTACTTAAGGTTACACAAGTCAGTATCTGTGTTCTTAAGAAATGTACATGGCAGTATTAAGTGTTCAAGGAGAATAATGTATACAATTTACACTCAGGTGTTCACAAAATGGACTCATAAATAGACAACCTGATAGATCGATGGACTGACAGATGGAAAGATGGATGGGTAGATGATGGATGGATGGATGGATGGATGGATGGATGGATATAGAGACCAACAGAAAGAGAAAGGAAGAGAAGAGAGAGAGAGACAGAGGGAGAAGAGTAGGCAAATGTGGCAAAATGTTAATACTGGTAGAGGAACTAGGCATCTGGCGGGGCTAGGGCTATACTGGAGTTCTCTGTATGGGGTTTGTATCATTTTTGTAACTGTCCTGTACATTTGGAATTCTTTCAAAATTAAAGATTTAAAAAGCAAATAAATGTCTTTTGTACTTCAATAGCACCTTTTATTTGTTCAAATTCCAAACACTTTATCAGTATACTAGGATATTCTCAAGGGATAGGTAAAAGGAGGGAAGGACAGCACATCTACATCTTGAATCTAAATGAAGAACAGCTCAAAGGTGACAGAAGAGAAATTGCTTTCCTTTCTCCCAGCCCAATATTTACTGACAAGGAAATAAGTGAAATCAAGTCTAAAGTTCAAAATTTCTATTTCCTAACTATTTTAGTCACTCAACAACAAAATGCAAGATTGACTAAAGTTAGCAAAGAAAATTCTCCATGTAATCAACCTGAGCAATAATAACCCTCAGGAGAAAAAGGGAAACAGAAGGAAACTCAAGAGTTCATCTGTTTTGTCTCTGTCTCAACAAGATTTAATCTAAATATCCCTGTTCTATAATATTTTCACTTTAAAAGAAGTTTCACTGCCTCCCAACCCTGTAGTTATGAATTTCTAATGCCTTACTTATATCCCTCCCACTATTACAAACTCCTTTATAATCCTGTCACCAGAATAAAAACACAGGCTGCAACACGGTTATTAAGAGCAGTGAGAGCAGTGATCTGTGAGGAAGGGGCCTGGCTTGAATGTATGAACCTGGGTCCAGGTTTTCTTATCTGTTAAAATATAAGGGGTTACTTCAATTAAGAGAACTACACAACTCTCCTTCACTATTTCTCGACTACATATCTACCAAAACATTCTGATAGGGGACTGTTTCCTAGGTTTTTTTTAATTTTTTGTTTTGCTTGAATTTTATTGCAGTAAAATACATATAACAAATTTTGCCATTTTAATTATTTTAAGTGTACAATTCGGTGGCATTAATTAAACTCACAATGTTGTGAAACCATCACAATTATCTATCTCCAAAACCAAAAGACACTCCAGGTCCACCAAGCAATAACTCCCTGTTCAACCCTCCCCCAAGCCACGGGCAACCTCCACTCAACTTTCCATCTCTATGAATTCTCCCACTCTAGATACTCCACATAAGTGGAATCATATAATATTGTCTTTTTGTGTCTGACTTTTTTCACTTGGCATTGTTTTCAGGCCTCATCAAAATTGCAGCATGTCTCAGAACTTCATTCCTTTTTATGGCAAAATAATATTATACTGCATGTATATATCACACTTTGTTCACACATTCATCCACTGATAGACACTTGGGTTCTTTCTATCTTTTGGTAACTGTCAATAATACTGCTATGAATATTTGTTTACTAGTTATTCCCTAGTTTTTCAAACAGTTTTCTCACCTAGAAACATTTTTCTTCACTGTATGCTTACATCGTGAAGGTCTAATGCTAAATATGATGAAGGGATGGCCCTGTGATTTCTGTAAGCTCCATTCCAGTTACATACCTTGTTGTCGATGGTTTTAAATGTAATAGCTTTGTTGACTATTTAACTGGTTTTCTTATCACCTTGGAATTGTCTGAACTACTATTTGTATAAAACGGATACTACTCCTATACTGAATTTCAGCAGCTGTCTACCTTCCATAAGAAAATGATCTTGCCCTGATATTGCTCAATGCCATTCATAGTATATTCACCAACTTTTCTAAATTATCAAACATTTTGAATTTTAATCCAGTTTTAGCCATCTATCCAGCCATTCATAAGCTTAATGAGTAGATACATTAAAAAGCACTGGATTCAGTACTGATCTGACAGAATTCGGCTTAGAGTACATCTCTTTACCCAATGTTGGAGACTGGTGCGGAACCACACCTAACTGTTCTAAAAAGACCCTGATGTTAGTTAGTCTCAGGTAGAAGTCATTACCTTCTTCTTGTCCCTTGTTACAAAAATATGGTACCTAAACCATCACCAAAAAACAAGACGAAAGGCCATTATCTGACAGAAAACAGACCCGTAACCAATAATCTATAGTAAGTACCCTAAGACAGTGAGGATGCAACAGCATCCTCTTCCTCAAAGAATATAACAGACACTTTCCAATCAATTGGTATGTTAACCTGTGCTCTTGAGACCCTCCAAAAACCATACTGACAGATGTCCACAGCTTGCCATATGCTCTCTGAGCCAGGAGACCTATTTTCCGATATACCAGGGTTCATTTCTGCTCACACTAGTTGAGCTAAATGCTTACCAAGAACCAGTTGTTTCTATTTTCAAACCTGTGTCTTATGTCTGTTTTGTTACTGTAATTATACAATTTAATTAATTACTACCTAAGCAAATGAAATATTATTTCTATGCTTCAAATGAAAGCATTATTTCTATGAAAACTACATCATATACTTTGAATGGATTAAAAGACAAACTGCCATTTTTTTTTAAATTGGTGCTGCCAAATCAGGCACTGGCAAGACAAACTTAAAACTTGGGAACAAATCATAAAAATCTAGAAAGATTGTCCCCAGATTGCTTCACAAATGTCTTTAGATTCTCACTCCACTTTAATGAAACCAAAACTGGACATAAATAAATTAACAAACATTTGTTTAAGTACTTTATGTGCCAGTCTCCAGCGGGATTAAATGAGTTAACCATTTTAACCTAATATGTGTTACAATTAATAACTCATTGCTATTATTATCCTCATTTTACACACAAGGAAACTGAGGCACAGAGAAGATAAAGTAACTTTCCTAAGTTCACACTCTAGAAGAGGCAGCCAGGGTTCAAGTCCAGGCATGTCCTGACTTGCCCAATATGTCCAGGGAAGCCATATTCCCATCTATCATAGACGATACATTCTTCGTGTGGCTTATATACGAAAATTTGCATGGCTGTCAAATCACTTGACTAAGAAAGAAAGCATCTTAGTCCTACATCAAAAAAATGCAAATCAAAATCATTTATGTTTTGAATTAAATTTTTTATGATTCCATGCTTTAACACATTCTTTCATTTATCAGCCTTATCAACTTGAATAAAAGACCTATATATTTCCCACATCTGGGGCAAGCTACTCACAACACACAATGATAGAGCAAATGGCTTCACAATAATTATTGATATTATTGACAAACCATATTCTCTCTTCCCAGGAAAAGGGGGAAAAAAGCGTTTACAAGCTAAACTGTAAAGTTTGAGTTTCCACCCATGATTATTCAGTACCACTACAAGCAATTTCAGGAATGCAGAGAGGACAAAACAAGCAACTCAACCAAAAAAAAATTTTTTTTAACCTGCAAAGAAAAAGAATTGGACTATAAATGAAATTCTTAACATTCAGAAACAAATCTAGTTTTATAGGTGAATTTAGATAACATGTAAGTCCATTTACCATAGAGAAAGCCTTACTTCTTACTGGATTTTGTTCATTACTCTACCACCTTGCTGAGTGCTAAACAGCAATCAAACATCACCATAAAATCTAAAGGAACACCTAAAACATAAAATCCATCTTCACACTTTATGTACTACTACAGTAAATATGTAAGTAAATTCCTCTCAAAAACCATAAGCACTAACTACAGTGCAAGCCAAGGAGACACTGAAACTGAAGGATAACAACGCAAGATTCCTTTTCAAGTATCTTTCAACTACTCTGTGACTTTCTCTACCATCTTGAGGAATGCTAAACTATAATCAAACATCAAAAATACAAATAACTGAGTTGGCAACAACTACCAGAAAGATGGTGGAAGAAGGAAAAGCAGAACTCACTCCTCCACCAAAAACACCTAGAGAATAGGCAGAAACTGTCCAAAGCAGCGATTCTGGAGCTCTGGAGACCAGGGAAGGACTACTGCAACACACAAGGAAGAGCTAACAAAGAAATGGAGAAACTACAATGGAGAAATTGTAGTAAGTAACTGAACTCGCCCATGGCTCCCAGCACCCATCCTCCGCCCCCAAGGCCAGCAGCTTTGGGGCAGCCTGGTTCTCACCCAGCTAGCTGCTACGGTCTGGGAGAGACAGAGAAGCCCTCCCCTGGGAAAAGAGGGGGTCTGATCCAACTGATGGCCAGCGAACTTGACCCACTGGGTCCTGCAGTCTTGATCCCTTCCAGGCAGGAGTCCAGGATGCCCACCACACCATTATTTCCAAATACAGAGAAACTGCAGTGACTGACAACTCCATGGCAGCTCCCTGCACCCATCCCCCACACCTGAGACCAGCAGCTTCAAGTTGGCCCAGACGCTGCCTAGTTGGCTGCTACAGACTGGGAGAGTCTGGTAAGCCCCCACACACAATAAAAGAAGGGGGCACGGCACAATTCTGAGCCAACTGTTGGTGGCCAAAACTGGACAACAGACTCCCACAGCCTTGAACCTTTCTGGACAAGCATCTGCAGCACTTCAGTGGCATATTATTTTTACCTGCCTCAGAAACAGAGGGGACAGAGAACTAAAAAATAACTTACCTTCATAGGGTTGTGGGGAATAGGTTGCAAAAAAAAAAAGGAGTGGCTTGGAGTAGAAAATTATCAGTAAACGAAAATTATCAGTAACAGTAACTAAAAGGATAAAGAGAGGAAAAAAACAGATCTCACAAATAAAAGTCAAAAGTAAAAATAGTTGAAGGACTGCTTTTACAGTAATAACACTGAATGTTAATGGATTAAACTCCCCAATAAAAAGACACAGACCGGCAGAATGGATTTAAAAAAAAAATTCAACTATATGCTGTTTACAATCATATCAGACAATGATTTAGACACAAAGATACAAATAGGTAGAAAGTGAAGGGATAGAAAAAGATACTCCACACAAGCAGTAAACAAAAAAAAAAGTTGGGAGAGTTAGTATATCACACAAAATAGACTTCAAATGCAAAAATGTCTTAAGAGACAAAGAAGGAAACTATATATAAATAAAATGGGCAAATCAGCAAGAAAAAATAACAATCATAAATATTTATGCACCTAATCAAGATGCCCCAACAGTACATGAGGCAAACACTGGCAAAACTGAGTAACAGATGTCTCTACAATAACAGTGGGAGATTTCAACACACAGTCTTCAACAGGTAAATTTGATAAGGAAAGAGAGAACCCAAATAGTATGATAAATGAACTAGACCTATGAGACATATATAGAATGCTGCATCCCAAAACAGCAAGATATACATTCTTCTCAAGTGCTCATCGTATGTTTTCCAAGATAAACCAATGCTGAGGCACAAAGCAGGTCTTAAAAAATTTTAAAACACTGAAATTATACAAAGCACTTTCACTGATCATAATGGAATGAATCTGAAAATCATTAACAGCCAGAGAACTGGAAAATTCCCAAATATATGGAGGTTAAACAACATGCTCTTATTAAACAATCAGTGGGTCAAAAAAAAGAAATTGCAGGAGAGATAAGTAAATATCTCTAGTCGAATAAAAACAAGAACACCAGATATCAAAACTTATGGAATGCAGCAAAGCCAGTGCTAAAAGGGAAATTTACAGCCCTATGCGCCTACATTAAAAAGGAAGAAAGAGGTAAAAATCAAAGACCTAACAGAACAACTGGAGAAACTAGAGAGAGAACAGAAAATAAATCCCAACGCAAGGAAAAAGAAAAAAACCACAAAGATTAGAGCAGAAATAAACAAAACAGAAAAAAAAAAAATAAGAGAGAATGAATAAAATCAAAAGTTGGTTCGAGACCAATAAAATCAACAAACCCTTAGCTAGACTGCTAAAGACAAGAAAAGAGAAGATGCAAATAAATAACCTACATAAATCAATCACAATGAGAGGGAGATCATTACCATGGACCCCAAAGAAATAAAAAAGATAGTAAGAATACAATATGAACAACTGTATACTGACAAACCAGACAACTTTAAAAGAAATGGACAATTTCCTAGAAACACATGAACAATCTACACTGACCAGAAAAGAAACAGAAGACTACAACAAATCAATCACAAGAGATTTAATCAGTCATCAAACACCTCCCTACAAACAAAAGTCCAAGGACCAGATGGCTTCACAGGGAAATTTCACCAAACATTCCAAGAAGAATTAACACCATTCCTGCTCAAACTCTTCAAAAAAACTGAGGACGGAAAACTACCTAACTCAGTCTATGAAGCCAACATCACCCACCTCATACGAAAGCCTGATGACACTACAAGAAAAAAACTGCAGACCAAGCTCCCCAATGAATATAGATGCAAAAATTCTCAACAACGTACGTGAAACTCGAATCCAACAGCACATTAAAAGAATTATACACCACAACCAAGTGGATTTTATTCCAAGTATGCAAGGGTGGTTCAACACAAGAAGATCAATTAATATAATACAACACATTAACAAATCGAAAGAGAAAACCCACATGATCATCTTGATTGATGTAGAAAGGGCATTCAACAAAATTCAGCATCCTTTCTTGATAAAAGCACCTCAAAAGGTAGGAATAGAAGGAAACTTCCTCAACATGATAAAGGGCATATATGAAAAAAAAACAAGAGCTAACATCATACTCAATGGTGAAAGATGGAAAGCTTTCCCTCTAAGATCTGGAAAAAAACAAGGATGCCCACTATCACCACTGCTATTTAACATTGTGCTAGTTCTAGCTAGAGCAATTAGGCAAGAAAAAGAAATAAAAGGTATCCAAATTGGAAAGGAAGAAGTAAAACGTTCATTATTTGCACATGATGATCCTACAGGTAGAAAGCCCCCAAAAAAAAAATTATGACAGAACTACTGGAGCTACTTAACAAGTTCAGCAAAGTGGCAGCATACAAGATTGACACACAAAAATTGGTAGTGTTTCTGTACATTAGTAATGCGCTATCCAAGAAGGTAATTAAGAAAAAAATTCCATTCACAATAGCAACTAAAAGAATCAAACACCTAGGAACAAACTTAACCACAGATGTAAGGGATCTGTACAAGAGAAAACGACAAAACATTGCTAAAAAAAATCAAAGAAGATAGTCTATGCTCATGGACTGTAAGGCTAAATGTTATTAAGATGTCAATTCTGCCCAGAGCTATAGATTCAAATGCAATATCAATCAAAATTCCAAAAGCCTCCTTTGCTGCAATGGAAAAGCTAACTATGAAATTTATTTGAAAGGGAAAGGAGCCTCAAATAGCCAAAAACATCTTGAAAAAGAATGAAGTGGGAGGACTCACACATCCTGATTTCAAAGCATATTATAAAGCCACAGTGGTCAAAACAGCATGGCACTGGCATAAAAATAGACATATTGATCAACAGACTCAAATTTAGAGCTCAAAAATAGAACCTTAGGTGTATGGTCAACTGATTTTTGACAAGGCTCTCAAATCTTCTCAACTGGAACACAACAGTCTTTTCAATAAAATGTGCTGGGAGAACTAGATATCCATATTCAAAAGAACAAAAGAGGACCCCTATCTCATTCCTTATACAAAAATTAACTCAAAATCAAAAATCAACCAAAGACCTAAAAATAAGAAACAATATCATAGAACTCCTAGAAGAAAATTTGGGAAACATCTTCAAGATTTGGTGATAGGTAGTAGTTTCCTAAACCTTACACCCAAAGCACAAACAACAAAAGAAAAAATGTATAAATGGGACCTTCTCAAAATCAAATACTTCAGTGCTTCAAAGGACTTTGCCAAAGGGGTAAAAAGGCAGTCAACTCAATGGCAGAAAATATTTGAAAACCACATAGCTGATAAAGGTTTGATACCCAGAATATACAAAGAAATCCTACAACTCAACAATAAAAAGATAACCCAATTGAAAAATGGGCAAAAGACATGAATAGACATTGTTTCCAATGACAAAAACACAAATGGCTAAAAAGCACACAAAAAGATGCTCAGCTTCACTAGCTATTGGAGAAATGCAAATCAAAACCACAATGAGATAATTTCACACCTACTAGAATGGCTACTATTAAGCAAACAGGAACCTACAAGTGTTAGAGAGCAGGAAGAGAAATAGGAATACTTATTCACTGAAGGTGGGAACATAAATTGGTACAGCCACTGTTGGAGATGATGTGGCAGTTCCTCAGAAAGTTAAGAGTTGCTCAGAATATACCCAGAAGAATTAAAAACAGGGAACACAAACAGACATTTGCACACCAATGTTCATAGCAGCATTATTAACAATTGCCAAAAGATGGAAACAATCCAAGTGTCCATCAACTGATGAATGATAAAATGTTGTATTTACATACAGTGGAATATTATTCAGCAGGATGAACCTTGAGAACATTATGTTGAGTGAAATAAGTCAGACACAAAAGGGCAAATCATCTCATTAACATGAACTAATTATAATATGTAAACTCATAGACAGAATCTAGAATACAGGTTACCAGAAGATAGAATGAGGCTAGCAGTTGCTTAATAAGTGCAGAATTTTAAACTAGGTTGAATTTAAATGAGTGGAAATAGACAGAGGTGATGGTAGCATGTTATTGTGAGTATAATTAACAGTGCTGTACTACGTGTGAATGTGGCCGACAGGGGAAGTTTAGAGTCATATAAATCTCACAGGTTTAAATATGGACTATATAATGCACTAAATCTTGTGGTGGATGATGACTGTGATTAACAATACAAATATGAAAAATTTCCTCCATGAACTAGAACAACTGCATGAAACTATTATACAGAGTTAATTATAGAGTGGTATAAGGGAAAAAAACACACCTATTGCAAACTATGAACTATAGTTAACAGTAATATCTTAATATTCATTCATCAACAGTAACATATGTACCACAGCAATGCTACGCATCAATAACAGGGGTTGGGATAAGGGGTATCGGAGGTTTTGGGTTTTATTCCCCTCACCCCCCTGGAGTTAACAAAAATGTTCTAAAATTGACTGTGGTGATGAATGCACAACTATGTGATGACACACTTACTGCATACTTAATAAGTGATGAGTCACTTATTGCATACTTTGGACAGACTGTATAGTATGTGAATGTATCTCAATAAAATGCATTTAAAAAAAAAGAAAATACAACTAATGAATTTATTTTTTGAAAAAGTGTTCTACACAACCCCCAATGTAGTAATTACATCAAGCAATGACTTTTGAAACCATTAGGTCCAAGGATGTTGAAGATCAGGATATCACAGTCTTCAAAGTATCATCCTACAAACTACTTTGTAAATACAATGAAAAAGTTGCAGTTTTACAGTCTGGCAGTCAACACCTTAACCAGGTGATCAAACATAGCTATAAAAGCAGGAGGACAACCTATTACATTCATTATTAGTCAATGGACATATATGTTTTAAATTAAAATAAAGCATTTAAGGTATTTTTCATGCTTTAACTTTTTCGCTTAACTACTGATGCATTAAAAAGTCCACAACCTCACCTATTAAGTATCCTTGCCAAAAAAAGTTTAATCGAAAACTAATCATGAAAAAACAATCACGCAAATCTAGACTGTGGGGACAACGGGCCAGTATTCTTCAAAACTTCACTGGCATGCAAAACAAAGAGAGACAGGGGAACTATTCTAGATTAAAAGTGACAAAAAGAAATGACCAAATGCAATCCATTATTATCTTCTGAATTTAAGATTAGAAAAGGGGATGGGGAGGGCCTACAGAAGACATGTTGGAGACAACTGAGTAAATTTCAATATGGACTGTAAAATAGTTGATATTATGAAATTATTGCTAATTTTCCTAAGTGTGATGATACGTGGTCATGTATGAGAATGTTCTTCTTCTTGGGAAATTTGTGCAGAAATACTTAAGAAGTAAAGTGTCATGATCTCTGCAAATGTCTGAAAAAAGCATATTTATTGACAATCTGTAGATAAAGCATGTGCAGAAAATGTTAATAATCGGTTTAAGACTAGAGGAAGGATTCACTGAACTATTTCTACCAAGTTGAAATTTTTCAAAATAAAAAGTTGGGTGAGGCATGGTTGTTCATTATTCCTAACAGTCAAAAACTAGAAACATTCCAAATTCCCATTAACTGGTGAATGGATAAATAATATGTGGGTCTATCATTATATGTGAATACAATTGAGCAATAAAGATGAACAAACTACAGATATGTTCTACAACAAACATGAAGCTCAAAAATATAATGCTCAATTCAAGAAGCCAGTTACAAAACACCACTTATTGTATGATTCCGCTTACATGAAATATCCAGAAAAGGCAAATCTATAGAAACAAAAAGCAGATCAGTGGTTGCCTGGGGCTGGGGGTGGGAGCAGGATTGATTACAAGTGACTCTGAGGAAATCTGAGAAGATAATGAAAATGTTCTAAAACTGGATTGTGGTAACAGCTGTAAAGCTCTATTAATTTGTTAAAACTCAATGAACTGCACACTTACAACAGGTGGAGTTTACGATATATAAATTATACCTTAATAAAGCTGTTAACAAAAAAGTTGAGGGGGGTGCATTCTATGATCTGAAAAGAAAAAAAGTCAACAGATTAAATAATGATCATTTAGAAAAGAAGAAATCTGGGCTATCTGCTAATGCAAAGTACAGGCTGGGAGGCAGACAGGCTAAGCTTTTTAATTAAAAGGAATTTAATTTTTATCCCCCAAAAAAAGATGAAATAAAACATTCAATATTAATTTTACTTTAAAAAGCAAAGAACTACAATCTCTCATCCAACTTACTTTTATATTCCCAAATAAAACCCTCAAAGAATACATAAATCAATTTTCACAATCAAAATACTGCCCTCTCTATAGTTAACAATAACACCGTAATATGCTTCCATTAATTGTAATAAAGGCAATACAACAAAGCTAAATGTCAATGAGAGGGGGCTATAATGGACAGGTACGGGATTCTTGGTGCTGTCATTGTTGTCTGACCTTTTTACTGTATTTTATTTTATCTTATTTTAATTTTTTTTCTTTTTTTCTTTCTTATTCTTCATTTTTTTCTCCTATTCCTCTTTCCTTGTGGAAGAAATGGAAATGTCCTCATAAAGATTGTGGTAGTGAATGGATAACTATATGATTATACCAGTAACCACTGATTGTTTAATTAGGATGGATTGTATGGTGTGTGAATAAAACTGCTTAAAAATTAAACACAGGCATTGCTAATGTTGCCTGACTCTTTATTCTACTTTAGTTTAAGGTTAAGGTTAAGGTTATCTTTCCTTATACTGCTTCCTAGCTGTCAAGTTTTTGGTTTTTTGGTTTTTTTTTCTTCTCCTCTTTCGTTTTTCTCTTTCTTTTGCCTCTCTACCTTCTTTGACTCTTCCTCCTCCTCTGTGGAAGAAATGGAGATGTCCTTATATAGATAGCGGTGAGAGTGGTGAACACATAAATTTGTAACTATACAGGGAACCATCGATTGCTTACTTAGGATGGAATGTATGGGATGTGAACAAAACCATCTTTAAAAAAAAATGGGTTGATGACGAAAACTTGAGAGCAATATACTGAGTGAAAAAAGACACACACATAAGGACAAATATTGTACGGTCTCACTGATATGAACTAATTATATTATGTCAACTCATAGGCACGAAATATAAGTTAATAGGATACAGAACGAGGCTAAAGAATGGGGAGTGGTTGCTTATTATGAGCAGAATGTTCAACTAGGGTGAACTTAAATGTTTGGAAATGAACAGAGGTGATGGTAGTACATTGTGAGACTAACTAACAGTGCTGAATGGTGTGGGAATGTGGTGGAAAGGGGAAGCTCAGAGTCATGTATGTCACCAGAAGGAAAGCTGGAAGTTAAAAGATGGGAATGTATAAAACAGTGAACCTTGTGGTGGGCAATGTCCAAGATTAACTATACAAATATTAGAAATCTCTTTCAAGAACCAAAACAAATGTATGACATTACAACTAGAAGTTAATAATAGAGGGGCATATTGAAAAAATATATATACCTATTGCAAACTATTAAAAAAAAGAAGGGATAGGGCAGGTTGTATGACATATTTAGGATGTGACATGAGCTTGGCTCCATGAATCTATCCATAATTAGCAAATACTATGGAATCCCACTTCATATTCTCTCACACCACCTCTTATTTCAGCCACAGCTGTGGGGACAGTTTGTGTAAGTTCATCTTGAGCTAATAGTGTCCACCTCAAAAGGGCACATTATATCTTTCTGCTTCTCTGCCCCAGGACTTTTCCAATGTCATGTGTGCCTGCTTAGCCCACTCACAGGTATGACCCACAAGTGCAGGGGAGCCAACAACTGTGGTAGACAGGAATCTAAGATGCCGCCAAAATTTCCCTCTCCCTTGTATACATGCCCCGCATAATCTCTGGGCATGTGAAAATGATGCGTTTTATAACCCTGATGGATTTTATTCCCATGGTTAGGCTATGCTATATGAAACAGCAGAACTTAAAATAGGGAGCTACCCTCTCTAACTGAGCCATCTCGACAGGTGAACTCGCTGCCCTCCCCCCTACGTGGGACCCAACTCCCAGGGGTGTAAATCTCCCTGGCAACGCAGAGTATGACTCCCGGGGATGAATGTAGACCCGGCATCGTGGGACTGAGAGTATCTTCTTGACCAAAAGGGGGATGCAAAATGAGACAAAATGGTTTCAGTGGCTGAGAGATTCCAAATGGAGTCGAGAGGTCACTCTGGTGGACATTCTTATGCACTATATAGATAACACCTCTTAGGCTTTTATGTATTGGAATAGCTAGAAGTAAATACCTGACACTACCAAACTCCAACCCAGCAGCCTGGACTCCTGAAGACAATTATATAATAATGTAGATTACAAGGGGTGACAGTGTGATTTTGAAGACCTTGTGGATCACACCCCCTTTATCTAGTGTATGGATGAGTGGAGGAATGGGGATAAAAACTAAAGGACAAATGGGGTGGGATGGGGGGATGATTTGGGTGTTTTTTTTTTCGCTTTTATTTTTTATTCTTTTTCTGGTTCTTTCTGATGTAAGGAAAATGTTCAGAGATAGATTGTGGTGATGAACGCATAACTATGTTATCATACTGTGGACAGTGGATTGCATATCATGGATGATTGTATGATGTGTGAATGTATTTCAAGAAAACTGAATTAAAAAAAAAAAAAAAAAAAAAAAAGACTCACCCTGAGGCAGGCCTCAGCTGAAATAACCTAATCAAAAGGTCCTGCCTGCAGTGGGTCTGTACCTACATGAATGGATTAAAAGAACATCACCTTTTCTGAGGTACATAACAGCTTCAAACTACCATACTATCCATCTATCTTTGGTGGTTTGGAACTGTATGTACCCCAGAAAGTCATGTTCTTAAAGCTGGTCCGTTCCTGTGGGTATAGACCCATTGTAAGTAAGTTTCTGTGAGGTTACTTCCGTTGAGGTGTGGACCAGGGTGGGTCTGAATTTTCTTACTGGACTCCTTTATAAATGGGATGAAGAGAGAGGGAGGGAGGGAGGGAGGGAGGGAGGGAGAGAGAGAGAGAGAGAGAGAGAACGCCACAGAAGCAGGAAGCTAAAAGCAGTCAAACCTGAAAGAGAAGGGAGAGACTAGTAGATGCCTTGCCATGTGACAGAGGAGTCCAGGATTGCCGGCAACCAGTCTTCAGGAAAAAAGAATCATCTTGATGAATCCTTGGTTTGGTCATGTTCATAGCCTCAACACTGTAAGCTTGTAAGCTAATAAATTCCCATTGTTAAAAGCTAAAAAAAAAAAAAAAAAAAAAAAAAAAAAAAAAAAAAAAAAAAATAGGGAGCTACCCAAGTGGATCTGACCTAATCCTATGAGTCTTTGAAAAGCACAGAGTTTTCTCTTGCTGGTGGCAGAAGAGGAAGTCTAGAAGGATTTGATGGATCATTGCTGGCTTGAAGATAGAGGGAGAAAGGAAATGGAATCTCAGTCCTACAGCTGCAAGGAATTGAATTTTGCCAACAACAGGAACGAACATGGAACCAGATGTTTCTCCAGTCTTCAGACAAGAACTCAGTCCAGCCGACATCCTGATTTCAGTCTTTTGATACCCTAAGCAAAGAACCTGGCCAGGCCAGGCCAAATTGTGAGCTAATAAATGGATGCTGGCTTAAAAAAAAAAAAATTAAACAGAGGGATACAAGCACTGGACAAAATGTGGAGAGACGGATGCATCTATTCACCATTGGTGAAGTAGAATGGTGCAGCCCACATGGAGGGCAGTGTGGTGGTTCCACAGGAAGCTAAGTATGGGGTTGTCATATGGTTCTGCAAGCCCATTACTGGGTATAAACTTGGAAGAACTGAGAGCAGAGACACAAATGGATATTTGCACACTGGTGTTTATGGCAGCAGTGTTCATGATTTGCAATGAATGGAGGTGGCCTAAGGATACATCGACTGATAAAAGAATGGTGAACTGCGGTGCATGCAAATAATGGAATACTCAATGGCTGCAAGAAGGAATTACGTTGTGGCTAGAAACTAAGATGGCGGCTAGGTGAGACAGAGCAAAAAAACACCTCCCTGAAAACCACTAGATAAAAACCAGAAAGTGACCCAGAATACCGGTTACAGCGATCGCCAACTGGACGAAGTCTCCTAGTACCAGAGGGGCCGTGTACTTGGTGAAACCGGGAGTCTGCATTCTGAAACGAGTGAGTAAGCTGGCTGGAAGACCCGCAGCTGCGCGGCGTTGTGGGGAAGCCAGGGCTTGGTGTTTGGAGACCAACTGGCTGTTTTAAAAAAAAAGGAAAAACCCAGGAGCGGCTGCAGTTGCGATAGTGGGAACCACGCAGTAAAACACAGCAAGAGAGGGCTGGGCGAGCCTATTGGTGTATGGCCAGGAAGACAGCCCACTGCAGACACCCTCGGGGCCAGGGGAATGAAGGGGAGAGCCGGAAGCAGAAAGAAACCCCGCGGCTTGAAGCTGGCTCCCCAGAGGGCTGGATAAACTCCTGCCTGGGGCCATGTCCACAGCCCAGAGCCCCACCAGTTCTCCCAGAGCTGGGAAGGAGGAACTGTGCAAGGAGGTGGGGGCTGACATGCCCGTTCAGCCATCTTTGCATCAGGCTGAAAGCGCTCCTGCACGGGCTGGAGGCCCAGGGCTTCCCTTGAGGGATGGCGCACACTGGTGACATAGCACGGAATTCCCTTGGCAGAGGTCCTGGAGGATCGCGGCTGGGAGGGGGGACCCGCACGGAGAACCCAGGGACACTATGCCAGGTCTGGTGGTTTGTGGGACAGCAAGAGAGAGGGTCTGGGGCTGAAATGAAACGAAGGCTTAGACTCTTGCGGCGGCCTTGAATCTCCGGGAACCTGGGGATCTGAATATTAAAGCTGCCCTTCCTACCTGGCCACCCGTACACACGCCCCATATTCAGGGCAGACAGCTCCAGCAACACACCTAAACTGAGGTCTCCAACTGAACCCCACAAGAATCATTTCCCCACACACCGTGGGAACAAGGTTGAGAACTGACTTGAGGGGTTTAGGCGACTCACAGGCGCCATCTGCTGGTTAGTTAGAGAAAGTGTACGCCACCAAATTGTGTTTCTGAAAAATTAGATTGGTATCTTTTTTTTACAACTTGAAAGAACTCTATCAAGCAAAGCAAATGCCAAGAGGCCAAAAACAACAGAAAATCTTAATGCATATGATAAAACCAGACGATATGGAGAATCCAACTCCAAACAAACAAACCAAGATAGCAGAAGAGACACAGTACCTCACACAATTAATCAAAGAACTACAATCAAGGAACAAAAACATGGCAAAGGATTTAAAGGACATCAAGAAGACCATGGTTCAGGATATAAGTGACATAAAGAAGACCCTAGAAGAGCATAAAGAAGACATTGCAAGAGTAAATAAAAAATAGAAGATCTTATGGAAATAAAAGAAACTGTTGGCCAAATTAAAAAGACTCTGGATATTCACAATATAAGATTAGAGGAAGTTGAACAACGTCTCAGTGTCCTAGAAGTCCACAGAACAGAAAATGAAAGAACAAAAGAAAGAATGGAGGAAAAAATGGAAAAAATCGAAATGGATCTCAGGGATACGACAGATAAAATAAAATGTCCAAACACAAGACTCATTGGTGTCCCAGAAGGGGAAGAGAAGGGTAAAGGTCTAGAAAGAGTGTTCAAAGAAATTGTTGGGGAAAACCTCCCCAACCTTCTACACAATATAAATACACAAAGCAGAAACGACCAGCGAACTCCAAATAGAATAAATCCAAATAAACCCACTCCAAGACATATTCTGATCAGACTCTCAAATACTGAAAAGAAGGCGCAAGTTCTGAAAGCAGCAAGAGAAAAGCAATTCACCACATACAAAGGAAACAACAGAAGACTAAGTTGTGACTACTCAGCAGCCACCATGGAGGTGAGAAGGCAGTGGTACAACATATTTAAAATTCTGAGAGAGAAAAATTTCCAATCAAGAATACTTTATCCAGCAAAACTCTCCTTCAAATTTGAGGGAGGGCTTAAATTTTTCACAGACAAACAAATGCTGAGAGACTTTGCCAATAAAAGACCTGCCCTACTTCAGATACTAAAGGGAGCCCTACCAACACAGAAACAAAGGAGAAAAAGAGATATAGAGAATTTTAACTGACATATATACTACCTTACATCCCAAATCACGAGGACACTCATTTTTCTCTAGTGAGCACGGATCTTTCTCCAGAAGGGAACATAAGCTGGGACATAAAACAAGCCTCAAGAAATTTAAAAAAAAAAAAAAAAAAAAAAAAAAAAAAAAAATTTGAATACACTCAAAGTACATTCTCCAACCACAATAGAATACAAATAGAAGTCAATAATTTTTAAACTGTAACTCCACTATCTACTTCCTATGTGATATAAAATACACAAACTCTAATGACAAATCAGTGGTTTTGAACTCAACATAAAATATGTAATTTTAGACAAGTATATAAAGGTGGGGGAATGGAGGAGTATAGGAACATAGTTTATGTGTCCTATTGAAGTGAAGGTGGTATCAAAGAAAAACAAGATTGTTATGGATTTAAGAGGTTAATTTTAAGCCCCACAGTAAACACAAAGAAATTATCAGACAATATAACCATAGAGACAAAAAGCAGCATATGGGTTAAGAGAAATAGGGGAAGGGGCAATGGGGACTGAAGAAATGAGTGTAAGGTTACTGTTTGAGGTGAAAGGAAATTTCTAGTAATGCATGGTGGGAAAGAGCATTACAACACTGTAAATGTGATTAATCCCACTAATGGAAGGCTAGGGAGGGAGTGGAATGGGAAGATTTAAGCTGTATATATGTTTCCACAATTGAAAAAAAAAAAAGACAGTCTAAATAGCTGACAATTGAATGCCAAGGACAAACCTGGATGGGACTGGAGGATGGAGGACAGGAGGCTCAAAGGGACAGAGTTGAGACATAAGGAAAAGGAAATATAGAATGTAAGCTTTGCATCATTGTTGAATCTCTTGTACTTCTTAACTGTCTTTAATGGGATTGCATAAACGAATGTTCTTATTCATGGGAAGTGTATATGTGAATTATAGTGTTTGTTCAAGGAAAAAAAAACATTCAATGCTATTACTGTAAGGCTGTACTTACTTCAACCATTTTATCCTTTGGCTTTTTTTTTTAATTTCCATTTTATTTCATTCCTTTTATTTTTATTGTGGTGACATATATACAATTCAGAATTTCCTTTTAACCACATTCAGTATAGAATTCAATGGTTTTAATTACATTCACAATGTTGTGCTATCATCACTTCCATCCATTACCAGAACTATTTCAACACCTGAAAAGAAATTTCCTCACCTTCCTCAGTTAACTGGTAATCTGTGATCTACTTTCTGTCTCAATTAATTTACTTATTCTAAGTATTTTATATAAGTAGACTCATAAAATATTTGTCCTTTCGTGTCTGGCTTATTTCACTCGACATGATGTCTTCAAGATCTATCCATTTTGCAGCATGTATCAGAACTTCATTCTTTTTAACTGCTGAATAATATTCCATTCCTTGTGCATGTAACATTTTATTTATCCATTATCTGTTCCTGGAGACTTAGGGAGTCGCCACCTTTTGGCTATTGTGATTAATGCTGCTATGAATATTGATGTACAGGTATCTGTTTGAGTCCCTGCTTTCAATTTTTTTGGCTATATACCTTGAAGTGGAACTACCAGGTCATATGGTAATTATATATTCAATATTGTGAGGAACTGCCAAACTGTTTTCCACAATGGCTGAAACATTTTACAGTCCCACCAACATTGTACAAGAGTTCCTTTTTTCTCTGTGTCCTTACTAGAACATGTTATTTTCCATTTTAAAAATAATAGTCATCTTAATGTGAAGTAGTATCTAATTGTGGCTTTGGTTTGCTTTTCCCTAATTGCTAATGATGTTGAGCATCTTTTCATGTGCATATTGACTATTTGTGTATCATCACTGCAGAAATGTCTGTTCAAGTCCTTTGCCTATTTTTTAATTGGGTTTGTCTTTTTGATGTTGAAACACAGGAATTCTCTACATATTCTGGATATTAAACCCTTATCAGATAAAAAAAAAAGAAGGAATTACGTTGTGAGGCATACAACTAGGCAAATGAACCTTGAGGACAGTATGTTGAGTGAAATAAGCTAGAAACAAAAAGACAAACATGTTAACACCTCACTAATATGGACTAACTATAATGTGCAAACACTGAGAATTGAATCCGAGAGTCTAGGTTATCAGGGGAAGGCTTTTTGTAAAGGTTCCTAGACAGTAAGCTCTTAGAGCACTCACATCTATTCCTGAGTTGTAATTGTTATTTCTAAATTCTGAGATGCTGAGCTCTCTGTGTAAAACCTGGTCATTCCCTGGAACTTCGGGTATCTGTGTGACACCTAAGACTCAGGGCCAGAATTAGGCAGCTATGAACGTCAACATTATCCCATACAGCAACTGCTAAAAGAAGCTGAAAAAGAGATCAGAATTCATTTAGAGATATGAACAAAGTGAATTTGGTTAGGACTAAGGTAAATCAGACTAAAGGGTAAAGGATGATATGAATGTGTTTTAAAACTTCAACTTCTGTGTGAGACCAAAGGAAGAGATATTTATTTGGTGCAAAATCTGTATTTTCTGAAGCACATTAAAAGAAAAAAATTTTTAAAAGGCTGCCTCACCAACACGAAGATTAACAACCAATAAAAAAATGGTTAAGGACTTCAATATACATTTCTCCAAAGAACAATTGGCCAAAAAGCACATAAAAAGATGTTCCATATCATTGGTTATAAAGGAAATGCATATCAAAACCACAATGAGATACCATTTGACACCCACGAGAATAGATACAGGGTATGAGGAAACTGGAACTCTCATATATTAGTAGTAGGAATGTAAAATGTTTCAGCCACTGTGGAAAGCAGTATGGTGGTTCCTCAATAAGTTAAACATAGAATTACCATATGAGCCAGAAGCAGCACCATTCACAATAGCCAAAAGGTAGAAACAACCCACAAGACCATCAACAGATTAATGAATAAACAAAATGTAGTATATATTCATAAAAGTTATTATTGGACCATAAAAAGGAATGAAGTAGTGATACATGCTACAACACGGATGAACCTTGAAATCACATGCTAAATGAAAGAAGCCAGACACAAAAAGCCACATATTTTATGTTTCCATTAATATGGAAATCCAGAGACATAAAGCAAAAGGTTGGGAAAAGAGCAGAACGTAGAGTAACTGTTGAATTGGTCCAGGGTTTCCTTTTGGGGTGATGAAAATGTTCTGGAACTAGACATGGTAATGGTTGCACAACACTGTGAATGTACTAAATGCCAATGAATTAAATGTACACTCTACAATGATTAAAATGATGAATTTTGTGTTATGCGGCATGCTAGACACTTTCTGTGCATTAGTTTAGTCAATCTGAAAAAACTAAAAGGCAGGTAGGTATTAATATCCCTAATTTTATATATAAGAAACCAGTGCTCAGAGAAATTAGCTAATTTTCCCAAGAGTGCACAACAAATAACAGGTAAAGCTGGGATTCAAACCCTAATTTTTAAAATTAACTCCAATTTATCATCTATAAAAGAAGAGAAATGGAATAAACTAACTGATTTCTAAGGCATCTTCTAGTACTACACCTCTAGGATATGCCACGGACAAAAAAAAAGTCATATCCTTCCCCAAACTGTCCTTATAGATTTCCCGTAATACATACAGAAAATCAACACAAGTCCTAAAAGACACCCCCAGTATGATACATGCTAGCATTTCTTTCCTTCTACCAGAATAAGACCAAGACATTGATCATTGTGCTGGTGACCACTTCCAGAGAACCCAAAAGGAACAAAGGCAATTGTTACCACTTACTACAAGGTAAGCTGCCGGGGGATGAGGGGGTAATGACTGGCTATACAGCAATAGAGCATCCAGGAAAAGAAATTTTTAAAAAATACAGATTCCCAGGCCCCACCCAGAGTTAGTGAATCAATCTTTAGGCTACTGCCCAAGTATCTTCATGTTTTCTTAAAAGTCCAGGTGAACAGCCAAGTTTGGAAATTGCCATAGAGCAGTGAAGTTTTCTAAACTTGAGTCAAACAGAACAAAAAAGGTTGGCCCAGTTAGCACTGGTTTTGGAGTACAGGATATACCTTATAATATCAGACTTCTACTGTACATTTAACATTTCAGAAGACATGATTCTACCCAAAATACAGTTAAATCTTTGCAATATTGTGATACTTAATGTATCACTTGTACCTATGCCACATTTAAGAAATCTTTTATTAAGTTGTTGTGAACGTATGTATACACATTATGTGGTATTTGCACATATATACACACATTATATTAGTAACCTTACAGAGCATTTAGCATAGTGCTTGATAATCTAGTCTCAAATACATTTCAAATAAACAAACACAAGCATAAGTAAGTCCATTAAATATTTACTGACACCTACATTAAATGCCAGGCTCTATGCCAGAAGCTGAGAACAAAACATACTCTCACAACATTTATTATTAGCAGGGATATCAGTCATTAAACAATCAAGAGGGCTATAAAGGTAATGAAAGGGTAGGTACAAGCTTCTGTGGAAGTATGCACCCCTTGTCAGCATTTTCCCCTATTTTACCTTTTAGATGTGAACATTTCACTTCATCCTTCCCTGGGGCACCATAAGAGTCTCACTTTGTCATATCAATATCTTTAAATTCCAGTTTTCATTTTACATGCCAAAAATGTACATCCAGGCAGCCTCTATTACTATTTCAAAGCAATTGGATAATCCCACTATCCACAATTCCATTGGGCTGAGACTTTCCAATATGCCTAATAATGATACTTTATGACCTAGAAGTTCCAATGAATTGGTAGTAAGAAAACACTGATCTGCTTCAGTGGCACTGTAATTGGAATGGTGATTAAATGCATCATGTTAAATTTACCCTGGGCCTTTCCCAGTGTGGCAAATATAAAATGAGCTATCAGCATCAGCACAGCCTAAACCTCTCCCTTTAAAATGATACTTCTCCTGCATGTCAAAGGTGGTATGTTTGAGCTTCCCCATTAACAATTAGGTAGATAACATGATAAACTGTATACACCCATATAGGCTTCAACAGGATGTACACTGCCCAACATAGTTTACTGTACTTAGCAACTTAGGACAACCTTATGTATGTCAGAGCAGTGCATCTGCACCACTATAGTTAATGGTCTGTCAGCATTTCCATTATAAAGCAATTTTCAAAGGTTTATTGCTCTGCTGAAGAATTTGCTCTGAGCTGAAATTTGGCATTCCAGAAAAGCAAAAACTGTAGCCCACAGTTGTTTATTCCCTTTCAAGAAGGCCAAGTAGTTTTTTTGTTTTTGTTCTTAAGTTAATCTGACCCTTTATTTCAGAATTTCTTCATATAGCCCTTTAGGAATATCCACAAAACAAAAACCTCACACCTCACAAAGGGGTTAGTGTTTGGTAATAGCAGCTAGCAACTTCGAAGGTTCAGAGCACAGATTCAAACATATTTATGGAAACCTTTTTTTTAATGCAAGCATTACTTTTGATGAACTGCAGGTTTAAAAACATTTATCAGTTCTACCTAGTTATGATTAAATTATTCATGCTATGAGTATACTGCCACTGAAATTAAAGTCAATGGATGACTTCAAAATTCTCACTGCTGGTTAAACCTTCTTTTATTCTTCCCACCCAAGAATCACTACTATTGACCTAATGTGAATTTACCTATCTCAGTTCCATCTTAACCCACTAGTGAGAAGAATTAAATGCCATCAAGTAAAATTTACGCAGCAAGAAGGGTTATACAATAAGGAGAAGCAGCTTTAAAGGTAATTTACATTAAGAAATTGATGATCAACCCCCAAATGACAAAGTTGACAGAAAACCAATTGTGGTAATCTAGAAGACTGGTATATTTGTAATAAACTAACAATTTTTATTCAATCCCTGGAAAGTATTCTGTTTGTCTAAAAGTTATGGTTCTTTTATATAAACTTCTAGAAAATTCAAACTAATCAATCTATAGTGACACAAAGCAGATCACTGGTTGCCCAGGGATGAGGGTGTGGGGAGGAGCAGGAGGGAAAAGATTACAAAGAGACATGAGGAAACTGTTAGGTGTGATGGAGATGTTCATTACCTTGATTATGGTAATGGTTTTTCAGGTATATAGAGATGTCAAGACTTATCATAATCGTATACTTGAAACATTTGCAGTTTATTTTACATCAATTTCTCAATAAAACTGTTTTTCAAAAAAAGATGAAGATTGCCTACTACAGTGCAGAAAGGAGGGTGTGAGAAAGGGCAGAGTGACAGCCCATGTGAAGCAGGTTCAATGAGTACCAATAAACTACTAACAAGGAGAAATGAACAGCTGCAAATACCCTAATAGCCAATGGTCATTTAGAGTCCTATGCCAATAGCTCTAGTCTGTATCACTGTTTAGAACAAACAGGTATCAATGCATTAATAACTGATGTTCTAGGTGTATGACCTAAAGTCAAAGTCAATATTAAGTTAAATTCCATTTACTCTGTTTAGAAGTCAGAGAAATGTATATTACAATTTGAAAGAGTTGAAATAAACATAAATTCTGATTTAAAATTCAGTTATGGATGCCATCAACATGGCAACATAAACAGCTACTGAAAACTTCTCTCCAGAGATTCAATGAAAAATCGGACAATTCCGAATTGTTTGAATCTCTGGAGGAGGATATAGACTGGAGAAAGACCCTGCAAATGCTGAACTGATGAAAGAGAAGAAATATGAGGTAGGACTCTTCCATCCCAGACAAGCTGGTCCTCTCCCCTCCCGCTCACTCAATCTCAGTGTGGGAAAGGCACAGAATCAGCAGACAAGACCCCTCCCACCAGTGACACAGCAGTGAGACATACCTCACCATCTGAAGACCCTGGGGACAGGGGAGGATATTTCAAGGCCCAGGTGAGTGAGGAACAAAGAGACTGAGAAAACGTGGACAGAGACTGTGTTTCCAGACCTGGGTCAGAAAGTCCTCCCCTGCCTTGAGGGAAGCAGAAGCCAACAGCCATTCCCTTGCCTTGGGGATGGTTGGAGTACTGGGTCAGCTGAGAGAGCACATTGCCACAGGTGGCGTCCCACATCAAGCCAGATTTTGGCCAGCAAAGTGAGGGCATAGGAATCCCACAGTTTCAGTTCACCTGTGAAGCCGCTCCCTGTGCTCAAACGCAAAGCAGCTTATGAGGACGATTAAGTTACTGAACAGTGCCATCTGCTGGGCATTCCAGAAGGTGCAAGGGAATTGAAAAACTTTTTTAAAAGATGCTCCAGACCCTTTTATAGGATCACAAGAGCTGCTCTACATGCCCTGTACAGAAACCCAGCCCTATTTTGGCTGAGAAATATGGAAGACTCAACTATTAAAGCAGGGATATAAAACAAACCAAGGTCTTACTGGCTGGAGGAAAACAAAGCATCACCAGAAGCCAGCAGAGTTGAATTACCACACAAAGCGAACTTGTTGGGGTGCCCAGTGCCTACCTCCCTTCCCTGTGGCAGGCCACAGTGGATGTCTGATTGTGGGGGGAAGACTTAGGGGCAGAGCCAATGTGACAACTGGCTAGAGAGAAGCAAAGAAAAGACAGAGATCAAAGACAACCAACAAGAAAAACCTAGGCAAAAGAAAGAAAACAACCTCCAGAATAAGCTAATCTAGACAGCAAAAAATCATGAGCCACACCAAGAAATACAAAGGTATGGCCCAGTCAAAGGAACAAACTAACACTTCAATTGAGATTCAGAAGTTGAAACAACTAATTAAAGATGTCCAAACAAATCTTCTAAATCAAATCAACAAGTTGAAAACAAATGTGACAAAAGAGATGAAGGATATAAAGAATACACTGAGTGACCGTAAGGAAGAATTCATAAGCTTAAAAAACAAATGGCAGAATTTATGGGAATGAAAGGCACAACAGAAAAGATGAAAAACACAATGGAGACATACAACAGCAGACTTGGAGAGGCAGAAGAAAAGATCAGTGAACTAGAGAACAGGACATCTGAAACCCAACACACAAAAGAACAAATAGGGAAAAGAATGGAAAAATATGAGCAGGGTCTCAGGGAACTGAATAACAATATGAAGCACATGAATATATCTGTTATTGGTGTTCCAGAAGGAGAAGAGACAAGGGCAGAAAGGATAACAGAGGAAATAATGAAAATTTCCCAACTCTTATGAAAGACATAAAATTACAAGTCCAAAAAGCACAGCCTACCCCAAACTGAACTGATTCAAACAGACCTACTCCAAGACACTTACTAATCAGATTTTCAAATGTCAAAAACAAAGAGAATTCTGAAAGTAACAAGAGAAAAACAATCCATCACACACAAGGGAAGCTCAATAAAACTAAGTGTGGATCTCTCAGCAAAAACCACAGAGGCGAGAAGGCAGTGGTATGATATATTTAAGATATTGCAAGAGAAAACTGCCAACCAGGAATCATTCTGGAGGTTATTCTTATGCACTACATAGATATCCCTTTTTAGTTTTCAATGTATTGAAATAGCTAGAAGGACACACCTGAATCTGAACTGCAGCCCAGTAGCCTTGATTCTTGAAGATGATTGTGTAACTATATCTTACATTGTGTGTCATGTGATTGTGTAACGCTTGTGGTTCCCACTCCTTTATCCAGTCTATGGACAGACAAGTAGAAAAACGGGGACAAAAAGTAAATGAATAATAGGGCGGGATGAGGGGATGGGATGTTTTGGGTGTTCTTTTTTTACTTTACTTTTTATTCTTATCCTTGTTTTCGGCAGTAATGAAAATGTTCAAAAATTAATTGTGGTGATGAATGCACAACTAAATAATGGTATTATGAACAACTGATTATATACTTTGGATGATTGTATGGTATGTGAACATATCTCAATATAACTGGAATTTTTTGAATGCTTTAATTCTTCTAAACAAATGAGGAGTGTTTTCATAAAATTGAATATTAACCCTTCAGGATATTTGCATTTTACTAATACCTTAACACAAGGAACTCAATACATTCATTATTTATGGCACAATGCCTTTTTGAGTCAAGAAGACATTTCCAGGACATATAAAGTCACAACCTCTAGAGGTAGGAAGCTGCCTCCTCCACGCCAATGATAAAACCAGACTTAGTAAAGGATGTCACACAACTTATTCTTTGGTTCTACAAAAGCTTATAAAATATCACCATGTTAAAAATGAGGACTTCATACTCATATTTCGAGTTCCAGGCTTTGCAGTTCAAGCATTAAACAGTTCTGATCATCCTATGTGCATGCAAAAGAGAACTGCAGCATGCAGATCAGAAACTTTAATTACATCTCACTAGATTGTTCATTATATATTGTGATACTTATCTCTTCCAGAATAAACAAGTGTTAGCTTCCTGCTAAAACACAGCTTTTGATGCCATCTCTGAATTTCTAACAAATCAAATCACCAGAGGGAGTAGGAGAAAGAAAGAGAGAGAGAGACACTTACAGGATTAAACAGACATAGTGCTCTTTATGTTCTGGGAAGTATTCAATTTGCAGATCTGCCATTTAATATGTGACTTCAGGTTCTGTTAAGGAATAAATGCAATTATATGTTCAAGTGCAGTATCTAATTCAACGCCTGGCACACAGGCAGACAATAAACAAACTTTTTTTATTACAGAAGCCATCCTTAAGATACAGTATAAAATTGTTAACACTTGAAACTATCTTTTCTGTGGTTAGAAAATAGAAGTACAGTTATTTCATTATTTATAATCCTGGATTAAAATTCTGGTCTATGTTATTCAGAGAGATTTCACAGTAAGTGGTTTTCTTTTTTTATAGCCATTTTGAAAAGCCACAGGCCCCAAGGGAATGGAAGGAGGAACACTCACTTGAATCAAGCATCAGGCCCCATCGCCAGATCAATCTCATGTTCTCAATCCTTCAGAAATAGGGAACCACATCTCCATGACATGACATAGAAAAATAAAAATTTGCAAGACAAAGCATATACCAAAGGCCTTCTTCAAGCACTGACTACATAGAGGTAGGGTAGGTACAGGTATAATTGACCTGCCTAGTCCATCCTATTCCCCAAGTCTTGTCAGTTTATGATAGTCACGGGGTAAACCCTATATAGTAACCAATTTGTGTTTGTATTAGCCAACTCTTCAGCCATATTACTTTTCCTTGACCATGGATCCAAACACATTAGACAAGCAAAAATCAGCCATTAACCTTCTGTATGGCCACAAATGTGACCCTCCCGGCCAGAAACTGACAAAAGGCCTTTTGAAAATACGACATGCAATGTAACACTGTGACTTAGACTCGAGAGCAACGATGTCTAAGAGAGCTTTCTGCAATGATGGAAATGCTCTGTATCTATACATGCTGCCTAACATGATAGTCACTAGCCACATGTGGTTATTGAGCACTTAAAATGTGGCTGTTTCAAAATGAACCGAATTTTTTATTTTAACTAATTGAATGATTAATTAATTTAATTTAAATAGTCACATGTGGCTAATGGCTACTATATTTTACAGCCCAGATCTAAAGTACCAAACGCTAAACTGAGAAACTATGGTAGAAATCCAGCAGGAGTATGTGCAAATTGTTCCATATCCTACAAGGAAGGAAATTCCACCATCCTGAGGGTTTCCTTTGACTTCTCTCAGTTAATCCACCTTACAGTCCTGCCAGCTATCAACTATCCACATTTCAGACATGCGAGGAATGAGACACAAAGAGGTTAAAAAAACTGAAAAAACCAGCAAGTGGGAGAACCAGAATTTGACCTCATATCTCTAACTCTAAATCCTTTTCTCTTTTATTTTCTATTACGTCGAATTTTTTATAAACAAAGGGGAAGAGAATGAATTTTAAAATATTCATAGGGGCAAAATTTAACAAGTTTGAAGTAAAAACTTATTTTTCTCTGTGACTCAGTTTCTTTATCTATAATAAGAAAGGATTTGAATATTATTTCTAAGGTTCCTCTAGCTTTAAATTTTATTAACCTTTTGGGTTTACTTTGAACACACTAGAAGCTGAGAAGAACCATCAAGATAGTTTAAACTATTTAAAAACAAAAATTAAAAATTCAATTTAGAATATCTTCTCCCACCCCAAAATGGCTGATGTTCAAATTCCCCAATTATCAGGAACTTCAGAATACCAGGACTGTGTTTCATCTTAAAATGAAATAAATTGATGAACAGTTTTGATTGGTGAATTAGCAAAACTTAAACTAATTTGATGGTGTTAGTTTAGTCGAAATTCAGATACTTTCCAGTACCCTTTAATATCTGATTCCTCTATAAAATTTACTATTAATAATAATACATATAAAACTGCATTTGTGAAATCTTTTAGAGGACCCATACTCTAACTTCATCCACACAACAATCCAATGAGGCAAAGCAATACAGCTGGCCTTACAACAAAAATCAATTGCATCTCAAGGAAGAAAATATCTTCTCCACAGCCACACAGTCAATAATGAAAACAGAAAAGGAGCCAGGGCTCCTGATCTTTCCATTCCACCCACACTCCTTCTTCACAGAGACCCAAGAAGCCCAAATACTACAATCAGGATCACACATCTAAGTATATCCAACTTAACAACAGTTAACAGTGTAGAGACTCAAACTAAGGTTCTGTTTATTTAAAAAAATAAAAAAATACAAAAACCAAAAACATATATTCATTAAACAAACTGTTAATTGGGAAAAGATTTATAAATGCATTCGTATAAATTTCTCATACAAAATTGTTCATTCCAGCCTGATTCCAGCACAGCAATGCTCGTATGTGTTGTCAGCTGAGATATGACTACAGCAGAATTATCACAATTTTTGCTATTATGGGCATCTAAACAAATTTCAATAAAATTTATCTGTTTTCCTTCTATCTAAAAGAATTGAGTGCTAAACGCAAGCATAACATAACAGAATATAAGGCCCTGTTGTTCAAATGAAGTATCATGAGACGTGCTCTGAAGACGATGGATGGAACGTGTCTTAACATGCCAAATCATTTCATTTTTCTAATACAGCTGCAAAAATAATCAGGGAAAAAACATCAAAATAAATCATTGTTTAAATTACATATTGTGTAGCTTCTAAAAATGAAACACATTTGAAAGTAGTAAAAATATATATTATATAACAAGGATTACAACAACAAACAAAAATATATTTCAATTTTTTCAAATCAAATACACTCTAGTCAGCAGGCAAATATATAGTAGCAATGCCCAAAGGCAAATTCCAGGCTCACCAAGAGGAGCTGGAGGGCAGAGTCCAAAATCAAGCACATTGGGTTTCAAAGGCGAATGCATTTACTATTTCCTCTCATATTCCTAGGTCTCTCTTAACTATAAAACAAAGAAATAAGTTATTAAATTCTAAGTTTGAGACTCTCAGGCTGACCTCTCTTCTCAGTGTGGGAGATACTTTTAGGATCCCCAGTTTCATCTAATGGCACAAGCACAGCATCAAAGGAGAAATCAAGATTGGTCTAAGTCAGTTTCGGCAATCCATTGTTCCTCTTTGCCAACAGCTGATGTAAATGTGGCTGTGTAATACAGCACCTCTGGCAAATGAGATGTAAAGGCACGTCTTTAGCGGGTGGGAGGTGGTGGAGGAGTTCCTGGGATAAGTTTTATTCTCTAATAATGTAGAAGACAACGCAGAAGGAAAGGTCCTCCTCTTTTACTCCTCCTTCCTTCCTGTTTCAAATGTCCTTATATGAAGGGGGATATGTGGAACTGTTGTAGTCATTTTGAAACTATACTAGAAAGGACAAACATATTGCAGAGATGCTGACACAGGGCCCTAACCTATTGTGCTGCTAAAACCTACCCTGGAACACTGCCTCCAGATTTCTTCTAGTTAATTGAAGTAATAAATGTCTGTGTAGTTTAAGCTTTTGCTACTCAAAAGGTGGTCTATGGACTGCTGCCAGTCTGTAAAAGTGTTTGTTACCAGCGCACAATAAGTACAGAAATTAACAGTAAATATTTAGAAACTTTATAGCAATTTTATATTGCAGCAAAATTTTTATATTTTATAAAATATGTCTTCAATGAATTAAAATTTTAAAAAAACTAACTGGTCCTTCACCACAAATAGTTGAAAAGCATTTGTTTATTTGTTTTAGGCCACTTTTAGTTGAGTACTAAGTCACTTGCAGACAGAAACATCCAGGGAATTGTCAACATCCAAGAGGATACCATTCCTCTTATACCTTTATCCATTTTAAGGGTAACCTTTCTGCTATCTGCCAAAATAAAACCTATCAGGTAAAATTAAATAAAAACAGAAGCTAATGATCTGATGTGGAGAATACCATTTTGGTCTTTTGTCTAATACTAAATTCCAAGATTCCAGGGCACTGGAAAAGGGGAAAGGGAAGTCATACAAGAAAATTCAATGCTTATATAATCCAAAGGACATGAAAAAAAAAAGAACAAAGCATAAATGACTGAATCGTTATGCATTCCTACTGATAATGTCATAATTATGCAACTACATTTCAAATGCTAATTCTCTTTAGAATATATTTTCTGATTTTGTTTGACTAGTTCAGAGCTCAGTTGAGCTGAACCATTACAGTCTACTTAGAGACTGAGCTTTGTGACATTTAAACTGCCAGTTTGGCTTTAAAGAAATCTTAACAGTGCACAATGGGAAACTATTTTTTACCCATCTAGTAAAACTTTTTTTCCTAATCACAACCTTCAAAGACTTTAAACATACTCTAATATACAGAAGTTGAAGCACATATAAAAAAAATTACAACTGTGGACTTAGAAATGTATTTACCAGAAAGATGTGATAAAGAAATTAAGATGTCATTTAAGAAAAGACAACTTACAGTTCCACCTTATGGTTTTTCCTACTTAGTAAACTAGGAAAACACATAAGGAGAAGACTCCATGAAAGCCTTCTTAATACAGTCAAAAAGGATAGATGCAAACATACAAGTAGAAATCTCAACACAATGAAAACCCCAACTGCATTTGAGACAGCCCAACTTTACAAATGTGTTTGCCAAGCCATTTATTTTTCAAGAGTCTATACACTAACTTCTCAAAGAATTATTCATATACTTTCTTCTGTAATCAGTGGCTAAAAAACTTGTCCCCGAATTATACATGGGGTAGTTAACAAACTTCTTCACAGCCTAATTAGATTACTCCCCATTGATTATTTAACTACCAAGTGAGGCAACCATACTTTTTTAAACAGCTAAGATACATATATAGTAATATTTGTGAGAGCTGCATCTGGCACCAAATAGAGTTCCCTAATCTAAATGGAAGAAAAAAACAAAAATACAATTTTTTATTCAAGTTGCCTTGGACTTGAAATATGTCAGACAAGATTCTTCCATCAGTGAATACAGTTTAAGGTAGGTTTATTTTTCTTTTTATCATAAATTTATTCCCAATACCAGAAGTTCCATTTGCTTATGACTCTTCTCATAACATGCATTAAAGTTCTTTAACTGGTTTTAAAAATAAGTTTTAATACCCTAATATAGAGCAAATGCTTTAATTGGTACAAAGGCCTAATGATTTTGATTTTAAAGAAGAAAGTCATGATAATCACACATATTTAATACAAATTCTTACACATGCCAAGAATAAAAACAATTCTTTTAACTAAGAAGTAGCTGATATAGTTTTACTTCTATTACTCTGCAATTTCACTGCTTTCAAATCCAGGAATAAAATTTATACCTAGAATAACATTTAAAAGAAAACCAAAAGGGGCTTCTTCTTTGACAACTTCAACACACTTTTTACTTCATTAAAACACACCTTTAATATACATTAATTGAACAATGCTACCAGATTAAGGAAGAGGAGTATGATGTACCACCAATAGCTTCTTGATTGTAATATACATGACATGAATTCTCACATACATGGATATTCATATGCCCATGTACTAAATAAGCTACCTTCTTAAGTTTTTAAAGGTAACGGCTTTACTGAAAAAAAAGTGTGCTGAAGAAATCAATGTATAATCAAGGGTCTTTTCCATGATATGACTGGAAATCACCAATCTCACCCAAACCATCTGTACTGTTTTAAGATCCAGCCTTTCATACCAACTAGAATCTAACACATGAAGCCCAACTTTCTAATTGTACAGACAAGGAATTTAGGCCCAGAGATGTTTAAGTGACTTGTCTAAGATCACACTACTTCCTCAATTTAACCCTAGGATTCAAGCATATTCTTTAGACTCAAAACTCTTCTTCAGCTGCTTCTACTCAGAACTGTAGGGACTTTTTTTTTTTTTTTTTTGCAAATAAACCTTTGCCCAATGCTATCCTTTAAAGAACTAATCTCAAGAAGTTATTCTGAACAATGAGGCCATTATTCAAAAACAAGGTTCTTCTATTTCAAAACTGTCTTCAGATCCACATTTATAAACCACGACAAGGAATTAACATGATTAACATGTAAAGGCCAACTACACACCAGACACTGGGGCTGTTTACTTACCTTTCTCTCATCAATCCCGTAAGACAGACATACTCTTGGTTTTAGAGACAAAGAAACCCTAGCCAAGCAAGGCTACACTAGAGCTCTAGGCCAGTAGCTGCAAAATTCCTGGACATGCTACCATGCACCTTTCATTGTTCTATAGTCACCTCAGTAGAGACTTGAAGTATTCTTCAACTTGATAACTATCCATCCTTTTATTCCAATCTTGTATTTAAAGAACTTGTTAATCATATCCCCCACCCAAAAGACACAGCAGAGCTCTTGGCAAGAAGATACGCCTCTGAAGACAGATTCAAGAAAGGGGGCCCTCAAGACATTTTGAGCCATGATGGCCCTGCTGGAATAATTAAAGAAGATCAAAGAAGGAGTTCTGAAAAACATAATCATGTGGATGTCTGTTATATGAGGCCTGTTAAAAAAACAAGTTAAGTGGAAGCTGACAGTGTAGGGATAATAAAGATGCAATAAAAATTTCTTCCCAAAAATTCACAGATGGATTTGGATACTTCGCTCTGGCAAGAACTGGAGTGACTGAACTATTATACATGTGCTCCATGCTACAGCAGTTTGAGGAGCCCACAGATAATTTTTTCGACATTCATTATCTCAGAAAAGTGTTCTGCATGACATCACTGCATAACTGGAATGACTCTACAATCCCATTTGCTTCTTATTAATCTTGTTTTCCCACTTAATATTTATAGTAAATGATTGGCTAAATGAACTGCTCAAGCAGCCAGAGAGATTTTCCTAGGTATCTTGGTCTCACATTGTTCTTTAAAGTATACTGATGAGGTCTAGACCCCGAAGCCATGCTAGAACTATATTCTAACAATCTCTTAAAGGACATGCAACATTTCTTGATGCAGTTCTCACCTTTGTGAATCCAGATACACTTAATTTTCAACCACATGTAAAGCCCTCATTGGTCCCAAACAATTTCAAAACATTCCGAACAATCTTGCACTTCTTTGTGATCAAATTCCAAATCAGTGTCTATCACAAGAGCAGGACATTTGCTAGAACTCTAGACTCTTTCTGTCCTTATGGGTTCTTAATGGCCTAAGCTCTTGGTCTTCCAAGGTTTCTCCACAAAGGCTGACTATAGCCTTTAGAAAGTCTAGCTAAAGGTTCCCAGGCCTGGCAAATAACCTGAACATTATGAACTACTTTAGGGGAGGGGGGGAGTATATACTGAAAGCAATACACCATTTCAGTATGGGGTAGATTTCTAATTAGCTATTTAAAAACATTTGCAAACAAGACTCATTTGTAATCTTGGTACTTCCTATGCTACCAACAGAAAAAAATATTTGAGATGGATATAGAAATTAGTAAGAGCAGAAAAATCCAATGTTAATTCTCTTCACAGTGACAAATAAAACTGCTGATACAATGAGATAAAATTATCCTAGGATGCACTCCCTCCAGATGTACCTAGTACACTGCCTATACTATTTGTGAATCAAATTGTTTTGACTTGTTATTAAACAAAACCATAAGATGTTTTAAATATAACCATATACTAGATGGTGCTAGTGAAACATTAAGGAACCACTGGAATGTCCTGAGCAGGAGCAAATGTTTCCGAGAAAAAGACAAAGAAACTCCCAAGTCCCACAATGGACAAATCTAAAGAGGGATCAAGGATTTCACTGCTCAACTACTCCCAGTTCTTCATCTTTAGATGTAGCCTAGATCAAGTACTGAGCTAAATCTAGTACTGGCCCTTTCTGATGGTAAAAAGGGGAACAGAGGTATAAACTCTCCATGCCACAAAAATGAGGGAGGGGCGGCGGATATGATATGTACCAGCGGGGTTGCTGTCTCTGGATTATACAGGAGAGAAGTGTAGAGGCAGGGAATGACACCTAGGAATAGTACAGAAAAGTGTATCTTCCATTGCAACCTTTCTTCCCAACATCAGAGGAACCTTAATCCTGGGAGCCTTAACATAAAAAAGTATCCCATCATTGGGCAGAGGGAGAGGGAAGAAATTAGGAGGTCTACATCATTCTTCCAGTTTAATCAATCCATGCCTCAGTAAAAAAAATTTTTTTTAATTTTTAAAAAAATTTAAAAACAAAACAAAACAAAACAATCTGAACAGCCTAGATTAAGTGGTTAATGTGGACCAGCTCATATCAATAAGAGAGAAACAAGTGCTAAAAGCTTTATACATTTTCATCTAATTCGGCATTAAAACCCAAGGCCCCTGTTGGTCATTTCCATTTCAGAGGAAGTTGGGCTGCTTAAGATATTACAAAGAGTAATATTTTTATTAACACTGACCCTACAGTAAAATCCTCCCCTTTCCCAGGGACCTGATCCCATATATGACGATTTTGGAAACACCCTAATGTCACAGCTACCTTTGCACTAGCCATTCTTTAGAGAACCTGGTAAATTTAACATTGGGCACATTCTGTTGTAATGCCAGCGAAATTAAATTGGCTATTAGGAAGTGAAAAAACAAAATTGTCCAGGAAAAGACCAAATGCTAAACCCTGCATCCCAGTGACCTATGATCCATATGTGATTATCCAGGAAACCCTTTTGAATTCATCGTACTTTTTTACCATATACCAGCATCCTCAGGAATTTTTTTTAACTGCATTTGTTGAATTCTAAATACAAACTCCACCCCTGTCCCCACCCTCACCCCTCTTGTCATTGCTCTCTTAACACCAACGCTTTTCTTTCAATCCTTAAGAAGTCAGAATAAAAATCTCTATTAAAGGCTCCAAAGGCTTAATTTTTCTTTATTTTTACCCTTTAATAAGTGCTATTGCTATATTCAAAATGCTATATAGATCCTTTTGGCTAGGGAGATATGAAAACAGCAAAGCCCCAGCACCCCAGCTGTTTTCTTTTCTAATTAGTGAAAGGGGAAACTGTGGAGGGATGAAAGATTAAGCCTTGCCCCAGAACTAACAGCCTCCTCATCCAACAGCAATCCTACCACTTGCTGGCCTAAGCAGAAAGAACAGACAACACGTCTAGATCTCTGGCATCACTTTATAGGGCATTACTAATGATTCCAAACAGCCACCCACCTAGTTCTTTAATCTAAAAGGCCATCATAATCACAGCTCTCCCTGGCAGACTAATTTTTAAGAGGCACTAGCACACAATAGTAGGGGATCTAATAATGAACTTTACAGAAAATACATGATAGAACAGTAATTTATGATCTAGAACTATATAGTTTCTTTAAAAAAAAATACTTTCTATGATTAAATACAACATTCATGAAAGATGTTTCTAAAGCACAGAACATACCTAAAACTATGTTCTGAATACATGATTCTAGGCAATGTTTTCTCAAAGCTTGTACTACAGACTTTTTAATTCCTTCTTACTTCTTAAAATTTTAATTCACCCTGGAGGACTTTTTCAGCTTGATCTTCAGATTCCAAATAGCTCATTCTAGCCACCTCTGGAACATCTCCAGCGAAAAATTCTGACTGAACTCCCTTAGCAAGTTATTCCATTGTCTAACTGACCTCACTGTCAGGCAAAATTTTATCAGGAGATTAGAACATTTTTCTTTTACAGTTCCAGAACAAAGTAGTCTTCAGATCAAAAAGAATTGCTGCAGCATCCCTGCTGACAATACGATAAAGCAGAGAAGAAAAACACTGGTTAACACTATTCAGCTACTGGAGAGTTTATTTCTAAAGCTGTGAATACAATTTTGAAATATGAAGTCTAAAGTAACATGGACAGCAAGAGTGTGTCGTTTTTGTTGCTTCATTTCAAAAATCAAATCCTTTAATGGCTATCGTGTCCATGCACCTTTCTTTTAATGCCAAGAAAGGAGAAAAGAAAAACATTTCATGTTCTTAAATGCTTTACTGACCTAACTCTTACATGGACAAAAATGACCCATATCTCACAACCTCTAAAGGCTTGTGAATTTTTTAAGTCAAATATACAGAACATCACACTCAAAGACTTTGCTTTTAATCCTTAGGATAGTACCGGGCAACTAAACTAATGGTCTGTCCCCATACACAGCCTACTACACAGTCCCATCAAAAAGTTCTAAATCAACATCTACAGGTTCTCCTGAAAATAACAGAGTTGTCAGTTTAAAAGAATTAAATATCAAATACACTTGGTTCCAAGTGCTATTTAGTTCTTTGTACCCAAAGCCACATTTTAAAGGATCTACAACAGGCAAAATCATACCTGTTCTACCAATGACGAATTTACTATCAACCATATTAAGAAGAAAAGCATGTTTGTTCTTCCACTTTATTCACTTATTGGAACACTTTTAAAATACTCTTTAAACAGGCAAAACAAAGTTTCACACATACACACATGTAGCTAATTCATTTAGTGAGGGCCTGGTACATGGATATAGATTAGATATAGATGATTAGATATAGATACAGATATATGTGTGTGTGTGTGTGTTAGTTACACATAGGGGAAAAGAAACATTTCAAAACAACAAGAAATAAATATCCCCTGTATGCAGATCCGTGAGGATATCAAAGACAATAAAGATGACTCCACTCAATCTTCCATACTTTCTAAAATCAATTCCTCCACTTTCTGTATTTGAAATAAAAATTAGAGGTTTAGAGACAGAACAGAAGCCTATTCTTACTGGACCAAGCAAGTCATCTATGAAGCAACACACAAACATAATTTTGAGCAAAGTGGTCCCAACCTACTATTTCTTTGCCATCCCATCCCACTCCACTCCCCACTGTAATTTCTCTGAGGTGTACTTTGTGAGGAACGTAAAACCAGCAGTTAATGCTGGTAACAGGAGTTTGGGTGAAGAATGTGTAAGTTACTCAGGCTGGAAGTCAACTACACATGGGCTGGTCATGAAGGGCTTGTCTCTCTAAACAACTGTGACCAACAATGGTGTTTGCTCCAAGTACAACAATGCTAAATCAATTCAATCAAACTCTGTCTGTAGGATTAATTCAAAGGACTGGGAAAGGATTATCCAGAACACTTAGCTGTCATGAAGAAATAATGACACAGTCTCCTAGCTATTTAAGAACTTTATCAAGAAAATAGGGTACTGGACACATACACAGGGACTGAAGCTAATTCTCATCTTACCTCTCCATTCATCTATGAGTCCCAAGTGTGTCTTCCTTGTCACTCTGAGAAACCTGACCAACCAGACCAGTATAAACCGTTTTCAGAAAGTACACTATTTTCCAAACCAAGTAGCTTAGAGTTGCTTTGTTTCCCTTATTTCTCCAGCTTCAAGAAAATCTGGGGCGTGGGGCACCATGGCAGCACAGGCAGGTGTGGGATTTAGTTCATCTTCTAGGGTAGCTAGTAAATATCCAAGAACTGTCTGGAACAACTGTTTGAGGACTTCAGAACTGTAAGCAAACTCTTCCAAGCTGTGGAGGCTGGTGCCCCTCTCCCACAGGCACAGCAGCCTATCCTGGAATCTCTCCCTGCTGGGAAACAGAAGCCCTTTACTAGGAGCAAAGAAAGGTACACTCAATCAAGATCCAACTGTGGATTTGATTACCAAATTCGGACTGCATACCAGCCCGAGCACAGATAAATCTATAGGGCTAAACACTAGGGAAACCAGGAAGAGTCTCCCAAGCAGCAAGGAAGTCAGGGGAGGGCAGTGCAGAAGCTTTTGGAGTTGGCCAAGCTCAGAAAACTGGAAAAGAGTTGTGCCCCAAGAAAAGGGGCACAGAGAGACTGGTACAAACTCTGGATCTTGGCTGGTGAATCCACAGGGCTGGAGACTGAATAGAAAAAGAACTTTTTTTTTTCCTTCTTCATATTTTTTTAATTTTTAGCAGGCCATGAAAGAAAGCAGCAGGCATTCTCAGTTTTCAGCCCTGCCTGAGACAAGGGTGGATCTAAGAAATGCCTGAGAGACAAAATAACTAATCAGGTGAAGGAGATAATTCACTGAAGGGTGTATCTTTCCCAAAAAAGGTGGGGTTGTGTAGAGGGCACAGAGCAAGTGGCAGCCCTCATTGAGACAATTAAGACCCCAGGGGCTGGGATACCAGCAATAGTTTCAACATACCAAAAGTGGAGACCAGCCTGTATCACACAAGTAACAGTTTCAACCTACAAAAAGCGGAACCCAGCCTATCTCAAACACGTCCCCAGCGGGGAGAAAAGGGGACTGCTTAAGAGATCTAACTTTTCCATCCAGCAGGGAACAGGGGACTGAGAAGTGGCTCCCACACACTACCCACCTCCCACAAAAGGGGTGGGGGGTGGGGCAAGGCCCAGCACCAACAGTGACTAATATTTAGAGAATTCAGATCCCAGGAGCAGAAACAGAAACAGTTTAAGCCTCCCTTCAGCCTCAGCCTCTGTCTCAAACATGCCCCTGCCAGGAACAGGGTCTGCTGAGAATTAAAGTGACCTTACCACTTTACATGGGTGGGGAGGAGCAGGCTGACAAGCACTATCTGCTGGGAAGGACAGGAAAAGCAGAGAATTAAGAGGTTTCTCAGGAAAGACTGGCACCCTGCCAAGTCTCATGCAGGGAAACTTGATACTGATTATACCCTCTTCATGAATCCTGGGGCTGTCTTGTCTGAGAAAATCTGATTGGGGTTGATCCTATATGGGGAGACCCTCCTCCCAGAGCCAGACTTCCAGATAAAAGTTGCTAGAATTAACAAAAGGGGTGCTAAAACATATAAAGGCAAAACATATAGAGGCAAAAAAGAAACCCACAATAGAGACATACAACAGCAGATTTGAAGAGGCAGAAGAAAGGATTAATGAACTATAGGACAAAACATCTGAAATCCTACAAGCAAAAGAACAGATAGGGAAAAGAATGGAAAAATATGAGCAGGGTCTCAGGGAACTGAATGACAACATGAAGCACATGAATATGTGTGTTTATGGGTGTCTCAGGAGGATGGAAAAGGGGCAGAAAGAATAATGGAGGAAATAATCACTGAAAGTTTCCCAACTCTTATGAAAGACATAAAATTACAGTTCCAAGAAGTGCAGTATATCTCAAACAGAATAGATCCAAACAGACCTACACCAAGACACGTACTAATCAGATTTTCAAATGCCAAAGACAAAGAGAATTCTGAAAGCAGCAAGAGAAAAGGGATCCAACACATACAACGGAAGCTTGAAAACAGTTAAGTATGGATTTCTCAGGACAAACCATGGAGGTGAGAAGGCAGTGGTATAATATATTTAAGATACTGAAAGCAAAAAATGGCTAACCAATAATTCTATATCTGGCAAATCTGTCGTTCAAAAACAATGGAGAGTTTAAAATGTTTACAGATAAACAGACACTGTGAGAGTTCATGAACAAGAGACCTGCTCTACAAGAAATACTAAAGGGAGTGTTGCAGGCAGATAGAAAAAGACAGGAGAGAGAGGTTTGGAGAAGAGTGTAGAAATGAAGAATATCCATAAGGGTAACTAAAAAGGTAAAAAGAGAGAAAAAATAAAGACGTAACATATAAAACCCAAAAGACAAAATGGTTGAAGAAAGTAGTGTCGTTACAGTAATAACATGAAATGTTAATGAATTAAACTCCCCAAAAGACAGACTGGAAGAAAGGATTTAGAAACAGGATCCATCTATATGCTGTCTACAAGAGTGTCTCTTTAGACACAACAAAAACAGGTTGAAAGTAAAAAGTTAGAAAATCATATTTCACTCAAACGACAACCAGAAAAGGGCAAGGATAACTATATTAATATCAGACAAATTAGACTTCAACTATAAAACAATTAAGAGAGACAAAGACACTATGTATTAATAAAAGAGACAATTCATCAAGAAGAAATAACAACCATCAATACTTGCACACCAAGCCAGAATGCTCCAAAATACATGAGGCAAACACTGACAAAACAGAAGGGAGAAGTAGACACATCTACAACAACAGGTGGAGACTTCAATACACCACTATCATCAATGGACAGAACATCTAGACAGAGGATCAATAAGGAAACAGAGATCTTGAAAAATATGATAAATGAGATAGACATAACAGAAATTTACATAATAGTGGATGCTACAACAGGATATACATTTTTCTGAAGTAATCATGGATCATTCTCCAGGACAGACCACATGTTGGGTCACAAAGCAGGTCACAATAAATATAAAAATATATGGAACAATTTCTTGGATCATGTTCCGGTTTGCTAATGCTGCCCTTTTGTAAAAACATGAGAAATGGATTGGCTTTTAAAAGGGGGTTTATTTGGTTACAAAGTTACAGTCTTAAGGCCATAAAGTGTCCAAAATAAGGCATCAACCACAGGGTACCTTCACTGAAGGATGGCCATTGGTGTCAGGAAAACCTCTGTTAGCTCAGAAGACATGTGGCTGGCATCCACTAGCTCTCAGTGGTGTTTCAAAATGGTGTTCTCCAAAATATTGCTCTTGGGGTGTTTTGTTCTCTCTTAGATGCAGATCCTCTTCAAACTGTCATTCTCAGTTGCTCTAGCATCTGGGCCTATGTGACTCTTTTTAAAGCACTCCAGTGATCCAATTATGACCCACCAATGGGTGGGCAACACCTCCATGGAAATTATACAATGAAAGGTCTAACCCACAGTTGATTGAATCACATCTCCATGGAAGCACTCAATCAAAGACTCCAACCTAATCAACACTAAAACACCTTCCCCCACAAGACTGCATCCAAGATAATGGCGTTACAGGGGACATAATACATCCAAACTGGCACAGAACATAATGAAATGAAGTTGGAAATCAATAATAGGCAGAAGTCTGGAAAATTCAACAATATTTCAAGGCTAAACAACATGTTCTTAAACAACCAGAGGGTCAAGGAAGAAATTAGAAGAGAAATCAGTAAGTATCTCGAGGTAAATGAAAATGAGAAGATAAATATCAAAACTTATGGGATGCAGCCAAAGCAGTGACGAGAGGGGAATTTATTGCCCTAAAATGCCTGTATTTTAAAAAGAAGAGCAAAAATCAAGGAATTAACAGCTTACCTGGAGGAGCTACAGCGAAAACAGGAAACTGACCCCAAAGCAAACAAAAGGAAAGAAATAACAAAGATTAAAGCAGAAATAAATGAAATTGAGAACATGAAAACACTAGATAGAATCAACAAAACGAGAAGTTGGTTCCTTGAGAAAATCAACAAAATCGATGGACCTTTAGCTAAACTGTCAGACAAAGAGAGAGGATGCAAATAAATAAAATCAGAACTGGGAGGGGGACATAACTACTGACCCCACAGAAATAAAGGAGATAATGAGAGGATACTATGAGCAACCATATGCTAAAAAACTAGACAACTGAGGCAAAATGGACAACTTCCTAGAAAAGCACGGACAACCAACATCAACTCAAAAATAAATAGAAGACCTCAACAAACCAATCACAAGAGATAGAATCAGTCATCAAAAACCTCCCAAAAAAAAAAAGTTCAGGACCAGTTGGCTTCACATGTGATTCTACCAAGGATTCAAGAAAGAATTAGAACCAATTCCGCTCAAACTTTTTAAAAAATTTAAGAGAGAACATTCCTAACTCATTCTATGAAGCCAACATCACCCTAATACCAAAGCCAGAAAAAGATACTACAAGAAAATTACACACCATCTCTTTAATGAGCGTAGATGAAAAATCTTCAAAAAAAATACTTGCAATTTGAATCCAGCAGCACATTAAAAGGATTGTATACCATGACCAAGTGGGCTTTATCCCAGGTATGCAAGGATGGTTCAATGCAAGAAAATCAATGTAATACACATCAAAATATCAAAGAGGGAAAACCTACATGATTATCTCAATTGATGCAGAAAAGGCATTTGACAAAACAGCATCCTTTTTTGATTAAAACACTCAAAAGGATAGGAATAGAAGAAAACTTCAACATGATAAAGGAAATACAAGAAAAAGCCACAGCTAACATCATACTTAATGGAGAAAGACTGAAAGCTTTCCCTCTAAGAGCAGGAACAAGAAAAGGATGCCCACTGTCACCACTGTTATTCAACACTGTGCTGGAAGTTCTAGCTAGAGCAATTAGGCAACAAAAAGAAATGAGGTATCAAATTAGAAAGGAAGAAGTAAAACTTTCACTGTTTGCAGATGACACAATCCTACAGGTAGAAAATCCCAAAAAATCTACAGCAAAGCTACTAGAGCTAATAAATGAGTACAGAAAAGTAGCAGGATACAGGATCACCACACAAAATCAGTAGTGTTTCTATACACTAGCAATGACCAATCTAAGAAGGAAATGAAGAAAAAAATTCCATTTACAAGAGCAACCAAAAGAATAAAATATATAAGAATAAATTTAACCAAGGACATAAAAGACCTATACACAGAAAACTACAAAACATTCCTAAAAGAAATCCAGTAAGACCTAAATAAATGGAAGGACATACCAAAGCTAAATGCCCAGAAGGGGATATAAGGGAGGGATATGCGATTCTTGTTGTTTCTTTTTTTTTTTTTTTTTCACATTTCCTCCTTTTCTTTCTTTGCAGAAGAAATGCAAATGTTCTCATATAGACTGAGGTGGTAAATGCCTAACTATATAATTATACCAGCAGTTATTGACTGTACATTTACGATGGATTGTATGATGTGTGAATAAAACTGTTTTAAAAATAAACAGAAAGATGTAAGTACTGGAGAAGATGTGGAGAGCGAGATACACCTATTAACTGTTGGTGGGGAAGTAGAAAGATGCAGCCCCTCTGGAGGGCAGGTGGTGGTTCTACAGGAGGATAAGTATAGGGTTGCCATGTGTTCTAGTTTGCTAATGCTGCTGGAATGCAAAACACCAGAAATGGATTGGCTTTTATGAAAGGGGGTTTATTTGGTTACACAATTACAGTCTTAAGGTTTAAGTAATTTAATTCAGACCTACTCAATGGGCAGGCCAACACCTCATGGAAATTATCCAATCAGAGTCATCACCCACAGTTTGGTGGGGCGCACCTCCATGGAAACACTCAAAGAATTACAATCTAATTAACACTGATAGGTCTGCCCACAAAAGATTACATCAAAGATAATGGTGTTTGGGGGGACATAATGCATTCAAACTGGCACACCATGATTCTGCAAACCATTATTAGATATATACTTGGAAGCACTGAAAGCAGGGACATGAACAGATATTTGCACACTGGTGTTAATGGCAGAATTATTCACGATTTACAATGGACGGAGGTGGCCTAAGGATACATCAACTGAAGAATGGAAGGGCAAACTGGTGTATACATACAACAGAATATTGGGTGGCTGAGGGAAGGAATCACATCGTGTGGCATCCATCCAACTAGGTGAATGAAACTTGAGGACATTATGTTTAATGAAATAAACCAAAAACAAAAGGGCAAATATTGAATGGTCTCACTGATATAAACTACCTAAAATGAGCAAACTCTGAGAAGTCAATTCGAGAGCATAGGTTATCAGGGGATAGAAAGTGGGCAGATTGGTCAATCGATGATTAAGGAGTACAGAATGTTCAATAAGGCTCACTATAAAGGATCCTAGATAGTAAGTTCCTACAGCAGTCATATCTATTCCTGAGTTTTAACTGTTATTTCTAAATTCTGAGATGCTGTGTTCTTTGTGTATAACCTGGTAGTTCCCTGGAGCTTCGGGTATCTGTATGACAACTGAGACTCAGTTACAGTTTTACAGCTCTGGAAGTCAGCATTACTCCACACAACAGCTGTTAAAAAAGCTGAAAAAGAGATCAGACTTCAATTAGAGATATGAATTTAATGGATCTGGTTAGGACTAAGGTAAATCAGAATACAGTAGAAAGGATGATATTGTCTATATTTTAAAATTTCAACTTCTGTGTGAGACCAAAGGAAGACATGTTCATTTGGTCCAAAATTTAAATTTTCTGTAGCACACTAATTTAACCTGTCTGCTCAGTTTATTTAAACAACCTAATTACATGAAGCCTAGAAGAGGGAATGAGATCATGTTATTTTGTATAGGTTAAGGTAATAATACCCCAGTACATTCCAGAATATTTGTGGCAGAAAATAAAACGGTATTTGCAAAGTCCCCTTCATGGACTGGGGGAAAATGTGGAACTATTAAACTTCCCCACCTGAGGAATTCCTGATATTCTTTCAAGCATAAGGGACTCTCAATTTAATAAGCCAAGCCCTTGATCTTGAGGCTTGCCCTTATGAAACTTATCTCTGCAATGGCAAAGCTAAGCCTACTTAAAAATATGCCTGAGACACCCCCAGAGAACCTCTTGTTCAGATGTGGCCTCTCTCTCTAAGTCAACTCTGCAAATAAACTCACTACCCTCCCCCCATACATGGGACATGACTCCCAAGGGTGTATGTCTTCCTGGCAATGGAGGACATGACTCCCAGGGAAGAGCCTGGCCTTGGCATCACAGGATAAAGAATGCCTTCCTGACCAAAAGAGGAAAAGAAATGGAACAAAATAAAGTTTTTCAAATAGAGTCAAGAGGTCATTCTGGAGGTTACTCCTATGCAAGCTTCAGCCAGACAGTGCAAATTGCCACAGTATGCCAAGCCCCAACCAGTGGTATTCCCAAAAACCCTAGGAATACCCTGGGCTCTATTTAAGACTCTATAAATGCTTTACATAGTAATTTTTTTTTCCAGAAACTTAAGGCCTCTAGATTCTTCCTATGCCAGATAAGCCCTGAAACCCAGAGTTACCAGTCTTTCCAAGAACATCAACAAGTTTCATTCCTCTAACTCATAAGGTCAACACCCTTTTCCAGCACAAAAAAGTTAAAATGGGCATTGTCCAGATATCCCTGAAGACTGAGAGAACGATTAAATGAGAAGGACGAGGTGTAACCAATAAATTAGGATTTAACAATTGATTATAACTATTGACTCATTTTTAGTTTCTTGTGTATTAGAATAGCTAGAAGGAAATATCAGAAATTGTTGGGCTGTAATCCAGCAGCCCTGATTTTTGATAACGACTGTACAGGGAAAAAGAAAAGATGATTGCCCATGTTTGTATGGATCTATTTCTGGATGTTTTATTTTGTTCCAGTGATCTATATATCTATCTCTGACAATACTACACTATCTTAGTAAATCTACCTTTATTGTAAGTCCTAAACTTAAGTACAGTGCAATACTAGGGATCAATAAGGGGGGTAAAAAGGTCATGTATGGAATGTTTGGGGTTTTCTTTTATCTTTTTATTTCTTTATCTGGAGTCATGCAAATATTCTAAAGTTGAGCATGGTGATGAATGCACAACTATGTAATGATACTGTGAACCACTGATTGTACACTTTGGATGGATTGTATGGTGTGTAAATGTATCTCAATAAAATACATTTTGGAAAGAAAGGAAAGGAAGGAAGGAAAGAAAGGAAGAAAGGAAGAAAGAAAGAAGCAATCTACAAAGCTAAGAACCAGGGAAATAATCAATATCCATGGTACTCTAAGGTTCATATTAAATATCTACAGAATAATGAAAGAGAATGCTACACATTAAGGATTTTTTCTTTTACAAGCTTGAGGAAAATACCAATGAGGCAATGCTCCCAAAAGAGAAGTGGAATGATTTGTTCATATTCAGGATAAACAATAAAATCACCACTTTGTTTATTCATTAGCGACATGACATTTTCAAAAATGTCTTTAGTATATTCATTGAACACCTATACATACCTCCTCCCTTCACATGCATAAAGTACATAAAGTGTCTGCATAAATACCCAAACGTTTAATACCCAGGATTCACGTGTCACTCAAGGAAATTTTTGCTGCAGGTACAGAATTAATTAATATATTCCCAGAGTTTCCACAACAGAGCAAGGGTACCTTCAAAGCAAAGGAATTTACTCAATGTGCTTAAGAAATAGCTAAACATCTAAAATAACTAATGTCAATAAGTCAACTTCTAAGTATGTGTGCTTTAATCTTAGAAACAAGGCAAAAAGATCATATAATAATGTCCCATTTCAAGCCAACAGGGGCATAGCTCTACAGAACAGCCTCCCATCAATTTGTGCATAAGACGTTCACAGCTCTTACTACCACACTCCAAAATGTCTCTTTTCTCTATCTTAAATAGCATAAGACATATACCGTAAATGACTGAAGTTCTTTAGTAGAAGTTAAGATGTACCCCAGGAAGGTCAATCCATTAACATTTTCCATCTTTCTTTCAGTTGCCCTTTGGTATCCTTCTTTTACTCTAAAAATTAGGTCAATCACAACTGTATCGCACCTACTTTCCAAAGCTACTGCTTGCAGTTCAAGTGAGAGAATAATTGTAAATGCCTCAGTAAAATATAAAATAAACAGATGAAAATTATAAAATTCCACCCACACACAACATAAATAAGTATAACAAATGATTTTATAGACAATAAGTTACATACTCCTGGATCATAAACCTTTAAGTCCATCAATGTTAGGAGAATTTATGTGACTGGTGAAACTAATATAAAACACCTCACATGACTGCCAATGACTGATCCAAGTCTCAGAACCACATAAATGATGCTGCTAAAATTCAATATGCCCTAGCAAGCAAGCAAACAAGTGATTATATAAGAATTAAGACTGCATTTACCTTATATTCTCAAACTACTAATTTATTGTCCAAATACTAGGGACCAGCACATGGTAAGACTGATAAATTACACTTGTAATAATGCCTCAGTTTCAAAACATAAAGGCTAACAACTCCCAATATTTACTAATTCAAAAACAAAGACCAATTAGGTATCATCACTTTGGTCATGATTTGGCAGTTGCTACTACACCTGAACAAATGCACACCCTATGATCCAGTAACTCAATTCCTTGATACATAACTTTCGGTTTACTAAAGCTGCCATTATGCAAAATACCAGAAATTGATTGGCTTTCATAAAGGGAATTTATTAGGTTGCAGATTTATATTTCTAAGGCCATGAAAGTGTCCAAACTAAGGCACCAACAAGAAGATACCTTCACTGAAGAAAGGCCGATGGTGTCTGGTACACCTCTGTCAGCTGGGAAGGCACGTGGGCTCGTGTCTGCTGGTCGTTTGCTCCCAGGTTCTGGTTTCAAAATGTTTTTTCCAAAATGTCTCTGGGCTTCCGTCTCTCTTAGTTTCTCTCTCTCAGCTACTGTGCATTCATGCTTATTCTCCCAGAGTGTTCTCTCCATGGTCTCTCTAGGCATCTGGGGTTCCTCTCTCAGCTTCTCTGGGGCAAACTATGGGCTTCATCTCTTAGCAACTCCAAACATCTTTCTGTCTGCATCTCCCATCATCTCCAAGTGTCTCTGTCAGCTCTTAGCTTCTCCTGGAAGCAAACTCTGGCTTAGATACCCTAGCTTATCTCCAAAATGTCTCTCTCAGCTTCTCTGAGCTCCTTCTCTCTGTGAGCTCTCTTAAAGGACCACAGTGCTCTAATTAAGACCCACCCAGAATGAGCAGAGACACACCACATGGAAATGATATAATCCAAAGGTCTCACCTACAGTTGGGTGGGTCACAACTCCACGGAAAAAACCTAATCAAAAGGTTCCACCTAATCAAAAGACTACTAAGTCTGCTCCCACAAGATCACATTAAAGACCAGGGCTTTTGTTGGGGGACATAATAAGATTCAAACCAGCACAATACCCAATAGGAATGTTTATGTATACCAAGCACCTGTTCAAGAATGTTCAAGCAAAAAAAAATCTGTGATAGCCCCAAAATGAAACTATTCCAAACGCCCATGAACAGTAAAAGGGATAGATTTAATTACAATAAATTGACATAATGAAATATTTCACAGCAATAACAATGAACGAACAACTCCTACACACAACATGGGATAATCTTCCAAAGACTAAAGCCAGCGAAGAGCAATAAATATTAATGATTTCATTTATATGAAGTTCAATAACAGGCAAAATTAATCTATGGTGGTAAAAGGAAAGTAGCTACTTTGGAGAGGCAGGTTGGGGTGTAAAAATTGGGAAGGGGCATGAAGAGGACTTCTCTAAGGTGTGTCACTTTGTGGTAACATATTGGGCTGTAGAGTTATGACTGGTGTACTTTCTGTATATACACATCATACTTCAATAAAAAGGTTTACAAAAAAAATTAAACTCTACTTCCAGCAGCTACTTTCTGAGACTGATGGAAGTAAAACTTTAATATGCTCCTATATGAGCAACTATCCCATATATAACAACTATGAACTCTGGATGAAGTACAAAAAGCAACTATCTGAAGGCACTGGAAAGTGACAAAAAGCAGGCAGAAGCTGTAAAGGAATCAATACAGAAAATGGGAATAGAACTGAGAAAGGTTCTCTTCTTTTCTTTAAACGGCTTTTTGCCCGAAGACAGGTCCAGTTAAGTTGTGCTAGGGGATAGAATCTGGATAGGAAGCACAGTTTTACTGGCATGCAAAACCAGAAAACAAAGTTTAAAGTCACCACAACAGGTGGAAAATATGGGGGGAGGGGGAGGCAGGAATCAAGGTAAGGAGAGAGCCACAAAGAGAGAGGTCCAAAGGCTGTGTTTAAACTTAGGCCAAATAGCCTTGAAATATGTATGCATGGGACAGACTCCATGCAGGCCCGATAAGACTAAAACAAATGTCTACTAATTCCAATACCCAGGTCATCTGTTTTAAACATCTTCATCCAGATTTTTCCATTGTTAACATCTGACACAACCTAGTACAACTATAAAACCCAGGAAATTAATGTTGATACATACTATTAACTATTTTACAGCATTCTGTGAATTTTGCCAGTTTTTCCACTAATATCCTTTTTCTGGCCCAGGATCCTATCCAGGATCCCACATTGCATTTAGCTGTCATTAACTTCTTACTCTCCTTCAACCTGAGAAAGTTCCTTGGTCTTTCTTTGTAGACAAGAACTTTACAGCAGCTACTATAACCATGCTCAAGGATTAAGAAGGAAAATCTCATAATGAGTGAACAAATAGGATATCTCAGCATAGAAACAGGAATTAGAAAAAAAAGAATCAAACGGAAATATGTGATTAAAAAATTATAATAACTAAAATTTTAAAAATCCACTGGATGCAGATTGGAGATTACAGAAAAGTCAGTGAACTTCAAGAAAAAAATAGTAATTATCCAATCTGAACAACAGAGAAAGGTTTTTAAAAAGTTATCCGTGGTACAGCAAGTCTAAATGTGTAACATGTTACACGACATATAACAAAGAATGTTAGAAAAGTACTCTTAAGAAATAATAGCTGAAAATTTCTAAAATGGTGAACAATGGAAATTCAGATTCTAGGAGCTCAGTGAACCAAAAGCAAAACAAATGAAGAGAAACACATAAGACATCAAAACTGATGACAACCAAAAATAGAGAAAAGTATTAAAACAGTCAGAAAAAAATGACAAATATTTTTTTAAATGCTAATTACTGCTAACTTCTCAACAGAAACAATGGAGGCCAAAAGACAATCAAAGACCATTTTAAAGTGTTGAAAGAAAAAAATCTGACAATCCAGAATTCTCCAGTCATCAAAAATATCCTCTGAGAAAGAAGACAATTATTTTCAGAAAAATAAAAGCTAAAAGAATTCATTCCCAGAAGATCTGAATTACAAGAAATGCCAAAGGAAGTTCTCCAAGCAGGGGGCAAATAATATAAGACAGAGACTTGGATCTTAAGAAACAAAAACACCAGAAATGGTAAATATGTGGGTAAATGGAATGGATAATTTTTTTCTAATTTATTTAAACATATATGACTTCTTAAGAATGTTTAACAGTGTACTGCAGAAAGCATAACTAACGTAGAATTCAATAAATGACAACTATAGCATAATGACTGTGGAGTGGTAAATAAACCTGTAAGGTTGAAAGGCTCTTTCATTTTACATGAAGGAGTACAAATTCAACTCTAAGGAGACTGAAAAGTTAAGGATGTATATTGTAATAAACCACAACTAATAATTTAAAAATACCCAGAAGTGAGACTTCCAGAATGAAAGAATAAGGAGCTTGAAGGACCCTCTCCCCATCAAAACAATTTAACTAACCACTTAAAATCTCTAGAAATTGTCCTAAAGGCACACAGCAAATGTAAAAACATTCATCAAGAAAATCTACTAAATCTTGGTAAGAAGAACAAGAGCCTGTGCCATGTGACCCAAGACCAGATTCATTATCCCCTCCTCAGCTGTGTTACAGAAGCTCTATTCCAAGCGCGTATAGCCAAAAAGGCTACATCACCCTTCAGCTTCCAGTCTGGAACTACATTTTCATCCTGAGAGGGGGAAGCTGCTAGTGTTTCTCACTCCACTTCCCAGTCCCATGTTGCAGAAGCTCAATTCCAAACAGACACAGCCAAGAGGACACACCAAACACTTTCACTGGGTAGAAGCTTTACCTCAGGCTCATATGGGTAATTACAGGCATACATTGTTTTATTGTGCTTCACCTTATTGCACTTCACAGATACTGCATTTTTTCACAAATTGTAGGTTTGTGGCAACCCCACATCAAGCAAGTCTATCAGTGCTATTTTTCTAATAGCGTGTGCTCACTTTCTGCCTCTATGTCACATTTTAATTAAGGTATGTACATTGTTTTTTAGACATAATGCTATTGCACACTTAATAGATTACCATATAGTGTATACAACCTTTATATCCACTTGGAAAACAAAAAATTAGACTCTCTTTATTATGATATTCACTTTATTGAGGTGGTCTGGAACCAAACCCACAATATCTCCAAGGTAGGCCTGTATAGCCATATAAATATTAACATGCCAAAGGGTTAAACAATCCAATCAAGACACTGAGACAGCCAGATAGGATTTCTTAAAAATCAAAATATATGCTGCCTAGAGGAGGTACATTTTAGATTCAAAGATATAAATAGGTTGAAAGTTAAGTAGAAAAAGAAGTAGCATGAAAACAATCATAAATGAGCTGGAGTAGCTATACAATATCAGACAAAAAAAGGCTTTAAAACATAAAAAATGTAACTAGACACAGAGATATTTCATAATGATAAAAGTGTTAAATCCACTAAGACACAACAATTATAAACAAATATATACCTAACAACAGCACCCCAAAATAGATGGAAATAAAAATTGACAGGATTGAAGGAAAAATAGACAATTCAATAAGAGTAGAGACTTCAATACACCACTTTCAATAATGGGTAGAATAAAATGTGGTAAATCCATAAGATAGAATATTACTTGGCAATTAAAAGGAATGCAGTAGCGATAAATGTTACAACATGGAAACATTATGCTAAGTATAAGAATCCAGGCACAAAAGACCACATATCTTACCATCCCATTTTTATGAAACATCCAATATCTTACCATTCCATTTTTATGAAATGTTCAAAATAGGCAAATTATAAAGACAGAAATTAGATAAGTGGTTGCTTAGAGCAAGGGTTGCAGGGTAAGAAGGAACGGGGAAAAAGAAACATAGTTTTTGGACATTTTTAATTTTTGTCTATTGTGATATTTTTCCCTTTCAATCCATAAGTTGTTTAGAAGCAGGCAAGACAAAAATTAAAAATGTACAAAAATTAGATTGTGGTGATGGTTGCATAACACTGTGAATATATTTTTAAAAACACTGAACGGTATCCTTTAAATGGGTTAACTGTATGGTATGTGAATTGTATCTCCATAAGGTTGTCAACAGGAAAGAGGAGGGGGGATGCTAAATTGCCAAGAAAAATTAAAATGGTATCCAAAAATGTTTAATTAGCCCAGAAGGAGGAAAACATGAGAAAAGGAACAAAAAAAGAGTTGGGACAAATATTAAAATGGTAGACATAAATTCAACCATATTAATAATTACATTCAATGTTAATGGACTAAACACTGCACTTAAACAGCAGATAGCAAGATTGAATTTTAAAAAGTTTAAGAAACAAATGTATCCTGTCTACAAAAGGCATACTTTAAAGATTCAGAAAAGTTGAAAGTAAAAGGATACAAAAAGATGTACTAAGCAAGCAATAAGAATAAGAAGGCTGGAGTGGCTATATTCGTCATGGAGTGCTACCAGGAAGAAAGCAGCAGATTTCATAAAGATAAAGGGGTCACTTTGTCAGGAAGAATGACAATAACAAACGTATATGGGCCTGATAGTAAGGCTTCAAAACACATAGAGCAAATATTTCCAGAATTTTAATGCCAGAAAGGCAAATCAACAATCATAGTTGGAGATTTTAATACTCTCCTCTTAGCAAATGGTAAAACAAGATTTTAAAAATCATTAACAATATAGAACATTCAAAAACACTATGGAAAATCTTGAACCAACTGACATTCAGGAAACAGATTATCCAACAACTGCAGAATACACATTCTTTTCAAAGACAGGCCTTACACTGCACTTTAAAACACATCTCCATATAAACTTCAAAATACAAAAATTTCAGCATATGTTCTCTGACCACAATGGAATTAAATTAGAAATCAATAACAATAAGATGCCTAGAAAATCTCCATGAGTTAAATAACATACTTCTAAACAACTTATGGATTGAAAGGGAAAAATATCACAAATACAATTAGAAAATATTTTGAACTGAATCAAAATAAAAATACAACATACCAAAATTTGTGGAATGCAGCTACAGCAGTACATAAGAGGAAAATGTATAGTTTTAAATGACAATATTTGAAGAGAAGAAACATACAAAAAGATCTAAAGTTCTGCCTCCAGAAACTAGAAAAAGGAAAGTGAACCCCAAGTACATGGAAGGAAATAAAGAGCAAAAATCAATGTAATAGAAAACAAATACAGAAAATGGATAACGGCAAAAGTTGTTTTCCAAAAGACAACAAAATTGTTAAATGCCTATTACCAATATCAGAAATGAAAGAGGCAACATGACTACAGACCCTACATATATTAAAAGAATAAATATTATGAACAACTTTAAGCCAATCAGTTTGACAACTTAGATGAAATGGACAAATTTCATGATAAATACAATTTATTAGGGCTGATAGAAGAAAGAATTTTAAAAAGATAACAAAATCCTTATCAAACACCTTCTAAAAAAGAAAACTGCAGACCCACATGGTTTCATGATTAATCCTATAAAACATTTAAGGAAAAACTAACACCAATTCAATACAAACATTACCAGAAAACAGAAGAGGAAGAAATATTTTTCAACTCATTTTGATACCAGTATAACCCTCATAACAAAGCCTGACAAACAAAACTATACACCAATATCCCTCATAAGCATATATGCAAAACTCCTTAACAAAATGCTAACAAATGGAATCCAACAATATATTAAAAAAACCAAGTGAGGTTTATCCTAGGTATGCAACATTAAACAAATCATCATCATCTACATTATATCACTGCAAAAGAGATCTCTGTATCACAAAAATCTCATCATATCCCTCACTTTTTCACCACTCTTTGGTAGCTTTCCATACTTGCATATAAGTCAGACACCTTAGCACAGCATGTAAGTCTCCTTTCACAACCCCACCCCTGCACAGCACCCACATCTCTGGCTACCCACCTCTAACACACACCCCTTATTCCCACCACAATGGCCATGCCCTCTGCCTCAGATGTGCCACTCCCTTCCTCCCTTCTACTCACAAATTCCAAACCTCTGAAAGCCTTCCTAACTTCCACAGGTTGACTTTGTTACTACTCTCTCTACATTCCCATTGCTCTTGTGTAACCTCAATTATATTAGATATTGTTATTTCTTTATTTCTCTTTCTATTCAACTATCACTCCTGCAGGAAAGGGGACAAACCTGTTAACCATTTTAACAGAATAAAGAAGAAACAACAAGATCATTTCCAGAGATACAGAAAAGGCATTCATGAAGGGGGAGAAAAAACCTCAGCAAATTAAGAATAAAAGGAGATTTCTTCAATCTAATAAAGGAATCTAAGAAAAATCTACAATTGGCATGTACTTAACTTTAAAGTAGCCCTAACCTCAGTAACAATATTCACCATTTGTATGTATTGAAAGAGTTTATAAGACATTTTATGTTGGTCTTCCCAACAACTCAGAAATGGTAAATGATATACTCAAACAAGAAAGCCAGAACTAGAACTCAAGTCTTTGACCTAAAGTACTTTTCCACTATAGCATGTAGTCGCTTATCTTCAGGCCCATGTCCTAATACGACAATTAGTCCCTCTCACAAGCCATATCCTCCCTGGTAGCTTTATCAAAGACTGAGTACTAGTCCCTGTGTAGCAATCCTTAACATTCTTTTTACAACACCACTGGCTGACTATAGCAAATAGCTAGTAAGCTATTGAAACAGTTATTATATTTCATTCATTGATAAATAGGGCAAATATCACTAACATGGACTAAAAATTTTTTAAATCCACATTAAGGTCCCATGGAAGCACCTAAAATATCCCTTCCTCAAAATGGCTGTGCCACATAGAGGAAAAAAGCACAACCACCAGTCTGTAATCCTCATCTTCATAGGTCTAAAATGCAGCAGATATGCAGGTAATCCTAGGCCTGACTTGAATTTTTATCTCTAATTTGCTACCTGTCAATGTCTTCATTGAGCAGCTGCCATCTGGAAGCTTAGGATCACAGCTTCATAACAGAAACAAGTGTGACATGGCCACTTCTACAATTCTGATTCCCATGAATTTTGCATGCAAGAAAATATGAGTGCTGCCTTAACATCTTTCCACCTGTAATATACCCACAGCCACCAAGTTCTGCAATGAGGTGGGATTTGCTTCTCTACTAGACAACATGCACTTCAAAGCACAGGTGGAAGTTCAAGTCTCTTCAAATAGACTAACAACAACTACAAAAATTAAAAAAAGATAAGAATTTTTCTTCTTTCAACTAGCTTTGTCACCCAGATGCCCATAGGCAAATCATTTCCCTGCATCTTCTTTTGCTTCCTTTGTGTTCCCTCAAGGTGAACATCTGATTTTGAGTCATCATTTGTCTAGAACAAAACATTAAACAATTAAGGTTTTTTTTAAAAAAAAAAAAAGCCACTTTCTCCACATATGGAGTTGTCTTCTGTGTGAACACCCCAGGTCCTTAGTAAAGCAGTCCATATGTTTAATGATTTTAAAAAAGAGTGCTCTTTATACATAAGTCCCTTTAAAAGGCTTGGCGAATTTCTTATCTGACCTTACTACTGTTGAAAGTCAGTGACTAAAGAGGTATTGCTGACATTTAAGGTGATTGAAGTAAAAAAATAAGGACCTTTTTCTTCAAGTGCAACAGAAAATTCAAAGGTCAATGGATAATACACTACCAAGTAGAGTGCACCAGAATCTCAGATACTTCTGTACTCAAAACATCTGCTTTCAACAAACAATATTTGGGAGTACCCTATGAAAACCACTGGGTAACCTAAATTTTTAATCAAGCAGTCAACAAAATAACTTTATTGTGGCTACTTTATAGATAAATTGAACCTAAAATTGTTCAGTTCAAAAAACACTTCAGAAACGTTTACACAGCGTCCTTAAAACTAAGGCGGCCTCTTTTCATTTAATTACTTTAATGTTAATCTGACACAAAAGAATATAAAATAGAGGTTATCAAGATAATTAATTTAGAACTCCCTCAAACAGCACATGATACAATGTTGAGCAAACTACAGACCTAACCCCTAACTTCACAATACCATCCAACAGTCTGATTTCAGGAAGAAGTACAAAAGGATCAAATCGAAGAATAACACCTCATACATTTTTTAACATCTTTCCTGCACTGACCAATCAACCCTCCAACCATCAGCTTGGGTTTGACATAGCTGCTAATGTATCAACAAACAAAAGGTTTCTATGTCATAAAAATGACATATACTAACTATTCCAGCCTACATGACCACTCCTGTACCTTTTTAAAAAGAAAAGTATTATCTATTTAATGAGTAGTGCCTATCAGCAATATGCAAATTAAGAGATTGCAAAACTTTTGTCTTTTATTTGGTTGGTTAACAATTACCCACTGGAGGAAGAGGAAGTCTACTGAGTTTAGCAAAGTGACAAAATTATACTTAAATGTTCTCATTTATTTCAAAGCTAATTTTTTTTTATACTAGTAAATTTATCACCATTCGTTTGTTCCCTTTTTTCATCTGCTCCACAAATATGTTTGCAATACCTACTATATTCCAGGGATTACTAATACAGTATAAATCAAAGTCCCTGACCTCATAGAACTTAGTATTATGTTATCAATTCAATCCATCCACTCATTTTAGACAAACAATTTCACCTAACAGGATTCAGGAAATTATCCAAACACCATCAGTCCTAGACTATTTAGTTTTTTGTCTGATTGTTTCCCAGAACAGATCACTGCCTAGCCCCAGTTAGGGTGCTGTTACAATCAAAGTCATGACTGCTTACCCAAATCAAAATACTATGATTCAGAAATCATGTGCATTAAACTAAATGGAAAAATGTGTGTAACATAGAACTTTTCAATAATAATGCCAAAGCAGGTCATTATTAAAATCAAAGAAAACAATGGATGGTGGGAAGATGGCAGAATAGGTAGCTCCAGGAATCAGTCCCTCCACCAGAACAACTATTATTCAGACAACAACAGTCTGAATCAACTATTACAAAATACTGTACAGCATTCAAGCAAGAGGAGGAGGAAGAGGTTGGTGAATCATGATAAGTAAACTGCTCTACCTGCATGATGGTTACCATCACCCATTCCTCACTCCATATCAGGCAGCAGTGGGGTCTGGCTCATAGTATACCTTCCCGCTGCCAGGAAAGGATATATAAATCCACTTTCCCAAGATCCAGGGTGAACACAGGTCAAAATCCACTTTCCCAAGATCCAGGGTGAGCACAGGTCAATCACTGTTCATGGCTTTTGATTAGCTACTTCAGACCTATGGGGGCCTGGCTCCGAGGGAGGCCATTGTTCAAACACACCCGGGTAAAGAAAGCAGGGGAAACAAAGACCAGTAAGCTTTCTCAGAGCTGTGAATGACAGTTGAAGAGCTGCATTTTCTGGGCACATCAAGAAAGCACAGCTTTGGAGAACCTTGGAAGAAGTTCCTGGAACCCTTCATGACCCCTCACTCATTCCCTCTCCAGGACAGTATGGAGCCAACCAGTGTTCCTTTTGTGGTTCCCAGACCTTGTTGCGGCTGGGAAAGACACACGGGGAAACTCCTCTCCAGCATGCCCTCCTCCCAGAATTTGCCCTCCAGGCCAAGGAAGCCTGAGACCAAAAAAAATAATAATAATAAGACAGTCTAAATAGATGACAATTAAATGCCAAAGATGATCCTGCATGCGATCTGAGGTTGGAGGAGAGGAGGCACAAAGGGACGCAGATGGGACACAAGAAAAAAAAAAAAAGGAAATATAGAATGTAAGCTTTATATCAATGTTGAATTTCTTGAACTTCTTAGCTGTGTTTAATGACATTGCATAAAATAATGTTCTTGTCCATGGGAAAGGTATATGTGAATTATATTGTTTGTTCAAAGATATGTGCAGCTTGCTCTCATATGTTCAGAGGACAGAGCAATAGATGATGGGTGTTAGGGAGGGAGGGAGGGAAAGAAAGAGATGGTGGTGTGACAGGATCTTAACGGTGATGGATTGGGGTATCAGGGGAGGGGGGTTGGGGTATGATGGAGTTCTATGTATGGGGTTTGTACTGTTTTTGCAACTGTTCCTGTAAGATTGAACTTATTTCAAAATAAAATTTATTATAAAAAAAAACACTTAGAAAACTGAGAATAGATAAAGGACATTTATGTAAAACCCACAACTAACATTACACTTAATGGTAAAAAACTGAAAGCTTTCCCTCTAAGATCAGGAATGAGACAAATATGCCACAAATATGCCTACTGTCATGACTGTTATTCAACATTGTGTTGGAAATTCTAGGGAGAACAATTAGGCAAGGAAAAAAAAATTAGGCAACAAAATTGGAAAGGAAAAAGAAAAACTTTCCCTATTTGCAAATTACACAATCCTATATGCAGAAAATTCTGAAAAATCCACAACCAAGCTCACAGAGCTAACGAATTCAGCAAAGTAGCACAGTACAAGATCAACATCCAAAAATCAGCAGTGTTTCTATGCACTCAGTAATGAACAACCAGAAGAAGAAATCAAGAAAAAAAATTGCATTTACAATAGCAACTAAAAGAATCAAATAACTAGGACTAAATCTAACCAAGAATGTAAAGGACTGGTAAACAGAAAACTACAAAACATTGCTAAAAGAAATAAAAGAAGACCTAAATAAAAGGAAGGATATTCTATGTTCATGGATTTGAAAACTAAACATTGTTAGATTGTTAATTCTACACAAAGCAATTTACAGATTCAACACAATCCCAATCAAAATTCCAACAACCGTCTCTGAAGAAATGGAATAGTCATTCATCAAATTCACATGAAAGGGTAAGGGAAGTAATAGATAAGGGCATCTTGAAAAGGAAGAACAAAGTTGGAGGACTCACATTTCCCGATCCTGAAACTTATTACAAAGCCACAGTAATCAAAACAGCATGGTAAGGCCGTAAGGACAGACATATAGACCAACGGAATAGAACTGAGACCTTAGAAATCAACCCTCACATTTATAGCCCACTGATTTTTGACAAGGGAACAAAGATCATTCACTTGGGAAAGAATAGTCTGTTCAACAAATGGTGCTGGGAAAATTGGACGTCCATGTACAAAAGAATGAAGGTGGACCCCTACCTGACATCATATACAGCAGTCAACTTAAAATGAATCAAAGACCTAAATATAAGAGCCAGAACTATAACACTCCTACAAGAAAATGAAGGGAAGCATATTCAGGATCATGTGGCAAGCAATGGTTTCTTAGACTTTATACCCAAAGCACAAGCAACAAAAGAAAAAACAGGTAAATGGGACTTCATCAAAATTTAAAACTTTTGGGCATCAAAGGACTTCATCAAGAACATAAAAAGGCAACCTAAACAATGGGATAAAATATCTGGAAACCACATATCCGATACGGGTTCAATAACCAGAATACATAAAGAAATCCTTCAACCCAACAACAAAAAGAGAAACAACCCAATTTAAAAGTGGGCAAAAGACTTGAACAGATATTTCTCCAAAGAAGATAAACAAACAGCCAAAAAGTGCATGAGAAAATGCTCAACATCATTAGCTATTAGGGAAATGCAAATCAAAATCACAATAAGATATCATTTCACACCCACTAGAATGGCTACTATTTAAGAAAACAGAAAATTACAAGTGATGGAGAGGATGTAGCAAAACAGGAATACTCATTCATTGCTGGTGGGAATATAAAATGGAGCAACAGCTATGGAAGACAGAGTCTGGCAGTTCCTCAGAAAGTTAAGTATAGAACTACAACAGGTCCTGGTGTTCACTTTTGTAAAGCTGCCAGAATGTAAAATACCAGAGATGGACTGACTTTTACAATGGGAGTTTATTAGGTTACAAATTTACAGTTCTAAGGCCATAAAAGTGTCCAAACTAAGGCATCAACAAGAGAATACTTTCAATGAAGAAAGCCCAATGGCATCTGTAACACCTATGTCAGCTGGGAAGGCACATGGCTGGCATTTGCTGGTCCTCTGCTCCTGAGTTGTGCTGCTTTCTCCAAAACGTCTCTGGGCTTCTGTCTTAGCTTCTCTCTCTCAGCTCCTGTGCATCCTTCCTTGTTTCTCCTAGGACGTTTCTCTGTAAGCATCTGTGGGTCCTCTCTTAGCTTCTCCAGGACAAACTCTGGATTTCATCTCTTAGCTTCTCTCCTGGTTCTGGTTTTAACAGCTGTCTCCAAAATGTCTCTCGGCGTTTTCTCTCTAAGTGTCTCTGAGCTCTCTCCAAAATGTCTCTCTCAGCTTCTGAGTTCTCTGTCTTGTGAGCTCTCTTAAGGACTCCAGTAAACTAAGACCTACCTTGAGTGGGCGAGGTCATATCTCCATGGAAATAATCTAATCAAAAGGTCCCACCCACAACTGTGTGGATAACATCTCCATGTAAACAACCTAATCAAAAGATTCCACCCAAAATAGGTCTGCCCCCACAAGATTAGATTAAAACAACATGGCTTTTTGTGTGGTAAACAACAGATTCAAACCAGCACACCTGACAATCCCACTGGTGGGTATACACCCAAAAGAACTGAAAGCAGGGACTTGAACAGATACTTACACACCAGTGTTCACAGCAGGATTATTCAGAATTGCCAAAAGATGGAAGAAACCCAAGTATCCATCAATGACAAATAAACAAAACGTGATATATATACACAATGAAATGTTATTTACCCATAAAAATGAGTGAAGTTCTAATACAAGCAACAACATGGATGAAATTTGAAGACATTAAGATGAGTGAAATAAGCCAGACACAAAGGACAAATTTTGTACGATCTCACTGATATGAAATAATTAGAATACACAAACTCACTGAGTCAGAATCTAAAATATTTAAAATATAGGTTACAAGGAGATGGGTTGGAGGCAAAGATGTTAAGGCTTAAAAGGTACAGTTTCTATTTGGGACAATGGAAAAGTTTTGGTAATGGATGGTGGTGATGGTAGCACAACATTGTGAAAGTAATAGCACTCAGTTATTTATTTGATTGTTGCTGAAGGGGGAAATTTTAGGTTGTATATATGTTACTAGAATAAAAAAATTTTTTATATCTATGGAACTATACAACACAAAGAACCCTAATTTAAATCATGAACTACACCTAATAGTACAATTATAAAAAAATTCACTTTTATCAATTATAACAAATGTACCACACAAATGCAAAGTGTTAATAATAGAGTGGTATATGGGTACCCTGCATTTTATTCATGATTGTACAATTTATTAACCCACAACTTTTCTAATAAAAAAAGGTAATCACAGTATAACTTAAAGAATTAAAATCACACAAAATTTTCTTATGGTACTCCATCCTTTAGAGCATTTTTAGAAAATAAGCACAATACTGAAGAATTCCGAGAACAAATTGAGACTTAACAGAAAAGAGTGCCATGAATCAGTGGAGGGGGGAGTGCAGAATAGGAAAACACACACAACATATTTTCTATCCTTACCAGCAACAGTTCAATAAAATTTTAGCAAACTCTAAAAACAGTGAAATATTAGAATAAAGTTTCAGTTACTCATCCTTGATGCCTACTAAGAAGTATTTCTAAATAAATTTTGCAGCATGTAAGTCACATATACCTATGGCCGCACGGTCCTGTGCTACTCTTTCAACAGTTTCAGCCAAGAGTACAGGCTTCATCTACAGCCAGATATACTAGGGTTAAAATCCCAGAACTTTCATAACTTGTAAATGGAAATGTTGACAAGATTTTTTAACTCCTAAAAGTCTTAGTTTCTTCATCTGTGAAAAGTAGAGAGCCACACCACACCTGAGGATTAAATTCAGAAAGTACATGTGCCGATTTGAATGTATTATGTCTCCCAAAATGCCATTATTTTTTATGTACTCTTGTGTGGGCAGATGTATCAGTGTTGATTAGATTGCAATTCTTTGAGTGTTTCCGTGGAGATGCACCCCACCCAACTGTGGGTGATGACTCTGATTGGATAATTTCCATGGAGGTATTACCCCACCCATTAAATCACTGGGGCCATATAAATGAGCTGACAAACAGAAGGAACTCAGTGCAGCTGAGAGTGACATTTTGAAGAGGAGCTACAGCCAAGAGGGACACTTTGAAGAATGCATTGGAACTGAGAGAGGAGTTTCAGCTTACAGACATTTTGGAGACGGCCTTTGAAAGCAGACTTTTGCTCTGGAGAAGCTAAGAGAGGACAAATGCCCCAAGAGCAACTAAGAGTGCTCTTTTTGAAGAGCTGAAGCCTAGAGAGGAACATCCTGGGAGAAAGCCATTTTGAAAGCAGAATTCCAGAGCAGACGCCGGCCACATGCCTTCCCAGCTAACAGAAGTTTTCTGGACGCCCAGTGGCCATCTTCCAGTGAAGGTACCCGATTGTTGGTGCATTACCTTGGACACCTTATGGCCTTAACACTGTAACTGTGTAACCAAATAAACCCCCTTTTATAAAAGCCAATCCATTTCTGGTGTTTGCATTCCAGCAGCATTAGCAAACTAGAACAGTATGTAAAACTTCTGGGACAGTGTTTTTCACTGTACCCTAAATAAATTACACTAATCTCTACTCTTATCTTTTATCATATGGTTTCCTCTGACCCGAATGTCTGTCCTTCTCCTCTTTCTTCTATCTAAAACACATCCATTCTTCAGGGTCATTATGAAGTCATTCTTGATGCGTGTCTTATCTTGATGGCATTCCTCATCTTTGAAACCCAGTTGTTTATTGTCTGTAACATTCATTATGTTGTTTAACTATATCCTGCTCTAAATTTTACTTAACATTTCATATAGTTAGATCCACATCTTAGGAGATGCTACAAGCTTCATGGAGTTTCTCATCCTTTTATGTCCACCTCAGTACAGAAACTAATCATTCAGTTAATAAATGTCAAGTGAATGACCAAATGAATGCACAAAAATTACAAGTTATTCTGTATGGGGGAGAAAAAAAAAAGGATGAAAAGGTAGCTGAGGTAAGTCCTTGAAAGCATAACAGTACATTTATGACACATGCTACAACTAAAATCTAGTTTATCTTTTTTTTAAAAAAAGCAGCTAAATGAACATCCTCTGGGCATTGAACACATTACAAAATGTTCTAAAAAGCAGTAACAAACGAGGAAAGACCTAATGCAATCAATTCCTTACTCAAAATGACACCTCCTATAACATGAGCCATTCTACAGAGAATACAAAATTTGACAGATACTCTCAGCACAAATTTAGGATTCTTTTTCTAATATATTTCCAAAAAGTCAACAAGCAGGGGGAGTGTGAGTTCATTAACACTGTAGTCAAAAATGTTTGTGAAGGACAAATTTTTGAAATTCTGGAATTAAATTTTTTTTTTTAATTTCTGAATTTTATCCCCCTGAAAAATCAGTAGAACCCATGTGTTTATAAGTGATAAATTTTTATAGTATTATTCCCTCTACACCACATAAATAATCCAAAAAATTGCCACTTCTTACTTCAAGTTCTTTTAGGATATAAATAAATTGCAAATAAGTAAAATATAAACATATATCATTTTCAAAGACAGAAAAATAAACCAATTGCATTTCAAATGACAATGCATAAAAGCTGTTACTTTCTAAAATATGACCCAAACTGGCTGTGGAATAACAAGGCCAGCCACATAATCCCAGCAGTCACTCATCAACACAGTCTTCATCTATTGTCGACCCAAAGCCTCCAAACTGCTGCTTTCATACCCCTCCCCCATAAGCAAACCTTATTTTCAGTCTGTAACTATAAGATTCATCAGAAAATAATTTGGACTCAGAATTACATATTTCTGAGATACAATTTAATGAGTAGCACATTTCTATTACAGACAAGCATGGCTACAAATGTTCATGGGGGGAAAGGGAATGGGAAGGGAAACAGGAATAAGAAATACTGAAGGTCAAATCCAAGTTGCCAAACATATAATTCTCAGATAAAATTTATTTTAAGCAAAAGTTAGCCAGATTGTCTGTCTTTAATAAAAAGACAACTAATGAGATGGATAGAAACTGAATGTAACACCCAAGTTTTCTTTGTTCAGCTTATAAAGTTCTTCTATACATATTATCATAGTTATCCTTACCACAAGCGTTTTATAAAGCAGGTATCATGCCCTTTTCACAGTACGGGAACTGAGATGTGGAGAGATTAACAGTGTTATTCAAGGTAACAAAATTAACAAGATGTGGGACCAAGATGTCAACTTGGGCTTTCTCACTCCAAAGTCAAAGTTCTTTGCATTACAACATAGTGTGAAGCCAGTGTTAGAACATTATGTGTACTGGAAATGTAGTTGACCTGCATGCACAGACACAGAATTTCTTTTTAATAATGGATATATGAATAGAAGTCAATTTGACATCACTAATGCTGGCCCTTGTAGTGTCTATTTATTCTTTCTAGCTCTTCTACTCCGAAGAAAGGAGAGTGTGGTGTCCTGGAAAACTCAAAAGGACAGTGCATTGTAAACACAAAATAGCAGATTAAGTATTAGCAATTTCTTAAGGAGTAAAAGCGGTGGTTTTCAAAGCACTAAGCAAACGATTATTCTAAAACAACAGCTTAACCTTTTAAATACCTTTTCTTTACCTCATTTAATAAAGTTTCACTCAAACTCAGAAAGTATTAAATACAGTGTTAGAGAGGTCAGACAGCATTACATGCCATTCGTGTTCAAATCAGCAAATACATATATGTAACAGGATGTGTTTTATAAATAATACCCTGCTTTGTGATCATTTATGTGGGAAAGTAGATTTTTGTTATAATATTTGCAAAATAAAAATTTTAAAGAAAAAGCTGCCTTCTACTTCCAGAAGTCATCCTCTTTGATGAGCCGAAAACCTTGGAAAGGACAAATTAAGAAATGGGGGAGAAAAAAAGACAGAGGCCTCATCAGCCAGAGCCTCTAAAATTAACTGACAGTCAAGAGTGTGTGACAGATTTCAAAGCCTTATCAGCCTCACACTCTACTCGAATGCTGTTTTTTTTTGCTTTTGTTTTTGTTTTTTAACCTTATCCAAAACCTTCCCGCACTTGAAGTCTAATTCTTCCCACCATCACATTCATGTTGGCCTTCCAGTGAGAAGTCTTGAAGACCCTGCAAACCTGCCATAACAACCTACAATCCAGCATCCTCCCTCCAGGAAAACTGCCCCAAAAGGTTCTTCCTGCAGAAAATTGTCTATATGTCAAGTGAAGCCAACCCTGCTATCTTGGTTGCTGCAGACTGAACTAGGGATTGTGCCCCAGCCTAAATTAGGCTGGACTGAATGGAAGCATAGGGTCAATCTTGGCCCAACAGGTGTAACTGCACATAGAATAGTGACAAACCAATCCAACAGATGCTATCACAGATACTAGGGTACAGAGAAGGCATATCACTAGAGCTTAGGCAGTATTCCAAGTGATTCTAAGCTCTCCATGAGGACTGCTCTATATCCTAATCTAGAAAGTCTTAGGACCCAGAGTAGGTACACAGTTAATAAGCAGATAATATCCTATTATCCTATAATACTATACACACCTCTCAACTAAGCTCTTTTTTTAATATTTAAGCTCAATAATTAAGCTCAATTATTTCTACAGGTAGTTCTCACAACCCTAAAAAGTCTATATATTACAAATGACCTACTGTTCTAAACATATCAGTATGTTTATTCATCACCCGTGTGATGGTTTGGCAGCTTTAGGGACCCCAGAAAGTCATGTTCTTAAAGCTAATCCATTCCTGCAGGTGTAGACCTATTGTGGGTGGGACCTTTTGACTAGGTTATTTCAGTTGAGGCATACCCCAGGTGGGTCTTAATCCTCTTACTGGAGTCCTTTATGAAAGGATGAAATTCAGAGAAGCACACAGAAGCTAAGAGAGAAAGGCATAGTAGCTCAGAGAAAAAGCCACAGAAGCAAGAAGCTGAAAGCAATGAAGCCCAGAGGAGAAGGGAGAGACTTGCAGATGCCACCATGTGACTTGCCATGGGACAGGTGGGTTCAGGTTTCATCCTGATGATGCCTTGATTGGGACATTTTCACGGCCTCAGAACTGTAAGCTTGCAAGCTAATAAATTCCCATTGTTAAAAGCCAGTCCATTTCCGGTATATTGCATTTCAGCAGCTTAAGCAAACTAAAACACCCCCATTGGACTTGGTGAATGGGCATCCAAGTCTTCACACAAATCATTACGCTCCTACGTAGGCCAGAGCAGCGAAGTTGAGGTTATCTTTCTCATTACCCACAATTTTCTTATTGCAATAATCCACATCCCTGAGCTTCTTTAAAACTCGTCTCCTCCAAGAAGACTTCTACAGTTGATCCAAACAGCAATAAATTATCCTTTGCTCTGTGACCCTTCCATTTTTTTAGTTTCTTCTATCACGTCATTTCAACGAACTTTTGAGATTCTACTATGGTTCCAAAGACATTGCCTTATGCTAAACAATATTTAAACAGAAACCTTTATTCCACATGGTTTGGCTGAAATGTTTATTTACCATTTTTTCCACAGTACCACATTCTTCAGTTTCACTTGTATATAGCATTTATCTCCCCACTACAAGGCAAATTAACAAAAAGTCTTAATCATGTCTATTCTTTTATATGTTCCCACAAAACCTGGCACAGTGTTTTACACCTTTAACACGTGAACAATTTTGTTGACAGACGTATTTATCCTAAGTATTCAAATTTATACTTGGTATTCAAATTTATAATTTAAGCTAAAAAAATCATCAGATTATTTTCAAGGGCACTTCAAAGTGCAATATTTCTATTACTCTATTAATCTGTATTTTCTAATACAGTTGCTCAAACATGTAGAAAAGATAATTATAATCATGAAATAATAATTATTTCATTTTAGACATAGTATTTACTAAAGTAAATTACCATTATTAAGTATACCCTCACAAGTGTGTTATACAAAATGAAAGATGTATATTTATAATTTACAAAGCACAAAGGTATCAGGCAGTAAACATAATGCATACTATCAAGAAGACAAAATCAAATTGTGCCCTGGAGAGTTAAAAACCTAAGAGACATCCTGAGATAAATACAGAATTATGCCTGTGGGGGTGGAAGATGCCCCTGACTAAATGGACAGAGAGATAGGGGAAGGTGGAAGACAGCAGGTGGTGTTTGCTTCATTGAACAGGTAGAATTTTGAGTGTGATCTGAAGCAGTCAGAAAAGGCTATCTATGTTGAATAGTCAAAGAAGCAGGTGTCTGGCATAGATAGAAATGGAACATCAGGTAAAACTTAAACAGAAAGGAGTAACATGAACCCAAGAAGAATGCTTTTACATAAAGCCATACAGTTTCACTGACAGGAAATAAGAATAGAGAAGAAATAGATTGAATACCAAGATTTATGCAAGGAAGGACTAGGTCTGAAAGAGAGAGGAAAAGATAAAAGAGTATCTATAATCTTTGTGTGCAATGCCAGAGTTCCAGAAGGGTATAACATATTTAGTATAATAATTTAGTATTATGCCTAAATCATGAACAATGTCTTTATTTTAAAAAGTTTCTATCCAGAAAGAAAATTCTTCCTAGTTAATCCTCAAGGAGTGAGGCTGCAACAATTACAAAGTGCATTAACTGTGCATACTCATAGTACATAAAGTTTTAGATATGCTCTCCTACTTTAAAATGCAACCCAGATTTTACATTAAGTCACTACAGCCAAAAAAGAAAAAAGGAGAAAAAGGTGTTGCTTTTCATCTTATCCACAAATACCCTTTCCTCTCTCTGAGCAAGTGGTTCTGTAGGAAAAAACTCCTAAGATCAAAACCAAATTCCTTTCCTCTTTCATGAGATCCAAATCGCTGTCAGAGAATTACTAGGGCCAAAAAAAATCAACAGTTGAATCAAATTATGAATACACATCTCAACTGCCACAGAATCCAAAGTGCTCCCTTAGCACAATCTTCCAAAAAGCAAGATTATTGATATCAGAGCAATCAGAAAGAAAAGGTAATTAATAAGCACCCATATCATAATCCAGCAAGATCCCAAATGCCTCACCAAAGAACTGTTATTTGTCTCCTACGAACCTCAAACTTGTAATAATTTTGCCTTCCAAATTGCACTTAATTATTTATTGGCTTTTGCTTTTTTAAATCAAAGACAAACATAAACTCAGAAGCTTCTGATTAGCACAAAACAACCCTAATTAGTGATGCAACTCCAACCTAGCTCACGCCCCACCAAAAAAAAAAAAGGCAAAAAATAGACTTGACATTTTTCGCAAGTGCAGTCTCAATAAAGAACAGTAGTTAAGAGAGACTCTAGAAACAAACACACCTGGTACAATCCTGGCTGTCTGATTGAACCAAGTAACTTAAATCTGAGTCTGTTTCCTCATGTATAAAATGCAGACATTACCAGTGCCTCTCTCATAGAGGTGTTGAGGATGAAAGGAGATATAATACATGTAATACTTTGAACAGTGCCTGGCACACAGAAAATATTTGGTAAATGTATACTATTATTATTCTCTAGGCTTTAAAATATATTAAAAATAACCTATGGACCTCCATTACCACTTCTGAGAAACTTTATGGAATACAGAGATCAGAGGTTTTGTATATCACTGTCCTAATATGTCCTCCACATTTTAAAATTAAATCAATAATATGCTTTTTACCTGAATTCATGCCTCCCTAAAGATAGTACAATCAGGAAAATGTTCTATCTGTTGTTGTCTCTGCCTGATGAACTTAAGAGTGGGCTAGCCCACTAAAAAAAAAGGACAAAACCCTTATCCTTGGATGTTTCCATTTTCTTCCCTGACTATGCATTACTTTTGTAATAAGAAAATACAATAGATATTATAAAATAAGTTTTTTCCAGCACTCAAGAATTCTTATACCATCTTCTTATTTATTCAGGTGCCTAATAAAATAGTTTAGATTCTTAGAGGCTTTAGAACTTTCTTCCTACTTCTTTTACCTATTAAACTGCTCACGAGCATAAGCTTGCAAATAAGTAAAACACATTTACTAAACCACAATATATAATTAAATTTCATATACCAGCAATTCCCTTTTGAAGTATAATCTGTTTTGCAATTCAGTCGTTTGGAGCTAAAAATTCATGTTCTCTTGAAACTAATGTTGTATATATGGTTAAAGCTCCCAGGTTAAATTAAAAAGAATATTTACCATGGTATTACTGAATTTTAGTAATAATAACTATTGGCCCAGGTTCTGAAACCCAGGGTCACAAGAGAAAGAAACAGAAGTTAAATGAGTCCAGCTTCTTTTTCCAGCCCTTCACAAAATTTTTAAATAGACAGTTTTTCTTATCCTTGGACTGTCCTCTAATTTATGCCCCTGGGACTCTCAAATTGTCCCTTGTGTCCCCATTACAACACCTCATTCAAGCCTGATCATCCATGATACAATCTTACCCAGTCCTCTTATTCCACCCTGTCCTATCAAAGAGTGTAACGGATCCCATTTAGGTATTAAATACAAAGTCAGACACGTGAACCAACTCAAACAAAACCCCTTAATTCTAAATTGGAGCATTTCTGCTCACATAAAATGAAGTCTGAAATATTCAGGCCACATCAAAGTAGACATTACTGACAACTCTTTCACAACTCTTCTCTTATTTTTCTACCACTGAATTTTGAAAAGTAGCAAGCATTCCCACAAAGACATCTATAGGGAAGAAAAGATTGGAGGCAGAGAGTGTCAACCCAACTGAGAAACTTTAAAGTTTAAAAGTGCACATGCGAACATGTGAAACGAAAGAACTGTGACTATTTAGTCTAAATTAACACCAAATGCTAAGGGAACACAAAAAAATTATGTCTTAAGAGACATTATAAACATATGAAGAGGAGACAAAAAGGCATTCCAGGAAGAGAGGAAATGAGAAGACATGGAATTTAGAAAGAGCAAGATATGTGCATGATGTGATAAAGAGACCACACTGGGATAAAAGAGGAAAAGAGTATGGTTTTGATCAGGTAGGTGTATGAAGCTAGGCATGAAAAAAATATTCAAACAACAGGTACAGTTTAGATTTGAAATAAACAAAAAATTAAGCCAAAGAAGGAGCCTAAGCAGACAGTATGGAACTTACACAAAAACATGAGCTGCCTCAGTGTTCTAAGAAGCCAATTTTTCCTAATTGCTGAAAATCTCTTCCTTCAAGTACCAGGGATTTTTTTTCCCAAGGTTTAACTCTTGGACAGAAATCTTTATTTTTATATATTGTCTTGCTCTCTTGAGCAGAGAATATCAAAGATAATTTAAACTCTATTTAGAGATTCATAGTAATTATGAAATCCATTCATAATTGTGCTATACTCTGAGATCTTCAGAGAATATTACAAGTAGGGAACATAATTATTTTGTATTGCTCACAGAGAATGTATGAGGAAAAAAGTGAGAAAGTCAGCTAAAGAAGGTAGTTTAGAGTCAAACTAAGAAGTCTGAACCGTTTCTCAAAGAATAGGATCTCATATACTCTTTGGGTGGATAAAGCACATGATCAGGTGTTTTTTTTTCAAAAATCACAAATAAATAGAATAGAGGGGAGAAAAGCTAGAAATCCAACAAGAAGCTTTATTAAGATGCAGTAGGCCAATAAGGAGACAGAGGCTCCCTAACCTAGTGATGGCAAGAGGGAAAAAGACAAAACATGAGTTATAGCTAAAAAACCAATTTGGTAAATGATAAGGTGGGAACAGAGAGACAGTGTCAAAGATGACACTGGCTTCTAGCTGGGTAGATGTAACTAAGACTGGGTATTTAATATAGTAGAGGAATCTAATTTCCAAAGAAAAAGATAATAAACTGGATTTGTGCTTTATGACCCAGGTAAGCTAGGCTTTACGTAAGCAAGTCAAGTAAGTTTCTATTTAAGTTTCATCCTCAGTGAAATGGGGAAAAATAGTACTCAACCAATCTATTTCTGAGGATCAAATAAGAAAATAAAAGCACTTTGGAAAAAAACCAGTCTAGTATAAGGAATGAGTATTTCTCCTTTTTTGTTTTCCTGGCAAAATTACCACTGATTACAATCTTTGCTGGGTAACTCCATTTCTCTACCACAAATCTCCATAATCAATACCATAAATCATTCACACTAAGGCCACCAATTATTTCTTTCTGGCCATTTCTGTTCTCTTGTCCTGATTTTTTTTTATTTCACCACCATCCTTTACACACCTCTCCCTTGACACCTTTACAGCATCTATTTCAAGAAAATCACACTTAAGGACATTAACCCTGGAAGTTTCTTTTCCGTCAACATATTCTTCATCTCTACCTGTTCCTTCTATTCTATTCTGTCTTCTCTATTCCCATTGCCCCAGGCTACCTAAATCTGCACTACCTTCAACAGTCTCACAACCTCCAACCTTTTCCCCAAGGGAAAAAAAATATACATATTCATCCACACAATCCCAACAACATCAACAAAAAAAATTCCTGGTGGCTGTGAAGACCTGACTAATTCAGCTGAAGGGGAGAACCACTGAGGTGACATGTGTGTTCCTCTTTGTGTTGAACCTCTTTTAGAGGAAAAGACTGTGGAAAATTGGAACACCCTACCTCCTCCTCCATAAAAGAACCTCCAAAGCTAACACAGATGTTGTGAAGAAAATTAGTTGCTTACCAAGGATAGGAAAGGAAGGGTAAGAGAAAAAGGAGAAACAAAGATAGAGAAAAACAGATGATTTCCAACATAAAACCAGCCATAGTTGGTTGTATGCTACACTGGGCATATTTCATGGCCTATATCTACCTTTATGCCCTTCAAGAGTAAGTGTCCCCCAGAAGACTTCCTGGTTGGATCAGTCAAGAAGATCTGACAACCCTATTGCAGAGGTGAATTATACAACATCCACAAGTAGTCAATAGATCACATAATCCCTCTAAGAAACTTAAGAAGGGACTAATTCTCAAACTGTGGTCCATAGGAGAGGGCATCAGCATCAATGAAGAACTTGTTAAAAATACAAATTCTTTGGCCCCACTACAGGGGTGGTGGGCCCAGCAATCTGTTTCAACAAGACCTCCAGGATATTGTGATACACCCTGAAGTCTGAGAGTCACTGCACTAAGGTAGACACATTTGCCTACTCCTAAAGTCCTCAGAGCCCCCTTGTATCCAAAACTACTTGACAGACTCAGCCTCAGAAGAACATAGGTTTATTAGGTGTACAATGGATCCTGCTCTTGGATTAATGTGAGATCTCTCTGTGGCCTCTGAATGCCTAGAATAGTGCCTGACAGAAACTATTTAATAAATGTCAAATGTCTATCTAATGAGTGAATGGACAGCCCTTCTCCGAAAAGCCGGTTTTTCTGTTTCCTGATTGTTCCTTAATAGCTCTCAATTCCTTGTCTTTTTGCATTTCAAATAGCCCAACAGAACCGCAAGGACTGTAGTCTATACTGGACTTTCCTTTTTCTTTTTTCTTTTTTTTATCTCTTCCTCTTTTTTTAAAAATAAACAATTCTAAGAAGCCCATTACAGAAAGGCTCAAACACTTGCAATTTCGGCCCAGGCAAGAGCAGAGCTAAGACAGCTCTGAGAGACAAAGCTATCAGTCTAGTGGTGGAGAAAATTCGCTAAAGACCATAACTTCCCAAGAAAAGGGGTGTGTGGCCAAGCTCCAGTGGCAGGCTCCATACCTCCTCACACTGATGGGGGAGCTGTGGGTTGGCAAGCACCTCACAGGAGGGTCTCATTCTCAAGGAAACTCCATACCCTCCTCCTGAGACCTGGGCCTCTCTGCACTAGAAAAACCTGACTGGGATTGACCATATCTGAGGAGACCCTCACACAAAAAGGCTACAGAGGCAGGGCAAGAAACAGAAAAACAAGAGGTTAAAAACTCTGATCAACTAAATAGAACCTAACTTAGAGGCCTAGAATAAGCTGAACTAAATACCAAAGGTTAGAGAACAAAGCCAACCAACAAGAAAACCCTAGGTAAAAGAGTGAAAACGAGCTCCAGAATAAACTAATCAAGAAAGTCAGACTCCTAGACAGCTCAAGATAAAGAGCCATACTAGGAAACATGAAAATATGAACCAGCCAAAGGAACAAACTAATAGTTCAACTGGGATACAAGAGTTGAAGCAACTAATGCTAAATGAATTCAATGAAATGAAAGAAGAACTAACTAAAGATGTTCAAACAAATCTCCTAAATCAATTCAAAAATCAAGTCAATGAACTGAGGGAAGATATAGCAAAAGAGATGAAGGATATAAGGAAGACAATGGATGACCACAAAGAAGAAGTCACAAACTTGAAAACACAAATGGCAGAACTTATGGGAGTGAAGGGCATAATGGAGTAGATGAAAAAGACAATGGAGGGATACAACAGTAGATTTGAACAGGCAGAAGAAAGGATCAGTGAATTAGAAGACCAGACATTTGAATTCAAACACACAAAAAAAGAGATGGTGAAGAGAATGGGAAAATACAAGCAGGGTCTTAGGGAGCTGAGTGACAACATGAAGCACACACATATACATGTTATGGGGGTCCCAGAGGGAGAAGAGAGGGGAAAAGGGGCAGAAAGAATAATAGAAGAAATAATCACTGAAAATTACCCAACTTTTACGAAAGACAGAAAACTACATTTGAGAAGTACAGCGCACCCCAAACAGAATAAATCCCAATAGATCTACTGCAAGACACTTACTGATCAGATTGCCCAATGTCAAAGACAAAGAGAGAATTCTGAAAGCAGCAAGAGAAAAGCAATCCATCATATACCAGGGAAGCTCGATAAGACTATGTACAGATTTCTCCACAGAAACCATGGGGGCGAGAAGACAGTGGTACGATATATTTAAGATACTAAAAGAGAAGAACTGCCAACCAAGAATCCTATATTCAGCAAAACTGTGACAAACAGACACTGAGAGAGTTTATGAATAAGAGACCAGTGCTAAAGGGAGTGCTACAGGCTGATAGGAAAAGATAGGAGAGAAAGGTCTGGAGAAGAATGTAGAAATGAAGTTTATCAGGAAGAGTAAAAGGAGAGAGAGGAAAAAGTAAGACATGACATACAAAATCCAAAAGACAAAATGGTGGAAGAAAGTACTGCACTTATAGTAATAACACTAAATGTTAATGGATTAAACTCCCCCAAAAATGACACAGACTAGCAGAATGGATTAAAAAACAGGACCCATCTACATGCTGTCTACAAGAAACTCACTTGAGACACAAGGACAAAAACAGGCTGAGAGTGAAAGGTTGGGAAAAGATATTTCATGCAAACAGCAACCAGAAAAAAAGCAGGAGTAGCTATATTAATATCAGACAAATTAGATTTCAAAAATAGAACAATTAAGTTGTGCCTAAGAGTTTCCCCCTGAGTACCTCTTTGTTGCTCAGATGTGGCCCTCTCTCTCTAACTGAGCCATCCCGACAGGTGAATTCGCTGCCATCCCCCCTACGTGGGACCCGACTCCCAGGGTTGTAAATCTCCCTGGCAATGCAGAATATGACTCCCGGGGAGGAATGTGGACCCGGCATCGTGGGACTGAGAGTATCTTCTTGACCAAAAGGGGGATGCAAAATGAGACGAAATACTTTCAGTGGCTGACAGATTTCAAATGGAGTCGAGAGGTCACTCTGGTGGACATTCTTATGCACTATATAGATAACACCTCTTAGGTTTTAATGTATTGGAATAGCTAGAAGTAAATACCTGAAACTACCAAACTCCAACCCAGCAGTCTGGACTCCTGAAGACAATTATATAATAATGTAGATTACAAGGGGTGACAGTGTGACTGTGAAGACCTTGTGGATCACACCCCCTTTATCTAGTGTATGGATGAGTAGAAAAATGGGGATAAAAACTAAAGGACAAATGGGGTGGGATGGGGGGATGATTTGGGTGTTCTTTTCTCACTTTTATTTTTTATTCTTCTTCTGGTTCTTTCTGATGTAAGGAAAATGTTCAGAGATAGACTGTGGTGATGAACGCATAACTATGTAGACAGTGGATTGTATACCATGGATGACTGTATGGTGTGTGAATGTATTTCAATAAAACTGAATTTAATAAAAAAAAAATAGAACAATTAAAACAGAGAAAGGACACTACATATTAATAAAAGGGTCAAGTCATAAAGAGAACATAGCAATCATAAATATTTATGCACCAAGCCAGAACACCCCACAATTCATGAGGCAAACACTGAGAACCCTGAAAGGAGAAGTAGATAACTCTATAATAATAGTTGGAGACTTCAATACACTGCTCTCATCAATGGACAGAACATATAGACAGAGGATCAACAAGGAAACGGAGATGTTGAATTGTATGATAAATGAACCAGACATGACAGAGCTTTAAAGAACACGACACCCCCACAACAGCAGGATACACATTTCTCTCAAGTGCTCATGGAACATTCTCTAGGATAGATCACATGCTGGGTCACAAAGCAAGTCTCAACAAATTTAAAAATACTGATATTAAAAAAACAATTTGTCAGATCATAACAGAATGAAGTTGGAAAAAAATAGCAGGCAGAAGATTGTAAAATTCACAAATATAGGGAGACTAAACAACACGCTCAGAAAACCAGTGGGTAAAGGAAGAAATTACAAGAGAAAATAGTAAATACCTGGAAGCAAATGACAATGAAAACACAACATATCAAAACCTATGGGATGCAGCAAAGGCGGTGCTGAGAAGGAAATTTATTGCCCTAAACGCCTATACTGAAAGAGAAGAGAGAGCAAAACTTGAGTAATTAACTGTCCACCTGGAGTAACTAGAGAAAGAACAGCAAACTAACCCCAAAGCAAATAGAAGGAAAGAAATAACAAAGATTAAAGCAGAAATAAATGAAACTGAGAACAGGAAAACAACAGAGAGAATCAGCAAAACCTGAAGTTGGTTCTTCGAGAAAATCAACAAAATTGATGGACCCCTAGCTAGGCTAACAAAAAAAAGAGAGAGAGAGAGAGCGTGGATGCAAATGAATGCAATCAGAAACAGGAAAGGAAACATAACTACTGACCTTGTAAAATAAAGGAGATAATGAGAAGATACTATGAGCAGCCATATGCTAATAAACTAGACAACTTACACAAAATGGACAACTTCCTAGAAAAGCATAAACAACCAACATTGACCCAAGAAGAAATAGACGACCTCAACAAACCAATCACAAGTAAAGAGACTGAGTCAGTCATCAAAAAGCTCCCAAAAAAGAAAAGCCCAGGACCAGATGGCTTCACATGTGAATTCTAACAAGCATTCAAGAAAGAATTAATACCAATCCTACTCAAACTCTTCAAAAAAAAACTGAAGAGGGAAAGCTACGCAACTCATTTCATGAAGCCAACATCACCCTAATACCCAAATCAGACAAAGATACTACAAAAAAGGAAAATTATAGTCCAATCTCTTTAATATAGAATATAGATGCAAAATCCTCAACAAAATACTCGCAAATCGAATCCAGCAGCACATTAAAAGAATTACATACCATGACCAAGTGGGGTTTATTCCAGGTATGCAAGGCTAGTTCAACACAAGAAAATCAATTAATGTAATACACCACATCAATAAATCTAAGCAGAAGAATGACATGATCATTTCAATCGATGCAGAAAAGGCATTTGACAAAATTCAACATACTTTCTTGATGAAAACACTTCAAAGAATAGGAATAGAAGGGAATTTTCTCAATATGATAAAGGCAATATAGGAAAAACCCACAGCTAAATCATACTCAATGAGAAGAGACTGAAAGCTTTCCCTCTAAGATCAGGAACAAGACAGGGATGCCCATTGTCACCATTGTTATTTAACATTGTGCTGGAAGTTCTAGCTAGAGCAATTAGGCAAGAAAAAGAAATAAAAGGCACCCAAATTGGAGAGGAAGAAGTAGAACTTTCACTGTTTGCAGATGACATAATTCTATAGGTAGAAAATCCAGAAAAAATCTACAGCAAAGCTATTAGAACTAATCAGTGAATATAGCAAAGTGGCAGGCTACAAGATCAACACACAAAAATCTGTAGTGTTCTTATACACAAGTAATGTGCAACAAGAGGAAGAAATTAAAAAAAAAAAAAATTCCATTTACAATAGCAACCAAAAGAATCAAGTATTTAGGAACAAACTTAACAAAGGCCACAAAAGACCTATACAAAGAAAACTACAAGAAACTGCTAAAAGTAATTGAACAGGATCTAAAAAAATGGAAGACCATACAGTGTTCGTGGATTGGAAGACTAAAAATAATTAAGATGTCAACTCTACCTAAACCGATTTATAGATTCAATGCAATAACAATTAAAGTCCCAACAACCTATTTTACAGAAATAGAAAAAAACAATAAACAAATTTATTTGGAAGGGCAAGGTGCCCTGAATAGCCAAAAATATCTTGAGAAAGAGGAACAAAGTGAGATGTCTCACACTACCTGATTTGAAGCATATTACAAGGCTACAGTGCTCAAAACAGCATGGTACTGTCATAAGGATAGAGATACCAACCAATTGAATCGAACTGAGTGTTCAGAAATAGACTCACATTTATGGACAACTGATCTTTGATAAGGCAGTCAAGCCAAAGCAACTGGGACAGAGCACCTTCTTCAATAAATGGTGTTTGGAGAACTGGTTATCCATTTCAAAAGAATGAAAGAAGACCCCTATCTCACACCTTATACAAAAATTAACTCCAAATGGATCAAAGACCTAAACATCAGCCCTAAGACCACAAGACTCTAAGAAGAAAATGTAGGGCAATTTCTTAAAGATCTTGTGATAGGAGGTGGTTTCCTAGACCTTACGTCCAAAGCGCGAGCAACCAAAGAACAAATAGAGAAAGGGATCTCCTCAAAATCAAACACTTTTGTACATCAAAGGACTTTGTTAGAAAAGTAAAAAGGCACAATGGGAGACAATATTTGGAAACAACATATCAGGATAAGGGTTTAATATCACGAATATATAAAGCGATCCTACAACTCAACAACAGTAATACAAACAACCCAATTTAAAAATGGGCAAAAGACCTGGATATTCACTTTTCCAAAGAAGAAATACAAATGGATCAAAAACATATGAAAAAATGCTCAACTTCACTGGCTATCAGGGAAATGCAAATCAAAACCACAATGAGATATCATCTCACACCTACCAGAATGGCCGTTATCCAAAAAAACAGAAAATGACAAGTCCTGGAGAGGATGTGGAGAAAGAGGCACACTTATTCACTGTTGGTGGGAATGTAGAATAGTGCAACCACTCTGGAAGACAGTGTAGCAGTTCCTCAAGAAGATAAGTATAGACATGCCATATGACCCAGCTATTCCATTGCTAGGTATATACTCAAAGGAACTGAAAGTTAAGATACAAACAGACATTTGTAAACCTATGGTTATCACAGTCATTATTCAGAATAGCCAAGAGATGGAAACAGCCCAAATGTCCATCAACGGACGAGTGGATAAAAAAACTGTAGTACATACACACGATGGAATATTATGCAGCTGTAAGGCAGAACAAAGACGTGGAACATATAATAATGTGGATGAATCTTGAGGACATTATGTTGAGCAAAGTTAGATAGAAACAAAAGGACAAATACTGTATGGGCTCACTAACATGAACTAACATTAATGAGCAAACTTTGAGAGTTAAAAGCTGATAACACAGGGTACCATGAAATAGAAAGAGGGTAGAGATCGGGCATTTGATGCTGAAGGACTACAGAACGTTCAGCAGGCTTGATTGTATAGACCCAGAATTGACAGCATAATACTGTGTGATGGTAGCACAATACTGTAACTACGCTGAACAAAGATGTCCAGGAGTAAGGCTGAAAGAGGTGGGCTAGGAGCATGTATGACACCTGAGATAAAGACGGAAGATAAAGACTGGGGACTGTTTAACTTAGCAAAAACTGTTCTGGTCAATGACTGTGACTAAATATACAAATACAAAACTGTTCTGGCATGTAGGAGAACAAATGAATGTCAACCATGCAGAGCGTTGGAAAGGGGATGGTAGTGGGGAAAAAATATTATCAAAGCAAATTGGAGTCTATGGTCAACAGTAACATTATAATATGTTTCTATTAAATGTACCAAAGGCAATATACCAAAGCCAAATAAGTATGAGAGGGGGATATAAGGGAGGGATATGGGATTCTTGGTAGTGGTGGTGTTGTCTGACCCTACTATTATACTGTATTGCATGATATTTTATTTTTCTTTTCATTATCTTTTTTATTATTCATTTAAAAAAAACTTTTTTTTCCATAGTAATCAATATGTTCAAGTGCTGACTGAGATGATAAATGCACAACTGTATAATGATACCATGAAAAAAAAAAAAAAAGCCAAATAATTTTTTTGTTTGGGTTTTTTGCTTTGTTTTGTTTTTTATTAAAAAAAGTTGTAGGTTTACAGAAAAATCATGCAGAAAATACAGAGTTCCCATATACCCTTATGGAGCAAAACTGAGGATTTAATGGCAGGGACAAGGAAATAATAGTTACAAGGATCAGTGATTTGACCTTGTGTAAGGCTCTGAGGCCAAAGCAGAAAATTACCATGCTTTTTCAAGAACCTATAAAGTTAATAAATAAGACTTCGACCTCTGCCTCAATTAGGAGTGACAGAAGTCTACATATCTAACAATTTATCCAATCTGTATGTAATTTATACCTTAAGATTCCATCGCACCATAAAAATAAGGTATGCTTTTCAATTCTGCTGTAGTCCAAAGAACATAGAAAGTTATCCTCAGAAATAAAAGCAACCAGGCTATGAATTCTAAAAGTTCTACCTTAGAAGCAGAATTCTACTTTTTCACTATCCTTTGTTGATATTCTGAATATTGACAGCAGAAATATAATCCAATAAAGTGAAAGAATAAAGCAAAAATAAATGAAAACTTTTTTTTTGGGGGGGTGGCTGCCTCTTTGGTCAAATCCCTTCATTCCAATCCCATGCATGTCACAGAAAAATTTTTCTTTCTTAAATACTCTATTAACAATATTTCAGTCCTTCAATGGTTCCCTACAGTTTCATAAATCACATTTTAACTACTCATCATGGGCTTTTTTAAGGGGGGGCATTATTCCACTTCTTAAAGACTATTTCCCATTATACCCCCATTATATCCTCTTCCCCCATTAAGTAACTGTATCACCCATGAGATGTATCACCCTCATGTAGGCTGCCTGAAGGTAAGGACTTGCTCTCTGTCCCCAGTGCCTAGAACCATGTCTGGCACAACGTAAACACACAATAAAATATTTGCTGACTGATTCCATTCTCCACATACAACTCACTTGCTCTTACTAAGACATTTCTCCAGGTGAGTCTCATTAATGCCAATCAATCCTTCTTCAGATAGAAAAACCTCACCTGTTCCACAAAACATCTCTTCACCGGCTCCAAAAAGCTTCAACTGACAAGAAAACCATCTTGCTTCTGTCAACACTTATTCACAACTATCACTGGTTATATGCTTTGATCACCTACGTTTTATTCTTATTTATCTCCCATTTTTGATAAGATATTTAAGGGCTAGAAACAAGCCTACTGCTGCAGTAAACCTCCTGGGACTATGCCCAGGGTGAACACAGTGTTCTAAGAATCCACTGCTGAACTTTTAATTAAACACAATATAGCTGTTTTACAGGTACCTGCAGTAGCAGTAACAGCACAGCACCAGGGGGCAGAAGGGAGCATACAGGAAGGGATGGTGGCAGAGAAAGAGACCACAACATGAGGGAAAAGGAAGAGGATGGTGGAATCCACAAAGCCTCACTTAGGATCATCATGCTTCCTCCCTCCAGCCATTTAAATCAAGTTAAAAGTCAACCAGCTGCCCTTCAAGACATTCTTCTATTATCATAACTATTTCATCTTAAACACATTGAAGTTGTAAATAAAATGAAAATACTAACAGCAAAAGCAAAAACTATAAATGAGGCAATTCATCTGAGGAAGATAAGTGTTTGTAAATTACTTCCCTCCCTTCCAAAGGAAGTTGAGGAGAAAGACAAAAGGAAAAAGTGAATAGCACAAAGTAACTCTAAAGGAGAGCTCTGGCTCTAAGATGTTGAGCACCTGTACCCTCCCTCCACTTTCTGTCCCACTCTCTTCCATCTTCACTCCAAACTTCTGGCCATCTGCTGCTACTACTGATGGGTAGTAAGAATTTAGAATCTGAGTTACAGTCATCACAACTTGCAAATGGAGTTTATTTTAATTATCCGAAAAATTCGAAACTATTGGCTGACATGCCTTAAGACTTCCGTCAAACCTTGGAGTTCATTTTTTTATTTAAAGATCCACTTCTACAGGAAAACATGATGTCGAAGAACCTCACTTGTCAAAACCAGATGAAAGTTACAGAAGTTACATGCAAAATAGAAGTTTAAAGAACGAAGTTGACAGCTTTCTCTTAAACAATTCTCTTATCCTAGTCTATAATTGGCTTCAGTTTCATACAGTACAAAACTGCCAGCATTAAAGCAGCAAACACACCTCCCTCCCACATTTTTTAAACGTCTTCATCAATAAACTGTCGCATTTTAAGCCAGATATCTCCCTCTCCAATTTAACAGTTCTGTAGCTAGTTTAAGTTACATCTCAAGCACTTCTATTTCTGCATTTCCTAGCTAAAAACTTAAGAGAGGAACAATTTCAACCAAAGACAGAAAGAGGTTAGCAGACAATAATGTAAGATGAGGTTAGAGAAACAAAAGCAGCACTGGATCCACACCGGTAGAATACTCAAGTTTCCCCATTTGTGTTGCAGCTCCAGGAATCTAATAATGCTTCATTTATTCAAAAAAATGAAAATGACAAATTTCCCTGGTGTTGGCAGCAGGTAAATTTTAACTTCACTGCTGCCTAACAGGCACCTACAGGCTTTACCTGGCCTCAATCTGTCCAGAGCGGAGGTGTCAATTAGTGCATCTTCTCAAAAGCATATCTCAGTGTAAGCCATTAAAAAAAAAGTACATTTCAAAGCATCAAATACAATGGATTAGTTAAGCTGAGCATACTGGAACAAAATAAAACCCAGGCACCCAACTCAGGCAGCAACTGTCAAAGCCAGGTGACAGAGAACATCAGACCAGAGCAAAGAAAGAATAAAATTCTAGAACAATTGTAATACATACATTCCTCTTAAATATAAAAAATACCGCAGCAATCTAATAAGTGCCTTCACTGATTATCTTGGCCTTCTCAAATGAGTTGCCACAGGAAAAAATGAGGCACTAATGTCCTAAGGCAGGGATGACAAACTCTTTCGGTAAATATTTTAGGTTTTGGCCACACAATCTGTCACAACTACTCAATTCTGACGGTGAAACAAGAAAGCAGCCATCAACAATAAGTTAAAAAATGAGAGGGATTGTGTTCTAATAAAACTTTATTTATGGACATTGAAATTTGAATTTCATATAATTTTCATGCATATAGAAATATTATTATTTATCTTCTATCATTTAAAAAGGTAAAAACCATTCTTATTTAAAAAAAAAAAACTACTAGATTGTTGGCCAGAGTTGTCCTGGGCAGTAGTTTTTTCCAACTATTCTCTGACACACCGTTTTTAATGTAATGGATTAACTTGTCTCCTGTTAGTACTATTCTAGAAAGAGAAACGGCATTGATTATGTATCATTCTAGGGAGAACTGAGAAAATAATCATTCAAATCATTTTCTGTATCCCTAACGGAGAGGTCTGAATGAATAGAATACTATGCCTAGAGTAAAGCTGACTGACCAGATTTGATTACTTGATAACTTGAGCAAATAACATCACACAGGTTTAAAAAAATCATTAAAAGGGAGAGGGGGTTCTCAAAACATACAAAAAATAAAAAAGGAACTTTGCACAACTAATATATTGCCAATGAGTAATATAAATCAAAATGCTGCAAATTAAATCCTGGTTAACGTATCACCAGAATTAATAAAGAAATTCATTAAGTAAAGCCAAGAATTCAACTATCACCTCTTGATTTATTTTGCGTCTTCAGATTTTCTACATCTTCTTAAAGCAGAACTCACCTGAATAAAAATCACATGTATAAATCACAGGATTCCCTCAGATACCTAAATACTAGATTTGAATCCCAGCTCCACCTCTTTCTATATGAGTGAGCCTGGGCAAGTTCCAGACTCTTTTTACTTAATCTGTTAAAGAGAAGAAATACTTGTAACCTTCCAAGGATAGTCAAAAGTACACAATTAAGCTTATGTGAAAGAACATGTATACTACATAGTACTATAGAAATATTAGCTGCCATTACTAGGTGCTCAATTTCTTTCTTCATGACTTCACATTAGAATTTTCCATTTTTAATAACACTTGCTAGATTCTGCTAAGCCTCAGGTTTGGTGGAATATCATGCACCTAGGAGTATATCTCATTCAACATATTTAATTTAAGCAAAGCATAATGTAAGGCACTGTAATGGAAATAAAGATGACTGAGATGGTCCCATCCTTCTAACAGCTTACAAAGAACTCAGACATGTATACACACTAAGTCAGTTCTGTAAAAGGAACAACTGAAGTCAACATGAGCATACTGGGGCGAACAGGAAAGTTTTAGAGGTATTTAACCAGGGCCTGCAATTTCAGGAGCAAAAGTCAGGGGTGAGAGAGCACGCTGTACATCCCAGAATCCAGGGCAGTTGCAAATTTCAAAGGAATTTCATTTCTAAAATCTAACCAAGAAAAGAAAAACCTTACCTTTAGCCTTTAAACCTCTAAAAGGTAAACATATTAAAGGATAAGCAAGGGCTCATTTGAAGCTCAAGATTTGGGAGTATTATGAACTATGCTGGTTTGATGCCATTTCATCATTTCCCAAAACACTCTACAAACATTATGTAAGAAGATACATTTTAGAGGGGGCTGAGTACAGGGAAGGAACATGTCTGGTCTAGCAACTCCCTGAGGGAATGGGACTGGGCATACTCAGCTCTCTTGATGGCATATGCAATATGCCAACTGCTTCAAGTGTGTTTTCTTAAATTCTGCAAATTATCACTGTTCTCAGTAAGAACATAGCAGCCTTTGAAATCTGTTCTACAGCTACTTGTTAAATTGTAATTTGAAAGTTATCAACATTTTTGTATATATGTTATATTTCACAATAAGGAAATAACTGAAACTATTGTGCTGTAACTCATAACATTTTTGGAAATTTGCTATATAACTAGTTGTTAAGTCATACTTAGAAAGATATTACCTTTTTGTATATATATTTCACAAAAAGGAAATAACTGAAACTGCGGAACTATAACCCATAACATTCTTTGAAAATTGATCTCTACTTGTTAAATTGCACTTGGCATGTTATCACTTCTAAAAATGTTATATTCTACAATAAAAAATAAGTTTTTAAAAAAAAGCTTTTCCCTAACCAAATTTTATTCACGTTTACTACTCTGCCAGCAATAACTCGAGCTATTCCTGGGCATAGTACATTTTAACCCAGAAGGAAATTCCTGGAAAAATAATGAGTGACAAAAAGGATTTACAACACATTATAACACCTAAATATGATAAAGGTCTATAATTCAGTTGTCCCTCCCTCCCAAGACTGCTACTCTACCAGTTATGCCACCAGAGGAAGATTTAAGATGGCCATGGGGAATTCCAGGGAAGATGGCAGAGTAGCAGACTCCAGGACTCAGTTCTCCCACCAAAACAACTACCAAACAGGCAGGAATGGTCTGAAACAACTATTTTGAAACTCCAGAGGACACTGTACAGCATCCAAGGAAGAGCAGGAGGAAGACAGAAATAAATTACTTTTAACTGTAATTTGCTCTCTCTGCACGGTGGCTACCAGTGCCCATCCCTACTCTTGCAGCTAGCCTCCACAGGGTCCAGTCCATGGCTAGCTGCTGATGATAGAAAGGGACATAAAAATTCTATTCCCCAAGAACAAGGGTGGGCATGGCTGATAGCTGATCACAGCTTTTGATTAGCAAATTTGGATTGCTGGTTCCCTGTTCTGAGGGCAGCTATTGCTTCAACATGCCCCAGACAAAGGTGGTGGCAGCCATTGCTTAACCCCACCCAGACAGGGGCAAAGATATTGGAGATTTAAAGACATAGTGCTTCCTCAGGGCTCCAGGGGTCAGTTAATTGAAGGGCTACATTTGCTGGGAAGGCAAGGAAAGCTCAGCTTCAGGGAGCAGTCGGAGAAGCTTTTGGAGCCCCTCCTGATCCCTTAACCAGGGCACCTTAGAGCTGGTCTGTACCCCCTTTATGGATCCCTGCCCTATTTCAGCTAAGAAAGACTGACTTGGGAATGTCCTCTCCAGGGTAACCCTCCTCCCAGAATTTGCCCACCAGGCAAAAGCAGTGTGAGACAACGAAAGGAGTGTAAAAAAAAATCTGGGACAGAGGCCTGCTGATGTCAAATACCCAAGAGACCGAGGTCTGACTCCTGGGAAACAGAGGGGACTACCAAACTCCTGTAAACAGGGGAACTCCAAAACAACTAACAAGCAAAACCTCAGGACAAGACAGAGGCCCAAAAAGGAAAAACCCTGCACATTGCATTCACCTTGGGCAGACCTTCCTGATAAAGAGGACTGAAGCTCAAGAAAATCTCTGCCTTATCACAAGCTAGTTACTAAAACAAGAAACAGAAATCCCAGGGAATAAATCCCAGCATTAACATTTTAAAATATTAAAATGTACAGTGTGTAACAAAACAGTACAAGACAAATAGGAAATGATGGCCCATTCAGAGAAAGAGGATAAAAACACAGAAAACACCAAAGACGACGAAAATGTGGACATACCAAACAAAGCCTTTAAAAAAAGTGACCTATAAAATGCTCATGGAGATGAAGGAAATTAAAGAGAAAGAACTAAATGATATCAAGAAAACAATGAATGAACAATATGAGACTCTCGATAAAGAGACAGAAATTTTAAAAAAGGAACCAAACGGAACTACTGGAGTTGAAGACCACAATAACTGAAATGAAAAATTCCCAGGACTGTTTCAAGAGCAGACTGGGGCTGGCAGAATAAAGAATCAGCAAACTTGAAGACAAGACACTTGAAATGAGTCAGGCTGGGGAGCAGAAAGAAAAGAAAAATATGAAAGCGAAAATAGCCTAAGACAGCTATGCGACACCATCAAGCACATCCGTACACACATTATGGGAGTCCCAAGGGGAGAGGAGAGAGAGAAAGGAGCAGAAGGAACAGGCAAAGAAATAATGACAGGGAACATCACAAACTTAGTAAAGACATAAATATGGGCATCCAAGAGGTTCAGAGAACACCAAAGGGGATAAACATGAAGAAAAATACACCCCATCATATATTGACTACACTATCAAATGCAAAGGAGAAGGAGAGAGTACTGAAAGCTGCAAGACAAAAGCAACATGTTACATACAAGGGAGTGCCAGTTAGACTGAGTGCTGATTTCTCATCAGGAATCATGGAGGCAAGGAGGCAGTGGGCTGAAATCCTTAAAGTGCTGAAGGAAAACAACTGCCAACCAAGAATTTTTTAATCGGTCACCCTCTTTCAAAAATGATGGAGAGATTAAGATAGTCACAGATAAACAAAAGTTGAGGGAGTTCATCACCATTGGACAAGCCCTACAAGCAATGCTAAAGGGGGTTTTTCAGACTGAAAAGAAAGGACACCAGACAGTGGTTCAAACCAGCATAGAACAATAAAGACCTGCAGTAAAGGTCCATTTGAGCAATATAAATGCCAGTATTATTGTACTGTATTGCTTGGTATGTAACAACACTTCTTACTTATTAGAGGTGCTAAAATGCAAGCATAAAAAGCAATGATAAATCCAGGTTTTTGGAATACAATGTACAAGGATATAAGTACTAGCAAGTACAAAAGAAAAACAGTGAGGGGACAGAGGGGTATAGGAAAAGTACATGTGCATGCTATCGAAGTTAAGTTGGTAGCAAACCAAATACTATTGCTTTAAATTTGGATGTTAAATGTTAACCCCATGGTAACTACAAGGAAAACAGATGAAAAATATACCCAACTAGAAGTGAGAAGGAATGCAATATGGTACAATACAAAAAAACAAGTAAATACAAAAGTAGGCTTTAATGGACGTGAGGGCCAAAAAAGGTATAAAACTTACAAAGGCTAAATAGCAAAAGAGCAGAAGAAAGTCCTAGTATTACCAGTAATGACTTTAAATGTAAATGGATTAAGCTTTCCAGTCAAAAGGCAGAGATTAGCAGAATGGATTTAAAATAAATTTTAAAAAAAAAAGGCATGAGGGTGAAAGTATAAAAAAAATACACCATTCAAGTAGCAACCAAAAGAGAGCTGGGTGGCTATATCAGATAAAACAGACTAAGTCAAAGACAGTATGAGGGACAAAGATAATCATTATATACTGATAAAGGAAACAATTCAAGAGGAAGATGTAAAATTACAAATACATATGCACCTAACGGCAGAGGTCCAAAATATGTGACGCAAATACGAACAGATCTGAAAGAGAAACTGACAGTTCTACAAATACAGTAAAAGACTTTAACACACCACTCTCAATAATAGATAGAGCATGTAGTCAGAAGATCAATAAGAAAGTACAAGACTTAAATGATACATTAATCAACTAGACCTAACAGACATATAAAGAACACAGCACTGAATGAAACAGAATACACATGCTTCTCAAGTACACATGGATCATTCTCCAGGACAGACCATTTGTTGGGTCACAAAACAAATCTTAATAAATTCAAAAATATCGAAATCATACAATGCATATTCTCCAACAACAACAAAATGAATCTAGAAATCAATAAAAGAGGGAGAAATGGAAAATTAACAAATAGGTGGAAATTAAACAACATACTCTTAAACAACCAATAAGTAAAAGAGGAAATCAGAAATGAAACTAGGAAATATCTTGAGGCAAATAAAAATGAAAATATAACATACCAACGCTTACGGGATGCAGCAAACACAATGCTAAGAGGGAAATTTATAGCTCTAAATGCTTACATTAAAAAAGAATCAGAGAAAAATGGGGGAAGGAGAAAAACAAACAAACAAACAAACAAAGGCACCCAGTGTTCTTTTTTACTTTAATTGCTCTTTTTCACTTTAATTATTATTCTTGTTATTTTTGTGTACGTGGTAATGAAGGTGTCAGGGATTGATTTTGGTGATGAATGCACAACTATGTAATGGTACTGTGAACAACTGAATGTATGATTTGTTTTGTATGACTGCATGGTATGTGAATATTATCTCTATAAAATGAATGTAAAAAAAAAGAATCAGAGACCTAATCTCAGAACTGGAAGTACTACCAAAAGAACAGCAAATTAAACCCAAGGTGAGCAGAACAAAGGAAAGAACAAAGATTAGAGAGGAGATAAATGACATAGAAGGGGAAAAAAAAAAAACGAGATTCAATCAACAAAACCAAAAGCTACTTCTTTGAAAAGATCACTAAATCGACAAACCTTTAGCTAGACTGACCAAAAAAAAGAGAAGGGATGCAAAAAACAAAATCAAAAATGAAAACGGGAACATTACTAACGACCTTGCTAAAATAAAAAGGACTATAAGTAGATACTATGAAAATAACTGGGTGCCATTAAATTACATAACCTAGATGAAATGGACAAATTATTAGAAACACACAAACTACCTACATTGATTCAAGAAGAAATAGAAGGTCTCAACAAACCAATTACCAGGAAAAAGATCGAATCAATAATAAAAAACCTCCCAGCAAAGAAAAGCCCAGGACCAGATGGCTTCACAGGGGAATTCTACCATACATTCCCAGAAAACTTAACCCCAGTTCTGCTCAAAGTCTTCCAAAAAATTGAAGAGGAGGAACACTCCCTAACTCACTCTACGAGGCCAATAACACCCTCATACCAAAACCAGATAATGATACCATAAGAAAATTACACATCAAAATCTCTTATGAAAATAGATGTAAAATTCCTCAACAAAATACTAGCAACTAAATACAACGGCATATTAAAAGAATTATACACCATTATCAAGTGGGATTTATGTCTGGTATGCAAGGCTGGTTCACCATCAGAAAATCAATTAATGTAAAACACCACAATAAGAGAATGAAGGAAAAAACCACATGAGCATCTCAATTGATGCAGAAAAGGAATTTGACAAAATACAGCACCCTTTCTTGATAAAAACACTTGGAACACCAGGAATAAAAGGAAACTTCTTCAATCGGATTAAGGGCATATATGTAAAATTTATACAAAGCCAACATCTAACTTAATGTTGAAAGACTTAAAGTTTCCCACTAAGATCAGAAATAAGACAAGAATGCCCACTGTTACCACTGTTATTCCACACTGTACTGGAAGTTCTTGCCAGAGCAATCAGGAAAGAAAAAGAAATAAAAGGCATCCAAACTGGAAAGGAAGAAGTAAAATTTTCACTATTTGCATGTTATATGACCCTATATACAGAAAACCCTGAAAAATCCACAACAAAGCTCCTAAATCTAATAAATGAATTCAGCAAAGTGACAGCATACAAGACCAACACCCAAAAATAAGTAGTATTTCTAAGCAGAAGCAATGAACAATCAGAAGAAGCAAGAAAAAAATTCCATTCACAATAGTAACTAAAAGAATCAAATAAATCTAACCAAGGAGGTAAAGGACTTGTGCACAAAAACTACAAAACATTGCTAAATGAAATCAAAGACCTAAATAAATGGAAGGATACTTAGAAGACTAAATGTCATTAATATGTCAATACTACCCAAATCAATTTATAGATTCAATGCAATCCCAAACAAAACTCCAACAACCTTCTTTGCAGAAATTGAAAAGCCAATTATCAAATTTATATGGAAGGGTGAAGAGCCCCAAATGGCTAAAGGCATCATGAAAACGAAGAATCAAGTTGAAGGAATCACACTTCCAGATCTTAAAATTTAAACAAAACCACAGTAATCAAAACAGCATGGTACTGGCACAAGGACAGACATATAGGCCAATGCAATAGAACTGAGAACTCAGAAATCAATCCTCACATTTATGGCCAAATCATTTTTGACAAGGTAGCAAAGACTGAATTGGGAAAGAATAGTCTCTTCAATGAATAATTTCCATTTGTAAAAAAAAATAAATAAATAAAATAAAATAAAATAAAAAAACAGGAAAACCCCCACCTCTCACCATAAACAAAAATCAACTCAAAATTGATCAAAGGCCTTAATATAACAGCTAGAAGTATCAAACTCCTAGAAGAAAACATAGGGAAGCATCTTCAGGACCTTATGATAGGCAACAGTTTCTTAGACTTTACACACAAAGCACAAGCAACAAAAGAAAAAAATAGATAAATGGAATCCCATAAAACTTTTGTTCCTCAAAAGACTTTATCATGAAAGGAAGACAACAGCCTACTCAACGAGAGGAAATATTTGAAAACCACATATCCGATAAAGGTTTAACATCCAAAATACATAAAGAAATCCAACAACCTGACAATAAAAAGACAAAAAACCCAATTAGAAAATAGACAAAAGACATGAATAGACATTTCTCCAAAGGAGGTATGCAAAAGGCCAAAAACCACATGAAACAATGCTCAACAGGTTTTCAGGAAGATGGCAGATTAGGAGAGGCAGAGCAAAATTCTCCTCCATGAAAAATGCTAGATAAAGTACAGAAAGCATTTGACAACAGCAGTTCCAGGGTTCCACCAGCTGGGCAGGGACTACTACACCCACAGTGAGTGTGTACTTGGAGAAGCCAGAGACTGCGTTTAAAACCAGTGAGTGTTCAACCCAGAACGCCGCCAGTTAACAGATGGTTGGAGCCAGCAGTTGAGCGCAGAGGGGAGCAGCCTTCCACGCCCCAGGCACACATCTCAGCGCTTGGCTCGGGTCACAACCCTTCCAGATCTACAGCCAAGAGCTCCCATGCCAGGACCTGGCGGTAGAAGCAGGCAGACGAGCACAGAAGCAGGCAGCTTTCCAAGCCCTGTGCAGCCATCTTTGCAGTTGGCTGGGGAGATGCCCCTTCACAGCCCCGTGGCCAAGAGTTTCCTTGAGGGAATTCGGGATTCAGTGGGCTTATGATGGTGTCCACTCTTCCTCTACAGAAGTCCACGTTGTGCAAAGCATAGAGGCAGGGGCACCGCACAGAAGTGCCAGGACCTCAATTTCAGGAACTCGTGGGTGCATGGCAGACAGGGACTGTGGGACATTTGAGCCAAAAGGTGAGAAATACAGCTCTGCAGCCCCAGAGTACTTCACCCGCAGCACTGGTAATGGCTGGGACCACTGTGTCCTGGAGCAAACTCCCTGACAGTATGTGCAGGGCAAGCCCCCCACCCACAGGGTTGGCAGCTCCCAGTGCACATGGAAAATTGGTGCACTGACTGGACTTACATATGGTTTGGACACCCACTCAGTGCATACACAAAATTGGGGGAGAAATGGCTTGAGGGTAAGAGGTCGCTCAAGATCGCCACCTGCTGGTAGAAAAGGACAGTGCACTCCACCAAGCCATAGCTCTGCCAAATTACACTAAATCCTGCATATACTAAAAGAACCCTATTAAGATAAGCAAATGCCAAGAGGCCAAAAACAACAAAAAATTATACAGCATATGAAGAAACCAGAAGATATAGATAACCCAAACATCCAAATTAAAATGCCAGAAGAGACACAGAGCTTGAAGCAATCAAAGAAGTACATGTTTCCCTAGCGTATGTTGTCACAGACATTGGGACTGGTGGTTTGATGTGCTGAGCCCTCAAGCATGGGCCTTGCCCTTGTGAGGCTCATTACCACAAGGGAAAGTCTAAAGTTGTATGTAATGGTGCCTGAGAGTCTCCCCCTGAGTGCCTCTTTGTTGCTCAGATGTGGCCCTCTCTCTCTCTAACTGAGCCATCTCGACAGGTGGACTCGCTGCCCTCCCCCCTGCGTGGGACCCGACTCCCAGGATTGTGGATCTCCCTGGCAACGCAGAGTATGACTCCCGGGGATGAGTGTGGACCCGGCATCATGGGACTGAGAGTATCTTCTTGACCAAAAGGGGGATGCAAAATGAGACGAGATGGTTTCAGTGGCTGGGAGATTCCAAATGGAGTCGAGAGGTCACTCTGGTGGACATTCTTATGCACTATATAGATAACACCTCTTAGGCTTTAATGTGTTGGAATAGCTAGAAGTAAATACCTGAAACTACCAAACTCCAACCCAGCAGTCTGGACTCCTGAAGACAATTATATAATAATGTAGATTACAAGGGGTGACAGTGTGATTGTGAAGACCTTGTGGATCACACCCCCTTTATCTAGTGTATGGATGAGTGGAGGAATGGGGATAAAAACTAAAGGACAAATGGGGTGGGATGGGGGGGTGATTTGGGTGTTTTTTTTTCACTTTTATTTTTTATTCTTGTTCTGGTTCTTTCTGATGTAAGGAAAATGTTCAGAGATAGACTGTGGTGATGAACGCATAACTATGTTATCATACTGTGGACAGTGGATTGTATATCATGGATGATTGTATGGTGTGTGAATGTGTTTCAATAAAACTGAATTTAATAAAAAAAAAAAAAAAAGAAGTAGTACATGTAAACATCATGGCTCAGGATATAAAACAACAAATTAGACAATTCAGAGAAATGGATAATTTCTTGAAAACACACAAACAACCTAGACCAACCAGAGAAAAAATAGAAGACCTCAACAAACCAATCACAAGTAAAGAGATCCAATCAGTCATCAAAAAGCTTCCTACAAATAAAAGCCCAGAGCCAGATGGCTTCATAAGCGAATTTCCCCAAACTTTCCAAAAAAGAATTGACACCATTCCAACTCAAACTCTTTCAAAAAATTGAAGAAATGGAACACTACTTAACTCACTTTATGAAGCTAATATCACTTGAATACCAAAACCAGATAAAGATGCTACAAGAAAGGAAAACTACATGCCACTCCCCCTAATGAATATAGATACCAAAATTATCAACAAAATATTTGCAAATTGAAATCAAAGACACATTAAAAAAATAATACATACACCATGACCAAGTGGGGTTTAACCCAGGCATGCAAGGGTGGTTCAACATAAGAAAATCAATTAATGTAACACAACACATTAACAAATCAAAAGGGAAAAATCAAATCATCATCTCAACAGATGATGAAAAAGCATTCAAAATTCAGCTTCCTTTTTTGATAAAAACACTTCAAAAGGTAGCAGTTGAAGGAAACTTCCTTAATGTGATAAAGGACATAAATGGAAAACCCACAGCCACCATAGTACTCAATGGGGAGAGAATGAAAGCCTTCCCTCTGAGATCAGTAACAAGACAAGGATGCCTGCAGTCACCACTATTATTCAACATTGTGCTATAAGCTCTAGCCAGAGCAATCCTGCAAGACAAAGAAATAAAAGGCATCCAAATTAGAAAGGAAGAAGGAAAACTGTCATTATTTGCAGATGAAATTATCTTACATTTGGAAAACCCTGGGAAACAGATGACAAATTCAGCAAAGTGGAGGGATACAAGATTAATCCACATAAGTCAGTAATGTTCTTATACACTAGAAACGACCTAACAGAAAAAGATTCCACTCACAATAGCAACTAAAAAATCAAGTACGGAAGAATAAACTTAACCAAGGATGTAAAAGACCACTACAAAGAAAATTACATAACTTTACTAAAAGAAATAAAAGGGGACCTAAAGAGATGGGAAGATATTCCGTGTTCATGGATTGGAAGGCTAAACATCGTTAAGATGTCAATCCTACCCAAACTGATCTACAGATTCAATGCAATTCCAATCAAAATTCCAACAACCTACTTTGCAGACTTGGAAAAGCTAGTTATCAACTTTATTTGGAAGGGAAAGGGGCCTCGAATTGCTAAAAACATTCCAAAAAAAGAAAAACAAATTGGGAGACCTTACACTTCCCGACACTGAAGCCTACTATAAAGCCACAGTAGACAAAACAGCATAGTATTGGCACAAAGATAAAAATACTGAGAATTCGGAATTGAGAATTTGGAAACAGACCCCCAAATCCACTAAACTGAGATAGAACAGTCTCTTCAACAAATAGGGCTGAGAAAACTGGATATCCATATTCAAAAGAATGAAACAGGACCCCTACCCCACACCCTGTACAACAATTAACTCAAAGTGGATCAAAAGACCTCAATATGGGAGACAGTACCATAAAACTCCTAGAAGACAATGTAGGGAAACATCTCCAAGACCTAGTATTAAGCGGTCACTTCTTAGACCTTACACCCAAAGCACAAGCAACATAAAAAAAAATAAATGAGAACTACTCAAAATCAAAACCTTCTATACCTCAAAGGAATTTGTCAAATAGGTCAAGAGGCAGCCAATGTAATGGGAGAAAATATTCAGAAAACATGTATCTGATAAGAGACTAATATCTTGCATATATAAAAAAATCCTACAACTCAGCGACAATAGTACAAACAGCCCAATTATAAAACTGGGAAAAGATACTAAAAGACATTTGTCTGAAAAGGAAATACAATGGGGCAGCCATCAGACTATGGCTCCAGCTTTCAGAAATCTCACCACAACAACAGCCAAAAAGTTGTTTCACTTTCAAAAGGAAATAAACACTTAGGAGTTTTAACTTACTGGGATAGGTTTTACACAGAACATGCTGTCAACTTTCACAGCATAAAAACAGCAAACCAAAGTATCCTAACTCCTCCTAAAAAATGTAAAGCAACAAAAAATATATCAGTCAAGTTCAATAAGATAGGGTTATGAAAAAAATCAAGTTCCTCAACTGAGTTTACCCAAGTGATGCCCTGGGGCCTGGGAGTTTAGATACCAAAAAGCAGTCATCTTTTCAAAGTAGTATTTGGGAAGGCCAGGATGGTAGGAGGAGAATGACAGACTTTCACTTTCTGCTTCTGAATTGTTTGAAATAAGCATGTAATACCTAAAAGTTTTTAAACGATATTTCCTTTGGAAAAGAGCAAGCCATTGTATAACCCTAACAACTTCTAAATTCCTTTTTGGCACATTAAGAATGATAGCAAAAGCCATTCTTATCTATGCATTCATAGTCTAAAGGATGATGTCAATCCCAAATGGATATCTCTTTTGTATGATGAATAGAGCCTATGCTCTAACTCGTGTCTCTTCCGGATCCCACCAGCCATGTGCTCCTGCATAGGGTAGAAATACCAGTTATCGCATGGCCACCAAAAAGAGGAGGACTGTAAGATTACTTTGAATTCCTTATTCCAAGTATTGAAAGGTAGTAGATAAGAGGAAAACAATTACACAATTCTTTCAGAGCTTCACCCCTTGTTTCCTTCCCCCTTACAAGTCAGACTTTATTGAGCATCATAAAGCCATAACCCATGGTGTTCGTCTCCTCTTGAGGCCTCTCCCACATTCCCAACCCCAAGAACATAAGCAAGATGGTCAGATGTAACATGAGAGTCAAAAAGATGAAGGAGAAAAAAGAAAGATAGAAGATCTCCTTATAGAATATCTCCAAGCTTTTCCGAAACTATCTGTATGTCTTGCTTTTTCTCTTTCAACCAATTCTTTACTCCTAGGAAACTATTAGAAGATACATAAGGAAAAGACAAAATTCAAAACACTTCATTCTGCTTTTGCTAATAATGTCGAGTAAAGAACCAAATTGGAAAGGAAGTCAACAAAAGGAAAGCTACAAAAGGCTTTCAAATTATCAAAGTGTTTTGTTTAGGTTGTTCTCGCAGCTATACACAGTTCCAGCGGCCCTTCCCAACCCTCAGTTTGTCAGATTTCCTAAAGCAAAAGAAATAAAGATTCACCAAGTTCCAACTACCAATATTTCTTACAAAACAATTTATTAGAGTCCTATGGTCTCAAATTCAAGTTTTTCCCTTTACTGAACTCTAACACTCCAATTTAGCTTCCATCCATCATACGGATATATAAATGAACTGATAAATCAGAAAGAGTTCTACAAAAACTCGAAAAAGAAAAATTTAAGTAAATTTCAGCAAATTTAGGTATAAAATATATCAGCTGGGAAATGACCAAATGATCAATCGTGCTGAATACACTAATTACAGAGCAACTTGAAGAGCAAGTGACAGAAGAGGGAAACCTACTGAGTTATTTTTAAAGCAGTACAACATATGCAAAGTTTAAGTAATGATTTTAATATATTCAGCATTAGTTAGATATCTACTAACTACTGGGATATGTTCGAATCAGTTTTTTGTTGTTTTTTTTTCTGTAGAAACTACAAGGATCCAGTGATGGTAGAAAAACTATCAGAGGGCTGAAAATGTTAAAAGAATATGAGGTACCTGACCCAAAAAAGAAAAGGAAAAGAGATCCCAGTTACCAGTGACTCTCAGGTATATCAAATAATTTTGTTTTTATGTGTTTTGTTTGTTCAAAGAAAATGCTGAGTAAGTACAAAAATAGGCTCAAACGTCAAGTCAGTAAGCAAACACCTGTATCTGAACATGAATGCAGTGGACCACATTGTTACCCGAACAATTCTCCTACTAATTCTCAATACTGCCTTCTGTTTGAGGAAGACAGACAGGATTTACAAAAGTGGATCATGAGTGAGGACAAGCACACTTTTGTTTAAAAAAAAAAAAGAAAAGAAATCACATTAATAGGGCACAGTGGCTAAGGGATTAAGATTAAAAAGACCATTCCCTAGAAGAAATCTATAAAATATAATGGATGAGGTGCTTTGGAACTGGGGTGCTCATGAGGCCAGGGTATCAAATCAAGGCAACTAAAAAAAAATTTTTTTTTTAAATCAAAGCAGGAATAGAAATTTATCTAAGAAAATTACAATCTATTCTAGATCATTTCCTGATGTCAGATAAAAATGTTGGCTAAGTGATATTTATATTGTGACTGTTATTATTTAAAAAGAAAATTACAAAACTGTGGTATAGTCAAACAATGGAATAATACTAAAAAATATCCAATAAAAAAATAATGAACTACTGATACACTGATGAAACTCAAAACACATGACACCAAGTGAAAGAAACTTTACACAACAGAGTGCATACCATATGGTTCTATTTATTTTATAATCTGGAATAGGCAAAACTAAGCTATGGCAGTGGGGAGGAAAAAAAGACCAGTGGTAGAGAGAACTGGGAAGGAAGCAGGAAGAGGAGGCAGCTTGACTGGGAAGGGATATGAGGGAACTTTCTGGAGTGATAGTAATATATAATACAATACAATACATATAATACAATAATAGTACATATGTTGATAGAGATTGGGTTACACAAATATACGCATTTGTCAAAACTCACTGAATGGTATACATAAATTTGTCACCGTATATATAGTTGTACTTTAGGAAACCAAAAACAAATGTTTAAATCTAAAAATCATGAATGCTGAAGTGGTGGTAAAATATACTGCAATTTATTTGGAAAAGAATCAAAATAATAAGATGGATTAATAGATGGATAGAAAACTAATAACGAAAAAGGTTGTATGTGAAATGGATGTACAATTCTTCCAGTTTTTCTGTTTGAAAATTTTCTTTGGATATTAGGAGTAAAAAGTAAATTATATACCAGAGAAACAGCATCTTCCCATTATTCAAGGAACTAAGACTCATCTGAAGTCACTTCTTTAGAATAGGGACTAGTAATTACTCTCTTCTGTAAGCAGAGTGAAACATTATTCAAGATCACAAATTCCATCTGTGCTGATTCTTCAATCACCAAATGACCTTCTAATGGATTACCAAATGTTTCTCAGGTATCTCAAAATCACAAAATGGATACTATAGACTGAGACAAATGTATAACAGATTCAACCATTTTAGCTTTTATCTCTGATTTTTACTACATTAACTGATCTCTTATGAGTTTGGTCACCATAACCACCTCTCCAAAAGTCTTAGGAAACCTTCAGCAAAAAAGTTTCTGGTTTTGGAAAGCAAAGCACCAGACCCTGGGCAGTGGTATCTGAAAATATAATACCAACTCTCTGTGAAGGCAGCAATGTCTGAAGGAGACACAGCCGGTTTTTCCTCATCTGTGAAATTCGGGTATCTTTCCTACCTACAACAATATTGTGATGATAAATAAGATAATGCACATGAAGACAGTCTGAAATTATAAAGTCTACAAAAGTATAATACATTATTATGATTCCATGATGTCTTTAACGACCTCTCGAAGCTACCTGTGTCACTGGACAAAAAAGGAAAAAATGATTTAAACAGATTACTAGCATAAAGGAACAGGTCACTTAAGAGAACTTCCAGTACAAACACTTGGTCTATAGTGACTAAGGTTGACTCATTTGGATACCTGTGTGAGTCAGAAACTACAACTCCCAATTTACCCAAGAGAGTTGTCTGTCTCATCCACATTCAAGTATATAAAGTCATGTTGTGGAGTCTAAGGGCTTAGTGGCATCCTTGTATGAGAACTATAAATACCTCTTGCATATCCAAGGTTTGTACACTAGAAAGCAATTAAAAAGGTCTTTATTCAAGCAGGTATCATCCTGTTAATTACCTTGTCCATTTTAGAAACCCATGAAGAGCCTCACCTGGGTTTTGAGAATAAATTTTTTTCCATCCCTATGGTTTCTAAGCAGATTCACCAAAATTTTAAGAGAATTCATTCACAAGAGAAATAGTATACTTGAAGATACAGTCACCTAGAGAATGCTGACATACTGACATAATAGAGCACTTCACAATTTCTTTCGCTTTCCTTTTTTTTATTAAGAAAGTAAGGAGTGAACGGGAAAAAAAAAGTTTAAGTCTGAGCCTAAAATTCTAGGCTCCACATTTACAACCACCACACACCTTGGACAGAACAGAAAAGAAAACAGGAGGGCTGACCAAAGCTTACTCCAAGGTCTGTAACATTCAATAAATGTTTACTGACTAGCACTAAATTGTAAAGGATACAAAAATGCTGCCTTTTTTGTACAACCCTTATAGTAACATGAATCTGGTAAGACACTTGAAATGCATGCTAATTCCTTTGGCCCATTTTTCAAAGGGTCAACAGAGGATCCTCTTTCACTGCCCCACAAACAACTGAACTATATAGAAAAACCAAAAATAAACAGGAAAATATTTAGAAACTTTTCTTCAACATAGCAATGACCTATCAAAAACAAGATTTAACTAAGTGTGGACACATATCATCCTTCATATTAAAATGTGAATACAAAATCCCCTCTAAAGCTGTTTCTTGATTCAGCAGAGCTTCCACAATACACGTGTTTAAAAACCAAGACTGGTTAGTCCTTTTAATATACAGGAAGAAAAAACTAAACCTCAAATTTTTAAGTAAAAGAAAGGATGAAATTCTACATTTAAATAGAATGTGGCAAGCATTAAGTTCATCCAAGCTCCTTCTACTGCCTGCATGCTTTGAAAATAAATATACTTAGCCTTCTATTCAAAGGAATCATCATTTCCAAAGTATGTTAGAATGGAAGTGTAGCATCCTGACTCTGAAGAGAGTCAGTCCTAAATCGACAGGCTGTACAGCCTTGGACAAATGACTAAGTCTCTCTTTCCTAATCTGTAAAACTGGCAACCCTTATTTCACCTCCACATAATTCCTATGAGGATTAAGGTAATAACATACGAAGTAACAAAAATATAGTAACTGGTAGCAATTATTACTGCTTCCAATACTAATATATAATTGAACTAATATACTTTCTTTAAAAAGATATGAAGAAATCAAAAGGGAATTAGAAAATACTATGAGATAAATGAAAAGGAAAAGATGACATACCAAAATTTACGAGATCCAGCTAAAGCAGTGTTAAAGAGGAATTTACAGCTATAAACACCTATATTAAAAACATGAAAATGTTCTAAAATTTATCGTGGCAATGAATGCACAACTATATGATGAAACTGTGAGCCACTGATTGTATACTTTGGATGGATTATATGGCATGTGAATGTACCTCAATAAAATTGCATTTTAAAAAAAGGAAGAAATAAATCAATAAACTAACATTCTATCTTGAAACAAGGCGGAGGAAGCTACACCTGAAGCAACTTGACAGAAGGAAACCAGTAAAAATCAGAGCAGAAATTAATGATACAGACAAGAGAAAAATAGAGAAAACAAATGAGGGAGGCGGGGCAAGATGGCGGACTGGTGAGCTGTATGTTTCAGTTACTCCTCCAGGAAAGTAGGTAGAAAGCCAGGAACTGCGTGGATTGGACACCACAGAGCAATCTGACTTTGGGCGTACCTCATACAACACTCATGAAAATGTGGAACTGCTGAGATCAGCGAAATCTAAGCCCAATACAGAAAGCTTCAAAGACTTGCAATTTGGGCAGGTCAAGTCAAGAGCAGAACTAAGAGAGCTCTGAGACAAAAGGCAATAATCCAGTGGCTGAGAAAATTCACTAAACACCACAACTTCCCAAGAAAAGGGGGCTGTCCGCTCACAGCCATCATCCTGGTGGACAGGAAACACTCCTGCCCATCGCCAGCCCCATAGCCCAGAACTGCCCCAGACAACCCAGTGTGACGGAAGTGCTTCAAATAACAGGCACACACCACAAAACTGGGCGTGGACATTAGCCTTCCTGCAACCTCAGCTGATTGTCCCAGAGTTGGGAAGGTGGAGCAGTGTGAATTAACAAAGCCCCATTCAGCCATCATTTCAGCAGACTGGGAGCCTCCCTACACAGCCCAGCAGCCCAGAACTGCCCTGGGGGGACAGCACTCACCTGTGACATAGCACAGTCATCCCTCAACAGAGGACCCGGGGTGCACGGCCTGGAAGAGGGGCCCACTTGCAAGTCTCAGGAGCCATACGCCAATACCAAGGACTTCTGGGTCAGTGGCAGAGACAAACTGTGGCAGGACTGAACTGAAGGATTAGACTATTGCAGCAGCTTTAAAACTCTAGGATCACCAGGGAGATTTGATTGTTAGAGCCACCCCCCCCTCCCTGACTGCCCAGAAACACGCCCCATATACAGGGCAGGCAACACCAACTACACACGCAAGCTTGGTACACCAATTGGACCCCACAAGACTCACTCCCCCACTCACCAAAAAGGCTAAGCAGGGGAGAACTGGCTTGTGGAGAACAGGTGGCTCGTGGACGCCACCTGCTGGTTAGTTACAGAAAGTGTACTCCACGAAGCTGTAGATCTGATAAATTAGAGATAAGGACTTCAATTGGTCTACAGATCCTAAAAGAACCCTATCAAGTTCAGCAAATGCCACGAGGCCAAAAACAACAGAAAATTATAAAGCATATGAAAAAACCAGACGATATGGATAACCCAAGCCCAAGCACCCAAATCAAAAGACCAGAAGAGACACAGCACCTAGAGCAGCTACTCAAAGAACTAAAGATGAACAATGAGACCATAGTACGGGATACAAAGGAAATCAAGAAGACCCTAGAAGAACATAAAGAAGACATTGCAAGACTAAATAAAAAAATGGATGATCTTATGGAAATTAAAGAAACTGTTGACCAAATTAAAAAGATTCTGGACACTCATAGTACAAGACTAGAGGAAGCTGAACAACGAATCAGTGACCTGGAAGATGACAGAATGGAAAATGAAAGCATAAAAGAAAGAATGGGGAAAAAAATTGAAAAAATCGAAATGGACCTCAGGGATATGATAGATGATATGAAACGTCCGAATATAAGACTCATTGGTGTTCCAGAAGGGGAAGAAAAGGGTAAAGGTCTAGGAAGAGTATTCAAAGAAATTGTTGGGGAAAACTTCCCAAATCTTCTAAACAACATAAATACACAAATCATAAATGCTCAGCGAACTCCAAATAGAATAAATCCAAATAAACCCACTCCGAGACATATACTGATCACACTGTCAAACACAGAAGAGAAGCAGCAAGTTCTGAAAGCAGCAAGAGAAAAGCAATTCACCACATACAAAGAAAACAGCATATTATAGTTGGGGGAAATTGTAGCACATTCATCCCCAATAATACCGCACCTAATGGAACTATCACCAAAGCCCTACAAGGCTTAACAGCCTTATTTCAGAAACTAGAAAAGAATTCTAGCATTAACAACCCACTCATAGAATAGTTGGAAAATTGGTTCGAGAAATGGAAAGGAATTGGAACATCTATTTTAATTTTCCTTATCATTCCAGCCACAATGTTTGTAACAGCTGGGTGCTACATAATCCCGTGTGCTCAAAGGCTAGTTCAAAAACCCATCAAAACTACTAAAATCAAAAATAAGAAAAATCCCTATGATGAGGAATGTGAAAAAGCCCTTAGCAAATTTGAGAATCTAAAATGTGAAAACTAAAAGTGTTTAAAAAGAAAGAGGAGGGAATCTGTAAGAAAGGAATAAGTTTTGTTTTAACATAGAGACAGCATGGAATAAGGGAAATGGAGGCAAAACCAGTTTAAACAAGCCCCAGACAAAGAGAAGAGAGAATCTGCCTGATGTAAAGAGACATGAGGTAGTATCAGAGGCGGGAACTCACAGCAAAAAAATAAAAATAAAAATTTGGGGGGGGGGATTGGCTAATCAGTTCAAAATCTCAATAATGAGCTAGTTGGCTCTCTGGGATTGGCTGTACAAATTAAAATCTCAAAAGATGAATTAGTTAGTGTTCTCGGATAGGCTGTAACCTCTGTAGTACCCAGTCAATGGGGAAACAGGGGAGGGACTTGTGAATTAGGAGTAGGAGATTTAAACATCGCCATTCTCTTCCTCTGGCGCGCCAGCCTTCCGCGTGTTTGGCTGGACGCCCCATCTTGCAAGATAGTAAATAAATTCTTTTCTCCTCCAAAAAAAAAAAAAAAAAAAAAAAGGAAACAGCATAAGACTAAGTAGTGACTACTCAGCAGCCACCATGGAGGCAAGAAGGCAGTGGCACGATATATTTAAAATTCTGAGTGAGAAAAATTTCCAGCCAAGAATACTTTATCCAGCAAAGCTCTCCTTCAAATTTGAGGGAGAGCTTAAATTTTTCACAGACAAACAAATGCTGAGAGAATTTGCTAACAAGAGACCTGCCCTACAGGAGATACTCAAGGGAGCCCTACAGACAGAGAAACAAAGAAAGAACAGAGAGACTTGGAGAAAGGTTCAGTACTAAAGAGATTCGGTATGAGTAAAATAAAGGATATTAAGAGAGAGAGGGGAAAAATATATATGACAAACATAATCCAAAGGATAAGATGGCTGATTCAGGAAATGCCTTCACGGTTATAACGTTGAATGTAAATGGATTAAACTCCCCAATTAAAAGATATAGATTCGCAAAATGGATCAAAAAAAATGAATCATCAATATGTTGCATACAAGAGACTCATCTTAGACACAGGGACACAAAGAAACTGAAAGTGAAAGGATGGAAAAAAATATTTCATGCAAGCTACAGCCAACAGAAAGCACATGTAGCAATATTAATCTCAGATAAAATAGACTTCAAACGCAGGGATGTTTTGAGAGACAAAGAAGGCCACTACCTACTAATAAAAGGGGCAATTCAGCAAGAAGAAATAACAATCGTAAATGTCTATGCACCCAATCAAGGTGCCACAAAATACATGAGAGAAACACTGGCAAAACTAAAGGAAGCAATTGATGTTTCCACAATAATTGTGGGAGACTTCAACACATCACTCTCTCCTATAGATAGATCAACCAGACAGAAGACCAATAAGGAAATTGAAAACCTAAACAATCTGATAAATGAATTAGATTGAACAGACATCTACAGGACATTACATCCCAAATCACCAGGATACACATACTTTTCTAGTGCTCACGGAACTTTCTCCAGAATAGATCATATGCTGGGACATAAAACAAGCCTCAATAAATTTAAAAAGATTGAAATTATTCAAAGCACATTCTCTGACCACAATGGAATACAATTAGAAGTCAATAACCATCAGAGACTTAGAAAATTCACAAATACCTGGAGGTTAAACAACACACTCCTAAACAATCAGTGGGTTAAAGAAGAAATAGCAAGAGAAATTGCTAAATATATAGAGACGAATGAAACGAGAACACAACATACCAAAACCTATGGGATGCAGCAAAAGCAGTGCTAAGGGGGAAAGTTATAGCACTAAACGCATATATTAAAAAGGAAGAAAGAGCCAAAATCAAAGAACTAATGGATCAACTGAAGAAGCTAGAAAATGAACAGCAAACCAATCCTAAACCAAGTACAAGAAAAGAAATAACAAGGATTAAAGCAGAAATAAATGACATAGAGAACAAAAAAACAATAGAAAGGATAAATATCACCAAAAGTTGGTTCTTTGAGAAGATCAACAAGATTGACAAGCCCCTAGCTAGACTGACAAAATCAAAAAGAGAGAAGACCCATATAAACAAAATAATGAATGAAAAAGGTGACATAACTGCAGATCCTGAAGAAATTAAAAAAATTATAAGAGGATATTATGAACAACTGTATGGCAACAAACTGGATAATGTAGAGGAAATGGACAATTTCCTGGAAACATATGAACAACCTAGACTGACCAGAGAAGAAACAGAAGACCTCAACCAACCCATCACAAGCAAAGAGATCCAATCAGTCATCAAAAAGCTTCCCACAAATAAATGCCCAGGGCCAGATGGCTTCACAGGGGAATTCTACCAAACTTTCCAGAAAGAACTGACACCAATCTTACTCAAACTCTTTCAAAACATTGAAGAAAATGGAACACTACCTAACTCATTTTATGAAGCTAACATCAATCTAATACCAAAACCAGGCAAAGATGCTACAAAAAAGGAAAACTACCGGCCAATCTCCCTAATGAATATAGATGCAAAAATCCTCAACAAAATACTTGCAAATCGAATCCAAAGACACATTAAAAAAATCATACACCATGACCAAGTGGGGTTCATTCCAGGCATGCAAGGATGGTTCAACATAAGAAAATCAATCAATGTATTACAACACATTAACAAGTCAAAAGGGAAAAATCAATTGATCATCTCAATAGATGCTGAAAAAGCATTTGACAAAATCCAACATCCCTTTTTGATAAAAACACTTCAAAAGGTAGGAATTGAAGGAAACTTCCTCAACATGATAAAGAGCATATATGAAAAACCCACAGCCAGCATAGTACTCAATGGAGAGAGACTGAAAGCCTTCCCTCTAAGATCAGGAACAAGACAAGGATGCCCGCTATCACCACTGTTATTCAACATTGTGCTGGAAGTGCTAGCCAGGGCAATCCGGCAAGACAAAGAAATAAAAGGCATCCAAATTGGAAAAGAAGAAGTAAAACTGTCATTGTTTGCAGATGATATGATCTTATATCTAGAAAACCCTGAGAAATCGACGATACAGCTACTAGAGCTAATAAACAAATTTAGCAAAGTAGCGGGATACAAGGTTAATGCACATAAGTCAGTAATGTTTCTATATGCTAGAAATGAACAAACTGAAGAGACACTCAAGAAAAAGATACCATTTTCAATAGCAACTAAAAAAATCAAGTACCTAGGAATAAACTTAACCAAAGATGTAAAAGACCTATACAAGGAAAACTACATAACTCTACTAAAAGAAATAGAAGGGGACCTTAAAAGATGGAAAAATATTCCATGTTCATGGATAGGAAGACTAAATGTCATTAAGATGTCAATTCTACCCAAACTCATCTACAGATTCAATGCAATCCCAATCAAAATTCCAACAACCTACTTTGCAGACTTGGAAAAGCTAGTTATCAAATTTATTTGGAAAGGGAAGATGCCTCAAATTGCTAAAGACACTCTAAAAAAGAAAAACGAAGTGGGAGGACTTACACTCCCTGACTTTGAAGCTTATTATAAAGCCACAGTTGCCAAAACAGCATGGTACTGGCACAAAGATAGACATATAGATCAATGGAATCAAATTGAGAATTCGGAGACAGACCCTCAGATCTATGGCCGACTGATCTTTGATAAGGCCCCCAAAGTCACTGAACTGAGTCATAATGGTCTTTTCAACAAATGGGGCTGGGAGAGTTGGATATCCATATCCAAAAGAATGAAAGAGGACCCCTACCTCACCCCCTACACAAAAATTAACTCAAAATGGACCAAAGATCTCAATATAAAAGAAAGTACCATGAAACTCCTAGAAGATAATGTAGGAAAACATCTTCAAGACCTTGTATTAGGCGGCCACTTCCTAGACTTTACACCCAAAGCACAAGCAACAAAAGAGAAAATAGATAAATGGGAACTCCTCAAGCTTAGAAGTTTCTGCACCTCAAAGGAATTTCTCAAAAAGGTAAAGAGGCAGCCAACTCAATGGGAAAAAATGTTTGGAAACCATGTATGTGACAAAAGACTGATATCTTGCATATATAAAGAAATCCTACAACTCAATGACAGTAGTACAGTCGGCCCAATTATAAAATGGGCAAAAGATATGAAAAGACAGTTCTCTGAAGAGGAAATACAAATGGCCAAGAAACACATGAAAAAATGTTCAGCTTCACTAGCTATTAGAGAGATGCAAATTAAGACCACAATGAGATACCATCTAACACCGGTTAGAATGGCTGCCATTAAACAAACAGGAAACTACAAATGCTGGAGGGGATGTGGAGAAATTGGAACTCTTATTCACTGTTGGTGGGACTGTATAATGGTTCAGCCACTCTGGAAGTCAGTCTGGCAGTTCCTTAGAAAACTAGATATAGAGTTACCATTCGACCCAGCGATTGCACTTCTCGGTATATACCCGGAAGATCGGAAAGCAGTGACACGAACAGATATCTGCACGCCAATGTTCATAGCAGCATTATTCACAATTGCCAAGAGATGGAAACAACCCAAATGTCCTTCAACAGATGAGTGGATAAATAAAATGTGGTATATACACACGATGGAATACTACGCGGCAGTAAGAAGGACCGATCTCGTGAAACATATGACAACATGGATGAACCTTGAAGACATAATGCTAAGCAAAATAAGCCAGGCACAAAAAGAGAAATATTATATGCTACCACTAATGTGAACTTTGAAAAATATAAAACAAATGGCTTATAATGTAGAATGTAGGGGAACTAGCAATAGAGAGCAATTAAGGAAGGGGGACCAATAATCCAAGAAGAACAGATAAGCTATTTAACGTTCTGGGGATGCCCAGGAATGACTATGGTCTGTTAATTTCTGATGGATATAGTAGGAGCAAGTTCACAGAAATGTTGCTATATTAGGTAACTTTCTTGGGGTAAAGTAGGAACATGTTGGAAGTTAAGCAGTTATCTTAGGTTAGTTGTCTTTTTCTTACTCCCTTGTTATGGTCTCTTTAAAATGTTCTTTTATTGTATGTTTGTTTTCTTTTTAACTTTTTTTTCATACAGTTGATTTAAAAAAGAAGGGATTCCAAAAATTTTTCCCATTGAGTTGGCTGCCTCTTTACCTTTTTGAGAAATTCCTTTGAGGTGCAGAAACTTCTAAGCTTGAGGAGTTCCCATTTATCTATTTTGTCTTTTGTTGCTTGTGCTTTTGGTGTAAAGTCTAGGAAGTGGCCGCCTAATACAAGGTCTTGAAGATGTTTTCCTCTTTGAAATGTTCTTTTATTGTATGTTTGTTTTCTTTTTAACTTTTTTTTTCATACAGTTGATTTAAAAAAGAAGGGAAAGTTAAAAAAAAAAAAGAAAGAAAGAAAAACAAGGAAAAAAAATGATGTAGTGCCCCCTTGAGGAGCCTGTGGAGAATGCAGGGGTATTCGCCTACCCCACCTCCATGGTTGCTAACATGACCACAGACATAGGGGACTGGTGGTTTGATGGGTTGAGCCCTCTACCATAAGTTTTACCCTTGGGAAGACGGTTGCTGCAAAGGAGAGGCTAGGCCTCCCTATATTTGTCCCTAAGAGTCTCCTCCCGAATGCCTCTTTGTTGCTCAGATCTGGCCCTGTCTCTCTAGCTAAGCCAACTTGAAAGGTGAAATCACTGCCCTCCCCCCTACGTGGGATCAGACACCCAGGGGAGTGAATCTCCCTGGCAACGTGGAATATGACTCCCGGGGAGGAATGTAGACCTGGCATCGTGGGACGGAGAACATCTTCTTGACCAAAAGGGGGATGTGAAAGGAAATGAAATAAGCTTCAGTGGCAGAGAGAATACAAAAGGAGCCGAGAGGTCACTCTGGTGGGCACTCTTACGCACACTTTAGACAACCCTTTTTAGGTTCTAAAGAATTGGGGTAGCTGGTGGTGGATACCTGAAACTATCAAACTGCAACCCAGAACCCATGAATCTCGAAGACAGTTGTATAATAATGTAGCTTATGAGGGGTGACAAGGGGATTGGGAAAGCCATAAGGACCACACTCCACTTTGTCTAGTTTATGGATGGATGAGTAGAAAAATAGGGGAAGGAAACAAACAGACAAAGGTACCCAGTGTTCTTTTTTACTTCAATTGCTCTTTTTCACTCTAATTATTATTCTTGTTATTCTTGTGTGTGTGCTAATGAAGGTGTCAGGGATTGATTTGGGTGATGAATGTACAACTATGTAATGGTACTGTGAACAATCGAAAGTACGATTTGTTTTGTATGACTGCGTGGTATATGAATATATCTCAATAAAATGAAGATTAAAAAAAAAAAAAAAAAAAAAAAAAAAAGACATAATGCTGAGCAAAATAAGCCAGGCACAAAAAGAGAGATATTGTATGTTACCACTAATGTGAATTCTGTGAAAAATGTACAATGTTTTATACTGTAGAATGTAGGGGACCTAGAGATACCAATTAGTGGAGGGGGAATGATAATCTAATAAGAACAGATAAACTATGGAGGGTAATCTCAATGTTACGGGAATGCTCAGGAATGATTATGGTTTGTAAACTTTCTTGGATATAGTAAGATCATGTTGGAAGCAATAGAGTTATTTTAGGTTTTTTTTTTCTCTTATTCCTTTGTTTTCTTAGGGGTTGTTAATTTTCTTGGGGTATGGTAGGAACATGTTGGAAGCAATGTAGTTATTTAAGATTATTTGTTTTTCTTACTCCTCAGTTTGGACATGGTTTATTAATTTTCTTGGGGTATGGTAGGAACATATTGGAAGCAAAGTAGGTATTTTAGGTTATTTGTTTTCCTTAATCCATTGCTTTGTTTGAAATGTTGTGGGGTTTTTTTGGTTGTTGTTTGCCTGTTAGTTTTTAATTTTTTGATAAACAAAGTTAAAAAATTGAAAAAAAATCAGTAGAAAAATGGGAGTAAAAACTAAATGACAAATAGGGTGGGATGGGGGGATGGTTTGGGTATTCTCTTTTCACTTTTATTTTTTATTCTTATTCTGATTGTTTCTGATGTAAGGAAAATGTTCAGAAATAGATTGTGGTGATGAACGCATAACTATATGATCATACTGTGAACAGTTGATTGTATACCATGGATGACTGTATGGTTTGTGAATATATTTCAATAAAACTGAATTAAAAAAAAAAAAAAAAGATTCAATTCTGAGTTTACACATTGTAGTTAGTCCATATTGGTGAGGCATCATCCCTCTCACCATGTTTTCTCCAACACTTTTACTCCTATATATATATTTTCCTACAATTTTATAGAGTTATATTCACATACCATACATTTATCCACAGTGTACAATCAGTTGTTCATGGTATCATCATAAAGTTGTACATTTATCACCACAATCAACACTTGAACATACTGATTACTACAAGAAAAATTGTTTTTTTCTTTTAGCAATAAGAAAAAATGATAAAAAGAAAAATAACATGTCATACAATACAATATACTACTAAGGACAGCAAATAACACCACTACCAAGAATCCCATATTACTCCCCTATATCCCCCTCTCATATACATTTAGAATTGGCATATTTGCTGTTCACTTTTAACTAACAAAAAAAAAAAAAAAGTGGCAGCTACAGAAACTATGGTAGAACTTTACCTGCTGTTCTGGTCCTGGTTGTACCCACCTTTGGCCAGTCACATACCTACTCAACAAACTTCCCAATAGAATAGAACTTACAGAATGAGAATCTGAAATCACTTTCAATATCCCCTACTACATGCTGACTACTTTATCCATTATTAAATGTAAAATTTTAATTGACAATTAGTATAACTGTGGATGACTTCTGATTTTGTTTTTAATTATGTGGATTGTGTTCAAACAATTCCAAAGTATGTTTCCTGATTTTGAGATATTAAGTGGTATAGCACAACTGTCACTTTACTGAATGTGTACAATAGTTCCACGAAGTTTATCAAGCATACCTTTGTATAGCTTCAGGTGCTAGAATGAACATTTGATCTGTTATCTTAAACACACACACACACACACACACATACACACACACACAAAACTGTACATAACAAGTTACCTAACCTAGATGAAATGAACAAATTCCTAGAAATACACAAATTACACATACTGACTCAAGAAGAAACAGAAGATCTCAACAAGCCAATAGCAACTAAAGAGACTGAATCAGTAATGTAAAACCTCCCAACAAAGAAAAGCCCAGGAACAAGATAGCTTCACTGGTGAATTTTACCAAACATTTCTAGAAAGATTAACACCAATCCTGCTCAAATTCTTCCAAAAAATGAAGAGAAGCAAACACTTCCTAATTCATTCTAAGAGACTACCATCACCTCATATGAAAGTCAGATAAAGATACCCCAAGAAAAGAAAATTACAGACCAGTATCCCTTATGAACATAGATATAAAAATCTTCAACAAAATAGTAGCAAACCAAATCCAACAGCACGTTAAAGGAATTATACACCAGGATCAAGTGGGATTTATTCCAGGTATGCAAAGGTAGTTCAACATAAGGAATCAATTAATGTAGTATATCACACTAAAATAGAAGAAAAAAAAGCACATGATCATCATACCTGGTGCACAAAAGACATCAGACAAAATCCAGCACCCCTTCTTGATAAAAATACTCAGCAAAGTAGCAATAGAAGGAAAACTTCTTCAACACGATAAAAGCCATATATGAAAAACCGACAGCTAACATCACAATCAATCGTGAAAGACTGAAAGCTTTCCCTCTAAGATCAGGAACAAGGTAAGGATGTCCACTGTAACCACTGTTATTCAACATTGTACTGGAAGTTCTTGCCAGGGCAAACAGGCAAGAAAAAGAAAAAACAGGCATCCAAATTGGAAAAGAAATAAAAAACTTTCCCTATTTGCAGATGACATGATCCCATATATAGTAAATCCTGAAGAATCCACAACGAAGCTCCTAGAGCTAATAAACAAACTCGATAAAGTGGTGAGATATAAGACCAACCCCCAAAAACCAGTAGTGTTTCTATATACTCTTAATGAACAAGCTGAAGAGGAAATCAAGAAAAAATTCCATCTACAATACCAACTAAAAGAATCAAATATCCAGGAATAAATTTAACCAAGGATGTGAAGGGCTTGTACATGGAAAACTACAAAAATTGCTAAAAGAAATCAAAGAAGACATAAATAAATGGAAGGACAGTCCACGTTCATAGATCAAAAGACTATATTGTTAAGATCAATTCCTTCCAAGCCACTGACATATTCAACGCAATCTCAGTCAAAATCTGAATAGCATTCGTTGCGGAAACAGAAAAGCCAATCATCAAATTTATAAGAAAAGGTAAGGGGCAATGAATAGCCAAAGCCATTTTGTAAAAGAAGAACAAAGAGGACTCACACTTCCCAATTTGAAAACTTACTTCAAAGCTATAGTAATCAAGACAATATGGTACTGGCACAAGGACAGATATATAGGATCAATGAAATACAATTGCGAGTCCAGAAATAAACCCTTGCATTTATGCTTTATTGATATTCAACAACAGTGCCAAGACAACTCAATGGGGAAAGAATACTCTTTTCAACAGATGGTGTGCAGACACAGTTGGATACCTACCCGAAAAAAAATGAACTTAGAACCCTACTTTACACATACCATATTCAAAAAGTTACTCAAAATGCATCAATAACCTAAACGTGAGAGATGAGCTAAAATTTGAAAACTCTTAGATTTAAAGAAAGGACTCAAACAGATACTTGTACACCACAGCCAGATTATTCACAATAGCCAAAAGGTGGAAACAACCCAAAAGTCCATCAACAGATGAATGGACAAACAAAATACAATATATCCATATGATGAAAAACTAAGTCAAAAAAAGAACTGAGAATCTGAAACATGCTGATAAATGCTAATATGAACATGGATGAACCTGAAAATATTATGCTATGTGAAACAAGCCAGAAATAAAAGGACAAATATTGTTCCACTTGTATGAACTATCTAAAATAAGCAAATTCAGAGAGACAGAATATGAGGTTAGCAAGGGCTGGGATGGGGGGTAGAATATGGAACTATTGCTAAATGGATAAAGAGTTTCTGTTTTGGGTGATAAAAAAGTTTAAGTAATGGAAGGTGGTAATGATAGCACGGCACTGTAAAAGTAATTAATGCCACTGAACTGTACATTTAAAAATAGCTAAAATGCAATGAGATATCACGTCACACCCACTAGAATGACTATTACTAAAGAAACAGAAATTAACTAGTGTTGGTAAGGATGTGGAGAAATAGGCACCATCACACATTGTTGATGGGAACATAAAATGGTGCAGCTGCTATTGAAAACAGTTTGGCAATTACTCAGAAAGTTAAATATAGAATTACCATATGACCCAGCAATCCCACTTCTCGGTATATACTCAACAGAACTGAGAGCAGGGGTTCAAAAGATATTGGCACAACAACAATCCACGGAGCATTATTCACAACAGCTGAAAGTTGGAAGCAACCCAAGCATCCATCAACAGACAAATGGCAAAACAATATGTGGTATATACACACAATGGAATATTATTCAGCCATAAAAAGAAATGAAGTTCTACATTCCATCTACTGCATGGATGAACCTTGAAGACATCATGTTGAGTGAAATTAGGTGGTTAGAATGAGAAATTTTAGGAGGTATATATGTTACCACAATAAAAATTAAAAAAAAAAAAACATAGAACTGTATGACCCAAAGAGTGAACCCTAATATAAACCATGGACTTTAGTTAATAATATAATTATAATAACATTGGTTCAACTGTAATAAATGTACAACACCAATGCAAAATGTTACCACAATAAAAGATAAGAGTCTAGTGTCTTTCAGCAATATGGACACACATCAAAAAAGACACAGCATACAATTGGAAAAACTTCAGAAAAGACATCCAAAATATTCACAGGAATGAATGTCCAGACTAAATAAAATGGACTCCTTTCTAGGAAAACAAAAACTGGGAGAGAAGGATTAAGTCTGTAAAATTAAGTAAAACATCAAGACATATAAGGTGAGTGCAATCCTGTCCACCAGAACCTAGAAAACCCTAAGGAGGAAGTGCCTCTTAAAACCTAAGAAACTGCAAGTTTGTTGTTATAAATCCACCCTAAAACTTTACACACCTTATTGCTGGAAGAGAACTGAGGCCAAAATTATTAAATAAATTCAAGAAAAGTTTATTTCAATCCAGAATGTTAGACTCATGGATCATTAATGGAAGTTGTTAATTTCTGGAACATATGGGATGTAATTATGGCAATTATCCATGGAAGGTACCTTGGTACCATGCTGTGCCAGAATACTGAGATGCACAAATATGACTAAAAAAGGCAATACTTAAGTTCTTCTAGCACCTTTCTACAGTAGAAAGTTAAGTCCTAATCATCATCATATCTGACTACTCCTTGAAGCATGACCCTACATTCCCTCATTGAGCTATCCCCTCCCTTGGTTTCAGTGACCCTACACTCTCATTTTCCTCCTCTCTGACCCTCTCCTTCCTAAATTCCTCTTTTTCTATTTGTGTTTCTCACGGTCTATCCTCAGCTATTTTCTCACTCTATACAGTAGATCTCAAAAGGAAAGTGGCACACAGGGATAGTCAGAGATGGGATAAAAAAAAGGCAAGAATGAATTGTCCAGACCCCACTAAACTGGGCTAGGACAAGCAGTAGTAACATGTTTCTTAGCAAATGCTCCCAAAGGGATTCTGACAACCCCATCCGTACACCAGAGAGAACCAATGGTCTAACAGCTCTTTCTGTGTGATCCACCTGATCCCTTGGCTTCAGCTATGACCTATGCACCCCTTCTCACCCTAAATGGTCTAGCCCTAAGTCCATCCTCTCTCCTAAACTTCATACATCTAAGGTATGTCTACACTTAGATGTTCCATAAACCCTGAAAATGTAACACACCTGACCATTTTCATAGCATAATAATACCCACATCAAGAGGGAACTAGATAACCCAGCTAAATAAAGTCTGGTACATCCACCTATTGGAATATTGTGCTGCCATTTAAAAGAAGATAGAAATGTACAGGCTGATATGGAAAAAAGCTGAAGATACATTAAGCAAAAAAGCAAGGTACACAATAGTGTGCAGGGCGCTACTATTTATATTAGGAAAAACGGATAAATACAGTATATACACAGGAAATTTTTGGAAGGATACTGAAGAAACTTAACCATGATCCTCACCAGAAAGGGGATTAAGGATATGGCAAAGGAGGGAGTCATCCCTTTCACGGCATACCAATTTTATTTTTTTACTATATTAATACATTCCTTTTCTAATTAAAAAGAAAAAGGAACTGAAAAACACTACAGAAGTATACAAGCACATTTACATGCTATCTGAAAAAGGGCTCATATCCAAAATATTAAAGAACACCTACAAATCAATAAGAAACATGGGCACAAGGCTTGAACAGCAAAGATTAGCCAAATGGCCAATTAAGAAAGGTGCTCCAGCTTATCATGGGAACATTCATTGTAATTGTCCCTAGACTGTAAGCTCTTACAGCAGTCACATCTATTCCTAAATCGTAATGGCTGTCTCCAAATTCTGAGATGCTGATCCCTTTGTGTATGACCTGAGCGGTCTCTGGAACTCTAGGTATCTGTGTGACACCTGAGGCTCAGAGCTAGAGCTCGGCAGATATGAACGTCAGTATTAGAGCATACAGCAACTGTTTAAAAAGCTGAAAAAGAGTCTCGACTTCAATTAGAGATATGAATGAGGCGGATCTGGTTGGGACTAGGGCAAATCAGGCCAAAGGGTAAAGGTCGATACTGACTGTGTTTTAAAACTTCAACTTCCATGTGAGACCAGGGAAGAGATGGTTCTCTGGAGCAGAATCTATATTTTCTGTAGTACACTAAGCAATTTAACTTGTACAGTCAGCTTGTTCAAACACCACAATTACATGGAACTTTGAACGGGAAGTGAGATCTGGTAGGTGTGCATGGGTTAGTGTGTAAGAGCAACATATCCCAGAATAATTTGGGCAGAGAATAAAAATATATATGTAGGGCCCCCTGAGGAGCTGGGGGAAAATGCAGAAATGTTGGACTTCCTCACTTGGGTTGTTGCTAATGTTCTCATAAACATTGAGGACTGACAATTTGGTATGCCAAGCCCTCTATCTTGGGGCTTGCCCTCGTGAGGCTCACTGCTGCAAAGGAGAGGTTAAACTTGCTTATAACTGTGCCTAAGAGTTTCCCCACGTGCCTCTTTGTTGTTCAGATGTAGCCCTCTCTCTCTAGCTAGGCCAACTCGGTGGGTGAACTCACTGCCCTCCCCCCTTGGGACCTGACTCCCAGGGGTGTAAATCTCCCTGGCAACGCAGGATATGGCTTCTAGGAATGAGCCTGGACCCAGCATCGTGCAATTGAGAACATATTCTTGACCAAAAGGGAGAAGTGGAATGAAACAAAATAACGTTTCAGTGACTGGGAGATTTCAAATGGAATCAAGAGGTCACTCTGTTGGCATTCTTATGCACTGTATAGATATCCCTTTTTAGGTTTTAGTGAATTGGAATAGCTAGAAGTAAGTACCTGAAACGATCAAACTCCAACCCAGTGGCCTTGACTCTTGAAGACGATTGCATAGCTATGTAACTTACAAGGGGTGACAGTGTGATGATGAAAACCTTGTGGATCCCACTCCCTTTATCCAGTGTATAGATGGATGAGTAGAAAAATGGGGACAAGGACTAAATGAAGATTGGGGTGTGATGGGGGGATGATTCGGGTGTTCTTTTTTACTTTTGTTTTTTATTCTTTATGGTGCATAGAAAATGTTCAAAAATGGATTGGGGTGATGAAGGCACAACTATATGATGATACCGTGAACAGTTGATTGTATACGTGGATGACTGTATGGTATGTGAATATATCTCAATAAAACTGAATTAAAAAAAAAAAAGAAAGAAAGGTGCTCAATTTTTACAGGCTGATAGCGCTGCCACAGACAAGGTGAACATTCCTAAAACCGACCAGACTTCCTGTAAAAAGTGCAACAAGCACCAACCACACAAAATCACAAAGTACCTAGAAAGTACAGGGAAAGCAGCCTTACTACAGGAAGCAGAGTGGCTACAGCGGGCAGACTAAGCCGATTTTCCAGAAGAATGCTAAAACTACAAAGAAGATTGTGCTGAGGCTTGAATGTGTGAGCCAAACTGCAGATCTAAGAGAATGTTGGCTATTAAGAGATACAAGCAGTTTGAACTAGGAGGAGACAAGAAGAGAAAGAACAAGTGATCTAGTTCTAAGCTTTGTCTTTTGCTTTATTATGACAATAAAATCTTGAAGTAATGGTTACTTAAAAAAAAAAAGGTACTCAACTTCATTAGTCATCAGGGAAATGCAAATTAAAACCAATAACCCTAAACACTGCTTAAATGAAAAAGACAATCAATATCAAGTATTGGAAAAGATGTGGAATAACCAGAACTCTCATACAATGATGATGGCAGTATAAATTGATACAACCACTGTGGAAAGGTGCTAAATCTAAACAAACATACATATACCTTATAGCCCAGCAATTCTTCTGGGTAGAATACCCATGAAAAATGAGTGCTTATATCCACCAAAAAACACAAGCACGAATGTTCAAAGCAGCATTATTCACAATACCCAAAAACCAGAAAACCTCAAAAAGTAGAATGAACAGTGGTGCCATATAATGAAATACAACAAAGCAATGAAAATAACTACTGATACACAGACACAGATGTATCTCATAGATACATGCTGAGGAAAAGAAACCAAACACACAAGAGTAAATACTATTATTATTCCATTTACTACATAAAATTCAAAAACAAGCAAAACTAATCTATGGTGATGGAGGTATCAACTGGGATACGGCACACAAGAGACTCCAGCTGGGGTACTGGAAATGTACTAACTATACATCAATCTATAGAGGTGATAATTATACAATTGAATATATATGAAAAAAATGACTTCATAGTCAAGATTTACATAAAAATTAATCAAGGTATACACTTGAAATGTATGCAGTAAACTAAGTTATGCCCCAATATAAACGGAGAAAAAAGATTTAAAAAGGGCATAAAGTTTTTAAGTAAGCTATGGTACTAGAAGTCAGGATACTGATTACCCTTGAGGAGGAAGGGGGCAGTGACTAGAAGTTGATAAGACGAGGGCTTCTGGGGGGGCTAGTAAAGCTATTTCTTGATATGAGTGCTGGTGATACGGGCATTCACTTTGTGCAAATTCATCCAGTTGTATATTGCATTTTTTCACTACGAATACTTCCATAAAAAGTTTACATTAAAAAAGATACAAGGTATGAAATGCTATCTAATTCATCAAAAATTAAATACATTCAAAGTAAATCTTCTCTCCCCCATAAACCCAGACATGTTCTAGCCAGAATTACTCTAACCTAAGAACTTCCAAAACATAAACTTTCTTTTAACTAAACTATGCACACCAATGACAGAGGGCATTAGTGGATGCTTCCACAATCTGTCCATATCAAATGAAACCATGCTTTCTCCCTTTTCCCTTACTACCTCATCTGCCACCCAGTATTTCCCTGTCTTATACTCAAGCTCTCCTCTTCGGTCCCCACTGCCCCAGGTTTCAGCCTGCGTGCATTCTCAGCTGCCCTACTGCAGCATTCACTCAGAGTTGCTTTTCCTACAGTCTACAGATCCAATGATTTATGGATAGAAGTATATTTTGATATAATTGGTTTCCTCTGTAATCAGAGGTGTTTTATTTTATGCATTATTCTGTTAAAGGGTCCACAGGCTTCACCAGACTGCCAAACTGATCCACGGCCCAAAAAAGTTTAAAACCTCTATAAATGGGCTCTGGTTCCATGCCTATACCCTCCAATTCATCCTCCACACTGCTGTCAGAATACACTTTTGAAACATATATATCACATCATCCACTTCCAGAATAGAATCTGAACTCACTAGCATGGCAATCAGAGACCTTTATAATTGGTCCCTGTTCATCTCCCCAGCTTCATCTTGCCTCCTGCCACACACTGCAGCTAACATCTTATACCAAGTTATGTGCAATTCTCTGAATTCAGCATGATTTCTCACGCCTCTATGCCTTTACACAAGATGCTCCCCCTGCCTGGAAAGCCCTCCCACACCATCTTCACATGGTTAATTCCTGTTCATCTTTCATAACCAGCACAAGTAGCATCCCCTCAGAGAAGCCCTCTTGGTCATCCGCCACTCATAGTCTAGTTAAGATGCTCCCCATCAATGCTCTCACAGCACCCTGCACTGATCTCCAATGGCACTCTCCTCATGGGTCTTTTGTCAGTTTACTGGTCTGCCTCCCCTTCCAAACTGTGAGCTTTCTAAGGGCAGAAGCCAGAGCTTGAATCCCCATGCCTAGCAGAGCTCAAGACACACAATAAAGTGCTAATGAATATCTGCTGAACAAAAGATGACTGACTCTAGAAACGAGCCAAAGGGGCTCACTCCCAGGCTGGTCAGAAACCTGATCAACTAACTACGGGGCACCAGTCTGGAGAGCACCATAAATGATGTGGAGAGCACCATAAATGCAAATTGCCCAGTCGAAGCAAGATAGTTCTGCATCTGTTAATTTGCCACCAATGGCTCCATCATTCAGGGTTGGGAAGTTAGTCCTTATTAAATTTAATTACTATGGCCAGGCACTGTGCCAAGGGCTTGAAAGGCATTAGAGCTCACTTAACCTCAGAGCAACTCTAAAATCTTCTTTTTTAAAGATACAGAGGGAGAAGTAAAGTGTCCAGAGTCAAGTAGAAAGTGGTCAAGTCTGGGTTTTAAACCCAGGTTTTGATTCCAAAGCCCATGCCTAGCCACTGAGCCCAGCTGGCTTTCTGGAGATAAGAGATAAGCATGCCCTTCATTCTTGGAAGAGTTTTGAAGACGACTGGGTTTGTTGAGAGGGAGCCCTATATGAGCCTCTGAGCAAATAAGAAAGTTGTCTCTTCCTCAGGAAGCACTACTATTAAGATCTTTAAGACTTAATATAACAAAAGGAGAGATATTACATGTTACCACTACTAGGAACTCCCTGAACAATGTAAAATCAGTGTCTTATAGTGTAGTGTGTAGGGGATGTAGAGATAGACCGAAGTTAGTGAAGGGAGAATGATAACCTAGTATGTTCAGAAATGTTTATAAGGATGAATTTAAAGGTATGAGAATGGATGGGGTGACGATTGTTCTTTAATGGGATTCTAAGTATCACAGCTGCATTGAAGGTGAACACGATTGAAAGGGGTTGTTTAAAGGCGTGTATCCCACAGATTAGCACTACAGCTATAAAGAAGTGCTTGCATGATATACTTCTAAGGGATGACACTGGTACAAAGAGTTAACAACAGTGGTATATGGGAAAAACTACCTATTGCATATTATAGACTATATTTAAGAGGAATATCTTACTAGTACCACACAAATACTAGGGATAAATAATTAAGGGCTGATAAGAGTGTTGGGGTGTTGTGGGTCATGAGAATCATTTAAAATGGAGAACGATGATGACTGTACAACTAAGTGAAGAGAATGTGAGACACTGATTACTTATCTTGGACAGAACATACGCTATGTGAAATTAGCATACTAATAAGTCAAGCCCTTGATCTTGAGGCTTGCTCTTGTGAAATTTATGGCTGTAAAGAGGATGCTAAGCCCACCTATAATTATGCCTAGAGTCACCTCCAGAGAACCTCTTTTGTTGCTCAGATGTGGCCTTTCTCTCTCTAAGCACAACTCTGCAAATAAATTCATCACCTTACCCCGACATGGGACAGGACTCCCAGGTGAGTGAGTCTCCCTGGCGACATGTGACACGGATCCTAGGAATGAGTCTGACCCTGGCATCAAGGGATTAAGAATGCCTGTTTGACCAAAAGGGTGAAAAGAAAGGCCCCAAGATAAGGTTTCAGTGGCTAACAGATTTCAAATATAGTCAAGAGGCTGTCCTGGAGGTTACTCCTATGCAAGTTTCAGCTAGATATGCCAAATGGCCACAGTATGACAAGCCCAAATCAACAGTAATCCCAAAAACCCTAAAGAATACTCTGGTTCCTATCTAAGACTATAAAAGTTTCACTCACTAAGTTTATTTTTCAGAAACTTAAATCTTCTAGAGTGTTCCTATGCCAAATAAGACCCAGAACCCTGAAGCAACAGCATCTTCAAGAACATCAACCAGATGCATCCCTCTTTCCCATAATGTCAACACCCCTTTTCAACATGAACAAGTTAGAGTGGTCACTCCCTAGAAATCCCTGAAGATCAGGAAAGTGATTAAACCAGAGGAAAGAGCAGCAACAGACAAGATAGAATTTAACAAAGGATTACGAATAGTGAGTCTTTATATTTTTTTCTTAGTTGCTAAGGTATTAGACTAGCTAGAAGGAAAGAACTGAAATGGTGGAACTGTAACCCATAACATTCTTTGAAATTTGCTCTATAGCTCCTCATTAAATTATACTTTGAAAGCTATCACCTTTCTGTATATATGTTATATTTCACAACAAGGAAATAATGGGAACTGTGGAACTGTAACCCATAACATTCTTTGGAATTTGTTAACTACTTGTTAAATCACACTTTAAAAGTTATCACTTTTATGTATATATGTTATATTCCACAATTAAAAAATGGAAAAAAAAAGTTAATATAACCTCCCCCATATGCGTGAGCTGTAAAATCTTTAAAAGAGAAGGGCTGTGCAAGTTGTTTTGCCATGAACAGCAAATAAAGCATAAGATGGGCAAGACTTTGTTGAACTCCCCACCAGGCTTGGAGGTGAAAGAGAAGAGAAATCCCAGAGAATGGAGTACATTGTGACAATACCAATAAAAAAAAAAAAAAAAGGTAGGTTAAGTTCCCATGGCCTGCTGCAAAGAGAGTCCATGGAGAACCATCCTTTAATTGGCTGAGAAAATGCCAACGGGCTCACCAGAAGAGAGATCCTGTGGGATTCCAACACATGAAATAGCAATTTTGCTCAAAGCTACTGCTATTTCCACTGAACTTTAATTCGGAATTTGCACCACTGATGTCATCCTGTGTGCTTTAGCACTTCCCTGTAAGACCCCAGGGACTCACATCCACATTTCAAGAAAAGATACAACTGTTTTCTTTAACCCCACCCACCATCAGTTCATATTAATTTCTCCAGCCCTTACAGATGTGGCTGCCTTTCATATTTTGGCTAGAAGATGGTAGCCACAAAGCATTTTCATTCACAGTTACCCACTTCCATCCACATTTCCCAATCCTCACCCCCTCACATTCTAGACTATCTCTTGACCACCTTCTGTGTCCTTATTCTTCCAACTTCCTTCCAAATCCAGTGTCTGACATGGATATGTCCGGTTACTTTTCTGTACCCCAAATTTAAACACAAAACCAACACAATCCATTCTTTATGTCCCTAGCTCCAACCAAAAACGTACAGTGTAAGTATCTAATTTATCTACAATGAAAATTATTCAAGTAATCTTAGGGAGCTGCCAACTATCAGATTAAAGTATCTAAGTCACTAGACAGTCCAAAACCACGACCAAGAAAATGTAGTCTTTAGGGATGTATTCCCATAGATCAGGTTTTATTGTGGCTATCACTTTCCAAACTAATCCATACTGATATACTACGGAGATCATAAACCCCTGAAACAACTCTAGTATAATCTATTCCATACTCTACACTTTTCACTCAAGATTGCTTCTGTCATTTGCAGACTTAGGCAGTGAAAAAAAAAATTAATATCACAAATAAAATGCTTGGTTTAAACATATCTTGGAAGTGCTACAGCACTGGGGGGAGGGGCCATGTGGGAAGAGGTAATTAAGTGACCTTTTCAGAGAAACAGAATATAGTCCTCAAAGATACCAAGAACATTTCTCCCCAGATTAACAAAAGAATAAATAATCAATCTCCCTATGCAAACATTTCTGTGGGTCAACATCCAAGGACATTACTCTACTTTTAAAGGTGAGCATACCTTTGTTTTATATTAAAAGGGAAAGGCAAACTAGACAGGACTGTATATGGTAAAGCCACACATTGTCTTCACAAAGTTTCATATGCACACACAAAGACTTGAAAAGCCTGGTTTTCTGGATTTCAGTAACAAATGAAGAAAAAGAAGAAAACTATGGTTAGAAACAATATTGTCCTAAAATGAAATATAATATCCACATCTCTCCAGGCATAGAACCAAAGAAATCATAAATCTAGACAGAAACAATTCATGTTGAAAGGCACCACACCTTCCCTCATCTCCAGATTATTAATATTTCTTACTGGTTAATACACTTCTGACCAGTTTAAAAATGACTGTATCACTCAATCTACTTTATGTGTCATTCATTATGTTAAAAAAAATTCTCTCAGGAAATAATTTTCCCAGCACATCTATCCACATAAGCACCCTAGAAAGGATTAAAAACCGAAAAAGGATGGCGTGAAAAAGGCAGAGATTTTGAAAGCACAGGAATGAATAGCAAAGCCCTCTGCCACCTTCTTTGTGTTTCCCAACTTAAGCTAAACCTCCTCACATTATGTCCAGGAATACTATCACCATAAGCCTGTATGAGAAAACTAAGTGCCTGGCCTAAGTACCTGACTGTAGGAAGAGTATTTGTGATGCTCTTGAATGGTCAAAATGCTTCCCCTTCCAAGAAGTGAGAGAGAGTGATTATTTTATACAAATGCACTTCAACTTACCAATGTTGTGCTGGTTTGCATATATTATGTTCCCCAGAAAAAGCTATATTCTTTAATGCAATCTTGTGGGGGCAGATGTATTAGTGTTGATTAGGTTGGAACCTTCTGATTGAGTGTTTCCATGGAAATGTGGCCCCGCTATTCAGGGTGGGTCTTGATTAGTTCACTGGAGTCCTACAAAAAGAGCTCACAAACAGGGACCTCAGAGCAACTGAGAATGACATTTTGAAGAGGAGCTGCAGCTGAGAGGACAGAATGCCCCAAGAGCAACATTTTGGAGAACGCCATTTTGAAACGCAATCTGGGAGCAAGGGATGCCAGCCACGTGCCTTCCCAACTAACAGAGGCTTTCCAGACGCCGTTGGCCATCCTTCAGTGGAAGTACCCTATTGTTGATGCCTTACCTTGGATACTTTATGGCCTTAGGACTGTAACTGTGTAACCAAATAAACCCCCTTTATAAAAGCCAATCCATTTCTGCTGTTTTGCATTCAGGCAGCATTAGCAAACCAGAACAAATGCGTATAAGAGTCTAAGAAATCGCTAAGACATCACAGTTGTTACTCCACACCACTTCACTTTAGCAGAGAGAAATAAGAAAAGGCACTCCCCAAAATGTCCCAAGTACAACACCACCAACCTCACTCTTTGCCAGGTCATTAAAGAGGCAGCAATGAGGCTAAAGAAAGCCCATCCACAGCTGGAAACACAAAATACTCTGGGTGTGGTTCCCACCCCCAAGGCCAGAGTAGAAGCAAGCAGCACCCATTCCTTAGGACCTCTCCCAGACATTCTGCCCTAATGCAAACTTGTGTCCACCCATGACAGAGGACATCTGGGATAGCTGAATGAACAGATGCAGCTAGCTTCCTCCGATTAACAGCTGCAGCCACAACTTATGGTGCTCAGCAATGACTGCAGCTCTGTTCTCTGCCTTCACGGATGACACAGAATTTTCATTCATTTCATGCCACCCCTCAGCCTGGTGCATACAGATCAGTTTGATTTGGCCTGCCACAGATGGATATTCCAATAAATTCCAACTTCCTCTGTATCTAAGTACTTGAATTACTAGAAAATCCAATGCACTCTTTCCTAATCATGCATCAGAAGCTGCCATAGGAGATTTACGTGTGTGAAAACAAACATGCTTCCTCTACAAAAGTCACTTAATAGCCCAAGGTGAGTACCTTCAAAAAGTCTCTCACTACAGAGAAAAAAATTGACTCTCTCTTAGACCAACCTCCTCCCTTTTATAGGACTCCGAGGTTGCCAGTTTAATACTGCTAAGAAAAGAGCTAAAATGATTCACTCAATAGCTAATGTGAAAAAAATGTTCACATTACAGGCTAACTCATACTGAATTTTTAATTCCAATAACTGGTCAAAGGAGCACTTACCATAATGTGGATTAACAGCACTGCTTTTCCCAGTGGAACTAAACTATTAGAGGTGGAAGGAAACTTGGAGCTAAATTAAACTTGGACCTAACTTTTAGAATATGAGAAAACAGAGGTCCAGAGAGCCCACAAGAAAACAGGCTTGAAACTCCTTGTTGCCTATCAGGTCAACGTTCCAGAACCATACTGTACAAAAGAACTTTCTGGGGAGATGAAAATGGTCTTTATCTGTGTTTTACCATAGGGTAACCACTAGTTATCGAGCTAGCAGGCACTTGAAAATGTTGCTAGTGCGACTGTAGAACTGAAATTTTTTTTTATTTAATTAATCTGAATTTATCACTGTGGCTTGTGGCTATCATACTAGACAGTGCAATTCTAGAATACTGTCTTAGATTCCGGTTATTAAACCCTTTAAATAACCTCAACCTCTCTTCTGCATTTACTATGTATAGGGAATTTCTTCCTTTTGTCTAAATATCTCATTCAGCAATTTAATCTTATTATATAAGAATCCAATTCAGAGCAAAATTAGCCTGTTTGTTAAAGCCCTGGTAGAAGTGAGTGACATCAGTGTCATCTACACAGTTGGACTGAAGGCCCTCTTTGGCAAACCAATCTGACACAAAGTCTCACAGCACCCAACAAGCCAGAATCTAGAGTATTTTTTAAGTATTTCATTAAAATTATATAATGTTGTATCTTGATCAGTCACTTCCTTCATTTCACTTGGTTAAGACACCAAACTTTACCTTTCTTTAAAAAGAGGAAAGAATTTTTAATCTCAGTCCTGATCTGTGATTAAGGGATTTCAAAATTTTGCATCACTGTGCATGTATCAACCCCTTTAAGAGCTAATAAAAAATCCAAATTAATTAGTTCCCACCCTCTTAATACTCAGCTTTAGGTAAACAATATTTAATACACTGTTTGGGGTGGTTGTTTATTTTAAAGGACTTTATTCATTTCAAAGAATTCTTACCCACTCTCCTGGTGTTTCCAGCTAGGAAAAGGTTAATTTATAAAAACTACTAACATCAATAGCATTAAGGATTATGAAGAGACTTTGGGTCAAAACTTCAGTACGATTTTTAGTCAAACTTGGCCGAGATCATAAAGTACTGGATTCTCCTCTTTTTGGGGAGAGGGAGGTATAATGGGGAGGAGAAGTGGATAATACCAAAAGAGCCATCTTTGTCCTATATGCTAACTAGACCTAATTCTAAAAAGTTATTGCCTCCAAACAAAGAAAACAAAGACCACTGTTTTCTTTAAAAATAATAAAAATAATTACAGAAATTTATTTCCCTGTACTAAATTCACATCAATGGAGTAAATTTCATATTTTTTTTTTGGATACCCCCAAACTGACCAGGAAAACAGGGCAAGGAGATAAATGTATTGATAGTGAACACAATTAAAATCATTTTATATCTTCAGATGTACATAATACTGAGAGTTGCCGATTAACTGCATAAACAAGCTGTTCTGTTTGTAAGGGAATGCTTCAGGGGGGTATACAATCAAGGGATAATTAGTGACATCACTGGAATGAACATTCTACCGATTAACTAATGACTCACGTTGAGTTTGCATGAACTTAACAGACAAGGTTAAGTTGGCTGAAGTGTGGCAACATGTTCCAATCGGGAGACTGAGGCTGAAGAAACATAGTAAGTGTGAGGGCCACACAATGCTAGGAGCCAAGCACCCTAGCCAGGTGATATACACAGTGACAAAAACAGAAAGAGATGACAATGTTCTACATTAATTCACAAAGACTGGCCTCAGAGAAAAAAAAAATTTATTCATTCTATTCAAGGTAAACTAGTCAGTATCTTGAGGTTGCCAGAAATAAAATGGAATAAAATAAATCATGTTTATATTTTCAGTCAACCTTCTACTAGTAACCATTTCAGGAATGGAAATTATTTGTGAGATTACTCCTTATCTCTGCCTGACTCCATCTTTACACAAAATACATATGTAATCTAGCAAATCTAGTTTTTAGGCAAAATGCTTCAACAGAATAGATCACTAAAATGAAATACTCTAAAACCTATTTCCCTAAAGAAAATGTATCTGTGTAATATTTGTTGGATGACATGATTCATTAGAAGAACTGCTTTTTCTTCATCAAAACAATGAATAGTTTACCCATAAGCCCTATATTTAAATACTCCATTATTCCCTAACTACCACAGGAACTGAATATTTATGTCTACTACACTTATTTATAAAAGAAACAGTACTTCCCAAGGGTTCCAAAATATTACACTGTGATGGAGATTGTCTCCGATTGTGACAGCAAAATATCAATAATAGTCATTGATTTTTATACTTAATAAGTACAAGGAAAAAAAATGTTTCTATCTTCCCCATCCTAATTACCCATTCTATTATCCTATAATAAGCTCAGTATATTCTTATTCTTTTGCTTTTTCCTGTCTTTTCAGTAATATTCTAGGTCTGAAATTTTTTGTGAAGAATCTATGTGCTTCAGTACATGTTTAATATCTAAACCATTTAAAATACAGCTTTAACTAATACTTCCTATAGCTGATAGTTTAGAAAATGCTTTTGTGCATATGTATATTTCAACTAAAGGAAACATTCTTATTTACTATCTTATTTCAGATTTGACAATTATAAACTAGCATTTTTTTGTATGATTACTTAACTCTTATATGAGCCAAGAAAATGTTCGTATTTCCCTAAGAGTTTTAAAAATTTATGTCTCAGAAGAAGAAACTGTTTCTTATGGTCATAACCCTAAAAACACTGTATAACTGTACAACTTCCAACGTCAAGTTAATATTACAAACGAGTTTATCTTCAACAATTTCCACAGAAGCAAATTACCAGTGGAGAAATGAGCTCCCTATAAAATCAGCAACACTTGTACACAATTAAATGCTATAAACCAAGAGGGGGAGAATCGGAAACTTTTAAGTGTTCTAAGCACTACACATTAGAATTGAATGTTCCTCTTGGCATTCTCCTTTCTAGCTGTGTTACCAAAAGGAAAAGACCTCAAAGCTCTCCTATTTAATTCACTGGTGTCCTGACTGGTCAGTGCTGGGCAGCAAGTTCTGCAGCCTGACTCACTGGAGAGAGGAGCAATCCTCAAGAAACTGCCTTTAGTCTGCTGGTGCCAAAACATTCTGCTGAGAGGCTTCTCTGCAATTGGGTGTGGGCCCTGGCTTGCTGACTTTATAAACCAATGGCCTCCACAGAGTACAATCATGCACAAGTTTGTAGAAAACATAACTTCATTTTCATGAAGAGAAAAGGCCAAGATATCTCCTGCGTGGCTTATCACATCCATCTACTTCCTTCCATTCTCCTCCCACCACCCAGTTCAGACCATCACCATCACTGGCTGGATTACTGCTACTGGCAGGCCTTCAGTACCTCCAGACTACAACACATACATCAAACAATAATACAGATACACACACTCATACCCACACATCCAGACCACTCTCAAGATTAACCAATTAATCTTTCAAATTAAAGATAACCACATCACTCCCTGCTCAAAGTTCTTCACTAGCTACCCACTACTCAAAAGTCCCAAGTCCGCAGCATTACCAATGGGGCCTTGCACCACCAATTCTTCTCCTCTCCCCTGCCTCATCACTAGCTGATTCCACTTCACCATCTACCAATCAACCCAATGAACTTTGAGTTTCTCAAATGTGTTAGCACTCCCTCTCACCTCCAGGCCTTCACTCATGCTAATCTCTTCGCCAAAAAGTAACACTCTTCACCCTGTGTATTTCCATTCTTTCCTCTTCTACCCATTCTGCAGGTATAGGCTGAAGACTCACTTCCTCCAGGCTACTGTTCCTCCATGCCCACCCCTGCTGAAGTAAGTGCCCCTCCCATAGCACCCTGTACCAATCATAGCATACTTTAACCATCAGTTGACTTCTCTATGCCCCCTGCTCCCAGAGGACAAGGTCAGTGTCCTCTTGTCCTCCATTATAGTACAGAAACACAAAATATTTGTTGAAAATATTCTAAGTTTACATAATAAACATAGTATAAACCTGGTCTATGCCACAGAGGAAACATGTTCAAAGTTGGTTATATGATGTAAACAAAGCAACAAATTCATTATGCTTTGTTATAAAATGCAAACTACACACATGCCTACAAACACACCCTTACGAAAGGCTAAAACATTAAACAGAATGTGTTCCACCACAAGAATATCTGTGTGTGTGTGTATGTGTGCTCACTACTATTAGGCAAATCACAGCTCATAAGCTCTGGTTGCTTACATTAATAAACTTCTCCTCTAAGCTACTACAATTTCTCCTGGTATTACTCAGTACCCTGATGGATAATTTAAAAAGCTATTGCTTTTCCTTAGTTTCTAAGCCTTGATATAACTTTCAATAAGGGTTCCACTCATGATAATGGTCCCAAGGACATAAACATGTTGCCAGGAAACAGACCTCTGATATCTAGGCATCAGACCTCTAAGTCCTAGGCATTAGTTGACATTGGCAGCTTCTTTCTTTGAGCCCCCAGCTTTTTATAATGAGTTACAATCTATTGCTTCTGACACCAGATTCTCCCAGGGCAGCAGACTGATGTCATAAACGTGATCATACTTAGCTCTCTAAAGAGAGCTCACCAGCTCCACCCTATACCCCCTGAGTGCCATGGGCAAGTTATCCACCCTTTCTAAAGCCTTGGTTTCCCCTTCTATTCATAAACAGATAATGGTTCTTACTTCATAAGATTCTTGTGGGAATTACACTGTCCATGAAAGCATTTAGCAGACCACTCTTTTATTATTTTCAAATCAAAATGAAAGGGAGACCATAAACCTAATATATTTTCATCCCTTAAGGACTTTTGGTAATGCCATAATTTATTTTTAACTAATGTTATTCATAACCTTGGAACTGACAAATACAGAAATCTACATTAAGATCCATTTTTTAATCTTTCTCTGCACTCCCAAAATCAAAGCCTTAATTTCTATCTTAACCATTCCTAGGACCTGAGAGATAAAATACTACAATATTTCTCCCAAAATCACACCAGGAATATTCATTTCCTTCCTGCCTTATGCCCCTCAGAAAATACCGAATCTTAAGAAAAAAGGAAAAAAAAGGCTCAATCACAAAAGTGGGCCTTCAAAGTCTCCAGTTTCCTTACTACAGTAACTATACTCATAAGGTATGATGGAGGCACCTGTTAGGTAAGAGGCACAGAAACCCATGAAAGTATTAGAAAGTATTAGAAGGAAAATTCAAACTAACTTTGGGGAAAAAAAGTAGATTTCACATTTTTCACCCTAACACAGGATGGCCAACTACCAATATCCACTGCCCAATGTGAACATTATCATTCTCATTTAAAAAATGGGTGAGGGGGAATGAGCCAAGAGAACAAACCGGGTCTCACATTCCCAAGCCAGTCTAACTTGACGTGCTTTTCACAAGAAGATTTTACAGATATTCTGAAACATGTTTTAAATAAAGATGAGCCCTCAACACAATCTTATAACTTTACCCCTAGCCTGGATACTGACCTCGACTTTTTAAAAAAAATGAGTGACGTGTGAACAGCTTCCTAAAAGCAAATGGGGCACTGGGATATAATTTAGGAAGTGATGATGCAAGACTCCGGGGGAAGGAAAGTCAGAGGAAATACCCTCCTAGGGCCAGGACACCAACCTATCAAAGCGGAGGGAGGGGGGTCTGGCCTCCATACGCCAAAGAAAGGGGACACCCCTGCTCCACCCGGAGGTGCCAATACCACCCCTCATTCCTCCCCCACTGCCCTGCCCCCCAAACCCGTGGCCTAGGCGGCCCCTAGAAGCCAGAGCCTCGCACAGGCTAGTCCCAGAGGGTGGGCAGCGCACCCCGGGCAGAGCCTTCTTTGCCCAACCCCAGCCCTTCACCCAGCACCCCTCCCCAGGATGCGGCCCCTGCACTATTCCGGTAGGCCCTGCTTGGGCCCAGCCCCTAGGGTCCCGGTCTCTCCGCGCCCCGAGGCCTGCCCCGTCAGCCCCGGAGCCCGCGCTCCCGCCCCCCACCCCACCCGGCTGGGCTCTTACCCCCAGAAGCCGCAGGGACAGCGAGGCGGCAGGCTGGGCGCTTTGCTGCGCTCGCTCCCGGCGTCTCCCATGGTGCTCGGCGGCGGTGGAGCTCGGCGTCGGCGGCAGCAGTGGCGGCGGCTGGGCCTGGGCCCCGCTGAAAAAAGGAGGCGGCGGCGGCGGCGGCGGCGGCGACAGGGGGCTCGGGGCGGGGGGAGGGGGAGGGAGCGGGCGCGCAGGCGGGCGCAAGTCCGGGGCTCCGAGCCGGGATTCCAGGCCGGTCAGCTGGAAGCGGGCCGCACCACTAGGCCTGCGGAGACAGGGGGGACGGGGGAGGAGCAGAGAGGAAGGGCTGAGGAAGAGAGGCGTGCAGGTGAACCCAGGACTGCAGGGTAGGAGGGAAGACCCGGCGCCCTCGGCAGGTCCCACCGCCGCTCCCCAGCCAGAGCGATGTCTTGTGCGGCGGTGTTGGGAAGGACCCGAGGCCCCCGCCGGCTCTGGATTAGCAGCGGCCGCGGTGAAATCCGCACCCCGCCCCCGTGCCCCTCACCCTGTAACACCCTCCCCTTCTCCGGAGGCTGCGCTGACCGGACAATAGCCGCTCCGCCCACTCCCCCTTCGCATGCACCCCTCCCAAGGAGTCACAAATGGTCTCGCCCGGGGGCTCCGCCGCTAAAGCCCAGCAGCTGATCAGCTGGGATCCGGGCGTGCCACTTTGTTCAGCGCTTCAAAGGAAGAGTACAGGGCCGTGAGCAAAGCCGAGAACATCAGACTATTACTCGGCGACGGGCCTCTGAGGCATTTGTATCGTTGGACCTTTTTTGAAATCTAAAACAAACTTACTTTCCTCGTGTCTGAGGAAGGGGAATATTTCTGAGTACTCTGGAGCGCGTTGTTTCCCCCTAAACGCAAATGGTACGCCCCAAGCGGGAGGGGGAGGAGCAGGTTAGTTGTTTAGGGTAAATTGGGCCAGTCCCAGAGCGGCGGCGCCGCGCTGCGCATGTGTCTGGGGAATCCCTTCCCTGGCTGCCAAGAGGAGCAAGGAGTACTTCCAAACCCGGAAGTGGGTCTCGGTCTTCCCGGAGCTGCCGAAATCCTCCACTGCTAGAAAGGTCCGTAACCCGGCTGCTCTCGTTCTTGAACGGTGCCGGGGAACATGTCTGGGGATCTCTTCCCAGCCTCTCCACACCCCACCCATTGTACTAGTTTCACCCGGAAAACTGGTCTCCTTTCGGAGAAATGAACTTCTGGGAAATGGGCTCCCTACTCCGCAATGACGGGGGACTGGGTGTTTTGGTCAGGATCCGCAACCCTCTTACCCCACCCGGAGCCCTAGAGCCGCAAGTTGAAGACGTTTTCCTAGTCTAGGAAAGCGTCTCATCTTCCTAGAGTTTGGGGAGGTGAAGGAGAGAGGAACTGTGGCGTAATTAGTGGTGGAAATCAGAAGTTTGGGCCACCGAAAAATGCGTCCTTCAGCTCTTCTTTTCCTTGATCCTTAACTCATTCTGATCCCCTGCCCATCGTGAGGAGTAGTCTATTGTTGATGACTAATGTCAACACTGAGGTTTTACGGGCCAATTTCTAAGGCCCCGCTTCTTATATACCTTCCCAACCCAGAGCGGATACGAGAGCCTCAGAAGGTATTACCTAGGATAATTTAATTACCAAATGTTACTACTTTATTCCTGTATATGCCAAGTCTCATTTCTGTTTGTTCATTCTCTGTAGATTTGTTAGATGATGTTTTCTTTTGGTTTCTGAACTTCTAAAGAGGAAGGATCACATTTAATTTAGCATCCTCCTGAAGATGCTAAGTGTTGATGGTGAAGACAATAATTACAAAAAGCAAGCCACTTTAAAGCCAAAGCACCCCCACTGTAAGTGCTGGGTTATTTTGCAGAGTATTTAGATTTTGTGGATTTTCACCAGCCTTCAATAAATATTTCTGTCAAAAGTCCATAAAATGAATGAAACCATACAGCACATCTAGCTCTCATTGGACTCATATTGCTCTTAAATTTTCATTTAAACTGACATGAAATTGCCACATTCATGGAAGACTTACAGCATTTGAGTTTAACAAAGTAAAATTAAGTGGGACTCTCTATTGGCATCTTAATGATTTCCTTTAGTATGTGGAAAAGGAAACCCTGAGACCAAAAGAAAAATTTAATATTTAAAGTTTGTCATTCTTGTAACCTGCTTGCCTACTTGCCTGTTTGCCAGTTACTCAACAACCATTGAGTACCTAATATGTACAAGGCATTTCCAGAGCGCTCTGGAGCCTAAAGGGATTAATAAAACATAACACTTACCAGCAGACCCAAACTCCCTATATATACAAAGTTAGACGATTTGGCTCTAATCTTCCTCTCAGGCTTCATTTCTTACTTCCTCCATGCACCCTGCGTTTCAGCCACTAGTTGCCATTCCTCAAATACACCTTGCTTTTTAACAACTCTGCTTTTGTCCCTCCTATTACCCTCTGCCCCAACTGCCCTTCCTTGCTTTGCCCCACACTCCTACTGCTCCTTTAGGAGCATGTTACCCCTTCAATAATAATGCCTTCCAAACTCTGACAAGGCAGCATTTAGTCAGCATAATCTCAGTTATTGAACCAGGTAATTTACATGCTTGTTCCCTCTCACTAAACCTAGTTTAAAAAGGACTGAGATTGGATAAACTCAGTCCTTGTTTGCTGAATTGAAGAACTACTCTGACAAAATTCATTAGCTTAGTCAAGCTAGTAATAGAAACCCACTTAAACATCCTCAAGCAAAAAAAAAAAAAAAAAAATTATTAAAATAATCTTATTGAACCCGAGGGCACAGAGAGCAAGCAACAAGATCTCATGAGGGACAGGAACAAAGACATAAAATATCACCAGGAAGTCCAGTAGCTATTGCCTCAATGTATCTTTTTTTTCTCTTTTGTCACATGTTCCATCTCTCCCCTCTACAGAGCTGCTTCATTCTTCTCTACAGACCTGCTTTCTCTGTTTTTCTGAGATCATTGTCATAAAACATGACTGTCCAAGCTTACCCATCCTCACATTGAGAAACCAGCAGAAGCTAATGTGTCTATGAATCCCAGTTCCCAGGAGAAAGAATCTGATTGGTCCAGCTTTTGTCAGATGTTCGCTCCTACTTTCAACTTTGGCCAGCAGAGACATACATGGTCAAGGCTTCTCGTTTTGTAATAAAACCTGGCTTCCTGGGGCCCATTCTTGTTGCCTGTAGTTCTCAAAGGTCAGTTATGTTCTTGTCAAAGATTGCAAAAGGTGTCTACACAAACCAAAAAGGAGTAAGTTGCAGCCTGCAACTCAAAAGCATAAAGAATGATGAACATGTTCAAGAACTTGGATTCACTTTCCAACTAATTCCTACTTAAATTATTTCAGGCCTAAATTTAAATGGCACTCCCATGGAGAAGGCTTCACTGACCCCCAACCCCAGTGAAAATTATGTTGCCCCATTATTATCTTACATGGTACCTATCACCCTTTATAGTACCTATCACAGTTTGTAATTAAATATTTGTGTATCTCCTCTCCAAAAATCATGTCTGCTTTGTTCATCATTATGTGTACAATCCCGAAGGCACATTTTATGTGAATTCAATAAATATTTGTTGAATGAATAAAAAGGCATGATAATTTGTAAATCAAGATGAGACCCATATTTGAATTGGCATCCTAATCAGACTATCCTGGGGGAATATCTAGGTTACCAACCAATCTTCCCTAGAAGACACTGAAACTCACTGCTAGCTTTTTCATCTACTGCAGTTGTGTGAAATGAAACCAGGTGTTCATTTACTTCCTCTTATGATGTTCCCAAGCCAGCTAACTGTTCACTCTTGGTTCCCAAGGTCTCTTACTGAAGAGCCCATGAACCAATTCCTATAATGTGCCCACTTAATTGACTGAAAGCTCAGAGAAGACATAAAATTTCAGGGCATCATCAAATTAGGAGATAAAAGGGTGGGGGTAATTGGCAGAAGTACATCTGTCATCATTGTCTTGACTATTTTCTAGTGTGGATTACATTCCAGAGATGACACTCTACAACCTGTGATGAGGCTCTTGGGGAAAGTTTGCAATCACCATTGGCCAAAAAGGAGCCATCCATGTGCTCAGTAGGGTCTAGTAAAAGGTAATATTAATACTTAAGCAGCCAAAGCTCTCGAGGTAGCAGTTGAGATTGTATGGGAAAGAGCCTGGTGCTACTCCAGGCAAGGACTCACAAGAGCTGCTTTTTTGCTAAGAGGACAAACAGGACTCTGGCCCTGGAAGACAAAAATGAGTCTGTAGAGACCTGAGAAAGAGAGCAGATGGTCCTCCAACTCTGATCCTAATCCTTACCCCACGACTCTTAAACCCAAGTTCAAACCCTTCCATAATTATAATTCTAACCTAATATTAGCCCCAGTGTCTAATCCAAAATCTGGCCTCAGTCTTAATCTTAAATTTAATGCTATCTGTAAAATTTAATCCCAGATCTCAAACCCAGTCCCAATCCTAATCCTATCTACTTAACAAGGACTTCTTGTCTTGCCACTGAGTTTGTTTTCCCCAGTTTTTCTTTCTTGTGACCCTTCACTCTGACCTGCTCTTTGTGACAAAGTACCCTATAATATCCTGAATCCTTGGGGAGTGTGGTTGCCAGTTTCAATAATCCTAAAAAAGAAAAGGGCCTTGAGCTTCCAGAGAAAAGAAGGTGACCTTTCCCAGTCATACCATTATACTGCTCAGCCTCTGAAGGTTCAGAAAAGATGCAATCCAGTTCACTTGTGAGAACTCAGAAATGTGTGTCACAGTTGGACTGGAGCAGATCTGAGTATAGTCCTAAACTTCCTCCACTTTGGGCCTTAGTTTCCCCTTCTGCAAAATGATAGAGTTAAATTAGATGAGTGGTTTTCAAACCACATTCTCAGAGACCAAGAATTCTGATTTTTGCTCTCCTCTCTCTTGGGTTTGGTTTTCCAAGGCAAAAAATAATAATAAAAATAAAAATAATTTTTTTTTGAAAGCCACTGAACCAGGACCTCACTCAGGTTCCTTCCAGCCCTTGAGTTTTCTGATGTGTAGTGGATTCTTTCAGGCACTTAAGGTCTAGTTGGCATGGATAAACTTTCAGAGCCAAGGGAAAATAAGGGCACTCAAGCATACCATCTCCAGCTCTTCTCGGGAAGCTAAAAATGAACTAAATAAAACGAAGAGTACAATGGGGAAGAGGGGAGGAGAGGAGAAAATGTTGCCATTTCACATCCCATCTTCCTCGTGTTCATAAAGCAATTGCTAATTTTCTTGCTGCTCACACCCATCTTGGTGTGAAATTCGATTTTACTGACTTTTAAATTTCTTTTCAAGAATGGAAATACTGTTTTTCCCAAAAGTACTTGACCTTTGTGGGGGAAAAATTCAAATAATAAAGCAGAAATTTTCCCTAATGTCGCGCGCGCGCGCGCACACGCACACGCACAAACACACACACACACACACACACACACACACACACACACACACACACACAAACCCCACACACCCCCGCCCCAAGATACCCTTTGTTAACTAGTTTGGTTATCTAAATAGGGGTCATGTAACACATAGTATACTCTAGAGGACTTTTTTGACTTTGAAATATGTCATAGACATCTTCCACATCTCTGCACATGGTTTCACAGTATATTCTTGTAGCTAAAATCACGGGCTTTAAAGTCAGGCTGCCTGAGTTTGATCCTGAGTTTTGCCACCTGCTATTTCGGAGATTTTGGGGAAGTTACTTATCCTGCCTGTGTCTCAGTTTCCTCATAGGCAACAGGAGACATTTGTAGTAGTCTGTGCTTTTCATCTGCCCAGTTTCTCTTTGGTGGTCCCATTTCTCCTTGCTCTCAGGCCTTCTCAGGGATGCATGCACTAACTAGGTTCTGCCAGGGTGCCCCATCCTTCTGACCATGGGAATCAGTATTGTTTCAGGGAGAGGCAAGACTCTTCCAGGGCTGATTTGCTAGCTTTGCCTTCTGAGCTCAGGTGTCCAAAGGATCGTGTAAACCCCTGAGCTGTGGGGGGAGGGGGGGTCACCCAGGAGCAAAGCTACCTGGGGATAGAGCCAATACAGAGGAAACATGAGTGATGGAGAGAAAGAAAGGCTTAATCCTCAAGACACTATTTGAATCCTTGAATCCAATTAAATCTGAAGTCAGAACTACCCTTTGGTTCATTCAGTTACATGAACTAATAAATTCCCTTTCTTTCCTAAGCTAATTTGAGTTAGATTTCAGTACGTTTCAGTGAAAAAAAGTCCTGACCTATGCATAATAGTGTCTACCTGTGACATACGTTTATTGTGAGGATGAAGTTATATAATCTGTGAAGAAATCTTAGCATAGTATGTAGCATATTGTAATAAGGTCACTATTCGTTTCTTTTTAATGGCTGCTGACCACTCTCCTGTTTAGGTGAGCCATTTAACAAATCCCATCTTGATTTCATGTATTCCACCATTCATTCATTCATTCATTCACTCAACAGACATTTATTGAGTACTTACTCTGTGTTAGGCACCATTTTAGACATTAAGGATTTTAGTGGTGGATGAGACAGATAAGGACACCTCTGCTGGCACTTATCCTCTAGTGGTGTAGGCAGGCAATTAAAAAGTTTAAAAAAACGTCTTGAAGTTCAGTTAGGTCTGGCTTTCCACTTCTATAAACAATTCTACAATGAACATTATTGTCTTGGATGACTTTTTTGGAAAAAGAACTGCAATATCATTTAATAATTGTTACATATGGTCAAACTATCCTCCAGAAAGGCTATACCAATTTACATTCCCTCCAACAGTGAATGACAAGGCAGATTTCCCCACACCTCAGTAGTTTGGGGCTATCATTACTCTTTTTAATTGTTGCCAATTTAATAGGTAAAAAAAAAAAAAAGACATCTCACAAATGTTTTAATTTGTATTTTTGGTTATTAATGAGGTCCAGATTATCTTTAGACCATATATGTCATTTAAATTTGAATATTTTTGTACACGTTATATATGTCCTTTGTCCATTTTCTACAGGGATTTTTTTGCTATTTAGTGTAAGATGTCAATGTTACATCTTTACTTTAAGACTATTAACCCTTTGTCATATACACTACAGTGTCATACACACTGTCATTTGTCTTTTAACTTTATTTAGCCTCTTGATTTTAAAATGCAAAGGAAATATGTGAATTAACCTTAGCTAATGTTCAAATTGTCAACATGGGTACTTTTTTCCTAAAACTTCTAGTTCCTGCTTTAAGTAAAAAGGAAAAGGAGAGCAGGGCATAAAGACAGGGAATTGCAGGGGGTGAGAGGCAGGCAGCTGAGAGGAATCCCATTCTCTTGGCTTGCCTTCTTTCCCCATCTCTGCTAGGCTCAGCTCGAGGCAAATGGCCCGGCCTCCGTGGGCCAGCCCAGCCTCTCTTGCTTGGTGCCAGCCCTGTGCTCCCTGGGGTGAATCATCCAGGACATTGTGTCCTAGCCTTCCTGATTTCCTGTCTGGAGGAGAAAAAGCAGCCAGAAACAGCAGCTCTGAAGCTCTGTCAGTCCCCAGGTATTGACCTGGTGTTTCCCATCAAGTCCGTTGCTCAATTTCTAGGGGTGAAATGGACTTCACTTAGCCAGGCTGGGCTCCAAGAACTGACCCAAGCAGCAGAACCCCAAGAGTATTTGAAGAAGGGGGTGGGGGGAGAAAGGGAGTTAGAATTTATTGTTAGGATGAAATTAGGGAGGGAGCCAGAGTGGGGGGATTGGGGTAGGGTGTCAGGAGTAGGCAGTTAGAATGCCAAGAATTGGTGGCTTAAAGAAATAGTTACGACTGAGGAAGAGACTTAGATGTCCAGGATGTGGTTGAAAGATTAAGGCTGGTATCTTAGTTTGGGTTCTCCCAGAAGCTCACCCTGAGACAAGGATTGAAAGGTACAGAGAACACCATTAGGAATGGCAAGATGCCAATAAAGTGTGTGTCATCTAGCCAGCTATCACTGGGAGCACTGGAGATCAGTCCTGTCGGGAACTCTGGGAAAGTTGTAAAATTACAACCTTAAAGTCATCCCACTGGAGGAGGCAGGCAAGGGTGGAACACCCACTTCTGTTGATAGCTGAGGGCTGCTCCTGGCGGCGGTTTATTCCCCAGCACTTCCAGCCTGCTTGAGGGAGGGCAGCCTTCCCTGATTTCAAAGTCCTCCTTCTGCAAAGACATGCAGGTGCTGGTAATTAGAAGTTTGTGGGATCACTCTGAAGTGGAAAGGCCCAAGGGATATGGACAGGGCACCTACAGTGTCTGCTATAGCCGGGGTCAGTGTGCATGTGTAATATGTAGGGTGTGATATTTGTTAAATTATCCAAGGGTTTCTTCCTAAGGCTGTAATTAATCAAGTAAGACTAATTGCCTTCTGATTAGGAGTTAGGGAGCAGAGTTAAATTTACAATTGGGATTAGAGAATTAGATTCCAATAGGTTCCATTGTGGTTCTGTTAGGGTTATAAAGCAGCAGGTGGTGAGCCAGAGCAGGATTGAAGCCTGGTCTGTGTTATTCCAAAGCCCATTAAGAATTGACAGAATGCAGTGTGGCCCAGGGAAGGGAGGGAAGTGGCCACAGGATCCTTGCCGCCTGCGGCTTCTTCCCCAGCAGCCCAGGAACAGGGCTAGGAGGAGGCTGTGCAGCTGCCATCTGTTCTCTTGGCTCGACTGCCTGGCAACTGCCTGCCCATGTCTGCTCTCTGCTCTGGAGGAGGACGCATTTCTCCACGGCCCATCAGGCAGGATGAGGAGCCGTGCCCTTGCCGGGGCTGCACCACATGATGGATTCAGTGATTATGACTTTCTGATGTGGGGGCTGCTCAGTCATGTAGCAGGCCCAGTCCCATCTGGTGTATGTTTCTTGAAAGAGCTGCTGGAAGGAAAAATCTACACACTACTCAGGTTGGTGGGAGTGTGTGCATGTATGCTCATGTGTGGGCATGTGTACACATAGGTATGGGTGTATACACAGGTGTGAACCCAGGCAGGTGGGGGGGCGGGTGCACACAGGTGTGGACATGAACATTGGGAGTTCAAAACCATGTAGCTCAATTTCTTTCTCAGATATTATTTTCTCAGAGATCATTTAACAAAGAAGACATTAGTAAATAGTAATGCTACCATTTTTTGACTACTTTCCATAGGCCAGTAACTGTAGTAGGTGCTTTACACATGTTTGTTATTGTATCTAATATAAATCTTACAACTACCATGCAAGAGAAATTTTATCTTTTCCAGAGCTGCCCAGGGAGTCAGTTGTCAGTGGCAGAGACTGGGTTTGATTTGAATCCTTCTGATTCCTTCATGCATGATATTTAATTTCCATCCTTCCCAAATCTTCTCAGAATGAGCAAGAGCAAGCTACTGATACACACAAAAATATGGATCAAACATACAAAAATAAGGTTGAGCTAAAGAAGCCAGACACAAAAGGTCAGAATCAGGCAGAACTAATCCCTGGTGTAGAGAGTTAGGAGAATGGTTACTCTTGCAGAGATCAGAGAATGACTGGAAAAGGGCACTGGGTGTGTGTGGTGGGGGGGGGGGTATGAAGGGGATTCTAGTAATATTTTATTTCTTGATCTGGATGTTGGTTATATGGGTACATTCGGTTTGTACAAATTCATCAGGCTGTCGTGTATGATTTATGCAATTTTCTGTATGACTGTGCCAGTTTGAATGTATTATGTCCCCCAAAACGCCATTATCTTTGAAGTAATCTTGTGTGGGCAGACATATCAGTGTTGATTAGACTGTAATTCTTTGAATGTTTCCATGGAGATGCGCCCCACCCAACTGTGGGTGATGACTTTGGTTGGATAATTTCCATGGAGGTATTGCCCCGCCCATTCAGGGTGGGTCTGAATTAAATTACTGGAGCACTATATAAGCTCAGACAGAAGGAGCGAGCTTGCTACAGCCAAGGGGGACACTTTGAAGAATGCACTGGAACTGAGAGAGGAGCTTCAGCTTACAGAGACATTTTGGAGATGGCCTTTGAAAGCAGACTTTTGCTCCAGAGAAGCTAAGAGAGGACAAATGCCCCAAGAGCAACTAAGAGTGGCATTTTTGAGGAGCTGAAGCCTAGAGAGGAACGTCCTGGGAGAAAGCCATTTTGAAAGCAGAACTCCAGAGCAGACGTTGGCCACGTGACTTCCCAGCTAACAGAGGTTTTCTGGATGCCATTGGCCATCCTCCAGTGAAGGTACCCAATTCTTGATGCATTACTTTGGACACTTTATGACCTTAAGACTGTAACTGTGTAACCAAATAAATCCCCTTTTATAAAAGCCAGTCCATTTTTGGTGTTTTGCATTCTGGCAGCATTAGCAAACTAGAACAACTGTTATACCACAATAAAAAGTTCAAAATGAAAAACAAGAATCTTGCCAGGGACTGTAAAGGATTCAGGAAAAGCAAGCACCACTTCAACTTCAGGAAGCTTCCAGGCTGTGGAGTGGAGATGGGTGTTAAGGGTAGTGAATGAGGACCAAGTAGATTTACATCAAGGTGGTACAAAGTCTAAACACCGGGTCATGAGAGAAGCTTCCAGAGGTAGTCAAGGTATAGTGACCAAAAGACGATCATGGCCTTTGGAGCCCAACAGACCTGGGTGTGACAGCGCCATCTCCACTAGCAGTAGAACCTAGAGAGAGCTATTTAGCCTCTCAGGACCTTGTTTACCTCCTCTGTGCAGTGGGATATTAATACCAAAGACTGCTACGAGGGTTAAATGATACATTTAAGATGCCTGGCACACATGGTACATGATTGGCATTCATTTAAAGGTGTATTTAGAGGGGGGAAGAAAAGATGATCCAGAATCTAAGAGCTCCCTCAAATATAAGAGGGGCTGGCAGATAGAAGATGCCTCACATTCATTCTGGGTACTTCATGGCCAGAGCAAAGTGATTTATTGTCCCTGTGGTAGTATCTGGTCTGTGGTGTACAGGAAGGTGCTATTGGTGGTGGTAGCTGGGACTGACTGATTTGCTCCCATCGAACTCCCCTTGAGAGAGATCCAAGAAAAGGGACCCAGGAAAAGGAACCAGGCTGGGACAGATGATGTCCAGGTTGGCAGCCCAACCAGAGAGGAACTTTTGGGGAAAACCATCTAATGGAGGTTTATGAAGCCATGTGCTGCAGGGTGAGAGTTCTTCCCCGATTAAATCATTTGGAGTCTACTGCTAAAAATTTTCCCCCACAAAATTCAGAGACTGATAAAGTTTGTTTTGAGAATTAGTGAAAGGAACAAGGTTGGCCAGACTGAGGGAGCACCAGCCCTCTAACAATACAGCTGGCAGTCGAGTTACCTAAGGAAGAATTTTACAGCTCATCTCCTAACTCAAATGCCGACTACTCCCAAAAGCTTCATTCCCTATTCCCCCATTTAGATTTTGCACTTTCTCTTCTGTGCTTCTATAACATCCCATACACACTGCATGGCCGATGGGACCTTCTGCCTGTGGTAGAGAGAGAGACTTGCGTGAGTTATTTTTCTGCTTAAAAAAGAAAACCCAAATAACAGTGATTTAAACACACACCAGTTTATTTTGGCTTCACATAAAAGAAGTCCATATAAACTCTGTGCTTCAAAAGATGAAGATTTTAAAAAAATGAAAAGACAAGTCACAGACAGGGAGAAAATATTTGCAAGACATGTATCTGATAAAAGACATATGCAAACTACATAAAAAAAACTCTTAAAATTCAACAGTAAAAAGACAAACAATCCAAATAAAAAATGGACAAAAGATTTGAATGGACATTTCACCAAAGATATATGAATAGCTAATGAACACATGAAAAAGACGCTCATCATTAGTCATTAGCAAAATACAATCAATCACAATGAGATACCATTTCTCATCCACTAGAATGACTATAAACAAAAAGACAGAGAATAGTAAGTGTTGGTGAGGATGTGGAAAAACTAGAACCTTCGTGTATTACTGGTAAGGATGTAAAATGGTGCAGCCACTTTGGAAAATAGTTTGGATAGGTTGAACATAATTTTTTTTCGACAGCTCAGAAATGTCCCTCCTAGGTATCTCCCCAAGAGGAGTGAAAATATATGGTTACACAAAGACATGTATGCAAATACTCATAGCTGCATTATTCATAATAGCCCAAAAGTGGAAACAACTTGCATATTTATTAACTAGTGAATGGATAAACAAAATATGGTATACCCATACATTGGAATGCTGTTCAGCAACAACAAGGAAAAACACACTGATACATGCTACAACATGGATGGACATCTATGCCGGTTTGAATGTGCTGTGTCCCCCAAAACGCCATTATCTTTAATGTAATCTTGTGTGGGCAGATATATTAGTGTTGGTTAGATTGTAATTCTTTGAGTGTTTCCATGGAGATGTGACTCACCCAACTGTAGGTTATAATTCTGATTGTATGATTTCTATGGAGGTGTGGCCCTGCCCATTCAATGTGGGCCTTGATTAAGTTACTGGGGCACTATATAAGCTCAGACAGAAGGGGCAAGCTTGCAACAGCCAAGAGGGACACTGAGGAATGTACATGAGCTGAGAGAGGAGCTGCAGATGAGACACAGTTGAAGATGGCCATTGAACGCAGACTCTTGCTCTGGAGAAGCTAAGAGAGGACAGGTACCCCAAGAGCAACTAAGAGTGACATTTTTGAGGAACTGCAGCCTAGAGGGGAACATCCTGGGAGAAAGCCCTTTTGAAACCAGAACTTTGGAGCAGACACCAGCCACAGCTAACAGAGGTTTTCCGAACACCATTGGCCATCCTCCAGTGAAGGTACCCGATTGTTTATGATTTGCCTTGGACACTTTGTAGCCTTGAGACTGTGACTGTGTAACCAAATAAACCCACTTTTATAAAAGCCAATCTATTTCTTGTGTTTTGCATTCCGGCAGCATTAGCAAACAAGAACAACATCGAAAACACGAGGCTCAGCAAAAGACTCAAAAAAGCACATATTGGAGGATTTCATTTATATAAAATGGCCAGGAAAGACAAATGCATAGAGTCAGGAAGTGGTTTTCAGGGGCTGGGGGTGGGGGGTGGAGGGAGCCAGAATGCCTAAAACGGGCACAAGGATTGTGATGTTGACCACATGATGCTGTAAATTTATTTTTTTTCCTGTTGTTCTAGCTTATTTTTTTTGTTTTTATGGAGATAGACATACAAAAATGTGCACAAATCTTAAATGAACAGCTTGATTTATGTACACACACACACCCCTGTGTAACCACCACCCAGTTCAAGATAGTGAACACTTCCAGCACCCCAAAAGGCCCCCTCCTAATCAGTCCGCCTTAAAGGTAACCACTATTCCAATTTCTGTCACCGTGGATGAGCGTCGCCTACGACACTCCAGAGGAGGCTCTCAATGAGTGTTAACCACCATTTCCTACTCTCGCATGACTCTTAACATTTGCCCCAAGCTCTTTGGCTACTGTCTTCTTATTGCAACATTTCTGCCTCACACTGGACATCACCCCTCTTTCTTCATCCCCTCAAAGCACCACTAACACATGACAGTGTTGATTTTTACTGAAAATTTGGGGTCAGTTGAGGGTAATTACAACACAGGGCAGGAAACAACCTACAATTCCTTGTTAGGAATCACAATTCCCAGAATCGTATCAGCCGTTCCCTATCACTGGCTGGGCCCCTCCCATGCCCCTTTTCTATTGTGGGATTGCTCACACCCATTTCCCCAGTGAAGATCACAAACTCCAAATCTTATAGGGGACAGGAAATTCATGTGCATGGGTGAAGTATGCCAGGTAGAGGAGGCACTGTGGTGAACTGTAGAGTACACCTCCCGTGAAATGAGGGCAGCCACATTTGGGTCCAACACACTGTTCCTAAAGCCGGAGGAAGAGCCATATCTTTGATCAAAGTGGCCTGCGTTCAGCCAGTTTGCACTGCCAGTGCCAGACCCTTCCCATTTTTCTCTCTTCTCTCCCTTTTCGGGCCTCCTACACCCCCATTTTTAGTCTACAAAGCAATTCAGTTCCCCCTTAGCCTCGCCTCTGCATCCAGACTGGGCCCACAGCACCTCCCCTTTCCCACCAAAACACCGTGGAGACTCGTCAAGGTGTTCCTAAATGAAAGAACCATCTGCTCAGAGGTAAAAGAGAATGCTTCAGCTCTTTAAACAATAACAATTCTTATTTTTTATAGTCCCATTTTACAGATGAAGATAATAAGACCCAGAGAGGTGAAATAACTTGCCTTAATCACAAAGCTGACTTGGTGAAACTGGAAGCTGAACTCTGACTCCCAAGAACATGAAGGTGGCTCAGTCATCTACATATTCCCAGAACTTGGCATAGTGTCAGTGCAATAGTCAGAGCTCAGTTAATGCCTGTTGTATTTGAATCAAATTAAAGGATGGCTTTGAGGAGGAAGGCATCCTAGGCCTGTGAGGAAAACTGGAGAGGAGAAAGTACAACTCATTTGAGGAGCTGATGGATGGCAGTAAAGGGAGGGGGGCCATAACCCCTGGCTCCCTGGAGTGGGCTGCCCCCTCATCGGTTCCTCCTGCCTCCTGCTCAGGCTTCGAGGGCGGCTGGCGCTCTGGGCAGAAGCTGCTGCCACCATTCATCAAAGCTTGGCAGCCTGAGGAAGCTCAGGGCCCATGCTGCAGGACACTCTCAATCAACTTCAGTTCAATTTATTCCCTCTAAATGACTCTGAAATGTAAATAAAATTAAATTAATGCTACTGTATTTGTCTCTGGTTAGGGCTGTAATGGGCTGCAGTAATGCCACCCCTGAGATCAGCTGTGGAGAGAGGGCCCCATCAGCAGTGGCGTGGGCAGCTTTGGGCTGCCCCCACCTCACACCACTGCTCTCTCCTCCCTCCCTGCTCTGGAAGAACAGGCCACTCTGTTCAGATTCCCCAGTGCAGGGAGGGGAGGCGATTGTGTCACTTCCACCTGACTCGGGAAACCCAAGACCACATGACTGCTCTCCACAGCCATTCCCATCCCTCCTGTCCCCCACCCCCCTCAGCTCACAGATTCCTGGAACCTTAGAACAGGGCAGAATGACTGTTTTCTTTGCCCACCAAGCCAAGGGTGTGTACTCCAGGAAGCCAGTCTATGAATTGGGGGCTCGAGAGACAAATGGCTTCCTCACCAGAATGGGCTCCATTACCCTAGATTGGGGTTTCTCAGCCTCGGCACTGTCGACATCCTGAGCCAGATAATTCTTTGTCATGGGGGGTGAGGGGTTGTCCTGTGCATTGTAGGATGTATAACAGCCTCCCTGGCCTCTACTCCTGCCAGCAGCAACCCTTGCCCTCCTTCCCCCCCACCAAGTGTGACAACCAAAAATGTCTCCAGACATTGCAGGGCAACATCACCTCGGGTTGAAAAACCACTGCTGCAAGGGAGGGGAAAGTGGGGACCAGAGGAAGGAAGGAGCAGGAGGGAGGGGTGGACTACAGGATCCTACAATGTGACTTTCCACTCCCTGCCAGTTTCATTCATCCTACCACCACACTATAGTTTTATAAAATGTATTAACATTGTTCTAATAAAAGTAACAAATGACTATCCAATCTTTGGACTAAACACCAGGAACCCTTGACCGCTTTCATCCAGAAGCTACCCTCTCCCACCCCAATCACTCAGTTTACCTAGCCCAGCCTCGACCGCCCACCAAGAAACCGAGAAAGGGGTATTCCTTTACAAGTTCTCCATTGGCAGAGATGCCCAGGCAAAAAAGTTCTCAATAGATTCGGATTCCCCAAGGAGGAAGAAATTTCTTGCCAAGAGGAGATTCCCCAAAGAAGAACATTCCAAATAGGATGTGATTTCTTATACTTCTTCCTGTCTGGGCTGCTGGAGCTTCTCAACATCTTCCTAGTATTCAACGGCCCAAGTCCCCAGATGGGATGGGGTGGGATGGGGGGCCAGCAGGAAGCTCTTCCAGAGTGCTATCCCCTCATTCCTGGATCAGGATAAAGCTGGGAAGGCAAAGGACCATTATCTTCCAAGGTTTCAGAGATCCTGGTAGCACAGGCAATAACAATGAATTTGCAGGGGCAGGGTGTGGGGGCCAGGGGGAGCAGGGGCAAGTTCCCACTCCTCATCTGCCCTCCCTCCTCTCACTTCAACCATCTCAATTTACTGAACCAAACTGTGAGAAAACAATCCTGTGATTTTAACTCTATTTTTAAGTCCCTTAAAGCTTTTATGTGGTCTAGAGAAAGGTCTGGCCAGAGCATTCCAGCTTACACAGAGGAAATGAAAGAAAATGGATTATAGTCACAGGACAAAGCCTGAGCCCAGAAGTACACCAGGAGCCTGGGAGACTTCCCTACCTCCTACTGGATTCATTACCACAAAAGAATTAAAATCCCTCCTCCCACCCTTATATTTCTTCGTAATCTGATTTGTGTATATGTGTTCGCTGTATTTCTATCTCTTGCCAAAGTCTGTTGCTGGCAGAATATCTGATATTTGAAAGTCAGTAAAAAAAAAAAAACCTCATCCAAAAATGCATTCATAATCTGGAGGATGTCCATCAGCCAGCTTCGTGTTAGAAGGCTGTTTATTTGAACCAGGGCTGCTGGGCTATTAACTTATCAAAATGTGCTGAGCCAGACTCAGTTGCCCTTGTGCTAAAAGTCTTCGGGCTAATCTGAAAAGTTTTCTGCTAATCCTGCTGTGTTAGGAGACCCTGATGCAGACGATAAGGAATCCACTGACAAGAACAGATGGGTGACCACTTCACACACCTTCTCATGGTTCCGTGAGCATGGCAGTGACACCTGGAATCCCCATTCGAGTGCCAGGTGTGCCAGAAGAGCTGCTTCGATCTCTGCACCGGGAACTCTGTTCCTCGCCTTCCTGAGGACAGATGGAAAGGAATGGGTTTAAAGTGCAGTGGGAACGATTAACATTCGCCCTTCATGACTCCTCCAACTCTTGCAAGGACTCTTTGTATCAGATTCATGGTTCCCAGGGCCTTTTTTTTAAATTCAATTTTATTGAGATATATTCACATACCATACAATCATCTGAAGTGCACAATCAATTGTTCACAGTACCATTATATAGCTGTGCATTCATCACCACAATCGATTTTTGAACATTTCATTACTGCCAAAAAATATAAAAATGAAAGTTGAAGTAAAAAACACCCAAAACATCCCATCCCCCATCCCTCTCTATTATTCACTTACTTTTTGTCCCCTTTTTTCTGATCATCTGTCCATACACTGGATAAAAGGAGTGTGAGCCACAAGGTTTTCACAATCACACAGTCACACCATGTAAGCTACACAGTTATGCAATCGTCTTCAAGAATCAAGGCTACTGGGCTGCAGCTCAACAGTTTCAGGTATGTCCTTCTAGCAATTCCAATACACAAAAACTAAAAAGGGATATCCATATAGGGCATAAGAATGCCCTCCAGAATGTCCTCTCGACTCCATTGAAATCTCTCAGCCACTGAACCTTTATTTTGTTTCATTTCGCTTCCCCATTTTGGTCAGGAAGGCTTTCTCAGTCCTGCGATGCCAGGTCCAGGCTCATCCCCTGGAGTCATGTCCTGCATTGCCAGTGAGATTTGAAGCCGGTTCCCAGGGTCTTTTACCTGCCTGCTCCCTCCTGTTCTGGATGGAGCCTTGCCCCGAGGGGCTGGGCCTGGGATATGAATGGACTCTGTGGCTCTCTGCCACGCTCCAGGAGGTGGCAGGGAATGGGAGCTGAAGTGTAAGGAATCCAGATCGTTTTCCAGAACCTGCCTGGAGAGCTGAGATTTAAATCTCTGCCTCTTTTACTTCAAAACCTGCTCAGGACAAGTGGGGTTAAATGAGATTCTCTCTGCCCACTAGGGCACTGCCCTCCTGGCTGTGGCCCCCAGCCCTTCTCTCACCTGCCTTCTCCTGCACGGGGCATTAGCACTTTGTTGGTTGCACAGTGCTTGGTTGTGGTGCCAGTTCTCCCTGTTTGACATTGATGGATGATGAGTAACTGGAGTGGGAAGTGTGTGTGTGTGTGTGTGTGTGTGTGTGTGTGTGTGTGTGTCTGTACTAACCAGACTGGGGGGAGGTGAGGCAGTCAGAAACAGAAAGGGCAGTGCCAAAAGGCAGGAGAGGAGGCCCACAGACAGAAACTGAGGAAGAAAGAAAGGGGAGTGGGAAGGCAGGACAGGCAAAATGGGACTCCAGCATAGTCCATTGGGTAGAGCAGAGGAGCCAGGGGAGTTGAGGTTATCACCTCCCTGTGCTCAGTTTCCTCATTCAATAAAGTAGCAGCTACCTTATAGGGTTGTTGTGAAGCTCAAATGAGTTAATATACGTTAAGCGTTTAGAACAATGCCAAGCACAGAATATATGCTACATAAATATTTGCTCTTATTATCATTATGATTACTGTTATCATCCTCACCTCTAGTTCCCAGCCCCGGGACACAGGATGTGGTGGGGGGAAAGACAGGCCTCCTTTGGCCCCTATCACCATCCCTCTCACTCCATGTACCATTCTTGCTAACAATACCCTCAGCCAATTCTTCTCAGCACCACTCTTTATCTCTGTTGGGGGACACCTTTTTCATAGAAATACTCAAAGTTCTCTCTCCTTTGCACTTTACTCACCAAATTGAATGAGTAGTTTTATTTATCTAATCTGTGCCTCTGAACAAATGGACAAATTGTTTGTATAAAGTAGGAGATAAGGCTAAATGGATGGTTTGGAATAAATGCTAGAGGGTTTCGAACGTTTTTCTAGAGTTTGGCTTTTGTTCTGAAGTAGATGGGGAGACATGGAGGGTGTTTGAGAAACAGCATGATGTGGTCTGGGCTAGGCATCCGTAGGATTGGTTTTGAAGAACTATCAAGAGCAGGGTAGTGTGATAAGCTCTTCTCAAGCATTTACATGCTGGTGAGAATGAGTTTCAAATACTTTCCTGGGAGCAGGATTGATAGGAGAGAAGGCACATGGGTTTGGGATGCTTCAGTCTGTGTGTTTAGACCCTAAACAGCCAATGCCAGGCATCTTCTCCTGGACACTTAACTGTAATCAAGGCTGGGTTAGGTGTCAAGTAGACAGTGGTGCACACCCAAGTTGTACCATATGTGCATGTGTGTGTATGTGGGTTGGGGGCCAAAGCTAGAACACACACGTTTAGGATACACAGTAGAATCTCCATAGCATTCTGGGGGTGAGGAGGTAGAGTATAATGGTCACAAAAATTTAATCTGATGCCATACTTCCTGGGTTCAAATCCTGGCCTCTAAATATGCAACCTTGACTAAGTTACTTAACCATTCCATGCCTCAGTATCCTTATCTGTGAAGTGGGTGTGATGGTAGTACCTACCTCACAGGGCCATTTTGAGGACTAAAATTAACACATTTAAAATGCTTAGAGCAGCACCTAGCAGAGAGTAAGCCCTCAAAATGGTATGGGTCTTATCCTTACCATTAGTATTACTATGATTAGTAAGACACCAAATTGACAATAAGGACATCTTGATCTCTCATCTTGAGATGTCAGGAATTCCTCCTCTGTGCTTTGGTGATGCCCTCTTCTTCTGCCAACTGGGCACTGGCCATGCTGTGTTGAATTGTCTGCTTACACATCTGACTCCTTGGAGACTGGGGAGTGAAAGTACTGGCTGCACCTTCTATTTCTGTATCCCCAGTGCCCAGCACAGCGTCGGACCCACTCTAGATGCTCCATGCTGGACTGGATGAGTACAGACTATGGGGCAGGGGGAGAAGACAGACGTTTATTAGCATTTCCTGTGTGTGCTCATCTCTTTCAGTAAGTTACCAGCCTTGATCCTCAGAGCAGCCTTGCATGGAGACATTATTGTTTCCATTTGACAGATCAGGAAATTGAGACTTAGAGGATATGTATCAGTTAGGAATAGATGCTGTTGCAAGTAACAAAGACCCCAAATACCAGTGACCTTAACAAGAGAGACGTTTATTTCTCACTCTGTGTAAGTCCAGAGCTGAGCTGTCCAGGTCTAGTGTAGAAGCTCTGCTGCATAAGGTCCTCAGGGTGCACTGCTCCCCCGTCCCTGGGGCATAGCCCTTGTTATCATGGTCCCAGATGGTGGCTAGAACTCCAGCCATCATGGCTTTTCTTCAAGCAGAAGATGGATGAAGGGAGAATGAAGAAGAGGGCAAAGAGTGCATGCCAGGGGACTTTTAAGAAAGGTTTCAGAAGCTGCCACATGACATTTCTGCTTCTATCCCTTTGGCCAGAACCCAGTCACATGGCCACCCCTGGGTACAAAGGAGGCTGGGAAATGTGGTCTTTATTCTGGCTGGCCATGTGCCAAGCTAAAATTTGGAGATTCCAGAACCATGGAAGAAAGAGGCAACACTAGCAGGCTTTGCCACAGAGATTAACTTACCTACAGTCACACAGTGGAGCAGTTGCCAGAGCTGAGACTCAAACCCATCTCTGCTGGGACATCACAGCCAGTGTTCCCTCTTGTAAACCATGCTACCTCCTACAATCAGGAAGATAGGACCAGGGTTTACAAATTTTTTAAAGGGAGGGTAGAGAATTTGGGGGTTGGCAATAAGGAGAGTTTTGAGGTCCAAAGCAAAAATAAACACATTCATCAAAATGCGGGTCTGAGTTTGGCCCCACAGAGAAGGACAACCTCCAGGTGAGGGGCTAGAAAATACCCATGATGCCTCTGGCTAGAGCTTCCCCCCAGGGGAGCAGTTTGGGTCAAGGCTTCCAGAAGGCTCCTGGAGACTGCGGTCATTTCCTGGGCAATGGCCTCTAGGTTCAGAATCTTGTAGCCCAAGCCCAGGCAGTACCCCAGGGAGGGTCTATGGGGACCCAGATTCCTTCATGAGGCTTGCAGCACTCCAGGGTGGGCCAGTGCTGGCTGTGGAGAGGAATTTATGACTGGGAAATTGCAGGATTTTGTTTCTAGAATTAAGCCTCAATCACTTCTCAAGTAAAGGCTTACTTTACTTGAGAAGTAAAGTAAGCCTTTGGTATTGGACGTGGTTCTGTTTCCCCAGGGGGTACTCTCCAGTCAAGGTGGGCACTCTGAAACCAGCAGGGACAGAGGGGACAAGGAAAGGTGCAGCTTCAACCATTGGAGGTAAAAGGGCTCCTTGCCTGAAGCTGGCTGCCGGGGGGAGGGTAGGAGCCTGGAGTGGACACAGCCACCAAATTGCGAAGTTGGGTTCCAGCGCACTTGCATCCTCTTTCAAGGTTTCCTACCACCCTTCCCTCCAAAAGGAGAATCAGTGCCCTTTCTAGCCATGTGACTTTGGGCACGTCACTTCATCACTTGGAGCCTCAGTATCCTCATCTGTGTTATGGGCAAAAATACTATTTTGAGGTCAGAATAGAAGTAACCTATGGGGGTTATGTGACTGGATGAAGCATGAGGGAGCCTTCTGGGGCACTGGAAATGTCCTGTATCTTGATCTGGGTGGAGGTAACACGGGTGTACCTATATGTAAAGATTCATTGAGTTGTATGTGCACTTAAGATTAGGGCACTTTTCTACATTTAAATTATACCATAATACAAAAGTAAATGAGCAGAAATACTGCCCCTAGTTCTCAAGGCTATCCTAAAGGGTGGTTGTGAGGAATAAATGAGAGAGTGGAAACAAAGCCTCTCCCACCGGGCCTGCCACTATCACGTCCTCTCATCCCCTATTGGCAACCCTAATGGATTTGTAAGACATATTTTCAAGGAAAGTAGCTGTCCTAAGCCCTTCTGAGGAAGCAAATTGGTTGTATGATTAACATCATTAATCAGCCAGGAAGACATCCCTGTTTTATCAAAATTTGGGCACAAACCCAAATGATGGATGAAACATCCTGGTTTTAGGCAGAAGTATCATCCCTATTTTGGAATTAGCTGAGGCATGGAGAGGGCAAGCGACTTGCCCAGGGAGGCCAGCATGGCCCAGCAAGGGCCAGCACGCAACCCCCCCAGGGTCCCAGTCCAGTGCTCTTCCCAGCTGGGAAATCACCCAGCGAGTTTGAAGGCCAGGCCCTGGCTCCTCCTCGCCCCCCTGTGGCCAGTCTAGGAACACTCTTTCTTTTCCTGAGTCTCTGGTTCTGCCTGTGCACAGATGGGTGAGGCAGCAGCTGCCCTTCCTCTCTGCCCTCAGTCATAACCCAGCGGTGAGTAATCCCAAAGGATGAATGAGCAGGAAAACAATCCCCACCTCTGGGGGATTCCCAGAGCAGCTTCCTCACCCTGCTGCACATTCTTTGCAAACTTCCTTGCCCAGCCCCTGTGCTTACAACAATGGCAGTGCTATCTCTGAGGTGCCCTGGCTGACCTCTTGACCCAGCCAGCTCCATGCCAAACCTCCTGAGCCCCCATATTTGACATGCCCTGGTGAGAGTTCCAGTCATTGCCCAAATGGCTACCCCAGGCTCCCTCGAGCATCTGCTCCTAGGACCCCTTTCCCTTCCCTGCTCCCTAACATGTACTCTCTGACTCAACCTTATTATCTACCAGGCCCAGAAAACCCTTCCTGGCTGAGGTGAGAACCTGTCGGTGGATCCGTTGTTTGTGACACCCATCAACCCTGTTGTCCAATCCCGATAAATCCCAATTGGTAGCCAGTCTAAACAAGGTTTAAAAGCAATTTTGCTGTGAATCCCCAATCCATCTGTTCATTCGCTCATTCAGTCATTCAAAAAACATTTATCAAACGCCAACTGAATGCTAGGTACTATGCAGAACACTGGAGATACAAATATATAAAGTATGGTCACAGTCCCTAATTTGGCGCTCAAAAATGTTACTTTCTACTTCTCCTCTTCCCTTCAAAAGCCCTGGTTCTGAGTTTTGTTGCTTCCTAGCTGTGTGACCTTGAGCAGAAAACAAACAAGGGAAAAAAAAACAACATTATTGTAGACGCCAAGTGCTATGCTAGGTGATTTGCATCTGTTATTTAATTCTCCTGACAACCCTACGAGGTAAATATTATTATTCACATCTTTCTAGATGAGGAAATGGAGGCACAGAGAACTTAAATAAATATGCTCAAGACCACATGGCTGTGGGTAGGAGAGCCAGAATTTGAACCCAGGTGGCTCAACCTCCCCAAGCCTCTGTTTCCTTATCTGTGAAATAGTGTCTGTGTCACAAAATTCATGCTAGATACAGCCAAGCAGGTTTTAAGAACCTTTTCTGCTTCTTCTTGCCCTTGGTTTCTGGGTCAGACGTTGGCCAAAGCCTTGGCTGTGCCAGGAGTGGCTGTAGTTGGAGCCACGGGGCCTGTCAGCAGTCCTGAGGCTGCCCTCTTCCACACCACAGAGCCGTGGTAATCTCAGCCCGGCATGGCCCAGCCCACTGGGAGGAGGAGGAAAGTGGTGTGCTGTTGTTTTTTATATAAAAGGTCAAGTATATATCTTGAAATAACATCACTGGGTGTGGTGGTTTGGACCTGTGTGCACCCCAGAAAAACATGTTCTTAAACTTAATCCATTCCTGTGGGCGTGAACCCATCCTAAATTGGACCTTTGGTATGAGGTGAATTCAGTTAAGGTGGGACTGAACCCAATCAGGATTGGTCTTAATCCTATTACTGGAGTCCTTTGTAAACAGAATGAAATTCAGACCGATAAAGAGGAAGCCACAGGAAACAAGAAGCTCAAGGTCAGTGGAATCTGGAAGAGAAGGGAGAGGCTAGGAGAGGCCACCACACACTGTACCATGTGACAGAGGAGCCCAGGACCACGGGTCGCTGGCAGCCAGCCCAGGATGCCAGTCTTTGGGGGAAAAGGCATTGCCTCAATGACACCTTGATTTGGACTATTTCCTAGCCTCAAAATATGAGCTAATAAATGCCCATTGTTTAAGCCAACCCATAGCATGGTATTTCCCTGAGCAGCTGAGGAAGCTAAAACAATGGGTTCATCAAAAGACAGGTAAAGATGTTCATGATAGCTTCATTCCTAATAGCCAGCAAAAGGAATCAGTATAAATGTCTACCAACAGGAGGCTGTATAGTGATGTATACAATGATTTATACAATGAAATGCTACTTAGCAATTTAAAAAAATTTAGCCACATGCAACAACATGGAAGAATATCACAGACATAATGTTGTATGAAAGAAGCCAGGCACAAAAAAATCACATACCGATTTCACTTATATGAAGTTCAAGAAGAGGTGAAACAAATTTAAGGCAATAGAAATTAGAATAGTGGTTACCTTTGGAGGGTTTTAACTGGGAATGTCATAAAAGAGCCTTTTAAAGTGCTGGAGTTTTTCTATAGCTTCATCTGGGTGGTGCTTACATTAGTGTATACATATGTAAAAATGAATTGATCTATATACTTGACACTAGTGTACTTTACTGCATGTATGTTAGATGTCAGTAAAAAAAAATTATTACTGTCTCCCAGGTGTTACTCATGCCCTGCTACTCCCCCAAATTCTGTAAGCATATCCATTTGGGTGGCCTCCTGAAGCAGGATAGCTAAATGGAAACGTTCCCTGAGGGAAGGATAGGGGAGTGTCTGGCAGGTGGGGAGAATCAGGGGCTCTCTCAGGGATCAGGATGGGCACCCACTTTTCCCAAACTCCTTCCCATTGCTCTGTGAGCAGGTATGTGTCCCCGTTCACCGAACCTTCCCCTGAATCATTTCAAAGGAATGTTGGCCTTGGTGTGTGTCCCAGTGTATCTTGGAGATTGTTCCAGTTCAGTACATATCAAGCATTTCCCATTTTTTATACAGCTGCATAGTATTCTCTTATGCAGATTATAGCAGATATATGAAGATATAAGCAAATTACCTCCTAACTGCCAGATACTGCACTCAGCACTGGGTTATAACAGTGAAGAAGCCATTCAAGTTTCCCGACCTCATGGAGTTTATAGTCAGGGGGAAACATGATAATAATGTGTAGTAAGCTTTGTAAATGGAGAACCGTGTTTTAAAATAGAAAGCCAGGGGAGTGCTGGGAAAGGCTTCAGGAGGAAGTGACACCTATAATGACACTGAGTGGACACTGAGTGGCAGTTTGTCAGATGGGGGTGCAGGCAGGGACTGAAGAGTGGTTTAGGCTGAAGGAACGACGTGTGTAAGTGGCAGACATGAGACATTTTGGGCTTTTCGTGATTCAATGTGGGGGTGGGTGGGGAAGGAAGCTGGTGAGGTCAGACAGCGATAAGGATCGCCTTGTCAGCTGCAGAAGAATTGAAGCATGTTAGATTGGGAACCCTAGCATTGAAGGGATTGAAGCATGACAGATGTGATCGGGCTTGTGTTTTGGGAAGATCCCCGGAGCTGCTGTGTGGAAGGAAGATGGATGGGAGCCGGACATGGGAGCAGCAGGGAGGCCAGCTGGGTACTCCACCCACCAGGCCCCAGGCCTCACAGGCTCTCTGCTCTCCGGCTCAGCAGCCTGCCCCGCACTGCGTGAACATGGGGAAATCACAGCCGTCTTCAACCATATTCCTCCACCTCCAAAATGAAGGGAAGTGGATTAGATGAGCCCCCAGCACCCCAGCCCTCATGACTACTGCTTCAGCTTCCTGCTGAGTAAACTGACTTCTGGGCTCCCTACTCCTACCCCATCACCCTTTCCTTCCTCTTTGCTTTTATACAGACTGGGTACTCTCCCTGTCACCAAACTCTGCAGTCCCTCATCTCTTTTCAAGTGTGTCAGGTGCTTGACACCTGGTAATCACTCAGTTAGCTCCTTCTCCTCCTCCTTGCAGGCAGACTTCATTTTCCAGGAAACCACTCACTCTTCCCTGGCTACTCAGCCATTTCTAGGGGGCCTAGTTCTAGCTGGGTTTCTCTGGCTCCCTGGCTGATGTCGGAGGCCAAGCATGCCCAACTTGGAGCCTCCCACAAGGCAGGAATTGGTGCTTCTTCCATCAGGCAGGACTCGAGTTCCAACACTGAGGGTTCTCCCCTTTCTCTCCCCTCTGGATTCCCCAGTCCCCATTGCCCCTGGGAGAACCTCCCACCCCATGCTGGTTATTCTCTTTTCCCCTCCAGATCCCCTTTCTGCCCTTTCACACTTTGCTTTGTGCCTGGTAAGGCTGACCCCTACAACTGTGTCCCTGGGCTCTCCTGCTACCTGGCTTCTACTTGGATTTGCCAATGTGAAGTGCTGGCAGGATCTCTGAGGCCAGGAGGAAAGAAAGGCCAGATATTTATTCCACCCCTCCCTCTCTGCCAGGCGGCAGGATGGGCAGTCACTGCACGTCTCCCCCAAGGCCGAAGGCGGCAGCTCCCATTGGGCAGGCAGCCAGTTTCCACAGCCACAGCTCTTGCCAGACTCGGGAAACAGCTCCTTGCCTTACCCGTTCAAGCATGGATGGTAACCAGCTCGGGGAGCTTCATTATCTCATTAGTTTCCCTTAGCCCTGCCCACCACTCTGTAAAGAATCCCTTCATTTATGCTCCTTCCATTAAACCTTTGTGCATGCCCATGTTTCCTGCCAGGACCGATGGATACACTCCTCTTCCCTCCCAGCCCCCATCACCCTCCCTCCATACTTTTGCTGGAGTGAAGCTAGTATGTGCTTATCTCCCAGGGCATGGGTGCTCTCTCTCTCTTTGACCTTGGCCAAGTTGCTCATGTTTTGTGAAACTCAGTTTTCTGGTGGGTAAAATGGGGATAATTGGAAAGCTTCATTCCTAGGGTGGTTGTAGACATTGAATGAATCTGCATGAGTCGCATGCCTAGAACCATGCTTGGCATATTATATTGTAACTGCTCGATTTCTTCCCCTTCGGGAAGTGGCTTCCCACCCACACCTGCCTCAAGCTGACTGGGTGGGAGGGCATTGCTTGGGGCGGGGTGGGGAGTGCTGGGCACACCAGAGAGAGGGATTTAGCAGCTGGAGGGAGTGCTCCCACTGACAGACCCTGTCCCCCAAAACCTGCTGTGTGGCTCCCATAACCTAGAGAGTGCTTCTCAATGCTTCATTTGCCTTTTAAATAAAGAGTGGGGTGTGTGCTGGGGGAGGGTCCGCTCATTACTGCAAGACCAGAAGAGGCCTCTCCCCCGCCCCAGGCCTGCGGGGTGCGCCATCAGTGCAGCCTGACCAGGCACTGCTCTCACTCCATTAGCCCTCAGGAATAAAAAGAACGATTTCTTAAGTCAAGAATAATTATTTCAACCAGCTTCCCCCTCAGCTTGCTGCTGCACTGGCTGGGCCGCGTGTGCTGGCTGACAAATTAATTTCTATTATTTATATTGGGCTAGAGAGCAACCACACATGGAGTGGGGTTGAGGGAGTAGAGGGCATCTGGAGAAGAGGTGGGAGATGGAGAGATAGGGAAAGGGAAGTGGAAAGAGGAGAGGGCAGGGAGAGAGGCAGAGGGAGATGGAAAGGATCAGAATACAGAAACAGAAGAAGAGGCAGTCAGGTAGTCTGATGAAAAGAAGCAGAGGATGAAGGCGCCAGAAGGAGAGCAGGTTGGGGTTAGTTTCAGGCTTGGGAGGAGGGCTAAGCTGGGTCCTGGGGGTGTGGGCGTCGGCGTCGGCTCTGCTCTCTGCACCTGCAAGGCAGCTGGGTTTGAGCACAGGAGCCCAGAGATGTGCTCGCTCCCCCAGGAAGATGTGCCAGTGAGCCGGCTCCAGGTCCACCCACTCTTGGACTTGTACTCGCATATTATCAAGCACTCAAGGCAAATGCTCTTCATGACCCATCAAAATGCACAGAAGGGTCTCATCGCCCCCGCCTCCCAGGCTCCCTGCAGCCCCACATCTCCTCCCTGGGAGGATTGAGAAGGTCTCACTGAACCTACCAACACTTAAGTCAGACCACAGGAGGCTTGGAGGAAATGCACCTCCACCAACTCCTTGTCTGCTCCTCTCCTCCCCGTTCAGCCTCCTCCTTCTCTCTCTTCCTCCCTCCTCCCTGCCCTTTCTCTCCTCGGATGGAGGGAGGCACTGACCTGGCAAACACCTCCAACTCCCTTTGGCAGGGGGTGCACAGGATGCAGACCGACCAGCAGCGTGTGAATCTGGGGCTTGGAAATACCCACCACCCCTGTCCTGCAAAGATTCAGGACCTCCCCCTCCAAAGAAAGGGAGATGGGGGGCAGGGTCTGTCTCCCTGTCCTCACTTCATGCCGGGGCATGAAGCCAGAGCTTACTTGGCTGCCTCATTTTGCCCTGCATCTTTTAAAAAACACTTTTTTTTTTTTTGATCAAGAACAATCTTAAGGGTACAGCACAACAAATTTCTGCATATGTATACACACACCATGTAACCACCACTTAGATGAAGGCGGACGTCTCCAACACCCCCGTAGCCCCCCAGTCGCCCCTTCATGCCCCAGTTCGAGTCTATGCCCACTCTTGGCCACCCCCAGGTAACTATTATTCTGACCTCTGTCACCACAGATTAGTTTCATATGAACTTCATACAGATAGAATCATATGGTATATACTTTTTTGTGTGTCTGGCTTCTTTTGTTCAATGTTATGTCTGTGAGACTCATCCATTTTGCAGCAGCAGCTCATTATTTTTCCTTGTTGTCAAGTCCTCTGCTGTATGGATATACCATAACTTATTGCCCCATTCTCCTGTTAAAAGGATCTGGGGTGTTTTTAATTTTGACTACTATGAATAAAGCTCTGTGAACATTCTTGCACCTGTTGTGTTCTGCATATTAAGAGCAGCGGGACCTTGGGCCAGCTTGCTGACTTCCTGGAGCCCCAGTCTCCTCACCTCTCAAACAGGAGAAAGAGAAGAGATTAACTATCATGTTAGGTAATCGTGAGGACTAAATGTGATGACACATGCAAAGTGCCCAATTCATTGCCTGGCACACAGTGGGTACTTAATAAACTCCATTTCCTTTATCCATAATAGACTTCTCTCTGTCTTGGGAGCTGGGAAAGGAGGCTGCAGTGTACAGTTTCAGCCTGGGACCTGGAGGTCAGAAAGCTATCTCAAGAGCAACCAGGACCACAACAAAATAATGCCGTTGATGCTCATATAACGTTTTACCGAGCACTCATGTGGCAGACAGGGCGCTGTATGCTTTTACTTGTCATTTCTGCCATCACATGGGGCTGCTCCCTGAGACCCAATTCCCCGTGGCTTTTGGGCTTCCCAGAACATCAGGTATGATTCCCATTTTACAGATGGGGAAACTGAGTCTCAGAATAATTCAGTTTGACCTGAGAAAAAGGACGTCTCTTTTCCTTCTGTGCCTTCTCACACCCAGCAGAGGGTCTGGCTCATGGTAGGTGCTCCTGTTTGTATAGATGGAAGCTGCAGCCCCTTCCGTGCCCACTCTTCCCTCTTGAGTACCCTTTTCCAGGCAAGTGTGGCTGCCCTCTTCTGCCCCATCTCTGCACATGATTTCTACCCTGAAGAGGCCTCCTCTGCCTTCAACTTAAACTGCTATGTGACAAACAAGGGAGAAGTTTTGTTGCCAGTTTTGAAAGTGAAATGGGTCCCCTCACTTGCTCTGGCTCAGCCTGTTGGAGAAACCCAGAGTCCTGGGCCTGATGAACAGCTCTTGGAGGTCATTGCATTTGGCCTCTGGCCTGGAGGTCATTCCCAAGCAGATCAGGGACTGCCTGCCTCCAACGCCCTCAGAAAAGGGTCTGCTTTTCCTAAGACTAGGGGACTAGGGGTGGGAGCAAAGACAACCTGGGGATGGGGAGATGGTGCTGAAAGCCTGGACATCTGACTCTAGTCTAGCTTTCCCCACTGCCCAGGTGGCCCTGAGCAAGTCACACATCCTTTCTGGGCCTTGCTTTCCTTACCCAGGATGAGGACCGGTCTGGATGAATACAAGTCTTCCAGCAGAAATGTGTACTTTGGAAGGGAGGCAGGGGCAGGTGCACTCCCTTTCTGAAAATTGGGGTGTGGGGAAGTCACTGAGTGGGTGGGGCCTGGGAGCAGTGGAGGCTGCAGTAGTTGTGCTCCGGGGCTGGGCCATGCAGGCCCCACACGACCTGCCGCCCTCCCAAGGAAGGGCCGCTAATTGCAGGGTGGAGGGCAGCTAATGAGCTCGCTGAGCACCTCAGAGATAGCTGTGATGGCGCTAAAGGGCTTCCCTGAGATTCCTTAAAAGCCCTGGTGGCAGTGAAGCCTCCATTAGCAGGAGGATTAATCGTCACGCAGATTTTGGTCACCTCTTCCAAGGTGCCCTCAGCCCCTGACCTGCTGGGCCCTCAAGTCAGAGAGCATGAGATTTGAGATGTAGAGACGTCCTCACCCACTACTTGCCCCCATGTGATCCTGAGTGAGAGGGTGAGCTGGGGGTGGGGGCCAGAGGGGCTGCACAAAGGGAGCAGGGTCAGGGGCTGGAGACAGGGACAGAGGCCTCTAGGGAGCACCTGCAGAGGCTTTGACAGAGCCCCAGGAGCATGCAAATGATATGTAAAATATGCAAACCATCAGTGATTAGTTGCAGGTCAACAGCTCCAGTTGCTCGTTTGAGTAATAAGTTGGCAGCTCTGCACTGCAAGTCCCTGATTGGACCCAGGTGAGGGTCAGGTGGCCTGACCTTGATGGACCCAGACCAGGACCTGTGACCCCTCAGGTCACCAGCCCTCCTGGGCTCCATCCTCACCCAGTGAGGGGTCCTGAGATGAAAGCTCAGAGAAAGCCCTGTTCATGCTGCAACCTGCTCCCACTGCCCCCAGACCCTAACCCCAGGGGTGGCCCTCCCCAGAGGTGCCATGCCAGCCTCACCCTCAGCCTTGCCCAAAAACCATCTGGCTTCCTGCTGGGCCCTAGGGTGCTGGTGTTTCCTTCTCCCCTCCCCTTTCATGATATGTTAATTTCCCTCTCCCTCACCCCACACCCCCTTCACTCTGCCTTTTCCCCTCTCGCCTCTCAGTCTGTGCCAGGTAACTTCCTTCTCCCTCTCTCTACTTGTTAGTTACTCCTGGCAACACTTCCTCGGTGCCCTTGTTGGGAAATGTACCAACCTCAATGCACTCGTGCCTCAGTCACTTAATTTGCACCTGGTTCTCATCTGATACAGCCCGCTCCATCCTCTCACTTCACCAGGGAAACCGCAGCTGCTGAGGGGAGCTGCCAGTCACCCCTGCCTCTGAGGGCAGCGAGGAGGGAAACCTGAGAGGGTACCCCGCCTCCCACCTGCTGCCTCCCACCCAGCCATGCTGGACGCAGGGAGGGGAGCTTTCTTGCTGGCAGGACCCAGGAGGGTCCCACGGCCTTCTGAGCACCTGGGCCTGCTCCCAGCAGCCCTTGAGGGGGACAATTCTTCTTGGAGTCTCTGCCACTGCAGAGTCCACAGAACCCCATTCTGTGCTCAGGGGCAAAGATGTGAATTAGTCAATGTTTGCTCAGCCCCTGCTGTATGCCTAGCAAAGTTCTGGGTACTGTGACATGAAGTGGGGGGTGGGGAGGGGGCAGCGTGTTTTCAGACGAACCACCATCTGGAATCCCCTTCCTCAAGATGCTCCCCCAGCAAGGGGAGGGAAGCAGACCCCAGCAGGTTCTGGGAGGTTCCCCAAAACATTAGTGGGGATGGGAGGCTGGGGATAGAAGCATTCCAAACTGAAGCCAGGAGAGGTGAGAATGGTATTTGGAAGAACTGGTTTTTAGCATGTCCTTTTCTCTCTTGCTGAGCAGGAAATCTGGAAGGAAGTGGAGAAAAAAGAAGCAACTTTAAATATATATATATCTATTATTTATTCATATATCATGTCATGTTCTAAGTGCTTTCTGGGCATTACTCATTAGTACTTGTTAAGCATGTACTCTGGAGCCTGTTTGCCTAAGTTTGAATCCCAGCTCTGTGGCTTACCAGCTGTGTGACTTTGTGCAGGTTACTTCATCCCTCTGTGCTTCAGTTTCTTTATCTGTAAATCTGGAGGTAAAAAAGGACCCATCTCAGACATACTTGTGAGGAGGAAATGAGTTAACCCAGGTTCAGTGCTTACAAGAGTGCTTGGCATTCGGTAAGGACACAATCAATACTGGCTAATATTAATTATTTTAATCTTCACAAAAACCGTCACTGCACTTTACCGGTGAAGAAACTGAAGCTCGGAGAAGTTAAGTAAATTCAGGTGGGAATCTGTGCCCTTGCTCCAACAGTGACAAGAGGCGGAGGGGCCGTGGTTGCCCAGCATGGCCTTCCCTCCATGGAGGGAAGCGGGGAGCGTCCCTGTCAGTGGGAACTTACTCTCTGAGCACCTTCAGCTATAGGTCTGTGGTGGGAAGAAAGAATGTGGGATGGGGTTGGGCCTCAGGAGGTCCAGTTTCTCTCTGGGATTTATGTCTTGGCCTCAGTTTGGCCTAAACGTCCTTTCCTATGGGGGCCAGGTGATGTGGAGCTGTAGGCTGGGACTACAGTGAGCTGGAGGCCTCTGTGTGTGGGAGTCAGAAGGTCGGGTCCTCACCCTGACTTCTTAGCTCAGGCCCTGCCCTCGGCCTTAGCTTTCCCATCTGTACAAAGAGGACCCCCAGCCCATGTCCTGGACTTCACAGCAGGTAGAAGGGGAGAATCTGAAAAGAGGGCCTCAAGCACATCTTCTCCCCAGATGGTATCCTTTTGTCCAATGGCTCCTCAGTAACTGTACTCCTAAATTTTCTGTGGGCAAGGGTGTATCTTCCCCCTCAGACTGGGAGTGCCCTATGGCAGGGAGGGGCTCCCCCTACTGATTGGGGTGCCCTGTGTAAGGAGTGTGTAGCCTCCAGCAGCCCCAGAGCTCCTGGGAGATAAGACCTGGCTGCTCATTCCTGTATCTTCCACCCCAGTTGTAGGTGGAAGACAGCAGGGGGTGGGCACCCTAAAATATTCACGCAGGCTCCCCCTCTGGGCTCCTATGCCAGCTCCACCAAGTGCTGACTCTTAGGAGGATATGCTGAGGTTGGCACTTTCTTACACAATAATCCTCGGAGCCAGTTCTTGATAGGGGTGGCGGCTGCAGTGTTGGTGTTTGTCCCTCACATGGCCCAGGGATCCTCACCTGTTCCCCAGTTTTCCCCTTCATTCTCCTGTCCCATATTTGAAGAGAAGCCAGGAGGCAAAGAGGAGGGAATTGGGAGAAATGAGGGCTCTCTGAGCAGTAATGAAAGGTGAAGGGGCCAAGAACCCTCCCCAGGGGAGTTCCCTCATCTGTAAAATGGGATTATCACGCCTGCCCCAGAGCACCAGATAAGAATGTTTAAGTGCTCTGGGGACTTGAAAATGTCAGGCAAGCTCAGGTCTCCAGTGCATAGCCTCCTGGGAGAACTGCTTTGCAGGCTCAGGTGGATGTATAAATTTTGGAGTTTGTTAAACCCACCATTCTCCTTTTCCATCCCTGGGGTCCCCTTCCTGAAACTTGATTACACCTGTCTCCACTGAGGGCTGTTCATTAGCTTCTCCCCTTCCTCCCTACAACCTCTGGGACTGAGACCCCTTTTCTCAGTCTTTATCTCCAGTTCCAATCCACACTGCAGCAGTCTCCTTGGTGACCTTGCTGGAAGGCCTGGGAAACAGACCCCTGGCTTCGGGGGCGGGGTGAGGGGGTGCTCCTCAGTATGTGAGCAGCATCAGCTTTCCAGCATCCTCCCCTGCGGTGGCCAGACACCCACTGGCTGCCCATGACCTTCAGGCCGTCCCGGGATCCTCTTTCATTTCTCCTCCACACTCCCCCCTACCCAGCCTCAGTCCTCCCTGCTCTGCTGCCAGCCTTCAGGGCCTGCTATCTCAGCGGCCCCGAGGGGGCATCAAGTGTGGGGGCGAGGGCCTGGCTCCTCCCTGGGGCCCAGGAGGAATCGACCAACTTCCCTTCCCTTCTCTGGCTCAGCAACCTGAGCCCCTCCTGTTAAACTGAAGGAGAGAGGTGTACAGCTGGGAAAGGGCCTGCAGAACTTGCTGGGTTCTGGGCAGCCTGAGGCCCAGGAAGCTTCACTGGGCTGGCCCTGAGGCTGGAAGGCGTTGGCCAGGGAGAAAAAATAGGCAGGTTTGAGATCTGGGTGCCTCACTCACCTCAGGCACAGAATTTAAGGGCTGCCAAAAAACAGTCACCAAGATAAATGATATTTTAATGCAATATTTAAAGAAATCAAAATTAATGCAAAAAATCCATGATTGTGGCAAGCAGAACAATGCCTCCCCCCAAAGATGTCTATGTTCTAATCCCGGGAATCTGTGAATATATTAGGTGACTTGGAAAAGGGGAATTAAGTTGCAGATGGAATTAAGGTTGCTAATCAGCTGACCTTAAAACAGGGAGAGTAGCTGGGATTATCCAGGTGGGTCCAAATGTAATCACAAGGGTCCTTAAAAGCAGCAGAAGAAAACAGAGGAGAAATGATTGAGGGCAGCAGGAGATGGACTCAGCCCGATGTTGCTGGCTTTGAAGGTAGAGGAAGGGGTCTGTGAGTCAAGGAAAGCAGGAGGCCTCCAGAAGCTAGAAAAGACAAGGAAATGGGTTATTTCCCAGAGCCTCCAAAAAGGAATGCGCCCTGATAATGCCTTGATTTTAGGCCAGTGAGATCCATGAGGAACTTCTGAATTACAGGACTGTAAAATAGTAAATTTAGGTTGGTTTGAAGCCACTAAGCTTGTAACAGCAGTAATAGAAAACTAATACAATGATGAACCAAATATCAAAATTTTCAATAAAGACAGGACCAGAGGAATCCAGGCTCCCGGTAGGGGGTCTGCAGCCCCTATTTCCCATGCCCACGAGGCCCTTGAACTGCAGGTGAGAACATGGAGGAACAATGGAAGTTCCTGGGAGTCACTGATGGGGAACTGTGTAGTCTTGGGGTGGGAAGCAGGAGCAGGAGGGACTGGAAAGAGGAGAAAAGAGTTGGGAAGAGGAATGAGGGACAAAAGAACTTTGAGGTGCAGCTAGAAATTGGCACAGAAGAGGGACCCAGGGAGTTAGGGCTGGAAGCAGAGCTCAGAGATTAGACGGTTCACGGACATTCTGTGTTTGGCCAGCATGTTAGTAATATATTAAAATTTTCAATTAATTAATGTTTTAAAATCAGACTAATGCAAGCACATAATTTAAAAAGTCAAATACTGAAAGCCTTAAAACAGCCCTTTCTGAGCTGGCCTTTTCCACCCTGCAGTCCTGTTCCTCCAAGGCAGCCACTTTTTAAAGTTTTAGTTTGTTTTTGTTTTTTCTAGTATTTGCTTTCAGATTTCTAAATAAAGCATGCTTATTTTCCTGTTTATTTTTCTGTTTTGGGTATTAACTATTCACTTCACACCATGGAAGTTTATTATACCCCACCTTCTGCTTTTTCTCCCTCATTAGAGTTTTATTACTTTTTTATAAAGTAATATTCCATGTTTACTTTGTTTAGATTATGTAAGCATTACTCATGGATGAACCAAATAGTGGACTTTGATTACATTTTCTATATCGTATTACTCCCTTCCCCTGACAGAGTTAATTACTGCCTCTATTTAAAAATTTTTTTTAGTCAATCACTAACTCAATAGAATTCTTTGATATTTTTAAACACGTAAGGCAACCTAGCCATTTCTTCTTCTTTTTGATGACATCTTTCCTGGATCCCTCTGTCTCCCACTGCAATCTGGGTAGGTTCCTCTCTAGGACTGCTGCTGCCCAGCTCTCACCCTGGGGCTCCCTTAACCCTCATCCTACAAATGTTCCCTGCCTTTCTCCCATGTTGCATCCCTTCTATCCTGGATCAGAAGTTTTTCTCTTTCTTGATTGACTTCCTTTAATAGTGGAGCATATCTTCCAAGAGCTTTCAGAGGAAGAGTCTATAGAATATACATATTTTGAGACTTTGCACGTCTGAAAATGTCTTTATTCTACTCTCCTTTTGGTGGATAGTTTTTTTCTGATATATAATTCTAGATAGAAAACCATGTCCCTCAAAATTTAGAAGGCATTTATCTATTATCTTCTAGCTTCTATTGTTATGGATGAAAAATCCAAGTCCATTCTGAATCCCTTTTTCTTTCTAAGTGATCTATTTTTTCTCTCTGGAAACTTTTAAGAGATCTTTTTTTTCACTAGTGTTTTGAAATTTCATCATGATGTGGCTTTATAGGAATCTTTTTCCAGTCATTGTTCTGGGTTATTTCAAGCATGTCTCTTAATGTTGGGAAATTTTCTTGTATTATTTGTTTTTCCCCCTTCATTAGACTTATGTTGGAACTTCTGGACTGATTGTTGAATTTTCTTAGTTTTTCTCTCTCATTTCCCACTACTGTTTTTTGTTGTACTTTATGGGAGATTTCTACGACTTTATCTTTCAACTCTTTTACTGAATTTCAACAATTATCCTTTTAAATTATTTTTCATTTTCAAGAGCACTTGTTTCCTGGATGTTTCCTTTTTATAGCATTTTATTTTGATTTCATGGGCACAACACAGTTTCATCTCTCTGGAAATAATTACTGTATTACTTTTTATTTTGTAAGTTTTCATCTGCTCCCTGCATGGTTCCTCTGATTGCCTGCCTTTCTGTTTGTTGGTTTTGGTTTCTGTCTTTCAGGTTAGAGACTTTCCATACAATGTTTTAATCAGGCTGTCTATTCATACTTACAAGTGGGTTACTAGGAAATCAGCGGAAAGCTCCATGGTCCTCATGGAAGGCTCATCAGATGGGGACATAGACGCTTCATTGGGGGGTGTCCAGTGTCAGTATATGTGAACTTTTTTCTTACACCAGTCACTTTCTTTAGTGAGATCTTCTCCAATTTTCCACCTCGGGGCCTACACCTGACTGCCAGCATGCTGAGAACTGAGCATGGGAAGACAGCTGGCAATCCCTCTGTCCAGAGTACAGACTTTGGCTTTAGCACCTTTTCCAGTAAAGTACCTGTAGTGGGTTAAATGACGGCCCCCCCAAAGAAACATCCACATTGTAATTCCCAGAACCTGTGAATAGTGTCTTATTTGTAATTAACCAATTAAGATGTAATTAAATTAAGTATCTAGAGATGAGATCATCCTACATTCAATGACTAATGTCCTTACAAAAGACACACAGAGGAGAGAAGACCATGAAGGTGGAGGCAGATATGGGAGTGATGTGGCCACAAGCCAAGGAATGCCAAGAGCCACAGGAGCTGCAAGAGACAAGGAATGGAATCTCTCTTAGAGCCTTGGAGGGAGTGCAGCCCTGCCTATACCTCAGTTTTGGACGTCTGGTCTCTGGAACTGTGAGAGAGTAAGTTTCTGTTGTTTAAAGCCACTCAGTTGTGGTGATATGTTATGGCAGCTGTGTCAGTTTGGATATATTATGTCCCCCAAAAGCCATGTTCTTTAATGCACTCTTGTGAGGGCAGATGTTAATCTTTTGAGTGTTCCCCTGGAGATGTGACTCAATCATCTGTGGGCAAGACCTTTGATTAAATTGTTTCCATGGAGATATGGATCCTGCCCATTCAGGGAGGGTCTTAATTAAATCACCAGAGTCCTAGAAGAGAGCTCACAGACAGGAGGAGCTCAGAGACACTGGGAGAGACTTTTGGAGAGACATTTGCTGACACTTGAAGATGCTTGGAGATGTTTGGAGATGCTAGCCCAGAGTTTGCTCCAGATAAGCTAAGAGAGGACCTTGAGCTTAAATGCACAGGAGCTGAAGAAGCTATGAGAGACTAGCCCAGAGACATTTTGGAGAAGGCCATTTTGAAATGCAAACCAGGGTGCTAACATGACCACAGACATAGGGGACTGGTGGTTTGATGGGTTGAGCCCTCTACCATAAGTTTTACCCTTGGGAAGACGGTTGCTGCAAAGGAGAGGCTAGGCCTCCCTATATTTTTGCCTAAGAATCTCCTCCTGAATGCCTCTTTGTTGCTCAGATGTGGCCCTCTCTCTCTGGCTAAGCCAACTTGAAAGGTGAAATCACTGCCCTCCCCCCTACGTGGGACCAGACACCCAGGGGAGTGAATCTCCCTGGCAACGTGGAATATGACTCCCGGAGAGGAATGTAGACCCGGCATCGTGGGATGGAGAACATCTTCTTGACCAAAAGGGGGATGTGAAAGGAAATGAAATAAGCTTCAGTGGCAGAGAGATTCCAAAACGAGCCGAGAGATCACTCTGGTGGGCACTCTTACGCACACTTTAGACAACCTTTTTTAGGTTCTAAAGAATTGGGGTAGCTGGTGGTGGATACCTGAAACTATTAAACTACAACCCAGAACCCATGAATCTCAAAGACAGTTGTATAAAAATGTAGCTTATGAGGGGTGACAATGGGATTGGGAATGCCATAAGGACCAAACTCCACTTTGTCTAGTTTATGGATGGATGTGTAGAAAAGTAGGGGAAGGAAACAAACAGACAAAGGTACCCAGTGTTCTTTTTTACTTCAATTGCTCTTTTTCACTCTAATTATTATTCTTGTTATTTTTGTGTGTGTGCTAATGAAGGTGTCAGGGATTGATTTAGGTGATGAATGTACAACTATGTAATGGTACTGTAAACAATCGAAAGTACAATTTGTTTTGTATGACTGAGTGGTATGTGAATATATCTCAATAAAATGATGATTTAAAAAAAAAAAAAAAAAAAAAAAAGAAAGAAATGCAAACCAGGAGCAAAGGAGCAGCAGACGCTGGCCACGTGCCTTCCCAGCTGACAGAGGTATTCTAGATGCCATCTGCCATTCTTCAGTAAAAGTATCCTCTTGTTGATGCCTTAGTTTGGGCACCTTTATGGCCTCAGAACTATAAATTTGTGACCTAATAAATCCCCTTTATAAAAGCCAATCCATTTTGGGTACTTTGCATAATGGCAGCTCTAGCAAACCAGAACAGCAGCCCTATGAAACTAAGACGGAGCTTCACCTCCAGCTGGCCCGGTGTCTGTGAGGCCAGAATCCCTTTGGTTTAAACTCTTCTGGGAATTAAACTTCTCCTGCGGTGGAGGCAGGGTAATTGGCTGAGTTCTGAGATTAGATCCGAGAGCTTTATAGTTTCTGCTAAAGACTTAACTAGTATTCAGTTTTCAGCCTCATCCCTCACTTCCACCTTCAGAGTTAACTGCCATCATCAGTGCTTGAGCCTGGCTGAGGTTCTATGGATGAATTGTCTGATTCCTCATTGGCACCCCTTCCCCCCAACTCGTGGGCCTAAGATTCTGCTTCTTTACAGTAAAAATCCATTACCACCCAGCCATCTGCTACCCAGCTTCCAGAATCTTGATGACATCTATTATCTGCTGTCAATTCTTCCTTTCTTTCTTTTCATCAATTTATGCCTTTAAAAATATTTTTACCTGTCATTTAATAATATTTCAGGAAGGAGCAGAAATAAATGAATATATTCAGTTGCTCTGTTTAATCAGAAGATTCATATTCTTAATCTTGATTATTTGAGTTTGTTTGTTGTAAGGAAGGTCATGCACTCTACAGTTGCCACAGGCCTCACCACTCCCTGCAGTGTTACACCTGGTCTGATTTGCACATTTGTTTTCCACCTGGCTTTCTCCTGCAGGCATCTACATGTGTCATCACTGCTCCAGGTACCCTTCAGAGATCAGAATTCCAGAGAACCACAGTGAAGAGGGTATTTGGCAGTACAGATTGTATTAGAGAGTTGGAGCAAGAGAGGGGGAATCAAGGATGACTTGTGTTGGTTTTGTTGAACTTCCAATTCCTTGGCTGTCCAACATGTTTTCTCTTGCTTTTTTCCCTGCCTCAGTTTTCACATTTGGATAATGGGCACAATCTTTTGTGCCCAGTGGAGTGAGTTTGGCATGATGAGATAAGACATAAGGAGCCTCAACAGAAGAAAAGCAGGGCTTTGCTACTTTCCCTGTCATCTGTAAGGGTTGTATGCTATCTGGATTGGCATTGAATTGTACTGTTCAGATACATCTGCTCCTCTCTCAAAACTAGGAGGCTATGATTTGGGAGTCCTGGTTTTGGAATTAGCACTCCCCAGCTGGGAGACCTGAACACTACACTCTCTGTTCCTCAGCAGGTTCCAGCCTCCAATAATGGAGGGCATAGGGGTCTATGGAGGGTACAGGGGGCTATGGAAGAGATAAAATGCAGAAGAGGGATTCTGGGAGGAGCTAGAGATGCAGAGATGGCTGAGGCCACAGTCACCTGACTCTGTCGGGGCTTTGTAGGGAATGCTGGGCAGTTGCTGCATGTGGGGAAGGGGAGCTGGAGGTAGACCTGGCTACAGTTGTCCAGTGAGGGCCAACTAAGTATTTGGCAAAAGACTCACCCCCTCCTTCCTCTCTCCTCTCTTCCCTCCTCCCTATAGCCCCCAGGGGCTCCAGCCCAGCCCTCCCCCAGGGTAGGGGTACTGACCAGTGGGAGTTGTTGGTTGGATTGAGTTGAAGCTCTGTTGTCCCAGGCTGGGACTGAAGGGAACAGGGTCCAGTAATACAGGCCACATCTACCCTCTCCAAAAGGTCGGCCAGGAGCAGCCCCACCGCCTCACTCGCCAAGGCTGGTTCTGGGGAGGGGGTCTGAGGGGAATACAGAACCTGATGGTCCCAAGGCCCTGCCACCTCTCCCCCTTTCATCCCTCTTCCCTCCACCTCTCCCCTGCCCATCCCTCTGTTATTCCCCAGGAAGCTGTGGACACAATCAGCAACTTTTTTTTTTTTTTTAATAAGAAGGCACTTTAGTTCTTTTACAGAGGAGGTTGAGGCCCATTAAGACACAAATTAAATCTTTGTGCGAACAGAGTGTGGATTCCCTGGGTGAGGAAGGCCCCTCACTGGCACTGCTGCCCCCAGCCCGAGGTTTCCATGGGCCTTGGGCTCCGCCTCCCTCCCTCTCTCCCTCCAGAATTCAAGTGCATCTTAGCAACTAGCGGGAAAAGTAATCAGTCTTTGCATTAAGTAGGTTATAAGGCTGGGATATAGAATGAGGTGGGAGGAGAGAGAAAAAAGCAGATGAAGGATTGGGCGGGTAGAGGAAGGGAATGGACGGGCACTGCCAGACACTATGTATTATTTCATTTAACCCTCTCACCAAGTGAAGGAGGGAATTATTATGCTAACCGCCATTTTACAGATAGGGAAAACTGAGGCCTGGAGAAGTTAACTGACATGACCAAGGTCACGCTGCTAATGTCAGCTGGGACTTGACTCTCATTTCAGAGGACAGGGGAGGAGAAAAGGAGGAGAGAGAGACACACACACCTGTTCCCTTCCCTCCATTCCTTCCACTTACCCCACTGCAGCATTTCTCTGCAGCTTGATCAGGAGGCAGAAGTCCTTCTAACCGCATTTCCCCAAGATCACTCGGTGACTCTTTGGGATCTCACAGAGAAGGGGTGCTTTATTTGGGCTGGGGGCACCAGAGCATGGGGATGGGTGGGCCCAGGAGAGGGTCTATTAGCCAGCAGTTCTGCCCCATCAACCCCTTGGGAGCTGTGTCAGGCCCTGGGGAGCCGGGCCTGGATTTGGGCCAAGGGGGAGGGTTGGGGATTGAAAAGCCCTTGGGCCTGGCAGGCTTTACAGTTAGGGAGTGGGAGCTGGTGGGCGGTTTGGGGTGGGGGGTGTAGGGAGGGGAGAGAAAGCACTGGGATCCCTTTGCCTTCCTCATACTTGTGCTGGTGCTGACCCGTCACTCATTCGCTCATTCAACAAATGTTTACGCGGCTCCTGCCATGTGGCTGGTGGGGGGTTAAGTGCTGCAGTCACAGTTAAGGAGCAATAAGAATGAGAATAATGTCATATTTCATCTTTCTAAGAAATGCATTTTCCCCACAACTTTAACAGTTCTGGAATCAGGATGAGTCTTACAAGCAGTGCATTTTACAGTTATTTTCAGTGTTTCATTATTCTTAGAGGCCCATAAAGTAATGGTGTGTCCAAACCAGGACAGCTTTAGATTTGATGAAATTTGGTAATAGCTCTGCTTGTAGTGCCAGGCACATGTGTTAACACATTAGGTCCTCACAACCACCCTGAGGTAAGAATTATTACTGACCCCATTTTAGAGATGGGGAAACTGAGGCACTGAAAGGCAAATTCACATCTCTGTCTTCAAGAACTTGACAGCCCTCTGGGGTGGGTGTTAGCCTGGCTTGTAACCACAGTAGGGCTGTGTACAGAGCAACAAAAGGAAAGCAGGAGAGGGAGCACAGCCTGGAAACCTCCCACCCAGAGCTGGCTGTGGGGGCCCTCCCAGGCCTGCCCCTCTGGCTGACTCGACCCTTCCACTCCTCGCCCTGCCTCCCCTCTGCCGTTCCCATTTCCTCTGTGTGCATGTCCAGTGATCAGTCATGGAAGCAGCTGCCACTCCTGTCAGCCCCACAGCTGTCAGCTCAGCCCAGGCCACACAGAGGGGAGGATGAGATGGGATGGGGGGCAGCGAGAAGAGGGAGGGGAGTCACATGCAACCAGAGAGCTGGAAGTGGAACTCCTCGTTGCCAGGTAGACCCCAGTAAGTTGTTTTCGGCCCTCGCAGGAGTAAACTCAGGGTTTCTCAGGGTTTGCATCTCTCTCTCTCTCTCTCTCTCTCTCTCTCTCTCTCTCTCTCTCTCTCTCTATCTCTCTCTCTCTCTCTGTCTCTGTCAAAGGCTGGAGGCACCTGCTGATAGGGAAGGTTTTCAGTAGGGAACAGGAAAGGGGAAAGAAATAATCAGAAATAACCAGAAATACCCCTCTTACTATCCACCTGCCAAAGCAGACTAAAAGACAATTTGAGAGGCAGAGGGCCTGGCATGTCACTTATCTCTTCACCAAACTTGTGACTCTGAGCAAATCTCTATGCTTCTCTAGGCCTCAGTTTCTCCATCTGGACAGTGGGATTAATTCTCCATAAGGAGACCCCAATGGGGTGGGGTGGGGGGCTAAGAAATGCTGATTCTCCAGGCTTCAGCAGCCCTTTGATCCCCCTGCCCCCACCCTGTGACCTCTCTCTCCCTGTTTTATCACCCTCCCACCCCCCTTTCAGTAATTCCCTCTTCCCAGCCCGACTCTGCCAAGTGTTGGGAAATAAAGACCTCACCTGCCAAGAGGAGCTGGGAGGGATGCCGTGGGCCCTGCCAGCAGCCTGGAGCTGTCAGGCTGACTCCTTCTCTTTGCCGGCACTGGAGGTAATTAATCAATCAATCCACCCAGGGAGGCTCACAGCAACCATTGCAGCGTCTCCTGGACACAGCACAGCAGACAGAGATAGCAGCAACTCCAGCTGGGTTAGGGCCTGGGGAGGCCCTGCCAACCATGCCAGGTGGATCTGGGGCCCTGCGATCTGAGAGGGGGCTGTGGGAGGAGCAGGAAGGGTGGTTCATCTGCCCAAGCCTGTGGTATCTTTTACTTGTTCATTCAACACACAGTATTGGGCCCCTATTGTGAGTCTTAGGACAGGTTCCCTGGAAGCAGAGCTTGGGACAAGGATTTGGGCACATGTAGCTCATTGATGGGTAGCTTGGTCTTTAGCAACATCTTGTAGAGGAAGGAAGGAAACAGGCAGGAATGAGGAAGGAGCTGAGCCAAAGTTTAGCCTTGGCATGATCCACAGGGGCTCTGGAGCATAAACCACACCTCTCCCTTTGAGAGGAGGGCCAGCCCTTTTTACCCCCTTCTCAATCAGTCATTGGCTGTGGGCTCTGGAGGGCTGGGTGCTTCCCATCAGCAAAGAGTGATACGTAGCAAGAAGGCAGCTGGGAGGCATTAGCAGAAATACCCAGAGAAGCTGAAAGATGGGTTCACCTGCCTTGTAAAAGGGGTTTGGGTGGTTCTACTACACCAAAGGTTCTATACACCAGCAGTATCAGCATCATCTGGGAAATGAAAATGTTCAAGTCCCACGTTAGACATCCTGAATTCAGAAACTCTGGGGATGGGGTCCAGCAAGCTCTGTGATTCTGATGCCTGCTCATGTTTGTGAATGGTATACTTTAGGGAACAGGGGTGAGCAATACAGACATGGCCCCAGCGTTCTCAGGACATAAAGTCATGTTGCCATACTGGCAGGGTGCATGTGGGTCTGTTTGTGGGCTTGTGGACCCAGGTCTGTGGCTGGCAGTTTAGCCAGTTTGACCAGGGTTCCCCAACAGTGGTGCTTCCCCCAAACATCCCCCCAAAGACTTTCATTTTCATGTAACTGGCCAGAGCCCAGTTCCACTCCAGGCTCAGGGTCTTGCTGTAGTAAACAATTCAAGGATGACAAAGGCCAGTAGCAGTAAGCAGTGAAATTTACTGAACAGATAGTACACACTAGAGAAATTAGCGTGGGCATGTTTGAGAGAGAGAGATGCAACTCCAGTTGATTTGTGTTTGAGGTTTTATATGCTGGCTTATTGCTATGCTATAAACTAAAGCTGGGCATAGAAATTCCCCACGCCCCGTCTTTACCCTGCCCCTCCCTATTTCCTTTCTCTGGTTGTTTTGACAGCTGTCAAGGAACAGGGTCAGGCTAATTGGGAAAATGGAGCAACATGTGTTTTCAGGATATTCTTGCCTTGCAGTGAAGTGGTCTTCTAGCCTTCTTGCGAGTTTGATGTTATCTTATACCTCCAGCTCTGCACCTGGGCTCTGGGTGTCTCACTGCTTCGGTTGACCTATCTAGCCTCAAATCCCCCCAAAAGAATTGTACATCCTTAATCTTAAGGGAAACTGAGGGGCGAAGGCCCATTTTCTGTAACTGCTTCCAGCTTACCAGGGGTGGTAGCCCCTACCTTCCAGGGTGTAAAACTCTGTTTTCCAGCTTAACCGAAGCTGGGATGGGCTAGTTGTAAGCCAGAAGGATCTGGTACTTGTGGGTGAGCATCAGCTTAGTATGAAACACTTGTAATCCATTAGAAATGAATTTGACCAACAGATTAAACATGCATGGGCCAAATAAGAGGAGGAGTTTACAACAAGCAGCTGTGTATGGCCCTGGGTATAGGGTTGGACAATCGGAGGGGTGGCCCTTGCTGGGAGAGTGGATGCAGAGAGATGGTTGTTTGCAAAAGTTTGGCTTTGAGTTACTAGTTTTCATTATAATTTGGCTTTCTACAGCTCCTGCTGTTCCCTGGGTATCTGAAGCCTCCAGATACCTTCCTAATCTGATGCCAAGGAAGGCAGGCCTGGTCAAATATAGTCTTTAAAGGAAGGGTATGAGACCTAGAGTTTAGGGAGGACATTATAATAATATATACAGAAGTAGGGAGTTCACCAAGAGATTCTCTGGGTCCCCTTCCTTTCATGTAAATGGGAAACTTGGCAAGCGGAGACAGAGAGACTGATGACAACAAGGGACCCTGAATGGGAGGAATGGGGCCCCCTTTTGGCTGCTCTAAAGCTGACCAGAGTATGGGCAGAATGTGGGGGAATTCGACCAATGGAGATTCTAGTTTGCTTTTATTAAGAGCGTGGAACTCCGTTAGGTTGAGATGGAGCTTGGGGATAAGTGCTGCTCTCCCCCAATAGGTAATATTGGCTGCCAAGCCATTGTGGACATAGAATGATTTGGACATAGCCAGCAGTGAGAGAGGTTGAGGTGATCGGCAGTGTAGTTTGATAGACCCTTTAGGGGATGCTCAGTTAGGGCTGGGGTGGTAAAGAGCATGGTCATGCTGAGGAGGAGAAGAGAAAGCATTGTACTTAGCTTTGTTTCTTAAATAGAAACTTCAATCCTTCTAAAGGCTGGCACTCATAGCTATTGTCTTGGTGTGAAGAGTTCACCAGCTCCTGACAAGTAAGATTAACTCTGGATAAATGAACCCAGCAAGGAATCCTGCTGACCTTGACCACTGTGGGACTGAAAGAATTATAGAGAAAGGTCCCTTCCACTTGGGTTCAAGCTGGGAGCCTGGCTGGGTTTAGGGTGCTACAGACCTGGATTTGGACGTGCTGTATCTAATAGTTGAGCCTGGTATTTTAGGAGCCTGTTGTTGGATAGCCACTGATGTTCTCTTGCCTTGAGAATGTCACTAACCTGGTGAGGTGTATACACTACTAGAGCTTGTCCCCATGTTAGCTTGGTAGCTTGTTCTCTTAGTAAGGCAGTGGCTCCTACTGCTCAGAGACAAGGTGGCATCCCTGGGCTGTGGCATCCAATGGCTTAGAAAAGTATGCTACTAGTTGGGGAATATTTCCAAGCTTTTGTACTAAGACTCCTAATGCTACTCCTTTCTTTTCAGTAGCCTATAGGTAAACATGCTTATTTAAATTTGGCAGGCCCAGGGCAGTTGGGCAAGAGTAAGAGAGTTCTTGAGGGAGGTAAAGGCAGCAGCCTGCTCTGCTCCCCACTCAAAGGGGCATTATCCAGCCCCCCCCCACCAGTGGATTCATAGAAATGCTGTGCTATTTCTCCAAATAGGGGTATCCAAATTATGCAGTACCCTGCCATCCCTAGGAAGGTTCTTAACTGTCTCTTAGTATTGGGTGGTGGCACCAAGAGTATAGTCTGAATTATCTCGGAAGACAAAGAGCATTCCCCAAAGACACAAACACTTGGACTCTGCAGTCAGAAGCAAAGGGAGGAGAGAGGGACAGAAAGAAGAGAGAATGTGCCCAAAATGGGGAAGGAAGGGGAAGGACTTAGGTGGGGAATTCATGGTGAGCAGCCCACTCAGTCGGGAGGAAGACAGAAGCCAATAAGAGTGATAAGAATAAGGAGGATGGCAGCCAGGAAAATAGAGATAAGAAGAAAAGACCAAGCAGAGAGGCAAGACTCAGTGTCGAGGGACATGACTTACAAAGCTCAGATCCCAGTGCCTTACAACAGAAAGCATCACTCCTGGCTGGCTCGCCAAAAAGATGTAACTGGCGCTCTGCCGATGCTGGAGCCAAGCTCTGCTCCAGGCTAGGGGTCTTGCCACAGGAAAGAATTCAAGAATGAAAAAGGCCAGTAGAAGCAAGCAGTGATGTTTATTGACCAGATAGAACATGCTAGAGTAATTAGTGCAGGCATGCTTGAGAGAGATGCACCTCTAGTTGATTTGTGTTTGGGTTTTTATACTCTGGCTTGTTGTTATACCGTGAGCTAAAGCTAGGCATGAAAAATCCCCACTCCCCCTCTCTTTACCCTGCCCCTCCCTAGTTCCTTCCTCTGAGTTATTTTAACAACTGCCAAGGAACACGGTCAGGCTAACGGAAGAAATAGGGCAACACGTTTTTTCAGGAACTTCTTACCTTGCATTGAAGTGGTCTTCTAGCTTAGTTGTGAGTTTTGATGTTATCTCAGACCTCTGGCTCTGCAGCTAGCCCCGGGGTGTCTCACTGCCTCGGTTTACCTGTCTAGCCTGCCTCCCTCACAGTCATCCATAGCCCAAGACCCCATCTCATTATACCCATTTTACAGTTCCCTCCCTTCATCTCTCCACCATGGCACCACTGCCAGGGGAGGGCATTCATAGTCAACCAACATGTATTGAGTACCTCTGGGTTCTTTGTCATAAGCCATTTTTTACCCTCCCTCCAGCTCCTACATTACAGATATTAGCATTCCCCACCTTATGGCTGAGGAAAACATGTCTCAGAGTAACTTGCCTAAAGTGTTGCTGTTAGCAGGAAGCAAACTGGAGACTTTTGACTCCAAGCTCAGCAAGTATTTTGCTATAAACAACTTTTGTAGATGCCAGAATAGTGGTTACCTTGGGGGTGGGGGTCAGACAGGGGCACACAGGAGTCTTCTGGGTATTGGAAGTTTCCTTATTTTGGTCTGGGTGGTGGTTGCACACATGTAAACACAGATAAAAAGTCACAGTTTTACATTAAGATTTATACATTTTATTGTATGCCAACTTTACGTCATCTTAAAAATGCAAATACAAAACCCTTGAAAATCTAGTTTTGGGATGCTCCATGGAGTCCTGAGGCCCTAGAGGATAAACGGCTGCCCTTTCATAGCACTGACTAAGGACTAACCTCCTGAATTATTGGGAGGAATTTTAGAATTCTTCTCAATTGAAGGGAAACTATCTGTTTTGTTTTGCTAAAGCTGCTGGAATGCAATTTACCAGAAATGGATTGGCCTTTTCAATGATGGATTTATTAGGTTGCAAATTTACAGTTCTAAGGTCATGAAAATGTGCAAATGAAGGCATCAAGTGGAAGGTACCTTCTCTGAGGAAAGGCTGATGGTATCTGGGGTTCCTCTGTCACATGGAAAGGCACATGCCTGGCTCTGCTGAACCTGCTCTACCGGGTTTAGCGTCTGGTTTCAGTGGCTTTCTCCAAAATGTCTCTGGGCTTTTGTCTCAGCTCTTGTGGGTCCTTGCTTGTGTTTCCTGGGGCATTTCTGTCTCTCTTAAAGGACTCCAGTAAAGGATTAAGACCTACCTTGAATGGGCGGGGTCACATCTCCATGGAAATAATCTAATCAAAAGGTCCCACCCACAATAGGTCTGCTCCCCCAAGAATGGATTAAGGGAACATAGTCTTTTCTGGGGTACATAACTGATTTAAAACAGCACATTATCCTTGCTAGGTGGTTTCCAACCTGTGTTTAAACACCTTCTAGCAATGCATGATAATGTTGGATTTTTAGAAGATGCAGAGAAGCCAAAGAAGAATATCTGTCTTTCTTTGCCTCACCCTATTAGAAAGTCCACTGTATTAAGCCCAGAACCCTGCCCTTTGGTCCCCTAAGGTCCCTCGCTGAAGGGCCATGGAGAATGAGTGACACCTTATACAGGACAGCTCTGCAGGTTTTTGAGGACACTGACTGTCCTCATCCCTGCCCTTAGCCCCAGTTTTCTCTTTTGCTGTTTAAACACAGCCATTGTCTTCCACAGTTTCTCAAAGACAGGTCCCTGGTTCCTGTCTGAGCTGGTGGTATTTTGTCTGCATCCCTTTACAGGGTCCAGAACTGAGTGACAGCCAGCTGATCCTGCCTGCCAGAGAAGGGCAGCTATGTCTAAGCATCCACTGATTGCCTTGTGTGGCCTTGGGGCCTGGTGTCACAACAGGGCACTGCCCTATCCTTCATTCATGTATAATTTGATGACTATTTCTGGAAGCTCTGCTATGCCAGGCCCTGAGGTAGGCCCTGGGGACCCAGAGACAAACAGGACAGCCTTTGCCCTCAGGGAGCGTGCACCATCTGCTCACAGAGTCGTGCCTGTAAACTAATAACTCCCACCCCATCCTCTTCCCAGGAAGCTAGCTTTTAGCCCCAGTCGCAGGGCCTTCCACAAATCAACTCAATTTTATCTTATTACATTTGCTCCACTTGGCCATTCTGCCAAAATCATTTTGGATCTTGCTTCTGTCATGCCCTGTCCTCCTCCCTGCAAGCTTCGAGTCATCAGTGAATGTGATAAGCCTGCTTGTTATGTCTTCATTGCAGTCCCTGGTAACAATGTTTGACTGCCCAGGCTGGGGACAGAGCCCGGAGACACTAGGAGTTTCCCTGCGGGTGGACACAGATTCCTTAACCAGCACCCTTTGGGGATGGTGGTTCAATCCACCTAATTACATGCTCACCCAGACGTATTCGTCCATCTTGTTCACAAGAGACCTTGTCACATCCAGCAGTGAAGATACGCCATGTCTGACACATTTTCTTTTCTCTTCTACCAACCCTGCCAAGAAAAGAAGAGCAGATTCTGCTTGCTAGCCACTGACTCCACACTTTTTTTTAAAAAAGCTCTTTACTGAAGAATAGCGTGCATTCATAAAAGGGCCCACATCAGTGACTCACCAGGTAATCAGCACCCAGATCAAGCAACAGAAAATACCAACCCCAAGATTCCCCTCATTTCTCTTCCTAGGCACCCTCTCCCCCCAAAAAAGTCACCCTTTTGTGATTGCCATGAGCTTTGCCCATTTCTGAACTTTGTATAAATGGAATCAAACAGCATGTATTCTTTTGTGTCTAGTTTCTTTTGCTCGGCATTATGTGTGAGATTTTTCTGTGTTGAGTGTGGTTGTAGATACTCATTCTTGTGGCTGCATCATATTCCATTATAATTATAATATAGCACAATTTATTTATCCATTCTACTGTTGGTGATTTGAGTGGATCCCAGTTTGGAGCTATTACGAATAGCACGGCTATGAATATTCTGCTATTTATAATTTGGTGTGTGTATGGATTGATTTTGGTTGAGTCTATACCTAGGAGTGGAATCGCTGGGTCATGGTGTGTATGCATATGTTCAACTTTAGTAGATGTTGCCAAACAGTCTTAGAAAGTTGTTGTACCATTTTTATTCCCACCAGCAATACAGGAACTTTCTCACCAACATTTGGTATTGTTGGTCTTTCTAATTTTGTCCCTGCTGTGGGTGTGAAGTGGCATCTCACTGAATTTGCCTTTCCCTGATGACTAATGATGTGGAGCACCCTTATGAGTGCTTATCGGCTTTTTGGATGGCCTCCTTTGTGAAGCATCTGTTCAAAATGTTTGCTCATTTTTCTATTGGGTTGTCTGCCTTTTTTTCTTACTGATTTGTAGTAGTTTCTTTTTATATTCTGGACGTGCACTGACTCTGCTCTTAGCCTCAGCCAATTATTTTTGCAAATGAGCACATTGAGTCCTAGGAGGCAGCTGGGGGAGAATGAGCATCCCTTTCCTGGAGTAGCTGCATCACAGAGGGGCTGGCGTTTCCAGTTGTCATGGTTTGCAATGAGGCTACCATCTTGTTCTTGAAAAGGGGTGGAAGCGTGTGTTTGTGTGTGGTTGTGAGGCTGTGCGGAAGATGAAATGATCCAGAAAAGACTTGTTGAGGGGAACGAGGCAGCCTTGGTGGGGTAGGATGGCAAGAGAGGGCATCGTAGTGTCGCAAAGTCCTAGTTGTTGAGATTAGTTGTTGAGGTTAGCTCAGGCACTGGCCTCATCACTTCTGGATATGTGATTTTGCACAAGTCACTTAGCCTTTCTGAGCATCTATTCTCTGAGAAAAAAAAAAGATACTAATACCCATTTCACAGGGTTTTCTGAGATTAAATAAGAATATAGAAAAATGTAACATTCTACACATATGCCATATGTCTCAGAGTTGGGAAGACCCTTCAAGTCTGGCTTAATATAGTAGCTTCTCAATAAATATGCATTCTTGAGTGCCTAATGTATACCAGGGAGGGAGTCTAGTGGTAAAGAGACTCTGATGTTGAATTGTTTGGGTTTATATTCTAGTTCCACAACTTACTAGCTGTGTGTCTATAGGCGAGTCAGTTAGCATCTTTGTCCTTCAGTTTCCTTATCTGTAAAATAGGGATGGGATATACTTGTCTCAGTTTGCCAGAACTGCTATAAAAATACCATAGACTGGGTGACTTAAACAGAAGGAGTTTTGGAAGCTAGAAGTCCAAAATCAAGGTGTTGGCAGGACCGTGCTTTCTGTGAAGTCAGTGGTGTTCTGATGCTGCCTTGCTGGCGATCCATGACTCAGTCTCTGCCTCTGTCACACAGCCACTTGCTTCCCTGTTTGTCTCCGACTGTGTCCAAATTTCCTCTTCTTATAAGGACTCCAGTCACATTGGATTAAGGCCCATCCTGATTCAGTTTGGCCTCATCTTAACTAACACCACCTTCAAAGATCCTATTTACAAGTTCACGTCCACAGGATCTGGACTTGAACATGTCTTTATGGGGAACACAATTCAATTTATAACCTCACCACATAGGGTTGATGTATAAATTAAATGAGATAATTTATGTAAAGACCTATTCCAGGCTCAGAGAAGATACACAAATGTTAACTATTACTGTTATTTTCAGGAACTTACATATATCGTCTCTCATTTTCACTCTAATAAAGCAGAGTTTGTGTCATCATCTCCATTTTGCAGGTGAGGAGAAGTTAAGTGAATTGTCAAGTTCACATGACCTGTAAGTATCAGAGCTGGGATTTGAACCCAGGCCTCTCTGGGGATGTTGTCGTCCAATGCATCTAATTGTACTGCCATGCAGTTCATAATCGCCCATCTTATTCCAAAGGCCATCAGGAAAGCCTTTGCCAAATGTTTCCTCGGATTTTTGGCATGGGAGGAAGGGACAAGTGAGACCTGAGCTCCTGGGTGCAGCTGCAGGGTGGGTTGGACATTTTTGGCCTTGGCATGCAGGGAGAGGCTGATGGAGTGAAGCTGGCAAGTCCATGAGCTCTGAGCTACAGGTCTGTCAGTGCTGGGAGCCCCACGTAGTGGGCTCTCTGGAGCCCCAGGCCCGGCAGCCGGGGATGGCACTGGAGCATTCTGTAATGAGCCTGCCACACAGCTGGACAGAGACTTATGACTTCTGGTGGCTGGGCCACCTCCTCCCACTTGTCCTCCCTGGTTATTTATCACATTTGTCCCTCTGGAGAGGCAGGGCCATCGCTTACACTGTCCAGAACAGGAAATGGAATAAAGCCAGTCCAACAGGAGGCCCCGAGCCCTGTTCCCTCACCGAGGGGGAGGGGGCCAAGAGGCTCCCCTGCTGGGGGTGGGGCACATCACCAGCAGCTATGCCAGCCAGAGTCCAGCTTCCCAGAAGGTCTCTGGCAGCACGGCCAGCACGGCTGCAGCGGACACCGGATCCCAACAGCCCTCACAGGATTCCCAACACCCACTCACACCATCATTCCTCACAGCTCCCCGGGTACTGCCACCGTCACTGAGACTAACATGGTCACTGACATCATCCTCATCTCACCAGGCAGTGTCACTGCACCATGGTCACCACCACTGTCATCACTAGGAAGGTAATTCCCAGCCTGGCTTCGTGACTCACTTCAGCTTGGCTCAGAGGAACAAGGTAGTAAAGATTTTCACCATAGATTCTGTCTCTACTCCATCCTGTCACCACATGGGAGCTCCGTGGGCCTAGAGGAAGCAGTGTCCTTTTTGTCTGGCTCCCTGGTTCCATGGAGGCAGACTGGGATCCCGAGGAGAGCTTGGCTCTAGATAGACTTGACCTTGGACGCTTCTGTGCTCCTCACTATATAAGTGGCTCGGAGCAGGTCATGGGCTTCCCAGAGCCTCAGTGACCTTATCTGTAAAGTGGGGATAGTAAAATTGACCCCACTAGGTTACTGTAGGGATACACTTTAAGTGTCTGGCACATGGTAATGCTCAATAAGTGGGCACATACAAGTATTTTCAGTGTTCGTCATTATTTCAGGGTGAAACTGCTCTCCTTCTAGACACCGACTTCCCAAGATGGCCGCCTCCTTGCTTCTGCACAGAGAATTTCCCAGGCTTCCCCTTCCACAGCCCCCAAGCTCAGGGCAGCAGCTTCTTTACCTGTCTCCCGCTGCCCGACCCAGTTTCTGTGAAAACCCAAGTTTCTCGCTGGGCGGAGATGGCAGAGTCACATCTACAGGTCTCATCGTCCTGTTAGGACTACATCAGAGTAAACATTAGTTATTCACAAACCCAATTACATTTTGATTGCTCTGACCCAAGGAAGATTGGGGTTATTCTCAATCCACATTGTATTTTTTGGCACAAGCTTCCTAACATGTGGAAAACAGCCTCCCTTCCCCTCCACAGTTCCCAGGCAGGAATCTTCTCCTGGGTTCCCTGATTTTTCCTTCTTCTTTACTGCCGAATGCAACAATACCTGGGCACTCCACCATTAAAATGGAGCACCAGAATGTCTTTAGAGTAGAAAGCCATTTCTCCTGAGTGCTCTCTCCCTCTTTTCAGCTTTTCTGAAGTCCACCCATCCTTGAAAGTCTAAGCCTTCCCTGCCTCTTCATCTTACGGTGTTCTCTTTCTTCCCAACACCCATAAGAACTTCTTGTCTGTACCTGTCATTTAAAAACAATAATCAGTACCAATAATTGTGTACTTCTTATGTACAGATATCCCAGATATCCACATGGCTTTTTCCCTCATCTCCTTCACTGTGCTAAGCCCTTTTCATATATATTCACAATCCTATGAGGTAGTTACCACCCCTATTTTACAGATGAGGAAACTGAGGTTTAGAGACTGAAGCAATTTGCCTCAGGTCCTACAGCTTGTAAGTGGCATGTTAGAACTTGAACCCAGGCTTGGACTCCAAAAAGCATGCTCTTTGTCACTCTGCAGAAGTGCCGCGTGGTATATATTTCCTTGTGTTGCTAATGGTATTTGGCATGTATGTGTTGTGTGTCCTGTGACCTCGGACAGACTGAGTTTTCTGACTGTATCCCTTTTTCATTTGCATGCTTCTCCAGAGTAGGGGTTGGCAAACTATGACCCGTGGCTCAAATCCAGCCCACTGCCTATTTTTGATAAATAAAATATGCCCATTCATTTACATATTGTCTATGGTTGCTTTAGTGCTACAATGGCCTGCAAATAGGCCTGCAAAGCCTAAAATATTTATTATCTGTCCCTTTACAGAAAAAGTTTGCCAGCCCCTGCTCTAGAGCAAGGCTGAGGCTGAAAAGATTGCATTTCCATCAAGAGATATCTTGGAGAGAGAACTGGGGATGTGTGATGGAGAGAGATGGTCCAGGGAGAAAGGGCAGCCCAACACCTTTGGAATGTCAATGAGATTGAAAGAAGGGGAAGGGGGTAGGAGAGGTCGGGAGGAGAAGCTGGAATGTCTTTGCGCAGCCAAGGAAACTCAGAGAGGAGCTGCCTGCATTTGGGGGTGGGGTGGCGGTTGACCTCCTAACATCTGGCCCAGTACGCCCATGTTCTAGGCTGGGCCCTTTCTGAAATATTCCACCTTTAACTCTGGATCTTACCCCCCAAACCTGTTTCTCCCAAAGTCTTCCTGAACTCAGTAAATTCTTCCAGTTTCTCAGTTCTAAAACCTTGGCGTCATCCTCAATTCCTTTCTTCCTTTCACTACAATCCATTAGCAAATCCTGTTGGCTCTACTTCAGAAAATATCTGGATTCTGACTATTTCCCTCCACCTCCACTACTGCCCTGGTCCAAGCCACCATCAGCTCTTGCTTGGATGACTGTAATAGTCCCCTAAGTGGTCTCCCTGTTCCATTATAATCTGTGCTCAACACAGCCAATAAAGTGATCCTTTTACATGTGTGTCCAACTAAGTCGCTTCACTGCTCAGAATGCTGCAAGGGATCCCCATTTTGCTCAGAGTCAAAGCCAGTCTTTAAAATGCTTGCATGCTTGCCAGGCCCTGAGCGATTAGGCCTCCTGCCTTATTCCGACTTTCTCTCTATTACTCCCCACTTCAGTCACTCTGCTCCAGCATTTCCACACTGTTCCCTGTGCCTGAAAATCTTTTCCTCCCAGAGAGGCACATGGCTTTTACCCTCACCTCCTTCAGATCTCTCCTACCAACGAAGCCATCTCTATCTGCCAGGTCCCAGCGGAAAAGAGATGGCACACTCAAATCCAGATCACCTGAGAGTTTACCAGGGTGTTTTTGGAAACCACAGTAATAGTGCAGTACCCCTAAGCTGTTAACAGTATGGGACTTTTACCATCCAAAGGTCAGATGGGGTGGGGAACTGGGGGTAGGGGAGGCAGCTGTTACAGAACCCTGAGGCTACGGACAGAGCAATCTGATAGGGGCTGAGATATTTGGTCAAGGAACGCAGCCAGCCCAGATGCTCCCCGCCTTCCCTCTGCTGTCTTGTGGGGCTCCCCATGGGTCAAATTTAACAGAAGCCAGGGGCAGGGAGCCTGAGCAGGTTGGCCTCCTGGGGCACAGAACCAGGTAGAGAAGAGTGGAGAGAGGATCTGGAGGGGCTAAGGGGGGATGTACAGGTCATCACCCCCAACCACTTTATTTAAACAGTGCTCCCGACACTCTACCCCTCTTCCCTGCTTATTTTGTGTATGCCACATATCACCTTCTAAAATGCTATATAATTTTTGTTTGTTTTTCTTCACCCACTGGATTGTAAACTCCATAGGACAGGGATCTTTGCCTGTTTCATCTACTTATGTATCCCCGTTGCCTAGAACAGCGCCTGGTATATCATAGGTGCTCAATAAATATGTGATGAAAGAGTAAGTGAATGAATAGAAGGAGAAAGCAGGGGGAGAAGGACCAGGGGCCACCTAAGGTGGCCTAAGGTCTCCTCATACAGGCCAAGATCCTTGGGTTTCACCCTGGGAATTGCCATCTGTAATGGAAAAAGAATGCATTTGTTGTTCAAGTAATTGTACTAACTGATGGTAATTTCAAGTAATTAAACACTAATTAATTCAATGAGTCAGTAATCTATTTATTTATGGTATCCGTGTTTGTTCCCTTATAAATATTGGCATTACTTTTGTCGAGTAATTAAAATCCGTTGGGGAAGTCACTGAGGTCCCAGGAGGTTATGGAAGCTCAGCTGGTCATGGGTCCAAAACGAGTGATGGACCAGGAAGGGTCGGGTGAAGGCCGGGCAGGAGCTCACGCCGGGTGGGGGCAGGCACAAGCAGGCCCTGGTGAGGAGCTTTGCGTGTCTTTGGCTGATGTTGGTGTGGGGATGGGATTTTAGATGCTCAACCACAAAATCCTTTCCAACTTCTCAACTCCGTCTTTTATTCCCCTCCACAATTCAAAAGTAATTTTTTAGGTTGGAATATATGCGGTCTGTGGGGGATACGGGGTATAGGAGGACCTTCCCTACTCTGACCTCCTTTTCCAAGGGAACAGCAGTGTCCCGAGCCTGTGGACCCCTGCCCTGAGGTCTGATGGAGGCATGAGAATGGCCAATTCTGGGCCAGATAGAAGATGGAGAAGAGGATGGGGACTACTCCAGCCCGTGGACCACGAAGGACCCACAACAGAACCCAAAGAGCTGGGAGAAGTGCAAGGGGAGAGGCTGAGCTCAGAAAAGGCAAGTCAGAGTTGCTGTGGGGTCAGGACAGTGACTTGGGGCCAGACAGGGGCAAGTATCTCAGTCCCACAGACAGGCTGTTGTGAAGGACATGGGGCAGTGGTTCCCACAGAAGGTCCTGCCCTCACCTTTCCACATTTCCAACCCACACCCCCCCACCAACACCTTCAAATTGGGGTTGTCAAGCCTTAGGCCAAAATGTCATCCCACTCCCCCACACCCTACGGTACTTTGTTTTTAATATGCTCCATGACCAGTTGGCAAATTATACTTATTACAGGTTAGGAAAATATACCAAATAGGCATAGAAGAAGAAGTGGGGGTTGGGGCTGGATTTCCCAAAGGTTATCATACAGAAGAGATCTTCTCTGTCTTCTTGAGCCCCACAGAACTGCCATCCCCCTTTCCTGTGTGACCCTTCCCCCCTCCAAAGTAGCAGAGGCGGGGGGTTAGGTAAGGGCTCTTGGATCAGACATGTGCAATGAGATTCTGGTTCTATCTCTTCCTTGCCATGTGATGTGCTGGACAAGTTACTTAACATTTCTGAGCCTAGGTTTTATCATTTGTGAAATGGGGATAATAATTATCCCTGTTCCATAGAGTTGTTATAACAGTTCAATACAGTTATTCACATAAAGCAGTTAGCCCCAGAGCCTGGCAGGTAGGAAGTGCTCGATCTACGTTAGTTATTAGTATGGCTGGCCCAGGTGTCCAGTCCACCTGCAACCCAACTTCCTCATTCCAGAGTGGCTGCATCTCTAACCTCAAGGAAGTTCATATCCCCATTGGTCCTGACCAGCCCTTAAAAAAAAAAAAAAAAAAAAAATTCTCCTTCCCACGACTCAAAGGTTTCCCCACTTCTTTGCATCCAGGTCTGCAGTGGGCATCTTTGCAGCAAACCTTTACTCCAGGTCCCCAAATGTCAGCAAAGCATTCCCTTTTCCGTGCCGCTGCATTTGCCCTGCTGCCCAGCTTCTGGAGTGGTCACAGCGCTAAAACTGCAGGTGTCTCCCTGTGGTTCCGTGATCCACCAGCACAGGCGGTTTTGCTGTCTCGCTGTCTCTGTCTCTCTGACTTTGACCCTGTCCTTCTCTCCTTCCCGTCTTCTCATGTCCCCTTCTCTCTCTGCCTGTGTCCACTCTGTCTCCCTTAATTAGCCATACTTTGAAGCAGAAGTGTGTTTTTATCATGTTTTATTTATTGAATGGCTTTATGTTTCCTGTTCTTAATTTAAGAGGCAGATCGATAAAATGCTTTATATTCCTCACTTAAAACCAAACAAAGCTAAGTTAAGTTGTTCTTTGTTCATGCAGCTCTTCCTTGCCTTTTTCTTTGTCCGTCAGAAGAAAAATTTCCTCATCCCCATTCTCTCAATTGACATTGGCTCATTCATGCCATTAATTATTCAGCAGTGATGTGCCAGGCACTGGGGTGGACTCCAGGGATATACAGACAACCAAGGCATTGTTCCTGACTTCAAGAGGCTCCCACCTGGCTGGGGAAACTGATGCGGCACCAATATGTGCCACAAAATGTTGAAAGTGCTATGTTGACATGTATGGGGATGGATGTGGCACAAGTGCTTGAGAAAGTCTTCCTGGGTGGGGAGCAACTTGGGCTGAGAATTCGATGCTGAGCAGATAGGATAGATGTCTTGATTTGGGCTCACCCAGAAGCAGACCAGACCTTAAGACAAGAATCCGGGTGTAGGAAGTTAATTTGGGTAGGGGGGTGGGGAAGAGAGACAAGGAAGTGGAGAAGTCGGTACAGAGCACATCAATGAGCAGGTTACCATGTGGGCAACTGAGGCTCCATCACTCTGGGGACCTCTGGGAGACTGGGTAGGGCATGGCTCATATTCGACCCAACTGAGGGTGAGGGAGCCGGGTACTTACACGTCAACTCCCATCAGCGATCAGTGAGGGCTGCCCCTGGGATCACTGATTCCACAGCTCTTCTGGCCTGCTGCACGGATGGCAAAGTGGGCTCCGGTGGCCCGAGAAAGCCCTTGAGAGAAGAAATGCAGGTTCTGACAGTCGGCGTAGGCTGGTGCACACTGAAGCGGTGAGGATGAAAGGGTGCAGCTGGAGCACCGACATCATCTGCTACAATAGGTGTTGGAGGGAGAAGGGTCCCACAGGTGGGAAAAGCATGAGCAAGTGCAAAGGGTGTAGTGACTTGAGAACCCCAGGATCTTGGTTCCAAAACCCAAGATCCAAGAGGTTTGCTTTTGTATCATCTGGGCCTCAGTTTCATCATATATAAGAAAGGTGATAAAAACACCTTTGCTTCCCATCCAAGGTGATGTGCACAGATCCCACCCCACTCCCCACCCCCAACATGGGCCAGCAGAACAGACCCCAGTGCAGCCCTATCCTCTCCACCACGCCTTCTGCCAGCCTCCGAGGCCCTGGATATGCGAAGCTATTGATGATGCCCTGTCGATACCCGTCTTGCTGGAGGAACACGCGGGTGGAGGTGGTAGAATGGATAGAGCCTGGGGCCCCATCCATCAGTCACTTGGCTGCAATCGCTAAAGAGATTTTAATTGAGAGCTCAGATTTACTCCAGCCATCAGCAGTCTCGCCTGCCTCTTTACCAGCAGAGAGCGGGGACTGTGGGCCCGCTGTGGTTTGCCAAATGCACGTCTTGTAGCAAAGCTGAGGAAATATTTGCTGCAGTGAAACAATGTGTCCTGGGGAAAGCAATCGCCCTAAATCGCCCCGACAGTCTGCAGAGCTCTACTTGGGCTCCTCCCACAATACTCACGCCTTCCATTCCAGAGCTGTACCCCTGCTACCTGCCCAAGGTACTAAGAAGACTGCCTCAAAGCTCAACTGGAGGGAAACTTAGGCAGGGAACACCACTCCGTCTCCTCTAGGCCATGTGGCAGAGGGAACAGTAGGAGAACAAGGTGAAGGGGTGTGGGAGAGGGAGCCCTGGGTTAGGAAGACCCAGGACCACCCTGGACAAAAGGTAAGATGGATTGATCCCCATGTACAGCTGAGGACACAGAGGCCAAGGAAAGTGGGGGGACTAGTGTGAGGTGGAACGGCAAGTTATGATAAAGTCAGGGCTGGAAATCTTGAGCTTGGGCTTTTGGGTTTTTCCATAAGATTTTGTTTTAATCCCTCAGCATCCCTTTCTGAACTCCCTTTCCCATCTACTTCCACGAGCTTATGCCTCAGAGTGGGTTGAAGTGATATCCATTTCCAGAGGTGGCCTAGGTCTTCTCTCATCTGTGGGGCAAACATGCTTGTATCCTAATAAAAACAAAAACCAGAACCAGAGCGAGGTGGTGGTGGTGGGGATCACCCAAATAAGGGGCCTCCTACTCTGCCTTCCTCACCCAGGCCACAGAGGCAGGTCTGGACTAAGTGCACGTTCCCTTTGACCCAGCAAATCCAAGTTGGGAAATTTACCCAACATTAATAAAAGCATGAGCCCACAAGAATCTGTGTACTTGACATCTATTGCCACATTGTTGGTGATAGTAAAAAAACAGAAACAGAAAACAAAACATGGAAGCCTGGATGCCTATTTATAGGGGAATGGTCGAATAAATCATGCTCCAATTTTGGATTATTATGAGACTATTAAAAAGAAGGTAGAGCTAATTGTTGACTCAGAAAATTGTACATTAAAAAATCAAGTGGCAGAGTAATATGTGTATTTGGATCCCATTTTAAAAAATCTTTGGATGTTTGTATTTTGAGGGTAGGCAAGGACAAGCATATGGAGGGGTCATATTGGAATTAGGCATAGCAGGGAATGACTGCAAAAAAGGCCACAAAACAATGGCGTTTAAAGCAAGATAAAGCTTACTTCTCTCTCACTTACAGGTCTGGAGGGCTGGTATGGTGGTTCTACTTTATGAAGTCCTCCAGGTTCCTTCTAGCCACCACAAGTGGCCTCCATTTCCAAGGCTACCTCATGACCCAAGATGGCTGCTTCAGCTTCAGCCTTCACTTCCACATTCCAGCCAACAGGAAGGAGGAAGGCACTGAGAGCAGCATGCCTCCTCCCTTTAAGGTGACTGTCACAAAATCACGTATATTATTTTTGGCTACAGTCCCTTTGCCAGAACCTTGTCTCATAGTCACACCTTGCTATATGACAGAGGAGCCCCAGCTCACCGGTAGCTGGTCTTCAGAGTCCAGGCATCATCCTGTTGATGCCTTAATTTGGACATTTTTCATGGCCTCAGAACTGTAAACTTGTAAGTAATAAATCCCCATTGTAAAAGCCGACCCCTTTCTGGTATATTGCATTTCGTCAGCTTTAGCAAACAAAATAGTAGTGATTCTTGACTATCAGGTGGCTGGGGCTGGGATCTTGCTCTCTTCCTTCCCTTCTTCAGTGCTCGCCCAGTCAGGCAGTCACGCTGCTCACATCCTCTGCCCAGCCCTGTGGTCAGGTCCCCAGGGCACATTAGGTGAGGCTGGGTCCATCCGACATGGAAGCTGGAGGCACAAGGGGAGGAGAAGGAGGACTGCACTTTGATGTCCTTAAGTGATCACTCCTGCAGCTCCTCCCAGAGGTCATGGTCTGTGTGGCCGCTGCTCCAGTTCCTTCCCATTGATCCGATAGGATGTTCTAACCACAGGACCTTGAGTCGCCCTCTGGGTGTGGGGTGGGGCACTGGGCAGAGGCAGCTCCCCAGGACCCTGGAGGAAACAGGCGCTGGAGGTGGGGAGAGACCCTTATCCTAGACCCCCAGTGCCATCCTCACCCAGGTCTTCAGGCACCCATCCTCTGGGCCTGCCACACCAGGAAGAGAGAAATCATCCTGAACTTGGGGGAGAGGGACACACTGAGGCTTCCCGAGCTGGCAGCTTCAGGGGAAGGGGAGGATTCTAGCATGCGTGTAGGAACTCTGCAAAGCTGGCCTGTAGATAATCTCATCATGGCCTCCCTGGGGGGCCCCTCAGCTCCTCTTGAGAGTTCTGTGTGATCAGAGGGCATCAAGCCTCTCACCCCCTCCCCATAATTATAGGCCATGGGGAGAAAAAGGGCTGCCTTCGCCTTGCCTTCTGGCTTCTGCGATGTCCAGAATCAGCTCCTCATTCAGTGATTCAGTGACACATTCCGTACTGGGTCAAGTGGCTGTCAGAAAACTGTAGAACCAGGCTCAAAATCTGGTTACACACACACACACGTACCAATCAACCAAATAAACAAACATGAGTAGAGGTTCTGGGGAGGCAGGAGGCCAGGGACGGAGCATAAAGGATTCTGGAAGGCTCTGCCGTGCCTCTCTCAGGTGGGTGGTAGGCCCTGCGGCTGTGTGCTGGGAGGAAAGCCTGGGGTTCACTCTCCTCCTTGTCCCATATGGTCTTCATGGGGGCAGCCTGGGCGACTTCTGGGTTCTGTGCCCCTAAACCCCGGCTGCCACACCTCACTGTCTCCTGGCAGTTGTTTCCCTGCTTCTGAGACTGGGTCCCAGTGGCTGAGCCTGAGGGTTCTGAGCCTGCTACCTCAGGCTGGATATGTAGAAACCTCAGCCTCCTCTGCTAGGAAGGCCAGAATCTGTGTCCTCCAGTAGATGGGAACTTAGCAAAGGCCAGGAGAGGACAGCTCCTCCATCACACTGGGCTTTCATTCCCAGAGATCGGGCTCTGCCTCCTCCATGGGCTGGGCCCAGGCTCTGGCCTCGCGGGGCCCTCAGCCCCGGTGGGGTGGTTTGGGCAAGAGGAGACAGGACCAGGCCAACTGCCTCTGTCCTCTGCCCCAGCCTCAGTTGCCTCCTTCACCTTTCCCAGGTTGTGTTTACTTTGGCCTCCTCCCCCTGCCCTGTTCTCCCAGCCGATCTGATTGCTGTAATTAGTTAATCAGTAACCGGCATAATTTCCCCCTGATTAATGCAGGAATAATCACCCACCAGGGCTGCCAGCAATTTGCTTATCAGAGTCACTTTGAAACAGCTTTGAAAATGAACGATTGGCACCTTCCTCGGGGTTAAAATTAGAGCCGGAGGAGGCCACTCTCCACTGTGGGCGTCTGGGAAGCTTGGGGAGAGGCCGGCAGGGGCGCCCCCACCCCACTCCCTTTTGGCCGAGCCTCTGAGGGGGTGGGACGGCGCCAGGAGGCGGTGGGGCAGGCCCTCAGGACACTCAGGTCTGGACGCGGCCTGGACCCTGAGCCGGCAGGGTCCCTCGGGGCTGCTCCCCGTGGTCTCCCGTTGGGATCTGGCCCAACTGTGCCCCGGGTAGCCGGCGGCCTCCTGGGCTGAGCGCCACCGTCCCCACGGCGTCTGGCTCCGTAAAAGTTTACTGAATGGATGGAGGAGAGAGTGCGGGAGGGGCAGGCGCACACCCATTCATTCACGCGCTTCCCCCCTACGTGGTCATTTCAGGACGCGGGGGAGGGGGCGCGCTGCGGCCGCGGCTGGAGCTGGTGGGTGGGGAACCCACCTTGAGACTCGCGTGCCAAACGGGGTGGCTTCTGGAGGTAATTGGTGAAGGGGCAGTGATCGGGCAGAAAGGAGGGGACTGCTCTAAGTAATAATTGAATAGAAGCCACACAACAACTATTTCTACCTTTTACGGAGTACAGAGCAGTGTTAAGTTCTTTACAAACATTATCCTATTTAGTCCACTTAATGACTGCTTATTCTGTGCCAGTACGGATTCTTTATTTTTATCTTTTACTTTTTATTATGGAAAATTTCAACAGACACACAGCATAGTAATAATGAACTCCCTTGTACGCCTCACCCAGTTTTTAAAATGTTTTTCTAATTTTGTTGCATCTATTTCACCCTGGGTCTTGTTGGCCTTCCAGTATTTTAAAACCAGTCTCAGACGTTGTATCCTTTCACCAGTGAAAGGAGATACAGGCAATAAGTTTCTTCCTCATAGTGTTGTTGCAACGATTTATTGCAATCATGCATCAAAGGCTTTATGACACATAATCACTCCAGAAATGTTGGTTATTATTACTATACAAGGGAGGAAGCGTTTGTTTACACCTGTAGGGTCCAGAGGAGATGTCAAAGAGAAGCAGGTGTGTGTGATTTCCAGGGGCTGCTCGGGTGAGGCTGGCTTAATTGTTATTAACATACCCTGCACATGTCAGTTACCTATGGAGCTGCGATTGGGGACAAGAGAATGGTCACAGAGGATGCACGGTCTCATGGCTGAGCTATGGCCTCCGGGGAGTTCCATTTGGCTCATTTCAGTATAGGCCTTTCTCTCCAGCTCTCTCCTCTATTGACTTGAAGAGCCGAGGGAACAGAGGCAGGTGGGTCATCAGAGGCCCTGGAGGACTAGTTTTAATTCTCTAAGGAAGGGACATCACAGCATCAAGTCAGGAGAAATCTGGGCCAGTCCTCCTGGTGTTGGGGTGTCAGGGGATGCTGTGTTATTGGATTTGCTCCCAGGTGCACCGCTGGGTAATGAGCGAGATGGGAAAGAAGTAATGGGAACCGCTGCCCTGACCACAAGAAGCCCAGAATGCCGTCGGAACCTGATGAAGTAAGCAAAGATCTATGAGGGGATGAGCATGATCACACTTCGGTGGTGTGTGATGGTCCAAATCAGTTCCCAGGCTTGGGTTCCTGGCCCCTGGCCCTGAGCATGTACATGTGTGTGCACCTGTACATGCATGTGTGTGCACACACGTGGGCTTACACTCCTGACTTGCAAATGAGCTGTCCTGTGTGCATATTGTTAAAGAGCACATGTCACCCAGAAGCTTTTTCAGGGTGAGAACTAATAAGTTAATTTAGAAATACTTCTCTGTCAAATGGGTGAGACAATGCTTAAATGAGTTTTAAAAATAATTTAAACTCCACAAAAGAATTTTAAAATGTTGTTTTCCATGCTCAGGCTGCTCAGCCAGTTTGCAGAAGGTATAGGCAAATGGGCTTGGTGGTGCAGGCATGGAGTGGGGTGGGGGTCCATATTTCTGAAGGTGAGGCTGCTGACCCCTGGGGTAGGTCCCACTTTCTGGGCCAACCTGTGGGCAGAAAGCTGGGCGTGTTCACTCGCTTTGTACCGCATTGATACTTGTTATCCATCAAGTTCATTTTTGAAACTCTCCCCTCCCTCCACTTTGCTGACACTGATCATTCCTCCCAGGTCCCTTCACAGCCCCTCGCTCTGCCCTTCCCTCAAATGCAGGCAGCATTGTGACTCCATTCCCAGCAGAGTTCACTTCGGGCACCACATGCCCCCACTGTGTGATTTCTTTGATCCTCTTGTCTTCAACTCCTTTATTACCACCAAGCAGAGAACTCCTACATAAATCCCTATCCCTTGTTCTGTGCTTTCTCCAAGATGCCGACCAGTGGTTCCCCTTGTGGACTGGACACTTCCATTAGACTCTCCTGCTGGAAACTCATATTCAGTTTGTCTTTATCAATTTATCAGAATCTTCCTCTGCAAATTAGATTATCCTTCTGCGATCCCTAAACTCTCAACTGGCACCACCATCTTTTTGAGGCAGGCTAGACAGGTCAACCCAGGCAGTGAGACACCCAGGACCCAGGTGCAGAGCTGGAGGTCTGAGATAACATAAGAAAGTAGCAGACCACTTCACCGCAAGGCAAGAACATCCTGAAAAAAACACAGTACCCCACTCCCCACCCCCCGTTAGCCTGACCCTGTTCCTTGGCAGCTGTTGAAAACAACCAGAGAAAGGATATAGGGAGGCGCAGGGTGAAAGAGAAGGGAAGAGGGGAATTTCTATGCCCAGTTCACAGCAAAGCAACAAGCCAGCATATAAAACCCGAGACACAAACCAACTGAGGGAGCATCTCTTTCTTGAGCACACCTGCACTCATTTCTCTAGCATGTACTATCTGTTCAATAAACCTCACCACTTGCTGCTACTGGCCTTCCTCGTCCTTGAATTCTTTCCTGCAGGAAGTCCCCGAGGCTGGAGCGGAGCTCAGCTCTGGTGTCGGTGGAGCTCTGGTTTCACTTTCAGTCCCTCACTCCAGAGACATGGGAGTCTCCGCCTGCCGCCACCAAAGCCAGAGGGTTCCACTCCTGAATGGCTCTTCCTTCTGCCCCCTCCTCACCATCTCCACGGACTACCCTCCCAGGTGGAGGCTCACACCGTCTCATAGGGACTCTGCCTCTCATTTTGTCCTCCTCCCATCCACCCTTCAGACCCTCACTGTGACATGACATCCGGGCCCTCCATGATTGGTCCTGACCAAATTCTTCCACCTCGTCTCCCTGTATCACCTCCCTCACCCTGCCCCTCGGCCCAACCGTCACCCCGGGTGTGGAGACTTTCCCAGAACACATCGGGCTCTTGCATACATTTGTCCCTCAGCCTGAAAGGTCCTTCCCTGCCCCCTCCCTCATTTCTACCTAATCTATTCCCCGTTCACTGTATTAGTCAGCATTAGGTTTAACTGCAAATAACAGAGACTCCAAATAATAGTGACTTATGAAGATGATGTTATTTCTCTTTTGTGTAAAAGTCCCAATGGAGCTCTGCTCCATGAAGCCCTCAGGGACTCCGGCTGACTGTCATCCCTGCCGTGTGGTTTCCATCCTCATAATCCAAGATGGTGGCTAAAGCTCTAGCCATCACCTCTGTGTTCTGGGCAGTGAAGAGGGCAAAGGGCATGTGTGGCTGCTTGTAGGGAAAGCTATCAGAGTCACCATGCTGCATTTCCACTTATATCTCATTGAGCAGCTGCAAGGGAGCATAGGAAATTTATTTTAAATTTTTATTTTGAACCATGTACCTGGCTAAAAATCTGATCAGGGTTCTTATGACTAGGGAAGGAGGGAGAGAATATTGAGGAACAACTAGAAATCTCTGACACCATCTGACAGAAAACTCTTCAAACACCTGCCCCTTTAAGAGCCTTCCTTCTCAGGTCCCCGGATGGAATGAACAACTTTCTCCTGGGCAGATCTTCTCTCTGCTATTGCATTTGGTTCTGGAATTGGTCTTCTCTCCTAGATTGTGAGCCCCTGAGGGGCAGGGACAGGTTGTTCTACAGCCTTAAGCCTCTCCACAGCCAGGTGCAGGTCGGGCAGAGAAGGTGCTCAGTAAATGCATGAGACCAGATTTACCTGAACCTTAAGCATCTCAGGTCCTTCATCCCCAGAACCAATGGTGTGGCTTTGGAGGTGCCTGGTTGCTGTTAGGATAGTAACCTGGAGTTCATACGCATACAGACTTACCCTGTTGCTCTGGTTTGCTTTTATGTAACAGCACTTTTTTGAAGTATAACTTATATACCTTACAGTGCCTTAGTCTTAAATCTATGTTCAATGGCTTTTTACAATTGTACATACCTGTGTAATCACCACTGAGTTCAAGAGAGAGAACATTTCCAGCACTGCAGAAGGCACACTTGTGCTCCTCTTAGTAATAGCCTGTTTTAGTTTCTTAGACTGCTCAAGCAAACACCATAAAATGGGTTGGGTTAAACAATGGGAATTTATTATCTCACGTTTTTGAGGCTAAAGGAAGGTCCAAATCAAGTCTTCATCAAGGCGATGCTTTCTTCTGGGGCTGGCTGCCTGTGATCCTGTGTTCCTCTGCCACATTGCAAGGCACATGGTGGCATCTCCTGGACTCTCCCTTCTCTTCTGGGTTCTGTTGATGGTCAGCCTCTTGCATCCCATGGCTTTCTCTCTGTCTCTGTCTGAATTTCATTGTGCTTATAAAGGACTCCAGTAATAGGATTAAGACCCATCCTGATTGGGCTGGGCCACACCTTCCCTGAAGTAATCTCATCAAAACGTTCTACTTACAATAGGTTCATATCCACAGGAATGGATTAAATTGAAGAACATGTTTTTCTGGGGTACATACAGCTCCAAACCATTACACAGACCCTGCAGAGGTAACCATTCTTCACATTTTTTGTGTGTGGCTGTGGTTTTATTGGTGCTTGGGTTCACTTCACCAACAACTGAAGCTCAGTGACTGTGAAGAAAGCATGAGCCCAGGTTGGAAGTCCTCTATCTCTCCAGCTCCAAGTCTTCTCCCACCTTCCTATGTGCCAATCATACTACTCTTTAAGTTCCTTTAACTCACTCAGCTTTCTCTGGCCCCAAGGCCTTGGCACATGCCATTTATCTTCCTGGAGCACTCTTCCTCCACACTTGGCCTAATTCCTGTTTGGACTTCCCCTCTCAGCTTAAACATGACTGCCTCACAAGGCTACTCAGACTGGTTTCTACACTCCCACAGCCTCTTGCTTATTTCCTTTTGTAACCCTATGGTGATCCCCCAATGAATTATATCCTTGTGTAATCCCCTCCCCTTGAGTGACGAAGGGAACTGTGACTTCCTTCTAATCAATAGACAATATCAGAATGTCAAGACATTTTGTAGTCTCAAATTAGTTGATTTTGAGTTAATCGAAAAGGAGGTTAACCTGGGTGGGCCTGACTTAATCAGGCAAAAACCCTTAAAAGAAGGAATGGGGCCATCTCTGAGGTCAAAGAAACAAGCCACCATGAGTTCTACAGCAGCAAGGAAATTAATTCTGCCAACCACCTGAGGGAGCTTGGAAGCTGATCTTTCTCTAGTCAAGTCTCTAATTAGAATGCAGCCCAGCTGACACCTTGCCAGCAGCCTTGTGAGATCCTGGGCAGAGGACCTAGCCAGGCATGCCTGGACTCCTGATCCACAGAAACTGTGAGATAATAAATGGGTATTGTTTAAAGCTGCTAAATTTAGGGTAATTTGTTACACAACAGCAGATAATTAACACAAATAACCTTTCACTCTGGACTGTGAGCAACTTGAGGGCAAGGACTGTGCTTTATTCTATACTGGGATATCCCTAGTCCCTAACACAGAGGTTCCCAAACTTCGTCAGTTCACAATGCCCTTACTGTCTCAATTTTTTTTTTCACCATGCCCCTTGGTCAAAAGAAATAACTAACCCTTCCACTTATTAAGTAGTTACATCCAAACAACTTGGTAAGTATTTATGACCCAACAATTTAATAGCCATTTGAAAAAAACAATGTACATAAATTTAAAGAAAAACATTTTTATTTCATTCTTATCACAATTTCATTTTTTAAATTTATTTTTTATTTATATTTTTAATTTCAGTTTTTGTAATTTCATTCTTAACACACAATTATTTACTAGTAGGATGTGTATACCTGCTGGGTGTTGCACAACTTCTCAAAACTTGGGATTGGAATGAACACCACCACCCTCATTTCCTGTTCTGTATTGATTTTCACATAGACAAAACCTCCTGTGATGGTTTGAAGCTGTTACATACACCAGAAAAGATCATATTCTTTTTTTTTTTTTAAGTTCAGTTTTATTGAAATATATTCACATACCATACAATCATCCATAGTATACAATCAACTGTTCACAGTATAGATCATGTTCTTTTAATCCATTCCTGTGGGTGTAGACCTACCATGGGTAGGACCTTTTGATTAGGCTATTTCATTTGAGATGTGGCCCACCTCATTCAAGGTGGGTCTTAATCCTCTTACTAGAGTCCTTTATAAGAAGATAAAAGCCACAGAGAAGCTAAGAGAAGAAATTCAGAGAAGCACACAAAAAAAGACACAGATGCTGAGAAAGGAAGCCACAGATGGAGAAGCCAGAAGCTGAAGCAATGAAACCTGGGAGAGAAGGACCAACAGATGTCACCATGTGCCTTGACATGTGACATAGGAGTCCTGATTGCCAGCATCCTTTCTTCAGGAAGAAGGTATCGTCCTGTTGATGCCTTAAGTTGGACATTTTTCATGGCCTAATAACTGTAAGCTTCTAAGTTAATAAATCCCCTTGTAAAAGCCAACCCATTTCTGGTATATTGTATTTCATCAGCTTTAGCAAACTTCATAAAGATATAATATCATCACAAGAAACGAAGCACAATCTCATGTTGAAACTGTGAACTTCTTCAAAGTATTTGGTTGCGTAAGTACAACAGATGTTGCTGAGTTTTCTTTGAAAATTTAAAATATCCCACAATGCCCTTGTAAATTTACCTTGGCATTCAGTTTGGGAACCATGAACCTGGTAAGTGGAAAGGACTCAATGGATAGTCATAAATTGAGTGACTGGCAAGATAAATGAACTGTGGTGGGAAGGGGAGCCCAGAGGCGAAGGCACTTTTCCTTTCAGCCAGCACCTGACTCTGGAGGTCTGTCAGTCAGAGTCCAAACAGAAAAGCAGAAACCACTCCAGGTGTCTCAAATAGAAGGCACTTAATACAGGGAGTTGGTTATACAGGTGGTGGGGGAGCAAAGAAGCCTAACAAGTGATGGTGAGGTAACTCAGGGATTAGTGAGAGCAGGAAAGGGCTACTACCCTTTGTCTGTAAAGACAAAGGGAGGATGGTGTTACCAGGCCTCAGGGGAGCCACAGCAGTTCCAGGAGCTGGAGCCATGGAGTCACAGCAGCTGCTAAAGAGACCAACCAAGGTGTGTGTGGGGTGGGAGCAGGGCACAAATATCCTGGCTTTTCCCTTCTTGTTGACTTTTAGTCTCTCACCAGGGCCTCCACTAGTCAAACCCAGCAGGAAGCCAGCAGGGGTACCTCTAACATAGAACAGAGCAGGGGAAGGGGGAGGAATGGAACTGGAAACAAACAAACAAACAAAATAGGCTTAAAGTTGCTGAATGAATTGCTTAAGGGTCAGAGAGCCTGGGCTGGGAGGAGGGTCACCTCACCCAGCCCTTAGTTAGTTTGGCTCGGGCCAAGTTGTCATCCTGAGAAGGGCTAGCAAGTCAGGGATTGGGCTAAAGAGACCCCTCCTCCCAAATCAGGACCTCAAGACCAGGCGCAGATTATAGAGCTTTGGTGACAGCCCTGCTGCCAACTAGCTGTGTGACTTCCATCAGGTCACTCAACCACTCTGAGTTCCGGTCTACTCACTGTAAAACAAGGGTTTAGACAAGATGACCTCTTGGATTCCTTCTATCTTCAGCATCCTTTGATGCTTGACTAAGCCAGACTTTGAAGGTGGAAGAAGTACCTGAAGGGCAATTTTAAGATGGGGGGGGGGGGCGAGGGAATGGGTGGGCAAGAAGGTGGGACCAGATTCTACCTATTTATCTAGTAAAGCAGGGTCTGAGGTCACCAACAGGTTGTATGTATCTGCACCTCCGGTTTTTACTGGCAGATTCTGGTGGAGCTGTCTGACGCCCAGAAATATTGCCCAGGGCCAGGAGTTTTCTCGGGAGGGGGGTGAGTCCCAGGACAATCTACCCCATGGCTTTGCCTCTGAGGAGGTTGAGAGGTTGGCTTCTGGAAGGAGAGGATGGTCTAACCCTACAAAGACCCCAGGGAGAGGAATTGAGATTGGGAGATAGATTCAAGGGGCCCCAAAAGGTTGGAGCAGGGATGGGGAGTAGTGAGCTGGACCAGAAGCCGTTGAACGACTCACAGACATGGAGAATGTCAGAACTAGTACAGGAGGCATCCTGACTCCCAGTCTACTTCTTTTCAACTGCACTATCTCCCATATCAAACCCAGATCAAAACTGACCTTTTTTGTGTCATGTTCTCCAAGGGCTCTGCTCTGGATTATCTAGAAAGTGATCTGAGAAGTGGATTTTCACTAAAATGTGGGTTTAATGTGTGGTCCTAATGGCAGCTCTACAAAGGTGGGGATTTTATCTGTTTTGTTTCCAACGGTATCCCCAGCATCTACAACAGTGCCTGGGATGTTGTAAGAGCTCTATAAATAATCCCACTTTGAAATCAGAAATCTGTTGAACATAATGGGTTAGATACAAAGTGCATCAAATGGTGGGCATTTTGGGCTTTGGTTGAGGGACTTATCCACTTGCCATGTTCATCCTGAGCACCCAGTCCATTGACCCCTGGGGAAACTGCTCTATCCTTTCTCATTCCCCGTCCCTCAATATTTCTCTGGCTGGATCTGCTACATCACAAAGAGTCTCTCCCCTCTCTTTCTCCTTCCTTCATCTAGTATCATGGAACCCCACGCAGGAGATTAGGAGAACGGTACAAAAGGCCTTCCTCCCCTCTTAGCCCTGGCCTGACTCCACCCTCATTGCTGCTTTTTGGAAGGGGTTATTTCCTAGCTTCCAGGCCACAGTCTCACATGCTACTTGTGCATCTCCTTCTTCATGATCTATTGGTACCCCAAAGTCAACATGTCCTAAACAGAGACAATCACCTACTTTCCAAACCCATGCCTCCTGCAGGTACCCTAATTCCGTTTGTGGCACCCCTCCTCACCTTCACCCAGGGTTGAAAAGTCTCAACTGCATCCTCATTAATTCCTTGGCAAATCATTGCCAAGTCCTGTTCTTTTACTGCAATCATCTCTGTCTTCTCCCTCTCCCTTGCCACTTTCTTAGTTTAGACCCTCACTCTGGACTCTCATAATCCTTGCTCTAATCCATCTCATAGGATTGAAGAATTAATTTTCTATAATATAGATATCATATGCTGTCCCACTGCCTCCTAGCTAAAAGCAAAAACAAGCAAAAAACAAAACAAAGCAGACAACCTTTGTAGTGGACCCTGCTGATGCCTGTTGGATCCCCTTTACCTGGCAGGTGCACTCATCCCCCTGCTGGGTGTTGATTGAGAATAACTCGTAACTTCTTCCTTGGCGAATTGTCCCGGGTCAATGGGAGCCACCTTGTCCAGGGGCAGCCTGCAGCCAATGATGGATTGACTTGGAGATACGAAAGGCCAGGCCCCTTGCCTCATATCAGGGTTAACTCTGGGTGCAACTCATGCTCCACAGCTCCCCGTGGGATCAGGATGAAGCCAGACTCAAGTGGAACCACATCCTTGCTTAGCTCCTTCCCCTTTCCCTGCCCTTCTTCCCTCCCTCCCTTTCTCCTGAGAGTTCTCCCTCAATCACGAGCACTCAAATTCTTGTCTCTCGCTCTGCTTCTAGGAAGCCCACCTAAGACAACACTCAGTAGAGCAATGGACTCCCTTAATAAGGTCTGTTCTCTCTCACTTGGCATCTGAGGCCCTCTGTGACCAGACACAGAGTGCCCACTTCCCCAACCTTGTCCTCCAGGTCCTCTTTCCTTTGCTCTATGCAGAGGCTGAGCGTAGTGGTTCTTTGAACTGCATACTGAGCCAGGGATGTGTTCCTCCATGTCCCACCTCTGAGGCTTTCCTATGCTCTTCCTTCTGCCTGCCCTGGAACTCGAGCTGGAAGCACTGTCCCTTCTCTCATCTCCCAGACCACTCCCCAAAGTCATCAGGTGCCAATTAGTCCACATCCAAAGTGAGGTGCGAGACCACTGCAGCAGGACTTACAAAGGAGGTGGCCAAGAGCCGGGGACTTGTTGCCAATGGTTTATTTCCAGACCTTGAGGCTGGGGGGCTAGAGGGCTGGAGGCCAGAAGAGGAGAGAGCTATTGGTGAGCTGAGGCTCATCTCCCTGAGTGTGGAGGGTGGGGTGTTTTCCTTTCCCCACTTCAAGCTTAGGGAAGGGGCTTCTCTGGGACACCTGGAGAGCCTGACATACATGTAGGAAGTTACAGGGGCTAGGTTTAGGGCAGTCTGGGAATCTTAAAGGGTGAGAGGCTGTAGCTGCTCTTTTGCTTTGCTGCCAGATAAGTCAATACGTTTAGAGGCAAAGGAGGCTGAGAGCATCTTGTGGACACCTGAGACCAGTTGACGTTGGCTTATCTTCTGTAATTTTTTGACCTGTTATTTTGAAATATGTTCAATTTATGGGATTTACAAAATTACAAAAATAATGCAAATCCCATCTAAAGAACTCCAGCATATCTCTATCTAACCTCCCCCAGATCCATCAATTTTAACTTTTGACTATACTTGCTGTATCTATTTATCTATCTGTCTATCTATAGCTATCCTTCTATCTTCTATTTATCAATCCATTTTCTGAACACTTGAGTGTAGATTGCATACATCATACTCCTTGAACACTTAATACTGCCAGGTACATTTTCTAAGAACAAGGATATTCACATATGTAACTACCTTAAGTGCAGTTATCAAGCTCAAGCAATTTATCATTGATATAAACTTACAGTCTATGCTCCAATTTTTTCCTATGTTGCAAAAATGTTCCTTCAAGCCTTTTTCTCCTCCCTTGCTAGATCCCATCCAGAGTCATGCATTGCATTTAATTCTCCTTGTCTTTTTAGCTAGACTTTTTTTTTTTTTTTTTTAAATTCTGGAAACATACAACATAGACTTTCCCATCTCAACCACTCCCAAGCATACCATTCAATGGAATTAATCACCTTCTATCATTACTAAAACTTTCACATCTCCCCACAGGGAAACCCTACACCCATTACGCATTAGTTCCCCATGCCACCTTCCCCCCACCCCTGGTAATGTATATGCTAACTTCTGTCTCTATGAGCTTGCTTATTCTCCAATATTTTCTTCGTGTTTACCATGGGGCTTAAAGTTAACATCTTAAATCTATAACAGTCCTGTTTGCTTTGATATCAACTTCAATAGTATACACAAACTATGTTCCTATACTCCTCCATCTTCCCACTTTATGTAGTTCTTGTCACAAATTACATGTTTGCGCATCATGAGCCCCAAACCACTGATTTATTATTATATTTTATGCATTTGCCTTTTAGATCCTGTAGGAAGTAAAAAGTGGAGTTACAAACTAAAAATACAATAGTACTGGCATTTATATGTACTCATGTCATACTCTCACTGGAGATCTTTGTTAAGTCTAATTCATTTATCACATTGTTTAGTTCATCAATTTCCTTATTGGTCCTCTGTCTAGTTGGTCTATCTATAGGAGAGAGTGGTGTATTAAAGTCTCCCACGATTATTGTAGAAGTGTCTATTGCTCCCTTCAGTTTAGCCAATGTTGTCTCATGTATTTTGGCGCTCCTTGATTGGGTGCATAACCATTTATGATTGTTATTTCTTCAGGGTGAATTGTCCCGTTTATTAATATATAGTGTCCTTGTTTGTCTCTTATGACATCTTTGCATTTAAAGTCTATTTTGTCTGATATTAGTATAGCTACCCCAGCTTTCTTTTGGTTGCAGTTTGAGTAGAATATTTTTTTCCCATCCTTTCACTTTCAGTCTCTTTGTGTTGCAGGGTCTAAGATTAGTCTCTTGGAAATAACACAATGATGGGTCATACATTTTAATCCATTCTACCAGTCTGCATCTTTTAATTGAAGAGTTTAATTCATTCACATTCCAAGTTATTACTGTTAAGGGAGTTCTTGAACCAGCCGTTTTATCCTTTGGTTTTCAGTTGTTATATCTATTTTTTCCTTTTCTCTTTTTTTCCTTTGAGTTACTCTTACTAATACTCTTCAGTTCTGTGCCCTTCTCCAGACCTCTCCCTCCTTTCTTTTTTTCTCAGCTGGTAGAGCTTCCTTTAATATTTCTTGCAGGGCAGGTCTCTTGTTAATGAATTCTCTCAGCATTTGTTTGTCAGTGAAAATTTTAAGCTTCCCCTCAATTTTGAAGGAGAGCTTTGCTGGATAAAGAATTCTTGGCTGGCAATTTTTCTCTTTCAGGATCTTAAATATGTCATATTTAAAACATATTAAAAGACTAACGCTGAGTAGTCAGTACTTGGTCTTATGTTGTTTCCCTTGTATGTGGTGAATTGTTTTTCTTTTGCTGCTTTCAGAACTTTCTCCTTCTCTTCAGCATTTGACAATCTAATCAGTATATGTCTCAAAGTGGGTGTTATTTGTATTTATTCTGTTTGGAGTTCATTGGGCATCTTTGATTTGCATGATTATGTTGTTTAGAAGGGTTGGGAAGTTTTCCCCAACTGTCTTGAAACACTCTTCCTAACCCTTTGCCCTCCTCTTCTTCTGGGACACCAATGATTCTTATATTGTTTGCTTCATGTTGTCCATCATTTCTCTAAGATCCATTTCAAATTTTTCGATTTTTTTCACCATTTGTTATTTTGTGTGTTCACATTTGATTGCTCTATATTCTGGTTCACCTATTCTTTCTTCTGCCTCTTCAGATCTGTGGTTGTGTGTCTCTAGTATATTTTTAATTTGATCCACAATGTCTTTTATTTCCATAAGGTCTGCTATTTTTTAAATTTATTCTTTCAGATTCTTCTTTAGGCTCTTCTGGGGTCTTCTTGATTTCCTGTGTCTTTAGCCATTTCAATGAAGTTGTTTTGGAGATTTGCTTGTACTTCTTTAATTAGTTGCTCTCAATTTTGTGTCTCTTCTGGCTTTTAAATTTGTTCATTTGGCTTGTTCATATCTTCTAGATTCTTCAAGTGCTTTGTGATTTTCTGTTGGCTTCAAGGCATTTGTTTGCCTTGATAAGATTTTTGGGGGTGGATGCAGGATTATTTGAGCATTTATGTATAATTTGGGAGAGCTACATTTGCTGGACTGCAGTTGCCCAATCCTACTAGCAGGTTGCCCTCTCAAGTCAGTCTTCTTTGAACTTCTCCTGTATGCTAGGTGGAGTCCAAACTAGGTGGGGAACCAATCAGTGCACCAGTTCTCTGTGTGCACTGGGGACTGCCTGCCTGGGGCTGTGACATGGGCCCTGAGCAGGTAAGCAGAGAGTCCACTCAAGGGCACCCTGCAGATCATAAGTGCCCGCTCCCTGTATGCCATGCACCTGTGAGTCTCTGGGGTATGGGAGGGGCTCCTGATCATCAGTAATGTGCTCTCTCCTTTCCCCCCTTCTTGCTGGTGCATCCCCCACCCCAGACTTCTGTGGAGGGGGAGCAAATGCTGCCTCCTGGGTTCACTCATGGGAGCTCCCAGCCATCTGGCTCTGGAGATCACCTCCCAGCTAACTGCCTAGGTAGATGCACAGAAGTGAGAGCCACTGCTTACTCCCTTGCCCAGATGTCATCTTGCCACTGCTGGCCTGGGAGGCAGACCCAGCTAAACACGCTCACCCTGTCCCTTGAGTTGCCTTCTTTTGCATTTTTGTCCACATCCCCTCCATGTACTATGGGGGAACCCTCTATGGCCAGTCACACCCCAAAACCATGGTCCTGGGTGTCCTCCAGCCCCTCTCTAGTTTCTTTCATGGAGAAGAAGTCTGTTTACCTCACCAACTCCACCATCTTCCAGAAGTCCCCACACTGGAGATCTTTATTTCTTCCTGGGGCTTCAATCTATTGTTTCTTGTCCTTTCCTTTCAATCTAAAGAAATCTCTTTAACATCACTTGTAGGGCCAGTCTGGTGGTGATGAACTCCCACAGCTTTTGTTTATCTAGGAATGTCTTAATCTCTCCCTCATTTTTGGAAGGTGGTTTTGCTGGATGTAGAATTCTTGGGTGGCAATTTTTTGCTTTTGGCACATTAAATATGTCATACACTGCCTTCTTGCCTCTGTGGTTTCCAATGAGAAATTGGCACTTAATCTTATGAGGCTCTCTTGAATCTGATATACTGCTTTTCTCTTGTGGCTTTCAGAATTCTCTTTATCTTTGGTATTTGACAACCTGTTTATAATACGTTGCAGCGTGAGTCCATTGGGTTTATCTTGTTTGGAGTTTGTTGAGCACCTTGGATGTGTATATTCATCTTCTGTTAAATTTTTATTAAATTTTGCCATTATTTCTTTGAATATTCTTTCTGCCCCTTTGTCTCTTTCTTCTCCTTCTGGGACTCCCAGAATGTGTATATTGATATGCCTGATGGTGTCCCATAGGTTCCTCAGGCTCTGTTCACTTTTCTTCATCTTTCTTCTTTCTGCTGCTCAGACTGGATGATTTCAATAGAGTCTTCTGCCAGCTTCAATCTACTTTGAATCTCTCTAGGGAATTTTTTTTAATTAAATTCAGTTTCATTGAAATACATTCACACACCATACAATCATCCATGGTATACAATCCACTGTCCACAATATGATAACATAGTTATGCGTTCATCACCACAATCTATCTCTGAACATTTTCCTTACATCAGAAAGAACCAGAACAAGAATAAAAAATAAAAGTGAAAAAAGAACACCCAAATCATCCCCCCATCCCACCCCATTTGTCCTTTAGTTTTTATCCCCATTTTTCTACTCATCCATACACTAGATAAAGGGGGTGTGATCCACAAGGTCTTCACAATCACACTGTCACCCCTTGTAATCTACATTATTATATAATTGTCTTCAGGAGTCCAGACTGCTGGGTTGGAGTTTGGTAGTTTCAGGTATTTACTTCTAGCTATTCCAATGCATTAAAACCTAAGAGGTGTTATCTATATAGTGCATAAGAATGTCCACCAGAGTGACCTCTCGACTCCATTTGAAATCTCTCAGCCACTGAAAGTATTTCGTCTCATTTTGCATCCCCCTTTTGTTCAAGAAGATACTCTCAGTCCCACGATGCCAGGTCCACATTCATCCCCGGGAGTCATACTCTGCATTGCCAGGGAGATTTACAACCCTGGGAGTCAGGTCCCACGTAGGGGGGAGGGCAGTGAGTTCACCTGTCGAGATGGCTCAATTAGAGAGAGAGTGGGCCACATCTGAGCAACAAAGAGGTACTCAGGGGGAGACTCTTAGGCACCATTACATGCAAGTTTAGACTCCCCTTTGTGGTAATGAGCTTCATAAGGTCAAGTCCCATGCTCGAGGGCTCAGTACATCAAACCGCCAGTCTCTCTAGGGAATTTTTAATTTCTGTTACTCTGCCTTCGGCTATGTTTGGTCCCTTTTCATAATGTCCGTCTCTCTATTGATACTCTCTTTGTATTCATCTATCATTTTCCTAATTTCCTTTAGTTCTTTGTCCATGTTTTCCTTTAGCTCCTTGAACATATTTAGGATCATTTTAAAAAAAGTCTTTGTCTGGTATGCCCCAGGTCTTGTCCCCCTCCCTGATGGTCTCTGATGCCTTAATCTTCTCCTTTGCCTGGGCCATCACTTCCCTTTTCTTTGTATGTTTTGTAACCTGTTGTTGAAACCTGGGCATTTTGATATTTTAATATTATTACCCAGAGAGACCATCAGTGGAGTATAAGACAATATTGGACAAGTAAGATCTTTCCTGCTTGGTGGGGCAGAAGTAGCCTGGTGAGCGGGGAGGGGAGGAGAACTTTATAGCAGGGGGGAGAAGAGAAGTGAGTGAATTGAAACATATCCTTCCCTTTCCCACACCAGGGGGCTGTCAGTCAGGCACACACCGTCCCTGGGTGGGCAGTGAAAGGGTAACTTCAACTTTATATGAAGAAGCTGCCCTGGCCAACACGTAGACTGGACTTAAAAAAACTTTTTTTATGGAAAATTTCAAACCTAAACACAAGTAGAGAGAATGCTGTCATTCACCCCCATGGACCACCACTCAGCCTCAGTAATTGTCAACACATGGCCCGTCTTGCTTCATTTGCACCCCTCCTCTCTTCCCCTTTCCCTTAGTGGACCAGACATTTAATTACCAAAATGAAACTGACCTTTTTTGGAACTCAAGTGAACAGAGGTCTTTTTATTACCTATTGGCTCTGTGCAGGCTCAGTGTCCCCCCTATGTGCTGTGGTCACTGCAGGATCACCCTAAGGTGCTCTGGGAGTGGTCACATGCTGGGTCAATGGGTGAGGTGGTGATGGCGACGATGATGACGGTTACCTAGGATCAGAGAGTCAATGGATGGCTTGTGGGTGCTGCATTGGTGACATGTGGGTGTGGGTGGCATGTAGCTGGGTGCTGGGGGTGGTTGGCATCTGGGTGGAGCCCAGGGAGGATGTGTGCAGGGTCTGGCCGGCCCACACTGGGCTCAGTGGTAAGTAATGATTTATCTGATTTGCCCTCCCCTGTGCCGTCTCTCCCAGCAGTGGCTGACTGCATCTCATACATACCAAGGTCCTTTTCACATCAAGAATTCATAATCATCCCAAAATATTCAATGGGGATATGAAATATTTACACACGAGGCGCCAGACGATGAAATAAAACAAGCCTGTCCCCAGACCCTGAAAGGAAACTCTCTTTTGCAGGAACGGGAGTGGGGGTGGGAAGGGGCTGAGTATAGCCAGGCCCCCATCTCTCCTCCCAGAGGTCCGGAGCCCCAGGGCACACACTGGGGGTCCTTGTTTGGCAGGGAGAAGCAGATCTCTAGCCTCCTTTCTGTTCGCCCCTCTCCGGCCCTCTCCATGAGGGTAAGGATGCTTCTACTTGACAGCATATGGCTGAGGGGGCGACATGACAGGAAAACCAAGGAGGGGGCTTGTCCCATATCATAGGATCCTGGAATCTTGGAAAGAAAGCACCCCTCAGAATTTATCCACCCTTCCCTTCCCAAAATGCTGCAGATCTCCTCATTTTTCTCCTTGCTTAATTCCAACAACAGGGGGCTCACTACCCTCATTAAATAGCTGACGACTCATGGTTAGAAATCTCTTCCTCATTGAACCGCAGAGACCTGCAAACTCCACTCACCAGACCTCTTCAGCTGACAATCCTTCAGCTCCCCCTGAGGGTCACTTTGTCCATCCCCCTGCCAGTCTGGGTCCACAATGCCCAACTTGGCATGCCTTGAGCACTGATGAGCCTCTGAGCAGCCCTAAGGGCCTCTTCTGTTTAATTAACATGCAATTAGCCTAATGCGTATCTTAATATCACACCAGAGCTGCTCATCAATCAGCTGGGAACAGACAGACAGTCTGCCTACAAAGTCAGAAGATCTTAGTGACTTTTCAGGGGCACAGCACCCCTAGAGGGTTTTGGAAGTAGACTGGAGAGCTGCACCGTGTTCAAAGGCCCAAAGGCCCACCCCGTGCCTTCCCCTTCCCCCAGTCTTGTCTCCTTCAATCCCCACAGCCAGTCTCAGGGGCTCAACTCCTAGATGGTTCCCAGACACAGAGACAGGCATTGTTCCTACCTCCTGGAGTGCTCCCCATGTGGTCAGCACTGAGGGGGGCCTCCAGGAAACCGAGAAGGGCTGAGGTCCGCCCAGCCTGGGGACAGAGCTCAGGGCTGGCAGGTAGGGGAGGCCTCTGGGATCCTGGCCATGGGGGCTGTCTCCTGTTCACTCCTCCCGGATGCTACCACTTCTAGGGCAAGAAAATGATGCTCAGACCTCAGTTTTCCCAATTGCATCTCCACCCTACTAGGCCCAGCAGAGTTGGCTGTGGTTTCCTGCTAGTAATATCACCTCCCCAAGGAGACTGTCTTCCCCATTAGACTGGGAGCTCTGTGAGGATAAGAACCCTGTCTTTTCTCTCCACCCCACCCAGAATTCCTGGTTAAGGTTATGATCCAAAACAGAAAGAGTACTCAACTGGAAGTCACCAAATGCGTGCATTACATTGACCGAGCCATGTCTTCTTCCAGAGTCCATTTCCACCCTGGTGGAGCGGGGAGAATAGAGGCTTGCAAGTTAGAGCCGTGTTCCATCCCAGCTAGCTGCGTGACCTTGAGAAAGTGTCTTAACTGCTCTGAGCATAGGGGTGATGATAATATCTACCTAGGGGGTTGGTGGGAAAATGATGAGTTAACACAGTGCTGGTACTTAGTAGCCCCCTAAGAATTAATGCTTTTCTCCCTCCCTTTCTTTTATTTCTGACTGTCCAGAATTCACGGGCTTCTTTGTAGATTCTAGCCAATTTGCTGATGGGAAGGTGAGACAGTGGATTCCTGGAGGACAAAAGGATCCTTATTGTCAGTGCTGGTTGGACCCGGAGTGGGGAGAGCTGGGGTTTGTGTGAGGGGTGCGATGTAGCTTTGGGTGGGTGAGGCAGGACGTTCCTGATTGACACATCTCCCATGAGGATCCACAGGAATGTGCCATCGTTACTGTTAGACTGTGAGCGGCAGAACATGGAGGAGCCTAAATATTTCATGGTCAAATTCATCAATAATGGAGACTGAGACTAAATTACATAACTGTCACCTTTCCGTTAAATAATATTTTCTGCGGGGGGCTGGGAGGGGATCATGGAGGCCTTTATTGCAAGTCATGAATGATTTAGACCAACAAATAAAAAGGAGCAGGAAGAGAAGGGGGAAGGGATTTTCTAGGATATCCCAACACAGCCTCTAGGGATGGCTGGAGGGAATTGGACAGGTGTGAGGGTCCTTGGAGGAGAGGGTGCCAGGTATACCTAGGGGGAGGATTTGGGGGTTGGAGACACACCTTCCAGAGCAGGGTAGGGTGATTAACAGGCCAATCCGAATCTCACTGTCAAGTTGTCCTTTTTACATGGGGATAGACAGAAAGAAGTTCTGAAACAACCAAAAATCAGGGGCTATGTTTCCCCTTCAAATAGAGAGTGGTACTCTGAGTGTCTCCCCCATCAGATGGGAGACTGCCTGAGGCAGGAGCTGTGTCTCCTCCATCAAAATTGGAGCCCCTATATGCAGGAGCTGTGCCTCCTCCTTCTCTCCCCCGCCCCCCACTAAACTGGGGCTTCCAATGTCAGGAGCTGTGCCTCCTCCAACAGACTCCCTGGGAGCTTGGGCATAATCTCTTGTCTGCCCCATCAGCTCTGGGGTCCCTGGAGGGCAGTGCTTCATCCTCCCCATCAGAGTGGGGGCCTCTTAGACAGAGTTGTGTCTCCTCCATCAGACTGGGGCCTTCCTGAGGTCTTGGCCTGTGCCTTCTCCCTCAGACCTGGGAGCCCCTGAGAGCAGAGGCTATGTCTCCTCCCTCAGACTGGATGCTCCCTGAGGGAGGTGCCTGGGTCCTTCTTCCTCACCTCTCCCCTTGCGCTCAGCGGAGGGTGGAAGGGAAGAGGTGAACTGCCCCGGTGTTCTGTGGCCTCAGCAGCAGCCCCCTCTCCCCACAAAGAGGAAGCCACTGTGGGCGTGTGTGCAAACTCACCCTTCCATGGGAAGGGTGAGGGTTGGGAGCGCAGTGCCCGCTAAGTGTATAATTACACAGTACTTGGGGTAATTTTCCTCTTCCTCAAGAAGCACACGTTGGCCCTGATTTTCCTATCTGCAGATTGTAAGCTCGTAATTAGCAGCAAATTACCCACACAAGTGACAAATTTTTGTGCTTTCAAGTAAACAGACAAAATACCCACAGTTCATAAATTGCCTCTCGGTGCAGCAGGCACCTGGCTCCGGCGCTGCCCAGCCTGCCCACATGTGTCAGGGAGGGGCCTAAGGGTAGACGGGGCTGCCCTTAGAGGCCATGCTTTCTGCTAACGGACCACCCCCAGCAGGTCGGAATCCTTGGTCCAGATCAGCTTCGTGGTCCCTGACATGGACCCGTCAGCTCCAGGGTGGCAGCACCAGGCTCACGGGCAAGAAATAAATCCCCATACCTCCATCTGTCACTCAGGAGCTCATCGACACTGGATCTGTGTCTTCTCTCAGCCTGTACCTCTTCCCAGGGGACCATTCGCCAGCAATGCACTGTCTCTTACTTGCCTTAAACAGAAGTTCGTCACCATTTTTTGTGCCGTGGCACTCTGGTGAAGCCTGTGGACCTCATCTCAGTATGATGTTTCAAATGCATAAAATAAAACCCTCAGGGCCACAAAGGAAACCCACTGTATTGAAATGCAGTTCTATCCTCAGAGTGGGAACCCTGCCCTAGAACAACTTCTTGCTTTAGTTCTAGAGGAATGCCTGAACTTCAGCATCAGATGGATTTAAGTTCAAATCCTGGCCCTGCTACTTTCTGTCTGGGGGACCTCAGGTGAGCCAAGTGACCTCTCTGAGCCTGTTTCCTCACAGGGAAAACAGAGGCAACAGCAGAGCCTCCCACATAGGGTTGTAAGGATTAACCAAGATAATGTATATAAAATTCTTAGCAGAGTGCTTGGTAAATAGGAAACCCTCCATTGATGTTATGTGCTGTTATTATTATTGATTTTACAGGTACATCAGTTCTTACTCCCCTTGCCCCTCCTCTTGGTGTCCATCCAGGTTGTTCCGCACCCCACTCACCCCACCCTAAATACTCATTTAATAAAAATGGATTTCCAGTGCCCCCGAATATCCTTAAGTTCTTCCCAATAACTACAGTGCCCCCACCCTCCTGGAGAACAGGAGGTAGATAGGATCTGAGGCTTACACATGGGCTACCTCCCCGAGTCTCAGTGTCCCCATCCTTGAAATAGGGTTAATAACACCTACCTCATTAGGTGGACGGTGGTTGGCCTGAAAAGGGGTGATATTTGCAGAGTGCCTGGCCCGGCACCTGGCACCCAGTGGGCACAATGTAAGAGTAGCTGTGATTAGCATACTGTCCCCAGCGATCTGCTACTTTGGTGGCCTCTAAGGAAGCACACCGCCCAGCATCCATGTCCTTGTGTACTGCCCTCCCAAACTGATTCTGGGTTGGCCCCCAAACCTGCCTTGATCCATAGAATGTGGCAGAAGTGGTGGTTGTGTCAATGCCTGGCCTAAGCCTTAAGGAGGCCTGGTGACAGCGGTGTGCTGGAGCTGGCTTGTAGTGGTTTGCAAGGGCTGACTGTGAAATTCTCAGGAATTTTTTGAGCTGGTGTACCTCAGGTTGGTAGCTTGAAATTAGGTTTGGTGGAAGTATTTATACTACAGAAATTGGCAAATACTACAAATCAAAGATCCTTCCTTCCTTCCTTCCTTCCTACCTTCCTTTCTTCCTTCCTTCCTTCTATCCTTTCTTTTCCTTTTTCTTTTTTTTCCCCGTAGAGCCAGTTCTTAGTCCATCACTGCTAGCAGCTTCTATTTTTGAACTCTGTGATCCCTGAGTCACCACGTAAGAAGTCCTGCTACCCTTCGGGAGAGACCACCACATGGGAAGGCCGTATGGAGAGGGAGAGGCCCCAAGACTACTTGGGAGGACCAGGGAACCCAAACCACGGCAGCAACTGAGGCCCCAGAGCTGTGACGGCAGTCGAGCCATGCTGGTCAGCCCCAGCCTGCTAAAGCCCCCCCAGCCGATGTGCTCCATCTGTGGGTGACACCTCAGGAGACATCGCATGCATCACAGATGAGATGTCCCTGCTGTCCACAAAATTAGATGAAATAAAGTCCTTGTTATTTTAAACCATTAAGTGTTGGAGTACTTTGTTATGCAGCAAAGGATAATGAACAGTCCTCCATCCATCTGGCAAAGGGCTGAATGGTTCCGTGCCTTCCACTGTGGTCTCTTCATTAGGTGACTGATCCTCTTCTGTGTTACCTGGATCCCAGGAAGCCCAGAGTGGAGGTGCCCCAGTTCTCCTCACCCCAACAGGGAAGCCTCGTTTGCATCTGAGCTACCTGATCGTCCAGGGATCTCAGGGGGTGCTGCTCCCCACTGTCCTCCTCTCCTCAGCTCCGTATAAGCAACAGGGACATGTGAAGTGAGGGGCTCTGCTGTGGAGCCCAGGGAGGAACAGAGACCCTTCCCTTCCCTGTTGACATTTGAAAAGGACAAAATTAGGAGGAAGGTAAATGTTACTCTTCTCTTCTCCCGAGGACCAGGGAAGAGAGGAGCAGACACCCACGGTGGTGATTGCTTCTAGCTGGCAAAGGTGCTGAGGTCATGGTAGAAGGCGCTGGTGGATGCTGTGGGGTTTGGCAGCCTGCAGCGGAGGTTACAGGGGCTGGCGTGGGGGCTACACTACCCTCTCCCTCCTTTCCGGTGCCCCTGCAGCTGGGTAAATCCCGTGGTCCCAACCAGGGGTGATGCTACTGGTCAATGAAGTATTTCCAAACTGCTGACAAATATTCATTTTCAGGATTTGGGAATTAGAAATTGGAATTCCTGGGAATTCTTGGAAATTTCTGAAAAAAATAATAAATTATTTTGTATTTTCCATTACATTTTGTGTGTTTTAAATAATAGTGTTTGTGTGTTTTAAAAAATAGTGAGTCAATATAAATAATAAACAGGGGATCATTTTTCTGTGATAAGGTTATATTGATAGCGTGGTGGTTTGAAGCTGTATGTACCCCAGAAAAAATGTGCTTAAAGTTAATACATTTCTGTGAATGTGGACCCATTATTAATTATTAAGCGGGACCTTTTGATGAGGCTACTTCAGTGAAGGTGTGACCCACCTCATTCAGGATGGGTCTTAATTCTTTTTCTGGAGTCCTTTACAGATGGAATGGAAAGAGAGAGAGAGAGAGAGAGAGAGCCACTGAAGCAAGAGGCTGAAAGCAATGAAACCCAGAAGAGCAGGGAGAGACTAGCAGATGCCACCATGTGCCTTGCCATGTGACAGAGGAACCAAGGATCTCCAGCAGCCAGTCTTCAGGGAAGAAAGCATTGCCTTGATGATGCCTTGATTTGGACATTTTCATGGCTTCAAAACTTTAAGCTTATAAGCTAATAAAATTCCCATTGTTTAAGCTGAACCATTTCACAGTATCTGCTTTAAGTTGCCTAGGAAACGAAAACAAATAGATTCAGAGGTCTTTGTTTTAAAAAAAGATATAACATTAAATGCCTGGTTTATTATTATTATGAACCAATATATTTTGACAAGATTATGTATTTCCATGACACATAAAAATTATCTCTACCTGATACAGACATTGGATAATAGAAAATATCAAAATAAGAGAACATTAAAACAAAATTAATGCCAATTAAAAATCATTAAAATTTGAGATAACACAAATATATAATATTTAAAATTTTTCATTCTTGAAGCGAAATATTTTAAATACACAAAGCATTAATTGACCTATCTGACTGTCGGTCTTGATCTTTGTTTTGCAACAAATATTCCAGACATAGGGAATTATCTTTCATGTTGACATTGGTTGAATCGTTAAGTGTGTTTGCAAAAGCATCTTCAGTTTGGGTGTTAGGGTACATTTTGCTTCATATAAGTTCTATCTTTTTTTTTTTTAGCACTGAAAATATTTTGCACTGATTTTCTTTTTGCCATTGAAACGGATATTGCTTTTGCTCATTCAGATTTTAGATCAGTTTCTGACTTTGTGTTTGAGAATCCTATAACATTCCCATTTTCTTTTCTTTGCATTTCTTCTATAGTGAATATTTAAACACTGGAAAATGCCAGTTCCCTGATTGGACAGTATTTGAAGAGTATAACATTCCCATCTCCTAGCACAGTTGATAGCACTATGCATGCAAAAATTGCCAATTTAAGGACTTGTTTTGCTTCCAAAACATATTTCTTGGAGTATCATTCAGAGGATTTATATCAAGTATACTATGCATGCAAACATATTAATATTTATTTTATTTGCAAGACTGACTCACCATTAGCAGCAGACAGAGCCACAAGCATACTTTTAATAATGGCACCAACTACAAGCAAGCCTGGCTAATTAGATCATGAAGTTCTCCTCTATGAACTGTTGTCCCAGTTCCCAGAAACATTGACATTAACCTTCAACTCTACGTATCAGTTTCCTGCTCTTGCTTTCAAGTTGACATCAGTTGATTCCTTCGATCCAGTAATATCTCTATTTTGATCATTAAGCTTTAATTCTCATAGGAGAATTAAACTTTTCCCCATTTTTCAGATTTCTTTACTGACTACTTGTGGAATTTTGGATTTGGGGAAAAAGTAATTCTTGAGAAACGCTGGGAGACATTCCTGCATGGTAACACAAGGTCTACAAATCGGCTTGCGGGACATGAGCTCCAAGGAGAGTGAGCTCTTGACGTGCCTACCCCTGGACAGGAGGGGATGTTGTTGCCCAGAGGTTGGAGCGGTCCTTGAGGAGCGAGCTGGATGGACTCTGGTAGAAGGGTTACCTGACTTCTCTGGCTCCCCCAAGTCCCCATCTCCTCTACTGGGCTCTTACAAGGCAGCATTCCCCAGGGACCTATCCTTGGCTATCTTCTTGTCTTTGTCTTTGTACTCTCTGGGGCATCCCATCCAAGATCTTGGTTTCAATGCACTGATGACACCCAAATTCAATTTCCAGCCCAGATCTCTCCCACTCTTATAGCTAAAGACCCATCTGCAAGTTTTTTGCTTCCTATGTACATACTGGTTTAGAAGTCTGAATAACCAAGGTAGAAAGGTTTCCACCAGGGGACAATAATGGCTCCACTGAACTGGAAAGTGAATTAGTCACCAGGCTCTTTTGGCTTTCCATGCAAAAAGGGAGATTACAGTGTTGGCTGGGGTGATTGATCCTTATTATCAATGAGAAAGAGGGTGGCTGCTGCACAATGGGGCTGGGAGGTATATGGGGCACCTACTGGTACTTCTAAGTCTTGTGGTAAAAGTTAATGGAAGCCCCTAGCAACCCCAAACAGGCAACACCATCAAAGGCTCAGACTTCTCCAGAAAGAAGGGAAAGAGCACCCTCCCAGATAAAGAACTCTGACCAACCAAGGTACTCATGCCGGGCAAATGGAACCTGAGTTGCAGAATCAACAATTGTAGCATCTACCCATATTGAAATCCTTGCTTTGTTATGGATATATTTATCCATTTTAACAAAATCTCCCTTTTTCCTCCCTCCCTCATTCCCTGTTATTTTTATATAGGGATGTTATTGGTGGCTCGTATTTGTGATTTATTGCATAGATTATATAATATCAAGATGGGATCATGATGGAATTAGAGGAAAATTGAACATCACCAGTTATCCTGGTGCAATTATTCATTCGAATTTTGAGTTGTCCCCCTTTGAGGAAAAGGGCAAGTAAGTTTTCATTTGTGTGAGGACTAATTACATTATATTAGGTGAAAGCAGGTTTTGGTGGTGGTGGTGGTGGTTGGGAAGTTTAATAATACAGCAAGAATAAACATTGAGGTTGGGCAGTCAAGAAGTGGTCTGTAGTGGACATCTATCATTGATCTTGGCTGCCTAGGGCCTATAAACCCTCTTTCTTTATTTGGGACCTCCAAACCTTGTGTGTCTGCCTTTCCCCTAAGTAGAAACCAGAAGCTCACTTTCCCAGGCTCTCTTGCACTAGGTGTGTAACTTAGGCTGCACTGAGGAGATGCACTCCAGAAAAGCCTCTGAAGAAGCTGTTTTAGTTCCCTAGGCTGCTCAAGCAAATTCCATGCAATGGGTTGGCTTAAACAATAAGAACTTATTAGCTCACAGTTTTGAGGCTAATAGAAAGTCCAAATCAAGGCATAATCAAGGCAGTGCTTTGTTCCCGAGGACTGGCCTTCTGGGGCTGGCTGATCCTTAGTCCTTAGCTTTTCTGTCACCTGGCAATGCACATGGCAGCCTCTCCTGCCTCTCCCTTCTCTTCAGTTTCCACTGATTTCAGCTTCTGGATGCTTCCTCTGCGGCTTTTTGTTCTCCCTGAATTTCATTTAACTTAAAAAGGGACTCCATTGATGGAATTAAGACCCATCCTGACTTAGGTGGGCCACACTTTAAATGAAGTAACCTCATCAAAAGGTCCTACTATATTGACCCACGGGAATGGACTAAGTTTAAGAACGTGTCTTTCAGGGGTACATACAGTCCAAAACTACCACAGAAGCACAGCATGAAATACATTTCAGTGAGTACAGCAGCAGAGACAACTGACTTCAAGAGAATGGCCAAAGTTCTAGGCAGTTCTGCCCTTAGACCGGGACAAGATGGGTCCCTGCTTTGGGCACAGCATCTTAGAGGGCCCTGCTCTGGTCCTCCTCTACCTCAGTCTGCCCCTCAGGGCCAGGAAACTGCAGGCCCAAGGAGCATGTCTACCCAGAGCCCTCATTCCCACATCATGCTTCCAGAACCAGGACCTCAAATTTCCTGTCCAAATGGCCCCAAGCCCAGTTCCTGGACCTGTGCAGTCCTCTTCCCTGGGTCTGTCTTCTGATGGTAGATCTGCCATTCGATATTGTTCTGGTTTGCTTAAAGCTGCCATTATGCAAAACACCAGAAATGGATTGGCATTTATGAAGGGGACTTATTAAGTTACAAATTTACAGTTCTAAAGCCATTTCTCGAGGTATTTATTTTTATTCAACTACAGGCAAACAGCAAAATTAACACCACATTCAGCAACTCCAGACTAGTTTGTCTTAACACCACTGAAGTTAACAGGCACAGATCTAATGGGTCCTGCCCACCTCCCACCTAGCACTGCTGCCTGTGGAGCTGGCCACGCCTCAACACCAGAAAAGCGACTCTCCTGGTACTGCTCCCGGAAGGGAGCCAGGGTGGAACAGTGGCACCAGCTGACCGTCCGAGGTGGACCATGATGGGGTTTGGCTGAGATGCTGGTCTCTGGCTTTCTTGGTGAGCCAGAGGCCAATATCGACAAAGGGGTACCTTCACTGAAGAAAGGCAGACGGCATCCGGAACACGTCTGTCAGGCTTGTGTCTGCTGGGCCTTTGCTCCTGGGTTCTGGTTTCAAATGGCTTTCTCCTAAATGTCTCTGGGCTTCTGTCTCTCTTAGCCTCTCTCTCTCAGCTCCTGTGTATCCTTGCTCTAAGACTCTAGGGGTCCTCTCTTAGCTTCTCTGGGGCAAACTCTGGGCTTCATCTCTTAGCTTAGCATCTCCAAATGTCTTTCTGTCTGCATCTCCAATCATCTAGGTCTGTGTTGGCCCCTGAGCTCTCTTAAGGACTCCAGCAAACCAATCAAGACCCACCTTGAATGCGTGGGGCCACACCTCCATGGAAACAATCCAATCAAAAGGGCTCACCCACAGTTGGGTGGGTCACTTCCCCATGGAAACAGCATAATCAAAAGATCCCACCGATAATAAGTCTGCCCCCACAAGACTGCATTAAAGAACGTAGTCTTTCCTGGGATACATAACAGTTTCAAACCAGCACACATATCCTAAGGCCCAAGGATGAGCCAAACAGTGTCTATTAGCGGAGGGTGTGAACAGAGTTTGGACGAGTGGGCTGGGGTGTCTGTACATGAGCACACGAGGCCCCTTGCAGGGCAGGATGGGGCTAGGGGGAGAAAGGGAAGGAGAATGTGTTGGGGGCAGGGACCCCAGGTTGACTCTCCCTGCACCACCCCCTGTGGCACAGTGTTCCAAGGAGTTTCATGATTCTAAATCTGAATCTGACCTTCCTGGTTGTTATAAACGTATATTTGTCAAGGTAGGAGAACATTCAGAAGATCTGATTTTCCAAAAATGCTCACGGCAGTATTTCCTGTCCCACTTGCTCTTTCAGAACTTTGCTTTTCCCTATCAAGAGTCGGTCTATCTCCCCTCCCTTCAGCTCGGGCAGAACCTTGTGACTGCTTCAACAAATAGAATGCAGCAGAAGTGACCCCGTATGACTTCCGATGCTAGATCATAATAGGCAATACAGTCTCTTTCCTAGGACATTTGCCCTTGGAACCCATTCACCACACTGTGAGGAAGCCCAAACTAGCTCACAAAGAGAGAACCATCCAGAGAGGGCTGGGGCCCCCAGCTGACAGCCAGCATTACCGGCCAGACGTGTGAGTGAATGAGCCTGCAGATGACTCTAGCCCCAGTGTTGGAGCCTTCCAGCTGAGGCCTTGGACATTGTGGGGCAGATAAGCTGTTCAGGGTCTGAATTCCCAAATCCACAGAATCCATGAGCATAATAGATGTTTGTTTTATAACACTAAGTTTTGGGGCAATTTGTTACACAGCCACAGTAACTGGAACAGATTTGAATGCTCCATTTAATGCATTGTTAGATTTATAACTTTGAAGTATTTTGAAATGTAGTAGATGGGCCTCCCTTTGTAATTTTGCCTGGGTCCCATAAATTTTAGAGACCGTACTAGGGTTCAGTGCCCAGTGTTGGCAGGGCAAGCTGCAGGCCCTGTGTCCAGTGGTGGGGGCAGAGAAGTGTCCACTGCAATAGGGTGTCATTTGGATCCTGTTCCAGGCTGGGTGGGTGGGTGGTCTCCAGGCCTTGACCCCCACTCCCCACCCCCTAAGATTCCACTACTATCCTTTGTGAATTCCTTTTCTGCCTATAGCAGCTAATGTGGTTTCTGTGGCTTGCAAGTAGAAACCCTGATAGAGACTGAAATTGGCAAATTGGCTCTAGGTAAGTTCACTTTGATTCAGTTCAAGAGACATTTACTAAGTGTCTACCACATGGCTGACCCTATTTTAGGCAATAGTGATACAAAGATAGACAGAGTCTTATTTTTAAATAATTATAGCTGTAATCAGTTCTGTCACTAACTACCTAGAGTTAGGTCAGACTTCACAGGTTGAGAGCAAATTGCTCCACAAGACAGTCTTCACTCAGACACCAGTTACAAGTTCAGGGGTTGCCAGGGCCGCTTTCACTTCTGACAAACTGGCAATAAATTGCCGGATTCCCACTACTCCCCCAGGTCCAACAATTTGCTAGCAAGACTGATAAAACTCAGGGACGCACTATACTTATGAATATAGTTTTATTATAGCAGAAGGGATACAAATAAGAACGAGCCAAAAGAAGAGATGCATAGGGTGAGGTCTGGGAGGGTGTCAAATGCAAAGCTTCTGTTGTCCTCTCCCTGTGGAGTCAGGACACATCACCCTCCTGGCACAGACATAAGACAACACGGAAAGAATATTGCCAACCAGGGAAGCTCACCTGGACTTTTGTGTCCAGAGCTTTTCTTGGGGTTTCATCAGGTAGGCATGATAGATTGAATCAGGGGGTCACCTGGTTAATTCAATCTTTAGCAACTCCTCCCTTCCCTGGAGGTGGGGCTGATGTCGTGCAGTTCAAAGTCCCATGTCTCTAATTACAGGGCTGGTGTTTCAGGCATGGCCAGCCCCCTCCCTAACAATACTGAACTAGCCAGCCCCCGCCTGGAACCATCTCACTAGCATAAACTATCAGCAATGGTGGTGGGGAGGGCCACCAGGAATAACAAAGGCACTCCCATATTCCAAGTGTTTAGAGTTTATTCCCCCAGGATCCAGGACAAAGGCCAGACCTCTCTTTAGGTGAGGCCATATTCCTTACCACACATTAGTTACCATCTATTGAGCTATCGGATTGTGCCAGACACTGTGCTAAGCTCTTTTCCTGCTGTATAACTATTCTCACAACTACTTTATGTGGTAGGTACTGTTGTTAATCTCCTATCGGAGACAAGCAAACTGAGACTCAGAGAGGTTAAGTAACTCACTCAAGGTCACACAGCTAGTAAGGGGTGGAGCTGGAGTTGGAACCTGGGGCCAGCTGACTCCAGTATCTGTGCTCTTAACCAGCTGCCTCCAGGTGACATCTGGGTTCAGTGGGGGAAACAGCTATACACCCAGATCATGTTATAATTTCAATGTGTTGAAATTAGCATTTAGCGCAGCCTGGGGTGGAGAAGCAGGAAGATTTCTGGGAAAAGATGTTCCTGGAGCTGAGTCATGAGGTATATGGGGGACTGGTTAGATGAAGGGGGACAAGCAGGGCTCTCCTGACTGGGGGAACTGCATGTACAAAGGGCTGAAGGAATAAAATAGCATGCTGAGTGGTCATATTGTGGTGTGTGGGGGAGCAGCACGGAGGAAGGCAGGGACCAGCTCATGCAGAGCACTGTGGGCTCAGCTGAAGAGTCTAAACTTGATCCTGGAGCCTGTGGAGAGCCACAGAAGGATTTTAAGTGGATTTAAGGTTCAGAAATTTCCTCTGGCTTTGTAGGGTGTGTGGGCTGGTAGCAGGGAGGTCTTTGCGTAATCCAGGTGAGAAATGAGCAGAGGACTTTCTGAAGCAAAGAGGATGCAAAGAGGCCGTGGATGGAGGGGGTGGAAGTGGGCGACCCTGAAGAGGGAGGTTCTGCAGGATTTGCATGTGGATTTTAAGGGGAAAGAAAGAGCTCAGGCTGAGGTCTGGTGACTGCCTAGGTGATGGGTGAATGGTGAGCCATTTACTGAAATAAGAATTGCAGGAGGAAGAATGGGGTTGCAAGTTTTAAGGAGAGAGGCAGGCAGCCTCGAAGAGTTCAGAGCTGAAGTTCCAGCTAATAATGACTAACAATTACTAAGCACACAATGCTCTAGAACCCATGCACGGGCCTCCCTCACAGGGACGTGGCAAAGGTGAAATGAGTTAATACATGTAAAGCTCTCAGAATGGTGCCTAGTGCAAAGTAAGTGCTCTGGAAGAATTTGCTATTATTATTACTATTAGGCTCATTTTTCAGACAAGGAAACTGAGGCACAGAGAGGGGATGTAGCTTGCCCAAGGCCACACGGCCAAGAAGCTGGCAGTCTGACTCCAGGGCCAGCTCGAGTCATGCTCCTGACCCCCTGCCACGCTGTCTGTGGGTCACAGAGAGCAGAAGTGACCAGAACCGTGGGGTGGGTGAGCTCACAACCACAGAGTGTGAAAGGCAGAATAAAGCAGGGACCAGGAGCCCAGGCCCCGGGGACACTGACAGTGCTGCCCCCAAAGACCTCAGCCGAACCGTGTGCCTCCTGGCCTCCCTGCTCCTCTGGTGCCCAAGCTCTAAAGTGCATATAGCTCACCTCTGGAGGGCTTTTAAACAATCTATTCCTGTGTCCATCACACCCAGCTTCAGTCCTTCTGGAAGGGCCGAGGTCCTGGGCCCACCTTGCGAGACTCTGGACCTCACAGAGAACTGCTCCAGCAAAAGGGCGATGCTGACTGTCCTCTGAAAAGGGAGGATAAACGTAGCATCCCCCTAAAGGGCTGTGGTGAAGATTAAATGAGAGAACGATGCACTTGCCCTCCAGAAACTTCACCGTTGTTATTATTGGTGTTTCTGTCAGGGTTTAAACACCACATCCGGAACTTATTGAAAACCTGTGCAATAAACGTCTGAATCGGAGCACCTTGGTTCTGGTTCTGGCTTCCTTGTTTGCTGGTTGTGTGACTCTGGACAAGTCCCTCAGAGCCTCAGTTTCCTCATCTGTAACCTGGAGACACCAGTCACCACCTTACAGGGTTCCCAGGATTAAATGGGAGAATAGGTGACTGTGTTTGGAGGTCTGCGGAGTGTTCTATAAATGCAGGGCTCAGTCAGGTGCCTTGTTTCCCCCTCCCTGGAGGTGGCTGGGGATAGACTGGGGAAGAAGTGGGCGGCTGTTTTGACCTGGTGGGAGGCTCAGTCCTTGTCAGACAAGTGGGGAAAGGTGGGCGGGTGGCTGGGAGGATGTGGCCCAAGCATGGGCTGGCACCGGCCCCTAGGTCCAGGAGGGATTATTGAGACTAATGGACTGTGGCCTCCCCCACGCCTGTCCTAGCTTATGTCTAACGGCTTGGCATTCAGTGGCATGGCACCCCACATTTATACCTGTCTGTACACGTGTGTGTGTACCTCTGTGGGCATGCACACTTAGGGGAGGCTCAGCTATCCCCCAGAGTAGGGAGGTGGCAGGTATGATGTAGTCTTTGGGAAGCCTGCTTCTTAGATTAATTCTATCCTGACCCCCTATTATGTGCAGTAGAGATAATTATAGTACTTGGAGTATTTGGGTGTGTTCGGGTGTCTCCCTGGGCATCTGTGAATCAAGCATGTGCATGAGTATCTGCATGGGCTGCCTAACAGAGCCAACAAGCCACACAAGGGTCCAGTGTGATGGTGGTGAGGACAGCCCTGGAGGCTGTATACCAGGGTCTACACTCGTGGTTACAGTGGTGGTGGTGGTGGTGAGGGTGGGTTGATGGTGGTCTCTTGGCTGTCCCCTTTCATGCATTATAGACATTCTTCCTGTACATCAGGCCTTTACTTGAGAAGGAATGGTGATGATGAGAAGGTTGGGAGGAGGGAGAAAGTGGAGGAGAGGCATCCTCATCTTTTAGTACCCAGCCGGTGTTCAACTAGAGATACCTCCCTGACAATCCAGTTCTCACAATATCAGTATTTTCCTCCAGCAAACAAATTCGCTTTTGCTGGTGTGACTGGGGAGGTAGCAGGTGGGAGCATCTCCCTGCTATGGCCCCTTTATCTAGGTGGAGTGAACACACACTGCCTGCTCCTCTCTCTGGACTTGAGCTCAACCAGCTCCCGTCATGCAGAAAGCCCTCCCTTCAGGTTGATATTTTACCTTTCTTTAAAGCCTCAGCTCAAATGCACTTCCTTCACCAAGTCTTCCTAGACTTCACATGATAGAATTAAATTCTCTGTTCTTGCTGTTTCCAGGTGGCAAAGACAACTGCATAGTCGTTCTGAGTGGTTCAGAGGCCAACGACACTGGTGGACCCTAAGTTGGGTCAGATTTGTGTTGTCTGAGACACCAAGCCTGGGACAGCGGTGTAGTGGTAAATGGTTAACAACTGGCTCTCTGGTTGGGTGGGGGCGGGGGCATGGGGAACCCTGATTTGTAGCACTTGCCAATTCCGTGGTATAAACACCCTCACCATGGCTGATTTAAAACCAATGATGCGCATAATCAGCTCTCGAGCTGGTTATGAGCTGGTTGCAGTACACAACTGCTGATTCCCGTCCATGCACCTTAAATGTTGAGTGCCTGGCACATAGTAGGCCCTCAATGCATCTTTGAATGAAAGAATGAAAACAAAGTAAATGAATGGATGAAGAGATGGATGGGTAGGTGGAACTAAATCAAGCAGCCAGAGCAGAGGTGACCCCGCCAGGTGACCCCTGGGGGTGGGGGGTGGAACGGCTGCAGACAGGGGGCTGTGTCTGCGATGGGCAGGAGCATTGGTGGCCGGCACCAGGCAGATCCAGGATGTCACATCCCCCACCCAGTGGGCCTTCCTTCCTCCCCCAGACTCTCTCCAGTGCTGAGGTTGCTTTGCATTCTCTCATAAATAACCTGTAATGCCGCTGAATGCGGTTTTCTTATTGGGGCTTTTGTTTCTTCAATCATGACAAAAGCAGCACTAATGAGTTATTGGAAAAACCAAGCCCCACTCAGGGCCTGGGAGGCTGGGGGAGTGCAGAGGGGGAGGTGTTGAGCGTGGCTGGGAGGCAGGGCAGGGGGCTGAGCCACTCCTCAAAGACAGCTCATGTAAGAGATGGAATTTAAAAAGCCCTAACAGTGCAAATGCATCCAGGGCTTCGCATTGACACTAACGATCTCAATGAATCCTCCTCCTCCATAACCCAGCTGGGTAAGTGCCATTAACATCCCGTCTCTCCAAAGGGTTCCCACCTTGGGGCTTTTGAACTTGCTGTCGCCTCTGCCTGGAATGCCCTTGCCCCAGATATCCACTTGGCTCACTCCCTCACTCCACTCAGGTCCTTGCTTGAATGTCACCTCCTCAGGGAGAACTTCCCTGACTCCCTTATCTAAAGGAACACCAACCCTTGCCCTATCACCAATCATAACCCAATGCCTTAGGTTGGATTTCCCCAAAAAGCAGACCATGAGGCAAGGATTTGAGTGCTAACAGTATTTGTTGACTCCAGAAAACACTGATAAGAGAGTGGGGGAAGGAATGATACAAGGAATGGAAGAAGGCAGCTGATAAATAAAGGGTGCATTATTAATCCACTTACCAGTGTGGGCAACTTGAGGTCAGTCCTGCTGGGGAACTCCAGGAGCTGGTGGAGAACACACACTTCAGAGATACCCTGCCTGAGGGTAATTATGCACCAGCTCCTGGGACTGGTGAGGGCTGATACCAGGCAGCTAGGGGGCCTGGCCCTCTGACTGCCACGTGGACAGGCAAAGCAGGCTCTGATGTGACCAAAGAAGCCCTTGGTCACAGGTATGCAGGTGGTGTCAGCAGAAGTCAGCCTGAAGGCCCTGAAACTAAGATGAGGAGTTATGGGCTGAGAATCAACAGCACATCCTAGACCTGATATGACATAGCAATTTTATTGTCTGTTTCACCCACTAAAGTGGAACCTCCATGAGGAAGGGATTTTGTTGTATTCACTGCTATATCCCCAGTACCAGAAATAGTTTTTGAAGGAGTGGGTGCCCATTTTACAGATGCAGGTGGTGAGGCTCAGAGAAGTGGAGGACTGGGTCCAAGATTAGATTCAGTCACACAAAAAGTATTTACTGAGCATCTACTTTGTGTGCAGCACTCCTGTTTGTGGTCAAGCAGGAGCAGAACCCAGGCTCTCTGACTCCAGTTCTTGAGCTTCCCCCTAGACAACCCCCTCCCCCAGCCTGGGTCCTAGGGAGAGGGAGGTGGGGCTTCCGTGCCTCCACCCCACCCCCCTCCCCAGCACATAAGTGTGCCTCTGTTCTCTTGGGGTGTCTGACCTGGTAGGGAGAAGCCTGAGAAGCCTTGAATTGAGTTTCAGGCATGAGATGAGCAGTCAGAATCTATAGAGCTGTTGTTCTGTGTTTTCCCATTTCTCTTGCAATAATGACAGACATTTTTCCCTTCTCTATCCAAAAAAGGAACCAAGGTCAATGGTCTGAGTTCAGGCTTTCTTGCTTTGAGGGAAAATGGATTTTGTTATCAAAACAGCAGGGACACCCCCAGCCAGTTTGGTTTGGCAGGTGGAGGTCTCTTGAGAGTGGCCTGAAGAAGGCTTGAGGAGAAAGTGAGAGAGAAGGGAGAAGTAGCTTCTTCAGCCTGGGAAGGGACAGAGGTTCGGGGGCTTTGTGTGGAGGTGCGTGTCCCTCCGGCCTGTAGCGCCAGAGGGGGATGTTTGTGGAAGCTGGACTCTAAGTACCAAGGCCTTGAGGGTCTCCAGGGCCCACTTGTGGTCAGCGAGAAGGCTGCTGCGGAGACTGCTCCGAGGCTACCCAGGGCAGCGGGGCCTGACAGAGGCCTGGACCAGGGTTCAGGGGCCATGGCGACAGGAGTCAGTTACCATGGCAACCACAAAGCCCAGGGCCTCTCTTCCTGGGTCTCAGATTCTTCTATGACCCTGAAGTGTCTCCCCAAACATAACTAAGGCTGATTACTCAGCACTCTGGCAAGCTGAGGCTTGGGACCAGAATTTATTTGACTCGAAAAAATAAAACAGTCTGACATTTATTGTGTGTGGATGTTGTGGAGTAAATTCAAACCCGTTCTAGTGCAGAGGGACATGAGGGTCTCTGGATGAAGGGGTCTGTCTGGGCTGAGAGGCATACATGGGCCCCGTGGCCAGGCAAAGCTGACTGCCCAGAGGACCGAGGAGGCCACAGGGAAAACACTGGAGGAGCTTTATTTATTTTAATGTATTTGGAAGTAACAGTCAATTTATTTCTGATTGTAAAAATAATACATGCTGCTTGTAGAAAATTGGGGAGAAAGTGAAACATATAAGGACGGAAATGCAAATCACCCATAATCCCATCACCCACGATAATCATTAAAACGGTATTATCCATCCATCTCATCCTTATTCTATACACACATTTTTACATAATTGAGATCATATTAATATTATTTATATAATTTATATTCTATCCATGGAGGACAACAGGTCCCTGAGCTCTGCATGGCGAACAAATGAGGAACATGCACACACACACACACACACACACACACACACACACACTGTGCTTATACATTAATTTGCACAGACAGTGAAGAATAGAACAGGGGAAAGAATATAGCACAATAATGAGTCCCAATCCTGCTACTAAATAGCATCATGACTCAGAACAAGTTACTTTACTCTCTCTGTGCCTCAGTTTCTTAATCTATAAAATGGGGTTGATGAAACCTCATTTACCCACCTCACAGCATCTGGGAGAAAGCCTTTTTTAATTGTAGTGACATCATTAAGCCTGGTGGTAAAGTGAAAAGAATCAAGACTCTCAGCTTTGACATTTAATTTGCTGCATGGCTTTGAGCCAGTCCCTTAGTTTCTCTGGCCTTTAAACACCTGCTTTAAATGAAGACCTGGACCATGATTCCTAATACTAAAACTGACAATTTTTAGGACCCTTACTATGTGCCAGGCCCTGTGCCAATCACTTTATATGCATTTCCTCATTTGATCTCCCTGACAGTTCCATGAGTTTGGCATTACTCTTTTTACAGATGAGGAAACTGAGACAGAGAGGTTAAGTAACTTGCCCATGATTACTCAGCTCGTAAGAAGACAGCCAAGATTAAAATCGAGGATTCTTGAGCAGAGCTGTCCAACAGAACTTCCTGTGATGACGGAAATGTTGCGCGGTCCAACACAATAGCCACTGGCAACGTGTGACTCTTGAGCTCTTGAAATGTGGCTAGTGAGATCAAGGAGCTGAACTTTCATTTTATTTTACTTGATTTTAAATTTAAAATCAGTTATGTGATTGTAACAAACGCTTCTTCAGATAAGCCCTGGGTTAGGGATGGGAAAGGGCGGGAGACCCGAGTGAACCATGGTCGCGGAGCGGAGTGGACGGGTGTCTTGGGGTCCCCCCTCCACGGCCCGGATCAGGCGTGCCTCCTGAAGCCTCCCTCTCTCCCCTCCACGCCGACGGTGGGCGTGGAGGATCCCTGAGGAGAGCCAGATAATGAGGCAAGTTAATCAAAAGAGCAGCGAGTCCCCAGGGCTCGACGCGAGTCCCGGACCGGGAACACGGAGCAAGCGCGGCGGGGGCGTGGCCCGAGGACCCTCGCTGGGCGGTCGGGGCTGGGGTGGCCAGGCCGGGCGCGAGCTGGAGGCTGAGGGCTGCAGAGGGGAGCTTGGGGCCGGAGGTGGTTGGGGGTACTGCGGAGAGGAGGAACGGAGGAAGTGAAGTCAGGCAAGCCAGCCTGCCCTGGAGTCAGGTCAGAACCGAGGGAGCACGATCGGGGGTGGGAGGTGGGCGCCATTCCCGTCGTATTTTATGGGAACGGCGCCCCCTGGAGTTTATGCCACGCGGCGGCTCTGTGTGCGCGCGTGTATTCCTCAATTCTACACCATCTTCAATTCTCCACCCCACATTTCCCGTCCCCCTTTACGTGGATCAAAAAGACGGTGATGGTTAAAGGAAAAATAAGTTGCTGGGAAGGATAAATAGAAAGGATTCAAGAACAATCACAGGCTCAGCCCTGCCACCCTCCCCTTCCATGACCTCAGCTCCACCCTTTCCTCCCTTCTCCCACTACCCCCCTGCCTGTTTTTTCAAGCTTGAAATCATTTGATCCCGTTCCCCTCCCTCGGAGCAGCCTGGGAGAAGGTGAGAAAGACCAGCTCAGTGAAACTTGATGCCTTCCATTGGGGCTGCTGGAGCCCTGGGGCAGATGCTGAAGGACAAAGCCACTCTCAGCCGGGCAGAGCCCCTACACCTTCAGGAAACACACCTGACCCAGACCTCCCCTCCTGGACTTCAGAGCAAGGCATGAGTCAGGGGGTCACTTCTCCCTGCCTCTTGTTTCCACAGAGACTTCCCAGAACTTTCTGCTCCTGTCCTGCCTACTTCCCTTCCCCAGGAATTTGTCTCCCCTCAGCCTGTACATAACTCAAACATTCCTTCTTATGTATTCATTATTTATATTTGTCCCTAATCTCCATATTGTCTGGATAATTTGGGCCTCTGTTACCCTGATAACTCAGGCCTTGCTCAAACCCCACGTTTTGAATTAGTCAATGTAGTCCAACTCAATTCAATGAGCAGACACCGAGGGGCTCGGCCGTACTGTGTCCACAGCACTGTCCTGTGAGTGATCCAAATATGTGTGCCCTTGAGGATACCACAGCACACATGGAAAGAGAGCACCAGGTAAGGATGCCCATTCTCGAGAGGGTGGTGGGGGGCGACACTCGTGAGGTTAGAGTGACAGGCAGGGGCTTCTGAGAGGAGCTGATCTCCAGGTGCTCTGCAGTCCCCTTAGCCAGAGGTGTCTCCCTAGGAGGGGCCAGTGGTGTGAGGTGGGGATGGGGGCTTCTTGCTGGGGTGGGGCCTGGCCCCCAGAGAAAATGGGTTCTCTTCCCCTGAGGAAGCGGACTGCTGCTTACTGGCTTCACAGTCTTGCCTTCAAACAGGCCTGGTTCCCAGGAATCCAGGGAGACATTTGCATTAGGATAAAATACCCCAATTAAACAACAGGCTGCTTCCCTTGGGCTTGGCGCAAACTCTGAAGCCTGCAGGCAACCAGGCTTAAAGGTTGGGAAACAGTCTTGCACTGAGTCAAGCAGCAGGAGCAACAGGTCAGATGCATTCCTTGTTCTCCAACCTTATCCTTTACCCATGTAATGAGCACTTTATTACTGTTACAGTGTATCTGTTCCTGGATCTGTAGCCCAGCTCCGTTTTTTATACCAGGAGCTACAACCCTGTAGTAGCGTCTCCCCACTCAATCTGGGGTTCCCTGAAGGCAGGGCTGTTTCTCCCCCTCACTCTGAGGCTCTTTGAAGCCAGGGCTTTGTCTTTACTTGCTGGATGTGTCCTCCATTGTGATGTGGTCACAGTGCCTGCCTCAATAAATTGTTTATTAAATTAATGAATAAACAGGAGAACCTGACTTTTCCAGCTCATTACCCCCTTCCTAGACTCACCCAATGGGGAAGCAGAGCTGGGTAAATCAGTGTTCCTTACACCTGCTCAGAGGGGTGTTAAAATTACTTTTGATCCACTGAACAGCCAGCTCAGAAAAGTTGAGCAAAACCTCCCCTTTTCCATCAGTGTGGATAAAGGGAGCGTAGGACAGCACACGTGACCTCCAACTGGAAAATGGCGGCATTCTGATGTCTTGAATACAGCTTGCAAGTCTTTGGAGTCTAGGTTGGAAGCAATCTTAGTTGGTCTAGGCCCATCCCCTCATTGTGGGAACGAGAATCTGGAGCCCAGAGAGGGGAGGGACTTGCCCAAGGTCAACAGTGAGGCAGGGCACAACTGGGACAGGGTGGCCAGGAAGTGGAGAGGGACACCTTTGTCTTTCTTATCCTCTTGCCGCTGCCATCATTCTAGAACTGGTATTTTCATTAACTCACTGTGTGTTCTGACAGCAGTCAGTGAATGTCTCTTTGCCTTAGTTTCGCATCTGTTAAATGAAGGGAGCCACATGTCTTACTACAGAGGGACATTTTAAGGACAGAGTAGGTAAATGGGTGTGGAATTCTTTGTAAAAGTTCAAAGATGAGGGCACCCATGGTGCTTGCTATAAAATAATTTACAAGAGAATCCAAATGAGTCTGACTTCCAAGTGTGGGCATGGTTCCCATCAGGCCTCATCAATATGCATTTGTCAGTTCATATGATAAGCATTTATTGAGCACCCACTAAGTGCCAGGTGCTGTGGCTATTCCTTGCACAGCAACCAGAATAAGCTTGTTAAGTTTAAGACAGATCCCATTCCTCCTCTGCTCAAAACCTTACCCTGGCTCCCCTCTCACTCAGAGTGAAAGTCAATGTCTTGCAATGACTCCAAGGCCCAACTCCAACTACTCTCCTCTCACTGACTCAGCAGCAGCCACACTTGCCTCCTCACCACTGTAGGGCCTTTGCACTTGCTCTTTGTAATGTTCTTTCCCCAGATACTGGCATGGTTAAACACTCCCCTCTTTCAGGTCATGACTCAGTTGTCAGCCGGACCTTCTCTGGACACTTCTTAATATGTCAGCCCCTCATATTTTCTACTCCTTTTCCAAGCTTTAGTATTCTCCTTAATGATTCATTACTATTTAATACTATTCATTTTCCTTATTTTTAAAGCCTATTGCCTGTCTCTTTGCTAGAATATAAAGCCACAAGGACAGAGATTCTTGTCTATTTTGATCACATTGAATCTGCAGTGCCTAGAGGAGTGCCTAGGGCAGTGCCTGGCACATAGTAGGAGCTCATTAAATATTTGTTGACTGACTGAATGGTGAACATACAGACAAGGTCTCTGCTCTCACGGGGGCTGCATTCCACCAGGAGAGGGACCCCCAGGGATATGAGCCAAGGGAGGGGGGTGTGGGCTGTAGATCCTGGGTGACTGAGTCTCTGGGGCCCCTCCTCTCCAAGGGTGTCATGGCAGGATTGCATTTTCACTAGTCTTGAGCATCACGATTTATAACAGGAGTTAACTGCTTACTAATTAGCAGCTGGAGCCATTAATTGGCTATTTGTTAGGGCCCGAATTAATAAACTGGTCTCTCAGCGGGTTCATAACTCTCCCCAGTCCTCCCCGCCTCCCCGCCCGCCCTCCCCACCCCACCCCACCCCACCCCCGCCCCGAGCAGAAAGTGTCTCGCCCTGAGATTGAATCAATACCTGCCACTGTATGATTTTCAGAGACAATTTCCCTTGCAAGACGATGACACCATCCCCGCGAAGACTTCCTCTCTCTCCCTCTCTCTCTTCAAGGCTCTGACTCGCTGGAAGCGGGAAACGAGCCAGCAGCAGGAGATGGGAGAGCTTTCTAGCAACGATCTCACAATAAAAGCCCACAGCTGTTCTCCTTGGCCAAGGTCTGGGGTTCCTGGCTCCCCACTGTGTCACTTGCCCCCTCGGGCAGCAGCTAGTTCCTGAGCCCTTCCTGGGATCCATGTGCTGATCTTTCTCTGGAGCAAAAGAACAGGGTTTTTCTTTGATGAGAAGTGTCCCTGTACCACCTTGGGTGGAACCCAAGACTGGGTACCCTGGTGCTGACCACTGGGCCTCCAGGCAGCTGGGCCTTACTCTCATCCTGTGTCCAGTGGCCCATCTCCTGGACACCTCAGGTCAGCTCTCATGACCCCCATACCTGGATTTGAGGTTCAGATAAGTGCTCTCTGAATGTGAAGAGAACAGGAAACACTTAGGAAAACATTTACTGGCACCTATGCCCCTTACATCTCTTCAGTGCAGAAAAGTGAGAAAGAGCAAGGGGGCCGAGCCAAGACACCTGGGTCAGAGCCCAGTTTGGCCACTTAGCCGCTGAGTGAGTCACTAGCATTTTTATGTCATTCTATGAGAACAGTGGTCCTATATCACATGGTTGTTATTAGGGTTAAATAGTTAACACACCTGAAGGACTTAGGACAGTGCCTGGCATGGGGTGTCAGCTTTCATTATTACTCCCATCTTTCATCCATTCTGTTAGGTAATTTCCCCCACTTCACAGCTGGGGAAACTGAGTCTTGGAGAGGTTAGGACTGGAACACAGGACCAGTGATCTCCAAGTCTAGTGGTCTTTCCCTTCTGGTGTCACCTATTGTCAGATACAGGGCCAGAGACAGCAGGTGGGGCACACTTGAGGGAGGAGATGACTGAATTTATGGGCACACACAAACAGGCTGTCAAGGTATTTACACTGCATACAATTAGCTGCAAAGTATTCACAAATGGATTAGCCACAGCAAATGTTCAATCCCAGTCTGCTCTCCCTTCCTCCCTGTCCCTCCCCCATTAAGAGTCTTCTTTCTACTGCAGACCAGCCTGAGCCTGTGTTCAGAGAGGGCAAACTCAAGAAAATGTCAGCTGGGAAATGTCAGTCTGCCCATTCCCCTCCCCCCTCCCCAGTAATGCACCCCAAAGACAAAGAGGAGTTATTAACTGCCAGTTCATTAGAACATAGGAAGGTGGTTTCCCACAACATGGATACCTGCTTACTCTGCTCAGAATGGGCAGCCAGGGAGAGCCATCACTGGTCATTCCCTGAGAGCTTCCTGAAAGAGGTGCGGATTTCCAGAAGTCTTTGAATAAGAGGAAGATGACAATAAAAGAACCTACTCATTGTCACATCCTTAATTGGATGGGAAGAGGCATGATATCTCTGTGTCTCTTAAGGCAGAAGAACAGAATTTTCTCTTTGAGTTAAAGATTTGGTGGGGGTGGGGCGTAGAAACTACCACTGCATTGGTGTTATCTTGGGTCTGTGGTGTCTGGCTTGTTCTGGGCATCATTCATTCATTCAACAAACCTTCAGCGGGAAGCTGCTGGGTGCTCAGTCCTGAAGTCGAGTCTCCTACCCTGATTCAGTCTGGGACCCACAAGGGAAGGAAAGAGAAAGAAGAGTGGGGAGGGGTTGAAAGGGGGTGTTATGGGGTAGGTAGGGTGTGGGCCTGGGAATCGTTAGAGACTTTGCTGAGGCTATCCCAGCTGACCGCACGTCCCCCAAGCCGCCGGGTATTTCCCGGCAGCACCCCCTCTCCCCCTAGTCGGGATGACGCGCTCCTATGGGGTCTGCCCCTGGAGGGTCACAGGAGGAGGGAGCTAGCAGGAAATAGGCCTAGGGAAGGCGTGGTTCATTACATATTTTTAAAATTTATGTTTTAATTTCCAAACAATAAAATTAACTCTTTTTTGATACGCGGTTCTGTGAGTTTTGACAAATGCATACAGTCGTGTAACCATCACACAACCAAGATACGGAACAGTCCCACAGAGAGGTGGGGGAGGATTTATAATCTCCCAGTTTGTTAGTTGCTGCGTTCGTCCGCGCTCCCACGGGCCGCTCTAATACAATCCCTTGGCCCACGCAGATATAAATAACGGCGACAGGTGGAGCAGGTGAGATTAGCAGCAACGGGAGCGGGGTGAGGGGTGGGGGGGTGGCGATCGGAGGCGCGGGGGAGGCCGTCCGTCTCCATTCCCAGACTACGCCCCTCCTCGCGGGCCTTTGGGAGGAGCGTGCTCCTCACCGCTGCTCCGGGTGGACCCCGCGGAGGTACAGGAGACCCGGAATGCCAGGGCCCCGAGGCTGAAGCGCGGCTCTGTCTTGGCTGCAGAAAGGGTGTGCGCTCTTGCGTTAGGGAGTGTCCGAAATCCAGAGTGGAGGCAGACGGGGCGAGGGGCAGAGCTGGGGAAAATGTCGGGTGGCTTGGGGATCTCCGGCGGAGGGGAACCTACGGGCAAACCTGTTGGCATGCCGTGGGCCTCAGCAAGGATCGGCGCTTGGAGCGCGCTCTCTCCGCCCCCGGCTACTCCAGATGCTCTGGCGGTGGCCCCAGCGCCCGACGCCGAGAGAGGCCGAGGCGATCGGAAAAGGGGCGGGTGTTTGGCCAGGGGCGGGGGGACTCCGGGCTCGCGTAGACAGCCTTGCAGACCGACAGCTGGAGGCCGGCTCGCGCGCCTGCAGGACCCCAGGACCTGCAGGCGCCCCGGCCTTTCCTTTAGACCCTCGCTTCAGTTCAGCTCCCCAAAGTGCAAAACATTTACAAAGTGTGCAATGCCCTAAACGCTTGGGTTCCCGGGGCGAGATGGATGCACGCCCTGCGAGCGTGCTGGGATCTGTTCACCAGGCTCCGGCAGCCAGCCAGGGGATGCAAGGGCGAGAGAAGAGCGCGTGTGCGAGCGCGCGCTGCAGAGCCCGCGCCGAAACCCAGGTCCCTCCGCCACTGTCCTCGGGATAGATGGATCCATTTCTGCTTTCTGACATTTTTCTTCCAGGGGGTGGGGGGACGAGAGGGGGAGGGGAGAGGCAAAAGAGAGAAAGAGAGGTAGAGAGAGAAAAAAGGAAGCAGGCAGTCTGCTTCCCCCCAGCCCTGTTTTGTTTTCTCTAATTGGTCCTGGGGGAGACGAGAAATTGGACAGAGGCTGGGCCGGGCGAGCTGGGCTGCCTTTAATTGGCTCCTTTTTTAACTGGAGGGGAATCAAACAGGAGAGCGAGCGACAAAGGGTGGGAGAGCGAGAGACCGAACGAGGAGACGCGAGGAAGAGGGAGGGGAAAGGGAGGGAGGAGGAAGGGAGGGAGGGAGGCGGGGGGAGCGCGGAATGAAAAGCTCCGAGGGGGGAGAAAGCAGCACAGCGAAGCCCAAGTTGCCGAACGAGCGGAGCGCTCCCGCCGCCCGAAGCCGAGCGGCCGCGGCAACCGGGAGCCCGTCCCGGCCCCACCGGCTCTGGGCCCCCGCTGGCGGAGGCCGCGGGGCGGGGGCGGGGACGGCCAACTTGGGGCGCGGCGCAGCTCGGCTCTTCCGAAAGCTCGAGCCCGGGAGCGCCACAGCGGCGGCCAGACCCCGGGAGCTGAGCGCGGCGAGCGGAGGCGGCGAGCGGCGCCCGCGCCGCAGCCCAGGCCTGGGCAAGAGCGCGAATATTTTTCAAACGACTCAAACTTTCCTCCCTTCGCCGCTTTCTGGGGTCCCTCTTGCCTGGAATTGCTCTCCTGATTCCCGCTGGGCGCCGGGGCGCGATTCCTTCTCTGGGCTCCTCCGTGGCTTGGCTAACTTTGCGGACCCAGAGACCCGTGGCGCTCGCTCCTCCGCCGAACCCAACCCACGCCGCTGCCCTGCTAAGGAAGGCCAGGGCCGGGGCTCCTTCAGCCCGGCCTCGTTGGGTCGGACCGCTAAGCCATCAGCGCCGGCCGCCTGCTCAGGACCCGAGACAGCGGATTAACCCGAGCCGAGTCCGGCCTCTTCGCCCCCGCTCTGCGGAGGGGCGTCCCCTGGGCGGGGAAACGACAAGTTTGTCAGTGGTCGGTGGCCTGTTGGATCCAAGCACCGCCGCCGCTGCTGAAGGGTCCCCGGCGCCCAGCAGTCCGTGCGCACAGCCCCGGGAATCCGGGGCTGCTCGGCGGCCAGGCTCCTCGGGTTGGGGCGCTGGCTGCTGGGCCGGGCGCGCCGAGGCACCCGGGGCCGGGCCAGCGGCCCCTGCGTCCCCAGGCGGGCAGCGGTCCCGCCGGAGGAGAAACCCAGGTCGCCGCCGCCGCCGCCTCAGTCTCCTGGTCGCCGTCGTCGCTGCCGCTTTCTCTGTCGCCGTTCGGGGAAAAGGGGGGACGAAGGGGGCGTCGCGGGGCCCCGGCGGATGCGACCTCCGCCGCCTCTCGGGCTGCGCCGCCTCGCGGGGATGAAGCACCGGCCGTGAAGATGGAGGTGACCTGCCTTCTACTTCTGGCGCTGATCCCTTTCCACTGCCGGGGACAAGGAGTCTACGGTAAGAGCCCACGTCCCGCCCCACGCCGACTTGGCCCCGCGCGCGGAAACTTTGCAAGCCGCTCAAAGTGTGCGCCGTCGGGGGTTGGTGGGGACCCCGGATCGGATTCTGGAGTGGAAGCCCACGTCCCCGCTCTATTCTGGGCGCGAGGAGACCGGGCTAGCTGCCTGGGAGTACGGGGAAGGGTCGTAGGGTCTGGCGTGATGCTGGGGATGCCAGAGGGAGGCACCCACTACATGGGGCGGCTATGCGTCCGGACGCTTGAGAGCGCCCAGTCGGCTCGGAAGACCGCGGCAGACCCCAAGCCCAGGGCTGGGGCAGTCAGTCACTTGCACAGAAACCTCTTCGGTCCCTGGGCCGGTCTCGGGAGTGGAAGCCGAGAGGTGCCCCACCCGGAGTTGCGCGCGCCTTAGGGGCGAGCCGGCTGCCAGCACCGCGGCTGGACGGTGGGCTCGCCTTCCTTTCTGTCTCTTCGGCTTTGTTTCTTTTACTCGGCTGAACGGATGCCGGCATCCCCTGGCTCCAGTGCCTAGGACCCCGACACCCTTTGTCAGAATCTCTCCCTAGCCAGTTCATCCTGTCCCCTTTCCCAAACTACAAAACCTCCAGCCCCACCTTCCTTCTCTCTGTGCTCACACACGGATACATTCAGCCACCGTCCCCAGGAAATGCAAACACGGCACGCACCTGCCGGTCTACGTGTCCGAACTCTGCCTCCTGCCATGCAGCTCTGCTCCCGTGCCCTGACGCCAAGGGGAATTGTGGCTACTCCATCCCTCATCCCTCCCGTGGGGTTTCCCAGAGAAGGACCCGGAGAGCAGGTATTATCCGTTCAGGGTCACTCAGGCACACCCCTCCCAGGGACCCTCCCTCCAGGTTTTCATGCTGTCTGCAGTGCCCAGATCCCATAGGGTGGAAAAGTCTGTCTCTGGGGTGCAGTGGCCCTTACTTGGCCTTTTGCTGATGACCAGGTGGCCTTTGTAGGTCACTTTTCAATGATGTGTGGCTGGGGTGGGGAGGTTTCTCTCTCCTACTCTCTCTCTGGGGCTAAGGGCCTAATTATTTGCCTTCAGATCAGGGGAGAACTTGACAAGCTCTGTGCAGGGGTGGCAGAGGCATTGTCCCCCAGGCTACGGGTCGCAGGTGCAAATGCTAAATGCTTCCTTCTGGAGGGTGCCTGGGCTCTCTGCTTGTGCCCGGCAGGAGGGAAGGATGTCCTGAGGGGGTCTGGGCGGTGACATGCTCCTGGCCCTACACAGCTATCTAGCTCCGGCTTAATTCCCTGGTGAGGCCAGCCCAGGCATCTGGCCAAACTCTGCTTCTTAATTAGTTTGTGTCTCTTACTGCCTGGCCCTTCACAGAGGCCAGAAAAGAAAAGGAGGAGGAATGCAGCAGGGACTGGGAGAGGCTGGGTTGTGGGGAGGAGGCCACTGAGCAGGTCTCAGAGGCCTGGGGCTCCCAGGGGACAAAGGAAGACACTGGGCATCTGTGGGTCCTTCTTTGTTTCTTTTCTCCAAGATTTCCCCACAGCTTTACTACCTCCTTAGAGGCTGCCTGAGAGAAGGGCTCCTGAGAGTAATGGAAAACCCTCCCTGTCTTCTGCTGTCCTCCACTCTAGACAGAGCTGGCAAACCCATCTTTTGGCCATTCCTTTCTCCATCCCCTCCAGCAACTCTAACCTTCCCCAGGGCTATATAGAGTCCCATCTTGAGAAGGTGCCTCTGGGCCTAACTTGGAAACCCTGGTAATGAGGGCAGGGGACAGAGGACAGGGGGCAGTGTTCTCCAAGGACCCTTATTTCAGAGTGCTTTGCACCAGAATTCATCCATAAGCTTATCTGCCTCCTTTTCTTTCTGTATTTTTTTCCTCCCGCATGTGCCCGGCCCCAGCTGCTCTCACTCAGCAAATCAGGGAGGGCTGGGTGCACTGGGGCTAACCCACAGCTCCAGGGAAGGCTAGGACCTGGGGAGTGGGGGTGGGGTGGGGGCTGCAGGGTGGAAAGACCCTACTGAGGTGGATGGAGGAGGAGGGCAATTGGCTCCGAGTTTCTTGTGATCCTAAAAGGTTTGGTTAGCTATGGCAGAAGGGAGTACTTTCAGAGGACTGGGACCAGTTTAGGAAGTAGTATGGAGAGCTGGAATCAGTTCTGTCCCCAGTTTCTCTCTATCTCAAAGCAGATGGAGCAGCTTGAGAAAGAGTGAGGGTCGAGTGTAGGGACCAGAGATGGTCACTCATGTCCATCTTCGTATCCTAGCACCCAGCATAGTACCTGGCACATGGCCTGGCTGAGGCTTGGCAAATATTTGTTGAAGGAATGAAGGGCCTTGGTTGGGGAAGGTTGAGGAGATGCTTCTGGAAATTCTTTGTTCCCAAGAAGTTTGTCTAGGATCATTTCTGGCAGGGCAGTGAGTCATTCTTTGTGGGTCTCTGCTTAGGGAGAGTCATGGACCCCTGGGCTGGCAGCCCTGGTGGATCTCAGGCAGGAGAAGAAAGGGGAGGGGGCTGGAAGCCCATTGCTGCCCTGGCTGTAAGAAGGGAGGGAGGCAGCAGATTGTATCAAGACCCAGGAGAAAAATGTGCCCTGGGGAGGGAGCCCCAGCCCCTGCCCCTCTGTCCTGAGGCCGATGTGGAGGCTGAGTTGCCGAGAAGGAAGAGCAGGGTGTGGAGGGCAACCCGGTCGAGATCTGGCCTGAGATGTGGGTCTCTTCTGAGGCTAGGAGGAGGCAGGAATCTCAGAAGTGTGTCCCTGGTGCCACTTTCTTGGTGTTGAGCGGGGTGTGGATGCTCTTGGGATTTTTTTACTAGAGTTTCCACCCCATGCCTTGAAACTGGCTGTCCATCCCTGGCAGTTCTCCTGGAGAAGTCTGGGAGTGTTTGCATCAGAAAACCCCAGTTTCCTCTGCCCCGCTCCCCTTTGAGGTTCTCTTGCCTTCTCTTGGGTCCACTGTCTGCAGTAGGGCCGGGGAGGCCTTCTCAGTCCTGCCAGGTGGCTTCGCTCTTCTTTGGGGCACAGATGCTACAGCAGCAAAGTGGTAGACCAGATGGTCCGTTTGGAGCCAGCACCCCCCACCCCCACCCCCACCCCTGCAATCTCCCAATCTCCTGGCCCAGTTTGTCCTCAGGGATGGAGCCTGTAATCTGCTTTCTGGCAGCCCAGGGGGATGGGCTGGCCCCAGAGGCCTGGTTCTGGGACAAAGGCAGTAAGTAGCCAGGCGATAGAGGAGGAATAGCCTGTGTGTGGATATTGTCAGAGAACTCCCTCTCTTCCACCCTGGCTTTCTCTCCTCCTCCCACAGCAGCTGGACTTCCAGTCAGAGGCAGGCTGATGCGATTCCTCTCCCTGACAAAAAAACCCACAACAACCCCTGGATTATTTAATATGCAGGAGTGGGAATTGACATTATCCTTAAGACAGGTTGTTTGCAACTTACTGGTGGAAGTCAAAATATTTCACCAAAGGTGTCATCAGAAACTACTATCCTATGCTAATTTTTGTGGGAACATGAAGACAGATGTTGAATAATTTGACAAGAGCAATATAGCTTACAGAATTATTACCAAGTCAGGTTTTTTCCCCTCCTCTGGTGGGTATGGAGAAGGAATCTCAGGAAGTGTGTCCCCTGGTGCCACTTTCTTGGTGTTGAGCTGGGTGTGGGTGCTCTTGGGATTTTTTTTACTAGAGTTTCCACTCCATGCCTTGAAACTGGCTGTCCATCCCTGGCAGTTCTCCTGGAGAAGTCTGGGAGTGTTTGCATCAGAAAACCCCAGTTTCCTAGGGCTGACAGAAAGGGCTAGGTTTTCTAAATGCCCTCAAGAAGGTCCACACTTTGATCTCGTCTTCCTTCTTGGCTATAGAAATTGCATGAGGAAGAGAGAGAGGGCCTTGTAGTCTCAAATCCAGGCTGTTTCATTTGCTTTGCCAGCATTGCTTGTCACCCCCTGCACCCCCGGTTGATGTCAGCCGCTGAGCCAGCTTGAGGGCGCCCCAGACCCTTGATGTCAGGCCGGAGGGCCTCCTTCAGATACAAGATCCGCAGAGGACACTCTGCAGCATGGGGATCAACCCTTCACGGATGGGTGGGGGCTTGTGTTGGGAGGAGGGGGTTGGTTAGAGGAGATTGTGTTACCCTTGAGAGGACGGGCTGGGGACCTGCAGATGGCCCATGTGTAATTGGCCAGGCCTAGCTGTGAGCTGCTGGGACTGGGGTGGCAAAGCCTCATTTAGAGCTTCGTGTTAGCTTTGCTTTGCTGAAACATGGAGGGATGGGCGGGGGGCTCCATAGGGAGAATGGAAGGAGCTAATCACGGCCGCCAAGACCCAGCAAATGAATGATGCAGGAAATCAATACCTGGGGGCGGGAGTGGAAATTCGGGCAGTGGTAGCAGCCCCCGCTTCTCTCGGCTGCCCAGGAGGCACAGGCGGGCCTGGGAGGAGGGAGACAGAGGCAGGAAGGTGGAAGAGGCCCGCTCCTTTCCCCCCTCACCCACACATTCATCCCCTTGTGGCTCAAGGAGGTGGGGCCAGAAGATGCCCCACCGGGCATAGACAGGGACATAGGAGATGAGACCTTGGGCTTCTCAGTCCTGGAAGGGCCCTGCCCGCTTCTCACCTGTCTCTGGATCCCTAAGCCTGGCTGATCCCCAGGTGCCGGGGCATGTGTCTGGGTGTGTGCCCCAGGTCTGGGGGCCCTGCCCTGTGCGGCTGGTTCTGCCGCTCCAGATGTGGCCAGCAGGGGGAGGGCTTGGCCGCCACATTGCTTCTTGCCTTTCCTGGCTCCCCTGGCCTCACTCCTGGCCGGAGAGACGAGTTATTCTAATTCTTCAGCCTGAGGCTGACTGGAGCTCCTTAGGATCTTCTGAAGAAGCTCTGATGTGCCTACCCCAGTGTCCCAGGGCACTCACCTGAGGTCAGAGCCATATTTCCAGCACCCTCAGTAAGACCCAGGTCTCCCTGAGGCCAGAGGAGAGCTCGATGGTGGGACTAAGCTGGGGGGCTCCTGCCCAGGTGGGACTGCATGCCCACTGTCAGGGCAGAGGGCTTCTGCCCTTGCAGAAGTTTGTAAATGTGGGACAGGACCCCTCTTCTGCATCTCCCTCCCGCGTCAGAAGACCCTCCTTCCCTGGCTGGTGTGATCACAAGTACCAGGTACTAAGAGGCCCCTATTAGTATTTAAATATTGGTGTGGGAAGCAAGAGCAAGGCTTAATTTAAAGGAATGCATCTTTTAAAAAACAACGAAATCTGCCCCCAAGACTGTAAGTAACAGGTACACTTTGCAAAATAGTTAAACAGTACATGAAAGTATAACGAAGAAAGTAAAACTCACTTGACCTCAGCCATGCATTTGGTGATGACGGTTCTTTCAGTCATCTTTCTGTGCAAAGAATAATGTTAGATTATAACAATATTGTAACCTCTTAGAGGTGTTTAAGTGCCATGAGCCTTAGGAAGCATTTTCACGCCCCTACCTCCTTTGATTTCCGTAACACCCTCTGAGGTCAGCACAGCGGATCCTATTGTCCCTGTTTAGCAGACAAGGAAACTGAGTTCTGAGAATTTCAGTGACCTGCTCTGGGTTATGTAGTCAATAAGAAGTGGTTCTGAGACTTGATCCCAGTGGATCTTCTGATTTGAGGGTAGGAAAGCAGCATGGCATCTCTCTAACTCACCATTCATTAATTATCAACTGAGCACCTCCCTAGAGCAAGGCCTGTTCGGGGCTTTGACAGGGCTACTGAGCTGAATAAAGTGGAAGTTCTGCCTTCAGGGAGAAGGGGAGGGAATCACATACAAGATGGTGGTTCCTGGAAGATCTTGATAAATGCCGTGCAGCAAGGGCAGATAAAGGGCCATAGGGATTTGAAGGAGACGAAATTACAAGGCCTTAATCTGGCCTTGACAAACAGAAGTAAAGACTGCAAAGGGTATCCCGGGCAGACACTAAAGGACCTGGGTGTGTGTAGGAAACCATGAATTACTCAGTTCAGTGGGAGGGTAGGTTGAAAGGCAATGGGGCAGTTAGGGTTGGAAGTAAAGGATAATTATAAAAATCACTAATGTTGGCTGCCCAGGCTGGGATCATGAGAATGCATGATCTTTTTCAGTCCTCACCACAACTACTTTGAGATATTCATTCTTCAGCCCATTTTACTGAAGAGTAAACTGAGGGCTCAGAGAGATTAAGTTGCTTGTCAAGGGTTAGAGCCAGACTTGAACTCATCTGCTGATTGCAAAACCTGTGCTTGGGGGGACCCTGAGTTTGGAAGAAGCTATTGGTAGGGTCTTGAGCAGGGAAATGGGTTGATGTGAGCCTTATTTCAGGCTGGTATACCTGTGCAGCTGAGTATTGGAGGAGGAGGCACAGGGAGACTGGTTAGAAAGAATGCCTTGTGGTTTTCCAGGAGTGTTGTAGAGAGAGCTCAACCTGGGGTAGTGGCTGTGAGAATGGACAGGACAGAGGGGTACAAGAACTGCAAACTCTGTTTGACATACTTGAGATATGCAGTAAGAAAAACCAACTTTCACTTTCCTGGAGTTTACATTCAAACTGGGAGTAGACAGGCAGTAAAAAGAGTCAACAAACGTTCAGAGTGAGTCATACGGTGGTGAGTGTTATGAAGAGAAGGGTAAAGCAGCTAAGGGGACAGGGAGTAGTGGACTGTGGTGTCAGTTCATATAAAAGTGGTGGAGGGACTTCCCCGAGGAGTTATCACCAGAACTCAGACATGAAGGTGCAGAGGGAGGAAGCCCTGGGGATCTGTGCTGTGGGAAGTCTATTCCAGGCAGGGGGAGTAGCCAGTGCAAAGGCCCTGGGGTCAGAGCATGCCGGATGTGTTTTAGCAAGGAGTGCAGTGTGGCTAGGGCAGAGTGAGTGAAAGAAAAAATAGTAGGAGGTGAGGTTGAGAATTAGTGGAGCTAGATTGTTTGGGGCCTCGAAGGCTAAGGACTTTGGGCCTTTTTTTTCGAGTGAGACGGAGCCATGGGAGGGCTTTGAGCAGAGGAGGGATATGAACCTTTTAAATGAAATTCTTCTGACTGCCATGCGGAGAATAGACTGTAGGGGGATGGCGGTGGGGAAGGGAGCCAGTTAGAGGCTGTTGCAAAAGGCGAGAAACAAGACTGTATGATTGTTAGGCTCTAGAAGCACATTGGAAAGAGCTCAGGCAAGGGATAGAAGATGAAAACGGCTGGAGGTTTGGAGGTGGGAGACTGGGCACACAGTGGCAAGCCAGGCAGGTTTACGGCAGTGTTGTGAATTAGTTAAGAGCCCAGAGTTCTGGGTAAGAAACCAGGGTCTGAATCCCAGCTCTGCCCCACTCCAGCTGTGAGAGTCTGAGAAGGTGCATCTGCATCCTAAGACACGGCTTCTCAGCACGTAAGACGGGGATAGTCGTACCCACAGCGTGGGTTTGCGATAAACACGTGGTGAGACAGTGCCTAGGAAGCACGGATCACCGTGCCCCATGCTTAGCCAGCCCTCCATAGATAGTTTTATTTTAATAACAGCGTGAGTGCGGCTTTGAACCTCACGGGATTCTGGTGCTGAGAGGTATGGCAGAGATGTTGAAGGGGCAGTGGACATGAGTGTTGGTGCTCAGGAGGAAAATCAACCTAAAGAGGTGGATTTGCAGATCTGGATTTATGTCCACAGAATGATGAGCAATGAAATCATGAGGTGGAATAAAATTGTCAAGGAAGAGAGAGACGAGGGGAGTGGGTGGAGGGGGGGGGGACTGGGCTGAGGCCTGAGCTCTGGAGGCACCATTGTTTAGGGGGTAGGGAGAGAAAGAGGAGACAGTCATCAGGGAGGTGGGCCGGGAGGATCAGGGTCCCGACAGCCAGGAGATGTGACAGAGTCTGCAGGAGGCAGGGCTGCAGAGACAGAGTGAGAAAGGGCCATGTGGGGATGTGCAGAGGGGCGGCGCACACAGAGGGGGGCTCCTCAAAGTTTCCTGTGCACAGGAATCCCCTGGGGGATCTTGTGAAAATGCAGATTCTGACTCAGCGGGGCAGGGGCTGGGCCGAGATTCTGCATTTCTAACAAACTCCTAGGTGATGCCGAAGCTCTGGTCCACGGATCGGAGTAGCAAGGGAATGAAGGAAACGGGACAGACTCGGGTGGAGGGCCAGGGGGGCAGCTTGCTGCCTCCGAGGGACCTTGGCTCCGTAGCCTCGCCTCTCTGAGCCTCAGTTTCCCTATCTGGAAGACTGGTGTAGGCCTGGCTACCTCTTGGGATTACAGAGAAGTCCAAGAGTGATAGCACCCTGTAAACCCCAAATGAGGTATGAGGACTCCATTTCACAAGAGCAGAGGGGGTGGCAGGCAGACGGCAGGGAGCCCCGGGTGTGGGTGGTGTGTGGAAGCAGGAGGTGCAGGCTGCGCTTTTGAGAAACGTGGCAGGGCAGGGAGAGCGGAACGGCAGTTCCCCGGACTCAAGTCTGGCCTCCTCCTGCCTGTAGGAGGCCGGGGTCAGAGGGGTGGGTCACCTTGGTGGGTGGGGAGGTGGCAGCTTGGGCAGGCGTGATGGTGCTGCTTGGTTGGCTTTGGAGACTCCACCTCAGGCTCCTCTTGGTTCCTTTTCAGTTGCAGAAACTCAGACCTTGATTATCTGGAGGGTTGGAAGCTGCGTAGAGAAGTGGTTCTCAATCCCGCAGCACATCACAACCACCTGGAGAGCTTTTCTAACAACAGATGCCTGGCTCCGCCCCAGACCCTCCTGAATCAGAAACTCTGCAGGGGGCACCAAGGCAGCTGTGGTTTTAAGAGCTCTCCAGTTGATTCTCAGGCACAGCTGGTGTAGACAGTGTATCCTAACAAATCAGGCCAAAACAGATGTCTTCTTCCCTTGAGTTTTCTGAGGGCATCTCTGGGTTTTCCAGGTCACTGTCCAAGCTCATCTGGACCCTGGGGTCTTTAAAAAAACTCCCACTTATTATTTTTAAAAATATGAGCAAGGCAACTTTCTATTTTAAAGACACCAACTGGGATGTCCAGGTCAGGAGCTCGGGAGACTGTGCTCTCTCCCCTCTTTTAACTAGAGATTTCTGGTCCCTAACCTAGAGAGACTGAAAGATAACTGCCTCAGAAATGCTCTTTGCTGGTTGTCGGCAGATAAATTCTGTTCTCTTTTGGAAATGTAGCCCTTTTGTTTATTCTCATCCCTGTTTGGTTTAGAATAAAATGGAATTTTTAGAGCTGGACCACATCATAGCAATTTAGTATAAATTAAGCAAGTAATTAATGAGTGCCTACTAAGTGTCAGGAAGGGTGGTGGGTGCTATGGCTGCAGAGGTGACTGTCTCCTATCCCCAAGGAGCTCGCAGTTCAGTGGGAGAATGCACAGTCTATTCCAGTGGCCTCAGGTTGGGTGACTTGCCCAAGGCCCCATAGTTAGCAGGTGGTGGAGCCAGGATTTGAACTCAAGCCTGCCCAGTGCCAAGCCTAGTGCCTGCCTACTGCCCCAAGTGTGAGGGTCCTGAGGTTCTCTGGCCTGTGCCTTGGGGGTGTGTTGCCCAATGGGAGCAGCATGAGGACCCCCCAGTACAGTATCAGTTATGAATCACATTCTGCAGCTAGAAACAAAGACAGAGTCTTAAACAAATTAAGGCTGACTTTCTTTCTTATGTAAAAGAGGTTGAGCTATCAAAGGTTGGTATGGTGACTTAGAGAACCAGGCTCCTTTCATCTACTTGCTCTGCTCTCCTTACAACAGTGGTTCTCAAACTTTGCTGCACACTAGAATTGCCGAGGAAGCTTTTAAACATCCCAGTGCCCAGGTCCTGCCCCATACCAATTAGATCAAGATGTCTGGGGGTAGGAACCAAACATCAGCATTTTCTTTTTTTAAGCTTCCCAGGTGATTCTGTTCTGCAGCAAAGTTTGGGAACCGCTGCCTTAGAGCATTTTGCCTCAAGGTCACTAAAGGGCTGCTAGGGCTCAGCCATCATGATGCATTCCAGGCAGGAAGAAGAGAGGAACTGTTAAAAGGGAACCGCCACCAGCCATGGCAGTTTCCTTTAAAGAGCTTTCCCGTAGCCCCCTCCCAATGACTTCTGCTTACATCTCCTTGGCCACTCTTAGATGCAAGGGCGGCTGAGAAATATAGTCCTTTAGATGGGCACATTCTCACCTAAGAAAATATGGAGCTCTTTTAGAAAGAAGGGGAGAATGGATTTTGGGTAGATAATGAGCAGTCTGCCACAAATCCCCACCTCAGGGTCAGTTGGTGTTTCTGGAATGAAAGAGGATTTAGACGGATATGAATTACTCTTCTCCTCCTCACCTCACTCCACCCCGCCAGCCTAATCCAGGTGGAGTTTCTGGTTGCTCTAAGGATGCCCAGAGGGGACCTTAGAGAAGACTGAAACTCAGAGGCCGTGAGAGTCCAGCCCAGCCTCCGATTTGCCAGTACACTTGTCTCCCCCATGACACTCTCCCCTCCTCAACAAGCAAGTTGAACTCTCCTTTCAGTCCCAGCAGCAGGAGAGCTCTCTGCAACCTCCTGAGTTTTAGGAAAAGAAACTGAGGGGCTGGGCCAGAAGCCATGGGCCAGAGGGTACTGTAGAGGTCTCTAGCTCATTCTTCTGCCTCTAGGCCAAATGAGACCAGGAGACACCACTGCTCTTTGCTCAGTGTTCTGGTCCTTCACAGTTGGAAAGTTCTTCTCATTGTCTGACCTTATTTCAGCTTGCTCCAACATTACCTCTTACCAGAAGGATTCAGGAGCTCAGGCCTCTGAGTCTCAAATATCTCCTTCTCACTGAGAACTTTTCCATGTGATTCTTTAGAAACTTTTTGTAAAAGTTTATTTTTAGAGCAGTTGTAGGTTTACAGATTTTTCACTATTATTAACATTTTGCATTCGTATGGTACATTTGTTACAATTCATGAAGCAATACTAATATAATTGTATTAATAACTAAAGTCCATAGTTTACATTAGGGTTCACTCTTTATGTCGAACAGTTCTATGAAGTTTTTTTTTTTAATTGTGGTAGCATATATACAACATAAAATTTCCCATTTTAACCATTTTCCAGTATACAGTTCAGTGGTGTTAATCACATTCACCATGTTGTGTTTCCATCAACACCATTCATTACCAAAACTTTTCCATTATCCCAAACTAGAAACTCTTAATGAAGTTCCTTTTCCCCAACTCTGAATCTCGGGGACATTGGGAGGGCAGGGGCTGAGGCTGTGACTTCAGTAATAGGCATCTGGGCCGTGGTGATGCTAGCAGTGGGGAGGGAGCTGAATCCCAGTGGCCTCACCTACCTGGGTTGGGTTTGCATTGGTCTGGTAAAATGCAAAGGGGCCTTGAGGAGGTCAGTTTACCTTCAGCAAAACATAGATATCCACAAGGCAAGCTGAAGACTGGGGGTCTGTGTTGTGGCAGGGCCTGGCCTCAGTCTCCTTTCTGGAATAAGGCTGCAGGGAAAACACAGAGAAGGCCATGGAAAGGGGCATGAGGGTGTGGCAGGAGTGAGCTCAGCTGTCAGTGACCCAGAGGCGGACCTTTAAGATTCAGTGCAAGAAGAGACTGAAACCAAAGAGGGGAAGTGACTTGCCAAGGTCATACAGCAAGTAGATACTGAAGCTAGAAGTTGGAAGCCATGTCAAGGACTCTCAGGTTGGATCCATCTCCACTCTCTTCTATCACCTCCCAGGCTCAGGAGAAGCCAGAGCCTGTTTGCATGGTATTTGTAAGTCCATTTCATGTCCACATGTCTATCATCCTGCCCTCTACCCCATGAACCCCATTTCTTATTTCCAGGCCTCATTGTACCCAGACTACGGGATCTGGAGCTCTCTCTGGGTCCAGGGCCCCTGGTTGGATATTGGACCCCCTTATTGGAAATGTCAGTGAGGCCCAGGAGGCCTCCCTTGTGGGTGGTGAGGCAGCCAGCTTGACGGTGTGAACTGGAAGTTGCTGCCAGTCCTCACTAGGTCCAAAACCTGTCACCCTGCCTACAAGTTAACAAGTTAGCCAGCGATACAAGGCCACTGTGTTCAGGTCACTCTGGGAAAACACGGCAGCCCTCAAGCTTCCTTCCAGTGGCCTAGTTTGGCTTATCAGATGAGTTTGATCTTCAGGCAAGATTTCCTGGGAAATGATGGGTAGAGGTTGGGGGATATTGTAGGGTATTTGACATGTGTGTGTGTGTGTGTGTGTGTGTGTGTGTGTGTGTGTGTGTGGTGGGGGGTGTTAGACAAGATACAGTCCCCGGCTATGACCATATGAGTGATTGCCCCTCCTCTCTGCAGGCACATTCTGTGTGAAAGTGTTGTCGGGGGTAGGTAAGGAGGGTGACAGTATTCTGTCCAGTTCCCTCCCCTGGAGCCAAGTTTCCCCTGTGGACTCCAACTGGGCTAGCCTGCACCCATGAGTACCCCTGGACCTTATGGGTCCAGCTCAGATGGCACTTCCAGCCTTTTGTGTATTTCTGCCTCTTCACTTCCAACTGAGACCTGAGATTATTGAAGGCATTCATCCAATATTTATTGAGCATCTACAGATACTGTTCTAGGTGCTGAGGATACAGCAGAGAGCAAGACAAACAGATGATCTAGAATCACAGACTTATGGAATGACATAGCCAGGAGGGATCTTAGGACAAATATAATCACTTGTCAGAGGAGAAACATGAGGCCCAGAGAGGGCAGAAGAAGCCCTCAGACCACACAGCAAGTCGAGGACCCAGCTTGGAATCATGGAAGGTCAGAGGTAAAGGGCTTTGTGGCCACCTGACCCCACCTAGTTGGTTTCTAGAGGCAGAAGAGTCATGCTAAGCTCTTGGCACTGCTCTGCCTGCCGGTGAGCACACACATCTCCCACGGCCACCTCCCAAGCCAGATCTGGGCTCTACTATACTGAGTGGGTGTGTGTGTGTGTGTGTGTGTGTGTGTGTGTGTGTGTCTGGCTTAGTGCAGTCTAGGGTGGCAGGCAGGAGAGACACTAGTGGCTTTCTCCTGACGAAGCCAGCTCTCCTCTCCCCGCCTGCCCCTACCCCCTTCCCCATACAGCCGTGGCCCCTGGCATTGCCCACTGGACTGTGGCCGAGGGTGATGCTGGGAGGTGTTGGATACTGAGGGATGCCTTTGCCGTCGTGTGCCTGAAGCACCGGCACCCCTCTTTAGCACACTCACTCAGCTTCTAGGGGCCAAAGGAGCTGTGAGGCTGACTGGAGAGCCCCACAGCCCCTCTTCCTCATTTTGTTGGAGCTGGGACAGGCATGGAGGTTGGCTCCCTTAGGCTCCCCTGCAGAATTACAGAGCCAGATTGAGGGTGAAAGGAGGTGATGGGGTGGGGAGCCCTGGCTGCTGGTGGAGATCGGTGAGTGTGACTATGTATGGAGAACTATTTGCATGAGATAAACTGCTCTCACTGGGTCCTGCAGCAGGAGCTGGAATTCATTCCCCACATTCTCTCTACCTTGCTCACATACACTTACCTGTTTATTTTTTGTGCACATATAACTATATATGGGCATGAGGGTGCTAGAGATGTGTATGTGCATGATGATGTTGCACATGAGAACATGTATGTGTGTGCAGAGAGCCATGCATGTACGTGTGGGAGCCAGCAGACCTCTTTGGGGACTTCTCTGGGTCCACCTTTATCTCACTGCCCCTCCAGGCATCCCCTGAATCACCCTTGCCTTGGTTGCCAGGCAGGGGCATCCAATGCACTGGGCCTTCTGCCTGGTGCTGGTGTCCAGCCTGGGTTACGGCGTCCCTCCACCCCTTCCAAGAGACCTGAAGTGTGGGGTGGGGACAGGCCGAGTCTGGCCTGGAGCTCCTGGCTAATTTTCCTGGTCTTCATCGATCCAGCAGCTTCTCCTGAGTCTATTAGCAGTCGGCGAGTGAAAATATCCCCCATCACGAGCCCTGACCTGAGACAGGGAGGAATCCATAGCAATTTGTTCAAACAGAGGAAAGCGTTTCCCTCTGATTTGTATTCCAATTTATTCCAGGCAGGACGAGGGGTCAGGGTGTGTGTGTGAGGGCAGTCAACCCTGGCACGACCCGAGCTGCACCCAGGCCCCTCCCCTCAGCCTCGCGGGGCGGCCAGGGTGGCAGCTGGTGCTCCCCATGGTTCCTGGGTGTGCTGAGGAGGGGGAGAGGGCCCCAGCAGGGGGACGGGAAGGGAGGCCCGCCAGCCTTCCCAGCAGGCCCTGCTTGGCTGGAAAACTCAGTTGTAGATTTGATTTTCACAGAACACAAAGCAGCCCGCTCGGAGCCTCTCTCCCGGGCACTGGGGCTGTGCCAGGCGTGCGCTCACTTGCTTTGCCCGTGCCAGCGTGGGGGCTGGGCTGGGTGCACAGAGACAGTGCCCCAGCTGGGCTGAGTGGCAGGGGGCCTATTCTTCTACTGAAGCCCTCCCCGACCAGCCTTGCAGGGTCAGTCTGCTCTGACTCAGAGGGGAGCTGGCACCTTTGAAAAGCCCCTGTGCAGAGCCGAGAGCCCCTTGCCTTGGGAGCCCCAGCCCGGCTCCCATGATTCTTCGATCCTGGTCTGAGCAAACTGGGGCTCCCTAGTGTCCTCAGTAAAGACGGTAAAGACAGTTCTGGCTGACGTTTATTAAGGACTCACTATTTGCTGAGCAGTGGGCTAGTGCTGCAAAGCACCCAGTCCTTGCCAGGGTCCAGTCTTCTTCAGAAGTCTCGGTTTCCTCAGGGGTGCTCCCGCCACCCTTCCACATACCTCCGTCACCTGAGTCACGCATTTATGGTCAGGCCTCCTTGCTTCTTTACCGTTCACTTCCTTTCCCCCTGAATTGAGGGTGGCACTGCTGACTGGGGTCTCAGGACTGATGCCTCTGCAGCCCCCCCTTTTCTGGAGGGACCCCATGAAGAGGCTAACTTCTTGCCTTCCGGTTGCTCCTTTGGCTCCACCTTGCCCCCCTCCTGCCAGGCTCCCCCCTCTCTGCAGAGGTGGCGTCATGGCAACCAGAGAGGAGGATTCCGGGAAGGGTCTGCCAAGTGGTCCCGCAGAGCCCCACCTCCCTGCCTCTGCTGTCTCCTTCCCCGTGCGTGCGTCAGCACCCCAGGGAGGGGAGTAACCTGAGAAGTTCTTCACACTTGAGGTGTCAGCGACTAGCAGCTCTGAGGTCAGCTGTCGCACATGACTTGCCAGGCTCCATGCTACCACCAAGGTCTAATTTCAGAAGCAAGTCACTAAATATATGAGGACTGACGAATACTCAACTCGTGCGCTCAGCTGGGAGTGTGGGGAGGCAGTGTGGCCTGAAGGAGAGGAGCGGAAGCTTCTGAAGCAGATCCGGGTTTGAGTTCTGCCTGAACCTCTGACTGGCTACGTGATCTTGGATGCTCTGTGCCTCAGTTTCCCCCTTACCCCTAAAGACAGAGATAGTCGTAGCACCTTCCTCAGAGGCTGTGCTGAAGATGAAGCGAGACCCGCGTGGCATGCCGTTCTTAGCCCAGCGCCTGGCACACAGCAAGTAAAGGGCTGTGTATATTCGGAGTGTCGCCAGCGCCTGGGGCCTGGCTCAGGAAGCTGTGCTGTCGCCGCTTATCACAGAGGCCGCCGCCAGGGAAATGGCACGTGAGGCTCCGTGTACAGTCATGTGACACAATTTTGCAGAGAGTGGAGTGAGATCAAGAGAAAGGATAGAATAATTCCAGTCCTCCTTCCTTGCCCTCTTAGGGACGTTTATAGCAAGCGTGTTCCCTTTAGCTACCTGATAGGTTGGAAGAGGAGTGTGTTTTGCATCCAGTCCGTTACTGCCACCCTCCTCACTGCCTATCCCAGGCCTCCCTTCCCTCCCCAGAGTCAGCCCCTCGTCCCGCGGCCTCAGCCCCCAGGAGAGCTTCTGAATAGCCTTGGTTTCCAGTCTCTGGCTGTGATGAAACTCTGGTCCAGATGCCTTCCCATTCCCAAGTTCTTCACTTTTCTCCCCCAACCTATGGGGTTTCAAGTTATTTATAAGTTGTTGAGAGGCACAGCATTATAATCAGATCCTACGGTGCATGCCACTTATGTGGTTTCTCAAGTTATAGCCGAAAAAGGAGAGAAACCCTTCAGTGATGAAAAAAGAGAGAGAGAGAGAGAATACTTAGGCAAGAGGGCAGATATTGCATTTTCTGATTTATAAATATACCTAATGCTAAAGAAAATATGTTCCCAAACTTTATGTTTCCTGAATTGACTCGTGAAAAAAAGATCGTTCATCCTTTTCAGGGATTTAACGTGCGTTCCCTCCCAGTGGTGTTCGCCTTTTGAAAAGGACACAGAAAGAGAACGAACAAGTGACTATTTAATATGCTGGGTGGTGGAGAGTGCTATGAAGAAAACACAAAGCAGGGAAAGGAGGTGGAAAATGATGGCGGGGTGGGGTGCTGTCTTCAACAGGGTGGTTAGGGAAGGCCTCTCAGCAGAGAGCTGAAGGGAGTGATGGCGGGAGCTCTGTGGACACCCGGGGAAGAGCACTCAGGCAGAGGCATTGCAAGTGCAAAGGCCCTGAGGTGGGGCTGGGCTCAGTGTACTTGAAAACAATGAAGAGACCAATGCGGTGCAGCAAGGGGAGGGCAGGAGGATGTGAGGTGGGGGTGGCAGCAGATGACAGAGGGCATTGGCTTTGATTCCAATGGGATGGGAGCCATGGCAGGGTACTGGGCAGAGGGGGAACTAGGATCTGATTTAGTTATAAAATGATCCCTCTGGTCACTTGTGGAAAACAGACTGTTTTCCAAGAGAGGAATTCAGGAGCCCTATTAGGAGGCTGCTGTAACAGTACAGCCTGGGGTAGTACTGCAAGGGGAGGATTTGGGATCAATTTTGAAGGTACTGCCAGCAGGATTTGCTGGTGGATTGGGTGTTGGGTGTGAGAGGAGAGGAGCAGGGATGACTCCCAGGTTTCTGGCCTACATTTGGACAGCAGGGGACAGTGTGTTCCCACCCATGTGGGGAGGGGTGAGGAGTGGTGCTCAGGCCTTGGGGATGTTGGCTTCCAGAAGCCAATGGATGGACTGGGGCAAAGCTATGCAGGCCCTCACATCTCTGCTCCTTTGCTTTTAAATTTTGGAGCTCTATCCTCCCACCTCTCTATCTGGGCCAAAGTCCCACCTGGAGGAACCTTAACTCCCTCTGCAGAGAGGCTTCAGGAGGTTTCAAGCAGCCAGGCAGAGGCACCCTATCCCCACTCTGCAGCTGGATGGGGCAGCTTTCCAGGAGCTGGAGCTCTGCCTGGGAACCTACAGTGGCACGCGTGTGTGTGTGTGTGTGTGTGTGTGTGTGTGTGTGCGCGCGCGCGCGCGTGTGTGCGTGTATGCGCGCGCATGTGTGAGTGTGTTTGCAGGGGTGGTGTTGGGGCTGGAAGGCCTTCCCAGAAACACCGTCCTTTCCTCTCCTCCTCCTTTGTCCTGGGGTCTCAGGCCCACCCGCCCTCAAGCTGCAAGATTGATTTTGCTTTCAGGGTTGTTATTGTTGTTATTATCCACTTAAGCAACTCCATAGAAAAAAAAAAGGAACCCAATGACCATCAAACATTAACTGTTCACTCTGAATTCCCTGCCCATAGCTGTCAATATATTTTTACGTAGCAGGAAAAAGTGGTCCATTCTGTTTTCTCAGCGGACTTTATCTCCTGCACACGTCTCCTAGTATTGACTGAGCCCTCAGACCTGTCACTTAATGACCACGGGGCACCCCCTGCATCGATGCTCGGGAGCTGGGTCGCCATTTCTCTCTGCTGGGTGTTTCCGTGGGCACCAATTTTCCTTTCTTCTAAATAGCTCTGCCATGAATATCCTTATGTGAATTACTTTTTCCTTTTAAATTATGTCCTTGGGGCCTATTCCCCAAAGTGAGATTGCCTACTAGGTCATAGGATAGGAACAGTTTTATAGCTCTCATTTCGCACTGCTGGATTGGGCTCCAGAAAGTTCGAGCCGGCGTAGAGCACAGCCTGGCCGACAATGGATTTTATCATTTTAATTTACTTTCATGGGTTTAATAGATGCATTATGACCTGTTTTTTAGCTTCCAATTTCTGCTTCCCAAAGCCATATTTGGGTCATTCAGCACCTAATAATAATAAGACCTTCTAACTACGCAGAACTTTACAGTTTACATGGCACTTTCTTATATGTCATCTCACTTAAGATACTGTGAGCCAAATATTATTGGCCTCAGTTTTATATGGGGAGATGGGGGGTTTAGAGTGGAGCCTCAACCTGGTAGTGTAAGTGTGGTTGCTTTTCTACATGCCACATGGAATGGATTCCCACCCACCTACTACCATCCCATTCTTACTTGAGGGTTCTGTGTCCCCAGATGCTCAGTTTTAGCCCAAATGCTGAGCCTAGCCCCATTGTCTCCCCTCCGCCCCCACATCTGGGCCTGAACCAGAATCCCAAGCTGTGCCCTGCCCTTCAGGGGTGCTCCTGGCTCTGTGGGGCCTGGAAGAATCCATGTTCCATCTCTTTGCCCCACTGGGCTACTGGAGCAGGTGGGGCTTTGGGAGCTCCTTATCCACAAAGCCGCTTTTCCCCCCATGTTCCCTGGCTCAGGACTGCCCCAGGCTCTGTGTTCTGGGTTGGGTACCTGGACCTGGCAATGTCTCTGGTCCCACCCAGGATGTGCCCCATCCCTAGTGCTGGCCACAGGTAACAGGAGCCCCTGACAACTGGGCCTCAGGCTCCCAGGGACAGGGTCACTCAGGGGCCTGTCAGGCTCCACTTGGAAGCCACAGCTCTGAGACTAGGAGGACTTTCTCAGGGCAGACACACCCTTGGCATGAATTTGGTTTTATTCTACTCTTCGCTCACTATACTTCTAGAGTATCTCCTACGCGGCATATGCCATAATCAGTAACATTCCACTCATTCTGTATTTAATGCTCACAATAGGAAATTGGTGCTCCCAATTTACATTCAGCAAACTGAGGCTCTGGACTGGAGGGGAAAATAATCTGTCCGAGGTCTTATAACAATTAGGGGAACAGCCTGGACTGAAACCCGAAGCCCGGGGCCATGTCTACTCTAGCCTTACTCCTTCCATGGGCTTGGTTCAGTAGGTGTGTAGGAGCATGGTCAGATCTAGAATCTGGGCTGCCGCTGGGGACCAGGGCCAAGTGAACTGTGGTGACAGGGTCCCCAGGGCTGCCAGAGCTTGGCAGGGCTCTGTGACTGGCTTCCAGAAAGGAAGATTTTCATAGAATAGCCCCATCTCCATGGGCCCTGCAGTTCTGCTCCAGGCAGGCTCAGGTCATGGGTTCTAGGGGCCATTCTCTGTCCTGAGGTGTGGTAGCCTCTCTCTCCCACCCACCATCACTCTGGATGTTCTCTGGGGAGATATTTCCTCCTAATGATGACCACTTTCAGCTCACCCTGATGTTCTGGTCTCTCAGGTTTATAGTCCTCAGCAGCCCCCCAAAGCTGACCTCCTCATTCAGTTTTAAATTTTCCTCTTGCAGGACTTGGAACAGGTTCCCAAAGTACCCCAGATTACATTATCAAATGGAAAGTGGACTGAAATTTGTTGAGCACCTACTAGGTGCTTTGTATCCAATGTGCATTATCTCATTTAATCCTAATAACAACCCAGAAGGTATTTCCACTATAGCCTAAGATGTATTGTTATCCTCATTTTGTACATGAAAAACTGGAGGGCTTAAAGAGGTTACACAGGTTGTCCAAGGTCACACAGTGATGAGTGACAGCAGCTCCCGTCCTCAGACCATCCTGTCTGGGCAGCTCCGCAGACTTGCCTTTATGGTCTCAGATCAACTGCCCAACTTGAGGCACACATCTTTCTTCTCTCTCTTATGTGAGTGTTCTGCCTACTCTAGTTAGAGCTAGCAGGGGTCCCCTCATTGCTGAGTCTTTATTCTGAGGTCCTGGGGGACCCATAGGAGAATGTGCCTTTATAGTTTCCCCCAGGGGACCTAAGAGTCATCATTTCGAGGGGTTTCCCAGTGGCCTGACCTGACATCCTGGAATTCTGTAAGTGGGTGTGCAGATGAGACTTTCATTGATACACATTCTGTGAGCATAACCTGGCTCTCAAAATATGTGTACATCCCAATGAGACCAGGGTGTGGGTGCAGTGATGCTGAACATCTCCAGACACTGGGGCACAAATGGACCAGCCACCACTTTCAGCAGAAGAGGGTTGCTAATGGTGCCAAGCTCTACCAGAAGCTTCAGGGTCTGCAAACAGTTACAGGCTCTGCAAACAGGGCTGCATCTGACTATGAAATCAGAGCTTGTTTTCATGCTCGATCATGGCGACAGGGGGAAGCTCCTGCACTGGTCTTTCAGCTATGGCCACTTGCCTTGGCTGGGGAATCAGCGAGGACCTGGGTCCTCTTCATCAGTGACAGTGCCCTTGTATCCAGAGGACAAAGATGCATACACTTGGGTTGGGGAGAGGTGTCTGTGGCCAGAGAGCAGGTCGGCTGAATATGGATTTTGTTTTGATGAGAAAAAAAGGCCTCTTGGTGCAGAGTGGACTTGAATGTGGTCTGAAGCAGGAGGAGGGCAGCAGTCCTTCATTGAGGTTGGGTATGGCTTAGTTGGCTGTGTATCCTGAAGGTAGGATGTTTCACATAAGAGGTGCACCGGAAGTATTACAGAAATTGTCAATGAATCAACAGCAAAATAAAAGTGATGGTGCCCTCTGAAGGGTTGAGAGTCTGGGGGTGGGTGTGTGCAGGATGGAGGGAGGATGGACAGGGAATCAGCGTGGACCTGGGTCAGATGACCTGAAAGAGAATGACCAGAGGTGGCGGGGACAAACTCAAGATGACCTGCATTAGGGGGGTGGTGTGGGAGGGCTGGCAGTGTTTCAAACTGGTTTTTGTGTGCAGAATTGGAGCCTCCCCCAGACTTGGAGCCCTCTGGTCCGCTCCCCGGCTGGCGGTGAACACACCGCAGGCTTCGGCCACCTCCACAGACAGCAGGAGCTGGGGTGAGGGAAGGGCAGCCCCATCTCCCCTGCCGCAGAGCGCACAGAACAGCAGGGCTAATTTTCCCGAGAGTCCACCTCCGACGGTCCGTGGTCCAGAGGAGAGGGTCCGAGCATCGTCCCTGGCAGGAGGCGGCCCTGTCCAGGAGTCTGCCCCAGAGAGCCTCCTCCCGGGCCCCCAGCCGCCATTCTCTGAGCAGCTAATTAAAACAAAAAAGCCTGTTAATATTTCAGGACTCTTAACTCCGCTAAATTATTAAGTGTCCATTTGCATTACATGCATAAAAGGATCGATAAACCAGAAGCTGGGAGGGTGAGGGGTGCCAGAGCGAGGGAGGGATGGCTTCTAAGGATGCTGCCCAGGACAGGCCCAGCCAGCGACTTGGTGACCGTGTCCCTGTTCCAGGCCCCAAGGATGGGAAGTAGTAATGGGGGGTTAGCACGGAAGTCCGGGAATCAGACAGACGCCATACGAGCAGGGTGTCTTGGGGTCACTTTCTTCACTTTACTGAGCCTCAGCTTCCTCATCTGAAAAATGGGAATAGAAAAGGGCTTGTTAAGAGCAATTAAATAAGAGAATAGATATAAAGCACTCGATACAAGGCTGGCACATAGTAAATTGTTCAATAAACGGTAGCTCTTAGGGTTATTGTTGGGGGTGAGGGGTGGAAGTAGGGAGAGACCTGAGAGAGACCACGGATCTCCAACTCACAGCACCCCCCCACCCCCTGCCCAGCTCCCCCTCTGCCCCTCAGCAGGGCTTTACATGTATCATTCTTACCCCAGCTCTTCTAGACTACACACTCCCCCATTGCAGGGTCTGGGTGTCATAACTCCCCATACCCTGAGCACCAAGCCTAGACCTCACACTGAATACGGGTTTGTTGAATGGCTGCCTGATGGAAGCCAGGATTAGAACTCAGGTCTGGTTCCCCATTGCCTGGCCTAGACCACCCAGTGATGGTTGGTGGCCTCTGCCCTGCCATCTGGTAACTGGGCAAGTAGAACCAGCTCCAAGGAATTTTGCAGCCTCTGCTCTTCTCTCCTTGCCCCTTCCCCACCCCATCCTGTCTGCTGGAAGCTCCTTGGCCTGCACTCCCACTTCTCCTAGAGAGTCAGGCAGAGGCAGGGAGCAGGGCAGCAGTCCCCACTTGGCCAAGCCATGAGCAGACTTTGTAAGTGGAGGGTAGGGAGGATGCCAGAAAGAAAGCTGGCAGGAAGTTTTTATTCAAGGTTTTCCACTCATTTTGCAGTCTGCCTGCCCCGACATCCATGTGCATTTGACAGCATCCCCAACTCCCGTCTGGCAGCCTTGGAGGAAATTCTCTCAGGTCCTTGATGAAATTTTCTCTCCAAGTTCCAGTGAGAATTCTCTTTGGGAACCTGGCACACAGGTTGGAATTTGCCTAAACATGGGTCCCTGAGCATTTGTGACTTCCTCAATGGGCCTACTGGGTGCTGGCAGCTCCCCCCCAACTTCAATTTGGGGTATACAGTTTTTGGTAAGGAAAGGAGTGAGCTGATGAGCCAGAAGCATTCTGCCAGGGACTTGCTATTTCTGCCTCAGTTGTTCTCATGCAGCACTGCCCTGTGGGTGACATCTGTCATGCCACTTTGATCTTCTCCACCAATGGACTGAGGAGGGGGTATATTACACAACCGCACAGCTGTCCGTTTTGTATTAAGCTTTAGATCAGCTCTTCTTTGGATCACTTGTTTTTCAGAACACCATTGTCGCTCAAGATGTTAAGAGGTATTTTGTGAAGAAAGGATTTTATGGCCAAATAAATTTGGAAAACAATTGGTTAAACTGAGTTTTACATGGTGTGATTCCTACAGGACTTTTCAGAGCCTTTAATAATATACTTTGGTGCACTGCAACTCTCCAAGAGGGAGAGAGAACACGCAGCATCCTTAACTTGGCAGTGAAAGTCTTCTGCTGTGGACTACCCATGAACGGTTTACGGCTCACAGGTTGGAAGACGCTCACAGATTAGGAGCTTGTTGATAGAGCTCCAGAGAGTGAAATAGGAAAAGTCACATAGACCAAAGATGAGGAAACATACTTGGGTCTGGAATCCTGTTTGGTTTTCTATCCATCAATGTGGTGTGAAGCAGAGATTATCAAATCTAACTGCCCTGAAATCCCTAGGGAGCTTGTTATACATACAAACTCGGAGGCCCTGCCCCTGAAGAGTCAGATCTGGGAATCTGCATTTTAACAACCTCTCCAGGTGATACAAGGTGGGAGGACTGGGACAGTAAACAGAGTCCCAAGCTAGTAATCCAAAGACCTGTGTTCAGGACCCAGCTCTGCTGCTGAGTGACTCAGTTTCCTTCTAAATACAATCTGCCCTCTCTGTCTCTTGGAGCTGAGGCAAGGAACCTGGAACTGTACCATGTCACCAGGAATGTACCAGCCCTCCTCAGCTGTGACTTTGAGCTACCCAGGCAATAAAGCAGGGTCCTTTCCCTCAAAAGGCTTGTGGTCTTCTCCAGGGGATGTGGGTTACTCAGAGGAGGGTGGGCTTATTGTAAAATAATAATGCTGGCTAACATTTTTAAGATTGCTTATTGTATCCCAGGCACTGTTTTAAACACTTTACAGGGTTGGTTTATTTCTCATAACCCTGTCTTACAAAGGAACAAACTAAGGCTCAAATAACTTGCTGAAGGTCCTGCAGCTCAGTGTGCTGATATTGTTAAGAGGTCTTCTCAGAAAAGCTTTCCATCCTTCCTCCCTATTTTCCACTTCCTCTGGAGCCTTTCTCGGCCCTCAACATGAATTTTGAACATACTCACAGAACATCCCTGTAGGTTTAATGTCCACTTTGAACACCTCCACCCTGTCACGTAGGTGGCCACAGAAGGCAGGCTTCTGTCCCCAGTTCTTGCTCGTATTGAGTCATCTCAGGAGCTGCTATTTATTGAGAAAGCACACCCTCTTTGCCCAGATATTTTACATATACTGTATGAAATCCTCACACCAGCCCTGGGAGAAGGCATTATCGTTCCCATTTTACAAATGAAGGGGCTAGGCTCAGCCAGATTAAGAAACTCGTCCAAACTCACCCAACTTGTGGGTAGCAGAAGCAGGAATGAGTCCCAGGTGATCTGATTCCTTAGCCTTCCTCTTTCCATCTCCTTAAGGCAGAGCTCTCCTCTCCTCACAGTTCCCTGTCACATCCCCCTGTTTTAGGGTCGTCCTAGCATTTGCCACACTCTGAAACCATCCTGTTGATTTGTTTCCTTGTTTGCCGTCCATCTCCCCAACGACGCTCTTTGAGAACTGGTCCTTGTTCGCTTTCCATGTCAGCATCTCCAGCACCTAACACTGCACCTGGCTCAGAAGCATTTGTTGTCCCACAGACTGAATGAAGGGATTATGCCCCGGGGCTTTCAAATCAGAAGGTGCTGCTGCTGGTGGTGCCTTCCTGGGGCTCCGTGGGCAGAGCCCTCTGGAGTCTGTGCCTTGGTGGCATCTCTGGTGGTCAATGTCAGAAACATGGTTGCAGCAGTCCCAGGGGAGGCCAAGTCAGGGAGGCTGACTCACGTTAACGGCACGTAGTGGGTGTTGGGCAAATTGACATGCCAAGGCTAAGGGGGCCGGGGTACTTTGCTACTAGTGAGTGCGTGTGCTAGAAGGAAAATCCACACCTGGAACCACTCAGTGACAGAAGTGGCTCGTCAAGCAGGAGTCAGTAAAGGGAGCTGGGTACTTGTCATGGTTAGTGTCCTCAAAGGGCACTGGATAATCTCAGTGGTTAATGTCAACAAAGGAAGGTGGATCCTCCGTCCCTCTCTCCCTGCCTCCTACCTTCCCTCCCTCCTCCCTCTCCCTCTCCTTCTCCCCCCCACCCCGTAATTGAGTTATAACCTAGCTACAGTAAAATTGTAAGCAAATAGCTGGATGTTTTTACCTGTGCATCCCCCTGTGTAACTACTGCTCAGATCTAGATGTAGAGCATCCCCCACTTATCATATGGATTCCACCTTCTCCCCAGAGAGTTCACTTGTGCCCTTTCTCTGTCAATAACCCTCCTCCCAAGGGCACCGTGGTGTAGACCTGTTACCATAAGATTGGTTTTTCCAGTTTCTGAATTTTGAATAAATGAAATCATACATTTTATACTCTTTTGGTTCTGACTTCTTTCACTCAAATTGTGCCTGTGAGATTCCCCAGTGTCTATCAGTGGTTCATTCATTTTTACTGCTGTGTAATATTCCATCATATGGATATGCCATAATTTATTTGCTCATGCTGCTCCTAATGGATGTTTGGGTTGTTTCTCTTTTTCAATTATGAATAAAGCTGCTGTGAGTGTCCTTGTACATATTGTTTGGTTGTCATAAGCACTCATTTCTATTGGGAACATACCCAGGAGTGGAATTGCTGTGTCTTGGGGTATTCCTTGTTTAACTTTATACACTTTTAGTAATGCCAAAATTTTTTCCAAAGTGCTTCTACCATTTTAGAGTTGGATAATCTTAATTAATTGGATCAAAGGGAACTGGATACGCCTACCAACATCATCACCCATGATGACCACTTGTGGCCCCTTCTCCAGTGAAGAAATGCACTTTCAGGTGGACAGAGACTTGTGTCTGATGACCAGGCCCCATCTTTCCTGGCCTGTGCTGGACATGCCTTGAGAAACTCCAGCTCTCCAGCTCATTTTCAATATTCCTTATCAGTCACCACATCCTCTGTCATTACAACACTGGCTTGCAACGGGCAGGCCACATCATCCAGGATTATAGCTTATCTTCCACTGGAGTCTGTTAAATCGATGTCTTCCTTATTGAGAGATACCCCAGGCCTCTTGCAGAAATCCATGTGGCCCCCTGGTCTTATAAGCAACTGGCATGCACATTATCTCTTGGTGGATTGTCTCCTGATGAGATTTCCTGGGGACCTTGGCCACAGATGGCTATCTTTTCCATGTTATGTGATTTTCTTGTATTTTCATTGCAAGGGTGACAGTTTCAGGCCCAGACCCCAGATTCTAGGGTGTATCTTCTATGGCACCTATGTGCTGATTACAAAATTCATACAAAGTACAAGCTGAAAAAGACCTTAGAGGTTACCTAATCCACTCTTTTCTTTTGGGTGGCGAAATTGAGGCCTAGAGAGGTGAACCAACTTGCCCAATGTCACACAGTTTGTCTCCTGACAACCATCCTAGGCTCAGTCCTCTGTGGCAGCCAGGCGGGTAGGATGGTCACCCCGACACTCAGATTCTGGATTGGTGACAGCTGCTGCTGTTTGCAGACCCCACTGTTATTTGCAGAGACCCTCATGGTTAAACACGCTAACGTCATCCTGATTGCAACCAAAAAGCTTCGTGACCTGCTGCCAGGCTGCCTCTGTGGACCCTACCTCTGTGATTACTTCATGTCTGTTCCACAAATGCTGGTGAAGAGACTCTTTGTCAAGTCCCTACTTGTGACAACTGTAGAACGTGCTACAGTTCTGCTAAGCACTTTTCATTTATTCTGTGTAATCGTCATATCCACCTTTGCAGGTTCTAGGGTTGGTTGCATTCTCTCCATTTTAAAGATGAGAAAACTGAGGCCCAGAGATCACTAGCGGTTTACCCCAGGTCATAGATAATGTTGAGCCTCTGCCCTGTCAACTAGCATAGAGGTCAAAGGAGCTTCTTTGCGGCTTCTTTGATGCTTCTTCCATGGAGTCTTCTGTAGTTCTTCCTCTGACAGGTGGTGATGTCCCCCTCCTCTGACCTTCTAGGGCCTTCTGCACCTCCCTTACAGTGCTTAACAACTTCACCTTGGGATATTCTGGTAAATTCACTCATTCAGCATTCACTGAGCACCCACTGTGCTGGGCATACTGCGATGAAGCTCACAGTCTGGGGGCCAGAAAGAAGAACCCTGAATTTGACAGACACAGGTCTGAGCCTTTGTTGCTGCACTGAGGGAGTGATGATCCAGGCTGGATGCAGAAGGATGGAGGGCTGGTCGGTCATGGGGTGCTTCCTGGAGGAAGTTACACATTTGCGGTACAGGTTCTGTCTCACCTCTGTGAGCTCCTTGAGGGCAGGGACGCTGTTTTCCCCCTTTGTATTCCCTCAAGCCCTGTACCAGCTCTCCCCACTTCCAGTCTTTACAGCTGAGAGCAGACTGGTCTGGCACTGGGCCTTTCCCTCCTTCCCAGATCCCACGCATTGGTGGGCTGGGTTGCCTGCAGGACGATGGGGCTGGACCTGGGCACTGTGAGAGAGGTCAGGGAGGAGCCACAGGCTCTTTATTTTATTGTATTTACATTTTTTTATTGTGAAATATAACATATATACAGAAAGGTGGTAACTTTCAAAGTACAGTTTAACGAATGGCTATAGAGCAAATTTCACAGAATGTTATGGGTTAATTTCAGTTATTTCCTTCTAGCTATTCTAATACCCTAACATCTAAAAATATATATTTATATAAAGATTCAGTATTCGTAATCCTTTTTGTTAAATCCTATCTTGTCTGTTGTTACTGAGCCACAGGCTTTTGAGAGCTCCACGGCCACCAGTGAGAATGTCTGTCCCCTGGGGAAGAAGCTGAGCACAGGCTCAGGGAGCATTGAGGGAAAATGACAGGCCTTTGGTTGGGGGAATGTGCAATCTGTGGTTCCGGGGCGGGTGTCTTGGGTTACGTTCTCTAGAAGCAGAGCCTGCGATGGCTGGAGGCAGGGGTACAGTTTGGCAAGTGATTTGCCCTCAGGAGAAACTGCAAGGGAATGAGGGAAGCAGCCAAGCAAAGATGTGGCTCAGCTGAAGTTTCGCCCCAGCCTGTTCTCCTGGGGAGCACTGAAGCACGAAATGCCCAGGGCAAGGGGGCTGGCCTTCAGTGTGCCTGTGTCAGTCAGTCACTGGGATGTGTGTGTTTCGGAGGGGGCGGCAACCTTGTAGGCATTTCTGGCCAAGGCAGCTGCTATTGGCTAAGGGCGGTTCTTTGGGGGAAGGTGAGAGAGAGCTGTAGTCCCTCAGGTGGATGGATACACCTGCTAGATATGGGGCTCCGGGTGGAGCACTGATAGCATCCACTGCCGAGGCACCAAGACAACGATGCTAAACCCAGTGCCAGCCAACCTGTGTGATTACAGAGTCTCCTCACACACATCAGCTCATTTAAGAGTACAAATCTCTTGCAAGAGGGGAACTGCCCCTTTCTTGAGTCCCTGGCTCTTCTGGTCTGGCCTGGGGACTCTGGGAAGATTCTTTCCTGAGCTCAGTGGGGACAAGCCTCTGAGGAGTGGCCTGGGGAGGTCTGGGCTGACCCCTCCCCCTGACATGCTCAGGAGGGAATCTCAGACCCCAATGGGCTGCGGTGCCTCTGGCCTAAACCTCCTCTCTCCTCGCCCGCCAGCTCCAGCCCAAGCCCAGATCGTGCACGCAGGCCAGGCGTGCGTCGTGAAAGAAGATAACATCAGCGAGCGTGTCTACACCATCCGGGAGGGGGACACCCTCGTGCTGCAGTGCCTCGTCACCGGGCACCCTCGGCCCCAGGTAAGACCGCCCCCCCAGCCTTGCTCGGGCCCCTCCTGCCCTTACCTTCTCACTCCTCACCCCCTCTCTGGGATCAGAGTTTGAGAAGAGGCAGCAGGAGCTGTGGACTAAGGAAGCACAACAGCAACTAAACAGAAGACAGGTGGGGGAAATAGCTGGAAACAACTCTGTGGGGAAGAGCTGGAGGCTGTGGGCTCATTCACCTGAAAAAATTGACAGCTGAGGGGGAAAATTGAATGTCGGTTGTTCAGTTCCACTCCATTCCCTGTATCTGTTGTGCAGACATCACTTAGATGCACCTCCAACCAATGTTTAAGGGCGGACCATGTGCCAAGCACCGTGCTGGGTTCTTTCTCAAGTGTTTTCTCTTTGAATCCTCAGAGCCATGCCATGAGGGAGGTCTTGGGGTCCCCATTTTACAGCAGAGGAAACAGAGGCTCAGGGAGATTGGGTTCTTCCCAAGATCACATGGCTGTTGGGATGGGGTGGGAGCAGAAGTTGAATCCAGAACCAGAGTTCTTTGTAGCTTAGCACACTTCCTCCCAGCATATCCATCTTTGGGTTAAGGGCTCTAGGAGTTAAAACCAAAATATAAAACAGTCTGTGTTTCAGGAGGTTTCCAATAGGCGAGTCCCATACCTTTTAGGTTAAAAGACATGAAGCAATTAGAAAGCAACTGCAGATGAGTGTCTGGAAATGGCTGATGAATTTTGTCACAGGCCCATTCTAGGGTTCAGGCAGGGAGGTGTTGGCTGATTATTCCTGAGCGCTGACGGCAGGAGGCAGGGGAGAGGTGGGCTGGAGGTCTGGGTGGAATTTGCTGGTGAGCTGCTGTGACCTTTAATAGCAGAAAAGGTTGCAATAGAAACCTAACAAGGACAGTGAAATACAAAATCCTCTTTTCTGGGTAATTTTGGGAACAGGCAATAGCTTTAGTAGGTCTGGCCTTGAGACAATCAGATGGACAAGGAAACCCCTAGTTCTTTCAACCTGAGACTGTTATCACTGCCTGCTCCTTCTCAGAGGTGTATTTAGATGTGGAAACAACACTGTGGGGCTTCAGGCTGGCGCTGGAGTCAGATACGACTATGAAAGGAGGGATGGCCCTCCCCAAAGCCAGAAGGGCCATCTTTCCCTTATGCTGTCCATCTGTGTGTGTCCCCTTGTGCATTCCATGTATGAGTCATTTGTGTCTGTGTCTGCATGTACATGCACTAGTTCTTCTCTTTCTATCAGTGGCTTTTCATTGTTCTTCTTGCCACCCAGGCTCAAAACCTCGGGCTCCTATTTGACCCTCTCTCATCTCACTCCCCACATCTAGTCAGCCTGAGGCCTGGGTGGGTCTTCTCCTCTTCATTCTCCATCACCACCCTAGGTCCTGTCTCTCAGACCAAGCAGTAGATCCTCACTGACCTCCCAGCCCCCCACCTCTCTCCCTCCAATCCACTCTGTACCCTGCTGTTAGAATGATCACCCCCAAATCTGCCACATTATATCACTCCCCTGCTCAGAAACTTCCAATGGCTCCCCATTATTTACCAGACCCAGTTCAAGCTCCTAGAGGTAGAACTGAAGACCTTCTACACTCTGGCCCCATCTGCCTTTCCTGCTTGATCTCCCACTGCCATCTTCCTCACGCCCTGTGCTCCATGCTCCAGTCCAACTCACCTCCTCTGTTCCCCAAGTACACCTCGTTCACTCCTCCTTTTGTCCTTTAGCTACCACTGCTTACCTCTCCTGAAATGCCTTCTAGCATCTCTTTTCTCATTTCATTACAACAAATAGTTAGTGAGCACCTGCTGTGTGCCAAGTACTGTGATGGGTCCAGAGGATACAGACACAGTTCCTGTCCTCATGGAGCATCCAGTCTAGCAGGCAAGAGAGGGAAGCATCTCAGAGGAGTCCACTTCGTGGTCAGGATGGGTGGCCGAGTGGGCATGGGATACTCCATCCCAACAAATAGCACGAGAGGGGGGATCTCTAGGGGTCAGAAATGAATCAGGAAATCTATAGCAATGACAGCGAGCAGAGGTTGAAGCACCTGGTCCATGGGGGGACTTGGACAGCACACACACCTTGGGGACAGCAGTATTAACACACACATGGGGTTGTCAGTTGAGGCCACAGGTCCATCGTGGCTGTGAGCTGGAAGTGGACTCTCCACCTAAATCTGGAAGCTTGACGAGAGTGGCATCACCTGTGAACGGGGACCAGATCTCTGTCCCAGAGCTCAGAGTCACAGCAGGGAGTGGACTCTCTGTTTCGGGGGGGGTGCCAACAGAGTTACCCATGGGTGATCATAACCCTAAGCCTGTACCTGTGTTGTACACCATCCGAGTGGTGAGGACACCCCATGCTAAGAAACTAATAGAAAAACTGGGTGGAACCTAGAATCCATATATCTTGGGCATAGGTAACCATAAAACCACCTGACAGACAGGCATGCTAGGGCCTAGGTAGGACTTTTGTGGAAGACAATTTACACTGAATATAAGCCTACACAGTAAAATTTTAAAACATATTTGAATATACATTCCCAGGACAACCAGTCCACAGACCCAACAAACTGTCTAATTCACACTTTAGGATCCAGAGATAATAGAGCAATCTGAAAGGATCTTTATAAGAAATATGTTTATTCAAAGAGATAGTGGAAGGCATAGAATCCATAAAACAGGAGATTATAAAAACTTGAGGAAAATCAAATAGGAGTCCTAGAAAATTAAAAAAAAAAAGGGGGGGGGAGTCTTTCAAAAAATGGCCTCAATACCTTAGAGACAGCTGAAAATTAGAGACTTGGATGACAGATCTGAGGAAACCAACCATAATACAGTATGGAGAAGACAAAGAGATGGAAAATGTGAAAAAGAAGTTGTGAGATGTGGAAGATAGGAATGAGAAGCTAGAAGGAGAAAATAGATAAAACAGAGAGTAGGCAATATTTAAAGAGATAAAGGCTGAAATGTTTGCAGAATTGAAGAAAGGTATGAACCCTCAAATGGATAAAGCACGCCAAGTCGCAAACAGTATGTGCATGAACCCCATGTAGATAGATCATGGTAAACTGTAAGACATCAAGTTTAAAAGGAAAAAAAATATTCTCATGGCCCTGTTCTTTCTCCAAGGCATTCTCTGACCTAAGTATAGATTGCCTAAGACTGTGAAACTGCCTCTCACCCTTCCCAAGTTTTTGTAACCTCTAGGTCCAAGGGATTAGAGTCAGGGTATGGAAGGGAGTAGAACAGCAACATTTTGGCCTAGAGTGGCCCCTCCACTGCCTGGCAAAGTCTGCCCTTTCATCTGCTTCTCCCCAATCTTATTTTATGGCCAATGGCCTGAGCTATATACCAGGATCAGAGTCTTCATCCTGTCTCAATAATAAGCAATCCTCCCCAACTTCAAGACTGAGGCTTCCTGCCCCTGCCCCACAATCCTTAGACTCAATTATCTGAAACTAATCCATTTTTCTTAAATCTCTGACAGCTTTGACTAGTAACTCAAGTTTCTCATGTGATATTTTCCACAATCTAAGGCAATATTAATAATAACGGGAATTTGTTAAGTGACTAATGTATACCAGGCACCATACTTAGGTGCATTACATTCTTTCTAAACATCACAATAACCTTGCAAAGTGGATGTTATGCCATATTAGTTCTCTATTGCTGCATAATAGATACCCCCAAATTCAGGGGCTTGAAACAATAAACATGTATAATCTCACACTACCTGTGGGTCAGGAATCCAGGAGCAGTTGAGCTGGGTGATTTTGGCTCAGGGTCTCTTGTGAGGTTGCAACCAAGGTGTCGGTCAAGGCTGCAGTTATTTGAGCTCGACTGAGGCTGGAAGATTAGCTGTTCAGTTCCTGGCCAACTGGGTGTCTCCATAGGGCTGCTCATGACATGACAGCTGGCTTTCCCCAGAGCCAGTGATTAGAATGGAAAAGAGAGATGGGTGGGTGGAAATCACAGTCTTTTATGACCTAAACTAGGCAATGACAGCCATGACTCCTACTGTATTCTAGTGGTAAAACAGCCCACCCTGGAATCAAGTGGGAGGGGGCTACAGAAGGGTGTAGGGTGCATTGGGGGCCATCTGGGAGTCTGCTACCATATGGACCCCTTTCACAGATGAGAATCTGAAGCTAAGAGAAGTTAACTTACCCAAGGCTGCTAAGCTAGTGAGTGGAATAACAAAAATTTCTAAAAATCAAATTTCTTTGTCTTCCAGGCACTAAGTATATACTCTTAGTACCCCTTCTAGGTGGGTAATATTCTCCTTTCAGGAATAAGGAGATGGAGGCAGGAAAAGTCAGGTAACTTGCCCACAAATCCATGCACTACAACCCCTAGATTTGGAGCCTTCTCCCTCTGACCCCAGCTTCCTGGCTTTTCACACTGTAACTTCCGACTGCATCTGTGCACTGCCACCAGCCTGTTGGGTTAGTTCGCTAGGCCGGTGTGTGCTCCACGTGAGTTTGGGAAAAGAGTATCGGGGCGAAGGGCCCTGTTTCAGGGCGTGTAGCTCTGATGCGCCCCCTCACAGCTGGGTCTGTATCCGCCCCGCCCGGCCCGGCCCAGGTGCGGTGGACCAAGACCGCCGGGAGCGCCTCGGACAAGTTCCAGGAGACGTCAGTGTTCAACGAGACGCTGCGCATCGAGCGCATCGCGCGCACGCAGGGCGGCCGCTACTACTGCAAGGCCGAGAACGGCGTGGGGGTGCCTGCCATCAAGTCCATCCGCGTGGACGTGCAGTGTGAGTCGGGGTGCTCCACCTCCCCGCCTCCGGGGGTCCTCCACGGCCCCCAGGACCGCAGTTGGGGAGGAAGAGGAGGACAGGGGACAATGGAGAGGCAGCATCTCCGTAGAGGAGGACAGTAGAGACTCTTCCGGGCTGCAAAGGCACCTCAGCTGTCCCTCCTATGTGTACCACACTGTACAGCTCACACATTCCCATCTGCAATCCCATGCGGACCTTGCAACACACCTGTAAAGTGGGCAGGGAAGGCAGGACTGGTTGAGTTACACCTATTCCACAGAAGAGGAAACTGGGGGACCAAGGGTGTGTGGCTTGCTCCTGGGCATAGGGCAAGGTAGCTACAGATCTGAAAGGAAGATACGGGCCTCTTTGCTCTGGTCCAGTGCCCTTCCCACAGGACTGCATGCATCTGTTTTTGTCCCCAGGGGCAACTGTGAGACTTCCTCCCCCAACCACCTGCAGAATCAAGCACCCTTCAGTCCTTTCTGCAGGTCACATGGGAAGGCTCCAGTCCCTACCTGCCCTCCATAGATATCCCCTTGCTCTCAGGGGCCTCTCTCCCTGCTTGCCGCTCACCGCTGCACCCAACCAGGCTGACCTGGGTACCCAGGGGCTGTGGGGCTAGGCCACCATCTTAATGACCAGACTGTATGTCGCCATTAGCCACAACCCTCCCCACGGGGGACCCTGCAGGGTGATGAGCAGTGGAACTTCACACCCTCTCTTCTGCCCCCATCGACTACCCAGGGTTCTGCCAAACCCAGGGGCTGAGGGTACTTCCTTGGGCTGTTGGTGTTGGAAGGGGCTGGCTGCCAAGCCGGTGCCCTTGGGTATGTCTCCTAGTGGGCTGTGGGAGGACAGAATGACAGGAAGTGGAATGTTGGAGCTGGTGCACCGCTGCCTGCACATTACAATGTCTAGGGAATCTTTTAAAAAAATACCAATGCCTGGGCCCCATTCCCAAAAGATACTGGTATAATTGATCTGGAGTGGGGCCTCGACAGAGGGATATTTTCTTAAAATTTTTTAAAATTGAGGATTAATTTATACCCAGTAAAGTACACTATGCTTAAGTGTACAGTTCAATGAATTCTTCCATAGCTGTGTGCATATGTAAACACCATCCACTTCCAGATAATAGAGCATTTCCAGCACCCTCAGAAGTTCCCTCATGCCCCCACCCCCGTAATAACCCCAAGAGAGAACTACTCTTTTGACTTATGTCACCAGCAGAAAGAAAATTCCCATGTGATTCTATTGTGCAACCAAGGGTGAGAACCACCAATCTAGTCCAATATATCTATGAGTAAGGTGAGGCCCAGAGAGAGAAGAGACTTAGGTCACACTATAAAATAACAGCAAGGCTGGGATTCGAACCAGGGCCTCCTGATTTCCAGTCTGCTTCCTCCTGCTGCTTCCTCCATCCATGATGGGAGAGCGTAAGAATGGACACACCCCATGCCGGTCCCTGGGGGAAGGGGCAGCCGGGAGGGAGCTGGGGAAGCCACCACAGCCAGTCCTGTCTCTAACAGGTTGGCCGAGCTTGCAGGGGTAGGCGAGCTTCTGACTCTTTGGAAGTGTCCCTTGAGGGTGACTCAGCTTTCCCTGAGGGCTGCCAGTAGCCTGAGCCCCCCACCACAAGGTCCCCCAGCCCTGACTCCATGGAAGCCATGCTCTTGCAGACCTGGATGAACCGGTGCTGACGGTGCATCAGACAGTGAGCGACGTTCGAGGCAACTTCTACCAGGAGAAGACGGTGTTCCTGCGCTGTACTGTCAACTCCAACCCGCCTGCCCGCTTCATCTGGAAGCGGGGCTCTGATACCCTGTCCCACAGCCAGGACAACGGGGTTGACATCTATGAGCCTCTCTACACCCAGGTCAGGATGGGCAGCTGGGCTGGTCTCCTCCTGGCTCACCCCACTTTCTTTCTCCCACAGCCATTGAGGGGGGGGGGCATGAAACTTCCTGAGCTGGATCCGCCCTGATTTCAACAGTTCCGTTTGGACGTCAGAAGCATGCATTTTGATTGCGGTTCAGAAAATCTGGGGTAGAAAATAATCTGGGCAGAAAGATCAGTGGGCAGTGGTGAGGACAGGAGAGTCCCCAGGGCAATATGGCCTCTAGGAAAGTTGTTCATCAGGAGGAGACACCCCCTTGGGCCAGCAAGTCATCCCTGCCAGCTGCTGGCTGGCAGAGTGTAGGGAAGCCATGGGCAGGCCCGGCAGGAGTTGGGGGACAGGGAGACCATTCCTCTTCCCAAGGGTCCCCCACAGTCCTGGGAGATGGTGATGAAGCCATCCTGTCAGGGAGGGCTCTCAGAGGTGGCTTTCCTGGCTGGCTGTTGGGGTCTCATGTGCAACTAAGACCCCAAGGGACAGCCCCACGTTTGTGTGAGTTGTGAGATAGAACATGAATCCTTCTGTACCACTCCATTTCCAGAGTGGGGAAACTGAGGCCTGATCCTGGCCAGTGTGCACTGAGACGAGACCCAGAGAAGCCCTTGATAAGATATCACTGGGGGTATGAAGAGGGCGGCACCCACCCCAGGCTCAGGCCCCTTGGGGTGATTGGTGTGAGTGGAGGCTGGGGAGACAAGAATTAGAATTCAGACCTGCTTTAGCCTCTGGTGCTGGGTGAGTAAGTGTGTGGAGTCCCCAGAGACCCAAGCAGGCCCCTTACTCCAGTGGTCCACTGCTACCCAGGGGGAGACCAAGGTCCTGAAGCTGAAGAACCTGCGGCCCCAGGACTATGCCAGCTACACCTGCCAGGTGTCTGTACGGAACGTGTGCGGCATCCCGGACAAGGCCATCACCTTCCGGCTCACCAACACCACAGGTACAGGCACTTCCCACACCCCTTTCCCCCTGGGTTGACTCCCCAGCCAGTGCCCCACCCACCCTGCGCAGGACCCTTGGCACCCCACCACTAGTGCACCTGGCCCCTCCCTTTGCCCCAGTGTCTGCCTGCTCCCTACCTTCTCCCCTCTACTCTCTCCCTAGGGCTTCCCCAGCCCCCATGGGTTCCTCAGGCCCCTCATCTCCCCCACATCCAACCCTGCCCCAGAGGTCCCCTAAGACCCACCTCCTTGTCCTCTCAGCACCACCAGCCCTGAAGCTGTCTGTGAACGAAACTCTGGTGGTGAACCCAGGGGAGAATGTGACGGTGCAGTGTCTGCTGACAGGGGGCGATCCCCTACCCCAGCTGCAGTGGTCCCACGGGCCTGGCCCGCTGCCCCTGGGTGCTCTGGCCCAGGGTGGCACCCTCACCATCCCTTCAGTGCAGGCCCAAGACTCTGGCTATTACAACTGCACAGCCACCAACAATGTGGGCAACCCTGCCAAGAAGACTGTCAACCTGCTGGTGCGATGTACGTGGGCTCCAGAGGGCCGGGGGGAACTCGGGAAGCAGACAGGGACCGTGGCCTCCAGGAACCCCCAATGAAATGGAAAAGTAGCCCGTCTGCTTCCCCTGGGTAGGTGAGGTATGCTAAGGAGTCATGTTCTAGGCACTTGGATTTCCCTGCAATTCAGTTGTCTGCCATCAGGTGGTGCAAAGACTAAAACTTGTGTGAAGTTTTATTTACAGTTTACAATCTACATTTCCAAACTTAACCTTCATAACCCAAGAGGCAGGAAGGGTTGGTGTTGATTACCCATGTTTGTTTTTTAAATTGGGGAAAACTGAGGCTGCGAGAAGTGGCCTTTCCAGCCTTCAAGCCAAATTTCCTGTTTTTTCCCCTTCCCAATGGTATCTACATGATTAACAAACTGAGTGACAGTGAAAATAACACACATCCCCACGTCTTATATATAAAACTTTATTAGTAAAGGATTTCAGTGAATCTGAAGATAATTGCTAAATGTAAACATGATATGAAATTTGAACTATGATATAAAGAAATACAAACACCTAGGAAGGATCTGATGTTTTCCTTCTAAGCCTCAGCCTTAGTAGTTACCATTAGTTACTTGATATGATCTTGATTTTGCTACTCTGCTTTAAAAAGAAAACTTTAAATTCTTCTGCTTGTGCAACTTCAGGTTTTTTTTTTAAAGATCTAGGCTTGTTTCCAGCTCATTAATGCTTAAAGGTAAAGTACAGCTTCTGCCAAATCCAACTGAGAATCTTCTGATAACTCGGACTCTCTTCTTTGTTCATCTCTTACTGATTAGTCAATCTGTTTCTGACTCTCAGCACAGAAAGAAACTAGCTCACTATGACTTTTTACTTAGAGTGAGAAAGAAAGTAGCAAGATTGTGGCTATCTGATGACCACTTTTCCCTACTATAGTACTTTTCCCAGAAGATTTTCGCCACCTGGTTACATTTGGCCTTTAAAACCTGGGTTGGTGAGGCATCTCAACTGACATCAAATATTAATGGTGAACTGCACTGCCTGCGGGGCCTGGCTAAGCCGCCTTTCTGCCTGTGTAGCCTGTCCAATTAGTGCCCAGCCTATTAAGAACTCTATGTAACTCTTGCCTTACTCTGAACAAGCTTCAGATTTTTTAAAGAGGCCAGACCCATTTCTTTTTAAACGCTAGGCTTTTAGGTCATTGCATGCAAAATGACTGTATTGGTCTTTTATTATAAAAATTACACAAACCTGTTGCAAAGAGTCAAACAGCACCAAAGGGTAAATGTGAAAATTAACATTGCCCCTCAGTTCCCCCTCAGTCTCACTCTCTAAATATAACCACTATGATATGCTGGTGCATCCTTCCAAAATTTCAATTTTGCATATTCAGGGTTTAAGACAGCAAAGAGAAAAACAAAGCAGCATAGTGGTTAAGGCCACAGGCTCTGAGTTTGAATTCAAGGTTTGCTACTTCCTTGGGCCAGTTACTTAACCTGTTTGAACACCCTCCTTTGTAAAATGATAGGTTCTCCCTCAAAGACTGTGGGATGGATTGAATGAATAAATCCATGTAAAGTGAAACAGTGCCTCTCACATAGTGTATGTTCAGTTAATAGTGACTATTATTACCATACTCACTTCTATGCAGTGAGCTTATTTTGAATTTTTAAAAAGACATCTGAGCAAGCAGAGCAATTAGAAAGCAGAGAAAAGTGATGGATTCTCCTGGGGAATTGTAGCCCCAGCTTCTAGGAGGGCCAGTTTGCGGAGAGCAGCTGGGTCTGGGGGGGGGGGGTGTGGAACATGGACCCTGGCCTCAGACCCTCCCTCCCCACCCATAGCCATGAAGAATGCCACGTTCCAGGTCACCCCTGACGTGATCAAAGAGAGCGAGAACATCCAGCTGGGCCAGGATCTGAAGCTGTCGTGCCACGTGGATGCGGTGCCCCAGGAGAAAGTGACCTACCAGTGGTTCAAGAATGGCAAGCCGGCACGCATGTCCAAGAGGCTGCTGGTGACCCGCAACGACCCCGAGTTGCCTGCTGTCACCAGCAGCCTGGAGCTCATCGACCTGCACTTCAGCGACTATGGCACCTACCTCTGTGTGGCTTCCTTCCCAGGGGCACCTGTGCCCGACCTCAGCGTTGAAGTCAACATCTCCTCTGAGACAGGTGGGCACCTGGGGGGTGGCACTGGGGAGGTGGAGGGAACCAGAGGGGCCCTCGGAGGGGAGCTGAGGGCAGCAGCTTGGGGAAGGGAGCTCAGAGTGAGGAGGTCACCATCTGTTCATACTGCACACACTTATCGAGCTCCTATTACATGCCAGGCACTGTCCTAGGTGCTGGAGTACAGTGGTGGGCAAAACAGGCTCTGGCCTCATTGAACTGAGGGAGGCATTTTGCAGATAATATAACAAATAAATATGCAATTGCAAATTGTGATACATGAGGGTCAGGAAAGAGTTCCCTGAGATAGAATGCTTGATCTGAGATCTGAGGGAGGGGCAGGATTTTCTTTGGCAAAGGGGAGCAAGGGAAGGTTGAGGAAAGAGCAATGCAGGCCAAAGGATCAGCATGTGCAAAGGCACTGAGGCAGGAAAGTACCTGGGACATTTGGAGAACTGAAGGAAGGGTAGAGGGGCTAGGAGAATGGAGTGAGGTGAGGGTGGAGAAGTCAGCAGGGGCTTGTAGACCATGGTAAGGATTTGGATCTTTATTTCGATAATAATAAAAAGCAGTAATGAAATAAATACTGGCTAGCATTTATTGAGTGTTTACTAGGTGCTCTGATGACTCTATACTTATCTAATTTGCCTTCATGATTTACTTGATGGGGTAGTTTATATTCCTATTTTACAAATGAAGAGAGTTTACCTAAGGTAACCCAAGAGTAAGTGGCAGATCTGGGATTCAAACCCAGGCTGACTGACTTCAGAGTCTGTCTCTTCATTACCATTGAAGGATTTACACTTTGAGAATGACAGGAGATTGGAGGGGATGACTTGGTTCTCCAGCATCTTGTCTCCAGGCCCCAGCACCTTGCACTGAAGAGCCGGCTGACTTTGGCTAAGCCCCTTCTCTGGGCCTCAGTTTCTCCTCCGTGAGAGATTGGACCAGATGGCCTTGGAGGCTCCTCCTACCCTGACATCTGTCTCTGTTAGGTGTGATGTGGTGGTGTGCACTGAGAGAAGCCCGGTGAAACCAGAGAGGTCAGGAAAGGCTTCCAGGAGGAGGCAGACTTGAGCTGGGCCTTGGGAGTAGACCAGGCTTCTGCAGATTCCACATATTCATTTTGCAAACTGTTGTGAGCCAGGCGCTGGGTGAGGAGCTGGGAATCCAGACAGAAAGGTGGCAGCCCTGTCTTTGATGGGTGGGAGTTGGGTGTGTGTGTAGGGTGGGTGGAGACAGACATATTGAGGGGTAGGTGGAAAACGGAAGGGCAAACCTTGGAAACACAACACAGGTAAATAAGGGGTCTGTCAAGGGTCCTGGGTTACTGGAGGAGGAATACCAGGTTGCCTGGGGAAGTCAGGGAAGCATTCTGAGGAGGGCTGCTCCATGTGAGCCAAGGAGGGGCCCCTGGCATTTGCCAGGTGGGTGGAGAAGCCCAGGAGAGGATTCAACAAGCAGAAGGAACAGGGGAAGCCCCCAATGTGTGTGAGACTTGGTGTGGCCAGGGAATGTGTTCCCTACAAGTGGATTGTACAGGACAGGAGCAGGGAGATGAGGCTGCGGGGTGGAAGGGTCTGGAGCCTGAGGATCTCCTTTGCAAATCTTCAAGGGGTTTGAGCTTTAACCTGAGGACAGTACAACCTCAAAGGGAGAGGCAGCTCTTTAGCCTGTGGGAGTGCAGAAGGGTTTGGAGCTGGGATGTTTTAGAGACGGGGAAATTGACTGGGCCCAGGACCATTTCCTCCATGTCTCAGAGGCCTGATGCCTAGGGCATGGAAGCTGTTTAAGGCCCTGTGGAAACTATTTAGACCTGGAAAAATAAATTAACTGGCTCCAAATACAAAGAGAAAACTGCAATTAAAGCCAATAAATGCATAAATGTTTACAGAATATAAATTACACTAATTAGACTGCTGGACCTCAGATTGCCTTGTAGAGTTCTGAACAAATTATATTTAATGTAGACATGGGTGCATTTTAATGTGTTTGATGTGATGCGGGATGAGACACATGGAGGTCTTCAAAAGGCCCTCCATTTGGGCAATGTGTTTGGTTGGATTAGGTCTGGCTGTGAATAAGAGAAAGATGCTAAATAATAGTGGCTTACACGAGCTAGATATGCATTTCTCCCTCATAAAAATCTGGAGGTGAGCAGTCCCACCTCATATGGTGGCTCAGCTTCACCAAGTCTTCAGGACCCCAGGCTGCATCTGTCTTGCTGTTCCATTGTCCTTAGCAAGTGCTACCTTGTCCATGATGGTAGTTCCAACTGCAGCCATCAGTCTACATTCTAGGCTACAGAACCTCAGTTTCCCTCATCTCCCATTGGCCAGAATTTAGTCACATGGCTACAGCTAGCCACAAGGCAGGCTGGGAGGTGTAGTCTTTATTCTGGGTGGCTCTGTGCCCTGCTAGAAACCAGCAATTCTATAACTTTAGAAGAAGGGTAAAAGATATAGGGGGACAGTCAAGTTTGTGATGATGCTCCAGGCAAAAGGAGATAGAGGTTTTAACTAGGGCAGGGCCAGTGGGCAGGAGAGAGGGGATTGAAATAGGAGATATTTAGTAGAATGTTTGAAGGGTAGAATCCCCAGTACTTAGTTATGTTGGGATAAGAGGGGAGAGAGAATAGGCTAGGCTGACTCAGGTCTCTTTCTGAATTGGGTGACAATGAGGTAGAGACCCCAGAAGGTGGAGAGGTTTGGGGGAGGTGAGTTCTGCTTTGGAGACAGGGAGGGACCAGTGGGATGTCTGGGAGGGGGGAAGGAGGCCTGCAACTGGGAGGAGGGAAGCAGGAGCCCAGGGGCTGAGGCCAGTGGGGGGCTCTAATTAGGCTTCTCCGCCCCCCTCACCTCCTGCAGTGCCACCCACCATCAGCGTGCCCAAGGGCAGGGCAGTGGTAACTGTGCGAGAGGGCTCGCCTGCTGAGCTGCAGTGCGAGGTGCGGGGCAAGCCGCGACCACCCGTGCTCTGGTCTCGCGTGGACAAGGAGGCTGCTCTGCTGCCCTCTGGGCTGCCCCTGGAGGAGACCCCCGACGGGAAGCTGCGGCTGGAGCGCGTGAGCCGCGACATGAGCGGGACCTACCGCTGCCAGACGGCTCGCTACAATGGCTTCAACGTGCGCCCCCGCGAGGCCCAGGTGCAGCTGAACGTGCAGTGTGAGTCTCATCGTCCCACCCGGGCTACCCTCCAAGCAGCCCCTCCCCGTTCCTGCCCCCTCTTCACCCTCACCCCAGTCCAACCCAACTCTTCCACCTACGGCTGATACCCCTAAACCCTTTTGACACCTCCCATGCCCAGGAACCCAGGGATCTCTGATCCTCGCCCCACTTTCACTATCAAGTGTCCCCCCTTCTTCATTCCCAGAAAGCCAGTGGGCAAAGCAATAATTCTGATTTTAACAAGTGGAAATGGGGGCTGAAGGAGGAGGAAGGATCAACGGGGAACACACGGTGTCTGATAGCATAATGAAGCTAACCGCAGTTCTCAGTGCGTTTTAATATCCTAACTCATTGAACCTTTGCAGCCCTACGAATAAATTCTGTTATTCCCTCATTTGTACAAACGAGGAAACCGAGGCATTGAGAGGTTAAGTAACTTGCCTAAGATCTCACAGCTAGTAAGTGGCAGGGCTGGGATTTGAACCTAAGCCATCTAGGTCCAGAGATGGTGCTCTAACCCCCTAACTTTACGCTGGTCCTCATTACACGGGGGCCATTTAAAGCGTGACCAGAGACCCAGTCTGCGGAAGCTTGGTGGGAGGAAATGCCCGGGAGGGGGTATCTGTGGGTCGCGAGGTGTGAGCGTGACTGTTATTTGAGCGTGCCGCGACTATGTACCCGAAGAGGGCAAGGGCGAGTGTGTCGCCTCCCCCGACTCGGCGAGCAGAGGCCCCGCTGACGGCCCCCTCGCCCCCAGTCCCGCCGGAGGTGGAGCCCAGCTCCCAGGACGTGCGCCAGGCGCTGGGCCGGCCGGTGCTCCTGCGCTGCTCCCTGCTGCGCGGCAGCCCCCAGCGCATCGCCTCGGCCGTGTGGCGCTTCAAAGGACAGCTGCTGCCGCCGCCGCCCGCCGTCCCCGCCGCCGCCGAGACCCCCGACCACGCAGAGCTGCGCCTCGACGCCCTTACCCGCGACAGCAGCGGCAGCTACGAGTGCAGCGTCTCCAACGACGTGGGCTCGGCTGCCTGCCTCTTCCAGGTCTCGGGTGAGCGTCCCGTCGGTCCCGCCCCACCCAACCACGCCCACCTGGAGTCAGGCCCCGCCCCGACCCCAGCCCGGCCCTGCCCTGCCCGGCGTGCGTCTCGGCCCCGAGGGTCTTGCCTTTCCAAGACCCGCCCAAGCCGGGCCTAGATCTCGCCCATGACCGCCTCTTAAGGCCCCGCCCCCTCCAGACCCTGGGCTCCACCCTCCACTTATGCCCACTTTTAAGAGAAGTCTAAGTTTACACCCGTCCTAGGCCCCGCCCATTACAGCTCAGCCCCTTTTCTTGGCCTCTTAGACCCCATCCCTTCCAAGCCTCACCTGGCCAGACCTAGGCCCCTCTAATCCCACCTGCACCCAGTCTAGGACCCCTCCCTTTCAGCCACACCCAGCATGGACCTCGCGTGCATAAGGCATAGGCTCCACCCCCTCCAGCCTCGCGGGATCCTTGCTTTCCGCTTCCAGCCTCTCCAGTAGCCGGCTGCCGCTTCACCCCCTCCAGACCTGCCCACTCAAGCCCGGGCACCTCCCCGTCTCAGCCATCACGTTTCTGGCCCCTCTTGCTTTTTCCTGGAGCTCTGAGGCTGCGGATAGAAGCGCCCTCTTTTCCCAGCCTCAGTCCCAATGTGAGGGGCGTGAGCTGCAGCTTAGAAGAGAGAAGACACCCCTCAACAGCTTCTCTTGAACGCAGGGGGTGGTCCTGGGCCAGTTAACACACATTTCCTGAGTGTCACCTCAGAGGTGCAGGCCCCTCGTGCCCAGAAATCCCTTGCAGTCCCACTCCCAACTCTGCACCAAGTCTTTTTTGGGTGGGTTGTTTGGCGCTACACATGGATCAAAAGGGGTGGAGGTCGTGCGAGGCCTAGGGGAACGGAGCTGGGCTACCAGAGTTGCCGGCGCCCCCTTCCCCTTCTCCGATATGTGGAGAGCCTCACTCCCTGCCAGAGCTGGTGGCAGTGCCCCTAGACACGCCTCTCCCCGGTTCCACCACACCCCCAGCTTTCCCAGCAGCTCCCAACTGCCCGCGTGCCCCTTCAGCTCTTGTGGGGATCCTCACTCAGCGGTAGGGTTCCAGCTAGGTCCGCAGGTCACCGGCCACCTCTCCAACCCCTCCCCATGCCACCCAGCCCTGCCAGCGAGAGGACCCTGTGACATTTCCCACCTCCTCTCCCTCTTCCCCTGTTCTCCCACACTTTCCCTGTCTCCCCACCTTTTTGCCTCTATCCGTCTCTTCTCTTTTCCTTCTCCTTCAATATCCCGATCAACCCTTCTTTGTGTCTTTTCCCCCCCATTCTCTTTCACTGTGTCTTCCTTAATACCCTTCTCTGTGTCTCTTCAAATTTCTCTTTTCTCTGTCTTTCCTCTGGAAATTTCCTCCCACCCCACCTCGCTCTCCCCAACCCCCTGGTTGCCCACCATGTCCTCTCCTCACAATTCCCCTCTTTGTCTCCTCCACCCCCCTCTCTGCTCTACCCCGTCCTCTCTGACTCCCTCTCCCTGTGTCTCCTCTCTCTGTGTCTCTCTCCATCCCCCCACCCTCCATGGCCCCATGCCCCCTCCCCACCCTCTCAGCCAAAGCCTACAGCCCGGAGTTTTACTTCGACACCCCCAACCCCACCCGCAGCCACAAGCTGTCCAAGAACTACTCCTATGTGCTGCAGTGGACCCAGAGGGAGCCCGACGCGGTGGACCCTGTGCTCAACTACAGACTCAGTGTCCGCCAGGTGTGCTGAGTGGGAGCAGGGGACCGGGCGCAGGTGGGGGGTAAAGGGGCAGACCCTGGAAACACTCATCAAGGCCAGGGAGGGGGTTGGAGACGGGCTTGAACACATTGGCCCTTTTATGGACTGAGCATCAGGGGCAGAGAGAAAATGCTCTGGACATAGCAGCAGGAGCTGGGAGGCTCTGGGGACGTGGCCCCTCTGGGTCCTTGCTCTGGGCATAGCTGAGAATTGGGCAGGAGTCTGTTAGGGTCTTGGGGCGCCAGAGCCAGCACTACTCACAGAACATAGTGTCTACTCTTGAGGTGGGGCATGTCAGTTTTTTGCCTACAAAAGACCAGAATCACTAGCTGGTCTCTTGCCCCATCTAATTTATTCGGTTCTGCCCAGCCCAAGGGGCACTTGGCATGGAGGGTAAGAGTGTGGTTCTAGGGCAGACTGCCTAGGCTAAATCCCAGTTCCATGTGAGCTTGGGCAAGCTATAAATCTCTCTGACCTCAATTTCCTTATCTGTAAAATGGGAGTAATGATACTATCCCACCTCATAGGATCGTTATTTTGAGGATGAAATGAAGTAATAGTGGCAGAGCACTTTGAGCAGTGCCCAGCACACATCACTTGTTCACTGTGCATTGCTGACACTATTATTGACTGGCCTGGGAGGATGGCATGGAAGGGATGATGGTCCCATTTCACTGATGAGGAAGCTGAGGGCCTGACTTCCTCTTTCTGCTGCCCCACGTTGCCCCCCAGGGCCTTGGGCTGTTAGCCTGGTGGTGAGTGTGGCCTGCTGGGCATCTGGAATTCCCTGTATCCACAGTTGAACCAGCACAACGCCATGGTGAAGGCCATCCCGGTGCGGCGTGTGGAGAAGGGGCAGCTGCTAGAGTACATCCTGACCGACCTCCGCATGCCCCACAGCTACGAGGTCCGCCTCACGCCCTACACCACCTTCGGGGCCGGTGACATGGCCTCCCGCGTCATCCACTACACGGAGCGTAGGTGGTAGTGACGACGATCGTGAGAAGGGTGGGCCCATCTCGTGCTGGGAGACTCCCCGCCAACCTCCCCACGTGGTTCCCAGGCTTGGGGCTCCACACTGCGCAGTCCGCCCCCTCACTGCAGGCCAAGCCCATCGAGCCCCAAAGTCTGGCTCTGAGGACCCTGTCCCCTGGTCCCAAGCCCAGGCACCCTCTGCATGTCCCCAACCTCGGTTCTGATTTGGTTTTCCCACTTGTTTTCTCAGCCATCAACACTCCGAACCTGTCAGGTGAGGACCTGCCCCCCCCCACCCCCTTCCCTGTACAGACACAAAGGGTCTCCTGGGGGGTGGGGCATTGGAGGGGAACCTGAGAGATACCCAGAGAGAAAATGATCTCTCCCTTATGTCTCCGTGGGGTGGGGCTGCCAGCCAGGAGGGGAAGCAGGAGGGAGCAGGGCTGGGCTTGAGGAGCTTTACGTTCAGGATTTATTCTGGGGCTTTAAAGGCAGTGGAGGGGGGTGTCAGGAGTAAAGTGGGGGCATCTCTAACTTGGAGCCCTTTGCCCTTACTCAACACCATTCTTGGCCTCTAACTCCTTCAGCAAACAGCCCCTACCATCTCAAAAAGAGAAACAAGCAAAGGCCAGGCTAATCCATACCCCCTCTTCCCTGGGGCAGGGGTCTTTATTTATGATCCATGGACCCCCAAGGGATCTGGATATAGAATTCAGGGGTCCATGAACTTGTTACCTGGTAGGGCATACAATTAATTCCTGATTTACCTTAACTTCTAGTAGAAATTTAACATCTTCAATGATGAATGTTGGCAACAAACCGTTAGTAGAAATTTAACATCTTCAGTGATGGATGTTGGCAACAAACCATAGTAATATAATCAGTACCTGTGGCTTTGTCATCAGTAGAAATCAGGTGTTTTCATATCACCTTAGAGTTGTTACAGATATCTCGAAATATTTATGTTCATTAGTATTTCAAAATCATGATAGTTGTTAGACCTAACACTAGAACTCGTGATTTAATTTGTTAATATGGGAAGCCCATTTATTATAATATTTTGACAACTGTATTTCAGTGTAATTCATTTCCCTTGTATGTGTTTTTTTTAATGCATCTAAAATCATAATTCTGAAGGGGTCCTTAGGCTTAACTAGATGCCAGAAGGGTCTGTGCCTCAAAATAAGGTTAAGGAACAAATTTATTCTGGTAACAAATTTGTCACATGCCCTGGTTGCCTGATTTCTCAAGCCCAGAAATACTGGGCCCATTGCTGGGATGCCTGGGAGCTGCCTCAGGGGAGGTTGGAAGGGTGAAGCTGTCCCAAAGGGGCTGAGGAGGATGCCTTTTGGTCTTATCACTACCCCTCCCCCATCGCATGCAGACAACACCTGCCACTTTGAAGATGAGAAGATCTGTGGCTACACCCAGGACCTGACAGACAACTTTGACTGGACACGGCAGAATGCCCTCACCCAGAACCCCAAGCGCTCACCCAACACCGGTCCCCCCACTGACATCAGCGGCACCCCTGAGGGTGAGGAGCTTGGCTTGCCACCTGGGATGGAGGGCTTCTTGGGGGAGGGGTCTAGACCTGGAGAGCCCTGTTCTAGGGTGTGGGAGATAGTCCCTGCCTTTAAGGAGCCTCCTTTCTGCTGGAGGACACAGCCCTGCCCCCAGGGAGCCCCAGTCTGAGGGGACACAGCCCTGCCCCCAGGGAGCCCTAGTCTGAGGGAGACGCAGCCCTACCCCCAGGGAGCTCCAGTCTGAGGGGAGAGACAGTCCTGCCCTCAGGGAGCCCCAGTCTGAGGGGAGAAACAGTCCTGCCCTCAGGGAGCCCCACTCTGAGGGGGACACACTGCTCAGCTCTGATTCCGATAGGATCAATAAGAAGACAAATTGCAGTAGAGCTAGGAACTCATGACTAGAGATCCAAACTCCCCATGCTGTGCCGGGAGGATGGTGTGGGATGGAGTGAGGCACCTTGGACTTAGACAACTGAGGTTTAGGTGGAGAGGGAAGTGGATGGAAAGAGGCAGGGGTGGGGTGAGGAGGAACCTGTTGGTTTATGTCCTCCTCCCCCACAGGCTACTACATGTTCATCGAGACATCCAGGCCCAGGGAGCTCGGGGACCGGGCGCGGTTGGTAAGTCCCCTCTACAATGCCAGCGCCAAGTTCTACTGTGTCTCCTTCTTCTACCACATGTACGGGAAGCACATCGGTGAGTCTGCAGACCTGGTGGTCTGTCTGAGGGAGGAGGAAGGGGGTCCACAGGAGGCCAGGGACTGGCCCAGGTGAGGCCGGGTCTTCCCAGTTTGGCTGGATCACAGGTCTTTGGAGGGGATGTGGGTAGAAGGTTGGCAAGGGAGCAAGTCAGAGCCAACTTCTCTGAGGTCTCAAAATTATCAGGCTCCCTGAGTCTGCAAAGGAAAAGGCTCCAAAGATGAGATGAAAGTCATGAAAGGGATGAAGGAAAATAAGAGGGTGCATGTAACTGCCAGGGGCTAGGTGATGCCCTGGGGGTTTTACACCTGCCAGGTAAAGGACAAAGAGGCCGTATTTTTACAAACTCAGGTTAAGAATTTGCCCAAGACCACACAGCAACCCAGCGTTGTCTGACTCCCCCAAACCCTAAACGTGGGATTAGAAGGGTGTGGCTATAGAAGCAGCAAGAATAACCCCAACTTTCTAAATGCATGGGTGAATGTAAGGAATGTCCTCTTGGAGGAGACGGCAGTGGCAGGCATGTCAGATTAATCAATGAACTCATCGGTTCAGCTGTGACTTCTGGCGCTCCTGCTCTGTCCAGGCTTCCGGCGCTGCAGTTAACAAGATGGATGAGTCTCCGGTCCTCTTGGCACTTACAATCAAGTGGAAGAGGAAGATATTAAACAACTAATTGCAGCAGACAGGACTATACCTTTCCCTGAGTTATTTCCTTTATAATGCTTACCACCAAGAGAACGTCAGCCCCATGAGGGCAGGGGCCTTTGTCTTGTTCACCGATGTAATCCCTGGTACCCAGACAGGGCCTGGCACAGAGCGGTGCTCAGCTGAGTGAATGAATGAATGACAGGGAGATCTGGGCTCCATGAACCCTGGCATAACCTCCAACCCTGGGTTCTGTGAATGTCCTTGACTGCAGTCATGGAAGAGTCTTCATTCATTCAGCATTTAATTATTGAGAAGTAAAAGGAATTTGACACAGATCTTCCCTTAAGGAGTCAAGTAGGGAGGAGAAGATGTGGGTCCCAATTGCTGCCACACCACAGAGCAGAGAGAATGGTCAGGGCCTGGGGGGGCTGCACCTTAAGGACTCTCAGAGTTCACAGGAAGGGTGGAGGCCTCCCTGCTCAAGCCCAGGAAGACTTCTTGGAAGAGGTGGCATCTCACAGCGGTCTTGAAGAGTGGGAAGGATTTAGCCAGGTGAACGTGGTAGGGGAGAATATCTCAAGCAGAGGGGGCAGCCCAAGCAAAAGGCCAGAGGCTGGAAAACATAGAGTGTTTCCAGGCACCAGCATACAGTTCATTTTGGCTTTGGAGGTGACAAGGAAGATAGGGAAGAATGTAGTGAGGTTGAGGGTCTTGGGATCTGGCCAACCCCTGAGAAGGGATGTCAGGAAGCCCCTGAGCTGGGGAACCTTGGAGTTGAGGAGGTCCTCAGAGAAGGGTAAAACAATTTGATATTTCTTTGAGTAGTGAACAAGTGGGGCTCCCCCTTCAGGGTCCTTGGGCTGGGTGGTAGAGGAGGAAGGAAATGTTTGGGGATTGAGGCTGGACCCCAGAGGGATATGGTAGGGGAAGATCTCCAGGAGGGGAAAGAAAGAGTAGTCCCTTTGGGGCAGGTGGAGACCCTGAAAGGCACTGGGGCTTGGGCTCAGCCAAGGCTGGAGTGAGCACCTCCAGCCCATGGGGTACATCTCCTGCTGGGGAGGGTGCCCCCTCATGCCTTGAACCTGGGGCTGCTGCTGGGGAGGGGGTTTCTGGCTGTCTCGGTCCCTCCTCACCCCCTGCTCCCATTCCGCCCAGCAGCTGTGGGTACCAGCTGTCCCTAGACCTTGTGTCTAGCTCGCTTTCCTTGGTCCAAGCCAACTCATTTCCTCCCAAGCAGGCTCTCCCCAACTGGCGTGGGGAGGGTCTGTCTATCTGGTGTCACAGATGGTGCGGCTTTGTCTGTGGGCATTGCCATGGAAATGCCAGCCACTGGGCACCAGCTCAGATTGATTCCCCTTTCCTCCAAGCCAGGCCTGGAAGAACAGGGGAGAGGCTGTGACATTGCCTGGATGCCCTTAGCCAAACCATGGTCCCCTCCTCTTCCAGTGCCCACCAGTGCCACCAGAAGCCCAGGCCCCTGTGGCTGGGGCAGATTGGCTCCGTGTTCCCAGGCTAAGGCCTCCGAAATTCCCACTTCACTCTTTTTTACCAGTTATGTAGCACATAAATCAACTTTTTTTGTTTCTAGCTTTGTCCTAAGCACCAATATTAGAGAAATCACGTGTTTGAACGGCTAGCTGTAGTCACCTCTCAGAACGCACATATTAAGTATTAAAAATGTTAAAGTCTGTTCCTGTCCCTCCAGAAATCATCTCATGTCATTTACTGCCAAGGGCACATGTTGTGCTCTTTGGGAATCCTGCTCTGTGCTCAGACTGGGCCCCGCGGCCTGGGGCACCTCCCCATGTAGAGGGGGAAGGGGGATCTGTGTGTGTGTTGGGGGGGGCTTGGATTTTGGTGGGGGCTTAGCTGATTAGCAGATGACAGCAAGTGTGCTGGACATCCTGGTGACCAGTCTCCTGCCACTGTCCTCTCCCTTCCCCATGCTCAGGTCCCCCTGGCCTGACGGGGCATCAGACCAGCCTGGGGGTGGGGAGGTTGTTCCGATGCCCATGCCCTGGGGCCCTCCCCTCTAACAGTGGTGCTGGGAGCAGTGGTGGGAGGGGGCTTGGTGGATGTGGACTGTGCTCTTTTCCTGACCTCACTGCGCACCCGCCGTGCCCCCCACAGGCTCCCTCAACCTCCTGGTGCGGTCTCGGAACCAAGGGGCCCCGGACACGCACGCCTGGTCCCTCAGCGGCAATAAGGGCAATGCGTGGCAGCAGGCCCACGTGCCCATCAACCCCAACGGGCCCTTCCAGGTGAGTCCACCGCCCACAGCCCCTCTCAGGCCCTCCCAGTCCTTGGGCAGTCACTCCGGCCCGCAGGCTTCAGCCAGGCCGAGTGCTTGCTCCTGGGAGCTGCGGAGAAGAACGGGCAGGGGACGGGGCAGGGGGCTCCAGGGGGACGGAGGGAGGAGGGTGCCGTGGGAAGGCCTCTGGTGCCTGGCAGAGCCTCTCCAGCCCCGGCAGCCTGCTCTCTGACCCCATCCCAGATTATTTTTGAGGGGGTTCGAGGCTCAGGCTACCTGGGGGATATTGCCATAGACGACGTCACGCTGAAGAAGGGGGAGTGTCCCCGGAAGCAGATGGATCCCAATAAAGGTGGGGGAGCGGGATCGGTCGGGGGTGAGTGGTGGGCACCCACCCGAGCTGGGTGGGGAGTGGGGTGCTTGTGTCTGCATGGGGGGCCCGGATGCATGTGTCTGTGCCTGTGTGCACACGTGCCTGCAGGTCGGATATCCACCTCAGGCCCTATCCCGACTCAGGATATGGGGTGAAGGGAGGGCAGTGAGACAACCCGGACCCTGCCCTCCTGTGGGCATCTGCAGCTGTGTCTGGGAACAGCTCTGGGTACCTGGGCGTCCAGGGGCAAATGCCTGCCCTCCTGCCGCTTGAGTGTACTGAGCCCTTACTATGTACCAGGCAAGGTACAAAACCTGCCTGTGTGTGGCCTCATTAAATCTCCACAGCAGTCCTCTGGGGTTCCTCTTCCTATTAGACCTATTTTACAGAAAGGACACTGAGGCCCACTGAGGCCGAGTAAATTGCCCAGAGACTTAATGAGCAGCAGAGCCAGGAACCCTGGCAGACTGACCTGACCACACAAATCCCACCCCATGTCTGGGCCCACACGTATGTCTGTGTACACCAGGGCAGGGGTGGGTGGTGCCCACCTTCAGGACCCCCAGAGAGATGGGGCAGGGTAGCAGGCCCCTCCCCACAGTCTGCTGACCGAGCCCTGGCCTGTCTTCCTCTCCCCCTCCTGCCATAGTGGTTGTGATGCCAGGACGTGGAGCCTCCCGCCGGCCCTGCCCACAGCTCTGGGGGCCCGTGGCCATCTTCCTCTTGGCGTGGCAGAGATGATGAGAGCTGTGTGGCCCCCCCACCCCGCCCCCGGCACACCAAAGTGTCTGCATCGTACCAAAGACTGACCCCCGCCAGCCGGGGTGCCCAGGGGCAGGGCCGGCCCGCCAGGGAAGGGGGCCTGCATTGGCTGTGATGACGAGCAGAGAAGGAGGACAGAGGCCCGGCGCTGAGGCCCTGGAGACGGTTGTCCACATGCGCACACACTCACACTCTCGCACTCTCACATGCAGAGATATATTAAAGCACAAGTTTCTATCCAACCTGCCAGCACCTTCTTTCCTGCAGAGACAGGGGACTCCGCCTGGATGGTGTCCGCCACCCCAAGGACCCGGGCATGACATGGGCCTCGTCCCGGCTGCATTTGTGGTGTGTTTCTGACCCTCCCCCTGCCCCTAACTCAAGGCCGAACTCCAGCCTAGTGGCTTTGCCGAAAGGGAGCCAGAAGTGGGGCAGGCACAGAGACTCCTCCCGTGACCTGGCTCTGGGACTCCCTGGGGTTGGGGAGGCAAGAGCCAGAGGAGGGCCAGGAGGGACTCGGCAAGCTCTTGGATGCCCCCTGTCCAGGGGACAGTGGAGAAGATGGGGCCTGCTACACGCAACTCTGTTTCCAGAGCGAAGGCTGGAGGATGGAGACCCCAGGTCACACTGCAGATCCCCGACTCTTCCTGGGATGCTCTATGTCCCCCTCTCACTGTGTCCTCTTTGAAGGGACCCAGCACTGGGCAATCTTAAGACTGACCCCGCCCACCACACCCCACTCCCACAGGCCCCTGGGTTCCTGAGAGCACAGCCCTGCCCTAGTCACCTGGCCTCAACTCAGCCCCCACCTGGGTCTCAGAGGAGCTGTGACAGTGGTGACCAGGCCGTTTTCTTGGGTGAGGCTTGACTTTGAGAGGGACGAAGAAGTCCTTGGGTGATTTTGTGCCCCCAAATTGTACACTGAATTTAGCGGTGGAGTGGAGCTCCGTTTCTTATATACTTGATATGAAAGGGATCCCCGGTGTGTGTAGGAGAGCTGCCCCTGCCTCCCGCCTGCTGCAAGGCACTGCCCAGTCACCCAGGGTTAGGGAAGGAGGGGCCTGCAGAGCTGGGAAAGGGGGCTGGGAGCAGCTGCCGGTTCCCTCACTCCTGGCAGCTGAGCCCCACACTCTGGGCTGTGAAAGGGTTCCCTGTCCTTGGGTCCTGGGTTGGTGGCTTGGGATTGGCACGATGGGATCTGGACCGCTCCTCAGAGTCACTCCTGAGCCCTTCACCCAGCCATCCGCGGAGGGGAGGCAGTCCAGCCCCTCCCAGGCTGTCGTTATGACTGCGTGTGTCTGTGTGTCTGTGTGTGTGCGTGTGTGCAGGTGTGCATGCCCATCTTTGTCTGTGTGCCACTGTGAGTACATCTCTGAGCAGGAGCATGTGCAAATATGGGTCCGCGAGTGCAATTATACAGATCTGTGTGCGAGGCTGTGACTGTGTGTGCCTGTGCATGTCAGCATGTATGTGCATCTTCATGAGGGACATGTATGTTTGTGGGGTGCTGGCCAAACTTAACCGCTTCTGGCTCCATCCTGTAGTCTCAAGCTGCCTGCCATGGCCTGAAAATCCACCTTTCATCCCGTGTGGATGACGGAGCTTACAGATGACCCTATTAAAATGCAAGTACTTTTGGTGGGGTGGGTGGGGGTGGGTCACAGGGCTCCTCCTGGGGCCTTGGGTGGGAGCAGCTGCAGAGAAGAGCCTGGAGCTCAGGCAGCAGTGCAGCACCAGGAGGCGGGCAGGGAACCAAGGCAAACGCTGCGCATCCCAGGCCTGTGTTATCATCATCACCAGCAGGTGGTGGGTGGCTGGGCCAGGGCTGGAGCAGGGCCTCCTGTGTTCCGGCCGACCGGAGTGGCTGCTTTCCTGGCCCAGCCAAGGCCTCTGTCCAAAACGAGTGGCTCCAGGTTCCCAGAATGCACTTCCATCGTGTCTGCTGGGTATTGTTCCTTAATTGTTCCATCTGTGCAGGATCTGTCATCCCAACTAGACTGTGAGCTCCTCCTCTGCGCCTTCCCACCCCTCTTCCTTACCTCCTGCTCATGCCCAGCACAGGGCCTGGCCTGCTGTGCTAATCTCTTGGCAGATTTGCCCAGTGGGATGGATGATATAAACCCGTGGTTCACAGCCCCTGCTGCAGAATACAACCACCAGAAGGTCTTTAAGAAGCACCAGATCTTGGGTCCCACCCCAGAGATTCGGATTTAAGTGGACTGGAGAGCAGCCCGGTGTCAGGAATGTTTGCAAGGTCCTCAGGAGAACCTGGGGATGGGAGCCACTGGCCTGACGCCTCCTGGTGCTTCCTCTGTGCCCCTTCCTGGCTGGGGTAGGTGCCGGAGATTCAGAGATGAATCACCCCAAGCGCTTCCCCCTTGGGGCTCCCATGAGGGACCCACGTCTGTAAACACAGAGCTTGGCGTGAAAGAGGTACTCAGTACACGTTGGCCGAGTGGAACGGCACGCTTGTGGTCCCCGAGTTCCTGGTCTGTTTGGAGACACGGGATGTGGTGGCAGGGACAGAGCGTGCAAGGCGAGGAAGCAGCAGGAGTGCTATAGGATGTCGGAGAGGGTGGAGGGCAGCCCCCCTGAGGATGGCTGGACCTGGGCTTTGGTCGTTGGTGCGCAGGCCTCTTTGTGCTTGAGATTAGCAGGGTGTCTGTGTGAGGCGCCGAGGTCCTTGTGTGTGAGCAGGTGATGGGTGATGTGTGCCACTGGGTGTGCAGGGATGGTGTCAGTGGATGCTAATGGATCATGTGCATGCTCAGGGGTGTGTGTGTGAGTGTGTGCACATGTCAGTGGGTCTGCAAGTCCTGAGTGTCTTAGTGTATCACTGGGTGACTTGTGTGTCAGTGTTCATGTGTCTTTGAGTCATTCTCCATCTATCAGGGTCTGCCTGTGCTGTATCTTTGTGTGCCAGTGTGTGTCAGGGTCTGTGTGTTGATGGTCCATGAAAAAACCCAGCCCGGGGGGGAGCAGGTAGGCTGGGTCCAGGGCATCTCCCCAGTGGCAGCCTCAACCTCTGGGCCAGGGTGGCTGAGGCATTTTGTGGCCTTAAAACAGGGAGTCCGGGGCCCGCCCTCCACCCTGCTGTGTGGGTAGAAGGGGAGTCTCAGCTTGGCCATCTGCCTTGAGATCACAGCCAGCCACCCATGGGTGCAGAGCAGAGCCTGCAGACCGATGCTCCTCCTGGGATGCTCCTCACACCCTTGCCCTCTCTGGAATAGGCCCGGCACCTCTTGCCCATTCATTCTCCTTCCGCTCTGCTCTGTCAGAGCCAAGGTGGGCCTCAGAGGTCCATCCCCTCATGGTGCAAATGAGGGCGCTGAAGCCCAGAGAGCAAAAGAGACAGCCAGTTGGGGTGGAGCCAGCCTTGGAAGCCAGGCACTAGACCCCTAGGGGTGTCACACACTGGCCTGTTGCCCCTGGGGTCTCCTGCCAGGCAGCAAGGGGGAGCTCGGTCAAACTGCCCCATCTCTGGGGAGCTGGTGGTGATGTCACTGGGCTCCTTTACTGCAGTGGGAGATGTACTGTTCCCTGCCCCAAATTCTGGCCTCTTGATTCAGGCCACCCCGGGGCAGGCCTGGGTGCTCTCTGGAGGCTGCTACCCTCTGCCCACATAGGCTGTGGCTCCTGCCTCTCTTCCTTGGCTCCCTGATATAAGGGACTCCGTTTTCCTCCCCTCTCTTCTGGGCTGGGAATGAAGGTCAGCTTGTCCTCATCCTGTTGTCTTCCCCCTAAGGACCAGGAGGGCCTGGCTGGGGGACATAGGGCAAGTCCTCATGTCTTCCTCTCCCAGGACAGCTCAAGGGAGTTGGGGTGGGGGAGTATTTCCGGGGTCTGTCCCCCAGGAATGGGATGGGAGCCCCTGCTCTGGGGAGAACATGTCATGCAGAGTAGGGCCATGGATTGAGATTTGGCTCTGGATTCAGGGGAGTCCTGTCTGTTTCCCAAGGCAGCAAGCACCCTTCTCTCTGTTGAGTCAGTGCCGTGTGTGTGTGTGTGTGTGTGTGTGTGTGTTGGGGGGCAGAAGGACCGTTCTTTCTTGGAGCTCCCTTGACCTTCAGAGCTGGAAGGGACATTCGAGACCATCTAATCCAGCCCCCATGGTGCGGATCAGGAAGCTGAGGTCCAGAGAGAATCAGCACCTGCCCAAGCCCCTCCCAGTCCCCGCCCTCCTGCCACCTGCATTCATCTCCCAGGGGCCCTGGGAGGAATGCCAGACCCTCCCCTCTTCCCAGCTGCCCGCATCGTCACCGTCTCAGTCCAGCTGCGGCGGCCCCTCGGCCCCCGTGGTCTCCAGGCATCTTCCCTGCCCCAGGGTGGCTGGCTCACCAAGGCCTTTCTCCCCACCCCAGGAGAAGACGCAGGGGAATGGGGGAGCTGCTCCAGCCTCGAGGCCTCAAGATGGGAAAAAAGCCAAAACCCCCCAGTCCAGGCCCACCTGTCAGACCACCCTGCCCTCCCCACCACCAACGTAAAAGCACAACAGGAGACCCTTTATTAATGGGTGACATGTATTGGGGTTGTCTTTTCAGTCACACGACCCCATCCTCACCCCTTTGCCTTGCTCTCTGTCTCCACCCCAGCCTCTGTCCCCATTTTGTCCCTAAAATGTAACCTCTAGTTGCGGACGCAGTTGTTTCAATCAATAAAGCTGCAGTGTTCCAGCGCCCAGGGTCCGGCTGTGTCAGCGGGGGCGGGTGGGGTGGGGGGACCAGGCCAGGCGGGCATATGGGGGCTGGGGGCTTCTCTTCAGCACCTGTCATCGTGGAGCCTGATGCAGGGAAGGGGTGGGGGGGGACCTGGGTCCTGGTCACTCCCCAGTGAACTTAGCAGTTCTCACTCATTCATTCATTCATTCAACAAACTCCAGCCAAATCTGTGGACCCATCTATTAAGAGGGGGGAGATGAACGTTAAGCTAATGATTGCGCCAAGAGGTGTATTATTATGAATACAAGTAGAGCTATGCAGGAAAATTGGTGCTGTGAAAGAAGATAAGAGGAGGGGGGATTATTTGGGTTGGGGGCTTCGGGGAAGACTTCCCCAAAGAAGAGTCATTTAGGAGAGACCTAGAGAATGATGGCGTTAGCCTTCTGGGGCCAGGGCAGGCTTCCAAGCAGAGGGAGCAGAATCTGCAGAGGCCAGGAGGGGTGAAGGAACTCAGGAGGCTTAAGGAGGGGGAGAAGGGCAGGGAAGGAGGGGTACAGTTGGCAGGGGCGGGGGGGATGCTGCTGGCAATGTGGATGGGTGGTCCCAAAGGCCTTCTGAGTCAAGGGTTCTTGGCCTCAGTGCTACTGACATCTCAGGCTGGGCAATTCTTTGTTGTGGGACCATCCTGTCCATGGTGGAATGTTTAGCAGCATCCCTGGCCTCTACCCATGGGGTAGATACCCTAGCACCCCACCCCCACCCTAATTATGGCAATCAAAAATGTCCCCAGACATTGTCTAATGTTCCCTTGAGGCAAAATTGCCTCTGATTGAGAAGCCCTGGTCTAGGACCTGTTCACTAATGAAAGCTAGATGAAGGCAGAGGTTTTAGAGGTTTTTGTCTGTTGGGTTGCACTGGATGTTTCCTAAAAACCTACAATACTGCCTGGTACACGGTAGGTGCTCAGTAAATGTTAATGGAGTGAGCAAATGAATGAATGTCGAGAATGCTGGATTTTAATCTAAGTGTGAGGGGAAGCCATTGAAGAGTTTTAAGCTGGAGAGTAACATGATCCCACAATACTTTCAAATTTAATTTTACCCGACTTTGAGAGAGGGAGGTGGAAACACATAAAACAGAAGGTGTTGCTACTTCAGATAAATGTTTCCTCACTCCAAGAGATGTTGGTTCTTTTAAAAAGCATATAAAAAAGACAATAGGGAACACATGTTAGAATCATTGTTTTTAATAAACTTTTTATTTTACAACAGATTTACACAAAAATTTAGAAAACAGTACAGAGTTCCCATATATACCATTCCCAGTTTCCCCTATTATATGAACTCTTACCTTAGTAAGGTACATTTGTCTCCATTAATGAACTAATACTGAGGCATTATTATTAACTAAAGTCCATACTTCACTCAGATTTCCTTAGTTTTTATCTGATGTCCTTTTTCTGTCCCAGGATCCCATTTGGGTCATTATTTTTATAAAATGCTGCTTGCTACTTTGGCAGTAACAATTGACTTCCTGCTTTCTGAGATGAGGCTGGGGGTTTGTACGTTCCTCCCACCCCCCTCTTTCCCTACCTCCCGGGTCTGGTTGGTTGTATTATTTTTACTTTGTCCAAGGACACAGTTTCCTCTGGGTTCCTCCCATCCTTCATGGGCTCAGGGCTCATCACCAGGCCTTTCAGTGGAAGCAGATACTCGGGCTGCAGCTGAAGACAGGACAGTGGGGGACAAAAGTGGGAGCAGCAAGCCCTGTTAGCTGCTTCCTCCTGCTATCCAGACCCCAGCCCCTGGAGGGGACAGGAGTCGGAGCTCAGCGGGTGCGGACCACAGTGGACAGGCCCACTCTTTCTGCTTTTCACGTCCTCGACACACAATTTTGCCCCTGCCTGGAATGTTCTTACCTGCCTCACCTGCCCAGCTCACACCTCCTCTTCTCTTGAGACTCTTCCTCCAGTGCCTTCTCTGGGAACAGCCTTCCCGGGGCCCGGCCCCAGCCCAGGGGTCTCTCTCGTTGGGGGTTTCTACCTGCTTCTCTTTTGGCATAAGCCTTCCTGCCTGAAAAGTGTTTTCTCATTGGCATCTCCACTCAACCAGATCCAATCCGCTCTCCGCCTCTGGTGCCTGGTGCTAGGCCTGGTTCATAGTCAGACTTTCATGAAGGTTTCTTTCAATGAATCACATGTTGATGTCAAGGAAGAACATAGACAAAAGTTTTGATTTGGTAAATGGTTTTCAAACTTTTCTTCAGGGACCCTCCCACTTGCCCCTTCCATGTGGCCCCCAAGGCTTCCCCATGGCACCCCAGGGACCCACAAAGCAGGCCCAGGCCAGCAGTTGAGTAGCTGCAGAGCCCTTTCCCCTTCTGGCACCCAACCCGACCACCCCCACTGCACACTCAGAGTTGCTCTGTGTTCCTGCCCTGGCCTCGTAAACCCCACTCTGCACACTACTCAGGCTGCCTCTTGTATTCACCACCAGCTAGCTGTCTACTCACCCCAAAATTATTTTATGTCAACCTTTCCCTTTATCCAGACCTCACAGAATCTTAAATTTCAGATCCGGGAGGTTCTTAAAGGTCACTTATTTCAACCATCTACTCGTACCTTTTCCTCAGGAGAACTAGGCTTGCCAAGATCAAGGTGGGGGGTTGGGGGGAGGGAGAAGAAATGGTGGGGAAAATTCTCTCTCCTGAGAGCATTCAAGAAGTGACCCCAGATCAAGGGCATGGGTGCCTGGGTATGAACCACAGGGAGATCAGGAACATGATTGTGCTACTTGGTTACAGTGGCTCAAGTAGCTAGAGCAGATATTTTTACTTCCTGTTGCATGGGGAAACCAAGGCTCATAAAGGTGACAAGGCCAGGGGCTTCCTACCCTGGCTTTATCCACTCACACTGAGTAATTTCTTTCTGCCACAACCTGAGATTTCTCTTCTAAGGTCTTGGGTCTCACCACTGCTTTAGGTTGGCTCATTGGGTACAAGGAATAGAGACCCACTCAAGCTCGCCCAAGGATAGGGATATTGTTATGAGGGTGCACATAGTGAAGGGGACAGACACTCGGAAGAAACCAAACACAGGTGCTATAATGGATGTTCTGGATTCAAGGCCGCTCTAGGACCCTCAGCTGCAGAAGCTTATGGCTCCTACTATGGTAGAGTAAAGATGGCCACAAATCCTTTGTTATCTCTCTGTAGAGAGATGGAATCTAGTTTCCTTCTCCCTGAATCTGGATTGGTCTTAGTGACTTGTTTGGCCAAAAAAAAATGTGAATTCTAATTTGAAGACATCTTGCAGCTTTAGCTCAGGCTTGGAGCCTTCTCTTTGGGAGCCTGAACCACCGTGTGGGAAGAACAACTCCCCTGAGACCACCATGCAGGGGATGCCATGTGAGGGACTCCGGCTGACAGTCCCAGCTGAGCCCAGCCTTCCAGCTGTCCCCCACCAAAGCACATACATGGGAATGAAGCTGCCTTGAACCCTTCAGCCCGGCCCGTCCACTAGCTGAATACCCCGCACCGATCCCACGTGGAACAGAATTGCCCAACCAAACTCTGCCCGAACTCCTGACCCACAAAGCCATGACCTATAATAAAATCATTGTTGTTTTAAGCCCCCGAGGTTGGGGGTAGTTTTTTACAACAGTCAGAGCTAACCACCTGCTGTGGTTCAGCCACTCACCAGGATCACCTTCTTTTTGCCATGGGACTCCTCTGCTGACTGGCACCTGCTGTCTCATAATTTCAGCTTTTCAGGCATAATGACCTGTTCAAATCCAACTCTCCGTCACGACCAGCAGGGGCAGCAGCTGCCAGCCTCTCTAAAGAAAAAAACAGTTGATCTGGTCCATTTCCTGCCCAGACAACCACTGGTTGACCTACTGATTGGCTGCCCTCTGGGCAGGTGCCACCCCGGATCCAATCAGCTGGTTGGAGGAAGAGGTCATGATATAAACCTTGGCTCTAGGGAGGTGGCAGATGGGCCCACTTAGGAGGGAGTGAGGGCTGGCAGGCCCCATAAACCTGCCTCCTTGCCTTGTCTGTCTCCCACCCCTCTTCTGGTCACCATCCACTCCAGGGGTGCAGTTGTGTGGTGTGTGCATCATGAACGTCTTCCAAGTGACCCCTTTCCAAAGGCAGGTCCCAGCGCCAACTATGCAGGTAGATGAGGTAACCTACAGGAATGGAACCCTGTGTTACTCATTTTGGATGACTCAGATAATTTTACTTTCATGTTCCAGAAACTGAAGCTCAGGAAGGTGCTGTGGTTACCCAGGTTCATAAAATTAGGGAGGGGAAGAACATAGAAGCAAATCTGTATTTTTGATTTCTGGTCCATTGTTTGTTCATGTCAGCCAGATCCTCTCCTCTTTTTCCCCTGCTTTTTGGGATTATTCTGCTTTTCTCATCAGCTCATCCTTACTTTTGTGTCTTTTCCTAAGGGCTGGGAGAAGCAGTGCCCTGTTCGGTGAGGCTCAGGCTCCAGCCGTCCACTTCAGATGGAAATTGTTTCTGGTCTTGATTTTCTATTTCTAGCTGCCTGATCTTTTTTGCATACGTCCTTTGTTGAAAGCTACTATAACACCTTTTTAGAAAGACATTGGATATAAATAAATCGAAGAAAAAAGTCGAAGCGCTTCTCCTTGAAGTCACCCCAACCCCAGGCAGAGACATCACTCCTTACGATTTCCCCGCACCTCCTGCTCTCAAATTCATCTTTCTTAGGCATGGAGCCCTGGGTGGGCACACAGCCCCGGGTCAGCACCCAGTGTGTCTTCCTGCTCTGAGATCATCTTGGCAAGTCCCCAAATGCAAATCCCACTACCGAATCCATCGCCCTACCTCTTCAGCTGTTTTGGTCTCCTAAAACATCCTCATCTTCCCGTTTCTCTCAGGTCCCATGAGGCCAGCCAAAGCTCAGCTGAGTGGACTCAGCACTTTGCAAGGCCCCATTCTGTCTAACCTGCTCCCCTAAGCAGAGCCCTGTTCTCAGTGCCCCCCATCCCCCAGAACAACCCACCAATTCACTCTCATCTGGAGACTGTGAGAAACAGAATAAAACATAACAGAGCGGCTGATGGTGCCAAACATCCACACAACGGGGGTCTCCGCTGCCAGTTAAAGACGTCCATAGTATATTGTTGAGAGATAAAGGCAGATTAGAAAAGAGCATATATAAATGGCAATCTCATGTTTTATATAAAAATATCTGTGTATATATGTGGTCATATGCATTTTTTTTTAAGTCTAGAAGGATATTCACCAGGGTGTGAACAGTGATTTTCTCAGTGGTGAAATTTCAAATGCTTCTGACTCACATCTTTAGACTTTTCTATATTGTCCGAATATTTTTATATGAACATGTATTCTTTTTAACAACCAGGAAGATCTATTTTCTTGAGTGAAGAAAAGCCAGAAGTCATGAAGGCCTATAGATTGGAAATAAAGGTCACTTCCCGTTCTTAGCATTATTTTGTAACTATACATCATAGATTATGGGAAAGGGTTTTAAATTTAAGCTTTGAAATCTTCTCCCACTGATTTATTCAAATAAAAATACTCATTCAGTTGGGAGGGGAGGAGCAAGAATCAGGTTAAGATGAACAGGGAAGCTTCCCAACAGGGGCGGATTGAGAATGTGGGGAGGTCAAGCCAAATTTTGGATAAGAGAAATCCCAAGGAGAATGGCATTACTTCCAGAACAAACTCTAACATTTGAGATACGCCCGATGCCCGTGCAAGTGTGTACACCTGTGAGAGTATGTATACGTGTGTGTATCTGTGTGCACGGATGCATATGTGAATATATATTTGCATGCCCACATCCAGGAGTGTAAACCTGCATGGCCCTGACTGGGTAATGAGGTGACCAGCTAACTGAGATGTCCTGGGTCAATGATCACTGCAGGTGAGGATGAAGGGGCTCCTCTGCCTTCTCTGCTCCTTGTCTCCCTACTCAACCTCTCCTGCTATTCCCTGATGCAGACTCAGGGCCCAGAAGGGGAAACTGAGGCATGGGGTGGGGGACGAGGAGATGACAACCTGGTTGGCTAGGACTCCTGCATTCTGTGACTTTAGCCCAGGGTCCCTCTAGCCCCAAAAAGCAGAGAGAGAGGGGGAAGAACTAGTCTGCTGAGGATCGAAATTTTGGGTCACTAGTTAGTAAAGTCAAATATCTATTTAAAAATAAAAGAATAATCCCTCCTTTTGCATGGCCTTGAAGTTTATACTGATTTCTCCTCTCATCTTTAGGGCAACCCTGGGAGGGCACCATTACATCCATTTTACAGGTAGGAAAGCCCAGGCTCACAGAGGAGGAGGGACTTGCCCAGGGTCACGCAGCTCCCAGGGCTGGAGCTGGGGCTAGGAGCTGGTCTCCTGCCCTCCTGCCCAGTGAACTTTCCCTAACTATCTTTCTACCTTTAAGAGGATGTTTCAAAAGTGACATTACACAAGCATCTCATGTTCATTGCAGGGCGTGCAGGGGACTCTGACAAAAGAAAAATGAAAGTCTGCAGAGCCTTGGGATGAATTTTTGGGACACTGAGACATGGTTGGGGTGGGGTGGGGTGAGGTGGCTGCAGGAAGGAATCACCCTCTTGGCAGAACCCAGGACTGAATTTTTCCTGGGGCTGGTCCAGGAAGGAGCTCTGGAGGGGGCAGGTGGGCCTTGAAGGGGCCATGTAGGCATGAAGGTGGTGGGGAAGAACCTAGCTAAGAGTGCAGGTCTCACAGCCAGACAGATCTGGATTTGAATCAAGACCCTTCCCTTTACTTAGTGGCTGTGTCACCACGGACAAGTTACTTAACCTCTCTGAGCTCTTTTTCCCATCTATAATACGTGGATAAGAGTAACTGAAGATGAAATGAAATAATCTATCTAAAACACTTATACAGCATCTGGCACAAAATAGTCAGCAATTCTTAATCATCATCATCATCATCTTTACGTTAGAAGGGCAACATTGAAAGCACTTAGGAATGCATTGCTGCATGTTTGTACATATGCAGAGCTGAGTGTCCATGGGCTAGGGGCAGGAGGAAACCTGTCCCCCCACCTTGCTGACTGGGACAATCTCCAAGGGCTTCCTGAAGGAGGTGTCCTTCAAGGTTTAGATAGAGAGAAGGGAAAGGAGTCAGTAGAGAAAGGACAGGAGCACAGGCTCAGGGACACAGCTGCTTAGCTTTAAGGGAAACCAGGGGTCCTGCTCCCCCTTCCTCTTTGGGTGCCCATGGCAGACTATGCAGCACTGGCATCACCCTCCCTCATGCGAGTGTGGGGCCATTTAATGAGGCCTCATTCCAGGTAAGTTGAGGGTGTGGACAAACACACCCCACCGTGAGGGGAGCCACAAGGGTTGGCCTATGCAGTCTGGGGAGGGCCTGGAGGGAAGGGGTAAGAACTTGGGCTCCCCGCTTCCCTGTCTCCCTGCGGGCTCTACTTGATTTTAAAAGTTCTCAAGAAGAAATGGGAGATTTCCAGAAGCTTTCAGGATCCCACACTCCTTTGTCTTACCACCTCACTCCTGCTAGGAAATTCTCTTGTGGATCTAACCTAGGTCCCTGCTGCTGTAGCCTGAGCAGATTTATTACAAGGAGCTCCTTCATTGCTCTAGGCATCCTCCCAACTGACCTTGACCCTGTCCCTCTGGGGAGAAGGCTGCTGGCTTCTCTGCCGGTGTGAGTCCTCTCTGCCCCTTAGGCTGTGGTCAGGATTAGGGTTAGGGTTAGGGTTAGAGCCCAGTACTGGTCTCTGCTGCTCTCTGCCTCAAGACTAGGGCAGGAGCACCAGGGTCCTGATTCCACGGAGAGAGGGAGGGGGTCTGAAGAGAGGTGGACAGAAACAGCGAGTGGAAAGGACATTGGACAGAGAGTCTGGATACTCTAAGAAAATTCTAGCTTGTGACATTGAATAACTCATCCCCGTCAATGAGCCTCAGTTTCCCTGTAAATTGGTGGTGTGGTTTGAACTTGAAGGTCCTTCCAGCTCCGGGACCCTATGAAATGCAGGGGTAGGGTTCCTGAGCCATGCAGAGGAGCCGCCCTGACAGAAGGGTGAACCCCGGCCACATAGCTGTGTCTTTTGGTAGGACTGAGCCTCCCTGTGTCTGTCCCCGCCAGCCACGCTGGGGACCCTGGTAATCCAGGCCTAGGTGGGAGTCAATTTGCTCCCCTGCCCCCCATCCTTGAGCAAGGAGCTACCCCCGCCAAGAGGCGGGCAGGTGGCGGGAGCCGTGAGCCGAGCGCTCTGGCGGGGCGCCCGGCGGGGTGAGGGCGCGGAGCGGGGACCTGCGGCCGGCGGAGCGGAGCGCGCGGCTGGAGGGGGCGGCGGGCTCTGGACTCCAGGCTCCGTGCCCAGGGGCGGGCAGCCTGCTCCGCGCTGGCGGCGTGGGGCCGGGGAGACGAGCTGGCCGGGGCCGGCGGGGATCGGGCTGAGTCCCAGGCAGGGAGCTCTTGAAGGGGAAGGACGGCAGGAACACGGGAGGGCACAGCCCAGAGCAGAGGAAGTAAGACGGACAGTCCGCAGGGGGCGGCCTGCAGGGTGGGGGGAGGCTGCAGGTGGACCCGGGGAGGGGTCTCAGAGTGGGGAGGGGGGAGGGCAGCGGAAAGGAAAGGGGGTTTCAAAGTCTGCCCTCCAGGGATCCCAGAGGCGTCAGAAAAGCCTGACCCTCTACCCTAGAGGTGGGGGTGGCCCGGAAAATCCAGAAGGTTCCTAGAGGTCGCTGGGGTCATCCCTTGCGTGGACCCCCTCTCTGGGAGTGAGGATGGAGGCAGGTGGGTGGAGCAGCCTGTGCTGGGTCTCAGAGATGTCCCCCCACACCCTGGACCCAGAGAGGGGACATGATGGGATACAGTGAATCCCCTTTCTCCTTCCCCCAAGATAGGAATTTAAGGTCCTTCTCTTTGTCTAAAACTTGAGAGGCAGAGAAGGTTCTGGATGATCAAATGTCCCACCTCAACCCGACAAGACACTCCTCCCCTGACAACTGGGCGGGGGGAGGGGGACAGCGTGCAGCGTCCCAGTGACTTCTGACCTTTGGATCGAGCTGGGAAGTTGTGTCCAGATCTTCAGTCCAGATCCCCAACCTCCGGTGAGCCGGCCTGGCGCTGAGGAAGGCGTCCCCCCTTCTCTGCCAGCCTTGACCACCCGTGCCCTCAGGGCCTGCCTGAGACACAGCCACACTTTTAGAGGCCTCTGATATGGCCAGGAAGGACAGGGCACCTGGGAGCTGGGCTGGGGTGACGATGGGGCAGTGGAGGAGGAGGAGAAATTCCAAAACCACTTCCACCTCTTTAGGTATTTGTTACAGCAGAACCTTACTTCCTGGTACCAAAATATGTGTTAGTTTCCTAGGGCCTCCATGACCACTTACCACAAGCATAGTGGCTGAAAATAACAGGAATGTATTCTATTCTCTCAGTTCCAGAGACTAGAAGTTCAAAATCAACGTGTTGTAGGCACTGCTCCCTCTAAAGGGTCTAGGGAGGGTGCTGAAGAATCCTTCTTTTCCTCTTCCAGCTTCTGGTAGCTCCTGGAAATCCTTGGCGTTCCTTGGCTTGCAGCTGCCCTACTCCAACCTCTGCCTCTGTCACCGCGTGGCCTTCTCTGTGCGCCTCTGTCTCTCTGTGCATGTCTCTGTCTCTCTGTGTCCTCCCCTCTTCTTATTAAGGACACCAGTCATTGGACTTAGGGCCCACTCTAATCCAGGATGATCGCTTCTTGAGATCCTTGACTGACTAGATCTGCAAAGACCCTATTTCCAAGGTTCTGGCGGGTGTGAATTTGGGGGGCATGAGTCAACCCACTGCAGTCATAAAAGGTGACACAGCTCGCCTGGATATGTTCCTTTCTCTTTCTTGGGATGGGACCCTGGGAACCCAGGGAGAAAGCATAAGCTGCATGGAGAGACCACATGTAGGTGTTCCAGACAAGGCTCCAGCCCACAGCCAACATTAGTCACAAACATTGTCAGTGAGTGGGCGAGCTTCAGGTGATCCCAGTCTCTAGCCTTCAAGCCACCCCACCTGATACCAGATGAAGTAGAGAGGAATTGTCCACACCAAAACCCTGCCAAAATTGCAGATTTGTGAACACAAATATTGTCATTGGTAACCGGAACAGCGTGGCAGATTTTAAATGGCCACACATTCTTGGCAGCTCCTCCCACCAAGATGGAATCTATTTCCCCACGCCTGGAACATGGGCTGTCTTTGACTAATAGACTACAGCAGAAGTGGTGTTGTGCAACTTCCAACTTCAAGGGCCTTGCAGCTTCTGCTTTCACTCTCTTGCAGCCCAGAGTCTGCCATGAGAAGGAGCCCGAGCTATCCTGCTGGATGCTGGAAACACAAAGTTTAGCCAATGGCTAATATCAGAAAAGCCATTATTGCAGCCCAGTAGAATAGCTGCCAGCCTCCCCCACGTGGAGAGGTGCCTTGGACTAAGCTCTCCCACTGGAACGTGGGAGGAAGGGACGGAGGCCACTCCAGGCCAGAGCCTGTAGGATGCTGGAGCTCTCTTTCCTCTTCTCTCCAACAGGAGAGAACCACACCCTAGGAGGTGGTGGAGAAACAAGATGGAAGGAGCTGGGATCTCTGCATCACCTTTTGGAGGGGAGACACTCACCAACTAAGACCTTGACTGCTATTGAGGAAGATATAAAACTCCATTTTGTGGTATATACACACAATGGAATACTACACGGCAGTAAGAAGGAATGACCTCGTGAAATATATGACAACATGGATGAACCTTGAAGACATAATGCTGAGTGAAATAAGCCAGGCACAGAAAGAGAAATATTATATGCTACCACTAATGTGAACTTTGAAAAATGTAAAACGAATGGTTTATAATGTAGAATGTAGGGGAACTAGCAATAGAGAGCAATTAAGGAAGGGGGAACAGTAATCCAAGAAGAACAGATAAGCTATTTAACATTCTGGGGATGCCCAGGAATGACTATGGTCTGTTAATTTCTGATGGATATGGTAGGAGCAAGTTCACAGAAATGTTGCTTTATTAGGTGACTTTCTTGGGGTAAAGTAGGAACAGGTTGGAAGTAAAGCAGTTATCTTAGGTTAGTTGTCTTTTTCTTACTCCCTTGTTATGGTCTCTTTGAAATGTTCTTTTATTGCATGTTTTTCTTTTTTGTTTTTTGTTTTTTTGTTTTTTTTTTGTTTTGTTTTGTTTTTTCCATATAGTTGATTTAAAAAGTAAAAAAAGGTTAAAAAAAAAAAAAAAAAAAACAAGGAAAAAAATATGTAGAGCCCCCTTGAGGAGCTGGTGGAGAATGCAGGGGTATTGGCCTACCCCACCTCGATGGTTGCTAACATGACCACAGACATAGGGAACTGGTGGTTTGATGGGTTGAGCCCTCTACCGTAGGTTTTACCCTTGGGAAGACAGTTGCTGCAAAGGAGAGGCTAGGCCTCCCTATAACTGTGCCTAAGAGCCTCCTCCCGAATGCCGCTTTGTTGCTCAGATGTGGCCCTCTCTCTCTTTAGCTAAGCCAACTTGAAAGGTGAAATCACTGCCCTCCCCCCTACGTGGGATCAGACACCCAGGGGAGTGAATCTCCATGGCAACGTGGAATATGACTCCCAGGGAGGAATGTAGACCTGGCATCGTGGGATGGAGAACATCTTCTTGACCAAAAGGGGGATGTGAAAGGAAATGAAATAAGCTTCAGTAGCAGAGAGATTCCAAAAGGAGCCGAGAGGTCACTCTGGTGGGCACTCTTACACACACTTTAGACAACCCTTTTTAGGTTCTAATGAATTGGGGTAGCTGGTGGTGGATACCTGAAACTATCAAACTACAACCCAGAACCCATGAATCTCAAAGACAATTGTAGAAAAATGTAGCTTATGAGGGGTGACAATGGGATTGGGAAAGCCATAAGGACCACACTCCACTTTGTCTAGTTTATGGATGGATGAGTAGAAAAATAGGGGAAGGAAACAAACAAACAGACAGACAAAGGTACCCAGTGTTCTTTTTTACTTCAATTGCTCTTTTTCACTTTAATTATTATTATTATTATTTTTGTGTGTGTGCTAATGAAAGTGTCAGGGATTGATTTAGGTGATGAATGTACAACTATGTAATGGTACTGTGAACAATCGAATGTACGATTTGTTTTGTATGACTGCGTGGTATGTGAATATATCTCAATAAAATGAAGATTTAAAAAAAAACAAAAAACCTCCATTTTATTTGCAATTTGGAGTCTGTCTGTTATAGTTTAGTTTAGCCTATTTAATACAGCCAGCCTCTCATGCAAGGTGGCCTGGAGTGGTTCAGTCTTGTCTACAGATGGGAGCTTGGGGCTGGGGGTGGGGGTGGGGTTTCTTCTGCTATAACGTCAGCTCCAAGACAGCAGAGAGACTTTTGTCCTTTTTGTTCACAGGTATGTATCCAATCCGATACTGGAAACACAACATGACAGACAGTAGATGCTCAATAAATACTTGTTGAATCAGTGAGTTAACCAGCACCAAATTAGTATTTCCTCATAATTCTGGGGACTTCCTAAGGACAGGGCCTTTTGTGTCCCCTCAGACTGAGGCTCCCCAAGAGCAGGGCTGTGTCTCCTCCTTCCTATACTTTCTCAGGCCTCTGGGCTGCTGAGACCACAGCAGTTGCAGACTCCTGGGTCCTTGCCCCTGTGACGTGGGCAGTGACTGTGGCGGGGCCGCAGATGGCATCCAGTGATGCCAGAGGGTGGCTAAGCACCCTTGGAATGAAGCTTCGCCTCATTACAGCTTGTTTGAGAGAAGAGCCAATTAAGGAAGCAATTTACCTTGAGCAGTCTGAAGGAGGAAGCAAAATGGAACCCAATCAGACAGGAAGCCAGCAGCCGCCCCAGCCTCGACTGGCCTGATGGAAACCCCTGCCCTCCTCCCTCTCTCCTCCCTGGATGTGGGCCTGTGAGTAGAGGGGCAACCAGGCACCACCCAAGGCCTCAGGGCTCCCGAGGTCTTCATGACCAGCCCCCTGCCCCGACGCAGCATCACACTATAAACACTCATGGGTCTAAATGCTCTCAGCTTCTAAGAGCCTCGTGTTGGGAAATTCTTCTTGATCACGAATTGCCCTCTTTGGGGCTGCAGTTTCTTCCTATTACATCCTTTGTGAGTAAGGAAAACAGAAGTACCCTTAAGAAACTCAGAGGCCCCCTTCCCTTCCCTTCTCCATCTAGGATGTCCTGTGCCTTCTGCCATTGGCAGATGCAGGTGAGATGGTTTCATGGGACTTCTGCACTGGCAAGGTCTCAATGGGGTGCAAACGACAGAAACCTGGCTTAAATTGTTGAACAAAGGCAAAAAGGATATTTATGGGAAGGATTCTGGAATACCTCTCATAATCAAAGGAAAGGAGAGGCAAGCAAGCTTCTAGAAGGGCCTTGGGAAGAACTGGAACCCAGGACCCAAATGCTACCACATCTGTCGCTCACTCACCCTCTGGTCTAGGACTCTCAGGCCCTCTTCCTCCATGTGGCAGGCAGTATGGCTGCTGGCAGCAACCAATACCCCCCCACACACACACACACGCACACAACTTCATACCATCTCCATCTGAAAGGAGCTGAACCTTTCTCCTGTCTCCAGTTTTAAAAGTCGCTGGAAAGAATTCTGATTCTAGTTTTGATCAGATGTCCACCTCTCAACTGATCATCTCTGGCCAAGGAATGGAGGCTTATAACCCCCCTACTTGAATCACAGAGCTGGACTTGTGGGAGAAAAGAAGGGTGATTTCAATCCCAGGAGAAGGGCTGGGGCTAGGAAGACCATGTAATAGTTATCAATTATGGGGGCAAAGCTGTCCCCTTCCTTCTCTATGTTCCTGGCATCCTGTCAAATATTTTATCTACCTCATCTCCATTATGCCTCACAACTGCCATGAGAGAAGTTTCTATTATTATCTTCCCCAATGTACAGAAGAGGAAGTTGAGGCTCAGAGAAGTTAACTAACTTGCTCCAGGTCACAGAGCTGTTAAGTGAGAGAGCCAGGACTTTAGCCCCAAATTTTGGTGGCAGATATGGGGGAGGGAGGGAGATACAAACCTTATGATGAAACAGAGCTTGGACATGTGAAAATGGGATTCTTCTTAGGGGGTGATCTGTGCCAAACCATCAAAAGCAGAGTTCACACAGAGTGGACAGAAGCCAGATCTAGGGGGCAGAGTTGGGCAGGCTCCAACAATCAGAGTAGGCTTCCTGGAGGAGGTAGCATTTGAGAGCATATCAGGATGGTTTGGGCTGCTTAGGGAGCGCTCTCAGGCAGAGATGCAGGTACAGGCAGTTGGAAGCTAGGCCAGCATGCCCTGCCAGGGGTAAGGATGAGGGGAAATGGGTGGGTTGGGCAGAATCCGCTTCCATAGCCACGGCAGGGGGCTGCATGACCCAGGTCAGAAACGTGGGTTGTGGAAACCCTGTGTGCAGGACTGGACATCACTCTGCTGGCATTAGAGCAATGTATATTTTGTTTGTTTGGTGTTATAGGATTTTAAATAGAGACACTAACAGGAGGGAAACAGCATTTCTGGAAGGTGGGCCTCAAATAATTATTGAGCACAACAGCCCACAACCTGGGCCAGAGGAGGGAAAAGTGGTGTGAGTCAGGGTCTCTGATCACTCTAATCCCCCATTCTGAGGTGGCACGGACCTGAGAGACTTGGAAGTGAACCCTCCAACTAGCTGAGGCACCTTGGAGGAGCAGCACCTAGTACGGCACCAGGAAATAGTAGGTGCTCAATAAACAGCAATAACTATTAGGCAGCTTAGCTGGGTGTAACATTGCCAAGACTACTCCATTAGACCCGGATGTTCGATGGAGGCCATGAGAGAGGACACTCGACTACTAAGCACCCACTGTATGCCAGCACTTTAGTGGTTCAAGGTACAAGGTAAGTCAGGAGAGCAGAGATGTCATCAGTTTGGCTCACTGCTCCATATACACCCCCAACCTAGAGTTGGGGCTCACCAGTAGGTGGGCCTCATGATCTCCATTTCACAAATGAGGAAACTGAGGCTCAGAGAATTAAAGGGTTTTGTCTAAGGTCACACAGCCAGCAATTGGGGGAATCAGTTTCTGCTTATTTCCCAAAGCCATTTTCTCAACCAGCGCCTCCTGTTACGAGTCAGCGGGGGTGAGGCAGAGGAGGGGTGGGGCTCTGCTCCCTCCGCCATCGGACCCACCGATGGGAGGTCTGTCTGCATTCTCCCTCCACCCGGGTCCCGGCCCTGCTCAGGGTAAGGGCCCTTCAACCTGGGCGGGGCCGGGGGAGAGATGGCACCTGCAGTGACAGCCCCGACGACCCGAGCCCACGCCCAGCGCCGGCCGCCTCCTGGGAGTCTGAGGGGGGCGGCCTGGCGAGCAGCGGGCAGCCTGCTAATTAGGACACAGTCTTTATGACTCACTACTCCGAGATGTCATTTTCTAGACTCGGGCTTGGGTGGGAGTGGAGAAGGCGCACACAGAGTTGTTTTTAATTACATTTGGTTTGCTAATTTCTGATAGAAAATAAATATTTACCGGGAGCCATATTTCTTCATTTCACGCCGGCTGACTCCCGACTTTATCGGGAGCCCAAACTGGCACCTCCCTCCCCCCCCCCCGCCCCCCCAAATCCCCACCTCCGCGCGGAGTCACACACCGGAGCCCGGAGGAGGAGGCGGGGAGAGGGGACAGACCGAGAGAGATGGGGAGGCAGAGGGCGCCGGGCCCGGCGTGGGCAGAGGGAAGAGGATCCGAGGACACCCGAGCCTCCCCCCATCCTCCCATGCCCCCCACCCCCCGATCCTCACGTTGGAGACTGGGGCGGCCCCAGTTCTGCGCCAAGGAGCCAGGAGCAAATCCAAGAAGCAAAAAAGTTGCCCCTTATCAAGGTGATCTCCGAGGACTCTTCCCGCTTTCACATCCTGAGATGAGGGGACTCTGGCGCTCAGAAGGGGCTCCCCCAGGACCCGCCTCTGAAGCTTTTTTAGGTGAATGGGGATGGGCAGGGAGGGCCTTTGCAAGGGAGTGGGAGGGAGGGAGAAGAGTAGAGGAAGGGGAGAGAAGAGAAGAGTGTGGGGGAGAGAGGAAGGGAGTGAGGAGTGACTTCCCCTGGGGGGAGGAGAGGGTGTGCCCCTACAGCTTGGAGAGGGCACGGGTGGGCAAATCTCAGACCCTGAGGCTCTCTTTGCCACCTGAGCCCCCTCACCCATGCCCCTTCTCCAGCCCCAAATTAAACTCAGTCCTTCCCAAAGAACCAGCTGGAGGCCAAAGCCACAGGGACCCTCCCCCTCCAACCTTCCCTCTTGGCCTGAAGTTTCCAGGAGGAGGAGGAGGTAAAGGTCTCCAGAGAAAGGAATCCAAGAGTTGGCCATCCCTTCCTTCAAGGTCCCTGTGAAGTCCTTGGGATAGAGCAGGGTTTCTCAACCTCAGCTCCACTGATATTTGGGGCCGGGTAATTCTGTGTGGTGGGGGCTGTCCTGGGCACTGCAGGATTCTTGGCGGCATCCCAGGCCTCTGCACAACAGAAGCCTGATCCTACCCCACCTCTTCCAGGAAGTCTTCCCTGATTGCCCCTGCTCTCATGTATTCCCACAGTCTTGAAGTACCCATCTACCCACCCACTCATGTTACTAGCTGCTATGGGGCTTGGGGTGGGGTCAGGGAATGGAATTGGGGCAGATGGGAAAAGGCAATACATTGTAGTTAGACACAGCTGAACTAAATTCCTGTGACACCTAAAAGCTTTGTGATTTGGGCAAGTCACTTAAACTCTTGTGAGACTCTGTTTCCTTGTCTATAAACTGGGTCTTAATAATACTCATGCACCCCATCTGCCAAGTTGTGACAATCAAAAATGTCTCCAGATGTTGCCAAATGTCCCCTGGGGGGCAACCCCCACCCCCCATTGAGAAGCACTGTCTAGGTTGATGGGAGAGTAGGAGAAGAAAGGGGAGGGAGCCTGGGACGGTGAGGAGAACTTGTGGGGACTCTGGCTGAGAAGGAATGTGGCCACTGAAGGATGGGGACTACATAAGGAGATTTGGAGTCTGGAGAGTGGAGAGGCCCCTGCCCCCAGCCTGATTTCTAAATCCATGTTGAGCCATGATTTTTTTTTTCCAGTTACATTTCAATTTAGCTCAATTACTTTTCCATTATTGTTTAAGTGACTTGTTTTTAATTGAAGCTGCTGGTTCTTATCTCTCATTGTCCCACAAAGAGGGGGCGGGGTGGAGAGCTGGGGATAGAGGGAACCCTGGCTGGTGACATTCTAGTGGCAGTGGGCATCTCCAGTAGAAAGACCAAGGCCTTGGGGGGCACACCCAGGAGCTTCTAAGGCACCCCAGAGAGGTCACATAAATCAAAAGGGGAAGCTACAAAAAAGGAAAGCTGGGATAGATAATTGCCAAGTATCAGGTGGTGGTGTAGCTAAGACGTATTGAATCCTTAGCACAATCCTATAAGGTGTGTACTATTATTGTTCCCATTTTACAGATGGAAGAACTGAGGCACTGAGAAATTAAGGAAATTGCCCCAAGTCATATAGCTGATAAATAGCAAAACTGGAGAGCAATCCAGCTGTCTGGCTCCTGAGTCAGGGTGCTTAACTTCAGGCTATACTCTCTCTCCCTCATGAAAAATTACACCCACTGGCCCATTCCCAGCCCCAGCCCCTTTTCCTCAGTTTCCTTTAGTGTTTGAATTTCTGTCTCTCTCATTCTGCTCTAGCCTTCAATGCCTGGCCCTACCACACCTCTTCCAGGGAGTCTTCTCTGATTGCCCCTGCTCTCATGTATTCCCACAGTCTTGAACTGCCCATCTACCTACCCACTCATGTTACTAGCTGCTATAGGGCTTGGGGTGGGATCAGGGAATGGAATTGGGGCAGATGGGAAAAGGCAATGCATTGTAGTTGGACAAATCTGAACTAAATTCATGTGACACCTCAAAGCTGTGATGTGGGCAAGTCACTTAAACTTTTGTGAGACTCTGTTTCCTGGTCTATAAATTGGGTCTTAATAATACTCACCTCCTGGGGGTAGGTGTTATGAGGATTAAATCAAATGAGGTGTAGTATGTAAAGAACTTGCAAATGGTAAGGGGTTTAAGCAGGGTAAGGGGTTTTCTCAGCCAAATCTTAGGTCAACCCTGAGACATAGGTATAGCAGGACTCAATCTCCCCACAGATCAAAACAGATCAAACAACCAAGCCCCAAAAATTAGCTCAGAGATGGGAACTGGGATCTACCTCTAATCCTGAAAATATCAGCCCTGTGACTGAAGAGATGGGTGTAGGCAGTCATGAACTCTCTAAGCCCCTCATGGTGGGAGGGGCCAGTGTTCCTACTTTCCCCCCAGTTTCAGTGGAGACAGAGAGGTGCGGCCCCTGTGACTCTGAGGGTGGGCTAGTGAAGGAGGTAAATGTGGGCAGGCCCCTCCGACACGACATTGTGGTGCGTGTATACGGTTTTCTCAGTTAAGATAAATGCCTTCCACTGGAAGTAATAGTCTATTAGATCAAAAGTGTTTTTTTTTTTTAAATTCAGTTTTATTGAAATATATTCACATACCATACAATCATCCATGGTATACAATCAACTGCTCACAGTACAATCATATAGTTACGCATTCATCACCACAATCTATTTCTGAACATTTTCCTTATATCAGAAAGAATCAGAATCAGAATAAAAAATAAAAGTAAAAAAAGAACACCCAAACCATCCCCCCTATCCCACCCTATTTGTCATTTAGTTTTTGTCCCCACTTTTCTACCTATCCATCCACACTCTAGACAAAGGGAGTGTGATCCACAAGGCCTTCACAATCACACTGTCACCCCTTGTAATCTACATTATTATACAATCGTCTTCAGGAGTCCAGACTGCTGGGTTGGAGTTTGGTAGTTTCAGGTATTTACTTCCAGCTATTCCAATACATTAAAATCTGAGAGGTATTATCTATATAGTGCATAATGTCCACCAGAGTGACCTCTCGACTCCACTTGAAATCTCTCAGCCACTGAAACTACTTCGTCTCATTTTTCATCCCCCTTTTGATCAAGAAGATATTCTCAATCCCACAATGCTGGGTCCAGATTCATCCCTGGGAGTCATATCCTGCATTGCCAGGGAGATTTACAACCCTGGGAGTCGGGTCCTACGTAGGGGGGAGGGCAGCGAGTTCACCTGCCGAGGTAGCTCAGTTAGAGAGAGAGAGGGCCACATCTGAGCAACAAAGAGGTACTCAGGGGGAGACTCTTAGGCACAATTATATGCAAGTTTAGCCTCTCCTTGGCAGTAACGAGCTCCACAAGGGCAAGTCCCATGATAGAGGGCTTGGCACATCAAACCACCAGTCCCAATGTTTGTGACCACATCAACACCAGTCCAGGAGAGGAAGTCCAGCACTTCTGCACCTTCCCCCCAGCTCTTCGTGTGGGGAGAGGGGAGCTGTAAATATATTTTTTATTCTCTGCCCAAATTACTTTGGGATGTGTCACTATTTCACTCTAACCTGTACCAACCCACTGTATCTCACTTCCTATTCAAAGCTCCATGCAATCATGGTGTTTGAACAAACTGATTGTAGAGTTATACTCAAAAGCATTTTTAAATGGTTTTCCTCTCATAGCAAAAAGCCGGGGGGTGGGTGGTTCCAGAGTTGGTCAGTGACCCAGGCTTTTCACAGACCCCTCCTCTCTGCCACCTTTGCATGTTCATTGTCAACTTCATGGTCACAAGACAGCTGCCAGAGCACTGCATTGCAGTCTCATAGGATGGCATCCAAACGTGCAAGGAAGGAGACACAAGAAGGGAATTCTCCTCATGCCCTCTCTCCTTTTACCAGGGAGAAAACTCTTTCACAGAACGGCTAGCAGACTTCCCCTACGTCTCACTGGGCAGAACTGAGTCATAGTTTGGGAAAGCTAGTCTTTGGCACCCTTACCCTAAGGGTGTACCCTTTAGAGTCCCTGCTTGATGTGGGAGGGTCTCCTGAAAGACCCCCCACCTCAGCCTTGGTGGACCTTGACTTCTGTCCCTCTCATCTCGAGTCTCCCCTGAACCGAAGCCCAAATGAGCAGTGTCTTTGAATAACCTGAGAAGCAGCTTTGGTGCTTACTTCGCTGGGTATAAGCTTTTATCCCCAGATTATCTTGATAGTCCCTGATGCCTTTTCATCTTTTTGAAACTTCCAAGTCTATTTTAAAAAAAAATCTATTTTATCCATTTTTTGTTTATAGAAGGAGGGTTGATCCAAAAGATTTAGCACATCATTATCTGAAACCAGAACTCCAGTATCTGGCAAAGAAGAAGGGGTGTCACGCTTGGCTTAGACCAGTGATTCACCCTCCGAGGCTGGGCACACTGCTGAATGCCCCCAATCGGGGTTCTCCGAGAGAAGGAGGGAAATGGTTGTGATGAAGGCAATCAGCAGCCTTCACCACAGTAGTAATAATTATTGCCGAAACTACTGGTCAGGGGACACAGGGACGGCTCAGGAGGCTTGCCTGTGAATTGTGCCTTTTTCCTTGTACTTTGAGATTTATTGACATTTTCCTTCAACAAGCATCTTATTTTTTTTATTTTTTATTTTTTTTAGACAATGGCATACTCACAGGAGAATTGGAGGTATGATACAAAGAACTACTTTTTTTTCTGAACCACTTGAGAATAAGTTGCAGACCTGATGTCCTATCACCCCAGAATACTTCAGAGTGTATTTCCTGTAAACAAGGGCATTCTCCTCCATAAGCACAACATAACCATCAAAACCAGGAAATTAAGATTGATATATTACTACCTTCTGATCCTCAGACCCCGTTCAAATTTCAACAATTGTCTCTATAATGCCTTTTATAGCAAAAAGATTCAGTCCAGAGTCACACATTGCATTTAGCTGCCATGTCTCTTTAGCTTCCTTTGCTCTTTCCTTGACTTTCACAACTTTGACACATTTGAAGATTGCAGGCCAGTCATTTTGTAGAACATCCCTCAATTTGGGTTTGTCTGGTGTGTGTTCATGATCAGATTTGAGTTATGCTTGTTTGGCGAGAATATCAGGCAAGTGATACTTTGCTCTTATTGCGCCCTATCATGTTTCAATTTGTCCCATTTCTGATGGTGTTCACTCCAACAAACATTTCTGAGCACATATGTATAAGACATAGATGGCCTTTGATTCTCAGAGTGCCCTGCAGCAGCTGCACACACAAAACAAACTGAGGCTACAGCAGCCCTGGGCTAAATTACTTATTTCAGGAAATTCCATGGTTCATTCATTCAGGGGAGAGAGCCATGTAGGCTCTGGTAATCAGGGAGGGCTTCCAAGGAGACATTAAATTGAGTATGGCCTCCAAAAATGGGGAGGAATTGGCAGGGGATAAAGGGAAGGCATTCCAGAATAGGAAGAAGAGTAAATAAATGCAAAGGCTCAGAGCTGAGAAGAGAAGGCATGTGTGACAGAGACAATGTTAGGTATTTAGTATTTCTCTTTGAGCACACAGAAGAACTACATTTTCCAGCCTCTCTTGCAGTTCAGTTGGGACCATGTGACTGAATTTTAGCTAGCAGAATAAGGATGAAAGTAATGAAGGCTGCCTCTAAGTTTTCCATAACTCCCCCTACATGATTCTCCACACTTTCTCCTTGACTTTCATAATAAACTTGGAGCAGGCATGTTGAAGAAGGTGATGTCACCAGTGGGAGAGAACCTGGGTCCCTGAATGACCATGTAGGACCAAACCCTAGCCCTCACCCACTGCCAAATATATCTGACTGTGACACGAGTGAGTAATTAACCTTGGTTGTGGTACATCACTGAGCTTTGGGGGTTATTTTTTTCGGCATCTGGTATACCCTGATTATATATTATGCCACAGAGACATCAGGGAAACCAGTCTGATTAGCAGAGCTGTGTGGAGGGGATTAATGTGAGACAAGGTAAGTCCAGTTTTTAGTAGAACCTTGAATGTCAGGCTAATGAATATGGATTTATTTCCAGTGGGAAATAGGGAGGCACAGAAGGTTTGTAAGTTGGAGAGAGACATGAAAAGAGTAGAGTTTAAAGAGAGGTGGTTTCTAGGACAGCTTAGATTGCAGTGAAACTGGAAGCAGGGAGGCCATTTACAGAGTCTTGTGGTCATCCAGGTAAGGGGTGGTGTTCCAGTTTGCTAATGCTGCTGTTATGCAAAATACCCAAAACAGTTTGGCTTTTATAAAGGGGGTTTATTTGGTTACAAAGTCAGAATTCTACAGCCATAAAAGTGTCCAAACCAAGGCATAAACATGAGTATACCTTCACTGAAGAAAGGCCCTCGGTGTCCGGGAAACGTTTGTTAGCTGGGAAGCACGTGGCTGGCATCTGCTTGCTTCTGTGTTGCATTTCAAAATGGTGTTCTCCAAAATGTCTCTGCATCAGCTTCTCAGGGCAAACTCTGGGTTAGTATCTCCAAACCATCAGCAAAAGTCTGCTTTCAATGGCCTTCTCCAAAATGTCACTCTCAGCTGCTTCTCTGAGCTCCTTCTGTTTGTGAGCTCTTTTATGGGACTCCAGTGATTAAATCACGACCCACCCTGAATGGGCGGGGTCCATACTCCACGGAAATAATTCAATCAAACGTTTCACCCACAGTTGATGGAGTCACATCTCCATGGAAAAAAAGGATTCCAACATAATCAACGCTAATATGTCTGCCCCCACAAGACTGCATTAAAGAATATGGCGTTTTGGGGGACATAATACATCCAAACTGGCACAGGTGGTATTAAGGATTAAACTCAGATAAAATGGACAGAAGTTCCCAAATAACAATGGTTAATTTGACACGAACATTTATTTTCCTCATGAAAATGAAGTCTGGGATATCTAGGATATCAGACTTGGGTTGATGCCCAGGCTCCTTCCATCTTGTTGCACCACCAGCCTCAATAGCTGACTTTGGAGATATGGTCTGAGATGGCTGCTTAACCTCCAGCAGTGTGTCACATTTACTTTCTAACCAGCAGAGAGAAGGAAGGGGCAAGGAAGGAGGTGCCCCTTCCCTGTAAGGACACTCCATAGAAGTTGCATGTAACACTTCTACTTATATCTTAGCGACATTTAACTGCAAAGGAGGCTGGAAAATCTAGTCTTTGTTCCAAATAGCTCCAGGTGCCCAGAAAAAATTGGGAATAGGGGGAGAATAGATTTGGGGGATAATTAGCAGACTTTGCCATGGTTGTGGTGGGGCTGAGGCCTCAGCGGTGGGACTGCAATTGGAGAAGCAAAGAGAGATCAACTAATGATGAAAAACTGGGACAAACAGTCCTGGGTTCAAATCCTGACTTTCCCCATTTTGCTACCTATGTGCTTTCGTTAAGTTCCAGAAGAATGATATACCATCTTCACAGCATTACTGTGAGGATTAAATGAGATACTAAATGTTAAATGTCTGGTACATAGAAGATTTCCAACAAATGGTAACTTATTTAGTCCCTTAGAGGCAAGAAAGGAGAAATGGGGCAAGTGGAGCCACAGAGAAAGAACTGAATCTTAGTGTCATTCATTAATTCGCTCATCCACTTATCCCTCCTGTATTGACTTGCCAGGTACAGTGCTGGACTCAGGAAATACACAGGGAATAAGACCTGTCCCTTTGAAGAAGTCCCCTACCCTAGATTCAGGCAAGTAAACAGGCAATTAAAAGATGACTTTAAAAAGCTCTGCCCCATAGGCTCAGCCAGATTTAGAGCTCTCTCAGCCTTCTCTTCCTCAGGACAGTGTCGGGAGCTCTCCAAGGTCCTGACTTAGGTTAACCTGTCATGCAGCACTGGCCCTGCCAGCCATCAACCGGCAGACGTAGAGTCAACCATGGGGTAAGAATGGCTTTGCCTAAACACAGTGGGGGAAGAGTGACCTCCTTTGTCCCAAGGTGGAGGGGAGACTTTCCCTTTCAATACACAAAAGGGTGAGGGAGGGGCAGTTTGGGGAAAGGGAGAGCCCTGGGTGTTTGCATCGTTATATTTGTGACAGCTTGTGCCTTGAGGTAGTTTGTTGGATGAGTTTCTAGGCATGGTGGTCCTTAGAAGTAAAATGACAAGATGGCTGCCATTTTGGTGGAATTTCAGACATCAGTGAAAGATGTTGGAATTTTCCTCTTTTATAAGAATTTGGGTTCTGGTTCTGGGGAGATGGAGTAAGCATACCCCCACCCTGTCTCTCCCACTGCATGAAACTATAAAATCCTGAGTTCATGGAGCTGCTCTCAGAGGGCTCTGAAAAAAATGGTGGCAAGTGGATTAAGGAAGAATTAGAAGCTCTGCCAAACTGGTCATGAGTTTACCATTTTCTCCCCCATGGTATAACTCATTCTGGATTCAATGGCAGCCTGAAACTCAAAGTGCACACCATGTGTGGATAGAAAGAACTCCATGAGAGCTCTCTGTTTCTGGACCAAGGATGGGAAAGTATGTCCCTATGGGTTAGAGAGAGTAGGGGAAATGTTTTTTCTCTTTTCCTTTCTCTCTGGCCCAGCTTCCAGGCAATACTGTGGTGATAGCTGCACACTGATTTCAGTGCCTGGGCAGGTGGCTAAAGCTTTGAGGGAGAGAAGCCTTATCTCTGGCCAGAGGAGTTATGATTCCAAGAGCATAGGGTGAAACCCCACTGCTTCTTTCTTTCTTTTTTTTTTTTTTTTTTTTTAATCATCATTTTATTGAGATATATTCACATACCACGCAGTCATACAAAACAAATTGTACTTTCGATTGTTTACAGTACCATTACATAGTTGTACATTCATCACCTAAATCAATCCCTGACACCTTCATTAGCACACACACAAAAATAACAAGAATAATAATTAGAGTGAAAAAGAGCAATTGAAGTAAAAAAGAACACTGGGTACCTTTGTCTGTTTGTTTGCTTCCCCTACTTTTCTACACATCCATCCATAAACTAGACAAAGTGGAGTTTGGTCCTTATGGCATTCCTAATCCCACTGTCACCCCTCATAAGCTACATTTTTATACAACTGTCTTCGAGATTCATGGGTTCTGGGTTGTAGTTTAATAGTTTCAGGTATCCACCACCAGCTACCCCAATTCTTTAGAACCTAAAAAAGGTTGTCTAAAGTGTGCATAAGATTGCCCACCAGAGTGATCTCTTGGCTCGTTTTGGAATCTCTCTGCCACTGAAGCTTATTTCATTTCCTTTCTTTTTTTTTTTTTTTTTTTTAATCATCATTTTATTGAGATATATTCACATACCACGCAGTCATACAAAACAAATTGTACTTTCGATTGTTTACAGTACCATTACATAGTTGTACATTCATCACCTAAATCAATCCCTGACACCTTCATTAGCACACACACAAAAATAACAAGAATAATAATTAGAGTGAAAAAGAGCAATTGAAGTAAAAAAGAACACTGGGTACCTTTGTCTGTTTGTTTGCTTCCCCTACTTTTCTTTTTTTTTTTTTTTTTTTTTTAATCTTCATTTTATTGAGATATATTCACATACCACGCAGTCATACAAAACAAATCGTACATTTGATTGTTCACAGTACCATTTCATATTTGTACATTCATCACCTAAATCAATCCCTGACACCTTCATTAGCACACACACAAAAATAATAAGAGTAATAATTAAAGTGAAAAAGAGCAATTGAAGTAAAAAAGAACACTGGGTACCTTTGTTTGTTTCCTTCCCCTATTTTTCTTTTTTTTTTTTTTTTTTTTTTTGAATGTATATGAATTTTTTTTATCATCATTTTATTGAGATATATTCACATACCACGCAGTCATACAAAACAAATTGTACTTTCGATTGTTTACAGTACCATTACATAGTTGTACATTCATCACCTAAATCAATCCCTGACACCTTCATTAGCACACACACAAAAATAACAAGAATAATAATTAGAGTGAAAAAGAGCAATTGAAGTAAAAAAGAACACTAGGTACCTTTGTCTGTTTGCTTCCCCTACTTTTCTACACATCCATCCATAAACTAGACAAAGTGGAGTTTGGTCCTTATGGCATTCCCAATCCCACTGTCACCCCTCATAAGCTACATTTTTATACAACTGTCTTCGAGATTCATGGGTTCTGGGTTGTAGTTTAATACTTTCAGGTATCCACCACCAACTACCCCAATTCTTTAGAACCTAAAAAAGGTTGTCTAAAGTGTGCGTAAGAGTGCCCACCAGAGTGATCTCTCGGCTCGTTTTGGAATCTCTCTGCCACTGAAGCTTATTTCATTTCCTTTCACATCCCCCTTTTGGTCAAGAAGATGTTCTCCATCCCACGATGCCGGGTCTACATTCCTCCCCGGGAGTCATATTCCACGTTGCCAGGGAGATTCACTTCCCTGGGTGTCTGATCCCACGTAGGGGGGAGGGCAGTGATTTCACCTTTCAAGTTGGCTTAGCCAGAGAGAGAGGGCCACATCTGAGCAACAAAGAGGCATTCAGGAGGAGACTCAGGCACAAATACAGGGAGGCCTAGCCTCTCCTTTGCAGCAACCGTCTTCCCAAGGGTAAAACTTATGGTAGAGGGCTCAACCCATCAAACCACCAGTCCCCTATGTCTGTGGTCATGTTAGCAACCATGGAGGTGGGGTAGGCGAATACCCCTGCATTCTCCACAGGCTCCTCAAGGGGGCACTACATCTTTTTTTTTTTTTTCCTTGTTTGTCTTTTTTCTTTTTTTTTTTTTTTTTTAACTTTCCCTTCTTTTTTAAATCAACTGTATGAAAAAAAAAGTTAAAAAGAAAACAAACATACAATAAAAGAACATTTCAAAGAGACCATAACAAGGGAGTAAGAAAAAGACAACTAACCTAAGATAACTGCTTAACTTCCAACATGTTCCTACTTTACCCCAAGAAAGTTACATAATATAGCAACATTTCAGTGAACTTGTTCCTACTACATCCATCAGAAATTAACAGACCATAGTCATTTCTGGGCATCCCCAGAACATTAAATAGCTTATCTGTTCTTCTTGGATTATTGTTCCCCCTTCCTTAATTGCTCTCTACTGCTAGTTCCCCTACATTCTACATTATAAACCATTTGTTTTACATTTTCAAAGTTCACATTAGTGGTAGCATATAATATTTCTCTTTTTGTGCCTGGCTTATTTCGCTCAGCATTATGTCTTCAAGGTTCATCCATGTTGTCATATGTTTCACCAGATCGTTCCTTCTTACTGCCGCGTAGTATTCCATCGTGTGTATATACCACATTTTATTTATCCACTCATCTGTTGAAGGACATTTGGGTTGTTTCCATCTCTTGGCAATTGTGAATAATGCTGCTATGAACGTTGGCGTGCAGATATCTATTCGTGTCACTGCTTTCCGATCTTCCGGGTATATACCGAGAAGTGCAATCGCTGGGTCGAATGGTAGCTCTATATCTAGTTTTCTAAGGAACTGCCAGACTGACTTCCAGAGTGGCTGAACCATTATACAGTCCCACCAACAGTGAATAAGAGTTCCAATTTCTCCACATCCCCTCCAGCATTTGTAGTTTCCTGTTTGTTTAATGGCAGCCATTCTAACCGGTGTTAGATGGTATCTCATTGTGGTCTTAATTTGCATCTCTCTAATAGCTAGTGAAGCTGAACATTTTTTCATGTGTTTCTTGGCCATTTGTATTTCCTCTTCAGAGAACTGTCTTCTCATATCTTTTGCCCATTTTATAATTGGGCTGTCTGTACTATTGTCATTGAGTTGTAGGATTTCTTTTTATATGCAAGATATCAGTCTTTTGTCAGATACATGGTTTCCAAAAATTTTTTCCCATTGAGTTGGCTGCCTCTTTACTTTTTTGAGAAATTCCTTTGAGGTGCAGAAACTTCTAAGCTTGAGGAGTTCCCATTTATCTATTTTCTCTTTTGTTGCTTGTGCTTTGGGTGTAAAGTCTAGGAAGTGGCCTCCTAATACAAGGTCTTGAAGATGTTTTCCTACATTATCTTCTAGGAGTTTTATGGTACTTTCTTTTATATTGAGCTCTTTGGTCCATTTTGAGTTAATTTTTGTGTAGGGGGTGAGGTAGGGGTCCTCTTTCATTCTTTTGGATATGGATATCCAACTCTCCCAGCCCCATTTGTTGAAAAGACCATTATGGCTCAGTTCGGTGACTTTGGGGGCCTTATCAAAGATCAGTCGGCCATAGATCTGAGGGTCTATCTCTGAATTCTCAATTCAATTCCATTGATCTATATGTCTATCTTTGTGCCAGTACCATGCTGTTTTGGCAACTGTGGCTTTATAATAAGCTTCAAAGTCAGGGAGTGTAAGTCCTCCCACTTCATTTTTCTTTTTTAGAGTGTCTTTAGCAATTCGAGGCATCTTCCCTTTCCAAATAAATTTGATAACTAGCTTTTCCAAGTCTGCAAAGTAGGTTGTTGGAATTTTGATTGGGATTGCATTGAATCTGTAGATGAGTTTGGGTAGAATTGACATCTTAATGACATTTAGCCTTCCTATCCATGAACATGGAATATTTTTCCATCTTTTAAGGTCCCCTTCTATTTCTTTTAGTAGAGTTATGTAGTTTTCTTTGTATAGGTCTTTTACATCTTTGGTTAAGTTTATTCCTAGGTACTTGATTTTTTTAGTTGCTATTGAAAATGGTATCTTTTTCTTGAGTGTCTCTTCAGTTTGTTCATTTCTAGCATATAGAAACATTACTGACTTATGTGCATTAATCTTGTATCCCGCTACTTTGCTAAATTTGTTTATTAGCTCTAGTAGGTGTATCGTCGATTTCTCAGGGTTTTCTAGATATAAGATCATATCATCTGCAAACAATGACAGTTTTACTTCTTCTTTTCCAATTTGGATGCCTTTTATTTCTTTGTCTTGCCGGATTGCCCTGGCTAGCACTTCTGACAGCGGGCATCCTTGTCTTGTTCCTGATCTTAGAGGGAAGGCTTTCAGTCTCTCACCATTGAGTACTATGCTGGCTGTGGGTTTTTCATATATGCTCTTTATCATGTTGAGGAAGTTTCCTTCAATTCCTACCTTTTGAAGTGTTTTTATCAAAAAGGGATGTTGGATTTTGTCAAATGCTTTTTCAGCATCTATTGAGATGATCAATTGATTTTTCCCTTTCGAGTTTTTAATGTGTTGTAATACATTGATTGTTTTTCTTATGTTGAACCATCCTTGCATGCCTGGAATGAACCCCACTTGGTCATGGTGTATGCTTTTTTAATGTGTCTTTGGATTCGATTTGCAAGTATTTTGTTGAGGATTTTTGCATCTATATTCATTAGGGAGATTGGCCGGTAGTTTTCCTTTTTTGTAGCATCTTTGCCTGGTTTTGGTATTAGATTGATGTTAGCTTCATAAAATGAGTTAGGTAGTGTTCCATTTTTTTCTATGTTTTGAAAGAGTTTGAGTAAGATTGGTGTCAGTTCTTTCTGGAAAGTTTGGTAGAATTCCCCTGTGAAGCCATCTGGCCCTGGGCATTTATTTGTGGAAAGATTTTTGATGACTGATTGGATCTCTTTGCTTGTGATGGGTTGGTTGAGGTCTTCTATTTCTTCTCTGGTCAGTCTCGGTTGTTCATATGTTTCCAGGAAATTGTCCATTTCTTCTACATTATCCAGTTTGTTGCCATACAGTTGTTCATAATATCCTCTTATAATTTTTTTAATTTCTTCAGGATCTGCAGTTATGTCACCTTTTTCATTCATTATTTTGTTTATATGGGTCTTCTCTCTTTTTGATTTTGTCAGTCTAGCTAGGGGCTTGTCAATCTTGTTGATCTTCTCAAAGAACCAACTTTTGGTGATATTTATCCTCTCTATTGTTTTTTTGTTCTCTATGTCATTTATTTCTGCTTTAATCCTTGTTATTTCTTTTCTTGTACTTGGTTTAGGATTGGTTTGCTGTTCATTTTCTAGCTTCTTCAGTTGATCCATTAGTTCTTTGATTTTGGCTCTTTCTTCCTTTTTAATATATGCGTTTAGTGCTATAAATTTCCCCCTTAGCACTGCTTTTGCTGCATCCCATAGGTTTTGGTATGTTGTGTTCTCATTTTCATTCGTCTCTATATATTTAGCAATTTCTCTTGCTATTTCTTCTTTAACCCACTGATTGTTTAGGAGTGTGTTGTTTAACCTCCAGGTATTTGTGAATTTTCTAAGTCTCTGATGGTTATTGACTTCTAATTGTATTCCATTGTGGTCAGAGAATGTGCTTTGAATAATTTCAATGTTTTTAAATTTATTGAGGCTTGTTTTATGTCCCAGCATATGATCTATTCTGGAGAAAGTTCCGTGAGCACTAGAAAAGTATGTGTATCCTGGTGATTTGGGATGTAATGTCCTGTAGATGTCTGTTAAATCTAATTCATTTATCAGATTGTTTAGGTTTTCAATTTCCTTATTGGTCTTCTGTCTGGTTGATCTATCTATAGGAGAGAGTGATGTGTTGAAGTCTCCCACAATTATTGTGGAAACATCAATTGCTTCCTTTAGTTTTGCCAATGTTTCTCTCATGTATTTTGTGGCACCTTGATTGGGTGCATAGACATTTACGATTGTTATTTCTTCTTGCTGAATTGCCCCTTTTATTAGTATGTAGTGGCCTTCTTTGTCTCTCAAAACATCCCTGCATTTGAAGTCTATTTTATCTGAGATTAATATTGCTACACCTGCTTTCTTTTGGCTGTAGCTTGCATGAAATATTTTTTTCCATCCTTTCACTTTCAGTTTCTTTGTGTCCCTGTGTCTAAGATGAGTCTCTTGTATGCAACATATTGATGGTTCATTTTTTTTGATCCATTCTGCGAATCTATATCTTTTAATTGGGGAGTTTAATCCATTTACATTCAACGTTAAAACCGTGAAGGCATTTCTTGAATCGGCCATCTTATCCTTTGGATTATGTTTGCCATATTTTTCCCTCTATTAATATCCTTTATTGTACCCATACCGAATCTCTTTAGTACTGAACCTTTCTCCAAGTCTCTCTGTCCTGTCTTTGTTTCTCTGTCTGTAGGGCTCCCTTTAGTATCTCCAGTAGGGCAGGTCTCTTGTTAGCAAATTCTCTCAGCATTTGTTTGTCTGTGAAAAATTTAAGCTCTCCCTCAAATTTGAAGGAGAGCTTTGCTGGATAAAGTATTCTTGGCTGGAAATTCCTCTCACTCAGAATTTTAAATATATCGTGCCACTGCCTTCTTGCCTCCATGGTGGCTGCTGAGTAGTCACTACTTAGTCTTATGCTGTTTCCTTTGTATGTGGTGAATTGCTTTCCTCTTGCTGCTTTCAGAACTTGCTCCTTCTCTTCTATGTTTGACAGTGTGATCAGTATATGTCTCGGAGTGGGTTTTTTTGGATTTATTCTATTTGGAGTTCGCTGAGCATTTATGATTTGTGTATTTATGTTGTTTAGAAGATTTGGGAAGTTTTCCCCAACAATTTCTTTGAATACTCTTCCTAGACCTTTACCCTTTTCTTCCCCTTCTGGGACACCAATGAGTCTTATATTCGGACGTTTCATATTATCTATCATATCCCTGAGGTCCATTTCGAGTTTTTCAATTTTTTTCCCCATTCTTTCTTTTATGCTTTCATTTTCCATTCTGTCATCTTCCAGGTCACTGATTCGTTGTTCAACTTCCTCTAGTCTTGTACTATGAGTGTCCAGAATCTTTTTAATTTGGTCAACAGTTTCTTTAATTTCCATAAGATCATCCATTTTTTTATTTAGTCTTGCAATGTCTTCTTTATGCTCTTCTAGGGTCTTCTTGATTTCCTTCATATCCCGTACTATGGTCTCATTGTTCATCTTTAGTTCTTTGAGTAGCTGCTCTAGGTGCTGTGTCTCTTCTGGTCTTTTGATTTGGGTGCTTGGGCTTGGGTTATCCATATCGTCTGGTTTTTTCATATGCTTTATAATTTTCTGTTGTTTTTGGCCTCGTGGCATTTGCTGAACTTGATAGGGTTCTTTTAGGGTTTGTAGACCAGTTGAAGTCCTTATCTCTAATTTATCAGATCTACAGCTTCGTGGAGTACACTTTCTCTAACTAACCAGCAGGTGGCGTCCACGAGCCACCTGTTCTCCACAAGCCAGATCTCCCCTGCTTAGCCTTTTTGGTGAGTGGGGGAGTGAGTCTTGTGGGGCCCAATTGGTGTACCAAGCTTGCGTGTGTAGTTGGTGTTGCCTGCCCTGTATGTGGGGCGTGTTTCTGGGCAGTCGGGGAGGGGGGGTGGCCCTAACAATCAAATCTCCCTGATGATCCTAGAGTTTTAAAGCTGCTGCAATAGTCTAATCCTTCAGTTCAGTCCTGCCACATTTGTCTCTGACACTGACCCACAAGTCCTTGGTATTGGCGTATGGCTCCTGAGACTTGCAAGTGGGCCCCTCTTCCAGGCTGTGCACCCCGGGTCCTCTGTTGATGGATGACTGTGCTATGTCACAGGTGAGTGCCGTCCCCCCAGGGCAGTTCTGGGCTGCTGGGCTGTGTTGGGAGGCTCCCAGTCTGCTCAAATGATGGCTGAATGGGGCTCTGTTAATTCACACTGCTCCCCCTTCCCAGCTCTGGGACATTCATCTGAGGTTGCAGGGAAGGCTAATGTCCATGCCCAGTTTTGTGGTGTGTGCCTGTTATTTGAAGCACTTCCGTCACACTGGGTTGTCTGGGGCAGCTCTGGGCTATGGGGCTGGCGATGGGCAGGAGTGTTTCCTGTCCACCAGGATGGTGGCTGTGAGCGGACACCCCCCTTTTCTTGGGAAGTTGTGTTGTTTAGTGAATTTTCTCAGCCACTGGATTATTGCCTTTTGTCTCAGAGCTCTCTTAGTTCTGCTCTTGACTTGACGTGCCCAAATTTCAATTCTTTGAAGCTTTCTGTATTGAGCTTCTTAGAGTAATTGTTTTAGAAAAAGCAAAAAGGATTTAAAAAAAAAAAAAAAAAAAAAAAACGGCCCTCCTCAGAGATCTAATGGGTTATTGAAATGCTAATAGACAAAGCAACCAGGGCCATTAAGGAAAGGTGCACAGGGCAGAGAGATCAGCTTTGCTTCGGGATTTGCATATGCGCCTCAAGGCCTGATCTCCGCCCTTCCCCTTTCTGTGTTCACCAGAACTCCAAAAATCCTCTGCTTTTATTTTGGAGTTTTCGTGTTGTTTTTTTTCTATGCCTGTCTCCTCTCTGCTGGGCTGGCTGCTCTCAGAGTCTCTGGTGTCTGGTCTCAGTCTATCTATGGTTGGAGTTTGAATCAGTAGAATGAGTTTCCGATAAGAGCAGCCACTGCAATTCTCCCTTCTCCTTCCCGGAGCTGACAGCCCCTCCTTCCCCGGGACTGAGCCTGGCAGGGAGGGGCGCGGGTCCCCTGGCCGCAAAAACTTACAGATTTCGCTGATCTCAGCAGTTCCACGTTTTCATGAGTGTTGTATGAAGTATGCCCAAAGACAGATTGCTCTGTGGTGTCCAGTCCACGCAGTTCCTGGCTTTTTACCTACTTTCCTGGAGGAGTAACTAAAACATACAGCTCACCAGTCTGCCATCTTCTTCTTTCTTTCTTTTTATCCTCCCACTGTTAGTCCCTGACACAGAGGCAGTTGTGGAAAGAATGTGGCAGAGTGGGGAAAATAAAGCCCCAGATTTCTGTCTGGAGGTCTGGGAAAGGAGGCCCCAGGGAGGTGGCATGTGTCAAGTGGATTGTGGAAAGAAAGGAGGGAACTCAAGAGAGTAATCCCATAAAGTTGTGTGTGAACGTCTGGGGTCACCTCTGAGCTGTGCATGCCTGGATCTGAGCCTAAACAGCTTACCACAGCCTTTAAGAATCTACATTAAAATGATAATAAGAGAATACTGCAAACAACTCTGCATCCACAAATTTAACAACATATACTTGGGCTCAGCAAGTTTTGCCCCATGGATCAAATCTGGCCCGGCACCTGTTTGCATAAATAAAGTTTTATTGGACTTTTGTACAGCCACACTCACTCATTTATGTATTGGCTATGGCTACTTTTGCATTGCAATAGCAGAGTCAAATAGTTGCAACAGAGAATGTATGACCTGAAAGAGCTACAGTATTTTCTCTCTCTCTTTTTGCAGGGAAAGTTTGATGACCCTACTAAGATGAAATAAACTAAGTCCTTAAAAGTCACAAACAACCAAAAAAAAAAAAAATAGATAATCAGAATAATCCTGTATTTATTAAACAAATTGAATTTGGCATTTAAAACCTTCCAAAAAAATCAATCCCATGGCCTGGATGTTTTCGCTGGTAAATTCTACCAAATATTTAAAGAGAAATGCTACACCATCCCTTCCAAAAAATAAAAGAGAACACATTGAAACTCCTTTTATGAGGCTAGCATTACCCGAATATCAAAACCAATGAAGACAGTAGAAGGAACCAACAGAACAATATCCCTTATGAACATAGAAACAAAAACTAGAAAATTAAATACAGAGATATACAAACAACATAATACACCATGACCAAGTGGTCCCAGGAATGTCAGACCCTTTCAACATTCAATACTCAATGTAATCCATCATATTAACAGGCCACATACTTATATCAATTAATGCAGAAAAAGCATTTGAAAAAATTTAACTTCCATTTACATTTTAAAAAAACACTCAGAAACCTGGAAATAAAATGGAATTCCCTTAAGTTTATAAAGGGCATCTACAAAAAAAAACCTATAGTAAACATCATACTTAATGGTCAAAGACAATACTTTTCCATAAAATTGGGCAAAAAATAAGGATGCCCATTCTCACGACTACTTTTCAGCATTGTACTGGAAGTCTTAGCCAGCACATTAAGGCAAACAGAAGAAATAAACAGCATACATATCAGAGAAGAAGAAATAAAGTTGTCCCTATTTGCAGGTGATATGTTATCTCTGTAGAAAATCCCATGGAATCCACAAAAATGCTTCTAGAGCTAATAAGTAAGTTTAGCAAGATCACAGGATACAAGGCTGACATTCAAAAATTGATTGTATTTACAACACTAGCAACAAAAATCAGAAACTGAATTTTTAAAAAACTGGTACCATTTACAATAGCCACCCCCACTCCCACCCCCACAAAGGAAATGCTTAGATAAAAGTGTAACAAACTGCAGGGTCTATATGTTGAAAACTTCAAAATGCTGATGAAAGAAATGAGAGAAGATCCAAATAAATGAAGAGACGTACCATGTTCATGGATTGGAAGATTCAATACAGTTAAGATGGCAGTTCTCCCAAATTGATCTATATAGGTTTAATGCAATTTAACCAAAATCCCAGAAGAATATTTCATAGATACAGACATGCTGATTCTAAAATTTAGAAAGGCAAAGGAACTGGAATGGCCAAAACAATTTTTAAAAAGAAGAACAATGTTAGAGGACCCATACTACCTAATTTACTATAAAGCTGTAATAATAAAGACAGGACATATTCATAAAGGAATAGACATGTAGATCAAAAGAACAGAATGGAGAGTCTGGGAGTAGACTCAATAGATATGGCCAATTGATTTCTTTTTTTTACTGCGGAGATTTATTAGTCTGTACAAATTGTTTTGATAAACTGTTGGTTAGTTGTTACAGTAAATGATCAAGATTTTCATTGCAACAGTATTTTCCCACATGTATCAGAATCTGGAAGCAATAAGCCTTTCTCAAATTGCCATTTGGTGTTTCTACTTCCACCCCTCAAAATGCAGAAATAGTTTTTTGAATAATAACTAGCCGTTTACAAAGTCTTAAGATACAGGACTTCATAAACATTAAACAAGCTACAATTGAAGTACTTGGACAAACACTACCAAGATTTATGAAAAAAAGTATTGGTTTGCTAAGTGGTAAGTACTGTATGAGTTACGATAAACACATTATTCATGTGCTTGTGAAACTAAGATTGGGGAATATCTTACTGCCATTCTGTCAAATACTGCAAATCCCAACAGGCTATGCGAAGAATGTATGTACCACAGAATTTAAAATTCCAAGTAAGCAACCAAGTTACTCAGTGAAGTAAATTAAAAAGTAAGACCAAACTGCTTAGGATATCAATGCTAGTTTAGAAGCATCATCAAAACAGAGATTTACTTATAAGTGACCTGGGCTACATTCTGTAGTGAGAATTTTGCTTAGTACTAAAAGAGAATCTGTCAGTGCACATCCTAGAAAAGCTGTGGAATCATGCTCTTTGTTATTCCTGGAGTTCACCAGTTGGATAATACATGTACACCTCCCAGTGTTTCTAGGAGCAATACATACCAAGTAATTCAGTAATTGACAGGAGGATTTGAGCAAAGAGGAGATCAAAGCAGACCTTGTATCAACATATCCTAGATGGATAGATTTTTAAAAATTACATGATAAATGTAATTCATAAAAGCAAATGTACTTATAAAGGTACACCTATTTTATATTACATAAAAAAACTGTAGACTGCAAGTTGTACATGGTTACCATAACATTTTACCTGGGAAAGCTGGTGAGTGGGATTTCTTGCAAATATTTACTGCCATGATACAAAACAAATATGTGCAAACTGCAAGGTCCCTAAAATAGCAGCTAGAGTTTACATACAGAAAGATGTCACTATCTGATCAAATGTGCAAGAGACAGAATTTCCCAGAGTTTGTAACACAGAACAATAACACCACAGGCACCTCCTCCTTGGCCTTCTTCTCTGCGTGATGGTTTTACTCCTTTTTTCTGGTTCTCACTTTCCCACAGTTCAGGGGTCTGAATGACCTTTTCAACAAGTTCCTCCAAGGCACAATGGACACAATGGACACAGGTTTTCGCACTTGCCTCCATGGTTTACATGGAGTGCTTCTGTGCAAATTTCAGCCTTTCATTTCTATCAACTTCACGATTTTCCTTACCAATTTTATTTCCAACTAGCATTTTTACTATGTCATTTCTTGTGCAGTATGTTTCAATTCATTTAACCAATTATCCAGTTTAAGAAAGGTGTCTCTTCTTGTGACATCATAAACTAATATAACACCCTGTGCACCTCTGTGATAGCTGGAAGTTAATGTTCTGAACCGCTCTTCATCAGCATTATTCCATATTGCAAGCTTAGCCTTATTTCCATCTGCTAGACTTTCACCTTAAAGTCAACACCTATTGTTGCTGCAACTTCTAGAGCAAAAGGATCATCTGTGAACCTCAAGATCAGGCTGGACTTGCCCACCCTACTTTCGCCAGTGATGAGGAGCTTAAGGATGGTCAACACGTCTTTGTCTATACTGACCACTCAGTTCCAAGCCCAGCTGGCCGCCCATCTGGCTCTCAACCCTGCTCCAGGACAGCTGCCGCGCGTGTGCACAGTGCCGCAGTGCCACTGGCCAATTGATTCTTAACAAATGTGCAAAGGCAATTCAATGGAGAAAGAATAGTCTTCTCGATAAATGGTTTTGTCATAGTAGGAGATTCATATGCAAAAGATTAACCTCAATTTAAAACATATATGATATACAAAAATTATCTCAAATGGATCCTAGATCTAAACGTAAAACATAAAAATGTAAAGCTTTTAGAAGAAAGCAGAGGAGAAAAATCTTCATAACCTAGAATTAGGCAAAGAGTTCTTAGTTATGATACCAAAAGTCTGATCCATAAAAGAAAAAAGTATATAAATTGGAGTATATCAATCAAAATTAAAAACTTTTGTTCTTCAAAAAGCACTGTTAGGAGAATGAAAAGACCAAGTACAAACTTGGAGAAAATATTTGAAAATCACGTATACCACAAAGAACATGCATCTAGAATATATAAAGAGCTCTCAAAACTCAACAATAAAAACCAAGCAATCCAATTTTAAAAAATGAGCAAAAACCTTAAACAGATACTTCACCAAAGAGGATATATGGATGGCAAGAAAGCATGTGAAAAGATGCTCAACATCATTAGCCATTAGGGAAATGCAAATTAAAACCATGAGATGCATTATATACTTACTAGAATGGCTAATGTGTGCATGTGTGTGTGATTGTGTGTGTGTGTGTGTGAGCAAGTACTGACAATACCAAATGCAAGCAAGGATGCAGAGCAACTGGAACTCTGAGCCATTGCTGGTAGGATGAAAAATGGTATAGTCTCTCTAGATGACAGTTGGACAATATTTTTTTAAAGTTAAACATGCATTTACCCTATGACCCAGCAAATTCACTTCTAGGCATGTACACTAGTTCATGTTCCTCCAAGGCACAATGGACACGATGGACACAGGTTTTTGCACTTGCCTCCATGGCTTACATGGAGTGCTTTTGTGCAAATTTCAGCCTTTCATTTCTATCAACTTCACAATTTTCCTTACCAATTTTATTTCCAGCTAGCATGTTTACTATGTCATTTCTTCACAGACAAAAACGTATATCCAAATGTCTACAGAAGCTCTATTCACAGCAGTACAGAACTGAAAACAACTTCAATGACCTACAACAGGTGAGTGGATAAAAAAACCCTAGTACATCCATTCGATAAATACTGCTCAGCAATAACAAGCAATGAACTCTTGGTACGTGAAACAATATGATGAACCTCAAAGGTGTATGGTGAGCTGCAGCCAGTCTCAAAAGGTTATATTTTATGTAATATTCAAGACATTCTAGAAAAGGCCAAACTATAGCAAAGGAGATTGGGGTTTAGGGTTGGAGGGAGAGTGTGACTACAAAGGGACAAAATTGAGGAAGTCTTGGGAATGATGGAACTTCTTCAAATCCTCATTGTGGTGGTGATTACATGAACCTGTATCTATGCTAAAAAAAATAGAACTGTACACCAAAAAAGTCAATTTTACTGTATGTTAAAATAAAATAAAGAATTTTATTGCAAAATATTTAGACACGTAAAACAGTGTAAATACTTATATGCAAATACCCACCTCTGAGCTTTCAGACAAGACATTAGTTGGGTGGCAGACTTCTAAGGTGACCCCCAGTGGTCCCCACTTCCTGCGCTCATGGACCTGTCTAATCCCCTCCTTTGAGTGGCTTGCTTCTAACCATTAGAATGTGGTGGCTTTTAGGGGATGTCACTTCCATGATTTGTTTACAAGGAATGTGACTTCTGCCTTGCTAGTGGACTCAGTTGTCTTCTCCATGTGTGCTCCCTGATGAAGCAGGTCACCATGCCAGAGAGACCCAGGTGACAAGGAACCGAGGGTAACCCCAGCCAGCAGGCCTGGAGTAACTGGCTCACCATCCAACAATCCCCAAGGAACTGAATCCTGTCAACAACAACTGACGTGGAAGTGGCTCCTTCCTTGGTCATGTCTTGAGTTGTCTGTAGCCCAACTGACACCGTGATTGCAGCCCCAGAGAAACCTTGAGACAAAGAACCCAGCTAAGCCAGGCCTGGAACCCACAGAAACTGAGATAAGAAATGGGTGTTGTTTTAAGCTGCTACATTTTGTGCTTATTTGATACTCAGCAATAGGTAACTAGTAATATTAGCAGCACAACTGATGCCCCCTCTATTTCACCCCCATCCTTCCCCCTCCACTTTACCCCTGGGAGGTAACCATTGACCTGAATGTGTCCTTTAACTTTCTTTATATGTTCACTCCAACCCTTACATGGTATGTATATATACCCCTACACCTCACACGGTATATAAATATCACATTGAATGTATTTCTTCTGCTATTTATTTTTCTCTTAATATTGTGCTGTGAGATTGATTCGTGTTCTGTGTGCAGACCTAGTTCATTCATTCTTATGGCTGTACGGTATTCCACTGTAGGATGGGCCACGATTTATTCATTCTTCTATTGATGGACATTTTATTTGCTTTCCATTTGTTTTGTTTTTTACAAATAGTGTTGCTGGGAACCTTCTTGTGCATGTCTCTATGTGTAAATGTGTGGGGATTCCTCTAGGGAGAGAAGAGGCACAGTCTAATCCTTTGTGTGTTGACTTCTTTTTTCCCGGAGTCCATAATAAAGTGGTTACGATCCAAGTGGTGTAGTGGTGCGTGATGTGTGTGCGTACTTATGAGGGCTGGGGATGAAGAGTAATAACATAACAACAAGCATTAATGCCCATGAGCCACTGGGCCCTGTCTAAGCACTAAGCACTAAGCCCTAAATAAGCCCTGTAAGTACTTAGCTCATCATGGAATGTGTCCATTGGAAGGGGATTTGGATGCCTTCTATCAAACTTCCCACCCACCCTGGGAAGCACCCTCCGCCTCTCCTTCCCGATCTGGCTTCTCCTGCCTTACCTGTGTAACTCCTTTCTCCCTTACCTTCCCCACTGAATTCCTACAGCTTTTCTCAAAGGCTCAAGAGAAGGCATGAGGGAGCATGGGGGAGAGGAGAAGGAAATCCCTCCTACCACCTGCGTGAGTGACCGGCTGGGGCTGCACATGAGCAGGGAGGAGAAAGGGTGTAAGGCCACTGGTAGAGGTAAGATGAGGCAGGAACAGAGGGTGAGGGGCACTCAGGTGGGGAAAATATACCCTCTTCCTCTGCACAGCTCAGGAACACTTTTGTCTGGACCATGCTACACAAATCCCACACTACTGACAGATCCCCTGAGATGCTAACACACACACACACACACACACACACACACACACACACACACACAACACACACATACCCATGTTAGCAAGCACACACAGGCACATACCTATATAAACACACACACACATCATACGCACAAACCTAGAAATACACACCCAGCACATTCGCACACCCTACACGTACACATACACACACACATTGCTCACACTCCTTCTTGGTCGAATACGATTGGGCAATGTTTTATTCCCTGAATTTCCCTGTAGATTCCCAGCACACATTAGAGTATCAAAGACTTTGAAAGTTTGGCATTAAAGAGACCTATTTCCTTCTGTTTAGGACCCTCTACTTGTTTCATACCATTTAATTCTTAATTGTGTCCCTTGTGTTGTCATTTGTTTTCAACATAGAAATAGCTTGTATTGTTTTTCTAATTAGGAAAATAATGCATGCCCACTGCAGAAAAAAAATGTTAGGTAATGCATATGAATACAAAAACAAAGTAAAAATCACAGAGGGAAAATTATTGCTAACATTTGTGTGAATATCATTTCAGTGTTGTGTTTTTTTTTCTGTCATAAATATACACACACATCTCTCTTTTACACAAATGTTTAGTAACTTGTTTTTTTTTTTTTTCATTTAACAATATATATTTAAAAATCTCTTAATGATGGCCTGGTGTTCCTCATTATGGATCGTGGCAGATGGCATTTTCCGGAGATGGCGACCATAGTCCTTGCCATCCCATCAGCTCTTGCAGAACGTTGCCACTCCACCATCAATAAGGGGACCCTGTGTCCCCTCCCCTTGAAACTGGGCCAACCTCTGTGACTGCTTCAACCAATAAATGCTACGTGATTCTGAGCTGAGGTTGTAAAAATTCCACCTTGTTCTCTGGGAGGGCTTGCTCTTGGAACCCAGCCACCATGCTCCAAGGGAGCCCAGGCCGCCACGCAGAGGCTCATGGAAAGAGGAACCGAGGGCCCTGGTTCACAGCCCCAGCTGAGCTCCCAGCCAACAGCCAGCACCAGTTGCCAGCTGTGCGGGTGAGCCACCTCCTAGGGAATCATCCGGCGATTGGGCTGTCCCCACTGATGCCACATGGAGCAGAGACTAGCTGCCTTGATGAGCGCAGCCCGAACTGCAGGTTTGTGGGCAAAACAAATGATTGTTGTGGTGTTAAGCCATTAAGTTTTTTTTAAATTCAGTTTTATTGAGATATATTCACATACCATACAATCATCCATGGTATACAATCAGCTGTTCACAGTACCATCATATAGTTGTGCATTCATCACCCCAATCTATTTTTTTTTACTCATTTTATTGAGATATATTCACATACCACGCAGTCATACAAAACAAATCGTACTTTCCATTTTTTACAGTACCATTACATAGTTGTACATTCATCACCTAAATCAATCCCTGACACCTTCATTAGCACACACACAAAAATAACAAGAATAATAATTAGAGTGAAAAAGAGCAATTGAAGTAAAAAAGAACACTGGGTACCTTTGTCTGTTTGTTTCCTTCCCCTATTTTTCTACTCATCCATCCATAAACTAGACAAAGTGGAGTGTGGTCCTTATGGCTTTCCCAATCCCATTGTCACCCCTCATAAGCTACATTTTTATACATCTGTCTTCGAGATTCATGGGTTCTGGGTTGTAGTTTGATAGTTTCAGGTATCCACCACCAGCTACCCCAATTCTTTAGAACCTAAAAAGGGTTGTCTAAAGTGTGCGTAAGAGTGCCCACCAGAGTGACTTCTCGGCTCGTTTTGGAATCTCTCTGCCACTGAAGCTTATTTCATTTCCTTTCACATCCCCCTTTTGGTCAAGAAGATGTTCTCCGTCCCACAATGCCAGGTCTACATTCCTCCCCGGGAGTCATATTCCACGTTGCCAGGGAGATTCACTCCCCTGGGTGTCTGATCCCACGTAGGGGGGAGGGCAGTGATTTCACCTTTCAAGTTGGCTTAGCCAGAGAGAGAGGGCCACATCTGAGCAACAAAGAGGCATTCAGGAGGAGACTCTTAGGCACAAATATAGGGAGGCCTAGCCTCTCCTTTGCAGCAACCGTCTTCCCAAGGGTAAAACTTATGGTAGAGGGCTCAACCCATCAAACCACCAGTCCCCTATGTCTGTGGTCATGTTAGCAACCATGGAGGTGGGGTAGGCGAATACCCCTGCATTCTCCACAGGCTCCTCAAGGGGGCACTACATCATTTTTTTTTCCTTGTTTTTCTTTCTTTCTTTTTTTTTTTTTTAACTTTCCCTTCTTTTTTAAATCAACTGTATGAAAAAAAAAAGTTAAAAAGAAAACAAACATACAATAAAAGAACATTTCAAAGAGACCATAACAAGGGAGTAAGAAAAAGACAACTAACCTAAGATAACCTAAGATAACTGCTTAACTTCCAACATGTTCCTACTTTACCCCAAGAAAGTTACATAATATAGCAACATTTCTGTGAACTTGTTCCTACTATATCCATCAGAAATTAACAGACCATAGTCATTTCTGGGCATCCCCAGAACGTTAAAAAGCTTATCTGTTCTTCTTGGATTATTGTTCCCCCTTCCTTAATTACTCTCTACTGCTAGTTCCCCTACATTCTACATTATAAACCATTTGTTTTACATTTTTTGAAAGTTCACATTAGTGGTAGCATATAATATTTCTCTTTTTGTGCCTGGCTTATTTCACTCAGCATTATGTCTTCAAGGTTCATCCATGTTGTCATATGTTTCACGAGATCGTTCCTTCTTACTGCCGTGTAGTATTCCATCGTGTGTATATACCACATTTTATTTATCCACTCATCTGTTGAAGGACATTTGGGTTGTTTCCATCTCTTGGCAATTGTGAATAATGCTGCTAAATCACCAGGATACACATAAAAGTATGTGTATCCTGGTGACTTGGGATGTAATGTCCTGTATATGTCTGTTCAATCTAATTCATTTATCAGATTGTTTAGGTTTTCAATTTCCTTATTGGTCTTCTGTCTGGTTGATCTATCTATAGGAGAGAGTGATGTGTTGAAGTCTCCCACAATTATTGTGGAAACATCAATTGCTTCCTTTAGTTTTGCCAGTGTTTCTCTCATGTATTTTGTGGCACCTTGATTGGGTGCATAGACATTTACGATTGTTATTTCTTCTTGCTGAATTGCCCCTTTTATTAGTATGTAGTGGCCTTCTTTGTCTCTCAAAACATCCCTGCATTTGAAGTCTATTTTATCTGAGATTAATATTGCTACACCTGCTTTCTTTTGGCTGTAGCTTGCATGAAATATTTTTTTCCATCCTTTCACTTTCAGTTTCTTTGTGTCCCTATGTCTAAGATGAGTCTCTTGTATGCAACATATTGATGGTTCATTTTTTTTGATCCATTCTGCGAATCTGTATCTTTTAATTGGGGAGTTTAATCCATTTACATTCAACGTTATAACCGTGAAGGCATTTCTTGAATCAGCCATCTTATCCTTTGGTTTATGTTTGCCATATTTTTCCCCTCTCTCTATTAATATCCTTTATTGTACCCATACCGAATCTCTTTAGTACTGAACCTTTCTCCAAGTCTCTCTGTCCTGTCTTTGTTTCTCTGTCTGTAGGGCTCCCTTTAGTATCTCCAGTAGGGCAGGTCTCTTGTTAGCAAATTCTCTCAGCATTTGTTTGTCTGTGAAAAATTTAAGCTCTCCCTCAAATTTGAAGGAGAGCTTTGCTGGATAAAGTATTCTTGGCTGGAAATTTTTCTCACTCAGAATTTTAAATATATCGTGCCACTGCCTTCTCGCCTCCATGGTGGCTGTTGAGTAGTCACTACTTAGTCTTATGCTGTTTCCTTTGTATGTGGTGAATTGCTTTTCTCTTGCTGCTTTCAGAACTTGCTCCTTCTCTTCTGTGTTTGACAGTGTGATCAGTATATGTCTTGGAGTGGGTTTATTTGGATTTATTCTATTTGGAGTTCGCTGAACATTTATGATTTGTGTATTTATGTTGTTTAGAAGATTTGGGAAGTTTTCCCCAACAATTTCTTTGAATACTCTTCCTAGACCTTTACCCTTTTCTTCCCCTTCTGGGACACCAATGAGTCTTATATTTGGACGTTTCATATTATCTATCATATCCCTGAGGTCCATTTTGATTTTTTCAATTTTTTTCCCCATTCTTTCTTTTATGCTTTCATTTTCCATTCTGTCATCTTTCAGGTCACTGATTCGTTGTTCAACTTCCTCTAGTCTTGTACTATGAGTGTCCAGAATCTTTTTAATTTGGTCAACAGTTTCTTTAATTTCCTTAAGATCATCCATTTTTTTATTTAGTCTTGCAATGTCTTCTTTATGCTCTTCTAGAGTCTTCTTGATTTCCTTCATATCCCGTACTATGGTCTCATTGTTCATCTTTAGTTCTTTGAGTAGCTGCTCTAGGTGCTGTGTCTCTTCTGGTCTTTTGATTTGGGTGCTTGGGCTTGGGTTATCCATATCGTCTGGTTTTTTCATATGCTTTATAATTTTCTGTTGTTTTTGGCCTCGTGGCATTTGCTGAACTTGATAGGGTTCTTTTAGGGGTTGTAGACCTATTGAAGTCCTTATCTCTAATTTATCAGATCTACAGCTTCGTGGAGTACACTTTCTCTAACTAACCAGCAGGTGGCGTCCACGAGCCACCTGTTCTCCACAAGCCAGTTCTCCCCTGCTTAGCCTTTTTGGTGAGTGGGGGAGTGAGTCTTGTGGGGCCCAATTGGTGTACCAAGCTTGCGTGTGTAGTTGGTGTTGCCTGCCCTGTATGTGGGGCGTGTTTCTGGGCAGTCGGGGAGGGGGGGTGGCCCTAACAATCAAATCTCCCTGGTGATCCTAGAGTTTTAAAGCTGGTGCAATAGTCTAATCCTTCAGTTCAGTCCTGCCACAGTTTGTCTCTGCCACTGACCCACAAGTCCTTGGTATTGGCGTATGGCTCCTGAGACTTGCAAGTGGGCCCCTCTTCCAGGCTGTGCACCCCGGGTCCTCTGTTGAGGGATGACTGTGCTATGTCACAGGTGAGTGCCATCCCCTCAGGGCAGTTCTGGGCTGCTGGGCTGTGTAGGGAGGCTCCCAGTCTGCTCAAATGATGGCTGAATGGGGCTTTGTTAATTCACACTGCTCCACCTTCCCAGCTCTGGGACAATCAGCTGAGGTTGCAGGGAAGGCTAATGTCCACGCCCAGTTTTGTGGTGTGTGCCTGTTATTTGAAGCCCTTCCGTCACACTGGGTTGTCTGGGGCAGCTCTGGGCTATGGGGCTGGCGATGGGCAGGAGTGTTTCCTGTCCACCAGGATGGTGGCTGTGAGCGGACACCCCCGTTTTCTTGGGAAGTTGTGGTGTTTAGTGAATTTTCTCAGCCACTGAATTATTGCCTTTTGTCTCAGAGCTCTCTTAGTTCTGCTCTTGACTTGACGTGCCCAAATTGAAAGTCTTTGAAGCTTTCTGTATTGGGCTTCTTAGAGTAATTGTTTTAGAAAAAGAAAAAAGGATTAAAAAAAAAAAAAAAAAAAAAAAAAAAGGGTCCTCCTCAGAGATCTAATGGGTTATTGAAATGCTAAGAGACAAAGCAACCAGGGCCATTAAGGAAAGGTCCACAGGGCAGAGAGATCGGCTTTTCTTTGGGATTTGCATATGCGCCTTAGGGCCTGAGCTCCGCCCTTCCCCTTTCTGTGTTCACCAGAACTCTAAAAATCCTCTGCTTTTATTTTGGAGTTTTTCGTGTTGTTTTTTTTTTTCTATGCCTGTCTCCTCTCTGCTGGGCTGGCTGCTCACAGATTCTCTGGTGTCTGGTCTCTGTCTATCTATGGTTGGAGTCTGGATCAGTAGAATGAGTTTCCGATAAGAGCAGCCACTGCAGTTCTCCCTTCTCCTTCCCGGAGCTGACAGCCCCTCCTCCCACGGGACTGAGCCTGGCAGGGAGGGGCACGGGTCCCCTGGCCGCAAAAACTTACAGATTTCGCCGATCTCAGCAGTTCGACATTTTCATGAGTGTTGTATGAAGTATGCCCAAAGACAGATTGCTCTGTGGTGTCCAGTCCATGCAGTTCCTGGCTTTCTACCTACTTTCCTGGAGGAGTAACTAAAACATACAGCTCACCAGTCTTCCATCTTGCCCCGCCTCCCCCAATCTATTTTTGAACATTTTCCTTATACCAGAAAGAACCAGAATAAGAATAAAAAATAAAAATAAAAAAGAACACCCAAATCATCCCCCCCATCCCACCCTATTTTTCATTTAGTTTTTGTCTCCATTTTTCTACTCATTCATCCATACACTAGATAAAGGGAGTGGGATCCACAAGGTTTTCACAATCACACTGTCACCCCTTGTAAGCTACATTGTTATACAGTTGTCTTCAAGTGTCAAGGCTACTGGGTTGGAGTTTGGTAGTTTCAGGTATTTACTTCCAGCTATTCCAATACATTAAAATCTAAGAGGTGTTATCTATATAGTGCATAATGTCCACCAGAGTGACCTCTCGACTCCATTTGAAATCTCTCAGCCACTGAAACTTTATTTCGTTTCATTTCGCATCCCCCTTTTGGTCACGAAGATGTTCTCAATCCCACGATGCCAGGTACAGATTCATCCCCGGGAGTCATATCCTGCGTTGCCAGGGAGATTTACACCCCTGGGAGTCAGGTCCCACATGGGGGGAGGGCAGTGAGATCACCTGCCGAGGTAAGCCATTAAGTTTTGGGGGTGGTTTGTTACACAGCAATAGATAACAGGAACATGGGTGTGCCCTGCTTTATGTTACCATCACACTATTTATGAATATTTAGTTTTTCTCCAGTCATCTTGCATTGATGTTTAACTTTCTTCTTCAGTTTGTCCTGTCTACTGGATTTCAGCCTGAAGCCCAGTCTTACCTGTCTGAGGAGCCCAGCAGAGGGCTGGGTGCAGAGTAGGAGCTCAGTATGTGCTTGTTGGGGGAGTTGGTGAGGAGTGGAAGGGGATCTGGGAGGGATCCTGCCTTCCCACCCTTCTGCTCGTGAGACATACATCTGCCTGCCTACAGAAAGGGCACCTCTCTTACTGCACATGTCACTGGCTCCCGTGGGTCCCAGGAAGGGCAGACAAACAGAACTGGAAGGACAGTGGTAACTCAGGAGACAATGGAGGCCATGAGTGGAGGTGTCTCACCCAGTTCTGTATTTCTCCTGGGAGAGCAGAGGCAAACCTTTGAGCCTGAGATTTCTGGAGCTTGGTTTCCTGTGTGAGCTGGAGACTGGGGTGTACAGAGCTAGCTTGGTGGTTTGGGGTGAGGATTCAGCTGTTCACGGCCTGTTAGGGAGGGGGTACCGTGGCTTCTCCTCCAAGAGGCCCAGATCCACCCCACCCCCACCCCCCACCCCCTACACACATCTCAGCCTCCTTAGCTGCCATAGGAGGCTGGGGCACTCTGAGCTGGCCCAGGGGGCGGGTAACATCTCCAGCCATCTGGGTCTCCTTGTGGCCAGGCAGAAGGCCCTGATCTGCCCATCTGCCTGGCCCTGGGCTGCCAAAGTGGGAGCAAGGTCAGGAATGAGTGGTGGAAGACACTGGCATCAGAGAGAGGCAGATGGTGAGCAGCCGGGAGAGAGGGGACTGCAGGATCCTGAAAACACAGCCACTCCCTGGCAGTTCACTTGCTTCCAGAATTTTATTAGTTGGAGGGATCTCCCTGCCCCTTCAGAACCAGGCCCCACCCCTGGACTCAGAGTGCTTCTCCTTCCCAGTTCAGGGCTCACCCTTATTCCCACCCAGAATGAGGATCATCCAAGACCAGTTGGGGAAATCCAGGAGCTTTCTTCATTATAATCCCTGAAGCCACTTCTGGAAACTTCTAACAGTGGCGTTGGGAGGGACTTCAAGACTATGGAATCCAGGGTTTTTGCCTACTTGAATGTGTATGTGAATTACCTGGGATCTTGTTAAAATGCAGAATCTGATTCAGCAATTCTGAAGTGGGGCCTGGGACTCTGCATTTTAAACTAGCACCCAGTGATACTACTGGTCAGGGAATCATATTTTGAGGAGCAAGCATCTGATCACTGCTTCGTGCTTCAGGTGCCAAGGGAGACAAATGGACTGGCTCGCGATCACACAGAGGATTAGACCAAGGGCCCTGCTCTGCACAGCCCCAGCGGGCACCACACCACACAGCTGCCCAAAACCAAGGAAGAAATGCTGGGAGCCACTGCTGGGTGGCTGAGCTGAGGACACAGGCAACACTTGCGGTGGACATGGGGCAGACCCGATGGCAGGGGATTGCTGGGCTGGGGAGCCCCTTTCCACCCCCAAACAGGAGAGGCAGGTCTCTGCATGCAGGACCCCCTGTCTGGTGCACCTGGGGGTGAAATAACCTAGAGATGGCCTCCCAACCCCCAGGTCTCTGCCCCATCCTGGGCTCGGCCCATCTGCTACAGGCAGGAGGGAGGCCCTCAAATGCACAAATGCCCTCAGTTAAAATCACTTTGCGCCCCCCACTATTGACAAGGATCAGTCTCCCCACCATTCACCTTGGCTCAGCTACCCCATCAGAAAAAAAATGGAGAATGCTGGGGAGCCCCTGCCCTCGGGGAGCTCCCAATGTAGGGGGAGGGGATGCACTGTGTGATGGTTAGGTTCATGTGTCAACTTGGTCAGGTGATGGGACCCAGCTGTCTGGTCAAGCAAGCACTGGCCTAACCATTGCTGCAAGGACGTTTGTGGCTGGTTAATAAACCAACAGGCTGGTTTATTAAATCATCAGTCAATTGGCTGCAGCTGTGACTGATGACATTAATGAAGGGAGTGTCTTCCACAATGAGAGAATGCAGTTGGCTGGATTTAATGCAATCAATCAGTTGAAGATTTTTAAGCGAGACAGATAGAGGACCTTCACTTCTTCTTCGGCTGCCCAGCGAAGCATTTCCTGAGGAGTTCGTCGATGTTGCTGGTTCGTTTCCTGAGGAGTTCATTGGACATCTTCATTGGAGTTGCTAGTTTGCTGCCTGCCCTACGGAATTTGGACTCGTGCGTACCCATAGTCGTGTGAAACACTTTAATAAATCTTATATTCATAAATATCTCTCATGGATTCTGTTTCCCTAGAAAACCCTAACTCATACACACTGCCTCTGCCCTCAGGAAGTCACCGGTCCCAGGGAGTCACCTGTCTGACGAAGGAGGCCCGGCTCCTCCTCTTAGGCCTCTCCTAGGCTGAGGGAAGCTCCCCGTTTAGCCGACTGTCAGTTCTGCACGAGGTGGGGAATGAAGACGCTAGGATATGAAGGGCCTCTGATTCCAGACCTAGAGTCTACAGAGATTACCGGGGGATGTGTGAAACCATTGCTCCCTGCTTTTGCTGGGCATGGATGGAAATGTCTGGAGAAACTGGAGCCAGACTTCAGGAAGGACTTCCTACCCATGAGAAATGAAGGCATAGGACAGGTGGGGTTTGGTACAGGGAGGATCTGCCCATGTGGTGGCATTTCTCTCCCTGGTTGGATGGGCACTTAGCTCTTGAGGCTCAGGGGCTGCCCAGCTTCGATGCAAGGTGGGCCAGACACCTTTCAAAAGCACCTTTAATCTGAAGAAGCTCTGTCTTTGCAAATGAACAGACAGGACCTAGAAAGAACTTCTGCCCCCTTGGCACTGCCACCTGCCCTCATCCACAGCACCCTAATTGAGAAGCCCCCTCCCCATTTCTTTGACCCACAGCAGCACAATGGCCAAACTCTGGGCTGCCCCTAGGAGGCCTGTGTTCAAGTCTCAGCACTGCTTCTGCAAGTCAGTGAAGCTCTGAGTCTCAGGCACTTCATCTATCATCTGGAGAAGAGAGTCCATTACCTGAGATTGTTGTGGGATTAAATGCAGTACTGTCAGGGAAAGCAGCATGCAGGTGGTAAATCATTCCATAAGCACGATGGGCTATTACCACAGTTTAATAGTTATCATGCACTTCACTGTGGTGCGGCATCGGGAGTCCCCCGTCAGCTGCCCGCCCTCTGGGGTCACTGAGTCTGAGGCCATGGCCCATCTCCAGGAAGCCAGTTAGGACCCACTGGGCCCCGTACCCACAGAATACAGGCAGCCTCACCGGGTGGATGGTGGGGCCTATGGGAGCCTATCATCCCCTCCCCCTAGGCCCCAGGAGCTGGCAGCCCAGAACACTGAGCATTAGCTAGTCATTGTTCCTCTTTCTAAAAAAAAATACAACCCTATTAAAATAACAGCGTGATTTAGTTAATTCTTCTCCATAGTAAGTGGGTAACTGTAGGAACACAATTCATCCAGCTCCCTGCTGTCTGAGTTTCCTAAAATCCAGCTTTGCACTTGTCACTGTCTCCCCTCCTCCAAGAGCTTTCAGTGGCTCCCTAGAGGTCAAGGATAAAGCCCAAAGCCCCAGGCCTGAGATTTCAGGACTTCTATCATCTGGGTCCTTCCTGCATCCCTGCCTCTCCTCCTTGACGGCCTCTACACTCCGGACAAACTAGTCTGTCTATTCCCTGTCCTCTTCTCTGCCTTTTCCAACTAAGCTCCTTTAAGACCCTGATCAAACCCAACTACTTCCTCCATGAAACCTCCTTTGATTGCCTCAGCCCAGGGTTCCTCAAAGTGGACTTCATGCTGTTGGCATCAGAATCACATGAAATGTATCGGGAGGGGAGTGTTGACATGCTGATCCATGGGTCCTGCCCCAGACCTATTGGATCAGACTCCCTGAAGTGGGTCTGGGAATTTGCTTATTTGACATCCCCACCCCTACATTATCATGCTCCACTGCTCCACTGACCCAGCCCTTGGAAACCAATCATTCTGCTCTGGACCCCTGTGGTACTCCAGTCTAGTCCTCTCCTCTGGATCCATCGCATATCAGGAGCCACAGGATGGAACGATATGTCAAAGGGCTCTCCCCCTTGAAAACACCCAGATCCTTAGGAAACCATATTTAATAGCTTGTGGGGCTCCGGAGAAGTCAGGAAATCCTTCAAGATGGCCCTGAGAGAAAATGCTGATATCAGTTCTACAGTAGGCATAACTATAGGGAAAGGAGGGAACTGACCCGAGACTTCTGCCTTAAGCCGAGGACCCAGTGTCCCCTGGCTCCCAGCAAAAGCTACTGCAAATGCTGTCTGGAGGAAAACATTGCAATTTAGTCCTGCAGGATTATCACAGCTTAGGACTCCCACTATTGAAGTTCATCAAACACACTTAAAAAACAATTGAGGCACCATGAGTGAGAGCCAGCAGAGACCATGAACAGCAGATTGGAATTCCCAAGGATTTCAGAGACTAGGATTATCAGACCCTGATTAGAAAATAATTGTGCATAGACTATTTAAAGAAATAAAAGATAGAATGGCAAAGACAATCAAGTAACAAAAGACTCTCAAAAGGACAAGGCATATTTTAAGGACCAAATAGACCTTACAGCAAACACAAGTTCAATGGATGCGTCAAACAGAAGAGTAGACATATCTTAAGGAAGAATTAGTGATCTGGGAACAAGAGTAGAAGACCCCACTTTAATTTCAGTCCAGCAAGTCAAGGAAATGAAATATGAAAGAGGGGTTAAGAGATGTGGAAGACTAATTGGTATCTCAGAAGAGAGAGAATGGAGAAGAAATATTTGAAAAGGTAATTGCTGGAAAATTTTCAGTTTTGATTAAAAATATAGATTCATAGAGACTGGAAGTACTGAAAACAGGATACTAAAAAAAAGGTTTATCTGCAACTGGTGAGGCTGCCTGAATTTTGTGGGTACAGGGCCCAGAGGGTCCTAACTGACTTCTTGAAGATGGGTCTTAGCTGTTTAAGAGGAGCTCATCTTGCAGAACATCAAACACAGAGAAAATCCTAAAAGAAGCCAGAGATTCCCCCTTATAAAGTCAGTTCCCTGTGTCTGAACATGTTGAGCAAGAATGAAACCCCTTCAGCTCCAAGCCACTGTCTTCTGTGTGCCCTCAGGTAGGTTATTAAACCTCGGAGCCTCAAGAGTTTTCATTGGTAAAAGGGTTAAGGGGCATGTTGCAATATGGAGGGAAACGGCCTTGGCTCAGGAATCAGGCTGCCCTGGGATAAATTCTGGCTCTGCTATTTACTAGCTGTGGTCATTTTTGTTTTCCTGATGCCAATACTCATGTATAGGTAATCAACTTGAAGAATAAAGAGCAAGATAGCAAAACACCCATGTAAAGATACCAATTTTTGAAAGATTTACATAAGTACCCACTCTGAGTTCAGACATTCCTCATAGATTCTCCCATGAAGCCTTTGCAACATCCCTGTAAATTGGTCATAATTTGTGGAGGGGGATCCCAGGCACCAAGACATGGAAAAGCTCACCCCTTCAGTTCATGATGCACTTTCTTTGGTCTGGGCAAGGCCCCCTTTATTGTAAACTTTTTTCCTCCCTTCATCCCTGACCCCATTCTCATTCTTTCCCTGAAAGAATACACTTGATGTATGTCCTTGAATATGTATGTCTATCCTTGTTAAATATGTAGTGTTGTTTTGAGTGAGAATGTGTTTCTAATTTCCATAAATGATATTATGCCTAATTCTGTTTCTTTTTTCTTCCCCCCGCTCAACACTATGTGTTTCATATCTATGGCTGGCTCCGTCTGTGCAGCTAGTGCATTGCTTTTCATTGCTGCTGGCCATACCTGGTGGGGCCGTATCCCGACTTCACAGGGGAGACAACAGGTTCAGAGAGCCAGATGAACTTGACCAAGTTCACAGACCCAGTAAGAGGCTGGCCTTGTCAGAGCCTTCACAGGAGGCCTTGCGCCTTCGCAGATTCAGACTTTCATTGTCTCCTCTCACTGCGTCTGTGACCTGCCTGCTGCCTGCTCCCTGCCAGGTGAAGGCCCTCCCCACCCCACTCCACCCCCACCTCCTTTGGACTCTAAAGTGCCCCCCTCACCAGGTGCCTGGGTTCTTAAAGGCCCCATCCCCCTTCTCCTTCTAAACTTCCGTAGAATTCTTTTACAGTATTTAATTTAACATATTTAATTAGGTAATATAATTTAATTTATTTAAATGATAATACAATTTCATGTTTCAATATTCAGAAGATAGAAAAGGGTATGCAGTGAAAAATCTCCCTGTCGATCCCGAGCCACCCAGTTCCCAAGCCTGGAAACAACCACTGCTATGAATTCTATCAGAGATATTTTATCCGTACACAAAACAAGTTTACATGCCATTCTCCTCCACTTTAATATAAATGCCAGCATACTCTTTACACTGTTCTACACCTTCCTTGGGTCACTTAAGATTATCTTGGGGATGATCCCACATCAGTACTCTAATAGCTTCTGCGTTCTTTATACTACATAGTATTCCACTGTGGATGTATCACAGTTTATTCAACCAGGTCCCTATTGATGGACATTAGGTTGGCCAATCTTTTGCTACAAAAATTGCTGCACTGAACACCCTCGTGCTTATGTCATTTCTCATGTATGCAGGGGAAGTGGGTGTTACCATGCCCTGCTCAGGCCGTCTTGAGGACCAGGCACTCAATCCCTTGCTGCTGGGAGTGTTGGCTGCTGACAGGTCAGCTCGAACCTCTCCAGGGACTGCCCCCCACTGACTCTTATCCAGGACCTCACCCCTTCCTGAGGCATAGACCTCCACTAACTGGTCCACATGGACCCCCCTGCCTCTGCAGGAGTGTCCCAGCCCAGAGATCTCCATGGGATCCTCAGAGGCCTCTGCTGCAACTTCTCCCTCTGCCCATCCTGCCTCCCTCACTCCCCGAAAGGTGTTGTTCCCAAGAACATTCTCCAATAAGCCCCCTGCATGCAAATCTCTGCCTCAGACTCTGTTTCCAGGGAATCCAATCTAAAACAGAAAGTCTATTTGTAGGATGAATTCCTAGTTAGGAAATTGAAGAACCAATGGGTTATATGTGCTTTTAATTTGGGTAAATTTCAACGTACTTTCAAAGGACAGAACAAAAGGATATGTACACAGCAGGCATCCAATAACTGTGCCCAGTGAGTCCTTTCCATGTGACTGGCACATTCCGGGTTAGAAGGACCCTTGGGCAGATTGTCACATATGATTTTCCAGGGTCCCTGTGTGGCAGGCAGGGAGGCTCCTAACTGGCAGCTGGGGAGGCTGGGCCCAAAGGGCTTTTGCTTGCCCAAGTGCACAGCTGGCGTGACAGAGGCAGGGCCATCTTGGTTTGCACCCAGGAGTGGAGGCTGGGCCCACTGGGTGCTGTTTGCCTCATCTGGGGAGAAGGGCAGGGGACGGCAGGAAAAATGTGCTTAATAGAGGGTACAGCTGGGGGGTTCCAAACCTTGCTACCCCGCACCACTGTGGAGAGGGTACTAAGAATTGTCTCCTTTCAGTGCTCCTGGGACCTCCAAGGTTTTCCAGGGCCTTCCCTTGATGAGTTGAAGTAGGAAGTTGCCAAAGGAAATGAGCCCCAGATTGAGGTTGGCGTTTGGGGTGGGAAACTCCCCTTCCCCACAAAGGGATTCTTTCTCAGCCCCTCCTGGGGCAAGGATCTAAGCTCAGAAATAGAGAGGGGGAGGAAAGACAACAGAAAACATTTCCCTTCATTGTGTGTGGACTTTGTCCCTTCTGCATTTCCAAGCTTTCTCCCCTGGCCGCACTTGTGAAGGGCAACCCATCTCACAGCTGTGCAAATGGGCAGTCTGAGAAGTTAAGTGACTTCTTCAAGGTCCCCCAACAAATCAACCTCAGAGACTTGGCTCATCCCGGATCCCCTGGCACCCCAGCTTGAACCCAGTTCCCACCCTCTGAGTCGGGATGGAGGTGGGCACAGGGGCTGGGCAGGGTGGTTGGGGGAGCAGGTTGGGGGTCTCTCCTTCCCACTCCTGCCACTCCCAGAAGGTCAAGCTCCAGTGTCCCAGCTCACTGCTACTCAGAAAACACCCTCCTTCTCAATACTGCCTGTCACCCCAAACCTGGGCTGACCACTGCTCTCTGCTACAGCCAATCATATCTTCACCCCAGACCATTGCCCAAGGCTTTTCCAATTCTGTGGCATGTAGCTGGGAGTGGGGGAAGGGAAGAGGTCACAGGACCTCCTAACCAGGGCCTTGTCCGTCTCCGGTGCCCCCCAGACCCTCCTCTTCTCACCTGACCCATGTGTGTTTCCCAGGCTGCGGCCTCCTTGGCTGTCATAACAACATTTCATTTGCAGCCCCCAAATCGACAGAATTCTCATCTCAGCCTGCTAAATGCCTGTCTAATTTTCCACTCTATTGACAGATTCCATTTTACTTAACTGGCCCCTATTGTGTAGCAATTGGATGGTTCATCATCCCTTCCTAAACTAGGAGGAGGTGCCAGTGCTCTGGGGCTGTGGTGGTTTTGCATCTGAAGGAACCAGTTGGGAAGAGGTTTGGGGTTAGGCCTGGGCCAGGCTGAGGTTCAGCAGGCCCCACCCTGGTCCTGCCCTCCATCTCTGTGCTGGCTTTGCCTCCCCCTTCCGCGAAACACAGGCCAGGGCCCCCACACAGCCTCCACCCACACCATCCCATCCTGCTCTGAGCCCCACTCTCTCAGTTTCTCTGTATCTTTCGTCTTGCAATCCCTCTCTGAGCCAGAATCCGAAAACCCTTTCAGCAATACTCATTGAGCACCCACCAGGTGCCCAGCCCTCCAGGGCTGGGGATTCAGCCATGAACCAAAGAGACAACGTCCCTGCTCACAGCTGACATGCCATAGCAGGCAGACAGACGATAAACCAAATAGAGTAGTGTCACCTCAGGTGGCGATAAGCACCATGATAACACAGTGTGGGTGTGTGTGTGTGTGTGTGTGTGTGTGTGTGTGTGTGTGTGATATTTGAGGAGAGACCTGAACACACAGAAGGAGCAGGCCATGTGGACATGTAGGGGGAGAACTCTCCAGGCCAGGAGAACAGCCAGTGCAAAGGACCTGAGGCAGGAGAGGCCTGGCACGGTCCAGACCCAGCACGGAGGCCAGAGGCCACAGGAGCTGCAGGGGGTAGGCAGCTGGAGCTTCCTCACGGCCCTGGCCTTTACTCAGGGGAGGATGAGGGGTTTTGCACAGACACAGGCAGCAACATGGGGCACAGACAGGAACCAAGTTGTCCTAAAAGTTCCTGCTGTCTGCTGCATGGAGAATAGACTAGAGGGGGTACAAAGGCAGTGGCAGATGCAACAACCCAGATGAGAAGTGACTGCAGTCTGACGAAGGCGATGACAATGGAGCAAGGTGTACACACACACATACATACACACACACACTCACACACAATTAATTCTGGATCTGTTTTGAATTTATGACGGACAGCAGCGACCAGGTTTAGAAAGAACCTCAGAAACCATCTTCCAACCGCCTTTTCTAGATGACAAAACAGAGCCCCGGAGAGGGGAAGTGGCCCATGTGGGACCCCACCCATAGTTGGGAACCTGACGCTGGGATCCGGGCTCATGACCTCTGCTCTTGCCCCGAGTCCCTCTCCTCCCCTGGCTCCCCCGTGGTGTGTCTCTCCCCCTCTTTGCCTCTCTCAGTCCCCAGCCTTTGTCTCGCTATCTCTGCAGATGCCTTGGCATTTATTTCTCCTCCTGTCAGGCCCAATTTGGAACATTAATTAGTGATGAATTAGCAACATAAATCCCGGCACTTGCCATCGCCTGGTGCCCACGGGCTCTTAGAAGGGACCTTGCAAATACGATCTTAATACCTCTCGCCTCCTCTCCTAGGGCAATTACTTCTCACATCATTTGTCTGTGGAGGCTGTGGCCACCCCCTCATCCTCCCAGCCCGGCTGACGACAACAAGTTCATCTTTGTCAATTAATTATTGAACGGTTTATTTCGCACTGGGAGGTGATAAGAGAAGGGAAAGCGGCATGTTGTGAAATCATCACTGTAATTATACAGACGCAGCCCCATCACCGGCATCACAAAGCTGCAGGTACCAGTGGGGGCGGGGAAGGAACAGAGACCAGTGGTGGGCAGGTGGCCTGGCTGTGTGACCTCAGGACAGCCCAGGGCCTCTTTGGATCTTGGTCAACGGACCAAATTGAGCTTTCCAAATGGGGAACTAAGCAGGGTCCTAATTACTCGCTTCCTCACCTGGGGTTATCAGCATGCGTGAAGCCTTATAGTCCTTCCCACCTGAGCTCGGGAGCCCTGCAACATGCACAAAATATGGTTGCATAGCAGAGAGTCTGCTACTCTAGGAAAATGTCCTTACAATGGCCCACAAAGCCCATGGCACCTGTCCCACCCCCTCCACCCAGGTACCTCTCACCTCACTGCTCTCCTCTTTGCTCGCTCCACTCCAGCCACACTGGCATCCTTCCTATTCCTTGCCCAGGCCAGGCACATGCCTGCCTCAGGGCCTTTGCACATGCTGTGTCTTCTGCTTGGAGGGCTCTTTCCTCAGAAATCTGCCTGGCCCACTCTGTTGCCCCCTGCAGGTCATTATTAAATGTCCACCTTCTCAGTGAGGCTTTCCCTGAGCATCTTGTTTAAAACTGGCTCCTCCTCAATGCAAACACTCTTTCTCTCTTTTCCTGCTCTGTTTTTCTCCAGAGCACTTTATCACATTTGACAGATAATGTATTTCACTTATTTGCTCATTCTCTTGCTCTCTGTTTCTCCAAAGTATAAGCTCCACAAAGTCTGGGGTTTTGTCCGTTCTTGCCCCCAGCTGTGTCTCCAGTACCGAGAATGGTGTTTGGTGCATAATAAGCACCAAGTTGGTAGGTGTCAAATGGATGGATGGGTGTGTGGGTGGATGGACAGATGGACAGATGGGTGGGTGGGTGGATGGATATTTGTGTGGCTTGGGACCTGGAAGCAGGAAGGGCTGGGGTGAGTTCCTTCTCCAGGAACAAGCTGGCAAGGGCTGCTGCAGCACTAGAAATTTAGGGAGCTTCTTGGCAGAGATGGGGGGCCCTGGCCAGGGAGGAAAACTGATGGAGAAGCCATTTTTAAAGCTAGTGTTCCAGTTGATTTCTTGTCTCTGCCTGCCTGGAGGCTGGCGTGTTGGATGCTGCCCCTCCATCGGTCACAGGCAGATCAGTCCCCGCCCCCCTCCTGACTCTCCCCAGGGAGGGGGCAGGAACATGAGAAGTTGCGGACACTTTGATTAACTCCCCAGCAAGAGTCCCCACGCCTGTGTCTCCTCTCCCTGAGGCTGCAGTGGGGGGCAGTGAGCTGAGGACTGGGGGTGGGGGGGTGGAGGGGGAGCTGCCTGTGCCTGTGTTGGGGGGGGGTCGCTGAGGAGCCAAGCAGGACAAGGGAAAGGGGTTCCCCCACTACCGTGAGGAGGAGGAGGGGGAATAGGTGGAGGGATAAGGGGAGGGGGTTACTGACATGGTGGTGGGAGGCAGCGTGGCAGGGGGGGAAGCCGGCCTATCTCTGGGGGACAAGGAGATGCAGAAAGAGAAAGCGTTTGAGGGGGCTTGGGGAACTGATGGGGGTGGGATGTGGCCCCATGGGGCCACCAGCTCTTCTGTTCAGGACCTTCTCCCCCTGAAGCGCCACGCCTCTCTGCTGAGCTGCACTGCCCTTCCCACAGAAACAAAGATGGTGATTTTTTAGAGCCAGTGTTTCCCCCAAATCTCTGGAGATGCTGAAGCTGCCGTTTCCATGGAAACCTTCCCCCGCCAATCTCGGGAAGGAGGAGCTGGGCAGCCGCCCCCGCCCCCTCCACCCCCACACCACCCCTGCTCCAGCCTGCAGGAGGGCCCCAAGTTGAAAATAATCCCCCTCCCCCAGATTTTCCCAGCAGGGGCTCTGCTTCGCCAAAGGGACAGGCAGCTGGTTTTGTCTCTGGTGCTTGGGCCTGGATGTGGGGACACTTAAGACCCAGGCAAGAGGGAGATGAGGGTGTTGAGAGGAAGGGTCTGGGACAAGCTCTGTCTTCATCACCAGGAAGAGCCAAGGGGCAGGGTCTCTCCTTTCCAAGAAATCCCCAAATATCCCTGTTTCCCTCTGCCCTGTACAGCCCTGAGGAGTCCCCTTCCCCAGTCCCCAGCCCTACTTGAGCTCATCAGGATGCAAACTGTAAAAAGAATCAAACTCTGTCCAACTCAAACACGAAAGGAATTTACTGGGAGGACACATCAGGTAGCTCCTTGGGAATGGATGGGAATGTTGGAGAAGAAGGCTCGGAAAAGTGGCAGGAAGCAAAAAGGCTGGTTGCAGGGGAGGCAGCCAAAGTTGTGCTCAGAGACAGCCCGACCGGGGCAGGGGGGACACGGGCACCTCTGAGCACCGGCCACCTGTGGACACCTGCGCACTTGTCCATGTCACTCCCTCCAGGTCAGGATCCTGGGCAAGGGCATAGTAAGAAGGAGGAAGCTCTTTTGGGAGGTGAACTGTACTGTATTCTGAATGTGGTGGTGATTACATGAATCCATACATGGGTTAAAATTAATAAAACTGTACATCAAAAAAATTAAGTCAATTTTACTGCATGCTAACTTAAAAAAAAAATAGAATAAAATCCTGGGAGAAAAAAGCCTATGGGCCCAGGTGGCTGTGTGCCCACACCCAGCTTCCAAGGTGAGGGAGGGAGAATTCTCTGACCCCTTTGGCTTCCAGAAGGTGGGGGCTGCCCCTAGCCGGATTCATACACTGGGAGATTCCTCTAAAGGGCAGGGAGCTTGGGTCCTGGGTGGCCAGCAGATGGACAGACACCCACTTCCCCAGAGGAGCCTTGGGAACTTGAGAGCAGCTTCAGAGGACCTGCCTTCCCACGCAGAGGGTCTGCACACCAGCCGCTCCTGAAGGAGGACAGGGAGCAGGACACACGGGACACGGGACCCCAGTCCCTCATTCAAGCCCACACAGACTGCACTTGGTGACCAGAGCAAGCACAACACTCAGGTTCAAACATGTGCTTGTAAATCCCCCTAAATGATCAGTCTGATCATCAGAAGACACGTGCTCTCGTCTGGACTTTGGCCCTAACTTCTGAACGATCCTAAATAAGTCCTTCTCCCCTCTGGGCTAAGTTGTCCTCTCTGTAGAAAGGGAACTTCTCAGCGGTGCCTCCCAGCTCTGGTAGACTGAGCAAGAAGGCCCTGGAATGACTGGAACTGGCCGTTAGGGGGTCTGGGTTTCTCATGTGACCCAGGCAAGCTCCCACCACTCCCCTGGACTACAGTCACAGGGAGAACCCCCTGAGATCCCACCTGACAAGGAGCACCCCTATGCCAAAGGAGGAGGCTCTGCTGAAAGGGAGGACTCCCCTACCCCCACCCCAGCCAACAGCAATGCAGCCCTGGGCAGTGGCTTTCCTATTAGCCAGGCTTTGGTGGGTCTCTGGAAATCTGGGGGCAGAGGGTTTCCCTGAGACCCAGCCCTCAAGGAGAGTGGAGGGTAGTGGAATGCCCTTAATAAGGAGGTTAGGGCAGCCTGGCAGTGGGTTCAAATCCCCCAGTGCTCTGCAATGCCAGGAATCGGGGAGGGGAAGATCCCACACCCCATCCCTTGACAGTGCCCCCTGGGCCACACTGCCCCTCATCAACCATACCTGCTTGCTTGTCTGGGGTGGGAGAGCTTACTGATTTCCTGATGGCTGTGGACAATGCCCCCCTCAGGAAAATGCAAGCTCATGCATGGAGCAGCGGGGAGGGGGAGGTTCTCAGACCTGGATGCCCAGGACTGTGCATCCGAGCTTCTCCCCGTGCGGCCCCAAGATTAAGCCTGTCCCTCATGGAGCACCTCTTCCCAGCCCTCGTGCTGTCTGAGGGACCTGCTTTCTGTGCATGTACCTTATGGGTGCAAGGACCTTAGAGGGGGTAAGACGGCTCACACCCCAACAGCTACGAGTGGAAGTGTCTGAAGAGGTTGGAGGCCTAGGAAAGAGCTCCTCAGAGCAGTGACCCACACAGTCCAAGGGGCTGGACCAGATGACTCCAGCCAGATAGTTCAGCATCCTCGCCTCGCTCCGGGCCCTGCTCTCCACCTGCTTCCCTGCCCCAGCCTGGAGCCCTGCCTCCTGGCCTGACCCCGGAGAGGGAGCTGGAGAGGGAGGACTGTCCTATACAGCAGGATATGGGCAGGGGAATTGGGGGAAATGGCCATGGGGCAATACAGGGCCTCCCTTGAGCACATTCACCAAAAAAGCTAAGGCTGTCCCACAGTTGAAAGGTAACATGTTGATTTGGCATGTTGCTAAGATTGTATGAGAAAGCTGTTTGCAAACAAGACCGAGAGACACAAAGAGTAGACTTCAAAGGGGGCACCTTTCTCTGGTCTGCTCCCCCAGCAGCCACAGGCCAAATCTGCCACTCACCCTGGTCCGGGGCTGGCTACCTGGCCCTACCAGCTTGGGGCTCCTTGGGCCTGGGTGTGGAGAAGGGGAGGCTAAGCCGGGGTGCAGGAGCATGGAGAATGACAAAGGGTAGAAACGCCACCAGGGGCCATCATTTACTGAGGCCTTTTGTGCAAATAAAGGTAAGAGGCAAACCCCAGTTTCTGGGATGCTCCCTCTGCTTGTGGGGAGGTACATGGATAAGCGATCACAGTCCAACAAATGCAGTTAGGGAGGGCAAGCCCTGGGTGTGGGTGCCTCCAGGAGGGCAGCCTCATCCATCCAGGGAGAGAGGGAGACCCAGGAGTAAGCTGGGATGATGCCAGGCAGGGATAGGTGGGAAGGGGGAGCAAGCAGCCCCTGGGAGACTCAGGGGTCCCTCGCGGGTAGACCTGTGCAACGCTAAGTGGCCTGTATTGTCACGGCTCCTTACGCAGTGCTCCCACCCACTCTGGATTGTTGGATGCTTGATGCAAAGTTATGATGCTGGAAATGCAATCTGGCTGTGCTGTTCAGTCTGGTGGCCAGAAGCCACAGATGACTACCAAGCACTGGAAATGGAGCTAGTGCACCTGGGCCGCTGAGTTTTACATTTTATTTAATTTTAATTAATATAAATGTAAATATTTTGCTGTCCAGTACAGCAGCCAGGAGCCACACGGCCTCCTGCTTGCTGTATCGTACGGCGTGGTATTGGAACACTGGGGATTCAGTGGTGATGTTACATCACAGCTGGGGAGACAGACATCAGAGACCTATGTGAGATAGTATCATGTTGGGATAAACGCTATGGAGAAAAATAGAGTTGTAGAGGGATGTAGAGGAAGTGCTGTCCCAGGAAGGGTGGGGACCTGGGCAGAGGCTGGAGTAAAAGGAGGGAGAGAGCTGGTGTTGGGGAGAAGAGTGTTCCAGGCAGGAGGAACCACAACTGCCAAGGTGTTGAAAGAGGCCCGAGTGGCGGGAACTCTGGGAGTAAGGAGCGGGGAGGACATGCGGTCAGAGCTGACCCAGAGGGGCCAGAGCAAGGTGGGCCTTGCAGGCCATGGAAAGCGGTGTTGGCTTTTATGCCATGGAGTCTCTGCTATGGCCACAGCTGCTCTGACCAGGGATTAGCAGCCCCCAGCCCTCCCTGGTAAGCCCAGCTGTCCACTGGCTCTCTTGCTCCCACCCAAGCAGCTGATCTCCTGCTGGGGAAATCAAACAGCTGTGCTTACTGGACACACTTTAAAGTTATGTCCTGCCACATCAAGAAGGCATCAGCACCTGCTAGATAATCCTAAAAATGAAATGTAAAGAAGAAAAGCCCAGTGGGGGAGGGAAGCTATACCATAAGGGGTGGAGGAGAGAACCTGCAGCTGTTGTTAGGGATAAATGAAACCAATTTGCTCTCTGTGCCTCTGGCTCTCTATTTCCTCCTGTCTACCACCCACCCCCCTTCCAACTCTGTCTCTGACTCTCTGTGTCTCTGCAGAGACCTACCTCATTCCTGGAATCCTGGCCAAATCCTGTCTCTGTCTCCAGAACAGGACTCCAATGGCCTTCCCCCCTTGCCCACCAGCTGCCTTTCCTCCTGGGGATGCGTGAGGGGTCATTAAAATCTGCACCCCCTTCCTCCTGCACCTGGGTAGGGTGCCTCACTCCCCAGGGCTGGTGCACTCCCCCTGCCCCCACTAGCCAGGCCCTCATTGTCCCTGCTGGGCCACTGGAGGAGGGGTGGTGCCAGCCAGGGGGTCAGAGTCACAGGGAGACCAGCCCAGAGGGAAGCAGGGAGAGATGGGGGGTGGGGGGAAGAAGGCTCTCGGCCTCCCAGGCTGGTCTCCTGGTGGGTGGGCCGAGTGTGGGACTGCTTCTGGTCAATCAGTTGTGAGTGCCAAGTGGTGTGTGTCACTGGCCATGTGTGACCCCCCGGAGTTCTCTTTCTCTCTGGCACAGATCCTCCATCAGCCCAGTTCCCTGGGAGACCAGGATGAGCACAGACCAGACAGCTTCCTGCTGACCCACAATGAATGTCAAGAGTGAGTGAGAATTAAACTTGGTTGTATAAGCCCCTGAGACAGAGGAGTTACTTGTTACCTCGGCATAACCTGGCCTCTCCTAACTGATTCAGCAATTAAAGTAGATAATAGAAAAAAACCCAATCCACTCCCCCTCCAAACACTATTATTGATGATTCCTCACTCAATTATGATCTCTGCACCAAGATATTTTATACAGATGTCATCATGAGCCTACCACGCTTACATTCTACTTTTCCACTTAACATCTTCCCCTGTGCATATGTTTCAGTTAGAATTCAGTTGGGTGTGAGTGACAGAATATCCAAATTAACCATGGCTTAAACACCCAAGGTTTCACTCTCTCAAGGAAAAAGTTCAGAGGTAGGCGGTCCAGGGCTGATATGGGGGTTCCACGGTCCTGAGGAATTCAGGCTCCATCTTTTGTACAGCTATGCCATTCTCAATGGATGGTTTCTTCCAAAAGGTTCAATATGGCTGCTGAAACTCAAACCATCACATCTGCATTCCATCTAGCAGGAAGGAGGAAGGCACCAGGAGAGCATGCCCTCTCTCTGTAATGATATTTCCCAGAAGATCTGGATACCATTGGCCAGAACTTGGTCACAAAGCCACACCTGCAAGGGAGGTTGGAAATGCAAGATTTATTCTGAGCAGCCATGTTAATTTTTTTTCCTAAGGAGAAAAGAGAAATGGATCCCAGGGTGGGGTAGGATGGTATTCGTTCACATTTAATTCCCTGGTTTGATGATCAAATCCCTGATTGGGCCTTTTCTAAATTTTTTTTTCCACATCCCAGATAACTATATTAGTGCAAATTGCTTTTCTCCTTTTGGTGTTACTTTTTTGAGATTTATTTCCAAATGTGCAATAACCTGTCAGGTTGAAGGGTGTGACTTGTTCTCTCTGTCAGTAGCTGCTGTTACATTTTGCTGGACTAGGCTCTCAAGCATTAGCTCAGACAATAGAGCCATGGGGACTTTAGGAGCCAACATCCCTGTTTCCTCCCAGCCCAGCCCACATCAGCTTGTACTATTTTAATTAATTTTACCAACTTAATAGACAAAGCATTTAAAGATGCTTTCATTTTCATAACATTCACTGGCAACCAGCTGAGGTTTGGGCCTGGCCGGGTTTACGATCAATATTTTCTAAATTTCTAATTTGATTGTGCATCGTGGGGGTTTATAAAAGCCCACTGTAGAGCTGAAAAAACTGAGGCCCTGAGGACGGAGACACACAGCAGTTATGGCAAAGCTGAGACTGCACCCCAGATCTGACTCCTGGCCCAGAGCTCCTACTAACAGGACCTGCTTAAATAATAAAGCGGGAATTCTGTGAGTGCTGCGGTGCCATGGGAAACCACTAACCCTAGATGAGGTGTCCCGGTCTAACTAATTAACCCTGTGGGTTTGTGTGAGCAGCTTTCTTTCTCTGGGCATTGGTTTCTCCATTTGCAGAAGAAATGGTAGAGCAGGTGCCCTCTAAGCCCCCTCCAGCTCTTGAAGGAAAGTGCAATATTAAATGCTGGGGCAGCCTAGCATGGGGAGAGCTGACCCCCGGGTGTGGGGAAGGTATGAGCGTGTGGTGGGGCTGGGGGCCTCCGGAGAGCAGCTGGCTGGATGTGCAGGTGGGAACTGGGTACAGGGCCTGGGCACTGCCACTCCACCCGCACCCCAGGGGGGGTGGAGTCTGGGGCCCGGGAAGGGAGAACCGGGCAGGCCTGTCCCTGGGGGTGAGCAGGAGGCTTGGCCCTGGCTTGTTGCCCAGCCGCAGCCCTCGGTTCTCTCCTCCACCCTCAGGAAGGACTGTCTCCCTGTGTCCTGGGTCACTGAGGCTGACGGCCTTGGAAAAGTGGGTGTGGGAGGAGTGGCACTGAGAAGTCAGTGGGTGCCATGAGGTGCCCCAGCCGAGTGCTGCCCACACTCACCCAGTCCAGGAGACCTCCCACCTGGCTGATTTCACCTGCACTCACCACCTGTAAGGTGAGGGGTTAGTCTTGCTCCCAATTTTACAGAAGAGGAAAATGAGGTTTAGGGGGTTGTTAAGGATTGAATTACATGCCCCCCCCCAAAGATATGCAAAATCCTACCCCCCAGTACCTCGAATCTGAGCATATTTGGAATTTGGGTCATCACAGATGGAATTAGGCAAGTTAAAAGAGGTCACACTGCAGAAGAGTGGGCCCTCGATCCAGTACGAGTAGTGTCCTTATGAGAAGAAGAAATTCAGACACAGACGGGCAGAGGGGAGAGCACCATGTGACAACCGAGGCAGAAAACACACCGCGGATTGCCAGCCACACACCACCAGAAGCCAGGAGAGGGGCGGGGAACGGATTCTCCCCTCCACAACTGTTGTTTGAAGCCACCCAGTCTGTGACGCGTTGTGCTGGCAGCCCTGGGAAACTGGGACCCCACGTGGCCAGGACAGAGCGGAGCCTGGGCTCTCACACCCGGCTATGCCACTTTCAGGCCCACAGGGCCTCCCCCAGCACCAGGCTCAGGCTGTGTGACCCAGAGGCTGCTGGAGGTGTGGGGTGGGTGAGAGGTTCCGGACAGGAACGGAGAGCTAAGAGAGACAGAAAGGCCACAACTGGGACAAGGACAAACTGACAAGAGCACGGACAAAGAAACACCTGCCTAAGGAAAAAATATGTGTGCATGTGTGTGTGTGTGTGAGAGTGAGTGTGTGAGTATGTGTGTGAATGTGAGTACAGGAATGTGTGTGTGTGCTGAATTGTACACTTGAAAGTGGTTAAAGTGGGAAACATGTTGCATGTCTACTACCACATAAAAATTTTTTTAAAAAGTGAATGGAGTGTGTGCATGTGTGTATGAGTGTGTTTACATGCATGTGTCTGATGTTTATGAGTGAGTGCACAGTGTGTGTATGAGTGTGCATGAGTGTATATGTGTGAGTGTGTTTTTTTCAAAAGGGGTCCTAACTGTCAAGGAGGTGGAAGGTGAGACCCCGAGAGCTTGAGAGAACCAGGGCTTATGCCTTTGACATTAGGTGGAGGGTGGGGATGGGGGGCATTTCAGGGAGGGTGGGACAGTGAGAGGAAGGGAAGGGGCTGCAGCAGAGCCAATCCTGGACCCCAAGCCATGTTCAGATCATGAGCCTGGATTTAAAGAGGGGCGGCTCTGACCTGACCCCTGGAGATCCAGTTGGGAGCCTGGGGACCCACGGTTACCATTCCCTTCACCCGGCCCCCAGGGCTCCAGCGCTGGCTGCTCTTCCTGCTTCGCTGGGTACCCCTTCTCCACCTGCTCATCTCCCCATCCTCTCGACGTTCCAGGGCCCGGGCTCTGCAGTTGGTGCTCTGGAGTTGGTGACTCCTTAGTGACTCCGGCAGCCTCAGCTATAAGTGCCATCTGCATGCCAATGCCTCTTAAATTTATATCCCAGACCTCCCTCCTGAATTGCAGACCCATATGTCCATCTGCTGACTCAACATCTCCATGGATGTCCAATGAGCATCTCAAACTCAACATGTCCCCACCCGAGCTCCTGATCTCCCCACCACCAACTCACAAACCTCTTCCACCCTTGGTCTGTCCATGTTCAGTAAATGGCAACTTCATCCTTCCTGGGGCTCAGGGCAAAGCTGGGGAATCACCCTTGACTCCCCCCTTTCTCACGCTCCACATCAATCCATCAGCAGATCTGACCGACTCTACCTTTCATATCTGCCTGGTGTTTAACCACTTTCTCCACCTCAGGCTACCAGCCTGGTCTGGGCCGCCCTCACCTCCCGCCTGCAGGGCTGCGGCAGCCTCCTCACGGGGCTCCTGCTCCTGTGCTTGGCCCCCTGTGGTTCATTCTCCACACAGCAGCCAGAGGGAGTCCTTAAAAACATGTCAGGTCATGTCCCTCCTCTGTGCAGAATAGCTCTTCATTTCACTGAGTGAAAGTGCAAGTCTTACCATGGGCTGCAAGCTCCACCTGCTGCAGGCCGTCATCAGCTCCTACAACTCTTCCCCTCATTCCCTCTACCCCAGCTGCCCTGCTCCCGATGGCTCCTCAAAAGCATGGACACCATCCCACCGCAAGGCCTTTGCACTGTCCATTCCCTCTGCCTGGATGCTCCTCTTCCCCCGGTATCTCAGGGCTCACTCCCTCACCTCCTTCCGGCCTTGGCTTCAATGTCACCCTCTGCGATTCTACTTAAAATTGTATCCTCACCCTGTTCCTGCATTCAGGTCCCATGAGTGAATGAATGAATGAATGAATGAATGAATCTAGTCCACAGATGAGGAAACAGAGGCCCAGAGAGGGGAGGCAATGTCCCTGAGTCACACAGAGGAAATCAGGGGCAGAACCCACGGCCAGACTAAACATCTCAAAACTCACATCCTGGTGCTCCTTCTGCTCCTCCAGACTTGGAAAAGCTGAGTGTGGCAGACATTGTCGGGGTCCCACGAGATTTCCTCAGCCCTGCAATTTGCCCTGTGTTCATCCCCAGCCTCAGTATGCAGTTAACATCTGGCACTGTGACCTTTTTCAGCAGTTTCCCTTGGCCTACTGGAGCTCTCATCCCTTCCCCTCCACACACATCCAGGCAGCCTGTGGCTGGTGCCTAGTGGGAAAGTAAGAAGACCAGCAACCTTGCGTTAAAGCAGGAGCAACCCCAAGGTATAAGTTACACTCCAGAGTTCCCCATGGGATCAGGCTGAGGCTAGGCCCTTGCCTGAGATCTCCCCCTGCTTGACTTCTTTCTCTTCCCTGTCCTGCCTTATTCCCTCTCTTACCAGCTTCTTGAGTGAGCACATCTTTAATGTATCACCCAGGGATCCTCAAAGCAGGGTCTCCCTCTGGAAGGACCCAACTTAAGCTCATGGGCTGCAGTGGTCATCTGGGAGAGACTTGTGAACCTGGAGGTGTAGGAGAAAGGCCACAAGCTTTAGAGAGCCAGTTTCACATCTGGGCTCGGCCCCTGACCTGACCTGGTGCAAGACCTTGGGCAAAACACTGAGTGTTTCTGCATCCAAGTTCCCCTGCTGGAGATGTTAATCTTAACTTTCTTATGGAGTTGCAGTGAAGATTAAATGAGATCAAATATGAAAAGCACCTTGTGCAGTGGCCAACACACAGTAGTTGCACAATAAACATTGGTTCCTTCTCAGTCCCCCATCTGTGATCTATTTGTGACCCCAGCTTGATTTTCCAGATGCAGTTTGGGCCCAAGATTCCTCCCCAGCATCCCAGCAGACCCTGCATTAACTTTGAGTGTGATGGATCAGAAGTGGGTCTCTCCTTCAGGGAGATCTGGAGACCCAAAGGAGAGGAGGGTCCCCTGAGGCCACTGGGGCATCTCCTAGAGGGTGACAGGGATGAATAAGACTGTCTAGGAGTCAGCGTGCGTGCGCGCGCACACACACACACACACACACACACAACTCCCCATGGGTTCCCACACTTTACCAGCAGCCAAGTGATACACCAGACAAGGAAATGTTGGCAACCCATTTGAGATTGTAAAATCTAGTCCTTAGCTAGGTGGGCAGCTGCTGCCCAGCAGAGTCCAATTGGGCTGTGAGTTGTCATGGACCTGACACAGTCTTCGTTTAGCCTATATTCCAGCCTCTGCCCAGCACCAGCCCTGCTCAGCACTCCCCACCCCCATCCTTCTGATCCTCACATCCACTCCTCCTTTGCAGAGCTGAGACCCAAAAGACAGATGAGATGGGCAGAAGGGAAATGCTGTGGTCACTGCTGTCAATAGGCCCAAGTCCCGGCCTCTTTCCTCCACCCACATCCCATCTGTATGTAGCATACCCCTTAGGGCCCTGGATGACATAGCAGGGCCAACAGTGGACCATGGTGAGACCCAGAAGTTAACGTCTGGCCCTAGAGACCATGAAGGAGCTGAGGTCAAGGAGCTATGAGGCTCAGGGGTCATTAGGAGTTTCTTTCACCTGTGCCCACCCTCCTTCCCACACACTGCTCCAGGCTGAATTTCTCCCAGTCTGAACCCCAAGCTCTGTTCATTCTACCTCACCCAACCCCGGCATTGTATCCATAGCCGTGCTCCGTACCTGTGACTTGACTAGGCCCGCAGGATGGCTTTTAAGGCAGCTCACTCATGTAGTTAAGCTGGTATTGGCAGCCAATAGGAGGCCTTGGCTCTCCCTATATGGGCTCCCCACAGGGCTACTTTCATGTTCTTGTGACATGAACGAGGGATCTGAATAGAAGTCCTCCACAGAAGATAGTCAGATGGTCAATAAGCACATGAAAGGATGTTCCACATCATTAGCCACAAGAGAAATGCAAATTAAAGCCACAATGAGATGCCACTTCACATTCACTGGGATGGCTACCACCAAAAAGACAGATAATAACTAGGGTTGGTAAGGATGTGGAGAAATTGGAAATGGGAACCCTGATGTGCTGCTGGTGGGAATGCAAAACCTTGCAGCCACTTTGGAAAACAGTCCAGCAGTTCTCAAAAATTTAAACTTAGAGTTACCATTTGATCCATCAATTCTGCTCCTAGGTATATACCCAAGAGAACTGAAAACATGTGTTTACACAAAAACTTTGTATATGAAAGATCATAGCAGCATTATTCATACTAACCATAAAGTGGAAACAACCCCAAGGTCCATTGACTGATGAATGGATACACAAAATGTGGCTTAATAATTGTGTACCGTGGAGTATTATTTGGTCATAAAGGAAATGAAGTACTCATACACATCACCGCATGGATAAACCTTGAACATACGCTAAATGAAAGAAGGCAGTCACAACAGGACACATACTGTATGATTCTATTTATAAGAAATTTCCAAAACAGGCAAATCCATAGAAACAGAAAGTAAATGAGTGGTGGTCTAGGGATGAGGGTGGGGTAGGGATGGGGGTGGTAACCATTGGGTACAGGATTTCTTTCTTTTGGGAGTGATGAAAATGTTCTAAAATTGTGGTGATGTTTGCACAACTCTGTGAACTTACTAAAAACCAGTGAATTGTACAATTTAAAAGGATGAATTTTATGGTGTATGAATGATATCTCAATAAGGCTGTTATTTTTTTAAAAATTAAGCAATGGCAGAACTGTTGCTTACCTAGGAATGAGCATAAAAGTCATGGGCCTGCCGGATTTTTCCTTTGAGTCAGGAGAAGATAAACTCCACTGAATAAATCTGAAAGGGACTGAGGGACACATAAAAATAAATAAAGTCGCTTTTTTGATTCTATCACTGACAGTGTTTGTCCATCACGCCACTTAGACATACAATATCTTGTTTAGGGATGCTTGTCCAACCTGCCAGTGACTGAAAGCTGACAGAATCCAGTTTGAAAAGACTTTGACAGGCTGATAGATAAAGAGATGAAAATGATTGGGGACAAAGTAACTTTGTCCTTAATATCTGCATAAATTCAGAACAGTATGGGGGTGTTGAGTTTAACAGAAGTTTACGTGAAAAAGACTAGGTTTTTGTTGACCATACGTTCAAGGGCTGTCAGTTCTATGATGAGGTGGCCATAAGATCTTGCTCCATCTTAAGTGACATTAAAAGAAATAAAACTTCTGGGTCAAAGAAGTGATGATCCCAATGTGGTAAGAACCCAGCTCACCCACTGTGTTCTTTGGGATGTCATGTAAGAAGTCCGCAGGCAAACATTAACCAGTACACAAGAAAGTGGCTAGAGATGTTAAGAGCCTGAATACCATGTTAGAAGAGGAAACAAAAATACCTGAGGGCACTTCAATTAGAGATATGAATGAAGCAGATCGGGTTAGGTCTAAGGCAAATCAGGCCTAAAGGTAAAGGACGATATTGACTGTGTTTTAAAATTTCAACTTCTGTGTGAGACCAAGGGAAGAGATGCTTATTTGGTGCAGGATCTATATTTTCCGCAGCACACTAAATAATTTAACTTGTACAGTCAGTTTATTCAAATATCATAATTACCTGTAACTTTGAATAGGAAGTGAGATCTGTTAGGCCCATACAGGTTAGTGTGAAATACTGATACATCCCAAAGTAATTTGGGCAGAGAATAAAAATATATTTGTAGGGCCCCCGAGGACTGGGGAAAAATGCTGAAGTGTTGGACTTCCCCACCTGAGTTATTACTGATATTCTCACAAACATTGAGGACTAATGATTTAGTAGGCTGAGCCCTCAATCTTGGAGCTTACCCTTATGAAGCTTGTTACTGCAAAGGATGGGCTAAGCCTATTATAATTGTGCCTAAGAGTCACCCCCAGAGAACCTCTTTGTTGCTCAGATGTGCCCCCCCCCCCCTCTAAGCCCACTCAGCAGGTGAGCTCAGTGCCTTCCCCTCTACTTCAGACATGACTCCCAGGGGTGTAAAGCTCCCCAGCAATGCAAGACATGACACCTGGGGATGAGCCTCAACCTGGCATCATGGGATTGAGAAAATCTTCTTGACCAAAGGGGAAAAGCAAAATGAAACAAAATAGTTTCAGTGGCTGAGAGATTTCAAATGGAGTTGAGAGGTCACTCTGGAGGGCATTCTTATGCACTATATAGATATCTCTTTCTAGTTTTTAGCGTATTGAAATAGCTAGAAGGAAATACCTGAAACTATTTAACTGCAACCCAGTAGCCTTGACACTTGAAGATGATTGTATAGCAATGTAGCTTACAAGGGGTGACAGTGTGATTGTGAAAGCCTTGCTGATCACATTCCCTTTATCCAGTGTATGGACACATGGGTAGAAAAATGGGGACAAAAACTAAATGAAAAATAGGGTGGGATGGGGGGGGATAGAATGCTTTGGGTGTTCTTTTTTACTTTTATTTTTTATTCTTATTTTTATTCTTTTTGGAGTAAGGAAAATGTTCAAAAATTGATTGGGGGTGATGAATGCACAAGTATATGATGGTACAGTGAACAGCTGATTATACATTGTGGATAATTGTATGGCATGTGAACATATCTCAATAAAACTGAATTTAAAACAAAGAATACTCCCCCCAAAAAAACACAAAAAACCTGAGGCTGTTTAACCTGAACATATAAGATATAGCCATGGAAGTTTGTGTAGCCCACATTACAGCTTTCTCTAGGGATGAGCAAGGACCACATGTAAATTATAGAAAGGTAGTTTCAAGTTTAACATAAAGAACTAAACTAGAACTGCCCATTATTAAAATACACAGCCTCAGACAGAAGAAGATGGTGGCACAGAAAGGAGTGGAAGCTAGTTAGTCCCCCTGGAACAACTAATAAACAACAAGGTACAACTAGTAAATAATCTGGAGTAGCTACTAGGGGACAAATGTGACTGTCCACTCATCATACACCAACCGAATTGGGAGGAATGCCCAAGATTGCAGCATAAAATCCGTAAGTAAAAACTGCAGCTCCAAGCCAGGAGACCCCTTCCCCCATGGCCCAAACTGCAAACCCTTGTGGTGCTAGAGAGCAGCACTCTCCCAGCAAGTGAATATACCTCAGCCCAGCTCCAACTGCGGTTTTAATTAGCAAACGTGGACTGTTCAATACAAGTTACGAATCCCCAACAAGCAGACAGAAGCTTTTGGTGATGACTGAACTTGGAGAGCTGGAGGGTGGCTGCAGACTGGCCCTGAAGGGGGCTTTCTGTCCCTTTTTCAGCTCAATGGAAAAAACCTCAGCCATTTTCAGTTCCCAGTGCTCTGACCCAGACAAGGGTGGAGACAGCACAGGCAGAGAGACTATTCAAATGTAAATGACCTCTCCCTAGGGGGTATATCTTCCCTAAGAGGAGGAAGGTGGTGCCAAGCTCTACTACCCACCTTCCGTTCAGAACCAGACCCCAGGGCCTGGGGGAAAACAGCTTCGGGCCACACCTCCTTACACCAGTCTGCAGCTACAGGCTGACAGGTGCCACCTGCTGGGTGGAAAAGCACAGTGACTTGAGACCTCACAGGGTGCACCAATCTTCTAAGACACGCCCTCAGGGAGATGTGATAATATTGCCTCTTTCTGAGACCTGAGCCCGTTCTGGTCTGGGAAAACCTGATTGGGGTAACCAAGGAAACCAGATGCCTAGACAGCAGAAAACTACAACCTACACTAAGAAAAACAAAGTTATGACCCAGTCAAAGGAACAAACTTACACTTCAACTGAGATACAGGAACTTAAACAACTAATACTAAATCAATTCAAAAAGTTTAGGGAAGATATGGCAAAACAGATGAAGTGTATAATGAAAACACTGGGCGTACGTAAGGTAGAAATAGAAAGTTCAAAAAAACAACTGGCAGAATCTATGGAAATGAAAGACACAAGACAAGAGATGAAAGACACAATGGAAACATACAACAACAGATCTCAAGAGGCAGAAGAAAACACTCAGGAACTAGAGAACAAGGCACCTGAAAGCCTACACACAAAAGAACAGATAGAAAAATGAATGGAAAAATATAAGCAATGTCTCCAGGAACTTACGGACAAAACGAAATGCAGGAATGTATGTGTCCCAGAAGTAGAAGAGAAAGGAAAAGGGGCAGAAGCAATAATAGAGGAAATAATCAATGAAAATTTCCCATTTCTTATGAAAGACATAAAATTACTGATCCAAGAAGCGCAGCTTACCCCAAACAGAATAGATCTGAATAGGCCTGTGCCAAGATACTTAATAATCAGATTATCAACCATCAAAGATAAAGAAAGAATCCTGAAAGCAGCAAGAAAAAAGAGATCCATCACATACAAAGGAAGCTTGATAAGGCTATGTGTGGATTTCTCAATAAAAACCATGGAGGCAAGAAGGAAGTGGGGTGATATATTTAAGATACTGAAAGAGAAAAACCACCACCCAAGAATCCTATATCTGGCAAAACTATCCTTCAAATATGAGGGACAGCTTAAAATATTCTTTAACAGAGATATGAATGGACATTTTCACACTGGTGTTTATGGAGGCAGTGTTCATGACTTGCAGTGGGTGTAGGTGGCCTAAGGGTACACTGACTGAGGAACAGAATGGTGAACTGTGGTGTATGCATGCAGTGGAATATTGAGCAACTATGAGAAAGAGTGAAGCTGTGAAACATGTAATGAGATGAATGGATCCTGTAGGCAGCATGTTGAGTGAAATACACCAGAAACCAAGACAAATACTATAATGCCTCACCCATATGGACTAACTACAATGTGTAGACTCAGAATTAAATCTTAGAGCATAGACTAAAAGGGAAATGATTATTGTAATGGTCCCTAGACTGTAAGCTCTTACAGCAGTCAAATCTATTCCTGAATTGTAATGGCTGTCTCCAAACTCTGAGATGTTGATCTCTTGATGTATAACCGGATTGGTCTCTGGAACATTGGGTATTTGTGTTACACCTGAAACTCAGAGCTAGAGCTTGGCAGATATGAATATCAGTATTAACGCATACAGCAATTGTTAAAAAAAAAAAAAAAGCTGAAATACAGCCCAGACTTCAATTAGAGATATGAACAAAGCAGATCTGGTTAAGACTAGAGCAAATCGGGCCAAAGGGTAAAGTTTGAAGCTGACTGTGTTCAAACTTCAACTTCCTTGTGAGACCAAGGGAAGAGATGTTTATTTGGTGTAGGATCTATATTTTCTAAACAATATAACTTCTACAGTCAGTTTGTTCAAACACTACAATTACATGGAAATTTGAATAGAAGTGAGCTATGGTAGGTCTGCATAGATTAGAATGAAATAGCAACACATTCTAAAGTAATTTGGGTGGAGAATAAAAATATATATTCGGGGACCCCCTGAAGAGCTGGGGGAGAATGCAGAGGTGTTGGACTTCCTCACCTGGATTGTTGCTGATGTTCTCACAAACATTTGGGACTGACAGTTTGATGTGCTGAGCCCTCTGTCTTGGGGCTGGCCCCTGTGAAGCTTGTTGCTGCAAGGAGAGGCTAAACCTGCTTATAATTGTGCCTAAAAATCTCCCCCGAGTGCCTCTTTGTTGCTCAGATGTGGCCCTCTCTTGGCAGGTGATCTCGCTGTCCTCCCTGCTATGTAGGACCTGACTCCCAGGGGTGTAAATCTTCCTGGCAATGCAGGATATGACTCCTGGGAATGAATCTGGACCCAGCATCGTGGGATTGAGAACATCTTCTTGACCAAAAAGGGGGATGCAAAATGAAACGAAATAAAGCTTCAGTGGTGGAGGGATTTCAAATGGAGTCAGGAGGTCACACTGGTGGACATTCTCATGCACTATATAGATAACACTTTTTAGGTTTTAATATATTGGAATAGATAGAAGTAAATACCTGAAACTACCAAACTCCAACCCAGTAGCCTTGACTCTTGAAGACGATTATATAACAATGTAGATTACAAAGGGTGACAGTGTGATTGTGAAAACCCTGTGGATCACACTCCTTTATCCAGGGGATGGATGGATGAGTAGAAAAATGGGGACAAAACCTAAATGAAAAATAGGGTGGGATGTGGTGGTGATTTGGGTGTTCTTTTTTAATTTTTATTTTTTATTCCAATTCTGATGCTTTCTGGTGTAAGGAAAATGTTCAAAAATAGATTGGGGTGATGAATGCACAACTGTAAGATGGTATTGTGAACAGTTGATTGTACACCATGGATGATTGTATGATATGTGAATATATCTCAATAAAACTGAATTTTAAAAAAAAGTTAATTCAAAAAAGTGCTAAGTGTTCTAGTTTGCTAATGCTGCCGGAATGCAAAACACCAGAGATGGATTGGCTTTTATAAAAGGGGGTTTATTTGGTTCCACATTTACAGCCTTAAGGCCATAAAGTGTCCAAGGTAACACATCAGCAATCGGGTACCTTCACTGGAGGATGGCCATTGGTGTCTGGAAAACTTCTGTTAGCTGGGAAGGCATGTGGTTTCAAAATGGCTTTCTCCCAGGATGTTCCTCTCTAGGCTACAGTTCCTAAAAAATGTCACTCTTAATTTCCCTTGGGATATTTGTCCTTTCTCAGCTTCTCCAGAGCAAGAGTCTGCTTTCAACAGCCATCTTCAAACTGTCTCTCATCTACAGCTCCTTTGCTTTCTTCAAAGTGTTCCTCTGGGCTGTAGATCCTCTTCAAAACATCACTCACAGCTGCACTGAGTTCCCTCTGCCCATCAGCTTATTTATGTGGCTCCACTGATCAAGGCCCACCCTGAATGGGTGGGGCCACGCCTCCATGGATATAGCTCATCAGAGTTATCACCTACAGTTGGGTGGGACATATTTCCATGCAAATCTAATCAGCACCAAAACGTCTGCCCCACAAGACTGCATCAAAGAATATGGCTTTTTCTGGGGGCATAATACATTCAAACCAGCACACACTAAGCTAATAAAAAAATATTCTCTGACAAACAGACAATGACAGAGTTTGTGAACAAGATATCTGCTCTACAGGAAACACTAAAGGAAGCACTGCAGACAGAGGAAAAGACAGGAGTGAGAGGTTTGGAAAACAATTTTGGGAGATAGTAGCACAGCAATGTAAGTACACTGAACAAAGATGACTGTGAGTATGGTTGAAAGAGGAAGGTTAGGAGCATGTGGGACACCAGAAGGAAAGAGGAAAGATAAAGACTGGGACTGTATAACTCAGTGAAACCTAGGGTGCTCAATGATTGTGATAAAAGATACAATTATGTTTTTACATGAGGTAGAACAAATGAAAGTCAACATTGCAAGGTGTTAAAAATAGGGTGGAATTGGGGGGAAAATACAAGCAATACAAACTAGAGACTGTAATTAACAGAAACATTGTATTATGCTTCCTTTAATATAACAAAGGCAATATACCAAAGCTAAATGCATATGGGGTGGTGGTGGGGGACGTGGGGAAGGGTATGGGACTCCTGGCATCGGTAATGTTGTCTGACTCTTGATTCTACTTTAGTTTAGTTGTTCTTTTCTAGCTGTCATTTTTTTTCCTCTCTCTCTTTCTTTGTTCTTTTTCTTTTGTCTCTCTACCTTCTTTGACTCTTCCTCCTTCTTTGTGGAAGAAGTGGAGATGTCCTTATATACATAGTGGCGATGGTGCTGAATACGTAAATACGTGACTACACAGGGAACCAACGATTGTTTACTTAGGATGGAATGTATGGTGTATGAATAAAACTGTCTTAAAAAAATGGGTTGATGAAGAAAATTTGAGGGCACTATATTGAGTGAAATAAGACAGACACGTAAGGACAAATATTGCAGGGTCTCACTGATATGAACTAATCGTAATGTGAAGACTCATAGACATGAAATATAAGTACCAAGATAAAGAAAGAGACTAAAGCATGGGGAGCAGTTGCTTATTATGAGCAGAATGTTCAACTAGGATGAACTTAAATGTTTGGAAATGGACAGAGGTGATGGTAGCATGTTGTGAGAATAACAGTGCTGAATGGTGTGTGAAGGTGGTGGAAAGGGGAAGCTCAGAGTCACATATGTTACCAGAGGGAAGTTGGAGGTTAAAAGAGGGGAATGTATGAAACAGTGAATCTTGTGGTGGATAATGTCCATGATTAACTGTACAAATATTAGAAATCCCTCTCATGAACTAGAACAAATGTATGATACTATAACTAGAAGTTAGTAATAAAGGTGCATATAGGAAAAATATATACACCTATTGCAAACTATATACTACAGTTAGTGGTATTTTAACATTCTTTCATCAACAGTAACAAATGTACTATACCAAAACTATGAATCAGTAATGGAGGGGGGGTAGTCAGGGGTATGGGAGGATTGGATTTTCCTTTTTTTGTCTTCATTTCTTTTCTGGAGTAATGAAAGTGTTCTAAAAATTGAAAAAAAATTAATTGTGGTGATGGCTGCATAGCTTTATGATGATACTGTGGGCAATTGATTGTACACTTTTGATCTTTGGATAGTTGTATGGTATGTGAACAATCTCAATTAAAAATGAAAAAAAAAATACACAACCCCAAAATGAAATTATACTAACTGCAGTTTATTGAAAAATAAGTGAAAGGCACTTATTTTTATTTGCTTTTTTTCAAATAGGTAATATGTTCTCATGGTTCAAAAGCAAATAATGCAGAAAGTCATGTTCCCATCCAAGGCCACCCTCCACAGCCCTCATCCCCACGCTTATAGGAACCACTTTTTGTTCTTCCAAAGTTTCTGTGTACAAATAAAAATGTATATAATTTTCCCACTTCTACACAAAAGGTAGCATCTGATATACACGGCCCTGTATTTGCCTCAGTCTGGATATTTTCTACTGACCTGTCATAATTCTCTCTCTCTCTCTCTTTTTTTCTCCTGTTGCATCTAATCTGCTTTTAAACTATTATATTGAGTTCTTTTTTTTATTGTATGATTCTATGCTTATGAAATATAACATGCAATCTGATCTCTAATTATGAATAGCAGATTAGTCATTGCCTGGATGTAGGGTGGGATGATCTTCGGTGTGTGTAGAATGTTTTCTATGTGGACATCTTTTAAAACTCACGGTATTACCATACATAAATTATACTGTGTTAAAGTTGATTTATAGAAGCAGTTATATACTCCCTCCTCCCAAATTTAAAAAAATAATATTTAAGATAAACCCAATACATACAAGTTCTGCAAATTAGTAAGTTGATATAAGTTTGAATAATGCATATATGTGAAAAGATGCTCAACATCATTATTCTTCAGTGAAATGTAAATATTGTAGAAACAAAATACGATGCCACTATACTTCCTTTAGAATGTCAAAATAATGCTAAATATTTCTATGTATAGAAATATAATTTGTTCATCAAATTTAGCTAATATTAAAATTAATTACTAAAAATAGCTAAAATAAAATGTCTTTCAATTTTACAAACCATGGTTTTCCACAAAACAGGTGTGAAGTAGTTAATATCTTTTTTTTTTTTTTTGCCCCCATTTTTCTACTCATTCATCCATACATTAGACAAAGGGGAGTGTGGTCCATATGGCTTTCCCAATCACATTGTCACCTCTATATTGAGTTCTTAATTTCAGTTATTTTATTTTCCACTTCTGGAATTTTCATTTGATTCTTTTTTTTATAGATTCCAATTCTCTGATGAAATTCCCCATCTTTTAATGTTTTCCATCTTTTCTTCTGGCTTCTTGAACATATTAATCATGGTTATTTTAAAGTCCTGAATATCTAGATCCCTTGTGGATCCATTTCTATTGTTTTTCCCTTCTGATGTTAAGTCAGCTGGTCCTGTCTCTTGGCATAACTACTAATTTTTTACTTAGTGCCAGGCATTGTGCATTAAAAACTTAACAGCAGATTTTGGGACAAGATGGCGGCATAGAGAGGAGTGGAAGCTAAGTAGTCCCCCTGGAACAACTACAAAAAACCAGAAACAACTAGTAAATAACCCAGAATAACTGCGGGGGGACAAACGAGACCATCCATTCATCATACACCAACCTGAACTGGGAGGAATGCCCAAGAACACAGCATAAAATCTGTAAGTAAAACCTGCGGAACCAGGTCGGGAGACCCCCTCCCCCATAGCCCGAGCTTCAAAGCCTCGTGGTGCCAGAGAGAAGCTCTCTCCCAGCAAGCGAATACAGCTCAGCTGAGCTCCAACTGGGGTTTTAAGTAGCAAGTGTGAACTGCTCACTACAGGTACGCAGCCCCAAAAAACAGACAGAGGTTTTGGGTGATGACTGACCTGGGAGAGCCGGAGGGTCGCCTTGGACCGGGTCTGAAGGGGACTATCTGTTTCTTTTTCGGCTCAGTGGAGAAAGCCCCAGTCATTTTCAGTTTCCAGGGCTGTGAAGCGGAGAAGGGTGGAGACAGCACAAGCAGAGAGCGAGACCATTGAAATGCTAATGACCTCCACCTGGGGGGTCTGTCTTCTCTAGGAGGAAAGGGGTGGGGCCCTTTCCATTCAGAACCAGACCCCAGAGCCTGGGGGAACATGGCCATACCTCCTCACACCAGTCAAGGATTATAGGCTAACAGGCGTCACCTGCTGGGCAGAAAAGCACAGTGACCCGAGGCATCAAAGGGTGGAGCAATTTTCTAAGACACACCCTCAGGGAAACCAGATACTGAATATTTCTTCCCTCTGGGACCTGAGCCTGTTCTGGTCTGGGAAAACCTGATTTGGATAACCAAGGAAACCATGCCTAGACAACAGAAAATTACAACCTACACTAAGAAAAACAAAGTTATGGCCCAGTCAAAGGAACAAACGTACACTTCAACTGAGATACAGGAATTTAAACAACTAATGCTAAATCAGTTCAAAAAGTTTAGAGAAGATATTGCAAAAGAGATAGAGGCTGTAAAGGAAGCACTGGATATGTATACGGCAGAAATCAAAAGTTCAAAAAACCTACTAGTAGAATCTATGGAAATGAAAGGCACAACACAAGAGATGAAAGACACAATGGAAACATACAACAGCAGATCTCAAGAGGCAGAAGAAAACACTCAGGAACTGGAGAACAAAACACCTGAAAGCCTACACGCAAAGGAGCAGATGGAGAAAAGAATGAAAAAATATGAGCAACGTCTCCTGGAACTCAAGGATGAAACAAAGTACAATAATGTACGTATTATTGGTGTCCCAGAAGGAGAAGAGAAGGGAAAGGGGGCAGAAGCAATAATAGAGGAAATAATTAATGAAAATTTCCCATCTCTTATGAAAGACATAAAATTACACATCCAAGAAGCTCAGCGTACTCCAAACAGAAGAGGTATGAATAGGCCTACGCCAAGACACTTAATAATCGGATTATCAAATGTCAAAGACAAAGAGAGAATCCTGAAAGCAGCAAGAGAAAAGCAATCCATTACATACAAAGGAAGCTTAATAAGACTATGTGCGGATCTCTCAGCAGAAACCATGGAGGCAGGAAGGAAGTGGTGTGATATATTTAAGATACTGAAAGAGAAAAACCGCCAACCAAGAATCCTGTATCCAGCAAAGCTGTCCTTCAAATATGAGGGAGAGCTCAAAATATTCTCTGACAAACAGACAATGAGAGACTATGTGAACAAGACACCTGCCCTACAGGAAATACTAAAGGGAGCACTACAGGGTGATAGAAGACAGGAGTGTGTGGTTTGGAACACAATTTTGGGAGATGGTAGCACAACAATGGAAGTACACTGAACAAAGGTAACTATGAATACGGTTGAGAGAGGAAGGTGGGGAGCATGTGAGACACCACAAGAAAGGAGGAAAGATAACGACTGGGACTGTGTAACTTGGTGAAATGTAGAGTATTCAACAATTGTGATAAAAGGTACAAATATGTTCTTTTACGAGGGAGAACAAGCAAATGTCAACCTTGCAAGGTGTTAAAAATGGGGAGGCATTGGGGGAGGGATGCAATCAGCATAAACTAGAGACTGTAACTAATAGAATCATTGTATTATGCTTCCTTTAATGTAACAAAGGTGATATACCCAGGTGAATGCAGATAAGAGGGGGGATAGGGGAGGCATGTTAGACACTTGACATTGGTGGTATTGTCTGATTCTTTATTCTACTTTGATTTAAGGTTATTTTTCCTTTTGCTGCTTCCTAGCTGTCATTTTTTTTTTTGTTTCCTCTTTATTTTGCCTCTCTACCTTCTTTGACTCTCCCTCCTGCCTTGTGGAAGAAATGTAGATGCTCTTGCTTAGTATGAACA